>NC_134175.1:22722272-25122272 GCF_964188355.1 Buteo buteo
AGAGGAACTGACAAAAAATAAACTTATCTCCAGTAGTTTGTTGAGGAATTTAAATTAGATCTGGCCCTTAGCCAAGTTCAGCCATCAGAGAGTGCTACACTTCCTTGTTGGGGAGAGGAAAGCCAACAGGACAGGCAGCGTGTAGAAACTCCCTGAATCCATGTTCCTCTTGTGAGCCTCAAAAGGTTTCCCCCATCCCAGCAGAGCATCTGTCCCAGGCAAGTTAATGCTAGGTATCTTGAAAATAAATAGAATAATACCTACACCTGCTCTACCCAGCACACAAAAGTTTTTTCTGCTTCACTTGCCTGAAGCACCCATACAGACAAAGCAGGTCTGACTCTAGCAGAGAGCAAACCAGACAATTCATGCACAGCTGCTCTGTTTCATACATGGTTTCATCTTTTCTGCAGACTCACAGAAGAAAGGCTATAAAGAGGCAGCACAAAAGCCAGCTTGCATCTACTCCACACAGGACTCAAGCCTCTTGCTACATGCAACAAACCACTCCTATGTCCAAATCACTACCTCTATTTTTCTGCAAAAGGACTCCTTTTCACATCACGCGTGTGTGTAAAGCTGTTAGCATACAGTTTCTCCTCTAATACAGTACAGCCTTCCAGGTTCTCTAACCTCACCCAGAGAAAGTGCTCTCTTTCCCAAAGGAGCACTGCTGGGATCCAGAATATACAATAAATAAATAAATAAACAAACACAAACAAATAAACCAGAAAGACTTTCTAGACTAAGGCAAAAGGTCTTACCTCAGGCAGAGAAATGGGCATTGCTGTGCCATGCTCCAAGCAGGCTGCTTCTCTCCTGGCTAACTCCCATCAGGCACCAGCCAGCCCATTAGCAGTCAACTTAAAAGTTCACAGGTGCTAAAATGATAAGTAGCAGAGTATTCTGGGTGTCTTTGTGTGGCAAAGCCCTGCAGTGAGGGGAAGGTTCACTTCAGGCAGAAGAGGTGAAATGCTTTGATCAAACTAAGTTTAATAAAAATCTTACTAGCTCAAAAATCTTTATTTTTCTTGTGCAAACTTTTAGAACTTTGAAGCCACCGATGGTTTGTTTGCATTCTCCCTCTCAGCTGACGAGTATATTCTGGGCATTTCTGTATTTGACCCATTTTTCCTGCACCAGCCATCAACCATGCAGCTTGGTACAATTGCATTCTGACCAAGCTTTTTTTATTTTTTTATATATATTTTTATATATATATATATTTCAAGTGCTGGTTATGCAAAGTAGGGTGGGGGACACATTTACTTTTGTTTCAGGTTGAAACTCAACTTCTGTTATGATTCCAGATGCTGGAAGCAAGTTACAGAGTAACAGAGAATTCTTCTGTTTGAGACAAATAGCTCATAAAAACATTAATTTCTATCTTAATCACCTTTGCTTGGACAAAGCTGCGTTCTTGAACAAAAAGAGGAATTTTGCTTAAAAAGTTATTGTACCTACTTTAGTTTCCCAGGCTATTGCCAGGAATTTGAGCTGAAAAGATGTGGAAAGAATATGCTTTATGAAACAAAGAATGATGAGGAGGAAAATACACTGCTGGGTTACAAATGCAGGTGGTTTTGACAGCTGATGCTAATAAAGCCTTTCTTAGGACTTCTTCTATTGCCTTGTTCTGGCTCCACAGGGCAGGAGAAGTGAAGGAAGAACAGTTGCACACAAAGAGGCTTTTGGCCTTTAACCTCCACCCGGGTGTTGGATTGTGCTAGTGAAGGCTTCAGGCTAAGCTGTATCCCAGGGCTTCTCCGCAGAATAGGCTGGGAGGAATACTGATTCAGCAGGTCTAATTTAAGATGTGGTTTGCATTGTCATCTCCAGGCAAATCACTCACCTCTTTGACCTCAAATTCAGGCTGCAAATGTATTTTGTACCTGCAACAAGAATATCTGGCAGCATTTTTACTGGCCCTTACCTCGCTCTCAGAATGGAATGGCAGGGTGACAGCCCCCGGCACATCCTCCTCAGCATCCTGGGAGCAGCTCAGAGGTGGAACAAGAGACCTAACCCAGTGAGGTTCACCCAGCAACAACCAGATTTCATATGGGTTATTGCATCCTCTGCCTGTTCCATCTGCCCATAAAATGAACTCTGGTTTAGCAGCTGCATAAGCCCAGGCTCAAATGTTTTAGATCACCCATATGAAAATAGAATAATAATACCCTCACTTTGTGCTTTTGCACTCACACAAGCATTTTTTTACCAAAAATCTCTCAAAATCAGTGGGTGCCCTTATATGTATTCCATAGAAACAGTCCTGTTCTTATTACCCCAGAAACTGTATACACATGTGTTTCTCAGCTACAGAGTTCACAGTCTAAATATACAGATTAGACAAATCAAGATATGGGAACAGAAAAAAAAGGTGAAACCACTTGCTCAAGATCAGTGATGATAAAAAACAGTTCCACTCTCACGCCCCACCGCCCTTTGCTGGATCACACTATCCTGCGCTGCTTTAATTACTCCAGTTTTAATGAAGCCACATTGAACTGGAAGATGATGCTTCTTTTGGGCCTTTCACATTAATCTTAGCAGTCCTTATGGCCTCTTGAAATAGTTTTGTTCCCTTCTTAGGTTTAAAACCAGCAGAAATGGATCTTCAAAGGTGGAAGTCACTGCTGGCAAGGAGATACGGGTATGTTTGCCATTAAAGGACTGTTTTGACTCTTTCACTCTGTCTTACAGCATTAGTAGACACAAAATTACTTGCTCCTTCAGACATCTCTACTTCTCTACCCCTTTTGTTTAGATCTTGGTGTCAACAGACTTAGTGTTTAGACAAATTCTGAAATTTAGGAGCCCAGTTTCCCAGTGTGCTGCTTCAGTTCAGAGAAATAACTTGTCACAGAGGGTAAAAAGGCCAGAACCTCATTTTCTGTATCGTAGCATCATGTTTAGCCACACAATACTCATGAGATCTGAACTGAATTATTTTATACTCTGTGTCCATATTCATCAGTGCGCGGTGTAACATCCCCCTTGATGCTGGGTGGTTATTATTTGAATTTATACCAATGAGAAATAGTTTGGAAAGTATAATGGGAAATTATTCTATAACTCATCTACTTTAAAAAAAAAAATTAGGATGACTAAAAGTGCTTAAGAATTTAGTCAATTTGAGCAACTTTGTCAAAAAAGGAGAAAATTACTGGAAATACCAAAAGTTTCCAGCTTCTAGTTTCAAAGCAGCATTTTCCTTTGAGATAGGCCTCAGAAAGAAACTAACTAAAGAGGGGCAAATAGACAAAATGCAACAAAATCCTAGAACAGTGGGCATGGAAGACTTCTTGAACTGAATTGTCTGAGCTTGATCTGAAGAACTGGAGTCCCAAAGTGAAAAAAATCCACTATGAGCCTCTCGGGATAGTTAGCAGTCGACCTAGTACAACAGGCTTGTGAGGTCAGGCTCACATGCTGTTGAATTGCTCTCCACTGCACACAGAGGATGGGTGCCCCTTCTCCCCGGCCAGCCACAGCTGCCGCGGCTCCCCACAGATGTGCTGGTGGCATAAAGCAGAAGTTAACATTTGCCTTGAAGGAGAAGGCACCAGGGGGAGCCAGGAGAGTCTATCTCAGAGGCAGGCAGTTTCTGCTGTGAAAAGAAACACAACTTTTTTCTTTGCCAGACTGGCCCTTTCCTGAAATGGTTTGAGACCTTTTTATCTGCCTTTGTGGCAAAAGGACACAACTGCAGGTTCGAGAGGGAAACCTGAAAAGCTGTCAAATTCCTCAGTACGCTTGCTCCCCTGGCCCCTTGAGCCTTGCTCACAAACCCAGTTGAGCAAGAAGAGCCCCCCCGTGGGTGCTGATGGGCTCTGGACTAGGCTGAGGCCAGATAAAGCAACTTGTCTTTCTGGCCAGGCACTCGAGCAGTGAGAGACAAATGTGAATGGGAAACATAATTTTCTCTAGTAAAAGATTACAAAAAACCCTTCTCCAAATCAAGACAAGAACTGTTAGAAGATGACTGTGTATGTCCCCGTCCGTCCCGCCCCAGGAGGGGAAATATGGAACAAAAGGCTAAAATAAGTTTAATTTTAAGGGATCCCAAATGAATTTTTCATTTTGTCACACAGGCTGCCAGTGACTCCAGGCTGACAGTGTCCCCAAGCCAGGGTGAACAGACTGCTGGGGCCATGGACAGAGACAGGGAAAGAGCCACTTGCAAACCTCATTCCCCAGAATCTTGCCAAAAAATGCATGGATCTCAAGAGGAGGGCAGTCATGCAGGTTGCCAGGAACAGATCTGTCTACCAGTGTGGCTGGTTCCTTTGAAGAACCAGCAGAAATTATGAAGTCCCACAAACTGTTTCTGATCTGTTGAATCAGCCTTTACCAATGAAAAAAAGATGTTGTGCTGGGTAATTTTTCATCAGCTCTAGTTGCATGATACAACTAATCAGATAGTGGCGTGGTCATTATTACCACGGGCACTTATTTCTGCCATTTTACACAGGAAATACAGTACAGACTAGTAGGATGAGCGCCGGAGACTTTGTCTCACACGCTGTTATACACCTGGGGCGCTAACACATGAATACTTCAGTAGTAGGATAACACCAATTCCTGCAGAGAGAATGTGGGCAGAGATCCCACAAGTTACGCCTGAAGAAGAGCTGATTAGGGATGCCAAGTTTTGTCCATGTGTAAATTTACAGTTGGTGGCATTTCCACTGTAAGTGCCATTGTCAAGATTTTAGGATTGGATTGCAAAAAAAAGCCCGCATTTGACTGAAACTTGCCATTCAACTTATCATCAGAGTAAAATACCATACTGTACCAAGAATGAAAAGAGAGAGAGAGAGAGAGAAAACAACAACATTTAGCAGGTTTTAAAATTATGCAGATATTTTTAATGGCTTTGGAGTATTCAGACACTCACTCATATGTCAGAAAACAGATTTGATTTATAGGAATGACATTTGGCAGAGCAATTAATCCATACTATGTTCTAATCATGTTTGGTACAAGGAGAGGAAAAAAAAGTCAAACTTAGGTTTAAAGCTGACTGTGCCAGGAATTATTTTCAGAGAAGGCTCAGAAGGGTTTTTAGTAAGCTCAAGGACAAAATCTGGTCTTTTATTCCTTCCCCACTCCACCACCCCACACGAGAATGAAGACTGCATCCCATTTTCTAGTTGAAAGTCAACAATTAGATCTTCTTGCCTCCACTGGAGGTGAAATAGGAGTCTGGACCTCTTTGGTTGCTAAGCAGATAAACCCTCCTTCCCACATTATTCCTCCGCCCCAATGAGATTGTCTAAAGGAAATCTTGAGAGAGAAACTATGGAAAGTTCATCAAAAAACCTCAAGGTTTCATCAGGCAGAGCAGGGATTTGCCTTTACATGGGAGTCTTTTGGTCTGATTTATTTTTCCTGGAATAAAACTTTCATTGGTCTCCATTTTGCCCATCTCAGAAACATTTCTTGAGATACAAATGTTCAGCTCCTCCCCGACACTGCTTAGATCTCCACTGCCAGAACATTTACACTTGGCTATGGGATCTCTCATGCCACAGAGAGCAGTGCTGCTGCTCAGGTACCTGCAATATCTTCCACTACAGCAGAGGCCCAGGCCCAAGGGGGGCCCTCTGCAGCTTCCCTCCTGGGTGCAGAGTGGGACCTTCTTGTCTGAGGCCCTGGGACCCTGTGTCCCCAAAAGGTGCGTTCTGCTGAGACCCAACAAACTCACCTGGGACGGCATGGCCTGACTGCTTACTTGCCCAGCAACTGCCCTTGCTCCTCTAGGTATACCCCTGGCTGCTGACACCTTCCTTGTGCTGTGCTGGTTTTGTATAAGCATGAGCCTCTGTTTCTTTTATTCCTATTTGAATCCCTGATGTTGAATTCTGCAGAGAGGAAAAACAACCCTGTGTTTCTCATCCAGTGTGACAGACATGACCATTAAGAAAAGCTTCTCTGACAAATCCATTATAGAATACAAGAGCAAGCACTACATGGTAGTTTTCACTTACGGACTTTGCAGAAGCTGTGAGTTAGCTCACACAGAAACTGCACTATGTCTAACACAGCACTACTGCCAGTTTGCTGGAGAAATCTCTCTTAAAGCCTATTTTGTCTCAAATCTCTCAGAATTAAATCTAACAGCTGTTCCACAACGTACCAATGCTAGATCTGTACTTGAGTTTGTATAATGGATTGCTCTCCACTGGTGGTTGGGCATTCATCAAAAAATCAAAAAAAAATCTAACACTTCATTTGATTTTCCTGTTGTTGGGATTTTTTTAATTATAATTTTTAAAACCAGACCTCCTCCCTCCACTAACTCTATTAACTCTCCTTCACACCCCATCTCCAGAAACTCCTGCTTAATTTATTCACAGATGAAAACATATTCCTCTACACTCCTTCCAGAATAGCTTTAAAAATCCAAGGTTACACTTTTAAGACAAATAAATAATTATTTTAGCAGATTGGTTTTAACACCTGCTATGAAGATTGCAAAACCATTCACGTTCTACCTATAACTCAATTTTCTCACACTCATAACTCAGAAAATATTTGCCTTGGGGTTTAATAGCTTCCATATACTTTTCTGTCTGAAGATGTATCATTAAATATTATTACTACTGGAGGTATGTTTGGGCAACGTCTTTCAGACATATTTGAATTAAAGGGCGAGAGAAAAAAAAATTCTGACCAGATGCACTAGTTTTGGAAGATGAGTACAAAAAAACCAGCTGGCCTGAGCTAGCTTCTACTGAAAATTATACCTCTAGGAAAGAGCAAGGTAGGAGAGAAAAGTTCAAAGACATTGAGGACTGAGTGACTTTTGTGCCTGGTGTAGGAGCTGCTGACTCTTTCTCTTGCAGCCAAACAAGGATTCACCCCTTCGCAGGTTTGTGCCAGCTCTATCACCCAGCTGTACTGGTGCAATGGGCCAGAGAGTGGTTGGGGCAGTCTGTACAGTGGGACTGTAGGTCTTCCATGGACAGCATATGCCCCAGCATTCATCAAAAAGCACAATAAAATACAATACAGTAAAATATTGACATTAGGAACTGGAGGAAAAAAATCACAGGCAAAACCATTGATCTCTTGTCTTGTCATCCTTGCCACACATACGACCGCACTCTGTGGTGTTTTTTTCTTGCTGGCACATACAGATCTCTGCCACAAATGCCACTTTTGCAGCATGAGCTGGTGGGCTGGGTGAAGC
Source organism: Buteo buteo (assembly GCF_964188355.1). NCBI lineage: Eukaryota > Metazoa > Chordata > Aves > Accipitriformes > Accipitridae > Buteo > Buteo buteo. Next base: position 22,729,474 of record NC_134175.1, read on the forward strand.
TGAATGGAGGGCTAAGAGGGGAACCTCTCCACCCTTTAAACTCAGTACAGTCCTCTCTCTCAAAGGAGCTCAGGCAAAACCTCCTACCTACTGGGACTCCCATGGGCATTAATGGAGAGTTTCTCTTTGAGACACACGTGAGCTTCTTTGCTGCCATACCTGAGCAACTTGTACATTTTGCTTTGATTAATCTACCCCCAAAACTCTCCTGTGCTGCCTCATGCCTGCTAGAGAGAGAAGAAGGGGTTGGGGCAGGTGCTGAGGCTTGCTCCTCAGGCCTCCCAGGCTCTGCCCCACACCACCTGGGGGGCAAGAGCACTCACGCAAGCGCCCCAAGGCTGCCACCCTCGGGTCACCAGCCAGATGGCCCAGCCTGCAGTGGGACTGCTGTCTCCACAGTGCATAGACTGATGGTTGCATCCAGTCTTCCTATTGCCTTTCTGTTGGAAAAATTCCTGCCTGACCAGATGTTGCTCTCCAAGCATCAAGGGCAGTCCTGTGCTCGCTTTGCCCCTTCCCTGCAGCCGGCCTTTATTTAAGCACTGACTTTGATCTCAGCACGGTGCTGCAAGCCGCTCCACTTTCGCTATGTGAAACCAGCTGGAGGATGGGTTACCCAGGGCATGAATTCACAGATGACTTTTAGCACAAATAGCCTGACACCAAAATAAACCCAAAATAAAATTATGGAATAATAACCAAATGTGGTATTTCAAGTCCCCTGCCTTTCCCAGGGGAGCATCTCAGGTTGTTATGCTCCCACACAAGTTACTCGGATAAAATTGGGACAGATGAAGATCCCAAACCAAGCAATATTTCACATGCAAGTATGAGACCTGATCCAGTGCTTAGCTGAATCAAGAGAAAGACACCTATTCACTTCCCTAGGCCATAGTAAGCATGCTTTTGCCAGAACATGGAGTCTGATTTACACATTTTCACATATAACATGATATTTTGCTATGAAACTTTCCATTATACCTGCCTGAATCTTTCTCTCTTAGATTTACTACTAATCAGTGCTTTTTCCCTACACTGACAGAGACAGTCAGTGTCTGAGGAGTCATTATTTCTCGTACAAGTACACAAAACTGGTAAGTGTTTCAGGTTTGATGTTACAACTGCTCACTGTCACCTTGGTATCTGCTGCTGCCAGTTATTCCTTCCACAAACTCTTTGTCAGAGCGCTTACATTTTTGCTGGAAAGCTTTCAAGTTCTCTCTGCAAGTTGAAATCCACATCACACACAGGCATACAGACATGCACACACACTGCTTTAAATATCATAAACAAATGATACCACAAGCCTTTCCAAAGCATCTTAAAGAGCTCTTCTCTTTCATAGGATAATGTATGTGGATTTTTCTAAGGATGCCTTACGCACTGTTTTTTGGTTGTGGGGTTTTTTTGGTTTTTTTGTTTTTTTTTTTAATAATAGGAAATAGGTGTTTCCTCAGTGCTTAAATTTTGAAATCTGGAGTGTGGGTTCTTCAGTAGATGTGGCAGCATGTGGGTATTCTCTCCTGTTTTTAGAACTCAAGTTGCTATAACAACCCACGGCATCTGTTCAACCCACTACCTAAGCGGCCTTTTTTTCTTCTTTTTTTCTTTCTTTCCTTTTGGGTCTCCTATTCTTCTGAAGTCAAGTGCTTTGCTTTGATTTTTATTTAAAGAACTAGCTTATGTTCCAATGTCTATATGCAGAAAGAAGACAAAATCTGTGCTGAAAAGATCACAACTTTTGGAGAGTTTCTGGCTGCGTGGGACAAGTTCAGGGCTGGGCCACGTTCATGCTGAAATAAAGATTCACCAGTTCCTGCTGCAAGCCTGAAATTCACTGCCATGGCTGATGAAAGCGGGGCTTTCTCTGCTGGATAACAGGCAAGTGATGGACACTACCAGGGAGCCACTGACAGAACAAGAGCCAACAGGTGGACAATCTGTATAACTGGCTCTGTATAATTATTATGTTTCCTCCTTATCAACTGCTTTCTTCTCTTCTGGAGAAAATTTTTATTTCTGGGGAGTGGGGGGGGGGGCGGTGGAGGTGGAGCAGAGAAGGAAAAAATAAAAGCCAGAGTTTTCTTCATTCATACCAGAGCAGCAGTGCCACATAGGCACTGGGGTTTGGATATCTCACCCTCCTCCATGGTTTAGCTGCCCAGGTTTCATGCTTCATCATACAGCACTGCATGTGAAAAAGAGGAACTTTAACTGCTAAAGTCCCTGGCTGCAGTGCATTGGGGAAGGTGTAGACCAACCACCAAGTCATAAGCACAGAAGAGAATGGGAACATAGCTATGGTTCCCATGAAGTAGACAGGATACTGGCTTCAATGGGAACATTTCTGTTTTAAGATGAAATATTTTGTCTGTGAGTTTTAAAAAATACTTAGTATTTTCTATCCACATAAATAATTTTCATTAAAACTTCAGTTTTCCACAAAAAAAAAGCTTTTCACAAAATCATTTGCATTTTCTCATCAGCCCAGCTCCAAAATGCTACTACTGTCAACCAGCAGATAGCAGTGCTGGGCATACACAGGTCTGTCCAGCCCCCATAGTAATGGCTTGTCAGAAACTGAGAAAGGAGATGGCATTTCTTAGTGGCCTTAGGCCAAGCATGTTGAGTGTCTCAGAAGCAATGGAGCAATGTTCACAATAATCTGCAGAGCAACTGACTCTCCCGTATGTAATTCTCCACAAAGATAACTTGTAAATGAACTGAGGTATAAGCTGCCCTGTCCTGACCCAACACACCTCTGAATTCATGTCTCCAGACAAGGAGACGAGGTGTATTGTGGGTAGGATTTGCAGGCTTTTGGCTGCCACATGAGCTCTGCAGGACAGTGGCACTGAGAAGCCAAGCTCCTTGTCATCTCATGCAGCTGCCCCTGCCTGCAAGGAAGCTCTCCAGCAAGGAGACCTCATACAGCCAGTGAGAGGCCTGGTGTGCTAGAGTGATGATTCATGTCACTTCAGCCTTGGCCACTCCCCACTCCTTGTAAACCAGATATTGAAGGCAAGACTTCACGGGGACTAGTAGTCTCAGCAGCGAGCAGGGCTGAGCCACGCAGGCCAGAGACAGTGGCTCTCGGATCAGGAGCAGTCCTGGGCGATGGGAGATGGCTCAGAGCCATCCCAGAGACCAGGAGCATGGAAAGCCTCCAGAGAGGTCTGTCCTTCCACAGTCTCTCCTTTCTCCTGTGCCACCACTAGACCTTATCTTAATCTTCCCTTGCACCTAGGTACAGAGCAATATCCATACCTACTAAGGAGAGCCAGACACAGGCAAGGTGTCCTTTACCTCACGTAAGGACTTTCAGGGCTAACCGTAAGTAATCCAGTGCCATGAAAGCTCCCATGAGGGGCAAGCAACCTGGTTTCCCATTTGTCTCAGGAAGCATGAGATAATTTTCTCCGAAATCACACCTTTCTCCTTCAAAGCTTCTGTGTATATTTGGTAACTTTTACATATGTCATTTCTGTACGACAGCCACAGCTCCCACCTGGAGTTTTGCAACATTGTCCACATGTTACCTTTCCTGCAGGATATAAATGTGTTACTGATACTATTTTTGCACTACAGAGAGAAAATGAGAGGAAAAGAAAGCAGAAGGAAAGAAGTTGCATGCCAACAAACTGGGGTTCACCTTGCACTGTAGAAAAGAGAGCGAAGAAGAGCCACCTTTTGCCTTTACCTTGCAATGCACAGAGACAGGGTCTCTCTCTCTGGGCACAGGGACGAATGCCATCCTGAACTGCCAGCAATCCTGTTGCTGGTCAGGTTGCTGAGGAGATGCGTCTGAACTGCTGCACCTCACCCCAGCAGGTAGCACTGGCCTCTGAGGCTCACCAGCTATAGTGCAGCAACACCGTGTTGAGGGATGTGGTGGATCTCAAAGCAGGGCAGGAGAAACCAGGAGCAGGCCACTCTGTCATCAAAGGACTAGTCACATTCAGCCTCTTCACCACTTTTGCTGCTGTGGTTCCCCTGTGATCTGCCATGAGAGATAGATGGATAGACTGCATTTCCTCCATTTCCTTGGGAGAAATTGTGTGGGTTTTTATTTTTCTCCCCAAACACTTTCTGACAAGAACTGTTAACACAGCTGCCCCTCAGACAGCCTCCAGTTCCCAAAGCCAAGAGCCCTGTGAGAGGAGGCTTTACTGTGGAGCTCAGCCAGCCCAGGGAGAGGTGCCCTGCAAGGCTGAGGACACTGCCAAGATGGGAGCATGAAAACCAGTGCGGGACAGACAGCAGTACTGAAAGAGGACCTTCATTCATCAACAGTCATCAACTGCCTTGGCACTAGCAGTGCTCCCTGTTTCTTTCCCATGGTTTGAAGGCAAAAAACGTGGGCATCCTCACTGTGATTCTAGCAGGATCCCTGTAGAAGTGGTTGGAAAGAAGTGGAGAAGCGCAGAAGCAATTATAGCTATTGTAGAGATCACGTAACCCAAAGTAAAAGTGGGAAGGATGATCCCAGGGAAGGTTTCGGTGTTTGGGCAAGAGCCACATTTAAGTACCTATACAGCATGCCAGCTCCAGATGAAGAGCCAAAGAGTGACTGCAGATGGATTTATCCTGCAAATACTTCCTAGTGACATTGAGTATCACACTGCAGCACATGAATCCTCAACTTTGGAGACAGCCATGCACAAGTACTGCGGAGTAGAACAACAAAACTGGGCTAAGAATTGAAACCATTTCCAACATGCTTATGTTTTCTTCTACTCTATAGGATGTTGACTCTCTTTTGATCTCCTTCAGTCTTACCCTGGGTTGGGGTACATCAGCATAGGTTAGCCTTGCTGTGGTAGTTTACATGAGCTGAGGACCTGGTGTTCAGTATAAAGAACATGTGGTAAACCAATACAATGTTCCCAAAGACTGGCTATTGGAAAGGCAGGAATCTCAAGATTAGTCTAGTGGAAAACACAGACACACATAAATTTTTTCCTGCACACTTATTTGGCTTGCAGTCTGAGAAATGCTAGTGTGACCAAAAGAAAACATCTGAATATTTTAAATGGAAAAATTTATTTCTATTCTACTTTACGAAGAGCTTTTCTACTGATCTGGGCAGGCAAGAGCCATCTGTTCATTCATCAACTTTCTCTAAATCCCAGGATTAATAGCCTACTACTATGAAGCCTGAGCAGGAGATAATATAGCTAGAGTCAGACTTTATTGTAACTTAACGCTCCAATCACAGTAACATGATCTGTCCCAGAGCCTTCATTCCTGGGTGTAGGTTATAAACAAATGAAATAAAGATTTCTTTCATTGTAGACATGGCAGTTTTGACCACAAGTTCCTAAAAGTAAATTTACATAAGTTTCTTATGAAAAGTCCATAAACAATGTTTTGAAATCTACATTTTTAAGCTTTATTTCAAACTTTAATACTAGATATTCATCCCTATTCTGCCAGGGTTTAAATCCAGACAAGTCTACCAATCTTCTGGTCATATCTCTCCATTGATGCTTAGAAATCATGGATCTAAAATGACAGTTCTCTTACTTTTACTATGCTGAACAAAAATCCTGATGACAAATGTCCTGATCAGTACGGCTGTTCTCTAAATTAGGATCCAGAACTGAGGCTTGAATCTGCTGGGTCCCTCAGGAGGTCACACTGGCTGCAGGGGAAGGTGTTCCACCCTGACGACCAGGCAAAATTACAAATCCCCCTGAACACTTTGAGTGTTTGGTAGTTTGGTACCATTTTGAGCTCTTTGCAAAAGGGTTCAGTGGCATTAAAACCTGGACTCTTCCATTTGTGTAATCAACATTGACAGCTTGTTAAGTAATTCTTCTGCAACCCAGCAAGGTGAACATATGAGATTGCCTGTGTTCCCTGGGCAGGTTGGAACCAAATGCAGACCAAGAGATGTTTAAAAGTATTTTCATTAGGCAGCATTTCCAGCTGTACCACTAACACTGTTCAAAATGGAAAGCAATTCTCTTCCTGGCACCATTTCAGAAGATTTAAAATGCATCATTCGAATTACTGACTGACAAATAATGCTGGAATGCTAGCTGGGAAGTTTGCAGTGCAGACAATAGATATATTATCATCACACTAGTGTATTGAACTTTTTATGATGTCTAATATCTCTAGGTTATAAATGAGTGAAAGCATCCTTTGCCACTGGTAGAATACAGCCCTCTAGCACACAAACTGAAGGTTCAAACGTTAGTGTGACACAGCTGTAAAACCAAGGTAATGTGGTAAAACAGTCTAGAAGAGTTGCCAAACCTGTCTTTGGACTACTCTTGATCATTTTGGACGCTGATTTTATTTGGTCTTTCCAGAAATTCATAGAATTCCTCCACATTAAATTAACTCTTTGCACTCCTGTTTTTGTTATAGAGTGACCACCTAATCTCAGGAAGATTGGTGTTTCCTTTATCAAGCCCACACATAGGTCTGTATCTGTTTCTAGCAGCAGAGCTCAATTCAAACTTCTTCAGAGGTCTGAATAATTCATTCTCTTCCCCCTCCCCAGGTTCCTGGCAGCAACTGGGATCTTCACGTTCCAAAATACCAACAGGAACTTTGTCCTCCTCATACACATAGCCTTGCTGTGGCAGTTCAGGGGATGCAGAGACTTCACGGGGCTGTGGATATGCCTGCTTTGGCTGTTGTTTGAGGAAGCTTCCATGCCAACTTTTCTAAGCATTGCCTGTCACTTGTATGAGGTGCATTCAACATGCAGAATTGATTTAAAGCCAAAGCCTAAGTGAGTCCAAGTGAACAAGTGTGATTCACATGTCAAGAGATCAAAAGAAGTTTCAAGTGGGAAAAGCAGCCATTAGGAGAGGTAAGAAAGTAAAGACAGATTAAAGTCCCACGCACCCCTGCAACGCCTATACAATCATGAACTGAACTGAATAATGCAACTGAAAATTTTGCTATCTGCCATCTGTAAACACCTCTGGTAGTAACTGCTTATCACCCAGGCTAGCAATGTGGACTGATTTCACGGTATTCAATTAATTTAAGACACCCCCCGCCCCCTTTTTTTTTTCCTTCTAAGAAATAGCTATTTGACATAAACATCTTTGTTTGGCATATCACTAGATCTGCTGCTAATTATAATGCTGAACCCAGATGCTGGTGGAGGAAATTAACCTACGTCCTGCGTAGTTTGTTGGGCTTGTTTTAGTGAGTTTGCCAAATATTTAGTGAAACCCTCATATGACTTTTATTATCTGCAGATAGATATTAAAGGGCCAAATACTGTTCTTATATTCACTGGTGTAAACCTAGACAGCTCCATGGAGGGAAATAAATCGTTACATTACTATGGATTTACATGACGTTAGTCTAGATTTACAGTACTGTAAATCCTCAACAGTGGAACTAGGAAGCTAAACCACAAATACTCCACCATCTAAACCTGGGCTCTTCTCTTAGCTGAAAAGCACAGTTTTGATCCTGAGCAAAATGCCAATATTCAACATTTATTTTGCTACATTGGCATACAGAAATCACTTTTATTTTGCAAGTTCAGCTATGGAAAACACCTATGGAATAATTGGCATCAAAAATACTCTGTTCAGAAAAGCAAAAATGTTTCATTACAAAACAGTTCAAGCTATGAGCTGTTCCAGGGGCCGAAGAGCCTCATTTACCTGCTTGGCTCACATGAGTTTCCCACAACACCCCATAACACACCACCAGTGGCGGAAGGCCACTGGTGGTGGAAGCTGTTTGTGTGGGCAGGGCAACCCCAGGTTGAGTGCCAGCCTTGGACATACGAACTGCAGACCTGAAGTCCCATGAGGCACCAAGAGCTCACTTGGGCCCAAGGGAAGCTCACACTCCCCCCAAAGGAAAACATTTCAGTTCCATTAAAAGAAATGGTCCAACTAAAGAAAATACACATTTCAGCTGCAGAAAAATTGACTATTTCTCTGCAGAAAACATTGGGTTTTGCTAATGTCCCCTTTCCCCGCCCATTTTTACAACATAATATTTTCCTGTTGCAAAACTGTGAGGTGGGGAACCATCAAAATAACTGGTATTTCCCACACTGAAAACAAATGTAAGCTTTCGGCTCTAAGCTTTAAACTAACTAAAAAACAAACAAACAAAAAACCCCAACAACATTTAAACCAACAATTCCTGAAGTCAGCGTTCCCCAAAGAGAAGCAAATCTATATTGTGAAAAGTGTCTTTTCCATGAGAAACAAAACTGACAGAAAATTTCCCACCCTGCTCGCTGACAAAACTGAGTAAGCCAGAAGAGCATCCCTGTATGCCAGCTGACATTTAAGGGAGTAGTATCATTTAAGAAATACAGACCTAAAGACAGGAAATTTCCTAGGGAAAAAAGTAAAAACCCTGCTGAGAGATGATAACCTCTGGTACAATGAATGGCAATTAACCCCAGCTGGTCATCATTTGCAGGAAATGCCATAGCCATCAACTGGGGTGATGATTTTAGAAAGAAAACAGATATTTATAAAGTAATAATATAAATTTTTAATTTAAATAGATGATGTGGTTTCATCTATGGCATTTACAGTGCATAGTTAATTGTAGGTACCCTGTTGGAAAGCCACTTTCAGAGAAGCACCAGGTTCTATGATTATGAGTGTGAAACAGGCTGCTGCTATCAGAAGGGGCAGCAAGACCCCTGTCAGTAAGACATGATTTCCCATTTTGTGGAACAGGCTGCGGAGCCCAATTCGCAAGTCAAGAGATCCTCAGGGATCCATGTAGATCAAAGTAATTTACAGGAGCCTGAGGCTAGCTGTACAAACTGAGCAAAGTCCAGTTCTCAGCCTGACAGTAATTGAGTGGGACAGATTTTAGGCAAAACAAGTTCCCGCTTTGTGCAGTGCTTGGAAGGACTCCACAGTTTGTTCCTACACAGGTACAGTAAGCAGCAGCAGAGCAAGTTCTCTGTTAAAGTGTTCCTCTTTTTTTTTTTTCAGATTTAGAGACACTGCCACCAAATAAATCACTTCAGAACATTTATTATCTTTTTTACATCCTTTTGCTCTGATATTCTCTGTGCAGCTGTTTGCCACCTGAGTTTGCTCTGCATTTTGCCCAGACTATGCAGGTTTAATTTTCAAGTGTCTTTTCCAAGCCAAGAGGGGCAGAAGTAATTTGCTACATTAGCAGGCAGGTTAAGTATCTTTCCATGCAGCAGCAAATGCTTATCCTTTTTGACAGACGTGTCTGGAGCAGTAGAGGGTATGTTCACCTTTGATGTGGGTTTGGAGAGCTCCAGTGCTTTGTGTACTCTTTTGGGCTAAAGCAAACACAACATAATTTGCCTTTCTGCAGCATGGTTCCAACTCAAGCTACAATCTGGCAAAGCAAAACAATGCTAATAAAGCAAGTGTGAAGGAAATCTGAATATTCATGATTTGCATGGCAATATCTTCTACTCTCCTTTGGACACTAGAGTAAAAATGGGACCTTAGACTTGCATTATTCTGCTAGAAGCCCAGCTACACATCACAGCTCCCCAGTCAGCCCTACCCAGAAACCAGAGTTCAACCTTGCTTTCTAGAGGAAGGCCTTCAACTAACACCTTGTGCTGCAGCTACTCACAAGATAAACCTTTATCCCCTCACAGGGATCTGAGGGAGAGAGGTTTTGAACAGACCACCTCTGAGGATAGTGGTAAGAGCACAGAAGCCCCAGGCTATTCTGATGTACACCCCATATATCTGTGAACGGGGTCAGGGTATAGAGGATACAGTTTACAAACCAGTCCAGTTACCAGTCTAAAGGGAAAGAAAGAGCTGGAGACAGCACAACCTCTCCCTTCTAAACTGCAACAGGGTTTCCACAATCACGGAAATCACAGCAGAAATGTGGTTGCCACACATTTAAGAAACTGACTTCAGGTGGGCAACCTGCTCTGACAGATTTTGCATTAACATGCCAAACTGTACTTGCTAACACTTCACATCAAAAAGCAGGTGCACACATACATGCGCAAGCAGCAAACCAGGACTCCAAGCCCTGATCCAGTTGGAGCTCAATCCAAGGAAGCATGGGACACTGCCAGGGTTCGAACATGAGGCTTGGCTCCAGAAAGGATGGGAACCACTAGACGACACACTTCTTTGGCACAGGTGGAGCCCAACCCCAGAGATCTGGAAGACAACCAAGTACAGACAAGCCACTACAGCCGGCATTCAACACAGCTTCACGCAAGCATCCTCCTGTAACCTTCTAGCTCTAAAATCATTTGCACAGTGAAACAGCAGTAGCAAACTGAAGATGGGTAATACTTTCAGAAATCAGTGTGATATACAGCCCTGTAGATTAATTCTTCATACAGGTAAATATTGTCCAATTATTCTTGTGGCATACTTTTGATTGTCATTCAGTCCACAATGAATGCTATCAGTGTAGTAAGCTAACAGAATTGAAATGTTAACTAAGATTATTGATAGTGTCCTGTATCTAGTCCATTATAATCTCTGCCTAGAGATTGTGGAGTTCATAATAGCTAGCAATAAAATATTTTTGTCCATAAAGAAGGAAGATAACCACTGCATGTATACTTCGCTTAAAAGTACTCAATGACTTAAAAGTTCTAAATATACAATGCTTGTTCCAACTAATATGGCATTATTGTTTCGTAAAGAGTTCCTTGCACTCTCCTTTTAGTTACAAATCATGTTTTTTCAAGGACAACCTAGTACAGAGTCATTTCAATTGCTGGCATTTATATCTCTAATAAACTGTAACCCGATAATCACGGACTACAAAGGATTATTTTTTCTCTCACATTATCACGGAGCAGCCGTAAAAGTACAAAATCCACAGAACTGTGTGTACCTAGTCCTAATGACAAACACAACACAGGGCTTCATCCTTCTGGCCTCAGCAAAACCTGATAGACTGGGCTCCTGAATGAAAAGACTAGAACAGTTGTTCCCCTCAAATATTTACTCATACTTCCTCCTTTTTCAAACCAGATGCCAAGCTCCTGCTGCCTCTTGACTTTTAAGAGTATTTGGCTCTTTGCTTAACTCTTCTGGTGCTCTGTGTGAGCAGAAACGCCCGGTGCAGATCGCACCCGCTGTCACATTTACACCAGGAAGGGACTGGGAGAAGAGCTGCCGCTTCTGTTTTACAAGAGTGCTTTGGGCGTTGGCATGTACATACACACAATAGCTGTTCTACTTCCTCCTCAAGATGTATTTTATTGACTTACTTATTATGCCTTCATTTTACTTAGGGTGGACAGAAACATCCTCTTTAGATTCACTTTTATATAGAAATCCAGCAGCAGCAGGGGAACTACAGTTCCCTGTGCTAATACTACAAGAACACAAGGATGGCCCTCACTGAGTTTAGCCTGTGCCACAGCCAGACCAGAGATCCTTCTCCAAACGTTCATTTAAATATCATAAATTCTGCATCAGGCAGATGAAAGCCTACTCGTACAATTTGCTTTGTCCACCTCATTTCCACTTACCCTGAGTGCCAACCATCAACACCTTTTCCCCCACACCCCTCTAAGCTTCTCCTTTCTCCTCCCTTTCTTGGATGCCCTTTCCCCCTTCCCTTTCTGTTAGCTAAATTCAAGCTATAGGATAAATTTATGAGAAGAGGAAAATATGGGGAGGAAAATATATCATGGGCCAAAATGAAGCCAGAACAGGTTTGACAGCAAACAAGGCACATCCTCACCTTGGGCTAGGCACATGCTCCTGCTAATATGGAGGGAATGGTGTTGCTGGCAGGGCATTTGTGGGGAGGACAGGCTGTCCTATGTGCTATCTCCCCAGAGACGGAGACAGCCTCACTCTGCTACCAGATTTTCCTGGCCTTTCCCTTTTTTAAAGGGCAAGGAGAAGAGAGGCCCATGTACAAGCAGTATAAATAATTCCAAACAGAGACATAATTAGACTGTCTTTGCAACAATACAAAGAACAGCAAAAACACAAGTCTTTTGTAATAAATGACATTTTTGGTCTTGAACAGATTATAAGTGCTATGGAATTGAAAGTCAATATTTTCCTTCCATTCACTAGCTCACATTTCTCTTACAATGGAGCCCCTTTTAATAGCCAATCACAGTCACCACATCCAAGGAAGGCAACAAGCAAATTGGCCTACAATTCTTCAGCTCTGCTAGGTGGCAGCTGCAGGGAAGATTTCAGGGAGAGGTTGGACCCAGTTGAGGCACATCGGGGACACTGGAGATGGCTGCAGTCCTGGGTACCTTTGCTACAAAACACTCTCCCGAATCAAGGGCTCTGGGATTCACAGCCATCTATGAAGCCAATAGCTAAAGCCTCTTTTATTATGTTTTTTGTTACCAATAGTTTTATCATTTTTCCACAGCAATGCCAATGAGCATTAATTCTGTTTCCTCTTTGTATCATTTGATGCCGATATATGTCTACTCAGTTGTGATTTTCTTTGGCACCCAGAAAGGTATGCCAAGCTCAGCTCCACGGGCTACGTGCAGTCATTTATACCAGTGCAAAGCAGATGGAAATCGTTTCAGGATCAGGATGGCATTTGCTACCTGCTTGTTCCACTGCGGGCAACCACCCCCCTTCGGCCAGATGCAGTGCAATGGCGATTCCAGCCTCAGGCCTTCAAAGGCTGCAGCTCTGCTCCATCCCATTCCGTTGCCAATGGGGCTGTCTATAAAGTTTTTCAGCAAGACGCATTTATTGAAACTCTGAGGGAACCAAGGATTCATTAAATGCCCTATCAGATGTAAAATACATTTTGCATGGTCCTGCAAAGGAAATTTCTGCAATAATGTTAAAAGAAGTTACTGCCAAATATTTCAGAGAAATAATGTTTATAGATCGAGACTGATTCCCTTCTCCCTGTTGGAGCTATAGCCACACAGAGTCAGTGTAAGCCAAAGCTGAATCAGGTTCTGGCTAATTTAAAAGTACTGCATTGCTGAACCACTAACTAGGTGTGGCAAGTGGGTGGAAAAGCTATTAGTAGCAAACAAATAATTTTGGCTACCTGGGAGTTAGGAACGCAGGAAAGAGAGAAAAATGGAGAAAAGACATCAAGCACAACCAATCGCATTAAATGGGTCAGTGTTTAGGAATGCAAAAGCTTGTCATATCCTTTTAAATATAAGGGTAAGTTTAAGAATAAAAGACACAACTACAGCTGAAAAAACACCTCACTTAAAGACCAAGTGAATAGTTATAGGTCCTGCATCCTTCCAAAAGAAACATTTCTAAGGTGGAATATATACATAAAATACCATCAGAAACTCAGTAACAATTTTTTTAAAACTTCTGACCCATAGAGCATTCCCTTCCTAAGAAGGTACCCTAGGTGCGAAAAGCGATTTTGTAAACGTATTATGATTTTACAAAGGCTGTGTGTTGGAGCAAAGTATTCTCCAGTCAAGCAAAAAAGCAAGACCAATCCGTAGAGCTCCCCAGGTACAGTCATCCTGTCCTCAGCCACACCCTCTCTCCGTGGGCCTTCAGAGATGGACTAAGCAACACGGCACAACATACATCCTCCACTAATACCAAGCCTGGTATTTAGCCTTCACCTTTCTAAGTTCTGGATCCCATTTCTGCTCACGCTGGCATCAATAGACACTAATGAGAAGCCCCGTTCCCCACAACTTGACTCCCTCATTTCCTGGGCTATCCAGGCAGACATAATGTACCCATTTAACACGGGAGTTACAAGCCCCTTTTACTAGGAACTGCAGCTTTGGGTCTTCAGTGCTGTTCTGAACAGTTTGTTTTGATCTTCAGAGTTTTGTAATTTTAAAGTCCGGCCTCAAGGGGGAGATGCCAGAGCTAAGGATCTTCACCGATCAGCATGTTCACGTTGTAATAGTCTTAAAATTCTGGTAGTCTCAAATTGCATTGCGAAGATAATCCTTCTCCTACAGTTTCCCTTAGCCTTTGAGCTGTGCTTTCAGTGACAACTCACAGTGACCTTCTGCCAGCTGGAACATGACCATTGCTGCTGGAATACAAATCCATACCAGTGAGTTTGTCCCAGTCAACTCCACAAGCCAAATCTGAAACCCATCCTTATCAATGGGAGCCCAGAACCAATCCCATTAGCTGAATCAGATCTTTGCATCAAGCACACACCAGTTATAGGAATGCCACAGTTTGGATAAGAATATAGCTATCCTGCTCTCAAGCAGCATGGACATCAACCCAAACCTGTCTCAGCTAAATTGACCTAAACTCTGTCCTGGTTTTGGCTGGGCTAGAGTTAATTTTTTTCCTAGTAGCTGGTAGAGTGTTGTGTTCTTGGATTTAGTATGAGAATAATGTTGATAACACACTGATGTTTTTAGTTGTTGCTAAGTAGTGTTTATACTAAGCCAAGGACTTTTCAGCTTCTCATGCCCTGCCAACAAGAAGGCTGGAAGGGCAGAAAAAGTTGGGAGGGAACACAGCCAGGACAGCCGAAAGAGGACAACTCTCTGCATCTTCTTGTGTCTTGTTCCCCATGGCACATTTGGCTTTCTCATCAGGATAAGCTTGGTGCCATGCACTTCATGTACATCTATCCCACAGGGCAACATATTTACAGTGTTTACAAAACAGAAAATATTTGCAGCATTCATTTCATCAGGGGGTTCACATACTCCACATCTCTTAAGGACAGATCCATGCACCACCAGGCTGCTTTCAGGAGCCTGAGACAATATGGAAGAGTCTTGGCTCAAGCTGAGGTCAAAAACCTCCAAATAGTTTTACAAATAGTTTTCAGGTGAATTCACCAAAGTGGGACACATTAGGTCAGCAATACATTGAGAATATTACTGCATGTAATTTTTTTACTGAATGTGAGAAGGAGTAGAGACACATGTAGTTTCTGGGCATGCAGGAAGGCAGGTGTGCAGGTGATGAACCAAGGTGGATCAGCGGATAACAAACAAAGCCTTCCACATGTTCAGGAGCTCTGGTCCAAGTACAACATCCCTGCATCACAAGAATATATTCAAGACACAAGGTGGACACTGCTGGGTCAGTCAGCAGCCTCTCTCAGAACTCACAGCACTTAGGTGGGGTTCAGGTACAGAAAATTCTGACAGTTGAGGCTGTGTTTGGTTCAAGCCTGATCTCATCCTTTATCAGAAGCTGGACTTTATCCTGTCCATTTACTATGGCAAAGACATACTTCTTCCCTTCAAACTACGGCCTCATGGAAAGATCAGCTGTCAAATGTCCTTTCCAAGGGAAAAGAGGGTTCTCAAGCATCTTAAGTTTATGGGCAAATGTATTGCCTCCTGTACATTTGTCTGAAGTTCCTTTCCCATAAATGTAATCTGTGCTGTAACCAGAACTTGTATCCTTACACAGCTTTTCTCAGGTATCCATAAGCAAATACTTGAAGCGTTTGTATATTTGTGCTCTAAACCCAGTCTGAGTTGCCTAGGTTTACCATCATATAAAAAACTGAGCATTGTATCTTGCTCTGGCATAACACACGAATTTGTTGGGGAGGAGACCGGCAGGTAAATCAGGGAGTTAATATTCCGGTGCTTTTCCAGCAGCCCCACACAGAACAGGCAGGCTTTCTCTAAACAAAACCAAAAGGGAAGCAGTCCATGCTGCTGGCAGCAGCACACACCGCTGGAGGTGCCCTCCCATTCCCCCATGGACAGGAATGGTGGGGAGCCACACCACAGCAGGGTAAGGCCAGAGCTGGTGGGAAGGTAGCCTCTGCCCAGCAGGTCCCATGCTGCTCCCAGTCCATGCATACAGACATGCTCTCTGCATCTGTGGCACACTCCTGCATGTACTGTGTCTCTTGGCATCCAATGCACATAGTAAGGACTGGTAAAGCAGCTGAGCAAAGTGAAGTCTCAGTACAGTATCAATTGTCCATTCAAGCTCTCCACAGATATTTATGGGACAGATGGAATAACTGATTGAGCTCTAAGTGATGCAGCTTCTACTGGCTCAAACTGGAGTTTGAAGATAACATATACAGACAATAAACTCTCTATATCTAGAGAAGATTCACAAAGCAACAGATAATTTGGTTGAACGAAGCCAAGTTATCAGGCATTTGCGAAGCCCTAAGCTCACCTAAAGGCACAAAGAACTCCAGAAAGTATCAAAAAAAGTTATATAGGGAAAGAGAGAGAATAAAATAAATTCCCCTAATGTACCACAAATATCAACTACCACACACTACCTACAAACCATATGTTTTTCCCATCTGTTCTGTTATCTTCAACTAAATTTATAGTATTTGGGCTATCAGAAGAATTGTCAAGCCTGAGCTGGGCAGGATTATAAAACCTAGGTGTTATTACACTTTAAAAGACATTTTCCCCTCCCCCTACCACACCAGGCACAAGATTATACATTTCTCTTGCTGCCTCCTGGCTCTGGTACTACAGAGGATGCTATGCTTGTTCTCAGCTACAGTAAGCAGTAAGGCATCCCCCCAAAAAGAATAGTTCCTCTGCCTTTCTGTTTTTGCTCTCTCTTCCCCATCCGTCTCTCTAGGCAGGTCAAAGAGAACGGTGTGGAGGCTGAGGCTGCAGGGCCAGTTCCTGTGGTGCTGTGAACCAGCGAAGCCCACATAAGTCAGTAGGAAGCTCCTAGTTCTGTCCTAGCGAGGGCCAGCTCTCTGGGGCAGGGCTCCAGGAGCACCACTTGAATTCTCCAGCTGCTGAGCCAGAGTTTCAAATTTGAACCAACAGGGATTGTAGATCAGTGCTGTGTTCATGCAATGGTAGTGCAGGGAAAGAACCAGGGCAGGAGAGCAACGATTTGCTTCAAAACATATGGGAAGCGAAGGTCTCCTTGAGAAGCAAACAATAATGCTCTGTACATGATCACCAGCACCAGGAAATGAAAAGGCACCTTCCTTTCCCCACTGTCCAGCTGCATCATAAGCCAGAGAGCACCGTGGGCTGCTTTTACCCTAGCATGGAGCCTCCTTCCACAGACTGCATGTCACCGCCACTGAGGAAACCAAGAGCTTTCAAGTTGGTCTAAGAAAAAGCACTTCTAAACATGGCCTGGATGGCTCGGTCTACCCCTTCACTGCTAATCCTACAGCCAGTCTTTTAGGAAGAGCTCAGCATACTGGATATTTAAGCTCCTTAAAAATATAGCCCTAGTCTTGGGGGCCACATTTCTAAGAGGTGTTCTCCATTGTGTGCTTCCATCCATGGCATGTTAGCTCTCTCCTGCATGTGCAGCAACAGTGCTTTTAAGAGTGTGCACACACAGAGGGAAACCAGTTGGAAAAAACCAACCCTGACTGTCAAGTCAAATAACAGCCCTTCACGCTGAACCCTACCCCCTTCGTGCACAAGACTCTCCAGTTTGTGCATCGCTTGCAATAGCTGTCTACCTCTCAGCACCTCCATCCAGAAGGCAACGTGACTGACACAGCTCCAAAAGCCTCCTAGGAAACCCACAAATAAGTACAGCGGGGAAGATTCCAGTTTGGTTTTTCACTTGCAAAGGATTACGGTAAACGTAACGATTTTCCGCACAGAAGGTCTTTAAAGAGTGTGCAGAATTCCAATAGGTGTCTCATTAATGCCAAGTTGTGGAGCAAATGGTGCTGCACTCCTGCTGTCTCGTCCACCTGCCTGTTGCCAAGTGGTTCTCTCCAGTGTTGCCTCAACCTGCTGACTGCCAGGTGAAGGTCTCCTGCTGCCCCCACCCCTGCTGCGGAACCGGTGCTGCCTCCAGGACATTCTCTCGTTTGCTTAAAGAGCTGATTTCTGAAATGTGCTAAAGCTCAGGGTCGATCCCTGGGAGAGTCCAGCTCCCCCTTTGCCCTTAAACAGTGTGTATGGAGGATGTGCTGGCACGGCACCATCTCCCTTCTGGTTTCCAGGGTGGATGGCAGATTGCAATACAATTTTCCTCCCAGTCCCTCTGTATTCATGACTTTCACCTGTCATAATCAGCAGTCGTTTCCAAGCCTGCCACTGTCACAGAAGAGGCAGACGAGTTCAGAAAGAAGTGAGAAGTGCTGTTTCATTCTTACAAATGTTGCTGCACGGAACAGGATTGTAGTTATCAATTCAAACTGCGAAAAAAAAACCAACATTTTTTTTTTATTACTATTTTTTCAGTAAAGGGAAGGACTTGTATCAGGGAGTCCCATGTACAGGAAAGTAGCAGCAGGCTACAGAGTCAGTCCCCTCCCTCTCCTTCTCGTAATACTCAAGCAAGTCTAGGCCAGGTGGAGTACCAAACACCCTCAAGTGCCCTGGAGAGTGGTAATTAGGGCAGGCAGGCAATGTAGGTGCAAATCTCACTTCTAGGCAGTAATTTCCCTGGCTTTTACTACAAATAGAGCTGTGTAAACAATGGAGTTTGGGGTTTGGTGGCTGAGCAGAAATGTTCAAAAATTAGATTTTACAATAAATAGGAGGACCCTTAAGAAGGTCTGCTCTTGATGAAAAAATGTTTATCATTTTTTAACCCTTTCAGAAAAATCACCTAGGTTTAAAAAAAAAAAAAAGGAAAGCACTCTTTCAAAACATTCTGTCCTTCCTTTTTTCTAGACAGAATAGGAAAAAAAACCCCCACCAAACCATCAATTCATAAATCTGAGTCTGTAAGCTTGAATCATCACTGCAGAAAGTGTCCTCCTCTACATTACAAATGCCCAGAACTGAAATGCTTTCAGAAGTGTAAAGCAGGTTGGTTTTTTTAATACAGCTATAGCTATATGGATATAATGCAAAATATTTCAACCTTTATAGCCAAAACTATTCATCAGATTTGATCCAAATTAATAGTTGTTTTTTATTACTCCAAAATTGCATTTGTGGCAAATGGAACTAATTAGTTAAAAATAATTAATCCAGGTTTCTTTAGGCAAGTTGTTTGTCTTGCAATAGCTTTATATTCAATACTGTATTCAATGCTGTGTAACAAATACTAAGTTTACAAAAACTGTTCCATTCTTCAAATCTTCCTAAAATCTCATTAGCAGGGTTGGGTCCTTTTTCGCTAGACATATCGCCTGTAATAACTATAAATATGAGTCCAAACTCCATCCTTCGAAATGTCTATGTAGGGCTGATGAAAGGCAGTCACACAGCTGACAGAAGAGATTCCTAAGAAAGGAAGAACTCTGCTCATCTTGATCCAAGGAAGAGTGCAGAGGGTTACCAAACACATCTTCACTTTTATAAAGCAAAGAAATCTGATCTGGAACCAACAAATGTGAAGCTGGGAGCCCTACAATGCCACTTGGAGAGAGGCACTTTCAGAGTACAGCAGGCCACAGAAGCTACCCTGTTTAGGGGAAATCAAAACTTTTATTCCAAAGTTAATCCAGGATTTCAGAAGTTCTTTTGTATGTAAGACATGAAAGAGATCATTGTACAAGATAAGCAAAGATAAAATCTTGCACAAGGGCAAAAGAGCAGGCCTGCCACACCAGGATTTAGAAGCAGGTCTACTGCTGCATACATTCATCTACATGTTCATGAGTACACGTGCAATGCACACATGCAGGTGTGCTCACTCACTCTCTTCATGCGAAATCTGCTTCATCTCACAATTACTGCCCCAAGTAAAGCAATGTGCTGCTGATGTCACAAGGCAGGACAGTTGTTCTGTGATCAACCACCCAGCCAGAAAGAACAACACCACTGGGGATGCACAGTTTTGCCTTTTCCCACATTGAATGGGGCATTAACTTCAAAGTCTATGATCCCTTAAATCTTTAACAATAATTAATAGGAGAAAGATGACTAATATTTGTGTTTGCCCTTAAACCAGCTCTTGGGGGAGAAAATAAAAGCTCAAAGAAAGTGACATTTTGTGCAAGCAAAGTCAACAATATTAGTTATTCCTGAATTGGTTTGTCTTAACTTCAGTGTTAATGCTTTACTTGGCCTTGTGCTCCCAAGTAGGTTGCATTTAGCACTTCAGTTCCTAGAGCACAAAATATTTCACTGCATAGGTCTCCCCGTGCTAACTAGAGCAACCTGAGGGCTGCAGCAACATCTGCCAGTTGCCATGGGCTATTGCAGTCCTGAGGAACTGTCACAGCCCAAGGAAAATCAGCTCACACCATCCAGTCCTGGATCCCAGGCCTTGGGCTTGTGGCCTCCACAGCACCCCCAGAGCTGGGGTACGGGACCCTGCAGGGAACCACCACACCAAGTGGGCTGATGCTTTCCTAGCTCAAGGGAAGACTCACATATATTATCTCTAGATGTTAGCTTCAACATTGACCTCAGTGAGTCAATATTTCACTTCAGAAGGTTTGTTTTCTTCAGACATAGTGTGATGGATTTTTTTTTCCTCCAGTCAAGATCAATGTATCCTTCTATTCTGACAAGTGAATTTACAATATGATTTTAAGAGAGACTCCATGTTCACATTGTCTGCAATGTATCACCTCAGGGAAAACTATGAAGAATTAGAAAGCTGTTCTTTCACACCAACCAGAGGTCTGATGGGCAAAGCCAGGTTTCTTCCGTTCTGTGTGTAATAGCCATACCAAGAGAGGCTGCACAAAGAGAGAGAGAGTTCAGAGACCGAACCAGTAGAAAAGACAAACTCTCTAGTTTTTCTGCATCAGCTTTAAACAACCCATGGAAAGAAAAATGGTAAAAGTGACAGTTTTTCCCTAAGCTTTCACTGCAGATGCACACAAGGCCATTTTAAGATGCTTCCATGATCACCAGATGCTGATGTTGCTTTTTGCATGCCAATACACTAAGCCAGGTCACCAAATCCCAAGCACTGCTCACTCCTGAGCCAGGTATGACAGGTGGTGAGAATTTGTTCAAGTATCCTGCAGAGATCATGGGAAAGTTGGGCAATATAGGAATGCCCCGCGGTAAGGATATTTTCCCATATCCGGCTCTGCTGAGTGCTCTGCACCAACTGCATAATCTAAAGCCACCCCAAAATAAGGGCAGCCTGGGTCAGAAAACATGGAGCTAGCAATTGCATTCCACCTTCCCTCTGTCCCACATCCAGGCAAACTTGCTACCATATTTAAGAACAGGCTGGGCCTTGGGACCCAGAAAATGGCCAAATGAGTAAACTAGCCCTGGAGTCCAGCCCAAATTTCAAGGATCTCAATTTCCTTTGGAATTTTGAAGTCCACAAATTTCTTGCTATTTTTGCCTTGTTTTAGACATCACTTTATGCCAGGCTGCCATTTAAAAACTATTTAAATGAATGTAGGAAAAGAAAAATTTCATTAGATTTTGTCTGACCATTTCAGATTCCTACCAATCAATAATGGAGCAAAACTGAGATGGAAAACGAATGTCCCTTATTTCAGGAGAGCTCACTGCAAGGGCCTGATCCAAAAGCCACTAAGCTAAATGGGAGTCCTTGGATTAGGTTCTTAACAAGTTTCAGATGCTCAGTCATTTCCATCAGTCATTTGCAGAGATGGGAATGAACTTCAAAGGGTTTGATGTAGAACTGAACTTCCAAGACTTTGGATCTGAACATCCTGGGACTTGTAGGTATGTTTCCAATCATCTGCAGATGCAGCCTGCAATGAAAGGAAACAGATCCCTAAAGGTTCTGTATTTTGCAGACAGAAAGGTCAAAAAAAGCGTTCTGTTTGCAGGAGATGGTCAGTTCATTCTCCCACTGATTCTTATCAAACACTCACACAAGCCAGCATAAACCACAAAGACGGGAGCCAAACTACTGGAATTTAATGGCTCATTCTCCAAAATGTATTGGCTCATAAACATACACCGTGTTCTCATTCAGTGCTAATTTACTTTAACAATAAACTTATTGTGACTTGTATTCTCACTTCAAAGAGAGTTTTTATGTGGCAAATGGGAGGGGCATAAGCGGGAGTTTTCCTCTGCTGAATAAAACAAAGATACAGTAAGGTGAAGAAAAAAGCTCAGTAATTATCCTCCATAGGGTGTAAGGCTATAAAATAGCAGTGCCTCAAATTATTTGCAGACATGTCCACATTTGAGAGAAATAAAATCTTTCAGAGGATAACACACCTGTGCCACGGGTAATTGCCCTCACTTGCAAATTAGAACTGGCCCAACAGATGTTTATTCCACCACACACAGACAGCAAAAGCAGTAGGAAAGGCTTTGCCTCTTTGCAGAGGTGGAAAATTATTAAACCCACCATAAACTGGTACAAATCAGCTTTGCCTGTACCTTTTCCTTCAGTGGCTGCTTCAGCACAGAGAACTGATCATCCCTTGATAGTATAAGCACAGATGTGAGCCAGCCCAGAGGCTGCCTGGGAGGTGGGCAAGACTTGGAGAGAACAAGAAAGTATACCTGCATCTATTGGAGGGTGTCAACAGCCAGGGACATGCAGGGAGAGCCACCTTGATGTGAACAGGCAGGCAGGTGGAAGATGGCTCCAGTATACATGTGAGACCCCATCAAGCCCCAGCACAGAGCCCTGGCAGCAAAGCTGCTGCAGTGATTGCTGAGAGAGGGCCAGCCCAGCCCAGCGTCAGATCAACTTGGACCCAGCAGCCTGAGCTTAAGACAAACTGGCACTTGGGCATTTTTGAACCAGTGTCCCAGGTTTTCCAGAAGGGTTTACTACCCCATCCTGGGCTAGCCCTGCCACAGCCCTGCAAGGCTGCAACACACTGAGGGATGGATCCCTAAAGGCACCCAAGGCCTCAATCCCATTGATTTAGCTCAAAAAAAACCCCAACGTGAGTGTCTGAGGAGCTGGCTGTAGCATCCGCCCTTTCTGTTGTTGTTCTGTGCTTAGCAAAAGCATTTTGCTTTCTTTTCTCTTATTAAGCAGTCCCACATTCCTTCCATGGCACCACTTGATCCAATCCAACCACTCCTGGAGTACAATGTCTCCCCAACACTACCAAAGACTCTACTCTGGGAAAGCAACCCAACAGAAGAGCTGTTTGTGGGAAGTTGGAAGGGACAAGGTCAGCCTGACTTCCACTTTGTATGTCACAGCTGCCTTGAAAAATGCTGACTAAAACAGTTTTTCTTGAAAAAGATCAATATCATTTTGTTCAAACCAAAATGTTTGGGGAAACATGTCGATTATGATAAAAGTGTAATGGGGAAAATAGTCCAAACATTCCATTGCAATCATATCATATTGTTAATGCTACAGTAAATATTTACATTGACCCTTCATAGCCATGCATTTCATATTTAATATGACTATTACATTTAAAATTAAATCTAATAGAACAATTTCTAGGTAAATAATCAACATTTCCCTGAATTTGCTTCATATAAGATACTGAGATTTTCATTTTTCACTTCAATTACAAATGAATTGTAATTTTCAAACACACTTAGACTTCCTGCTAGCCAGGAACTTTGGCTCCTCACCACCAACAGTCCAAGGTCAGAGTAGTTCACTGGAATTGCTGATACACCTCCAGCCTCTTGCTCCTGTGAGAGTGACTGGGAGATAGTCTACCAAACAGGTTATCACAGGGCAAAGCTGCCTGCTTCAGCACAGAGCAGACATGCTCAGCACACCAGAAGCGTTGAGTCAAAGACAGCACTATCCACCAGACCCTGTTCCTAGCACACCTCTCAATCTGCCAAATAGCCTCTCATCATATGTAAGCAATTGGAAACTTGTGTTTGACCACAGCAATTTTTTCCTAGTTTGTCCTAGTTTGTCAGTCTGCCCCTGAAGATATTACTGTTCCCTTCTACCTGCTGAACAGCTGGTGATCTCCATCTTGCATGTGTCACATACATTTACATGTTATTAAAACCAACCCCATTTTACCCAAGTGCACTGGGAGATACATCACTCAAGCACCATGTTAAGTCATAGTCTCAGCAGCATGGGCCAGGGGCCAGGAGTGTGGTGGCAGCTAGAAAGACACTATATCTGAAGCGTGTTAGACCTACCATGTATAATGCACATTTAATCTGCAATTCATTTGTTGTGCTTACTCTGCAGCTGAAGTGCCTACTTGCAAGCTTGAGCTTTTGAGGTAGGGAGTTTCTTGCTGTGCCCCCCAGCTATACAAATGTGTCATTAGAGAAATCTGCCTGAAGAAAAGGGTTCAAAATTTTTTTGCAGAGCTGCCATCTACCTTTCTTAAGCATGGCATTCATTTAAGTATATCTCTATCTATCTATCTAATATATATACCTCTATAAACTATCTATCTGTATATAAAGTATATATATCTCCATTGTCATCATTTAGCCCAGCAGAATACTTCTGAGATTTTGTATTTGTTTCTAACCTTAATGGTGGACACACATGTAAAGGTGTTTGATCAGAGGCACTAAAAGCATGTTTAGAGTAAACACTTGAAGAGTAGTCATTGAAGCCAACCACACTGTCTTTCCTAAGAACCCGTGACACTTTCTTTCTCTTCCTTGCCTTCTAGTTGACTTCAAGCAATTAATTTTCTGAAATGCCAAGCACATTTTCCTCTATCACTCAAACCCATATGTACTACCTAGTGTAACCAGCCTCATTTTCCCATCAGAAATGCTCAAACTGATCCTGCTTTGCACCTGGAGGTCTCAAGAAGTTCCTTCCAGCCTCAACCGTTTCCCATCACAACAAAACCAAACCAATGTGGGAGAAAAATCTGAACAATAAGAACCGTTACTTCCAAAGGAACAAACTCTGTTCTTCCTACTTCATTCAGACCCTGCTACTGCACCCTTTTCCAGAATACCCCCCAATACTTCATACAGTCAAAACCTGATGCATATCTATTGACTGGATGCAGCTGGGAGTCTTGCCAAAATACTTAGCAGGAGTCTTGGAATATTTCTCAAGCATCTTACAGCACCAACTGTGAGTTAGGTGAATGCGGTAGAATTTTAACTTGCATTTGTTTAAAACACACACTGGTAAGCTGTCCCAGTTACTGAAGGGGGGTGTGTGCTTAAAACAGAAGCCCAGTGCACCTGAAAAACCAGAAATTGGAAGGCATTTGAGAGGCTTTTACTCTAAAGTCTCATAATTTTTAAGACTCTGTTTTGGTGCACCTGAATTTTAGTTTACCAATAGCTGGGCTTGCGAATATTGATATTATCAACTGAGAATGGTTTCGAACATTATAATGTAAAATAAATAGCTTTGCCTTATAACTGTATCTTTTGTGTATTGCATATAGTACATGTTATAAAGTATTTCAACTGGATTAGGAAACCTAGGACTCAAAGTAGACTGAAAAAAGATGTAGTTAATTTCCTGGTATTTGCAGCGTAATTTGAGCAGCTTCTTTTCTCCTCTTGCTTCACCAAAGGACTGTGACCATGATGAGACCCCACAAATCTAGTACCCCAGATGGGATCTCTGACCAAACTGCATATATATACAATGGTTTGGCGAATCCCAGATCTGCTTTGGCCACACTGAAGACTGACAAGTACCTTCTGGATTTTTCCAAATCCTACTTTCTTTGTCTCTAGTAACATTTTTTCAGGAGAAATGAAAAGCATGCCTTTTGGTGTACTTGTTTTACTGTGCAAACAGCTCTATGCTACCTTAGACACTTTTGAAAACAACAAGGAGTCACCCACAAGCAGTAGGGATACTGAGGAAGGCATCCCTACTGCTTGTGGGTGCAGTCAGGATGTCAATTTATTAAGATAATTTGCCTGCGATTGTCTACACTGACCATGAAATGATATTGCACATTATTTTCCTTTCTGTCTGCACTTCCTACTAATCATGACAATCTACAAGGAAGCAAGGCTTAATACTTTTAATGTTATTATCCCAATTTTTCTGTTTTCTTAGGAAGTTAGAAATAACCAAATCAAAAGCCTCAAAACAACTGGTATTTGAACTAATTCCCCAGCCCAAAAAACACATATGGCCCATTTTCTCCATGAGCAACGATGGGAGAACTGAGTTAACTTAGAATCACGGTTCTAATCGAGAATTTCCCTAAAAGCATTCACAATCTTTTGCTGCTGAGAACACAGAGTGTCTGTTCCTGGCACAAATTGGTTAATAGTGCTACCTAGATGACCTGCAGTCCATACTGTAGAATTTCTATGGTTACTATTCCTCATTGCTGGTCTCAAAAGCTGAGACACCAGTGCCACGAGTGCTGTAGTGAGCATCCTCTCCTAGGCCCGTTCCCTCTGCATGCAGTTGGCAAAATAGATGCTACTGCATATTTCATGTGCTGGAGTCACATAGCCCAGGGATTACCTTCTAGCATCATGCCCCAAGCACATCACAGGAACCGGCATCATGAGCAGCAGGGGTGGAGCAGCTCCTAACCAAAATGGCTCCCTCTCAAACAAGGGTGCTGAGCCAGGGAATGGATCTAGCCTGTTTTTTCCCCAAATTACTGTAGTCCTCAGGGGCTAAATGCCTTTCCCACCCCTCCCAGCTCAAGCCACTGCATCTTTGCCTGACAGCTCTGTTACTTAAATACAGCCTGTACTTCCCACCTGGTTGTTGCCAGCCCACTCTCCCTGCTGGCATACAGCCACACACTCCTTCCTGCCAGCACCCAGTGGCAGTTGTGACTGCAGCCATGAGGTGCAATGGCAGGGATTTGGGGCAGCATGTTGCCACAGACAGCAGAAGGAGTACCTTAGGGTGCAGCTCAGATGCTGACATGGCTTCACCCAGCACTCGGTGAATGGAGCTGCACTGTGCTTAGGCTTTTTCTTGTTCTCACTCGCCCTGTAAAACAATGCTCATCTTTTGTTTTCCCCAGGAAGGTGCATGCCACCATTTGTGTAAGATGGGGCAAAGGCTTTTGCACTCCTCTTCTGGCAGCCCCCCCGGCCCAACATGGTTATGGACTCCAGACTTCTCTTCTTGCTTGTACTCTATGGCTTTGACCTTATGGTTATTCCTGCGCCATTGGGGTGTGTGCATGTGTGTGTGTGTGTGTGTGTGACCTGAGCAGAGGAGCAGCAAGAGTTCCTTAACCTGCAAATGAAAAAGGAAAGACTTAAAGGAGATGCTACCAATACTTCTACCAGCCCTCTGGACTGATGATGGCAGAGCATGCAATCAAGGGGCTTTGCAAGGTAAGCAACAGTTCACTGCTGGCAGCTCCAATCCCAGGGGGCAGAGCCTTCCACAATAAAGAAGAGGCAATGGCTGTACTCAGGTTACCCTGCTGCTGTCTGTGCTCCCCTGTGCTGCCACTGTGTTAAGTGTGCTAAGAAGCTATAGCTAATAAGGGTATGTATACCCATGCTCTTTCCTTCACCTGCAGCATAGAAATACGTACCTCAGTTTCTCTGTAAATATAACCTACCTGTATAGTTCTCCCTGATGCCATACTTACAACCGAAAGGTGCTGAGATAGCAGGAAATGGGAGGTGTAGGAGTACAGCAGTGACATGTTCTACAGCTGACCCAGGAACTCCAGGGTAAAGGTATGAACCACCACTGACTGACAGAACTAGTTTATATGTTCAGACCTAATGATTAAGACTACAAAAAAAAAATAATTGTTTTAGTAATAGAACAATCCCATTTTCTAACATATTTTTCCGCTTCCACAGAAAGCTTTATCTAGCATTAATGTCAGCTGTAAGAGAAATAGGTGTTCTTTCTGAGAAAGGCCCAGCAGCAAAGGCAATTTGTATCTCTGCCATTTAAAAAGACATGCTGTCTGTAGGAGGAGAGAGAAGAGCTTTTTGTACCATTAGGTGAACATTTATTTGCTGGATCTCTAAACTCTGGCACACTCTATCAGAACACACACCAGCCTGCCTGGGTCTCATGTCAAGTACGCAGCCTGCTAGTTACTGAGTTACTTAATAGTTCATAAAGCATCCCTTAGGCTCCCCTCAAACTATAACCATTCCCACGCAGCAAACCAAGCAGTGATGACACTTACAGGTGTTTTTCATGTCAAACATCAGAATGCAGAAGAAAGACTGTGCTAAGATCCAATAAATAAGTTCTTGATATATTTTGTTGGGGGCAGGGGGAAGATGGGCATCCAGTCTGCATGTTAGGGGACAGGCCCTTCTAGACTGCTATTTCGTTTGGTCACTAAAACATGAGAGACAATTGAACTGTGTCATCATCCCATAACACTTCAGCCCAAGCTTTTCTTCAGGATGCTTCTACCGAGCTAAATCAAGACACAGTTTCTATTTTCCTGGATGTTAGGCACAGCCATTGGCAGCTCACACAGACCACAGCAGGAGGTGAACGCAGCAGAAGCTAGACTTGGTTTCCTCCAGATCAAAGGGCACAATCCATTGGCACCATAACCCCAGCTAAAGTGTCTGGATGGACTTTGAAATATGCCAGAAAATGTGAAAGTTTGCAAATTAACTTTTATGTTACATCCGACTCAGATGGTGTAGAGTGCATTAAATGCACCATGGAAGGTGTCACAGAGCATACTTGATGGAGGACATTTAATGTTAACATCTGTACTTACAGGGTCACTGGCAGTAACAAGTGGTTATCTAAGTAACTGTTGACCCAAGTCTCTAGAACAAAGGTTGCTATTTCTTTTGTATTTGTGGTTATGTCCTATTACTAATACACATGTTTCTTTCCTCATACACAAATCCTTACCAAGAAATCTATTAAGACTAGAGTATCTGATCAATAGAATATAGTGCAGTTATGAACTATAAAAAAAATTAATAAGAATTTGAAACTATCTAGCATGTTCTCTTAAGGAGTTACCATTCTATCCTAAAGGGTTTTATTCCAGTAGAGATTTGGTCTAAATGAGTATTTCGCATGTAGTGACTTATGGATATGCAATGTATGCCTAAACTACTATACCAAATACTGAATGAAAACTTAGCAGGGAATATAGCGTACTTATTGGAAAAGGGTTTTCCAGACAACCGTGATTTCAACAGTTACATCGGATTTATAAAATACTTCAAGAGTCAGTTTTTCTTCATAGTGCATCCTGGCTGTATTTCATAGATTCAGCACTGCATGCAAAGCATACATTACAAGTGATGCATGCTCATGAGCAAGTAGCTGATATGTAAACATATGTTCTCTGAATGTATGCACTATGCCTGTGCTTGCAGGCACACAGTTCACAGTATTCAATGGTCCTTAACTTTCTGAATATCTATGGGCTGTATTAACAGGAGAACTAAATACCCTTTTCAGTAATAATCCCTCCTTCCTCCCAGCTTTCTGGAGAATTTTGTTGATTTTTTTTGATTATTTTGCTGCCAAGCCATAAAATGCACACAGTTAAGGCAGTATTAAGGTGGTTTTTGTCATATTCCTTTGTTTCCACAAGAAAAAGCTTCATTGACCCAAGAACCTTCAAAGCAGTATCACTTCACCCACATTAGTATGCATGGCTGTGCTGCTCAAGCTGCAGAGAAGGCCTGCAGGGCTAGGCATTTCAGCATGATGCCAGCAATGACATCATCCCCCAGTGATCCTTCACAAGAACTTCATGAGTTTGCACTGGGCTGAGCAGATCTGGATGAGTGCCAGTGCGTGGCCAGGCAGAGTTTTCCAAGAGCAAGGCAGAATACCGTCCCACCAGAGGCTCACAGGAGCACAGCATCCTGCATCTCTGCAAATGCAGCTCTGGTGCCTGAGTGCACCCACTTCGAGAAGCATGTGCCTCTGGTACAGCTCCCAGGAGCCACATTTTTATTCCTACCTTCTGCACAGGACTGTTTTAACACTCACACTTTCAAGTTCCTTGTATCCTTGTGGCGACAAGGACTGCCTAGAGAACACTGGTTACTTACCAACCTCTGATCTCACACCTGTAAGTGCCTGTGCTTTATAGCCACACCAACCCAGGCCAAACTGTGGCTGTGCAGGCCTGTGGCAGGCTCCACTCCCAGTCCTGCGTGGCTGCCAAGTGAAAGGGGTAACTGAGCTGGAGGACGTCTGCAGAACCTCAGCATGCAGAGTGGCATTTGCCAAGGAAAGAAGCAGGTTGACTTTAAAAGCATCACAATGCATTTAACCAAGTTGACAGAACAGGAAGAAAGAACATGAAAACAAACTCAAGGCAAATTGCATTTGATCTGGAAATTATTAATATTTGAGACAATAAAGACAGACCCCCTGAATAGTATTTGCATAGAATCCCTCCTTAGAGGCAAACCACACTTTAAAGGACCTCATCTCGAAAGAGCACTGCCGAATTGAAACAGAACTACTACCATGACTAGAGGGTTGTGGTGCCAAAAGATGTCAGATTGAACACGAAACAGAATTTTCATTCTTTTGTGTACTCCATAAATATTAGCAACTTGACACCCCATAATGAAAGCAAAATGCACTTAAGCACGGGCAGAAAAACCAGACTAGCCAACCATTCTTCTTTTAGGATTACAATTGGAAATTAGTTGTAGAGGTCAGAGTTTTCCAGCATCACTGTAGGTTGGGATTAACTCCATGGACACTGTGAGCACACAAGAGGAGAATTTGGCCTTGCGTGGTGCAAGAGGATTGCAAACACCATGAAACGGCCACCCCATCCTTCCAGCCCTTTGCTGGATGGAAGCAGCTGCCGAATCCTTAAGTCTGCCAATTGGCCTCAGCCAGCACTTGAGGCCAACAAGCAGAGGAGAGAGGTGCAGCACAGGGCTACAGCACCTGGCTGACCTGCTGAGGACCACCCCTGAAGGAACCTAACACCCACTGTGGCCAAGAGGCACAGCATCACCCCCTCGCATCCACCGGATGTACTGACAGAGTTTGCGAGTCACACAAGAAGAAATTGCAGTGATCAGGCAAGAAGTGACAGGGAGAACACAGCAGCCATGATTCGCTGCCATGCATTGCTTTGATTCATACCACTTGAACATTTGCCTACCAATTCTCACTGTGCTTGTTTATCTGATAGAAGGATCTGTATGTCTTTAGGAAAAAAGAAGCAATTGTACCCAAGCTCATAATTTAAATCAGAAAAGATTTTTGTGTTGATCCCCCTGCCCATCAAAATGTAGGACATAGAATCATAGAATCATTTAGGTTGGAAAAGACCTTTAAGATCATCGAGTCCAACCATCAACCATACCCACTAAGCCATGTCCTGAAGTGCCTTGTCTACATGCTTTTTAAATACCTCCAGGGATGGTACCCTCTCCCTTCCCTGGGCAGCTTGTTCCAATGCCTGACAACCCTTTCAGTAAAGAAATTTTTCCTAATATCCAACCTAAACCTCCCCTGGCACAACTTGAGCCCATTTCCTCTTGTCCTATCTCCAGCCACCTGACAGAAGAGACCAGCACCCACCTCACTAGTAGAGAGCGATAAGGTCTCCCCTCACCCTCCTTTTCTCCAGACTAAACAATCCCAGTTCCCTCAGCCGCTCCTCATAAGACTTGTGCTCCAAGTCCCTCACCAACTTGGTTGCCCTTCTCTGGACACACTCCAGCACCTCAACATCTTTCCTGTGGTGAGGGGGCCAAAACTGAACACAGTACTCAAGGTGCGGCCTCACCAGTGCCAACATTATCCTCTAGGCAAGAACTTCCACCCTTCAAGACATGGAACAAAAAAGTAGTACTAACTGGGGGGAGGGGGAGAAGGTAGCCTCCAGCCGGTCTCTCTGGGTTTGACTTGGAATATCCACAAAGTGCAGGATGTTCCAAATTCTGTGTTTTGCTCCAAGCATCTCTCAACAAAACTTTTCCGTATATCCCTTGGAGAGAGCTGAAGAGGGCAGGAAATTGCCTCTGTGTGTGGAAAGTAGTAAGGAATAAAAATAGGGAAATATTTGTTTCAGTTATCCCCCCCTCATCCACCTCCCCCAGCAAAGGCTTTTGCACACACTATCAGGAAAGAAACATTTATAAATACTTAGGTTATTGTCCAACAGAATGGAAATCAGTTCTAGCACTGAGAAGGGCACAAGTCACTAAAATACAGCTCTGTAGTACCTTTCTGCTCCTCTTAAAAATAAAATAAATTAAAGAAGCAGAACATTGCCACCATCACATTACCAGTGCCTTCACATATTTTCTTCCACCAATTTTAGAGCCAACTTCAGGAACCGAAATGAGAATTAAAGCAGCAATGGTGCATCAGGCAATAAGAGTATTCCCCAACCAATCACAACTATTTCAACTTTTGCCTCCTTCAGGCTTTTCAAGTCCCCAGAGAGCCTTTTAAATGCCTGCTCTTTGCTTACCACAGAGTTTCTCTTGCTGTGTCGGAGGTAGGAGCGAGCTAACCTCACTGAAGGCTCTGGACACCAAGACAAATAATAGCTTCGCTCAAGGAAAGCTCCTTTTTGATAGTGAGGGTATGCATGAATGCTTTGCCTGCAAGCTCCTGTTGCAGGGATCAGGGCCTGCCTAAGCTCAGAGTTGTTATGCTTCCACATCCTCCTCCAGTGCAGGAGGAAGGCACTGTGGAGTCCACTACTTAAACAGCTTCATCGTGATTTATTTTTGTATGGGAACAGGGTAGTCTTAGGTACATTTCTGAACCTCAAACTACGTGTTAGAAACACACAGAAGAGATGGTCCCAACCTCAAAGAAACATAGAAGACAAAGAATCTTGTGGTTTCTAGCATTAAATGAAGTCTGTTTAAAGTCTAGGGAATGCAGCAAGCAGCTCCGTGGGGAGATAGTTCCACAATGAGTCCCTAGAAATTATTTAGGGTGCCAGTTACTGCCACTGTCCTGGCTCTTTTTTTAGCATAACCTTGGAAACAATGACCTTACCCATATCATCAAACACAGCCCCCAGAAGCACCTTCTGTACAAGTCTCAGACCCTCCTGAAGGGAATCCAGCACTGCCTGGAAAGTCCTGCTGTCTCCCACTGAGACATAATTGTATTTATGTGCTCTGGTAAATACAAACTGTGGGTGTACCTCCCTCAAGGAAGGGTTAGAGCTCTGCAATGCTTCTAATCTCTAAATTGTTCAGGTAATTTCATTTGACTTTGCTAATAGATCAGGAATGTATTTTGCAGAATCATCTACTGATTGCACATTTCATTCCTTTTGATGTATTCCCAGAAAGGCAAGGAAAGGACAGGGACATTTTGTTCTGTGTTGTCTTTCCTCCACCTGCAACCATTAAGATATTTGGCTTCAGGTCTTGTTCAAGTTTCCTCTCCCAGTGAAAGTGGGTAATTACTCTCTCTCTCTGCCTCTTGCTGCCCACCACTGCCCTTTCTACTCCCCCAGCAGCTGCTTTAGGAGGACATGCAGGAGCAGCTGCTGTAGGACCATACAGGGGACCGATGACCCCTGACAGAGGCAACACACCAGTGCTTCTGGAAGAAGCACACAAGCCACCTCCTGCACCATCACCCTTTTAAAACTCCTGCCACAACAATGCTCTGAGCTCCCCCAGTTGCCTGTACAACATACTTCCAGTGTTTGACCAATTCCAGAAAGTGCTTCACCAGGCTAACCTACATTTAAGACGCCCAAAAAGACAACAACAACAACAAAAAAAGACAGAGAAGGAGCTGTAGAGGATTTTGCCAAGGTTGTACAGGTACTTTAACTGCCCAGCCAGCAACACGTTCAGGTTAGGTGCTTGTACCTTAATCCCAGCAGCCTGTCCTACCCGGCAGATGCTAGTACGCTTCCCAGGGCTCAGGATGATTTGATCCACCTTTTACATAAAAGTACATATGAACAATATAAACACATTTATAGGAGACAAATGTGTGTGTTTTTAAATTAGCTTGTTCCACAAACATAGGCTATTGAACAGCCCCATCTGCACATGGAGAAGGCAGCAACAGCCAGGTGCGTGCATAGGAAAGGGGAAGGATGAAGCAAGGAGGAAAAATCAGGAACAAGTAGCTCAAAGCAATATGAGGATGTAGGGAGGAGGAAAGAGGACAGACCCTCTTAGCATGGCTCAGCAGCAGACAGGGCTGACCTGTGTCACTGCTGCTGAAGCTAGTGTGAAGTAGAAGGGCAATTCCAGTGCTGTGGGTGGGGATCCTGCAATCATACTACCACCAAGCTTCACTCCTCAGGGGCTTTTTGCAAGCTTCTGGGCCTAGGCAAGTCTGGCATTCACCTGAGTATGCCTGGCAGCCCAATGGGCTGCCTATGCTCTGACTGCCATAGCATTTCACTGGGAATGAACAGTGCGGCCTGAAAGAGCGGAAAAGGAAGAAGCAGTCTTTATCCTTCAGAAGTGAAAAAAAATCCCCATCTTGGTCCACCTCACTGCCATGTGCTGACATGCAAGTGGCCTGTCTGGAGAAGAGCAAGGATTTATAGTAGCGCTGAGAGTGGCCAGACCCCAAACTGGTTGGGGAGCACCAGCTGGGGGGCAGAGTCCCCAGCACCACTTCACGATATTAACTCAAACATCTCATTTTGGTGTGAAACAAGCTTTTTGAAACATGCTAAAGCCCAAGCTGAAAGTTTAGCACTCCCAAGGTTACATCCTTGGCTTGGACCAGGAAGCCGAGATGGCAAGTGCTCAGGGACAGCAGGCCTACACCAGAGCAGGAAACACCTCCTCTTCAGAAAGGGAGCTGCATTGTCAGGGAATCCATAAGTGCCTGGGGTTTGGTCAGAAGCAAAAGCCACAGAGGGATCTGCTCAGGTCTGTGTGTAAGGCTCCACAGTTCAGTGGTACATATCCTTGTATCATTAGATCTGCTGTCTGCTTAGTTGCAGATAGGAGCTGAGCACTCCCTTGGAAAACCTATGGCGTAACATACCCAAATATCTGAAATTCAACAGACATTGGTCACTTAAGTCCCACAGGGCCCAGCTCAGGAATGTATTCTCAATTTCTACAGATCTTCACCTTTATGCATGGGCTTAAAATGACTGACTACCACTGGATTGCATTATGAGTGTCACAGAAAATGATGTGTTAAATAAGCTTCCCCTGAACTGGCCTTAGACAGTCCCAGTTTTTTACCAAAGGAAATGTGAGTAAATAAAATTTTTAAAAATTATGAATCCTTTTAAACAGACATACAGTCAAATTATTCTGTTGAACCTTTCGATATGTACTAAAACCACCACATTATTTTTTTAAAAATTATGATTTTGCTCATTTATTTTAAACCAGCCATGAAAACAAAGGATTTAACTGCAGTGCAGTTAATGATTCCAGTAAAAAAACCTAGCTGTTTACATGTTTGACACAGAGACTTTTCCTGGCCCCTTTTAGCTGTCCATACAATACATTGTTAAGTTAACACTTAATAACACCAGATTAATATATAACAGAGAGAGGGTGTATTGCAGCCTCATTTGCTCTGTTTAGCAAGTTCTATTAAATTCTGTTTTTCTCCCTCAGAAGATCGTAAGTATACCAATGTTCACCTTTGAGAACGAAAGTCTAAAGTGCAACTTAATATGGGCAAATCACTTGGCAAGTAATTTGTGACCCTCAATTTGAAATCACATTAAAAGTACCTATTCTGCTAAATGGGGGATCTGAGGCCAACTGGAACATGAAGCAGAAGACCATGTTAGTTGCCCACTTCCCCGCTCTCCCCAAGCCTGTGAAGCTAACCAAGAGCCAGGCTGGTCCCACACACACACTGCTGACTGAACTGAAGAAACACTACCTGCAAGCCTTGGCTTCCTGATGAATATTGCTGTGCTGGCTGGCACTTTGGGGAATCTGTCTCTTGCCAGCTTGTGGTGATGTCTGGTGGATGCTACAAAATTCCTATACCAAGAAGCACTTTGACATACTGAAACTGCTATGAGTTGCTAAGGGCTACAATACACATATCTCAGATAATGGACAACTCTAACATCGACTAACATAATAACAGCATCCTCCTTCTCCGCATGGTAAGTGGGCAGCAGAAAACTCCAAAATGGAGTTTGAAGCAGGGATTTTGAAAAAGATCTGTAAAGGAGACCACAGCTCAGGCCTCTGAGGATGCACAAGGACCCTTGACACAGGAGGGAGGGACTTGCCGTTGTAACAGACTACCTTTGTTCAATAGCAGCCCAAAGGTCTGTGCAGGGAGCCAGGTGCCCAGCGGGAGGACTTACAGAGTGACGAAGGAGTATCTGTGCTGGAGGCAGTGCAGGGACACATCATCATCCACACACAGAGCTAGACCATATCAGCAAGTCAGATACGGGGTTGTAGATGGGACCTCACCAAATTCTCCATTGTTTGTTGCTATCCTTTTAACCATCTCCTCAGGCTATGTTGACTTTCCACATCTCCTCCCCAAACCAGAAAGGCCATAGGAGCTAAATACTGCCACATCTGCACTAAGGGCTACTGCGCTGCAGATGTGTCCCCCAGCCACTGTGTTCACCCAGAAATCACACTGCAGCCAATTAAGGACCATCTTGCTCTAAGTGAGTGGAGCTGACTCCCTGGCTCAGTGGAAGATTTTTGCTAGAGTAGCTTGAGAGCAGCTATGAATTTAGGTTCCCAGCTTTACATGGGTCTGCAGGGGTAGGAGTAGTTTCTGCTTTAGTACAGCCTAAACACTAGTTCTCCTGGTGACTTGCTGATGTGCTCAGTCCTTAAGATTTAAAGCCTGTGTTACAGAAACAGGAAAACCAAATCCCCAAACAAAGAAGTGTAGGAGAAAATACATTCTGGCTACAACTTCAGCAGGAATATGGTTCTCTTGTTAATAGCTGGTGAAATACCTTCAATATATGAAAGAACTATAAACAAAGCTACAAATACATCTAGGTTTGAGTAGCAGTGAGAAAGCAGAACTCCTGCTAGTGCATTTCTGACAGTGCTGACTGACACTCAGTGCTTTGGGGTGGGCGGGAGCGTGGGGTGCATCTTAGCTCCTCTGCTGGGGTCCAAACTCTTTCAAAGAACTATTTATTGCAAAGCACTTAGTGCCTCAAATTCTTACCTGAACTCCCACAGAACATAGGCACCCTCAGACATGAAGTTTAGTTCAGGTCCAGCTCTAACATGTATACATTTTTACCAGTTGTTCAAGGTATAATGTAATAAATTATAGCAATTCAGCAGCAATTGAGCATGCATTTTTACACAATATTATAATAAACACAAATGAAGAGATAATTTCTAGACACATCTTTTCTTTCCAAATCACAAACATATTTGTGATATGTTCTAAATGAGGTGAATTGATACAGCTGCAACACTACCAGAGCTCTCCTGCCTCATACTGAGGTTCAGCCAGAAGCAAACTTTCCTGGTTTAGTAATAGCATGGAAAGCCTCTGTGTGCTTTACTTCCAGGTGGCTATACTATAAATGCCAAGTACAATTGGGCATCCACTAATGTACAGCTACCCAAAACAGAGGAATACAGAACATTTATAGGCCAGATTCTCCACCATCAAGTTGCACTTGGCAAAGACGGGGAATGTCTGCATTGGGCAATTCAGTTCAGAGCAGATACCCAAGATCACTGGGGACCTGAAGCAGTGAGCCACACCAGCAGGGCACTCTGCCCATGCTAATCAGTTGGTCCACAAAGAACTAAGACAGCTCAGCTGCTCCCACGGTGAGCACCCACTCACAGCTAGCTCCAGCTAGCTGCTCTGGGCATCTGTTCAAACACCAGGCTCCCAGCTTGCTTGCAGGTCATCTGAACTGTAGCATGCACAAAGCAAAAACAGAGAAGCCAAGCTTTTCATGGCAACCGCATATTCTCCCTTCAGAGGGCTTTACCAGCTATACTAGTTTTGGCTGGGATAGAGTTAATTTTCTTCATAGTAGCTTATATCATGCTGTGTTTTGGATTTGTGATGAAAACAGTGTTTTCACTGCACCCATGACGGCCCTGGTTACTCACCCCTCCTGAATATAGGCCTGCTGCAGATGAGCTGTCCCAGCATCTCAAAGCATTTGTTTGCCCAAGAGACTCCTTGGTGTCCCCAGATAAATTTAAGCATTCTTTCCTTTTGTGGGTCCTACCAGTAAAATCATCTCCACTCCCCTATACATGCAGCACTTTCACTGAGATCCAGCTCTCTAGAAACTATTACGCAGAGCACATAATTTAACAGGGATACTGTAGATTTAATAAGACACTGATTATACACAATTGCAGAAAACATCCAACTATAATATTGATATGGGGTGGATCACAGGGCTGCAAAGTTGCAGAGACATTCCATAATCAATTGGCATTTAACATTACAGCTTGCTGGCCTACAGGATCTCTGTCAAATGCATAATTGGTAGCTTTAATTAAAGGACTACCCACAGCTTTGTAAAGAGCTAAAGACCAAGAGTCTGCAACAACTGAAAAGAGATGAGTTTTGTCACGTTCTTATTACCCTCAGATACACTATGAGCCGTGGTCACATGCTAATTACAGGTCTCTTGCAACAGCACACTGGGCAGTTTTCCAGACTGGTATCTCCACTGCAATTAAAGCCAAGCTGCAGCTTATCACACTCTGACTGTTACCTTTGTCCCTGCTGGAGATGTTTCCACACCTCACCCTCAGGTCTTGGGAACTATAATATTTTATATTTCAGGCATTTAAGACCTATAATGGATACATTGATGAAGTTGATGTTCCTCCTAGATGCCCGTGTTGAGGCACCACACCCAGAGTAAATCTCATCTTGTGTAGGCTAAATGAGCAACAGTACCCATATTAGTAGTGCCAATACACCACAGGTAATCACATTGTTCAGAGCACCTGCTTTTGGGGCAAGGGGAGCTGAGACCCAGGTGGGTCACTTCCCAGCTGCAGGGACACTCATACAACTTGGCAGCTGTCAACTTTTGACAACTGCATGGAAAGGATTTGTGGAGAAGGGACCAAAAAGCAGTGGAAGCTGGAAGAGCTGCAGAGGCTGGTGACTGGAACATTCCCTGATGTAGGTGGAAAACATAAGAATCACTTCTTTTGGCCTGAGCTCTGGTCCTTTCCTGTTTGATAGTCCCATGAAAGAGCTCATTGTCAACCACAGCATTAGCTGCTCGAAATACACACCTTGCATGTACATTATTTCTCCCAACCCATTTGTTCTTCTGCAGCTATTCCCAGTTCCTAGGTACCCAGTAAGGTCATGTAAGAGAAGGATGGTAGAGATTTAACAGATTAGTGGATTTTTCCCTATTTCTGTACTGACTCTTCTCCCCATATTCTCTAAGGCTGGAAACGCAGTGTCCTGCCAAAGCCCTGTCCCTTTATACAAACACTGTTCAGCCAGCTCTTCTGTACAGCCCTGACAATTAATTAGCAGTTGCACTACAGGATGGATGATGAGGGGGGAAATCTTATGGTTGTGACAGGGAAACATGGGCTGCAGTACACCACTCACTGGTAAGCAGCACACAAAATACCCAACAGCAGCAGCAGGATATTGGACAAGGCACACTATTCAAGCTAAGCCCTGCTCAGGGAAAACCAGAACACGCTTCTCACCACAGCATCTTCAGGAAGATGGCAAGATTTGGCAAAGCCAGGCTGGTGGCCAGCTGCAACAGCTCTGGGTGGTGTTTCCCTCTCCTCAGTTCTAATGTGGCAGCATTGCCAGCACTGGCCACAAAGGGTCTTTCTGCAAGACCAGAAAGCTTGCTGTGTTTTGCAAGTTAGCTTGATTTCACACAAGGGAATGTGCAAAAGTCCCTTCTAATGGCTGCTAAGCCTCCAGAGCTAACACAAAGTAATGGCTTTCAGGCTCTTTATTGCTCTCTACCACCCCAAAACCTGCCTACCTTTTGCTAACATTGATAAGATGTTTAGAGAGGTATTTGTCATTTATTGTATTATTATTTCATATAAGCTCCAGGTGCTATTTGCTATGGACTTAGAAGGTGTCTCTGAAAGCGTTTTTGTTCAGTTCCCTTTCCAGATAGCATAAATCCTAAATTCTCTGTGTTTGGCATTGCATAATGTATCAGAGGAAAAGAGACTGAATCCTAATGCACAAAATAATGACTATACATTTATTTACCAGTGGAAATTACATATTAATAGCTGTTAATACACAAATATAGCTGAATAGCTAATTCTGAAGCTTCTCTTGGTTTTCAGCTGGTCCACAGAACCCTAGGCACTTGTGAGCTGCTTCTAAAAGGATCCACAAAAGATCCTCTCAGAAAACCAAAACATGTCAAATATCAGTCAGGATCCACAGCTCTCCAGAAAAAGGAGAAAAGCCACTGCTCTACATTAATAAAGAGAGCTGAGTCTGTGTAATCAGGGCTCATGCTGCATATTACTATGTATGCTAAACCAACTCTTTACATTATAGCTGTACCGAAAGCTTGTAGTTCTGGCCACTGCACATTTGGAGGTATATGGGTTTAGATTTTAAGCAGTTTTAGAACAAAGTTAATCTCGCTCTGGAGCTAAAAAATGAATATAAGCAAGACTCTTTCATATCAGAAATCCTTCACATGCTTGTTATTACATGAAGCCTCAGAATATTTCCTAGCAGAAATACTTGGCACAGTAAAAAAGTTCCAATGTATTTGTTCAGTTAAAAAAAAAAAATCAAGTTAAGATCGCAAGGCTAGTGATGCAGTCATATCCCCGAATATAACCCAAGACTCAGACAAACCAGTAGTGGGAGGACCATTTATACTTAGTGACTAGGTTGTCAGCATGAAAACCTCAAGTAGGTTGTAAGTGTAGGGTTGACTATCTTTGGGTTTTTTATATTTGCTGATTCAGCTCTGACGATCAAGGGATGTTGTTGTTCAATTTGACTAAGCAGACCAAATCAACTGATTTCATATTTATTTCAGTTTTGTTTGCCTTATCTCAATCCATTTGGCTGATAACTAGGCCTGGCAAGAAGCACTGGCATTTTCTTTAGTGATCATCTTCTCCAAATATGACCTCGCTTATCTTCAACACCCTTGAAACTAGACATGCACAAAACCACAAATACACAAAAAAGACCCCAACTACATCCATTAAAAGTTAAAAATCTTCTGTATGCCACGCAAAGCCAGCACTAAAGGCACTTGGTCCACAGGAGGGACTTGTATGCTAGTGTCAACTGCCAAATGCACTGCCAAACAGATCGATAATTTGGGGGTTGATTTGTTTTGGAAGGGTTTTTTTAAGTGTCCATTAAATGACAAAACACTTCACACCATGTTCTCCCTCAAGCCTGGCTGTATGCCACATGTTGACCTTGCCCACATTTATTGGTCACTATTAATCAGAAACAGCTCCTCTTCCTTTTTCCCTTCCTTCAGAAAACCTTGCCCTTAAGTGTTTTTGGTGCCATTTTTAGAGGGCTAGTTCAAGAAACTAAGGAGTAGATTTTTATTTTTTTCTTTTAAAGGTCTAATGCTATTTTGAAAGTTTATAAGCAGTCAGAAGTGACATCACTTTTCTAACATATGTTCCTAACTGTAAGCGGTGGGAATTTCAAAGCACACTCAGCACTGGTCTTTTTTCTTTTCCCACTGAATCAATAGTCAAACTTCTATTGACCCTAATGGGAACTGAATTCAATAAGTACTGTGAAAGTCTCACTCAAAGTAGAGCAATTGAGGAGTTAGATGAAACCAGCAGAGGCTCCTGGATTTCAGGATTAAAAGCAACACAGGACTCTTCATCTTGCTCCTCCTTCCCCATTTATGACCAGCATTGCCTGGGCTCTCAGATAGTGTCCACCTCTGCACAGCAAACAGATATAGTTGGGGCTACAAAAGTTATATTCTCTGGCTGAGCCCTCCTGCTTTCCAAAGGCTCTCTCACCTTCCTACACAGTATGAAAAGTAATAATAATAAGGCACTGTTTTGATAGAGACAAAATGGTTGTTCAAATAGTTCTGCTAATTTCACAAAGATGCATGATAATGTTTCACATATGGCTCTGTGCCTTTTAATAACAGAAATTGAACACACATTTCAAGACACAAGTTTTGTTGATATGCTGCTGATAGTCCAGGATAACTGTTTGCCTTGTGGTTTTAATTATTCTAAAGACAGCCCAGGGATCATTTACCCAGAGCTAATGGGTTTATGGGCTCTTTAAGAAGCATGATAAGCCCACAGATGTGGCAGTGAATGGCATGGGGGTCAGAGCTGCCATGGAGGCCTATACTCTGGAGGATGAGAAGGTCATAGGGAAGGGTTTATCCTGCAGCCTCGGGCCTCTTAATTATCACATGGCTGTTAGGATAGTTGTGCTCTGTGTAAACATCCCTGTTTTCTCTGGAGGGGACTCTGATCTTGAGAGCACAGTTCACAGCCCCAAGAGACGGTTCCTGGCTTCACAGCAGCATATCCAAGGATAGGGCTGGACCACTTGTGCCAAAGAGCAGGCCCTTAGGGTCAATCTCCCTGTTCGTTCCCCAAAGGGCCTGGTACTTGTCCACAGCAGTCACCGCCACCTGTGCTAGCCAGTCTCCCATACAGCCAAAATACATCAGGAGACCACAGCTGTTCTGCTGTCCCCACGCAAGTGCCTACCTTGCCAATACCTCACACCAGCCCTGGGCCTGTTTGAACTGGCATGGAAGCTGGGCAGCTGGAAAAGAACAGGCTGCAACTAGTTACACCTGCTAAAATGACAACACTTTGGCTGTGAAAATAGGTTTTGGTTGCCATTAAGTCCTGTGCCAGGAACTAGACCAAGATAGTGACAGCGCTGTGCCATCAACTGCATTAGGGGGCATGGGGAAAAGGGCCTGTAGCTCACGTGTTTATGAACAGCAAACATGCCTGGGCATCTCCAGAGCAAGGACGACCACCCCTTCCATGGTGGCAACTTCCCAGTTGCATTGCTTTTATCTTGATAGCAAATTTGGAGGGTTTGAAACTACATCAGGATATTTTAGGCCTAACTTTCACTTAACACTGATCTAGCACAAAGTTACTGGAGCTATTGTTGGATCACACCAGCAAAAGGTGGGTAGGAATCTGGCCCCTTCTATACAGGCTGGGTTACACAATGTTAAGCATCATTTCTTTTAGAACACTACCTGTTAATCATTCTAGACAAGGACTCGTATTTTAGGGACTAAACATAACCAACTTACTGTATAAACCCTGGAAACATCTTGAAGGCAGATCCAGAACATGAAAAGTACAGGCAGAGATTGCAGGAAGCCCTAGGAGGTAGAAGCCAACAGTATCTTAGGTTTCAGAGTTAACAACAGATTTAAGTCCCTGAAAATGCAACAGGTTGATTCCCCTGCACTGGGAAAAAGTAGGAGGCCCGCAGCTTCACAGACACCAACACAACCACCCTTCTTGTCAGGGGCAGAAAAACCAGGCCTCCCAGCTGCAGAGAAATCTTTGCAGTTCATGTGGACCTTAAGAAAGAGATCAGGCCTGCCACATTAGAAGTTTCTCCTTCTTTGTGAGAGACCCTATCAATTTTGCAGAGGTTTTCAGCCCATTATCACATTACAGGTAGACAGTTGTCATAAAGCATTAGATCTAAGCGAGGCTGACAGCATAACTGCAGGCTAGCTCCAGGCTTGGCAGTCTGTGCAGCACCTGCAGGCACAGGACCAGAGTGTGCTCCATCAAGAGACAGGCTGGTGTAATCTGCTGTGAATCACTTTGAATTGCTGCCCTTAATTGACAGTGCACTCAAGACCTGGCCTGCTACGTAGACAAAAGCCTCAAAGTACTAGCACACACACACTCTTGCCAAGAACCTGCTTGCCCTCAGATGAGAAACAGCTTGAGACCCACCTTTTTTTACTAGAGTAAGAGCTCTGTATTTTGCTCTGCTCCTTCATTACTGCAGGCTTACCATTGTCACAAGAATAAGCAAGAATAATGTTTCTCCCGAGAATTGTTAAGGTTTTACAGGGCAGGGGGGGAGAGGAGGGAGGGAAGCAGTCAACATGCTGTTACCCTGGGGAAAGGGAGAGGGCACACATACATCAGATAAGGTCAGGAAAGCCAAGACCCTGGAGAAGTGCACAACCGGTATCAAAGTGCTATTGGACAAGGCTCTTGGGATGAAATGGCAACTGCTTCTCTCTCAGGGGATACCAACGCCCTGACGCAACATTGAGGTTTCTCAGCATCTTTTCCTCTAGATTACAGGGGGGAAAACACATCCAGACAGCAGAGGGCAGAAGTCATGATCTTCATCCTTGCACTCTACCATGAGCCTAATCCTGCTGTGTCCAAGCCAGCAAGCATTTGCTAGAGATTTACATAGGCAGGTGCTGAAACTTCCTTGGCCAGGTGAGGAGAATTCCTCTTTTACTACTGCTGTCTCAAGTCACCTCCTAAACAAACTCTCACCTCCTTGTGTCCCAAGCCAAGCTGTAAGCTGGGCACCTCCTTTGGCTTCAAGGTTTGTTGTTCTTATTGATGGCAGAATTTAAATGGACTTTTAGACCCAAATTCTTATTTATGCTGTGCTGGAAGCATCAAGAAAGTGAAACTGAAAGTGCTTAAATGCCTAGTCCTTGTGCTGCCAATAGAGGATGTAAAAAGGCCAAAAAATAAAGGGGATTCAGGCCCTAGAGGCCCCTTAGTAGTCTCAGGTTTTTAATTAAAGTTCCAAAAACGTTTGGTGAAAAGATTAGGGAGCAACACTGAGAGCATGCCGGGGCAGGGGGAGAGGCACGTTCTGGTTGTTGAGCCAAGTCCCTTCTCTGCCACAGATGCATTGTTTGCTTCCTGGTGAGAAGCCAGCTGAAAGAAAAGCCATAAAGAGATCACATGGCTGAAGGAACAGTTTCCATGAACAGACAAATCCTTCTTATTCTTTTAAAGTCTGCAGGGCCCAGATTACAGTACCTGATCAGACCCACAGCAGCTTGCTCAGAGCCACAGGATCTACCCAGGGCTGCACACTGCATCCTGCACTGGCTCTGCCTCCCTCAGCATCCCCAGGGACCAGCCCAACCTCTTCAGCTTTTGTGTAGCCCTGCATGTTCATTTTGAGGGCCGATTTGTAAGAGAGACCACCAGCAACAAATGTCAGATCTGGTTTAGGACTTGGTTTGAAGGCATTTAGATAGAAGAATAATTGCACAGGGATGTGGTTTACTCTGGAGAAATAAAGGCTGTGTTTAAATGTCTGAAATTCCTGGTGACTCTAATAATTGCAACCTCTGCCTCAATAAAATGCAC
The DNA here is from genome assembly GCF_964188355.1 of Buteo buteo. Classification (NCBI taxonomy): domain Eukaryota; kingdom Metazoa; phylum Chordata; class Aves; order Accipitriformes; family Accipitridae; genus Buteo; species Buteo buteo. Next base: position 22,774,298 of record NC_134175.1, read on the forward strand.
AAATAATGTTATTGAAACATTTCCAATCAAAAGGTATTATTTTTGGTTTAAAACAGATGCAGTAGTCAGTATTTAAAAGGAAGACGTCTGGGCGGGCTTACCTCTATTTCAAGGGAAGAGAAAACTACTGGAACGTTGGTTTAGTCTCTCTCTGTTTTTATAGCCTTGTCATTACAACATTATAACCTTCATACAGTTCCTCTGTTGCTTTTTCTAACTAACTGGAGAGTAGCTCTACAATCACACACTGAAGAGGTTTTATTATGTTAAGGTGTGTTTAAGAGCTTGACCTGGTAAGCCACCACATCCCTAGAGAAGCACTATCTCTGCAGTAGCTGAGCATCCTCAGTATCACACTGAGTCAGCCTGACAGGCACCAGCATTGCTCCAAGCATGGCTATTGTACCAGTCTAGCAGACACCAAATGAATTTAGGAACTTAAGAGCCCCCTGCCAATTTTGACTTGGAGGATCACAGGGGTACATGACAATGGCTTGTGAGTTCACGACTGTATTTTCAGTGGCATCCTGACACTTCAAGATGCATCCAGGAACCTATTAGTAAGTCTCAGAAGGTATAAGCTGGTAAAGTGCCCACCTGCAGCTTTAAGTATTTAAATATCAAGTGCCTGTATCATCTTCTGAAAAGAGAACTCAGGATCCCCAGCACTCTTGGAATTTTGCCTTGAGCTCTCTTCTGACCTGCATTGCTCACATGAGCAAAGTCAGATGCATCTCACAAAAGCTGGCAGAAATTGGGCCAGTGTTTCATGATTCATGTGCCTATAGGATTAGCTATAATTAGCGTCTTCAAGTAAGACAATAACTGTAGCATGCTATTGGACTCCATGGATGCAGTATCAGCACATATGGAAGACATTTATTACTATAAATATTCGGGCACTTGATAGTTATCCAAAAATATAAAATCAGGTTAATCATTCTATCCTACAATCCCTGGCAAGAGATTTGAACTCAGGTTTTTCTGGCTCAGCTTAAGGTTCTACATATATGATCACTTCTGCCAGCTGGCAGCACTAAAATCTTAGGCTGAAGTAGTTCTCCAGCAGCCAAATCTATCTGCACAGTAACATTACAGAGCTTAGCTTTTTGCAAGCCTTATACTACCTAAAGATATCTTGCTGTTGCATAGAGCTATGAAAGTTTATGTAGGACAGGTAGAAGAATTACTTTTCTTTTCAGAGTTAATCATTAACATCTCTCGGGGAAATAAACAACTGAGGCTATTGTCTTATTTCCAAAGGTTGCCCTGGGGCAAATGAAATACTAATTTCATTTGCTCCATAATACAAGGGCAGCTATACTGTCCCCACATGCACATGTGTAAAATTGTTTCCAAAAATAAGCTGGAAGAGGAAATCTCTGAAGAATGCATAGCTACCCATCAGAGTGAAGGCATGGGAGAATAAACTAACAAACTTCCCTTTTAAAAAACCACTCAGCAACATCAGCACCAGTGGTTATTCGACTTCCAGTAACACAGCACGCCATCCTTGGACTCATCAACTCTCCCACAAATGCAATAAAACTCAATGGCCATTTTACAATATCCTATTAGCTGTCATAAAAGCCACAAGACCCATGTATTCCTCCCCAGGCCTGCTCTTCAAGGGAAACTACTGGGGTTTCAGTGCACACAGGTCCATGATTTGTAAAGTTACAGCAAATACAGGCCCACCCTCAGTTCTTGGACCTGCCTCAGCCTACCTGTGCCATCACCCATGTGTACAAGATGAAGACACTTATCAGAGGCCTGGCTATGGCTCATGAGTCCAGTCCCAGCTCCACATAACACATGGGTCTGGACACAGGACAGCTAGTTTCACAGGACACAGAGTTGGAGCCAAAAAGAGCACTGATGGATCAGTGCCAGCCCAGCACAGAGGCAGCCTGGGCACCCCTGCAGTGAGCTTCTGGAACTGGGAGGCTGGCGCAGAGCCAGCCTGGGGCTCTACAAGACCTGCACACAGCTAAAGCCTCCAGCAGGAGCCAAGCTGGCTCTTTGCAGAGGCTCTGCGACACATCTGTGCCCCAGCCTTCAGCGCATCCCAGAGTGGACATACTACCCAGGTTATTACATCACCCATCAGCTTTTGGCCAACTGATGGGAACCAGAAAAGCGGGTGAGATCTTGTTACAAAAGGAGATTACAAAAGAGGACAGCAACTAGTAGCTGAACACAGTGATGCTGGTGTCTCTCTGGGATGGGAATCCCCCCAGTCACATATAGCTGCTCAAGTGTTTGGCTTTAAAACAAAATGATAATTATTTTTTTTTCTGAGTGGTGTCAACCTGACATCCCTGAGGAACAAAACTTCCCTGTACCACCACAGTACAGGTGCCAAGTAGATAAAATGCCCCATCTTTGAGCCATGTGCGAGAAGGCTGAAGCAGGTAGAACATGTACAAGGCTTCTGAAGTACATACCATAGGGCCCCATGTTCTCTCCCTTCCCTGGGAAACCTCAAGTAACTCAAGCTGTTCAAGGACATTCACATTTCCCCTTCCTAGCCTTCATCTACTCTACAGCTTACAGACTCACCACCACCACCTCACATGCTTGCTCAGGAAGCACCCAGGCTCCTCCTCCCCCTTACCCTGGCTGCTTTCAGGATGAACCCACCAGCTTGCTCCTCTTCTGCAGCCATTCCTGCTCCTCCATCAGGCTATCAGAAGGCTGTAGGTAGCCCACTCTCCCCTACTTGCTGTGCCAGGTCAGCACATACCCACAGGCTGCAGAGCTCCTTGCCCAAGACACCACATCTTTCTCTTGCCTTGCATGACACTCTCCTCCAAAGTCCTTCATCACCTGCTACCTAAAAGAAAGCCCTCTTAAGCCCTAGCAGAAGGGCAGTGAGCTGGGCTAGCCAAGCCTTCTCACAAACACACATTGAGGCATTTAAGCAAATGGCCCCATCCCACACACCCACCTGGGTTGGGTCCCAGAGTTGAGTGAACCCCTCTATAGGCTGGTAGCTGCTGCCCGAAAACACGTCCACCTCACAGTTCAAGAAACATGCCTCTCCCTGCACACCTTACCCCTGTGTTTTGGGCAGCAGGGGCAAAATAACCATGGCAGTACACTGCAAGTTCCATAACTGAGTTTGGAAGGCTGGATCACCAATTGGATATTGCAGTGGTTGACACATTTGTTTACACGGCCATATATGCAGTATATACCCCATTTTAACCCCATACATGCATTTGCAAGACAATATGCTCTATTCATCCATAGAATCTTAACTAACATTGCATCAGAAAAAAAGAAACAATGTGCAGAGGGTGAGTGCCTGTTAATCATAAGCTAAAGGGGAAAGGAAAAATTTTAAGTGAGATATAAAGGGAGGAAGTGACTCAGTGGGTGGGAGGGAGGGCACAAGCGTTCCAGACAGATGGGACATGAATAACTTTTCCATCTCCCTCTCTCTCTTCTCTCCCAAGTCTTGCAGGAACTGCTGTGTTGAAATAGTCAGTCATTAACTATTTGATGAGGTTTTAAAATCCGAACTGAATTCTCTGAATGTAACCAACTATTATTACAGGGTCTGCATCACAGCAATGCAAGTGTTGGAGCCCTTTGGCAAGCCATAGTGGTGAAGGCAGGACTGAGCACTCTGTAGGAAAAGCCACTAAATGGCGTCAGCTGTTTAGCTCTGCATAGCCCCGGTAATGCTGAAGGAATTAGAGCAGTAGTGATTAGTGAGTTTACAGACCAACTGTGACCAAGCAACAGGGCATCCATCCGCACAGCTGGCAAAAAAAGCCAATATTCAGGCTCTGCTGGCGTTGCTCAGCTTGCAGGAGAACCAGGCCCTGGTACACACTGGGCGATGGTCACATTGGAGGAAATTACTGTGGTCCTCCAAAAGCCTTCTTGCTTTGGCTGTCCTCCTGCAGTGCAGTCCCTGGGGCAGATTCTTCCACTTAACAGCATCCACCTTTTCAGGGGGCCGGGGCACAGGCAAAAATGTCCTTTGGTGCTTTGGTGCTAGTTCAAGGGCGGGATTCAGACCATGAGTGCTAATAAGTTCCCCTACTGCCCATAGGGAACCTCTCCCGCTCAGTCCACCTTATGCTATACAAACAGGTTCTGAGAAAACCTGAATGAAGCATTTCCCTTCCTGGATGCCAAAGGCTAATTGACCAGCACAAGACCTGCTGAACTTGGTGGAACTAGGGTGGATATAATCACTCAAGAGAGCCAATAACCAATTAACTGAATGGCTTCAGCAGTTTCGAGGTCTGCCTCTTTATTCAAGAGCAAAACAAAGATCAATTTCTTAATAAGCTTTGTAATATCTACTCTTCTTTCCTTCTCATTATTATTATTAGCATTGCAGCAGTGTTTTGTGCATGTAATGAAAGAGTAAGACAAGGGCTGGAACAGCCTGAGTGGTAGAGGAGTGGGCAAAGTCTCAAGCTGAAAAAACATATATACTTACACATACATATATAAAACAGGAAGGCTGTACAAGTCCTCCACAGCAGAGGCCCACCAGGTCATGAGGGGATTCTTACCACAAAGTAAGAGCCTACCCCTGCTGATCACTTTTACCCATTTATCAGAGTTTTTGCACAAGGAAAAGTGAAAATTCTTGATTACAGTCATCTAGTGTGGCAGTGTTGAAGCTTGGCCTGGCCTCCCCAGCACTGCCACAATGGCCATGGGCTCACCCTAGCCCGTGAGCTGGGCGAGTTGCTGCCAGCAGGCAGAAGCCAGTGGGAGCCAGCTGGTGATCAGGCATGGCAGCCCATAGCCCAGCCGCTTGCTGGTCCTACTGCGGTGACAGTGCGTGGCAGGCAGGGCACAAGCCCATGCTCCCTTCAGCCACTGAGGACACTGACCTCTGGCAGAGAGCTGGGGCAGGTAATACCTTCATCTGCCACCACCACATCTGCCAGTGCCCTGAGAGACATGCTGCTCAAATCCCATCATTGCATTGCCCTGCAGTTCCCCTATGTGTTTTGCTTTTGAAATTGCAGGTTCCTACTCTCTCTGCAGCTACATCACCAGCTGAAATCACGTTCCCTTTGTCAGAAAGCCTCCAGCACTCCTTGCAGTCTTCTCTCCTGCAGTAAGGCAAGAAAGAGCAGAGCAATGTACAAATTCCTCCCCGCCTCCTATCTCCTCCTTTTCTCCTCCCCTGAATCAGGGCTGCTTGGAGATAATGATCTCACCCATGAAGATACAAACAGCATCATCTACATCTTTCAGCATCTCCCACATATACCATCACGTGTTATCAGACAGCCTTCTGGTGAAAGTGCAGGTTTCCCTTTTGGATGCATGACTCTGCATGGCCCTGAGAAAGCCCCCTCCACAACAGCAGCATCAAGACTGCCTTCATTTCTCTCATGTGCATTTTAGCTGAGAGTGTTTTACCAGACTGCACAACAAGCAAAACATTGCAGAAGAAGTCTCTGAAGGAGAAGCTGAGAACTCAGAGGAAGGGGGTGATGCTGGAAGCCCTTATTTTAAGGAGCTGTAGTTGGATAATTGTCCAAGACAGACTGGCTTGTTGACTTTCTCACAGCAAAAGGCACAGGGCTGTTTAATTGATTTTAGCCTGTAACTAAACATATACTTCTTTCAATATAATGAACAGCAATGCTACAATACTGCTCTCCTAATGTAAATTGATCCATTACAGATGAGTGTTTAGATCAATGTGTGATGTCCTGATTGGAAATAAAACTGTTTGCTCAAGATCGCTATAAAGACAACGGGCACTGATAGATGATATTTATGTGACAAGGAATGGCTCTTAAAAGGGAGATTGCCAAGACCATGTCCATCAATTATGAAACCAGCATGCACCCAGCAGCCACGCACACATTTTTAAAGACAACAAGAAAGAGGAAAAGATCCCAAGGCCTTTGAGATAAAACACACAAGGCAGTAGAACAGCGGAGGGTCTCATCAAAGGCCGAGAGAGCTTCATGGCCATACACAGTGACAGCAGAAGTCAGCCAAAGGCACAAAACCACCTACTAAAATGTCATGGGCCAAATCCTCTGTGGCTTTAAATGGATGGGAGGCCTGAAGAAGCCCCTAAAGCCTTGTGAGTTTATAGCAGCAGACACTTCCCATGTCTTTCATTTATAGAGTTCCCTTGAGGCAGCACCCCGCAGCCCAGGTAAGCAGGGTGGGCAAGGGACTATAAAAGGTAAAACCCTTAATGGAAGAGGCCTACTTACAGCCTCTCCCTCTTTTTGGTGGGGACTGTCCCCAGGCAGGGCAAAGCTGAGGTCTCAGCTCGCTGGTGCAGATGGGCTTACCTCTCAGCCCCACAGTCCTGCTCACTTTGCAGCGTGGCAACTTATTGTCAGCTGCAGGCACACTGGCGTGGGGGGCCACAGCCGCCTGGGCAGGGTGGCTAGCACCTGTGGTCATGTAGGACTGAATGGCGCTGTTTATCTGCCCACGTTATACTGGGGTTCGTTTCCTGTAGAAAGCAGCTGGCCTCCACTGGATAATTGTACCATGGTTTGTGTCTTGTATGCTCACAACCCATTTTTTGTCATCTCTGTGCATTTAGAGAAAAGTTAATGACTCCAACTACCTTCCAAGTCAGTTGTGATTAATGCATGTGCTTCTCTTGCTGGTAGCTATTCGTTGTGGTCTTTCATTACCTCACTTGCATGGGGCATTTTTGTTTTCTCCCTTGTGTGCCGAGGAAGTTTTCTAAGAGCTGGAGTACGGGCTTGCCTTTGCGCTGGACTGTCTCCCAGCCATTCATTACTGGGGCAGCTGCAAGCAGTTCTCTTTCTTCTAGGGATGAGCTTTGCCTTTGAAGCATGCTGCCAGAGCCTGTCAGGGCGCTTGGTGGGACAGGCCTGTGCCTGCACCACTGCACAGAGCCTGGCGGCCTCACGCCGGGGAGACCCCCAGCTCTGCAGGCAGGAAACATGGGCAGAGTGGACCCACGCCTGCCCCGGGCACTCCCTCCCATGGCAGGGAGGGCCCTGGCAGCAGCAGTGCTGGGTGGTCCCTGCAACGTGGTCTCCACGGGTGATTGACACGACTAAGATGGCTGCCACGGGTGCTAAAATGGCCGCCACAGAGCCCACCACAGCACCTCAGCAGCGAGCTCACCCCACCCGCCCTGGCTCTTTCCCATCCCGCTGGCTGGGGCACCAGCAGCACCATTCCCAATTGGCTATGCCTGCTGTCCATCTCAGGAGCACAAGGGCAGCAGCTGCTGGGGAGGGTGGTGTGAGGGGGCGCAGGCACCCACGGGCCAGCTTGGGATTGTCAGACCATTGGGGTGAAGGCAGCTTCCACCTTGCTGGCAGTCCAGGCTCTGGAAGGCCTTATGTTGTCCTTAAATTACTTTGGTGCAAGAGTGAGAGCATGTGGGCAGCCCCCATGGCTCCAGAGCTGGGTGGACCCACTGAGGCATGAGGAGCTGCTGGATGGCCGAGGCCTGTGGTGACAGGGGAGAGATGGCACAGTTCAGGGCCAGGGCCCGCAGCCCTGCACTGGACACGCAAGTGCTGGAAACAACAGGCTTGCCTGTCGTTTCACTACCAGCCAGCCACAGATGTCCGTGATGGGACAGGGCTGAGCTGGCTTGGCACAGTGACGATCAGCTTGCAGGAGGTGCAGTTGCTGTCTATGAATATATTGGGTGATGGGTGGCCAGAGGTCAGGAGGGGACGCTGGGTGGGGAAAACTAAATGAAAGGACAATGTTGACACAGAACAAATGATGCTAAATGGCTTGTGAAAATAGATCCATTAAGGGAATGATATTCTGCAACGGCCCTTAAATACAAATAGAGGAGAAAAATAGCCTTTAAATACAAACAGAAGAGACTTGGCTGGTTTGCGAAACCGATGGCTGGACCCTGTGGTGAAAGACTGTATTTGCTGGTCATGTCCTACTCCACTTGCCTTGCAAGAGTCCTCTTCATGTACATGAGACGCTTCTTCTGGTCATCTCTGATCATAAATAGCTGAGACTGTGATGAGTGTAGCATGTACTTTCATCACATGGTAAAGATGGACCAAGGCTGTGCAAGCAAGGAACAGTCTGTTAAGGCAAGGAGATGATCCCTCTCCTCTCAAAGCCAAGGGCATGTGCTCCTACTCACTTGGTCAGACTCAGGACATGGAAAGATCACCTTTCAAGACTACTTGTAAAGGAAGGTGTTTGGGGACATCATGGTGGTTGTTGCCACTCTGGCACTGCCGCTTATGCTCAGGTTGCTCAATTATTTCAGCCCAGAAGCAGACATCCCGAGGCTGTGACAGAGCAGCTCTCTTGCTCAGCATCATGCTGGCTTATGCAACCTTGGTGTCCCTCCAGCAGCCTCTTTCTCTCACTTCCATCCTTAGAAAAGTACAGTAACAAAGTAGGACAGCGGAGATGCAGTCTCTTTGTACAAATGTGGACAAAACAGCTCAGGTGAGTTTTGGGTGTCTGAGGAGAGCATGACATTACCTCCAAAACTTTCAGCTACATTAATAGCTCTACAGTGCACAGAGAAGTGCAATATGAAACAAATAAGAAGAACTGCAATAGAAAATATCTTTTCTGGGAGTGGTTGCCCTTTGGGGTAATGCCAGCATTTATCTTTGTACTTCACAGTCCTACCATGGCATAAAGCACATCCATTCAAACATGAGCTTTATAGACCTGCAGTGCATGGGTTAAGAAACAGGCAGGCACAGACCTGCTAACAACACTTCAACAAGGCTGAGACTGGTGTCTTCCTCTGGAGGGGTCCACACAGGGGATATTGTATTTCTGTAGCTCTTCTTGTCTCAGAAGGGTTGTGGTCCATGCATGTGCGCTTACTTTGTGTTTGGCTGGCTCTTTCCATCCTGAAGGAAGTCAGTCCCTCAGAAAGCCCCAGGTTGAAAATTGTGCCCAGAGTCACTCAGAGAGGAGACACTGGCTGGTGGCACATTTAGTCTGGTGCTGTAATGGGAGCAGGTCTGGAGACCTCCCCACGCATGAGGCCCTCAGAGCTACCCGCCATGGTCCTCCACAGTGCGCACTCATCCTTGGTCTCACTTCAGTAGCTCAGATCAGGCTCATTCTCACTGGGTATTACTTGCTTCACCGCAGCTCTTGCCAGCAATGGAGCTGACCTGGGTATCAGCTGGGTAAACTCCTAGAAGGGGGATGCATGCCAGGCCCTGGCAATGCCAGAGGCATGAAGCACTTTCAAACGTTGCCCCAGAACTACAAAATCCCCTTCTATTATTCTCGCTCGAGTGTGAAAACATTGCATGAGACAAAGGAGAAATTATATTCTCTGATCTTCCCTTGCCAATATCTTTCTTGTGTCTGGATCTCCTTATGGAGCAAAAACGTCAGTTTTACTTCAGTAGGGCTCTGATTTTTGTCTGAAGGCACCTGACCCATCTCTCAGGCTGCAGGAGCCCTATCTATGCTGACCCAGGTACCTTGCTATTCATGCTGGTCCCATAATCCCTGCTCTTACAGCAGCCATCCAGTTCTCTTGGTCTTGGGAGAAATGCTTAACCCACCCTGTGCCTCTCCTGTACCTACTCTGGTAATTTTTATTTGCTAGTGAACACTGCCTGCATTTCTGCTCTTGCAAATGACACTGTTGATTAAGATTGGTCATAAAAATAAAATCTCTTTTCTGAGAACATTTCATTGGAGATCTTCACCCCATGCCAAGGTATGTCATTTCTCACAGTTAATAAGATGAGATTAAAAGCTATAATTATGTAGCATATATGCAGAATAAACCTATGTAACTTAAACAGTGACAGGTAGTATCTGTGATCATTCAAGGTTCACAAACAGCAAATAACTTTTTTATTAAAAAGCTTCTCTTTCTGTTATTATCTTGATGCACACTCAAAAGGAGTACAAGGGGGAACTCTGTGACTAGCCAAAGGAGATTTTTCCTTGAAATAGCAACAATCAGCATCAGTTGAATACTAAGGCCTCAATTCAAGAAGATTCATCAGATCAGAACAGCTACTTCGGAAGGAAAAAACCATCCCCCAGTACTTGGGACTTTCACCCAGAAGAGAAAAGCCTAACAAAAAAACAAAATCAGGACAGGAAAGCCAGACAAATTCCCTTTAGAATATGGTACAGATTTAGCAGGGAGAGAAACCACCATTCAAACAAACTACTGAGGGCAACAGTAGATTTTCCAGCTCCTGAGTTCTTCAAATCAAGACCAGACCCCTTCTGAAGGGTAAATTACACCCCTCCTCTTAGGAGGAACTGGCTGTAGCTCCTGAACACTAACACAGGACAGAGGGGATGACTCCTGCCTTGCGCAAACGCTGCCTTGCAGACAGAGCCGGCAGTTGCAGGGGTGGAGCGCGATGTGCCTGGTGTGTGCGTAGGACCCCCGGCAGAGGTGAGCTGCTCAGCAGCAGGGCAGCCTTTCACACAGTCAAACCAGACGGGAACAGCAGCCACAGCTCACCAGCTCAGCATGTGAGCCTCACCCTGCCTCCTACTACCTTTATTCGCCCCGACTGCAGCAAACCACACCCACCAGTCAAGCAAGCCCAGCGTTTGGCCATCAGCAACCAAAAATTTTGGAAGCGCAGAAATCTGCACTTGAACTGCTGCTGTCTCTCCCTCACCCATATCATCTTTTTGCCTGAGGTAGGGCTGACTCACCCACAGCACGCTCTCCAGTTGGCAAGCTCCCTGCCGTCTGCACCCCAGCCAAGCAGTGAGCACACAGGTTTCCTGCCATCGCAGTGAGATGGGTCTTTCACACTCCTGAACTGTCTATATGTGAGCAAAAAGAAGGGGATCTTGGCAGTGATGCCAGAGCCACCTCTTTCCATCCTCGCTTCCATGAACTTTTCCAAAGATTTCAAGGGTGGCCTGCATTTGCTGTTCCCTGTTGGCTTTGTCACATTGCCTGCTCCCCAAGTCTCAGGCTGCCAGCATCTCTCCCCTGGATGACTTGGCTCATGTTATTCAGTGTTAAAACTGGTATGTTTTTTTAATGGCTATAAATAAGTTAAAACTGCATCTTTAATTAATCACTGCACTTTATATTGTAAGTGGAGATTTTTTGTAATGACTCGTTTATGATTTTAAGATGCCATTTGCTCACTGTCAAATGTATCTAGCTTTTATCCCTCCATGTTTAACAGGTTCAGGATAGAAACAAAATTTCATCAATGAAACATTCTAATCCATTTAATCTAGAGCAAATAATTGGTTACTAAGTAATGGATACTTTTATCAAAGCAACAATGAACTTCAGGCAATAGACAGTATATTCATAATCTTAAAACCATTTTAAACTAATCTTAAAATGTTTATTTTTCATTCACACAGGTTTGAAATTGGAAATACATATGTCTGGATGACTACAACATGAACAACAAATAGGAGCAGCAGCATGTATAGAGAAGTAGAAGCATTAATAGAAATATTTCTGCTATAGCAGCTATTAAATGATTTTTTTTTTACAGTTTGGAACAAGAACCCATATGTTTATAGGATTTTTCCCCCCAATTAAAATATATATGTGTGTGTGTGTGTCTTTCTCTAAATATTATTTAGCTTCACACACACACACAGTGCGCATGTACAAAATTGTCTATCAGTGAAGCGAGAGCTGCTTCTCCTTTTGTTTCTTGTCCCACTGGCAGGCAGAATAGGACATCAAATCCAACACCATGAGCACCTTCACAGCATCTGCCTGGGGTGCGGGCGCAGTTTCGAAGGCCAGTTCATGCCCTCTGTCACCTCCCACGCCCATGAAGACCAGCAGAACCCCAGCCTGGCCTGCATGCCTTGTGCATCAGGACTGTGCCCTCAGTTCAGACCTGAAGCAGCTCACCAGCACCAGGTTCCAGGTGTTCTGAGTTACAGCCCTTTCCTGATACAAACAGGAAACTCAAGTGACAAGCAGGTGGCTGGATATCCAAAAATGTGGTTATTTCCACCCCCACCCCCTTATTTTTTTCCTCAAGGGACTGCATAGGTATTTTATATAGGATGTGAATAAGCCATGAAAAGAAGAACTATTGCATTGGAACTACCAAAAAAAAAAAAAAAAAAAAAAAAAGCTTTAAAAAATTGCTCTACCTCAATTCCTAGACAACTCAAGTCTGACGTGCAGTATATGATCTGTCTGCTAGGATTAAATCCAGGCACTCACCACTTTGTTAGCTTAAGAATTTTGAGCAATTTTTTCCATTTATCTGTATTCTCCCCAAAATCATTTCACACATTTCTCAGATACATCAATCCTTCCGGCATTCCTCTAGACACTCAGTAGGATGCCCTGCTATAAATATAATAAAGCCTTTTATTATGTCCATTAACCATGGACATGTGTGCTCCAAAAGTTTCCTGACACGCAGTCATTTGTGGCTTTTTAATTATAAACAGAAAATATCTACCAGCAAAAGAAGACGGCAGCCTGGAAGTGGATCTCTATGTGTGTGTTTTGAGTCTGTTCTCCGACAGGCTGATGGCACCCACACTCTCCTCCTGATCCCATTTTGGAGACTCTCTGCGTGTGCAAGTGTGTACATAAAAAGCCAGTTACACAACAGATCAGTCCTGGGTGACATAGATTTGTCAGCTGTGCCGACCCCAGGGGGCTTATGCAGGTTTTCAAACTCCACTAACACTGATCAACTCTTTTTTTCAATATGCAAATATGGCCTCTCCATTTTGCAGACGTTGTTCCACTTGAACTCAGCAGAAAAGAAAAAGGCCCAGTAAATTACTTGACAAATTAAGTCATATTTATTGAATGCGTTTTATTTCAACAACCAAAAAATTCTAACAGCCTAACAATGCACATAAGTTAAAAATTAATTATCACTTAGTGATAACAAAGATAAAGTTGATTTACATGGAAAAAAGAACATTTACAATATGTTAATCCTTATTCACATTGTTGATACCGCAATAAAACACAATTTGTTTTTTTTATTTTTTATTTCACAAAAAAAGGCGGAAAATTGTGCTTTGTTAAGAGGCACTACAAGAAAAGTTTCTTTCTCCAAATAGATATTATATGATGGATATTGAATAAATAGACATATATGCATTGTAATTCGCAAAGTTCTGGCAAGACCACAGGCTAAAATGCCCACAGATTCACTTAGAACCACTGCAAAATTGGCAGTGAAATTAAAAATAAAAAGGCAAGACTCAGCATTGAAAAAATACCTAATAAAATTTTTGGTTGAAGTGTAAAAGATACCAAATGTTGATGCCATCATCAGATGAACAACCTTACGTAGCTTGGTAAAATTCAGTTTCCTTTCAAATGTATGAAGTGATTTCAGCTACAGGATAAGAAGACAGTTTTCAAAGAGTAGCTCTGAGAGAAACACAAAGCAGCAACCATTGAAATTCTGATTAAAGCTGCAGCATACTACAGAAATAAAGGATGAAGAGCAAAAGGGGCATTGAGTAAGTAACCCACCATCATTTTGCAAAGGTACATGAAATTTATGCAGAGATACTCTTATGTTTCAAACGTTAGTTTTGAAAAAATCCCTTAAAAACTCCAGAGGTTACTGAGCAGCTAGAATTAGCTTGTATTGCAACGTCTTCTCCCTGTATATTGTCTGTTCTGAGTAAGTATCTACACGTAGAGGTTTGTTTTTCATTTTTAACTCCTACCTTTTATACCTTTCAAATATATAAATAGTATTAACAGTTATATTACATTGCCTGGTGTAGTAAACAGAAAGAAACTTTCAAAGTGATATTGCATGAGGTCTTTGTCAAGGTTACATGAAAAGCCCATGTGAAAAAAGGAAGAAAAAACCCAGCAGCCTTGTTGGTACGGTTATGATTGCGGTTTGAACAGGCGCCTGAAATCAATCCAGCTGCAAGAGTAGCAAAGGTGAGGTCTTGTCTCGGAAATCATTGCATGGAAGTGAAAAGTAAATGCTACTTGGTGTCTCTTTCGACACGATGCCTCAGAACGGGTGGACGCTATAGTAGATTGCAGCTTTAGTGCTCATGCCATGGAAGAGTCAGTCAGTATTAGCTCTGCTTTATGTAATGGAGCTGCCAGCTAGGTCGCTGTGAAACCCTTCGACAGGGAGGCGGATGGGTGCGAAGGGCCTCGTGCGCCTGCGGCCCCCCGCGGCAGGGAGGCCGGGAAGCGCCCGCGCCTCGGACGCTGCGCACTGGAGGTGGGCTGCAGCCCCCGGGACCCGCGGCTGAAAACACTTCATTTCACCGGCACAAAACGCGTGACACGGAGGAAGCCCAGCTAAAACAGAAACACGGGGGAGGCTGGCGAGAAGGGCGAATGGGAAGTCAGCAACGCAAATCCTCGGTCTGTCAGCAATTTACCTGGACAGGATTGTTGGGATTGTGGCATTTTGTGTCCCAATGTAACTGTACAATTGTGTGCGTGTGCGCGCGTGCGCGCGTGTGTTTCACCTCAGTATAAACAAAAAGCAACAAGAAGGAAGCTTATAAATGTTAAGATCTGAAACAGAGAACAGGTAAATAAAATCCACAGTAAAATGTGGCTCATAGTATGAATTCCATACATCAAATCTCAACACATTATCTTTCTTCTCTTTCTATAAAGACCTCGTTAATGGACAAGTCTTCTATGCACTGAATTTCAGTTTTAGTCATTGTGAATCCCATGAAAATTCATCTGTTCACTATGGAAAGGACTGTCTGGAGAGTGGAACATGCTGTATCCTTTTAAGTGTGCATTGTGTTTAAAGTACTTTAACTTTACTAGTTTTCTTTTTAAGGTGCCCTGATTTGTTTTTCCATTTTCTCTCTTTTTTTTCCTCTTTTCTTTTTTTGGCAGTGTTGATTTATGTCTTTAAATACATACCTCAAAAATTACCCATCAAGTTGCCAGATAGGAAGCCATATAATAATGAAAAAAAAAAACAACCAGGGATAAACATAGAAAATAAATAGGAATTCAAAAATAGTCACCACACCCTGAGAGCAGACGGCAGTTTATCAAAAAGCCAAAGCAACTCATTGTGAAGTGGTTTTAATACATAAACAAGTCTCATCTTTAAAGAACTCATTTCACAGTCTATACTTTCAGTTTGTAAAGTTTCGTCCCATGCAATTTTAATATATATATATTTTATGTAAATATATATATATACACACAAAGTTGTAAATTTTCCTTCATTGATTTCATAGGACTTTTTCTTCCCATTTACTTGCTAGATGTCCCTTTCATAAGTGCAAGATTAATGAAGGCATAATCCTATGTGATTACAATGATTACTTCAGTCAAACGTAGGAAGTGTAACACTCGAGTGTCTGTGTCAAGGCGATGTCTGATCGGGCAATGCTGAATTCATTCGGTTTGCACATGGATCATGCGCAATGGAAACAAACAAACAAAAAATAAAAGGAGAAAAAAATTAAAAATAAAAACAGAAAATCCTTGGATCAACGTATTGCTTTCCGCACTCCTATCTCACATTATCTCTGGTCGATGTCCGCTGGAGCCGCCTTGCTTTTGTCGGGGTTCTCCTCCTCAGGCTCCACTTTGTACATTTCCTCAGAGCCCTCCTCGCTGTCGTTCTCCTCCGACTCCGTCAGCAGCTCCTCATCCTTGTACTCTGCCACGTCAACCACCGTTCCCAAATGCTCTTTTAGCTTCCCATGGTGCTTTACGTGGTAACGCTGGTTCTGGAAGAATTTGATGATGGTGTGTTTGGGGAGATCCAGCTGAGCAGAGAGGGTGTGGATGGCTTCCTGATCAGGGTAGAGACCCACATCGTGGATAAAGCTTTGAAGGATACCTAGAGCTTCCAAGGAGATCTTGGTACGGGATCTTGGCTTTTTGGCACAACTGTCCTCAGCGGGTGGAGGAGGAGCCTCTTCTCTAGGTGGGGAATTCTCCTTCGCAGGCTGGGACTGCTGTCTGTGCAGCACCTACAAGATCAAACAGACAGAGACTTCATGTACATGCTGACAGTGCCTGAGATAAGGGCACCTGTACAGGTCTTTACACAGGGTCTACTTTATTTTGGTGAAGAAAAGAAAATCGATATTCATTTTCCACTACCTTTCTCACCTCTAAGACAGCTCTACCAGTAACTACAGACTGAAAGGAGAAAGTGATATAAAAGGTAAACAATGTAAAATAAACATAAAACCACAAAATAAGTAAGAAATACAAAATGCAAGTAAAAAAAAAGAAATATAAAATAGCCAAAATAAAAATTAGGTCAAAAGGTATTACAGTCTCGTGGTCATGATGACTGGCCAGCTGTCCCATCTCAGACAAGTCATTCTCCTGCTTTGCTCCTCTTCTCCCCCCTCCTTGTTTCCTCTCATCTTTTTAGGCTAGAGACTCTCACCATTTCTACAAGATGCCAAGCACCGCAAAGGCCTAGTCACACGTGGGATTGTCAGGTGCTACTTTATCATGAATAATGATTTGGCATTAAAATCCATCACAGCTGCTTTATGGAAGAAAAAAATTAATAATAAAAGCGCAGAAATTTGTTAAGATTTCCCTTCTATGAAGAATGACATCGTAGTCAGTTCAGTTGCTTCACAAGAGCTGGCTTTTATGTGTCTCTTGAACAGATTTCTCTGTATTACATCTCTATTAATTTCACTAGTTGAGGAGTTCTGAGTTCAAATAATTATAGCCCTCCATTCTGAGAAACCCTCTGGGCAAACACGCTTCTCAGTCTTGTAACAGATTTTCACCAGCAGTATCTCCTTTTCGGCAAGTTCAAAGAAAGCACATGTAGCTCTTAAGTCTTCCTAACAGCCACTTAAAATGACTAAGAAAGGGCCTCGTGCAGCCCTTATTCCAGGGGAAAAAATACCCGCTCGGAATTGTTAGAAATACAGAGGAGCTCCATATGCTTTCTTTAAAACCAAATCTATACAAGAGAGATTACCGGCAAAAATCCCCTACAGGATTGCGGGCTGTATTTGCCCAGAGGTTTCTTCAGATGCAGGGAAATAATTATTAGAACTCAATGCTACAGAGCTAACAAAATCAATATGGATAAATATTTCCTTCCACAAGTAAGAGGGAATTCTGGCACTTCACCCAGGAAGAAAACATCTTTGATGCAAACTGTAACATCCAGAAAATCAACACTACGTTAAAGCTCTCTAAAGGGAAAAAAATAAGGATAAATAATGGAAATGTGCTGAGAACTTGCACTGAATTTTACACATGTACTGAGACCCAGTAAAATGCTACACTAGTCAAGTTATTACTGCAAGAGGGAAGTCCGCTGTGGAATATCAGTCTGTTATGCAAATAAATAAAAAGGCCGCGTGCCAAAGAGCCCTTTATCCATTTCTTTCATCAAACGTTGCTGTCATAGTAATTTGTAACATCAGCGACCTCCAGTCACAGTTTCTGAAAAGCACATCGAAGTCCCCAGCCGCTGCCCACCGCACACGCGTGGCCGAGAGCTGAACCTGGAGGAGATGCCGTGAAAACGACCCGACCTGCAGCCTGGCCAAGGGATTGCCTTTCCTCCGCCGCACCTGACGGCACTCGCCGGCACTCGGCCGGCCGAGAGGGGCTACACCGCCAGCTGCTGCTCAGCACCGGTCGCAGAGGCAGGACCCGGCGCCACGTCCCCGGCGCCTCGACGAGCGGTGGATGCGCGTGCGAGGGCGGGCACGTGCGCGTGCAGACACACGACCGCACGTCCCGCCGACCGCCGCACCGGTCGCTGCCGCCGCCGCCGCGGAGCGATGCTCGAGACAGTGATGGAAAGTGCCTGAACAAGGAGGCAGCTTCAGGGCAGCTCCACGCTGTCAGCTAAAAGCAGGTGTCACCACCGGTGACAGGCAGGGCTTGCCACGCTCCTGGCAGAGCCGCTGGTGGGCAGAAGCGCTGCAAATGATCCTTGGTGCCAACAGATTCATCTTCCTCTCAAGCACGTAAATACTCAGGGCGTCATAGACGTGGAGCTAACCAAGGAGCTGGGGCACAGGAGAAACTCAAATGGAGATGACAGATATTCTGGTTTATGTTTTATTACATCTCTTGTAATAAAGGAGCATAATGTTCCAATGAACTGAATCGCTCAGCTGCTCTTGAGGATTTCTTTTTTGTCCATGGATTGTTTTCAAAGAGAAGGACTGACGTTTCCAAACAGAGGGGTTACAGTTGAGGGCCGGATCCGTACCTACATCGGCACTGAGCACTGAAAGCAGCAGAGCTGGGATCGCCAACACTAGCCGAGGACCCAGCCCCATAAATTTGTCACACAGCCCCTACCTACATTATCTCCCCTCTTGTGCTCCCTGGTCCTGTCCCCTGACACTGTAAGGCCCAGAGCAGCCAAATAAAAAAGGGATTTAACACCACAAATAAACTGCCAGGGAATTTACAGACAGCGTCATATGAAAAGCCTCAAGTAGCATTGCTAATCAGAAGCTGAATTCAAGTAGCAGCTAACAGAGATAGAAACACATCCAGAAAGAGTGTGAATTACTCAGTTCATTCTTGTTGGAGTTGGAAGTGGGCTTTTTTTCCCTTTTCAGTTGACAAATAGCATGAGAAACAATCCAGCCTGAGAAATGTTACAAGACTTCCAATCAAATATAATGATGAAAAAAATCCAACAATACAGGATCAGCAGCAGTAAAATGTTTAATTTGAAGGAGATGAAGAGATGCCTACAGCATCTATAAAGCAATCAACCAAAGAGAGGGCTGAGAGCGGGAGGGAAAGAATAATTTTACTTAACCCTTCCTTTTCTGGAGTGACCTCTCCATCCTCTCCAGAAGAGAAAACACATAGCCCAGGGGTTATCAGTGTAAAATATTAGAAAAATGTTGTATTTTACTTCACTTGCCATTTTCTTAAGTAATACAAAACCCTAAAGCTACTCTTGTAACAGATAAATCTCATTATTTCACTAACTTTGGGGACTTGCTCTGGATTTCCAGCAGCATTAACAAAGGATTTCAGCGATGCAACATTTTTCAGCGACACATTACCCATATACAGAGAGATTGATAAATGCACAGAATTTCCTTCAGGTTTAAGCTGTCATCACTTTTGTATTTCCTTCCGATAATACGGCCTATTTAATATGAAAGAGCATGCTTTTCTATGGGAAACAGATCAACTGTTGAGGCACATGATACAATATGAGATCTAAATTACCTTTTTGTTAAGTATGTGCTTTGAACTACATTTGTAAAACATGTTGGTCAATTTGGGCAATTTGCTTACTTCATGTCCGGCTCCGCATGCCGCAGCCTCAGAGAGGAAACTAAACATTTTTGGCAGTTCCAGATTTTCAGATTTTGGGTCATTATTATGCTCTTAAATCTGCAGGTAAAATTTCCACCAGCTTCACACACTGTTGTGCACACCCTGCCATAACACTGCGGTTTTTGGGTCAGTGCTGCTCTGCTTCTGTACTGTAAAGAAGGAAACCCCAGTGATCTTCCGTGATTAAGTACAGGCTGCAGTGCATTTTCCAGTGCAGATAAACCCCCCCAATGATGGTCTGACCTACCACAAAACACCATACGTATGGTGGGCTTCAGAGAGAAGGGATAAAAATGATGGCCACACTCAGCTTTCCTTTTCCCGAGAAAGCTGGCGCTGGGCTCGGAAGGGTGCCCCTCCCGGCGTAGGTGCACCGGGACCCCCATTCCCACTCCCCTCTCCTTCCTCCGTGCCCTTCCCTACCACTCCCTGGCCACAGGCAGGGCAGCCTCCTCCTCCTCCACAGCCACCACCATCTGCAGCTGACTTCCCTTCCCCTCCCTCCCTCCTCACTGACTGCCCATCTACTTTCAAATCAAATGTGAAGATATAGATTTCCTTCCATGCCCACAGGACTTATTTCTTCCATCCCTTCAAGAGATTTCATTTTTAAACTCTACAGGCATGGTTGCCTTCTCAGCGTTTCAGAACAGAGCAGCTTTGGAAGATGCTGCTTTATGAAGGTTCACCCAGGTAGACTTTAACCTCACAAACTCACTTTTCCAAACAAATTAACCAGCCCTGGTAGAAAACTTGCAAGAAAACAACTATGATGGAAGTTGACTTTTAAAGATAAAGTGATTGGTCTTGAATCGCACTGTACTACAACATGATTTGAAGGCCACAATGAAAACCAGCTGGAAGCCATGTGTAAAATATAATAGTACATGCCTACAGGGAAGGAAGTGAGATATTGAATGATTAAGTTTAGGAGAGTATATAATGTAGTGTATCATTACGGAGTGATCAGGATTACTTGTAATAAGCTAAGGGTTTGTGGTCTTTCTAAAATCTAAAGCCAAGAATTATTGGGGGGGAGGGATCACTGCATTGTTTTACACATATCTGCTCCCCACATCTCGGGACGCTCCCACAGGAGAAGCCTGACTTTGGCAGACAGATGCGTTCCCACCGAAAAGAGAGGTGAGCGAACCTAAACTGAATGATGAACGTCAGGTAATTGCAGTCTGTGTCTGCACTGTATTTAATTTTGGCTGGATTCACTACCCACTGATGTTCGTTTCCATTTCCACCCACTTACTAGCTAGAACTAGACAACAAGAAAATGGTGTGTCGCTAAGGGGAGCCAAGCAGGATGCTTGAGCAGGATACACACATGCACTCAGGCACCAACTGCAGCGAGGCACTGGCTGACCACACTCGCTCCATGAAATGCCACCTTTCGTTGCCTGAAGAGCTGTTGGAGCAGATTAGAAACAGGAACTGCCTTTCTACACGAAAACCCTAAGCTCTTTTGTTTCGTCATGTGGTTCTGCTCTTCCCTTTGCAGGCAGCATTAGTCATGTGCGCTCCCTTCCAACGGGTTTTGCTGAGATGATGAGGTGCCCCTTACCACAAGAAACACCAAAAATGTTACATTCTTGGAAGACAAGACTGTGCATTTGCAACAGAGACCCTGCCCTTGTGGAGCAGATACCACCTTCCTCTGTGCACAGACAGAGTGAGCACCGACAGATACCTCAAGCGGCGTGTGCTGGCCAGTACCAATTCTCATAACCCAAACCCACAAGGAGCAAAGTTGAATGGACTGGCCTTCTCTTCGCCAGGGGATGTTTAGATTGGATATTAGGAAAAATTTCTTCACTGAAAGGGTCGTCGAGCATTGAAACAGGCTGCCCAAGGAAGTGATGGAGTCACCATCCCTGGAGGTATTTAAAAGATGTATAGATGTGGTGCTTAGTGGTTTAGTGGTGGACTTGGCAGTGTTAGGTTTATGGTTGGACTCTATGATCTCAAAGGTCTTTTCCAACCTAAATGATTCTATGATTCTATTCTCCACAGTGGGAAGGGGTCTCACCTTTTAGCTTTCTTTCACATTTACATTGCTCTCATAGCCAGCCGTAACACTGCATCGCACCAAGGACTTTTATGCCAAAGAGATCAAGTTTTTAGCCTGCTTAAGGAGCCCAAAGTAAAAGCCAGAGAGAATGCACACACATTACAAAACGTAGGTTCAGTACCTGTGTTTGGTACCTCTAACACCGGTCATCTATTACATACCTTACAAGCATTGAAGGCTAGTCAGCAGGATTTGCCACCAGTTTGACTCAATGCAAAAACGGACTCACTAGGTACTTCACGTAAGCAAGCCTATTGGAAAAGCTCCTTCTCGATGACTAGCTGAAGTCAAAGGGAGGGTGGAGGACAAGCCTAAACACGGTGTCCAGCTGCATTTTACTGAGATCTGTAGCCGGAATTTGCAACACTTCGTGGCTGCAAGCTGAGAGCTCCCAGGCAGTGCCTAGCTATCCTGTTAAGAGTTTACTTGAGAGACAATCTCCATCACCTTGCAAAGAAGTCTTATACCTAGAAGGAGGCACTGTCCCTCTTAGCAGATCTTACAGGAATAATCTGCGAGAGATTATCTATGCAAACAAACAGCCTTATACTCCCTACCCCCATTCCCTCTTTCTTCATATACAGAAACGTGCAAGAAGAGAACAGAGCAAGCTGCTGCCATAAACAGGCTTGCACCCTGACAGCCCCCCAGTCCGGGGCTCGCAGGGCTAAGAGCATTAATTAGACACAATCACTGTGCCAAGACACTTTACAGGTTTCCTAGGAATGTCTGTACAAGAAACTGTAGCAGAAGTTACAATTTGCACCTGTGTTCCTTTTTTTCCTCTTAAAAATGTGGTTGTTAGACTACTCTTTCCCCCCCCCCCCTTGCAAAAATACATTCATTTGGGTAAACACTACAGCACTAGTCGCAACTCCAAATGAAGTATTTTCTTTGGGTTCATTCTCACAGTGGTGATTTCACACCTTGACACCATAAAGCTGTGTTAAAGACTGTGGTTTAGTTTCCTTGCTTTTCTTGGATTATACAGTATCCTAAGGTCAAAACTCAGGAAAATCCAAAACTGTTATTAAAAAAGAAAAAGTATCTATGAAGTGATGACAAATTGCAGACTACAGGTGTTAGATTACATTTTGACTCCAGGCAGGTTTAATATACTTTAGTTTCCTTTTACAATTGCCCTTAGCAGGTACTGTTATCGGTAAGGGATTTAAAAAAATATATGGTACTCAATAAAAGAAGACCGTGTCAAAAGAAATCAATATGAGCGTGCAAAATGGTAGGAAGTCTGACATGGATAAATATGTTCACTTTCATCTAACTTCAGCCTGAGCTTCTTTTAATTTTGTAGCTCAAATGCTAGCCACACATCCTGTGCGTTTTCCAATGCAGCTTAGTAATTGCTTCACATGAGTAAACACCATTATTAGAGATAATTATAATACATGTTTGTGATATGATGTACCCTGTCTCATGCATGCCGGATCACACCAGCCAACCAGAGCTGGTGGCTACAACAACTTGTAACCCAGCAGCCCTGGGTCCTATTCAGCTGCAAAGACAAAGGAGTCATGCAGTAAAAAAATGCCCCAAATATTCCTGCCTTTCCCATCACCTTTCATCTGCTACTGACCACCACCATAGCCAGAATATTGGATCACACAAACCCTGTGTCCTGAATCTCTCAGGTCTGAGGTACGAGTCACTCTCTGAGCCACGCAACAGGGGAGTCAGAGAGAACTGTGAGAAGAGAAATGAGTTCCACAGGGAACCCAAAGTCAAAGGCAAGTTTGGTTTCCAGGCTGGAATGTGAGCTGGTTGAAGTGATTCATTTCAACATCTTTGGAGCACACTTGCCACATGCTTCCCTTTGCTCTAAGGCGGTTGCCTTGCTTAAGGGCAGGAAATAGACAGTGATCTGAAAACATGGCAAGACACTGAACAAACACCCAGTCTCTGAAATAGCGGCCCCATCCTGCAATTCTTCTCCAGGACCAAACTGTCAAAAATGGTCAAAAAGGTGACAAAAAAGACAACAGGAAGAAGAACAAATAGCAAAAAATTACAGAACTTTCAGTTGTGCATTGCTTTTGCCATCCCACGCAAAGTGATAAGCAGAAGCATTAGCAAAATGCAATTAATCTTGACTTGAAGGCAGGGGGAAGGTGTCTCGTCTCCCTTCCCCCCCCACCCCTCCCGGCACACACTGCTCCCATTAATGCTAACAGGAGCTTAGCATGCATCAAAGAGCAAATACACCACAAAACATTTTTAAGAGCTATCATCACTGGAGATAAAATATAAATTACAGCCTGATTACACTGTGCTGCCAAGAGGCTACATGTGCAGCGTAGTTTGCAGTGACAACTGGAGATGACCAGATAACTTTTGGACAGGCCTAAGGTTACTGTAAAACATCTGTGCGGAGGAGTCATTCCTTGTCTTTGCTTTCCTTTCAAGAAGCCATGGCACTGCTGTCTGCACAGTTGTTTGAAGAATGTTTACAAATCAGCTTGACAAAGAGAAAAAAAAATTCTGCCATCACTTGACCACAATCATGATCTTATTCTTCAGTAATGCGTGGTTTATTTCCCTTTCCTGATCTCTGTTAATAGACAGCACGTGCCTACACAATAGCCACTATTTTGTCTGTATAATGTTAAAAAAATAAATCACAAAACTCTGACAATGCAGAGCAGTGTCCCGGTGTTTCCTGGGGTAACTGTTCTCCCTTGAACGCTAACTCAACTCTTCCCACAAAAGCACAGGCACAACTTTCATTGCTGTGCAAGTGCCTGAGAACTGGCTAATTTTATGGGGCAGCATAAATGAGCTCATGCTGATGAACGTTAGTGGATTAGCTCTGAACCTCCCATCTTCGGCTGGTTTGAGCCAGATTCTTAGGTTTACTGCATCGTAACTGTGGCCAGCAGTGGATATCCCTTTCTCAAATACCTAGCTGCAGCCTGCGAGGGTTGTCAACAACTACTCTTCAGCCCGCAGGTGGAGCCGGCACGTACCTACTGTATAAATACGCAAGAGGCCAGACTCATTCTGGCTTCTGCTGGCACAAACCAGGGTGCTGGTGACAGAGAGGCCGATGCAGCCAGGAAGCGTTGCACAACGCCGCTGCAGACTCTCTCCTGAAGGCATCGGTGATGGATGGCTCCATTGTCTGGGGATGGGGCACGGCCAGCACAGCTGGCATGGGGGCTGGCTTGCTGCATCCCTCGGCAGGCAGGCAGGACTCTGCTGGCCTGGAAGAAGCCATGCAAGCCTCTCCTGCCTGTTACCTGCGGTAGTGTGCTGGTTTTGGCTGGGGTAGAGTTAATTTTCTTCATAGTAGCTAGTCTGGGGCTGTGTTTTGGATTTGTGCTGAAAACAGTGTTGATAACACAGGGGTGTTTTAGTTACTGCTGAGCAGTGCTTACACAGAGCCAAGGCCTCTTCTGCTTCTCACTCCACCAGTGAGGAGGCCGGGGAGACACGAGAATTTGGGAGGGGACCCAGCTGGGACAGCTGACCCCAACTGACCAGAGGGATATCCCAGACCATACGGCATCATGCTCAGCATATAAAGCTGGGGAAGAAGAAGGAAGGGGGGGATGTTTGGAGGGATGGTTTTTGTCTTCCCAAGTAACCATTAACATGTGATGGAGCCCTGCTTTCCTGGAGATGCCTGAACACCTGCCTGCCCATGGGGAGTGGTGAATGAATTCCTTGTTGTGCTTTGCTTGCGTGTGCAGCTTTTGCTTTACCTATTAAACTGTCTCTACCCCAACCCACGAGTCTTCTCACTTTTACTCTTCTGATTCTCTCCCCCGTCCCACCAGGGGGAAGTGAGCGAGCGGCTGTGTGGGGCTTAGTTGCCGGCTGGGGTTAAACCACGACAGGTAGCAAGGCAGCCTTCCCCACAAGGGAAAAAGAAACAGCCGTGTAAAGGCTCACCCTACCCTTCTGTATGGTGATGCTAACTGGAGTCCCACTCAAGTGGGACTTTCAACATCTCTGCACACATCGAGGGCCACAAAACCTTCCAGTTAACACCTACCTTCTTCAAAACGAGACCATGAGCTTTGTGGGCCTCCAACTGGCCTCTCTGTGCTTTCTCTTGCAGCCCTAGCAAGGCTCTCCAGGGTGCTATGGTGTGCAGAGCCCTGCTCGGCAGTCTCCAAATAGAGCCTAAGCTTGGCTGTGGCTGGAGGGAGGGTCTGTCAAAGATTTCGGATCAATTCTGAGTTTCCCCATCCCAACCCTGCTAATCCTAATGAGGAGCTGGCAGAATGCCACAGGAACCAAGGAAGCAACAAAAGGCTTTCTGGTTTGCTTTTCTGCAGACAAAATACTTCTGGTATCCTCTACACTTTCTTGTTTAATTAACACTACACATGTTCTCCTTTTCTTTTGAAAATCAGAAGAGTATTTGTGGGGAGTGTGAGCAAGATCTTCCCTGACAAGCCCCAACCTAGAGCCATGCTTAAGGTCAAGCTCTAAACCCCTAACTATGGTGGCACGAATGGCGCCACTATAATCATGTTGTTTTCCAGTTACTCAGATCAGGAGTAGGCATTGCATTATTTCAGGAAGGATATGTTTGGATTAGACACTGGCTTCTGCTGGGGGGTGGGGGGGTAATTATTTGTCCCATCGAACTGTTTTAGGTCCTTACAGATGGCTATTTGGGGTTCCAGGAATACCCAACTGTACTGCTAATTTTTACAATGGGGGCAGTTAGAAGTCAGGAGAACCTGACTGTTATGGTTAGTGAAAATAGTAGATTTGTGCTGATAAAACACTACTCAGCATGTTTTTTGCTTTCTAGATGTAACCACCAATGCACTTAATAACAGGACTGGAGCAAACTATACTGTGTGAATCAAACACATAAAAGTATAAATATTCCTTTTTTTAGAAAGCAAGTCTTAAAAAGTGCATTATAATCAACTACCATGGTAAAAGCAAAATATCCAGCGTTACCACACACGCAACTGGCATAATGAGCTTTATTATACCCTTAGCTTGAAACTGGGTAAATAAAAATCAAATGACCAAAGTACAGTCTCCTGCACAGATTAGGGCGCTGAGGACAGGAGGCGTCAGACAATTAGATCTAAAATCCTTTGTCTTCACGATTATACTCTGGAAAAGGTGGGCACATCCGGAAGACTGAGGAACCTATGCTGGTGTTACTGCTCTCTGCATCTCACTACTCTGACCTGTACCTGTTTTACACATTCTGGATGCTGGAAGAAAAAGGCTTTACAGAAAGTAAACAGCACCTCCAGTTTATATTGACAGTACTAGAACACATGCAGCTGGGGGAAAAAAAGGTATTTTGTTCATTTTTTAAAAATTGGTTTAATATATGGCCGGCGAGGCAGTATTAGGACAAAGCAGAGGATGACACTGTTACAGCCCTGGGATCCATCGTTGGCTTTGCTGCTGCCTGCTGTGGGGAGCTCCGTGGACCGCTCAGCCCGTGGCTGGCTACACACACATTATCGCAGGGGTAAGCTCACACTTAACAGAAGCCTGCAGCTGCTGTAGATCTGTGTGCAAGGAGCCCCAGATTTTTGCTAGAAATGCAAAACACCGTTCTTTGCTTCATTAAGATTAGAATTGTGTGGCATTTTTCAGTCAAAAATCATTCCTTCAGTCAAAAATGTTGACTGAGTGACATCAAAGTATTGCCTAAATAAAGTCTACTTTGCCAAGCTGTTTGCCTGGGGCAGTGGCGGGGGTGGGGTGGGGTGGGGTGGGTGGATATTCTGAAAAAGTTCAAGCAGTTGTTTAGGCATTTTTCATGAAACAGCATATTCCCATTGCTTTTATTCAGAACAACTTTTGCTCTTCTAATTCTTCCTATTTTCCTTTAAAGCATTATGTTGCTCTAAACTGCCGCAACCCTTTTTTTTTCCAATTTTAACTGAAAATAATAATTTAAAAACACCGCTATAGTTTTTTTCTTTCAGTATTTCAGAAATGTCAGCAACCCCTTAAACTCAGCTCAAGCACTTCTATAGCTCTAGGCTGTACCACCCAAGGAACAGAAGCTCATAGCCATCTATCTACCCACTTACCTCCTTCACTGTCATATTTACAAAGGGTTGTACTGATGGGAGCTCTGAAAGAATGAAATGTAATGCAGTTTATAAAAGGAGCTGGACGTGAATCTTTCCTATCTCAAAATCCAATAAAGCTTATGATTTTTATTGCATCTGGGAGTCCTTTGGTCTATGTAATACTGATTAACAGCTTGGCCAGTAAGTTTGATAAAACCAGAAAGTACTTTCGAATATTTTCTGGCCAGAGACACCTGGGAGTGAAGCCTGCATGTTACAGCTAATGGCCCCAGGGGCACACATGTACCCCGGGATTTCTTCACTGGTTCTGTTCCATCTTGCCATGGTTTTGTTCCATTCTCTCCAGAAAGAAGGACTCCAAGCCTCTCTTATCCTTGAATCTTCCCAGAAAGGAGGCATCATCTCAAACTCTTCCCCCGTACCTTTCCAACATGCATGACCCCCCAAAATTTACAACCTGCTTCAGTCAGGGCTCTGGACTGGACTTCAATGGATCCCAAACACAGCAACGCAGCATTCTTACTCTTGATCTCATTTAAACAAGGGAACACCAGGAATAACATTACTCCAAGACAGCAATGCTTCCCCGGTGCTAATCAGGCCATTAAAAAGCCGTAAGCAGTTTGACGCAGAGGGACAAAGACAACCACAGAAATGAATCAAAACCAGGGAAAAATTAGAGATTAAAAGTAATAATACTCCTTTCAGCAAACCACAGTCTGAATGCATGATAAGTGGCTAAAAGACACAATAACTGCAAGTTCTAGAGACAAAAAAATGTCTCCTGACTGAATGAAATGTAAATTAAACTCGCCCTGGTACAGAAGCATCTCCTTCACAGGGCAGTACTCGCTGCCATTGGGAAATGCAGACCTGTCTGCTGCAAATGAGGGCTGCCACAGCTGACCCTCCCTGATCTCGCTTAAGGAAAACACACACACTCAAAGTCAACAGTTGGAGGGAAAGGAAGAAAAACCCAGACGCGGCAGACTTGCTAGAAGAGATTTCACTGGAGGTTCCCTCCTCAGATAAGCAGATGGTTTCCAGTTAGTCAGGGTCAGGGACTGCCCGTGTGGTTTCCTGCCTGCTTGCCTTTGTAGCTTATCTAGATCTCATCAAGATACGCAGTCTGAAAAAATTAGAATGGCTAAGTACAGAAATTAGGGAAACTGAATACAAACGAGCCTTGGTTTGCACTTGCGCGGGCGAGCGGGGGAATCTGTGCCCGCGGGTGGGGTGAACGCAGCCACGCTGACCCCTCTGCCGGGGCAGCCAGGTCCGGCTGGGCACTTCTCATCGGCAGAGGCCGGGTCAGGTCTCGTCAATGCCGCGGTGCCTGCGCAGGCACCAAAGCCGTGCCTAACTGTATCCAAAACACTCTGGAAAACAGCTCAGCTGCTTTGAAAATAGCCCTGACACCAGTTTACAACCCTGCCTGCTTTAACGGTGGTGTCGGTGCCCACCGGCAGGCCAGCTCCACGGCGTATCCCTGTCCACGGTCACAGCCCTCCGACACGCAGTGCACGTCTACTTGTTTCACAAAGCTCCAGGCAGAGCCTGGCTTTTGCAATGCTGTGCATGGGAGCAAAGCAAAAATCCAACCGGGAACGTATCCACAAGCTACCACGTGGAAAGGGCATTCTCAAATTAAACCCTGAAACCCAGATGAGATCTGAGCGAAGGACAGTTTCACTTAAAAGAAATCTCTGAGGTCAACCAGCAATTAACTGAAAGGTTCTGATTGAATACGCTATTGACTGCGCTCACATCAGACAGCTTCCTGTTTATTATACCTTATGGGCTGTCTAGGTGCCAAGACATTAAACTGTCAATAATCTATTAATACTAAACAGCTCCTCCCTCCTTACTCCCCCATGCAAATACTCTTAGGCTAAGAAACTGCACTAAAAAGATGGAAAATTTTGAAGTGAGATGGAAATGAGCTTCTTGGGGTATTTCTTTGCTTGGTTCCAGCTGAAAGTACAGCAACATTCATAAACAATATAACACACAGTCTATAACTACATGGAAAAAATTGTGTTAAAAAAAATGAGACATGATTGAGACCATATCCTGAAATCTGGCTTTCTTTTCCAAGCCATCTTTAAACGGTCTAAGTTAAATTTAATTAACAATTTACAACAAGGAGAGAGAAGTTATTTAAAGAGAGGCCTACAGGTCCTTAACATTCAGTGTCTGGGAAACAGTTGTATATAAAAAAAAAGTTTTAATGAATTTAATAGAGAAAAGCACTTTAATTAAATGCTGTCAAAGAGGATTGTATTAATGACTGCACACAAAGGAATTTAAAGCAAGCCAAGTATATTTAGCAAATAGGAAGTAGGCTTTCAGAGGCTGCAACTATTTATGTTTCTGCCATTGCAATGCATCTAGGAGATCGCGTTGCCAATTGAAAGCAGTTATGTTATTAGATATGATTTTATTTATTATGGATTATTAAAATTTTAAATGCTGTAGGGAATACATTTGTTTCACTTCTAAAATGAAAGAACAAAGGTATTTCCTGCTTGTTCAGTAAGAGGAAAAATAGAAGAGGAAATAAATAATAAATAATAATAATAACTTAGCACTTAACTAGTGAAGTGCTGTCCAGACAGATCTTTTTATGGGGCTTGTTGAGTCCTGGAATTCTAGTGTGTCTCTTTCTTTCTGCTACAACTAGATGGATTCACAGTTGCTACCGCAGCTTCCCTCAACACAGCACGGAAAGAGGAGCCAGCTCTTAGTCCTCAGGGGCAGAATACAACTCCTCGTTGTATCCAGCAGTAGCACAAGGGACTTCTGTGATAGTCTGCACATTTCAAATCTAAAAATTACCAAAATCCCAAGGAGTAAAAAGAAAGCTAGGTTGCCAAGCTTTTTGCAAGCAAGACTGAGAAGACCAAGGTTTTCCAGACCTAACCAAGAGACTTAGCCACACAACTCTCATAAAAGCCCCTAACAACTATGGGTCTGCATTAAGCCTTTTTGCAGAACGTGCTCGCCTTCCTCAACACCCACGTGGCGGGAGTTGTGGAAGGGGGCTCTTCACAATCCTCCCTGCCACTGTGCCTTGGATTCAAGTGCAGCACATCAAATGGGCATGGCCTAATAAGAGCATAATGTAGAGATTCAAACCATAAATTTGAGAAAAAGCAACTAGAAAGTTCAAGGGTGTCAACATTATTTTGTACTATGATGGTACAAACAGCATAAACTAAATATAGTCCAAACGGGAAACCAAAGAATGTTTTTTGACACAAAGTTAATGAGATGGCTGTGTCTGTAATATCCAGGATACATTCTGTGACTTACCACATCCTTTTTGCCATATGTAATGGTAAGAGGTTAATAATGATTTTAGATGTTTCAAACTTCTGAATGCTCCACCAGAGGCACCTTATAAGTGCTCGTATTCCTCGGCTTCTGAGCACCAAATCCCTTTTAAGTTAGGCCCCACGATGTGAGTTAGTCCCAAATTACTGGCTTTAAAATGTATTTATTTGTACTTAAGTATAAGATTTTTACCTTCTAATCTGAAACATGAAGAAGTGAGTAGAACTGAGGGAAAAGACATTGGAAAGGAGTCACAAGGGGATACCTACTTCCTTTCCCAATGTGCAGTAGCATCATAAATGGCGAAGTTAGATCTTCTAAATACATTATCTGATTTTTGTTTAAGACTTTAATAGAAGTCATGTGTGATGTGTGCTGAGAATGTAGCCTTTGTTGTTCCACAGCTAGGGATCTTGCAAACAGCTTCGCTTTGTCTGTGCCAAGATATTTTGGAATATTCTTTGAAACACTGTAAGCATAGATGACTGTGAGAAAAAACATGTGCTACTGTACTTCTGGATACTTGATGTGTGAGAATAGTGCATACACACAAAAACGTTTCCCGTTTCATCTGCAATTCTTGTCAAAGTCCATACAAACATGGAACAACATACACAGCCTACTAACCCTGAAAAAACCATATCCCTGCACATACTACAGTCTAGAAAAGTCCACACCAATGAATTTCCAAAAAGACTGAGCTGGGGCAAGGAGACTGAGCATCTGTGTCCTGCTCTGTCATAGCCTAACTCCCAGCACTGCCCAGAAGCTGCATGATTTCCTTGGGGGATGCTGTGCAACACAGGAGGAAGAACAGCTCACTCGCTCTCAGTGATCTTCGGGGGACAAGCACTGCAATGTGCTCTGGTAGCACAATACAATCTTGTTTCCCTCCCCATGTAATTTTTACAATTGCTTATCTGCACAGAAAGGCCAACTGTGATGATCCAGGGCTCTAACTTTATCGTAAGATTTCTGTAAGGAGTCCCAGAATAAAATGTTGCATATGGCCAGTAGCTGATAAACATTTACGCATCAATAAAGCCTGGTATTATCATTTATGTACAAGTGTGAGGGACAGGGATTATTCAGGGAGCATTAAAATGAAATTAAAAAGAGCAATATTTTTAACCACAAAAATTTCCAAACGTAAATGGAAGAGAGGCTCATCTAGTGGCTTTGCAGCCTTCAAGATTGGGCTGCTGCCAGCCAGCAAGCTTCAAAGGTTATGTGAATTTAAAGAACTTTATTTAGTAATCTTGCTCTAGATGTTTGCTCATCCTCAGCCTACTATGACTCTTTACAACGCTGGCAGCTTAACATTTACGAGAGGGCCAGGACTGCAAGAAATGAGGGCTAAATCTGGTCAAATTGTGTGTGAAAGGCAAAAGGGTGAGATGACAGGGGCCACAGCTACAGTGATGTCATTTGCTAAAAAGATGACCTGTCAGAGCAACATCAACGCAAACCACCACCCTGCTGATTACTGCCAAGTCTCCGCAGTGCTAAATCTGCATGTTCAGATTTTAAGTGAAGTTTCTGCCTGGAGCATCCCTGCTGCGGGAGCCAGGGCAGCCCGAGCAGAGCTGCTCTGGGCAGCCTCACACAAGCCGCTGTCTGGGCAGAACTGCCTCTGCCTCAAATGGGGCAGCACGTCCTGCATGGCAGCACACGCGTCCTTGGCTCCAGGGACTCCCTCTACCTCTGCTGCGGTGTCAGTACCCTCACAGCTGTCTTTGTTGTAAGAAGATGGTGAAGAAAAACACCAGCTGTGTCTCGGGGCTCCCTCACTTAAAAGTCCCACCTCATTCCTGCCCTGTCCTCAGTTGATCCTGGACCAAATGAAAGCTGTCCAGGAGCAGGTGGCACTGAGGTGGCCTCATGGTTCCAGGAGTCTGAACAAATACAGAAAGGATGTACTACTTTGATGAGACTAAACTTGCCACCTCAGAAAAACCCCAAACAATCCACTTTACTTGATCTCCCATTTCTAGGGTTAAATGGAATAGTACTAAACCTAAACTAATTTCAGAACAGAAGCAGTTTTGCTTTAATTGCAAGTACGCTCCCTGCTATCATTTCAAGGGGAATCACAGGCTTAAAGTTAATAAAAATCAGCAGCACTTTTCAGCCACATTAGATATCCACACTAAACAGAAACAGCTGAGAAGGCGCAGTAGGCAGGTTTGGCTATAGCAGTCAAAGCTCAGCGGCTTTCCACTGCAATTGTGATAACTATCAATCACAAGAAGCTCTATCGGACACCTCAGAGTCGAATGTAAGGGGTTCATTGTCTGATATGTGCTCCTGTTGCCTTTGCCAAACCTCGTGCAAGGCTCCCGAGCTACTGTGGCCCATCAGGAAAGTGGAGTGCACCGAAAGGACAGCAAACCAGAACCCACAGCCACAGCTTTTGTTCCAAAACTCAGTGTGTCTGGCTGCAAGGCATGGGTACTGGAGCAGTATGAGAAAGCAATTCAGAAGTGGAAGCCTTCTGAGAGTTTTGCATGTATTGCTTTCTTTGAAGAAAGAGAGCCCCTTACCCCCACCCAAGAGCAGACACACGATAAATGCAAAGTAGCATTTGCAATATATATTGCCTTCAGCTTTAATACTACACAGAAACAGAAGTTACATAGTTTGGGATTTTTTCCCAGTGTTTTTTGAATGGTTTAGATTGAAAGGAGATACTGAAATTGACTGTTATTGTCTAATTTTGATAGGGGAGAACTCCAGATAATGTAACAATTGAGGAAGACAGATATTGTCCACTCACAAAATTCACAGATCTTGTTCTGACATGCATTTCCCCCTGTAGTTCTAAATCAAAGACAAAATAAATACTCCAGCTGCAACCCACCCAAACCAAAGCTCCAAGCTTTTTGAGTGGAATGAATAAACCTGCAATACAAGTAGCTCTGAAAGTCCATTTGGCCTTGTTGAGTACAAGTTGTCGCACCAGTCTTGACCACCCCTGTCTGAGCAGACATCACATCCAGCCATGGAATAAGGATCTGGGGGAATCAAAAAGCAGTGGGTATCCATCTATGGTCTGTCTTTTGGGTGCAGAGAAATGATCAAAACCTCAAACTATCAGGGTGCAGCCACTAAGAATGAATCACAGGGCACACTGTCCCCACATAAAAATTTGTCTAGATAAAACAGTAAGCACCAAAGTCAGAGAGCTAGCATGGTTTGGGAAAGTAGTTTTTGTCCAAGTCTCCCAGACAACTCAGTCCTGGTTTCCAGTATGCAACCCCCTCTGCTGTAACCCACACAAACGTGGCAAAAACTCACTGTGCACATCATCCTGTAGATCATTAAGCACACCATGTTCCCCTATGGAATAACACAGTTTTGCTTCACTCATCATCTATGATTGCCTAAGTATTATTAATTAATATTATTTTTTAAGAAAAGAAATTTTAAGTCTCACTGTTTTTTCCATCTGCATGCTATGCATTGTGTGACCCATGAACCCTAAGACAATGTTTAGAACCAGATATTTCATTAGGAAGCACTACTGTGGTGCTCATTCCCCTCTTTATTACTTCTAGAAAGAGAATATGAAATTAGTTTCATTGGATTGCCATCGCCACTTGCCTTGACCCATTTTTACGAGGGCTCCATGTTCTGCTGTTTTGTATTTCATTGTCACTTCTAAAATATTTGTTCCCTTCCACCCCTCACAAAATGACAAAATTAGTATTTCATTTACTTCTGTGGTATGTTATTTTCCGCATATTTAAAGAGAGACCACAATGTTTGCAGTGAACACACAATACAAAAGAGCTTTCCTACAGCTTTCTGCTATGCCTTCTTTTATTTACTAATGTTCCTCCATGATTTATGATCTGAACTATTATAAATTGCCAGATTTGTCTAAATCAAAGCTTCAGAGAAAAAAAGGGTGGAGGGACATCAGTGACAAAAGTAAGTGTATCAGAAAGCTTGTGAAAACCATTCCTGTTTCTTTAAAGTCAACATTTGACTGCTCTTAAATCAATATGCACCTACCAGCTTCAGCAGATCTACCTGTCAGCTTATGCAGAAAATGAAAGGCAAGGTTTCCCTGCTCTCTGAATAGCAGGTACTTTGCTGCAGTGGTGGTTCATTACTCCAGAGAACCGGCTTATCCACCCCAACGCTCCAGAGACAACAGCTTGATTCATCGTTTTCCCAACTGAGTCAGGTTTCTCTGCCCCAGCAATTAACAATGAATTAGCACTATATTAAAGTGCCAGGCAAGATGGTTATTCTCTGGAGTGGTCACCTTGGACACAGCAGACGAACAGTGGGAGAAGGGAGAGAAATTAGATTTACTGTGTCCCAGCATGTCTGTAACAAACACCACATCCCTGGTTGGCAATGGGAAGCGGCTGTAAGCACTTCTCAACATTAACACTCCAGAAAGGTCCAACGCCAGCAAACAGCCTGGGAATGGTGGGATTTAGCGAGGGATGGAAAGTAAGAGAGGGTACCCTCACCTCTGCAGAGCAGGAAGCTAAACACAGAAGCAGGAGGACTGTTTGCTCCAAAGTGACTACTTTGCATGCAGTCTGTCCAAGAGATCTACGCGACAGCCAGGCCAGGCCAGGTCAAAGGTCCAGACAGGATCCCACATCTGATGGTGGTGGAAGAGGATGAGAACAGGGCAAAAATATAACAATGCCTTCTGGAATACCCGCCCACCCTCCAGGAACCTGTGGCTCAGGCACTCTGTAAATTGAAGGTGGTATCCTTGTGGTACCCAGCTAGCAACACCGTCACAGGTCTTTTCCTTAGTCCTACAGCAGCACTTGGTGATTACATTGCATTGTGCAGAATGGGAAGGAGAAAGACCCACTTAACGCACACCTGAATTTCCCTAAAAAACAAGCGAGAGGCTGTGGCAAGCTCAGCCTGCATGTACAGCAACATGTAGGTATAGCATGGATGCTCCGCAACTAGCATGTGAAGGAAAATCCACACTCTGGCACGTCCATATGGTCATACCCGATGCTGCCAAAGAACACAGCCATGTCACAGAGCTCCACAGGGCTCACATTTTATGACTCCTCAGCACAATAACAAATAAATCAAGTGTGCGGGGAGGAATTTCTTGAGCACTGAGCTTCCACTATAGACATTTTTCATTTCAGAAACAGGAAAATATTTGAGTAAATGGATTAATATATGGCTGATGGGAAAAATCTAATGGAAGAGAGAAAAAATGAAAATGTTTCTTTTTAAAGCCCTGAATGTAAAGCTAAACAGTGAGGTATAGGTTAGTAACACTGAACAGAGGGTAAGAACCTGCCACAAAAGAAACAGCAATCCCTTAAACATCAAGAGCCAAGTTGTGTCCAGCTGATCTTCTACAGCACTATAACAACTGCCCCGCTGCACCCACCCTGCCGGTAGAGGACAGAAACCATACCTGGCCTTGGGGCGATTCCCTCACTGAAGGTGAGCCCAACCCTGTAATCGGCAAGTGAACTACACAAACCCCATCACAATGAAATCTTTGCCATTTCCAAGAAGCCATACTGGGGAAAAGGCTGAAATTTATCTATCTGTTGTCTTTTGCCTGGTCATGCCTCTTGTGATGATAGCCAGGATTTTCTTCCAAGTCCTTCAGTCTGACAGAGGGGTGTCCCCAGCCCAGAGAGGGCTCGATCGTGGTGGCAGGGAGCTCTGGCAGCAGCATGGGGCAGCCTGTTTTCAGGCTCTCCCAGTCGCACAGCTGGAGGAGCCGGAGACTCAAGCATCAGACACAAGTTACCGTACACACGTCAAATTCATCAGAGCAGAGAGGAAGATGGGGTGGGCGGAGAGAGCGAGAGCAGAGGTGAGACCCTCCTGCCTGCTTCGGTGTTACAGTACTGCACCTGCTGTTATTCACAGCGCTGCTACTTGTATCTCCTTCAAAGGACTGTCATCTTGACATCAAGGCTGCAGGAAAGGGCTCTACAGTGCACTATTCACTAGCAAAGCCTGCAAAGCAAAGTAGGTCGGTGACTGCAGCTCTTGGATGTTTCCACCCCCCGCTAAAATGCAGCCAGGCACCGTGGCAGACATTCTGCACCCGCCACCGCTTTGAGAAGGAAATGAGAGTTGCTTTCCCACTTGACACTACAGGGGGAATTTCAGATAGGCAGAATGTAATTACTTGGCCTGGAGTTCAGCCAGGAGCGGAGCCCAAGACCCCTACCCTTATGTAAAGTGTCACAAAATCTCCAATGACTGCAAGTGTGAGGACCTCAGCTTTACGTCTCTGGCTGCTGTCATTGATTCTTCATGGCTAATTACCTAATAGTGACCCTTGCAGCAAAGCCAAAAAACAAACCTTGTTGCTTGAAACAATTCAAGTCCCAGAGACTAAAAACTACACAAAATTTGCTTGGTGCAGGGCATCTTTTGACGGTAGGGAGCAGGTGGACAGCAAGCCTCCTGTGTCTCGCACTGGTAGCGTGCCACTCGGAAACCTACTGGGGTTTTTGGATGGGCAAACATAGCTTTAAAATGCAGCACCCCCAAAACACAAGCCTACTGTATCAACTATATACCCGGGTCTCCAGAGTTTTGCTGTATGTAGCTGCCAGCTGGTTCCATTTATTTTTCTTCATTTTTCATATTTTGACTGTAATAAATAATTAATCCATGGCTTTGTAACTTGCTGACAAATACAAATGCATCACATTCCAATGCAGTGTAACGTGTCACTCACAAGAGCCAACCTGCACGATGCAGAAAAGTGATGTGCAGAAGGCTTTGGAAAGTAGGCTAATCATCAAGGTCACTCACAAGAGCTCAGGGAAACTTTTTCTTCAAACTGGCCCTTAGAGGATAGTCCTACTGGCTGTGGGCACCAGAACTGGGTTAGTATGTTCAAATCTACGCAGCTCTAGTCATCTTCCCACATGTTAGCTCAGCCCTTTACCTTTTTGTGGCTCCTTGCCTCCAAGATCCCACAAACTTTTGAGAACGTGGAAGACAAAACTTGCAACATTAATTACTTGGAGCACTTGCCCTACTTTATAGCTCTGAGAACCCAAACCCCAGGAAACCCCATTTTTTCTTCCAGGCAAAGACCAAATGGAAAGCAAGGAGGAAGTCAGTAGCAGAAGAGACAAAGGAGACTGAACTAGGCAATAATTAATCTGGGTGAGACCAACATGTTTCAGAAGGGGCAGGACTAGAAGACAGAAAAACCTCCTGCCTTTGGAAAAAGGAGACTAGATAGTTGGCAGCAGAGCTAGCAGCAGCAGAACAAGAGCAGCGACAAAGAATAGGGGCTGAATGCCAAGGTTCACAGCAAGAGTAGCAAAGCAGTGCAAGCCGCCATCAAACGACAACAGGGAGAGCAAAGGTGGGAGGAGGAACTGTGAGATTATCAGAGAAATGCAGTATGGATGACTCTCTGAGAGTGGTCGCACAACGGGATCAGGTAAATGGCACTGAGCGCCAGTGGCAATCCAAAACGATGGTCTGCTGTGGAAGGCATCACCTCAGCTTTTTAGATTAAAAAAACATCTCCTGAGCCTGTCTCGACCATCAGCAGATGTCTGGGTCTGTGATATGCATCACTAGTTATTAGGAATACAAATAAGCCTGATTTTCTCTTCTGACTGAAGCTGCAACTGCAAAGATG
The DNA here is from genome assembly GCF_964188355.1 of Buteo buteo. Lineage (NCBI taxonomy): Eukaryota > Metazoa > Chordata > Aves > Accipitriformes > Accipitridae > Buteo > Buteo buteo. The sequence goes on from NC_134175.1 coordinate 22,812,619, forward strand.
AAAAATCTTGTAGTATTTTCACTTCATTTTCCCTACACATATTTGTATCTATTTATTTCTTATTCTATTAAGACCTGAGACAAGGATAAAATAAAGGTGCACAAACCAAAAATTCATCCTAGTCACAAGGGTTGTAGAGAGGAGCAAAACAATCCTGAGGAGGCTGTGAAATGAAGGCCTGCTCCCCACAAAATACTCATCATGGTCATTTTAAAAGTACTTTTAATTTTCAGTGAATATATAAAAAACACTTCTCCATGTTATACTCCTCAATATCCCTGTGTCACCCATGCATGGACAAACTTCCTCTCCTACCCTCCTACTTTTCCTGAAGTGTTAGCTGGCTCCTTTGAATGAAAGCAGATGTACGGCTGCAGTTGCCTGTTGGCCACTGTTTGAGAGTGCGTATCAGGGGTGCTCAGGTTCTGTAAGAAGGAGCAAGTGACCAAGTCCCCACTTCTGTTCTGCTTCCTAAATAACCACACACTTCTTGCTGTTGCTGAGGAACACATTTTTACTCCTCTAAATGTCGGCAGCTTTAGACAGCTAAATTGCGTTTCCGCCACAACGCAACTACTGACACCAAGAGAGCTCCATAATATCACTACTACTGACCTTGCTGTTATTGGTGGCATGGATTATCACATCCCTTCTCTTCAACCACCAACACAAAACTGCACACACTCACACGCATGCTGCAACATACACACAGTGAACTCTGAACTTGTGAGCTGTGGCTTACATGGGGCCCTACAAACAGATGAAAGGTGGTGTGTCTCAACCTGCAAAGCAGAAGGAAGCTGGAACCAGTTGCTTCTCTCTACCTCTGACAGCTGTCCATCATCCCACCCCGCAGCCACCCTGAGAAGGAAATTAGTGCTCTGACCTGTACGGGCTCAGGAGTGAGCTGGACAACATGCTGCATGCGCTCACTGTGGTGATGTCTGGACTCCTCCTCGTAGATCACATCCCTCTCATGCTGGGGAAGGTTCAGGAAGCGGCGAATGGTGCAGAGGTTCTCCCAAAGGGTGCGGTTTTCCGGACTTGGGTTTTCTTTCCAGCGAAGCAGCTCACACAGCCAGCCCTGCAACGGTAGGGTCAGCACGGTTAATTCACTGAGCACCGAGGAACCAGATGTAAGTGGAAGGTCAGCTAGACTTAAAGCTCCGTGCTGCAAGTTTCACTGGTCTCATCTCACGCAGAACACCCCCTACCCTCAGCTGCCCTTTGGTCTCAACAAATTCTTGATATATAATATTTCCTGCAAGTTGGAGAAACAGATGCATCCAGCAGTGCTTAAAAGGAACCAGAAAGCACAGCAACTTGCCCCCGGTCATAATCATACCATGTTTAAAATGCTCAGATAGAAATATTTTTCCTATAGAAAACCAGAGTTGAAATAAAGGTGCATCTCCATTTCCACTTCAGAGCCCCTTTACTTCTTCATCCGAGCAAGAGAAAAGGAGACATAGACCCCTGAGACTTGCTAACAATCCTCATGCTAAGGGTTGCAGCTGCAGGACCAGAAATTCAACCACTACTGCAAAGGTTTAGAAGAAGATACTCTCAAGTAGAGACCTTTGATGTGCTGTCACTATGTTGCATTGACTCCCTCAGCTCTGAACACCACTAAAATTGACAGCTTTAAATAATCAAATGGCCACTTAGAAGATGCAACCGCAAAGAAAGGGAATCCCCTACTATTTAGCACGAAAGCAGCAAACAGGGTCCTGCAGAAGTTACTACAGAGATCAAGATCCTAGGTGGAGGTCATTCTAAACTCAACTACAGATCACAGTAATAGCAGATTTTATTCCTGCTATATTAAGTTTAGTTTGAGGTGCCTTCAAAAAGCTACCACTGTACGAAATCCTGTAGGACCTCTCCACAGGGCTGAGAGCTCCGTCCCGGGGAGGAGGAAGCACCAGGGCTTCGTGAAGAGAGAGGAAGGCAGCCTAAAACACAAAGCCAACCAGAGGGCACAACGGCAAGAGCTGTTAGGGCGAGGACAGCCCCGTGCGTGTTGAGCGCGTGTGGCCGTGACCCGGTGTCCCCAGCAGGTTAACCAGGGACGGTGGCTGTTGCTGCACCTGCTCGGGGTGGGGGGACACAGCCAGCCAGCAGCCGGCCCCGCGCGGGGCTGGGGACAGCGACTCCCCTCCTGTGCCTGCGCGCCGGAGACGCAATGCAAATGACAGGATACGAGAAGATAATGCTGAGGATGCTGTCAACGCGCCTTACTGACTCCTGTCAAAATATTTTACCTAGTAGCTTTATAACCCATCATTTTCGAGCTACAACTCAGCATTTTGACACCGTTTTGACAGGCACCTTACAATACCTAAAAGATAGCTTGATCGATGTTAAAAACGTTCGGTACGAGAAGTAGCCAAAACTGTGTTTTTCCAAACAGCGACTAGAGCAAGCTGAACAGCCAGGTTCATTACCAGCCCACGTGGGGGTTTTTTGGTATTGCTTTTTTGTGTAACAACTTGTAAGCCATTGACAACTTCTACCATGCACTCTAAACCCCGTATATAATATCATAAGCCGTTGTTTGTCTTACTCTCCACTGTGTCTTCTGCCTTCACCCCCCAAAAAAGGCAAGATTTGATTATCTCCGCTGCATCAGCCAAGACAGCAACACCAGCTGTTCTCATTGTGCAGCCTCTTCCTCACGGCCTACATGTTAATAACCTGATCATTCCATTTTCTCCTTCAACTGCCGGCTGCAGCACAGCGAAGAGACAAAAACCCAGGCCCATCTGCAGCAGCTGTAGGCACTGAACTGTGAAGCCACCAGGGATTTATAAACTAATCTGTAACACAACACTGCCTTGTTTTTACAAGTGAGAGGCCACATTTGTGCAGACCTGATCTTTTCTTGCAATAAACTAGGAGGGTTGGGGGGGGGGGGGAGCAGGCAAGGATGAAAACAAGATATCTAATCATTTACTTGGGGGGGGGGGGGGAAATCTGTATTATATTTTCCAAGTGTTTTGACTGGTATTTGGGTAATCTCTCAGCCAGGTGATGTCTGCATTTTAATGTGGTTTGGCCACATCCCTTGCCCTCAGTTCTCCTCTTTCCCTTTCCTGTGCTCAGAAATCCCCCCAAACTTTCACTCTTACAGAGAAAAGAGAGGAAGAAAATCTCCAAGCTCCACAGTGTTTTCTCAGGGGTTCCTCCATACAAAGGAAATAATTTTTGAAACGGAAAGTAAACCATCTGTGGAAAAAATAAGCTCCCATTTCTCCCTGTTTTCAGTGATCTGATTAAGTCTCCAACTGAACTCTTTCAAATGTTTCAAGCAGGTATGTTTAACATCTCCCGAGGGATGCTGCAGCATAAAGACCAATCGTTTAGCAGAAAATACACACAAAACCCTGCACCTGGTGGAGCCGGAGCCCCGTGCGGGGCAGGCCCGGGGAAGGACGGCTCCTGGGGCTCTCCCGAGGGCTGCAGAGCCCGGGGACGGCCCAGCGGGGCCACCTCCCCTTCCCGGAGTTGGACCGGCTAGCCCGATGGCAACTGCTGCATTTTGATTTATCTGTCCCGTTATAATCAGAACTCATTACAATCACTTAGAGCAACACTACAGGCCTCATTATGGACTAGGCACTCGCTGCCATTAGTCTTTAAGAAGGATAGCGCTCAATTTGCCTGGCAACATGCGAGGTCCTGACCTTGGAGCTATTAGGGAAAAGATTAGACTGCAATGTGACCATGTGTGCAGACACGAGCAAACCAAATTAATTTCTGGCAAAGGGAGGCACCCAGCAAAGGCCCCGCCATCCTGAGGACACCTGAGAACTTCTCCATTCCCCAAAGGAGATAAGCTAATGGCACGTTTAAAGGAGCCTGGTTCTGAAGGTGAAGCACATCCGTGGTATTTAGAGAGATATTAATCCAGTTTCCCCACAAAGTATTTGCTTGGCTGATCAGATTAAGGGATCTAGCCTTCAACAGCACACCCCCACCACAGCAGGCCCCAAGAAATCTGTGATACTTCACAGCCTCAGACATATTGCACCATGTGTACCCAGCTGCTACAATAATTAGCTTATGAATGTATCAGCTGGTTCTGTGATTTTTATAAATAATAACTAACCTACAGAGCAGAAAGATTTTCATGAGCCTAATATTAGCAAGAAATTGCAAGGTGCGCCTAACTCTGAATTGTCATTGTGCTAAATGCCCTGTCTTCTCTCACATTGTGCGGGACTCGATCTCCCCCAGTGCCATTTATAAATATTTATTTTTGCAACGGCAATGGCAATGTATTTGTGGCAGCTTTCTTCACAACAGTCATTATTCGCTCACCCCCACACATACACACGTGTACCCACTGTGTCCATGTGTACACTTATTTGCACCAAAGCTGTCCTTTCACTGCTCTTTTCCTATCCTTCCCTTTATTTATTCAAGCATTCATTCTCTCGCCCAACCATTCAAGACCCTATCTATCCATCTATAGGGCTGCTTATTAGGTGATAGCTTTGCCTAATATGTGAGAAAACACAGCGCTGCAGCTTACTCACACATTCTTCATGATTGCAAGTAACCGCCTTCCCCATGCACAGATGAAAAGTCTGCATCAGATTTTTTTAATTATTTATTTAAATAATCTTAGCACGCCATCCAAGAAAGTTTTGCAGTACCAGGCAAAAAAAAAAAAAAAAAAAAGTGTAAATGTCAAATAAAACAGTGACAGATGACAGTATTCTCTATTGAATAGCACCGTTTCTTCGTGCATGTTCAATGAGAACTCATGAATTATTAATACACAAAATCTCCTTTTTCTGTTAAAAATCTCAACTTGGGGTTTTTTGGTTGCAATTTTTTTTATTTTCTTTTATTTATTTCTTTGGGTCTGTGTATGTTACACAGAGCTTTCCAGGAGAATTATTTCATTTAAGAAATACTAACATACAGAAATTCTTGGAGCTACAGCCATTCACAGTGAATTTTCATCTATAGCTACATTTATTGGCATGAAGAAGGAAAAGTGAAGGAGGAGACGCTATCTCACCACCTTTTCCCCCCACTCATCCACAACATCTGAGCTCACTGCATTACAAGTAAATTCAACTTCTGTGAACATATTCTGAAAATCTAACAAATAACACATCCTTCCCCAGATCCCCGATACACCGTGTTTCTGATCCTGCCTCCCCTGCACATCCTAAGTCTTGCGCCACTGCACAAACAGCCCCCTTGACTGCCACAGAGTTACCAGGAGAGTTTGATAAGTGCCAGTGTCAATACGGGTGGCAGAATCTGGCCCTTAATGTCAGCTCCTAAGGTTCTCAAATGGGAATGTCTTCCATTAAAAATAAGAGGAGGAAAAACAGCACAATTAAAGGATGCTTTTGGCTCTACAGTCAGGCACACCCAGTGCTTGTGGTTACAAGGAATTCTGCTCAGAACTTCCTTCATTTCACCCCAAAACTTCTAGAGGCATCAAGAATGCAGCCCAATTTAGCTCATTAAAGAGAGCTGCAGCAAAGTGCTGGCCTCTATTTTTGTTGTTCTCATGAGACAAGATAAACATTTTCTAAGCATTTTATTTGATAAAACAAATAATATCATATTAATGTCCTATTTTTAACCTCTCTCTCTGTCTCCTAATCAAATACATTTCCACATAGCTAAGCAAACAACAACAAAAATCTGCAGGAAGCCAGCCATTCCCATTGTGCTTTTATGCTGTTAAAGAAACAGCGTGCTTACTGCACCAAAGCATTAGCCTTGGCGCACTCAAACCCCCTTGAGGGACAGTTAGCTGGTGCAGCAATCACGAGCCATATTCTCTGTCACTTATCCCTGAGCCCTTTTTAGCAGCTTGACCCTTTCACTTTTGCTAGACCTACCCTGGAGCAAGGGAGGCTGCTCCACCAGCCAGAGGTACCAGCCTACAATAAGGTCAGGTTTTCCAGTGCTCAATGAAGCTGTGCACAAATATCCTGACCCCCAAAACTGCTTCCTGCAGATCTGCTGACTTGCAGTCAGCCAAGGACCAAATTTCTGATTAAGGACTAGAAGGCATGTGGGAAGAGTTCAGGCTCAGTTAGGCTGGGGCTACAGGCCCAATGCTTACACTTCGAGCAGCATCTCTACTGAAAGTCATCGCAGGAGGCGGCAGTTGGGTGTCCACGGTGACTTTGTCACAGGCAGGCTTTCTGCTCAGGCTGGACCACAAGGCACTTTGAGCCTGGATAAAACTGCAACTAAACTGACCTTGTGCTTCCCCGCACTTACATTGAAATTAATAATAATAATAATAATGATAATACAGTTAATTTTCTGTGCTGACATTTTCTAGGGTCTCCAGTGAAAGCATGAGTAGGCAAATGAAGAGTTTTTAGTAAAAGTGATTCAGGAATAAATCTCAAAAATAAATGTAAAAGGCCATTTCCTCACCCACATCATCAGTGCAGAAAATGTCAACATATGTGACAAAAGGAAAAAAAAGCAGCAATGATTGATGCAAGTCTTGAAAGAGTAAGAAAGAAATGCTGCGTTCCCCAGAGAAAGCTCCCTTTCTACGTGGGATCACAGGAGTCCTCTGGACAAACTTCCTCAGCCTCTCTTCCCTCTGCTCAGTTTGGGACTCTCTGCAGTGTGAAATGAGCCAGATGATATTCAGCTCTTGTTCCTTAGTCGCCAAACTCTCTTTCCATGAATCCAATAAGTGTCTATTAAAATAAATAAACCCCCTAATGATTCAAGATAACCTAATCAAGAAAGCTGAAATGGATAAAAGACTAACTGTAATGGAGAGTTCTGTCATGGCTTCAATGAATTCTTGATGAGGGCCGGGGGAGGGGGACTGAACCTGAGAAGCTTTACTTGGAGCATTTTGATACAGTTCAAGGTTAATCACTCAATAGCCTGGGTTTTCTGAAACGCTTGGTACTTTTCCTCCCCCCAAAATGCAAGGCAAAATGCAAAGCACTTTCCTGAGGGCCAGTTTCTCACGAGCCTTATAAAACACAAAACAGTACCAAAAAATGAATGAGGTACATGAGCCCTGACCTATCTTAGATTCATGGGAACACCAAGCCTGCTTACAGTTCTTGGCCTCGGAGGGAAGGATGCTGTGCACTGAGGATATTTCCAGCATGCCAAGTTCAAACTAGCTTCTCCCCACGCTGGAGAGGAAGTGTGGGCTTGTGGTTAGGGCAAGCAGCCTGCCATCAGCTCCCAGCTCTGCCAAGGACTTCCTGAGCAAAGCCCCAGCTCCGCAACTGTCCCTGCTTCGCTCAGCTGCTGAGAGGTTAACGCACTGTTGCAGATGCTGTCCTGGAGAGGGGTCACACTGTGACCGCATAGAAAAGTCTGTAAAAAAGAGCTGATGTCCAAAGGTACTTCAAAGAAATTTTAAGTTCCATCAAGGAGAGAAACGTCTTTCTGTATTTCCTCCATATGTAACAAGACCACCAAAATATCAGCACAACAGATGCCCCAGCTGTAGAGATTCACATCATCATAAGGGCACCGAGATGCTACAGCAGAAAGAAGTGCCCTATATGCATACACTATGTACGCTACACATCTTCACCACCAGCTGTTTGTTCTAGCTGTTGTTCATCATCACTGGAAGATAATTAGTTTAAGGGCACAGAAAATACCTATTATAAGCTACAAGGGGGAGAGAAGGCATCCCATCATATCAAATGAATACAAGGGAATCTAAGCTGGGAAGGAAGGAGAGGGAAGGACAAAATAAGGGGTTTCTAGAGCTAACCCTGCCCAGAGTGACGCTGCTCATCCCTCCCGCAGTACCTCTATTCTCTTCTCAGACCGTGGGCAGGTGGCCATGGTGCTGAGACCCATCTAGCATGGGCTGCTACTGTGGGGCTAACACCTCCCTTGGCCAGAGAACAGGCTCCCAGACAATCCTGGCAACGAGGCAGGGATCTCAACATGAAAAGGCAAAGTCGGAGGAAAGGCGACGAACTGTCGTAGTGATTTCCATCCACAGCCCTGGCTTTCTCTTAACCTGAAGGGCCTCAACTGAAGGGCTTTTCTGCCCCCACCCCCTGGACAAGTTTATTTTTTGTTTGTTCATTTTTAAACAGGGCAAAGATACGAACCAGAGACTGAGCTTTGTCTCTCTTGCTTTACTGTGGTGCAACTGGAACCAATTCCAGTCCCTTGAGGAAGAATTTCAGTTTCAAGGGTTAACTTTTTGTTTTCACTGGACGGGTGATGGCCAAACCCTTCCATGTGCCCTGCCCGGGGCAGATCCCCAGCTGCACGTGCCCTGCTTCCCCACACCGCCCCAGCCTGATTCAGGAGAGTCTCTTGTCCCGGGAGAACTGTGGGAAGTTCAGTCTCCGTGTTCATACAAACTTTGCTCTCACTCAGACTGTCAACAAGGGCTCCAGCCAGCTATGTCCACTGTTTATTTTGATAGTGACTGTTTATTACGAACAGAACTATATTCCTAAACTCATTTTGCACAGACTAAGAAAAAAATGTCTGCTGAGCACAGCACAGCCTCTGCTAGGACTCTCACTAGCAGAGGTCAGAGGGGGTGATGCTGCTGCACAGTTATTACAGAAGCGCTGGCACATGGTCACGGGGGAAATGGTTTTCCTGAAGTTGTACTGCAGAGCAGCTGCAGAACTGGACGTAGAAGCCAGTTTTCAAGACCGACAGTCCAAACCTGAAGCAACCTGAGGTCAAAGTCTCTCCCTGCCCCACTGCCAAGCTCTGGAGATACACAGGCCACCTGAAACTCTCTGAAATGGCGCACTGGAAACCCATCTTCTTGTGAATTAAACATAACCAGGAGACCCCAAAGCGCAGATGGGAAACCAAATCCTGGTGTTCTGGCCACACTCAGAAACACTCCCAATGTGATAATACAGGTCCCAGGTTTAGCCGTTTAAAGGACAAAGGGCACTAGCAGGCAGCATCCCCAGAGAAGTATGCTGTCCTGTGGGTACATCACTAACAGCTGGCAACTAAAACAGGATGACAGCTTTGGAGGCTGTGTTTGGAGGGCGCTGAGCCCCTCAGCTCCTGCTGCCTTCAAAAATACAAAGGGATGCACAACACTTCACAAACAAGACTAAAAATGTCTAGATGTAAGTTGCAAGGAATAAAATGCATATTAAGGTAAATAAGTGATGAATAAGTCAATGTCTAAAATGAATGGCTTGAGATCTTCATGAAGGTGGATTCCCTTAAAGAAGTCTCATCATACTACCTTGGTACCTCTGTGAGGACCTGTTCCTTGCGTTTATGTTGACTTGTGAGCTCTGTGATTTGTAACCTTTGTTTCTAGCAGCTGCCTTTCCCTTTAGCTGCTGAACTGAGACTCTGCCATGACTTAAGAATAAAGATGGCTACTTGTTAAATTAGAGGTCAATTAACTCCACCAGTAGATGATGCCGCTTGCAATAACTGTTCTCAGTGGGTACCACTCTTCCTGTACGAAGACAGAAGACGAAATGAGGCCTCCGTTGGCTCGGGATGCTCTCTTGGGTACATGACATACAGCCCTGTGTATAAAATGTCAAAACAGCCCTGTCGGAGATTCACTGGCTGCTAAAACTGTGAAGATCTCACAGCACCGTGGATTGCTGTTGACAGAATAGCAGCGCCCAACATAACACATGCCTTGTTAGCAAACTGGAAGCCTCTCAGTAGTCTGGGGTGAGGGAATAATAGAGGAAGCCAATGCAACACAAGCCAGGCCTGCGGAGAACAGCAAGTGAACGAACCTTGGCGGAGAGTCCAAGCAAACCCTCAGACTAGCTCTTTTTTCCCCCCTTTCAAACTCTCTCTTCTGCAAACATGGGCAGTTTTCAATGAGCACTTCCCACCATGTAACTCAGCTGCTGAAATCAGCAGCATCTTCACCAGAAATGCGTACAACTGCCACAACTGGCCTGCACAAAGCGCTGGGAAAGCCCCACCGCCAGTTTTTAGACAAGCTAGACCTAAGGCGACACGCCGACCATCCCACCATGCCGGTGGCTCTCCCCTAGACAAGCAGCTGGGTCCTTGCTTTTGGCACTCCTCCTGGCCACAGGGCACCCCAGCCAGCGGTGGGACACCACAGACACCCCAAACCAGGCCAGGGGGGCAGGCACGCAGGTGGGCGTTGGGGCAGGCGGAGGCCCCGTATCGCTATGGTTCTTGGCTACGGCTTCTCTGTCCCTGCCTTCCAGTGCCTCCATAAACCATTTTCATGCTCCAGCAGAGCGCTATGACATCTCAGCATGGCAAATGCTGGGTCATCCCAGGGAGCCAGTATTGCTTTGGCAGGGCTGTGAAACAAAAGAAACATCGGCCTCAGAAACACTTCTTTATTCGCTGCTGCTGAAGAAACAAAACCTTCATGTGCAGTAACTTTGCTTTAAACAATAACATTTGTGGATCCTGTTCTTAACCTTTTGCATCTGGCTTTCAAAATCTGCCCCGTTCTTTTTCCATGTGAAAGACTACGGAGCTTATTTTTGTTTTGGTACTGGTGTGCAATGCTGCCAGAGAAGCGCACTCAAGCTGGCACAGACCGAAGCTGGTGAGCCACCCAAATTATTGTTGGGTGGTTCAGACCCTCTCTATTTCAAGAAGCCTCTGGGTATAATGACAGGAAGCTTGCAGGCAATTTTAAGCCAAACCTCAGAGAAGCTGGCATTCAGTCTGTGTTAAACACTCCTTATTAAAAGCTGTCCAGTCCGGATTCTGGGTGGAACTTTGATATCTGCATGGAGTAAAGAATAAGGGGCACGTTTGCAAAATCAATTGTGCAGTTTTTATATTTACTGCACGTTTACCACATATGTCATTTATTACACAGTGGAAAACCGTTAAATGCACAGTAGTTGTGCCAAGTGGCATTATGCTTTTAACAGCTTTATTCGTTTAACAGCTCCAGTTCTCATTATATTTTGCCATGTGGTACATGAGATTTTTATGCATTTAACAGTTTAAGAGGGTTCCACGGTATTTTCCTTTTATGTATTTCATACTGTGCCTGGGATTTTGTTGGGGGGTAGAGGGGTTGTGGACTGTAACCCCTGTACCCTGATAAGAGAAAGCAAAAGGCAAAGAAAATTAATGATAAAATGAGGAAGGAAAAATGAATCAGACCTCCATGTGTCTGGGCACAAATACCTGTAACAAGGACAAGGCTCTCCCATGTGCTTTGATAGCCTTTGATGCTTTGTTTATATGCCTTTCAACCTCTTATTTTACATCTACTTTAATGACTACAATGTTGTTTCCCTGCACAGAGGAAAAGAAAGTATGTATTTTGCAGAGTGCATGCACATAAATACTTCTATCCCACTCTCTTATTGTCACAGACACATTTGTGCATTTTTGTGTGCATATTGATGCCCTCTCCTAGCACAACTGAGTGATTTCAACCAGGATCAGAAGCAGCCCTCTTCACTGAGTAAACAATTCCTTCCAACGGTCTCCAACCCACTTGCTGCCCTTCCTACAAAAAATTCTGTCTGTCCTCCTTTCCACAAAATCCCTTCTGGTGCATTATATTTTTTTAAAGAGTTGGATGAAATTTTTAAATTAATGGATTCTCTTCAAGAATTTCATTCCGATCTAGGTTTGCCCACATGTATTTTTTACACCCAAGGTGGAAATTAATCGAGAACTCACTGCAATGCCCTCTCATGCCTTTTTGTAAAAATGATTGGATCTGATGTGAATTATTCACATGGCAATACTGCATGCAGCATATGCAACATGCAAAAAAAGGGAAACACCTGCCTAATATGCGGTTTCCCACTGCCTTCCCTCAGTTAATCACTTAAGAAAACAATTTCTTTACCTGCCAAATGAGAAGAATACCATCATTTTGAAAGGTCTTTGTCCCACTAGCAGAGGTGTAAGTTATATACCACAAGTGGGAAAAGACATGCGTGTTTGTACAAAGGTGGAGAAAAAGCTTGGCTGTGAGCTGATCCTTTCCTCAGCCTATTTTAAAAGGGAAAAGGAAACCACTTAAGCAGGCAAAAGCCAAAAACACGACAGGTTCCCCAGAGATGAAGATTGTTATTATTGTAGGAACAGATGTATTTTTATTGGTGGGAGGAGGAGATGGGTCTAGTTCCAACCCCAGAGTTTGCTTTAAAAACAAAACCCCCAAAAGCCCCGCAATAACGAAATCCCCTCTACCACTCACCTGACTTTTATTGGCAGCCACTTTGGCAAACAGAGCTTGAGATACCTTGGCCCTTTTCATCTCCTGTTGGATCTCGTCATAAATGGCAGCTGTGATGTTGACGTTGGCGCCATCCGCCTTAATGGGGAGGTCTGTTGTTGGTGTCGAGGTTTTGGCCTACCAAGAGACCATGAAAATAATAATTAAAAAAGTGCTGCTTTCAGCCCAGCCATCTGTGCAGAAATTATCAAAGGATTTCAGTCAGCTGATGCCAAACTGCATTAGCTACAGAGGGACACTTCCTGTCCATTATTCTAATCAGGTTAATTGTGATTGGAAATAATTGCAGTGCATTCCTATAGGACATGCAAGGCCTTGTCAACTCTCCCCCTCTCCCTCTCCCAGCATGTTTACTGAGCAGCTCAACAACAGGATAGGTAGCCAGGGCACTCGGCTGCAGGCAGACGCTGAAGTTGGCTTTGCCAGCTAGCTACTGCGGCAGAGGCACCAGCCTCTACGCTCTCCCCCCCTCTCTAAAAGTGGCCTACACCTTGGAGGAAGAGCCAATTCTCCCAGAAAAAATGAGTAAATGGGTAGAGGTCTCTAAATAATAAATTATTACTCAATTTAATGCACTCCCTCAAGTCTCCCTCATCCTTTATTAAAACTATATGTATGTCATTTGAGTATGTATGGTTTCCCAGCCTTATCATCATTATGCTAGCCAGACAGTCACCTAATTTCACCTAGGAAATCAGTGGAAATGAAAAAAAAAAAAAAAAAAAAAAAATCATTTCATAAAGCTGGGCTTTGGCATGCCTTTGATGTGCTGCCCTCATTCTCCTAAACTCATATTGAGATTTTGTGTATTCCGCTGCACTCCTTTTAATTGAATGATTTCCCATCAGCTTCTGTGACAAATGAAGGACAATAACGGACGCTGCCAGTACTTTCCCTGGGCTGGACTACCTCTACAAGGCTTCTATCAGTACAGTTCAGCAGGCTGCTACAAGACTTTTATTTTAAAGCCCCTTGGCCGTGGCGGTCCCCAGAACGCAATGGCAGGCGTGGGAGCAAGGGCGGTGCGATGCTTGCTGAGCACTCCCGGCACCAGCAGCCCCTTGGAGAGACAGATCTCATTTGCTTTCCTGAAGCTCAAAGAGGAGAGATGCCAGGGCTGATCACTGTACCCCTTACGCCTTTTAAGGGAAATATGTAGGTTACTGATAAAAACATTTCTGTTTTCTCTTGAGATGTAACGTCTTAGGAAACAAAACAACCTAGGTGGCAAAGCTCACACTTCCCGATAGAACCAAACCTCCCATAAACCCTGGTGAGATTCAGGTATTTGGCCCAATTATAAACCTTTTCAGCTGGCTCCTGTTTTTGTGCCAGAGTTGAAGCCTGCTAGAGTACATCTAATGTTAATTTTTAACTAGGCAGGCATGCCCAAATGCCTATTTGTTAATGGGAAGGTTAACTAGGCAAAACCAAACCTTCTGAACTTCTCCTTCTGTTTTGCTGTCCTGCAAATCTTCCTCTCCCTAGTGTCTTTTTTGTACCAAAGGCCACTTTAATACCGGAGCCAAAACCCAATCAAGACAACAATCTAGACTAATCACTCTTCCTATGGCTTCCACATAAAGCTTTAACCAACCTCTGTCTTCTCCCTTTCCTTACCCCCCAAGCTCAGCAGGCACTCCTCTGGGCTTGTTCCCTGCCTGTCGTAGGCAGGACCCACGTAGAAAGGGCCTAAGATTTTCCTGCTAAGGCTAGCCCCCCACGTCCAGGCGGGGGCAGGTGGACGGCAGCTGGGGCAGACCGCAGCCCCCCGTGTCCCGGTGCTAAACCCGCCGCCATCCACAGGCCATGAACACATGCGGGGTACAGCCCGACGGAGGGACTGACAGGGACACCACGCTCTGAAATTCAATGTTCACAGAGAGATGAGAGCTAGGGCAATTGTGGGAAACATAAGAAAACAACAAAGAGATCATGGGAAGGAAGAGGACTGTCCAAGTCTGTCAGGACTCATTTAATGGAGCTTAATTTTACCAAAGGCCCTGCAGTGCTTTGACGGGTATAAAAAAAGCCTTCCCAGTTGCTGGAGCCTTTGGCTAGCGCAGCAGCCGAGGTCACCACGGCCTCAAAGGCCATTTCAGAGGCCTGAGATCCTGAGAACAACAACATTAGCATTTAAAAGAAAGATTTAAAATATAGCTTCGTCCCGCATGGGTCTCCTACACTACTAGCTCCGCAGCCACACGTCAGAAAAAAGCTTGCCCCACACACCCTGAAAGCTGCACCATTTTTTATTTAATCACCAAAATACGTAAGGCAAGTACCAAACCAAAACATCACAGTCACTAAAATGAAGCATTTTATGTTAGAAGCCTAGATTCAAAACTGGTCTTGATATTAAGGAGTTTGCCATTAGTGAAATGCATCATCGCAAACACCGGGGAAAAAAGAAAGAAGCGTTTGCAACCACAGCGTCAGAGCGCTGAAACCCAGCCCTTACCGCTGGTCTTCGCCCTGCACGCAAGAACCCCGAACAGCTCAGAGCCTCTTCCCCAGGGTACTCGCACCCATTTGCTGGATCAGTCTGCCGTTCTCACCTTGGGGCAGGTCCTGAGCAGGGGACACCCCACGAGAGGGGCTCGGGGCTGGCTCAGAGTTAGGGAGAGCTGAGCCGGGTTACTGCGCGTGCCCTCGCACCTGCCTGCACGACTGCCCCAGCACCAGCACTTCCACAGGTACCTGCCAGCGCTCTCCTCCTACCCCGCACACCCAAGCGCCATTCCCGGAAGTATTGCTGCAGGAGATCGGTATCTATGGAAACCGTGTTTCCAAACGCCATTCCACCAACTTTTCCGGCACTCAAACACAATTCCCGAAAGGACGGTAGAGCTCCTACCGCTGCTGCCCCAAAGCACCCCGCTCCGGGGTAGGTAACATACCTGCCTGGGGAGGTGACGCTGCCGGGAATCGCTGCGCTGCACGTGAGGATGGCATTTGTCTCATCAGAACTAATACTGGGCATATGGGGAAGCACAGTCGCCGTGCTGCCTGCCCGGGAGCTGGGAAGCAGCCTCATTTGCAGAGGTGTCCAAGTTGTCAAAACAGCACCTGTGCTGACTGGTGCTGGCCCTCTGAGGGCTGGGGAAATGTTATCCAGCGGGCACAAGGCAAGCACTGGGTACGGAAACCTTTGTGTGTTGCTTTTGCTGATTAAAAGCCTCACAATATTCTACTGGATTCTTCAGGCCGAAATAAGGCAAGGATGGGCTGCTTTATACTTCTAGAGTATGGTTTTCTAGCAACGCTTAGCTCTTAAAAAGCCGGGCAAAATTTCTGTACTTTTAAATGATGTTCTAGCTGTGGCTAGGACACGGGAAAATGTCATATTTCAACAGAGGAATGAGGTGAGGCAACAGATCCAACTTTTATTCTCACCGGATTGCACCTAAACTCTCCATTTCCTTCTGTTATTTGATTCCAGTTGCAAAATCTAATGCAATAAATATAAGTAGGAATAAGCTAATTCTTTCATGAATAAATACAAAAGCAGAAAGTGGATATACTACTTAAACATGAAAGCAGTTCCCTTTATAATTTTATTTTCACTCAAAGGTGACTAAAAAAGATAAGAGGTATACAATGAGTTTTCTATGTAACAAAAATTCAGTGTCAAATTTGGGTTGCCAGGCTATGCTTGCTTTCAGTGAAAACAGTCCTTTACATTATGTATTGTGGTGAAGTGCACCCAAACACTGGGTTAAACTGAACAAGCTCAACAGTTTCTACAAAATCAACACACCTTCCTTAAGGATGATCAGTTTGCTTGTAGAACTATGCCCCCCACAAGCTTACTTATTTTTAGCAGCTATGACTACAGAATTCAATACGAGAAGTGCTCAGCAATACTATTATAAGCATGGCTAACACAGCCCAAGACTTTGCAGACTACGTGACTGCGAAAGCACCAAAGGACGAGGGTTATACGGGCCCATTTATGAAAGATCAAGAGAAGTGCTAGAACTGACCCCTCATGTCTGCACAGTCAGAAATTTCAAACTCAAGTTAGGCAAATGTCGTGACGGGAGTTAATCATCACCTCTGTGCAAGCACCCTCGCTTTTTCAGAGTATATGTCTGGGACTGTGAGCAGTCTCATAAAAGGGGGGGATGACTACTACAGTGTAGTATGTGGATGCTCTTTCTTAGTGCAAAGGAACAACCTACCAGGGAAGTGGGCGGCAATAGCACGTTAATAAACACATGCAGTTAAGTCAATGATATGACAGCTTGTTCAGAGCTGTAAAGCATCATCTTCCTGCCCAGCACCCTGCCCATCTCTACTTTCTGTACTTCAAATAATTACGGGTGTAAACATCTAACTCAAGGACTGTGATTTGCTATGCAGGATACGGAGTGCGCTGGTTTCTAGCAACATCTATCTAACTCACTGTTGACCTCTGTTCACTACACACTTTTTATTGCAACATATATGAACCTCTCCACAAGCCCAGAAATTTTCGTCTGTGTTCTGCAGAATGTAATGGACACAGATAAAAAGTTATGTGCGCTGTATTTCTGTAATATGTTCTATAATAGCCGTTTAGTGGACATATATCAACAGCCTGTATGTAATGCCCACATGCACTCTTTCAGGCACTAATGTTACATACTTTTTTGCATTTATGGCATTGATTAAAGCTAGAATCATCATCACAATGTCTTGCTGAAATCCACTAAACGCCTCTTAACAGCCACTCCAAAACCTTACAAAAGGATTTCCACAACTCATCTGGGTGAGGGGGGCAACAGACAGGGAGGGGAAGGCAGAGGAGAACTCCTTCCCTGAACTAATCCACACAACAAACAAGTAAAAAGGGATCGCAGCTTACCTGGGGGGTTCTGGAGGAGCTTGGGCTGCTGGCGGCTGAAGACACCATGCTCACATTGGGGTTCATACTTCTCTCTCTCTCGTCCTGATAGATACGATCCCGCTCCGAGTCAGGCAAGTTGAGGAAATTCTGCATTGCCCTTAAGTTTACCAGGAGGGACTGGGAAGCTGTCCTAGGGTCTTCTTCTTTACGCAGGATCTCTGACAACAAGCCCTGGTTCAAAAAATTAAAAAAAAAAAAAAAAAAAGGGAAAAAAAAAAAGCCCTGTCATGTGTCGGGTTTGGGGTTTTTTTTTGTTTGGTTTGGTTTTTTTTGTTTTAGTTTGTTTAGTGTAACCAGCTGGGTTGCAATACTGAGAACCTACATCAGAATCTCATGGGCTCTCCCAGAGGGGATATTTTGTAGGAAAGTGTTTTTCTTCTGGGGGCTGGGGTTTATTTTGGGACTGTCCTATTCCGGCACTGTAATAAGCTTCTGAGTATGGAGATGCTGGATAGAAAGGTAGGTGCACTGGGTAGAAGAAATTGCAGTTACCACCAGGTGCTTGCTGCAAATATTTTAGGAGCTGTTAGATCTCTCTCTCTCTCTCTCGTTTTACTTGAAGCTGGGAATACTTGGCAATCCTGTTCATCTTTGACAAATCTGCCAAGGTTGGTAAATTTAGTTTCGACATTTAAACAGTGCAGGAGGTTTATAAAGAAAAATGTTTGGCTCATTTTTGATGTTACAGTCCGTTCATTTTGGTTTGGACAGTCATTTCTGAGAGGAGAAAAATGGAGCAATAATAAAGACCTAGAATCTAGCTTTAGGGACTTAACCTGTTCTTTCACGCCTCATTTTAAAATACCACGGTCTTCACATTGCAACCATGAATGAACACCATATTCATCTCGTTTTTACAAAAGTCGTTATTCCAGGAGGTAACCAGCACAGCACTTCCAAAAAAGGGAAAAGAAAGAAAAAAAAAAAAGAGTTGGAGAGATGAAAATGTCATTAAAAGAGGCTTAAATCTAATGATAGGATTAAATTTATGCATAGCTGTACGCACTCAACAATTCCAAAGATTATCTAGAAGTTAAAGGCACAACACACAAGCCTGGATCAGAGCCTACAGAAGCTACCAGGACAGTGTGTGCCACCAGTTTCCCCCCGACACCCCTTCGCATCCGACACTTGACAAATAGGTATTTTACTCCAAAAAGCAGTAACAGCAATTTCCTGAACTATAGATGTTTAAAAGTACTGGTGTGCAAAGAAGCAGAGAGGGATCATTTCTGCCCATCGAGACTAGGTATATCATAAGAATGGTATATATCATAAGAAATATCATTCTTTTAAAAGGCTATTCTGCCAATACATCTCCCTGAGCAGTCCAATACGCTTCCCGCTCCCCGTGACCCAGAGGCTCTCTGCACTGCTGCTCCCAGGAACGCCGGCCACAGAAACCATGTGAAATCCCAGTGGGAGCTGGGAGAGCTCACCTCGACCTACTGCTGAGAGAAGCAACATTCAGCAACTGCGTGCAAAGGCACACTGCAGTGCCCCAGACACGATTTAGCTGTCGCTGTTGACATGAGCATTTTGCAGTTTTTTTTTTACAGCCACGACTGAGGCAAGCTGCCTCAAAAGTATAGTCAAGGCTTACTCCTTTCTTGTAAGAAGAACGTTACTAGAAAACAACCACATAGTCAAAACCCTGTAATATTTAGTCTTAGTTTGTTTTCTTCTGTATCAGGCAGGCAGTCTCCTCCAAAAAGCCTTGCTAAAACACTGCCACGACAGTTGGCCAATTAACCAAATGCCAACATTTTTAGTATATATTGATCTTGTTTACCAGACTTCCTGACAAAACCAACAGACCAGCAACAACTTATCTGTATCTGCATTTATCTGCTATCTGCTATTAAACACCTACATTAAAACACATACATGAAAGCTCTACTTCAGCAGCGTTGATGCAGAAGTGCTCAAAACAAGCTACACACACAACCTGAAGGTAGGCTGCTCACCTCCATTTTTTCAGCTCCTCATCTACGTAATCAAGCTAAGAGATTCCCAATTACATTTTCCTGCAATTATCAGAGTAGTTACCAGAAGGACTGGAGCTGGAATGGAGCCACGGTGGGACCCTCCAGTCAGAAATGGGATCGGAGAGAGAAGCCTGCTGGTGAAAAAAGGTCTACACTGGGAAGAAGTTTGAAGAAGGTGCAGTGCTGAGCTGGCCCTGGGCTGGCCTCTTCTATTCTCTGTGATCTCAACACAACTGCATGCTCATACTTGGCTGCTTCCTCAGGGTTTACCACCCCTCAGAGAAGCTAGGAACATTTTGAAAAGCCTTCCAAAGTTTGCCAGGCTCACAGACTGAAGGAGATTAACCAAAAAAGGACATTACAGAAGCTTGAAGCCATGACTTGAATGAATCCAAGATCAATACAGCAAGTCCCTACTATAATTTTCCCTTAAAGTCAGTGGAAATGACTGTAATGCAGTAAATAAATGAAATGCGGTAAATAAATTAAATATCAGTTCCACAGATTCTCTAAATTCTTAATTTTGGGGGTCTTTTAAAGGATACATAGCTTCTTTTTTTTTTATAGAAAAGACCAACTTAAAAAATTACTGAGTTTAGGCTGAAAGAAAGGCACCTGAAAGCTACCGGAGCTGACTCTAAGACAGCTTTCTCTCCCTCCCATCTTAGCCTGGCTAAATTTATGGTCTAATTTCAAAAATGGAGAGCAGAAACATATGTGAAAGCATGCCAGCAATTACTCTTCAGTGCAGTCATTGACTCCTTATGTAAATCAGAGGCTCACAGGTGTAAGTGGCTTGGTCATGGCACTAAGAGGTATCTCGCTGCCTGAGATACCAGCTCTTGTGCTTGGAGGCTCTGATTCATCACCAGAAACAGCTTAGCATGGGCTAGATTCAGTAGTTTTGAACCCTAGCCTGTGCCTCCTGCTTCTACAAGGGTCTCATCTCTGCTACAGGAATGTAGCAATATTTTGCCTCGCTGCTGCTCAATCACCAGGCTGGGAGCCTCATCTCCTAATGCAGGCAGCTGCTCCAGGGAGAGGGACTAGCTCCTTCCCGGGGGCAGCTCCTCACCGGGGCCGAGCCGTGCTCCCCCACACCCCGCTCCAGGCCCACAGGTAGGAAACCTGGTTGCAAAGAGGGTTTTTCCGCAGCTCCTCCAAGTGCTCTGGCAGCTTAGGAACCATGTGAACAGCAGGACAGATAATAAGAGAACTGACTCAGAGGGAAAAATCTCATGTCCTCCTGCAACTGAAGAGAAACAAGGCTGGTAAACAACAGTGGCTAGATAGCCGAGTGATAGGGTAGGATGACAAAATAGAGTATCTGGAGAGCAATAACGTTTACAATAATGTAATTCTGAGCTACTGAAGTATACACAAACTAACCAGTGAGCAACATTATAAAAAATAAAGTGATATTAAATAATCTGTTCAGCCTTTTTGTCACCTGCAACAAATTAGGCTTTCAATATGCAAAACATCTTCCTTCCAGAAAAACAAATGATCATGATTTCATTTAATTGTAATTTAATGAGGCATAATGTATTTTTTAAAGTGATATACACCAGGTGTGTGGTGAGGAAACTGGCCCAGCCAGACAAACCCTACTGTTTCTATTTTTGAGAAAACCCTAAAGCCAGCCAGGGACTGTTTTCGTTTCTGCAAATTATGTTTCTGCTGGAGGGGGTGAGGGAGGGAAACCCACAGCATTCGTACATTTGTTGTAAAATTCCATTGGCTAAATTAGCTCATTCTGACTGACTTACGTCTCACATATTAAAAAAAAAAAATTAAAAAATTAAAAAATTGGCAGTTTGCAGAGTAACCAACTCTGCAAACTGAAAAGAAGATCTTCAGGGACTAGAAAGTCTCAAACTGATTTTAAATAGCCAAACAGATCTTCTATACCAAACACAGCTCTCAGAATACATTTTAGGACATGTAGCTTGGTAATATCTTTGTTTTTTCACTCCTGTGCATCATTTTTAAACCAGCTGCTGAAGAGGCAACTGGTGAAAACTTTAATGTTCACATAGGCCGTGCTCACAAATGAGGTGTGCACTCACTCCAAGACGAGGACTCTGGGCAGGCACAGTTTGGTCTACCCTTGGAACTTGCACCATTTTTAAAATTACACACTGGATCCATAACTGACTTTACAAAAATAATACCAGCGGTGGAGAAAGGAGCACATGTCCAATCAAAATAAAGAAGTCACTGGATCTATTTAAGGTAAGAGTAATTCTGACAGTGTTTTTTCAAACTAGCTGAAATGCAGTCTTTCAAGCCAGCATAGTCGCTGTCATGCAGGTTTGCTTTGCACTCACCTCTATGAAACTCCATTTGTGAACTCACTTCTTTTATTTTTATTAACTACCGGATTTCCAGGACAAACAACCCAAACCTCATGGGCAAGAAATCTTTTTTTAAGCAACTTCTGAAAAACGATGCAGTACAATGTAGAGCGAATGTTATTCAAACGGACTCCTACATCCAAAGGACCAACTGACCAGCCTTCGAGGCCAACACAAAGGCTCAACCAAAGCCCACAGAAGGCGAGCGAAGCCTTTCTGCCTGCTTCCCAAAGGGCTTTGGCTCAGACCTGGAAAGGGTGTAAATGAGATCTCAGTGGGACAGCACACTGCACTACCAGTGACCAAACACTGGACAGTTTTCCAACCAGAGCTTTTCAAAGCAATCTGGATGGGGGTGAGGAGGTCATGCTGGAGTGCAGCCCAGACACCGATGTCCTGGGGACAGAGGAGGGTGAGGGCCATCAGGCAGCAGGAGACTCGCAAGCACCGGCCAGGACCTCACACGTGTCAGGTCCGATGGCCTGGATGGGAGCTGTGCTCCCCCTCGTACAGACCTAAGCAATGCGTCTACTAGAGCAGGCACTAAGGTTAAAAAGGTTCAAACAGGCTTTGGACAATCGAAATGCTGGCCAAGGCAAAAACTTAAATAAACCCAACTAATGTGCTAAACCTCATTTTTTATGTTCTGCATAAGGAGATTATATATATGAAGGACTAAAAAAGCATAAACACTTTTTTCATACTTTCGGTTTATTTGTGCCTCTCCATACTTCAGCTATTGCCAAAAGCAACAGAGAAAATGCTGAAATACTAGAAAAATATTGCTCCTGTAGTACTTAAAGCTCCAAGTACTTTCAGCCCAGTACTTGTAACTGACAGTCTCAATAGAACAGCTATTCTGCTTCCCATCAGGTACAGCTGCGACACTGATCAGGATCAGAAAATGTATGGATTTACTCAAATTCAATATCTGAACCTTAACTATCAGTGATGTAAACTTGTCCCCTCCCAGCATCCCAGTTCAGCACACAAGGCCTATTTCCAGCCATGGAAGGCAGCACTCAGGAAACCCCTGCTTAGCTACTCATTCCTACTGAACTGCGCTAAAATCGTACCTTCAGCAGACAACAAGAACCTTGATTTTGCCAGGCTAAAATGACCATATATAAAATTGTCTGCTACTTGCAATGAAAGCTAGAGGAGGCAGGTCAGCCCGGGGAGCTCTGCAGCAGAAGCACCAACTTCTCATGACCCTTCAAGGAAATAAAGTGCCTCCACCCACTGTGTTTTTCTCACGTCAAGGCAGGCTTTTACCATGACATCTTTGCCTCTCTGCATTTACTCCAAGTCCCACCTTCAGTATTGTCTTCTGGGCTGAATAAGATACATTCAACAATTCTAAAAAGACTTTTCTTTGCCTCTAAGTATACAGCACTTGACAAGAACTTCTATATGAAGTACTTGTAGGCTTCTTAGAACTCAAGCTCATTTTCAAATGCTCACTGCTTTCTTTCCCTTCCCTTGCATCTCTTCCTAATTCCAGCTAGGATATGAAGCAGAAGTGCTGGAAGTCTCTTACAAATGCTTATTCTGGCAACGTGTCCAGTTCAATTTTGCTAAGCAAAATTGTTTTAGCTAATCAGTGGCAATTTTTGAGTGGTTGGCCAAACCAAGCACCTTCATATCCATCCTGTCAGTTTCCAACAGGCAAAACCGTGTCTGCACCCTGTTCCCTGACCAACTCTTCTGTCTCAATGGGCAAAACGCGCAGTGCCACATTCGTGTCAGTTCATATGAACTTCAGAACTCAAAGGACTTTGACTGGTTTTCCATCGGTGTGAATGGGAGACCAGCTGTCTCTCAGTACCCCTCAGTGTAGCTGAATGCATCACATCAGTCCCTCATTTAAAAGAAATCTCCTGATCTCTAGATTCACTGCCTACAGCCAGAGTATGAGCCTCGTTCTTAAACTCATTTAACTAACGCTAAAATACATACATCTCAAGAGAGAGCTGCTTAGGCACAAAGCATTTAGAGGCTGATTTGAATAAAACTTATACAGGGTGCAACAACGACAATTTGATTTTTATTATTAAAAATGAAGTGTTTAAATCCTCAAAGAAAATGCCTTTATTACATTAGTTTAATAAAGCCTCTTTTTTATTATGGTATCTCTTTTTATGAGGGAAGACATGTGCATGTGGAGCTGAATGTGGATGCATGGGGAAAAGGAGGCAGAGAAAGACCGACCACCTGCAGCCACAAAGTGCCACCATTTATATGACACGCATGTCAAACCTTTATACTGAAATATGCCGGAAAATGAGCAAGATGCACAGCTCACGCACACTTTGTATATCCGTGCATTTGCTTCCAGGGCTCAGGACTCCTATGCATCAGCTGAGCAGGCAGCAGCCGCCTCCTACAAGCACACATTCTAAAAGCCTGACTCACATGCTACTTAAGATCTTTTCATTCAGCCTATTGAATACAATTAAGTTAATTGAAACTGAAATTTTGGGCAGTGCAAAACCCACTGTTGGAACAAATATCCCATGTACCAAAAATCTGCAATTTATTAAATTAAGCACTTCCCTTACAGACTGCCTTCTTTCCTGCGAGTACAACAGAACGCTGCTTGTGCCACATTACACACAAGAATAAAACAAGCAGGCAGCATGAAAGGGTTTCATGCAATAAGAGAGAGTTTTCTATTGGGAAAAAAAACCAACAAAAAAATCCCCCCCAAACCAAAACCAGAACCCTTGCTAATTGAAAGTCTGTGCACAATGGGGCAGACACCATAGCGATGAATGTAGCATGACTGTGTCACTAGATACCAGTCAGAGAATTAAAGCTGCTTGTCTTCCTCTTACTTAAGTTAAAGGGAAAATTATTTGCAAAAGGAATTCTGTCCAGGATTTGGCTCACAAGCAAGCAGAGGTGGAAGAGTTAGTTACTTCAACAAACCGTATTTCTAATCTTACAGCCTCTTAGAGGACCCTTTTCTGATTCCACTTCAGTTGGGGGGAATTTTGCCAAAGAAAGCAGAATTAGACATAAATGAGGAGTCACCACCCACCTCCCTCCTTGCCTGCCTCCAAAGCCTTTCTTTGGAGCTTCCTTACCAACCGCACTCCTTCTCTCAGAGTCCCCAACCCCTCTACAACTGACCGGCGACACCTTTGCAGGCCACAGCATTATTTCCCCTTTCCTCATTGCAGGACCCTGGACACAGTCGCACCAGAAGCTGGGGCACCATCCACCACCATCGATCCTGCATTTCCCTGCGACTCAACCCACTCCTGCAGCCAAGGTGTGACCGAATCCCCCGAACAAGGTGGATCAGTTTAGTTTATTTCATCATAAATTTCACTACATCTGAGGCTGGTCGAGTTTCCTCCTCCCTGTGCTGTTACTTTCTTCAATCCAAAGAGGAGCAGTTAGGCACCAGCTAACCGGGCAGGAACCAAGCTGGGTAAGCGCTGCCTTCCTATCTGGAGGCTGGAAAGCCAATGCTCTCACCCACAGCTACTCAGGGTGGGAGGGAGGGAGCACTGCTCTTTGGGAAGAGAGTTACAAGCAGCCTGAACATGCCCAGTGTTTTTATCCAGCTCTCTTTGTATCTGGCACCACAACTGTTTCATTCACAAAGCCTCAGGTTCACGGATATTTCCAGCTTCTGAGGCTGTTCAGTAAAACAAGCACTGGCCACTCGCCCAAACGTTTTACTAGTTTTGGCTATTATGTCAAAACATTGGCAAAAAAAAAGATGCTTTAAAAAAAAAGAAAGATATAAACAGAAACACTCATTCAGTCTATAGGCTTTGCAGTCCACTGGGCACTCCCAAGGAGGAGAGAAGCAGTTCACTGATTCAGTGATTTAGACTGTCTGGACTCTTACAAACAGCCTGACCAACTGTCCTGACTGCAACTCCACGAGCCTGCAGCACAGAGGGATGCTGAGCAAGCGGGAAGAGGAAGGAGAGTATGTTCATTTTCATTATGCAAAGCAGGACTCAAATGACCTGTTTTCCAGCTAGGACTCTGAAGAGCACAGATCACTTCAGCACCTCCAGATTTGCTAAAAAACTTCCCAGAGAAGGACATAGTAAATCCGAGAGAGCGTTTTCATGCATTTCCTTTAAAATAGTCCTCTTTCTTCTGTAACCATCACCACCTGCCCACTTCTCAATACATTATGACCTGAGACAAGCAAGCTTTAGTTATTACAACCTTTTGGTTGCAACCCGAGTGCTGTATTAGGAGACACTATAGTGCAAGCAGGAGATGGCACAAGGACTCTGCCCTGAGGACAGCCAAAATCCATGTGTGTATTCTCCTCCAGGAAGAAGTCCATAGCCTAGGTAACAGCTTTGGCCAGCAGTCCCCTTATCCTGCCTCCCATTTCACAGTAGCTCAGCTGGCCAGCCTGAAAGGTGCTCATGCTTTTAGAGGCTACTAGCCACCTAGAAGTTATCCTGATTTAACGATGATGCATTCAGCCAGGTAGGCATTTTTGGAGAACTCCAGCCTGCACTGACAGCCCCTTTGATTTTACTGCACTGTTTGAGACCAATGAGGGACAGCTGCTCCCTCTGTGCATTAAAACCTTCTCACCCTCTGCAGCCTGTATCTTGCAGGCACTCCCTTCACTCTGGCCTTTTCAAAGCTTTGACTGCTTACAAAAATGTGCACAAGGCAAAAGGCAATTCCAAGGGCAAGGTGCATCTGCTCTGCCTCTGACAGTTGCACTTCTCCTGTGGATTTGCAATGTTAATCAGACTTTTCCTTGTTTTATTCTCAAGATTGAATGGTTTTACACAATCAAAAAGTGCCAAAGTCTTAACAGAAAGCAAAGCTTTCACTAATGACTGTTTTAATGGCAACTTCAGCTTACAGCCTGGCTGCATGTCAACATGCTTTATGAGAATGCCCTCCATTTAAAAATAAAGATATCAGGTATGACCATGTAACTCTCAAGTGCTTGATGGGCCTCATACAGCTCTCTGCCTTCCATTCAAACCCACTCACACTCTTATACGCAGTTTTTAAGACCCAGACAAGGATGCCTATTTTTCCATTAGCGAGCTATTAGGTCACAGCAGCAGTCTGAACAAAGGGAACAAACTATTTCAGTAAACAACACATTCAAATCAAGGAGCCTGCAAATTTCCAACTTATGGGCCAGCAGAGCTGCAAAGGGGAGCCAAGGCCAAGGATCTTGGTCATGAAGAACTTGGGCACAAACTATGCAATTACAGAAGCAAGAAATTGAACCTCCTGCCCCAGCAATACTGCTAACCGCCTTAGTCATGGCAAGCTTTCTCCACTCCCTTGATCCACACTTCCCTGCATGAGGCAGTGGGCCCCCTGGTTGCCTTGGAGGGAGGGAAATGGTGGCCAGCTAAGTGTAGGGCCAGGAATATAAACACCCCTTCTGTGTTGTGTCCTCTGCCTGCACTGTACCTGTCTCAACAGGGCTCTAGGAACAGGGCAGAACAGCCCCAGCACCACTCCTTGGGCTACACCACCTTCTTGACAAGTTTGAATAGCAACTCACTGCAGTCCACAAGAGTGGATGATACCTGGAGTTAAAAACCGCAGTGCTGCCAGCTTCCACAAGAGAAAGGAATGCTACACACAGCCTAAGAGGGTGTCTTTCCAACATACAACATTCTTAT
The DNA here is from genome assembly GCF_964188355.1 of Buteo buteo. Classification (NCBI taxonomy): domain Eukaryota; kingdom Metazoa; phylum Chordata; class Aves; order Accipitriformes; family Accipitridae; genus Buteo; species Buteo buteo. The sequence continues at coordinate 22,839,705 of NC_134175.1, forward strand.
CATTGCTGAGCAGGTTGGAGGCAACACCAGCTTAGACAAACATAGTAGTGTGCACCACCATTTTAAATATTTTGAAGGTGATGTAGGAATTTCCTACTCATTGGAAACAGTGCCATTAAAACCACCTTCAATAACTCTATTGTCTCTGTGGGTCTGGTAACTCTCTTCCACCTGTCCTGTTTTCTGACTAAATAGGCATTTAGATTCCACAGGGTGGAATGAAAATGGTGACATTGACTCTCTCAAGACAAAATAAAAAGAAGGGACAGAGGTTAGCCCAAGGCATTTACTAAAAATCAGTCATACACACTTTGAGAGTTCTTCATACCCAGTTTCAAATAAATCTGAAAAAGTTCACTTTGGAACTTTCTGCATGAAAGAAGCCCTCTTCATGGCTAACACAGCCTGGGCCAGCTCCTGGCCAAACACCCCATGCAGCCCTCCCATGTGCACAGCAGGTATGAAGCTGCCTGATGTTCAGTCCCCACCTCAGAGTGGGACCTCAGTAGGAGCACTGTGCCCCAGGAAATGCACAGGAGTTGTCACAGAGCCCGAACTGCTTTGTTTTCATATGTGCAGACAACATCACCACAGCTATAAGCAAATACTCTTGTCTTAAGCTATGTATTTCCAACTTTAAGAGGAAGATTTGGATGTTTCACAAACCATAGAATTGCACCTCTCCTTCTTCTGACCCTCCTCGCGCCCCCCTTCCCACACACACATGCATACATACATGTGTCAGCCATTTGTTCCGATGGATTTAGCCTAGTTTGGATCAAAGCCTCCTCTACTTCGTTTAACAGATTTGCTCAGATGGAAGGTCTCAGGGGAGAAATAATGTTAGTAAGAGGGGGTTTTTCAGCATTGAGTATGTAGGTCATTGGACTTTAAAATAAATTAGAGAATAGTTTATCTATTAAACAAGCCTCACAGTACATATTTCATGAAGCTATACTTAATTATAGGCTAATGTGCACCACAGAGCTACCACGAAGAAAGATTAAGCAATGGCCCATAATGCAGTGATTAATACAATTATTAGCTGGCTCGCACAGAGCATCTATTATTTGGTACCATCATGAGAAACAACAGACCCCCAGTTTCTAAGGCTGGCACTTCCTGTGAAATGCAACAAACCCAAACATTTCTGGAGAGAAGCGCGCACCTCTCTGCACCTCCCGAGGAGAGGATCCTCAGGGGCAGCAGGGGGAACACAAGGACGTGAGAGTAGTCTTGAACTTCCACTTCAAGTGCCTTTTACAGTTTGCTTCTCCACCACGGGTGTGTGGGAACATCCCACATCTTTTACTGTGCAGTGCAAAGCTGACTGTCTGAGCACTTCTCAATAACAGTCTCTGATGCAAGGGGAGCTTGAATTGAGTTGGAATTAAAAGCTGAGGACAGGGAAGCATAAATATGTACCTACATTCTTTTGCTACAGTGATGGCTCCTAGGGACATGATGCACTATATGTAAGATGCATTGGTCTTCTATATCAAGGCCCTGTAGACTAATGAAACAGAGCTGTGAGATGAGCAAATCTTTATGGGCATTTAAGACTTGCCTGTTCTGGAATCAGTGTCATGGACTGTACAGTACATCATATTACTTATGATGGAGAGCTAAGAAGTAGGTGATGTCTTTCCTTTTATATAATTTTTTTTTGTCTGGTATCTTGTAATGAAGTAACTAAAATCAGGGAAGTTTTGTTTGTTTGGTTGGTTTTTTTAAAGAAAAGCTAGAGAAGTTAGTGTACCCTAAGATAAATTTCAGGAGTAGGATAGGAGGACTGACAAAGCCAGTGATACTGGCACCCTGAATTACAGACACTGTTTTATATACTGAACTCAAATTTAAACTGGTCGGAGGACAGAGTCTCACATCTCACTTCCAGGTGCAGCCCTGCCCAGGAAAGGTGCTTGGCACCCTCTCAAATGACATTACCTCGGCAGGTCCACTCGGTGCCGCTCAGGTCTGTGCTCCCGATGAGTGGGCCCAGTCTGAATGGTTACACACCTGGTGTCCTAAGTCATACAGAGCATTTGAAAATGCTGTCAGGTATGACTGCCCACAGTCACACTGCCAGGAGCCACTGAAGTTGGGAAGAAACCATATTTCACCCAAAGACCTGCTTAGTGTCCTAAACCCACTAGATCTATGCCAGAACACTGCAGGAGGTGTAAAAAGACCAAAAAAACCCCACCCCTCAAAACCCCAAACCATACTGCAGCTGATTTAGTCCACATTTCAGATGATCTATTGACAGCGTGGCGCAATCTCTACCGTAGCTGCTATTAAACGCTATAGGCAGATGCAATGCTGTGCCACTGCGAGGCAGAGGCCAGAGTGGTCTCTCTCACGTGCTTGTCTTTTACCTGCTGTCCTGGAAAGTCAATATACAGTGTTTGGTCAGTAATATGCAAGGCTTGGGGTTTCCTAGACACACAGAATCAAAACCTTGCCTCCTTTTAAATACAACAGCAGAACTGTCGATTTAACACACAAGTTGTATGATAGCTTTCTCATTGGGGAATGAGCTTTTGGTTTAAAGGCAGACTTGGGCATTACCAACCCAGCTCTCCCAATCTGGCTAAAGCAGGGCTTTATGTTCAGTGACAGTGGCAAAACCCTCACCGGCAACGTTACTGCTGACCTCTCGCTCAAGTTCAGAATATGTCATTCTGTCAATACCATCTACCTTGATTATACCAGGCTTTATATACAACGAGTTATGATCCCAGAGGGATGAAAAGCTTTTCCAAATTAAAAGCAGCATTTTAAAGAGGAAATACTCATACATTCCTATGTAGTTTTCATTTGATATCCTCAAGGCTAACCCCAGAACTCAAAGTCACGTTGATTGGAAGTGAATGTTTTTTCTGAGTGCAGCCATCTTATGAATTTAATGGAAGAAGGGAAGTAATAAAAATGTGCTCCATACTTTAATTAGTTCCCTCATAACATGGCATTTCCAAAATGGCAGTGCCAAAGAAAATCATTAATGCAGGAGAACAGACAAAGGCACTGTACGGGGCAAGGGACAGACCTCCAGGAGACACACACCCCCACCCCCCACCCCGTTTTTCTCTTGCCGGTAAAGCTTACCTCAAAGACCAACTCCAATTGCACAAAAGAAATTTGTACCAATATTAAATATTAAGCCACGTTCCATTTCTTTAGCCTTGCTGCAGAGTATCACAATTGAGAGATGATACTTTGCTGTGAATGGCAGCAGGATAAACGTAAATGGCCTGTCTTTCTGAACACGCGTTCACCCAGGGTACTCCAGGTGCTAGGCTTAAGCTGACTCTATCACGCAATCATTTCAACATCTGCATTCTACTAGGCAAGTGAGAAATCCTGTGTCAGATGTAGGAAAGCAAACACAATCTGCTGCAAATGGCAGACATCTTTCCCAGCAGTCAGTCTTTAGGCCTATGCACAATTGTCTTACACATTTCTTGTGGCAGTGGCCTCTGGCACTAGTTGTGGCATCAGCTGTACCACAGGAAGGAACTGAGGAAGTGACAGAAGCCCAAAGACACCTCTGACTCTCACAGTCCCTGTCACCCCTTCCTGGCCATCAGGCAGGGGCAGATGTGGAAGGTTATAACCACAGGGAGGAACTCGGGGAAGAACTCACACGAGCAGAGTTACTGCTAGAGAACAAAGCTCAGGTAACAGTACAGGGGTGACCAAATGCAAACGAACAGCTGTTCCAGGAAGAAACAGCCTTGCTCAATCCCAACAAAGAGACTGGGGGAAAAAACAGAGGGTGGTTTGACTTGCTTCTACAGCACACCTCCTGCCTTGATCTGCAGCAAAACCATACAGCCCCACAAGAGCCACAACCTTGACCTCTCAGCACTTCTTGGTTATAGAATAGAAATTGATACCTGCGTGCGGTTGAATGCTACTCTTGCAAAGACAGCTTGAGACACACTGGCTCTCTTCAGCTCATCTCTGACTTGCTGGTAAATATCTGGAGAGACTTCCACCGATGAATTTGATGGCTCTGGTTTAACAGCTCTAGGGATGGGTGGATGATTCAAGAACTGCTGGTTGATAGCTTGTGGGTGCTGATGAGCCAATAGCCGGCTGACAGCAATCTGTTGGTTTATCAGATGGGCCATTGCTATCTGCTGCCTCACCAGTTGTGGACTGAGCTGAGGAGACAGGAGCCCAGGGTTTATCATTGTCTGCATCGTTGGCACTTGGTTTCGGATTGGAGTACTGTGGTGAATTTGGCCATGAGGAGACTGTTCGTTAGTTTTTCCCAAGGTTGCCAGCTGGTTGATATTTGGTAAGTGCATGGGACGTTGACCAAGAACACAATAGTCTGAAAGGTTTTCTCTTTCCACTCTTTCCACTGTTAAAAAAGAAAAATTAGTTTGCTGTCATTTCAGTTTGCACTTACAAGAGGACTGTTAGGGTAAGGGTTACTGCAGGTGACTGTACACAACAGCACCTGCTTTAGTTTGCAAATCTACACTTGCATACAAGTTTCACAGAAACATAAGCAAAAGCAGCACAAAGTAAAAACAGCACAATAATTAACATTCTTTTGGACTTCTCAGGCATCACCTGCTGCTCAGGAAGCCTCCTTATCAAACTGGTAGCAGGTACCATCTCCAGCCTCATTTCCTAAAGAAATGAGCTCGGACATTGCCACTTACACTGTCACTAATTTTTGAATCTGTCACAGCAAATTGAGTAACTTTTAAAAGCGGTCAATGTTTCAGAATCACTGGCATCTAGGTGAGGAAAGAAACCCAAATTAGTATTCACTTACACAAACCCAGTGGAAACTAGACCATTCCCTGTGCAGCTCATGGAACAGCTTCTCATTACAAACTCAGCAACTATTATCTTTTCCAACATAAACTCTACCTTGCATTGTGTGTGGGTAAAGTTATCTGGTAACGTCAATTCACCTAGGTGCACTATAGGAGAATCACATTGCTTGTCTGAAAGCACGCTACAAAACCATGCAATTCACACAGGAGAAAATTTTAAAGCAATGGTTCCTATATCGAAAGCCTCATCACTATGAGTCTGTCCAGGAAGCTTAAAGCATCTCTGCATGAATATCAACCTTAAAGAAAGTGGCTTCACTCTCTTCAAAAAAACTTTGTTTAGCACAACAAAGACCTGTGATCCCTAAGTGACACCATGCTACAAAAAATGAAACACCACCCACAAAATGCATATACTGTAATTCTATATACTGATATTGTCCCTTTTAAATACTTTATGTCAGCAATATTGCAATATCTTTTCATCTAACTGCAAAACTAAATGCACATAATACAAAACTAAATTTCCTCTAAAAGCAGTATTGGAAATAGGAAATTAAGTTTAAAAAGTACATAGATATAACTATTACTTAGATAATTTTAAATAATCAGAAGTCATTTTACAGTCCATTGCAGATTCCATGAGCCTCACTACATGCAATTGGATAGGCATTTATATATTGATCTGATATAAAAGTGTTCAGGGATGCATATCCTACAACTAGAAAACTACTACCTCATCCCTGTATTGCTCTCAGCATATAACAAGATAGGATTTATTTCATAAATGCCATAATACTATTATAACTTGTGTAATGATTAACAACTGTACAAGGCTTTGAACTGTTTTTTAAAACTTAATCTATATAAAGCTGTGAAGCATTACACAGTTAATACTCGGGATGACAGTTTACTGATGACTCTCTCTGTTTCCTTCTAAATAGAAAGACAGCTCTTTTCACCTTCCAGAGTTAAGCTCAGACAGAGAGGGTTGAATTCTCACTGAGGAGGGAGTCATGCCCTGAACACACACAAACACACACAGTTACTATCTTTAGAGCTACCATTCTGGAACATCACAAGTTCTGAATTTTACAACTAGGTGAATCAGTGCCCAGGATTTTCTTGTAAGAAATTTTAACTCACTCTTCCCATTCTTTTAAAGGAAAAACCCACAACATCTTTAGCCTTCTATAAAATAATTGCTTTAAAAAAACCTTTTAAAATAAAAATTAAGCATTTCTAAGAAAACTATTAATTCAATTTTTCCACAAAAGCCAATGTTCCAACCCAACTGATTTTCTAAGTGCTTATTTGTGCAATATATTTCAGCTATGAAATGCAATGCAATACGTGCAATACACAAACACTATTGTCAGCAAATGACCATTTTGCTACCTTACTCACAGGTTGCCAGAGACACAATGCAGTATTTCAGTTTGCTGAAAATATTGAAAATCCCTATTCAAATGCTGCTCCTCATGATGTCAGGCCTCCCTGAAAATCAGGTACAGAAAGCTCCATACTGCTAGTGTCTGGCTGTAGGAACTGTCCTGGTTTTGTCTGGGAGAGACTGCAGTATGAAAACCGAGTAGTGTTAATACCAGGGACAGACCCGGCGTCAATATAGAGATGTCACATGTGGGCAGTGGAGTGGAGAAGAGGGGCTGCTTTGTCACGGCCCCAGACCAGGTTCTATGACACGCACACTTCAAAGCCTACGTGGCCGTACTAACTATTGCCTCCTCAGCCTCTCCGCAGTAAGCCTACACCTGAGTAATGCCATTAAATACACACAGTTGCCAGCAAAACCAAATGTTAATTATTCCAAAGGTGCAGTAGCTACTTGGCAATCAGGAATTAATCTGATGTAAATAGAATAAAGATGTTGCTCAGTGTACATGAAATACTTGGAGCATCCTGCTACAACAAAATACCGTAAGAGCTACTTCCAGTCTTCATTTACACCCCTAGAAATCTAGAGTCCTTCCACTAGGAGTTTCAGAAGAGCTGAAATAAAATCTGAACTATTTTGTAGTTTAAGAAACACACAGAGAATAAGTCACTGAAACCAACAAATCACTACTTGTTAGAACACAAAAACAGTAACCAAGTGTTTTTGAAAACTTGGTGAGAAATAAATATAAATAACATTCACTTTCTGGGCTGAACCACATTTGCCAAGTTTCCACCCACTCCTGACTTTAGTGCCAAGTTATAAACCCCTATAAAAATAAAGTTTAAGATGAAAAGGCTGCCAGGCTGTTAATCTCTGCAGAGCTACTTGGAATTACAATTATACAGAGCCATCACCTGACTTGCTTCCATAGGTGTATTTTTCCCTTATTATCAGTTTCCTTTTTCGATCACATTAGACTATACAGCCACGCATATATTCCCAATAAACAAACCAGATTCTAGTCACTTCAACCACTTCAATAATAAAAGGTTACCATTAACAGTTACGCTGGATGGAAAAAATGTGCATTACTCAACTCCTCAAGACTCTTTCCTTCTCTAACACATTGCCCATATCAGATTCCCTGTTGTTCTTTGGTAACTATGGACTGGTAGGGCTCTGCGGGGCTGGACAGGAGCAAGCCTGAGACAACCCCAAGACAGAGACTGGCACTGCCCTGGGAGACAGGCCAGCTTGCAGGCAATGCTCTGAGAAAAAAGGGATACAGGAGTCACAAAGCTGCTGTGACATCTATGTTCTGCCTCAGATCTTCCTGAGACAGGGTTTTTCCATTTGCATCCTCCATTTTCCATGTTCCTACCCCATTAGTCTTTCCCTTATCCTTCCCTTGTTTGCTATTGCTCCACTCGAACTGCGGATACGTTTACAGTTCTTGTAGTCCTGCATGAACTGGCTGGTACTTGAATAATTGGAATACAAAGCAGTGCAGACAGAGCAGCCGGACCTTAAACTGGGAAGGAAGTGGCTCCATGGACATGTGCTGTCTCTGTTCAAGTACCGCTGATAAACTTCCTCTGTTAGCAATGCCTGTGTTAGTTAAACAAAAGCTGGTCCAGGAGGCTGTTACCCACCTCCATCTGTGGTGTGACCACAGCAAAAGACATGGCAGTGTTTCCCTTTTCTCCCTGCATCGCACTGCCTCGTATATGATTCTGCAGCTCTTTGCTCTTCTAAACCAAGTACAATGGTACTGTCATATTTCAGAGCCACCCACCCTTCTGAAGCCATACACTAGGTAGGCAGATACAAGGTGTCTGGACAACAGGTACTGTGCTAAGCTCAGCAAGCAGCTCTCAGAGCACTCCAGGATAGCATCTGCCCTTTATTTTCCTATACCCTACTACAGCATGTCACTACCTCTACAAGACAGTCAGAAACCAACATAATCCCCAGAATGGGAGCAGCAAATTGTCATATTTCAATGTTCCTTTCTCTTGTAATGATTACCACGTGTGTCAATGTATTTCAACTCCATACTGAGTTAGAAACTTCCTGGATACAGCACAAAAGGAATCCAGTGCACCCTTCCCCTGTGTGATGCTCTTAACCTCTACCCAAATCTCCCTTGCGCAGTCAAACAGCTGACGCAGGCCACAGCACAATAGCTTGGGGTGGTCCGCATGCAACTTTCCATCTGAAATAAAACTAGCTCAAAAGATTTAAAATAAGATTTATTTCTCCACCTTCCCTTCCCCTCACCCTTTATTTTCACTGAGTTGTTAATAGGAACATTCTGACAAACAGCCTGTGGGGCATTTAGGGCTTATGAGCAGCACTGAATTGACTGACAGCACTGGAAACCAAATTCCTAGGCACAATAATGGATGCAGCAGGGAGAGCAAGAGCGTAACACGTCTCCCAGCACTAGACTGCAGTGGGGACACAGAGGACCCACCAGCACCCATGACCCAGTGAGTCCTGAACTTTTTAGTCCCACAGGCATACGAGCACTTTGCCCCAGAGTAGGAAGAGGCTGGTAAAGAAATGTTCTGTAATAAGTTACTAGCCCGCAGAATTGCCATGCTTCAATTGTGACAGGATGTCACCACCCAGGGCTGTTCTCCAGTGCTTCAGAGTTTGCTTCTTTGTCTTATTTATTATTTAAAACCTGGTGATCATAAAAGCCATTACCAGCAGTGGTCATGGCCAAGCAAGGAAAGCTCTGTGAACTCTGGTATGCCCTGCACTAAGCTTGAGATAGAATGGTTCCCACAATTTCTCTTGGCTTAGCACCACCCTACTCACTGGAGCAAGACCTGAACTTTGGAGCCGTGCTTGGGGGACAAAGCGCTCTCCACACAGTATCACCCTCTGCCTTGGAGAGACAGAGCTGCTGCACTACACTGAGAGGGTGCCCTCTTGCTTATGCTACATAATTATGAACTACCACTTTGTAAATAACAGAACCACTCCAGAGCACAGGAGGTGCTTTTAAAGTGGTAATTCTGTATCTTTTCATGTATAATTAGGATAATTACTTATTTCTTTTAATCACAGCCCACTTAACCACTTCAGTGCGAAGGGCTGGTCTGAGGAGTCTCGTTTTCATTCAACATCTAATCTTCGTATTTACCCAAAGTTGTTCACTGACTTCAGTCACTCTCTGATCTCTGCCTAGGCCATTTGCTCCTGCAGTCGGAACTGGAGAAAAAGCAGGTTGACTGGAGAGGCAGACCTGATAAGAAGTTGTAACTTTTAAAACCCTTCCCTTCCTCTACTCCTGCAGGATAGCAAATAACTTCAAAATAGTTATAGAGCACATACAGAAATTGTTTGGCCGCTGGCTGTGGGTAGCAAAGGCCTTTATCCAAGCCTAATGGAAAACAGACAGGAAAGGCCATTGTCTGTTCTTCATTGTGTTGCAAATTGTTCAGTTCCCACCAAAGTACAAATCACTATTTTTGTATTTAGAAGAATCATCATTAAAAGCGGGCCTTTGATCAGCATCAGTTTCAGGTGAACTGAGCAGAGTGTACTAACACTGCTGACTCTCTCTGTGCAGCTGACCTTCTCCTTCCTTTGTCCTAAAGACTAGATCCAAATCATCCCTTGGGACACAGAGATGCTAACATGTCTTCTGTCAGTTCTGCTTAAACATAGGAAATCATATTCTTCCCATGGGCCGTGCCTGGACTGCATTGCTTCCAAAGATGCTTGTCAGAAGAGAAGAATTTAACCCATGATCTTATTTTTAGACTATTTGGGGGTTACTCTCCAGGTTCAAGAGGGCATATAGAAGTATGAACCCAGTTCTTCATAATTATGTTAACATTGTTTGTAGACAGGACATGCCAGATCCATCTGGCAGAGAAAAGCATTATGTTGAAGGTGCTTTAGTGACCACCTGGTCTAATGCACAAATATTGATCAGGTGAAATGGAAAAGGAGAAGCAGGGCAAACGTTACTCAGACCTGTCTGACAGAAACACAGAGAGTACTGATTTAGATGGACTGATGTTTTCATCTGATATAAAAACACCTCCCTTCCTGTCAAACTCCTGTGACAGAATTCTGTCCTGCTATTTAAGTACTAACCTTTCGTGGGCACCTCAAGAGGGAGGTGCAAACCTCCTAGAATACCCAGTCAATTGTGCAGTCCCTCCAGGAGATACGTATGCATCTCTTCCTGACTCATATCATCACAGATGGTGAAAGGAATGAGACAGAACACAAACATCATTAAGGCAGACATATAAACTCCTCAAATACTTCGAGTGAACAGAATTCAGTTCTGCTCTCAGATTTTCTATGAAATCCATGGGATCACAGACAGCCACATTGCAGCTTTCACACCAGAAAGCTCATGCCTGTACCTAAGCTCCAGGTTTTCCTCCCATTCCAATCTAATCTCCAGTAATGCTTACTTTCTAAAAATTCCTTTCCTTCTGAGCTAACATGTCGCTGTTTGGCAGCACACAAAAATATTTTTTTTTTAAATAGGAAGAAAAATTCATTTTGAGATTCTGCAGATTTAAAGAAAAAAGGGTTTTCTTTTTAGAAAATGAAGACTACCGTTCTTTATGAAGAATTCAAAAATGGCTGGACAGAAGTCCCAGCCCCAGAACACAACTGGTCCTCACTGAGAAAAGCACTGTACTTGGAACAGGAGATGTTTTAAAACCATAAAGGTGAGTGGCATTATTTGAGCAGGTTTGGTCAGCATCTCTTAATTTAAAAAGGTATAATGTCCTTGCATAGCAGGGACAAGACACGGGACAAGTGGCTAGGCAGTTTCTCTACAGAAAGGTTTCTGACCTTTATTGTACTAACATATGTTCCCAAAGCAGCAATGGCTGCAGCTCCAGCCACATGCACGCACAAGAGATGGCATTCAGCTAACTGCACATACCCTTCTGCCACAACGCATGTACTATTAGGAGTGGAAGCCACTGCTCCAGAACAGCCAGAAGACGTGAAAGACATTCTGCAAAGTTGAAATTCATATATGCATTTACTTTAAATAAAAGTTAAGCTTAAGTGAAAAAAAAACGAACCAAAGGGTCTCTTTTAATTCTCTTTACAGAGAGGAATAGCCAAGAGGGCCACAACTCATAAAGCTCCTGGAAGGCACTGCAGTGGGTAAATTGTTTCTTAACAATACACACGCACAAATCCCCCAAACTGGCACTTAACATCAGGGACAACGCTGAAATACAAAATGCTAATGTGGGTGTGGAAAACAGCAGTCAAGGGGTCTATAACTCTTGTTGGATCTTGACAACTTTAAACTTATATTTAAAGAGAGATGCCACTTTTTCCTCATGACCAATGCAAACTGATGAACTACTCTCCTCATAAAACAGCAGAGCAGGCCACAGACTAAGAGGATGTCTCTGAGTCAGAGATGATCTGCAGGTCATGTATGTCATCTAGATGCTAAAAAGCTTGTTGGCAAATGATGTTATTTTCTTTCCTTTCCTTTTTCCTTAAGAAAGTGAGGAAAGTCCTATTTTTAGTGAAATAAATACACAGTCAGGAGTGTAAAAGTAAGCAAAGGAAAAATTACAGTAATGTCAAGAGCCACAGAGCTGACCTGAATGACCCTAACTGGTTTAGTGCCAGAGCTGCGACTAATATCCAAACAAGCCATGAAATGATCTCTTCTTAAAAAACTTAACATTTCTGCCTCAATCTGTTAGTTAAAAAGGCAAAAGGTCAAGACCTATACATACATACATATATATATATACATACATATATAAATCCCCCGTATTTACAGAGAGAGATATATACACATGCATGTATCAATAAATAAGGTATTTTAAAAGTCAAAATCACTGCTTAGGAAAGACCTGGTGGGCCTTTTCATAAGGCTTCCACAACATCTGCTTCAGAGGAACAATTAAAAACTATTCCTCAAAGCACAAAACAACAATTTTCCCCAGACTCGCACTGGCATTATCTCAGTGTCACAATCCTACGTTCCTTCAGCCCGGAAATAAGAAAGCTGGGAGCCCTTCTGAATCCTGTTTCTAACCTCTCTCAACCTACAACAGCCTCTAGAACACATGATAAGAAAAACAGATTGCTCTGTCTATCCGTTATGGGAAGTAAGCAAACATACTTTCAAAAACAAGCACACAAACAACAAATCAGTAATATTGGAAAAATCAAAGAGCAGCCAAAGCAGATTCTCAATTTAAGGAAGATATGAAAGCTTTTTCTTACATGCCTGATCTGTTGAAATAGAAATAACTGAGCCCTCCTCCTTTAAACTGAAAAGCCTCACCATTCCACAAAAACTGAGACAGCCACAGTCTCAAAACTCACATCCACAGAAAGCTATATTTTGACAGCCACTGATGGCAGGAGCAAAGGAAATGTTTCACAGACAAAGAAAATACGTCTTTTTATTTTTAAGTTCACAATGTATTTATTTCTCCCCTCTGCCTTCCTAACTTCCTCCCACCGAGCTAAGTTGTGTCATCAGGCAAAAAGAAAAAATTCACACCAGTTAAGAGTTTCAGTTGTGAAAGAATTTTGATACAGTGATAGTCCTCCTGATAAAAATAGAAAGCATGACACTTGGAAGTGAAATATATTGAGAAATAGAGCTAAAAAATATTCTAAATGCTACGAACCCAAAACACCAGGCAATGAGTAGGTAACTAGTACAAGTTTTATCCCTTGATAGTGATCTGAGTTGCACAGTGAAGTTCTAAAATACTTCTCTCCATATATGTATAGTTTATAAATATGGACCTATATATATGTAGTTACTTATATGTATATATATGTATATAGTTACTTAAAACCTCTTATTTTTATTTGTGTATCTATTTGTTAATCTAATTAAGAACCAATGCAAGCCTTTTAAGCAATTATTCAAATCCTGAATTTCAACGACGTTGAATACCTTCTCCCAGTTTCAGCAAGTTCAGCATCTAGAGAAACCAGACGAGCGATTCTCAGATTGAGAGGAGCATCCCCATGGGACTGGGCAGGAGAAAGACAGTTTGAGAACCACTGGACTGAGCCATTGCTGTATAGCTGTCATCAATTAATATGTAACCTTTATTAAAAAGGGGGAACTCTGATTCTTCATTCAAGTAGGTTTGAACACACTTAAACCCTGTCATGTATGCACAACTGTGTACTAAAAAGCCGTGCATCCCTCAAAAAGAAGAAAAATTAAAAAGTAAGTAAAAAGAGTTTAAAAAAGGCTTCATATTAAATTCATTCATGGTGCACATTCTGAACAAACCAGATAGCTTAATTACCACCCCAAATAATTACAGACGTCCACGAGAGGAAGAAAAAGTTCACAGAAGAACTGTAAGCTTTTTGTTTCCCAACTATCGCACACTTTCCATTAGAACTGTGTTAATATAAGCTCTCCTTCAAATATATATACATGTATCCCAAGGAGACTGGAACGAGTGGACATCCTGTTATAAACTCACTCGTGTTCTCACACATATCCCGAGCGGTAGGCTCAGAGCCAGGAGGAGACAAAAAGCCTCCGTCCTCACAACAGCCAATTCCCAAATCTGTCTGTATACTAACTCTTGTGCCGCTGAGTAAACTGTGAATGTCTTAAAACCTTAAGGGGCTGGGGCAGGGTGGGAGAAAAAATTCAAGCAGAATTTTATTCTAGCATCGTCTTGACACAAGACAAAATTACCATGCTGAGCTGGACTAACTGAAAACTTTTTTTAAATTACAAGCATAAATAGTTTAGCCATTTTTTCAGTGAGTTCAACAGAATGCACACTGAGAATGTTTATTTGAGATTTGATACAATCCCATTTGTGTACAGCTTTTACATCTGTTGCTAATGATATCAAGTTATTGATTGTTCACTTTCTTATATTTACTTAAACATTAACTATATATAATCAGCAACCTGATGCTCTTCTTTTTTTTATTTCCAGAGAACTTTTTTATTTTTGCCTGGCTTCAGTTGTAATTACTTTGATCTTGCAGAGTGTATAATTATTTTACTGTTTATCTATTTCTATGAGAAAGGAAAAAAGTTTGACCTAGGAGATCTATATGTGGCAATTTGTAACAGAATCACATAGCTTATGTTTAGGAAATCATGGTTTTGATTAAGAAGCAACCATTTAGTTCCCACTGTTTTATTAAAACAGACATTAGCAGATAATAGGAAACACATTTAACACTGTAGGCTGCATTTAGTTTGAAACGTCAATAAAGTTATTTTGAAGCCCCTTCCTATTTTGCATTTACCACAGCTCATGTGAATTGTTTTTTGCTTTTACTTTCTAACAACCAGCTCTAGAGTTACACATGGATATGGGTGCTGGTCCCAAACATTCTAAATTGTAGTTGTACCTAATGTATCCAGATTACAACCCGAAAAATGAATTGCTGCATCATCCATCCACCTGCATGGAAAATCTAAGTCCTTTTTATTAATTATTATTAAAGGAGTATGTGATGACTGAAGCATGTAACTCTAGTCACTGGTTTTGCATACTAACTGAGCTGTCCTGTAGGAGTATCTGGCTACAGAAAAGAAACAAAACGTCATGAAAACAGAGATGACAAGAAATTGAAACCACCTAAAGAACTGCAGAAGTCTTTCTGCTTCCAGGGGGTTTAGGTTACTGCCCTGAAGTTGCATGGCTGTTTATTCTCCATGCACCACTGTACCTGCCATAGACTCTTTGTTTTCTCTCCCACTCATATGGTTGATGAATCAACACTACTTGAACTGCTTTATAGCAGCTTGTGTTTACTTCACACATACCTTAACCTTCCTTTTTCTCCTCCTACTAACACACACATACACTTCCAAACAGCAACGACTGGCTGTGTCTCTGAATACCACAGATACAGAGTTATCTGGCAAACTCTTCAGGTCTGGATCCTTGACCTCTTGAGTGAGGTCTCATTCTGCTTTTACTGCACTTAACAATTTAACTGTGCACTTACTAAGTAAAAAAAGTAAGAGCTTAAAGAATTCAATGCTTTAAGAATAGAAGAAAGTGGAAGATAGCAGTGTGCTAGAAACACTCAGAACCTGTAGTGGCATCTCTACAGTTAAGAACACTACAGTTGAGGGCTTCCAGTGCCTCTGCAACTGGCACCCTTGCCCAGTTTGGAAAAAAAGAAGGGAAAAAAAAAAAAAAAAGCCCATCTCTGTTCTCCTAGAACAGCAAGTAAAAGCAAACAGTGATGACCTTGAAGCTGTTTGATTCCTTTGATTGTTTTTTAACCAGCAGGATACGTTAAAGCACTTTGAATAAAATTCTTTTATTAAGAGATACCATTCAGAGAAAAGAAACACTTCTGAGTCACACAATGGCAATTTAGAGAGAGAAGAAACTATCCAGTTTATTTGCGAGGGTAAGCATGAACTAAAATGTCCCATCAACTTTTTACTTCAAGCCTAAGTCATTACAGTAGGTGAAAAGCAACACCTCCATTTCCTCATCTGCATCGTCACCCCACTTCTGCCTGAACAATCTTCCTTCTAGACACACATTATTTTACCATAAAATGTTCTTCTTTTTTTTTTCCCAGTGAAAATCTAATCACTGCATAGCCCAGGCCTGAGCGTCTTACAGGTATGCTCTGCGCAAGCCAGACATGCAGAGGAAAACCAGACGCCTCAGAACTTGTTCTGATATTTTATGCAATTTTGTTCCATGTGTTCCTAACTCAAGCAGCAGACTCTTCATGGTATTATTATGCAGATTTCTAGCCTGTCCTATGGAAACTAAACAAGCAACCTTTCATAGCTCATGTATGCCAGCCTTTTAAGAGAAAAAGACCGCAGACTCTTTTTGAAAGATGCTAATCTTCATGCAACTAAAAATACAATGGCTTCTCAAGAAGGACAGGACATTACCCTATTTCTGCATAATGCTTGTGAATCCTGTTATGATTTTCCTGGCCACTGAAAGGATCACAGACAGAAACAACAAAAATAGCCTACGTCTTCTTTCAGACAATGAGTCTTCCCCTCAGTAGTGTAACAGAGAGAAAAACTATGGGAAAACCCTATCACAGGGTAAAGCTAATCTCCAAGGCTGATGGACATTTGGGGAGAGAGGAGCCAGTTGGTATTGTGGAAAAGCTTTTGACTATCCCCAAACTCCTGCTCAAAGCACATGTGCATTTTAAAACAAAAAACCTACCAAACAAATGGTCCAGTACACACGCAAGTTCCTTCCCCAAGGAAAGGATGAATAAAAGAACAAACTACACACGATGGATGCTTGTCACATCACTTCCTGTACTATTAGAAGGTGATCAGACATTTCACTGCTGAGAGTGGGAAGAAATTACGTAGAATAATTTTACTGCCTCAGGCATTCACTGCTAACCAGCTAACACAATTTCACTGTAGAAAAAACACAAACAATGGGCTATTTTCATCTTAACTTCAGTGGGTGCAGCACCTTGTTATTTAGCCATGTCTCCTAACAATCAGGTATTAAATCCCCTACTGGTATCCAGATTCCACCTAATAAAACATGGCAGGAATGCCAGTACACTTTGCGGTATTGAAAACAGAGAGCAAGGGCACATGTAACTTAGAAGGACAGGCTTTTAGCTTTCATGAATAAAATGCAACTCAGGTAATTTACATAGCAATTTAACTTTTAAATCCTGAGATATTAGAACATTTTTTTTCCAAAACATTTTAGCTTAACTCAAAACAGAGTTCATCTTTCAGCACCGCTAAATGGGATATTTTAAGCATGTTTTAAGTGGCCTGTGTTTTCATGCCAGCCTTGTTTGTAAAGTATCAGATTTATTTTCTAATGTGCTGTAACTGTGCCCTCTTTGTAGACAAATTCACAAATATTATTGTACCTTATTATCACTTTTACTTAAAGCAAATAATCTCAAACTGTCAGCAGAAGTTCAAGAACTTGGAAAGTCACAAAAAAATCAATTTACCTTTAATCTTCTTGTACTTTTTGTACCATCTCCCAAACTCCTGGCACTTGGTTGCTGACACATTGGCATAGTATGTGCTATTTACAATGGATGAAATCATACTCTGGAAGTAACAGAAAGAAAGACAAAAAGTGTTTTAAAATATCTTGCACAATTAGAAATCTTTTCCAGGGAAAGCGAATGACATGCGAGTGCACAATGATCATCCATTTGTGACTTTAAAACCAAAAGAAGTGTCTGACGAGTACAAAAATTTGGTTTTATTCTCCATTCTATATTCCTAGACATAATTAAAATTACAAAATGATAATTATTATTTTGCATAATAAAGCAAAAAAGATGTAGTACGAACCTAGGCTGAGACCTGCAGCCCACATTGGGGAGGCAGTTCTACTTTACTTTGTACTTGTGATATTACAGTACCTAAACTTTAGTTGCATAACAACAGGCGGTGCCATGCTGGGGAACACATGCTCGCTGCACCAGGGTGAGAACAAGCATGATTTAGGAACCAGATCCTAAAGGTGAGATAGATGCTCCAGCATGCATAATCCAAATAATGCTTTTCAGATGTGTCTGTTCTGCTTCCAAATGCAGCAAGACCACACAGCCAAGAATCAGAGAACATCCGTGCTACTTGCTGCAGAACAACAGTTAGGCAAATAAGTTAAATTAATATAATTTATAGAAACTTGTGATTAGCCCTTGTGTGAAAAATCACCCAAAAGAGAAATTAACAGTGCCATTCAGAGCGAAGGGAACTATGCATACTACAATACAGAGCAGCCAAAAAAACCACAAAAAAGCTCAACAAAACCGAAATATCGCTTGCTTAACCACCACCCGTCTCTACTCTTTGCAAATTCCCTCTAAGCAACTCTTAGTACAAGCCAACTGAAGCTAAGAGGTGCAGAGTTGTTTTGCAGTACCTGATACCCATAAAAATGACAGTTTATATCTTAGGATGCTTCTGCCCATAGGGTGGGAAAGAGCCTGGTTACTGGTAGTTCTTCCTTTCTATTTTTTCCCCTCCCTTCATTCTACAGAGAAGGCATCTTTTTAACAACCACATTTTGCTTTCCTTTTCCCCTCTCTGAACTCTTCCAGGGTCAAATCATTTCCAGCACATGTACATTTCCAGCAAGGAAATGCAATCTAACACCACTAACACTTGGGAGCCAATGTGCACCTTCTCCAGAAACCGCATTTCCCTTATGCCCTCCTTCCTCACTTATGTCAAAGCTCAGAAAAAACCCTGGCACATTGTATGACCTTTCTGCAAGAGATGAGAGAGCGAGGACAATCTCACAGCTCAAACAAGCTATTTACCGTAGGTTCAAGCTCTGGCCCACCAGCTCCTGCAGGCTCTGGTGCAAAATGGGATCTTGGCCATCTCTGAAAGCTACAAGGCTTAGACATTGGCTTACCAGATTTTAACAATGCTTTAAAAACAGAAACATCCCCTCTCTCTTCCAGATTTATCCAGCCTTCTAACCAATTCACTGCAATATCACAGGACTCCAGCTGTTCCTGAACTCTTGAGGTTTGGGGACTTAAAAAATGGGAGCAAAACTGAGAGACTTAAGATAACTGGGTGGTGCAGATTAGTTTTAGTCTTCAACAGGTAATTTCACTTTCAGTAAAGAGGCTCTTCTGCCTTTTCACTGTAACTTTTCCACTCAAAGGCTGCTATGGCTGCTACTGCAGTAGAGTCTGAAGGCTATGAAGTAAGAGCCTTTATAAGTAGCAGCTTCAATTTCTAAAACTAAGATTCAATTTTCTAATTAAAATCAATATTTTGAGACATAAACCTAGCATTGTGGCAGTCAGCAGCAATTCCCTCCCCATAAATCCTCCCTTGCTCTAAGTCATTTTAACAAGCAGTCGTATTCTGAAAGCCTGACACAGAGATAGCCTCTGCTAAGGATTTTGAACAAAGCTGAGCTGAGATAACATGGGTTTTTTTAGTGTCACTTCAGTTAAATTTCCAGTCACTAAGGAAGGGTGGGGAAACTGTTTAGCTCTGTCTACATAACAATTTGGTTTTTCCCTTTTTTTCCCCCTCCACCAAATCCTCCAGCTCTGCAACAAATCGACATAACTGAAATTGTAGGGCTATTAAATATCACAGAATATATTAACCCATTAACCTTTATTTGTGAAAGCAAAGCCTAAATTAAATAGTAAAATCAACTAGTAAATCAACCATTGGTGAAAAATCACAGGACAGATTCTCTTCAACTGTTTGACCGTAGAGCAGGGGAAAGAACCATAACAACTTTCAAACTACACATCCTCCCTATTAAATGTCCTAGGGGTATTTCTGCTAGGAATCGTGATAAGTCTGCAGAGAGGAAACATCCATTCAGAAGAGAGTGGCAAAAAAACCCACTGACTAATTGCAAATTTCTAAATAATGCATGTTATTCCTGGGAAAATCCTTAAGGAAGGAATAGACTATATGAAGTAGCAGATACATTTGGTATGTGTGTGACCATGACAGCCATGTGGAATGAAAACTATTTTGACCAGGAGCTAAGAAATACCCACACAAAGAAAATCTGGTGCAGTAAGGTCAAGGAGAAAAATATGGCACATGCTCACATCCCAAGAAATCTTGCTCCAGCAGAGACAAAACGCATGGTCAGTGCTGAGATGAGTTACACAATATACAGGAAAGACAGAGGCCTCTATGCAAAGATGGAAATGCTGAAATAATTGGATTTCTTTCTGCCACACAGACTCCCCCCACCTACTCTCCTTCCCCCCAGCTTGGTTAACTGGGATTTATTTGTTTGAACAGGAGCTGTATGCTAAGGGTAGCTAAGCTGCAGCCACATAATACACCTAGCAGAAAAAAACAGAACAATTTTAAATCAAAGTGAATGATTACATTTCCCATTAGCAGCAATCAGAATCCCCATCTGGGCTGCATGGAGAGCTCGGGCACCGAGAACCAGAGACGGAGCACCGTCACTGGTGGGAGCGAGAGCTCCCTGCGCTGCCCCTCTCCACTTCTGTACTTGAGGCACTGTGAACACATTAATAAACAGAAGCATTTACTCTGCAGTTTGACTCCTAAGAGACCACTCTGCAATTTGCTGCTGTCAATAATATATTAACCACAAGGGGGTTGTAATGACATTTCACATTTGGCACGGTATTTTTTTAAAACTGATTTGGGAGAAGGAATTGTATTAGAGGCATATTCAGATGATGGTAACAGACAGCTCCTATACAACCTTCCATTGTATCTTCTGCATTTTGTGAGCCAAAACAAAAGAGACTGAAACTTTTTATGGCAATAATAATAATAATAATAATAATAATAATACAAGCTGCATTCTTGCAGTCCCAGTTCAAGCGTTAGTCACTACTCAAGGTCACTTGCACCTGTGCTTAAAAGTAAGCAATCTCAGTTTTCTAGAGAAGGATCTCCTTTTAGCTTTGTCCACTGAATAAACACTGGGGTGAGAATTTTTGCTGCTACAGTTCTGCCATAAGTAATTTTGTAAATATATTTCAGACTAATGCTATAGAAGGAGTAAACCAACTGCAGCATTTCCACCTGGTAGGCTTTGAAACTGAAGTGGGAGGAAAAAGACCCAGACAACAAATGAATTCTGTATATGAAATGATGCATAGTTTAGTTATACTGGATATTGAAGAAGACTAGGCAGAGACAACCATATGCTGCAATCATCATTAGCTGACCAGATTCCACAGATAATTCTATTTAAAGAAATTACACTTAAACTGTGTGAAAAGAAAAATACTTTCGTATTCAATGCACTTACGCTCTATGCATACCTAAAGTCACTGCTACTTCTTTAGTAAACAAGGCAAGTTACATGGCTTTTCCTTATGCAGCCTTTCCTTCCTGTTAGTTCTGCACACCCCACATGGCTAAGGAAGATGAGGAACTTGATTCCTACCAATTGCAAAGACCTAAATTCTGCTCTGTATCTCACTTCTGCGCTTTCCCTGGAGTTGTAATCATAATGCAGTGAGGCAAATTTGTGCTGGTTATACATAGAAAGAATTCTCTTAGTTCACAGACGCTTTGGATCATGAATTGCAGGATGAGCGTACAGTGCAATGTAAGACAGGCAACCACAGGAGAAAAACTGTTGGATATTGGCTAGCAAAGCATCGGATTTTTAGGAAGTAGGCATTACTGATGTTTTGACTTTTTTAAGACACAATCAACAGATTAACCTATGATTCTAATAAAGTTTTTACAAAGCAACGTATTTTTCAGTCCTAGCAAAGTTACTTGGTCTGGGTGCTGAAGTGTTTTTCTGTTTTTTTCTGAGAGGCAAGGAGGACTCAGTCATGAAAATTTTATGAATCTCTCATTATACCTGAAGTACAAATAAAGCTCATGATATCTGCAGGAACTTGTGTCTTAGACATGACATCACTGCCGTTTAAAAAGCAGTCATGGAGAATGAGAGTGAGTTTTTGTTCTTTTTTTAACATAATTACATATACATTTTTTGTTGCTGTTTCCTAGAAATTGGGGCACAACTGTTAAAACAGCATACTTTTTATCATATTTGGAGGCTGAGGAGAGCTACCTACGCATTAGGGGGGGAGGTGGGTCTCTGCTAATGGGAAGAAGCCACTCAAGTCTTGCATTTGAGGATCACTAGTCCTATTGGAAAAGGTTCACATAAAGATCTAAATAAAGAATTTACATCTCTCTCAACAGCAGGATAAAAACCAACCAATTCATTCATAATTTCCACGTGGCAACCCACTGAGAAAACATGGTATAAAGATACTCTTTTTCATATTAATTAGAATTTCTCCTTTCTAAAGAAAACAAATTGATTCAGTATTTATGGAATTGTTTAGTCTAAGCCCTTTACTGAACAAGTATGAGCTTTAGATCTTGTAAATCTGGCTTTCCCTAAGCCTGCTAAAAACACTGACCTGTGAGAGAGGGCATTCTTTGGCTAATGTGCTCTGATTCATCTCTTTGAGCAGTTCCTTTAAGGCATTGCGAACTGTGGCATGGTTCCACTGCTCTGCTGGCAAGTCTTCCAACTTTGAACAACTGTTAAAACAGAAAGCAAAAAGTAGATAGAAACATCACCTTCGCAGATGCTTACTCTTTGCATACAAGTGCTATAGACCTTTAAGCAGCGAGCACAACCTTGGAGTTTCCAGCTTAGCCAGCCCATCAAGGTGTTCTTCCCTCTTTCCCCTCCCCACCAAGCCTGACTCCCAGAAGACGTGCAGTTCAACTAAAAGAATGTCAGTACATGGCAGGAATAGCAGCTAATCCTGCTCTGGTATTGTATGTGTGCATAACCATTCCCTCTGGGGCCTGGTGGAGAGCAAAGAAACTGCATAAAGCAAGCCCCAGAAATGGCTGAATAAAGCCATCCTCTCTAGACGGAGAAAGATACTCCTACTGGGACAGAATAATAAACATATAAGCCACACAGCCACTAACAAAATCCCTAAACAGTAAGGGCCCTCATTGTGTGGAGGCAAGGCTTTGAAAAATGAATTTCATTTTATACAGGTTCTCATACTGCCCTCATTGCGGAAGTATCCAAGAGCCTTTCAGAAAGACATTAAGCCATATGCCCAACATCTGTCACATGTAGTCCATTCTCACTTTCATTCTACAAGAATTGCATATGTAGTGAAGCTTTTGTCTTTATAGGACTTGTGCCTCTTTTAACTTAACAAGCTTATGGTCTGTGTCTACATACGTGGGGACAGACCCAAGAAGCACATCAGAAAGCCGGGAGAAGCTTGTCATTGCCATTCATGCCTGAGAGACTTAACGCACGCTCTCCAATCAACCTCTGAGGTGGTTCTGTCTTCTGCCTACGCAGCCTGGCTTTACCCTCAGAGTTGAAAGTTCAGCTGTGCTTGAGGAGTTCAAGTAGTCAATGACCACCTTTATCTCAAAGTCATGGGCTATCTTTTATTTACATGGCATCCAGGCATTCAAGCACTCTGAAGATGAAGAATGAGACCTCGATCTTGGGTTGATATCCCCCAGTAATACCAATGTGACAATAGGCTAGGTGGACTCCTGGTAGCTCATACTTCTGAGGAGATGGGTTACTGCACTCCAGTTTTATAGCAGCTACAGGCTCTAGATGCTCTTTTATAACTATGCTGCAGAGATGCAGTCTAGCTGAGAAATGATAACGGTATATAAAACCAAGGAAAGGCCTGTTAGTGGGAACTGAAAACCCCAAGCCCCATCAGAGATATAACAGGAAAGAAATGTCGCTGTTTGGGAGGTTAATATCAGTGAGGCACCCACTACTTCCAAATTCCAAACTGAACTGAACAGTTGGAGTGTATGCACCTGCCACCAAAGGACACAGACACACATCCCAATGGACCCCTCTTCTGTTCAAGCTGAGCTTCAAAGAATTGTGGACAAATCATTCCAGGCTGTCTGTTATTTTTGCCTCTTTCCTCTGACATGTTCTGGGCATAAAGCTACAGCAGCCTCTGCGATGTAGGCTTACCAGCAGGTCTAGAGTATGCCATGCACTACCAGGGAACTGCCGCAACTCCTCACACAGACATCAGTAACTTTTTGAGGACTCTTTTGAAGGCCAACAGAGAGAAAGGGGGAGAAAAAGTCAAGGGGGGGGGGGGGGGAAAGGGAGGGGAAGTAAGTGTAAAAGTGTCAGGGGCTTTTGCTTTGCTAGTCAGAACTAGCATTCAGGGAAGGAAAATATTTTCAAAATGCCAAATGGAGCTGCAGTAACACATCCCTCCCTCATCTTCTTGCCTTTTCACTGGGAAGACCACTGGAGAAAAAAGGAAAGTCAAAAAGCTCCCCTCCACCCCATCTCAGCAGCTGGCAGTAGAAGACTTGGATTCTCACAATGCGGCCCCTGGAAAAAGGCAAGGAGTTTATTTTTTTTATACAATAAGGCCTCAAGAATCCATTAAATTAGGAATTGTGGAAAGGTCTGCCTTTAAAGGCCCCATATCTTAATTTGATTGAGTTTCTAGGCCTCCCTTCTTTGCCACCATATTGCTACTTCAGAAAACATACAAAATCAGTGGGAACATGCACCAAAAAGCTGCCAGGTGACCCACCCTTCTCTTCATTTTCCTTTTCATTTCATCAAAAGACCAGAAATTAATGAGGACAAGATGTGCTAATCTCTGTAGTAACACTGTAATCGACAGAGCAGCTCAGAGAATAGAGAAGGACAGATGTTCAGAAACACCCACCTTTGTAATTGGATTTTCAATGTCACAACATGATAGACATCTTGTAGCATGTCGGCTACTGTCGCATCTGGTGCGTCAGTCACATAACTGAGAGGAAGGGGATTCCACCTCCCAAGCTTGATTATTCCTGAAAAGAAAACAAAAATTTTGTGCTTTATATTTTATCAGCCATTTACTAAACCCTTTGATAAGCTTGATTGTTCAGGAGATTCAAGATCTGCCTTGAGGTTAATTGCAGTCTTGCTCAAAAAGATGTGTTGTACCGACTCCTGAAGCAAACAATGGGGAAGAACAGGAATAGATTTTAAATTCTTAGCAGATACTTGCTGACATGTTCCTGGCTCTTCAATTGCTTCAAGGAAGCACAGGAGGCTTCCTCCCTTCACATCTTTCATCATCCCACTAAAGCCTAGTTCTCTAAGTTAGAACAAGCTTTAAATACTCTATAGTCCTGATTTTGCAGTCTACAAAACCCTTCAGTAAATAAATGCATTGGTTTTGACTTGAACAGGAAAATTCCTACGTGTGGGCTTTCAGCACGCAGTTACAATCTAAGCATGGTACGATTCCCAGTGTGGATGGATGGCACTGGAAACCCACCAAGCAGGAAGAATTCACTCCCAGCTACAAGTTGCACTATGCAGACAGTTGCTTTTCTTTGTGAAAAGAAAACAACTGCAAGCTACTGACCACAGATCCAAAATAGCACTTCGGGGGCGGGAGAGAATGCTGTAAGTTCTATTTCTACTTCTGTTCATTCTTTAATAGGGATCATCACCTCTTCTGGATGAGCTTGTCACAAAGACTGTAAACTTGGATGGTAAACCATTTGGTGCAGAGGTATTATTTCTGTTTAGACAATTGCAGAGGGCCCACCCACACCAAAAACAATGACTAATACCCGGGAATGACTTTCAGGAAGACGCCAAAGAAAGCAAGCCACAGTGCCATCTTACATGAGAGCAAAGCAGTTCGGCCTTGTTCTGCACTATCGCAAATACTGCTTTTATTCCTTCTTCCACCGTGTTCCCACTGCCCCACTGTTGTGCTCACATAACTTTTCTCAGCACAGCCCTACAAGACTCCCATTTAAACTGATGCCTTTTGAGGTCTGCTTATATACTTTTTGATCTTCAAAAAGACCATCTGTAAACTCTACTGCCAGAAATACACTAATACATGAGAAAACTACTTCCTTTGTGGTAACAGGAGCTCCAAGAACCCTCCTTGGGTTTCTGGAAGGATGCTGTAATGCAAAGAAACTTCAGGCCTCCCCTCCTCACTTTCTCCTCACAGTTCTTCACCAGCTCTGGAACTAACCAAACTGAAATAAATGGCAAAGGCCTTTTACCCTGATTTCCCAAACATGATCATAAAATTAGTACCACCTCTGAAACAGTGAAACAGAGGTTCTCGCACAGAGAAAACAACAGAACACAATGCTTATGAGTCCATGAAATAACTGCTATGGAATATTTTTCTCCCCATTCCTACACAGGTTGAAAAGGAAATAATTTTAGTGCTACTCCTTTTCTCTAGCACTTACGTCTTTGCATTTACCATTGACTTATTGCTTTGCAAGGTATTCTATCACCACATACTGAAAGAAACTGGTAGTGACCTAGTTCATCCTCAGCGGCACAAAGTTTCACTGTAACATGCTGGTACAGACGGGCTAATGTTTCAAGAGCAGATTAGAAAGCTTTTGGCAAGGGGAGATCTTGTCCAAATGAAACAAAAAGTTAGTAAGTGTTGCTTGATATCCAATGCTTGAAAATGGGACATAAACAGAACAAAAACATTTAAATGATGCACTGTTTCAGTATTAAGATTTAACAATCTGGTGCTGAATATGCTGCAGTATAAATAGTGCCTGGACTCAGATCCAGTAGAGTAACACACAGCACTCATTCACAGCACCGTATGTCTCCAGTGCTGGCTCCTTGAGTCACATTCCACTTGCCAAGAAAAGCTGTTTTTCTTAAGGGGATAGTTTACTTAATGTTATCTCTGGTGACAACAAGAAATGCATATAGTGCAGCATATATTAGTCATGAAATGAGCATCAAGGGTCCACTGAGTGAAATACATGCTGGGAAAACACAGTTTAGCTGCTGACTTTCTTCACCCCCTTCTGCTACATAATAATTTAAAGCAAAATCACCTAAAAATCCAGAAATCCATACCAGCTTCACAGAACACTTGGCTTCCTATGTTTAACCACGCCAAGTTTTCATGTAATTGAAAAAATAAGCATCATATGTGCCCCATAAGTCACATCTAAATTGGTAATATTTTACAAGAGGCTTTATTTTTCATTCAATTAAGGAAAGCACTCAGAGAGCACACCATCTGCAACTGCTCGGGCCTGGCAGCGCTGGCGAGAGACAAAGAGATGGTTGGGGGTCACTGAAGTTACCAAAGGTGTCCCCAGACTAAAAAAGTTTAAAGAGAAAAACCACAGTGCAGCCAGAGTGCACCATGGGAAATACTATGCAAATTGCTTTACAGGAAATGTCTGCTACTACTGGAAGTTAGGTAGATTTTTATTTTTTTTTTTTTAATCCTCCCCTACAACTGGAGAGGAAATTGTTCTGGCTGGATTTAGACAAACACAGGTGTTACCATAATGCTCCGTGCCTCTGCATGTTAACACCTGCTGCGAGTCCTTTACTCTGTGTTACAGCACTGCTGATGTACGCTATTTTTTCAGCCGGTGTGATATGACGTGTGAAATTTTTTTTTCCAGAGCGCATTAAGCTGGTCCAAACGATAGCCAGAAGCCATGGTTTCCATCCAGCTCCTCAGCAGACTTCACAGGTGGTTTATTTCATGGCACCAACACTGTACTTAAGGCAACTCTAGGGCTGCATTTGGGAAGATGATGCCAGCTTGTTAAGCAAACGTATTCTCTGCGTGCTAGAAGACATCTCTGAATGACTCTTCAGTAACATCCGAGTGGACCAAAATATTCCCCCTTAAAAAGGTCCCTTCTCATCCTGGACTCAGTGTTTCTAGTGTAACAGCAATCCCAAGATAACAGCCTGGTAGCAAGGAGTCACTTTCACATACACGTTTTTTATTGTTCCTCTCATTGACTCCAAATGGTACAGCTCAGGCCTTTAAAGAAACCACTTTAACTTGTCTGACTGAGCTTTTATCCTACCACAACTGAGACTTGGGAGTAGGGACAGGAATAAGCAAAGGTCACTGTGTTACTAATGAATATACTACTGCTCCAGGAATATCACTCCTCTGTCAGCTCCAGACCTTCTCAAAATTATGTGTAGATAATGCACAGCAGATCAGACTGCTCAGGAAATCTGAAAGCACATCTTTCATGAGTTCACAAAACTCTTCTGTTAATGAGTCTGCTTCTCTTTCCTGTATCACTGATACTTTGGGACTCTTGTCCTGTAAGAGTTTTTCTGAAGGGAAAGTTCAACAGATTTCAAAGCTTGCACACACTCAAGAAATGGCCACACACTAGAACAGCTCTCAAGAACTCATCTCGAAATGGCTGAATGCAGCCCGGG
Organism: Buteo buteo; assembly: GCF_964188355.1. NCBI lineage: Eukaryota > Metazoa > Chordata > Aves > Accipitriformes > Accipitridae > Buteo > Buteo buteo. Next base: position 22,867,625 of record NC_134175.1, read on the forward strand.
CCAGGTAGTCAATTAAAGACAATAAACGGAGCAAACAATTTTCTCAAAAGATTTTTTTTTTCAAAACATGTTTTAGAAGAGATTCTCTATCCACACTGGCTGTTGGTTCTTGAATGGCATGTCCTCCTCCAGACAGGTCTTTTATTCAGTTTAAGCTTCAGCTTGATCAAAATGCAGATAGGGAAAAAAAGACAAAGCAACCTAGTTTAAAAGTTACATAACTCCCTTCACCCACAAGAATGCCAGAACACACTAGCAGCAAACTTCTGTGAGCTCGCATGTCAGGTTCATACAGAACAACCACTGCAATTCACTGCTGGTGTTCCACTTAGGCCAATGATGTGCCACCCTGCTAGAGCGCTTTCAATTTAGTTTAATTTAAAATGCAGCTCCTTTGGAGAAGAAAGTGGTAACTACACAAGTCAGAGCAGAACAATGCATTGAACAGAAGGCTTGACCAGCTACATCATGGCTGACCTCTATACCTAGCAGAACTTGACACAGGATCTTCATGACCTTTCTTTTACGGTATTACCTGAAAGAGTGATGCATCCAAAGCACTGGGATTATTCCTGGGACTTCACCCTAGTGAGAGGTAAACTGAATGGATGCAAGGTTGGGGGCTAAAGCAGACTTCTAGAATAACTAAGTTAATCAGGAGCGTAACAACAGCAAAAGGCAAAAAGCTTTTTTTCCCCAGAAAAATACAGCTAAGCTGGCAAACCCTTTTCATTATTATGTAGCTTATGCTGTCCCAGAAAATTATTTACCTATATGGGCTAGAAGCCTCATTTGTCTTTGCAAACGGAAAGATAGCCATACAGTACACTCATTCTAAGAATGCCACATCTGGGGTTTAGAATATATAGTCTAGCTATGACACTTCTTGGTCATAAACAGAGTGAGGTCCAGGTCCTGCATTTCCCAGTCACCTGCATAGTTAATTTTTTATCTGGATAGTCCCAGGAGAATTACTGGAGCATCCCACGGACACTTCAATACCTCACTCCTGTAAAATCAAACTCTTAAAATGGGGCATTTTCCAAATTCTTTTTTGCAGCTAAAGAGAGCAAACAGGTCCAGAACAGACCTCATGCTGTCAATGCCTCCCTTCACAAACTGCTCCCACCATGGTTAGACTCCTGATTTCACCTTTCACGAGTTATGAGCATATCTGAGTTACATCTTAAATGGATACTTGTAGGTAGGTAACGCAGGATTAATGCAACTTATTTAAAATGCTAATCTGCTAGGGTTAAAATTAACTCACGGGATCAAATGAAGGACATTTTGGAAGTTCCCATTAGCATCACCACCCCCACCTCAACATTTTTCTGGAGACAGCTACAAACTGAATCATGAGTAACACTTTCCCAAATACATACAGAGGGGGAAAGAGAAGGAATTTTGTGTTCTTTGGCTAAAGGGGAAGAAGAAGGATAACAGAGAATAGATTCTTTACCAAACATCGTTAAGAAAAGCGCTTGTCAACACTAAGCAGACAAACCATTTGCATCCCTGATGCACACCAACACCTCTCATTTGCTACAGCATAAGCAAATGTAACCTGCTGAGACTCACATAGAGTGAGGTGTTAAAGCAGAACTTGTTTTAATCGCTGTCCTTGCGGACTGACAGGCAGTCAGGCTGGAAACTGGAGAAGCGCAAAGCTCGTTTCTTACGCTACAGCTCCGTGTTCACTAACATGTTGCAGGCTGTGGCAGCACAAGTTACATCCAGCTCAGGTAAGAACACGTGCCTGTACAGTCAGACACAGCAAACACCACAGCGTTTACATGAGCTTCAGAAAGGCTGAGGGAATACGCAGTGCCCAACCCAGCATAAGATCTCCTGGGCTACGTTTACTCCTTCAAAATGCCCTGAGCAAATCTGAATCTGCAGAGTTATACCAGACCAGAGCCGTGCCTCACGTGGCTGTGGCATTCCAGAGCTGTACGAGGTGTCCTGGCGTTCACCTCCCTGCATCACAGCATCGCTGCCCGAGAGTGGCTGACTGCAAACGCAAGGCTGGGTGAAGAACACAAGCAACATCTGCTGCCGTGCTGTGAGTTCAATCAAATAATTTTGTTTAAACATCTTACTTTCTAACAGCAGCTCTTATCAACACAACAGAAACTCAGGAGAAACTGCAGATTAGCACAAGCACCCAAACACTTTGATTCTTTTTACAACTCCAAATGAAAGACCTCAGTGAAACACTCAATAAAACCCCCGCTGCCGGGACCATCAAGCCATTTATCTATCAGCCACTACTGACAGGGCCTCCCTACAAGATGGGTAGGCTCTTGTGATGTTGATTGTATCTGTTTATCCTCTTCAGAGGTGTCTTGTCCCTATGCTATAGCATGTAATTTTCCTTTGTTCAGCTGTGCTTTGTTACAGAAATTAAAAACTGCCTGTCCCATGTAATAAGTACATAGACTTATTTATCCATAAATCAGTTTGCAGGAAATCACTACCCTGCGGTACATAATAACTCAGCCTGTGTTTCTAACCTGTACCCTGGCTGCAATATATCATCAAACTGTAACAACATAAAGGCATAATTTGTAGTTATTGTTGTTAATCCAGCAAAGGGAATGACTTTTCAAGCAGAAAGGAGAAAAAAGCAATGGGAACAATTAAAAAAACCCTGATTATATTAATTTTTGTATTATATTATTGAGCTGCCTTTTCTAGCTCTTAGGGAAATTTAAAAAATATTATACTGCCTTTGCCCATCATTATAAGGGTGCCCATATTATTCCATTGAATTTCAATCAGTGACATATTAGGGTAATAGATGGGGAAAATAATCAGCATAATCCTCCCCTGCACTTCTAAAGCGCCTTTCATCAGAGGATCCCAAAGCACTTAAAAAACATTAATCAATTAAGCTTTGTAACATCCCTGTGAGGTAGACTGTATTATGCCAATTGACATATCGGTGATTTAGTGACTGAAAGCACACAATGAACATAATCCTATGTTTATGCCAATACAAAAGAATCCCCCTCGTTCCTCATTTCGGTCCATAATAAATAATTCAGTGAGAGAACAGGAATAAACTATGTGGTTACACTGTGATGTACACATCCACAAATCAACAGGAACACCCACACTCCCTGAATGACGAACACTCCGCCCCAGCTCAAGACTTGCGCAACTTCAGGGCTCTGCACAAAAGGGTGACCTTCACCCAAGGGGAAGGCACGGCCGAGCTACCCAAAGCTCTGGCAGCGCAAAGCCCCTTGTACTGCTGTTGCTGGAGGTCTTTGCTAGTGCTGCTTTAAAATGCTGTCATAAACTATGTCTACCAATGGCGGTTTACAGGACAAAATTTTGTGGTGCAACAACACATCAATGAGCTGGTCAATTTAAACACTCATACCTAGCTTTTCCGGCTTGCACATCTGTATTAATACATCGACTTCAATATAGACATGCATTTACATGATTATATATGATATTTATATGATTATATATTAAAACATTTACAGAAACATGGATGTGAGTAACTATCAATAGGAAGACTGTTAGTGTTACAAGGTTTAATTGCTGAACTTCAGAGTACTTTCACAGATGAAAATCGCTTTGATATATGAAGCTCGGTTTGAGTTTTTAATTTTTTGAATGCTAGTGTTGCCCATTCCTTTCCTCCAGCATGACTGTACTCAAGTATTTGACTTAAATAACACACACTAAACAGTTTGATGCCTTGTAATTCTACATATCGGGTTTACATTTTACAGTAAAAAGACTGTGCCTCATGTAATAGATGCTGCTTCACATTTGGGAAACGTTATGTGAGGACCCTGACTTTTATAAGATTAATTTAATATAGGCACTAAGTTACTAGACTAAATTAATAAAGATCTTCTTAAAAAAAAGGGGGGGGGGGGAACAGAATGAACCCACAAATTAAATAAAATTTTCTGGACCTTGTTATTTTGGAAGTCTTTATTTAATTTTCCAACCCCCTATTCTGTCTGAAAAAACAGCCAATAATTGGTAAGGAAACAGGAAAAAAAAAAAGGTCGATGTTATTTACTTCAGGGGATTATTTTTAAAACTGTTACATGATAGAACATGAATACCACAAATAAATGGAAGGGCGAGGAAGCAAAGGAGGTACACAATATTCTAAAACTAAGTATTTTTTTATGTTTTCTGTATAACTTTTAAAACTATTACCTCCATTGAGGAAAACCACATTTAGCCCTGCATAACATCTCTCTTTTGCCATTTTTTGGATAAGTCTGCACTTACCTTGGACAGCAAGAAGTAATACATGAATTAAGAGAGGGAAGTCCTCTTCTCTTTTTTGTTTGAGAGAGAGAACCACTCCAAGCATCACTTCCATGGCATGAAAACAAACTCTCTTCAGTCATGAGAACTCATGACAGAGAGGCTACTACATCCAAGATACTAAACAGCTTTTAGCCGTTGCCCTTCATAACCCTGTCAGCCTGGCGCTCAGCTTTGCCCTCCAGCAGGCTGTCCTCTCCTGAGAGGCACCATCGCACCGGGGCTACTTTTCTCAGCAGTATTATTCAGTAGCCCAAATGCCCAGAGGATTGCAGCACACACTCCTTCACTAACAGCATCCTCACATAAAGCCCAAAGCACGGCGCTCTCCCCGTTTTTGCATGAAATTAGTGTCTTTTGGGCAACCTGTACTCTTACAGTAAGATCCTTCCCAGCTCAATCCTGGGAACGCTTGAGCTTGCTCAGCTGCACAGGAGCGAAGGCTGTGCCTCCTCCCAGGGAGCAGTGGCTGCTGAACGCCTTTGAAATCCAGACCAGGAGTGTCACAACTCAGCCTATTCCCTGATCAAAGCTGATTCCTTAGCTGCTCCCATGCCTGGAGGTTTGCTTTGCCATCTTAAAACCACCGCTGTTCCTTTTGCTTTGGACAGCAGCTGCCTCTCTTTGAGTCCCAGGCTCCCTGGCAAAACCCCGGCTGCTTCTCTGCCATCCCCCAGCCTGGCGCTGGGACCACAGCTCCTGTCTATAATTCAGTGCCTCCCGGAGAGCCTACATAGGCCGATACTGCTAGTGGGGACCTGTAACGTGCTTCCACCTTAGCCTTAGAGGCTGAAAATCGGGGCTTTAGTGTATTTGCCTCAGTTGCTAAGAAACACGAATGCAAATGTACTCAACAGGTGGTGCTTTTCTCCACTGCACAGGTTTCTTTAACAGCCACAAACAATGCCTGGATCATCTCGCCCCAAATTCCAGACTTGGTGACAGTATTGCCACCTCACGACCTACCAGGTGCTGCACATGAGTAAAAGGCCCAGAACTTTACAGAAACATTTGTTTTCCAGCCCTCTTTGTCAGCGTCCTGCCAGCCCAACGCCACCAACACAACCCACCTCACGACACCTCCAGCAGGGAGGACAAGGCATCCCGGCAGACAGCCTTTGGTCCCCCCACCCTCCAGAAGCCTTTCTTGGATTTTATATTATGATGGTTTTGAATGGAGAAGAGAGGAAGAGACAGGAGATGTTTTCCTTCTTTGGGGAAAAACCTGTATCTGTTTTTAAAAAGAAGCCAGTGCCACAGACTCCTTCAATTCACCCAGCTTCAACGCTTGCCTATAAGCTTCACACAGGAAGACAGTCCACTGAGCAGGAAAAAAGCACAGTAACATGGCATTGCAACTGAATACATAAAACACATTTTAAAGGTTATAAAAGAGCATTGCTAACAGGACATTGTAGAGTCTAATAGGCTTAGAATTAAGCCTACGGACATTGTTTGGCCTTGTATGAATCTGAATATCCTGCCTACTCGCAGTAACACAGCTACCGAGAGCACAGAAAGTCTGGCTCAGACTGCAGACATACAGTAGCCAACTATCTTTGTGTTGAGTCAACTAGCAGTAGATTTGAAAATTCATGGGTCTCAAGTCCAAAGAAAAATAAGGACACACAGCATGCTGTGCTGCACAAACAAACCCCTAAACTGAATACAGATTTATATTCTGGCCTATGTAGTTTAACAGCTTAACCTTTTTAGTTTAAGATTTGTGTCTTTTGGGGTTTTCCTTACACTGTATGAAGACTAGCAGAACGTTTTTTCACTAAATTACTACTTTTGGCTTGCCTTCTGTCTTTTCTTTCCTCCCACCAGACATTCAGTTCTTGACTTCCATGAAAAAAAAACAACATGAACAACTGAAGAACTAGTAGGACAGCATCTAACTAGCAGGATAGAAAAGCATGTATTGCTGAGGAAAGAGAGGGATTGAGGACTTTGCTGAAAACCCCAAACAACGACTGCTTCCACTAATTCAACATGAATGCAATATGTGAAGATGCAATTTGGCTCAGAAGTCCTTTGCTCTCTGTAGCTGCATTACTGTAAGAGCACATCCAGATCCATACAAGACCAAACAATGTCCATAGGCTTGATCCTACTATCTTTAATGACATCCAGTTAAGAACTAGATCCACCATTAAACAGTTAACAAAGGAGGTAAGACTTGTATTCTAGCATTTATATTAAAAAATTGTAAGGAAGAAAAATTATCCATATGTAAATGTGCATGCACACATATAATTAAGAATACACAATAGACCAAAGACTGAGGGTTTGTTGATCTTCAGGCTCAGGTCTCCCCCATAGCTCACAAACGGGTAAATGGCAATGGATCAAACCTTAGCCTTCCCTTACAAATTGATCTACTAAGGAGAGACAAAGAATAGTATCTTTAAGGTTGCAATATTTCTTTTCAAAATACATTTTAATAATCCTAGTCCCTAATTTGGGCAGCATTGTAAATTCAGATAAATTCAATTAAAGTCAATAAAAATTTTTCCTTCACTGAGACTCATTTCAGTTGATAACCTGATTCTCAGGTTCCTCATCTCCCTCTTTCCTTCCCAGGAAGAGCAAAACAATTCTGCATTTCTGACAAGTCTAAATAAAGCTTTGCTGGTTACTGAACTATGCTACATTTCCTATCAACAGAAAACAAAGCAGAAAAAAAAGACTGTAGTTCACCACTAGAGGAGATGACTCAGAGCAAGCAGGAACTGTTACCAGACTCAGAAAAAACAGTTTTCCCTTGTACTGTTGATGAGCCCACATTATGCTGAGATGAACCCAGATTTGTTTTCTTAGCCCACATCTTCCTAGAACTGAACCTATTTTCTTACAAAGCCACCGGATCCTTTTTGGATCCTGTTAGCATTTTCATCTCCACGTTAGTCAGTTTGTGAACGAAAGACCAAAAGATAGAAAGACAGAAAGAACTATATCTTTAATTTGAATTATAAATTTCTGTGCACATGGCAAAGACTGGAAAGAGTTATTCACTTTTTGGATCTGGAGGTTTGCAGCACATGCATGTCATGCTTTGAAGCATTTCCAGAATTTACTGCTTCTTTACATAGCAGCTAAGATTCTCGTGTAATCACAGCACATAGAAATTGTGGAGCTGCTATGAAGAAAATTAACACTATCCCAGCCAAAACCAGGTTGGGAGTTTAAGGGACACCATCAGACGCTGCAAGACTCCATAGTCTCAAGCATTGGTGGCACTGCAAACACCCTCATGAGATGGTGGAGAGCTCTAGAACCTCCTGAGATCCATCCTCCAGTAAGTAGTTCACACTGCTTCACAACCCACCAAGCTGGAAGATGGAACACCAGCACTCTCAGGCCTTTTTTTTTTTTTTTTTTTTAGCACTGCAGACACCTTAAGAGATAGGTTATCACAACAGCCCCAACGATGGGTCTTCTGATGTAAGAAACTGTTGTTTAATACCAACACTCCTACACTAAATCAATTTCCATACCAGAACCCTATTCCTCCAGAGCTCAGTGCTCTCACCGCTTCTTTCTCTTTCCTAAACTCTACCTCATGTTCAAATGCAAAGAGCAAAAAAATCCCCCACGCTGATATTTCAAGAAAAGAGGGGGGAAAGATTGTCATTCCTAATCATCTCCCAAAGCCCCAGGTATCTTAGGTCCACGTATGCACAGCTTCTACATGTGTGTAAGCAGAAAAGGAATCCAGAGGCTCATGCACAGTTCTGGGGGATATCATTAAACAAAGATACACTGGGATGATGCCTTATTCAGAACATGGTACCAATACTAGAAAATCTCTGGAATCTAGCAAAGATGCCATTTCACCACAAGGTACAACCTATCCCGCTGCCAGTGTTCTCCTCTGTACCGCAAATACACAGTAATTGACTAGGGATTTCAACTAACAACATCACAGTAAAGGAGATATAATAAGATACACATAACAGTACTTCCCAAAGTCTTATGTAGGAAGATGAAGACATTGCATGCACATGCATTCCCGAAAGAATATGTGGAATAACCCTCCAATAATCCAGATGTATGCTCCTCTCCTCAACTCGCACAGGGAACCAGAGTAAACCTCAGCACTGAGGGAGCACTACTAGCACAGCAAGCACAAGACAAAGAGGTGGCTTCGGGAGTTTTATCATTTTCACAATCTGATTGATTTCAAAGGTCACCCTGGAGGAAAAGCCTCAATCTGGTTTCTGCCGACACTGTCATCTCCCACAGCCAGTAACTATTCCCTGCTCTTGGCACTCGCTCAGGTGGTGGGATGTGGGTTGCGCTGTGGGTATCTGCGTCTTAATGAAAGTCTATTTTACTCCCCCAAAGTCTGTTGTTCATTTGGAGACAGGGAGTATTATTGGTTGTTTCATACTGCAGGTCTTAAGACAGGTATAAACTGCAAAGAAATAAAGACTGAGTAAGCAGAAACTTTAGTACTAAAGAATTATCCCAAAAGTCTGAGATGCCTAAAATGCTAAAATAATTCAGACTTCAAAACCATCTGAAATTTCTTCTTTTTCTAATTAGTTAAAAAAAAAAAAAAAAAGAAGGAAACCAAAAAAGCATATATGGAGTAAAGAGGTGATGCAGCACATCCACCATATGGGATGCTCCAGCACTTCTTCAGGTCTGTAGCTCTCTGTGTAGAGGCAGCTCAGCTTTTCTGCCTGCCTTTTTGATTGGCAGCACTTTAGGTGAGGACCAAACACTCATCATAATGCACGTCCACCTGGAAAAATCCACTGCCTCAGAAATACCCTCCTTCCTCCTTTTCACATTTGAGTTTATGGTGGATGAAAATCCAATCAGAGGAGCCTATCAGCACCAAAACACCTCTTGTTCCCCAGGTGATGGCCCTGGTTTACAGTTTATCACAGAACAACTCATTTGAAGAGCTCATGCAATAAGGGTCCCATTGTAATCTAGGAGAATAATCTTAAATATTAAATGAAATGGATAAATTATGGATGAATCTGTAAGATTTTGTGAGAAACGGCTTCCTTTAGATATAGTATTCTAGACTAAACATGTTGCTGTCATGAAATTTGAGAAGTTGTTCAATGAAGTCATGCTGAAAATTAAGTTCTATCCAATCTTGACAATCAGGAGTAATTTTATTGCTGGTGACCCAAAATACTGGCGCCTCTGTTACCTCCTTTACCTACTCTGAGGTGAAATGCTTTTCATTGCATGCCCAAAGAAGAGAACTGAAGATCTGGAGGCCCCTCATCTGGAAACGTCTAAAGAACACTTAATTTATAGAAACTAAGATAACAGTTCGTAATCTAAATACTGTGTCTTCAGGCTGCGCTAACATAAGCTCTTTACAAATAGCAATGAAACAGAGGTACCAATTTCAAGATATTAAGGACTTAAGCCAGCTTTTATCCAGATATGTAGTGTACAAAAGGCTTCGCATTCCATTAGGTGTGTCGTGTGCCTGCATGTGCCCTGTTTAAATAAAAGGAATGTCATACCAGAAGCATCTTTTCAATAATTTTTATATTGAAGGAAAATATTAGCAAATGTAACTAAATGTCACAACCAAAACTTTAGAGAGATCTTGGTAGAACTGCAAAATTATGCTGTTATGGTGGCTGAGGTGTCTTCTGCCAGTAGGGAAAGGGAATTTGCAGTGCCGTATCTCATGACAGATAGGTAGACTTGGCAGGCTGATGGGCAAGAATGATGCACTCTCCCTCAGCCTCAGTCAGACAGCAGAACCCTCCAACAACTCCTCCCCTAGCCAGAAAATGGTGTCAACCTTGCTGCCAGCCTTTTAGGCCTCCTTCTGTACAAAGAAAATAGTTTTAATTTTTAGCTTGCAAATAAATGAACAGGTTTTATTTCCTGCTAAAACAGAGCTCAGATTCGTCACAGTCTATAAGATGCTTTCAACCCTGGATGAGAATCCCTCGTGGCAAGCAGCTCTGCTGGGCAGCGCCTGCTCACCCGCCCTTCCAGGGCCACATCACTGTCGCCTTCCTCCTCACACCCACGCCACGCTGTTCCCGTCTCTGAATGACAGCCAGCCACCTCCCAGCTCTACAGGAATAAATCTCCAGACCACAAACCTCTAATGTCCCCTCCTCCTACCCCCAAGGCAACAACTTACTCTATTTAGCTTGAGTCATGACTTTTCTTCCCATCTTCTTACCGTGCATTTTACTCAAATTTATAAACAAGAGGAAGAGGAGGTCACTAGAGTCTGCCGTGGGTCTAGTCTACTGGGATGAGCAAGGGATGCCGGCTCCACAAGAGCTGTGCCCAAGGGTACCCACCACCAGGCACGCTCGCTCAGCCCATGCAGAGCAGGGCAGCCCAGAATACACAAAGGGGCAAGCTCCCAGGGCAGGGCGAAAGCTGCCCTTGTAGATGAGAAAGGACCACGGCAGGTAGGCATGGGCGATCTCTGCCGGTCACATTCGCACCTCAGCGTTAGCTTTCTTCACTGTGCACATATGGGCTACCCATTTAACTGGTCGGCTGCACAGACCCATCTCTCCCTGCAGTCAAGGAGAAAAAAAGATTTCGTTTTTCCACTAAAATAACCCACTTTACTGCCGGAGCAAATCTTTTTTCATATAGTCTCTTCTGGATCAGTTTTCACGTATACATTACTAAATATTCAATGGAATAACTATTTCTAAATAACATGTATAATACCTTTTAAGTGGCTGCAAATATATGCATAGCCACATAATGCGAGAGAACAGAGCAGTCTGTTTAAATCATGCTCCCCTTACTGATTTTCACAGCAAAAGTAGTAAAGTATTTGTAGGGAGCCCATACAATAAAATGCAAAGTGAATTTCAATTAAAAGGAGAAAATAAAACACTTACTTTAAGGGATTAACACTTTTCCCCCTTCCTGCATATAAAGATATGTGTATCTGTATTTACTCTGGACACTATACAGTTCGTATGTATGTATGTATATTTAGACACAGGTATGCAGCATGTTGGTATAACTAAGAAATGAAAAACATAGTAAGAAAAAAAGTTTGGAAAAAAAATTTTTTTTTTTTCCAGTTGTTTCTCCGAGTAATGCCAGAAGAATCTTTTTATTTCATCTTGGGGTTTGAACATTAGTAGTCATACTCTGACGATATTTAGATGAGAAGCCTTCAACTATACAAAGGTGGTGAAGTCATTATTTCTATTGCAGAAAATTATCTTAAATTCTTTTGTTCGTCAAATCACCACCAAAAGATGACATTATTTCTGAATATTCCATGTGTAACACAGATCAGTAGATTGTGGAAGTAACAGATATTTTGCTTCAGTGGATAAAAATCAGGGGAGAAAAAGCAGGGGGAATCAGTTCATAAAACCACAACTTGCGTAACTGGTTCTGCTTAAATGAAAAACAAATCAACTGATCATTTCCTGGCAGATGAAGCATTATATTCAAACAAAATTTAAGAATTTTATTCTTTAAATTATTTAGCCCTATCCTTACTCCCTATCAGTCTATTCCCTTTTTATTTAAAAACTTGTTTTTAAAGCAGATAAATTTTGAAGGAGAAATTCTGTCTCAAACTAGAAAAAGTTGAAAAAGGAAAATATCAAAACCAGATCACCTTGAAACAACATATTTTTAAATCTCATGCCCATGCCTCCTCTGCTGTTTAACTTTCTCTCCTGGCAAAACTATTCAATGAATTTGGTAAGATTACTAATGTGTTTGTTTAATCCCCCAGCCCCAGCCCTCCACAGACAGCTTTTACGTGGATTTGTTAACTGTCAGAGCAGTGGTGCAGCCCTGGCGGGTGAGTTTCCCAGGTGAGGGCTGAGTCCTCATGAATCCAAGTTCATCACTCGCCACATTGCTAATGAGACAAGTGCAGCCCAACACGAGGTTAATTGTCAGAAGCAATAATCTAAATTAAACTGGCCAACATTCAAGTAAAAGGTACCATTTAAAATATCCCTTTCAAATGAAAGCAATCTCAGGAGTTTATTTGCCTACTCAATATAGAATTCCAAGTTTAAAAAAAAAAACCATCTTCCTCTTCCCCTCTAAGGAACCAAAGTAATTATTTTTAATACAGTGACATATGTTAGACAAAAGTATTAAGGAGGGGGCTTCGTTCCACTCCAAGTCTCCACGGAATTTTCCCTTATGTGATCACACATCTGAGCTCAGACTTTAACCCAACCAATGAAGATTTTTTGAAATAATGGCTATTAGCTGATGAGAAAATTATTCACAAATAATCCCAAAACATGGAAGATCTGGTGTGATGTTCCCAGCACTGAGAAGTATTATTAAAACAATATGGGGAATAAAATAAAATAAAAAAAAGCGAGAGTTTACAAAAACATTTGAGAAATGGCTCGAGTCAACTCAAAGCTTACTTGGTTTTGGCTGGGACTTTGGGCTCACGACAGCCTCACCCTGCCAAAACAAATACAACCACCGGTTTCTTCCTGATGCTTTCACCCAGGGAGGGACCTGCTCCTTCGCTTTCCCCTGCTACGGTAATGACATGCCTGCTAGGATTTGACTGGGGTTCATACCCCTGCCTGCCTTTGAAGCAATTATTTTGTTAATTGTGAAAAGAAAAGGACTTAAGTGGCACCTCGGACTGACATAATAACCAATAGCTTCCAGATAATTGTTATGTGCTGTAATTAAAATAATGCACATCATTTAGGCGAAAAGTTTAAAAATACCTTGGGGGAAAGTAGTTTGGGATATAATTCCACACAGGGAATCTGTATAATTTTGGTTGTAACCACAGAGGAAAAATGTAGAATTTAAGACAGATATTATTCACTTACCATGCAGAGTTAGTATAAAAAAACATATTCATCTAATAAGAATGAATGTTGTTGGTGTAGTTACAATGTTTTATGCAATGTTTACCCATAGGAATGACTGCAACATGTATGGAAAAGTAGTTTTCAATTAAACTTTTTTTTGTATTTTTAAAATTATTTGATTGTTTGTGATTTTTATGGAGATAAGAAAAGCTGGTAAGTGGATACGAAGCTCCCTTTCAAAGCACTCAGTCAACTATACCTAATCTCTGCACTAGTGACAATCAGAACACCCAGGTTTTCAAAACTCCTTAATTTTAGCCTTGAACATGAGATCATTTTAAGTCAGGTAATGCAGTGAAAAACTTCTCAAATGAGTAAAGATAAATGTAACAAGAAGGAATAATGCTGCAGAAAATACTATGAAAGACAGTGGATTCAAGTAAGTAATATTAAATGAGAAAAAACTTGGCTCAGCTTTTAACGATATTCCACAAGAAATGCCTTTCTTTTTCTAACACAGAGTTGAACTCTTGAATCACTGCAAATGGCTTAGCCTAAGAGGTAGCTGGCAAACACGGTGGCATGAAAAGCATCTTGAATTAGACTTGGTCAGTTCCAGATGAAGATGCTGACTTGAGCTAGTTATAAACAATTCTACATTTCTCTTGTTTTTTTAATTCCTATTTGGGAAGCTGCTGGTCCCTCTCCCAAACATATCAAATGCAATCCGCAATGCAGAAGCTTTGTTACATTCCATTCCATTCCTTGGATGCATTGGACAGTCTGCTGCCTACTCAGGAACCCAAGAGGAACATACAAAATGACACTCTCAATGCACTAAAATGAACACCGGGAGTTCGACAGGAGCACACGTTTACCTTCATTCACCAGCACAACCAACTGCAGCAAGCTGTACTAGTAGCACAGCCAAAATAGGCAGTGGCAAAACTGAGAAGACCCAAGCGTTCCCGAACTTTGATGTAGGTATTAATCCTAGGCTACTGCCATCCTCTTGCTGCCTGATTCTTAATGAGCGCACAAAGCAAAGAGCAGATGGTCAATTTGTAAGTCCGGCAATACTGGCATAATCAACACAGAGTCACTGACCTGTGCCCACATTCAGCCAACCACAGGCAGATTGATCAACCGCGATCATCTAAGAAAAGACCAAAGATGCTTGGAGAACACCCAAAGAAAGGACTTCACTCACCGGGTCAACCAAGGAAAGCTCTTCATGGTCCATGGTAACATATTTACAAAAACTATTATTCATTTCTCTTCATATGCAGTCCTTTAAATCTGCATTTCTCTTTCAGATGCGGGAAGTGGGCATTTTAGTCTTCATCTCTCCCCAAGCATTATCAAAGGGCCATAACACAGTCCCACTTAAAAATGTAAGGAAATATTCTAATGAATAACTACTACAGATGTAAAAATATGGAACGGCCTGTTTTCAGCACTAAAGCAAAAAATATTTCCAAGCTGCTTTGCTAATTCGACTAAAAATATGCCAGGCAGCATCCGGTTTATCAGTTCTGTTTCTGAAGTGAACTCTTCATCCTTCCATTGGAGGTTTGAAGAAGGACACAACTACAGTAAGGTCAGAGGCGTTAAGCAGTCAGGCCACAGGGAAAAAAATAGGCATGCAACATAGAACAGCCTTGGGTTTTTTCTTTTTCTCGCAAATGAAGAAATGTACTATAGAAGCCTCCTACCTGTCTGACACTTTGCACCTCCAGCAGTCAAGGAGCAAAAGGCACATTAGACAGTTGTAGGACTCCTATCTGGAAGAAGCCTAATGTTTCCTGTCCCAATCCAAAGACACTGGTCCCAACAGGGCAAGCTATCGAGCAGCTACTTGGGCCAGATTGGTGAGGTTATAGTTATTTACTTCTATCAATTTAAGCCCAAACTGTAAATGCTTATTCAGTCTTCTTACAGCTTTAACAACTCAAGCAAGATGATGACCACCATTGCAGGGCTAAGCTGCCGTTTACTACTACTTAGAATTAAGTCAAAAGTAAAAGCAAAAAGACAGATTTGGAAAACCTAAAGCACTTTCAAAAAATTACACTCTGCTCCAAGACCTAACACAGTAATAGACTCTCACAGGAATAGCTATTTCCCTGGCAAGATAGTGCAATAATGCAATTACTGCCATTTAATTAATTTATATTCTCAAAATCTGTCTCCTTACAATTTCTAAGTATTTTGCTTTAACATGAAGACAGGATTTTCTGCCCTGGTTTGCCATAGCAACCCCTGCAAAAATGGCAGTTGTCTATAAAAAGGGAGGACTCTTTGAGCATGCATGCATGGTTTAGTATGGTTTGTTTTAAAGCAGGTCGGAGCACAATGGGTCTTTTCTAACGTGTGGGATTGAACACCAAGAAAACTCACTTCAAGGGCTGCCACGCTCCTCTGCAAAATGAAATGACACTGCTGCTAAGTCTGGATGTAATTACAGATGTGAAAGGACGGTTGTGAAGGTTTCCTTGTATCTTCCTCTCCCTCCCATACTATAGATGTATTTGCCATACCGCTGTTAACATCCCGAACAAGTAACATGCAGCAGACTTAACATTTCCTTTCATTTTGTTTTAAGTGTTAGTATACAGTGGTGGCTGTCAAGGCACGTTTACCACTAAAGAATGAGACCTTTGTCTGCCTCTGTTGCAGGCAGAGCTCTCCCCTGCCTGCCCATGCAGCCCCAGGCAAAAGCTATACCGGGAAGCCTTGACCTCCGGCCCAACAAGGACACTTAGTAGGGCTAAGGGTAATCCCGACTCCTCCTTGCTCATTCAGTTGCTTGAGCTGTTTGAAGCAATCATTACCAACTCAGCTACATTTTGCGGTCATATTATAAAATGAATCATTGTTCAACAGTCCAAGATTGCTAAACTCGTTTTATGTGTGGTTTAGAGTCGAGTCACTGGTTGCTCAGACCCCTCAGAGTTGTACTCCCTCCAGTCTAGTTGCAGCGGGGAAAGCGCTCGTCTTTGGCGCTAGTCCAAACGTAGGATGGTGTAACAGAGCAGAATTTGGCCTCTAGTACTTGTTCTCACGAGCTAGCCAAGATTTTTTCAGCCACTTCCATCTGAAGAGCTTTTACCTCAGTGAGTCTCTAGCTTTTGTGCAGCCTTAACATGACAGCTTCTGGGAACTGAAATATCACTCCTTTTGAGGTACTCCGATTACACCCTCCTAAGCGTAACTTCTCACTACACATTCCTATAGGCACAATTTCTGTTTTAAGAGAGCCTGTGGAATATTTGATGTTGGGATTTGGTAGGAGTGAATGAATACTCCATTATTCACCCTGGTGGTACAGCAGTAGTTGCTCTGAAGTTTTACAATGCAGGGTATTGCTGTCATGACATCATATGACATCATAAATCTCCCACGATTTCTAAAGCTTCTGATGAATGTTCCTACATAACCACCTTGTTAATACATGAAAAAAAAAAGTAAATCAAAGAAAAATCTTGTGCATTTGTGCACTATTTAAAAATCTACGGACAAGTACTAACCGCCTTATGCTTTAAAAACAACTCTACCTTAAGTTCCAAAGAAGAGAAGGTACCATCTTGATTTATGGATGCAGTTAGACAGGGAACCCTGCCTTTACATGAAAGCCTCACAAAGAAAGCTCCTCTGCAAAATATATGAATCTTAATTTCAAGTAATATTTCTAACAAGTTCTCTGAAAACAAAATGTTACTGTATTTCTCTTATTACATCCAAGTGTTTATGATATTTCAACCACAAATAGTCCAAATCAACAAATATTTTCTCCTTCTTTTAAAACCTTCCCACATACACATACATATTAGTCAAGCTAAAGACCAATTACTCAGTCCTTGCCAAAAAGGTGGATATTTGCCATCCCCACCTTCAATCAAACACATACACACACATAAACTAAAGCAACACCATAGCCTACTGTGAGGCTCCTAACCTCAGGCTTCTCATGTCTCCCTACTCTGCAGCTTTCTCCTTCCTCTGGTCTTAAGAAAAGTACTTGAAACAAAGTCAAATCTGACCTATATTAAGACAAACATGCTTCCCCACTTTCAGTCTCAGAGCTCCCATGCTTCTCTTCCTCTGAGGACACAGGTCATCTTTCTCCATGACTCTGCAGAGGTAGGAGGACTCCTATGGGTAACTTCTATTTTGTTGTCCCAGTCTAAGTCACTGTATCTCAGGTATTCACATAAGCAAGCAAGGACCTAAACCAAAGCTTCTACAATATATTATAAAAAATAATCAAATTACTGTGAAGATCATAAACAAAAAATATCCTGCAAATGGATGGCTTTCCTATAAGGAAAAATGTTCTGTAGTAAAATGGCTTTGGCCTATCGCTCCTGTAGGTAAATAACTCACTCCAGAATAGCTGTATTGAGTTTGTTTTTCTGTGTTAGGATACAGCTGAAAAATTACATGGATGGAACACCCCAAACAAGCTCTTTGCAAACAATCAACAGTGGTTACTGATCCTACAGATAAACGCATCTGAAGCTGTTACCCATGCTCTCTACCTGCCTCCCAACAGATTATTTACTTCTTCACATAAAACAAGTTTCAAACGTAGCTTGAGATATGCCTGGAAATAAAAAAAAATCACGTTTCAACCTCTGCCCTCAATTGCATCAGTGGAAATCGAAAACTCCACTGACTTCAGAAGCATTTGACTTTATTTACACTGCTCTTATCCTAAAAAATGGCTTAATTTTCTTGTAAAGAATCCCTTACTGAAGCTACAGCACCAACAATTATGAACACTAACAGCATTGTGTGTGCTGATTTTGGACTCCACATCACACACCTGGATGCCCATTTAACTCCTGCATTTCACTCAGCCTTCACACCAAGACAAATCTTTCTAGTTCAATTTTTGGCCTTACTACAGTTGTACCAGAACACTGCATTTAAGTTTCCACTATTGCAAGGAATATTTGACTCAGAGATACACACCTTACACTTAAGTTTTAAGAGGTCAGGACATTATCTCTGTTAACTACCAGCTTTTTCACTTCTGTTCTTAACTTTTCCTACTAATGAAGCAAAGCCCCAAATGAAATCGTCAGCCTAGACTCCTCCTGGCTCCAAAAGCCATGTTCATGGCATGTAGTTCCTGCTTTGGCATCTCTTGTCCTTTCCCATCTCTCTCTTCATAGGACGTTTAATGGAAAGCACTGCTTTTTCATAACCTTCGCTAAACTCCGTTAGCTCCCTTAAGTCACTTTCAGCCCCAGTTTTTCTCAATCCCTACACTGTTCTGCCAGAACATCAGTAAGACACTAAATAGTCCATGTAGTTTCAGGGAAATATCTAATCTGCTATTTTTGCAAGTTCAAATTGCTGAGCTGCCGATAGTAGGAATGGAATAACAAGATATTACTCAAGTACTGAAATCCTCTTTTTTCTGGAAGAATTAGAAAACATATGAACTGTCCTATAATATTCAGTGGTTTGCTGAGCATGACTATGGTCCAGCCACATGCCATAGTGTATATATAGCCTTACAAGTTTATAACATACTGAGGTTTCTGCTTAATTTAAATCTGCTACTGAATTCTAATACCTAGTTCTCTTGTTTCCCCATCTCCACACATCCCCCACTGACACTCGGTGCCAAAGGTTCAGAAATAATGAAAGGGCCACAGGAGGCCCCAGGCATGTTTGAAACCAACACAGACCCATGTGCGATCACACTGTCACATGCCTGCACACCCGCAAGTAATGTGCTTCAGAGAGCAATACTGTATCCCAAAGTTACCAACCAGCTTCTTTTTGTTCCCAGCAAATTAAAATGCTTGGATTCTTTCCTATTCCATGTTCTCATGCCAAAGACAGGATCATGCTCGCAAGCTTCTGATGGAATCCTCTAAGATTTTATTTTTTACCTCTACAAATTAAATTTTTAAAGAGAAGCTGAAGCTCCCCTCATTAAGAGCCCCAGAAGTATGCGAAAGAAAATGTCAAGAATTAACAATGCTAGTTATTATACTCCCACACAGGGTTAATTTTGTTTCCAAATAGCATGCAGAAGTCTGTCCCACCCATCAGATGAGCTACTATACTTCTATTAGCATTCTGGCACCTCCTTCTGTACGAACATAGCCCTTTTTCTATAAAGCATGTTATATAAATTACTTAAGCAAGCAAGCACAGACATAAGGGATTTTTTTTGCTTCCAGATTTAAACTCATCACTCCTTGTATCATACAGCATCCTCTTACCCCTAAATACTACATCACACAACTAGCTGGATGTAAAAAGACATTCAGTAGATGTACGAGACCGGGGAAACCAGGACCAGCCTCCCTCTATAAAGAAATTGCTACAACTCAAGACCTGACTCAATGGGCCAACAATCCACACCAAAATTAAAACATCCCATCTTTCTTCCTGTTAAGATACAAACTGCACCTTGCAACTGCTCTGGGAAATAACTGCAGGTTTTGTAAAAGACAAATGCTATGTCCACATAAGAAGTTATTTTGTCATAAACCACTTACATTTTGTATCTAAAAATATGTGGACTAGGGGCTGCCTATCTACTACAGGATATGCATGCTACAGCTACATTGCTGCAAATGCAAATATAGATACACATCTTGCCGTACAGCACATAGGATGGTTTTAATAGTCCTAAATACAGTTCAATTAACAGCAGCTTGCATCCATACCCAGTTCCTGGATACATGGCCAGATAAAATCTAGACAAAATGCTAAGCACTCAAAGGAAAACAAAGTACATGCTGTCTATTAATTGCATGGGAGTTAGCACTGCCATCATGTAATCCTTGGTGAAAACATGATTATTTTTTTTTTATTTATTTATTGCGATCTGTTAAAAGTCATTCCGTTTAAACAGCATTGCACAATTTCCAGACAACTGAATCTGTGAAAAAAGCCTTATGGCTTTGTGTCAGGTCTTTCCACATTATTATGGTGCAAAGGCTACATAAATTTATCTCCTTCTAATTCTGGATTTTTTAAAATATCAAGACACTGGGGGTTTTTTTCCATCTGCAGCTAAGATTCCTCCATCTCCCTCACATTTACATGCAAAACCAGAGTTTATGCACAAGAGACACAGATCAATAAGGGAAGGATTCAGGAGAAGCCTTGAAGATGTTTGATGGCAATTTTGTTCTGTAACCGCCCCTCCTTCCACAAAACCCACGTTGCAACCATGGGGCACCACAGTGCCACGTCAGTACTACAGCCGTACCTGCAACTCTGTCCCAACCTCGCTTCAACAAGAAGGAGAAGAAGAGTGGGACAGGGGAGTTGCTGTACCTCAGTGAGATGGTGCAGGTGCTTACCACACTACCAAAAATCACCCTGCTGTCCCTCACAGAGACATGACATTGTTATTACAAACAGCATAGAAACACTTGCTCTCTTGGCTGTCTCTCTTCTTTTTTGCTTTCTCCCTCCCTGCTTTCCTGTACAGACACACTCAAAATCATAAAGCATAAAAAGTCCTCGAAAAATGAAATTTTACTACAGAGCTACAGGAAGGTAAGGGAAAATAATCTCATGGTTTTATGGTAATAAAAATATTCCTTAACTTTGTTACTGAAATCACTTTGGATTATTAGGCATAAATGTTTTTTAAAAGTGTAATCCACATTTTATCATAAATGCTGCAGTTTTTGGCTCATATGACTCACACCAGACCATGGAAGCTCTCGAGCTAAAAATTATTACATTTCTTTCCTACTTGCCTTTATGAAGTGCCATACAGCCCTTTTGGCCCCCTTCTAGAAAAATTCATAAATGCATACATACGTTGGGATTTAGACAATTTGGCACCGGTCTTTTAGTATGTGGGAAAAACAATCAGCTTAACAGAAGCAGCTTTATATCAGTAAACTTTGTAATAAAAGTACTTCTGGCAAAAATAAATAAAAGAACTTCTCTATTATACAATACCAAACTAATCCTTGTGATAAATTTATTAATTCAACCCTCAAAAGGTCAGTGGAATATTAATTTGTTCCCTTATGAACAATATACTAGCACTAAATAATGTAATAGGGTTGAATCTAATCTGGTTAAATAGACGTTCAGTAACATTCAAACAGCCTTGGCACCAACACTGGCACAGTTCAGTACAAAATGGTAAATTTACTATAATCCACTTTAAACTTTCAATGACAGAATAAAATTCCATCAAGGGTAGTTACAAAAGACAAATCTTTAATAATTGCCAGTTACTACCACATTCTGCTACAAGGGTAATATTCACTTCTTAAAGTAATACATCACTTTGTACTGGTAAATACCCAGTTGTTTCTGAAGAATACCTACTGGTTGTGCTTTAGGGGAAGGAAGGGGGATTTGTTCAAGATTCCTCCAGAAGTCCCCAGGAGGGAAGGAAATCCTAACTCTGCAGCACCACAGCATCCCCTTGGGTTACATGGCACTAAAGGGGCCACGGCAGGACCTACATTTCCCTTTACATCAGAGAAATGCCCACCTCCAGTACACTGTCCTATACACCAACCGCACTTCCCCACTAGAAATCAGACTTGTAATCCTTCACCTGTGTGCTCTAGTCTAGATCATGGCATCTCATTCCTAGTTGGAAACTACCATTTCACATACAGCAAGTCACCTTTTTCTGAGATAAAGCACGCTTTTGAAATCAACAGGTCTTTGCGAACAAAAGAAAAGTTCCATATTTGATCCAAGAGGCAGATCCCGCTGCTTCTATGAATGCATATAAAACATATTTCCTTTGCAACAGATTTATCCCATTCTGCATAGGGTTTTATTTTATGGGTGGGGCTGTTTTTTGTTGATTTGGGTTTCTTCGTTTCATGGCAATTAGTTGTAAAACACCTTAAGATGCATTGCTAGAACGACTGCTCGACAAAGAGCATTTTGTATCTTATTGTAAAATATTCAGACACTCAACCCAAACAAATGGTGTCTGTAATAAAAATACTGCCATATATCTTCATTTGTACTAGAACAAATCAGTTTTATTTGTTCATTCTGCATTTTAGTGTCATAGGTCTCTTAGAAAAGATAATTTATAATTCCTTATGCAATTAGATATGAAATTAAGTCATCTTACTCTGCAGAAGAATTTATAATAAAGAGACCAGGTTCAACCAGTTCCACTGAAAATATTTTGATAGCGTCAAAAAAGACAGCATAAAAATCTTTAGTGTTTTAACAAATTAACACATGCCTTTTGGGTAAAGTACTGTACATGCTGTTAATCTTTTAATTAGGTTCTCAATTTCACATACACATTTATGGTAGGGGGGATTTTTAGTGATCAGAAAATGCAAATGCATAGTGTTGCTATGCTCTTTTAGCAGAGCTATCAGAAAAAAAAAAAGAACTAGTATGCGTAGCCCTCTATTTAAAAGCTCCACAATAAAATATTAATAAATCTTTGTGAATATTACCAACAAAATACCATTCTTCATTCTTTTAAGCAAACAAATACAGCTTTCAGATTAACAAAAAAAGACTTGTTCTCCACACTCAAGCCACAGAAAAAGAAACTTTTATGTTTGTAATGCACGTAGTTTTTAGACCCATCATCAACATTTAAAAATATGTAATTGATGCTATCTATAGAAATGGATACATAAATAGTGATGTTTGAAACACATTCTACAGTAGCACTTCACAAAATGTCAATTTTCTTATGCTGACTGCTGCACAATTCTGCCTAAACATCTCCTTCCAGGATCTTGAAACTATTTAGTATTATCTATAGCTCATTATTTGATACATTCTTTTCCTCAAGCATTTGGTCCATCCTCAGTTACAACATAAGATAAACACTTCCCCCCCCCCGACTATTTCACAGATTCTATAGCTGGTGCCGAAAAAAAACCTACTCAGAAAGGTACACGAATTGCCATGAATTAACAACCCCTATGCCAAGGGACATTTGTAGCATGGAGTTGTCACTGTGAAAGGAGGAACCATCTACTAGCTATCCCACATAATGATTTTTGTTAGAAAAAGGAAAAAGGCCAAAATGTGGCTAAGCAGTAAATATCTTATAAAAACAAAGTATGAAAGCAATTTAGCTAAGAATCCTGACTGGCACACGCATTCTCCTCCTAGTTTGCTTGTTTGAATTTAACTCTTTATTTGTAACTGTGGAAACAGACAGGTGAAGTCAAAGATGCTGCACATACAAAACTGGGGAGTGAAAACGGAATAAAATACAGACCCCAGATCCCAGGATTACTATAGCTTTATTGTTTAATTGACAGCTACTTCATCCTAGAAGAATTATTTTTCTGTTTGAATAAAGTTGAAAGTAAAATCGCCCATAAATACCCAGTGAAAAATACCCCAACCTCATCTCATTCAACTTGATGCAATGCCTTCTTTCAATCACACCTGTATAAACAGGTTTTTTTTTTTAATTGTGTGGACAAATCAAAGGTATTCACTGGCCGAAAGCAAGACAGAGTATGAGCAATTCTCCATAAGCCCTGCATTAGTACAGAGACGAAGAGACAGAGTATGAGCAATTCTCCATAAGCCCTGCATCAGTACAGAGACGAAGAGACATGCACCCTGAATAACCAAGTAGCTCAGTGGACAGGAGGAAGACATACACCCCACTTCTCTCAGCCACAGCTTGAATTTGAACCTTCATCAGTACTCTCTGAGTGAGTTTCCAGTAAGCAGGATAGTAGGCAAAAGGAGGTGACTAATAGCATGGTCTTTTGCTCATCCTTTTCCATTCTGTAAATGCAGCCATTTAATCTCTGGCAGACCCCCAATGACAAACAATGCAGCAGGGCAGATTGCCCTTGTAAAATTCAACTGGTACGAAAAGATGCAAACATCAAATACAGCTGCTGATTGACAGGTTCATTTATAGTCCAATAAGGGCCAGGAGGATTAAAACCAGGTCCCTTCTACAATGCTCACACGCAGCAGCGAGAAACCCTCAGAGTTGACCCTTTGCTGTCAATGCCAGAAGGATCTTTCCTAAAGAGATGACCAGACACAGAACAGGGGTCAGTGCTTGCCCTCTCTCTTTTTGTTTTTTTTTTTAATAACCAGGAAACACTTTCTGTTTATCCCCTTTACATTTTCTCCCTTTGCTTTGTCAGGTCTTCAGTTTCAAAACAAACTGGTTTTCATGCTTAGCTTGTCTATGTGGTTAACGGGGACTGAGAAGCACTGCCCTACACCGTGAGCTTGCAAGGGACCGCGCAGCCAGCACTGTTGCTCTCCACATGCTCAAACCAATTCCCCTTCACAGGTGCAGTGAGATCCAGACTGGGGCACTGATGATAAATGGACTTCAGACAGACCAGCCAGCAGAAAAAACTGCTTTCTCCCCAACAGCATATCCATTATAAATGCTGCATAGGGGAACCTACGCCCAAGGCAAAGCAGAGATCCTAAAAGTTGGGAGATGCTTCCCAATAAGCAGAAGCCAATCTGGGGGATGAGCCCTGCCTCTGCTAGGTTAAAGAAAGAAGTGGCTGGAGGAGAGCTCAGCTTTGTGTCCCTGTGGGGAAGGCAGATGGGGCAAGGAAACCTGCAGCTGGAGCGAAAAGCATCCCTCGTGCCACAGGGTTAAAATACTGCTTCCTTTACCTAGAGCAGGGACTGAAAAAAAAATAAGTCTCAGCAGACAAGAATGTCTAAAAAAGGAAAAAAAATAAGGAAAAAAAAAAGCTACCCTAACATGTTAACCACCACCAGGCTTTGCTCTCCTCATACTACCGAATGTTTAAATATTTAACTTGTTACCTAACAGGCTGCTAACTGCACCTCATTTTCCTTTTCTGGACAGAGGAAGACCTAGTCTAACCTAATTTATTCCCATTTTTAAATACAGCACTGTTTCATTATCAAATTCATGCAAGAAAAAGACAACAAAATTTTATTTTAAATTAAAATTCATAAAGACCATTTCCTAATTTTCCTCAAAAATACCAGTGGTTCATGGGCTTGTGGTCTTAGCTGAGAGGTTGGGAAGGGGGCCAAGAAAAATTAGAATTTATTATGCACTGGTCTAAGTTTTTAATTGAGTACACACAGGCCTTTCGGAGTGAACTTGATTTTTATTTTACCCCAAACTACTATAAGGGTATATAAGGGTTGCAGTGACACAAAAAAGCCTGTGGCTCAATTTCCCCAGCAGTTCCTCATTGGTTTATAAAACTGGCATAATCCATGAAAATCCTCCCTTGAAGAGTGCAAAGCCTGAAGAAACTTCTGTCCTGCAGCGTTATCTTTTTGCACACGGCCTGCAACATAAAGTGAATGGAAAGCACTAAAGAATACAGCCTTCACCAAACAGAAGCACAGATTTGCTGTTACGGCCTTAGCAATACTTCTCAGAAACAAAGGGGGAGAGAGAGAAACAAAAGGTTTAATGATATCTACCCATAGCACAGTCAGAGTTTGATCCACTATGACCATGGAACAAACAAATGACACACACGCCACTGCAACAAGTCCACTAGAGCCTCTGGAGCCGTCACTAAAACATGATGCATTTCAAAACGCTTGGCCTCAAACTCCCATCGCAGGTATGCGAAGTCTCACAGACACGCAGGGAAGGAAGAAGGGGCGTTTCACTGGGACAGCTGAAGCCTGCTCTGTCCACTCCGCTCCCTCCACTCCCGCTTACGAGCGGTGCTGTGCTCGGTCACAAACAGCAAATGAGACAGAAGTGCTGAGCTGTTCACGGCTACCTTTGGTTACCCTCCTCTAAGCTGTTCAAACACTAATAAATTACCCATTTACTTATACTACCCAGATGTTTGCCATCTAGAAAAATAGACTATTATTTGTAGAGGTTTTGTTCCATCACAAGAATCCTGTAAATAATATATTGGGATCAGAAAGCCAATACCACGTGGCAACTTCTATACACATCAGCATGGGGGGGTGGCACGAAGAAAAGGAGAGACACTTCCCGACTGCTGGTTAGAAGTTAAGAACTTTCATGGTGAACTTATAAAAAAATCAAGTATTCACTAGAATTCATGCTGTTGGGATAAAGAGGTTACTTAAAATAACACTACAGATGGAGAATGAGGGTGAAAAGTAACCTGAAAGGTTGGGTTATTAACTGGATTTTGATCTTTTGTTTCCATATATGTATTATACTTTTATATAAATACACATTTGTATGTGTGCATATGTATAAAATATATGTGTGCACTTATATTCTAGATTAAACTATAAATATATGTGTTTATATATATAAAACAAAATAAAACATAAAATATATTCTTATATATATGAATATGACATCCTAACATTTCTTTCTGTGTCACATTTTCCACAAAAGAAAGCCCACACTAATTTTAGTAAACCCTACAAATATAAGCAGCTTCAACCTCTACCTCTTCTTTTATTTTTTACGTAAGATTTCTTAAGAGTTCCAAGCAATGTTTAAAGAGAACTCTGGGGCTTTAATTGAAATGGCATGAGATGCTGAACCTTGAACAACAGTGTCTTTCAAACCCTGTGTCCATTATTCACTGAAATGCCTATCAAAGAAACAAAGAAGGAAGAGGTTTTCAATATTCTCATTAAATTCTGACTTTCTCTCATGGTTCCTGTAATTGAGTTTCACTTACAGTTGTCATGAAGTTTTGTAGAGTAGACAAAACAGTGATTTGCTGGTAAATATCTGTATACAGGGAGGGAAATAAATATTGAGTAGTACTCAGCCCACTTTCTTCAAACAACGGAGAAAGACAAAGAATACAACTCAAGCAATGTACAATTCAAGAAGGAGCAGCTTTTACAAGGATAACTTTGATCTGGATGGCTGAGTATCACTGCAAGAAAATCAGTCTGCTTAGCAATTCCAGACAAGCTGTCATGAAATTGCATGTCAGAGTTTACCGCAAGGTGTCCATGTGACATCGTACCATCGTACCCTTCATGTATATTACTGTTAAATTGTTTGATTTGGGCCTTTTACAATTTCACCTGCAAAACTGGAGAGAAGAAAGAAGAGCT
Source organism: Buteo buteo (assembly GCF_964188355.1). NCBI lineage: Eukaryota > Metazoa > Chordata > Aves > Accipitriformes > Accipitridae > Buteo > Buteo buteo. The sequence continues at coordinate 22,894,726 of NC_134175.1, forward strand.
TACCCACAAAAAGTGTCCCCAGTAGAAGCAAGGTGGGCAAAGGGGATTACTAAAGGTAAAGAGCCATTAATTATAGATGGAGTAAGATGGAACTGCTGAAAAGAGCTTCAAAGAGGGCTGGGTTGGTTTCTTTTGTTTGTTTTGGAGTGGGTTTTGTTTTGTTTTGATTTAAGATGCATTGGTTTAGCAGGGTGATCATACTCTGCAGCAAAAGAGCTTGAGCTGAGAGAAATAGAGCAACTCTACATGGACTGACAACTCTGTTAGGTGAGACCACCATGTCATCTCTGTATAAACGGAAAAGAAAAAAGTAGCAGCAAACAGTGACAGAGCCAGAAAATGACCCAACGTTTAGTCTGTTGATCGCTGTAATGTCTTGTTATTTAAGTCATTATATCACTAGTGTCTCTCCTATTCATTAAAGCCAGAATAATACTGACTAGAAGGTCTTTCATCACATAGACAGGGAGCCACAGCTCAGACAAAAATGACACTGGGCACTTGGCTGAGGAGTCAGAAGATCCCAGATTATAGCACCCTTGTAATTTATTGCACATTATTCACAGGAGAAACCTGAACTCAGGTTTCCTCTCATTTTTCCCATATTGCTACCTTGCACTTGTGTTAAAAATAGCGTATCTGGTCTTCCCAGCTGCAGCAAACTTAGCTGTATACATCAAGCACAGTTTAGCAGGGTTTCACCACACTTTTACTGTACCTTTCTTGATACAGAAATATAAAACCAGTTTGTGCATTTTCAATACAGCCCCCAGCTGGTATGTTCTGCCTTTACCTGACATTCAATTGGAAGCTACTGTGGACCTGGAGACAGCAGAGATGGGAAAATTTTACAGGATCTTTCCCTACTAATCATCCACTGAGGTCCTTCCAATTGCCCCAGAGCCCTACCTTCTTGGACCAGCTTAGGCAAATCTATTCCTTCATCAGTATCTACACCCTTCAAATATTTGTACAGGTGGTTATAATCCGGTTAAGTCGCAAGATGGTCATACTGGTCTCACAAAGGCTAGCCAGAGTGAAGGAGCCCAGCATTCAGGCTGCCACATTCTCACACACAGCAGCCTGGGGTTTGGACTGATTCGCTAAATGTCACCTTATCAAAGATCCAGCCTTTGCTTTGAAATACTACTTGAACGCAGGCTGTGAGTGCAAGAGGCTTCCAATAAACAGCAGAGAGCAGGGCTGAGCTCACGTATTTAGACCCTCGAGGGAAACGAACACACTTGCAGTCTGGGTTCCTTCCTGCCCCAGCCACGTGTGCTGTGGATCCAGGGGAGAGCCCTTACATACATGTCTGTGCCTTGGTTTCCTTGCTATGCAGTCGGGAAAGCCACCTTTCTCTCTGCTGCAGCTTGCTGCAAGGACAGCTCCGCTAGTGCTCCAGAGCGCAGTGCTCTGCAGAAGCACCAAAGCCAAGCCAAGCCTGTCTCACAACTTCCCGTGGCTGCAAGCAACATCAGAGCCTCGCAGGCAAGGCAGCTGGAGAAGGACACTTGGTTCTGAGATACATCTCTGGGTGTCATGACATTAGCGCAGAGGTACCCCATCAACTACTCTGGCCAGGCACTGCCTGGCAGCAGCAAAATTCTCGTCTTCCCCACTCCAGTCATGCAAGGCTGTCAGGGCCGATGCTGTCTGACCTCAGCTCACTAAATCACGATCCCCACAGAGCATCACTCTCCTCCATGCCCAGCTACTGCAACTCCACATAGCAAGGCAAGATACCTAAACCTTTTCTGTTTCTCCTTCTTGTCCTACTGCTTCCCCACTGACCACTGCCAGCGTCTCCTTCCAGCCTTCCACTCTGACCAGCCACCCCAAGCAATTTGCAGCCACAAGGCTTCCCACTCTTCACTCAGCACCACTAGAAGAAACCAGACTGTATGAAGAAGGGCCTCCAAGGCATTAATACAAGGCACTGCCTCTTGCAGCGGCTGCGCTCATGGCAATACATTGCTTGAGAACCAGGGTTTGGCAATCTCTACAGTGACAGGGATGGGAAAGATCTAATGTTTCTCTCGCTCTGTGTTAACTTCCCTCCACTGTTTTCTCACCTCTCCTTCTGCTCCATTTGGCATCTCAGCGCCATTTCACTCTTCTGTACACCCCTTTCCTTGTGGTGGCCACCCACAGCAACTAACCCAAGTGCACAGACAGCAGTCAGGGCAGGTACTCCACACTGCCCTGCCAACACACCTAGCAGAAGCACCTGGGAGGAGAAGGCAAACTCCGTTTCAATGGCCCATTCAGCTTTGCAAGCTTTTGCAGACAATGTACATCAGTTCTGCATATACACTCACAACAGCTAACAAGGAACTGGTCAAAAGAAAAAAACATATATACATATATCCACAAGAAACCACACTATTTTCTTTTCCATATGGATTCTAAGAAAGTAGAACTTGTTAAAAGCATCAAACTAGCACTGCTCTTCCTCTACCCCACACTGAGGAGGGAACCAGCTTTCACAGCAGGTCCCAAAGCTGCAGGACTGCACACAGGGTACTCCAGACTGCAGCTACTTTCATACTACTTTGGTCCCAGCACTCAGCATTGTATACTGTATGTATATATCAGTTCCCTTCTCTTGCAAAGCCCAGTTAGAACACCCCACCCACCCACCCACGCAAACAAAAAAAATCGTATCAGGGCATGTAAATGTTATTAAAGTACACATAGAACAGGTGCCCCTTTAAAGCATGGCTCTTTTCCTCTCTGGAAGGCACATGAAGCAGGTTCCCTAGTGTCAGGTGTAAACTCAAGTGATGAAAGAAAAATACATAAATGTTTATTAAACCTTTGTTGCCATTCACACCACCAACTTTCACACCCCAGTGCCAAGCTGTTAACGAATTCCCATGCTGTTCCAGAAGACTTTTCACAGCTCCTGTCAGAAAAGGGAAGTTTCACAAGGGCAGTACTCGCTGGAAAAGTCTCTGCTCTCGCCACCATCGACAAAAAATGTTCACAACCAGCTGTTTGTGGAATAAATGTGTCCTGCCCAAACTGTGTGGGAATGAAGAGCTTCTTCCAGTGAGGCACGGGGCCACCTTCATGTATACCTCCTGACACATATTTGTTTCAAGATTATTTATGCTAAGGCTTCTCAATTTACCTAATGACCAGGACTAAAAATTAGCCGTGATAAGCTGAGTGACCAAGTGACCACAAGCCAGTACGTGAGGCTCCAGGCCAGACGGTAGCTGTGCACGCAAGCTACAGCTCATATGCTCGGATGCAGCGTCACCTCCTCGGGGAGCTCTGCAGCTCTAGGCTGCTGCCCAGGCAGGCAGCCCTGCGGCAGGGCCCCCTTTTGGGCGCACAGACCCCTCGGGGAGGCAACGCACCACCTACCCCTCGATGCCACGTTTCCTTTCTGGCACCCAGACTCTGCCATGCTGCCATACAGCTGGCAAGTGTGAGGCAGGGCCCTACACACAAGGCGCACACAGCCTGCTCGAGCCTCAGCAGGTTTGTAGAAGTGCCACGGCGAGCCGCAGCGAAGGCGGTGTGAAATCGCATAGCAATGCTCTCTGCTGCCACAACTCTTCTTTTCCCCCACAACTAGCTCTTTTATCTGCCACTGGAGACCCTGTGCTAAAAGGAACAGGCAAAGGCAAGATGCTTCCCACAAGATGAAGGGAACATTGCTACTCCTTTCAGTGATCCAAAACAAGAGGGGGGCGAAATGAAACACTTTCCCAACTCAAAAGCTGACAATTACTACATGCTATATTATGGCTCAGACAGCCTTTACAATACAAAAGCTTTGACGAGCTCACATTTGCTTTGTCCCTGGAGGACACGGGGACACCTACTCATGTCAGTGTTCTGCACAGCATGTTGCTCAAAGCTTTACCATTTTGAAAAATGCACCTGAGGATCTTCAGCTTCTCATGCAGATCTTGTAATTCAGCTGATCTTAAAGCATAAAGAAGAACTAAGTGACTGTTTATCAATGTATATTGCTAAATGAAATCAATCCCAAGCACTAGAACAGAAGCAGACTTTTCCTACAACTGGAATAAGAAAAGCAAATAGCTTTATTGGTTTTCTTCTTTTAATATCAGAAAATTGTGCTCCCAAATAAATCCTTTTATCAACAATTTAGCAGCAAGCTTCTGTCAACCCCAGTTGACAGATTATAGCCCAATATTCTATAAATTTTCTCATTAAACTAAACAATCTGAGAGATCTATTAGCACTCTGTCTCTGCCAGTACCTCATCTCAGCTTGCAGACAGCTAGTACAGAAGCAACATACTACAGAACATGCTGCATACTTCAGCTTCTTATCTTAAAATCAGTATGACCTGCAGTATTTGTCCAGGATGTAAAAAAGACTGGAGAACTGGTCCTTCAGTGTGAAGGTAAATAAAGTGACCAAGTAAGAGAATTGTTACCTGATGGATCTTTAAGGTATTTTTTGTTGTTCCTAAATATTATATAATCTGATGTTTTCTAGTGGAAGGTAATTGCTGCCTTAAAGACAAAAATGCCTAACTCTTTTCTTTTAGGCTAATTACAACAACTAGAGATTCAACTTTTAATTTCTAGATGAGTTATTCGAGCAACACATCAAGCAACAAATTAGTATCTGAACCTGCTCATTGTTAAAGCCTGTAGTTCAAAAATGCAGTGGCCGTTTCCTCCCTGCACAGTGACTAATTTCCTTCGTGAGTCAATCTGTCTCCCTCCTTGCTATTCTCACATCAGAGAGATGCTGCAAAAGCAAGGTTCCCCCAAGTGAGATGCTCAGCCAGTGTGGATCACTGCACTGAATGGCATGTCTCCTTGGAGCAGGTTTCTTGCAAAGCCCATTTCCCTTCGTAAGTGCCAAGAATCAAATCTTGGCCACCTAACGCAGCGTGTTCCACATGTTAGCTCGCAACACGTTGAGCAACTGTGTTAACTGAGATGGATAGCGCTGTCAAACAGGAAGCTGGCTTACCAGGATGGAAACAGTGGGATACGTTGACCTTTTACATTCAGAAAAAAAGTGTCCCTAAAATGACATGAAATGTTTCATATTAAAAAACAAAACAACTACCTTCTCGCAGAGCTTTTATTACCATATTGTGTAAATAAACACATGTGCATGAGCTCTGCCTGTATAAAGAATCTGAGCCTCTCTCACAGAGCAGAGGCTGACAGAGGAAATGAATCATTATCACTCCGCTTGGAAAGAAGTTTGTACAAGGAGCCTGTGCTATTAACCACTGCCTGGAACTCCTGGATTCAACACCACTGCTGCTCCCTCTGTTCACACGTTCAAATACCTAGCTATACAAAATAACTAAAACCAACAGTTATAAAATGCAAATCCCCAAGCAAAGCTTCTATTAAACTACTCTAAAGTGCACAGATTTTATTGGTGACATGGAGACGAAACTGAAGCTTACAGGCTTCTCATCCAAAAGAATAAGCACTGAAATAACCTGTTCAGTATAAAAAAGCCTCTTGAAATGCAAAGTTCATTCTGGAAAGATTTTTCCCAACCTGCCACCTCCTGCCCATCTCCCTCAAGATTAGGATTTTAGGTTTGCTCTTCTCAAGCTGATATTATGGGTGGAGAGAGGAAAGCTTTGTTTATTTTAAGATTTTGCTGCTACTGGAGAATCATCTCTAAGTGGAAGGGACTGTAGAGCTTTACAAAGGGCTTTGCAGCAATATAGTAGGTAAGTGAAAACAGAAATCAGCCTGCACATTTAGCACTACAACTACTGGCCATAAGGAGAGCATGTATATATATAACCATTATATGCAATGTATGATTTTAAAAATGAAAGACTATAATATGCTGTTCAAAATGGCCCTGATACAAAGAGGAATACTAGATACCATCTAGCTGTACACCTAGAGGTTCTATCCAGCTCTTCTGTGCTGACTTCTTCAAAGCAGCAACCTGCTTCATGGTACAGAACAAATGTGTCATGAATATGCTGGCTGATCATTATCACCATATTTCACACTTCAGCAAGATCCAGCTAATGCTTTCTAGGCAGGCTAACAAGGCAGGCCCTGTTGTACACCTAGTTTAACATTAAGCAATCAACACAACTGATATAACCACCTCCAAGATTTGCCAGCGATTTTCTTGCTTTTCCCTTACATCAAACAACCTCAGGTGCTGTCTTCTGCCAGTAAAGAGAAGGCGGAAAAGAACTTTATTGAATACCTTGTGCCTGAGCTGCAGAACTGTGGGAATACCCCAGAGCCAGGAGCGCTGTCTCCACCAGCTGGCTAAAGAGCACATCTTTGCGAACCAGAACGAACTCAGCATGCTCTTCTCGATTATCGTATTCAAGAGAGGCGTCCGACTGTTCCACCACACAAAAGACTGGAATCATCAAACCTAGATGAAAAAAAGAACCAAAACAACAAAGCATCAATAAGAGAGGAACAAGAAGTGTGTCATACATCTCTGATTAAAGCTGTAAATTAAAACACCTCCTAGAAGGCTCATCTTAAGTGGAAATCTGCCTTTCTTCCCTGTGGGATAGCTTTTGTTTTCTTTCCAAGGGAAATACTGAAGTCTCATCACTTGACTCATTTAAAAACCACACTAAAAGCTCCAGAGAATACAATTCAGGAACAGAATCACAGTCAGCATGAGGATGAACAAGATTTCCTAATAAGACCTTTTCAACATTGCAGAAGTTTTCTACAGTTCTATGAATGTCCCTATTCTTTCAGGTCAGAGCTTCTTCACATTCAGCCATACAAAAACCTGACATACAAATGCTGCTTCTGCTTCTCTCCACACAATGAATGTATGGAGCAATCAGCAGAGGCTAGTCCCATATGCAGTTCTTGGCTGGGATAGGCTTATTTGCACATTTTCAGACCATGGCCAGTCTTCCTACTGTGCAAGGAAAATACCCTTGCATTGATTCTGCTGAAAATGATAACCTTGTGTTGGCAGCTGATGGTCGCGCAGACCTGGAGAGGCCAGTGGCTGTTCTCCCGCTGCATGTATGAAGAGAGTGAGAACAGCTCTCTTCGAAAGAGGATCAAGGATGAGGAGGAACCACAGAAGTGGAAAACTCAGGGGGTGGTCTGGATTCAATTTTGTTCTGCTTTATTGTAAATTTACTTTTGTGGTTACAGGATCAAGTCATCTATGGCAATAAATTGTGGGGCATGAACTTAAAGGGATTCAATACTACAGACAGCAGAGAAAGAAGCCAATTTGCAGGAGACAGCCCTACAGTACTCGAAGTGCATGCACAGAGGGAAGATGGAACAGATGGAAAACCTACAGAACTGCACGGTCATTTCCATCGCCTGCTACAGGCCAGGTTGTAGTCAGGGGTGGCAAAGGAAAAACCACTGCCTCCAGTCACAGAAACTTATTAAATGGTTACGTACAATTTGTTAGCCCCTAGATAAACTAGGAAATGCTGGGGCAGAGACAAATCTCAGCCTAAAGCAGTTCTTTAAATGTGCTATCTAAGGCTCATAATACTGCCAGAATGTTTACCTCTAACTCCTGTTCTTCAGAATGCAATATAACCATTTCCAGTAGATAACAACTATGAAAAATAACTGAGTATATTTATGAAAGGCCAGACACAAATCACTGTATTCCTGGACCAGGCACTTCTTTAAGGGAAAAAGAGGAGAAAGCCATATTTCTGTTCTCCTTCTGTACAAAGTCAGTTAAATACCTTCAAGATCTTCTACTATCAGTAGCTTCAGTATCTACAAACGAATAGTTACACACCCCATTAGAGGAGTCACCCTGCCCTGAAATAGATACAGTCATACCAGTAACAACTGCTGAAGGACTTAAATCCTCCTTGTCTTGAATTTGCAGAGACTAGATTTACTTTAAAATATATTTTAGATACACAATTCTCACTTAGTAACCTATCTGGCATGGAGCAGCTCCCAGTCTGACATTCTAACTGCAGGCCAGCAGCAGCAGCTACAAGCCACAATATCCAGTTGATGTGTTTTAGTTCTTTGTTTTAAAACACATCCTGAAGTACTGTGTAAGTAGGTTACGGCATCACATTGATGCTGCTCCCTCTTCACTGCTTGATTCTGGGTTAAACCGATGCATTTTGCAAGTTCAAACAGCCAAATTCTAACATGCAGTGTTAAAAAAAAAAAAATCTCAGTGAAAAAAAATTTCTAGGTGCTTTCCTGAAAAGGCAGTGCAAGGCTGATCCTGTTCCTCTGAAATTAATGACAAAATTTCTATTCCTATCAAAGGTTAAAAATTGGATTCGATTTGTCCATAAATCATTTAACTAGTTAAAAAGAAATTTAACCTCTGTAAGCAACAAACCTCCCCTCCTGTCGAACATACAGTCCATCACAGCACTTTTGATGGGGCTATTAATGTGTATTAATGTCTTAACAAAAGATTAAGATACTTGGCCAAATGCTGAGGCTGTGGTATCAGTTGTGTAACTTGCATTTTGGCAAGACAGAAAAAGTAGGTGAATGCAAACTGATGAGAGGGATGCCACAGCGTGTTTTATCCTCCTGCTGGATGCTTTCCTTGTCACACAACAGTCTTTCCACCTTTTCAGCACAGAAGTTGCACCTATTCTCCATACTCGTTTACCGTCTCAGTACAAAGAGGATCTCAAACGCTAGAACTGATGTCGTAGATGACATCACTTTATGGATGGCAAAAACGACCCACAGGACTCTTGCCCATTATGACTTTCCTGCCCCTTCCTGCTGCCCATGCTTGCAGGGACCCTGCTACAGAAACAGCTTTTGCAAAAACATCTCTGAACTCAGTGACCCAGGTAACTGACGATAAGCAGCTATTAGTACCTACAAAACAGAGAGCAAAGGGCAGGTTACCACATCTGCCATTGCTAGCCCAGCCTCATGCCTCTCGCTATAGCATCTGGAATCTTAATACCAATCCTATTTTACTAAAAAACAACAGTAATCCAACTTATTTCCAAGTAAATCTCACTCCAAGGAAGTTCCATCTGCTTTGCCCTCTATTTCACATTGGAGAGTTAAGCTATAATGTCTCCAATGGATTTATTGCCTCAAACTTGTTTCCTGATGTTATCTGAAGATAAATTAACATACTTCCAGTACATTGGAATCAGAAGAAAAAGTATCTGCAGCCAAAAGTCAGCATGCTCTTTACCCACAGATATACACCATGTCTTGCCCCTAGATGCATATATTACACCTCCAGCTCACTACAGGGCTCTTGCAGAAGAGCAATGCAAGTTAGTCACTGCTCATTGTCATTCCAGCTGAAGAACTTAGAGCGATACTCAGAGAGCAGGAGACCAAGCATCCGTAATGAAGTCTCGCACGCAGTGCTACAGCAATGCAAGCCAGCCTTACTCATAAATCCTGAAACTCTTCAGCTCTTTCCCTAATGCCTCATCAGCTAGTACTACTGTCATCCTCCCTCTCCCATGCATACGCACAAAAAAGGCTTAGGTCCCTTCTGCACTGAACTTCCATGCATTCGCTCTCCCACCTTTAGAGAGATGCTGCAGTGAATGATGCTGTACAGCTGATGGTAGATGACATACAGCACTGATTTTCACACACGGAGAAAACAAGGGGTAATCTGAGGGCTAAAAAGGAAACAGGTTGTTTTCTTAAAGGATGAACACAATGCCGGAACACACACAAAACATTAAGAGCTATCACAAATTATACAAAAGACTTTTTCTCCTTGATGTTAATTCACTTAACTGACTTACAAGCAGCAATTTCGTGCTTCTCACAGAACTCTGACCCCATATAGATAGCATCTGCATGAAATGCTAGGGGAGCATAAAACAAGATCTACATAAAGGCTTTTGTAAGGACATCCATACACAGCAAGAATTCCTTCTAATCCATGGAAGAGAACAGGTAAAAACTGTTCCCACTATTACCCAGAAGAACAGAATGGTTATCAGTAGCTGTTACCTTTGTATAACATATATTTTTAAAACAAATCAGAGATGGGATTTAAGCTCCACTGTTGCTTTCACAGATAAGCTGCAATGTACAGAGAAGACTTCGTAAACATAGTTGCATTTTTTGCGAAGACTCTTCTAAGGGGCAGGGAAATTAAGAAGAAATTAAATTTGCATCAGAGACCCATGTTCAAATGCACATTTTCTCGTCCTTGCCCATTTCAATCTATAGTTTTATTTCACCAGGGAGCAACCCATTCTTAAAAATGAAGGAAAGAGAAACGGGTATTTCATTCAGGAAGTGAAAACTCTAGAAGTGAAAACTCTAGAATTGTAAGATTTGCAAGTAAAACCTGTAAATTTCTAATGACCAAATAGAAGGACAAGACAGAGCATATATTAATAAATCCTTCACTATTTCTTTTGTTCATTTGCAAATGATGCTTTGTCCAGTGCGTTCTTTAAAGCAAGTAATAAACGTGATACTATCAGCATGGAACTTCTATGCATTGTCCACACCCACATAACCATCATAGGCTTGGCACTTCAAGCAAAAAAGAAAAGCATACAGAAAGCTGAGGAGGACATTAAACTATTTCAGCCACACACCTCTCCAACCCTTAAACAGGGAGCAGCGCTTGCATGTCCTAATAAGTATAATATGAAGATGAACCAATAAGAAGAGGCACCAATAAAATTTGTGTCTTTTTAGATTAAAATCTGTTTCCATCAGCACAAGTTTTGAGCCCTGTCTAGGTGTTATTTAATTTAATCTAATTTGAACAATTTCCAAACATCAGCTTGATTAATTTCAACAGCATGGTGTTATGGAAAGATTTACTGTACAGCAGTTGTATAGCAGGGAATTAATAAAGAAGCCAGTTCTTAGCCCTGAGTAACATGAGGTTTTAAGACTTCCCAGATTTCTAGTGGGAATACTTCACAACACAAGCATGTTTTCTTCTGGGAGTGAAACCCACCAAAATTATTAAAAACTGAGATCAAGTGGTGGTGTCAAACCCAAAGGAAATCATTCTACAGTGGAGAGATTTTTATCAAATGAAGAAAGTGGAAAATAAAGTTTTTGTTGTTGCTGTTGTGTTTTGGGTTTTTAGGTTTTGTTTGTTGGTTGGTTTTGGTTTTTTTAAACAGAACACAGACACACACGCAGAGTAATCTCCCTCAAACACAAAGCAAGTTTCTATGGTTAGGAGTTCAGAAAATTCATAACTACTGAAAACTCTTCATTACTGTATGCAGAAAACATTTTCCCTAGCGGAGACTGTAACGTGGGTCATTCTCTAAGCTAGTCTTTCCAATACAGAGAAAAGAAAAAAAAAAAAGAAAAAAGAAATCAAGGCAACAGCAAGAGCAGAATCCACAAATGTTTATTCCCATGCACACCTCAAAACACTGAATTACGAGCAACTTCAGCTGGACTTCTAAGATGAGACCCTTACCCTGCGACAGAGACTAGGAAGCTCAATTAGCAAAGCATGGGTCGTCTTGAGGAAATTATCTAGACAAAGATTCCATATATTTAACAATAAAGCATGCTTCCCCAACTGGCAATAACCACAGGAAGCAATCAAACTAAAAACATTTCCTAAACCTAATCTGCTTCCGTTTTTTCCTTAAGTGAGAGCCCTTTATCCAGCAAAGGCAGTGAAGGGAAAGCAGTCCATTTATTTTTTCCTCTTAGTGCTGCAATAGAGCTGACCTTACATGTACCGATTTGGTATTTAACTCTTTCGCTTTCTTTTAAACAAATTTGAAAAATGAACCTAAATTGAGAAAACTGTTTTAAGAGGCAGAAATCAGCATCCATGCGGCACAGGAGAGGTTTGCCAGTTCTCCTCATATCCTGCAGCTCTAATTAAAAAGGCAGAAACCAATTAAGTTTGACAGCTTTCAGTTATTCAGAAATACCTGAATTTCTGCACCAAAGATGGCCATCCTACATCCTAGTGAAACATAAATCCCTAATTTCTATTCTGAAAAACTTAACACGACCACCAAGAAAAAAAAAAAGAAAGGAAAAAAAAAAAGTGAAGCTTGAAAGCTTCGGCATGCCACCTTCTTCAAAACGGCGTAACCTGCAAATCCTGAAGTGATCAGAAATGAGAACTTAGTGCTTATGCTAATAACCAGAGGTTTCTATTCAAGACTCAACTAGCTGAACAAACATAGAATCATAGAATCATTTTGGCTGAAAAAGACCTTTAAAATCACATATAATGAGAGAAAATAAATTTGTAATGAGAAAAGATCAACTGCATTCCAAAATGTTTTTTTCTAAGAGGAAGGACACCAAATAGTATCTGAAAAACCAGTTCTTTGTGCTGATGGTGATATGAGATCCTCCCCAGAAAATCCTGCAGAGTCCAGTGGAAGGCTGCAGATACAGGATACGCAATGACATGCTGAACAGGCACAACCGTACCATTTCCACAGGGCCACACGTACATGACTATTCACACTCAAGAAGGATCAGGCTTGAAGCAGATCCCAGGTTCAGCCCACGCCTGTGCAATTCAGTGATGAGGTGGAAGAGACAGAGCTCACACATTTCAGCAAGGGTTAGTCATGTCCATTAAGGCTCACTTTCAAGCTACCCCATAAATTATAAATATAATTAAATCGGACAGAATATAAGCTGTTGGCACTTAACTTACAATAAATGCTTGGTTTGGGTAAATGGACTGTGTTTCAGCCTTTTACGTATCAAGCACCAGCTTACAACAGTCTCATTATGAGGCTGAGAATTCTTCCACTGTAAATCTTTTTTAATGGGAACTAGAGGAATGACTTTGCAGTTGTTTGTCACTAACCGCTCGGAACCACGTGAAGAAAGCTGTGTGTGCACACTGACAGGCGGCCAGCGGGAAATCTCTATGTCAAATACAGGAGACCGTATCAGGATCTTTGCAATGTACAATCCTATGCAAAACAAAAGCATCAAGCACCTCATTACAGCAAAAGGTTTTGTTTAAAAACAAAGACCTTGCTTTCTGCTAATCCTCTGCTCTCCAATGTGTTCTAGACAAAACGTAAGATATCTGATTTTGCGTATAACCAGTAATGCGATGTTGTTAAACTCCTACTCTTCATGGGTTTATAAGCCCGTTGCAAATAATTTGTTCCAGGATGCAATTTGGTAAAGAAGAGCTCAGTCCACAGATGATTTTAATACAACATTTGCCAAAGAAACAAAATCATGTTAAATAACATTACATTGTAGAATTTCTCTTCTTAGGAGGGCCAGAGGGAGTAAAACTAAGGACAGTATCTTTCTCCTCCTCCTCAGTTATTTTTTCTGGCTTTACATATACAGTAAATCTGTAGGCAGGAAATGCATTTCTACATATTATATTTTAGCCAATGGTGAATGCAAACCACAAGATATTATTTACATCCTTCTTCAGCTTCCAGTCCTTTCTGTGGCTTCAGTCTCCCAACCATCACAACTATACCAGATCTCAGGAAATCTTATAAAGAAGTCACTAATGTCTCTGCAGATGTCCCTTGCTTCTGACAGCTTAACTACCCAAAAAATCCTTCTCCTAGCTGAAATAACAGCTTTACTGTTTAACACGAAATATTCCAGGCCACTATCCCACCACAGAAACATATTAAGGAACTCATAACTTGATTTGATAATACTTGAGTTTCTCAAAAAACAGTATTAAAGAAAAGCCATATTCAGAGCATGTGCTGAGACAAACAAGAAATGAGAGAGGGATACGAAGTATGTACCTCTAGTGCAGCCTCTCCTGCTGGGTGTGTGGGACAGAAGTGTTACTCACGGGAGACGAGGCCTTTTGTTAGTCCAAGTACATCAGCTGCTTCTGGTAGCTAACCCCCTTTGCTAAACTAGTTGCGCTAACTCGACCCGAACTTCGAATCTGTCACACTGGTTGGGTTCAAAGGGCAAGAAAGGGAGCAGCCACTGGGGCTCTGTGCCACCCGGTTAGCGCAGGGCAGCCAGGAGGCAGAAGCAATTAAGCAGGAAAATAGAGCACTTCCACCTCGCCACCTAAATGAGTGAAAAGCGAGAGTGATGATAACCCAGACCTCAAAAGACAGTTTTAAGGGAGCCTGGGTCAGAAGGCGGCACAAACAGCCGCCCCTGTTGTTCTAGTGGAAAGTTCGGCTTCCCCTGCCCGCCAGTCAGCCCCCCGAGACGTGCCGGAACGCCTGTGGCAGTACCAGCGCCATGCCTGCAGCCAGAACCACACGCAAGCTTTCCAACTCATGGAAGGGAATCAGAGAATCATTCAGGTTGGAAAAGACCCTTAAGATCATTGAGTCCAACCATTCACATCGAAAGGCAAAGGTGAAGACACTATAGCTACATTTTTCCTAAATAAAACAGCTCAGTTGTTTCAACTTGTTTCCCCATTAAAAAAGAAGAAAAAATACCCCACAGCAGTACTTTATAATATGAACTAATGGAAAATATACTCATTTCACTCAAAACCAGTGAAGGAAACGCTTTTAAATTCAACCGGTGTTTTTAAAAAAAATCATCTCAAGCCATTAATTTCCTATAAGTTTTAGGCTTTGGTTTCTGTAACTTAAAAACAAGTTTAGGGTTCTGGAGGGGGTTTTGGTTTGGGGGACTGCGTTCTGTTGTTTTTCTCTCAACTACGTAACAAAATTTGCCTAAGGGGCTAAGACTCTCTACGCCAAGTTCCACCCAGAATTAATTTTAATGACCAACATTTTTAAACTCTGAAAACTGGAACCACTAATAAGCCCTTAACTTCGGTGGTGCTAGCAGATGCCACCGTATTATGTAATTGTTAAAGCAAAAAAACATCTTCTAGCAAAAGCATTTTAATGAAGGTTCTATTAACTAGTCTCCTGGTACTGGGATAAGTCCCCTGGAATGTAACAGGAAAGTTTTCGTAGCTGGTTTGAGGTTTTATTTCTGAAGAAGAGCTGCGTACCACACTCAGGCCTGTTTTGGGATCTCCACTGGGACCCACCAGCAAGCTCCGTTATCCTTCATGTCCATTCCTCTATGAACCACCCCCTGGCAAGAAGAAGAAGAAATTGTATCACCCCTCCTTCACGTTACCAGATCAACAGCTGACAGAGAATCTATTTTAACTACTGCACCTACAAGTCCGTCTTCAAGCCCAACTGCAGGCTCCAGTTGTAAGACAAGCTGGATGGATCTCTAAGCGTTGTAGTTATGGACTCTTTCCCTCACGTCTTTTAGATACTGGCAGCATTAAAAAACCTCATCTCTAACTGACGATATCAACAGATATGGCAGAACTGGTTATGGGCAAAAGTTACAAGTACTCACGCAATAGGACAAGCCATATTAAACAGTGTCTCAGAATAAATGTCATCAAACTCAGTGGTTACTGATGGAGGCCTTCATCCTGCTACACTTTTAGCAAGGGTTCAGCTACTGCTACACGGTGGTCTTCCGGTATAAGGAGACCACAGAAATCTTCAACAGATCTTCAGGGGGAAAATGAATGGAGGCGAGAACCACTGCCAAAAAAGAGTAGGAGCCGCTCTGTCACCTCGTCCTCTAGAAGGCAGCCAGCTTCCCCTGTGTCCCTTTTCACGAGTCAATATGCGGAGAGTCTTCAGACAGCCTGCGCCCACGGCCCGTTATGGGTCAGGAACTGGCATCTGGGGCTTGGCCTTTACTTACAACTCCAATCTTCCACACCCCACGCCCCTGCAGAGAGCAACTTCTGAGTGGCATTCTCTCGTATTCCTTCTTTTTCAAGGACAGAAGATCAAGAGCTGCGGGGGAAGCACTCCACGTTTTCACGAAGACAAGATCACACATTTGACATCTATCCATTTGAACATTATTCTTTTAGGACCATTTACTTTTATCAGGCAGCAGGTCACATTAACAGTTTTTAATAACTACTACATCTTTATCAAACAAGTCATGAGGTCAAGGAACAAGAGTTAACAGGTACATCCACCTTCTCTGGTATGCACAGTACACTTACTTTGTTCAGCCAGTTAACGATATTTTGGGGGGAGAGTGGAAAGGACCTACCTACAGGCTGGCCTACTGTGTGTGGATTCACTTGTTAAGAGTCAGCAAACCATGCTTTTGGGGCTCAACAGGCTGAATTGCTACAACATTATGTACACAGAGCTACACCGGAGAATCAGACACTTCTGCTAGTGCAAATGCATGTGCTCGCTGAGAGGTGTTAGCCAAAGAAAGCGGATTACATCTGCTCTCCAAAGGCTGAACTGGCTCCTGGTTCACTTTTGGATGCCATTCCAAATGTTGATTTATAAAGCTGTATGGTACATGACTACAGCCAAGACTACTGTAGAGAGGATCTCTCCTTCCACGTATGGTACAGCAGAAAGGACACTTCTGCTTACAGCTCTAGGACTCAGCTTCAAAGAAAATGGAGAGCCAGGTTCCCTCAACCTCAGGCCTTCAGCTACATTTAGGTCCCTTTTCAAGGGGAACACAGCCGCAGTGCTGCCCAGCACGGGGCCTTTCTGTCTACAGGGTTGTAATTGGAAGACTGAGATGGTGTGGTAGCTAAAGGGTCACAGAAGAGTCAGTCCCAGGTGGTGATGGCTTAAGAGACCAAGTACTCTTACTGGAATACACGTCCACAGATTTGGAGAGGCGAAAAAAATGGAAAAAAGCAGAGAAACACAGATTTTTACTTTGAAGGAGAAAGTAGTCTTTTTTACTACTTTCTACCTGTCCATGGCATTCTCTGCGCTCATCTATTTTGCAGGTCAGTATGACACCGTGATCATATTAATATAATCAGGAAGGCTCAAACCAATGACAGAAACATTACAGTCATTATTATGCCAAACCCAGACACTCAGATAATGCCTAACTTGAGCTTTACTGTCAAGCAGTACGCCTACTTACTCCATACTTGCTCACAGGAGCCCATATGAAGTCTACCATCCAGACTTCCAACTCGAGCAACAAACTCTACTTAAAAAAAAAGGAAAAATAAAAAAAAAAAAGCCCACACTTCTGTTACTCTGCATTTTCTCTAAGTCTAAAAATTGGTAGAGTGTATGACAGGTCCACCTCATTTTTCTTAATGATGTTTTTATTATTCTTTCACTCAATTAAAACAGAAATGGATATTGCATCTTCTGACTGTATAATTGTTATTGTAATCTGTTTTCGATCACTGCTTGGGAAATGGGTCCAAAACAACATAAACTATCCACAGCCTCAGAATACAAGTCATTTTCTTTTACTACGATACTTAAAGAGACATCTATCATGTTGCTCTGCTAGCATGTTTGTATTATGGCAAAAAAGTTATTTGTAAGTTGGGAAAAGACATTATGAAAATCACCTTTTACTCCAAAGTATTGTATAACTCATAATTCATAACTACATTTCTTAATAACCATTCAAAATAATAAGGTTGGAAATTGTGCACATCTAATTTTAATATATAAATAATGTAAATGCATATAAACCAAAATATGCTCAAAATATGAATTTATATTACTCTCGAAAAATAGTCTGGTTATAGTTTTGAAAATGACATGCTTCATTTCCAATATATGCCTGTCAGCTAAACTTATGACAAAACACTCTCTGTGAGTTTAGATTACCAGGATGGTAAATACTTCTATGTGAGTTTCCTCACTTATCTGAAGTTTCCGTCCAAACGCAGACAAAGTCAGCAACTTCTAGAGAATGAAGCATTGGTGACACACGAGTAACGACAGACTAATCCAGCCGCTTCTCAACATTATACAAATAGAATAGAATATCTGAGAGAGAGAAAAAGTAACCTTGTGGCTGTACGAAGGGATACAAATAATGGGTTTTGATACAAGAAACTCCCTGCACAACATTTCTTGCCAGATTTAGTACTTTTGAAAAGATCTGCTGTCAATAGAATGTCCTTTCATCTCAGCATGTGTCTTTGGGGAACAAATAAGGAGGGAGCATATTTAAGTGGGAGACATTTCTACTGCACTCCGAAAATGCAGTGGGCGTATGGTTCTCTCAAGAGATGCTACAGCTTCATATAAAATATAGTCTGACAGGTTATTTTTATTAATCTTTTTTCTGAGCTTTTTTACCTTGCTGACATTGCTACTAACAAGGTACAGTTGGGCTCAGACTGTTTAATATTGCATGCCCGTCTGATACAAGGACATCAGTTAAAGCAAAATGACTGACAATTTTTATTATTAGCCAGGTAATTTTCTATTTAGAAAACAAGTCATATGCTTAAACTCATATCTAGAGCTACCTGCCTCTTTTCTTCAAGTTCTTCCTGTTCCTTTCATATAGCTTCTACAACTAGTGACAATCTTCTCTTTTTCCTAACATCGCTGCATGTAACATCAATAATCATTCAGCATTTGCCAGGAAATTTAAAATATATCTTGAGTTCAGACACGAGATCTCTGCCCTAGCATGCAGCTTACGACACTAGCAATGCAGAGCTCACGCTTCATCTTTTAAGCATCCTGTAAATTATTTGTGTAGCCTTATTCCAATTAGAAGTGCCTCCTGGAAGGAGGTTTTACATAAATCCTCACATACTAGCAACACCAATGTTCACATCTTTAAAAATCAATGTATGAATTACACACAAAAAAAAAACACCAAAAAAACAAAAAAACTCCAAAAAACCCCCAACCCAACAACTTGCAAACATTGCTTATAAGGGTTTCACAATGTCAGCAGCCTTAAATTGCTAATAGACAAATGCTGACATCTTGGTATATTTGTAAATATTCAGGGGATACCAGCAGAGCTAGTACAGGTATTCAAAAAGAAAAAAACATCTTAAAATACTAGTTCATGTGTTTTTTTAAAGTTCTCTAAAATAAAGGAAATAAAATTGGAAATAGGAAATGAAATATTTTTCCCTTACTAATATTCATATCAATGCAACCGAAGACGCGGACAAAGTACACACGACAGCTGCAGTACGTGCTTTTGTATAAAGCGCAGGAACTCTGGAAAAAAAGGAAATAATTCCCAACTACAGAACTGCGACAATGTGGACAACATGACTTGCTGGCTGAGAACATACCACACACTAAAGCAGTCAACACTTGTGAATGGCCACAAGAACCTCATCTAGATGGGCTAACAATTCCCCCCGCATTAAATGACAAAGCGTATTTTCTGTCTTCATACCACTAATCAATGTAAACTCATTTGTATGTAACCCCTGAGCAGAGACATTGCTGATGAGCATTCTGCAACAAGTACAAAGCTTGTTGGAGGGCAATTTTTTTTAGTATGGCTAGAGGCTGGAAAACATTTCTCAAAAGCCATCAAATACTCAGCTGCCTTTTGTCTGCTGTGACTATTTCTTACATCTGCATTAGTGACACATGTCATTGTGGGGACCAATGCATCTGACCCAGGACATTTCATACAGTAGGAACCAATTACCACAAGACAATTTTTTCAAAGCTAGAAAGGGCATCGGTTCCTCATTCAACACAGTGGGTTGGTTTCAAAACCACTTTGAGCTTCAAAAGGAGAGCACGCTTGTTCAGTAGTTACAGAGTCTGAATCAGGCACAGGTAATCTTGAACAAACCCCCATCATATCAATTCAAAGGGACTTGGTAATACTTTATACCTTGAAAACCTGGGCCTTTAATCCTAAAACACAGCAGTAGTTACTAATTTAACAAAATTATGAGGGATGGTAATTAAAGGCCTAACTTATCTATGCCTTGCAATTTGGGATTCAAAATAAAATCCTGCTAAGTTTTACAGATTTTCAGTTATTTTGAAAAGTTTAAAAATAACATTTAAAAGCAGGTTGGGGACTGCTCAATCACAAAAATAAGAATTTTCCTAAACAGGTCACACAGCTGTTTGGCGAATATAAATACAAGACTGCAGTAAAACTGTCTTCATTTTACAACATCATAGATGCCATATTGTATTATCATCTTCTGTGTCAACGGGAGTGACAAAAATCTTACTGGTCCAAGTATTTTACTTAAGCTCCAAATCACTGTTGTGGCCTTCTCCTCCCCATTCCACACAGACAGCTTTAAGGAAAACAGCAATAATAGAAAGTAACTGCAAAAATAAATATTCAGACTAGCATCTCCCTGAAGAGTATTAAACACAAATACTTTTAAAGGTATTTTAAAGTAACTGATACCATCTGAAAGTCTGTGCTACAAACCAGAAATTTTAAATATGACATAGCTGTCTGTTGAAATGACGACTTGATTACAATTACATTATGCCAGTTTTTTTCTACTATTAAATCTAGACAAAATATCCAGTACAGTAAAATTATTTAAATAGAATATAAAGACTCCCCAAAATTAAGTATTTAGGAATCATTAAACCTCACCTTTAAGTGTTTATTCATAATAAAAAAGTTTAATACTGTTTTTCTTCCTTCAATGTCCGAATCTTTCATCTAAATTCTGCATGAGAAATAAGTCGCTATTTAATTTCTTGAAAATACATTTCCTCACTGGCACCTTTATAGTTTTTATTATGATTTTGCCATCTTCTTCAGGCATAAAAACAATTCTGGGGAGTCACTGACAGACTCACCTTAACAGAAGTTTTCAAACAATTGCCCTATAAATAACTGACAGTAAATATACTCTATTCTATCCCAGTGAAACTAAGAAAAGGCAGGACCCAATTTATAAAGGGGGGCAGGAGGGGCAGAATTAACATTCACTTTTTCAAAGATGTTGGTTTCTTTTACTTTTCTTTGGTTCATGATGAGAATAACAGCATCCAGTTAACTAACGTGGCAATGGGTATGGGGCGGGGAGATGACTCAAAACACTTAGGAACTATTGCAGGGAAAAATAAAAATCTTACTACAGCTAATCTTAAATCTTGAATTCAAATTGTCAGTGGCTTTCTGCAGATGCAAGTTAGAGTTCCAAAATAACTCTAAACATCAAATTATGCCTAGGTCACTGACTGGGCGGATACCCTATATTCTGTTTAATGCGTATGTTCAATTGCACATATATTTTAACCAACTGTGTCTTTATTTTAATAACAGACCAACTACTGAAAACACATAAAGAGAGACTATTTTTCTACCTCAGCAAAAATA
Source organism: Buteo buteo (assembly GCF_964188355.1). NCBI lineage: Eukaryota > Metazoa > Chordata > Aves > Accipitriformes > Accipitridae > Buteo > Buteo buteo. The sequence goes on from NC_134175.1 coordinate 22,915,722, forward strand.
CAGCTGATACACTGCATGACCCTTCAGGAGTTACTGCTCTGTTTATTCTATCTACATGACATAATCTGATTGGAAAAGAGGAGTGGAGGGTGAAAATCAGCAAAAAGACCCAAAACTCATTTTTAACCATTGGTCATGAAAAAGAAATCACTGTCTTGCTTTTCTTACTCTTTCTGTTAAATTAGAAGTCTCTTCCCCATTATGTAGCAAAAATGCATAAAATCCAAGAATTTACATTTCCTCATAATCCCCACTTAATTATATCAAAGTACGAGGCAACATTTTCCAACTATTCTGCAACAGATAAAACACAAAATACATTCACATACTGCTTGTTTCTGAACTAACAAGGATTTGCGGCTTTCATGCTTCTGTATCTCAATGCATTCAATTCTTTCAAATAGCTACGCACTTCTTTCAGGCAGCAGGAAGATATTCTTCATCTAGGATCTAGGCAGGAAGACGATCTAAAACTTAACCTTTCACTTTACTCAATTCATAAGGACAAGCGAAAACATGCTTCCTTACGCCATTCAGGATGCCATTTAGAGCTTAATGTTAACTAACTGCTTAGAACAGAGGAGCAAATCTGATCAAGCTGTACTCTTCCATCTGCACAGAAGTGGATCTTCTCTCCAGTAAAGTACTTCAAATCCTTGTAAAAGATATAAAAGGTAGCACAAACCCTACGACATTTTTGCAGAAATATTTAGAATGGATTTTGACAAACAGCTCTTCAACCATCCTCGGTCGGCATTTCTGTCACCCCAGAGATCTATTAGAACAGATTTCTAACTACACCTAAGCAGACAAGACCATGATACATCAGAACTTTACGGGGCTTACAGCAACTAGCTGCAGCATTCCGAAGAGTCACTGCATCCACATTTCTGGTACATCCGACTTTGTATGAGCACAGTAACCACAGCTACTGATTAACATCCCGATCATACAATTTACTTTGAATTGTCTGAAACTTTTCCCCTCCATTAATATTCTCTAAATTAAATCACACATTTTAACTGTTAAATGAATAAGAATGTATTACTATCAGACTGCGTCAAACTAATCTAACCCGCAAACTTTTTGCAATCATTTCCTGCTCCAAATTTGAACATGTTCCCTCAGCTATATTTTAGTTCTACATTTCCATTTCAGCAAAACCTAACTTCAAAAGAGCTCATTCTATATACTGGCATTTTAAGTTGCATTCAGAGGCTTTTGATGCTTATTTCCTACGCTCTTCAAAATCAACGCATATATAAATATATATATATGCACATCCATTCATACACAAACAGGTTCATGAATTGCAATCAACAATTTTGTAAATATAAGTTTCCTAGCCATTAATCATCCCCCCCTTTTTTTTTTTTTTTAATCCTTATGGAGTGAATTACTAACTGAGAGAAGACGCCAATTCTAGTAAGTGAATGTTACCCAACAGGGATATAAAGCTGTCAACACCATAGTGCTCTTGCTTGCTCTAAACTCTCTCCCAGGCTTCATATGTTTTTTAAAGTGATATTAGCCTTTTTTTCCCAGGCACATTTATGAAACCTGCCTCTCCTGAACATCTGAGCGCTCGTGATTTATTACATACAGGTTTTAAAACAGACCGGTTAGATAACTGCTGAAACATTTTAGAAAGCACTGGGTTAGTCAGGCAAACCAAAATTGGACTCTAACACATTGGACTGACGCTAACAACATCGTAAACAGTACCAAAACTTGTAAATCCCCTATTAAACACAACCTTTAAGACCCCGTTTATCTTTTTAGTGACCTTCACTAGTTTATTATAGCTGCCGTAATGGCCCTTTGAATTAAGTACATTCAGGTTAGGAATAAAAAAAAAAACACGAGAGTCATAAGGCAAAATTTCTCATGAGAACAACTGAATTCCTGTCTGCACTACGAAAGCTTATTTTAAACCACTTTTTCACTCATAAATCTGGAGAGAAAGCTAAAAACACCTACAGCACTATAATATTTCTCTATTTCTCAGGGAAGTCACTGGAAAAATAATTGTAGCAAACACTACGACTATAAAACTTGTTACCAAAGGTCATCAGTTTCATCATAGCACCAGTTAGTTAAGAGCTTATTGCTCTGTTCTCAGGGATTAAGTTCAGAAACAGATATTATTACACCAAAAAAACACTTGACAAGTAGGAAAGAATTTCAGCATTTACATATCTAAGGCCCAAAATGAGACAAAAAAAAGAATTGCTAGCATCTGTCTTTGCTTTCAAAACCTTTAGATACACTTTATAGAATTAAAAATAAACCCACGACCTAAAATGCTCTCTAGTTTCCAGTAACATATTTCAATTTTTTTTCCCAAATGAAGTTCACATTCAATAAATATTAGCACTTTTTAAAGCTTAAAAAATAAGAAAAAACTTAAAGACTGAAAACTAAAGCCTTAGATGTCATTTCAATACAACTTCCAATAGTTTCCTTTTTATCAAACACTGGCAACAATACTAAAAGAGCCTTTATTAATACTTATTAGAAGAGAAGTTTTATACTAATTTGCCAGTATATTAAAAGTAAGCCTTTCCGCGAACATCAACAGCTGCATTTCACAACTCAAGTGAAAAAATTACTAACACCACAGAAATCACTGCAAAGATACAGACTTCCAGAAATACCCGAAACGGTGCAATCTGCTGTCAGAAAAAGATCACTTAGTCACACAGGTTCTTAAAGATTAAACTTGAAAAAGAGCAGAGCAAAAAATATCTGGAAATTAGCTATGTTGATTTATCTTGAGAGCATTTCCAGGAGAAAAAAAAAAATTAAATCAATTTTAAACAGCACCATTATCTTATTAAAAAAATCTGCCTTAACTAATTTAGTATTGAGTATTACAGAACCTAGGTAAGTATTCAGACAAGAATAATTTTCTTCTTGCTTTCAGTATCAATAAGGAGTAATGAATAAACTTTATTATGAATAGCCTAAAACCAAAGAGATTGAGACTGTTAAAAGAACATCAGCTAAGGAAAAAAAAAAAATTACTCCTGCATTTCCTATTCCCCCACACTTTTACACTCTAGTCTGCACCAACTTTATAAATGAGCTGAAGAGTAATGAATGAAAATGTAAGCTCTTAAAAGTTTGCTTTCAGAAATGAGAGTCTTTGTCTTAAGTGGAAGAAATCTTCCATAACTTAACAGGCCAGATTCGAGCTGAACCACCGATATAACTATAAAAGCCGGTGAATTTCTCTTGGCTAACGCAGCTGCAATTAGAAAGCAACATATATATTGCAAAACCTTTAAAAACATTCCTTTAAAGTGTATTTCTATAAATGCCCCAAGGAAAAAGATTTTAGTTCCAGTGCTAACATTCTCTTTAAAATCAACCAGCTATAATGCCTCAGTCTCGAGAAAGGCATCCAAAACTACATATATTACTTTTTATATGATTAACTAGTTCATTTTTACAATTATTCAACAAATTATTTCTCCACCAATTTGTAAGTCTAATAGTACTACAAGCCTTTCACTGCAAAGCTGTTTCTTCTTTTTCCATACATGAGAAGAACACGAAGAAGAGGTTTAAAAACCAGACATATAGTCATCCCAAAAACATAAAAACCTGGTGAGATCTCTTACCCTTCATTAGGTATACAAATGAATCCTATGTTTTTAAAATAAAACAAATCTGCAGCCCCTTAGCAAACTTCAGCAATTAGGAAGCCTATTGAGCCAAAGAGGTCTAAAACAAGCGTCTAATGGTAAAATCGCTAAATAAACCTCACGTAATAGAGAGTCATGTGACGACCATATCAAAGTATCTCTTGAAATGTCATTTACACAAACTCTTTGCGTATAAACAACTACATTTGTGTGTTACCACTCTGCACATTTTAGAACAGAGAGATTTTCCTTAAAAAAGGTAAAGTTATTTGAGGCCTGTCCTGCATTATTTTGCTCACAGCATCTGGCTAATTTCAAGATTTTTAAATGTATTTTTCCTAACACGACGCTGCACTGTGTTAAACGCAACAGCATCAGAGTTAGGATGAAAAAAAGAGGGCATTTAGGAGTAGTGACTGGAGAGTTCGGCGGCTTGGAAGAAGAGCAGGGGGGGGTGAAGCAACCACGCGTGTCACTTAAACGTGCTCTAAACACAAAATTGACCAGCAACTCGAGAGCGAAGTAAGTATGGAAGTTAAAGTATTCTAGCGAATTGCAGGAAAGCTGCAAAACTAACGCTCAAAGATTGTGCTGAAAGAGCTGAACCTTGCACGCGTTTCGCCCTGTCCTCTTTTACAACTGCCACAAAACGCTATTTACGGGAAGGAAAAAAACAAAAAATAATCCCTCAATGCAAAGAGGGACGCTGCCCTTTTTCCCGCCCTGCAGACCCCGTTCTCAGAGCTACGACGGCGGGCGTAACGCACCCAGGCCGTGTCACCCGCGTCCCTGCGCGCAGCCGGGCTGCCCGGACCTCACCTGGGGGCGATGCCCTCTTTTGTTGGCGCTGCCCAGGCCCGCCGCCCCGGCCGCTGCCGTGCCCTCCGGGAGCCGCCGGCGGGGCAGGGGGGCTGCCCCGGCGGCGATCCGCCAGCTCGCGTGCAGGAAGCGCCGAGAGCAGGGGCCAGCTCTCCCCCAGTTCCCCTCCGGCAGGATTAGGCCTGCCCTTTTGCGGGCCGCCTAGCTAGAGCCCGGGCCTAGGGGTGGCCTCTTGAGGAAGGCGGCCTTCTAACGCCGCAGACCTCGGCAGAAGTCCTTCCCCGGACCCCTCACACCGCAGCGGTGTGGAGCAGGAGAGCGGGCAGGAGCCCGCCGGCTGCCGCGCGAACCTGCCGCCACCTCCGCGCACGGTGCCGACCCGCCCGCCGAATGCCAGCCCGGGCACGCCGCTCTGCGCGCCCCGGCCAGCGGGGCTGCCCAGCCGGGCCGGGCCGGGCCGGCGGTGCCGCCGTGAGCGCGGCCGCACGGTTACCTCCCACGGGCTTGGTGACGGCGCCGTTGGGCCTCCCGCGGGTGCCCATGGGGCTGCCGTTCTGCTCCAGCCTGGCCACCTTCCCCGGGGGGGGCCCTTTGACATCGGGGCTGCCGCTGCCTCTGTCGGGGCTGTCCCGCAGGCAGGGGCTCTCACTCCTCCGCTCCATGCTCGGAGACGCGGCTCCCGCTGGCAGGTCGCAGTAGAAGGAGCACGGACCTAGGGCGAGAGAAACAAGGGGCGCTTCAGCTGCCGCCGGCCCGCGCTGCCGCCCGGCCCCGGGCGCCCGCAGCGCGTCCCCCGGGCGGGTCGGCCCCGTGAAGCCGAGCGAGCGCCGGCCGGGCGCGATGCCGCCCCGCTCCCGCCGCCGAAAGCGAGCGGTTCGGCCCCGACGGCCCCGGCCCGGCCGCCGCGGCGGAGACGCGAGTTCCGCCGCCCGACCCCAACCTGCCGCGGGCGGGGGCGGGCAGCGCTGCGCCCCGGTCCCCATCGCGCCGGGCAGGCCGGCGGGCAGCCCACCCGCCCGCCGCAGCCAGGTGCTGCGCCCCGGGTCCGGCCTCAGCCCCGGCCCGCCCCCGGGGGCCGCGGGGAAGAGGCTGCCAGTCCGGGCGGCCCCGCTGGCACGGCCCCCCCCACCCCCCCGCGCCGTCCAGCTGTGCAGCCGCGGAGCAGCCGGCTGCTGGCGAGGAAGCCTCTAGCGAGCGGCTCCCGGGAGCTGCCGCTGTACTTACTGCTTATAGCCTGTCTGTAAGTTGGCTGAGTTGGGCTCTGTCCATGGATCAGAAGTAGAGAATCCAGGGTGGAAAGTTTTCTTGTTTCCTCCTCTCACGCCGCTTTCTCCCCTTCTACTCCTTCCCCCCACCCCCAGCCCCCTCCTTGCCCTCCTCCGGGGGTGCCGAGGCGGCGGGGCCGGGACGGCAGGGGCCGGAGCCCCTTCCCGGAGGGTCCCGGGTGGCGAGCGGAGCGGTGCCGAGCGGGGAGGTCGGGGCGAGGGGGCGGGGAGCCGCGGGGCCGCCGGCTGCGGCGCGGAGGAGAGGAGAAGGGAGAGGGAGCCGACTTCTCACACCTTCAGCGGAGAAAATCAATACCGGGGGAGACGGGGGGAGGAGAAGAGGAGGGAGCGCCGCTCTCCCGGGCTCCGCGGCGGCGGCGGGTGCCTGACGGCGCGGGGAAGCGGCGGCGGCCCCCGGTGTGTCACTTTCAGTCGCTCCTTCCTCTGCCAGCGACAGCAGCGGCAGGAGGGACTCGCCACAGAGAGCGGAGAAACGGTTATTAGTTGCGTTGAGTCATCGAGGCAGAGTGAGTCCTTTTTGGGGTTGTCCTCGGTTTCGGGTTTGGTGTGTGTGCGCGCCCGTGTGTGTGTGTGTGTGTGTGTGTGTGTGTGTCTGCCTGCCTGTCTGCGCGGCGTTCCCGTCCCAAGGCTGTGCATCCCAAACATCGCCACCCCTCCTCGCCTCCGACACCCCTCCCCCTCCCCGCCCCCCCGCAAAAATCAAGTCTCGGTGCTGCCTCGGGATCGGGCGCAGACGGGCGCGCAGCAGCCCACCTCCTCGCGGCCCGGCCCGCCCCGCGCAGCCCCAGCCCCAGCCCGGCCGGCCCCGCTGCGTGCAGGGGTGGGAGGCAGAGACCCACCTGGCAGGAAATTAAACACCAATAAATAAATACTACAGCTCGCACGCGAAAAGCGAGCGCGGTGCCGTACGGAGGGAGGGTCGGGTGGGGAAGGGGAAGCGCGGCAGGACGAGGCGGTGATGACAGGAGAGACCCAGGGCAGAAGAGGGCAAGGACGGGGGCAGTCGGGCCGAGGGAGGGCCGAGGGGGAAGGAGAGGAGGAGGAGCCGCGAGAAGAAGGGGAAGAGCGGGGGGGAACGACAGAGGGGAAGCCGGAGTTGGGGAGACCGGACCGACAGGGGAGGAGCAAAGCTGCCACCGGCATCCAAGTCCAGGCGCCCGGGTCGGTCCGACGCAGCCGGTGCGGCCTCGCCGCCTCCCGCCACCCGGCCCCCCGCTCCGGGGAGCCGAGCGACGGCGGGGACCCTCCCGCCGGGGCGAGGCGGCAGTAACTTCTCGCGGTGCGGCGGAGGCTGCCGCCCCGAGAAGCCGGTCGCGCTTCCTCCGGGGCGCCGAGAGCGGGCGAGCAGCCCGGCGCCAGGTAGGGCCCCGCCGTCGCCCTCCTCTCCGCGCCCGGCTCCAGGCAGTTACCGGGCTGGCCCTGAATAATTGATGGCGGGAGCCGGGAGGAGGTGACAAGCGGACAGGGAAGCGCTGCTGCCGCCGCTAAATTATTTAATAGCGGAGCTCCGCGCAGGGCATGACAGCGCTGGCGAAGCGCGGCCGGCGGGGAGGGGAAAGCTCCGGCGGGGAAGTCGCAGCGGGGCGGGATCGGGCCCCTCGCCGATCCCGGGGAGGCCGGCGGTCGCCCGGCAGGCGGTCCCCTCTCCCTGAGGTGCAAGGTGCACTCGCGCCGCTCCCCGGGGCCGGCGGCGGAGCGGGCGCTTCTCCCGGCGGGCCCATGCCCGCCGGCGCGCCCCGAGGGCTCGCAGCGCCCCCTGCCCGGGCCGGGGGGCGCAGGGGAACGAGCCGGCGGCCCCGCGCCGCCGAGCCCTCCCCGCCCGCCCGGCGGCGGAACGAGCCCGGCGTTAAGGTGGACCGAGGAAATCCCCTCCGGCGCGGGGGGGCGGGCGGCGGACGGGCGGCGGGGGAGGGGGGGGGGCGGCGGGCCCGAAGGTGCCCGCCGCCCCCCCCCTCCTCCCCCGCCGCCCGTCCGCCGCTGGCTCCCTACAGGGCGCCGCCCTCCCCGCCGTGCCCCCTTAAGAGCTCTGCCTTTTACGGTGGCGCCGGAGGGTCAAAAAAAAAAGAGGGGGGCTACGGGGGGGGGGAGAGGAGAGCCCCCCTCCCCCCCCCCGCCCCGGTCACGGCGGGACCGGGACGCGGCGGGAGCACCACCGCCACCGGGCAGCCCTGGCAGCAGGTTTCCGTCCGCCCTGTAAACGCCCGGGGAAGGTAGGGTGGGCGGCAGCGGTAGCCCCGAGCCTGCACGCAGCCGTCCCGGTGCGGCGAGCCCCGCCGGTGCTGCCCCGGGATTTGGAAGAGGGGACGGGTAGGTCACCCGCGGGAGTTCGGCCGCCGCTGGCCCCGTTGCCCCCCCTTCCTCCCTCCCTCCCTCCGAGCGGCAGTGACAGCCCGCCCGCCCGCCGAGCGCTCGGGTCTCCCGGTGGGCTCCGGGCCGCCCCTGGAAGCGGTGCCGGGAGAAGCAGCGGATCCCCGGGCAGGGTAAGAAAAAGAATCGCTTCGCTCCACATCCGACCCCCGGCCCGGACCCGAAAAGCAGCGCCGAGTGCGGCTTCCCCCGCCTCGGCCGAAGGATTCGTGTCTCTCCCCGCCTCGGAAGGGGCAGGGGGACCCGCCGCCGAAGTCTGGACGCGGTGCCAGCCTAGCCCCGAGACAGCAAGCCGTGAACGGAGGTGGGAGCCGGGTCCCATCGCCGGCTGAAGTTTGGGGGAGCCAGAAAAGACGCGGGGGACAGCGGAAGGCCGGGGGCGCGGGGGCCGCCGCCAGGGCCGGGGCTCTGGGAGCTGTCGGAGGAGCGAGCGCCGGTACCGGGAACGCGCAGGCTGCGGAGGAGGAGAGAGCGCAGCGGCTGCCGCCAGCCAGATCTCCTGCCGTCCCTTCCAGAAAGGAGCCTCAAAGTTTGGAGAACTCTCGTTTTACTTTTTAAATAACCCGATCTAACTTTTCTCCCTTCCCCCCCCCCCCTAAATCTGACAAAGGTCAGCCGCAGCTCTTACATGGAACTTAACCTTTTCCACCAGCTATTGAATAATTGAATAATGTTTTGTTCTTACCTTTGATGTTGAACTACGAATTCCCGCGGATCAATGGCCGGAAAGTTAGAAGAATTGGTGATTTAGGACTTCAGTACTTCTGGAAAAAAAAAAAAAATGCCAATGGTTTAGCCAGGATCTTCCCTGTCTGATTCGTTACTATTATTATATCTGATGATGTGGATGGATGGAGAGATTCAATCCAAGCCCATTAATGAGCTATTTTATAAACACCACCGTCTGAAGATCTTCATTTACATTTTGTCAGTGATCCTTTCCTTAACAGCAGAGACGTGTGGCGACAGCGCGATTACAGGACTTTAGTAAAGCTCCTATAAGAGTACAACTGGCTTGTTAATGGATTAATATTTTATTAAGTGTAAATATTTTATAAAGTTTTTAGGAAAACTATCGATTCTAAATTATTAAACTAGTCAGAAGGGCATTTGAATAATGCATACAATTAAATACATTTAAATATATATGTAGCGATTGCTTTATTTGCCGTGAATCCTCTGCACCTTTCTCTCGCGTTCGGGTTTTTTCCCCCACCAGCAGCTTGGTTTTTATTTGCGCGTTCACTGGAATATCAGGATAGCCAAATACATGCTTATTCCTGTATTTATAAACCGAATGTTTAAAGAAAATACTCTTTTAACTTTGAAACTGGGGCGGTAATAATTTGAAAATTTCGACGTGGAAGCAAAACTAGTAAAACTAAGGGGAAACCGAACCGACTGCATATAAATTTTGCTGGTTGGTAACTTCTGTTTTGTAAACACCATTTAATTTAGACAGATTTTATGACACACGATGCTTATTTTTCTTTTACATATTTTTCCCAATAAAAGCCTTTTCTTTCTGTTTCAAATTACAAATGCTTTTTTTTTTTTCCCCAGTGCATGATTTTCACATGTTGTCCTTATTTCCACTGGAAAAAAGGGCGATTATTTCCCATCTCTTTTCCCCCATCCGTCCTCAGTCTCGCTATAAAAAACCGGGGTTTTTAAATTATTATTACTATTATTATTATTAATAATAACCTCTTTTTCTTTTTCTAACACGAACTCCAGTACGAGAATTTTCTGCTCTCGCACTCCAGTGAGAGCAGGAGCGGGTGCGCTCCGAGTCCCTGGCGCTCCCCGTTACTGAAGTTTACGGACGCCTCAAGTGGTTGATTGCCAAAAAATTTTTGAACAAAACAAACGAACACAAACACCTCCTTGGAAAGGTTTGGTTTTCATTAACTGCCGCTTTTAAAGCCAAAACGCATGGAAGAGATCGCAGCTCCGTGCCTGCACAGGCTTCGGAAGCGGACGGTTGCAGATGGGGCTGCCGGGGGCTGCCGCGCCTCCGCCGCCCGCGATGCCGAGCACTGCTGCCTCCCGGGCCAGGGCCGGGACCGGGACGGGGGCCGGGGCCGGGGCCGGGGCCCCCCTCGCCCGGCCGGCAGCCGGCCGCCGTGCCTGACCGGATTCGCCGGGCTCCCGTGCGCCCTCCTCGCCTCCTTCTTTCTCCCCTTCCGCCCAGTGCCTCCCAGAGGCCACGGCGTCCGCGGGACGACCGCCTCACCGCGGGGCTCGGCCGGGCCGGGCCGGGCCCCCCGCGACGCGGCGGAGCGCTGCGGCCTGGGCCGAGGCGGCGGCCCCGGCCGCCGCACACCTGGGCCCGGGGGCTCCGGCCCGCCGCCCGCGGGCACCCACCACCTAGAAGCGCGGAGGCCCAGGGCTGCCGCGACGGCGGGGCGGGATGGGAGCGGGGCGGCCCCGAGTCCCCGCGGGGGCGGCGGGCAGCGCCGGGGCACCGGGGCGGGCGGCTCCCGCGGGCGAGGGCTCCCGTCTCCCCGCTCCCGCTCGGGCCGGGCTCCCTTCCCATCGCGGCGGGACCCGAGCCCGCGGCCGCTCCTCGGGGCCGGGACCGGACCCCCCGCCCGACCCGGCACGGCGTCTTCCCCTTCGCACAGCGCCATCGCGCGGGCACCGGCACCGGCGCAGCCCGAGGCGGCCGCTGCTCCCGCCCGCCGGCGGCCCGGGCGGTCCGGTGCGGCCGGGCAGGAGAGGCAGCACCTGCCGCGGGGGCCTGCCGGGGCCCTTCCGCGCAGCGCGGGCCGCGCCGGCCCCGCTGCCCTCCGCCGCGCCCTGGCCCGGCAGCGCCGCTCCGCCCCGTGCCGTCGAGGCTCCGGCACCGGCGGCGCGGCCCGGGCAGAGCAGAGAGGGAGGCCGGGAAAACCCGCGGCGGGCAGCGCGTGGGGGCCGACCTCCTGCCCGGCTGCACTTTTTTCGCGCTCCCCACGCGGAGCGGGAAAGGCGCTGCGCAGCCGAGGAGCCGCCTTTCCCCCCCCAGCGCCTCTGCGGAGCGGCCCCCTCCATCAAGCCCACGCCGTCGGGGATGAGCCGTCTAACCCTGCCGCTGGAGGAGCCGCTCCGCACTACCGCGATCCCTCGCTCTGCGCCAGGTTTAGGAGGTGAAGCTAAAACGAAACGAAAAAGTCCCTGATCCCAACGGCGGGAGGAGCCCAGCGCTGCCCGCAGCGCTTCGAGGGGAGAGCTCTGCCTCCAGCCGACAGTGCCGGCGGGGGCACGGGGCGGGCCATCGCCGTTTCCCAGCCGCACGCCGCTGCCTTCCCGCTGGCAGGCCAAGCCTAAGCGGGCGGCTGCCCGGACGGGGAGGGCGGCGGCCGGCGGGGCAAGTCCCCCGGCTCCGCCACACTGCGCCTCGGCCCCGCGGGAGCCGGCTCTGCCCCCCCTGCGCACCGCCGGCCAGCTCCGGCCCCCGCGGGGTCCGGGCGGCTCGTTCCTGCTGTGCCAATCGGAACAGAAGAAAAAACCAAACCAAAAGCGTCTTTACGGTGTCCGAGCTCCGACTAAACGGTTTCGGGACAGCAGTGTCTCCGCAGACCCCACCCTCGCCTTCATCCTTCCCCTCACTGATTTTATTAGTAAGTCTTGTGCCGCTAACGTTAGTTATACGGAGAAGGAGCTGCGGACAATAGAGAGGAAATCTCTACAGCCAGACGTATGCAGGGAAGGGAAAGACTCGGCCGGAGCTGTTATTACACCTTATTTCGGTGCCCAGAAGGCAGCGCAGCCCCGGCCGAGGCGGGCGCAGGGAGCGGGGCTCGCTGGCGGGCCGGGCCGTCGGGACGCCTGGTGGGGGGCTGAGCCGGCCGCTGCCGGGCTCCTGCCAGGCTCCCTCCTGCCCTCTCGTTCCCCACCGCGGTCTGCGGCTTCCCCGTGTTCCTCATACTCGTCTCCAGCTCTTGGCTGTCGCCCTGGCCACGGGTCCACGTTTTCCCGCAATCGCACGCTGCGGTGCGAGCCGCAAGGGATTTCCTCCGTTAAGTTTCACGCTCGTCGACCCACCTCACCTTAACAGCCTTGCGAGACTCTCCGGTTTTGTTCGGTTTCGCCAAAATAGATCTGGTTAGATTTGTAAACTGTCAGGAGCAGAGAGCGCAGACCCAGCCGCCTGTGCCCTGCGGCTCTTCCCCTTCAAATTAGCAGCTCATAGCTGGAAATGAAGGAAGAGTTTCACCACCTTCGTTGCGACTAAGGAAAATTCCCTAGATCCGAGAAACAAGTGACTAACAAGTACTGAGATGAGCCCCGCCACCCGAGCACCAGCTGCGGCTGCTCCTTCGCAGCAGCCCAAGGCCACCCCAGCACCGTTTGCCCCGGGCCGGCCGGCGCCCCCCCCTCCCACCCCACGGTGGCCGCGTCGAGCGGCCACCGCGGGGAAACGGGCGTCCCGCCTGTCGCGCACCGCCCGAGTTGCAGCACGAACGAATGCGGGACTGGGCTGCAGCGGCGGGCCACCCGCCTCGGCTCCGCTGCCAGCCCGGCGCCCGCCTTTTCACCCCCACGGTGTTTGCGGGGCGCGGGGTGCCCGGGGAGCCCGCTCTTCCCTCCAACCGCGCTCTCGCTCGGGCTGGGGGCGAGAGACGGCGGAGCGCAGCAGGACACGCCGAGCGCGCAGGGCTGAGGACTCGTACCTCGAGGCGAGAATCGTTTTAATTTCAACGATTTACGTAAATTAGCGAGATATCAGCCCTTCTCCCCCGCCCGGCTCCGACCTGGAAGCACAGCATCACCCGCCCACGTCGGACACCACCGCCTCCCAAACTCCCTCCAAGTTGCTGCGGCCGGCGGAGACCAGGTGGGAGTACAGACCCCAGCACAGCCGGGAGGACAGAGCCGCTTCCCGGGGAGCAGCGCTCAGCCCCAGCCCTGCCGTCACCGCCGCACTCATTCCCCAGGACGGCGCGGCTCATTAGCGACTGACTTCTGTGCAGAGCAGGGGTGCCATTTTCCTCCTAAATCCAAACTTTGCCTCTTAACCAGACAGCCCGATCTTTGTACGCAAACCGCACCGTGTAAATTAAACCACCAGCAGATGCGTACAGAGAACCCTCGGCTCTGCCGCACGAGACAGCAGCTGGGAGCCGGCTCCTTCCACGCGAAATGGTGTTCAGGGAGCCGCAGCCGCGGCGGGACCGCAGGGGTCCCCGCTGCCGGCCCCCATCTCCCGCCCTCGCTCCCCGCCGCTCCCCTGAAGCCAAGAGCAGGTCAGCCCGTGGCAGACCTGAGTCCAGCCGGCAGCGGGGATGCCCAGGCTGGCGGGACCGGGCTGGGGATTTATAGTTTTCTGCGCAAATCACCGAAGGCTGAGTGAGGATCTGCTCAGAGAAGGGGGGCAGACAGTGCAGGGGCTTTCGAGTGAAGATAAACAACACAGGTTTTATTGAACTGTAAAGGCGGAAAACGCCGTTGAACAGACCGAGGAAACGCACCCTAACACACAGGAGCAGCTAACATCCCACAGCCCAGCTCCAGCAAACGGCAGGCAGCTCACAGCCTCCCCGGCCGCGCCGCGAACCGGGCTTGTCCCTGTCCTTGGCGAAATCACCGCAGCTGGAAAGCTGCAAGAGGCTGACCGGCTAACGCTCAGCCTTTTTAGGCTTTCGCAAGCCCCCTGGTACCAACAGGGCTCCGCAGGGCGCTCTCTGCAGAGGAAACGTACATGGGGCACCGGGGCAGGAAAAGGCCAAATCCTGTCGCTTTTCCTCCTGCAAACAAACCTATCGTCTTTTCCCGTGGCCTCAAAACTTTGCCTGCCTATATGCGCAAACACTGACAAAGAGCTTTCGGGGCCAGGGTTGGTACTTGGCCCGCGAAGGGACACCCCCCCCCACACCCCCACCCCCGGGTCTGGGGCTGCCCGCCCGCTCCCAGCAGGTTCAAGGGTGGCCGAGAGGCGGCCCGCCGTCCGGGGCGGCCCCGGTAGCCTTGCAAGAGGCAGCGCCCTCCAACCTGGAGACGCCTTCCCGGCGCGGCGGAACGAGGCAGACGCCGGGCTTAGCGAGGGCCTGGGGATACTGCCCGGAGCCCGCCCGCCTGCCTTCTGCCCGCTGGGCTCCGCGGAGCCGGCCTCCCCCTGCTTCCACAGTCTCCGACGGCGCCGTCCCCTTGTGTCCCCCCCTTCCCGTTCCCAGGCGGCGGGCAGGGCGCGGAGCGGGGCCGGCAGCCTGTGCCCGGCCGTCCGCGGGGGCTGCCACCTCTCAGCCCCGCGGTGCGGGCGCAGACGCCGCCGGCGGAGCCGCCGCGGCCCCGGTGGCTGCGCGGCCGCCGCGCCCAGTCGCAGCGGTGCCCGCGGCGCCGCGCACCGCTCTCAGGCGGCGAGCGCGATTCCGCCGAAAGCCTCGTCTTCCGCCAGCCTAAGCGTTTCCCCCGGCCTGCGGCGGCGGCAGCCCCCGGCCGGCCCCGCTCCCTCCCCTCTGCGAGGGGCCGCCGACCTGAGCGCAGCCGGCGCGCTCCCGTGACAAATTTCAGGTTTGTAAAGGGACGCGTTAGCGGTATCCGCCGTTTGAAATCCCATTACAAAACCAGACCAGACGCGGTGCTCGTCTGCTCCCCGTCACGGAATCACTCCAACTAAATCAGCGTCTAACAAGCGAGTTTGTCCCCAGCGGGGACGGCAGCTCTCGCTTGCTCTGCTCCGTGAACCGCTGCACTTCTGCTCCGGGAAGTGCCTTTCGGCCACGCCGCCCCTGCGGGGCGACACGATTATTTATTTTCCCCCTGGCCAGCGTTTCGCTGGGAGCCGGAGGCAGCCCCGGCCTCCGGCCGAACGGGCGCCGGGGCTCAGCCCGCGCTGCTGCCCTCGCAGGGGTCCCACGCCGCCGCAGCCTCCCGCCCTCCGAAAAACGAAACGCTCCAAGATCTCTGCGCTTTGTCAACACGCCGGAGTATTTGACAGTCACAATTACCTGTAAATATTCTGACCGCTTTGTATACGAGACACTTTTTTAGCCTTAAGCCTGGCAATTCTCACCCGAGAGGAACTGTAACACTACCGCAACTTTACCGCGGCAGACGGCAAAAATCAGCGCTCCGCTCTCGGAACTGAGTGGCAATCCTCCCCGGCACCGCAGAGCCCAGGAGCGGGAAAGACAGCTACCACACTTCCCTCTCCCCGCACCCTGAAATGCAACAGCTAGACACTTGATTAATAATGCCAACATTAAGGCGAGATTTCAAATTAGTGACAGAAAGAGAGGTGCCTACTATCAGCTCATCCTTTCGGACAGAACAAATCGGTTCACACACGGGCAAATAAGGTGCCAGATTTTCTAACATATTTGCAACCGCAGTTTAAGAAAAAAAATAATCATGACATCTGAGCTGGCCACTGCTACCTAAACTCCGAGATTTCATAATCGTTTTTCCCAGTTTTTACTTCAAGCTCTCCCTTCCCTATCCATCACATCATAAAAATTAGCAGCATGGAATTACCTGTCTGCTTCTTTGTGCCTCCTTCAAGTAAAGAAGGTAAAAGTCACTTCACCTATTAGCTTGTATAAGTAATAAAGAGGTGGTAACTTGGAGCTACCACATTTTGAAGATTGTGTCACATGCTTTAGCATAAATAAGGGTGTTATAGCCCTAGCGATTACTGGATCAATTCATGTGTGCAACAACTTGTGGCGCCTTCGGTTCTTAGCAGGTATTTGTTCTGTCCCTGGGAATAGCTCTGTACATCCCGCCTCGCTAAAACGGACATAAACAGCGGCTGCACCTCGGTTTCTGGGGCGTCTCTGCGCGCGTTTACCGAGGGGAAAGGCGGTTTGTCAGCGCCCTGACTCTCTATCAACCTATTTTGAACCAGATCCGACGGGATTTCTCGGGCTGCAGCGGCTCCCCTGCGTGCCCTCACTCAGAGAGGGTCGTGGCGTGAGGCTTCAGCCTCCCCCCGCACAACAGGGAGGAATTTGCCCAACTTTCGCAAAGTTCCGCAGCCTCGAGCTTTTTCTAAATCGCTTGCGAGAGAGGGGCTGCTCCTTGCAAGAGCCCGGCCACCCTGCCGGCCAGCTCCGGAGGCTTTTCACAGAACTGCCTCGACACGACTGAGGGGCCGCGACAGGAGCGCACGCCCCGGCGGGGCAAGCTCATGGCACCCCGCGCCCGGCGGCTCCAGCCTCCGCCCCCGCTTGCTCCGCTCCGGGGCCCGAGGGAGCTCCGGCACCCGCTCAGGCCAGTCCAAAGCGGAGCCGGCTCCCCGCCAGCCTGGCAACGAGACGGGCGGCGATACCTCGCCGGGCAGACGCCGTTTCTCGTACTGGTGGGAGCGTACGGCCCTGCCGGCAGGCTGCACCGAGTAGGAGGGGGACACGGAGCTCCGTCGGGCACCGGACTGACGGGGGAAGCCCCCCGCGCAGTGGGAGCCGGACTCCAGCTCCTGTGGGATGGGGAGAGGACGGACCTGCTCCTGCCACCCAGGGAGGGACGTGTCCCCAGCATCCGGGCTTTGAGACTTTCAGCCTCGGCGACCCTCCGCGCCGGTACGGCGGCAGGTGCTGCGGGGCCAGGCGCGCCCCGAAGCCTGCACGGCGGGAGACAGGGATGGAGGTGACCCCTGTCCCCTCGGTGCCGGCGGTGACCCTCCGTCCCGCTCGCACTTCGAGGCACCTCTCGGGCGAGACGAGAGGGTCGGGCGTGGGTCGAGCGTGCGGACAGCAGAAGACCCCTTCCCGGTCCGCTGAGCGCCGCCTGTCCCCCCCGCCGCTCCCCTTCAACGTTACGAAGGCCAGCCGGCCCTCCCGCACCCTTCCCCTCGCACGCCGCCGCAGCGCAGGGCCACGGGAGAGGGTCCGGCTCCAGCCCCGCCGAGGGAGCCGCGGGCAGCCCCCGCAGATAGGCAGCCCCCCGGCACCGCCTGTGCCCAGCAGAGGCCGCCGGGGTGGAAGGCTGAGCCCGGGGACCGAGGCGGCCTCTCCCCCGCACTCCGCGGATCAGGACGACCGAGCTGAAGCACCGTCACGCCGGCAGCCCGACCCTGCCAGCTGCCCAGGGCACGGGGCCCTCCCACTCTCCCGGCGTGCTCTCCCTCGGGTGGGCACTTCCCGGCCTCCCCACTTGGTGTTCGCGAAACGCTGCCGCCGCTGTCACAGCGTGTCGACTCTCCCTGCTAAGGCCGGTCTTTGCAACTGGATGGGAGGGTGCAAGCAGCATTGCTAACCCCGTCCTTCCGTTTGCCCTCGGCCTCCTCACCCCAACTCGGGGTCTCTCCGGCAGCTTACGGTGGCATCTGCACGCCTACAAATGGAGGCGGTCGTCCCGGGTTTTCACCGCCGGGTGTCTTCCCCCGATCGGCAGGATGTGCAGCTGTACCAGCTGGCGAAAGGGGCGGGGGGTGCAGGGGGACCGCACGGCCAGGCTAGGTTCAAGGAAGACGGAGGCACGCTTGTGTCCGCCACACGAGCCGCCCGGGCTCGCCCTTTCTCGCCCCTGTTGCCGCTTGTGCTCTCCCTCCCCTCGCCGGAGCTCGCCGGGCCCTGGCTGTGCCTGCGGCAGGGAGCCCGGCAGCAGCTACGCGCCCGCCCGAGAGCTGGCACCGGGGCGGGCATGCCCACCATCCTCACCGCCCCTTGCCTGGCGACCAGGAGCCCCGACGGCTCAGCGGCCACCGAAGCACTCAGCCGCGGGCCCCGCTGCCCGGGCGGGGAACGGCCCCGGGCGCACAGCGGGGCTCCCCGCCGGCAGCGCGGGGGCGGGGACGGGAGCCCCCCCGCCCCCGCTCGCAGGCTTCCCAAGACCCGCCGAGGCTGGGAACCGAGCGCCCTGGGAGCCCCTCCCGGCACATCTGCCTCTGGGGCGACCACAGACAAACAAATATTTGCAGACTAGTCGCAAGCGGACGAACAAAACCAGACCTCCGGCTGCCCCCGCACGCCGGCGGGGCCCCGGCAGAAGCCCGGCCTGCTGCCCGCTCCCTTCCGGCCCCGCAGGGCTGGGGGCGGCCGCGGCCGGTCCCCGAGCGACACAGCGGCTGCCGCCCGCCGCCCCCTCCCGGTCTCAGCCCCGTTACCACCGGGAGAAGCCGAGAGCCGGGCGGGGGGGGGGGGGTGCTGACAGGGAAGAGAACCAAATAAATCACTTGCTCCATTTCCACCTGGATTGTATGGACCTGCTTTTATGGGCCTGCCCGGCTGCCTGTGCACACAGATTTACACTGCTTTCAAAAGCTTCAACAGTAAAATCCTAACAAACTCCAAGCACCCACCCGCTCCCACAAAGCAAATGGGGGAGCACAGCAGCAGGCCAGCAGCCTGGGCCCACACCCCCCCAACAGCCCTCGGTTTTATTATGGCCTTGGATGTCTTTCAGCTTGGAAAAAGAAAGAAGAGAGGAAGTTTGAGGTCTATTTATATTAATATATGTTCAATTAAGACAATTAAGTAACCCACACAATGTAGCAGCCCCTCCTCCTTAACAATTTCCTCCTTTCTGCCAAGACAGTTTACTCACTGCGGCTAAAACAAGCTTCCTGATCCTTCACAAAAATTAGAAACAACAGCTAATAAAGAAGCAATATAGGAGGTAGGCTTCATGGGAAACCAGGCGTGGAAAGTAACTGTGCAACTGCCAGGCTGGATTCCTCTTTCCTATATTCATGACTGATGGATAACATGCAACTCATTTCCCCAAGTTCTTAAAGATTAGGCCTGGGCTGCAGCTGGCCATCTGAGTGGACACAGATAGCAGGATAAGCCCCTCAACTGGCAGTGGAGTGACTTTTCTCTTGGAGATGTCAGTGGGGGCCACTGGTAGCTCACAGGTCAGCCCCCCACTCCCCAATTCTGTACAATCAAGGATTTTTCAGCGAGACAGTAGAGGGTCTGAAGAGATCTGGGTTGTGTGCCCTCCCAGAGGCCTCCTTCGAACAAGACTCCTACATTTTTTAAATCTCCAAATGTAAAAAGGGTAGAATATACAAGGGCATATATTTGTTTTGAAACCTTTTGGTGATTCACACTGCAACCAAGAAAAACTATGCTAGTGCCCATGAATTAACATGTTTCCTTTTGAGATAATTTCTACCAAAGCCTGCAAATAGCACTAGCAAACCACCCCCCCCACCCCCAGTTTCCTATAAATCAAATCATACACAGTCATGATACATTCACAACTCCCTCTAAAAACTTGTAGCTGATGGTTGAAACAAGCCATGGTTTAAAAGTTACACGGGAGACCTGACAAACTGCGATAGAGGTGAGAGAAATCAGTAAGTTCCTGTCAGTAAGGAGCAACTGGGAGATGGGTAGAGGAGGGCAGTCCTGTCAGTACTCACCTGGTGCCACCTGCCTTAAGAAAAGCTGCAAGACAAACCATCTTATTAGACAAGAGAGAATTGACTGAGGAGTACAGCAGATGCAAACACACCACCTGCAGCAAAGAAACTTTGTCATAGCTTCTAGTCAGCTGCCAGACACAAAGCCACAAGAAACTACATGTCACTATTCGTGGTGTTCATGAACTTCAGTGTTCAAGATACAAAATGGAGGAGGTGATTATAAGAGATATAGGGAGATACCCTAGATGTAACTGTATTCAGGACCCTATCTCAATGCTACCAACTTAAATCCTCCATAATTCAATTCCCAACACAATTTTAATTGCAATAAGAGGTGGGTTTTTTATCATTTCCTGCCTTAAGCAACAGCTAATAAAGACAATATTAGGCAGTTTGCTCCCTTTCCTTTCAGTAGTTCCTGTCCAGCACGAGTTGAAGCGACCACAGTGAATAATTTGTCTTTGGGTCAAGGTCATGATCCCATGTCAGCTGAACACAGCACTGCCTTTGAAGCCAACAGCAGCTTTGCACAGGGACAGCTAAGGGATCATGCAAATAGTTTGTAATGCAATCTGGAATGTTTTAGAATGAGAAATCATTATAAGATCTGAAGTTATTGTCCTGATACAGTCTTTTTGTAAATGGTAAAAAAAATTATTGGTACCATAGCATACTGTTCTTTCTATATTCTCATGAGATCTCTACTCTAGAAATAGCGCCAGCATTTCCTAAAAGTTCTTGGGTAATGGTGGCTGCTTTTATGCAGTTTCTATTGTGCTTGCTGTTGCTCCTAGAAAAGTGGAGTTGTTGGAAGAGGCATTTGGCTTTCCGTACTGCTTTGTAAAAGGTTTTTGTTGGTGGGGTTTGGTTTTTTTTTTTTTTTTACAAGCAATTAAAAATAGCTTGTCCTCTAAAAAGATGTCTTTTCAAAGCACTAGAATGAGTACAAGCAGGGGAAACAGCCTTTGAAAGAAAAATTACTTTGGACAAGTTTTGAATTTCAAACATAGTCTTTGTTTATATTTGACTGACAAAATGCCTCTCAAATATTCTTTGAAAGGTGATTACATTAGGCAGGGGCTATTTTAGCAATTTCACATCTCATAGCACTATTGTATACAGGAATCTGTCCACCCACTTCCCTCACTACAGTCACAACTCCTTGAGACTTTATTCAGCTATCTTTCATCACTTATAAAGTCATGCAAACTTTTTCTTTTCATGCAAATTAAACTCAACCTTTTCTGCACCATCAAATCTTTCCTAGGGCTTCTGGTGGGCTGCAGAATCACATTTGGCCTGTTGGTGATGTTGTGTTTGGAGGTTTGTTGCAATACTTTGCTTAGAGCTGGGGAGAAAATGTTTTCCCATTTTAACAAAATTTTAGAATAACAAAAACCAATTGCCATTTCAAATAACAGAAAGTTGAAATTTTGAATGTTTCATACTTTTAAGGAAAAAAATTAACTTGCACTGCAAGTCCTTCCCAAATTACATATCCTTCCTTCTCCACTCTATTTTTCCTGTCATTTAGGAAAAGAGCACAAAGCCCCTCCTGCAAAGGCACTGCATAGCCATGACAAAGCAGCACATTTAGTTATTCCTAACATCAGCTCAGGTGGTGAAAGCTTCAACACTCATTCGAGCTCTGGAGTGCCAGGAAAGCTCTCACTGTTTTTACTTTCTGCATTGTCTCAACACTACCATATTTTGATGTTCCTGCTACACTCATGTATCTCCACTGCAATAAAAACTACATTTGTTGACACATTTGAAAGTTTTTAAATACTCTTTCAATATTTTTAATATACATTTATCAAGGCAAATTCGGTACCAGCTTGGGATCCATCAATACTAGTAAATACCTCATAGTTTTAGGAATGTTCCTGGGCCCCTGAACACAATGGCCTGTGCCACCAGAGATTGAGACCAATTCTTGGCATGATTTTGACCTAAGCCAACTAGCACTATCTGAAACAGCTCTTGGGCATTATCTCAAGAGTTAGTCCAGGCCAGACTTCAACACCAAAAGGCAATTCACATGAGGCTACCTTGTTTTGGAAGGCAAGACAGTGTTGATGGACACTGTTGTGGGCAAGCTAGCCTCAGTCTGATACACCAGCCTAGACATTGCTTCTGTCAGTCTTGCATAAGAAAGATGGAGTAGCACTAGTCAAACATCAGCTCAGGCTTTTGAACTCCAGGCACCTGCACAGTGCTGTAAGAATGAACAGTACTGCGCAATGCATATAAACCAGCTGAAGATGAACAAAAATGGCCACTCAATGTTGCTGTGATGTGCTTCTGTACAGTTGTACCAGGACAGATGAAATCAGAATTTTGTTCTGTGTTGTGCTATCAATATTTAATTCTGTGTCATTACAACATCTGCACTTTCTCAGGCACAGCAAAGTGGCAATCAATGGTGTAACATTTTAGTGAAAAAAAAAAATCTATCTACCAACATACCTACTTTAATAGTTTTGTGAACACAGGTAGAACCCCAAAACTTCTCTTTTCTATCAAACATAGACAAGAAAAAGGCCTCATTGGTCTTCAATCCTCAATGGTCTCACCATTCAGATAATCACTGGCAATCACATAATTAGATCTTTTTTGTAAACTGATCCATTCTAAAATTAGCTCAGATTTTTGATCTATTATTTCTCCTAGACATATCTTTTGGGTTCACATGGTGGCATTTTGGTAGCAGGGGAGGGGCTGCAGGGACAGCTCCTGTGAGAAGCCGCTGGAAGCTTCCCCAGACCCACCTCTGGCCAAGGCCAAGCCCATCAGCGACAGTGGTAGTGCCTCTGGGATAACAGATTTAAGAAAGGGAACCTGCAGTCAGGGAGGAGATTGGAATGTGAGAGAAACACCTCTGCAGACACCAAGGTCAGCGAAGAAGGAGGGGGAGGAGGTGCGCCAGAGGAGGGGATGCCCCTGCAGCCCGTGGAGGTGAGTGGGGGAGCAGATGCCCACTTGCAGGCTGTGGAGAAGCCCATGCCGGAGCAGGTGGATGCCCCCGAAGACGGCCGTGACTCCATGGGAAAGCCCGTGCTGGAGCAGCCTGTGACTGAAGATCGGCCTGCAGAAAGGACCCATGCCAGGGAAGTTTGCGAAGGACTGCAGCCCGTGGGAGGGACCCCACGCTGGAGGAGAAGAGTGAGGAGTCCTCCTCCTGAGGAGGAAGGAGCAGCAGAGACAATGTGTGGAGAACTGACCACAACCCCCGTTCCCCGTCCCTCTGCACCACTTAGGGGGAGGAGGTAGAGAAATCGGGAGCAGAGTTGAACTGGGAAGGAGGGAAGGGTGGGGGGAAGGCATTTTAAGATTTGGGTTTTACCTCTCATTATCTGTGTTCTGATTTGATATGTAGTAAGTTAAATTGATTTTGTTTTTTCCCAACTTGAGTCTGTCTTGTGTCCATGACCATAAGTGGTGAGTGATCTTTCCCAGTCCTTATCTCGACCCACAAGCTTTTCCTTATATTTTTTCCTCATCCCTCATTCTCCTCATAGAGCAGCTCCGTGGTGCTTTGTTACCAGCTGGGCTTAAACCACAACAATACCATTCTAAGTATCTCATTCTTTTAAGGGTAAACTCCTAGTTCAACTCAGATCAGTGACAAAACTTCCATTTGTCTTCAACAGTATCAGGATTTCATCCTAAGTTTTAAGACACAGCCTCTTTGATAGCAGGGATTAGCACAGTTCCATTAAAATAAAGTGAAGAATAATGCTTGGGATTCAGGGTTACATGCTTCACGCTCATTTCACAAGCAGTTATAAAGAGAATCTTCTCATGAAGCTATCAGTTACAATGCTGTGAGCAGAACCTAGTTTAAAATCAGATATTACAAGGCAAAAAGTCACAGCTAATACTCAGACTCAGAAACACACTCAATATCTGCTTTTGAACCTGCATCCGTTTAGACAGACCAGAGAGAAGACAGGCTTCTGTCTGTGCCTTAGGCTTTTCATCTCCATGTTTTTATTGGTGACAGCAAGTCAGTGCTTATATAGACAACAGAAAGGTAAAGAAACCTTCAGTAGAAAGGGAAACTGCATGGACTCTGAAAATACAGTAAAGCACAGCAAATCAGGGACAGTAAGTTATACATGACTTACAACATCCAAGCAGTGATGCAGGCACAGCTTCCCGATTGCACTTCCAGTGGCCAAAAGCAAAGGCTGACATAACAGAAGAGACAGATTAGTGTGCCTTTTTAGGGTCTGATGGCAAATGCTGGAGAAGATTTGCTAAGGGTCCTCATCACATTCAATGAATCTACATTATTGACTGGCAGTCTAACTCATTCCCCATTCTGTTTTATGGTCTGTTGGAAGGATTCCAAAGTTTTATGGAAGAGGAGGGGGTTGGAAATAGGAAGTATTAATAGATAGCTCTCAGATACTTCAAAGCACACAGATTCCCAGTAAAGACAGAGGATTTGCTAAGAATTAGGAACAGTACATAAGACACATTTTTCCTTCCAATGTTATAAAAGATGAAATGCATTCTGCACGTGCAAGTCTGGACCTATTCTTCACTCTCCAGCACAAGCCACTGAAGATAGTAAGCCAACACAAGCTGAAATCTGGCCTTAAGATACCAAGAATGACCCAGACTCTGCAGTGATATGAAGGGTTATATCTGCCCCACAGAAGAGCCAGAGTGGTCTGGCAACAGTTCTGCCGGATGTGGGTTAGGGCTTAGTAGGGCTGAAGCTACATAACAAATAACAGAACTTATCCTCTGGGATGTAGTATTGCTATTTGACAACTTCCACATGAGCACTTACTTATTCTTATTAATGTCTGGTGGAGCTCAAGTCTCATTAGCTCCTGTTTTAAAGAGATGGTCTAATGGTTAATGCACAGCCTGGCTACTCAGAGGCTTGGGCTACAGGTTTAGTTTTGCTCCAGTTCTCTGTCTACAGGGAGATCTCTTGGGTGGGGTTTTCAGCAGTACATTATTGATACACGAGAAAAAGTCTCACTGATCTTCTGCCAGACGCATCCTCCTAAGTCACAAAAGGACAACTGAGAAACTCTCAAATCACCTTTTATTTTCTGCATCTGTAAGAGGAAACAAACCTGACCCACTTAGCAATCTTAGACAGATCTGTAAGGATCTGTTGGCTGACAATTGTAAAGTCTTAACACTGAACTTGCCAAGGCAGCTCTTGCCCTTTCCCAAAGTAAGGAGGAGCCAAGTGCCTGCAGAACAGTCACATTTTGGTTCTGCATGAAGGCAGGCTTGAGAAAGACAACAAGGATCCTGCCCTGCTGCTCCTCAGCTTCCCACCCTCCCCATGCACTGAGCCTCATTTTGTGCAAGGGGGAAGTGAGGCAAGGAGCTGAATGACTGCCCAAGGCTATGCAGCCAGTCACTGGCAGGTTCCCCAGTCATTCCTGATTCCCTGTACTGTGCATTCCTCCAGACCAGGCTGCTTCCCAATCTGGGAAAACATTTCCAAAATGCATTTCCAAAGGCAGAATCCAGACTCTCAGATTTTCATTTGATTTTGGATGATCTGCAAACTTTCCATATTTAGAATCATTTTGAACTGTCTGTTGGGACACAAATACTTGGATTACTATTAAAAGAGACCGACAAAATGTGTAACATCTAGAAATTCCCTAGGAAAAATAGTATGTGCTTATTATCTCTTCTTTCACACATTTAAAATATTTTAAAACTTCATTTGGCTCATCACCTGGTCTGAATCAATAATCAACTCAATGTGGGAAAGAAGCTTCAGAAACAGGGCTGAATCTTACACATATCAATGGCAAAAGTCCCATTTCTACAGTTGCATCAGGAGTAGGTTTCTGTGCTGTTACACAAGTAACTAAGCTAAAATGTGCTAACCCTTTGCCGTTCAATCATTTTAACGACCAATTTACTGAAAGTTTATCCACAATAAATACAGTCATAAGCATTTCCTTTTCTACACCAACAATTATTGCTGTAGAGAATGTTCAAACATTGAATAAGCCTTCAGATGATTCCCTTCTCGTCTATTCTGTTTCTGAAGTCTGGTATTTGTCAGCCTGATACAAATTAAAACAATCTTGTTGATAAAGTCAACTAGAATTTGCAATAAGTAACACTAAAAAAAAAGTTTTGCCCAATCTTTGTCTTCTGTTGTTCTTTGGGTTATTCTATCAGGCCTCCTTAACTCACACCTAGTTATTTCTGTCTCACAGAAAACTACTTTTGTTGTTACTAAATCAGAAGAGTTAATGAGCTATCAGTATCACCACATCAACAAAACAATGCAGCCCCTTCTGCACAGGCAAAATCAGTAGCTAATATTGGTTTTAAGCAAACTTCCAGGCAGGCACACTTACTGCTGTGTTCCTTCCTTCAGGTCATAAACTCCAAAACCACCAAAGATTATCAGTGTAATAAAAATGAACAATCAGGTAACCCTGACTAGATACAAGGAACCTGCTCCCCTTCCCCCCCCCCCCCAAAAAAAAAAAAAAAGCAGGGCTTTACACACAGTGAAGAAACTCCAACTTGTTTTACCAGTATCTACACCAAGAGGAATAATGTTCAGCTATGAATAAACACAGAAAGCCTGGAAGAACATAGGAGCCAAGCCTGGGATCCAAGACTTCCAAAGGGCGACTCTTTGATAGACATGCAGGGTTTTATTCCCCTGGGACATTCAGTAGGGTAATAAACAAAGCCATGTTCAGACAGAGCTGCCTCACTGAGGTACCTGCCTTGAGGACATCATCAGTTTTTGGTTTTGTGCCACTGGCCAGGCTACAAGTCTTGGATAAACTCATCACCATTTGCTAGTTTCCAGCTGATGTTCACCTTGACTTTAGATGGATGCTATTGCTTTTGGTGATTTATTCTCTTGCAGATCCTGCTGCCTTAGGGTTTAGAGACATTGAGTTTAAATAGGTGGCTATAATTAATTATTCAAAATGATTTTAAGGAATTTGGATTTTTTTCTACTGACAGTGCATTAGTAATAAGCATTGTACAAAAAATAAGGCAATTGCATGCTGTTTGGGGTATTTGTGATTAAAAAAACATGCTCTAGCTCATTGTAATGTTTCTGTAGGCTGGCACTCTTTGTGAGAAATTTATTTCTTGTAACTGCTTTGGTTTTATGTTAGTTGTATATTTTAAGAACAACATCAGCTAAAGCAGTTTTATGTGAAAAATGGAAATCTACTTACCTCAAGAAAGTGAAACCATAAGCATATTTAATTTCTAATTTCATATGAACTGCATTTCTAATCTCATCTCCCTTTCATTCTTAGTGGATCTTTAGCAAATATTCAGTTGCTAGTGGAAAAAGTTCAGAATGGTCAGCCAAGAAGATTACTAAAAAACAATTAGGGACAGTCAGCAGATGAGGATGCTACAAAGTACTGTTCTGACAAGCAACAGTATGAAGTTAGAAGAGCACCAGGACCTAAAACACACATACAGAACCCATTATTCAGCATGTATAATACACTATATTCTTGAACTTGTGAAGAAGTAGGCTGAATCTAGCATTCAGTTAAACAATTTCTTGAAAAGAGAAGATAGCAAGCTGCAGTGTCAGGAGCCATCAAGTTTCCATACAGGTCCTGCTGTAGACAGAAACAATGGAGAAGGTAGAAAGATCTTTGTACTACCTGCTTTTCCCCCATTTTCCCCCAGCAGATGAGGTATTTGGGGACAAATGCCATTCTAGACACAACTGTTTCTTCACAACATTTTCCAGATAACACTTTTCATTCTGATCATAATTTTTTTCAGTTAAAATATAATCAAATTAAAACCCAAATAGTTTAAAAACAAGGCCAATAGCTCCAAACAAAACAGACAAACAAAAAAAACACCAAACCAACCAGATCAAAAAAACAACCCCAAAATATTTACCCTTTGCTTGCAATATATATACTTAGAATACATTAGGTTAACCTTCTCCAAAATTTTATTCTATTTCTTTAACCACCACAAAAATCTTTTAGTCTAACCTGAAGTGCTTCTTTTCTTGGGTAGGTTGTTTATTTCCTGATTCACAAAACTTACTATTTTCAGGAAGCAGCATGGGCTAGCCAGGGCTGAGCTTAAATAGAGTCCCTGGGCTCATGGGCAGGGTATGTAAGGGGAAGCCCCAGGTGAGGCTGATCAGGGCCATTAAGGGCTCTTAGTGCACTCAGCGCCCTGACAATTATTAACCTAGCTCTAAACTGTGGAAAGAAATTAGAGTAAAATTAATGAGGTTTTGGTGTTCTGGAAGCAATGTATTCTTTCCCACTCATCCAGTACCTTAGACCAGGTGAGATGTGGAATACTTGTGCATATATGCATGTTCTGCTTGAGTAAAAAGGCACCATACAATCTATCTTTAGTCCCAGTGTTAATAAATCTAACTGAGGATTTTCTTTGGTAATGCGAGCACTGGAACTTCATCCCAATAGATAACAGTTGTAAATGCTATGGAGGCTGAGCCAGACTTTGGTCAGTGGTGCGTGATGCCCGCTACAATACTGAAAATCTGAGAAGAAATCCTGTGTCACTAAACTCGTGCAAGAGTTGCCACTGCTTTCCATGGAGCCAGGATCTTGCCTCAGGCAAAAGCAAAACTGCAGAGGTTACAATATATGCTCTTCCACTCCAGCTCCCAGGAACAAGACCTGAATGGCAGATGTATTATTATTTATTGATACGTAAACTTGCACAAATCTTATAATCTCAAATGATAGCTGAGTGCTTTCCTAGTTGATAAACCATATTTGAAGAGCTTTTTCAAAGAAAGCTCAAACTCAATTTTTTTCCTGACTAAAATGGGATGTCAAAGTATGAACTCTGAATAGCAAGAACTGTTCTTTTCAGATATACTTGACACACACAAGCTTCAGTTGGCAAAATCTGGTCATCATTACAAAGCAGACTTTACCTGGACTTGTACAATGAGTTTGTTTTTTTCACCCCAAAAGATGTGTTGATTGGTTGCTTTACAGGGAAAAACCAGTACTTCTGAAAAAATTATCTAAAAGAGCGTATTAGGAATCTGTTGTGGCACAGGAGGCAGGGTTATGTAACATAAGAACTGTGGGATAATTAAAAGAAAAATCAAATACATCAGTAGAAACAGATTTAATTCACTGCTGAAACTGCCTGTAAACCATAATTCTACCTTTCATACTTCCTTTCTGAAAGATGGAAAATCAACTTGCACATTTTGTAGGCTTGCACCTGACAACAGTTTTGCCAAGGGGAAGATGAGGCTTTTGTCCTTGCTGAGCACCGGCCAGCCTGGGACATGTCTCTGTGTCTTGCAATGTGGTCAGGATGGTCTTGTCCTGCTCTCCCCACCATCATTTGAACTGATTTGTGTTCATCCTAGAACAGCCAGTCAATTGTTAATTGTAATGCTACCTCTTGCTGCTTTTGAAAGACCATGATGAAGCTGACAGTTGGCTCTTGTGCACTTACATGTTGAGGAAAACAAAAGCTAGGTCTTAGAAATGCTCTGAGAAAACAATATTCTTCTCTTGCAAACAGCAACTGGGGGAACTGAGTCAACTAACAATTTTAAGGAGTAGATGAATGTCCTTACCTCGTGGCCATATACGCCCTTCAGTTCATAGAAGTAAATGGCATTGACAGCAATGTCCTCTGGAGTACCAGTACAGCAGAATTAGAAGATCATTGAAACAGATGACTTTTCCAGTCCTTTTTCACAGTTGTTTTTTTAACTTGGCATCTGTTCTCCCATGTGTACATACATATGAAGGCCGCTAACTCTAACAGTCTCTTTAGGCACATTTCTACGATGTGGATGGAGAAGACCCTTTATTTGGAGAAAAGGACATCAAGATCTAAAGCACCAAACCTTCTCTTGCTTTCAAATGCCTTGAATTGCTACAGTTATATGACACAGCCTGACAGATGGCTTAGCTGGCGCGTCACACTCCTTCACAGGTGAAAAGGTAACAGCTTAAAAGAGAGAATCAAGTCCACAATTTGCAAAGCACCTGTGGGTCCTTTCAATATATTGTGTACATCGTTTGTACACATGTGTTTGTGAGATGGGGGAGGCAGGCCTGGGAGAGGTATAGAACAAGTAGGAATATAATTAAACCTAAAAACTAATAAGAAGAAAGATCTATAGGAAGGTAATATCACCTTGTGGTTTTGCAAGTTATTTTAAAGTACTGTATAAAATCAGTGAGAATTTGATTGTGGCATTCACAGTTGTGATACTAATCACTGGGCTCAGTTACAACACAAATCTGGCCTCAGGTTTATATTGATTGAACATCTATTCAATCAATAAAAAACCATAACCCATTCCTTTATTTCATCTAGTCTCAGAGTCTGTTGTCCCATACATTACATCTGATTTGAAGTTAAGCACTGCAGTTTATCCTGTTCAGTGTAGGAATGGCTCAATGCACAAAGAATCATGTAGCTCTACTGCCTTTTTCACACTGTAAGCCGAGCCCACTGGTGCTGCTGACCTAACCAGCAGGGACAGATGTCAGATGATAAATCCTTCTGATAGAGCTCATGACAGCATTTTGCTCCTTGTCAAAACTTGCAATGAAAGGGTATGGAAGGAAACAGGGGATCAATGAGGAATATTTGCACAGCAGCAAGGACTCACAGTCCTTGGCTTTTGGGCCTTGGGACCCAGAATTTACCACCTGGGCTGCTTTTGGATTGGATGACGAGGCCCTTAGTTTGGACCTAGTCCCAACAGACTAATCAGACATGGATGATAATCCCAACAGATATGGAAAAAGGCTTTATTGAATTAGGTGAACAGAGTATTTGTTTTTAACCTTCACTCCAACTCACAGAAGTGGCCAAAGAGCTTGTTCTCTTATAAAACTAACACAAAAAAAAAGAAGAGAATGTTTTTACAAAAAAAACACTGGATCTGAACAAAAGGAAAGAAGATACAAGAGACAAAAAAAAAAAAAAAGAAGAAAGTCTGCTATTCCTCTTTCTCTATTGTGAATGTAGCTTATAGTTTATTATCTGCATGTCAGGGTCTTGCGCACCTCATGAAATTAAATTAAAATTGGTAGGATACAGTGAATGAAGAACATAATAGCTTCACTTGCCTGTAGAGGTGCACACATGCACCCACATGTATGTGCACTCACACACACAGGAACCCTCATAGTGAAGGAGTAGAAGCAAGAGCTGGGAGCAGAACTGCTGCTGGGCAGGGCTCGTCTTTGTTCTTACTCTTACCAAAATTCCAGGTTTTATTCACAACCTGATTCTTTGACACACCCCTCTTTAATCCTACAATACAAATCACAAGCTTGAAGATTCACCCAAAGAAATGACAGAGATGGAACAGGGGCAGGTTTCAGTGGAAAGATCAGGTTCAAAGGTAGGCATGTCCTTTTCTAACCACCAGTTTTGGCAGCTTAGCAAATATTTTAAGGAGCTATTACTAAAAGCAAGTGAAAAGTAAAAGGTAAATTACATCTTCAGAAACATTAGTATGACACCTGCCAGGCAGTACCTATCTTGGTTATTAACAAAAATTTTGTTCTCAAAATTTTCATCAGTTTAAAAACTTTTTCCCCAGCCTGACGTTGATAGATAAAACCATCTATTAAAAAAAAAAAAAGCCCCAATAATATCATGCAGCGGTGTAATTCAGAGGTTAATTCCACTTTGCCTTCAGAGTATTTTCTTCTGTGGGTTTTACATATGTCTCAGATTCCACTGACTGGGCAAACAACCGAAGACAATCTGGGTTTCCTTTCAGAGTTAAGATACATGGGGTATCTCCCTATAGAAACAAACAAACAACAGAGCACCTCATAAATATTTTTTATGGGAGCACTGCCTATATAGCACTGATGAAGTCCTACATTTTACATCCCAATAACAAGGATGTATTCTGGAGGAAGGTACGTTAGACACTGCTGTTGACTCTGCCCTGGAATGTCTGTGTGTAGCAAAGCAAATGATTGCCCTGAGGGGATTTTCCCACTGCTCATAAAAAATGTCACAGCCTAGCCTTGTCCCATCTGTACTGTGCTTTCTCAGGGCAACATCAGTGCAACCCATTTGGAGAAGCCTATGCTGTAAATAGTGATGTTTCAAACATTACACGGAACAGTGGTGATTTTTTTTCCATTTAAAATGCAAATAAATGAACATATTAAAAACAGAGCACAAAGTGGTGCTATACCTGCAAAAAAGTAGCAGGGGCAGATTTGTGAAATAGCAGATTCAGAGCCTGTCTTCATTTGAAGTGAAGGATTGAAGAAAACAGAGAATCAACAGGAGAAATGATGCATGTGCTTGCATATACACACACAGCCCACACCATTTCTACTTGAATTGCAGCCAATAACTCTGCCCGGCCTGGCCCACCTCGTATCCTTACTGGCTGTAGGGAGATCTGGGGTCTGGTACAAGAAGTACTTCTAGCAAGGGGGGCCTAGGATGTGGCAGGGTCCAGGGATGTTTGAATTCACCCATATGTGTGTCCCATGGTCCCTCTGTCACAAATCCACTGGATTGAAAGCATATGAGCAAAGTAAGTTTGGGTCTGTGACATCTCTTCGCTTCCAGCAAACTCTGGAGTGCAAGTTAAGGCGTCCGCTTAGAACAGACTGTAGGATATGGATGCAAATTCAGCATGTCTGAAAATGAGAAATATCCCAAAGCTGTACAGCACTCCCAGGGTGAAACGAGAGGCCAAAATCCTCACCCGGCCTGTCTCTATAGACCAAGATGCTTGAAATGGGATATGGGAGCTCTTGCCCTGACAGAACCTTCCAAGTCAGTCTATTGGCTAAATCGTTCTACCTACATATAACCTGCAAGGCAGCATGGAGCATGGTTCCTTCCACCACAGCGTTTCACCAGCCCTGCATGCATACTGGGCATACTGAAAAACTCCATAGGCCCATGCAACTTTCTAACTTGTAATGGGACCTACACAACAAGCCAAACATGTCCACAGCTATCAGAGGAACAGTCCACTACAGCACAACCACTATTCTAATATTTGCAATTAAATGCTTGTTATGACTGCATGGTGGCTGCCAGGAAGCTTTGAGAGGTGGCAAGAACAAGGCAATAGTCATAGGTCAGAATATCCAAAAGGGAGATAATGGCGGATTCTTTGTTTTATACCCTTAGACTTACACCCTTTCACTCCCTCCTTCCCATACAAAATGATGGTGTCCATGAATCTCTCCATAGTCATCCTTTCAGAGATTTCTGCTGCACTTCTCTGAACATTTCCTCATTGTTGTGTCCATTTATATAAGAAATAGGTAAAGTGGAACGTGACCTACAAAATGAGCTTGCGCTTTTGACAAACTAGCGATAAGCCTGTACCTTTTTCCCTGATTCACTCTTTCAACACGCTTCTTGTTAGTAGGCGAATCAGTCCCGATTTGACTTTGGTCTGTGCAGATGTGAATCTCCAAGTTAAAACTTTTCGATTCAGCAATCTAAAACCTTGGGGAACACAGAGACCATTATACACACTCTCTAATTCTCGGGGTCCTTTTTGCCTAGTCTGAAATCTCTGTCTCTTACTTTCTGCACAAGAGGATGGTACTCCCTGTAGAAGCAGAAAATGGGCAGAACTGAAAACAATGGATGCTGACAAGCACACTATCATTATAGGTATTTATGTGCTGAGTATCAAATTGATAGTACCTTCATTTGTAACTTTTGCTCATCTGTTCACTGTTATTAAATGAGCTCAGAAACCAGAGGAGATTTGATAGCGACAGAGGGTAATTACACACTTCAGGAGAAGATATTTTTCATCGTGGGTTTAGAAAGTATCAACCTATTAAAAAAAAAACAGCAGAAAGAATGTGGGTATTTCAATTCAGCTGTGTTGCTGTCCTCAGAGAGCAGACTCATTAAAAAAATCTACTTTTCACTTTGATTCTAACTAAACGTATGATCATTGCAAAGGCTACAAAAAGTTTTTGCCTTAAATACTTAACTCTGCTTAATGTAGATTTTTGAAAATCCTG
This sequence comes from Buteo buteo, assembly GCF_964188355.1. Classification (NCBI taxonomy): domain Eukaryota; kingdom Metazoa; phylum Chordata; class Aves; order Accipitriformes; family Accipitridae; genus Buteo; species Buteo buteo. Next base: position 22,949,146 of record NC_134175.1, read on the forward strand.
TATTTAAATAGTGAATTTGTGTTGTGGATCAACAATCTTAATATTTTTGATTGAGTGATTTATCTGTTTAATTTCATAATATCCACCTGTACAGGAATTTGTCTAGTCTACGTATAAAGTGGCTCTGGGTGTTTTATTTGATCTATCATCAAAAAGCTAAATATTTTGTAACACTGAAGTAACCACTGGAAAACAGGTATATTGACGACAAGGATTAGCAGTAATGGATAAGAAAAAGTGTGGGGGAAAACCAGCAAGCTGTCCTATCCATATTAGTACCTGAAATTACTAGCTCCAGCTTAGAGAGGAAGGTGTCAGAAACTACTCCTTTAGGAAAAAATGTAGCATATTGTTATTCCTGGTCCTGTGCAGTGAGGTTCTCGAGCAGCAACTCACCTTTAGTTCGAAGTCACCATTTCACATGCTGAGCAAGGTTTTACTCTTCAAAGGAATCCTGTGGTTCCATACTGCCACAGAGAGTTAGCATCATCTGGCTATTGGTTTTTCAAACAGAGGTTCAAGTCCTTTGTCTATTCCTCCACACACCATGCCTGCAGCCTAGCAAAACTCACAGGAAAATACGTCATTCTGCCTGAAAAAGCTACCCAGAGAGCACAGAAGTCCTTGGCCAAGGGTAATTTCACTATATGTTTTTTGCTACCCTGTTCAAAAGCTTATTGCTTTTGTCTCAGTGTAGGATGTGTCTGCAAAAGCAACATACTACAGCCTGAAAAATACCAACATTTGCCTCACAACATTAGGAAAAAAGAAAGCAGACTCAATAGCAACATTGACTTCCTAAACTGATTCAGCCAGCACATAAGCATCCCCAGATGACGGTCATTTTATAACCCTCCACTTACCACAGACATTCTCTTCTCTGCAAGCCTCCCTTACCTCCTTTTTGCATCATGCAACACTGTGTTGCCTAGGCTCCGCCATAAACAGCAGTCTTAACATGGTACCAATGACCACAAGAAGATGGTATCTGTTTGCCTGGCAAAGATATTTAGCACCTGTCATTTGGAATACTTTCTCAATTTGTGCAGGGTCTAATGAGCTAATGCCATGATTTGAATTCAAGGACTAATCAGAACCATGTTTCAGATAATCCTTTTTTTCAGCTGTAAAAACTTTCTACAACTGTTTCTGAAGCAGACATGAAAAACTGAGTATTTCCAAAAGGGAAGGGACTTCTGGGAGGACTTGTGATCAGTGTGTGTATTGGTACTTGTACACAAATTAACTGTATGGTCCCATTTCAGAGTGAGGCCAAAAGGACTATGTTTTCAGTCTTTTCCTGGTTATTGCTAATCCACTGCAAATGGAAGAGTTCGTCTTTTCCTATCTCCTCATCTTCAGAACTTTCTAACCCAAGCTGCTACTGGTGGCAAACTAACTTAATAAAATGGTGTATATGTATTTCTGGATCAAGATAAAGTAAAATGTTAAAAGCATTTATTGTGTTGAAATTTTCTATGCCAATTTTCTGCTAAGAAGGAGAGATTCAAAAGGTCAAGGCTTTTGCAGTACAGTTAGTGGTATATTAGTTACAGTAATTCAGCCTGAAAATTCCAGGAGAAACAAACACAATGGAATGCCATGAATTACAGGAGGAGACCACATCTTTAATCAGCTCTTGGGAAAAGAGAAACATGCATTTGGTTATTGACAGATGATAAACTGAATTATGAGGTCTGAAGAAACTATGACAAAAAAGGATTTCTAGGATTTTTTTCTTCAAGTAAATAAGCTTTTGTTTTCTTACTTTTTTTTTCCTGATTAGAGACTCTTTTTCCCCTGTTTATTATACTGATACACTTTCAAAACTGTTACCACTGTTTCTGGCATTCAGGTTTTTCAGACCCTCACTGGGCTGTAAAGGCTGGGAAGAGTATGTCTCTAAGTGATGTCTTGAAGCAAAATCCAGGAGGCAGAGGAGATTCTGAGAGGGGTGTGATTAATTCTGTACAGTGAAACTGTACTGATTACACAAAGCTCTTAAAATCCAATCTTGAAAGTCTGACTGAAGCCTTTAAAAGACAACACAATCAAGGCTTCTAAATCAGCTTGCTGTGTCTGTTTTCAGGAGCCACCAATTTCCACAGTTCCATCATTAGGAAACTTGCCACCGAATTCTCCTCTGCACAAAATTCTTCTCCAAAATTTAAGTCTCTATTGAAAAATGAAGATCAGCCATGATACTGTATGCCCATTCCTCCTCTTTCTCTACACCATTATTACCATCATCATGTCAAGCAAATGCAAAGTAATCACCAAAACCACAAGCAATGCATTAATTAATGTAGTATTTGAGCTTTCGCAGAGCCTGAAACACGAGCTTGGAGGGGTATAAAGTGCCCCATTCATTTCCAAGGTTTGATTACTTTACAACTCTAAAGCTAGCACGTTAACGTTACATTAAATTGCTGCTGATTATATCAGAGAATTTCACAATGTTCAACAACCTCCTATGACTGTCCAGGGTGAAATATGAGAGGTCTAAAGAGAGAGCAAGCAAAATCAACCTTATTTATAGGTGTTTTTAAAAAAAATCTCATTATTTTCAAGCCAATCCAGTGACATTTTTTTTTTCTTTTTGAGTTTGGCTAGTATTTCCAAATGTTTCATCAACATTTTCCGCCTTGGCCAGAAGCATTAGAAATTCACACACAATACCAGAAGATGAGTGTGTGAACGCCAGAAAATGAAACAAATAAGAAACTATGGCCAAATTCAGAAACAGCACAAAGACATGAAATGAGGAAAACAAGTCAGTCTGACCATCTTTTGTTGGTATTATCTTATAGTAATTAATGCCATAGGACAGGCATTTTTGTTTCGAATAAGATTTCTTTACTTGACATTGCCTTGCAAAATACCAGCATATGACAGCTGTCAGGTTTTCTCCTCTTTAAGTAATGCTGCCACAATTTCCTATCAAGTAATTGCCCTCATAAGCAGGTACCGGAATAACATGGGACAAAGAGTTTTGCCATGTTCCTTTGTAAGACATTTGAGTCAGAGGTTAAAGAAATCACTGCTCCAGAGGCTCTTAAACATGTCATTGTCATAATATAAAAACTGACTTACTAACTTAGATTATTTGGAGAGTTAAGTGCTTGTGTTATTGCAAATTAAACTAATTAGTATCATTTCCTGACAGCTGCAGTGAGCGATAGCAATTCCATGATTTTTTCTTCAGCCGCTCATGTGGGATGAAGAGAAGAGTGGAGACAGCTTTGTGATTTAATGGAATGGGATCAGTTTATCATTGTAAGGGCACATCGTTCCATTCTTAGCACAGCTCTGCTGCTTCCTCTGCTCCCTCCCAGTTCATCAGCTATTATTGCACTATTAACTTATTACATGGAAGCCAGGGTAGACAGATGGAAGTTGCTGGGAACTTTGCAAATAGCCAGACAAAAAAACTATGCTGGAATTTGCTTGCAGTACTTCCCTCTTTTGGAACTGTTGTAGATTATATTCACTATCCTTTTAACCAAAATTGTAGCTGCCAGTAGAAGATACAAGAACTCATTTCAATACCACAACTGGTTTAATTGTTATAAAGGCAGATTCGTGAACTAGCGTTGGTTGGAGTCTCTAGCTTATATGAATAATTGCATAAAAGGGAAAGTTACAGTATGTAATTGGCAGACATTTAGCAAATCACTTGCATTTATCATGTGTGGAAAATGTGTACCAATCGTGGTAGTAAAACCATTGTGCTTACTTCTACCCAGAATTTCCATAAGATTACGTGGGGAACAATAGCAGACAGTCCCAACAAACTCTTATAAAATGTCATACTGAAAACTAAAGGTAATCTGATCAGTAAGGAAAAGTCTAAGATTTCTTTAGATGAGCCAGAATGAAATAAAACCCTTGTCCATCTCCCACTTCACAGAAGCCCACACAAATGGATGAAATTACTCTGAATTCAATTATTCTGGAATTCTAACTTTCTAGAGACCATTGGGTCGTCCTTGAACTTTTTCATTAGATCGCTTTGGTCAGATTTGTGCTCTGCTTATATTACTAAACTGGCTCCAAAGGTTTGCTCTATCTTGGAGTCATTGGAATAGACTGTAGCTTTGTGGTTCACAGACTGGATTAATGTTTTCAGCTACTAATTAATTGCTGATCACCAGCATGGAAATTGAATTATCTATAATCGTATTAAAATATGGGGTTTTGTTCCCCTCCTCCATGAATCATTTAGCTTAGAAAGTCTTGATGGAAAGAAATGCATATTTTTGAGACAATACAATACTTTAGTAAAAAGCTAAAAGGGTTGAGGAAATGAATCCTCCTGCTCATTGCAGAGCAGAAATTAATGCATAATGCCATCTATCTAATGTCTCAGTATGGTCCCTGTTAGCATAGGGCCTGAGTACCTTCCACTTTTTATGCATTTATTTTCAGAACACTCCACAAAATGGGGAATTTCTATGGTTTCTAATGATGGTTTGTCAAAAGAAGAACTAAAGAACAAACGACTGAGAATTCCTCAAGGCAGCACTGGAAATGTGTGATGAAACAGGGAATTAAAATTGCTTCCTCCATGTGCCAGATTTGTATCTGTAACCACATCATTTTTCATATCTATAATCAAGATGGCAATAACAGACAAAGTCCATCAAGGGAGAACTAGCTGCAGATCCAGTTTCCATTCCCTGGTTTCTGGTTTTCAGGACCTTACACATTCTGAACCAGCAAGTATCCTCCCTGGCCACATAGCAAACACCTCTTTCTGAGCATCTTAACACTTCCAGTCATTATTTTTCCATAAGGATTGATTCCCATCACCAATTTTTTTCCTTATGTTTTACCAGGGTAAAGGTCTACATGAAAGCTGAGCCAATCTAGTTGCTCTCCATTGCTGAAAAGGAAAGATACTGCTCCTCCTACATCACCTAACTCCTCTCTGCCACTGCTCTTGACCAGACAGCCTTCTCTCCTTCTTGGCCAAGGACCCTTTGGTGGACTCCTTAGTGAGCTAATGCACCTTGATGACTTGGCAGAAAACTATTTGCCTTTTTTTTTTTTCCCTTCACAAAACGCATTCCCAATCACTTTGTCACACAATCCAATCCTTCACTTGAGACAATACGTTCATTGCCATGAGATCTGATGGCTTGGGGTTTCCAAGAAGTTGAACAGTTGGTGAATACCTTTGAGCTTCTCTTGAAACTGTGTTTCAAGTCCTGCTCTGCTGACCTCTGAAATGGCCTCAGTGCAATGTGGAAACCAGATTTAGCAATACTGGCCAGCACACAAATAAGCCACAAAGGAAGCAAAATCACTTACAACTCTGCCCAGCAGAGAGTGTCAGGGGAGTCAGCCAATTCTTTCTTGACTCATTTTTTTTTTCTCTCAGTGAAAATTCTCCCCACAGCATGCAAAAGAGATCACAACTTTTAGAAACACCTTGCATGGCGTTTTTTTTTTACTTTCAAACTGGCAGTTTCAAAGTTTATCACAGCCCATTTGGAAATGGATTGGTTTGGGTCCAAAAAATGTGAAAATGCCCGGGATAGCTCTTGGTTTAACAAATGTTTGTGCGTAATAAAATAGAAAAAACACACTCAAAAGCCAACCTCCCATTACTGTTGTGTAACTACCCAGATCTAAAAAAAACCCTTGAGGCAGCAGAGGGGAAGGAAAGAGCTAATCTTTTGACATTTGCACTTTGTTCCCTGCCCTGGTCCTAGATATCATTTCCAGAATGGTGCGGCACTTTTTCCATACTGCCAGCATGGAATTAATCTGCTTTCCTTAATTTCAGTATTAGAATCAATTTAATTTCTTTTCCAAATATATTACACCTGCATTAACCACACAGCAATGATAGGAGCTACTTCACAGTTCTTTCCCTTTCTTTGTATGTACACAACACAAAAGTTTGTGGATTTCAGCTTCCATGTCCTGCCGCTCCCCACTCTTCCACTTCTACCAGCAGCCAGGTTTGTGGAGATATACAACTGGAGGGGATGATGCAGGCTCTGAGGTAACTCCTGCAATACCTCTGGCCATCTCTGCACCTTTGATGCTTCTCTGCAAGTCCAAATATAACTGAATTTCTAGAACTTGATGTCAATTATTCCTGAGGGTCCCTCTCAGTTTAGGTTCCTCTGACTATTCAGGAGGCAACTCCTCCGAGGTCTCTGAAACACCTGAGTAATTCAAGTAGCTGTCTGGATCCAAAATACACATGAAGAGCCTGTATCAGACTAAAATACCAAATCAGAATCTTTTTTCTGAAGTCAGATTTCACAGTATCATCAGCTAGGCCACTCCGGTGTGTGAGGGAAACCGCCCCGCTCTCTTGCATTTTCTTAGTCATTCATTAGAGCATATGATTTAAAACAAAAACCCAAATAGGTCTCGCAGGGAATTCCCCTTGAAAGACAAGAAGCTTGTGCTGTTACACGAGATCTTAATACATAGATGGCTAAAATATTTTCCACTAAAAATTTTCTTGGGCAACAGAAACCTTTGTGTGGCCTTAATGATAGGACTGATTAAAAATACCAGTTATTTTCATCTGAAGAGCTTAACTAGGATTAAAGAAAACAATAAACAGTAACAGTAAATTTTTCTAAGATAGTTCAGTTCTTCTCTCTCCATAAACTGCTACAGGGTAGCTTGAAAAATGCCTGTTTCTTTCCTTCATGAGTTAAGGGATTGGTTCAATTAAGGCAAAAGCATTTTAGATTAAACAGCTACACCTACCATGGAGGCCTTCAGGATGAGTCTCAAAAATGAGAGGACATCCTCGAAATATTCCTTAATACAGCTCTGATGCTATTTCATAATCTCTCTTGCTTTACAAGAGGCATTTTGTCAGAGGTACGTGGAAGGTAAAGGCAAATAAACAGGCTGTAGTTATTGCTGCTAGGGCCAATATGTACACTTTTCAGCTACAGCACATGGGAGAGGTTATGCACTTTAAAATTTACATTCATTTAACTGAGTGGGCCAGCTATGAACAGTAGAAATAACCAGCACATTCTAGACATATTTTAAGTTAATTATTTTAACTGAATATTCGAGGTCTTTAGGCAGCTCCTTCTTAAAAAAATAGTATGTCTCAATAAGAGTTGATATAAAACATACAGTGTTAGAATGGATTGTATATTGTCATCTAACAAAGCTCTTTCAGTGTGAAGCCCTGGTCAATTTGTCAGCCAGAACAAAACCTATCTTATCACCCAAGCAACCAGAAACAATACTCAGCCTTGGACAAACCAGAGGTTTAATCTTAGAGATGGGTGACCCTCTCTACATTTGTGATTTGGGGAAATTCTTAAGACTCCTTTTGCAGGGCTGACCCAACGAAATGGGAGTGTGATTTTCTTTTCCTGTGTTTTAAAAGCCATGTACTGCAGGGTTTTTTTCCCTCCTTAAAAAACATATTTAAATACCTACATCAAAACTATCCTCTATTAGAGACACCATGAAAGCAGAAATAAGAATACCTCATATCCTCTAGGACAATATCCACTAGGGACCACCCTTCATGCTTGTTCCTTTTCCCACACCAGTTTTCCTGTTCTGGCTCTTCTCTGCCCCTTTATATCCACACAGTTACCTTCTCACTATGCTCTCCTTCGTCCATGCTCTGCTTCATTGCTCTTAATGTACCAATTTTCGTTTTTCCCCAATAAGAGTGTCTTAAAAAGCAAACCCAAAGGTATGTAAGAACAAACTAGTTTTATAATCAGCCATGTGCAAACAATTCTGGATTTTAACTGAAGGAGTTTGCCTTCATTGCCGCCAGCAATGTGATTCTATTTTAACTTTCCTATCATCAAACTTTATGCAAGGTGAAGCAACACATCCCTGAGAAATTACTATGGCACTGTCAGTAACAAGGACTTTGCCCCACAAGCTTTCTCATGAATGAAACAGTGACAACAGCTGTGGAGTTTGAGCAAGACCTTCCTACTGTAGGCAAAGCCTACACAACTCTGTCATTTTGCTTTCTGTCTCCTCACAGGTCCTCAGAACTGTGCCTGTGTGTCTAATTTGTTTTAGTGATCCACTAACTTGTGAGAAGTTTGCTACTGGGGCTAATCAAGATGTCTTCTAATGTGAGTAGTAAACACACCTCAATGTTTCCAGACAGCAAATAGGAAGCTAAGACCAAAATTAATTGAGTCATTGCTAACACAAACTTGGTACAAGACTTTTAAAATTTATCCCAGAACCAGGAGTAGTCTGATTTTAATTTCAATCCAACTTTTTTTTAATACATTTTTTATGGACTATAGGTCATATAATTCTAGATGTCTTAAATTATTATGAGCTTTAGAAAATAAGTAATATTTCAACATGATACATCATGGGAAAGCACTCAGTGAGGGTCTCTAGCTTTCAAAACTGACTAGTGATTTTGAGTATCTGATCTGATATAGCTGAAAGGAGACTGATTTTAGTAAGTTCTAGTAGCCATCATAAGAGAGGCAAGCTTGCTTAAGAGATCTCAAGACAGTCTTCTGCAATCTGATTTCCAAAAGTTCTTGAAGTTTAGTCACTTGATATCCTAGATGGAGAGAGGCACTAAAAACATACAGTAATTACCTTGAGATCACCAGTTCCCAAGAATATTTAGACAGAGCAATCCTTCACAGGCTTTTTGAGGGGCATAATCTCAAGACTGTAGTCTCAAAATGATGGAAGCAGCAAGATCTGGTGAACACAATGTTTCTTTATAGACTGGAAAAAATAAACAGAATTGGGTTTCCTTACCAGAAGCACATTGCCATTTCTGTATTATAAGATAAATTAAACTAAAGAAGTCAGCTATTGACTTCTCATGTTACAAGGGTTACCACAATAACAAAACAAAGCTCACAATGCTGATCTATTCCAGGGGTTATGGCCAGTCCTGTCTGGAATGATAGCCACAGCAGAACCCACACAGTGCAGCAGGGATGTGCTGCTTAAAAAAATATTGCTCTGCAGAACTTGTCATGATTCAGTGGCAGACATGCCTGAGACATATAGTTCCCTCATGACAAATATTGTCTATTACTTAATTAACACATCTTTAAACTGAGAAGACAGGCTCTTGGCAAGAGGCATTTGCATTGTGCAGTTAAACAGATAAAATAGTTGCTTGCCTTGTTATAGAAAAATACTCAGTGGTAGAAGTGTGCGCCCCTCCCAGCTGACAGCTTCTCTACACCAGGGTGCTACTTAAGCACCTACAGCATCAAATGCTCCCCACCAATACAGAATAGGACTTGCAGTGGCCTGACACAACTGTGTACAGGTTTGCACTGTTGCATTGGTGCACACCAAGAGCCATAAAGCATGTAGCTTATCAGCTGTCGTAAACGTCATCTACTCTTCCTCAGCTTTCCTCCCAGCAGCGAACACTGCACCTTCTTAGAGTTATACAGGATTTTGCTGCAGACTCTTCCTCTGACCTGAGTGACAAGCATGTGTCAAAAACTCATCCAACACAGCTAGACTGGTACTCCTCACTTTTACTTTCAAGATCAGAGCTCCACATCATCACAATAGCTTTAAGCAGCATTGCTAGCACACACTAAAAATGCACGTCAACATTCAAGAAAGGAAGAAAGGAAGAAAGAAAGAAAAAAAAGTAAGTCACAACAGTGAAGCTGCTTCTGTTAGTCATCCCAGCCAGTAATTCAGAAACAATAACAAAACACTTGACCAGAGAATTACAGTGTGGTTGTCTGATCCTCAGTGAGCATCCCAGTGCCAAAGGCTCCTTTACCATCTGACAAAGCCTTCAGAATTCCTTCTAGGAGAGTGTATTTCTGTTATGTGCCATACAAATCGTCCTTTCTGAAAGATCTTCATTTTACATCCTTGATTCCAGTCAAGAACAGGTCTTTCTCATTTACTTCTTATTCCTACATCTTCCTTGGAGAAAGCACTGGAGAAAACAGGATCTGCAGGTTACTGCTTTGATGGTGAACACTGTGAAGTAGGCAAGCCTCAGCCCAAACAGTCTGTGGCCTCCATGAAATGCCATCAGTGGCTCCCAAGGAGGTCATTCCCGCTGCTGCAGCACAGGCAAGTCAGTTTGGCAGCAACGGTCTGGTTTTATTTGGACATTGCAGGTATGTGGACTAATCCCCAAGTTCTACAAGCTTAGGTTCAGCATCTTATAACTTTTTTTCAGTCTCAGAGTAAGAAGCCACTCCTGCAGACATCCTTTCAAACCCATAGTCGTGTGCTCTCTCCTCTCCAGCTCTCTCTCTCTCTCCTCCCTCAGGCAGGAGATATTGATGTACCAGTGCAAACTCTCCACAGTCTCCTTCCCTGGTCACCCCATTTTTAATCTCTTTCCCATCAGCACAGGAGTGCTAACAGCCAACGACCTTCCTGATTAGGCTGGGATGGGGTCTTGAACACTTTTCTCCACTGTGAAACCAAACACTTTAAGAGACTAAGGCAATTGCCATGGATGTAGAACTATATATGAATGTGCTCTTCAATCCGCCACACCTTCTCTCACGCTTATTCACAGATTTTCAATTTCTTCCTATTTTATCTTAACTTCCTAAAGCTTCTAAATAATTTCAATGCTAGCTAACTTGCATCATATTAATATAAATTAAGAAGTAGTACTAAAATCTCCACCCTCCTAATATCTAGATTCAAATTATTTGACTTGTGCTTAGAACATAAAAGGATGCATACACCGGAGACCTTGGTTCCTTGTTGTGCTAAATATGCTCCCTTCTAACACAGTGGATTGGAAATGTGAACATGTATTCATCTGTTGCATTAGGACTAAAGACTATAAATACAAAGCCTCTGGACTTGACAGCAATGTCTGCTTTTGCTTAAATAGTAGACATCGGGGCTTTTGAAGGCAGGAGATCAAGTGCTAGTTATCAGCATTATCACTGACTACATGTGTATTTCTAAAAATGTCAGCCATTTATTTAGGCACACAAACCCAGAAGGGCTACTACTTATAGGCACATAAATCTTCTGTACTCTTTCCCATAAGAATGTTTTCTACTTCATTAATCCATGTGTCTCTCTGCTTTAACTAGCCACTATCAATCCAAATGCAAAAATTTCTACAGTTACTTCACAAGAAAGTGTTTTGTTAAAAAAACTAAAAAAAAAAAAAAAAATAAATTACATATACTATTTTATTTAGAAAATTTGGGTTTGCATACATACCATTCCTATGCATGCTACTTTTTGAAATGAGAATCCTTCTGCACAGAAGCTACTTTTCTATGCTACAGTTGGTCAAAAATCCAGAGAATAAAAAATCCTGATGTTCCAAGAAACTCAATCAAGCAGAATAATTTTAAATTCTATTCTAATTCTAAAAAATTCTCCAAACAATCTTCAGTCTGGCGAAAAGACAAACTTCTACCAATATCTTTCTTCTAAGGATCTATAATCTTAAATATTGGAGTTAAAATAATCAGAAAAGAACAGATTTCTTCTAGATTTCTCTGACTGATTCTCTACCTGCTAACTACTGCATTTCCTTGTTTACAGATTTCAAGGTTTTCATATCAGGTGGCTACTTTGTTTCCTTCCTTTCAGTGCTCTAATACTTACATACCATTCTAATATTTTAAAAGAGAGTGAGAGAAAGTGGTGAGAAGGGCAGGTATTTATGAATACCTGGGTTGTGACCTTCATCATCTGTTCACTTGGCTTTTGTGTTAGTTACTTCGGCTGACAGGACCTCAATTTGCTATTTTAATGGTTTAAATAAGAATAAATGCTCTGAAAAGAGAAAGGGGCTAGAACGATACTGGTAGGGGTATTTTCTAATCCTATTCCTACTGCTAAGCAGGCAAGATTCGTTAACCAATTGTTCTCATAGTGTCTCCAGACAGCAGAACTAGAAGTGGCAGATAATACAGGAGAAATTCAATTTATTCTGAAAGTGTTAGCTCTAAGATAGCATGTCTCTTCACACTACTCTACATACCTCACTAACGTTCAAACAGACAACTTAGGAAATGCCAGGTTATTTTTAGAACACCACTGCCCACCAATAATAACTATTCACAATCTGTAATCATGCAAACTGAATAAAATTATGCTAGTCCTGGATTAGTGAGACTTTACTCTGGTTAAAATTGCTCTTTGCTGTGGCAGAAGGCACTTCTTTTTGTATTTTACTGCTTCAGTATGGCACTATGCCTTAGGCAGATACAGCCCAGGTAAGTGAGGAGAGTTTTCTGCTACTGCAGTACATTGCAGTTTGGTAGCAAGGCAGCATGATGCATTGTAAGGCAGATTACTGTAATTTGCCACTGTATGATTCACAGATATGATTGTATCTCATTTCAGAACTAAGTGGAACTGTCTGCCCCTTTGTATTAATTCAAAAGCCACGCAATGACTCTCAAATCATGGCTTCACCACCTAAAACATGAAGGGAAGTCAGCTTGTGTCCCAGCACTAACTTCGCTCTTTGTGCACCAAATTCAGTAACCCACCTGCTCTGGTGTGCACAGCAGTCCCCTTCTCCCACAGACAAGATGAGCACTGATGGGATTTGTTTCAACACAAAAGTCCATTCTCCCCCTTTCCCTGTTGGGCAGTTCCAGATTCTCATTCTCTGCTTCCAGCCAGTTCTGTAACAATACAGGTTTCTAGAAGGTGTAATTCCCTGGCAACATGAAAAGCCTTGGAGTTGGTATGTAACTTTTTCCTTTAATGTTAAATTTAAGTAACAGGACAGTTGTATTTCACAGGTACTGTTATTAGCTGTGTAATAACAAAAGAAGACTGTAAGGCTCCCCTGAAATGAGGTTGCCGCCTACTCAATACCTTGTATCTCTGCAGGAAGAGGCAATCCCTGCTGTCAAACCTCACAATTTAAAAACTTAAGATAAATAAAAGGAGTCTTATCACTGTACCTTTTTAGATGGGAACAGAGATTAAAGAATTTGTCCAGGTCACCTAGGAATTCTGCCGTGGAACAAAATGAACACAGATCTTCTGAGTCCTAGCTCAGCAACTTAACTACAAAGCTTTTCTTCTGTTGAAGTGACCAGAAGCAGTTAAGCCAGCATGACATGTTATCTTTATTCAAACTAACCAAAGTACATACTTAAGACTATATATTTTCTGGTGGCTGAAATACCATTTCTGGGGACCTCTCTGCCATGTTATTATGTAGAGTTTTATATCAGTTTGACACCAGCAGTGGTGGGATTTACTCCTCTCCAGAACAGCACAGGGCTCAACCCCAAGAATCCACGGATCTGTGACTGATGCTTGAAAGACTCTATGCAGGATCCTCTGCTCCTAGCACCATGAACCAGAGCCCAGCAGGAGACTGTGGCTTCCCCGGATTGACAGCTGACTGCTGCCAAGGGGAACAAATGTTGTGTATAGATTTGCCTATTTCCTCATGCAAGTCTTTCACAAAGAGAAGGCTTGTTAGGAGGTGGGAGGGAGGGGAGGTTGCTGCAGAAGATAAAAAGAGCAGCACAATCCCACTAATCACATATCTAAAGATAGCATTGTTTGAAACAATGAAAACAGACAGGCTAACAACCACCACTACTCACTTCCCTTTCCCAGAACATGTTTCCCTGGGAATACATGAGTTGCCTGTAATAAGTGCTAGGTCTGTATTGCTGTTACAGGTAGTGCTGGAACACATACAATAGTAGTTACTAAGCTAGATAATTTCTTCATAGTTTACAATGAATAAGAAGCACTCATTTTAAAATTGAACAAAGCAGACCAAAATTTCAAGACCAGAGTTTCTTGTGCCACTGCCAGACTAGCTTCCAGCCTTGTGGTGACATGTCAGTCACTAAGAATCTTCATGGCCTAGCATACTGAAAAAGACCTGCATGCTGCTTATTAAAAACCTACAGGCTAGCCAATCTAATCAAGGAACTGGCATGTACTTCCGTCAGCCCTACTTTCCACCTACCAGAGGACAGCTGTGCAGACATGGGAATGTGTGAGTCATAGACATGAAGTGCACATACAATAACAAGCAATGAGGTATCTACAGTTCAAAGCAGTACATGCTCATTTGTGAACCACGTATGTCTGACATCTCCATCCCAGCAGTCTGACTGCTACAGTTTTCATTACATTTTGTTCATCATCATGAAGGAACAACCTCTAGTGTTTCAGCTGAAGAAATAGTGCAGTTTCCTCTCCATATCAAAGAGTCCTCTAATATTAGTGCCTTGCAAAACAGGACATCAACTGCTATGCCAGAACTACTTAAAAAGCAAACCAAAAACAAAAGCCAAAGCCTTCTCATCATTATACAACTGCAAATATTTTGGTCCCGCATGTCAAACAAGCTTAGTTTTGACACAGACTTCTAAAGTTTCCACTGACTTGGCAGTCAACACCCCTGTCTCACAAGCTTCTTAATATCCTAAAGTTCCACAGCTGAGCAGCAAGAAATGATCTGATGAGGGACGATGGATTAATTTGTCTCACATATCTGTTTAAGGGAATGACAGGAATGAAATAATTTAAAGCTAAAGGTCTTTGCATATCTTTCTTCTGAAAGACTCTTTGTATCAAATGCTATGAATTCATGTTAACCATGAGGCTTTTGCAATGTGGCAGTGCCAGCAAATAACATATAATAACTTGTGGTGAACCGTTGTGAACATTTAATTTGATGCTAAACACATTTCCAGCAAGGAATACACAGAAATGTTTTCTAGGTGTTGAAGTACATCTGTATCACTGAATTGATATCACAAGTGTCTCATGCCTTCCAGCGGGAAGCTGTAGTATCTGCAACAAATGGATTTTTTTTTTATCGTGGTTTTTGGCACTTTCTAGAGGCCTCATATTCAGCTAATGGCTCTAGCACAAGTTTACAAACCCAGAGGCAGACTGGATGCTAGAAGAACCTTGCCACTCCTCCCAGGGAGTGATTGGAGGTCTGTCAGACCAGCTAGGGGCAACGCAGCAAACTTTCCAGGAACCCACAGAAGTTTTTATTTTTCTGTAGCCTTTTAATTGTCTGGCAGGAATTGGAAATGCCTGCTTGCATCAGTCCTAAAGAGGGCTGGCCCATGCTAGTGTCCTGTAAAGAATGCTCTGAGATCCCAAGAAGACCACAGCTTCACATGCAGGCCATGTGCCCTGGCAGCAGCAGTCTCCACTCCATGCAGATGTTTTAATTTGCCACTCTCAAAGCAGATGTGTTAGTACTAGCAAACTTGGGAGGTGACCACACTTATCTCCCTGAGGGACCAGCTGCAGAAGGAATTTGATGAGCAAACTCGTGCTTCTGCTATGGCAGCAGACAACATGGCAGAGATGCTTCCTCACCTCTTTACAGTGGCTATAACCATCACCCTTTAGGTGACTAGGCAGCCACAGAGTACTCTCTCCTGCTCATCTTTGCAATGTGATGCGAAATACAAGGATTTTGTCTTAACACAGTAAGGAAGCCACACATGAAGGCCCTACATCAAGGCGTTTGAGAATTATGTTCATTACATATCATATCATTAGATAAATAATCCTCTTCTGAAATGTTGGTTTCTATCTACACTAACACTGATGTTATACTTATCAAAAGAACAGTTATTACAGCACTTTGGAAAAGTGCAGTGAACAAGCAACGTGCTGTATATTTGCATTCACATATCCTGCTGAGACCCTTGGGTATTAAAAATGCTATAACCATTTTTTTCCAAGTATCATCTATTGTATTTCATCCTTGAAATACAGCCAATCTTGTCCAGAGACTTGAGCAGAAACATAGCAAGCATGAGGTATGTCCCACAGAAATTTATATTTTTATTTCTATGTAGAAGTACAATTTTTCATGTAATTAAAAATAATATTTACCATACTTTCACATGTAAATCTGCACCTCAAATAATCTATGCAAAGTCAGAGGGTAGACGGGAGTCTGATGGGACTTCCGTAAGTATGAGGCCACATGGCAACTGAGAATACACTGCATTGTTCTGGGAAAGAGAGAAGATATGGAAATGCATCTTATTTTAAGATCATGATCTGCTTGGATTGTTTGAAGGTGCTATCATCCCTGAATACCAAATATATGAGAAGCAGGAATTTGAGTTGATACTGATGCAGTGATCATACATTCACAAGATAGTCCTCCTCTCCACATTCAGGACTTCTGGAAAGGGATCACCACTGTGAAAGCTATCAAACCCCTCATGACTGATGGAACACACATGGGGAATAACATATACATACATACATACATACAGTTCTTAATATGCCTGTGTGTTTTGGGCTCACTTCTCATGCTGTGCTCTCTCTAACTGTCCCTGTTTCAACCATAATATCCTGAGCAATAGGAACTCGTTTATGTTTGGAATGTGCACGTTGGCTGTCACGCTACTTACTGCATTGGGTAATGAGCACAGCTTTTATCTTTTTGTTCCAGCTGGCCTTCTCAAAGGTAAGTCAAAGTAGACCAACGCAAAGTTTTACACGGAAAGCGTATGAAGTGATATTAGTGTTTCAATTTTGTGGTGGCCTATCTGAAACACTTTAAATTGGTTTAAGTTTCTTCAAGCACTTCAAATTAGGCATAAATCTCGTGACACTCAGAACTACACCATATACATCATACTGTAAACCCATCTATTTCAAATATCTAAATTCCAACTTGGATAAAACAAGGAAATTATTTCAAATATTCAAATTTTTAAAAGAATGTTCACACTGACATAACAAGCTGAAGAGTCAGTCATAGAAGGCAACCTGTGACAACAGAAGAGTAGGAAAACCCCAGCCATTTATGTGACTACAGACAGACATTCTAAACACAGGTTTGGCTGGCAGTCTGGAAAATGCTAGGTTTAAATGCCCATATTTGCACTTGACACTACATTAAATACATAAATCCTTTAACATGATACTTTGCTTGAGTCAGAATTCTATGTCCATAAAGATTTTAACACTAAAACACAAATGTCCCAGCAGTTTGAGAAATGGAAACTGAGTCACTGATGTGTTACTGGGGTTTTATGGAAGCAGGTACCTTATGGAAAAGTGCTCAATTTAAGTTTCATTTTTTAAATGCTGTTTTGTGAATGAGATATCATCCAGATATACAAAGTATTTATTATTTGCTTGTAAGGCACTTTGATTATCATACATGTGTCTGTTGATGATATTTATGATGAAATAAAAAGACTTGCTCTCAGCACAGAATAACAAGAAAAGCTCAAATATGAAAAATATCTTTCATGTTACTTGAAGAATCAGTTTTCTCATGATTTTCACTGCTATTTTTTAGGGGAAACCAAAGCCCCCAATTTATTTTTATTTTTTCCTGTGAAAAGGTTTTGATATTACATACTCACTTGTTGTTTCAGAAAAATACGGGTTCTTTTTTTTTTTTCCTTAAAACCACATCTCTTTGGTAAAAAATAGACACATTTAACAGAAATTGAAAATTCTTGTTAAGAAAAAATAGACCATGCTAGGTTTAAAAATCTTTTGACAGGAAAGTGTTAGCCAACTCTACTCTTAGAAGCTTCTTGGCCCTTTATTGCTGAAGAATTTTCTGTTTGAGACCTGTCAGTGGTTTGTAGCATGCTTTATGGCATAGAGTATCTCAGCAGTATTCAGCAGTAATTTCTGCCTCAAGTTGAGCATTTCAACAGGAGAGATTGTTTCAATGCTTCTGATATTTTTCTCCTCATTGCATCCCAAGAGCGGTGGGACAAGAGGAGCCCTGGAATAAAAGGATAAGACTATTTACCTGCGGAATTGAAGATGGGTCTTAACAAGACCAGATTTCTAATTCTTCTTTAGAAAGAAGGTGAATTCTTTTCTAACACAAGACAGTGTCGTGTCCTCTTGAGCCAATTACTGCATCTGACACATTAGTTTATGTAACAAAGAAGAGGTCATTGTATTAGACAGTACGAGCAAATACACTTTGAGTACAGAGTCTGATACTTGGCTCCAACCTCAGACATTAGATAGCTTTGCAGCCTTCCTCCTGCTCCATGACACTGTGTGAAAGGCACATGGGATGGTGGATTTCAGTGGTCTGCTGCATAACTGTGTTTGCCCATACACCTGAGAAAAGGCTGGGGCTCTGCACTGCATCCCTGCAAGAAAAAAAAGATCCTAACCACATAAAAACATGAGGTGGGAGTCAACTTGTTAATCTGCCTCTTGACGTGTGTGACTTATCATATCTGCTAATGCACCTCCATGGAGGAGGTGCAGGGTAAATCAGTTGCACTGGAGACAGATTACAGCAACTAATGGAATATTCAGGCTAGCTCTAATCTTCCTCATCTACTGATGACGACTGCAGTGACCATGCAGTACGACAGGCTCCAGCAACGAATCTGTGGAAAAAAACATCCTTTGCCCCAGAGCATTTTGACATGTTATGCACGTTTTACTCCCAAATGTAGACAATTATTTTCTCTTTTCTATACCTAATTTTCATAATCGAATAACTTACGTCACTCCAGTGCTGAATCTGTGTTGTTGCCTTTGCTCCCCTTGAAAGCAACATTAAACCGAAAAAGCAAGATTCTGATTGTTCCCAACTGATTCTACCTTCCTTTAGAACAAGAAGACCCCTGCAAGAGAGTCCATGCTTCTGCAAATGAAAATAAGCTTACTGCATAAGGGGTATAAGGTATAGAAAAAAATGTCTGTCTATTATTTTTGTATGAATATTTCCACTACCCCATGACTTTGTGCCAAACTGAGTCTCTTTCTCCCTAAAACCAAATTAAACTATCCTAGCTGGATGGCATGATTTCTTGGTGGTTTTTATAGCCAGCCACAGGAAAATTAAGTTATGTGCATTTCAGTTATAAAGTCTTGTTTCAGGTTCAACAAAACTGGGAAGTGATTAATCCTCTTCTAAAATATTCCAGATGAGAGCTGACACATACACCCCCCCCCGCAACCCTCAAATGGTTACTCTCCAGCAAGTTAGTTCATTGTATAACTGGCTGAAACTGCACATGGGTCAGTATATAGAGCAGCTAGATTTTTCAGCTCTAATAGAACAGTACATTAATAAAAGATAAAGGAAAGATGTTTAAATTTATGTGTTTCTTAAAGATAAGACAGAAGCAAACACTGTTTGAAACACATCATATTTTACTGAACTTTGCAGTTGGCTAAAGAGGTAACGAAACACCCATTGGCAGGCCAGTTCCTAGGGGCTGGGGCTACACACAGTAGCCTTGAGAAACATAGGCCATGAATCCAGAGAATCCTCTTCTTGAACACTATATCAAATAACCTTTTTGAAGAACTCCTTAGAGTGCATCCCCAGCATTAGGGTTTACATTTAGTGTGGAAAGAACATACATGTATCTGCCATTTTCTCTGTTTGCAAACAATGACGCAAATAGTGCAGGTCAACTGCAGTAGGAGGGAGGTCATGGCTACACAGACTTCTGGGTATGCCTGCCTGTGGCTACCTTGCCACCAGCCTGCATTCCTGAACTTCCTCTGTCGCACAACACTAGGGCTGTATTTGCAGCTCACAAAGCTATACTTCTGGTCCTCAGAGCTCATTTGCCATAGCTACACAACACTGCTTTGTGCCATGTAGACATAACTCACATTTCTTGTAATGCAACCTCAGTCCTAGATGGAGTTGTGATGATTACATTTCATCAACCATGCTGCTCGCAACAATCTAATTATGAAGAAGAAACTTAACAGGGCTCCAGAATCACAAAGACTGAAACACACCTCAGATGTACAGTTGTAATATTTGTTCTCAGTCAATTACCATTGCTTCAGCACTGTGCATCAGTATACTTTCATGTACAATCCAGCCACTACTGGTTAGTAAGAAAGTTCAGCCAGGCCAGCCAGGCAAACTGGAATTAGAAAGCAGACTGTATGCTGAAAATATTCTTTCCAAAGGTCTCATATACACGTTCTGTGGCAAAGAATAGATCTTTCAGAAAGATCTTATTGAAAGAAGTTCTTGGCATCTTCATTTTTATATGTGTGTAAAATATATTATTTTGTAATCTGAATCTGTTAAAAATGTATAATTGAAATAAACCTCTCAATTTTTTTCCAAAGCAGGGAAGGAAGAAAGAAAACACTAATAGTTTGCATTCAAAGCTTTGATATTCACTTGGCATTCTGCTGTACTTAATGATAGCTCTACAAAGAAACACAGTTACTGTCTTATGTGGGAAAGCATATTTGTGGCTAAGAAAGTGCTGCAAAAAATGCAAAGAGAGCTTTGATAATTTTATACCACATTTTCACCCCAGTTTTTACAGCCAATTCATTTAGTCAGAAGTCATGTTTTCTGCTTCTTATTTTTCATTTCATATCCCCTGATTTAATGTTTTAGTTCTGGGCTGAATATCATTTTGTGTGATGAAAGGTACCAAGACACAACTAAGGCTGTAATGCTTTGTGAAGTTTAATTACTTCAGCTCATTCCATGAGAGAGTTCTTGAATCAAAACACAGGTTCCATTGCAACACTTTTATATTCTCAGCTCTCTTCGAACCCAGTCAGACCTTTTTCACTATATAGGTGCCTTTATCACAGGCTCACTTTCTAACAAATCACTTTTCCACCAGCACATCAAAGTTCCCTTGGGATTCAGACTTCTGCAGTTTAAGAAATCTCTTGTTTAGCAGCTCACAAAAATGTTGTTCCTTCACTGAACAGTCTCTCAAGTTCCTCAGGCTGAACTCTCACTCCTTGCACTGCAAACAAACTATTTGCTACCACTGGAAGGATTGCTTTTGTCTGTACTAGGTCTTCTTCGTTTACAGCCTTCTTTGTACCTCTCCAAAGGGGGGTGGCATTGTCTGGCTGAAGTTCAGACACAGCTTGTTCTATTGTGTTTCATTCTACTTCACTCCAGATCTTTCCCTTGCAGGAGGTAACAAAAAGACAAGGTTCCAGCTCCTAAGTTTTGGGAAGAAAGACCCCAAGTGATTTCTCATCTGATTCAAACCACTGCAGTCTCTGGGATTTTTTTCTTTTGATTTCAGTAGGTTTTCCACTGAGCTCTCAAGCTACTTCTAGATAAAGCCAATGGACTGTGAATTGTATTACCCTCCGTTGCTTCAGCATTTGAGGCTTCCTGATAGAAAACAGACAGTAAGGCCAAACCCTTCAATTATAACACACCTTTTAAGAGGGAGAGCTAAAAGCTGGTCATGAGTTTCTTGATTTTTGTTGTATTTCAAATGTCATTGTGTTGTTGCTGTGGCTGTTGTGTTTCCTATCAGAATGGCCTTTAATTTTAAACGTGTTATGGTAATCTAACGTCCCTGTTTCCTGGGATTTCCTCAGAACATGCAGAATGAGGGCTTTTACAATTTAACTCAACAGACATGGTTCTCCACTCTCTAACAAGGGCTTCTTTCCTCCACTGTGTTAGCTACTAAAGTTAAATAAATATTCAAAAAACAAACAAAACATTTAAAAGGCTCCATTTTTTTCTCTTAGATTATGTGCAATTATTTTATTCATTTCACAATTATAGCCTTGCCGTTCAGGCCAGGTAAGACTTTTTTTTTTAAAGAACAACCCAAATCTTTCTGCTTCCTTTATTTTAAAATCTTGCCTTTCCACAGGCCAAACTATCTGTAAGGGAGAATGAAGCAGAACAAGAATTTATTGCCTGGACTATGGGGATGGGGAAACTGGAGCTTACATGTAAGGACCAGTTAAAAGTTGTCTGTTCAGATTTTTTGTCTTAACCCCTAACGACATTTCTTGCCTCAGTTTAGTAGAAACTGATGCAAGAGAAATCCAGTTGGAAGAGTCCATCATAACCCTTCAGTTGTGTACCCCTTTTGCCTATGCCCTGTCCAGCAAGGGGAGCTAGAAGCTTAGCACTGAGAACTGCTGCTGTTCAAGTGACTGTCTTCTTTGGGATAACAGCAATCAGATCCCCCGTCCCCTTTCTTTACTGTCAGGAGCTGCTATTGAGTTCCGGACTTTTAAATATAAAGTACCTATGATCAAACCCTATTGTTGATTTTCTGGGGGAGGAGTTGCCCAGCTTGGTTTCTTTGAGCAAGAAGACATGAAAAGCCAAGTGTGACCATCAGTAATCATCAGGATGCTGTATTTCACTTCTATCCACCACCACAACTATTTCTTGGAAAAATTAACTGGAGAGGGAATCCCTGCATCAGCTCTGCACAGCCTCCAAACTAAGGAGCCCACAAACTGCTGATGCATCTTCAGGCAATCTGCTGCCTCCAGCAGCATGCACTCCAGCTGCCATTTGTGACAGCTTAAGTTGTGAGAAAAATACAACCAAGCTACCCAAGTCAGCTCTTTAACGTAGAACCTGGTTGCAGGAAAGAGGCCCACGTATATGCTTTCATAAGCAAAGCACACATCATCTTGCCTTAACTCTCCACATCTCCTGGAGATTACATCCAGCGGCTGGGATTGTGATATGACATACTTTAATGCAGAATCACTGCAGTATGATCCCTAATGTGATTAGCACAGCTCAGCCTTAGTTGGGATATTATGGCTTAGATTATTCCTATAAGTTTCCAACTGATCTTGGAACGCAAGTATTACATCTGATTTTAATGAAACTTTAGACTTGGTTGTTTTCAGTCAGCTAATGAAATAGTTGAACCTTCCCATGGCTTACTGTAATTATAACAAAGGCTGTACATTATCATGAACAATGCTAACCTCTTTACAAGATGTAAAATTTATCCTACAGTACTTGTGTACTGATATATTTGGAAATGTAAACTGAGGAGTGAAAAGAAATTAATGCTACCCTGGTGAAATGTGAACCTACCTGGCACAGAGGCTTTCACACTGTACACTCTGGCACAGCCTCTTGGTTACATGTAACTTTATGTTAACAGGAAAAGTCACTTTAAAATCTGTTTTGTTCATGAAAGCCTCAAGCACATACACAATTTAATCACATTTAGGATATCATTTTAAAGCACTTGTGAAAAAAACAGAAGTGCATTATAAGAAAAAAAATTCAAGGTGGAGACATCACCAAGGCCTTGAAAGGAATTTCTTGGTTTCAACATGCGAAGAAAGCTTGCATTTGCAAGAGCTTTTCCAAAGACTCTGGCAACATGCTGTACTTTCAAGACTGAAAAAACAATTTCCATTGGGTGGCTTGTTTGCTGGCTTCTGTAAAACAGCTTGGTGGTCCCAGGACAGCTCTCACTGGACTCATGTTCTTCACACAAAAGCCACGACTGTAATTGGCATTAACTGCAATTGGCATTAACTGTTCCCTGCTTTGGCAGCCTCATCTGAGAAACCAAAAATCAAATACACAATATGGAGTGAATTGCCCTTAATGGCCCCTCCACATCAGTGCTAAGGGCATACTGAGGGTAAGGATTTGTGGTTTTTTGTGGAGACAGGCAGAGAACTGCAATTTCTTCCACTGTCCAGTCTGCAGAGAGATTAAAGGGCTACTGAGTGATCAATCAAGAGACAGAGCACTATCAGATCCTCTTTGGAGAAATGGGGCATTTTAGTGGCAAGCACCAGGAAACCTCTCTCTGCCACTGAGCTGCAATGTGGTCTTGGTCATATCAATCTCTGTGCCTCCTGGCAGATGTACACCTGATTTAAAATACCATCTCTCTGGCAAAGCATCCACAGCTGCAAAGGGGTGTTTAAATACCAGTAAACTCTAGTACAGGGTTTCTCAAAATTTAGAAATAATTTTTAATTCCTGGAGCAGGGGTGTGGGATCAACATGCATCATTCTGTGAAAAGTTACCCTGTTTACAAACCAATACAAATTTGAAAGGGTTCACCCCTTTACCTCTCTTTTCCAGTGTTCTGTTTCTTTGCTTGTGGGCAAAGGTATACGTGCACGGCTTTTTCATGCTTTAAAGACCACCAGGGGTCCACAGATCAAAGGTTAATAAACATAAGCACTGACGTATAATAAAATCCTTACTGACAGAAAGAGCCAGGAGTGAATGAGGCTGAACCAGGTTTGTTTTTGCCAAAGCTTGCAGCTACATTGTTTGTAGCTGCACTGGTGGCTGATATCCACTGCTACCAATGGCTTGCTTTATACAGCAAGCAAACTCTAACCACGGAAAAGCAAGGTAATTTGCCTTGAAGTATTTTAAAACCACAGTGACTTTCTCCTTCCCAGTAAGTAAAGATAGGGAGCAACTACACAGGTTCAGCGACACCAAAGAAGCAGTACAAAACCATTCTGTCAAAAAAAATTGTCCCCAGGGACTGTTGCTGCACATGGGTGTTCACAGGCAGACCTCCATGTTAGCACAGGTCTATTGGGGCACATAGGTCTGAGGCAATGAAATTTTTACCCTGGATTTTTGAGGGTTTCCAATGAGAACAAACAGGCTGTACTCTCAGTTCTCTTTCCACCCAGATAAACAGTTATATACTAGTATTTAGTAAGATTTTAACCACAGCCTTATAACGATATCCTTTCCTTAAAAACAATCCCTACAGTTTTCAAAAACAGCACAGTTAAGGACTAACTCTTTGAATGAATTGTGAACATTTGCAGATGGAAAATCTAAATGCTATTACATCAAAAAGTATACATGAGGTTCATGGATCCTTGCATCAGAAGTTTGAATATATGCCTTTGCTCCGTCTGCTTATGCCTTCTTACCCAAGATCATTCAAATACTACTTGTAAATGTAGTACGAACACCCTTCTGTCTTGTCTGCCCTGCATTTTCAAGCAGACACACATACATACTAACACCCCAGGCACTCAGTCTGAATTACTAATTTCAAATGCAAGAAAACCAGCTGTTGTCAACCATTCATTTGTACAGCCATGTCACTGAGGATCCCAAAGTATGGGATCAGTGTTGTGCTAGGCACAGGTACAGAAGAAAACAGTAACCCGCTTCAAAGAATTTCCAGGACATAGCTATACACTTTTTAAACTTCACAAGCTCCCAGGCTCACAAGAAACAGAAACAATTACTGATACGCCAACAGTGGTTACCAGTATTTAAAGCAGACTGGTTAGACTTGCATAGATGTCAACTTGTGGCTGTTTTCTAAGGTCAGTTAACCAACTCCTATTTAAATCAAAATCACCAGCACAACTCTATATGCCAAGCTGGATACCCTTTCACTGATGCAGTCCCTTTCCTGCTATGTCATTCCATTTGGAAGCATGAAGAGGAGTTGATCTGGAATAGATTGTGTCCCTCTAGTATTAAAATCTTTTTAACAAAAATATGGAAATTGCAACTATTTGGAGGTGAAACAGACAGTTATGAAGTAATCCTATACAGGGAGCAGAAGACTACATACAGAAGGAAACTTGTACATATTGTTGATCTATCAGTACTTAGGATTGCCCTCATCACCATCAAGTTCATACTTCCCCTTCCCTGGAATTCAGGACGTTATGTTCCTGCAAATTAGTTAAACTCTAGTCATTTCTGTCTTTTGCAATATATTCATTCTCTCTCTCCACAAATGCGATGAAAGTATTTTTGTTCAAATTTTCCATATAGTAACCTTTGTGTTGAGGTCTGCTACGGAAGAACATAAAATTTTCAAGGTAGAAGTCTATCAAACTTTGAAGTCCCTAAAAATATGGAATGCATAATTAGAAGACTTGGGAGACATCACTACAATTATTCCAACAGTTTCAGTTGTAAAACCCTTTCAGATCAGCAATGAACTTTTCATTTACTCTTAGGAAGCTCCCAGATAGTGTCACTGAAAAGGTTCCAAATCTACTGCATAATGGCTAATCTACCCACCAAATTAAAAGACCTCCAACTTAAACTAAAGCAGAGTTCCTCCAACCTTAATGTTTGGGGCAATAGTCCTACTCTCCAAACTAATGGGGTACATATAAGATGTATAACGGGTGCCGTAGAATAACAACTTCATGACTGTATTAATGGAAAAATACAAATAACTAGCTTATGGCCTGGCCTTTCATAAACCAAAGTTATTTTCCTTTCAGGATTAGGAACTTCCCTTCTTTTTGCTCCTCTGACCTATTTTATGGTACTTTTCTCTGATAAATAAACCGTAGAAATAAAAACACTGATTTATAATAAAAAGAAATAAATTTCTTTCATAGAAGTAGTAAAAAAAGGGTAAGCCTCTCATGATACCCTGCAGACGCTGGTCTACAAAATTACTGGTACTTAGATGGAGCTTTCTGTGGCAGTGAATGCCAAGCACAAAAGGGGCTTGCCCGCTGTTGCTACATAGCTTCTACCATACAAGGCATCATAAATAACAATGGCTGATACTTCCTGTCAGTGATGGCAGCCAAGAGTTTCTGCTTTTGACTTCTAGTGCTCATGTGGCCGTGAAGTTCAACTTTTGCAAGGGCTATCTTCCCATACACAAAACAAAGCAATGTAAGATTTCTATTCCTTGGGGCTCACTTTTCTCTAGCCAGCTTAATATAGGCCACTTCAAATTTAATTAAAACATCTTAAATCAGCTCCTGTCACTTTGAAGTACAAACTGAATTAAAACACCTTAAGAAACCTTGCACCAGAAAACTGGTAACTCAATGAGTGGAAGAGCAGTTGCATTTCTGTGTGAAGAAAGGTTTCCAGCTGCATAACTGGTATGGCTGAGGGCTGCGGGCAGTAAACTGGTCTCTCTTACTGTATTTTTCAGGAGCCTGACAAGTGCTTGTTCAAAGAAGTTCTTGTTCTTGACTGATCAGTCCTACTCCTTGGTAAGGAATGACAGAATGGGTGAGGTTGGAAGGCACCTCTGGATATCACCTAGACCAACACTGCTTCTCAAAGCAAGGCCAACAGAGCAGGTTGCCTAGGACCTTTTCCTGAGATGGAAATACCACCTCTTCTTCTGTTGCTAGTACAAAAGCCACCAAGATTCCAGAACAAAGGAAGAAAGGCATTGGGAGTCTTTCTTTAACCTAAGCTCTCTTTATGAATCTGCAAGGTGGAGAAGTGAGTGACTATGCTTTTCCATTCAGTCTGCTGTCCACCCCAAACATAGCAAGCACTACTGATAACATGAAGTGTGTCAAAGCTGTTAGCAAGAAATCAATAAACTTCCTTATGCTTAAGACCATGAGAGATACAGGAGTCAAGTGGATAAAGCTGAGCACTCAGAAGCCTGTTGATTAGCGTTCTCTTCCCAGTTCATAACAAGTTACTTCAAAAAACGTGCTTTACTGTAGAGTGTTTTGAGATCCCATGGATACAACAGTTCTTGGTCCCATTCAGACACACACTAATTCACAGCAGGTCATGAAGTGCTGTTAAAACTACATTGCACCCCTGAAAACATGATGCATATGCCAATTTTTTTAAACTGTGCTTATTATAAGATTATACAAAATGATATGCAGAGAAAACTACACGTCATTAGTTAATTCAGCATAAATGATGCAAAACTGCTCAGAAAGATAATTCTTAAACAATGCTACAGTTGTTATAGTCCGAAAAGCCAATCCAGCTCACCTCAAGCAAGTATTAAAATAAACTTAGAAAAGTTCTGTTTTCATTAATGTTGATGCTTTTTATATCCAATTTATTTGCTTGTATCTTATTTATTAGACTGTTTCACCAAAGACTCATTATATTGTCAAAGCACCAAAATTTAATGATCCTTAAGAGAATGCCACCCTCATGTGGCATCTGCTGATTAGAACTGACTTCTACATGAATAGATGATCTACTTTAAAAGAAATATTGTAGCCAAAAATATAGTACCATCGACTATAAAACCCACAGTTACCATTAACAAGATAAGCAGTTTAGGAAATTAACTTAACAATGAGTGGAGATATTTAAGAACATGCACCTGTGGAGCGAGTCCAGAGGAGGGCCACGAAGATGATCAGGGGGCTGGAGCACCTCCACTATGAAAACAGGCTGAGAGAGTTGGTGGTGTTCAGCCTGGAGAAGAGAAGGCTCTGGGGAGACCTTATAGCAGCCTTCCAGTACTTAAAGGGGGCATACAGGAAAGATGGGGAAGGGACTCTTTATCAGGGAGTGTAGTGATAGGACAAGGGGTAATGGCTTTAAACTGAAAGAGGATAGATTTAGAATAGATATTAGGAAGAAATTCTTCACTGTGAGGGTGGTGAGGCACTGGAACAGGTTGCCCAGAGAGGTTGTGGATGCCCCATCCCTGGCAGTGTTCAAGGCCAGGTTGGATGGGGCTTTGAGCAACCTGGTCTAGTGGAAGATGTTCCTGCCCATGGCAGATGGGTTGGAACCAGATGATCTTTAAGGTCGCTTCCAACCCAAACCATTCTATGATTCTATAATGGTTATGCTAACTTTTCATCAAACAATACTGGTTTCCTAAAAACAGTATGTAAGGAACCTCTGTTCGTCACATTTTCATTAAACTACAGACAGATTACTTTATACAGCTAAGCTGTCTGCTAAGCAAGTAGTTGTGTGAAGGATCAGGCTAGGTCCCCTAAAGTAGGCTAGCTAGAGATTGGCTAGCTAGACATTTTTTCCCTCTGTTTTTTAGGCATTTCCTTGAGTACTATGAAAGCACAGCAGCTACTCTTGAAATAAGATTGAAAGGCCCTGTGCTTGTAAGTGGATTTTCAAGAGACAGAGGAGTTTGACTTTTTTTGAGGACAAAAAAATGAAGAGGCTGATTTTAGAATTAAAGTAAGCAGCCTACAAAAATACGTAGTGATAGGTACTGAACAGTAACATGATTACATTTCATGAGCTGCAGAGTGCTTCTGTGTGAATTTCTCGTGTTTTCTTGTGAAATGGGAAGAGATGGAAAGCTACTTCCAACTTTTGTCTAACCTACCAGTTTTTCTGAACATGCTTATGCACAGCCTCAAACTGGAGCTTACTACAGTTGTGAAAATTATTTGAAATTTGCCTCCTGAGAAATGTAGCTGAGTGACAAGCAGGCAGTTTTCCAAAGACCCCTCTTTAATTGAGAATGCTCAAATTAAAAAAACCCAAAATTATAAAAGGTCTCTCAGTGCCATTTCTTCTGACAGACACATCCAAATTGTGATACCAGTATCATCTTCAAGCTGAAAGAGAACAGGAGGCCATAATACTGCATGTTTGGCAATAAAGTAGAGGACAAAATCTTTACCTATACTATACGTAACCTTTAAATACAAATAAATACACCAGTCATGAAACAAAAGTGCATGAGACACATTGCCAGTGCTCTCTGACTGATTAGGAATTTATCTAAATTGAAACCAAAGCAGGTAATCCTTTTTTCAGTAGTTTATACAGATTCATTTACATAGCACTGGCCTTCACTATACCATCCACTAGGCATACTAGCAATGATACAGCACATCTTCTCATGATCAAAGAGTTGGAAAATACAAGAAAAATAACGAAAAATAATTTATAAAATAAATCAGCCATAGAAGTATGAAAGAGCATCTGATCGCCAATACTAAATGATGGGTAGCCAGGTTGGATAATCACAGAAGTGTCTTTAAAGCAGCATATACTTAAAGAAGCTCAAGCTAGTCATCAGTTTTAGCCAAGAAATATTAGAGTTTGGCTGTACTTTTAATAGATAACTTCATCAGGTTAAGGGAATCAGTTGAGAAGTGCATCATACCATCTCCAGGGTTCATCATAAAAGTTCCTCATGCTAGAAAGTGTTTTAATACCCACATTTAATAAATGCTCATCATGGCTGGCAAAGAGGGGTCATGGATCATAAAGTTTATTTGGGAGGTGGATACAATAGGCCAGGATATGCTGGCTTAAGGATCTTACTTATCTAATTATTTAAAGCAGTATGCCCAGAAATGGGTTAGGTTCATTTATTTAAAAGTTTGAATAAGAAATTTCAGGTGACTGAGGTCTGATTCTGAAATTAAGTTCGTATTGGCACAGTGTGGACCCTTTCTTCAAGACTGTGGTTTTGCAGCATATTTTCTAAGGACCGCAACACAGAAAGAAACATAGCAGGAATGCAATGACTGGACTAGAAAGAAGCAGAGAGAGCTAACTACCAGTCAAGACTTAGCAGATGAAGAATTTTCTCTCTTTTCTTATGGGAGAGAATATAAAATATGGGTGACATGAATCTACTGTGATGATTTTAAAATTGAGGCATTCTCTAAGGAAGAATGAAAGGTCTTTCAAAAGAGCAGAGGAAGCTTTTAACAAGGAAAAATGACAGAAAAGAGGCTGCTTTGATTGGGCTCTGGGGATTTAACGTATCTTTTGTAAAAATCTGATCTGCTATTACTATCCTCTGAGCAAGAGAGTTTATTGTACTTTAATAATGACACAAATAGTGTGTTTGAATATTGTATGTTTCTGTAATTGATTGCTGACAACATGTTATTGAATTCTGTAGCTGCAAAGGGTTGCTCTGGATTACTACTTATAAAACAGTACAGTGTGTGAAGCAAAAGATGGAATGACAACATTGCAACCACAAGGACTTCACATGTTGAAGGCCAAATCCTGCAGATGCTCACTACTGTGAGGATGTCCCTCTCCACAATAAGTACAATGCCCAGTGACAAGCAGTCACAGGATTAAGTTATGCATAGTCAATGCAATAACCAGTGATGAAGGGCAATAAAAACGAGTGCAAAAAAATGCTTAAAAATGGCGTGTCATTCATAAAGTCCCTCTCTGGAAAAAAACTTTTCTTAGCCTAGGTAATTTTTCTGAGCTTCAAAGGGAGAGAAAAAAACATGTGTGGCAACCATAAGACCATGCAGAAACACCAACGGTTTCCAAATAAGAAGTGAGCTAGGCAGACAAACACTATCCCAGCAGTATATGGGAAGGGGAACAAATTATATAATATCTTGCTAGATTTTCCTGAAGCAAGGTAAGGTAAACAAGCCAAATGGCTATCGCTAGAAGATCTCATCAGAGCTTTTCACTGAGTATCACTTGTAGAAACATAATAGTTCAGGCCTAATAGAACAGTAGGTATGACACTAAAATCAGAGAGGTGGTTTTTGCTCAGGCAGTATACATTTGAGGGGAAAAAAAAAGAGAAATGGGCTTTCCACTTTGCTGCAGCCTTAAAAATGCCAGGCACTAGTGGTTGAAGCTGAGGGAGTAAATTCTGAATCAGGAAATACCTTGAGTAGCCTACCTGATAGAAATTTTCTGTTAACTAGAGCAAGTAGATTCCAGCTGACATTTTTGGGGAGATTTCAATTACAGCACACTGAAAGCCTCAAACAGCGGGTTGCAGATCCTTCTATTAACAGCCTCCTGTGCTGTCTTTTATTATGTACTATCAGAAGGGAGCTCCCAAAAGGACAAAACAAAGGCTGATTTTTAACATTTAATCTCTTACTTTTAACTATATTGCTTTCTGGTATTTTTTTTGTCTGTCTCCTTTCTGATACCACCTTTAAAAGATTTGTAGACTTGTCTCCCCAACACACTTAATTGTTGCTTAGAAAGTTTATTACATAGTTGTTAACTTTCAGTATGTTTCTAGTAGTCAGTTGGAATTTAATTATAGTAACTATCCAAATAAATCTGACTCTGTAGATTAAATAACAGCTACTCTTAAGTAAATAACACTTGAATATTCTCTCCCTTTCTCTGTCACACACAGACATTACTTGGAATACTAACAACCTTGCAAAACATGCCATTTCCTAGCTGTTTGGTCTCATTAGATATTGTTCTAGCAGTCATTTGTTTTATTAGAACCCTAGGATCATTCGGGTTGGAAAGCACCTCGGGCGGTCTCTAATCCAACCTCCTGCTCAGAGCAGGCCCAGATATGAAGAAATCAGATCTAGTTGGGATAGATACACAATCATCCCCTTTTTAAATCGTGAAGTTTGGAGCCTTGGTATGGGACAGGAACACAGTGATTAATGGCTGACTGTAGTGAGCATTGTGCCTTTAAGCAGAGTGGGTGTTCTAATTCTAACCACCGTGAACTAAGGAAACTGGTGTTATAGAACGATCATTTGGGGTTAACGTATGATATTTGGAACATCTGAAACCTGTTATTTTTCCTAGCTGAGGTTTATCCTGAAGCTTCATAAACTTTCCATTTTAAATTACAGAGCTTCCTTTTTTAACTATAATAAACTTTTATCTTAAAATGGTGTGTGCCTTTTAATCATTCCAAAGTATTTACTTTAATTAGGTTTTAAAAACCCTGCAGAAGACAGCACTGTTCTTAATTTTGGCTGTGAGAGTTTGTTCTGCATTCAGCTAGCAGCAGTTCTAATACCCCTGCTGAACTTCAGCCAAACAGAGCATTTGAGGCAAAGCAAGATGGCATGAATTCAAAAAAGATGACTTGTTTTCGTGAAAACATTGGTCCAGTTTCATGGCATTATCTATAATCCACTGGTTTAGTTGAAGAAAAGAGTTTTCATCTTTCTTTCTCTACAGACATGCAGCATGTGGCATTCTTGGAGTGTCAATATTTTCTAGGTTTTCCCATGCATCATTAAAGTTTCGAAGTTCAGAAGTCCTGAGCACCTCCAACTCAGCAAAAACCCTTGGGAGCTGCAAACACCTCTTAGAAAATCAGGTTCAAATGGTATGTCCAACCAGAGGGAAAAAAAAAAAGAAATTGAAAAAAAAAAGAGAAAAAAAAAAAGAAAACATTCTTATCTTGGGTTGCTATAACTTCCTACCTGAGACTATAATAGCAGCAAAACCAAGACAGCTAAGATTTTAATTGAGGTTATCAGTTAAAAGTAACAGATAATTGAGGAAGTTGGAGTTCATAGCAAGTACTATCCCAAGTTAAAACCCAAGATGCCTTTTTTCTCTGGCATTTGAAATCAAGGTAGTTAACTTGGCTTAGCCAGTCTGAGTTAACACACACTATGGCAAATTTTACCAGAGTGTAATAATTTCCTAGCTAAGCAATCCAAATAGTTCTGGCCCTCTTCTGGTGTGGGGTCATGTGAACAAGACCTGAGATGGGAGAAAGACTATGGGTTGAGCTAATTTCTGCATCACTTCCTCATTGACCGCACCTGAGGTTTTTGCATACTGGACTTACTGCTGGCCACAGCCAGAGGTATCAAGATCAGCATGAAGAGGTGTGGGATTAACGTTCTCTTGTTTATTCTGAAGAGACATTCTAGCAAAGAAAAACTATTACTGCTCTTTATTTAGGACACCTTTCAGTGGGCCAGGGTCACTGGAAAGCATTAAACTCCTGCATGGCCATTTTGTAAGGACTTCCTATTACTCCAGCTGTACAAGCAGGAAGAGTCTCTCCAGCTACAGACATCCTCTGACACGAAAAAAAGAGAAAGTTGTTTCCTCCAGTTCTTTCTGGGAATATTGTAGAAAAGGATGCCAACACAGTGAGGCCTGTTGGCTCTTACCCTTCTCCCACTCAGTGCCTCTGAAACTTCATAGGCTTTGAAAACAGATTTCTTGTAAACTGGACTAGTGAACAGGGTTATCAGTGCTCATACACATGGAGGAGTGAGTGGTTGCTTTGGCTGGGTTATAGCCCTTGGCCCTCAAAAATAAAAAATGGGAACCAAAATACCTTAATTTAAGGATCAACTTAATATAAGGGTCACAGAGTAATTGCATTTCCCTGAAGTGCTAGAGCTTGAAAAATAAAGATGCTTGTAATATAGATTCCAGGGGTTTAGATTGCCCTATATTCAACGGTATGTAGGTTTTCTGCATTAGCATTAGGCTCTTTTTCAGTTAGTCTTTGTTCCTGTTTGTGCTCTTAGATGTCAGTTCTGCACAGGAATAATGAGGCTAATAAACCTCACAGATGTATACTTGCCTAGTGACATTTAAGAATTCTGGAAAGTGAATCATATTATTTATTAATCTGGCCTCTAGTCCTAATTTAGTCTCAGAACAATAGACTCTGGTTTCCTACCTAGAGCGAGCTAATGTAGCCCTTAGATGATATGACTTCAAGTAGACTTGTAATTGAAGGGTAAGAAACATCCAAGTAAATCACACATTCTGAAAGTGCCAACCTGACTTTTTTTTAATTTTGCTGAGCTGGTGACATTGGGGCTGAACGTGTTCTTACTTCCACTAGTGCAAAGCCCCAGTCTGCACTAGCCTAAGCATATAAGGACATAATGAATTTTAAACTCACCACGCTCCTTAGCACGTCAGCATGGAACTACTGAAATACGTAACACTTGCTATGTACTTAAGTATCTTGCCAGCGCAAGACCCAAAATAAAGCTGCATGCCACTAAGGTCATTGTAGACTTTTAAATAGATTCAAACTGATAAGTTGCAAAGTCAAGCCATGGGTTCCGATTACCTTAAAATTATGCAAATATGTGTTCCTCTGGCAGCGTACAAAGACCTGAAACTAAATGTCTTTCTGACAATACTATTTGTAATGATTCCTTTATAAACTGGTGCAGCGCAACACCTTTGTTGATGCAGAAAGCACAGATTAGGAAGACTTTTTGCCAACAATCAGTACCTTCTAACTAAGTTAATTCATGTCAAACTATGCAAAGCTTGAGACAATTGTTGAAAGAATACTGCCATCATATTTTCTTTTGTGGTCTTTTTTTTTACTCAAAATTTAGGGCAGCCCAGAGTTACTCAACAGAAGGAAAACAAAGAGAAGATGCTGACAACAGAGTGGAAAGAGGCCGAGAGGAGAGTACGTTGGTTTTGTTCTATGCCTCTGAGCATTGTCAACAGAAGATTCTCAGCTGCAGAAATTAATTCCTTTTTCCTCTTTATTATGTAAATAATCTTGGATCAACCTTCAAAATACTCTTTCACGTCTTTCTTTTCTACTAATCTTTCCTGGAGGAGGTAACTGAAACCAGAATTGGGTACTCACTACAAAAAGAATTCACAGATTTTTGCATGAAAAAAGTGATGGTTTAGTGGCATTACAACATCTTTCACTTTCTCCTTGCAAACATTTGTAAGAGTAAAACTGTGTTCACAAGAACATTGATAGGAGCAGGACTGGGAATGCTCAAATCATGGAAGTGCCATGGGTTCAGCAGGTATGCAGTCAAGAAGAGGGAACCTTGCCGCATGACTTAAGGATGAGGTACAGCATGAAAATCAACTACTTTTAGCTGTAGTCATCACAAAGAATTCACATGTGATTCAAGGGCTGAAACAATTGGAAAAAAAAAATCAATCATTAGAGAAGTTCAAGTGATTAAAATAGTAAAATCTGTTCTTGGAAACTTCATGGCTGAAGTTTCATTGACTGCTGCTTCATTTCTTCTGACTGAAGCTGGAAAATTAAAGGGGTGAAATGTCATTTGCAGAGTCCTTTGGCTAGATCCTTAACAACTAGAAATTTTCATAGTCCCAGTGACTTCGAGGAACTTGTAGGCTTGTCTTGGCTTCCATAGAACCATGCCGATTCAGACCAGCTAATCACCTGTTCTTATGCAGCGGCTGATTCACTGCCAATTTTTGTTGTGCTTTTATAAATAATATATGAGCACCTTGAGTTGTGAGCAGGCACTATTTGTTACACTGAAATACATAGAAATAATAAGAGCAATTTGGCACTTGTTCTTTTACTACCAAGTACTATATAATTATAAGTCATTGGGAAATTCTAAGAGAAGCAATTTGGAACAAATGTTGCTTATACTAATGTTTAATATTTAGACTGCTGGGTCAACAGAAAGAGTTACAAGAGTCATTTATGGTGGCCTAATTGAAGCCTATAAAAATATATTTATACTCAGTGGTGCTCCCCTTTTTCATCTAATGGGCTCACTGATCTATAGATTCACTATTTGATCAGTGCATCTGGCCCCACAGGCTTCATGGTTTGCAAACCACAACCTACTAATAAGCACCCTGCTGCCTGTTTGTTAAACAGATCAGTGCTGGCAGGCACCCAAAACTCTAGCCTTTGAAACTTGGAGCTATTTTAACTTGCCCAGCCTATTGTGTGGCAAGAAAGACAATAAACTATGAACCTCATAAATGCTGAGCAATTAAACATAAGTTAGTAATATAGTTGTGGTAATAGAGACTGCTTACCTCAATCCAATATATGTCTCATTTCTTCCTTGTGTCATCTTTGCTAAAAGCCAACCAGCCAACCATAAGCAGTTTGCATACACACTAATGGTTGAGATTTCCTTGTAAACAAGATGGTGGCTGCCTACTAAGGGAAATCCATCATCCAAGTAGCAATATGATTTTGCTTTCATGTTCAGCAACAAAAGCATCTACTAAAGCTCACAGCCCCTACATTTTAGCACACTGAGACAATTTCTATTGTAGATGAAAGTTCAACTCTGTGATCTGAACATCGCCCTTTGCTTCTCTACAGAAAAAACGATTTTGGAAACACATTTTCAGAAGCAGCAGCTTTCCTTTAAAATTGAGGAGCATAAAATCAGCTTGGTTAATGACCCATTCCAAGCTTGTATTTTGAAAAAAGCTGTGTTCTGCCTATGCCTGTATTATGTTCCTAGATTCTCTAAACTAGGTGGCTCCAGTAGCATATGGAATACAGTAGGACTTCAATAGTTATATCCCATGGCCTGGGGAAGAAATTGAAGACTAGGTACCTGTGAGATTAAGGAGTCAGGAACAGCCATAGGAGTCTGGGAAAACAAATACCATTTCTCTGAGTGCATCTAAAATGTGAATGATCAGAAGAAAATTGTTTTAGAGGAAGAAAAACTAACATAGAAAGGAGAGGACATGAGGGGCACAGTATTTGCCCTTCATCGGTAGAACATCATACATACATCTACCACATAGGGCCCTTTCAGTCATATTCACAGCACCTGGATATAACTGATGTCTTTTTGAGAACTGATCAGACACAAATCTGATCTAAACTCTGGGAAAAAAAAATCTGGCTTCATGAATAGGCACCACCCCAGCACACAGGAGTGAACTATTTATTTCTACATGAGTCAGTTCTGCCTTGGACTGGCCATTGTACAGCCTAGTGAAGAAGTAACGCAAAAAAGTATCCAGGGACGGATGCTCCAGGGACTGCAAAGCTGCTTAGGGAAAAGCACTCATGGAAAAGTTTAATTCAACCTTCATACTTCCCAGGATTCCCAACTTGGCAATAATTGTGACCCATAAAGTTAGTTCAGCATAGGTATTTTGGAAGAACTGCTATAATAGGACAGAAAAAGGTAGGAAAAGTTTCCTGAACCGGTGTCCTTCTAAATATACTTTGTTCTTGATAAAAAGAAAATGGAAGAATGGAATACATAAGATAGAGGGAAGTTTCCCATACCCAGCAGATCCATTTCTAAGTGTTGAAGTGATTAGTTCTCAGCTAGATATTGGCTCACATACTTTTCCATATATCTAAGAACTCTGGTGCTCAGGAAACACTTTTGGAGGGAGAAGGGAGATGCACCACGTGCTAGCCTTACTATTTTAAACAATACCATATTCATAACCAGTTGAAAATTCTGCTTTCTTCAGACAGGGCCCATATGACATGCTCTTTGCAAAAAAAGCAATTGTTCTTCATCCAGTTCAAAGTCTTCCTTTAGTGCTAAACAACTACATTTGTAGAGTACAAAGGCAATTTAAATTCTTATTCATAGCCACAGGAACTACTAGGTTGATTTTTCTAACTAAATTATTAAATATTTTCAGCCTCTGTTTATAGAGTGTGGCTAAGGAGGAGACCACTATCAGAAAAGACCTTTATTTAATATATTTGTTCTCTGGCATGTGTTTGTAGGTTTTTGTATACAACATTCGTGCCCATTACTGTACATAATAAACCTGTCACTCTAGGTTGAGTGGCCGTTCTGTTTCAGTAATGTCACTCTATGGGGAAATAAGGGGTACAAACATTAGGTCAGTATTTTTCTGCTGGCTTAAACTGAAAATCCTATTAGCTGAAAAGTTAAAATGAGTTGATCATTTATATATATCCCCAAAGTACACATCATCTGGGGAAGGAAGCTCCTGGACTGGAATAGAAAGGATGATCACGTCTGTGTGTGTTGGCAGAACAGCAGCTTATCACATAAGTTTACAGCTCCAGAAAGATCATTCATTCCACCATTTTGTTTCAAATGCTAACTCGGAGAGGCCCCTGCAGGGATGAGGAGGATGGTGCACATCCAGGATCACTCAGTTTCAGCATCTCAGCTAGCAAGGCCAACAGTGCCATTTGTAGAGGAGGTTTTAGAGGTATATGCATTATCTGCTAAAAAACGGACAGAACCTGTCCAACAACAAGCAGCTAACAACCAGTTCTAGTTAGTACTAATCTTGGTTGGATCCAAATCTGTAACATACAGTGGAAAGTCATACTATTCAATATTGATCCCCAGAGATCTCGGACCCTCCCTGAAGTCTCTGAGGTTGGATATTGCTGATCTAAGTTTTCTTCACAGTACTAGCATGCTTATTTTTATAGAAAACAATTACAGCTTTCATATCTCACATAAAGTGATCTATCCATAATGTTAATCGCTTGGATTTTACTATGCCAGCAGTCCAGTCACAAGAGAAAAACAAGTAATCCATTTCCTTATTTGAAAGCTAGAAACACATAATGTTTATTAATAAAGAGCACAGTTTACATAGATTTTACTGTTATTGACCATAAGATGGTGTATACTATAAGCAAGGGTGAAATTTCTAACTAATTAGCCTGTGAAGATCACATTTAATGGAGTATATAAACTCAGGTTCTTTACAAACCTTTAGGGTCTTATTCATTAAGCGTATACATATGCAGTCTTTATGCTGAAACAGGATTTTGACACATAATTCAAGGTTAAATAACCCACCTTGAGATTCACAAAATAGAACAGCTTACATGTTCCAGTTCTTCTAGCCTTTAAGAAAGGAATCGAGTGAAATATGATGCACCTTCCTCAGCCAAAGAATTCTAAATACATCCAGGGAAAAAAGCTGTAATTACCCAGACACTTAGAAAATTCAGTCAGCAGGAGAACAATAGTGTTTGCAATGTACATTTTTATCTCCTTGTGTCCTGATTCAGAATACAGTTAGTTAACTCTTACAAGAAAAGCTTCTACACTTGTTTTTCATAGATCACCTATTGCCACTGTGCAGGCTGACAGTCTTGTTATATTGATGACCTAATGATTTGGACTTCCTTTTGCAGTTCTCTCAGCAAAACGCTTCAGCATATATG
The DNA here is from genome assembly GCF_964188355.1 of Buteo buteo. Lineage (NCBI taxonomy): Eukaryota > Metazoa > Chordata > Aves > Accipitriformes > Accipitridae > Buteo > Buteo buteo. The sequence continues at coordinate 22,988,164 of NC_134175.1, forward strand.
TAAGCATCACTGACACCAGTGGGACTTCTGCATATTTGCAAGCGCTTTATTAAAGTAAAATCCTGTGGTAAAATGAGTAAAAACTCATATAGGCCCATTCAATGGGAATAGAATTTAATTAATCACATTGAACATTATTAGTCATGGGCAGCTAGATGAAGAATGGCTAACCCAATAACACTGGACTCAGTCCAGTCCTTGTTCAGTCAAAACTTCTAGCAAATTCACTTAGGCCCAAGACCATCATGTAATCACATGAGTATTTGCCTGTTTTAGTCCAAGTCTTGCGTCTGACTTAATCCCTGATCCAAAGCCAAACTGATGTCCTTGAAAGCTTTTCTACCAACTGAGATCCTCAAGGCCAGTGTCACCACCTGTACAGATACCTAGCTTGCATTAACTGGGGCTATAACTTCAGTAGCATTTCAGTCACAGAATGTACAGAATTTTGGTCCTTTTTTCATTTTGTCTCCATTTTTGTTTCAAAAGACCTGTAATTAGAGGACTATATGTGTCATAACCATAACTAAAGTGCAGTAACCACTACTCTGAGCAATGTGTTACTATTGGAAGATAACAAAACAAATATTTTCATATCATTGCAGAGAGACTATAATGCTCCTGTAATTCTGGATTATGGACTTGCTTTGTCTTAATGTCAGAATACAAACTAGATTTTGGCTTTAACAAACTTAACAATTGCATTTTTGTTACCTTTTGGAGTCTCTCCCATTTAGATTGAAATCCTTAAATTAAATGTGCTCCCCACTTGTTGTTTAGGTTGATGCTGCCCTCTTCTGAATACACTGGATTATGACATTCACTTCCCAGGAATTTCAGGACACTCAGAAAGCAGGCAATTAGTTAATACAGCAATCACCAAATAAGAAAAAAGAATCTTTTCTTTTTAATCTCACATAGCTCTTCAACTTTGATCAGCTTTTATTAGAAGGAACTTGGATAAGACACTCTCTTTATTTCAAGGCCTTTAAGGATGAGTCTTACTCTACTTTTATCATCTCATATTCTGTCATGAACACAGCTTTCTGCCCCCCATTTTGCAATGCAAGCATTCATTTCCCACTTGTTACACTTCCAGAAAAGCCTCCTCATGTTTTATCCCACATGGCCTTTCATATATGGCAGGAGGTAACTGTAAAACTATTTCACTGTTCTCTTCCACATAACTCCATATACTCTGCTGTAACATCTATAAGGTATCTGTTCATTACTATCTTTATTGTGCTTTCCTGCCCGTGCACTGCAGTTTCTACACTGACTATAAGCCTTTTGGGGCAGGGACTATCCTTTTTTTCTGATTGTGGTCAGTACTTAGTACAGTATAATCTTTGCTGGAGCTCTTTTCTGTTGCCACAATACAATTATTAAACTTGTCTCAGAAAGAAATGAAATCAGTCATTGATTAATAATATTTTTCACAATTAAATCACTATGGGCATATTAGTGAATCTTGTACTGTGGATGATGAACCTGCATGAGTAAGCTTATTGATTCTTCATGAAACTAGTTTACCTCCATCTCCATTGGAGTTTGCAATCTGGTCCTAAATATGTTTGAACATTTGATAAATGCAAATTACTAACTAATAAGGGTGTTAAGCGAAGAAGAGAAGGAAGAGGGAACTATAACATTCCCTTTAAAAAAAGAAATTGAGGCCATTCGATGGAAATGGACTCTTATTTTGTTAATTGAGGGACCTACAGTGGAAGAGTGAATCCAGTTTCTGGTTGGAATGTCAACCTTTGAAATATCCAGAACTTGAGTTTCTAATTCACTCAGTGCAAGAAATGAAACTGCAGCAGTCTAGTATGAACCTGAATCATAATTTGAGTGTGCCTCACTCAGAACAGTGGAGACTTCCTCCCTGCCCCCAAGCTTAACTCTATTGCTTTCTTAGTGGTCCTGCTGACCACTCAAAGCAGATAATTACATTTTTAGAAGTAATTTGTAATGTCTCTATCATTCTTCACTAAGATGGTACTATGAAGGTTTTATTTCTTGGTGCATTTCACTTTCAGACAAGAACAGTACAAAAAACCTAGTTTCAGTTCTCATGGGGTTGTACAAACTTTTCTTCTGGTTTTGGTTCACATCTGTGTTCACACCCTCCAAGGTTTGCTTTGAGTTTCACATTCAAACAAACTGATAATATGACAAAACCACCAAGTTTTTTATGCCCTGGAGCATATTAGCATGGGAGCTATTCATAAAGTACACAAAGGTTTTCTTTTTGGTGGGCTCAGCCTCATCAATCCCACCCAATCCCAATGCTTACTAATCTCTTTGGAGCAAACAGTTTCTTCACAGCGAGCACTTGAAGGAGCATTAGAAGACTTTTTAGGGCAGTAAACATATAGACAAGTGCAGCTCACATGACCAAATGCCTGCCAAGACCAGTCAGAACTTGTACCTGTGGCAACACCAGTTATGTCAAAGGTCATTCCTGGTAATCAAAGTAAAATGTCAATGTAAAACTATGAAACATGTTGCTTAAATAAACTACTAATTATGATCATCTGGAAATAAGCTATTGTGTTGACAAGATACTAATCCTTTTAATACACAGTCCAGATTATCTCTGAAGTTGTGTATCATCTGCAGTACTGAACTTTGAGGTTATTTGTAACAAAGAGCGTTTAGATCAATATAGAGGTGCAAACCTTACCACAGTCCCCGAAAGGGCACATCTGAAGTGGAGCTTGAAGAGTTGGGGCAAACAAATGCTCCAAATGTGGTTTCTTTGTAAAACAATGTAACAGCAGAGCAAGCAGGGCAGTTTAGAGGTACATGAAGTGCTGAATTCCCTGGCACCTTCTGGCACTGCCATGCAAAATTGGACTCGATGCAAGGAGTCAGTGTCCTGGTTTCAGCTGGGATAGAGTTAACTGTCTTCCTAGTAGCTGGTACAGTGCTGTGTTTTGAGTTCAGTATGCTAAGAATGTTGATAACACTCATGTTTTCAGTTGTTGCTAAATAGTGTTTAGACTAAAGTCAAGGATTTTTCAGCTTCTCATGCCCAGCCAGTGAGAAAGCTGGAGGCGCACAAGAAGTTGGCACAGAACACAGCCAGGGCACCTGACCCAAACTGGCCAACAGGGTATATTCCATACCATGGGACGTCCCATCCAGTATAGGAACTGGGAAGTGGGGGCGGGGAATCGCCGCTCAGGGACTAGCTGGGTGTTGGTTGGCGGGTGGTGAGCAATTGCACTGTGCATCATTTGAACATTCCAATCCTTTCATTATTGCTGTTGTCATTTTATTAGTGTTATCATTATCATTATTAGTTTCTTCTTTTCTGTTCTATTAAACCGTTCTTATCTCAACCCACGGGTTTTGCTTCTTTTCCTGATTTTCTCCCCCATCCCACTGGGTGGGGGGGAGTCAGTGAGCGGCTGCATAGTGCTTAGTTGATGGCTGGGGTTAAACCACAACAGTCAGCTGAAGAAATAGACAAAGGAGAAACTTAAATTAACCCAGAACTTATCCTGCCTGTTGAAAAGGAAATCGCTACAGTGGCTAGCCCCTAACGCTCCAGGGAACATGAAACATTCCTCAGGATGTTTGTTTTTTTTTTCTTCCCCCAATCTGGACAACTAAAGTCAAAATTTTCAAGTTTGAAATTTGGTAGCTAGGCACTTGTTTAAGTATTCAAAGAAATGAGCCTTGTTTTTGAGAGTCACTGTTATGCCAATTCACACAAATCCAGTGGAAGTCACCAGAAAGCTCAGCACTTCTGGCAACAAGGTTATAAAGACATAAAAGATTAACTTTGTATTCTTTCAAACATGTTTTGAGAGCTGTAAATACCTCCCTGTGTTTAAAAAATCTTGGGATTCTTTTTAGGCTACGAGAAATTTCAAAGGACCTCCTTATGTCACAAAGAAGGGAAAAAATGAGCGCAGGGAGAAAAGCAAACTATCTGAAACCTGAGTATGAGATGAGAGACAGGAGGGAAAAGTTGACCTGCTGTTAAGAAACAAGAACCTTGGGCCTAGGAAAGCAGAAATTCAGAGCAGGGCACCAACTTCTGCTCCTCTGGGCACCAACACTTCAGCAAATTATTTAGTTTCTCTCAGTTTTCTACCTGTGAATGAGCTAATCTTTTTTCCAGGGTCTGCTGTGAATTAACAGTGCATGTACAGCTCAATTAAGATATAAAACACCAGGGAGTACTGCACTGCCTACACCAAAAATTAAAAGATCATGAACCAGGCCACCCAAATCAAGAGAGATTCATAAAGTTAATAAATCTGGGTTTTCGTTTATTGGTCTTCCTGTTTCGTACCTTCTATGTGCATTTTCGAGATATAGTTTACTTGGAGAAATAGACTCTTCTCTTAAGGAAAAAAAAGATTCCCATGCAAGTCTATAAGTAAAAATAAAAAGGGAAAATAGTCTTGTTAAAGAAATGCTCTTATTTTACTAGTACTAAACTATCATCGTGTTAAATGTTTTCATGTCCACTGTTTGCCCTGCATCACACAATTGGTTCTTTAGCAATGTAGTCAAATAGGCCAGCACTTTTCTGCTGTTCTGCATTATTTTAAAAATGAAACATTTTGTTATCTATTTTTCCTAATTAAATATTATTTTAAGTTGAGGTACTATGTCCCTCCTTCAGGATATAAATTCATCATGATATATGTAGTGCTAATTGATGTAATACTTGAAGTCCATTCCAGTGCTAACAGGCACTAAAATCAAACAGTGCTGAGTTGCTTGTGGGGGGGTTATTACACCGATTAAAAAAATGAAAATAAAGATGGAATGATCACAATTGCTTGATTGCTAACAACAGGATTGTCTATATGCAAATAGTTAACCATCTCTGGCCAGAAATCTCTTTCTTATTTGTTGAAATAATGCAGAAGGCAACTGCTTAGCAAAAGAGATGGGCCAGAGATCTGAAAGCTGTTTGTTCAGCTATCTGATATGAAAAAATAAATGAAGGTGACCATGGTTTCTCCACTTCTATATCCATGGAGTTAAAGGTGGGACCACACAGATTGCCATAATAAAAGCCACCTGATACCTGGCCTAAGGCACTGATTATTAATATAGTAAAGCTCCTTGCCCAATCAGTAATTTTGTAATAAAGACAGTACATCACTGGAAGTCAAATAGGCTGATCTATGAGGCAGAGTATGTGGATGTGCCCGCAATTTTGCACGTGTTCTGGCATAGCCTCTCTTTGCAAAGATGTCAGGCTCAAGTCAGAGTGCCTGTTTATTTCCTCTATACCTCCTATTATAAGTCTCAGCAGGACCAAAAGATCACTGCTAAAATTCAAGACTCTGATTTGCAAGCCACCTACAGTGTTTGATGCCCAGTTTCTATTCATCTCAGTGGGATTCGAATTCCCAAATACTTTAAGTAGCATTGGAAATCTCAGCCCAAATCTCTAGCCTCATTTTGGTCTCATTTGAAACTTGCATTGTCTCTAAAGGGAGCTTGATTGGGATTTATAATTAATCCTACTATTTGGGTAAAATTACACTGGCAATATCTCAGCCAATTCCCTATAGCTGCTCAAGTCTGTCAAATCAGCTGTTTAATCTGATGGTGAATTATTTAACCACCACACCAGAGCCAGCATATCACAGGGGCTTCAATAACTTCTATTTATGTTCTGAATATGTCCATAGCAGCTGTTAGAGTGTGAATAATGATTTCCATAGAGACCTTCCTTGTATTCCTGTACTAAGCAAAGACTGGAAGAATTCAAACAAACTGGGTGATTTACAGATCCCAACCTTAAAAGCGATCACAATCATCATCAGAATAATTGCTTCACCAGGGAAAGCCATGATCTTAAGAGTCCCTGTGAGGAACTACACTGACCACCTGAAGTCAGGTCCAAGCAACCACTTTGGTACACTACAGTGAACAGGATTTTCCACTAAAAGAGCAATGTTGGTCAGCATTTTCAAAATATATTTTTGCCCAACATATTTCTGTATCATAAAAATTACTTAATTTAGAAGTGTTATTTTGCACTTATCACATGAAAACCGAATAAATTTTGTCCAAAAATATTCATTCACTGCTAACAGAACTCAAGAGAGCTGGAAAGTAGTTTTAAATAAATTTGAAATAGACTTTAAAATCCTACTGTAATTAAGGAGTAATATGTAACAGTAATAAACTTTAAAGTAAAACACACAAAATGAAAACAGTGCAAAATTTTAGCAAACATTTTTTAGAAGGTGTGAAGTCAACTTTGAAATACTTCAAAAACAGGTACATGATAACAACTTTGTTTCATTTTTGCAATATACTCTGATGAACACAGAAACTGAGGAAAAGAGGAGGTAATCTTGAGCAGCTTTAGAATTCACCAATTTGATTATCGGTCCATTTGAAGTTTGACAAAAACTCCTCAATGGAAACAATATAACATCTTCAACCTACTGATTGCAGATAATGTTGCAACCACAACTAGTTTCTGGGAACTACAGAAATACTGTTCCATTTTGCAGGTGATGCAGGTGGAGATTAAACAAGTTGACAAAAGGTACAAACACTGCATGAACTAGAGATGAAGCCTTGGCCCTACAAAGATGAAGAGCCAGTTTCATCAATGGCTGTACTAAACTCAAAATTTCCTCAAATTTAGATATTAATCTCATGTTGATCTTTGTTCCTATTGTCATACAGACCTAGATCCAAAAACAAGCACTGGAAAATAATACATGCTTTCTTCCCCTCCCCCCCCACCCATGTGAAACTAATTTTTACGAAGTCATAAAAAGGAGGCCTCCTGAGGCCCCAAAGCTCTTCCCCACTCTGCTGGTGTCTGTCAGTTCTTCTCTCTACCTCCTTGTTTTATGAAAGCAGACTGGCAGTAGGAGTCGGGAATTTACCACTTCCTTTCATGGCAGCAAGTTCTGTCTCCAATCTCCTCATTGCCTGTCAGCTTTTGAAAGAAGTGTTGCTAGAGGCAGAAATACTTTAAAAAAAGCCCAGCAGATTTCTAAAGTCAACTTTAAAAGTGTCCTTTAAGGGTTTCCCTGAGGTGTTTATGGCTTATATTGCTCAATTAGCTAGTTTATATTGCAGTATTTTCTTCAAAAGCAATAGTCAACTAATTGTAAATTCTTAGAAATATGGTTCATATTTTAAAAGTCCTATTTTACAGCTGCAATAAAGTCCTTCAAGGCACATATTAGAGGCCATAATGGCACATTTTGGCCATCAAAATCCATTACTGGACTTCAATACCCACCCCATCATCATGATGGGTGTCTCCAACTCATTAGCTCTACCTAGTAACAAGCTGATGTTAGCACCTGTTCTCACAAAATGGATTTTAATAAAAACGGGGGTCAAGCTGAATGCATCTGGGGAAGTTCAGTTCTGAGGGCTGGCTGAATCCATCATAAACATGTGGAGGTTTTATAAAATCTCAGTGTGCACAGATCCTGGGGTTTAGTAGCTTTGACACTGGACTTCAGTAAACAAACTATTTGAATGACCAGCCCAAAGCACACTTTGTTTTCTCTATATATTGGACAGCTAAATATGAAAGCCATAAAACTGGGGGTAGCTGAAGTTCTGAATCTTTAAAAGCAGCCAGCTCTAGCACCTAGGACTTGAGAGAAATAATTCCAGGTTGAGTTCAGTTTTGAAAGAATTCTGTTGATTTTCTATATGGTGTTTTTACTTGACTCAATTATAACAGAAGAACCAAAATTTTATGTCTGTCTTAGAAAGTAATATTCTTCCCAGAGTCATTTACATTACAACGGTGGGTAAATATAATAAGTATTGCAGACTTATGCTCATCTGAAACCATATAATTTCCTTTGCATATAGAAAACTTCTCCATCTTCCTTTTTTCTCCTCACATAAAGAAGCGTTGCACCTATGCTCACAGTGAGTTAATGAAAGATCTGCTTTCACTGAAATTATTTAAATGCTTGGGACATCACTAAGAATTTTAGCAGCTTGAGCTGATTCATTAACTGGTAGAATTCTCTTGACTCCAGGATCATTTGTAAAAAAGCAACTTGAAACCACTATTCATAATTCTTTCTTTTAGAAAAAGATGAATGGCACTAAATAACTCAATATTTCACAGTTTGCCTAGGCCCTGTTCCCAAAGCAATGACAGTCCAGCTCCAAAGACACTTGGAAAAAAGCTCCCAATGGGAAAACACAGATTAAGAACACAAGCAGAAGTTGACAATCTCTAAAAACAAGGTAATCTTTAATAGCTCTTTCTTTCGGACCAAATACGGAATCTGTCATCACAACATTTCTTGAGTGAATCTGACACAAGCCAGGGAACAAGTCATCCTTACACAGGCTGCCCCAAAAAGCAACCTTGAGTGCATTTGGACCTCAGAAGAGGACAGAGCAGGACTAGTAAGGAAGTGTTAGACATGCAGATGTTCCAAACTCTGGTAAGCCTTTGCACTGGCTTCCAGCTCTGCCTGCCTCATAGCTCTTCTATTCCTAATCCTTCCAGCATATGTCTCTTCAGAATAGGACATCCTGAGGACAGCAGAGTAACCCCAGAAATGCTAATTTAGGGGCTGGGGAAAGGCAAGTTTCATTGCTGTGCTGACTGGGCTTGCATAAATGCCTAGGGGGCTAAACTCTCCTTTTTTTTATCCTTCTCTTCAGTAGAAGAGGTCATAATTTTGGAACATCAGCATGTATTTGTTCTGTTTTAAGATTAATTTAGAGTACAGAGATAACATCAACTTCAAAGAAGAAGTGATTCTCACAACTCAAACCCTTGTGAAGAAGATTCTGTACAGGACAAAGAGCTTTCCAACCTCTGATGCAATACAGCCATCACTTTCAACATAGATTCATTCTTGTTTACTACCTGTATTTATTAAAGTAACCTGGGACACAATTGTCTGGGGACACACAGTGGTGACCAGGCCTAGAAAACTAACAGGATCATATTTACCAATATATTCTGTTCAATAAATTTACAGTCAAAAGAAACAAAGTCTCATTTCAGACTCCTGTAACAGGCAAGAATCCAATGGGTGTCTTCATGCTTCCAGGAGAGGTTGTGGCATCTCCAGCCTTGGAGTTACTCAGAATTATGTTACTGTGACCTTGAGCAATCTGATACAACTTTGAAGCTGACTTTGCCTTTGAAGTTGGCCCTGCTTTCAGCAGGGTTTCAACCAGGACACCATCAGAGGTCCCTTTCAGTCTAGGTTATCCTGTGACTTAATACCTCTATACCACACTGTTTTAAGTATCTAGAGATCACTTCTGTTTATGTCTGTTGGTTTCCATTTTGATATGCGTGTTTTGTATTATCCACATTACGCCTTATATCCTCTCCTCACCAACTTACACATATGAAAAGCCAACACACTACAGTCAGAGCTGCATGGCAGAACTAGGGCTCTCATTCAGTACAGCAGGCAAGCACATCCTGAACTTTAAACCCAAGGGCAGTCACACTGACACAGCAGAACTACTCCCATAGTTTCTCCTTGCTTTGTGTATTGGTCAAGTCATATTTGTGGTACACACCCACTTCTCAACTGACAACACATAACACCTGAGATCTCTGGGTGAACTCTGCTACCAAAGTGAAATGAAATATTCATCTAATTCAACTAAAAACATTTAGGATTCAACTCCTCCTATAAGAGTTCTATTAAAATATTAATAAAACCACATTCATTATATGGTAAATTTCCTCTATAAAACTGAAAACCTTGGATTAAAAGTACTGTGGAGCAACAAAAAGTTTACATGATGAAATATTAACAGCTTTCCAAAGCAAAGTGAAAATGTGGAAATAAGGCAAGCCATGAACATGAGGTAACGATCTGTATTTCCCAAAGTCTAGCATTCAGGGCAGCTCCCATATCCAGTGTATGTAAAGCCAGACCACTGCAACTGAGAGCTAAACACAAAACCTGAAATGTCCAGAGCTGCATGCTAGCCTATTCTAGTACCCTTCATAAAAAAAAACTTTTTATGAAGTGTAATGTGAATGAGATTAAGACAAATTCTGAATCACTCATCAATAACATACCAGCCTCCCAGAATCAGGACTTTTAAAAAAGTTTATTGCTAGTTACGCATTTCATAGTTAAGTATATACATTTATGCATGCCTCCCCGCTAAGGTACTATGATGCTGTTTTCTGTAGCAGAGAAGACTAACTCTCACCAGACCATGCACTGTGGTCTGGAAGAAGACAGAATAAATAACCAAGATGCTTGCTCCTCCTGCTCTTGAAAACTCCCAAGTGCAGTGCTAGGGTTGCTGAACAACATGAACAGAGCAGCACAATCACCCAGACACACACACACACACCAAGACAACAAAGTAATGCCTGGCTTCTCAGCTCATGTTAACCTGCAAAGATCCAATGCAGTCAAAAAGCTGACATTGATTTTTGCCAGCTGAAAATCTGCCCTGAACCTTAAAGCAGGTGGAGAACATGGCTGAATATCAGATGGCTTCAATTTAAGATAACTACATTTGTCCAAGGCTGAACTCCTTATTAGAAAGCTCCAGTCCTTAACTGAGCAATGTTTTATACAGCTAATATATACAGTGGGCGTCCAAAGCATAGGCTTTGTGTTTGGAGAGATCTAAATATATTAGCCAATTTAAGAAATATCAATGGTCAAAAAGCGTGGATCTCTCCCTGAAGGTAAAGAACACCCTCTTAATGAAAAAAACTTGCAATAATCTTGGATCCATCTCCAATTTAAACCTTGTATTTTCCCCTGTCATCAGAGTTTCAATTGCCTTTGCTATGAGCTCTCAGTTTCAATTTACAGAGCATTAGCCCTAGGCTCCTCATCAGCATCTTCAGATCCACTGGGACATGCATTCCAAAACACTGAGCAGTTGGAAAAAAGTGTCAACAAAATCCTGAGTGACAAAAAAAGCAGACCAGTTGCTCAAGGAAATGGGGATATCCCAAATATTTGAGAGTGCCAAGTGGATCCAAAACCATAAGGGCCAAAACAGTCCGAAGATGTTGACAGGGAGCTCTCCCTAAGGAAGGATGGATATCCACTGTTCCGTTCAGGCAAGCAGCCTACAAGCCAGGGAAGACTAAACAAAGTTAAAACCAAAAGCACCAGAAGGAGATGTCAAAATTATAGGTATGTAGAGATTCTATGCATTTGTGTAGCTGTTATTGCTACAACATGCCACATAAAGTGCAGACAATATGTCAGCAACATACATTACAATAGGAAACAAGTTAATGCGACAAGAATCATGAGGGCCACTGCAAGCAAAGGTAATTAGATCTCAGCTGGCTTCTCTCTCCAAGAGACCTTCCTAAAACAAAGGTGCATGCCCATACATAAGCCCTTTTACTGCTTGATCTCTCACTCCTTGTTAATATGTTTTCCAGTACAGCATACCAGCCCAAGCACTTGAAGGAGCATTAGCAGTATGCTTCTTCTTGGCACTGACTACATGTGGCAGCTGCATAGCTTTTAGTCAGTGAATTTTGCAGCTGGTCTGGTAGTAGTTGGCAAAAACCTACTGTCCAGATGGACATTAAATTTGCATTATTTATAATATATCGCAAGTGAATAAACCTATATCAAAGTGACTTATAAGGACATTTATTTAGGGACTTGTTTCTCACAGTTCTGAAGCCACTTTCATCCAAACAATGCTTAGATGCTGAATGCTTTACACACAGGAAGAAGTTCCACGGTTCTTGATCACTGTTAACCCTTACATAACCCACAGATGTGGAAGGAGAACTGATAAGCACAGTTCTTTTCATAGATTATTACCTTAAACTTCATAAACTTATTTACGATTATAGCACTTGTATCCAAGAGCATAAATTGTGCAAGGATCTGGCCTGCTGAAGTTTTCCTACTTGCAATGTGAAAGAATGGAAAAGAAGCAGGTCACAAGCTGAACTTTTCAAATGAAAAGCAAACAAACAGTCACCAGAGATGTAAGCCACTAGGAGAGACCAGTGCCTTATGGACTGTGTGACATGAGTGCTATATCACACCAGACAATGCAAATAGGTTTTCCTCCCATCTCCCAGCCAACTTTGAAAATTCCCCTTTGTCACACAGATGGTAAGCCCTACAATGTCCATCACTCTTCGGAATTCATAAAAACCAGTAATTCTTTATATTAAAAGTCCTTTAGCTTTGCAAAACTCACACAAAATACCATAATGGAGAATTGTTGCGGAGGAGCCGCAGGGGACATCACACACAGACCAATGTGATCAAGCGAAGTTCATTCACTACAACGTTTGATACAGTTATATACCTTATGTGCTTGTGCATGCGCCTTATACAATACTCTAATTGGTACAATACCCCATTTCACGTGACACTATCTTATTCTCTATTGGCTGTGCAAGCTTCTTCACGAGGTGTCCAGCAGTCACTTATCTCATTCTTCAGCATCCAGGTGTTGTTTGTCAGGCTCTTCTTATCTTCTTTTTTCCCAGCGTACAAGGACACAGCATCCTTGTCTGCTCCAGCATTTTGTAAACTTATGCTTCGTTCCCACATAACGGCTGGATTGCTCACATGCCTTTGTCCAGCCGAGAAATCCTCAACAGAGAATGATCAGGTGTGTCCTTTTTTTGAATAACCTGAACTGAGAAATAATATCTTTTGCTTTGACAATTACAGCCTTTAAAAAGGTCATCTTTATTTATATCTTCAGTTATTAGTACTTCAGGACTATCAATGTACAATCCATTTTGCTAATATAGGCTTTAAAAATCTTAACTAAAACCCTCTGAAAAGAAAATGGGTCACCAGAAGATTATTTTTGTTCCTATACAATGACAGAAAGTGAGACTTCTTTAGGCCCGAGCAGTAGAACAACTGACCACTTCATCAGTTTCCGAAGCTAGTGTCAGATGAGCCCATTGATGCTGCTTCAGCCCCTTCTCAATATCAGCTGTGACTGAGTACATCACTATTGGTAAAATTTTTATTCTCTCCTCACTCTGCTCAACAGATTAAGCATACTAATGAGACTTTCAAGCATGTGACCCAATCACGTAGAGTACACCACCACAAAACCCCCTAGTATTTCAACAGCATAAGCAGACTGCACAGCTCGTGGTGTTTTGGCAATCCAAGGTGTATTAGCTTTGCGTGGCAAGGTTTTGGTAGCGGGGGGGGTTACAAGGGTGGCTTCCGTGAGAAGCTGCTGAAAGCTTCCCCTGGGTCTGACAGAGCCAATACCAGCTAGCTCTAAGATGGACCCGCCACCAGCCAAGGCTGAGCCAATCAGTGATAGTGGTAACACCTCTGTGATAACATTTTCAAAAAGGAAAAAAGTTGCTGGGACAGACAGAAACGGCAGCCAGAGAGAGAGTGAGAACATATAAGAGAAACAACCCTGCAGACACCAAGGTCAGTGAAGAAGGAGGGGGAGGAGGTGCTCCAGGCACCAGAGCAGAGATTCCCCTGCAGCCCGTGGGGAAAACCATGGTGAGGCAGGCTGTCCCCCTGCAGCCCAGGGAGGTCCACGGTGGAGTAGATATCCACCTGCAGTTTGTGGAGGACCCCATGCCGGAGCAGATGGATGCCCAAAGGAGGCTGTGACCCCGTGGGAAGCCCGTGCTGGAGCAGGCTCCTGGCAGGACCTGTGGCCCCATGGAGAGAGGAGCCCACGCTGGGGCAGGTTTTCTGGCAGGACTTGTGACCCTGTGGGGGACCCATTCTGGAGCAGTCTGTGCCTGAAGGACTGCACCCCGTGGAAGGGACCCATGCTGGAGCAGTTCATGAAGAACTGCAGCCCATGGGAAGGACCCACGTTGGAGAAGTTCATGGAGGACTGTCTCCCATGGGAGGGACCCCACGCTGGAGCAGGGGAAGTGTGATGAGTCCTGCCCCTGAAAACGATAAAGTGGCAGGAATAATGTGTGATGAACTGACTGTAAACCCCATTCCCCATATCCCTGCACCACTGGGGGGGAGGGTTGGTAGAGAATCCGGGAGTGAAGTTGTGTCTGGGAAGAAGGGAGGGGTGGAGGGAAGGTGTTCTGAGATTTGGTTTTATTCCTCATTACCCTACTCTGGTTGATTCGTAATAAATTGAGTTAATTTTCCCCAAGCTGAGTCTGTTTTGCCAGTGACAGTAATTAGTGAGTGATCTCTCCTGTCCTTGTCTTGACCCACAAGCCCTTTGTTATATTTTCTCTCCCCTGTCTAGCTGAGGAGGGGGAGTGATAGAATGGCTTTGGTGGGCACCTGGCATCCAGCCAGGGTCAACCCACCACAGTTTTTTTGGTGTGCTGCCCAGGAATCAAACCCAGGTAGCAAGAATGGGAATCTTGCATAATACCACTACACCAGCGGCACCAGACCCAATACACAAGGTCACTTGCCTTACAAATTACTCATTCCTAGATTCCACATCATTAAACACCTGATTCTATTCACTGAAAACAGCACAAGCTTCACTGGGAGAAAAATTATTAAATCAGCCATGAGAGTTTTGCTATAGAGTTGCTAATCCAGTATAAATAGTTAGATTGCCAGTCACAAATCCAATAGGATACAGTTGAGGAACATATCTTGAGTAGTACCTGTTAATCACAGTTACATAGCTATTTAATGGAAATGACAGTTCCAGTCTAACAAGCACGCACTTCAGAGGCATGTGGTGCTGAAGGCAGTGTTGTCTGCACTATATTGCCACAGATTCTACAGCTTGCTCAATGCTGGGAGCAGCCACAGGGAAACACCCTGCAAGGCAGCACAGCATTCAGGGGTTGCATGAAGGGAGCAAACTAGCAACCAGGAGGAACATAGGTATCAAGTTTTCATTTCTTTATTTAGATATCCTAGTATTGAGAGAAAATAGCTATGAAGAATGGAACTAAAGTCACCATGAAACAGAGAAACTGATAGACTCCAGTATTAAATCACCACAGTATCCAGTTCAGCAAGATTACTGCCTGCATTCAGCAACATCCAGTGCCAAAGTGTTGCTAGATTCAAGTCAACTCCTTTATTGATGTTCTCACCGTTTTCTTCTACAAATGTTTCAAACTTGTCAAGTCAAGTGCCAAAGTCCTTTTGATCAATTAGAGCAAATGTGTGTGAGTGAGGACATTTTCCAAAGTGATTTAGCATCAGCTGGTGTTCTACTGCTGTACTTAGGATGTATACAGGCCTGTGTTTCAAACAGCTGTGCCAGTGGAGCAGGTTATAGTGCTTTGGTCCTCTCTACTTGTTCTTACTCTCTCTTACTTCCCTCTCCACTATACCAGCGAGCTGCTGTGGAGGTGCCCCTGTTACAATCAGGGTAACAAGTCAGCTGGGTTAATTTTATTTCAAGTATACACCTTTCTGAGCAAGCCTGTTTTGTGGTGATGTATTTGGAGATGGCCTCTTCAGCAGCTTTGATGGCAAGGGTGGCCTTAAACACTGGGTTGGGAAGGCTAGTGGCAGCAATCTCTAGATAGCGTATCAAGTTAGAGAAAGGGACATCAAACTAAACTAATGTTAAGAGTAGTCACACTGAAGTTTGCAAAAACTAAATTAATCTGAAATGACACCCATTGTAAAGTCAGTGAAACATCTGTACTTAAATGGCTTTGGGCTTGTCTAGTCTATCACAGACAAAACAATTACTAACTAATGAATCAGATGTCCAAAAGACTAGTCTCTAGCCTGCAAACAGAAGTGATCCATTTAATATTCTGCATCTGAGTAGTGCCATGGAAGACTTAAGCACATAATGTTCACACCACTCTATCCTATCTTCAGCTACATGCTGCATTATAGTGTTGTGGGTTGGGTTTTTTCCCCCCTCAAAATAATAGTAGAAATCTCAAAGACAAAGCTTCTCTTCCAGTAAATAGTCAGGTCTTTTTCTTGTAATTAATATCATATTGTTGGTATAGATTTTAAAGAACAGTGGTTTCTGTTTCTCAATAATTCAATTCTACTATTATTCTAATACTGAATACAAATCCCAGAAGATATTTAGCCTGCAACAGTTATTTGTCTTCTTGTTACTGAACTGTGCAGTAACAGAAAAAAGCTTTAAAAATGCTTAATATTTCTGGTTATTGTGCGGGGAAGAACACAACACTGGCTTGACGTTAAGCTTCCAGTTGGAAAAATCATGCTATAAATATAAAGTGTGTATTGAAAAGCACAACTTAAACTAGTCACGGTAGCACAAAGGAAGGACCAAGGAGATTTTAAGAAATTATTAAAACTAGACGTCCCAAATTCAGAATTTGTATCAGGTTCCTGACCCTTCCAAGACACTTAAGTGTCTGAGCCAAAACAAAGCCTACTGTAGACAACAGGAGTGTTAATTCTCCAAGCTAAGTGGCTTTGGATCAGGCCTCAAATCACAAAAGACTCAAGCAGGCTTCCTCATAAAGCAAATCTTTGGCTTCATATATAGAAGTACATCGCAGACTAATGTGAGTCAAGACAAATATCTCAAAAAGACCTCATCTCCCATTCCACTGTTGCACCATTACTGAGAAACTCCTGCAAAAATACATTGCTGTTGTGGGTGATGCACAACAGTGCTGAAGTTAAGACTGCCACCCTCATGCTATAAAACTGTAATATTTCTTTGCAAAATGAAAATTGTTTTCAAACTTTAGTGTATGGCACTGTATTGAGCAAGAGCAATTGAAAAATTGGTCAGAAATTTCAATTGTATAGGTGGAATGGTGAATAAAGGTATGAGACAAGCAAAGCACAAAAGGAGGAAAACAGCAAGCCCTGAAGTTAAGTGTAGTCTCAAAAAACACTTGCTTCATGATCCTGAAGGAAAAGAAAAAGCTTCTTGAGGTGGTAGCTGAAAGCAGGTTTGTATAGCTATATACAAGGAAGCTGCTTCCTGTTGTTTGCCAACTCCTTTGTTCTAGAAAGCAGGACTTATGCTTATCTCTGCTTTTTTTTTTTTTCCAGAGTGTTTTTTATCTCTGCCCTGTCAATGGAAGAGTTTTATGGAAGTGATTAAGTGTTCATTGCCACTTCCAAGGCACTGACTATTGATGTTCTCTGTACAGTGCTGAGAAGGGGGATGGAGTAGCATATTATATCCAACTCCCTCTATAAACTATGTAATTTGAATACAAATAATGTAAGATCATAAGTAGTACTGGATGCTTCTTAGTAATATAAAAGTTAGTACCTCAGAACATAAGTTTATTACATTTGAGACATTTCTGGGAACTTGCACCTATGCACAAAAGTTATTTTGTGCGCAAACCCAAGCATGTGGCATGACATTGAACTGTTCTGAGATCACAAGACGAGATCTTCAGCCAGTATAAAATGCCTCAACTCCATCAGCTTTGTACTATAGCATCAGCTGCACTTTGACAGTTTGTATAAATGGAGGAGTACATGGTTTCTCAATTGGAGTAACAAAATTATACTGGACAACCACAGATACATTGTCTTTTGCTTCAAAATTGAACAGTAAGCAGAGTTTCTGCATAAGAATACCCTTACTGTAAATGCATTGACTGTCACTTTCTTAACACATGTTTTACATTTGGCACAGCAACAATACAAAATTGTTTACAAACTGGATCAGAGCCAACAGATGGCTCCACCAAGCCATCAGTCTCAGAATCCTACCCAGTTCCCACTTCTTCCCAGAAAAAGCCTGGGAAAACAGATTGGGAAGATTCATAAGTACACACACATGATTTATATGTCTTTATGTGTATGCATGCGCATATATAGACACACATGTAAGTCTATATATGTATAAACATGTACACATACAGTATGTTCTACACATACAATAGACAGTACTTAGATGCAAAATGTTATCCAGGCTCTCTAGCTATCTAAGGCCTTCCTGAAAACAAAGTTTATGCAAAGAACTTTTTCTCTGTTCAGTGGAGATATTTCATTAAAAGACAATGACATTTTGGGAAGGGCTAGAACTAAGACATCTTTAACTAGATATTCTAGTTTCTTCCAATAGGGTATTCCACATTTAGAGACCAGTTTCTCTGTTCCACATCTTGGCTGAAGGCCTGCCACAGCAGGGACTGCCATACCAGCTATGCCTACATAGAGGTGGGGGTAGCTGTTGAGCCTGTCTTTGAAGGAGGTCAGAAATAGGCATTTCAGAGATGCATGGCAAAAGGAGAGGCCACATGCTGCAAGTACTATTTTGGAGCTGGTGACTGCCACTTCCCATATTTTGGAAAGTAATTCCTCTCTCTGGCATTGCCATGGGGAAGTTTCCTCATTTTGATAGAAAAGAGCAGCTTTTATCCTTCAAAAATTGCTGTAATTAAATTGCCCTTTGTTTGTGCTCATCTCCATAACTGTTAATGGTAGAAAAGGAGAAGAAAAGCGTGTGCCTGTAAGGCAAATATTTTAATACATGGCTTTTTGAGATGACTAGTTGCATATTTCCAGCTGGAGCCCATTTCTCTCCTAAATGCCATCAATAAAACCAGGACCTATTCTATACATCTGATTTTTGCTAGAGAAATGTAAATGTGGTTCTCTTGAAATAGTTCCTTGATTATTTCTTTTTATATCACACTGATATTTACAACGCTCAACATCTGTACTGTAGGCCTCTAGAAAAAAACTGAGTATGCACTGCAGGTAACTTTTACAGGCAAAAATCACATTAACTCCAGAAAAGCAACAATATACAAGTAAGTTTAGAAATAGCAGAATATTAAAGGTTTGTATTCAAGATCAGTAATTTTTAACCTTACAAAGGTCCACCAGATGCCACAGACTTTTGCTTCTATAGCTTAGTTTCCAAGAATCCCAGTTTGAGCTGAAGGTCTTGCAACAGGGTCCTTCAAAAGCAATAACCATGTGCCTTTCCCTACCTGTTTTCTCAGGCAGGGGGAGGGTGCGTGATACTATCTTGCTTAGGATTTGAGGTTTGTGCAAGTTACCCTTCCTCCTAAGGGCACCACTTAGGACCACAGCTTTCCTACTCCAAGACAGGCTCTGGGGTATTACCCTATTGATACAATTCACCAGCAAAGGCCCACACCTGGAAGTATTTGTGCCAGAAACCACACAGCTCAAGCTCCTGAGATTCATAACAGGAAAAAAAGTTATTTCTGATGGGCTCAGGAATGCAGCACAAAGTGCAGCCATTTTTCCACAGCCAAAGAGAGGTCCACAGACATGCCAGAATACATACAGTGATAATCAACCAGTAAGGAACCCAGAGGAAGTGCCACCTGACCCATTCCAAATACAGATGTAGAGCTGACATATGACAAGGAAGCCACTTCATCAGACAGGCTCTCACTTCAGTGGGAAGAAAGATTTCTGATTCAAAATTCAGAACATGAAGTATTTTTTTATTTTACAGAAGACATCAGGCTATGGCTAACACACAGTAGCTTGTTAGAAAACAAGATTAGAGCTCTGTTATCTAAAAAGATGTCTTTCAACAGAGAAATATGTGGAATAAGAAATTGAACAACCCTTTTAGGTTTTGTGGACCCTTCATAGGTGACTGCTAAATGGAACTTGACACAAAATACTGGAAAAAACTAATATTGCTTTCCTACCACACATATGATTGAGAAGGCTTTCTATTAAACACACTTTTTCTAGCAAAAATCATCACTAATCACCTTAATACAGAAGGAAGCGGCTATTTACTCATCTCCAGAAGTTTGGAATTAGTCTTGCCAATAAGGCAAGGACCCGAAGAAGGTTTTGTTTCAGGTCTCAACCTTGACACAGATTTCTTGCATGGCCTTTAGGAAATGTTCTAATTACAACTGGGAATTAATTATAGCTGGAAATTTTCTCATTGAATGGATTTTTATTGGAAAATAATGATTCATAATAACAATTTCCATGAAACATTATTGCATGTTCAACAAAGTTCTGCTGTAACACTGACCACTTTCCTGCCAGCTCACCTGGCAAGAATGGGATCTTCAGATTCATAGTTTTACTACGGAGACATGTTTATGTGATGAGATTTCACAGGATGTCTCCTGGGAGTTGAGGGCAGCTGTCTGCTCCATGTCAGTAACAACAGAAAAACAAATTATATTTTCAGGGCTTTCAAGAAAGTTAATTTCTAGAAGTTCCTTTCTGTGGCAAGCTTCAGAATTTCTACATTTTTCTCCCAACCAGAATAACTTTCTGAAACTTCCTGAAGTTCTTGTGGATTTTTCCATAGAACAGAAGCTCTGAATTCCCACTAACTCTCCCTTCAGTCTTTTTGGGCCATGCTCAGTTGGCATAGCTTGTGTCCCATTCATACCACAATGACTCCACATCAACACAGGACTCCATGTCTCCATGAACAAGGGTGCAATGACCCAGGATAGAAGGTAGCTTGAACTGTCTGAGAAAGCCTTTCTCCACCTTGGTCATTATAGCAGAAATACTGAATAGAGACCTTGGTGTTTCAGCCCTCCCTCTGTCACATGGCAGTTATCACTTTCTCTTCTCCCTCCCTCAGTTCTGCCTGAGTTCATGATTGTAGGGATCAACAGCAAAGGGGGGGGGGGGGGGGGAAAGACCTGTCAATTATTATTTTTAAGTAGAAATACATCTTAGAAGTGTTGCCAAATGGAGCCACACAGAGGGACAATGTTTAAAACACAAGAACAGATCCCCAAGTTGTTAGAGATCTTTTGAAATCATTGGCCCTGGCCTGCGCTGCCTACAATGTACATGAGCAATATAAGCAGACAGGAAGAATCAAAACTATGTGTAAATTAAAACAGTTGAAATATTTTAGCACAGTTAAGGCAAGGAACACAAGAATTTAAAAAGATTTGGATCTATTCTCTAACTAGCCAGAAAAATAAAGATAAAATGTGAAATATTGGCTTGTTATTTTAAAAATCATACAACAGAATTAAGATTCAAGAAAGGAACACCATAGAACTCTACAATTTAATTGCTATGGCAACTTGCAAAGCAGTTTTACAGAGTGGTTCTAGCAGTTCTCTCATGCTATCAAAACAAATATGCTGAACACTAAAATTTAAAGAGAAATGGTCATTTAATGTGTTGTATTAACACATTTAAGAGTGTTATCACATGCAATGTGAATTTTATATTATATCTGCATTGTATTGTAGTACTTGAAACTATTCATTTAGGGATATGGGACTGGGGAGAGGACCTCCTAGGTTACAGGTCCAATCTACGGCCGATTTAACCTTATCCCACTCAAATTTATCAAGCTCTGAATTAAAACTAGCAGCATTTTCTTACTCTCACTACTCTAATGCTATCATTTTAAAGCCTCACTCTAATGATGGTTTGGAGCCTCCTACTAAGTTCCTGACAGAATTTACAACCATATTATGTCTTTTTGCCAACACTGTGTTTCAGTTTAAATAACTTTTCCTGCTCCAGTATTTATTCCATCACTAGTTCCTCCATAAAGAAAGCT
The DNA here is from genome assembly GCF_964188355.1 of Buteo buteo. Taxonomy (NCBI): domain Eukaryota; kingdom Metazoa; phylum Chordata; class Aves; order Accipitriformes; family Accipitridae; genus Buteo; species Buteo buteo. The sequence goes on from NC_134175.1 coordinate 23,009,545, forward strand.
ATCACATTCTCTCTTAGTTTTCACTTTGCTACACTAAACAAGCCATAAATAACAACATGTAAGTATATATATATGCACACACATAAAACATAAATACTATATACACAGACAAATGTATTTAGAAATCATAGAATCATTTAGGTTGGAAAAGACCTTCAAGATCGAGTCCAACTATTAACCATGCCCACTAAACCATGTCCTGAAGTACCCTGTCCACTCACTTTTTTAATACCTGCAGGGATGGTGACTCAACCACTTCCCTGGGCAGCCCATTCCAATGTCTGACAACCCTCTCAGTAAAAAAAATTTTTCCTAATATCTAACCTAAATCTCCCTTGCCTCAACTTGAGGCCATTTCCTCTTGTCCTATCTCCAGCCATCTGACAGAAGAGACCAACACCCACCTCACTACAGCCCCCTTTCAGGTAGTTGTAGAGAGCTATAAGGTCTCCCCTCAGCCTCCTTTTCTCCAGACTAAACAGCCACAGTTCCCTCAGCCACTCCTTGTAAGACTTGTGCTCCAGGCCCCGCATCAACTTGGTTGCACTTCTCTGGACACACTCCAGCACCTCAATGTCTTTCCTGTAGTGAGGGGCCCAAAACTGCACACAGTACTCGAGGTGTGGCCTCACCAGTGCCGAGTACAGGGGAACACTCACGTCCCTGCCCCTGCTGGCCATACTGTTTCTGGTACAGGCTGTCAACCAGCACACCCAGGTCCTTTTCCATCAGGCAGCTTTCCAGCCACTCTTCCCCAAGCCTGTAGCGCTGCATGGGGTTGCTGTGACCGAAGTGCAGGACCCGGCACTTGGCCTTGTTGAACTTCATATGATTGGCCTCAGCCCATCGATCCAGCCTGTCTAGATCTCTCTGTAGAGCCTCCCTACCCTCAAGCAGATCAACCCTCCCAACTTGGTGTCGTCTGCAAACTTGCTGAGGGTGCACTCAATTCCCTCATCCAAATCATCGATAAAGACATTAAACAGAACAGGGCCCAACACCGAGCCCTGGGGAACACCACTTGTGACCCGCCGCCAACTGGATTTCACCCCATTCACCACAACCCTCTGGGCTCGGCCATCCAGCCAGTTTTTCACCCAGTGAAGAGTGCACTTATTCAGGCCACGAGATGCCAGTTTCTCAAGGAGTATGCCATGAGAGACAGCGTCAAAGGCCTTGCTGAAGTCAAGGAAGATAACATCCACAGCCTTTCCCTCATCCACTAGGTAGGTCACCTGGTCATAGAAGGAGATCAGGTTGGTCAAGCAGGACCTGCCTTTCATAAACCCATGCTGACTGGGCCTGATCCCCTTCTTATCCTGGACTTGCCATGTGAGTGCTCTCAAGACAAACCATTCCATAATCTTCCCCACTACCAAGGTCAGGCTGACAGGCCTGTAGTTCCCTGGATCCTCCCTCCGACCCTTCTTATAAATGGGAGTCACATTGGCAAGCCTCCAGTCCTCTAGGACCTCCCCTGTTGACCAGGAACACTGATAGATGATAGAGAGTGGCTTGGCAAGGACCTCTGCCAGTTCCCTCAGTACTCTTGGATGGATCCCATCAGGTCCCATAGATTTCTGAGTGTCCAGATGGCATAGTAGGTCCCTAACTATTTCCTCCTGGATTAAGGGGCATATGTTCTGCTCTTCATCCTTACCTTCCAGCTCAAGGGGTGAAGTACCCTGGGGATAACTGGACTATTAAAGACTGAGGCAAAGAAGGCATTAAGTACCTCGGCCTTTTCCTCATCACTGGTTGCTACGTTCCCTTCTGTATCCATTAAAGGAAAGATATTCTACCTGGGATTCTTTCTACTGTTAACATATTTGTAAAAACATTTTTTGTTGTCCCATACGATAGTGGCCAGATTTAGTTCTAGCTGAGCTTTTGCCTTTCTAATTTTCTCTCTGTATGATCTAACAAGATCCCTGTACTCCTCCCAGGTTGTCCGCCCTTTCCTCCAGAGATGATAAACTCTCCTTTTTTCTTTTCTTGAGTCCTAGCAAAAGCTCCCTGTTCAGCCAGGCCGGTTGTTTCCCTCGGCAGTCCGAGTTGCAGCACATGGGAATAGCCTGGTCCTGAGCCATTAAGATTTCCTTCTTAAAGAACCTCCATCCCTCCTGGACCCCTTTGCCCTTCAGGACCGTCTCCCAAGGGACTGTCTCAACCAGTGCCTTGAAGAGGCCAAAGTTAGCCCTCCAGAAGTCCATAGTGGTGGTTTTGCTGACCACCTTCCTTGCCTCACCAAGAATTTTAAATTCTACCATTTCATGGTCACTAAGCCCAAGACGGCCTCCAACCATCACACCTCCCACCAGTCCTTCCCTGTTCGTAAACAACAGATCTAGCAAGGCTCCTCCCCTGGTTGGCTCACCCACCAGCTGTGTCAGGAAGTTATCTTCCACACATTCCAGGAACGTCCTAGATTATTTACTCACTGCTGTGTTGTATTTCCAGCAAATATGTCTGGAAAGTTAAAGTCCCCCACGAGGACAAGGGCACACGATTCTGAGACTACTGCCAGCTGCTTGTAGAATGATTCATCCATCTCTTCAACCTGGTTGGGTGGTCTATAACAGACTCCCAGCACAATATCTGTCTTATCGGCTTTTCCTCTCATCCTCACCCATAAGCACTCCACCTCGTCGTCACAATCATGTAGCTCTGTACAGTCAAAACATTCCCTAACAGAGAGCCACCCCACCACCTCTTCTACCTTGCCTATCCCTTCTGAAGAGCTTGTAGCCATCCATTGCAGCACTCCAGTCATGGGAGTCATCCCACCATGTTTCCGTGATGGCAACTAAGTCATATCTATCCTGCTGCACGATGGCTTCCAGCTCCTCCTGTTTATTGCCCATGCTGCATGCATTGGCATAGATGCATTTAAGCTGGGTTATCGAATCTACCCCTAACATCGGCATGCTGCCCCCAGGCTCATCTCTGGTGCACCTAGTTTTATCCCTTACCCCCTTCGAACCTAGTTTAAAGCCCTCTCTATGAGCCCTGCCATCTCATGAGCAAGGATTCTTTTACCCCTTTGAGATAGCTAGACACCATCTGTCACTAGCAAGCCTGGTGCCATGTAAACCTCCCCATGATCAAAACCCCCAAAATTCTGCCGATGGCACCAGCCTCTGAGCCATGTATTAACCAGGTGTGTTTTCCTGTTCCTTTCAGAGTATTTCCCTGCCACTGAAGGGATTGAGGAAAACACTACCTGTGCTCCCGTCCCAGTGCCCTGAAATCCCTTTTAATTGCCTTTGGATTTCTCCCTGCAATCTCATCACTGCCAACCTGCACAACCAGCAACTGGTAATAATTTAACAAATAAATAAAACTAAGAAATTTAATAATTTAGCAAAAATAAGAGTATATACACACACATATGTACATAATTATGAAGGGATTGTGTCAGACCAGATTATATAACTGTAAAGAAAAAAATGTGAATTGTCAAATAAGAAAAATACAGTTTTATAGACTATTTTCATTGCCTGCATTGAGATAAAGGTCAATCAATCGTGTTGAAATGGTATATGGATATGCATAAAAATGAGATGCTTATAGGTATAACTGTCATAGGAATAATTCAAACAATTTTGGGACAGGCAATTATGTCTAGTAGTAGCTAGAATTCAAAGTATTTCAGGAGAAGGTGATCGTAGTGAAAGTTTAAGGCCTATAAATTCTGTTCATGCCCTGAAAACTAAGGATGTCTTTCCTTTGTGCCCTTCCCCATTGAAATGGAACAGTTCTCATGGCCACCAAACAGCGTCAAATTTTTCTGGCTCAAGTTCTTCAGTGCCTTGTAGCAGAATTCCATGGGTTAATTATAAATTCACTCTTATAAACTTTAAGAGCATCACTTAACACTAAATGGATTCCTTTTCATATGAGAAATGGGAAACAAGACCTTCTATTCTACCTTCTCAGTCTATGCTAGTCATTATTTCTTTTCAGACTACTATGGACTTTCTTATTCATCCACATTTGAAACTAAACACAATATTTTCAGCCTCCTCCCCTATGACAAAATTTGTGGTTTCTAACTATTTTGTCACCAAACCCACTAGTTTTCTCTTGGAAGATGGTAACCAGATCATAGCAATTCAAGTAAATATATGTCTTAGTTTTCTACAGTGGCATTTTAACCCTTCCATACTATTCTCCATCTCTGTGCAATCTAACATTTTCTTTATTATTTGAGATACAGCCCAACAATGAGCAAGCTTTCATCTCTGCTCTCTTTTGAAATTTATTCTAGGATGCAACTGGACTGACTTCCAAGAATGTCTCAGACTTATTCAAAGATGGAGGTTTGCTGCATTGTCACCCATGAAAAGGACAGTTATCAGTTGCTATTGGCATGAAAAAGTCAATATTCTTCAGCCAATCACAGTGAAAATGAACAGCAGAGCGATTCCCTCAACAGGTATTCAATTCAGTGGGTTCCACTGAACTAGACAGTTTTGTCACTTGATCTTTGATATATTGGGTATTACACCAAGTTCTCATTACTTAGAAGGGTATTGGAAAAATATGGCCAATGAAACTACAATGCATAACACTTGCAGTGTAGCATATATGTTTGTCTTCACCTCCTCCCCCCAGCAAATAAAAACAGAACTCAGATTTACTTTTGTGCATAGGGGAGGTCAAGAAAAATTGGATTTTGCTTGTGAGGAGTAATTAGATGATCAAAGTAACAGAGCTTAACACATGCCTTCCATGGGCACTGACTTACCATACCAAAATTAGGAAGTTGCAGCTTTAAACTGAATTGCCAGCTATTGTGCACACTTACTGAAAACTCATTTTGAGGTGATTTATCTAATAAGTGTCTCCTTAAGAGCAGCATTAGTACTGTTTTATCATCATACCATGTTCTTAGGAGGTTGTTGATTACACAAATGACTCAAAAATTTGCCATATCAGTGTCTTCACATGATGATGAAATCAACTCATCATTCATGCTACAAGCTCTGATTTTTCTAGCTTCTTTTATGGAGGATCATCCAGCTCACAGTTTTTAAAAGACAGCTCACTCTGAACTGATTTACCATGTGCATAAACAGCTGAGTTGGAATAGAGGAAGGGAGAGTAAAATGTTTGGAATGACCAGCTGGTTGGAATGAGAGTATAATTACCTCTTTGAGCAGCAGCATTGCCTCCTGTCAGCTTAAGCAGTCAGTAGAATTACAAAGTTAGTTTGCAAGCTGAAGATGTTTTTAAGTACTTTGAGAAGCCACTGTAGCCTTGCTTAAACAGACATAACAGATTAACAGCCTGACTATATGCTTTGGAAGAATGAGTGTCCCTCTGGCAGTCATTGCTGGTAAACAGAACACCTGTCTATGATAACTGTTATCCAGTTATCTAATATCTCTGACACAATAATTATCCAGAGCCAATGTCCAGGTTTCAGTGCACAACCAGGGATTCCAATTCATATTCTCAGACTGATTAACTGGCATAAATCCCATCAGCCCCACTGCCAAGGCTACCTTAGTGAAGACTACTTCATCATGAGCAGTTCACTGTGTTCCATTCATAACTTATCTTAAATTATACCAGCATCTTCTTAGTCAGAAATCAAACACTAAAAATTGAAAAGCTCTCAGGTCTACAATTTAAATGGCCACATGATTTAAACTGTCATGGGCTTTGAACTCTCAATGACTGCAAAATGTGCATGATCTAAAAAATAACACTAATGCAAACCTAACATTGCCTTTGCACTGTTCCTTGAGGAATTCAATGTGAAGCAGTCCAAGAATAAAGAAAGAGCTACATTTTAATGTCATTAAAAATTAAGCATCATAACAGAACCAACCGCAAAACAGCATTAACTGGAGGCAGCATTTCTGACCATATGAAGTAATAGTTTTCAGAAGGAGGTATGTTTGGATGTTTGCATGCAAACCCATGTGCTTTATGTTTATATATGCACAAACCCAAAAGTTCAGCCTGTATTACACCACATATTTCATTATATTACAATTTTCAAAGAATACAACCTTATGAAAATATGGGAAAGCTGTATCATGCTTTATTTTTAAATTGCATCAGATAAGTATATATTTACTACTGGTAGTCATTAAAACATATACTATAACTGCCTTAGTAATGGCATCCTTACAGAAGGGATAAGGCTTGCATTAGTCAAGAAGTACTATACCAAATAGCTTATTAAAAACTGAGAATATACCTTATTTTCCTAGTTAAATAACAGCCAAAAGTTACATAAAAATAGGATCCTGTAAAAAGAAAACTCAAAAAAAACCCAAAACTCCAAAATATTGAAAACATTAAGTTTTTAAGAAATGTCATGAGTCCCTGGAACAGTTGTCCTAGACTTAGAGAATTCCTGTCTCAACTATGTAGTAGCTTTTATTCATTGACTTTGAAGGCACTGATTCACTAGTATATTCTAAAGAACTGAGGGCTGCATTTTAAAAGTAATTTAGAAACAGTTATGAAAATTTTAAAATTACAGTGGCTTCCATTAAAAAAAAAACAACTTTGCAAACTCACCATGTACTATCCAACACACCAGAGCTATTGTCTGTTTCATTTGGAGAAACTGTTTCAGTGCATTTCAGCTGCTACTGTGTGCTAGCTGTTTAAAAAAAATAACAGAAAAGATTTAATGTGATCACTTTATAACACAACATTGAAGTTTAGATATAAGTACACTTTATATTTACTTCTAATATATACAACATGCACAAAACCATAAGTCAACATAAGTTTTACTGTTTACTTCAGCAAAATCAGAGTTAAACTCAGCCCTCTGAAACACAGAGCACTAAACCATTTTAAGCTGATAGAGAAAAGGAGCTAGGAAAGCTTATTTTTGTCTTTCAAGCTGAATGCTTAACACCTTTGGATCCCTCTGAAAATTCTTGTGGTATTTTAAATAAAGTGATTCACTAAGACATAAAGAGCCTAGATTTGTTGGGAAACAGGTAGGACTTTGTCCATTGCACTCAGCATAAGCAGACAAGAGGCTTTCTCTAAAAGCAGAAGTCTTTGCTTCCCACATGCTGCAGCCTTCCACATTTTGCCACCAGGTGGCAAGATGAGAACAAAAGGAATAATGCTAAGTCCGTGCGATTCACGCATTAGTAGCCAGCTGCCGCCCTCTAATGTAGCAATGAAAAAAGCAACAGCTCCTTAAATGCTGAGACTCCAGAATGACGACACACTACATTTTCTGGGTTTGCAAAATATTGAGAAGCTGAAAGTAATTAGAGTTCCACATAGCTCTATAAACCAATTTATAAAATGAATGGCAAAGCAGGCACTGGTTTTCTATCTCAGTCTGTGTTGCAATTGAAGTTACACGCTACTCTGTCTTTCTACACACCCTGGTAAGTATTCAGTGCTACTTAGTTCTAGAAAAAAACCACAATGAATGAGCAAAATGAAAAGGAGCAGCCCCTGATTTTCATGATCTTGGTGAAGTCTAACATTCAAAAATAATCCTAAGTCTGAGCCAACATTCATTTGCACAGAGACAAATGAAGTAAATTCAATTACACAAATGACACATAAGGACAGGTAAATGCAAACACAGTGACAAAACAGAAGCCAAAGTTTGAGGCAAAGAAAAAAATTATCAGTGAGTTCTTGCTGAGCTTGTCTAATTCTAAATGCTTACTCTTAGAATGTGGAATTTGACATGAAACCCACATCCATGGGGTGGGATGGGGTCCAGTTTTAAGTGAAACACAAGAAAGGATTCATTGTAACTGTAGAGGAGAGTGCCTTTTTTAAAAGAAAAAAAACCTCTTGTTACTGGAAATTTTTAAGGTATTTTCCACTAAGAATAATTTGGCATCATTATTTCAATAAAAAATTCTGTAATACAAAGTTTCTGGTGTAGAGGGCTATCTCCCCACCTATTCCTCCACTTCCCAGAACCACTCAATGTATTGTATCAAAAGACTAACTCAAAGACCTCTGCTACCAGTATTGTTTTGTAAGATACAACTAATTGAGGTCACCAAACCAAAAAAAGGCCTTTACAAGTAAATTCTATTGTTTCTCAGATGCTTTTATCAAATCTTACCTGCAAACAGGATGGAAGAACAAAGAGAGAGTAAATAGATGCACCTCCCTCCAAAGAGATGCTGCAGGGTTACCAGCAATATCTTATTCTTTACTGAAGTGACATAGCATATTGAGAAACAGCACTTTAGAGACCCAGGTCTGATCTCACTTTACAAACCTGTAAAGCAGAAGTCAGCTGAGCTGCACTACTGTAACACCAGAATCAGGTCTACAATGACAACTGCCATCACAATGTATGATGTGTGGATGAGATTTAAACATCTACAAAAGAAAAGAAAGAGGATTCGGCAGAGAAAAATATATGAAGAACCATTAAAGTGAGTAACAATGAAAGGAGTGTCTAAACACAAGATTTATTATAACCAAGTTTTCTCACTATAATTCAGAGCCAAAATAAGATGGGCATATATTTTTCTGCTGCTGCTGCCGCCACTTCAGAAAAACTTCATTTCAGGCTGGGTGCACTACCCTCACAGGCCATGGTATTAAAAGTAACCAGCATGTAGAATATGAACCTGACTGGCATTCCTCTTGCTCCTTAAAACCATGATTTCTTCCGCAATGCTGAACCATTGTTTGCAGTGCTATGTGGTAAACAATTTGCTACGACAACAGCAAATAAAGGCCCATGTTTAATTCAGACATTGTCATTACATTATTTCCTTTGACCTCTGTGAATTTGCTCCAACTCTTGGTCTAATCAGTATGAAATATTCTAATGATTTCAGAAAGTGCAGGGCTGTGCCCAGTGCTTTTCAACTGTTTCTTCCTCACTCCACAAACAAACCTCAAAATTAGTAATCACAGTAATAGGTATGGTTGCAAAGCTGGGTGCATCTCATCCTATTCTGATAAGATACAAATGAGAAACAAATAAACCTTTATTGAAGGAAAAGGAAAGATGGTATATTGTGTGGAATAAACAATGAGCCTTTCCACAAGGTTTTCCACTTTAGGCCATGTTAGCCCTGCAAGTACTACCACAAACAGAGAGTTCAATATCAAAATACAGTAAAATTTCAAGTAAAATTTCAAGCAAAATCAAGCACCATAGGAAAGTGAGTGTTTGCTCTTGTACACATATGGTAGAAAATAAAAATCTGCAGCGCTTTGCCATGTTCCCCAGCAACCCATCATGCAATGGAACCACACTCCAGAAATTGCTTGTACGACCAGATTTCATTAGGAGGGTCATCATGAGATGAGGACTTTCCATCCTCTCCTGCTCACACATTAAAGTGTCAGATTGTACCCATCTCTGCTTGAATAAAATTGAAACATTAGTCTAATTTGATTTTTTAAACATTCACAAAACCATGCAAAGCAATTCTTTCTGCAAACAGCTGAGAGTTTAGGCTTGTGGTTATGGCTCCCCCAGAATACTGTGTATGCATTTTGGCACTTCTTCCTATTTAGAAAATTATTATTTACCCCACTGACCTAGCAGTAAAGCTGTATATAAATCAAGATTATTTTTAATTCAGTACATTACCGTATACTTTAGTGATAATTTTTAGACTTCAAAGCCCATGAAGCCAGTGAAACAGTGATGACTTTCAACCAGCCACAGAATGAACAGTGATTTGCATGGCACTGCTCATCCTGCAGTGCTCTAGAAAAGCATGAGTGCCATTAGCTCCAGCCGAAGTCAAGAGGAATTGAGGACATTCCTCGCCTTTCGTATCTGAGCTTGGTATTTTCACAGACAGCTCTGCAGTGGCAGATGTGAAGATGCAGACAGCATGTATGTAACAGGCTGCAAAACAGCAACAATTGAACCATTTGCCACAACAGTGACATTTTAATCTTAAATCAGTATTAAGCTGAAAGATTCAGATGAAATTATTCCAACCTACAGGTGTTCCATGGACAGGAAATGGTTTAGGATAGAAAGACAGATTGCTTGCATAAAAATGCATTGCAGCTCTAAAGCACACTCCATAAGGAGAAAAAATGCTGCTTTCCTTTGGAAACATTTAGATTTAAAAGCACCAATATCATTCTCTGAACATAAAATATTATCAATTATTTTGTTATAACCAGAGAGGATATTCTAGAATGGCACAAATAACAATGTCCTGCTCCAACCTAACTGACCTGCATGATCTTTCAAATTCAGATGGATGGAGACAACTGAAAAACTTTTTCATTTTTCCACCCACAAATACTCAAATTTGTGTCTCAGTCTCCCAGGTCATGGCCATTGTTTACAGATATTTAGCAATACTCTAATTTATCAGCAAAAGTGATGAAAACAGGGAATTTTGTAAGTACAAGGAATTATTTGCAGACAATTTAAGAACCAAACATTTATTGAGGAAATTTTAATCAAAAGAAATGAAGGTCATCAAGTCAAAGAAAGGAAACACTTCATGTGACCTAAACATTCAATCAAAAATATCAGCTCAGAATTTGAGTTGTCAAATGTATGCAGTCAATCACCTATGTGCAAAATACATAGCACAAACAAATGCCCACAGCTATTTGATTAATAGTTCTGAATAAAGAGAAAATAATAAATTGCTTACAATGTGGGAAGAGGGGGAAAAGCTAAATTGCTTGCTCCAAATTGTAACTTTGCCAACTGTTCTTTTTATTCTTCATTCAGCAGAATTTGGGAAGTCCTAACCACTCACTACAAATTTAATAGAGTCCTTTTCAGTGAAAATGAAAGATGCTGTTATAAAACTTTTAAAGTTGGAGCCATACCATGCTGCAACAGAGAATAGTTTCTCCCATGGTTATAACTTTGGTGTCTTCTCAGGGAGAGGTCCCAGAGCAGTTCAATCTCATCTGAACTGTGCTTGCTGCTGCCCCACACTTTCTCCATCCTGAGCAACATACTCACTCTGCTCTAATGAAGCAGCACTTCAGAGAAAATTAGCCAAGAGAAGAGTGACTAATCTTAAGCAGAATAAACTCAGGCCCTAATCACACAAAGGCCAGGACCACTGTCAGGAAAGAGTAAAATCATGGAAATAGGAGCACAGTACTATACCAACTTTAGCTGTTGTATATTGTTATGGAACCACATCCTGCAGTAGAAGCTGCAAAAGCAGAAGCAATTTTTGGTGACTTGAACTCTGACAATGCAGTTTGACAGAAAACCACATAGGCCAGGGTACTGGGAAAAGTACTGGAGCGGTTAACAGCATGCACTTGGAGTGGGTGTAATAGCTTACTTTATTTTTCTTTATATATTTGATTAAGCTAGGGAATAAGAGGGTAAAAGCTAGGCTCTGCTTCTCTTACTGAAGAGGTTGAAAAGCTCAAGTGTTCAGGAGATCACAGTAACAAATTATGCTCCTGGTCAGGTTAGTTTTAGAATGGGTTAACAGCAAATACAGATATCCACAGTGCAAGTAAACTGAAAGACTACTGAAACTAGTATGACCTGCAAACGGGACAATTTTTATGCACGAAATAAAGCTTCAGAAAATCCAGCACTATCAGAAGGGACCAGTACTTTAACAAATTGTATTATTAGAAATTTAAGTCATACATCACAAATTTAATACACTAAAAAAGCTCCTCTGCTCTTCCCCGCCTCCTGCCTTAATTTCATTTCTTCTGAGAACTCAACTATTCTGTATATTACTTCTAGAATAAGGTGGTCTGACATGAAATGCATCCAGCCTTTGAAGTTAGGGTGATATAACTCTTGAGATCAGCTGAGTGGTAACAGCAATGGCAACACTCAAAGTCTCCCTGTAAGCTGTTCGTATGAATTACGCTGCTTTTCACTCACTTCATCCAAAGCTGTCAAAAAGCATATATCAGCCTTTGTTCATCTGTGTTAGCTTGTCTGGCAGTTGAAAACTATTAACACATGGAGATGAAAACCACAAAGTACATGAAGCTGCATTACATTGTTAAAGACAGTACTTTTGTAAAAAGTATGATTTCACTAAGAGGTTTATTTGTCCTGAGATTATATCTGCCTCAATGAATTTTGAATTCTGAAGTAAAACTTAGATTCCATAACTTAGATCCATTTACAATCATATCTTTCAAATGTTTCTGATGCTTTTTCATGGCTTAATTTTGGAGTAATCATATCATGCTATATGAAAAGTGTCTGAGTTAGACAATAGAGTAATGCTAGGAAATCAAGCTCCTCAGTTAATACTAGTTAAGCACTCAAGATCATTCCCAAGCTTTAAAAATCTTGGTTTACAAATTTGTCATGAAAACCTCATTTTTTGTGGCTTGTTCCACAGTGGAAAATATCTAAGTAATGACTACAGTTAAACAGAATGGACTTCAGGAAAACACTTGTATCAGGTCTGACAAAGCAGCAGCAAACTGGAAGCTAAAACCAGGTTTAGAAAATGTCTCTTATTTTGGTCTAATTATTTCAAACAACCTGACAGGAAAAAAAAAATGGAGTTAGTACCTGTAGCACAGAAACAATACTAAAGCAGGTATGATCAACCATGGTGAAACAGTAAGGACTTAGAGTGCACTGGAGGAAGTACATCACACTGGATCAGCATGTGTAGGATCAGTGAATTCTGATGGTTCTGCTATGGGATGCACTAACTTTGCTGGATATCGAGATATGTTGGCAGGTTTTGCTATGTGTCTGTGACAAGGACTAGTTCCACTTGCTGTTTGGTTTGCTGAATGTTTGCTAACAAAGAGTTCAAAAGAAGAAAGGATATGTTTAACATCAAAATAGACATAACAAGTAAACCAACAAATAAAATTAAACATTCACAACCAAAACAGACTGAAGCCATCCACAGTATTAATACTAAAAAGCATAAGAGTCAGGTATTCAAAGGGAAAAGTCAGCAGAAATTCCCAGCATGCTGCTTATTGTAGCTAAAATTTTAGTCCTGCTGTAATCAGTGGCAAAACTACCTGCAGATTCAATGAGTCTAAAGTTTACCGCACAGATGAAAACAGAGCAATCTTTAACAGTATTTCAAGAGAAAATGCAATTTGGGTCATTGTATCCTTGCTAATACTGCATCCAGTTTGTCTGATTCACTGTAATCCCTCTCTAGTTTAGAGGGCTGCTAAACACAGGATTCTTTATAATGAATTTTTTGTTCATCAGTACGTTCCATAACATCCCCTGCAATAGCTAAATGACAGCAACACAGCATAGATTCTCCAAAACAAAGCTATATTCTTAATACACTAAAATACATATATTCTTATATGTAATTCTAGGCAAATGAGATTTTTGAAAGAACTTCAGGTCATACAGAGCTTACTTCCAGATATTCATACAGGATTCAAAGCTTAATTTTTAGACAGCAACTTGAATTTGCTGCGCAACAGAGAAATCAGCACTGCTACATAAACCGTAAATAAAGACGGGTCAAAAACACCTCCAAAAACATGGATGTAATGTACTGACTGACAATCTTACATCCCACAAAGTAAATCATCAAATAAGTGTATTTGAAGTAGGTGTAACACATGAACTCTTGCTTTAGATAGCCAGAATAAATGATAAATTTCTTACAAATCTGTTATATGAACTCTTCCTGGCCACTGACCCCAATTCCAAGACACGAAAACAATTATTGTTAGTAAAGCCATTCTATTCATGGCAGGAATAACAAAAACCTCCTTTTAATATACATACATTTTCATTTTGTTAACTTACGGTGATGTCCATTTCCTTCTGATGCATAAGTGTTAATAAGAAATGTCAAAGTTTTCTTTCAGATTTAACTTGCCTCCCTGTTTATCTCCTTCACTCCCTTTCTCTTCCTCTCATCTAAAAAAAACCCCCAAAATAGAAAATCCTAAAGAGGTAAGTTACTTACAAGAAGAAAGTTCATTGTAGGAAAAATATGTACACAATATTTCAGTTCTGTTGACTGCCTCTGTCACTGGTGAAAGCACCATTCTATAGACTGATCTGGAAAAAATGAGGTAAAAAGAGGGACTGGGAGTCAGGAAATTTAAATGCTCTTGACTGCTGAAACACTTTGCTAATATATCTTGAGCAGGTCAGATAACTTCACTGTGTGTATTTCTAAAAGGATATATTAATTTTATCCATCTTTGAATAATATTTTCATTTCATGCCTTCAAGGCCGTTCCAAATAGGACTATGCTCTTATTTGTTACTAAAGCCAAAAGATCATCAGATAGGGCCAGATAAATCCCAATATTCTATGGCAATATGTGACACCGTTCCCTAATTAAACCATTGGAACAGAGCACAGTCATTAACATGGAATGATTCCAGATTCACACTGTTCATTTGTGCTTCCCCAAACACAGCAAGTTAGGATTATTTAAATCAATATACTTCATCTCAATACTGCAAAGTTTTTCAATGCTGAGATTTAAAATATCTATGTTTAAGATATATGATTATACATGTACACATCTTATAAAATAATATTGAAATTGCTTCCCCTCTTCCAAAATTATCCAGTGCCTTTCATTAATGCACACAATGCTTACAGTCCTCTGGAGTGATTCCAACTAGTGCCATCCCAGCAGTCTTCCTTCCATGGTCATGGGCCAATTCTTGAAAGCACGCCTCCGGTGATTGAGGACAGACATACAAGAAGTATTCTCAAGAACATAGTATTAAATATATTCAGTCTTCATGTAAAGCCAGTGTATTGTTGTCTTATCTTTAAAGCTTTCCACAACACAAGTTAGTTCAATTTTCACATTGTGAGGAAAAGCAATCATCCACAGATCTTTCAAACCACTTGTACTGCTGCCTTGGATAGCACTTGCTCTTTCTCTTTGTGTAGCCAAGTCTTGAGTGTCCACAGTCACTCTGCACCTCATTACATATGAGCTGGCTCCAATACCTATAATCATTAGAAAAACAGATTTATCAGAACAAAAATCCTCACTACTTCTACATGTTCTTTCATGTTTATAAAAACAATTAAGATCAGGTTCTAGTTTTTCACCTTTGCGCATCCCATTTGACTCAGTGTCCTCGTTTCGGCTGGGATAGCGTTAATTTTCTTCCTAGTAGCTGGTATAGCGTTATGTTTTAGATTTAGTATGAGAATAATGTTGATAACATACTGATGTTTTCAGTTGTTGCCAAGTAATGTTTAGACTAAGTCAAGGATTTTCAGCTTCCCATGCCCAGCCAGCAAGAAGGCTGGAGGGGCACAACAAGTTGGGAGGGGACACAACCAGGACAGCTCACCCAAACTGGCCAAAGGAATATTCCATACCATGTGACATCATAGCCAGTATATAAACTGAGGGGAGCTGGCCTGAGGGGAGAATCACTGCTTAGGAACTAACTGGCCATCAGTCCGCGAGTGGTAAGACATTGCATTACTTGTTTTGTATATTCCGATCCTTTTACTATTATTGTCATTTTATTGTTATTATCGTTATGTATTTATTCCTTTTTGGCCTACTAAACTGTTCTTATCTCAACCCATGAGTTTTACTTTTTTTTTTCCCCCAATTCTCTCACCCATCCCACTGGGTGGGTGGGAGTGAGTGAGCAGCTGTGTGGTGCTTAGTTGCTGGCTGCGGTTAAACCATAACACTCAGGTAAGAGTTCCTGGACTGATTATGCCTCCACTTGTCCCATTAGTATTTATTTTAAGTCCATTTTGTCTTCATTTCTCAAAGTTCCTTGTCTCCAAGTGACTTCTTAATCACAAATATCCAGTATGTACACACCCAATTTTGTTCACTTTGATATTTCTTCTGTTCCTTTATTTCAGTGTGCTAAAACTAAAGGTCTTTTGCATGTATAGAGAAAGGCATTTATTGAAAAAAGAAAAGATTTCATTCATCCCCTTTTATCGACCCATATCAGCTTCATTGTCCATACTATAAAGTAACAGCTAAATAATAATTAATTTTCCAAAGATGGACTTCTTGGTCTTTGTTGAGTGTTCTGTATGAAAGAGCAAAAAAAAAAGCTGATTTCATAAATACTAAACTTATTTCCACTACTCAAAAATGGAGCATATCTACCCAAATTCCTTTCAGAGGTGAGTAATAATTGGTATATACTTTTCTCTAGTCAAGATCAACAATAAATTGGTGTATCATTGTGTTTTAGAAAGAACCTTGAACATTGATTCTGTTTGATCAATCTCCAAACCTGACTTCACACTGCAGAAAAAGGCAACTATTTCTATGGCTTTGGCACAACTACATATTTAACAAAACTTTCCTAGCTGCAAACAAAATGAGAATATCTTGCTTGTTACACTCCTTTTAGCCAACATTTTAACAAAAGTCTCTAGATTATAATCAAACTTGTAACTGAAAGAATAAATGCTAACTCCCATTTATATGAAAAGGGGGACAAGTCAACCAAATCTAAATCTTCTGCTGTTCACTGCCAGCTATATAATATTCATATTCTCAGTTAAATATATTACAAAATAACTAAAAATAATTTCAACTGCTTACAATACTAATCTATAAGAAAATGCTAGATGTTAGAAAATTAGATTTTAAAATGAGAAACAAGTCTAAGTGGATTTATATAAACCCCAAAATAGTACAGTGAAGTTTTACTTTGTTCAGTGGTACAATTTGCAAATACTTGGAATCTCAGGTAACAACATTTCTGGTTTACTTGCCACGGTTCTGTTGATCAAGGCCTGAGGTTCTGCATGGCACACAATCATTCTTAGGTTTAGCTGATATTTCTTTTTTTCTGAGCAGTGGTCTGATCAGAGTCCTTGCTGGATGTCTTCTGAGCACTTCCTGGCACTTAACTCATAATAGGCCCAATCCTATTCTTGTTTCTACAAATGAGATCTGACCAAGGTCTGCAACAAGTAATAGAATTTAACATATAAAGATTTTTTTTTTTATAGTTCTTTGTAAAGAAGAAATATCTTTATATGAGTTTACTCAAGCTGAAGTTCAGCACCTCCCATACCTTACAAAATGGAAACAGGTATAATTATGATGTGATCCTAGTGATCTATCAGAGAATGACAAATCACAATAATAGCTTTCAACAACAAATCAGCAAGCCTGAATGACCTATATACATTTTTCAAATTTTAAAGCTTATCACTAGAAATGTGCATAAAAATGCCAAGAGGACAGTCCTATTGTAACAGACAGACTGAAACTCAATCCATGCTCCAAAGAGCTGGCAACCCACTTATCATTTGTCTGTTTAGAAACAGAAACACAAGAAGAGGTTATAGTGGAGGTCACAGTAATGAAGACAGGACTACACAATTCTGATCTCTGCTCTAACGCTCAGCCTGCTCAATCATACTGAATCCCATGAAGAAACCCCAAAACTGTTTGCAAACAGTCTGCAAATAAATCAACTAATTTTAGTGAAACATTCAATACAAAAGTCTCTCCTAGTATTTTTCTTACAGATAAGGTAATCGTACAAAGCTTCAAGTTTCCCTGGCAGTTCTGCCATTTAAAAACAACAAGCAAAAAATGGGACAAAAACCCCAGCAATGCAAACAATACACAGGATCATAGAATCGTTTAGTTTGGAAAGACCTTTAAGATTGTTGAGTCCAACTGTTAACCTAGCACTGCCAAGTCCACCACTAAACCATGTCCATACACTCCACATATATACATCTTTTAAATACCTCAAGGGATGGTGACTCAACCACTTCCCTGAGCAGCCTGTTCCAATGCTTGACAACCCTTCCAGTGAAGAAATTTTTCCTAAAATCCAATCTAAACCTCCCCTGGCACAACCTGAGGCCATTTCCTCTTGTCCTATCGCTTGTTACTTGGAAAAAGAGACTGACACCCACCTCACTACAACCTCCTTTCAGGTAGTTGTAGAGAGCAATAAGGTCTCCCCTCAGCCTCCTTTTCTCCAGAATAAACCACCTGAGTTCCCTCAGCCGCTCCTCATAAGACTTGTGCTCCAGGCCCCTCACCAACTTGGTTGCCCTCCTCTGAACACGCTCCAGCACCTCAATGCCTTTCCTGTAGTGAGGGGCCCAAAACTGAACACAGGACTCGAGGTGCGGCCTCACCAGTGCCGAGTACAGGGGAACAATCACCTCCCTGCTCCTGCCGGCCACACTATTTCCGATACAGGCCAGGATGCCATTGGCCTTCTTGGCCACCTGGGCACACTGCTGGCTCTCATTCAGCCAGCTGTCAACCAGCACCCCCACATCCATTTCTGTTGGGCAGCTTTCCAGCCACTCTTCCCCAAGCCTGTAGCGCTGCAGGGGGTTGTTGTGACCCAAGTGCAGGACCTGGCACTTGGCCTTGAACCTCATACAATTGGCTTCGGCCCATCGATCCAGCCTGTCCAGATCCCTCTGTAAAGCTAGTGACCCTCACAGTTAAAGACCTCCAGTTAACTGATAGTGATGTAAACTCCTTATGCCAGATTGTTTAAGCACAGAAGTAAGCACAAATGCACATAATTAAGATCTGATGTTTGCTTTTTCCTCCAAACACAAATGCAGTATTTCTGTTTGAGCACTGGCAGTAACAACTGTGAACTATGCTATTAATGTCTGATTTAAAAATGCTTGTGGCTGAATCCTGTCTGGAGGAATAAAAATAAAAATGTATTCAGACAAAACAACAGTGAAAAGTGCATTAAGAAAATTAAAAGCAGTGATTACAGAAGAAAACAATGTATTCTTCTCTTAGAAAGTTATTCACATATAACTTTTCTTAAAATGGATCCAAACTTGCCATTCTCAATAAAATCTAAGTTTCTGAGAAGATATATTTTTAAAGTATATGCAAATCCTTGTTTTATTTAAAGGGAGAAAGATAGCTTGGTACCATTTTTGCTTATTTTCCCTGAACATTTTTCAGGTTAAATAAAGTGGTACTAAATGGGCTGAGGAGTCTAGCTGCATTAATGGCTTCATTTATTTACTTGGGTTTAAGAATTTACATCTTTAAAAATAGATCATAGAATTGGGGCTTCTCAATTTCAGTAAGGGGTGCAATGAAAATTGCTGGCAATTTAGAGAAGCAGTTCACACCAAATTGACATAAGGCATCCATTTGCTAGACAGTCTCCTAAATTGATCTTTGGCTCTAAATCAACATCTGGAGGTGCATCCTTTCATTGACTATCCATGGAGTTTAGCTGCCTATAAATGCCTAGAGTAGGACAATATGAATTTGTGTCCTTGACTGTTCCTATAGAGACATTTTGTAGCATTTGCTAATGCTATGTAAAACCAGCCCTACCAATTAGTCTACTTTTGTGAGATATGCACATAGAAACATTCTGGTGATTATTGCTCCGAATTTTTAAGGACACACAAGACTGGACACAGCCAAACCAGAGATTTTGGGAAACCCATGATCCAGGTAGGCAGAAAATATCCATCCTGCCATCTTCTTGCTGTGTGGGGGGTTTCTGGCAGCCACTTCTGGCAAAGCATCCTGCCACAATGTATCTATTCATATTGCTATCAGTCACATTGCTTCCACTGTTTGATTTAACAAAAACAAAACTTCACAAGATGGCACCAAATTCATAGAATCATTTAGGTTGGAAAAGACCTTCAAGACCGAGTCCAACCATAATCCATGCCCACTAAACCATGTTCTGGAGTGCCTTGCCTATGCATTTTTTGAATACTTCCAGGGATGACGACTCAACCACTTCCCTGAGCAGCCTGTTCCAATGCTTGACAACCCTTCCAGTGAAGAAATTTTTCCTAAAATCCAATCTAAACCTCCCCTGGCACAACCTGAGGCCATTTCCTCTTGTCCTATCGCTTGTTACTTGGAAAAAGAGACTGACACCCACCTCACTACAACCTCCTTTCAGGTAGTTGTAGAGAGCAATAAGGTCTCCCCTCAGCCTCCTTTTCTCCAGAATAAACCACCTGAGTTCCCTCAGCCGCTCCTCATAAGACTTGTGCTCCAGGCCCCTCACCAACTTGGTTGCCCTCCTCTGAACACGCTCCAGCACCTCAATGCCTTTCCTGTAGTGAGGGGCCCAAAACTGAACACAGGACTCGAGGTGCGGCCTCACCAGTGCCGAGTACAGGGGAACAATCACCTCCCTGCTCCTGCCGGCCACACTATTTCCGATACAGGCCAGGATGCCATTGGCCTTCTTGGCCACCTGGGCACACTGCTGGCTCTCATTCAGCCAGCTGTCAACCAGCACCCCCACATCCATTTCTGTTGGGCAGCTTTCCAGCCACTCTTCCCCAAGCCTGTAGCGCTGCAGGGGGTTGTTGTGACCCAAGTGCAGGACCCGGCACTTGGCCTTGTTGAACCTCATACAATTGGCTTCGGCCCATCGATCCAGCCTGTCCAGATCCCTCTGTAGAGCCTCCCTACCCTCGAGCAGATCGACCCTCCCTCTCATCTTGGTGTCATCTGCAAACTTACAGAGGGTGTACTCAATCCCCTCATCCAGATCATTGATAAAGATATTAAACAGAATTGGCCCCAATACTGAGCCCCGGGGAGCACCACTTGTGACCCACCACCAACTGGATTTAACTCCATTCACCACAACCCTCTGGGCTCATCCATCCAGACAGGTTTTTTACCCAGCAAAGATTACACTTGTCTAAGCCATGAGCCGCCAGCTTCACAAGGAGTATGCCATGAGAGACAGTGTCAAAGGCCTTACTGAAGTCCAGGTAGACAACATCCACAGCCTTTCCCTCATCCACTGGGTGGGTCACCAAAACTCCTCTTGAAAAGCAACTGCTCTGTTAGATCTGTAATCAATTAAGGTGGGGGTTTGTTTGGTTTGGGTTTTTTTCAGAAAAAACACAAAGGGGCAAGACTATACCAGCTAGAGACACTTGTGAATGTCACCAGCTATTCTGAAGATGGACTTTCATTCCAAATGCAACTGAGAAGTCTGGATATGGAACTCCTAACAGAACAAAACAGCATCCTGAATGTCATTACAAGCCTTTAGATCAATGAGTAAGAGGATTAGGAAAGTTTTGTATCACAGGTAGATTTAGCTTCACGTCAACATGGCCTGCAATATGTTTCTTTGTCTCAGGTTTCACATGTGTTTGCTTGAGATGAATTAGAGAATCACAGAATGGCTAAGGTTGGAAGGGGCCTCTAGAGACATCTAGACCAACCCACCTGCTCAAAGCAGGGTCAGCTTGGCCAGGTTGCTCAGGACCATGTCTAGCTGGACTTCAGAATATCTCCAAGTATGGAGACTCCACAACATCTCTAGGCAACCTGTCCATTGTTCCATCACCCTCACAGGAATGAAGTTTTTCCTTATATTTAAACATAGCTTCCTGTACTTCAGTCTGTGTCCATTGCCTTGGTCCTGTCACTGGACACCACTGAGAAGAGTCTGGCCTCGTTGTCTTAGTCATTTCATCAGGTGTTCATACACGCTGATAACATCCCCCTGAGCTTTCTCTTTTCTAGGCTAAACAGTCCCACCTCTCAACCTCTCTGTGTATGACAGATGATCCTGTCTCTTAATCATGTTGCCAGCTTTTCATTGGACTTGCTCCAGTATGTCCACATCCCATGTAGTGGAAAGCACAGAATCAGACACAGCTCTGCAGATGTGGCATCACCAGTGCTGAGCATAGGGGAAAGGACCACCTCACTCAACCTGCTGTCAACACTTTTCCTAGCACAGCTGAAGGTGTCACTGGCCTTTTCCATGATGGTGCACTGCTGGCTCATGGTCAGCTTGGTGTCCACTAGGACCCACAGTGCCTTTTTTGCAAAACAGCTTTCCAGCTGGCCAGCCTCCTCTTCCACAGGTGCAAGACTTTGCATACCCCTTTTTTGAAGTAAAATAAACACAGTGGTTTCAAGTGAGTTGCATCTGCAGAAATTTCTTTCCTCCTTGCCCCTTTCCTCTCACCTCCTTCCTCCCTCCCCACCAACATGTATTTGTTTTCAAAACCCTAAAATTCAGAGCAAAGCTTTGGAGACAAACCAAAAGCTACTAGGTTTTACAGAATTTTAGCTTTAAGTCCTAGAGCAGAATGACTGTCACAGGTATTTTCAACCTCCCCCTGTTGGAGGACCTTATAAAAGGACTATTCTGTCATCTTTCATCATCATTTACTTTCATTTATAACATTTTGGGATACTAAACATGTAACCTATTTTATGAACTTTTGTCCTCTGAAGTGATACAGCCTAACTTATTGTCCTTCTGTGAATACAGCCTGTATGAATTTGCTTGTCATTTCCTTAGTTATGCAATTTCATGAAAAGTTTCCTTGTGTTTGTTATGGAATGAAAGAAAATTATCTCCCTTCAGGTTCTTTTGCAATCAGTAGACCTGAAGTATTAAAACACATCAGTTTAACAGACATTCATTGAATACTTCAGATCTGGAAATAAGATAATTATTTTACTTGTTTGTCCTTTTTCTAAAGTTCTAACAACAATTAAATCTGTTCCAGACAAAAGTTTGCTTATTGTTACATTTTAATATAAAAAAGAACCTTCTGTATGATTTCTCAGTGGCATGCCTTGTAGCACAGATTTTTATTCTATTTGGGAGAAAGTATATCTGTATTTTCCTTAAAGTATTCAGGATAAAATTATGAATTAGCAGATTCTCATAGAAATTTAAAATAAAACCAAAACCAACAGCAATGGTTTAGCCAAAATTCTCTGCATATTTGTACATGACCATTGGGAAAATAACTGCTTAGAAACGATTCTCTCTCAATGTTTTCTTCTCAGGAGCTGCTGGCTGAGAAAATAATGATAACTGCTAGTCTTGAACAAGAATTTTCAATTCTAAGCAGATTTACTTGTAAAGCAGGGAGTGATGCCTGCCTGCTTTCATCTGAAACATATGGAAGACTCTGTTCCTTTTCCATAATGGCTCAAGTGCTATTAAATAAGCTATTTCTCATAACTCAGACCATGGACTCACTTCACCTTCCTCCTAGAAGTCAAGACTTAAGTCTCTCTCCTGTACTTTTTAATGGCTGTCAGCAGAATCTGTTTAGATTTTACTACAAAGTCAAACCCTAAATTGTTTTATTTAATTATGAAGACTAATGGACCTCATCACTTGCTGTCACTGTCTGAATTACAATATTACAAAAGGAATTAGAAGTCTTTCAGCAAGCACACTCCAAAGCCTCACTGAACTCAGTGGGAGTTACTCCATAGACTAACTGACTTCATATTAGGCTGAGTGTGAACTTTGCTGACAACACTGAATTTGTTCACTTTATTCATGGAATAAAGTGTTGCAGTTCCTACCTCCTGGACCTTATCATTGGGAAGACAGAACTGCTACATCAGGTTAAAGTGCCAGTAAACTGAAATCCTTCATTAAACAACTCCTTTCTTTGAATGAGACTTCATTTGCCAGCCTGCCCAAGAAACACAGTAGTTCCTAAGACAAAGTCAGATGCTCAGCTACATCAGAAGAGGGGAAAAAGAAAACCAAAGAAAAATGGGTCAAAGAAAGGGGAAGGAAGAAAAAGGATAAAAGACATAATTCAATTTCTTTATTTTACAGAAAAAACTTCATTTAATTGTATAAGCCTAATTAAGCAAAAGTATATCAGACCAGTAAAATGTCAGAAGCTCAGTGCCAACAAGGTACATCATTCTACTGATGCTTCAACACTGCTTCAATAACCAGGTCTAAGTTTTAGCAGACATCAGACTGTCTTACCTCAGAGTTTTCTTGACTGAGGACTAAAGACTCTCAACAGACAAAGATGCTAGAGTATCTGACTCTTGCTGAAGTGATTTTAACTCATTTGAAACTACAGCATTGCAAAATGGTACTCTTAACTTTGGATATTTGGGTAATAAGTTCAGTGACTTTTTGTTTGAAGGAAAAGTCTAGTTGGTCCACAAAAGAGGAATTATAGTTCCAACATAAGAGTGAGATAATGCAGAGTTTGCGAAGTATTAAGAAAGGGGAAAGAAGCATTTTAAGTCAAGACAATGGATTCTACATGAATCCACATCTGGAAAACACATCAGTAACTTCATTTTTTTTTCTTCTAACCTCATCTCAGATAAGAGGTTTTAAATAGATTTACAAGGTCTTACAACTCTTAGAAATGTGCTTATTTTAAGAATTATTAAGTCTGTAATATACTAAGAAATTTACTCAACTTTTGGAGGAAAATAAAACCTTTTCCTGAACACAACTAACATCTTATGCTGCTGGTTTTGGTATTGAACAAAACTCAGTAACAGTTTATTTCATTTGGGCACTGAATGTTAGAACGTTAATATTTGATGGCTCTTGACATTCACATATTGCTTTATTATCAATATCCAATGTTTGTGCATGTCAAATATCAAAACAATACCTTTTAAAGGAAAAAAGGCAAGTTTTATTTGTTTATCAAACAGAAGAATTTGAAAAGCAACTTTGAGTTGGTATGACAAGAAACCACTTATGTGAGCTGCAAATCTCAAGTACTTCAACAAGAAGAAATGAATAGTAAGGGCAAAATTTTATACTGCCTCCATAATAAAAGCATTCTCCACAGGGAGAAACCTTAATTCCACTGATTGGCTTTCTGCCATTTTAATATTTGACCTAATTAAAAAATCATATGCATCTGAGAACAGTTCTGTCACTGCCCTGCATGTGTCTATTTTAATGCAAGAAAAAAATTCTGGCTCTTTTTGAATAGAAGAGCTGTCTTGATGTTGACACTGTAAAATATTAGTCTATTGAATATTTAAATAAATAATGCCTATATAATATTTAAACTTTTTAAAAATTTCTAGCTTTATGAAAGTATCACTCAGACAATCCTACTAAGATGTAAGTGTTGTTATACTTAGTTATTTCCATTATCTAAGTAAAATTCTTGGTGGATTAATATCACCTGATATAGCAGTGTCTTTTTAATAGATGACTGTCTTTTCACCTCACTGGTAGTATTAAAACTCTACATATGAATTAGATAGCTACCTTCTGCTGGTAGATGTGCAAATCTCACCATTCATGCAAACACCTTTCATCAAGTTTAATGTAATCATTAAGTAGTATTGACTTTGATTAAAAACCACGTGTTTAACACTTCTTACAAAATTATCATAGGAGGGACTCCTAACTCCTGATTTATTCAGTAAATCTCTAGTCAGGTCTGCAAGTCTACAGACAATGTTAAAGGTGTCCAAGAAAGAAGAAGAAAGTAAACCTATCAGCAGTAAGTTTGAATTCACCACAGAACAGCTGGTACTTGGAATAGCAAAGCTCTGCAAATGGAAAAAGTGAAAACCAGTGGCAGATACATCAGACAAGTGGGAAATAAGCCCCATCTTTCTTCTAGTCAGACAGAAGTTTCTTTTGGGATAGGGTTAAACGGCATTTAGGAACATAAAAAAAAATCTTCTTAACTAACATATCAACAGGAGTTGCTTTGATTAAAACAGACTGTTACAGGCATAATCTGAAGATGTATTTAGCATTGCTACTTCTCTACATTTCTGTCCCAAACGAAGATAAAAATTCAAGATTTCAGGTATGCTGCAAATAGCAAACCCCTCAATTCTCTGTATCACACAGGCATATATATAACTTTCTGCTTGCACTTACTTAAAGGCAAGTCCTTTGATAAAGCTCAACAGAAGCATGTGCTTAAATACTTTGAACGATAATAATTTATTAGACATACCTTTATTTGCAGTATCTATACTACATGTGCTGAAATCTTCCAGATCTATTTGCAAATAAAAAGGGATATTCCTCATCCACCTTATGCACTGACTGCAACAGGATTATCTGCATTAAGAGGAATGAAGAATTGCCTTCAGAGGCCAGATACTGTAAATTCACAAATGTTGCCTTTTGCATATTTTCTATTGTCATTAACTATTGGAGAATATTACTGGAAGCTGAAGAATCTATATCCACTGGAAGTCAAACACCTGAATCTGTCCCTCAGTTCACATAACCATATTCCACTTGAATAATATCTTTTTAGATCAGCATCCCATAAACAAACAGTCCTGAGCTTTTGCAGCACTCCACCTAAGCAAATATTGTTCTCTGACACAACTAATTTCAAGCTGAGGACCTACTTCCTTCCTAATTGTGTAATGTATCATGCAAGCAGTGTCTCAAACCACTTTTGGAAAGAAAAACTAGAGCAGAGGATGTGGTATAAATTCCAGGAAGCCATGGTGCAAAGATACTGTCTGGGGCCAAATTCTGACCTCAGTTTTGTGCATGCATCAATCAAAGTTAATAAATGGGATGGCAGAAGTTAGTCTCATATTGAATACATCGCAGTACCTATCCCCAAAGCCAGACTATTTTAAGGAAAAGAAGGAGAGGGAAGGGAAATTGAGATACAAGCATGCAGAAGCCAAAATTTCACAATTTCACTGCCAGACAAATCTCAGACTGCAGAAATGGTTAGGGGACTGAACTTTGGTCCATTTTTTTAAGCAAGAAAATCCCCTTTTATTCCACTTCCTGGGCCACTGTGTGTTCTTTTAAATCCCAAATAGATTTCCCAATTTATATTGATTTATACCAGACAGCATAGAGCTTAAGCCTCAAGTTTTTCTTGTATATGTAGACAGACTGCAAAGCACAGAAACTTTGTTGTTTAACTATGTGTTCCACAAACAGCAGAACTACCAAAACTTTTTTATAGACTCGTGTCCTTTGTCCTTAACTTTTCTATTAAGGTAATTCCAGCTCTTCCTACCCACCATGTCCTCTGTGAACCAGACCAGGACGGAGACAGCACATGCTGGCTCCAGTATGCAGAGCCAACATGTACTGAATTTTCAGCCTACTGCTTTCAAACACGCTGTACAAAGGCTGAATACTCCCCAACTTACCTTCAGTAGGGGTATTCGTTTGAGTCATCCTAATCTATTCATTCAGCAGGTTTCCCAATATTCCCAGATTGTTTGCTCTGCAACTCCTACTCTTCATTTAAAGTGGCCAATAGGGACATTGGAAAGGACTGACAGGTAGACAGACTGTATGATTAAACAAAACCAATTTCCACAGAAAAACAGCAAAATAGAAAAAGGTATTTTAAACAGTAGCAGTAGTTCTGAATTCTTTACACACCCTAATTTTTTCAGCAATAAAAAAACCAGAAATGAGATCACATATCCTGTTACTTTAGTAGCTTCTCCACACAGCCAACAAAAAAAGATCATGGATCTATTTTTCATGCTGAAAAGCTTTTATTCTCACTTTCATACAACTCAGTAAACTGCCAAGAGAGTAATTTATTCTCCCCTATGCTCTCCTGAATATCCATACACACATAAAAGATGGATGCTGGCAGGCAGAGCTGTCAGTAGGAATTTCAGCACAAGTAAATTGTTTAGTACTTACAATGGAGCCTAACAGGTGTAATTTCATTTGAACTGTTGCCACTAATAGGCTAATAAAACTATGAGTTAAGACCTAGCCATTCATTGCTGTGTAGCCACTGGGAATTTCTCTGTGCACACTTCACCACAGAGACAGGTAACTCAGTCCTTTAAGTGCTCCTATACCTGAAACCATGAGCCAGGCCTGGCACTTTCTCTCAATAGTGAAAGACACAGCTGCATATCAACTGCAAAGGAGTTTCCTATCAGTATTTAACAGGTGTTTCCACAGCTATTCCAATCCTCTGCCAAAACACAAACTAGCAATTTGAATGCATATGCAGCTGGAAAATGTTTAGAAGGAAATTCAAGTATAAAATATAATACACAGATATGCAAATACATATATATGCACACTGCCCATTAGTTGGGCAGGAAGCATGTTTTTCTGAAGATCACTGAAGTACCATGAAATACTACAGTTGCTACATGTGGACAGATAGAAAATCATATATCTTAGATACTTGGCTAAAGATATTATTGTCACATCACCAGACAGTTGTTCTTCACCTAGAATTTTGGTGAAGCATCTATCAAAAT
The DNA here is from genome assembly GCF_964188355.1 of Buteo buteo. Classification (NCBI taxonomy): domain Eukaryota; kingdom Metazoa; phylum Chordata; class Aves; order Accipitriformes; family Accipitridae; genus Buteo; species Buteo buteo. Next base: position 23,037,427 of record NC_134175.1, read on the forward strand.
GCTTTAATTTAAATGGTATGATTAAAACAAACTACAACATATTTTCTTGGTATGAGAAAATATATACAGCCAGAATTATATTATGGTCTGTGCTACTTGTATATGCTCTGAATGAAAACACAGGATTAGTATACCAGTTATAAAGGCAAGGAAACACAGCTGATTCCAGAAAAAAGTGCTTTGATTGTAATAAAGATTACTTTTGCAGTGGTACCCTTTCTACTTCGAAACTGCAGATATCGTTGCCTTTGATAGATGAAACTAATTAACTACTCTGCAGGCAGCCACAAAGGTCTAGATGGGAGCTCAGAGAGACTGAAGTGGTGAATAAGCCATTAGTTCTCTCCAGAGGAATTAATTTTTATATGCATGTCTTTCATCACTGCTGATCAACCATGATACGCATTCTTTCTGCCAAACTTCCTGAGATACATGGATAGACTCCTGCAGCGTGATGAAAAAACACTATGCACTTTACCTCCCTGTCCAACCTATGGTAGGTGGCAAAAGTGAGCGGTGAACTGCACAGTGCAGGCATGCAGGACAGGGTAGCAACTCAGTGGTTGGCTCACGACTGATCCAGTATATGAAAACAGCAAGGGCTACTGTAGGGAAAGAGGAGCAGATGTGGTAAGAAGAACAAAACGTAAAAAAAGGTCTTTTCTTTTACAATGATAGAAAGCATAGCAAGCAAAAACTTGTAAAGAATAAGAAAATAGAAGAACAGAGGAATGAGGCATCACAGAGAACAGGACAAACATGAAGGCTGATAAAGGCCCCTCAAAATATAGTATTTTGAGCCTACATTGGGTGATATTTGTAAGGATTGATTCACTCAAATTTATTGAATCTGCCTACATATTGCAATAGCCACATGACAAAGATTAAGAGCAAACTCAAAGCAAGCACTCTAACATCAAAATTTATAGTGTGCCATGGAAGATTTCTTGTATCTTCCTGAAAGCAGGAATAGGTTGGTGGTTTCTATTCTAAGTGGGAAAAACATGTTATGTATACCATCATTTTCTATAACCAAAAGAGAGGCCATTTCATTATTTTGGTAATTGTGTGTATCTGAATTCTGGCTAACATATGGACTCATTTTCATGCTCTCCCATAAGGTTTATGTAGCATCTGGGATGAAGATGAAGGTCTGTATACCACCTTACATATTAGACAATTATCTGGTAACAGTTGTATCATAAACACACTGTATAAGGATTTCTGGGCAGAAGTACCAGCATCACCTTTGGCTACCATAAATAACTGTCACTACAATGTTAATAATGTTTGTAAACCCTTCTGGACAAGCTAGTGTCTCATCTGGAGAAACCAGAGGAGAGAGATTATAGGCAACAAGAGAATAAGAACACAGATTTATTTTTTTTCTTAATACTGATAGTAATTATTCACATTTCTCAAAAATAATTACTAAAATGGAAACTTTCATTCTCCTAACCACTCCTCCTAGATGGATCCTTACTACTTCATCAAGTATCCTTAAACATAACAGAGCTCTTCCTGTGTAAGCAAACCTTAGCAATCACAGTCCAAGTAACTGGATTTTCAGAGCACAGGCATTATATTGTTCCGTATTTTTGTGGACAATTTTTAAAAAAATCTGCTTCATATGAGGAAAGCAGGCCACTTGTGTTTTTTCTTACACTTATACATTTAGCAGGTCTTACCTAATATTTCTTTAGCACAGTCCCTAATAGGAAAGAGAAGTGAGAAGGTTTCATTAGCCCTTCTAATTAGAAGTTTTAGTGTCAGCATGGACAAAAACTCCTTAAAATTGGATTAAGAAAATCTGCCAGCATGAACTGGAATAAACAGCTGTATGAGGGAGCTAGAGATTTTTTCTTAATAATTTTGCTTCATTAGAAGAGGCATTGTGAAACTTCCCACTAAGATTATAGCCTTAGGGCATACTTATAGAGAAAAATCTAGAAAACATTCTACAACTACACCCCAAAAACTCAAATCAGAAGGAGAATGAGGATTTGCTTGGGGAAATTCCAAAGTGAACACCTGAATATTTCTAGCTGGTCCCAGGCACAATAAGTTGCACTCCCAACAAATGCGGGTGCCTCACAAGATTTTTAGGAACTTCGACCCTTTCTTCCTAAATGAATCTTCCTTCCATACAGAGCCCCACTAACTCCAGTGCAGCCCCACCTTCCTGCAGTCAATGCTGCACCACAGTCCATGCAGAAGCGAGGGTGAAATAAGGTCCCACACCGGCAAACATTTACTCGATGTCTTTATTATCTACCTTCACTACTGCTCCTACTCGATGTCTTTATTATCTACCTTCACTACTGCTCCTCCAGATAGTCAAGCTAAGTATCTTTCTGAGTATGTGACAGACAGATTTGGACCTTCATAGTTTGATTTCTAATACATACAGGTAGCGTGTTAAATAACTCAATTTTTTTTTCAGAAAATCAAACTACTGATTTATGTGCCTAACTTTAGGAGCTAGTTCAGGCATCCATTTTTACCTTTTCTCATCAAACACAGCCTGAAATTTCATCAGAAAGTGTTGTAAGTTCTTATATCTGACTTACTCCATAGCTCTTCTAGGTGGGTACTTGGAGTCTGTTATCCTGGTGGCTGTGCGAACACATTAAACACTGAGATCTCCTAGATGATGTATGCCACAGGAAAGTGATAAATATGCAATGTAAGTGATAAATATATAAGACACAATATGCAATGTGCCCTTGTGGCAAAGGTGGCCAACGGCATCCTGGGCTGTGTTAGAAAAAGCTTCAGCAGCAGGGATGTGGCGCTTCCCCTCTACTCAGATGTGGCATCACCAGCACTGCAGAACTGTGTCCAGTTCTGTGCTTTCCACTACTATACTGGATCAAGTCCAATGAAAAGCTGGCAACATGATTAAGAGACAGGAACATCTGTTACACAAGGAGAGGTTGAAAGCTGGGACTGTTAGCTTGGAGAAAGTTCAGGGGGTGTTACCAGTGTGTAGGAACACCTGATGAGGTGAGTAAAGGCAACAGAGCCAGAGTCTTCTCAGTGGTGTCCAGTGACAGGACACGAAGCAAGGGGCACAAGTTGAAATACAGGAAATTGTTTAACCATCAAGAAAGCACTTTCTCCCTGTGAAGGTGATCAAACACTGGAACAAGTTATTCAAAAGCCCAGCTAGACATGGTCCTGAGCAACCTGCTCTAGCTGACCCTGTTTTGAGCAGGTGGGTTGGTCTAGACTATCTCCAGAGACATCTTCCAGCCTCTGCCACTCCATGGTTCTAAACTGCTCCTGGGAGCACAGGCAAGAATTCCCAGAGGAACTACAGTTCCAAAAATACACTTTGGAACTGACCACTAGCTCTACTGTAAAGGTATTAGAAATACTACCTATGTTAATCAGCTGCTAAACAACAGAAAGCATTGCTGAAATGAACCTCTAATATCAGGCTTCCAAAACATGAAAGTGATTATAGTCAGACAGCTGTTCTGATACAGATTTTTCAAACCACACTGCACAGCACCATCTTCTGGTGACCAGAAGTTGGATTGGTTTTTTTTTTTCCTTTCAGGTTTTGAGAAAAAGGCTCTAACCATAGCAAAGATAATTTTCATACAAGAAATAGTAATCTTAAGTTTAAAAATAATCAATCTAAAATAAACAATATCTATAAAACACAGAAGTAACCAAAATTTTTTTATTAACCCCTGTTATCCCTAGAAACACAAAAGTGAAAAAATAATGCTTTAAAATCTTACCCTCTTCAAGAGGACTAGGCATCAACCTTGTTCTGATTTCTGCAAGTAAAGAAAAATACATATTGCTCACATAATAAACAATGAAGTCTCAAAAGTAGATATCACAACACAATGTTCTTCTGAGCTTGTATGTGGACAAGGTGCAGATCTGCTTTCTGGAAAAGCCTTTGGATGAGCTTTAGAATATGGGAAGTAAGAATTTTTGAGCTTGCTCTGGCATGAGCCCAAAGACATACCCGTGAAAAATACAAATGTGCCAAGTAGACCACGAACACATCATTGCTCAAACTGAATCTCCATGAGCAGGCTGCACAAAGACATGCAGGCTAGAATTTATACTTAGAAAATAAGCCACTCTGAAGTACTCTGCTTATTACTAGCTTGCTACACTGACAAATAACCTTAATATCACCATACTTCCTTTTCATTTGTCAAATTTTCCAACAAGAAACCAGTCAATAGTCTGATGCAAGTTACTTGATTATGCAGTCACTGTTCAGTTAACTCTGCTTCCTTGCACAACTGACTCAAATCATAAGAGTCAGACTTGGTAGCTCGTAGTTTCCCAGGTTTGCATACGTGCATTTTTAACTAGACTATGCAAACAGAACAAAGGAATGAATACCTGAAATAGGAAAATTCTAGACAGACCCACGAGGAAAGCTTAGGAACAAAGGAAAGGTTCTGCTTCCTTGCTTCCTCTGCCATGTAAAATGCAGTTTCTCACAACGGTATACATGAAAGCTTTTCTTCCAATGTAGCAGCACTAGTATAACCAAAGTAATGTTAAGTATATCTAAGCTGCTTTTTTTTTTTTTTAATACAACCAACAGCTTTAGGACATAAAAGAATCCACATACCTCTTTGTTTTGAAATTAACTGCTCCATGTGGAGCATTAGATACCCCATAGTGCTGTACCTGCACTACAGCAAGACACTCTGGGGTTTTACTGCGCTGCAGGAGGCCTTCTGCAAATTCAGAGGCACCTACCGGCCTAGCCTTCCTCCGGATTTACCAGCCCGGCACTATTTTCAAGGTAAGGCAGCACAGGCAGAACACCAGCCGGGCACCGCCACCTCAACTTGGTTTCGGCAAGGGCAGGGCGAGGCCGAGGTGCCAGCAGCTGCGCGGGCTCACCTGGAGCACCGCGCGGCCTGAGGAGAGCGGAGCCTGCGGGCGCCCAGGCACGAGCCGGGGCCGCGGGGAGCGCCCCGCCCCCTCAGGGGCCCCCCGAGGACGGGCGCCGCCAGCCACGCGACGGGCGCCTAACTGCTCTGCGCTTCCCGCCACGCTCGCTTTTAAAGGCTTCGGTGACGTCATCGCCGGAGCGGGCAGCCGTTAGACGCGCGTGGCCCCGCCCCCGGCGCTCGGCCGCGGCCTCGCGGCGCGCACGTGCGACGCCCCCTGCCGGGTCTCTCGAGGGGGCCGCGGGCGGCGCCGATAGGCGGAGGTCCGGGTGAAGGGGGGGGCGGGGGCGGCGGCGCGCAGGCGCGGTGCGTGGCCGGGCCGCGGGCGGGCGGGTGGGTGGGTGGCTGGCCGGCCGGCCGGGAGGCAGCCGCCGGGTCGCGGGGCCAGCGCCCCCATGAGCAAGCGGTGCCCGCCGGCCGCCGCCTCGCTGCTGCGGGGGCTCGTCGGCCCCGCTGCCCTCTGCCTGGGCAGGAGCATGAGCCTCTGCGGGGCGCCGGCCGCCTGCGCCGCGGGGCCTGCGGGCGGCAGCGGCAGCGGCGCGGGCTTCTCCTCAGCGCGGCTGAGCCCGCCGTGGCTGCGGCTGCCTGAGGTGCCGGGCGCGGAGCCGCACCGGGCCAACGAGCTGCTGCTGCTGCTGCCGCCGCCGGCCCCGCGCGGCCCAGCCCCGCCGCAGCATCACGTTGTCTACTTCCCGGGGGACGTGCAGGTACGGCGGGGCGGGCTGCGGGCGGCCGAGGGCGGTAAGCAATGGCGGGCGGGAGCGGGGAAGCGGCGCCGGAGGGAGCCGCTGACCGGGCGGGCTCTCTGGGGGGAGGGGGGGGGGGCGAGGGGGTGGCGGCCGCGACGGAAGCGGGGGCTCCTGGGGGGAGCATCTCTTGCGTGCCTTCTGCCCGTTACTGTCGGGGCATATGTAGCGGGAATGGGCCCTCCCTGAAACCTGAAAAGGAGCAGCAGTGGGGGGTAGGGGGGGAGTCTTCTTCTGTAGCATTGCCTGAGATTGACGTTTCTGGCGGTGACGGAAATATCTGAATTGGTATGATAAGAACGTCAGCGGAGAGAAGACGAAGAAATCCTAAGATGGCAAGTTGTCCTTGTCAGGCTTAGCACCACGGCTCTGTGCAGGTGTACAAACATCCCAGACACCCTCCTGGGGGTGTTTCACAGGCGCTGACGCTTTCTTAGCCTGTCCTGAAGAAGGCACACGTTGTCTCTGAGTTGACAAGAAATTGAAAAGAGACTCTGGAGTGCTGTCCCTAAGCGTGTGGTCAACCTCTGTAACATTACATACTCTGGTACTCTGGGTAGTCAGTTAATCTCAAAAGTCATTACTTCTCAAAAGCAGGGGTAGTGTCTGTCTGTCCTAGGGAAAAGGCTTTCCTTTTCTGCACGGTAAAGATGCAGAACTTTGTGGATTTTCACTATGAGGTTTGGGATGGCTTAACAAAACCTTTCTGATTACCATTCCTGGGTAAGGCTTTATTATTTCTCAATAAAATAAACTAATTAGTATTCTCTGCCATTACGAATTCAGAGGTGAGGATTGTTCATGACTTGGGGGTTAATTTTTTTCCACCTATGCCCCATATGGATGTGAATAAGGGGAATGAAGTCTCACTACAGCTGAGTGAGAGGGATTATTTTTTTTCCTGTGTAAAAGATAGAAAACTTATTACAAAGTTTTAAGTCTGTTGTTGATTTGTAATAAGATAAGCAGTATTTCTGCAGATGGAGATAATATAAAATTATGTATTCTGTGTCATACTTAAGTTGAATAATACTTTAATCTTCTCTTGGAGTAAAGTCAACAAAAATACAAATACTTCCATGTACTTATTTTTATTGTATTAATTGTGGGGGTATTAAAAATGTGTGGTAAAAATATTAAAGTAGAATAAGTAAATCCAAGTATGCCAGATTGTTTAATGTGTTTCTTGTTCTGGAAGCCTAGCAAGCAAGCGCCTCTCTAATGCATGCTTCTTTGTTAGTTACAGTCCTTTCTTATGAATATAAGTACACTAGACAGAGCTGAAGTCTTTTCACAATGTAGTAATGCGCCTTTTCTATTTTTTTTAATTTTTCAGAACTATCATGACATCATGTCTTGCCACCCAGAAAACTTTCAGTGGGAGCACTGGAGTTTTGAAAATGTTGCTACCATACTTGCTCGCCGGTTCCCTAATAGCTTTATTTGGGTTGTAAAGTGTTCTCGAATGCACCTGCACAAATTCAGTTGCTATGACAACTTTGTGGCAAGCAACATGTTTGGAGCACCAGAGCACAGCACTGACTTTGGAGCTTTCAAGCATCTCCATGCATTGCTAGTTAATGCATTCAGATTCTCTCAGAATATTCTGCTGTCCCAGAAAAGTGTGCATGGTGTCAGCAAGGATGCAAAAATAGCTGCTTGTAAATCACAGCCACAGTCTGTTCCTACAACAAATGGCTGCTCATCCACAGAAAGAGAGAGAGATTGTGAATGCTCTAATAATTCTGCTATGAACTTCATTATACCGTCTGCTGTAGGTGCAGTGTCGTTTACTTTGATTGGCTTCAGTAAAGGTTGTGTGGTTTTGAACCAGCTGCTTTATGAGCTGAAGGAAGCTAAAAAAGACAAGAATACAGATGCCTTCTTAAAAAACATAAAAGCAATTTACTGGTTGGATGGTGGTCACTCGGGAGGAAGCAATACTTGGGTTACATACCCTGAAGTGCTGAAAGAACTTGCGGAGACAGGAATTGAAGTTCATGCTCATGTTACACCATACCAAGTGTTTGACACTATGAGGTCATGGATTGGGAGAGAGCATGAGAAATTTGTACAGATACTTGAAGAATTTGGTGTGGAAATAAATGATCAACTACATTTTGCTGATGACGTTCCCTCCTTAGATAACCATTTCAGAGTTCATGAAGTATTTTAAGACTGTACGTATCTGAATAGTATATTCATTATAAAAAATACTGCTAACACTGTAAATGTTGTCATCTAGATTTGAGACTTTGAGCAGATGCTTTCTGAAGAGAATACTAAATCAGTCCTGTGTTACTAATAGATACTATATATAAATTTCAGTAGCTTAAAAAGGAAGATTGGGACCCCATAACTACAACAGATGTTGTCGTTTGATTCCTGGAAAAAAAGTGTTATGAAGAACTATCCTATACATGGTTTTTTGTTAAATGTGAACATTTATTCTCAAACTGCTGGCAAAATTTTTAGTCCTGGATGTCTAATGTCATATATTGCTGTTAATGGGAATTTAAAGTACTTGACAGTTTCAGATGTCTGGATACTTCAATTTAGTAGCTTCCAGGGCTAAAAGCTTTGGTCTTTGTCAATAACAGATGTAAGGTTAGTTTTTTGGCTTAAGGAAAATGATGATTATTAGAACAATCTTAGTTATATATTTTGGTGAAAACTGTTTTAGTTAGTTAATTACATCTTCCAGTTTTATAACATTTCTTCTAATTGAAACAAAGTCACAAATACTTACCTTTGGAATAATAGTGCCAATCCATTTTTCTGCTTTACCTGTGCCTTGCCTTTTCTGTAGCTATAAAGTTTCATTAATTCGTTGTGTAGTATCTGCTAGTGAATAGCCATTTCACCTGGCAGCTTGAAAATTTTGACATGGCTATGTTAAGTGACCAAGAGTGTTGTTGAGGGTGTAGCTTATTGCCATTTCAACATACCTTGCTATTGCTTTAACTAACTTCTGTAAGGACCAGTATTTTCAAGTCAAGAGGTGTCTTTATCCTGAACTGGTGAGGTTTTTCTTCCTAATTGCTGCATTGATGTTGATCTAAATCAAGCCATAAGTACATAATGTATTACAAGTTGCATAAAAAATTTTAGACTATGTTGACTGTAGCTGTTTCAAAATGCTTCAGTTTTAAAAACTATTATCTCCTTTAAATGTATTGCAGTAGTTGCTTCTAAAGCCACCCAAAAATCTATCTTCAGAGTCTAATTTTTCCTACAGGACACCACCCCCCCCCCCCCCCCAATCAAATACAAAGCCGGACAAATCAGATGCAAAAGATGTAATCTAAAGGCTCTAAACCTGAATGTTTTTCAGAAAGAATTACTGAAAGATGGACAAATGAGGGTATTAGTGGAACTTTTCTACTGTTGTAAGTAACTTTCCATTTATCTACAAATAAATCTTAGAATCATTCTTAAAGACAACTGCAGCTATTAACAGTGAACCAGTAGCTTAAAATGGTCTTGGATTTCCTGGAAGTATAGGAATACAAAAGCAAGTTAGTAAAACACTGTGAAGATTACAGAAACAAATGTGGCTCAGTTCTGAAAAAAGGCATTTTATTCAACTTTGTTCCTATGTTTGATGGTTTAGCAACATCTTCCCCCTGCTTCTTGCTTCCCGTAACTCTTACACTGTGGAAGGAAAGTCCTGGGTCATCTTTCCTCTATTGGCATCATTAAAACTTACAAGGTTCACTGGAGACAGCATTTTCACAAATCTTGCAGAGTTGGTGCACATAATAGTGATCACTGAAGAATAAGAAAAGTGTGTTGAAGGCTTAAAATTTTTTTAATACTTAAAATATTAAGAGTAGTAGAAAGGATTATGCATACAGTATGTACCTTGCAATGTGAAAGTGAACTCTATTGCTTATAATAGACTGATGTACCTAATTGACCAAAAGGGGAAATAATCTATTTTAATTGATAGAGAAAAGTGCAACATGCAAACCAACTCTAATATTTTATAAAAGAATCTGAAATCTAGTTTCATCTGCTTTTTTTTGAAGCTCTTTCTTGGAGACTTTGTTCAATGCTATTTATTGATTACCTTCTTAATGGGCTTACAACAACTTGTTTATGTGTTCCAAGGAAGGCTATTTCCCTTTTTTGGACCTTTTGATAACACTTGCAGCATATGTGAGGACTTTTTTCTGTAAAGGAAATATGGGTCATCTAACAAAGTGGTTTTAATAGAAAGCCTACAAATTGCTTGAAATATCTTTAATTATCCAGTTATAAAATAAAATTAAAAAAACCCCAAAACCAACAAAAAACCCAAACCACACCACTGATCTTGCTCCCTCTGTGTCAGACTGACCAGGCTAACTTGGGTATGCTAAAACTTGCCCTGTCTGGTAACAGTGCAGATCACAGACCAATTTCTAAGCAATTCTGTGCCAGCCAAAACAGCAGGAGTAGGTTGTTGCAAGCTTTTGGAAACAGCTATTAAAATATTGACATTGTCTTCAGAAGTTTCTGGATGGCTGTCCTATGAAAATAATATTAACCTGTTTGATGGAAGCTGCTTATAGTAACTGTTAAAATAGGCTCAAGTGTTGTTATATTAATTTGAAGAATAAGCACTTTGTTGTAAAACTAATCTTGTTGTGAGACCTCATGTTGTGGAGGGAAAACTGACTGGTTGTTTTTCATTCTCTAAACAGTTGTAGTACTCTGTTGGAATGTGCCTCTGTCATTCACTACAATGCATGCTAAAAATAAATTTTGCAAACAATGTAGAAAATAAACTATTTCTAATGGGTGAAACCATTTCCATGAGAATGTAAAACCATTAAACAAGGAATGTGCAGTTAAGTTTTGTGGATTAAGCTTTATCAGGTGTTTGTGGAGACCTCATTTAAAAAAATGAGATTTCTTTGATACCTTTTCTTGAAGGAGGCTTTGTATTTGTGTAGTCAGCATCTGTAATTCTAAAACAGCTTACTGGCATCTTGCATACATGGGAAAGCTGGCATGAAGTACCCAAGGGTCTAAACATTTCTATGTTAGGATGAAGTGGTCATAATCTGTATATGCCTGTTTGAGATTAACTGCAAAGGCAGTTTTTAATAAGCTTAGATGTAAATGCCTGAAGTTAAGCGATTCTCGCACTTACAGTGGTTTATTTCAAGACACTTCTGTTTTTTGAATGGAGTAAGCAACATAACACAGTCCTCAGTACAACCTAGTGTGTAATAGCTGGTATTCTTTATATTGCGCGCTTGTTCCTTGTACAACAGACAAGACATTCTTCAGATTTTGAGAAATGCTAAAATGTTTTAAGGTGTGCCTGTTAAATTCCTTTAAAACAAAGCTTGATTCTGTGAAATTGTCCAGATTCTGTATGACTTAAATGATTTTGTGTGCATCTTAAATACTAGAAACTTTGGTAACCTTCTTCCTATCTAGTATTAATTTAATTGCACCTCTGTAAATGCTGCTGCATAAATCAGCATTGGCCCCTAATTCTGAAAGGTGATTAAGGGTCTAAGTTTTAACATGTTGCTGAAAGGAGCAATCTTTTCTGTCCTCCCATTGATAACATCCTGCTGCATCCCTTATGTTAGCATAAGCACTTCATGGTGAGCTGTTCTCTTACTAAATTAGCATTATTGCTAATAGAGATAACAGGAGTGCCATGTATTTAAATAGTCATAGAAATTGTTTTAAATAAGACTACTAAGTCAGTTCAGGAGTTAGGATGTTACAACTGTGGGTATTCACAGATAAAAGTGATTGTGCATGATCATGTGCTCAAGTTTTCCCAAAGGGTTCTTTTTGAGCTATTTGCAGAAAGAAAACGTCACCTGTTTTTTCTTCCCTCTTATGGTGCTTCTTACAATACTGTCTTTCCTAAGCTGATAGTTACTTCATCTCTGCAGATAAACAATATTTGTTGTCTCGTACAGACTGGAAGTTGAAGCACTGAGGTTAAAGTATACCCATCCATTTACCTTGAATGCTTATTTTAAATTACATGGGGTCTTATCAGTTAATATGAGAAGTTAAAGAACGGTAAAAATTTTTGAATGACTGTGCTCTGTTGTGAGCCATGTTTTTAGGTACATCACTGCCTAGCAGAATCCACAGACATGAATTGTGTGTCTGGTGTCCCTGTGCAATACAAAAGCAAAGGCAGATGTCTCAGACTGCAATCCACAAGAGACAGCCTTTTCAAATCACCTTTGGAGTTACTTCTTCACAATCTCTTTAATCTTATATTGAAATCCCATTTCATTTGTCTAAGGATGATAGATTAAAGGAAAAGAAGTTTACTTGTGATGCTCATAACCTGATGAAAATTTAGGCACATTTAACTATTGCTGATGGAGACCCTAAGACCATAGCTGGCTTTCCATTGGTCTTACTGGTCTTTTAACTCTGTTCAGATGCAAGGTGACTGTTTTTAACTCAAATAAAATAACATGAAGTCATTAATGCAAGATCATATAACACCTATGTGGCAGAGAGGCACTGCTTCTCCCAGTGCCAGACATACTGTTCCTGACTAAATTCATTCTATCAATATTAACAGCATAATTCACTCCTCCTGACAAAAAACACTTGCACAGGATTAGCTGCTCCACATCACTGTGGAAACCATGGAAAACTGATTCAGGCAGTCATTTTGCATGTAGTGTAGGGTGGGTTATAAAGTAGTGATGGCTTTGTTGTGGTTTCCTGTCATTAGGGCTTCATTACATGTTTCCACGTGACCCAAGAAGTGCCGAATTCTACTTAAGCAAATTACCAGAAGAGCATCTGGTAGAACAAAAGGTAAAAATAAATTCTTACCTGTTTTTTCATCATGTGTATAAACATCTCGTGGACTTGAAAAGGAGCAGAATGCCATTACTTCAAGATTCAGAATAAATTTTCCTTCTTTCAGTAAGCTTTCAGAGAGCACTTTCAGTCACAATTGTTAGTTTCCTTTGTTAAACTTGGCACTTTAGAGCTGAATCGTTTCTAAAGAAAGCACTGCTGCAAGACAGGGAAAACAGTCAAGAGACATACCAGTGCTGAAGTGCAAAACAAGGCTTTTCACATCTCCCACACCTGAGTTTACCCTCTGAGCAATACTCCTAAGCCTGGGTGTCAGATAAAGCTATTGCATCCGTTACAAGCCATCTGCATAGCTCTTCTTTCCCATTCCCCATCATGAGAAATACATTGATTTTGTGTGATGGAAGTTTTAGGCATTTCATGTACTGCTTGACAGCTGAGGTAGAAATGTTTTCACAGCAAAAATTGTCCATTACTGCGATCTGTGTTATTATTGCAAGCAATAGCTTCTGAGCATTTTTGTACGGACATAGCATCGCGTGCGGAGCTGCGCATTTTACATGGTTGAGCAGTTCTTTTAATGTTCAATCTGCTCTTAAAAATGTTGACTAGGAACAACAGATCTGAGCGATTGGAAAGGAAGTAATCTGCTCTTGTTGCTCTCAGGAATCGCCACTTAAAAGAGATCATTGCTCTCAGGAATTAACACATACAGAGCTCAGAATCTATCCCCACTCCTTGAGTCTGACCCAAACCAAAATAGGAAATCTTAACATGCAACTTTACCACAAACTTAGATAACTGTCCAAAAAAAATTTTAAATTTAATCTGTCCTTCTAGTAACACTGGAATCTTTGGTTATTGAATGATGCTAACTTATAGAGAATCCTTTGTAAAAGTTACTATCTCAGAACATGTATCTATAACACCCGTGTTGTCTGCATGGAAATATCTGTCTCAGGTTTGGGAAGATAACATTTTGGCCAGAGGAAAAAAGAATCAAATCTCTACAGGAATTTTTTTGAAGCTGTGACGTAATGCATATTGGGGTCACACCATGTATAATGTAACCTCTACTATGGTAAAATCATCCTCATCTTAGTCAAGTTAGTAGTCCTGTTGTGGGACTAACAGCATGAATGAGGCAAATAGTTTCATCCTACATATTTAAAAAGGATTGCAAATATATTTCTGATCCTTCATGATCAAGTCAAACCCTTTCACATTAGGCACTTAACTTGACACTTGTATTAAGAGCCTAGACTCTATGTAGTTCCTGGAGAGAAACATTTTCTTAAGTTAGGTATATCAGATCTTCAGCACATACATGATAGGCAGATTTTTAATGACCTGTTTAATAGTTTGATGAGAGAATATTTTGACATAATTTTTTCACTTGATTCTTTCCACAGCAACCACTTTAAGAAAAACGTATAAAACATTTATCTTCTGAAATTATTTGTTGTCCTTTATATTTCATATGACCAAGAATAAATCTTTCCAGGTGTTGATTTGCAATGAACTTATAATTTTTTTGCAATGAATTTTAAAAGCCTCAGTCACCAACTTTTTAGAGTAATTCAAATTTTGGGGTGCGCCAAGTTTAAACTGCTGATTTCAGATACTGTCTGTTTAAGTATCTTAACTCATCTTTCAGTCCTGGGCAGTCTGCATCACCTAACTCCTCTGTTGAATACACTGTTTGAAGTGGCTGTTTTGAATGCTTAAGATGGTCTTTATTTTTCTAATACCTGTTACCACAATTTCATCTGTTTTACTATGGCATGATCCCATTTTGCTTTAGGTCTCTAAAGGACAAACTACCACAAAATGTCAGTGGCTCTAATTCTTTATTTCAGTAATGGATTTTTAAGTGTGGCTACGTGTATTCTATCACTATGTTAGCTGGATGTTATTCCTTTTATGCTTTCACCATTCCTTCATGACTTTATTGCCTGTTTCACACCATGTAGCACAGTGGTTAGAAAGCACCAAGTAATTTGTTTTTTTTTAACACAGTAACTTCAAGATTTTTATCACTAGTCACATTACGCTCAAATTAAGAAAATACATTTATAAACTGCTTTGTTTCTTCTTTTATGGCATTTCAGAACAACTGTTTTATATTAGTTATTTAATTAGAAATTGAAGAAACTGGTTCAAAGTGAAAAAAGGGTGGCACTGACAGAACAATTATTGTGCTGCTTTTCCCACTGATCTACATAGAATAGTTTTTGTTGATCTTTCTTGAATATGCACTTACATCACATCTGGTGGAGTTTACTGACAGTCTTAGAGAAGTGAAAACCAAAGGGGTCATGGGGAGGGAACACCCCACACACACTATCATTGCAGAGATTTCTCATGGGACACTGGAAGAGAAGCATGAGCAGGGCTGGGTTATCCACCAGCTGATCAGGGTGAGATAACCTCATTTGCTGACATATGAAAATAAAGGTTTCATTTTAAAGTGGTAGGGTGAAGAAGAAATAGCTGCACTTGCTATAGCACTTGGCTCACATCTAATTCAGCATGACTCTCTTTTCCCAGCCCGATACACGTTTTCCAATCCAAACTTCATGCTAGCCTAAGCAAGTGAATTATTGCAGCTTTCCTGCTGGGCTACCTCAGCACTAATAACTGCAACCGAGGGATGCAAGGGTTTGATTTGGCCTAAGGTGTTTAAATTAATAATTTAATAGCCCCCACACACAATAAAAAGGGGGATTGAAAAATATTCAAAATGGCATTCTTAATACTTGACAGATGTTGTTTATGCTTTTTACATACATACTATGAAACAAGTATTGAAAATCTTAGTATCACCATTAGGTGGCACAGCAGTGAATGCATTTGACCCACAGGATTTTCCTCCTTTTACTTTCTCCTCTCCCCAGGAGCCCCAAACGGCTCCCATCCTCCCTCCGGAGCACAGCAGGCACTTCTCACAAGCTGAGACATAAGCAGATCACTCATACACTGATTGCTGCTCCATGAAGCTTTCCTTATTTATACTTGACTGTTGAGGGGGCCTGAGAACACCAAGCTAGCACCTCTCTTCTGGGAATGGAGAATCAAGAAGTGGCAGAATGAGGGATCAGCACAGTACTTCTCTGTACCAGTATATTGAAAAACTGCCAGTGGTTAGAGTTAAAAGCGATAGCTGTGCAGGCACAATGCTGGAACACAGCTTTGTCTAACCCTGCAGGCTCTCTGAGCCTCTCCATTTAGTCCTAAAACACAAAGGATATGCTCTGTACACCTCTGCAATTTAGATGGGGCCCTCGACATTACCAGTCCAACAAAACCAAGAGGCTTCCCCAGCCTAACAGACACAGATTCTGTCTCAGCAGTATGCACAAGCAATCCTTGTCCGTTCCCAAAGAGAAATTTTGGGAGACCTATTTGTGATCCCAAATTTAAATTCTACCCTCAGAACATACAATGATGCCCATCAGAATCGCTTGGCTGGTTCCATTCATGCCTATTCATTAAGATGGCCGGGTGCCCATTCACATGGTAGCAGACTATTTTCACTGTGTTGAATTGCCAAGAAGAACAGGTTTAGAAGAATAATCTCCTGCTTTTCTGGAGAAAGTTTTTTCCAGCACTTTATTAACACTACATATCTATTTAGTCTAAGAGCTTTTGCCAAGTTGCAGTTCTCAAAAAACACCACTAGAAGTAACAGACTGACCTAAGTCAGGTAAATGCTGCATTCCCCAGACAGCACAAGTAATAACGTCAGAGGGATTTCAAAGGGACAATGATAACCTATCTTTTCTGTGAGATGACCATCTTTATTTCACAAGGCTTTTGTAAGCACTGTAATCAGCTGAAAACTAACCATCTACAATGCCTGTACAACAGGCTCCATCCCAAAAGGTGCGATGCAACCCCCTTTCATATGGTAACATAATGCATCTCAAATGCTGCTGCCAATAGATTCCACATCTACTCCAGAACTATGAACTTCAGATTCTAGGACAGTAGCTGGATGGATTTGTGGGCACATTAGTTGCAAGTGTTTCACAGCTGCAGTAACAGCAATGCTGCCCGACTGCACTGGGACACTGACAGACAAGGTTTCCTGCACAATACATTATTCAGCTAGGAAAGGGGTAAATCATTTACTTTGCGGTCAAGCTGCTGCACAATTCTAAGCTTAACTTTGCATTATTAGTTAGCCTTTGCTTTTTTCCCCATGCCTACTCTCAGTTTCACCACAAGGGGGAGCAGAAACTCCCCACTCTTATTACCAGGCTATTACTCAAAAAGATACCATGACCGTTAAACCCACCACCAATAGCTTTCCTGGACCTTCTCTGAAACCACTATGGCTTTCCTAAACTTTAATAAACGAGGTAGCATTCAGGAAGACGTGGAGTTACTTCTAAGCATACATGCTGTCAGCCCAGCTCAGATACCAAAACTTTTGTTCAGAAAAATTTCAGTAGAACACTTCAAAAAAGTAGAGTTGTAAGTGCAGGCACCGCAAATGTATGCCTTGTTGTAGAAGAGAGACCATCACCAGATGAAGCAGACTGTGCACGCACTGCACATGAAGAAAAACAAGAAAAAAAATCTACAAGATAAACACTCATCTATAACAAAGTTTTTATCAACATAGTTTTTATTAGTCTTACAGAAAGTGCATGTATGTACACATGGACAGTTCCCACATTAACATACCATTTTCTACTTTCACAGGAGCTTGCTGAATTACAGTGTGTTATTTTATCCATAATCATTCCTATAGGCTTTTTCTTGGATGCGTAACACCATTCTCCGAGCATAAAAATCCCTATATTCCTCAGGTAGTTCTTCAAGTGTTTTCAAGGCCCTGTCCAAGATCTGTATAGCTCTAGAGGCTGCTGTGGGATCTTTATTTCCATAAGTGTCACTCTTATCATAGGACTCAGCAGGAAGGTGCTTCCAAAAGACATTCAGTGCCACTCCAAATTCCTCAGAAATTACATTGTGGAACCACAAAGCTGCAGAAAGAAGAACGTCTAAAATGAAAATTACTATCTGAAACTTCCATGTGACTCATAACAATTGTCAGAATCGCCCAGACTAAATCTAGTTGAGGAGAAGCCTCAACTACTCTATCTTTTGTTTATTTATAAATATTCATCTCTGAATATATTGTGTTGTACTAAATTTAAGAAGTTCTTCAAGACGTTTACATCAATCCATAATTTAACACAAAAGTAACAATTGCTGAAGTATAAAGAGACACTCAAATGTAAGCAAATGATAAGCATGTGTAGGATGAAAATAAGACATCTTCCCTGTTCACCTCACTCATCTGCTCTGAATGCAGTTGCTAATATTTTCGTAATGAAGTCATGAGGCTTTTCAGTTGAATCATCATGGCTGTGGTAAGGAACCAAAGACATTTTTGCCTCATTGAGTACATTTTAAAAATAAGTTTAATATTGTATATTTACCCTATTTCAATTTAAGCTAAAAGACTGAATGCCATGCTTATTGCATCCTAGTTGCTTGTATGTGCTGAAGACATAGAAAAGCTCATTCTGAGAAATGAACAAAAAGTTTCTTTCAGGTTAGGAAGAGGGGCTGCTTCTACCTTCTCCGTAATAATCATACACATTTCTCAAAGAACATCTTTTTTTCAGTGGTATGCATTCCAGAATGCTGACAAAGCTAGCACCATTCTCTGGACTCAAAAATCCCTATACTCCCCAGTCATTCTTAAGAGTGCTGAGTGTGTCTTGAGTTTGGACTAGCACAGCTACTGGCAAAGACAATCTAATATCTGTATTGCATAGAATAAAACAGAAATTATATATGCTGACATTAGCAACAGTGTGACATACCTTTCACAAACTGTAACCAAAAGTTTCTTAACAAAGAAACACAAATGTTAAGTTGAAAATTAAGTAATGAGTCCAAGGCTAAGAATCTATTTTAAAACTTCTGAAAACCTACTGCCTTCTTGTTTACTGGCCTGTTTATATTGCTCAGATAATAGGAAAAGCAACAGAATAAGTATCTGCGACAAGCTCATGATAAGTTAAACAATTAGTAACAAGTAGGAGTAGTTCAATAGGAGTAATTCAAATGCCTTTCCCTGATCACCAGAATTTTGTGATCTCAGCCTAGGAAGCAGCTTTATATTTTCTGCTTGTGCAGAAAAATGGTTAGGACTTGTCTTTCCATTCCCCAAAGGTGATTATAAATTTCTAGACAGTCCAATAACTCTACCATCCATAAATCTCATCAAATCACATGCCTCAGTTCTCAAGTGCCAAAGCTACAGAAGAACAGAAATGGTACTTCACTCAAATTCTGTCATTAGAAAACTCAGGTCACTGAAGTAATTTCAGAGTTCACAAGTTGATTTTTATAGTACTAATCTATTAAGACACAAATTCAGAAGCATACAGTGTAATCCTGAGGGAAGGCAAGATTTGTAGGTAGATGAAATAATACCTTTTATTAGGCTAATTAGTACAGTTGGAAGAAGTAAACAAGTTTTGCCAATGTCTTTAGATGCTCCTACTTATAACATAGAAATGCTTCAGTAACCTCTTACCATCCCTAGAAATGAGAAATTGCAAACAAAACTGTTTCAAAACACAACATGGTTGGGAACTATTTGTTACTTACCTGGAATAAATAACACATCTCCTGCTTCCAGAAAACACTGATAGCGCTTGGCTTTCACAAAAAGGGGATATTTCTCTAAATCTGGGTTATCCACATCCAGCACCTTTGACTTAGTACCTAGGAAAGTTTTCAGAAGTAATGAGTAAACGTTCCTACTCTTCCAACAGTAACAAAGCATTATCACATTGCTGGAAATGGCAGTTCTTGAATCAAATTACTGGTTTCTTTTTCTGTAACTCTTCTAAAAACCAGGGAAACCTGATGGCACTCCTCATTTACTGAAGAGACATGTTCCCCTGTTGTCTATATTTCTCCTGTAACTGCAATCTTATTAACACTAAAAGACACTTTCCCTGACATTTAAGACACCATTTTGAATCCAGACAGAACACTGTACTCCTCCACAGATAGGTGCTGAAAACAACCAGGCAAAGCTGCTGCGCTCCTTTGCAAATTTCCTAACCTGCCCCACTAAAATGATTAGCTTTGACTAAGGGAAACAGGATCAGAGTTAAGGGACCAAATGACTTCTTTTACATCAAGCTGTCCGTTAGTGATTTGTTTTTCTACAGTGCAACACTTGTGAGCTGGAAAGGCAACTACGATCACCAAACTCTGAACTAGATACATATGACATCCATACCTGATAAATATAAATACGGTGCATCTCGAGGACTATACAAAACAACTCGTTTTTTTCCTGTTACTTGGATTAAGAAGTTATCCATTACCTGGAATAAGCATAGTAAGAGAGATGTCAGCCAAGAGTTAAGAATGAATACATAGCTTGCAACTAATCTAAAGTATCATCAGCTTGAAAGAGGGAATTATTACAACCTTCACATGTTAAGAATTACCTAAAAGAGGTTCCATATATAACTAATCTAAAAAACTCAAGAATGTGAGTTACTTTATCCCCTTAGGTATTCTTGACAGATAGTTGTGCTGGTTTTGGCTGGGATAGAGTTAGCTTTCTTCATAGTAGCTAGTATGGGGCTATGGTTTGGATTTGTGCTGAAAACAGCATTGACAATGCCGAGATGTTTTAGTTACTGCTGAGCAGTACTCACACAGAGCCAAGGCCTTTTCTGCTTCTCACAGCACCCCAGCCTTGGGGGCGCACAAGAAGTTGGGAGAGAACCCAGCTGGGATAGCTGACCCCCACTGACCAAAGGGATATTCCAGACCATATGACATCATGCTCAGCATATAAAGCTGGGAGAAGAAGGAAGGGGGGGGATGTTCAGAGTGATGGCGTTTGTCTTCCCAAGTAACCATTAAAATGTGATGGAGCCCTGCTTTCCTGGAGATGGCTGAACACCTGCCTGCCGATGGGAAGTAGTGAATGAATTCCTTGCTTTGCCTTGCTTGCGTGTGCGGTTTTTGCTTTACCTATTAAACTGTCTTTATCTCAACCTGCAAGTTTTCTCACTTTTACCCTTCTGATTCTCTCCCCCATCCCACTGTGAGGGAGGTGAGCGAGCGGCTGCGTGGTGCTTAGTTGCCAGCTGGGGTTGAACCACGACAGTAGTATATCTGGAAAGACAATATTGCTTTCCAACAACTTTGTGTTTTTCCTTAAATAGGAATCAAGTTCTTCCATCTTAAAACACAAAGGCATACCATACTTTAGACATACAAACCAGCAAAATATAATACAAAATACATTTTCTTTCAGCATTA
Source organism: Buteo buteo (assembly GCF_964188355.1). NCBI lineage: Eukaryota > Metazoa > Chordata > Aves > Accipitriformes > Accipitridae > Buteo > Buteo buteo. The sequence goes on from NC_134175.1 coordinate 23,058,239, forward strand.
CCCCTACCTCATTTTGCTGACTTTCTATTGATAAAGGATTCTTTTTCCTAATTATAATGGAAAAAACTATTTTTCTTATAAATAAATTTATTCAGAATTACACAGCACAATGTTAGAAGAGAATCTTATTTGGAATCTACCACATTGCAGCAACAGACCGCCACAATCATTGTACAATTACCAACAATCTGGCCATTAGAATAAAAAAATGAAGGTAATCTTAAAGACGAAAATGTTGAAAGTTACTGTGTCTCAGATCTTTAACTGAAACGCAAGACAGTAAAAAAAAAAGGGAACAACATCAAACATCATTTAAGATTACAAGTATGGAATTAGACATAAAAACAGTAAGATATTATGCCCACACAATATATCTATTTAAAATTCACTGTACCACTGAGTGTGATTCATTTCACTATTTCAAAATACATGAGGTTTGTCATTAACTGATCTATGTCAGAGATCTGCACCTTAATATCTCAACTCCTTAACACCATCTGCAACATTTTCTGCTAAACACATGTATTACCTACATCATAATGTGTCCATAACTGTAATCCAGCTGAGCTGATGCGGAATACACTAGAGAAAAACTGTTCCTTCTCAAAATACTCTGGAATCTGAACATCTTCTGCCAAAACAGGAAACTGCTTTCTGATATCTGCAATATCCTGAAACAAAAAGAACATAACTCTCAAGAGAACCATATACGCACATTAAAATAAGGGAGCACTTCACTATCATTTCCCATCATATGAAACACAGGGCTAGAACTTCAGCATTGGCGAATAGCTGGAAATAGCAATACTTTTTGGTGGTCACCCTTTCAGCAGTGACGTGGTCAACAATATTAATAAGAACAGCCAGAGAGCTGCTTTGAACCACGGCTGCTAGAAATCACACTGAAGAAGCAAGACATCATCAGAAATCCTTTTATATTAGTTTACAACAAAAGCTAAAGAATGGGAGGCGAGGAATGTACTCTTTAGTGATCAGCTAAGCTCTCATATAAGAGCAACTATTTTAGACACTTAGGTTTAAATATTCTGACCTAAATCCAGTCAGTTTCACAGGCCAAGTGACCATAAGCAAGTTGGGTGCCTGTACTACACAGCCAGCGGATGACAACAGGCTTTTAAAAAGATTCCTAAACTGCGACTTTACAATATTAGAACTGTAATCTCAAGTAACTCACCTTCCTAGCATCTTCACCCACTGATCGCAAATAGTACTTTTCATCCTGAAAAGAACACAAAAAGAGAATTGTTTTGGTTTTTTAATAAGAATTACAAACACACTTAAACAAAAAGCCTGTATTTTCTCATTAATCTAATGCAGGGCTTCATTAAAATATGGTACAAATAAATGGCATTTACAAATTCAGCTACTTTGTTATGCTGCCTTTACTCTACTGCTCCCTGCTGTTCATCCCAAGAAACGGGAAAAATACGTTAACTGAAAGTAAGAACAGTAAAGTGGGGCGAGACTTGTCAACTGCTTCAGCATTGCTGTTACTGAACAGATTCAAAGCAAATACAGATTATAATTTAAGTTCTTCAGAACACTGGTGCAGGAAGCTATTTAAACTGGCTTTAAAACTTACAGCATCCTATGTAGTATAAAAGGTAAAAAGCATGTCTGCATTCAAAACTTTTTGCTTCCTAATCACAGTTATCTGAAAAATCCCTAGTTTGAACACTGATATGTAAAGATAGCCGCACATCTGGTACTCACAAATTATGTTGCAATAAATCTGTATTTGTATTTTGATAGCAGATGTATTCATGACATTTTCTTGCAAAACACGTAAATGATACAGTTATTGTTCTAAAGCAAGGTTTGATTTCTAAATTTTGTGCTGGAATTTTTGCTGTTGTAAGCAGGTTTTGTTAACAGAAAGAGGATGGCTGAAGTTAACCACACTGTACACATACAAAACAACTTCCAAGAAATATTACTTCTCCCCACATTTTTCCCTTGGCTCCAAGCCACACAAAACAGTTAATTCTAAGATCGAGTGCTTTACTGGAGTAAGACTTTAAATTACAATTCGTCATTTTCCCCTCCATATACTGGCAAAATAACTGACAGAAGAAACTGTGACACTAAGGAAATTACCTCAGAAAGAAAGTACTCCTTGTGTTTGACTTCAGCTGCTCTTTGTACAAATACATCAAAAGGCAGAGTTCTGAAATATAAATATTTAAATCTATACAATGAATCAATGTAACAACACATGATCTAAATGCCAGGTTTAAAATCATAAATTCCCTCAGCATATCTAGTATAACTGAAGATTAAAAAAAAAAAAAAAAAAAAGAGCAGCATATTGTATTTAACATGGTGACTAATCAGTGTTTGCAGTGGATGTTTGAAGAGTTCTACCAAGATAGAAATCCTACACTTACAAACCTCTCTGCTTTAGTAAATTGTTCCAATGTATATCCAAACAGAATCATGTAATTGCTGAGGCTGGAAGGCACCTCTGGAGATCCTCCGATCCAATCCCCTTGCTAAGAGCAGGGTCAACTACGGTAGATTGCCCAGGACAGTGTCCAGTTGGGTTTTGCTTATCTCCAAGGATGGAGACTCTATAACCTCTCTGGGCAACCTGTTCCATTGTTTGACCACCATCACTGTAAAAGAAGGGGTTTTTTTTAAATAGTTTAACAGAATTTCCTATATTTCAGCTTGTGCCCATTGCCTCTTGTCCTGTCACCATGATCCACTGAGAAGAATCTGGTTCCATCTTCTTTACTCCTTCCACCAGCTATTTATACACTTTGATAAGATCCCCTCTTGAGCTTAAGAGGTCTGAATGCAGGTCATAGTGCAGGAAATTTCTTCACAGTCAAATTAGACTCAAACTGTGGCCAACACCTGACAATACTTGCTTAGACTATTTCTCTAACGGTGTGTCATTTTTAGGCTTGTTTACTGTACATTTTTATAAATTTGTAGAAAAGCTCAGCATCAAGAAAACTACTGCAGGTGATATACATATGTTTATATCTATGCATTTTCTGCTAGGAATCTGTGCATGAACACAGATACCTATCTTCATTTGTAGATCTATAAAATTTATTTCAGTTCTCTGATTTTTTTTATATATGTGCTACCTCAGCTGAGCAAAACACAGGAATCTTGGTATTTTCAAGTGGTTTTTTACAGTTTTCCTTGAATTTATTAAACACAACTTCAGGAGATTCAAAAAGAATCACTAGACATTACAGCCTGTCCCTCTGAAGTCAATAAAAGTGTTCGATATTTATTTAAACAATGGGAGCTTTTCATAAGGATTACAAATTTTGGCATCAGTTGATAGCTGAACGGCAAACCAAGCACAAGAAGAAATAGGACATGTATTCATTGTTACGAATATTGTTATGAATTCAATGTTGTGTTCATTCAACTTACCAGCTCATATTAAGTGTCACTGGGTAACGAATATATTGCATGTAGATATCAAATTTCAGAGCAACCACCAAGTACCCAGGGTTAAGAAGAAACTATACTCAAGCAAAATTTTTCGTGATCCTGTTATCCTTTCTATCGGAATGTGACCTGCATCTGACGGTACTTAGACCGCTTCTCGAAACATTTCAGGCTTGTTTGTAATAGTCAAATACTACAACCACTGGAGTCAATGGAAAAACAAACAAAAACCAACCCTCTGACTTCAGTTGAACTGTTGTATCATGCCCATTTACATTTGCTACTGAAGAAAGTGAGAGCAGAGCTCCACGACAGCTTAAACTGATGCATGCTGGTGCTGCCACAGCTTTGCTCTTGCTGTCTACCCTAATCATCCCATCTCCTTCCTTACGCTAGCACTGGCACTCATCTGACCTCATGGTGAACCTGCTTGCAAAGCTAAAACAGCAGAAAAACATTCAGATTTCTGCAGCACATCACAACATGGCTGGCTGAGTACCAGAACCAACACAAAGACCGGGTAGGAGCACACAACTTGCAACAGGACTGCAGTACTACTCACGTGCGTCAGTTTAAACTCATGGAACTGCATGTTAAGTCCTCAGTGTTTCTATTCGTTTAGTTCTACTTATTCTCCCTTCATATTAGAATCAGGGGCTTGCTGTGGAAACGGTCAAAGCTTCCTGAATTTCAAGTGAAGTAGGTGAAAGTCCTAACACCTGCTATAATGAAGCATCATCAGAGCACCTCCATATGGCTGTCTACAAACCAAGCAGGCCGGATCAACTGGATGTGAACTTACAATGAGAGAAATTCTAATAAGAAATGAAATAGAGGCGGGGGGGGGGGGGGCGGGAATATGGAGATAAGGCAAAAATCATTCAAGTACAACCTAATTTCAAAGATTCAGAAGTTCATTATGCCATGAGCAGAATACAGCATGATTATAAGGTGTTTTTTCTCCTGAACAAAAGGTTCCACTCATAGATACTTGTAGCTTGTTTACATTTACAGTGTATGCTTCAGCCTTCTTACAAGTTTAACAGACCGAACACATCTTGTTCCCACTTAGGGAAAACAACTAAAATAAAGGCATTTACCCTTGAGGAACAACACAATCACTGAGATTAGATGAACTCTGAAGAAATGTTCTGGCAGCTACATGAGAGGAACTTCAGGGGAGATCAAGAGTTTATGTGACCCACATCAAGATAAAAGAGCTGGTGAAACATGTGATATCCAGTAGTTCGAACATTCTGAGAACTGCACATGCTAACTTTGAAAGGAGCTTGGTTTTAATTAGTAACATCCCTCTAGAGTGGAATAGCGTGCCTGCCACATGCCAGCATTCAAAGAGGTTCAGACACATGGCTAGTCAGAAACTAGCACTATTCAGTAACACTGAAAACACACCATATAATTAGAACAAAATAGCATATCATCTAGTATCAAGGAGTTTTCGGTTTGTTTTTTATTAACAACAGCAAATGCCAGGCTCAAATTTCCTACAAGAGTGCTCTGTCAAAATATCTTTATAACACTTCTTCATGCCATCACTTTTAAGGCCCTGTTTGGCCCCTCCTTTCACCCTTGTAGTATTTATTCAGGGTGTTGAGATATTGGTGGAATGAAAAGTAGAAGTGGAAATCAAGGACAGTACTTTGATATGTAATTTAAAGTTTTCACAAAGTATCTTCATATTCTCACCCTTAGCTTCAAACAGATGCACTGTATGTGTGACAGTTATGAGCACATGCCATTACAATATAAGTGGCTTTGGAATGAAGTACCTATAGACAAAGTTCTTACTGAGGAAATCCATCTGTGGCACTGCAGAAACATGAATCTTTACTTCTTTAGATCCTTCAGCTTGGCTCAAGTAATCTACTGTCCATTTGGTTGTGCAAGTGCCCAGTTCCATTCCTTTCAGCACTACTGGCTTTCTCTAAAGAACAACAACAACAAAAAAAAATCAATGCTGAAATGATCATAGTATCCAGTGGAAAAAAATCAGAATTAGTTTTTCAGACTAAGGAGACGCAAACAAGTCAGTTGAATATCAGGGCCCACTATACAAAGTCACAACTGATCTCTTCACAAACGAACAATGTGAATCAGAACGCTGGATGTTGAAACAAAATGCAGTAAATTGTGGGACTGTTTCTCTATTTACTATATTCTCTTTCCCAGCAGGGTAAGGAAGAATACGGAGAGGCAAAGACAATTTTAACGCTCACTTTGTGCTGGGGCCCTTGAGGAATCTAGCCAGACTAAGGAATAGCTTTAGTCATCCCAGCCAGAGCTTGGCTGAAACAGAGAAAAGAGCGCACGGTGAAGGTGTAGCCTGTGAGCTACGGTGGTGCTATACGCTCTCATGGAGGAAGCTCTTTCTGCCTGTATTAAGGCTCCTTGACGCTGACAACCACGAACAGGTTTGATCCAGTGCACGCATGAAAATCAGCAGAAAGACACTTCTGCTTTGAATCGGGACCTTGGAGAAAAAAAGGAAGCAGCGCTGCCAAAGCAACGAAACCAGCAATCACACTTTTTTTAACCGCTGTCAAAGAAAACGAACTCACGGGGAGATCCGCCGTCAGAGCTTTTCAGCAGCTCAGAGGGATTTGCCTGCAGAAGCTCCTGACCTCACCGGCAACATCGTGGATCGCGACACCTCTCGGGAGCCACGTAACGCCGAAACCTGCGGCTTGTCCGCACCGGCTCTGCCAGGTCAGGAGGCGTCACGGGAAACCTTCCGTCCTCCCTCGTCTCCCCGTCCGGTCCCGGCCCGTTCCAGCGAGGCCCCGCTCACGACACCCAGCCGGCGCGAAGCCGGCCCCCCCGCCGCCGTTGGAGCCCACCCTCCCCGCGCCGGCCCGCCGAGGCGAGAGCGGCAAGAGCCGTACCCGGGGGTAGATGTCTCGCAGGAACTGCTCCCGCCTGACCCCGGCCAGCCGCGCCACCGGCACCACCGGCTGCTCCCGCCGCTCCATGGCCGCTTCCGCGCCGCCGAGCCGCGTCCGTCCCGCGCCGCTCCCCCCGGAAGGAAGAGCTCGCGCAGAAACGTTCCCCGCGGCCTCCCGCTAGGCGAGGGCCGGGGGAGCGGCGGATTCCTCCCTTCTCCGGGAGGCGGGTCGCGCGGTGAGCGCGCGCTCCCCTGAGCCAGCGCGGTTGGAACCGCCGGTCACCCGGGCCGGCACCGCCTCCGGAGGACGCCCCGCCATCAGGGAACCGGCGGCGGCGGCTCTGTTTCCCGCGGAGCGGTTGTTCCGGCCGGCCGGCCGGGGCGGGGACAGCGGGCATCATGGCGCTGCGCGCGGCTCCCGGCCGCGGGCGCTGGCTCGCGCGCGCGCTCGCGGCGCCGGGGGCGGCCCGGGTCCCGCCGCCGCCGCCCGCCGCCGCCGCCGTTGCCTCGGCCCTGCCGCTGGCCGGGCGCCGGCCGCTCCGGCCCCCCGCGCGGTTCGCCAGCACCGCCGGGCAGGGGCCGGAGGCCGAGGGTCCGCAGCGGCGGGTGGTGGTGGTGAGGATCACCAGCCCCTTCGCCTGGCTCCGCACCCGCTTCTATTATCTCCTCATCCGCCTCTACTTCGACCAGGAGTTCAGCATCGAGGAGTTCACCCGGGGGGCCAAGCAGGTGAGCGCCGAGCGGGCGGCGGGGCTCGGTCACCCGCCCGGCCCGGCCCGGCCCGGCCCGGCCCGGCGCCTCAGGGAGACGAGAAGGGCCTGTCGGCCTGCCTGAGGGGAACGGCGCCCGAGGCGTGCTGCTGTGCCCCGGCCCGCCGGCGGCCCCTTGGGGCGGCCCCGCTGCGGCTCCCGAGGGGGCTGCCGGTGCCCGGGTTTAATTTCCCACGCGGACAGCGTAGCGCCTGTGTTCTCTCGTGTGCGCGGTAGATGGAGTTCCCCACTTTTGGCTCCAAGCACCTCACTTCTGGGGGAAGTGAGGGTACTCGGAGGTGCGCTTTTTTTCAGACTTCTCTTGTTTTCTTTTCCCAGATTACACAATCAAAACGAGTTGGTTTAGCCGACCCCAAAATAGTGTGAAGGAAGGTGCTTCCAGATGTTTTGGAGAATTTAAGGAGACGTGCAGCTCCTCTTAGCTGGTTTTCCTAAAATGACAAAGCTTAGGCAGGCATAGAGCTGGTGCAAATATTTGTTTCTCCAAGTATATTAAGCCAGTAAGCTTTGTCAACAGAATGTGTCAGAGGCAGTGATCTCAAAGCTAATCATGTAAAAATTACGGAGTTAGCTGCTGTGAAACTTCAGTTGCTGTATTTAATTATAAAAAAAAACCAGCTCAGAACAACACACCAGGTGGTAGGGGACAGAATGTTAAAATGCTTAAGATCAAGTCAGGAAAGATAAAAAAAACCTACACCGAATTAGTTGCCATGCATGCAGAACCACCTGTTTTACCCTGTGCTGGGTTTTTTTGTGTCTTTATACTTGCTATAGAATCCTTCTGTCCACATTTTACAAGTACGTTCTTTGAATATGTAGAGGCATTATTGTATGCAAATTTACCTGCAAAATTGAGGGGAAAAGGGGAGTTGAGTTTCCAGAAGCTTAGAGACTAAACCAGATTTATAACGAAATTTTATAAACTGGAGCTTCTGTTTCAACTGAAACCAGATGAGCTGGGTAGAGGGGCAGGGGAATAAAATATTTACAGGGAAAGACGTAGACTGTTTGAATTATCAAGAAGAGAGTAAAACCAACTTATATAGGTTACCGTAATGCTTTTTTTTTGTAAGCTGTGCATTCACTTGTCTGTTATCAAAAGGTTTGATGCTTTAAATGAGAGACTGAAAAGAAACCTTACGCTTTTATCAGTTCATGGAATCACTTTTTTAATGCTGGAGGGCTTCCATTTCAATGGTGATACATCCTGCAAACACTGGAATCTTAAATCATGGAGTATTTGGGTATCTTGTCACATAATGATGGATTTGCCTGAAAAATAAGCCAACTTAGTGTTATTTGTTCATGTATTTCTCTCTTCTTTTTTTTTTGTTTTGGTAGGCCTTTTCTGTTGTTTCAAAGCTGCTGTCTCAGCGTAAACTTGACCTGCTGGATGAACTTGTATCAGCAGAGGTAAATGCTTTCCATCTTTTATTCCGGCAGTTGATTTTCCATTATGAAGTAACATGCATTCAACCTGTCATTATCTGCAAATACTGCCAGTTTGGGGAAAACAGCATAACGCAGAACAGGGCAATTGTTTGTCCTGCAGCTTTTTTGTGTTTAATTTCAAGGCGTGCAACTTAATTAAAAGTTACTGTATTTAAAAAAATAAAAATATTCTTGCCATTGAGCGTAAGGACCGATTGCCAAAAAGACTGCAGGTGTACCAGAAAGGACTGAAAGGCAGTGGGTCTGGATGGCAGGCGGAGTTGCATACCTCTGTTGCTGTTGGCAGATAGCTGATACTTTCGGTCTGTGCACCAGAATTCAGATGAAGAAAGGAACTGGTTTGTGCTCATCACCGCTGCACTAATACATTCCCACCCCTAAGCAGATCATACAGCCAATTACTGGTTTCGGCTGGAAGGCCTCAGTCTTGTGTCATGGTCTCAGGGATATGGCTGGCCTGGCTAGTTAAATGTCGGTGCTGTGTGTTCTGTGCTTTTATGAATTTTAATTGCTGAAGTTGTCTTGGCCTTCCCAGGGGACGGAGGTAGCAGATGCATCAGTGTCAAGTGGAGGAGATACCTCAGGTCTATGTCTGCCTTGTTACTGGATGTCAGCTTGGCCTGCCCTATTGCGACCCATGCCTTTGCAGCAAAAATTTTGGTCCTGTTCTAGTGCATCCCCACTGGACAATCTTGCTTCCTCTCTCTGAGCAGAGATAGCAATAAAATGTGAGTTTGTTTCTTATAGTTGTTTTGAAAGAGCATCTCCTCTTCCTCTGCTCATCTTAAATTCTTCAGGTGATCGGGTTAACATTGATCCAGAGACCTCATGTAACCAGAGCATGTAGTGGATGAGGCTGTTATACAACACAATTTTGTTGTTGCTTTGGCTAGTGAATTTTATACCTGCAAAATGTACTAGAAACCAATGTCTTCTAGTGAAGGATTGTCTTTTGCTTCCATGTGACCTCTGGATTTGTTTGTTGTTTAAAAATGGCAATTCAAGTTAGGCTAAAAACTGATTATGAGTCAAAAATAAGTGCTGCACAGCTTCATTCTTCCTTGTGACATGTCTTTCTCGTGGTGTTTGAGGTGATGCCTCTGTTCAGTTCATGCACCACATGCTTTTGCTACTTAACATAGCTGTTTAGGTCTTAGGACACTCAAATACTATGGATGTGAATGCGTTATGGAACTTAAGTCCCAGAGCAATGATTTTTCAGTCTTTTCTGATTTGCAAGTGTTTCAACTTTTTCTAATGGGAATGTGGATCCCAAAATGGCAGAGATAAACTTAGTGGTAATGTCACAGCTTTTCAAAGAAATTTGTGAAAGATAACTAAGAAATAATTGAATCAAAAGCTAAGGAATATACCCATAGCGAGAAATCATCAGTGAGAAGGCAGAGTGTAAGTATGATTGTGGAAACAAGCTTAACTGGTATTTTCTGGGTTCTCATGCCTTGCTTTGCAACTTCTGTTTTGACAGTACCTTTTCTAAACATTTTTTAAAATACTTGGTTTGCATTGGTTTGAGCAGTAAATGGATCTTCTTTAGTACCACTGAAATAGGGTTTGGGAGTGCCCAGACTTCCCTGTGCTTTTTCACTTCCACTGTTGTATATGTTATACAAGTATTTTAGCAATATAGCTTATTTTATTAACTGCAGTAGAAAAGATTGTTACTTCAATTTCCTAATGAAAAACTAAGTGACAATTTTCCTGAATTTAGGTACTTCAGGTGCTGAAGGAAAAGATTTCTTTGCTCCCCGACAATCACAGGGATGCTTTAGCAGCTGACATTGATGCAATCATGTATACAACAGAAGGAGATGTTCGCATTTACTATGATGATGATGGTATGTTTATAATTCTAAAACATTTCAGCAATGGGCAGTCTTAATTCCTTGTGTTGCTACTAAGCAGGCATTCTCCTTACAGATGTGTTTTTGAGTACTGTTTCTCATTACTTGTTTTTCTGTTTATAGTTCATCTATATATAATTCCTTGATTTCCTTTTAAACCAGAAACTGAGAGATTATTTTTAATAAGTCATGGTACTGTTTTGACTTCTGTTTAGGTTTTGCTCATTCCTCTTTCAGATCTTTACATAATTAGTCCTTAGTAATCTCAGACCACTCAAAAGCAATTATTCTACTGTATGCAGAAAGCTGTTTGCTTCAGCAATGAAAATACATCTTCCAAGAAGAATAGCGAAGGCTGAATAATAAAATAAATTTTGCTGTCTTCACTTCTACTCTGTTTTCATGGAATATAATTTGTTCTAGGATTTCTTGGTTTTTGTTTTTTTTTTTTTTTCTTTTATAAGTTAATGATGAGCTCAAACAAGTTTTTCTTTTGGTTGAATACCAGCATTATGTGCTCAGTTGAGATGGTTTATAGTCTAACCATGGGTCTTCCAATGAGTGTTTCAAATTGTCAGACCCAGTGAGCTTTTTTCCTGGTTTGGGTGATAAGAAGTTTTTTTTTCCTCTTAGATTCCTCTTGAGTTTGAACTACTCTCCATACTTTTGTAGTATCAGTAGCTGGCTTTGGACCTTAAAAAAAAGTGGTAACCAGCTTTTTTTCGTATGGTTTGATTGTGTACAATGTCATGCAACACTCAGGATAAAATACATACCTTTCTACAGAGTGTATTTTTATTGTTGCTAAACAGCATGAATATGGCTTTAAATAGCTTTATTATTCATTATTCTATCATGCATTCTTTATGGCTGAAGTCAGCTGCCCTCCCAGGGTCTCACTAGAATATATGCTAGGTAGCAAATAGGAGTATTTGACCAATGAGAAACATGAGATTGACCTTATGCTTTGATTTATTTCCAACAGGAAGAAAGTTTGTTAGCATCCTGATGCGTTTCTGGTATCTGAATGGTGCTAACCTACCTGATGAAGTACCAGGCGAAACCAAAGTTTTCCAGATTGTGTTTGGAGATGAAAGCACAAAAGAAAAGAGACATCTTTTAACAGCAAACTACGAGTAAGTTTACTTGTCCCTTTTTTTTCCTCCACATACATGGCCTAACTGTGTGGAAAGCAGTTTGGGAACTGGAGGCATTCACACTGTGCCAGTGCTGAACTCAGTATGTTTTAATTTATCTTGATTCTAATCTAAGTTAGTTCACATGCAGCTTTCCAGTTTTGGTTCTAGGGCCAAATTTTTTAAATACCCCTTAAAGTCATTATGTTATTACCTTGCTTCTGAGTTGACATTAATGGGAACTTTGTCAGGAAGAGCAATAGAGCACTGAATGAGGTTTCTGATCCTTTCCTATACTGCTTCTGCAGCTTTCGGGAAATAGGCCAATATCAGTTCTTATTTCCCATTTCTTGTAGCACAGCTAACAGCAATGCAGTCAAGCCAAGCAGTCAAGTGTGGAGCTGCTGGCTTGTTGCTTCCCACACGAAAGTCAGAACTGCAGTTAGCTGAAAAAGTAGCACGTGAAAGAGGAAATTATTTAGCCAAATTCTTTCTACAGAAATGCAGAACAAAGCAAGCATCACTTGCTGTTCAGATAATCCATGCCACTGATCCAATCCCTCAAAGCCCATGTTAGGTGGATGGATTTCCATAGAAATGCTTGTAAATAATGTCTGTGTTTGTGTACTGATGTCAGAGCAGTGCAGAAATATCTGCGCAGTTGGCAAAATGTATGGAAAATAACATTCTCAGAAGTTGGGAAAAGTGAGGATTTTTGTGTGAGAAATGCAATATAATCAATGACTTCTACACTCATGTTTGAAATGGAGAGACTATGGGGTCTAGTTGATGAGGAGCTCTGAAACAAAGGAAACACCCCGAGGACACCAGTGCTTTTTGCCTGGATGGATTTTTGTGGATCCATCCCTTAGGCGAATTCAGCATCTTCCTTAGAGTTGGAGGCTTCTGAGGCTCCATTAACCTCAAGAGCCTCCCCTTAAAGCCCTAAGTATCTTCCTAATCCCCAGCAGAGAGATCTTTGCAAGCGTGCATTCCTTCTGCAATTTACAGTGCTAACCTAAACTTGAATGGGCAAAGATACTACAGGGCTTGGAAGCCTAATCTTAAGTATTTGGGTGTCTGGAGAAGACAGTTTCCACGAGTGGATTTGCATGTAATTGCAAAGCGGGGAGGTTATACTGCTCTTGTCCACAATGTGCACGTTACTTGGGAGCATGAATATTCAGCTTGAAGTTCAGACTTGTCTTTAGATGACAAGCAGTCAAAACTGACCTGCTCAGGGAGGAAGGGAAGGCATTAATGACTGCAAAAGGAAGAGGAAGACTGAAAATAGGGGTGGATGTTTTCATGTCCCTATCAACAGCTGCAGAATTTTCTTTCAGGGAGATTCAGTACTACTGTTAGCTTGGTCTTTGATGTATTTCTGAAAATACATTACTTTTTAAAGTATAGTTCAGTAAAAATGAAAATTTTCAGGTAGAATGCATAGCATGTGATTTCCCTTTACAAAGCAGTTACCATCCCATTAAATGAAACCCTTTATTTAGAGGTGAAGATCTGCCACAAAGCTATATTCATGGTTACTGCTATGAAAACTGAGTGCTTTCTTGATGTCAGGGTCTTTGCTGTTGCTGCTTGATCCTGTCTGTGGGATCTGAACCGAAACACTCTGAAGTCAGTGTACTTTGTTTCTCACTATAGAATTAATTTTGATCTTCCATTTTGGGCATAAGCATCAGAGTAAGGAGTTTTTACAGGAATAACTTTGAAGTAAAATATTTCTTCATGATTTCTTGTTGGTATTAGTAGCTCTTTAAGGATCAGGTAAATTTTTAACAACTCTTCACTTACTGTCTTTCCTTTTCCAGGTTCCAAAGGGAATTCACAGAAGGAGCAAAACCAGACTGGACAATTACACGGATTGAACATCCAAGGCTATTAGAATAAATGCTTTCTACAGTCTTTTTATGTACCATTGTAAATGTTCTGATGTAACAAATACCAGGCTTTTTTTGGTCTCTTTTTTTCCCTTCCTGCCTTCTCCTCCAAAAGAGGAATGAATTTTGTATGTTCGATTTCCTGAAATTGTTTCTGAAACTTACACTATGCTGCAGCATTACAATAAAGCCTTTTCCCTGGAACAGGCTAGTACAAGTTTAATTGGTACTAATGCTCATCCAAGGCATTTACACAGCATAGTTTCACACGGGCTAGTATTACGGGTATGTTGACTTCTTACATTCTGAGAAGAAATGGTACTACTTGAAGATAAATTTATGTCTGGTGGCCCTTCTGAGTTATTTTCCTGTGTTTCTTTTTTTCCCTAGGGATTGTACAATATATATATGCAAGATGAAATAGAGGTAGATGGACTCCTTAGATTGTCTAGCCTCAGCAGTTCATTTTGAGGTAATCTTGCTTTTGAATATATTTGAGATTAAGGAAGTTGGAACCATTATCAGTATTTGGTACAGTATTGGAGTAAGAAAAAACTTCTAGCACTGCATTGGGAAAAAGGATCAAAGTGGTGTTTGTTTTTTTTTTTTTTGAAGTAAAACCAACATTCCTTTCAATTCGGTTACATACAGGCAATTCCAAGTTTAGAGGTTTATGAAAGAAAAATCAATCGAAAACATGAATTTAAAAGGAGACCTGATAGTGAAGCTAAATGAAGTCCTCTGTTTGAAATGCTTGTTGAAGAAGTGAGCAGATTGTTAAAATTAGATGTTGTAACTGAACAATTTCGCGATTCTGAGATTGTTTCTGAAACATGAGAGTCCTGGTGTAAGTACCTTGAGGTTTTTATATGCAGATCAACAGGAGATCATCATAGCAGGTTTTTTTTATCCCCATTTCAACTTTAAAGATAAAGCTAACTTTCTACCCAGGCATGTTGTAGAGATTCGTGCAGTGTTTTGAAAGTATGAAGTGTAATTACTGTGATTCACAGTAGTTGTGATTGAAAGGTATAAATTACATTTTCTGTAGTTCAGCTCTTTTGATGCAGTGATTTAATGAGAAGAATGTTTAAAGCTTATCAACAAGTTTTTTTATGTCACATCTTGGCAAAACAATTATGGTAATTTTTTTTGCCTTAGCAGCAGCATCCTGGCCTTATAATGGAGAATTTGTGATTTGTCCTCTGGACAAAGTTCGGTGATGACAGAGAGCCTTGTCTTCAGGGGAGAAACAAAATTCTGTATTTAAAATTATACATAGCCATTTTGTACACAGTCAATCTGGAAAAGTTTGAGGCAAAGCGAAAAATATTGGAGTGATGAGTAGCATGCCCAGTTTGGCCACTGAATGATGTGCTGCAAGAAGCTGCTATCGGATGTATTTGACATAGTAACAGGAGAAACAAGCAGAACACTAGTGAAGTGTGCAGATGCACTTCTAAAAGGAGTCATTATTATGGAGCAAAAGAAGACAAAAGCCAGTGCAGCCATCTTTATATTCAGGACATCTGCTTTCACATTTAAGTAACAGAGGTCTATCTAGAAATGCTGGTATGTCTTAATTTTTAATTTGGGTTACTTTATTAGTACCTTTTTTGTTATATTTGATATATCAAAACAGGAGTGTCTGTCATGACTCATGAGGGGTTACCCTTTTACTAGCGAGTGCTCCATTTTTTGTAGCAAAGGCAGAGTAGAAAGTTCTGTATGACTAACAATGAAAATAATTTTTTTTTTGTTTTGCTCACTATAAAATTGTGACTTGATAGGAACATGCTCCAAATTGATGATAACACAGTTTTGCTGAAGAAAAAAAGATGTCATTGGAAATTTACATGTGCTATTTTGTTCTTTCAAAGTTGTGTTTGTCTTGTGGGTTGGAAGGGGGGACAGCTGTTGGATGTTTGGGTATTTTTCCCCTCTAATCTTAATTTTAAAAATGATCCTGGAGACTACCACTCTCCATCAGATGCAGAACTGCCCATGGCCTTATTGCACCATAAATAAATTGGAAAGGCACATAAATTACTAAGCTTACTGTACTGGAAAGTGGTTTGCTTCCACAGTGAATAAAACTGGTGTAATTAAAGTGGACTTGGAGACTAATATTGGCTTCAGAAAAAAAATCACCAGCCCACCCAAAAAAAAACACCACAAAACAACCCCAAACCCAGCTTGGAAGGAATGGGCAAATGTACATCTTGAAGAAGAGAACATTGAAGTTTACAGGAAGCTTTGACTCCTTTTTTCCCTGCCATCCATTAATTATCTGTCATAAATCTGATCGTCATAGCAATTAATCAGACTGAAGTGAATGTCACTGAAGGGTGTTTGTCATCTTATGGCATCCACATTTTTTCTTGTGGAAATACTTTTCTTCCATGTTGCTTGTTCAAGCAAAACAGGAGCTTCTCGTTTCTGCTTTGGCCGCCAAAAGTACTTACCCAAACCTCTGATTATCTAAGATAAGAAATGTATTTAGTGTCTTCAAGCTAGCTCCTAGTGAATACTATTTCTATATACTATCAAGGTTGTCCGAAATTCTCATGGCAAAAAGGATGAGTAAAGGGTTAAGTTTGCTTCATCTTGATCTAAGACAAAGATGGAGGAGAATATTGTCTTGTAAGTTGGGGATTTCCAGTGCTGCCATTCAAACACTTTACTCTTAAAAATCATAATACTAACTTAAGTGTTACAGAATTTTAAAAAAGAGCTAAAGAAAGTGTTTTATTAGAAACATCTTCATGATTTGGGAGTAATGATGCTGAACAGGGAACAATAGAATGATGTGGGGATCTCTGTGTCACAGTATGCTAGTGCTCCCAAATTCTCTTGCTGATTTGTCCCAGACATCATTTTAGAAATCACAGTGTGTAAGGATTTGGGTGTGCTTTATTTCCCTTCCACCTCCATGCCTGACTTCCATTTCTGTTGCTTTAAGTCAGGGGGACAAGTACAATTGTAGTTATGGTGTACAGCCTGTAAATCCCCATACATACCCATCTAATATTTGCAGTTTTAGCCTGTAAACGTCTTCATTCAGACCCCAGTAATTCTTGAAAGCAATGTTGCCAGGTTTGATGGTGATTTTTAGGGTAAAATTCATATCTCTATTAGCAACACTGACATTTCTGATTCATATGCAGAACAGGGAGGGGACGAGGTATCTGGACTACACTTGAACTGGGGATGGAGATTCAAAGTACCACATTCTTCTCCCCTGGGCGAAATCGAAATCATGTTTCTTTAGGTTCATGTGGAGTTTGGGAAGCCTTTATTTATTTATTTGTTCATCTAAAAACTGTGGTTATGTTTACTAATTACTGACAGCTGCTTGACACACTTTCACTGCATGTGTCTAAATCTTGACAAGCACTGATTAAATCTGGCCAACATAAAACCCATTAATTTGCACACCCCACTCACCAGTAGATGGCCTTGGTCACAAAGATATTGTGGCTGAGAAGTGACTGGCATTAATGAGAGTGTAAGAGGGATAATGAATAAAATGGTAGAGGCATTGATTCTCATTTAAGTGCTATTTAAATCATTTAGACTTGTCTTATTAAAAAGTCTTGATATTCTTACTGGCTTTCATCCTGAGTCAACGATAGCGTCTTGTGTTCTCTCTGCAGTGCTTGCTCATTTTAAAGTGGCAATTTAACAGCATTCTTAATGTGGGAATTCACATGGGCACCTTAGTGTCTGACAGTAGCAAACCTTAGTTTTATATTCACATTTTAAAGTATGTTTATCATGTTGATTGTGGTCCCTTTCCCTTCATTCCCAGCATTGTCTGATTAATTAGGGGGCCGCGTTCAATTTTCTCCAGTTTTTAAAGCATGTTCAAGCTTGACCTTACCTTCACTTCAGGTTATATTTAATTAATTATTTTCAGGTGTTATGGCTAGAAAGCTGTTTTGTCACAATAATGATCATAGTCCTTCAAAACTTCAAGTCCTGTTTCTCTTTTTAGTTGCGTGGTTGTTGTGGTTTAACCCCAGCCAGCAACTAAGCACCGTGCAGCTGCTCACTCACTCCCCCCCACCCAGTAGAATCAGAAAGAAAAAGGTAAAATTTGTGGGTTGAGATGAGAACAGGTTAATAGAACAGAAAGGAAGAAATTAATAATGATAATAATAACAATAGTAAAATGACAATAGTAAAATAATTGGAATATACAAAACAAGTGATGCACAATGCAATTGCTCACCACTCATGGACTGACACCCAGTTAGTTCCCAAGCAGTGATTCTCCCCTCAGGCCAGCTCCCCTCAGTTTATATACTGGCCATGATGTCACATGGTATGGAATATCCCTTTGGCCAGTTTGGGTCAGCTGTCCTGGTTGTGTCCCCTCCCAAATTCTTGTGCCCCTCCAGCCTTCTTGCTGGCTGGGCTTGAGAAGCTGAAAAATCCTTGACTTAGTCTAAACATTACTTGGCAACAACTGAAAACATCAGTGTGTTATCAACATTCTTCACATACTGAACCCAAGACATAACACTATACCAGCTACTAGGAAGAAAATTAACTCTATCCCAGCTGAAACCAGGACAGTGGTTAAACTTGCTTTCTGCCCCATGTGCCTCATTGGCTACAGGTGGGGGGGCCTTTGAGACTCCTTGCAGGCTGTAGTCACATGATGGTTCCCAGCTTCTGTGAGATGGAATACAAGTGTGTGTAGTGAGAAGTGTTTTCGGTTTTGTTCCTCTCTCATCTATGGATATGACAGTTGATCTCTAATCGTTGGACCATGGGCGGGCAGAGGAAGAGGTACTCGGCTGTTAAAAAAGCAAGCATTGCCTACACAGCTGTGCTTTTGCTCTTCTAAGGGAAAGGTAGCTGGGTCAAATGGAGTTGCACAGTGAGTACTGACAACAGTAAGTCATAGGGATTTCCCTCCTTGTCTTTTCCCTTTTTTTTGCGTTGCTGATGTGCTGTTCTCTTGGGGTTTTTTTACAGTCCTGCCAAATAGGGTGGAGGTTGAGTAAGTCACTGTACATTTGCAGCACTGTTGAAAATGTCTCCTTTGTCACAACTCTGTCTCTTACGTGTATTTTGTCTGAATTCAGTGATGTATGCTTTTCCTAGCGTAAGGTCCTCCTGTTGAAGTTGATGGGGAAACTGTCATGTATTTTAATGGGAGCAGACTGCAACTTTTTTTACTGCCTTTGAAGTTACTCTGTCAGAAATAGAGATGAGCTATAATTAGATACACTGTAGTGTCTCTTGTGTGCCATTTTCTCCCTCCTCTGCTGTCACAGAACAAGACTTTTGATAGTGAGCTTCATGCTGTAGTGCTTGCGATCTGTGAGGGAAAGGAGCAGGACAAGCAAAGCAAAGTACATGTATAAGCAAGGTCAGATTATGGTTGTGTTAGACTGCCAGGACAAGATTGTCCACGTGGAAAAATCTGCCTTTTTGGTGTTGGAGATCTTCTATCCCCAATTTGCTATTGTTGCACCTGGTAGAGGAGATGGCATTTCACCAAGCACGCAGCTCTTTGCTTTAAGGACATGGGAGATTTGGCACATATAGGGAAACAAGTGGTGACTTGAATGTTCCTCTAAATTATATTTTGCAGTTGACGGTAACCTTTTACATAACCAGCTATACTTCTAGCCTGATTTATGTATGAGGGAAGTTGGGGAGGTGTGGGAGAGGCTGCCCAGGTAAAGCTGTGGTAAATCAGCGCAGCTACAGGCTGTCTCTGCCTTGCACTAATTAGCAGCTGGCACATCCCTAGGAATCAGGAATGAAAAAGGGGAGGGGTGGAAATGCTTTGATAATCCCTCTCTTCTGAACTTTCTGGAACTATTTAGCAAGTGCAGCATCCATAACTTAATTACCAGCTGCCGAGTCTGGAAACTAAAGTTTCAGTGGTGCAATTAGATTAAGTGGGTAGCCTTGTACAAAGCCCGTGGGTCTGTCAGAGTGTCAGTTTCTGTGCTTGCTGGTGGTGTTACGCTGTTTGAGGACCTTCAAGCTTCTTATCTCTAGTACAGCCTAACAAGGTCATTACTTGTGATGTTATATTTTTGTAATGTGTGTATCATTTTATAAACTGAGAACTGATGAATATAAATAATGGTTTGGGGGATTTTTTTAATATACTTTCAGAGGGAACAGGGTTGAGGGACTGCAATGTAAAGTGAAGAGCAAGCCTAATGAAAATGAATTTGTGTAGTCCATAACTCATGTCATGCAAGGCATTGACCATTAAACAGGTGAACATCTAATCACTGCTGGCTTGACCGGGGTGGAAATTAAGTCATGAAGAGATCTACCTTAGATTGGCAGCTGCCTGAAATCTCTTATTTCTTGTATGTTCAAAGTACATATATTATTAAAATCTGTAATGTGCTTAGTCAGGCACTTTGTCCTTTTTAATTACCAATGGGGTGACTGTCCCTTGAGTCTATCTCAGGCTCAGCCCCCTACAGCAGAACATTCTGAGCTGTTAGCCTGTTCCCTACATTTTTGTCATTAGTGTCATTTAAGTCACCCTTTTTTCTCTGAGATAAGAGGGTTTTTTTCATCAGGTAGAACAATAGAGAAATCACTGATCCTCTGGGTGTGGTGTGCACTGCTTGTTGGTAGAGGTTAGGATTTTCATTATTTATACACAGAATTCTGTATGGACTTCTGCTGAGAAGTGCTTTCAGAAGACATCATTCCTGCTGTTGTAGTTCAATCTCTGCCTATGAAAGCATGGTGCAACCTGGTGCTGAGAGAATTAAACTGTGTGATTTCACCGTTGCCATAAGCTTCCAGCCCTCTGTCCAAGAGGATAGTAAAACATTTGTACAAGTACTTGTAAAGATAGTAGACTCATTGTGGCTTGGCTTGTAAGCTATTAGATTGTGTAGCTCCTTAAAAGTTTCAGAAGCAAATTGACAGATCATATTTTGAGTCTGAATTTATATCAGCCTTCAGCTGCATTAAAACAGTAATTATAATAAAATCTTAGCTAGTGTGATTTCTGCTGTAAGGGAGTGCTTTTTCTGCTATCACTCACATTATACTGTGGTGGGTTTTGTTTGTTTGTATTTTGGTTTTTATTCTCTCCTAAACACCAGCAGTTAGTCAGGGCTGAAGAAAGTGTTCCATTGCTGAGAGATAATATAGACATCTAAGGGAAAGTGGTTTCTTTATCTGGTCAGTCATTCTTAAATGTTTCATATTCTACTTGCAGATTCTGGATTGGAAAAAGCTTTTTTTGAATGCCAGATTGGTAAGGTTCACTATCTTTCTCTGCAGTGGAAGCTGTTGTTTCCTGATGGAATCATATGTGTGTGTTTTGCCCAGTTTTCTGCCAGAACAGTGTCCCTAGGTACAGCTTGTGCTGCAGGGTCTCCTGCAGTGTACAATTTAATCTCTTGCTTTCATTTCACTGAAGTATATGGATTTTGGCAGGGGTAGCTGGGTGAAAGTTAGTGCCTGCATTATGTTCAAGATCTGCTTAAGGGATCTAATGGCTCCTTCTGGCAAAATCTGTGAAATTATAATAGCAGAAGTAGAGAGAGGAAGGGGATCAAAGGTGGATGGTAATGCAAGATTCATATAAAGAGGAAGCTGTATGTGTTCTGACTCTAGAGCAGAAGCTGTAACAGCCCTGAAATAGAAATAAGTTTAGAAAAACTGAGCAAAATAAAAACATTGTAAGAAGGTCAGTGTTCTGACTGAATGTTGTTATCTAGCTGCTCACCTCTGCTAAAAGGTAGGTGAGTATTAATTTTTCTCAGAAATTTCAGTGTTGTACTTGTCAGGACACTACCTCAAAATCCTATAAGAAATTTTTTCCACTAGCGTATTGGCAACCTAAATAGACAATAGAATTTGTCTTGATTGTATGGTAAAAGTAGGATAATATCTGTGTTATCAGGAAGAAACTAAGTCTAGAGGATTTACAATGACTTGCCTCAGTTGTGAGGGAAGTTGTCAGAAAACTTCAAAATGTGAAGATACATCTGCTGAAGCCTTCATGCAAGACCCTGGGTTACTTCTCTTTAGCAGCAGTCAGTGCCTTCTCATGAGACCGATATATTCAGTCTGCAGTCAAATGGCCTTCTTGCTTTTCTACTTACTTTCACACAACCCTCTTCTTTCCTAACCTTCTTGCAGATGGAGCATTTATACAGTGGCTAGTTCAGGTTAGCAGGTGATACTCATTTGCAGATGCATTAATCTCATTGGAGTCCCAGAAAAAACATTTAATTGTCTTTTCTCAAACATCTCAGTGTCTCTAATAGACCAACCAGAGCTGAGTACACCGCTGCAAATAAGCCTGCTGTATTTCTCTGGTGTTGGAATAATTTCCTCTAAATTCATACTTTTGTTTAAGTATTCTCCAGCTTGGTTTGCAGGATCTCATTTTTCCTGTTAAGCATAGTAGCAAAGAGTACTTGAGATTTCTCCACAGCATTGTTTCTCACCCTGTGTGTGACCAGCAAGGACTTCTTTCCTTGTGTCATTGGACAAAAAACCCCAATGAAATATTACCACCATAGTCTCTTTTCACTTTGTTTTTAACCCTGTGTGTTCCTGGTCTTTCTACTATATTCAGTACGTTCTTCTCTTCTTGTTCCTTTTGCTTTCTTTATGGTGCATTACGTGATGATTTCTTTCATCCTGTGCCCAGAAAAAAAACAAACCAAACCTGTGTTTCAAAGATTATGCCCAAAGCTACTTTATAAAAAAAAAAAAAGGTGGTAAGTTTGCTGATTCAGACATGCAAAAAATGCCAGAGGAAGGCCAGCATTAGTTTCCTGTTCTCAGATTTTCATGAGCTCTTATCTTGCTGCTTGTCTGCATGTCTCTGCTGGGGCAGGCATAGCTGTGTCACTTGAAGTCAAGGCCTGTCTGGATGCAAGTGATTCTGAAAATTGACCAGAGTACCCTGTCACAGTGCATGCCCCCTCCCGCACAGGTCTCTAGTCATATTCTTCTTACATAAATCGATATCCTAACTCTCAATATGGTTTATTTGATATGTAAAATTTCTATGTCCATTCAAGCACTAATCCAGCCAGTTATTTGAGCACAAAAGACCTAATTGTTTGCTTTAGCTTCTGTGCTGCTTTACTAAGATAATGCCCCTGTAACTTATATTTACATGATCTTTTCTTACTGCTACAATTTTTCTTGAACTTTCACTAGACATCTACTTAAAGAACTTTCCCTGTGCCATCTGGGTGTAGAATGAGCTACAAAGCAGAAAGGATTTTAAGAGGATTCAATTAGATATCTAGTGTTGCTTTCTTGCTTCTCAGCTAGTTTGCTGGACTTTGTAGGAGCTGTTGTGGGGGAGTTTCGAATTGCTTTCTCATCTCTTAAATTTCTTGTTTGCATTCACAACAGGCTGCCTGTTTTAGTAGTCTTCTATATTTCTCTCTAGTGGACTATATTTCCTGTTTTCTTTGTGAACAGCACCATATGTAACTGTTTTACCATTCTTTCTTTCTTCCTGAATGATTTGGGAACTATTTTGGAGCTTTTATCCAGATATACATCCCTCTCCCAAGTGTGTCAGCTCTCCATGTTCCCAAGTTAGTCCTGAACAAGACTGGTTTGAAATCCACATATGTTCTTTCAGATATTTTCATTTTCCTTCCCACATTTCTGCTGCATTTCTTGGTGAAGTCTTGACAGCACTATTGCAGTATGCCTTTACTGACTCCACAGCAATTTGGAACATACAGGTATCTGAGGGAAGTGACTTGATGCTGTCACTTTCGGTGTTTTTAAACTGGTAGTTCTGATTAGTGATGAAGACCACATGTAGATACGTGGTCTTGATGGGTTTTGTTTGGGTTATTGGTTTTTTGTTCATTTGTTTGGGTTTGTTGTGGGGGTTTTTTTGTTTGTTGTTTTGGGTTGGGGTTTTTTTTTTCCAAATGCTGCATCCAACATAAAGTTTCATAAAGTAAATCACTGAATAAATTTGTAACTTCTGTCATCAGGGCCCTAAATGCCTGAGGTGCTTCCTGCTTCATATTCACAGAGCTGAAGTTGCACATAATTAAAAACCTGTCATTTCAGCATGAATTGTTTTATTGAGTCATATTTTATTCACAGGCCTTTCTCATTCAAGGTTCTCTAGTATGCACGTTAGTCCTACAGTCTGCTGTAGCAGCTTAACTTAGATTAATTTGTTATGCTCCTTAGTTTGTGAAATAGCTCTGGTTTTGAGTTTTAGCTTCTGTTTTCCATGCTTTCTCCTTCTTTTTTTTTTTTTTTTCTTCCCCCTAGAAATTGTCCAGAAAGATTGTATTTTCAGTGCATATTTGAATGTCTGGTCCTAAATGAAGATCCTAAATAGGAAACACTGTATGTGTTCAGGGGATTTAAATGTAGCATGGTTATTACCACTTGCTTAAATAGCTTTTTATAATTTCCATCCTATTATTCTCAATGTCTTGTTCCATCCTAGTATTCTTAATGCTGATTTCCACCAATGCAGACAAGAGCAACACCAAGTAAATGTGGAAGAAAAGTCACTTTGGGAATACAGGAGTATTGTCCCTGGGCAGAGAGTACTAAGGAGAGATGGATTTTGTCCATTTTGTTTCGTCTTCCTAGCCAAGAGCAGACTGTGCTGCATGGAATTTCTTTAGACAGTGTGCAAGCTACTGCATGATTAATGTTATACTGGGATGGGTCTGCCAAAATCCTTAAACCATGCACTGTAGAGCTGTGTGTGGGCATCCTTAGGCAGCTTTTAAAATAAAAGGCACCAAAGGAAGTCGCCATGTGGCATAAGGCATAAACACTTCAGGGGGGTCAGAAGGCATGTGCAAATATATGACATGCTGGCAAAATAATCCTGGTGTTTAAAGTATTGTTCCCATTTTTCCTCACCTTCCTCATGCTTAGTTCTCAGGTGTAATGAAATTCCTAAAGAACAACTGCCCTTTATGCTTGCTGCACTGCTTCATATTTTCCTGGGTATATGGCTTTTTAACCAGCTCACAACCAGTGGTGTAACAGTACATATCATGCGCTAACCCCTCAGTGTATTTGTAATGAGGATAAGGTACAGAAACCTAAGGTATTTATCGCTCCTAAAAAGGTGTTGTATACATACAGAAATGTTAATGTATGTATGCCCTGTAAGTCAACCATTGTAACTGGTCTTTCTAAATCACTAAGAAATGAAAAACCTGTTTTGCATGCAGCTTTCAGAGCATGTAATATGTTCGTTTACAGATGGAAAGGGATGGGTGGAGGAGGTCTTGAATATCCAGGTTCACTTCCTGAGCTGACAAGAGAATGCAGTTCTCCAGTCTCAGCCTAGTGTAGTTTCTGTCGGGTCACAGTCTACCTCTGGTATTTGTGCTTCATTAGCATGTGCTTTTAAAGCATGCATTTTGCTTGTTTGAGGCCTGATGGCTCTATTTTTCCAAAGGCCTGTGTACCTAGGGTTTTTCAGTGAGTTAGTGAATGGTATTAGGCAGTTGCACTACTGAAGTCAGCTCGCATAAGACATGACTCAAAACCTATTCAGTCTTATAAATGACTCCCTTTGATTTCAGCATGCTTCAAAATAGGCTGTGATTCACTTAGAGGAGCCTGGACACTCAACAATATAAGGTGCTGCTGAGTGTACTAGCCCCAGTCCTACCAAATATTCCGTAGAAGTACCACGGATTGCATAGTTTTACTCTTGCTTTTAAGTTTTGTTGGTTGGTTGGGGTATTTTGTTTTGGTTTTTTCAGAATTATGACCAGAGTGCCTGTCACATTATGTACTTTATAATTCCAGTTTTAGATTCCTTTTGTAAATCTGAGCATCAGTTTCCCAGTTTGCTAAGTTTCCTATACTCAGAACGTGTTCTTAGAGTCTTACTGTGCATGTTGCTTTGTCACAGAGCAGGAACAGTGACTTTTCTGTCTTCACTGAGTGCAGTCCAAAGCCCAGCTTTGCATGAAACCAGACCTGTTCTACCCTAGCATAGTCTTGGAGCAGTAAAGTAGTCTCTGT
This sequence comes from Buteo buteo, assembly GCF_964188355.1. Classification (NCBI taxonomy): domain Eukaryota; kingdom Metazoa; phylum Chordata; class Aves; order Accipitriformes; family Accipitridae; genus Buteo; species Buteo buteo. The sequence continues at coordinate 23,083,703 of NC_134175.1, forward strand.
GGTGTTACATGGGGGACAGCCTGGCTGCCCAGAGCAGCAGAGCTCTCTGAGCCAGCCCTCTCCATGAATCAAATTGCCCAGTGTTTGTGCTTCAAATACTTCCCTGACCTATATATTAGACTAAAGCTTCCTGTTCTAATATTGATTTAAGTCTTAAGTATCAGTGCTTACTTTTCTACATTATAATTCTCTTTCCTATTTAACAGTCCTTTGGGATATGCGGAGGGCCAAAGTCAGACCTTCCTGGCAGTCAAGATGGTGTGGGGGGGCAGGGAGGGAAGGCATGTGCAGGACATTGATGAAAAGAGGCAGAGCTTGAATTACAGTGCAACACATCAAGTACTTTGGTTCAGCAATCAAATTGTGTACCGTACTACTTGCCAAAATAGATGAAACGCAGCGCTCTCTTGCAAGCTCTCTCCTGCATTTGTTAGCTTACCTTAAAGCTTCATCATATTTATAAGCTTTGACTTAGACTTCTCATTAACTGTCATCAGAAAACTAGAAAAGGACAGTAGAAGGTACTTCTTGCTTCATGTAGCTCTCTGGTTAACAGCTGTGCCTCTTGGAGAAAAGAATAAATAGCCAGTGGTGATAAAAACTCACCATGCTGACCCTCATGAGCAAAGAGTACTGCTGCAGCATGTGCTTCTTCTCCCCAGCATCCTCATGTGGCAGCCATCAGCACAATGCTTCTAAGTGCTCCACACTGCAAATAATTTAATGATGGGCAAAGAAAGGTTTACTCCTCTCCTCTCCTTCCCCTCCCCCCACCCCTTGGCTACTTCTTCCCTCTGTTACTTCTTTGCTGGTTTTAATTTTTAAAATGTCCTGGACTGGGCTCCCAAAGGAGTACAGAATGCTCAGAAGTCATTGGGTTCTTTGCTCAGACACCAGCCTGGTCCAGCAGTCATGAGCTTTGTGAAAGTGTGAGAAATCATTTATATTCTGTCTCTGCATGTGACCAGCCCTGCAGTACAGGGTTGTAGGGGTGTGCGTTCTTTCAGCAGTAGTTCTCCCTCGTGGAGCCTAGTCTCTACTGTTTAACCAGTGCTTGGGCAGCCTGGTGTCCCCAAATGAATCTTGTTACATTAGACCATCATCTGCATGGTTGTTGGCAACCTGCTATTGCATACTAATCTTTCTCCTCAGTTTTTTGTTGTTGTTGTTCTGATCCAATATTGCTGACCACAAGCAGTCAAAAATGATGGTAATGGCTTAATATTTGTAAAACAAGCTAAGCTCTGAGATCTGACTGCTTTTGGTTAGTTTTATTCTGGTTTTCTGAGCTTGTATGCTCATTAAAGGCATATTTTTTTGAAGCTTCAATGTCACAGAGAAAAGACTAGGAACGTGTATCTTCCAGTGCCACTGAGACTCCCCAGTTCAGATGCTTGTAGGAAATGGGGGTTTAGGATCCATGTGAGGCATGATAACAATCACAGGAGTCAATAACAGCGCTTACTCATGTTTGCAGGTAAAGACAATACACAAGCATGAGCTAGTTGACCAGCCCTGCCTGTGAAAACAAAAAAAAGGGCTTTAGATCTTTTCATCTGTGTGTTGGCATTTAAGAGTCTCTTTTCCTTTTTGTAAGTGGCATATGCCTTACTTTAAGGAGGTAGTGGCATTCTTGTCCAAACTGTAAGTCAAAGCCATCTAAATGCAATTGTACTAACTGCTGTCTCCTGAGGCTTAAACTTTTCCACCTTTTCTGGTTAAGAGAGGTTTTACAGTACTATAAGGAGTTTATCCTGTGTGCTTTCTTCAGTCCTATTTAGGAAGAGAAAGCATTTCTAGTCCTCCCAACACAGGAGAATTTGAATGTACGGGGAACACTGACAGTCTCTCAGTATTCCCCTTCAATATATATTTTATGTATATAAAACTATTAACAAAACTCCCCACAACTTACTAAAACTACATCTTCCATAAGGCTAGAATTCATAAGAGTCCCTTGGGTATAAGCAAGATCATCACCCAACCATTACTTTTTCTGGTACGAAGCTCAGAGTGCAGGAGGATGTTCTTGTATGATGAACTGTTCCTCAAAATGTTTGGTGTATGTGCAAATGAAAAAAAGGATGCCTTGGTATTTAAAGTACCCAGTTTGTGTTCCCCTATCTAGAGTATTACAGACGATTTTTGTAATCATTAGAGAATTTACTTCTCACTAAACAAAAAGGTAGGCTATGCAATGAAACTGGATCACTTTTTTCAATGAACAGAAAATCCTCTTGACCAGTTTAGTTCCTGCCCTAGAATAAAATCTGTATAATTCACCTCTACTCGTGGGTTTATACACTTAAACACATCTGTGGAAGGCTGGAGGAACTAACAAGGATTCTGAAGTAATATAGGGAATTTTTAAGAATAAATTCCAAACCCTCAGCCTGCCTGTTACCTGGAATTTGTTACCACTTCTAAAGATTTGACTGAAAGAGGAAGGCCCCCAAACTGAGAAAGGTTTATTTGGGGTAGCTTAAGATAACTGGGATCAAATTAAGAATGTTATTATTGGCTAACGTGACTGTTAGAAGATCTGGAAGGGAGTTATCTTGATGACCGTAAAGCTGTGCTTCTGGCTGCCTGAGTAAGTAAACATCCCTATGTGGAGGTCAATGTGTCGCTGTTTTTAGTTACAATGGAAATTCCAGTTGGTAAATCTGTTTTGTGTCTCTCTTCAAAAGCCATCTTACTGTCTTACATTTATTCCTTTAAAAAAAATAAACCTCCTTTTTTCTACAAGACAGTCACAGTTTTTTCTGGACACTAATTTTAGCATTATCCATTTAAGATGCTTATGGGAAGGATGTTGGAGAGACTCGGTGGATGGGAGTGTTGGTTTGAAGCTATCAGTCAGTTGCAGTCCTAGGTTTTGAGATGGAAAGTTTCAAGCTATGCAAGACCCAGACTCTCTTCTGACCTCTACCAGCCAGGCCATCAGCTTGTCTAGTTTGTAATAAAGGGGGTCAGAACAGACGTGGTGGATCTCTTCTCCCTGAAGTGATTGTATTTCACATGGTTGAGGCAGCAGAGGCAAGGAATGGAGCAACAGTGTTTCAGCCAAACTGGCTTGGGTTAGGGAACCTTTCCTGGAAAAATAAATGAAGCACCAGGATGTAATGAGCATAGCTCATGGAAAGGAAACTGCTTCAAAATGCTGCAAGGAACAATTCGGCATCAGTTGTGGCAGACATTTCTGCATGATTCTCCTAAATGTCTCCTTGTGATTAGACTGCATTGTCACAGGCTGAAGAAGAAAGAGAATCTTGAAAGACAGTTTTGGAAAGTTTTTATTGTTTCTGTATGGAAAGCATATGTTTTTCCTTAGCATTGCAGTTACATTCTGTGAGTCTGCATGCACTAACTTGAATTGACTGTTTATGAAGAATATGAAATGCTCCCTGGTGGTAGCATTTATCCACTCCTTGTTTTCTTCCAGGGAAATGAATTGCCTTTCTAGTAAACATTGTTCCTGGAGCTGGAAGTATCAGGGAAAAGGAGTTTGTGTGTGGGCTCTTTGATATTCCCTGAATCTGCAAAATACCATTGTGCCACACATCTAAAAGATTCTACCTGCATTCTTGCTTAGAAGGGAAAAGGAAGTTTTACTGAGGAGCAAGGAAGAACTCTCACAAGGATGAGGAAAATATCACAATGTAAAATACCTCTAAAATGACAAGACCTGGTAGTGAGACACTGAGGTATTTGCACTTCATAATGTCATGATTAATTGCACAGGATTACGATGTAAAGCTGAAGTCTGTCCTTCTGCCAAGGTTTTTGCCTAAACTAATGCTTTTGATGTTCTCAGTACAGGCTATTGCTATGAATGCTGTACAAAGTCACACATCCCTTAAAAGACTGAGGAGTGCAATTATCTCTAGTTATAGATGTGAACAATGAGGCTGACATTATGAACTGTCCAACGCTAAGTTGTTTTGTTCATTTGCTTGCTTGCTCGTGTTACGAGCTCAGTGAAGTTAGCTTCCTTAAAACATTTCTTTGAATCAGGCAGAAGGCACCAATGCTGTCTTTGACTTGAAATTTAAAAAATATCGAACTCTGGAGGAATGGATGTGCACATGACTTTTTCATTGTTTTGCATTAAAAATCAGGTGTTTTTAATTTAGACCAAAATAATCTTTGCTGTACCTTAGAGATAACTTTAGCCTTGTATATTTACAGAATTAGCCTGTAGTTAATTCATGCTGGTGCTAGGAAAAAGTATGCAAGCACTGAAGTAGTTTAACCAAAAATACGTAAATAGTTTGCTGTTTTGATAACCACCATGTTTTTCCATCACAATGAAGAATAGTCTTACGAACCTCTCATGTTTGATGATCACAATGTCAAAAGCTTTGTGGGGTAAGTAAAGCAGATGACTTAACTTTTTTGTAGTATTTACTCGCTTATCAGCATACACGTATGCAGAAGAAAAATGCAACTTGCATAATATTTTAAAGTTTAACTCTTTGTATGCATATCTCTGCCAATCAGTATCTGAAAATTAAGAACCTGGTTTATGGTTAAAAGAAGGTAAGTTGTTTCATTGTTCCCTTTCCACACCAGCCACTTTGAAGTCCTTTATGTTGCTTCCATTATGCAAAATTGTGGATACCCAGGAAACAGAAACACTGTCCTCTGCTTTATCAAGTGACCTGTCACAGGTGACATAATTGTCAGTGCTCTTGTTACCATGAACAAACGGTTTTGTACATGAACAATGTTGATAATATATTTATAGCAAACATATTTAATTCGGAGAAAATTCATAAGCAAAAATATGCCCACCTGCATGGTTTTTTTGTTTTGTTCCAAGTGATTTGTCACAGCTGTAGACATTTACAGAAGTGTTTATAAGTGGCTACAAACTAATACTTCTTTTCTTACAAAATTTGATAAGGATAATCTTACTTTGATCTTGGAAGTTTTTGTAATCAGTAAGGTTGACAGGGATTATTTCACCCTTCTGTGAATAATATTAGAAAGTTTCATAAAGCAGTGCAACTGTTTAGAAATGGAAATGCTATATAATTGTAGAAATCGTAGGCAAAATTTAAGTTGGCAGACAGCTCTCAGTGCAGGTTGAAATGTTGCAAGGTCACTGTGTCCTACCTGCCTATTATTTACTGAAAGAATAATTCCTGGAATCCTTGATTGTGGTCAGAAACATGAACTTCTTATCCGAAAGTCAACATGTGTCAGTGTGATGCCTTTAACACTACATTTTGGGATTAGATCTTGATGAAAAGTGAGAAAGACCTGAAGGTTCATCTTAATAAAAAGGTTTCAGGCACTTTCTTTTCCCTGATATTTGGTCAAATACATTTCAAAATGTCTCTTTAACTAAAACTCATTTTTCCTTGTAGTAATGTATTATAAATAAATTTTAAGAACTCAAACAATAGTGAGGAGAGTAGGCTTGAATGATGACCAAGTATCTTTTCCCTTTCTCTGGGTTTATGTGGAAGAAATATATCTATTGCTCTGGATTTGTATACCTGACAACAGTGTATAAATGGTGTTTAGGAATCTTCTTCAGAATTGCATGTTATATACCAGTCCTGCCATATTCTCAAAACCTCACAAGCGTAGGAAATAAAATGTACTTCCACCACTCTCTGAATGTTAGTAAGGATTACTTGTTTCCATCACAAGCTAGGGAGCAGTTCCAGAGGCGGGCTTTGAGAGGGGGCTCAACATGTTGCCAGCAAGTTTGGAGCATGTGGTGCCTCTTTAAAATCCCTTCTTGGAGAAGAATGATACTTAAAATAGACTCCTTTTCTGTAACACCATATGTAAGCTATTATCAATCAAAACTTTTCCAAACTCATTGTTCAGCATTCTATAAAGGGAACCTTCTCAAGCAGCAGGCAGCCACCACCTCGTGAAACGCAGAGGAAATGTGCTCAAAACAAGGAAGGAGTCCTCCATTTTAAAACCCAGAGAAGGGTTTAGAGGTACAAGCAAACAAGTTTCTTATTATTGTGTTTATGTATTTTAATCTCTATCAATGTGCCTCTTTAATCTAAAAATATAAAATCATGCGATGTTATTCTGAAGAAGAGAGCCCTCTTGTTCTGGTTATTTTTTTGCTGTGTTTTATAAGAAGCTAGACAGTGGTTTATTATTGAAGTTGTAGTTAATCTTAGTAACTTAATAAAGAAACAGGAAAATTTTGATGTTAAGTGCAAAGCAAGCTCTTCCTTTGCCTGTTCAATACAAAAGCATACAGTTTATGAAGCTCTAATTCCCTTGTCTTACACTGCTTGTCTGCATAGTGTAAGCAGCACAGAGAAGGTAGGCTGCCTGTTGGCAGTACCTCGTGGCCACCACCATTCAGAGTCTGAGGAGCAGTTCTGGCTTAGCAAGCGGTTCTGGGCATGGGGCAGAGCTGGTAATGGCAGCTGTGCAGCAAACTGAGGAGTTTGGGACCTTCAGAGGGATCTCTGTAACTATTGCTGCTACACCTTTTCTTCATGGTTGTGGTAACTGTTTCTTTCCATCTTGAAGGCTGGCTGCAGAAGCAGCAGTTCGAAAGGCATCAAGTAGATTAGAACGGTCTCTCACACTGTATTGCGTAACCATCACTTATCTTTTCTTGACAAAAGTTGCAGTGCAAACATTATTACCCTCCTCAGTGAAATGGTAGCTGGGTTGCAGGTCTAGACTTTGGGGAAAAAAAAAGACAACCAAGTGTTTCAGACCAGCATTCCTTCTTTCTGCTTTCAATTCTGGCTTTTTTGGAGGTACGTAAATCCCCGATAGGTTAAATTAGTGTCCTTTAAAGCTGTGTTGCTACGAACATGTAGCACGTCCTTATGTGATCTGCTGTCCAGAATTGGGCAGAGCTTGCACAGGGTAAGCCTTCTGAAGTCACCAGGAGCAGTCTGTTTGGCAAGACCATTTCCTGAAGGGGTGCTCTGATCACATATTTGAGGTTTCCAGGACTAGGTTTCTAGGGTAAATACTAGGATTTGGATGTATATCGCATTTAATTTCGTGGATGAATGACATTTTTTTGCTAGGGACACTAGGGCTTTTTAGGAACCTTCTCTCAACAGTGTGGGTTGCCTGCCATGCATTGATTCTTCAGTGTGATCTCTGTCCATGTTGCATACTGTGAAAATCAATAAAGAACAACAGACAGAGTTTCTCTGGACCAAATAGTATGTGCTCAGACTCTACCGGGCTGGACCACGCTGGGAGATAGTGTGGCTGTCTGCCACCTTCCTGGGACAGAAACATGTATAAATACTCAGTTCAGCTTTTAGCTGTGAGACCTGAAATTGGACCTTACACCATACTTGGTCACTGAATGAAGCTGGTGTTTGTTTAGCAAATTTTTCACATGCACTCAAACAGGGTAAGTACCTAAAATCAATTATTTTTTTTTAACCTGACTTGAAGTACCTGTTATGGTTTAACCCCAGCCAGCAACTAAGCACCACACAGCCGTTCACTCACTCCCCCCACCCAATGGGATGGGGAGAGAATCAGGAAAAAAAGTGAAACTTGTGGGTTGAGATAAGAACAGGTTAATAGAACAGGAAGGAAGAAACTAATAACGATAGTAATAACAATACTAAAATTACAGTAATAATAATAAAAGGATTGGAATATACAAAACAAGTGATGCACAATGCAATCGCTCACCACTCGCCGACCAACGCCCAGTTAGTTCCTGAGCAGTGATCCTTCCCCACCCAACTTCCCCTAGTTTATATACTGGCCATGATGTCACATGGTATGGAATATCCCTTTGGCCAGTTTGGGTCAGCTGTCCTGGTTGTGTCCCCTCCCAAATTCTTGTGCCCCTCCAGCCTTCTTGCTGGCTGGGCATGAGAAGCTGAAAAATCCTTGACTTAGTCTAAACATTACTTGGCAACAACTGAAAACATCAGTGTGTTATCAACATTCTTCGCATACTGAACCCAAGACATAACACTATACCAGCTACTAGGAAGAAAATTAACTCTATCCCCAGCTGAAACCGGTACCAAACCTGGCTAGGTGCTCTTGGAAATCTTAGTAGATATCTAAACAGCTTTGTATGCCCAAGTCCCTGATCTTTGGATAGAGGCAGTAGGGACTTGTGCTTCTCTATTCAAGGATCCTGGGCTTGGTCTTGAAATTGTTGTCTGGGACTTTATTGTTTAGCTCCTGTGAAATGGCTAATGGCTTGAGACATTTTTTTCTTTTTTTTGTGAAAAGTTTATATATTGAGAATTGATATGTCAGTTTTCAGCACTTTTTGATATTGTGTTTGGTTGATACACTGAGTGAAGGTGTTAGTTTCATGAGTTCAGTTTTGTAAATACTGCATTAGCTTTAAAATGCCACATGTAACTTCAGGATATGTTTTCTGTAACTGCTCAGCAAGCAATGCCTTTGAGACAGATCTGATTTATGAAGTGATCTATGCATATCAACTATCTTAATTCTTTCAGTTCTTGATAGATGGTGACTGAGGCTAGTTATATGTGCCTAATGATCATCCAGGAAATATGCCTAATACAAGAAAAGGGAGAGAGAGGCGTGAGAGGCTCTGTCTGAAATAGTGTACTAAAAAAGCTTCTGGTTGAATTCTGCCATACTTCCAATGCAATGTCCTGTAATGCAGTAAAAACTGAATCCACTGCAGCTGGAAACAGCATTTTAAAAATAAAATTCTGACTGAGGTTTTCAGGTTCATACCAATGATTGATTGATTTAATCATGACTGCATAATAGTGAACTGAGAGCTGAACAAATTTCCACACTCTGCTTGCAGAATTTGATCAGTTGCAAATGAAAAAGTAAATTCACTGTTGTAAAGAATTACACTTTAAAGCCACCACTCCACCCCTTAAAATGAATAACATTTCATTACTTTTTGGAAATGGCGAATAACCAAAATAACAAATTTGGTCAGTGGAGAGAGTCCCCTTCCAGAAAGCTAAAATGGGAAAATAATTTGAGTCAGGGAAGTTCTTTAATGCCTTACTTTGGGCAGCAGCCCAGTTAAAAAAATTGGATCACATTCACAAATCAGAATGTTGCATTTTTCCACAGAGCTGGCTCCTGCAAAGAAGAGCAGTGACAGCTTGGGAGTACCTGTTTTCTCTCAAGCCCTGCTAGTCTTTTGAAAACTCCAGAGCATGCTTTATTTTATTGCAGATTTTTTTGAGTCCCTGCAGGATTTCACTAAATTAGTAATCCTCCCTACAGGGAATTTTTCCTTTCTGATCTCTGTTACAAGCAGTTACACAAAACAGGGGTTAGTAACGGGAGTTCAAGACTGATCATGGAGCACATTATGGAGGTGGGCTAAGAAAGGGCAAAGTGCAGGTGTTCTGGATATGGTTCTGACCATCCTGTTTGTAGTGCCTGTACTCTAAACATCAGTGCAAGTTAGCCAGGCTGGCTGGCATGGTTGTGGCAGCTGCAGGAAGCCTGGCTGGCTCCAGTCATGCTGTAGAGCACTGGACAGTGCTGTGTGGGCATATCCTAGTGTCCGTGCCAAAACTTTGCAAAGAGCAGCTATGGTGCAACCTGTGCTAAGTGATTTGGTAAATGTGCTCCCAGAACTAATCATCTTGGTCCCAGAGACTTTCAGTACGCTGAGGGGATGGTTTAGGGTATTGTGCTGGAGCTGGAAGTTGTCATCTGAATAATCACATGTAGTCCCTGGCACTGCCTAATGCTACATCTCCTAACCTTATAGGACTCTCTTATTAAACTAGTTGTGGTTTTTTTCAATAATACTAACAGGAGATTGTTCAAGATCTTTAGCAGGTGCTGAACTTGAGCATAAACATTGCTTGGCTGATGCTTCCCTGACATCACCTTCTTTTCACTGCTCGCTTCACCTTGACAATAGTACAAGAGTAAGTCTGTCTTTTTGAGATACATTTGTGCACCTTCATGGAAGCACAGATGTTTGTGTGTCATGGTGTGAATAGGTTGGGTATAATTGGGACACTTGTTTGATGCGCATCAAAGAGTAGTTAAAAAAAAAAAAGCTCCTGTCTCTTTTTGTCTTCCAATCCTGTCCTCATTGGAGTTGCCAGACAAAAGTATGTACTTAGCTGAATCTTGATAGACTGCATAGCACATAAAAATAGACAAAGATGGGTAGTTATAGTCGTAGAAGTCATAGATTCAGACTGACTAGCCAGTTTTGGACAAAGCCAATATCCTGACTTTGGAATGTCAACATGGGTGGCTTTCCCCCCCACCAAGGCATAATTTTCTGTTTTGGACAAAATGATAATTTTTTTGTCTACAGGTTATATATCTTTCTGGAAGCTTTTTGAATGCTTATCATTAGTCTGTATATTTTGGAGCCCAGAAATACACTTTTAAAAGCAGGAAATAACTTGTTTGTCGAGCTTTTTTCAACTGAAGCCTGTAATTTGCTGCAATACTCTTTATACCAGGTAAAGCTGATAATGGTGATCAGTTTTTGCCATTTCAGTCTCTGTACCTTTTTCTCTTTCTCAGCCAAGGTGTTTAGGATTCCTACCAAACCTGCAATTACAGGGAAGAGGAGTGAACAGAATGAGAAGTATTCTATAGAGGTGCTGGATTTTGTCAGAAGTCCTACAAAGATAAAATGGTTCTAGATGATTTTTGGATGTGTTTATCAATGTTCACTAACATTGTAAACCCTTTGGTGGTTTAGTTTGTTGAGCATCTCTAGGTTTATGATTGACTCATCTCTGTATTCAGTCATATGGCCACAAGCCCAAAGCTTTGTTGTTTTGCAGAACGAGTGGTTTGACAGTACTGCTCCAACATTGTGTGGGCTGGTCTGCCCACATATGCCTACAAGTATGTATAAAGCCAGCTGTTTGCAAACTTCTTTGTGTCACATGTCATGTTTTAAGGATAGTGTCTTGTTGACATGCCACTTCCACTCATGGCCACCTCGCTTTCCAGATGGATTGTAGCTCCTCCCAGTGGTGATCTCAACTGGTGTTTATGTAGAAGAATAATTAAACGTGTTTGATGCGGCTTTGGCTGTCTGTAGGACAGCAAGCAAGTACAGAAAGCAGTCCTACTTGAAGAAATTCCACATTTCCCTTTTCTTTTTTTTTTTTTTCTTTTTTTTTTCCTCGTCCTCTCAAGGCTGTTTCCAGGCAATTTGCACCTTTTTCTACTCCTGCTTATACATGCAAAAATCACAAGTAGCACCGTGGGAAAGCAATGAAGTCATACAAGAATAAGCTAGGAAGAATGAGAGTAAGGTCTGTGCTGTGCTGTGTCCTCTTCTTGCCAAAGCAACCTGTATGGGCATTGATTTCTCCCTGCACCTTTCACTCTGGTACTATGAAGTGCTTTTGCTGCACTGGTAGTAAGTAAAATTCTTTGAATGTGAATTTAGGTTGTGCAAGGCCCCTGCATATCAGAAATATAAACTAAACTGGTGTGTCTAGTCCATCACAAACGTGAAGTGAAATGGCTTAGGTTAATCCACTATGAAGGCACTTGAGCAGAAGGTGATAGTACCCAATTTATGGGCTGTAATTCTTTTACCATCATGGAAGCATACTTCTAGTTTGCACAGAAACTGTAAATACTTCAGTCTTCAAAATATAAATCATGGAAATGACATGGCTTGAGCTACAAGCTGATGTTTGCTGTTTGTTATTGATCCTTTTTTTTAATATGCAGAACAATGAGAAAGAGATTAACTCAGATCACATATCCTTGCTCATTTGTGCTCATTCAACCTTCTTTATTGCTGTTGATTTTCCTTGTTTTTTCTTTCAGACGTTCTTTTTCCCAGCAGCATTTCAGCAAACTGTGTCCAGATAGATTTAGTTCTTCTCTAAGGAGTGAGAAAAATGTCCAAGGTTGGACGTACATTCACACTCACTGTGGCATTCAATTTGTAGTAAAATATGGCCATTAATGAGATGAGAGACCAGGCAAAACAAAAAGGATCCCTTCTCTTTTCCAATCCCTTGAAAAAATCATGAAGGCACTACAACCCATCCATCATGGTTGTGCTGGGACTTTATAGACAGGCCTCCAGGCTGTGATTCCTGAAGATTTTGTGGCAAGAAGTCACAGCTATTTTTGCTCACATAATCCTCAAGCCAGTCAGGATTTTTAACTAGCTTTCCCTCATCCCTACTTCTTCCGCTGTAACTTAGAGAGGTCTGAGGCTGGTTTGAAGGTACATTTCCTGCCCACCTATGGGCTGCATGTCTGGCTATGGTTGACTGGAACATTCCTCCTCTGGACTTAATGGGAAATGCGTTGAGCTGAAGAGAGTAGGCTGTGTAAATCCGGATCTAAAAATATGTTGATAACTTTTGACTAAGTAGAAACTGTACAGAGATCACCTGACTCTCCTGACAAGAGGTGTCACCAACAAGGAGTCAGCTCATGGTCCCTGTTGATGTGAAAGTTAGAAATACCAATGTAACTTGTAGCCTGCCAAATTAAAATTTTCCTTCCAAGTATACACATTTTTCTGTATTTCAAAGGGGGCTGTTACTGTCTTTTTATATGCACTGAATATTTAGAGCAATTTTTCTGCTCGTAAAAAAATAATATAAAGAGGCTGACAGCAATAGTCAAGAAGTGCATAATGCAGACTGCTTGTCCAAACACATTCCTCCTAACTTATACCACGTCCTTTTAGTCACTTCCTAGAGCTTGTATGAATGGATAAAGCAGGTTAGAGGCCACCAGCACCCTAAGCTTTTTCCGAAAGACCTTAAACTGCAATTCTACCACCAGGACTATTCATTGGAACTGGCCACAGTGAGAGTGTGAATGCAGATCCAGCTTTGGACATTTTTCTCACTCCTGAGAGGAGACCCAAAGTAGGAGTGAGAGATTCCTAACTTCAAAGGAAAACAGACAAAAAGGATTCCCTTGGGTACTTCTAAATAATACCTGCTCTGAAGGGATTGATTTGGGATTGCTAGTAAGGCTAATTCTTGATTAGATAAGATCTGTGCTGGGATGAATCTCCACCCAAAATGAGCTTTCCCTTGGGGAGTTATGATCAGCTGTGTGATCAGCAAACTAATTTCCACTTCCCATCTGTCCAAATGGATTTCCATGGGCAGGCAGCTATGCCTGTACAATATAAATGAAATGTATAACCAGTAAGCATGTGGCAGGAGTAATTTTCCTTAGGATAAGGAGAGCAAAAAATAAGTTCCGCTCAAGTCCTTAGAAGTATGTTTTAGACTTCTTCCTCTTCACTCCATTCCCACCCTTCCCCAAATTCAGTCTAAGCAATTCCCTGATGGTTTCCTTCATAAATATTCTTACTTCTTTTTGAATGCTTTCTCTTCATTCATTTCCAGACATAACCCTCAGATTGTCACAGAGCTGTATGTATTTATCATTGTGGCATTTGAAATTATGTAAATTACTTGCAGATGTTCTACCGGACTGTAACCAAACTTGGCTATGTCAGTTTTAACATACACATGACAAAACCACATTGGCTCTGAACAGGACTCGGCATAATAAGCTCTCTGGGTTCTCCTACACAAACACTTTTATGTCCTTACTAATTAGAAACAGGAGCCTGTTTCAAAGTTCATGTGATAGCAATCAGGCCAAAGAATGAGGCACATGCAATATCTGAATCGTTTTATGATAATACTGCCAGGCATCTGAAGTTTATTTTGGGGGAAATACATGTGTGTGAGTGTGTGTGTGTATACAGATATATGTATATGTGTGTCTGTGTGCATGTATACACACGCATATATATATATAAAAGTTAAACAAGCATAACTAGTAAAGCTTCATGGACTATTTAATGTGGTACATTTACAGTTCGTGCATTTCAGTATATATTTCATATGGCATATTGTTGACCTTAAACTTAAGTGAATATTTTCTTGCCCTTATGTCTTAATGTCTTTCAGCATGAAGAGATCTTGAAGCTGCTTTATGAATTGGCAACAGCACTGAGGTTTACTGAAATAAAAACATGAGAACAATCTGCTATTAATTATATAAATCTCCACACAAAAAGTCCTTCAGGTTGGCAGTATGTTAGCAGTATACATCAGTAACTTTTATCTTACAGCACTACTTCATAATATGGCAATATTTGAACATGAAGTACTTAAAATAGCTGTGGCCAATTTAACTCTGGACAAATGGGGAATAACTTCATTATTGATCATTTATTGACAGATAAACTGGCACAAGTAAGTGAGGACATGGTTTGACTACAACAGCCCAATTACTTAAGAATTTAGTGACAAAAATTACTCATCTGCTGTACCAATCAACAAACAAATAATTTTCAAGTTTTCCTGTGATTATAAATCACCACAAACTGTAACTTTCTGTCCACTGATATCCTGTGAGTTGTAGACTGGTAGGTGGTACAGAAGCTGGGAAAGAGGATGGAGAGAAGGCAGATGGTAATGAAGAAAGCCCTCTCTTGCATTAAAGAGTGTGTTTACAAGTTGCAATGATGATGGGGGTAATGAAAAAGCAGAGATTTCATGTCCTTAGTAGATCCATCTCTTGGGGCTGTAATGTTACTGGAGAATAGTGGGAAATTCAGAGAAATGCTGACAAAAATTCCCTAAGTTGATTGAAGAAGCCAAAAATGTTGATGAATTGCACACTAGTTGGTGTGGACCACTTCACGAAGATAAAGATGCGGCCTGGCTTAGTACATGTAGTTAAATCTGGTTCCCTTCAATAACTCATCAGCATCTGTTTCAGTCCTGATTGCTTTCCATCTCCAATTTATTTATTTTAAACTCCCCCAAAAGACCAGTTTAATATTTTCGTGTTTAAGTTTCTCTTCACACCAGAATCCCACTCCACTGGAAACAAATCCTGCTGCTTTTGTCCTGCTTTGTGTGAATGGGGCAGTAACGTCTATCCCAGGTGAACTTTTCTGTTTAATTTTTTTAATGACTTTGTACCTGAAAGGTTTGTGTGATTTTTCTCCAAGACCTTAAAATTCAAGCTCTTTTGTTTTTCAGGAATATTATTCCTTGTACTTTGTAATTCACCTCTGTGCTGCTTCAGGAAGATATAAAAATAGCTGTTTCAAGTAGTTGCTTCAGTACACCCATGGGAGCTTCTTTCAGAATCTTGGTTTACTGCACTGTGCCCACCACTGATATGAAAGGGATGATTCTGTCAGTTACCTGCCTTTCTCTTGACTATAATCATATACATGAAAAAGCTATGTGTAAAGACAGTAGGTTTTTACCATGCTGTTGTTGTTTGCATGTTGTCTGTCTTCCCTGTCTTTTCATCTCTCTTTAGAGAGAAAGTATTTCAAGTGTATTCTGGAAACTAGGACTATATTTTTCTTTCCCTTTTCTGACTGTGTAATTAAGAAACGCTAGCTATGTTATTATAACTCAATTTATGGTTTTCTTAGTCTGGATTGTGGCATGTATACAATATAAAGGCTTGAAAGTGAGCTAGTTGTGAAGTTGCAACCCTGGATCAGAAGATTTGAGAGTTCAGTTTCTCTTCCTTCTGAAATTTTACGTGATCTTGGATAAAAAGGTTTCATTTTTATGTCCCTCCTCCCTTCAGGCAATAAGGACTGACAGTTCTGCTTTTCATGCAATACTTTGTGTGTATGTGTGTGCATGCGTGCTTAGTTCCAAGCAACAGAGCACTTAAACGTGAACATGGCTTTATTGATACTGAAGTGCTAAGATAACTATGTGTTTGTACAGCACCTAGCAGATGAAAAGCACAGCATCATTTGGGACATCTAAAC
The DNA here is from genome assembly GCF_964188355.1 of Buteo buteo. NCBI lineage: Eukaryota > Metazoa > Chordata > Aves > Accipitriformes > Accipitridae > Buteo > Buteo buteo. The sequence goes on from NC_134175.1 coordinate 23,099,436, forward strand.
ACTATGACAATACAAATAATGATGGTACAGTTTACCGTGTAACAAAGGGAGCATGCGTACTCTGGCGGTGAAGTCTGTTTTAGATAATTATCTGCATAGCAGATTGGAAAGAATTTCATTAGCTATAACCCATAAATGAAAAAGCATGACTCTTTGACAAGGAAACATTAATTTAGGAGATGAATCTGCAGGATGGATGTTGATTGTAATTTCTGAAGGAAGCAAAAAGGTCAATACTTATACTAGAGTTTGTATGGTGTTAAGATAATTAGGTTGAGGTATCTTTTTATTTTTAAAAATTATTTTAATAGCAAGATAATGTTAGTTCTACAAAAACTGTCTTACACTGAGGCTAAAGTACCATAATTAGTGATGTCAGTTCAAAAACTCATGCTAGGTAGAAATCATTTGCCAGGAAGCTTTATATATTTTACTGGTGTTGAGACATTGAATTATAATTGCTGTAGAATTTGGGGGTTTTTTCATCTTTAAAAATATCAAGCTTTCTTTTCCAATCAGCTTCTGTTGCCCCACTGTTATTTAAATAAACATCCGTTCTGTACAAACTACAAGATTAAACATTTCTTGAAGTCTCTGGTTAAAGCAGAATAACGGTTGCAGAGTTGTTTTTTTTTTCCTTGGATTGATTCCATTTGCCATTTGTCCCTGGCTCTAATGGAGAACTGGAGTGAGAGGCTCATGTGTCTAATGCTACTCAGCACAGTAAAGCCTGTGTGTCATGAGGGATTTTTTTTTTATTCTACCTTCGTAGATGGAGCCAAAGAAATTGTATTGTGCAAAGAGAGCCTAGAATAGCATGTATCCTTTTCCATCTGTACTGTTTTTTCTAAATTAAACATTCACTTTTTTTGTTAGTGTCTGTCACCTGAGAAATGGAAAATGAAGCTAGATTTTCTGAAATTAGACAAAGTGTATTACTTCCTTGGCATTTACAGTGGAAGTAGTGTCATTGTTGCCTCAGGGTTGAAGCTGGAATACAGTTGAGGCTGAGACACACAACTGAGTCATTCCATACCAGCTTAGTCACAGCAAATGAAACTGGGCACAGACACCAGGTAAAAGCATGGGCCTAAAAAATCAGTAAAAGCAGTTTTCAATGTTGTTTTTCTTTGTGCTTGTTGATCTGCTCATGACTCCTACTGCCCCTCAAGGTGCGCCTGGTCCTATCAGCTGTGGCAAACACAGAGTTGCATTTAGCTACTTCCTCAGCATAGCTGTTTCCTGGGCTGGACCCTCCTTGTCCAGGGCAGGCGTTTCTCTGCAACGCTGACACTTGGTATGCCAGAATAGAAGTTCTACTACAGAGTGCTCTAATGCAGCATTGATAGGTTGCTTGCTCTTGGCTTGGTGGTGTGCTTTGCTAGTGTTAGATGCTCATGATATATTGTCCCTCTTTTGAAGACTATCTCTGAAGAGAGAGCTTTCATGTGGGGGCTTCAACTGTGGTTTGATTGCTACTTGCTGTAAGGCTTTCAAGGATCCACTTGCCTTTCCCTCCTTCACTTCTTTTTGTCTAGTCAGACTGAAAGTCCTCACTCAGATAGGCTTGGTCTCTCATTTGTACAGGTAACGGTTGGGTTAACAATGCAACTATGTGGTACCATGTTGACACTGCTGGTTCAGGTCTGATTGGTGTATTCGGAAGCATGAGCATCTTTGGACAGACTCACCAAATGGTACTCACAGACCTAACCCTGTGAACTCTTCTCTGTAGGTGACTGTAGTTTGGATTTTGTGGAGGAGGTTTCTGCTCTGACTTGGCCCTCAAACAGGCTTCTCTTCCCTGATGCTAGACACCAGTTAGGTAAGGTGATATAAATGCCTTTCAGTGCAGGGTAGTCTTATGTCATTTGGCGCTAATTTTGGTACCCGCAGCAAAAATCCCTGTAGCCTGATTCCCTTTGCAATTCTGTATCCTTTTCGTCCCAATAACCAAGTGCTTTGAGAATGCTTATGTTAGTGCAAAATATAATATTTTACCTGAAAGCCAGTATATATTCAATCCTGTGCTAAGGTGCTAGTAATGGAAAGAGTTCCCAGAGCCATGGATGTCTAGATTTACAGGTGAGGTTTTCCATTCAAGTTTGATGAGACCAATTTTGCATGTATGGCTGTATTTGTACAGCATGGTCTAGCTGCAGGCCAGGTAGCAGAGATGGTTACCATACTGTCCTTTATTTTTATAAGGATGGGTAGTTTCAAAGGAAAACAAAGCTGATTCCCTATGCTTCCTTCTACAGGCTATAAAAACACTCTTACATAATAATTGGATACCTCAGCTCAGTTTTCAATGAAAATGACAAAAAATCCCACTGTTTTGTGAAATTGACTTTCCACATTAACAGTGCAGGTAGGCAAAAGGAAATTAACATTTTGGTAAACAACAGCGGACTTCAAATATTTTAAAAGTCTCAGCTGAGCTGGTGTGTAAACAGCTACCTATTTGTGTTCAGTCCCCTGTCCATCTGCATAAAAGCACAGTCTTTTTTAGAAAGCATCTGATCCATGAGACAACCTTTCAGAAGTTTAATTAGCAAAGGAGTGTGCAAATATGGAGGGTTCTGGTACGGGTCTGTCCTACCTTGGTACCTTAGAAAATGGGACAAATGAGTTCAGTGGCTTCTGGGCCAAATCTAAGACTGCTAGAAATGAGTGCAATTCTGTTGAGACAAGTGGAGTCATAGTTGTTACCATTTACATGTAGTTACCATAGTCACACTTGTTACCATTTTAATTAAACAGGCAGAGTTCGTTATTACAGTGCAGCAGGGAGAAATCTGGAAATTAAATAGGCTCATAGTTATTAACAGGTTAATGGCTTTTTAAAATAAAATTGTCGTGTCATTTATTCATATGTTATCTCAAGGTTATCGTGTTTTGATGCAGGTGTATTTCAGAGCAAGAGTTTTGTCCTGGGCAATAACCTAGCTATGTCACTTAGCACTGAAAAATAAGACAACAGTGGTGTCTGATGTATGAACAATATGCTAGAGAACAAGTGTGTAGAAAGCTGATACAAAGTGTGAAAATGTAAATCAGGTGCCTGCCAAGCCAGGACATGTGCGAAACAAATGTTATCGCAGTGGTGCTGACAGGTGTTAGCAGCAGCCAGCATGTGGGTTTTCTGCTAGTGCTTTTTATTTACATCTTTCTACTGAGTGAATCCCAGCTCTCACTTTTCCATGTAGAAAGCTGCTGTCCTTTTATTTTTCTGTATCACAACAGATAGGTAATGTGGTGGTATGACCGGTTCTGGACGAGTCCACGCCCTGCAGCCCCTGGAAAGGGGTGGAGGGTCCTGCTTTCCACCTGCCTCTGGCTCCTTGTGTAAACCTTGAGAGTTCACCCGTCCTCACTAGCAGAAATAGAAAGGTGTGAAGGTGACTGAATGCTGAAATGAAGTACAAGTTGTTAGATCTGCAGATCCTGTGTTGACCCTCTTGAGATGCACAGCTTCTGTATCAAGAAGCAAAAAGCCATGTGGTGAGGCAGGTGGGAACGAATTCTCTGAAATTTGGGGGGGGGGAGGGTGGGGGAGAAAAAATATTGAGATATTTAAAATATTTAAAAGCTCAGCCCAGCACATACATTTAGAGCCCTGCAGAAGGAACCCTGGAAGCTAGACTGGGAGCAGGACACAGGGACAAGTTAATGGAGGGATCTGAAGGTAGCCTGCTAGTTCCCATGGAAGTGAAGTGCCAGGTTTCTGCTTTTTGTGCGTGAGCTGGAATGTGTCCCCAAAGGACACCTATATGTACAAACATGAGACTTAATACTTACTGTCTCTGAGCCCATTGCCATGTCATCTGACTCAGTATGAAAAAAATGAATTGTTTCTGGAAGACAGGAGGCACTTTGGCATTGTCCATATACATGACCCAGTGAAATCTGAGGTAAAGGCAGTTAGGTGCAGTGGTACCAGAGAGTGAGTCCTGGGTGCTCCATATCTTAACTTGAGAAAAAAACCAACTGTGGCAGTTTAAAATGAGAAATGAAAGCTGTTCGTATCCTCTGCCGTCAGGCTTTTACTGAGCACTCCCGGAGGGCTTGCTCTGGAGAGCCCTTCAGGAAGAGCTGGGGCTGAAACGTTCTTTTCCAATGCCGAGGTGGAATATCTGTGTTTTCCGTGTTTTTTCTACCAGCTGGTTCATGATAAGGGACCTCAAGGTGCTGAGACCTGAAGACACACAAGGATCTTCACTGCCTGAGCATCTGCCCAGAGCTTACTGAACCTGCCCAGAGCTGGTACAGTGCACACAGAGCAGGACATGCCTGGCCTGAAGGCTGAAATGGGCTCTTTGGGCACCTGGTTAGGAAAAAAATTCTAGGTAGGAAAAGAGGAGAGGGTCTTTGACACTGTGCGGTAAAGGCTGTGCAGTCTCTAGGGGTGATATGTCTGCAAAGGGATCTCCTAATTTACCTTTTTTTCTGTGACTCACCTTCTCATCAGCAACTTGGTAGTCAGTAGGACTGTAGGTGTGATGGAAGTGTTGCAGGTGACACCAGATATCTGTGATGCAAATGATGGTGCAGCTGCCTGAAACCTGTACATTTACAATAGAAACTAAGGTGAAAGTCTGTCCAACTGGTTGAGCAAATACAGAGCTGATTAGCACCAGCCCCTGACAAGTACCTTCACAGAGACCACAGGAGGTTGGATTGGATAAACTCAGCACAGAGGTAACAAATCCTGCTCTTGTATTTTGTTCCATTGTGTTGGCAACAGGATTTTGTGACCAGTTTAATTGTATCTATGCAAAACAAAGGTGTGCTACACCTTTGCTGCAAGATCTGGAGAGCATTCCTTTGTACTAAGCAGCTGTATGTTCCTCTTACAATGACTTGACAAAAAAAGGCTGGTTATGGTTTGTGGTCTTCTGAATGTTGTACTAGAGCTTTTCAGTTACCATGTGTAAGCACTGCAATGAAGGACTTGGACGTCATTCTTCTGTCTCAAAACTTACCTGTTGTAGTCAAAGGTGAGAATAGGAAGTTGTTGAAAAATACTTCTCTAGAATACTTTTTTCAGTTACATTTTCTTGCCTTTGGCAAGGGTCAAGATGATACCGGACAGGTGTTATCCTGTCCTTGTAGGGTTTACTTGGGGAGGAGGAGCTCATACAGTGAAATGCAGGGTCTATATGTTGGTCAAAATTCCCAGATAGAGCGCTGTGTGAAGTAACACTGGAAGTGACTGAGTGGGCCATCTAATTGAACAATTGCATATACATTCCCAGTGTGATTCTGCAGCTTGGTGAAGTAGAGTGATTGTTGTACATGTAAGTAAGGAACATCGTGTGGTTATAGGGAAGAGACACTCAAGTTATAAACAGCATTAGCAAAATCATTGCACAAATAACTTTTCTGGGTCTTCGGTGTCCATGCATTCAAAAGTCTGTTGGACATTTGGAATACATGTAGAAAGAAAAAATTATTTGAGAACTAGGAAGGACTTTTGGGTGAGGGATTTAAAACTTACTTCATTTTAGTCTTGATTTAGAGAGAACTTGCTTTCTACTAACAAATATATAGTTGGGAAAATACTCAGTAGTATCTCAGTAGCTCTCAGTTTAGCAGAGGATGATATGTAGGATCTAACACTTGGAAGCTAAAGCTAGACAATTTTAGATGAGGACTATATCACAGGATTTTAGCTGTGAAAGACCAATTTATTTTGCATGTATTGGTCTTCAGGTGAGCAGTATCTGGAATCCCAAACTAGATTTCCCAAATACCTACTCTAGCTCACATGAAAGTTAGGTATATAGATGGAGGAAAGAAGTAGAAAGTAGAGGAAAAAAGATGAAGAAAACAAGCAGGAGATTCCAGCTGAGGCTTTCTTAGCATAAGAGGAACAGAGTCATGTAGACTGTTCTCCTCTGTGTGTCCTCAATGGGTGCGTCCCATCTGATCCTTGCAGGCTTGAGGTACCTAACCCAGCCTCTGGCTGAGGAGACATAATCCTTTAGGGTCTGCTTCAGAAGGATTTGCTGACAACTTGACCCCCTCTCTTTCCAACAGGACCTTTCAGTATGTTCAGTGTGATTTTCATCTCTAGGATCTTGCTCAGTGAAATGCAGGTTGTACAGCTGTGTAATTCACAGCCAGTGACTGAGCTACTCTCTCTTGATGTTTGTTGGGTGGTTACTTACTAGGCTGTTATCTGCCTTTCTGCTTGTTGCCTTCCAGTTCCCCTATTCAACTGACCAAAAACATTCCCTCACTTCAGTAGGTGGGTATAGCTCTAATAGACAGGTCATGTATTCATAACCATGGTGCTGCCCCTTTATTCATTTTAATTATTTACTGTAGCAGACTGCAATCTTGTCATATTCCCCTAAATTGCCAAAACCATAAAATCGAAGTTGACTGACTCTTTTGGTATCATTGTAACTCATCTTAAATGGCAGTAACGTTATCTAGAGAGTTGACAGCATAAAGGAACACCTTATGGGCTCTTCTAATAAAGAACTACACCAATTTTTGCCATGTGAGAATCTAACCCATTGTATGGGAATCTGTTACATATTTTTCTAGATGTACCATAAGGCCGGGGTCCTGCAGACATGTACACGTGCGTAATTTTACTTGCTGGTTGGTGCCATTGCTCTGTGATTATCTGTACCCTTATTCAAACAGAATAACAATACAAAAAGTATTCCTGAATAAATTGCTGTAAGAATCTGTGTTGGAAGGGGTATCCAAGCTCTATTTCCCCCATAATTATAGGACCCATCCAAGTCATCTAGAAATGTCCATGGTCATTGTTAAGTCTGTGTGATCTGATGGATAAATACACACACAGAGCTATGTATTCCATGCTTTTAAATATTCTCAGTTTACCACAACTTCTGTCCATGGGCACCAAACATCGTTGTTTCAAGAGGCAGTTTACATTGGGAGTAGTTAAAAAAGGTTACTGTTAGCATTGAAATAGAGTTGATCATGTTGTAGCATGAACCAGATTTTTCTTCTTGTGGTAAGACCCTTCCAGCTTCAGATTTAAAAACCTTAGGCCCTGATCCAGTCTTTCCAATGCTTTTGCTGACAGCTGGAATAGGCCTTCAGTGCTCACATATTGGCCCACTACCTGCTAAGTCTTGGCTCCTCCGTTTTCTGGCATCTTCTGCAATAGATTAGATGATACAAAAAAATGCTTTGGCTTCTAGTTGCAATTTCACATATGGTAAAGTGAGCTCAGCACTTAGTTATGTTTTTTTTTCCTCGATCCTCCCTCCTGGTGACAATTCCAAGAGCATATTTGGAAAATGGAAGCAGAAAATAGGAAAAATTGAAGCAGGTAGTGGAGATATGAAAGTATGGAGGTCTTGATACAAGCGTGATATGTCAACAGAAAAACCTCTTCAAACCATCTCCGCAAAGTCACACAAGAAAATATGATGCATGGGTTTTGTGCAAAAGATGAAGAATCTGGAATGTTAATGCTCTGAGTTGATTTGGAGGTATCTGTGCTGGCCTGATACAGAGGCAATAGCACAAATGAGAAGGATTAAAACCTATTAGTTAGCCAACACTTGTTGGAAACACAGAAATTGAGTGAAGCACTAACAGAGCTAATAGGACAGGAAACATCTGTCATACTGGCACAGTCAGCATTGTAACTGAAAAGGACCTTACCTTTGCAGACTTTGCTAGGGCAGGCTGAAGAATTTTATGTTGAACTATATAGTTAACATTTTAGAAAGCATATTCCAACTTTTTGTATCAGTGACAACTATGTGTTATTTTAAGCTCATCTTTGATGAACTAGAACTTGTTTATTTGATCCTGGATATTTGGTCGGATTTTTTTAAGCTATCCTCTTGATAGACCACTACTAAATGTCTTCCTCACTCATACACACATTTGCAGTTCAGCCACTGAATTAAAAAAAAAATTTAAAAAAATCTGTAGTCATGACCATTATGTCTAAACATTTATCTCTTTAAATGCAGTATTCCTAAAGTCAGTAAGTGTGGGTCTTTTTAAGTGACAGAAAAAGCAGAATTGCTGCTTCAAGTCAGGCACTGAATTTATAGAGATACATCAAAGTACAGTAACCACAGTGAGTCCAAGTCCATCACCAGTTCCACTCTGTGGGGCAGTAATAGAAAGGAACTTGCTTGTTAAGACCATGTGCAGGTGGGATCACCAGATCACTTTACACAGGCTTACTGAGTGATTATCTCAGCTCCGTAAGTAATTACCACTCAACTCACAGCATCTGTCAGGACATGCATGTTTTTGACAAAGCTTGTAACAGACATAGATCTGCCTTTGAGCCAACTCTTAATTTCCTTTTCTTGCATAACTGCTGCTGCTTTATACTACAAGATCATATTGCTGGAGCTGAATGTAACAAAATTAGCATTGAGATATGATTTGGAAGAATAACAGAACTTTTCAGATGACAAACATCAAAGAGCTCATAAATGCTCCCTGACAAACATCTCTGCTATGAAGCTTTGTTTGCATGTTTCATTTAATGGGCAAATGATTAACCAGCGGTCTGTGTCTAAAACCTCTTTTAGTTTGGCTTACTCCTACTGGTTTTCTAGTAATTTAGGGAAGTGCTCCTAGCCATTCTGCAAGGCTGACGGAAGAACAGACCCATGAGATTTCAGAGATACAAGCAAGTTCCTGGTAGCTGTAAATAAGAAATGTATTATAATGTATTCACATTAGGTTGTATTTAGAGTTCCAAATATATCTTGCTGTGGGCTCCGTGGGAGATGTGCTCCTGCTGCGCACCTCCCCAGGGACACCAGGCTCTTCCAAGGTCACGCAGTGCTTTCAGTCTTGCTCTGCAGCGTGTTTTCCTCACTGACGTGCGGTGTCAGCACTCTGTCCACAGCAGGGCTCTGCATACACCCCAGGGAGAGGCTGTGCTTCTGCGCTGTGCCGTATGGAGGCTGAGTGCTTTAACGCACCCTGGCATGTTGGCATACTTCAGACTTGTCCCTGCGACTGTTACGGTTGATGCCTCACTCTCCAATGCAAAGATCAAACAGCCATGAATACCAGCTGGGCAATTCTGTTGAAGAGGAGGGTGCTTGGCTCCTGATGAGACTTGAGACAGGTGAATCTGTTGATTTTGGATAGACACACTCTCTTTGGGGAGGAAAGGAGTTGGGTATCGGTAGCTGTGGTGGGGCCACTACCACAGGGGTCCATCCAGCAGACGGCTTCCCCAGTATAACTACATTGGTTGATGTGGATGCAGGCACAAGAGCTGTGTATTGTCACTGCAGCATGTCCACCAAATGTCCTAGGAGTATGTGCCCCATGTGACAGGAGCTGAAAAGGAAGGGGTGGCCTTCTCGGATCTTCTCTAGTAAGTCTGTCCCTGATATGGGACTCTGGCTAGATACTGTGGCCGCAGTGGATTTGTGCTAGAGTTGAAATTAACCTTTAACCTTTACAAAAGAATTGGGTAAAGGAAGCATTTTGATCCATAAACTCACTTAGTCTGAAATCAATACCTATGTTTCCTGGAACTCCTTGGCAATGACGACTGGGGATTTCTTGAAATTGAATCTCATCAGCCTCGATATTTGTTTTTGCTGGAATAGTAATACATAGGTGCATCCTGGGACCATGACATCTTAATTACTAATGCAAAAATTAAATCAGAATGATGCTTTTTGAACCAACATTTTTTTATTCATGTTCCCTGTTCTTAGTATAGCACTGGTGTATGCAGTGTGATTTTTATTAATTTTCATGAGAAGGATGGGCTGAAGTTCAGTGATTTGTGAGACTTTAGCATGACTTTTGCATACAAATGTCTTAAAATACAGGAATTGTTGTTCTTGAAGCTTATGATAGCTGGAACTGCCTGAGATCGCCTTAATACTAAGTTTGTGCCCCACTTCTGCGGCAGCACAACAAACTCTGTCTCTGTTACCTAGCAAATGTTGGTTGTTTTAAACAGGTGACATTAGCATCTGAGAATTATTGAAATTTTAGTAATTATTGTAGATTCAGATGGAAAAGCAAAATTTTGCCCTTGCAAATTGTTCTTTGAAATGAATCATATTGCTAATTGCTGGGACTTAATCGAGTAGTTAAAAGAAGTGCTGGTACTGATAACACTAGAGTTGAATTATTTTTATTATGGCCAAAGTGATTCAGTTTTAAGCACTATTTATTCTCCTGTTGTGAGAACTGTTGATATGTTTGCATCTGACACCCTATTGAAACCAGTAGGGCATTGTTAGGGTACAGGATGTGTTTAACGGGTCACTCAATAAGTTGCTGTTTCCTGCAAGGACTTGATGACAGGAGAAAATTTTTTGTTGCATGGGCTTACACAAGGTATCTGAGTTTTTGCAGTGTACTGTGGTACAACTTTGTGAAATGAGCCGCTAGTGAAATGAGTCCTGAGAATCTACATAATTAAACTGCTGAGAGCTGTAAAACCACTATGTTAAAGTACGATGTGTACTTATTGTAAGGGAGGATCTGTAAAGTTTCTGGAATAGAATCTAGCTACAAATTGCCAGTAGTTACTTAAACTCTTATGCAAAGGGGTTTGGAAATTTTCATAGTTTGGGGTTGATAGTACCTTCCTTCAAAAAAATTACCGGTCTGCACTCTCTTGATAGAACCTCTTCATTCACATTTATCCAATGGAAGTTAAAACTATTAAGCAAGGTAGGGATCTGAGATTGCTCTTCTTGCTTCTAATGTACAGCAAGATTTTGTAGAACTAAACAATAAAGTGTTAGTTTATAATGTGATACATCACAAAGTATTTAAAGTTTGTCATGAATTGCTTTATATATGGACTGTGATTCATCTTCCATGATGCAGGTCTGATGTGGAAAGAGGTATGGGGGAATGAGTGAGATCTTTCCTGGCCTATGACTGTGGATCTGTCAGGGAACACTGTAGAGATTACTGGAACCATGAGTACTCAGCTGCTTAGCAAGTAGGGGAGAGAAGGATTCCTCATTCCAATACCCTGATATAAACTCATACAAAGCTTATTCAGGTTTTTACACAGCGAGAAGAAACTGAATCATCAGTACCCATACAGCAACATTTTATTGCCTTTAGGAACTGGATTTTGCCACCCTTACCTGCCACCAAACAGAGTAATAAATCCCAGGCTTCCACTAAGTCAGCTCATGGACTAGGACACAATCTAAGATGTGCGTGTTATTCTGAATCTGGCCACTAAATGTTTAATAGAGGTTTTAGATAAAAGGTAACATATATGTAGTGAGGCTGCCTTGTTTTTCTTGAGTCACAGAACTAGAATAACAGGATGTTTTTGTCACCATTCACTGAGCTGCTCATTTGCATGTGGAATTCATTTGCATCCCATTGACATTTTGGGGGAGAGCACTGGGAAGCGTCCGGGAGGATCTGCACTCGATGCAGAACAGATCTCTGGCTGCAGTTGAATGGGAACAAAATTAGCTTGGCCTGTAGGAAAAATTGACAAATTAAACTTGGCTTCGCAAAAATGTCTCTCAATTGTAAATTTTTGTTTGGAAAGATGCAGCAGTGCCATGTAGGTAAGGCATAGATGTTAAGTATTGGTAGGAAGGAGAATTTCATTGTAAATCACTTTCTGGGCTGCATAGCTACCTTCCATCTTTGGGAAATTCTTGGGGATTCACTTTTTCCATCTTCAAAACACTTTTCTGGTTTACTGAAAGGCTCTGTACAGTCCAAAGTTCTGTTCCTTACTGTGCCGACCTGGTTTGCGATCCTCTCTGAAAAAGACTTTTTCAAAGATAGCCTGTGAGTGCTTTCCTGGGTTCTGAAATACACCAGCTACGCACTTGTCAGCAAAATGTTCCTTTGGTTTAATAAGTATAGGAGCCAGGAAAACTTGTCCAGTGTTTACCAGGACCAAACAGTCTGGTGGAATGAGTACTCAAGGTAGTGAACCGTGGCTGGAGTGACACAAATGTGTGTGGACACTCTCAAAGCTGCTCTTTTGCTTGGGGTGAATGTTAATGACACTTCTGTGTCTCATGGTGGATCCATTCAGACATTAAGTCACTGGAAAAAATACTCTCTGAAAAAGATGCACATGTTCCTGCTGACTCAAAAATCTTGTAATAGCAGCATGCTTAAAAAAAAAAAAAAAGTAGTTATTTTGTGATCTTAAAAATCAAATGTTGCCAGAAAATGTCCTGGATTCTGACTGAACACATAGTCATTTCAGCTTGTCCAGGACACTTAGCTTCCCTGGGGCTCAATTAAAGACTAGGAGCTGCGATGTCTGTGAGTGAAGGAGGAGGCCCCTGTTGCATATAACCAGAGAGGACTTGGAGCAATTGGTAAAGTTGGACTGGAGAGAGGATATTTGTGTTAAATTACCGTATTTAGTAAATCATTCTTTTTACAAAAATACTTTTCAAAGATGCTAACAGGGTGGTGCTGATGATTTCATTTATTGACTCATTTCTATAATTGTTTTAATTTCTAGACTGGCACTGAAACTTTATCTAATCTTAATTAGTGAAAGACTACTGTCTGAGCAAACAGAGCAGCACCTTTTGGGACTGCACCTGAGGTGAATATATTAGGGCATTTTCAACACAGTCAAGGAGTAAAAATAATTGCTCAGCTTGTGCAGTTGTGATGTGAGTGTTCTTGGCAAGGAATAGCCAGTTCTGGATTTGATGAGACTTCCTATGTGATTTTGGTCAACTTTTACTTGATCTTTCTGTGCCTCAGGAACATCTGTTCAAGAGGCTGATCATTTTCCTAGATTTGTTGGTTTGGTTGTTCTGTAAGGATCACACATTCTTCCAGGCAAAGCTGTCTCCTTCCTACTCATTATGTGTACAGCAACTGGCACAGTATGTCCTCGTAGGTACTATTGTAATACAGAGGTCACTCCTATTAATAGTTATAAAGAATTCCCATTCATGTGAGCAGGAACTGAGCCTCAGTAAAACCAAGGAAAAGGCTTGACTGGGTGAGGTGGAGGGTGCACTGCTCTTGTGCTAGTGTCACCCAGAGAAATATAAGTGTCTGCAGCATGAAGTAGGGCTGGGCATTGTGTAAGCTTCCAGGGTGTTTTTTCACGCGAGAAAGTTTCAGATTCAGGATGAGCTTTAAATTCTACATTTAGTTCAGGCACCTGGAATGTTTTATTTATGTTGCATGTAGTACCTCTGCAATGAGGGTTTAAGGGAGTTCAGTTTAGGGTGAGAGTGGGAGAGGAAGAAATAAATCTACTGAAAAGTCCTCTCCATTTCTATAAAGATGCTGGCCACGTGACCAGTGGCCGGCATCTTCTATGTAGGGAATACTTGCATATAACCTTATGTATGAGCAATCCCCCCACTAAGATGCTCTCTGCTAAGAAATGCATTGCAATATGCTTAAGCAAGGAACTGATAAATGCATCACAAAATAGTGGCTTGCATTTTCTCCTTGCAATTTTTTTTTTCACATGTATTATGTTCTTTATATGCAGGAATACATAAGCTCACGTGCTGTTTTAAGCATGTGGACAATACACACCAGTTTACGAATCAATTCAAACCTAAGTGCTTAGGTAGTATCAGGCTTGAAGATTAATTTACAGCAGAAGCTGCTGCTAGCTGAACACTGAAAGGAACATTAGTTTTCACTTTCTCCTTCAGTGGGTACTAAGAGGAACATGGATCCCTGAAGCCTGACATTACATAAAATTGTTATTAGGATGTGGATTCCAAATTTTGTGCCTTTTGGGTTCTGTTGTTCTAGATTTAAGCATATAAAGCCAGGCCTTGGAAAGGTCCAATTGGTGCTGATTTACATCAGCTAAGGATCTGGTTCAGGGGACATGTTGGCATCCTAACTTGTACAAATCCCACTATGAAGCAATTATTGTCAGTTCCTGTATTCCTGTGGTGACTAACTTTGATTTTCACAGTATACTGTAACTGAAATGTAGTTCACAGTTAACCCAAAGTCACCTCTGAAAAACTGTTTTCACAAGGGAGTTTACTTAAGTTTGAAAGATATACAGGCACTTAGAAATGGCAGGTAAATCCCTCACTGCATTTGAAAATCCCATTTGGTGCTTACTCCCTGTTGACTTCCATGGGAATTGAGCTTGTTTATGTTTTTTGAAAAATCCCATGGGTACTTATATGCATCTTTATCTACTTAAAATTCTGGCTGTTGACAGTTTTGAAAGTATCGTTTGATGGCTAGCAAACTAGAGAGTTTATTTGTGTTCCTGTCCCGGATTTCAGTGCTTGCTAACAAGGTCCTGTCTAAAGGCTGTAGCTTACTCTTTTGTTTAGCTTGAAGATTACCTTCTGGCAAATGCTAATTGATTGATTTGTTATTTATTTTGCATTTATGATATTTCTTCTGCTGTGTTTTAAGGTGTGTCAGCTGCATGGGACCGAAAGGATTTCTGCACCTGGAGGTTAAAGGCATACAACAGAAAACAGTGTTTACATATGTGGTTCCTATTGCACTGAGCAAATTTTCACAAACCCAGAGTCTGACCTTTAGAGTTGACAGCACTGTATTTGATGTGCTTGTAATTTATTTGAAGGCTTCACTGATTCTTATTTTAGCTTTTAATATCTGACGCATTCCCATTACTAGGGGATTCTGCCAAAAGCAATCCAAATCACAACTGAAAAGGAAAAGATGCAGAGTCAAATGCCTCACCTCCTATTCACTGTTCATAGAAAATCTGTATGAACGGTGGTATCAGCTGTCTGCCTAGGCTGCGAGGTTAGTGATTTTTAGAAAGACTGTCAGCCAGTTTGGACATGTGAAAAGTGTCTCTTCTAAAGGTCAAGTAACTAACTAGAAATGAAGGCTGAATTTTAGCTTGTGAAGTGTTGGTAGTGAAGAAACTGACAGATCCTCAGAGTCATCTAGCATAGCTAAATTGGACTTGAGTAATTTATGAAAGTTACAGAGTAATTTGAGCACTGGCAAGAGGCAGTAGGCATGGCTGTCTTGCTGCAATGACACTCTGCAAGAATTGGCAGCCAAGACAGGATGGACAACTGCCGCTGACACTGCCTGCCCGGTGAAAGAGCTCACGTGGGTTTTAGCCCTCTGGATAAAGTTTGCTAACGGCAGTTCCAGACCCAGAGCTGCTCTGAGGCAGCAAAGCTTCAGTAGGAAACAAAAAGTCACAAACACTGCAAACAGAGAGGAAGACATCACCTGATCTCCTGCTAGCCTTTTTAACAGGGAAGGTCCAAGGGCCTTGGAGCAAAACAGAGAAGTTTTTGTTTCTGTGCTGGGTCTTACCAAATGTCCATCCAGCCTATTATTCTTCTGGGCCTTTTGGCTAAGATTGTCATGTCTGTTCTCATCTGTTTAGTATCTGATAGGTCTTTGGTGTGAGGACTTGCTATTAAATAGCTCTGTGGAGCTGGGCTGTGAACTGTGGGCTTGCTGTCTTCCCACTGCACCAAAACCCCTCAATGACCGATCACAGTAGAGTACAGTAGGAGAACAAGGCGAACAAGGCAGGGAAGATACTGCTTCCCTGTATATTCTGCCATCCTCCAGCGGTTTGCAGCTCAGGGATTTGCTAAACCAATGGTGTTATTTTTGTGGTAAACTCTTGATGGAATCTAATAGTCAACAGACTCTTCATCTCTTTGAGAAGCTAGGGATACGTGTGGTAATTAAGAACACCACCTTTTGCTGGCTTTCTCTCTGGACCTCAGTGGATTGCTGAGCTGCAGTGTGCAGGCACGGCTGGGTTTTAGAGGCTGACAGGAACAAGCTTGAAGGTGAATTGTGTTAAGTGTCTGTCAGAGACTGCCAAGGACCAGAATCGTCTTTAGGAGCTGCCTCTAAAACAAAGGCTGACCTGCCAGGAGGTGCTGTGAAGACTGCGGTCACAAGGGTCGTTTACAGCAAAGCTGCTAGTTTATAAACCTACACGTGGCACTGGGCAAGAAGTGAGCCAGTGGTACGTGAGACAGGAGGAGCCTGTGGGGACTTACACTGCAGGCAAGCCAGAAGGCAGAAAGCGGAGGCTGGAGTGCCTGCTACCTGGATAGAAGACTTAAAAATGTGGCAGAGCCAATGGGCCCCACATCATGCAGCAGTGCTGACTGAAATGAGAGAGTTATTTGGCTTCAGAGATGAGTAAGACTACGAATACAGAAAAATAGTGCTGGAAATGGAATTTCTGCCAAATTCAAAATTAGCAACTGTGAGTGACAATTGTTAGCAGATGTCAGGTTTCTAATTATTTACTTGTTTTCTGGAATGTTTATAGGTTTCATTTTCATCTTTTGTTGTATGTTAGTCTTTCAAATTTTCTCATGTGAGGTACAGAGAATTTGTATACCAGCTCTTTAAAATGGCAACATTGAGGCATCTGGGTTAGATTGTATATGACAAGGAACATTCTGTGTATGTTAAGTGCTGCTGTAGATCTTGTTTGTTTACCGAGTGAAATGTTATTAAACAACTCGGGTGACAGGCGGAGTAACCAGTCTATGCTCTCTGGGCTAGCATTGACCATTCTCACCCACCTAGCTCCTTTGCAGAGCTTGCTGATAAAATTAACATCCCTCCAAAGACTAAGTAGCTGTCAGACAAGCAGTCTGGGCCCTAGCAAGGCAATGGCAAAACCGTTCCCTGGAAGACAAGAGCAAGGACTTACAACTCAAGCATGCCACTGAGCCGCAGCAGCTCAGCGCTCTGGAGCCGTCCCATGAGCTGGTGTCTGCAGTGCAACTGCCAGAACTGTAGGTCTCTCCACTGATTCTCCACATTTGCAAGGAAAGCATGAAGGGAAAAGGAAGAGCTGTATAATTTTGCTTCCAAGCTAGTCCTTTCACTCATGGCTGTTGACACTGTCCTTGGTCCAATGAACACTGCAGAAATCCATGTTAGCAGCTGTTTTCCCTATCAAAGCATTTTCCTTGGATGAGAGTGTCAGCTGGCTGAAAACTGTCTCCAACCATTTGACTTTCCATGGTGGGGGTGTTACTTTTATCACCAATAAAATATGAGAACCTTTGGATGTGGTATTACCTGGCTTACTTACACATCCTGGTAAAATTTCCAATAGCTTTTTATTGTGACTGTCAGCTTAATTTAAATCTTCTAATTTTTCTGTGCAGAGAAATGAGCAATACAAGCTGAAGGGTAGATTTTCAAGGCGCTTCTTCCCCAAAAGGGCATATACTTTGTGTGCTGAGCAGGGGGGAGATGGAATGGGATGGGACAGTACAGAATAGGACATAAGCTTACTTCTCTGTAGTTTCAAAGGAAATTTGAAAATTTGTTCTCAATTTATGTGCAACTTCCTTGTGTAGGCAGCTAGACCCTTGGCAAGGACTTAGTGTCCTTTTTCACTTCAAGAGTCTTGGGAATTTTACTTGGTGACTTTCTAGTTTTGTTCCATTTTAGAAATATATGGAAGGGGGGGAAGGTTCAACAGCCTACTTCAAGGAAACAGAAAGGTGGACTGGAGAGGACAGTATTCTGGGAAGCCAGAGTCATAGGTCCTATCCCCATATCTGTCATTTGATGCCTAACTGAAGGCAAATCACTTTCTCATGTTTTCTTCTCATGCTTTTTTCTCCTTGCCTATTGAACCTTTGAAAGTACAGCACCTAACACAATAGAAACTAAAGGTCTGGGTGGGGCTGCCGTTGTTGGTAGTCATGATGACAGTGTCTCTGCAGTGTTTCAGCTGGGTAATATCTGCCATTCCTTACCCATTCCTATTTGGCGGTGGCAGCTTGGTTTTCTTACATGTATTGTCTGATCAAAAATGTAAATTTCGCTGATCTGGAAAGTTTTACAATAGTGAATACTTTGGCCAGCATCCTAGATTCAGATAACTCTGTTTAGCCTTCCCATGGTGGTTAAACTGTCCTCAGGCTTAACCTGTCATTCACGTGCTTTTTGACATCCTAGTTCTCTCCTGAATAAAAGGTGTTACAAAGATCTCCTAGATACAAAGGTGTTACCGAATGTATGCCCAGATAATGTCTCTATTACAAGTGCTACCATGTGTTTGACATTGCTGTGGAGTACATGGAGAACGAGTGGTATGCTAGAAGATAGGTAATCTTCTGAAGCCTCTTTATGAAAAAAATAATAAAGTACTTCATAATGCTCCTTTCTTTTGGTGGGCATTGAGTCAAAATGGTGGAATTATCACTTTATAAATATCTCCTTTCATCTTGATGGGGGAAACTAATTCCAGGCAAGACAACAGATCTGTCAAAGACTTAACTGAGAAAAGAGCTCACCTGATTTAAATCTGGTTGCAAAAAAGAAATTTGGATTTGAGGCTGCAAGCCACTGTCTGCAGCTATTATTTAGTCTGCTTATTTGGTGCTCTAATATCTTGCAGAGACTGGAAGATAGCTACATATTTTTCAATATACTGGTACTCAAAAGCCTGTCTTCATTTCAGTGCTGGCATTCTCTCAGCCATAGGCAGGGGTGCCATTGCCTAGCACTGTCTGCACCTGCCCGCAGAACGGCATCTTCCGTCTGTGCTGTCAGACTGCTCTGCTTAGTTGGTTCTGATGGTTTTGGGGGCCTCCAGTGAGTTACGTCGGAGATGGACTTTGTCCAGGGATTCAGCCTTAATTTGAATTTACCCCCTCCAGTCCCAGAAGCTAGGCTGTGAGATTATTTTAGGAGTGTATATGTATGTGTGATAATTCTTGTGTGTTTGCCTCAGCAGGGTCTGATAGACTGCTGTGCTCTTTTCTTTATTTTCTATCTTTGACATAATGAATTGTAGCCACAATTGCATAAAGCCATCTCCTAGCTAATTTTTTCCAATGGTGACTTTTTTTTTCCCAAAACGTCACGGGCTACAGTGCTGCTCACTGTTTACTTAAAGAGAAAGAATGTAGACACATATGTTCACATATATAAACCATAGCTGGTCTGATACTCTACTGTGTACAAAGGTTTTTTTTAAATAACTGAAAACAGACCAGCACCCATAGCTTCAAAAGTTGAATGTACAAGGAAAAAGGAGGAGAAAAAGCTGAGTTGTTTTTTTTTAATCTTTTACCAAGTATTGTGGGTACTATAAAGCAAATAAATGGGTAACTTGTTTGAAGTTTCTGCCTAGTCAGGACATGGCTAACTGATAAAACTGAAATGCTGTTGTAAATATTTGGAAAGACAGTTATACTGGCATGAGATCCCCTGGTACAGTGTAACTAAGGCATATCTAGCACCAGTGTTTTGGAACAGGGTAGGAATTGCTTTGTAAAATCCTGCTTAGTTGGTGATTTTTGAAGAAAATAGGTTAGAGACTCTTGATGGTCATGTTAAGAAGTCTTTAGTGCCTTAAGATAACTTCAATACCTAGCTGAATGGGCTCTGTATCTTCCTGCCAAAGGAGGCAAGGCTTTCAAATTGGAGTGAATCACAGCAGTAAGTGATTTCTGAGGTCCAGTTATGACAACTCTGTTCCAAAGGCTGAGGAGCATGTGACATTTCCAGCTATCCAGCTCTCACTCCAGGACTGTCAAGTAATTTGACTAGTGTGGTTCCAGGGACCTGGCAGAAGCTTCTTTTCTGTAAAAAAATTTGCTAGAGTGATTGCTGCAGCTTTTGGTTTAAACTGCAGGACATCAGAGGAACTGTGCAGAAAAACATCACGTTATGAATAAGACATTGAGCAGAGTTGTGGAGGAAAATAAGCCATGAAATGTTGTGAAGGAGTAACATGGACTAAACATGGGAAGAAAATAGCCCACCATGATCTTAGCCTACATTCAACAAAAACTTGGTGTTGATTTATCAGAGCCTGACCTGCATCCCAACCATGGTTTACTCCATGCATTACTCCATGTAACGCTCAGGGGACATAAACCATGCAACCCCAGGATCCACGTGATTCTTGTGAAAGCTTCTGAAATGTCTGGTTCCTCTTTTGGTAATTCACAAATGGTCTGCACATGCAGACCTTGCTGCTTACATCATAGTATTGTCATGTGAACTCTTCTTGTTTTGCTGTCAAAAATACATGATTTTGTCCTTAAGAATAAGGAATGAGGGTTACAGGAGCAAATAGGAGACCTAATACAGGTCAGTAATTAATTTTCTATTTCTGTTTTTCCAAGGCTTATGAAGGATGTATGTGTGTTGAGATATGCTAAGTACATGGATGTTGTTGCAAGTGTATATACAGCATATCAATGACCATAGAAGTATGCAAAAAATTATCCATACACAGTCGAGAATGCAATTCACTAGGACCATGTACCCTGGCAGTAATGTACATTTCCTGCTAAACGTTTATCTTATCCTATCTGTATTTACTTAGATGGCTTAAGGTGTGCTTTGAAGCTCTGGGGCTGCATTTGTGATTGTTGCCCTGACCAAATATTGTGTGGTAGACAGGCAAACTAGCTCATTAATGAAATTCATTAAAGTGAAACTAATACGTTGATGTCCTCTCAGTACTCATCTTCCTCTGGACTGAAGGGTTGTGCTGTTGATAGTGAGATGATGCATAAGGACAGATGATGATCAGTTAAAATCCAGTTGGAGTAACTGATAAGGCTTAAGAATGCTGGCTTTGATTGACAATGCCATTTAATGATAAGCACAGAGGAGTCCATTGTTGGACTGGAAACTATGCGAAGAAGATTGCTATGTGACGTGCACGGTCTTTCCTCTGTGGGGTAGCTGTGAACAGACTGAACTAAGACTATCTCTGCTTCTTAAAAATAGCAGAGAAGAATGTGTCCTTCAGATAACCCTCAAAATTTGCTGAAGGACAAAGGGCTTTTTTACATACCAAGGCACAAAGTATTGTATTCCAGGGAGAATAGTCTCTACTGTAGCTGCGGCCACAGGTCTGTGCTGTAGGACATGGTAAGATACATGGTTATTTCGTCCTTCTTCTTCTGATTTATGCACTGTGCTTTCCTCTGGTGTGTTTATTTTAAGTTGCCTATCACACAGAATTCCTTGTGACTGAGTAAAATAGGTTGAGGCTCCTTCAGAGCTCTTAGCTATCTTTCTGGCCATAAGGGAATTCATTGAAAAATTAGACCCATCAAGCCCTAACCATTCTTTCTCTGACCCCAAGACTTTTCTGGATGCTGTGCTTGGGAGAAGTGTTCCTTTGCTGTTTTTTAAGGGATTTCAAACCAAATACTTAAAAAAAAAAAACCACAAAAAAAACCCCAAAACCAAACAAACAAAAAAACCAACCAAACAAAAAAAACCAACAAAATCCACACACATGCAAAACACTTTCCTCACTCTGCTGTGAATATTGTGACAGTGAATGTAGCAAGAAAAATATGTGTCCATTTAGGGCAGTAAAAAAGGAAGGCATTTAGCAGGAATCCATTTGAGCTTATAAGAATATAGAAGGAATTTCTGCTTTGAAACAGGAGTAATTGTGCTGACAGAGGGAGGCTGACTTACTATACCCAATTAGTTATCAGATGATTATATTATTCTATAAAATCTCCTTCACAACCGTATGCAATGTGATGCTGCAAAATCAATCCTTTTGTTTCTGTAAGCAATGTACTTAATGGCATTAAAAAATGCAAAATATTTTGTGTGAAATAAAGAATAATTTTTAAGTCACTAGAAAACTAAACGAACCTTATGGTGTCATCCAAAGTCCACTGAATTCAATAGCATGATTTGTATCAAGCCCAAAGTAATTAACTTAAATTTATAGGTGATCAACATGTTAATTTTCTTACTGACTTTCTAATGGAGTAGTAGATTTTTCCAATAAAGCTGAAATCTGACTCATGAGGGGAAAGGAAGAACCTCAGGTTACACATTGATTTCTGTATACATAATGCTACATAGTCATTTGAAATTACTAAACATTTTCCATAGGAAAAGTGCCATTCCCATGCTTAGAAAGTAAGGCAATTTTAAAGACAAATCATCTGCTGTCATATTTAAAGAAGAAATCCACAAACGTTGTTAGTGAAAAAGAATAAATAGTGGATGAAAAACGCTTCAGAAGTGTAACGTTCTTATTCCACATCATGAGCTATAGTTGGAGAAGGCTTTTAAAACAAATCTGATTTCTGTACATGTAAACCAGCCATCTCATGACACATTTTTCAACTGCAGTTTGTAATCTAATCTTAGGCCCAGTTAAGAGACTGATTTAGTAGTAATGTAACCAAGGTTACACCATCTGTGTGTACGTAATCACTAGATTCATAGTAATCTGTGCTACAGAATACAATGTGGATTACTGTAAATTTAGCAACTATGAGGAATCTAGCTTAAAATAGAAATGGAAGCATTGTTTGATGCTGTTATGGATATGTGTATCTGTGACCTTTGCAATAGTTTTGCTGGAGGACAGTCAATTGTTCAGCTGCTGTAAATCTACCACATTCCAAAACTGTCAGTGCATCTGCATTCTTTTGCACAAGCTGACAGTCTTTCTCAGAGGATATGGTATTCTCTTATCCTCATACTAATAGCAAAAGCATGTAAATCAATTTATTAAGGGGAGTAGACTCATGAAAAAACTGTTGGATCACATCCTGTAAAATTAACTTCAGCTTAACTGGAAAAAATAGATCATTGTTTTCTAAAATGGATACTTAGCAATAGATTATGTTATTCATATTTGGGCAACTCTGTGAAGGAAGGTGGTGAGAATTAAATGCTCCTACTCGTATTAGTGGGATTTCTACATACTCAGCATACTAATCTGCAAGGCCATGCAGAAAAATGAGTGCTTAACTTTCAAGAAAACAAGAGGTGGGCCCTCTTAATCAGTGTAACTCTTTGAATTCAGTTTAGTTGACTCTCCTCTCATCACAGGGCAACAGCTTAACATTTCTACTTGCTCAGACTTGAGGCTTGTAGAAAAAAGCAGACAGGAATAAAGAATCTGCATAGGATTCAGTCCATGGAAAGAAAAGTGGATTGTCCAGAAAATACATGATGCTGGTAGTGATGGTCTTTATCAGTAGTCCATCCCTGCACTGGCCTCCATTTGTAAGCTGAAGGTCAGCAGTACGTTTCCTGGCATCTCCCTTGACTGAGTAGGGATCCTGCACTACTCGTGTGTTTATGTTATAGAGAGGTCATATGCTTTCCTACGTGCTTTTTCATACTAATGAAACCATTGATGCAGTGTAGGATCTGGCCAGTAGCATCAGAGCTACAGTTTGGTGATGTTTACATAGCCATTTGGACTCTGGTGTGACACAAACTTTTACTTATTTCAAGAATAATAAGAAAACACATTTTGCTAATTCAAGAGACCCTGTTTTTTCCTTGTGTGTGTGTTCTCCTGTCACCCCCTTCCTCTCAGCAGTTTTAGTGCCCTAGCATTACGCTGTGAATAGCTTCAATCTGTGCTGTGGCAATCGTGGAGCAGCAAGTCATTCATGTATTGTGTATTCTTGTTCTACCAGTATTGGTCACGGTGTAAAGTCATTCCACATTCACGTAAAATAACATTTAATTCTACAAGAAATACCAAGTATCTCACGCTACTATAAATTGCAGCCTGTGAACCTGAGTCTGATATCTGAAGCAAGAGTGGGGTGGGAATTCAAGAAACAGCGAGCAATGGATAGTTTGTTCGGCAGTCAAAGAAAAGTACTCTTGATTCTGTCATCAAAGGAAGAAGCTTTGTCTGTATAAGCAGCCCTGAATCCTTTTGAATGGGATTCCGCACTCTTCACTGTAGTGGAGCGGCAGCAATATTGGGCCTTCCAACAGTAGACCTCAGCCAGGTGAACAGTCCCTCAGCCAGGTGAACAGTCCTATGACTTCTTCTAAAGCTGATTCCTTCCTTGCAATTGTTTGTGGAGAAATTTCACTGAGGTTTAGTCTCAATGAATATTTTGAACTACTAATTTTTGCTTAATCACTTAAAAGTAATCTAGAGTCACTTCATGGTGTTGGGTTGAAAGTAAGTTGGTGCTTTTTTTTCCACCTGCACATTACATGCCATGTTGCAGCAGAGGCAGAACCAACATCCCACAAACGCAAACTTAAGTACTGCAATACAGTAAAAAACCTCGCTGAAAAGGCACTAAAAACATTTGCTGTGACTCTGTTTTCTGTTCCAAAATCTCATTACCCAATAGGACTTGCAGAAAATATCCCACTGAGCTATGGTTAGCCCACCCATTGTGCCCTGGCCTGAGAGCACCAGTGGTTCAGTGAGCAGAGCAGTCAGCTATGAAATGCAAAATTTTCTGGTTTGAGGTTGATCTGCGTTGACATGCAGGATGTGCATGCTGTAAAGTAACCCACTGGTAAGCAGTTCTGCCAAAATGTTGACAAAAATTATAGTGTTCTCCCATCAGCCAGGTATGTTGTGAGTCCACCACTAGGAGCTGGGGCATGCAGGGGTGGGGGGACGACACACTCTTTGTGACACAAGGTTGCTGTACCAAAAAATACAAAGATATACTGGTTACAAAATGATGCAAGTTGTTTGGATATGAGATTAGCATAATCTTTCATATAGTGTTATCTTTTCCATCTATAATAGATTCCAATTATGAAATATTCACATTTTGAATTATATTTTTATACGTAAAATTCATTTGGTTCATATCATAAGTACCTCTCCAAGCTTATCTGCATATTCCATTATAATTCATAGTCTTCTACTAAGATAGCCCAAAACTAATCAGTGCTTTACAAGTTAATCAACTCATACTGTCACAAGTGGCATAATGCAAGTAATTATGCTTTAATTCAACTTCTAAACAAGGAAGAGAAAAAATCAGATTGAACAAAAAGAGGCTTATCATGAACTCATTAATTGATAATTGTGATTAATGGAGGATCTCTGGGAGAAGATGTGGTTAAATCTCTTGCCTATGACCCTTTCACTAGGCATGGTAGAAGAATAAGCACACATACTCCTGTGGTATGTTGACCCAGCCAGCAGCCAAGAACCTGTTATCTCCAACATCCTCTCCTTATCAAATCTGTTATCACTTCCATGTATTAAAAAAAAAATAAAATTTCTTTCTTAGGCAATCTCACTATTAAATATATATGTCCTGATTTTCTATATATCACATATGCATTTGAGTGAAAGGACAGACTGTTTCTCTAAAAATGCATAATTATGACAGTGAGCAAGGATTACCAGGTCCTGTTCTTCACTGTGTTCTTGAATCACAGTAAACATATGGACAATAATTGTCTCTGTCTAATATATAGAGAGACATCTGCAAGGAAAGATGATATGAGCACAAAATAGTTTTGCTAGAGAAGCTAACTTTTAGTGGGGCTTTGTTCTAGAAAAATGCTTCTGTAGTTTGGCTGATAATTCAACAAGTCTGAAAGAGAAAACCTCTATAACCTTGCCAGACAAGCCAGGTGAGAGGGGAACCTTTGAAAGTAGAGGGAAGCAGTAAAAGTTCCACCATTGTGTCAAAAATGGTTAATATAGTGCCTACTCTATGTCAGAAATCACAAATCAAATAAACCTTGTTTCTCTGGAAAATACATCAATATCAAGCCAGAAGCTCCACTTCATTTAACGCAGGTATGAATTATTTCTAACTTGTGCCCATTAGGCTACTTGGAAGGCAGTCACCAATTCAATTAGAACTTCTGTTGCATTTAAATTGGTGTTTGAGGAATAGATGGATTAGACTTTACTTGTATATTTGCCTTTGCAATTCTGCAGAAATAATGAATGGCTTAAAAAGGGAGAATCAGGATAAGACCCGGGAACACAGTCTGTCAGCTCAGCAATATAACTTTCTTGGAAATGAAATTGAGAACCAGTGTGCCAGA
This sequence comes from Buteo buteo, assembly GCF_964188355.1. Classification (NCBI taxonomy): domain Eukaryota; kingdom Metazoa; phylum Chordata; class Aves; order Accipitriformes; family Accipitridae; genus Buteo; species Buteo buteo. Next base: position 23,125,173 of record NC_134175.1, read on the forward strand.
AGAGAGCACAGGCTTGCAAATGCAAACACTTTCCTATTTCTCTGGACAGTCTAGTGTAATACTCAGAATTTTTTCCAGCGCCAAGAAATTCTGCATATTGGATTTTTAAATCTTATTATTTTTAGAATGTACCTATTCTCTAAACTAAAAGAGCAGCACTATAGTTATCTGATGAGACTGAAATACAGATATTTTAAACCAGTTAAAATAAATATGCTTTTGTATACTAAATAGCGTCCTTTGGCAATGAGTTCCACTGGTTTAAGTCCCAGAGATTAACAGGATATAAAATCATTAAAATGTAGATGGCGAAATCAACTGTTACATAAGCTTTTTAAGATTAGGTTATATACTTCTGAACTCTCCATCTGAAGGATATGAGAAGAAATCTCACTTTTATCAAGTCTCCAGTGAAACCAACTGCTCAGCTAACCAGACTAGAAATGGGAGAACTTTGTTCTTCAGGAGTTGGCAATGTACAATCTGACCGTGAAACAGGCTCTCTAACACGCTGCAGAATGGAACAGCAGCCTCCATTTGCTGCATGCAGCAAGCAAGCAGCTGGAGGCTGGCCCAGGGTGCCAAATGTATGTGACCTACATTAGTGGCTTGAAGGCATTTGCTGAAATGAAGTCTAAGATGTTGCATCTTTTCACATGGATTTCTTTGAAAGTATTATATACAGAAAAATGGTGAAACAGATCCATTACTTCTCAGCCTCCTACCATTTAAAAGGTTTATTAGTTTGCGATACTTTCCCCCCCTTCTTTGCATCTTCCACTCTGGCTTGCTTTCTTCCTCTTTCTGTTGCCAAATATTTATCTGTTTAAAGAATAAACATGGTATTTCTTCCTTCTCAGTACTAAATAAAGTGTCCCTGGTGGCTCTGGACCATGTCATGCTATAAATGTTATTCCTCCAATTGGGTCATGGTAAAGAACGTTATTGCTTGCATTTCAAGGACATGAGCTTAGTTGATGAGATATTTTATTAGTCTTTCCATATTTGTAATTTCCTTCTACATGGGTGATCGTTGCTTTTTTGGAGAATGAAATAATAACTGGAGAATAATTTGTTCTGTTCATTTATGTCTTGGGGTTTTATAATAGTCATATACGTAGGTAAAGTGCTCCTAAAACTATGCAGTATTGGATGTTGAAGGATTCTTGGACTGGGTGAAGAAAAGCCAGGCAGGTTCTGTTCTGCCTGTAGTAGTGGTTACAAGTCTGGGTTGTTGGAGTAAATGTAAACACTGCAGTTAGTTTGGTTTTTTTTTTTCCCCCATGCCAGGTAAGCTCTGTTAAAGCACAGTACTAAACAAAGTGCCTCACCAGCATCTGACCCCAGCCAGCAGCCGAGCACCCACACAGCTGCTCGCTCACTCACCTCACCAGCTCCTCACAGTGGGGAGAAAATAGGAAGAGCAAAATCAAGAAAACTCTTGAGTTTTGATAAAAAACAGTTCAATAGGTGAAGAAAAGAGGGGAGAAAGAAACAAGCAAAGCAAAGGAGGTGGCACACCACCTCCCACAGGCAGACCGATAGCCAGCCAGTCTCCAAACAACAGGTACCTTGGAAGCAGAAACCCCCATCTTTTTCTTCCTCTACCCCAGATTTTATTGCTGAGCATGGGGATACGTGGTATGGAATATCCCTTTGGCCAGTCTGGGTCAGCTCTCAGCTGTGTCCTCTTGCAGCCTCTTGCCCACTCTCAGCCTACTGGCTGTGGGGGTGTAGTGGGAGGAAAAAGAGAAAGCCTTGACACTGTGCAAGCACAGCTCAGCAACAGCCAAAACACTGGTGTGTTATCAGTACTGTTGCAGCCACAGATCCAAAACATGGCACCACATGGGCTGCAATGATAACTCCATCCCAGTCAGATCCAGCACGACCCTGAATCATACTACTTTTTTTAGTTTGTATATCCTAGTTTACAAACTCCAGTTTCCCATTTTCTTTGGGATCATTTTGTTGCTGTAGAGACATCAAATACTCAGTTTTCCTCAGGTGATTACCACATTTCGTTGTTGCTGTGATTCCTTGGCCTATTCACTTGTCATGTTACTATTTCTGTGATGTTTTCCACTACCACACTGGGGCCCATATTTTCTTATGTAACCAGTAAAATCTGGTTTGCTTAGCCTGGCTTTCTTCCTACATGTAGTAGCTCTTCACAGGTTCTTCAAAACTGTTCATTTAGGGACAGTAGAAAAAGTTACTAGCCTTCTTTGATTTATTCAGTCCCCAAATGTTTTTTAAATCTCTCTCTGATTGCTTATCTATCCAATATCTCCAAATGATCTCCATTAAGGCAGACATCTGCCCCTGTTTTGGCAGATCATGGACTCACAGGCACAGAGAACATGCTCACTCTGTGCCAGTTGTCAAAACCATTATTATAAGATTCTGGGGCAATGCTGCATCCCCGTTACAGTTTACTACCAGACAAGGTGTGTCTGGTTTTTAATTAAATTGCCCTGTATAATGTCTAGCTCTAGACTTTGTGTCACTGAATGTTTGCATACACTCTGTATTTTTATTGGGGCATTTGTGAGCAACTTACTTTTGCCTTTACTGTCGTATTTCCCCATGACTGGAACCCACTTAATTCCTTCAGTTTCCCAAAGTCTTTATTAAAATTGACAGCCTACATCCATCATCGTCTTTGCACAGCATTTCTTCCAGGTTACTGGTTTGAGCAGCTGGATACCAATTTCACTCCCTAATTCACAGTGCTAAGGAGCCTTTGTAACCCTTGTTTGCCCCCAACCTTGCACTGACCCATTCACACCTATTATTCTGCCAAGGTCTTCTTGCCCAGCTTCAGATGTTCCTTGTTGCCCTGGAATAGATGGCTGATTCCTTCTTTTCAGGTCAGTTGCAATCTCCCTTACAGCTTTTCTGCTTTTCTTTTCATATCTTTAGGTTAAAAACATTTCTTATGTTCTGTTTTCATGCAGAGTGAAATTAGTCATACAATTTTCCACCTTTACCTGCGTTAGCTGAAAGCTATTACAAATACTTGTTGGATCTGCGAAAAGGAAACCTTTGTTTCCTCTGCTTGGCATCTGTGGCTTGGGCCTTTTGACCTAATCCCTAGATTTCTCTCAAGGAAAAAACATTTATATTTGTTCCAAATTTCATCACCTTTTATAAGAAAATGAAACATTCCAGTAACTTTAAAATGTTTAAATTCAAAACTGCTAGTGATATTATGCATGGGTTTTGCATATTGCCTTAAATGTGGAAGGTGCATTACAGAACAGACATCAATAAAGTTGCTATGCTCAACGTAATTGGAAAAAACACTACAGGACAAGACAAAGATCATTCTGGAGGGATCGTGAATCTTTTGGCAGTGGTGAGACTGTTGACTGACAAGTTAATATAAATATATTAAACTGTAATGTATTCTTTTTTTGATTGATTTAATGTTGTTGTGCTGTTTATACATGTACTTTTTTGAGTATATATAAAGTAGGTCACTGGTTTTTGTGAGAACTGTACAAAGAACCTGAGCCTGGGGAAGCTGGAATAATAATGAAAGCTAAGAAAATACAGCTTATGAGATAAACTGAGGGAAAGGGACTTTTTAGTCTAAGAAAGAAAAGGCTAAGTGAAGATAAAAATGAAAATATGAAAATTGTTCTAAGAACAGTGATAAATTGTCTTTCTACCAGACATGGGGAAATTAGTTTAGTTTACAGCAAGGAAAACAGCAATTTGATATGAGGAAAGATTTTCTGACTATACAGGCTTTGAAAGGCTGGAATATTCAAAGAGGCTGAGGAACTTACTTCAGCAATGTTGAACAGACACCTGCCAGGATAGACTAGGTCTGTTCTGGGAGTCCCTTCTGCCTCCCATCTCTTTTCTTACACTAACCTGACTTTTAATGCTACACAAGATTATTCCCACTTTTGCTTTCACAGAAAGCTGGTTCTTAATAATGTTAACGTTCGAGTAATAACAACAATGTAAAACTTCTGGTTTTCTAATTTTCCTGATTTATTTTCTAATTTTTTGGATGCTTGGCTTAGGGATGCTCCCCCCTCCCAGCCCTGTTCAGCTGAGTTTTTCCTGAGATGAGTGTTCCTGTTCACACTCACAATTTTATTTTTATTTTTGCAATATATTATATTTTTCTGCAAGTTCCAGCTTCTTGGCAGCGTATGATCAGGTGAAATGTTGCTTCTAATTATTCTAAACTAGTAAAAAAAATGTATTCATCATGGGAGTGTTTGAATCAAAGCAAAGACTCAAAAAACAAATTATTTTTGAAAGATATTACGGCTTGAAGACAGTCTTATGCTTTTGGGTATGCCTGGATCACAATTTTTCACGTAGACAGTGCTGAGCCTGTCTAGACTGTGCTAAGTTATTTTAATGTATTTTCCCAGTGTTTCAGATAGGAGAGCTGACTGGCACTACATGATTTCTTGCTTCAGTTCCTATGCAGCAAACAGGAAATGTCTCTACTTTGTGCAAATGGCAAAAGTGCCAGCTTTTGTTAAAGCAAAAGAAAAGATTGTCAGGAGAAGGATTTTGTAAATGGAGAGAACTTTATGCTGATATAAGTTGCTTTCATTGAAAGCTCTGGGTAACAGTGGCTTCGCTGAGAACAGCTCTGTATTTGATTTACATAATTTGGCTTTTTAAGCTGTATATTTTTTGTATGTGTTGCAAATTATTGTGAAATCTTTCTGCCCTGCATAAGAGGAAAAGCCAAACCTGATACACTTGGCTCTTTCCCTGAAATTCGAGTATGTAATAGTCATAATTTCTTTTTTCCTTTAATTCTGTGTGTACACATTTTAAGGTTAATATAGAAAAGTATAGTAAAGTATTTCTCCCCTTCATTTATCGCACACTCAGGATAATATTTTTCTGATTCATTTTACTGATGCCTTTAAAAACATGTATTTTCTTGTTTGCAGGAAGCTCTGAATCCCAGACTTCTTTTGGTCTCTCAAGCTTGCATTCCAAGAAACAATGCAAGAGATAATTATTCAATAATTATTATATATTTAGCGTGTTCAGGAATTGGGGATAAAATTCTGCCTTACTAAAGTCAGTTGCCTTCAAAGCGGTTAGATTTGATCCAAGCAGCTGGATTATTTCCTTTCCTAGGATTGAACAGAAAGTAAGTTTTCCTTGTGAGCTTCATTTACCTTAGGCTGAAATATTACAATATTTGCATAAAATCTTGTTAAAGTTCTTTTGAAGTTTGCAGAAGTAGAATGAATAAGATCTCCAAAGTCTGGCCCAGTGCTTCTCCAGAATATAACTTTGAGTAAATACGGCTTTTGTAAACACTGACAACATAATGCAGTTTAGGCTTGCCTTCTTTCAAACTCTGTCAGCCTCAGAACAAAATCAGCCAAGACTAAGAAAATGTCGTCCTCCTCCCAGTGGCTCTCAGACTTTAATGTTTCAATCCTGCAAGGGGCTTAGGAGCCTGGCCTTGATCCAGGCAACTATTTGGACTTCGGGAGTTGTCACACTCAAGTGACACGCTCAAGTGCTGTTCGGCATTTCCTTTTTTCAAACCCTGAAAAATTAAAGTCTTGATCCTGATAATGTCCACCATGCCAGAAGAAAGGTGCCCATGCTGCACATTTCTGGAAACTGGGAAATTTTAGTGGTGAAGCCACACTGCACGCTTTCTCTCGTCACACTCTTTCTTAAGCATCAGTCACTGACTGTGACTGAGACATGAGACACTGAGGTCAGACCTGTGATCTGACCCCGTACCACTGACGTTAAGAAGTTCAAGTGCTCTTTTCTGGCTGAAATGTCACTACCTCAGCTGACAGGAGGTGAGTCTCTTCATCTTTAAATTCTAGAAATGAGCGTGCTTTACTTTAACAAGCAAATAATATTTGAAAACCATGAGACTAACAAATATGCCTGTAGTCCTGGTGTTGCAAACTGCCAGGTTGCTAGGGCACAGAAGGTGAAATCCTGGTGGCAGTAATGGCAGTGGGCCCATTAGTTTTTCTGTATTATGGGACCAAGTGTTTTAGATGATAGGTTCAAAATTTTACTGCCCTGCTTATCTCTTAACTCTTCTATTCCAAATAACAAGCGGGAAACAAATACTTCAATAAAACGTATTTTGTAGGAGATGTGAAATACTAAGAGAACTACTCTTATCAGTATGAAGAAATCTCCCACTGCTCTGAACCACTTGAGAGTATATTTAAGGTCAGTACTATATGTCTGAGGTGATGGGAAAAGATCTTGATGTCTTAAAAAAAGTTGCTGGTTTATGCACACTTAATATTCTTAGGATATGTGTTTTTCCGGACCTCATTTCTGGAGTGATCATTCTAATTATTGTTAAATACAGTCAGAAATTGGCAATTGTATTGGTTTTATGTGGCAAGGTTTTGGTAGCGGGGTGGGTTACAGGGGTGGCTTCTGTAAGAAGCTGCTGGAAGCTTCCCCTGTGTTCGAGAGAGAGCGAGCCCATACCAGTCGGCTCTGAGACGGACCCGCCGCCAGCCAAGGCCGAGCCAATCAGCGATAGTGGTAACGCCTCTGTGATAACATTTTTAAGAAGGAAAAAAGTTGGGAGAGTGAGAAACAGCCGCTGGAGAGAGGAGTGAGAACATGTAGAGAAACAAGCCTGCGGACACCAAGGTCAGTGAAGAAGGAGGGGGAGGAGATGCTCCAGGCGCCGGAGCAGAGATTCTCCTGCAGCCCGTGGTGAAGACCCTGGTGAGGCAGGCTGCCCCCTGCAGCCCAGGGAGGTCCACGGTGGAGCAGATATCCACCTGCAGCCCGTGGAGGACCCCACACCGGAGCAGATGGGTTCCCGAAGGAGGCTGTGACCCTGTGGGAACCTCATGCTGGAGCCGGCTCCTGGCAGGACCTGCAGATCTGTGGAGACAGGAGCCCACGGAGCAGGTTTTCTGGCAGGACTTGTGACCCCGTGGGGGACCCACGCTGGAGCAGTGTGCTCCTGAAGGACTGCACACCGTGGAAAGGACCCATGCTGGAGCAGTTCGTGAAGAACTGCAGCCCGTGAGAATGGCCCACGTTGGAGAAGTTTGTGGAGGACTTTCTCCTGTGGGTGGGACCCCACGCTGGAGCAGGGGAAGAGTGTGATGAGCCCTCGCCCTGAGGAGGTGAAGCGGCAGAAAATAGCGTGTGATGACCGTAAACCCCATCCCTGTCCCCCTGTGCCGCTGCGGGGGCTTGGTGGAGAAATCCGGGAGTGAAGTTGTGCCCAGGAAGAAGGGAGGGGTGGGGGGGAAGGTGTTCTGAGATTTCGTTTTATTTCTCATTACCTTACTCTGGCTGATTTGTAATAAATTGAGTTCATTTTCCCCAAACTGAGTCTGTTTTGCCTGTGACGGTAATTAGTGAATGATCGCTCCTGTCCTTATCTCAACCCGCAAGCTTTTTGTTATATTTTTCTCTCCCCCGTCCAGCTGAGGATGGGGGAGTGATAGAACGGCTTTGGTGGGCACCTGGCATCCAGCCAGGGTCAACCCATCACAGCAATAAATATAACTGTAATGAAAGAGTGTTTCAAGAACCCTCATAGAAACTTCTCGGTTCATTCAACTATCAGATGACCAGGTTGGCTAGCAATAAATCACACTTTTAAAGTGACAGTTGAATATCTTTTATTTGGAATGATATTTAATCAGGCAAGAGTAAAAGATGTCAGAGAACATTACATTTAATTGATACATTAAATGATTAATAATGGGTGAAATTTGGAGGTCCTTACTGGATTTTTGATTCAGTACTCCACTTTAATGGAAGTTTGCCTGAATAAACATTAAGTAACAACTGATTCTGAACCTCAAAATGTGACCCAGTAATACTTACCACTTATGTTGTGCTCTAAACTTTCAGAGCTCTTCTGTGGGTCAAATCTTGAACACAAAGGGGCTATTGAAGTGAGCATGATTTGGTCAATTAACCTGCTAAATCTTTGCATGCAAGGCAGTCAGAGGCCCACTGTGGTTTTGGAGAGTAGTTACTCAGATCCAGCAATTTACAGTATGTTGAGAATCCCATAGAGGTTGTATCCAAGTAGGGGCCTTGTTGGACCCCTGCTCCTCATGGAATAATAAATCACATGGTACTTTTTCAATTGGAAAAACATATTAACACGTCTGCTGCTCCAGCTGGAGAGAATAAAATCATAATGGCTTGTGATAAATTGCATATATTTCTTGTATCCATACCATTTGTGAAATATTTTTTCCCCTCCAGTTGAAACCACAATGGCACGTAGAAAGGGTTCTTTATAATGCACCATCCATGCAGACTGGAGGAATATTAAGGACTAATTAAAAGCATAAGTCACCAAAGTTGATTAGAATGCAAACTAGGCCTAATTTCATGCAGGATCCATTAAAGGCAGCCAAGGTTGTAGTAGAGAGACAAAAAGGCTGAAGAGCTGCTATGTTTAGATGAAAAGAAAAGTACACTAAAGCCAAGAATCACAAGGATGGGAGATGAAGGGTCAAAGTGACAAAGGCAATGGGAAGCAGAAACCAAAGGCGGGAATACTGTTGCAGGATTTCGATCACGTCGAAGGCTTCTCTGAGGTGGCTTACCAGAGCAAGCTAAGCAGGGTTTGGTCAGAGTCTTGCTGAATGTCAGATTGATCCTGCTTTCATGGAGGCAAAAGTGCCAGATTGCTTTTGTGCAAACAGTCCACACAGTTCTCTCACAGCCCATCTAGTAGGCAAGGTAGAGCTGAAGTGCTAGCAATGGCCCGAAGCAAAATCAATTTGGTGTGACAGTGATATTCTCACTGCCCACCTGCAAAGGCCGTTTCCAGTTAGAATTGTCCAGCACGCTGATTCTTCCTCCTGACACTCCTACCCTGAACGTAGCCTGGGACTGTAGCTGCTGGAGGCTAGTTCCTGTGAAAGCGCTAGGGGTAGGGCAGTGATGGAGAAATCACTCACATTGCTCAGTACAGGCCTGGACTGATGTTGACTGGGAAGAGAACCGAGTTTTTCTGCCCATACCAGGTGAAGACGTGTAGATACACCTTTTGTTTAAATTGTGAGCAGCAGGCCTAAATATTTTTCCTTCAAAAATCAGCGTGACATGATTAGGTTTGTTTTTAATAACCCTTTTGATATCATTCCTGTGTTTGTGGTTATTAGCAATTACCACGTTGTTCTTCCCTTCGTCCAAAGCTTTCTACATGCTTATAGCAACTTCACATATTAATTCCTAGCACCATCCCTGCAGCCAGCTGTGTCATCACAATTGCTCAGCCATTTGACTCACTGTGGTTATTGGTTTGATGGATTACAGTCAGGATTCTGATCTCAGAGCAGCTTTGCAATAGCAATGAATGCTGAGCATGACAAATGATATCTTCCTGAACCCACATTTGGCTAACTGCCAGCATTTCATCTTACTTGACCACTCTGTAGCTTTCTATCTTGTTAATCACAACACTTTGATAAGGGGATTGTAGCCAATTGTTGGTACCCCTGGAACAAGCACCAGAACTGCATTTTACTGTACCTTTAAGTCCTACCTTAGATTTTATTCTAAATCTGGTGGTTTTTCCCTTCATAGAGCCATTTTAGAAGAAATATGTATAGGCTTGTCTTGTCTTCATCGCCTTTTGTTGGTTGAGCCTTTGTTCTTGGAAATGCAGCTGATCCTTTACATAATTTAGTTAAAACTAACAACTGCTTCCTAGCCTGTTTCATTACAGTTCAATATTTCTGGGACTTAAGGTTTGATATTGCATGTAGTCAAGTTTGCAATCCTTAATTTATGGCTGTTACTTACAGAAACACAAATACACAGCAGGCATTTGGTGAGGTCGTCTTCATCATCCATCGATGTATACAGTAGACGCAGACCTTTTATTTCTCATGGGGAAGATAAAACTTTGGGAATTCTGACACAGATTTAAGTGCTGTCAAATCTACAAAGTCCTGGAGATCTCATAGGTGGCAAGGGTGAACCCTTTAAATACTGAAGCAAGGTCTATACGCTAGAAAATAATGAAGTTCTCTGTGGGCATTACCCGTCATTTTGAGAGCTCCATTAGGCATGCCTCCTCTTATTCAATTTTCTGTTTTTAACAAAAGAATAGATTATGTGGATTTGATTGGCGAAGTTGCCAAACTTCCTCAGGTAAGTGCACACTTACTCTCTGTTTAGAAAGTTATTTGCATTTCTGTTTCATATAGTCTAATTTCACGAGGTATAGAAGACAGAAGAGAGTGCTTTGAAACCCAGCTCAGTAGCTACAGCATTTATTTGTTCACATGGCATATTCTCATCTGTGGCTCTTGAAGATCTTTTTGTCAAGTGAAGTTCACAAAGATGATATGTTATTTTTTTCTGTAGTTAATTCAGACTTTTCAATTGTGGAGCTATACCATTCAGCTCGCGGTTTGTAGGGATCAAGGTAAAGTTTCTGAACTGTGCCTGCAAAACAGTGTCAGCTGTTACTGTAATACTTTCTACTGCTGCAGCTAATAAGTGTTGGATGTGGCATGGGAGCTGTGGCAATGGTGAGGATCTGCACATCAATTTTCTGCTGTCTTTTTCAACACTGAATATCCAGTTCAGAGTTCAAGTGAAGTCATTTTTGCAGCCGTAAACAATGACGCATACTGAAAAGCAGCTTTTTTTAACATAAAAAACCTTTTCTACTTCAAAGGGTTTATTTAAAGCTGGGAATCAAATGGCATAACTGCTGCAGCCTGGAGCTTTGCTCTATCTCCTTTCTTGCTTTCTTTCTCTGTCTGCCTCTGTTCCTGTGGGGAAATTAACTCTTACTTTGCTATAGACAAAACACAGCTTATATAGTGTTTGTGACATAATGGGGGGAACAGCTAAGTACTTTGTTATTTTGTGGTCAGCTCAGCAGTGTAAACTCAGATGACATAACAAGTTTTACAAGAGGGAATAGGTTGTTCAGGTAACTGTGTCCTCCAAGACCTGCATGAGCAAACTACACTGTTGGGTGAAAAAGACCGTCTGGATCTTTCATGATGTTCACACATACACACACTGAACCTCTTCTCCAGGAGAGTAAGACTTGCTGTGTTCTGCTTCCCTTGCATCCTCTCTGTCTCCTCATCCTTCCCTGCCAGTTGTTTTCCAGCCTGTTTGTGCCAGAGTTCTGTTTCACTGAGTCTTGCCCTCCTGACTTCTCTACCTCCTCCTAATTTTTTCTACCCAGGAATGGTGGAGAAATTTTATCAGTAGTTTTACTCATGCGGCTTTGATGAATGGGATTGGTGGAGGAATTTTTTAATGTGAGAGGGACTCCTTAATTATTTGACCTGTGCAGAGCCAGATAAAGAGCTTGAACCAGCTAGGAAGTGGTCATACTCCTTACGTTATTTGTCTGTAGCATCCTCTCCCTCTGCTCTTTATTCTTTAGACATGGACTGTGTGCAAAGTGTCAGAGTAAATCAGAAAATGCAATTCTGATGCCCTAGCAGCCTCCTCCTGCACCAGTTGTCATGTTAATATTTATAATCTATTGGATATGCAGATCAGAAGTATAACGATGGCTGGCATGTTACATGTTTGGTTGATGGTTAGACTTGATGATCTTGAAGGTCTTTTCCAAGCTAAATGATTGTATGATTCTATGTTCTTGACTACTCCTTTGGTGCACTCCACTTAACTGTTTTACACACTTTCCTGATGAACCTACTGTCATTTCACTGTACCATGCTATTGTTGGACATATATGTCCTGTAGGCAGCAGTGACATGTGGATCCCTGCGCTTGTCTGTGAGCAACAAAAGAAGATGCAGGTAGTTTTTTTGGCACACTTTACCCCAGCAAATGCTTGTTCTCAGTTTTGTTTCATTCTTTTTATGCATGTTGTACTGCAAACAGCATGATCAGCCTCTTAATGTTCAGTTAGCCTTATGAAAGGACAGCCTTTTGTTCCACCTTTCTTTTCATTAAATTTCATATCAGATTGAGCTTTTAGGATACAATGCAAAATCTGGCCTCAAACATTAGTTTCTGTTAAGATTCTGAATTTGGAAGTCAACTGGCAGTTCTGCTGAGGGATGAATGGGGCAGAACAAAATGGTCTTTGCCTTGCTGTCATGGTAATGGCAATGAAGTGCTGATAAGTAACAATATGCATCTGTGTGAGTTAACTCCTTATTTATCCTTAAGGGAGACGTGCTCTGGTGTAGAATAATAATATCTTTCTCATAAAATTTTGAAGCCAGCCTAAGGATTTAAATTAATAAAGAATGATATTCTTGTATAATAAAATGGGTCGCAAATGGGACATGTTCATTACATTCTAGAAGATTTGGGGACCATGACTACAGAACTATCATCTGAATTCTGTTACATGCAGTAGGGCACTTGTACAAAGGACAACCCCAAAGTTGGGGTTTTTTTTACAGTGTGTGTGTGTATGCACATATATATATATATATATATATATGTGTGTCTCTTTTTCAGTTTTGTCTTCTGTTCTTTTCATGTCAGCTCTGTCTTCTCTTAGTCTATGAACTGTCCTTTCTGGTCTTTGAGAGTAGCAAGCTGTGTTTGTGCATTAAATCAAGTAATTGCACCTAGACAGATTTTGTTCTTGGTTTAGCCAGAGCGCTGTTTTAAGCAGATTTAATTTTAGGGTAACTTTCAACAGCTACTATAAGGTAGGGTCCAGCTGGAGGGCTGTGTTCAGTCCTTGGTTCTCACACAGCCTTTCTGTGCAGCCATGGGTGAGGCACTTTCTGAGCTGGAACTCTCCCCTTGTTAAAACAGAGATGCCGCTTCCCTAGTGCACAGAGGCATGGGGACACTTTCCTTTTGCTTTTGAGGAATTTGGATTCTACCACGTTGAGCTTCACTTGAGTCTTTTCAGAGATAAACCAAATCTGTTCTTGGCACCACTCCAAGTTAAACTTCAATTTACCTTGGTAATTTCTGAATCGCATGCTGGCTTATTTTCTGTTACGATCATTGTACTTCTAAAGCACACTGCTGATTGATCAAACCTTGTCACCCCATGTTTTTTTTGATACCTTTTAGTTTCTTCTGTCACTATTATCTATTTTCTACTACTTTCCTTTAATTCCTTGCATGCTGTGTAACAACACTAAGGCTGTAAACCTTGCATTTATTGTATTTTCCAACTTGATTATATGTTTCAGCCTGTTGGCCAACCCTTTTTTCAAATACTGTCAGACGTGTCACTGTATCAACAAAAATAACCTCAACTGCCAAACTCCTGATTCCAGTAGTTAAATCATAATTTAAATGTGCCACTTCCATTATTTACATTACTTCCCAGATAAGTTTCATCTTGAATTCCAGATTTTGAAACCACATTCCAAAGCACTGAATATTTTTGCTCTTCTCTTTCCTTCTGGCTAGGATTATCGTGCAGATAACTTTTTTTGATGTGAAGGAGACCAGAGTAATGTCCATATGCAAAGCCAGCCTTCGAGTGTAGTCCCTACTTTGCATCGTTCCCTGTTACACACATACATTTGTTCATTACACCAATGTAAGTGTCAGTTAAACTCCCATACATCTCCAAATGGCAGTGGAATACCTTGCTATCAGATCCAGTGTTTAAGGGAAATTGTCTTGATTTGTGTGATTAGTAAATGATGTGGTGCTTTTCACCTCAAGACTATTGTTCAAATTGAGCCTGGCTAGTAGCAGAAAGTAAATTGCCATCTATAAACTCACCCAGCCCCTGTGGAAAAAACTTCAGACTGTTGTAAATTATTCTTGTTAGTAGAAAGGAGAAGAGGGCAAGGGCTGAAGTACCATTTTGTACACTGCCTAGGACAGAACTCTAATATACAAATGGGAATTGCCACACTTTTTGTGGAACTTTTTTTTTTTGTCCAGTGGTGTGGGAGAAAGGATTGTAAATAGTTTCTACTACAGATCATCTTGCACTGCAAAACTTGGAAGCAGATCTATATCTTTTAGATGTCAAAGTTTTTTCATCTGCATCTGTCCTTAGCTCCCACATGAGATTAATCAGGCATTAGGACTGAATCCACTCTAGAGAAGTGGGACAAGATTTAGTAAATAAATAAATTAATTAAAAAGTCATGGTGCACAAATTAAAGATTCTTACAGAGTTGCAGCATTTGTATACCATATCTTCAAAGCCAGAGTAGTTTGCTCACTGGACTATGACACAGTACTGAGTTTGCATGTTTTAGAGTTGCAGTGATGAAAAAGAGAAGGGCTTTTTCCCTAAATTTTGTTCAGTCAGTGTGTTTGCTTTACCATCAACACTCTTGAGTCGGCTGTACATCTTTGTAAAGCCGGAAGGGGAGAAGTGACCTCTATGTCAAAAGAGCCAGCTCTCACAGCACCTCGCTTGTGCCTGGAAAGACTGGGCTGTTGGTTGTAAAATGGAGACTGTAATGTTCAAAAGCTCTCATTTAGCTCATGAACCCTCAGATTTTTTGCTCACAGTATTGAGTCCAGACAAAGGACAGCAATCTACTAGTGCTTCCAGCTAATGGATGTTCCCTGTTCTTTTGTTGCTGGAGATTTAGGGGGTGGACCAAGCCCTTTTTGGAACCTAAAGCAGTAAGCTGCTGCAGACAGGCAGTGGCAGAGGGGCTCTGGGTTACTGAAGGTAGTTTTCCTTACAGGCAAGTGCTGCAGGAAACTAACACAAGTAACCCTGACTGTTTAGGTCATGCCCGCACTGTTTTTTTTCCACAGTCTAACTTCAGGCACCTAACTCTGGTGATTATGGGGCTGAAGGCTCCCGTAGGGTCAGTGGGACACCTATAGCTTCCCTGACAACTTGGGCACCAAGGCTGCTGGCTTAGGCACCCGAGCTGGATGCCTAAAGCTAAACAGTGAGACTAGCCTCCTTAGCCCAGGGTCTAGTCCAACCACAGAGCAAAATACCACTGCTGCTAACTAAATGAGCTACCTCTTCAGCTGTTTCTTTAGTGCTGAGCACATACTAGCACCCTGAATGCATGGTGGAAGTCATCAAAAGACGAGCATTAACACAGCTTCAATGTCCTGGAACTGCAAGCCATTATCAGAAACTCTCCAGCCAACCACAGCCTTTTTTGGGGGTTGGCTGGTGTCACTGAGAGCTGTCTCTGTATCTTTCCCCTCTTTTTTTTTTGGATGCCCCTGCAGGAGCAGGAAGACTGTAGTGTCAAACAATCCCATGTATAAGTATAGAATATTTTTTTCTTCCTATGCCTTTCTACCTATTGATGAATTAAAAGCTTGTGCAAAAAGAAACACTTAAGATGGGAGGACCAAAGATGTCAAGCCTCATCTGTTCACACACTCTGCTACAGCCCCAAATCTGCTGCTGTACAGAGTGCCCCTCTTTGGAGTCCTGGGAACCTCAGTGAGGAAGAGGATGAGGTTGCTCACCCTGTACGCTGCTCAAGCAAGAATAGGTGCCAAAGTCAGAGTCAGAATCCCAGGACCTGATATATCATGGTGTATTGTTAGCTGTGTTTGTTTTGGGGGCTTTTGGTAATTTTTCTTCTAGGTTTTTGTCTCTCTATTTAATTATCCTTTTCATTACTGATTTCCTGACTTAATCTGAATGTGCATAAATCTCCACCATAGATTTATCATCTCTATAGAAAGCGCTTTCAGAGTGGTTGTGCAGCTTCCCAGAAAAGGGACACTGTTGGAAAATGAAGCTTTCAGATTCAACAATAAGCCTACTATTATGCTGATTTTTGCCAAGCTTTCCCTCACTTCTTTGCCATTTACTACAAGAGTGAGCTCAAGGCTTCTTTTTGTTTGTTTTTGAACTTCAGTCATTCTTAAGTGTTTACCACCCTGCTCAAGTCCGCTCACTCTAAAACATTAGACACCACAAGATACTGCTGCATTGCTTCTGGAATCAGAAAATGCTCAGGTTATTTTTTGAACTGCATGTTTCTGTGAAGGTTTTAACCAGCCTGTTTGCCAATCTTAAAAAAGTAAAAATAAAAATCTTAAAATATTGTACTTTGACTGTCAGAGTCATTTGAGGACACTATATTTTTAACCAAATGTAAGATCTCAGAGCAGCAGTTGAAATTACCTTTGATATAAATAATCTCATTGCAAAACAGATTTTTGTTTATAAAGTATATAGTCTGCATGCTCATAACCATTTAATCAAATTCAGGCCTTGTCTGAGCAAACATAATGGCCATTAACTTATGTGTGGGTTGTGAATTATCCTTTTCAAATTTGACCTGTAGCTTTGAAAGCCAAAAAAGCAGTCTTCCTTGATTTTTTTGCTTGGCATCACACATGCAAATGCAGGGGCTTTTCTATTTCTGAAAATTTTCTGAATGTTGAATACAACTTTCTGCTGATAACATCTAGAAACCCAGCCTCTCTAGGTTTTTGGACCATTGTGACTGACCATCAGAATTTTTTATAGTTATCACGAATCTTCTTTTTCTTCTTTCCATGTTGATACTCTGTATAATGCTCTTTATGACTCCACACAGGTCCCTTGAAAGGACCTTCTGTCTTTTCTTTGCTTGGCAGCTTTCTCCTAAGCCGAGCGTGTAAACATCTATTTCCTGAAGACATATCCCTGTTAATCACTTCTCGTGCCTCTCTTTGAACTTCTTTTCATTAACGTTGCAGTTTTTAACTGCAGTTAACAAAAGCCAGGATAAAATGTTATTATCAGCCCTTCTCCTGGCTTAAAAGAGCCATGTTATGTTTATGCCCCAGATTAGCAACTGCTGTACAACATGAGCTACGTAATTTGCTGTTTTCTGTATCTTCACCCTCAGATCTGTTGCCAGACCACTGTGACTGTACCAGTTTATTTCCAAATCTCTGTGTTGAATCAATTTCCCCCTGTTGCGAGCCAGAAACAGTTTTGTGCCAGGGGAATTTCAACTCATGTAATTTGTTGCCAATTAACAAACTTACAATCACTGATTCTGGTATTGAAACCAACAAACAAATACATGCTTAGAGACAAACAAATACATACTTAGAGAGACACACCTCAGCTCCCCTCCAGACACCTGTCCTCCCTGCTCTGTGGTCTCCAGTCCTGTCGCTGCACGTGGCACCCAGTCCCTTTGGTAAGGGAATGGGCCTCACCAAATAGCAGGAGGTGAGGCTTTGTAGCTAGTGCATTGGGCAGGACTTGGAAGACCTGTGTCTCATTTCTGCAGCTGGGAAGTTCTCTGCACCATTTCTTTCTGTGCTGCTGTCTCTTATCTGTAAGTCAGGAAAAATGGCAGTGACCTGCTTTGGGGAGTACTGTGAAACTGATTGCTGAGAAGCAGTCCAAGAGGGCATGGTGTTACTGATGTAACTGAAGCTTTGGAGTCTGTCAGTCTTGTGGGAGCAGTAGGTGTTTGAAGAAGCAAGGAGATAGAACAATTACATAGGGATGTATTTTATTACCTTTGCCTTCAGTTGTTTCCTGTTCCATCCCTAGCCCCAACAGTAATCAAGTGGCTAAGGATACAAAACGGTATCATGTGTGGCAGTGTGTTCTTCCCCTTCAGAAGCAATGAATTTACAAAGGTGGTGTTGTGACATGCCCCTGGATTACTGCAGCTCATTCTCTGATGTTAGAGTATGTCACATCAGTTTTCAATGTCCTTTTCACGACACGTCACCAGCTGCCAGAGCTTCAATATCAATTGGATCTCAGTTAAAAAAATCTTTAAAGAAAAGGGGAGCGGTATTTTTAGCCCAGGTCATTCAGTGGTCGGGTGTGCAGGGAAGTTTCACAGAGCGAGTAGAGTAACAGATTACAGCGCCAGGTTGGAGACAGGGAGGTTGCAAGAGAGCAAGAAATCATTAAGACACCTTTACTGCCATAGTTACTACATTGTACAGTTACACCTGGAGTATCTCATAATCTTTGTCATATACACTGAGGTTTGGAAAATCCTTTCTTCTTTTTCAGATGGGAAACTGAGGCCCAGAGAAATTAAATGAGTAGTCTGTGGTCACATCAGAAATATGACCATGGTTGTATAGGAGATACTGTGAACTGAGGATTTAATGCAAAATTCAAAGTCAGTGCTCTGACCAGGCCATCTCACTTCCAATATAGCCCAAAGGTTCCAGCTGGGATGTTTAATTGTTGTTGATTATCATTTTACCTTTATCAATGAATAACCTCTGCAGAGGAACTGAACGCTGCAACGTGTTGACCATAAGGTTCATGCTGCTATTTGGCATGAGAGGAAGATGAGAACTAAACTCTGGGCAGCTGGTGTCCTGTTTTTGAAAATGTAGGCTCAGCATACAGCCAAATATACTGCAAGTCAATGCAGATTGGCACATTTGCTGCAAAAATTAAAAAGCTAGTGGGGTAATGCTAAAACTCCTTCAACACTGATATGGAATCTGTGGCAGCTTGTTTGGAGATCAGCTTCTAGATATTGGCCCTTTATTCCCTAGAAAAAAGTTGGCAGACGTTGCATCAGTCTCTGTATGAAGGGGTCCTGTTTCCTGAAGATTTGTTTGAGGCAGCCATTCGTGATCCTCACTGCAGAATATTCATGATCCCTTCTATGTTCCCGTTCCAGCCTCTACTTCCAGTTGCTGTGGATGGCAATTTTCTTGTGGCAGCTTTTGCGTGCGCCTGCAGGCTTCCCAAAGCTGTTATTCCTTCTCTATTGGTTTACAACTCAGCCTAGTACTTAGTGTTTTCCTCACTTGTGTTTAGTACCCAGACAACTCACCCTCAAAACTGTCCAAATACAGCATTTCTCACCGACAGTGGTGGATGAAAAAAACCCAGGAATTAATTTCAGTGTACACAAGGTACAAAAACTTTATTGGAAAATACATAAAAAGTAGGCCACTTGATTGTTGTTGAACTTTTCTGTAAATAAATTTACAGTTCATTTTGAATAATTAACTTTCTCTAAGTTGCTACTTTTTAAAGAGTCAAAAGTAAAGATATGGAATGAAGTTGCAGCTCAGGTTTTTCATCCCACTACACTGTCACACAAAAACCTAAGCTATTTCTGGCTGTTCTTATTTTTAGATTGTTCTTCATATACCATCTACCGTCATTGAAATTAATGAGAAAATAAAAGGAGTGACCTTTGGCTGAGCACATACAGTTTATGCATGAGCTAAACAGCAGGATCCTTTTTCATTCTTCTTTTTCCCACATTCTCTTTCTCCCTGCTCTCCCTCATCCAAATATAATTTGTAAAGCCTTTAGAGCCTTTCATCCTATGTGTTTCCACTGTGTTCTTTTAGATAAGTCTCAGGTCCATGATTCACATCTATTCTCTTGTGCTGAAAGGTCAGCAGCACCCTTGTTTTATGAATATAATGCACCATTCTCTTGAACTTCAGAATAATTTCCAAAACTCCCAGGCAAAATTCATACAGCTCAGGGTGCAGATAATGTCAGCAATACTATAAAGAGTGCTCTCCGAACACAAATACGAGCCTGGACATTCAAAGTGATGTTGTTTAAAATAAACCAGCATTTACTTAGGATCTGATTAGTTTTGAAGATATGATTCCAAATGAAATGTTAATTCTAAACCTGTGGCCTCACCGTAACGTCGAGTATCTAATTCACGCCCAGCTTTCTGCAGCAGGTGGACGAGTTCATTCAACAGGTACTCATTCCGTGAAGCCACTGTAACTGAACAGAGTAGAAGCTGCTGAGCGAGGTTCGCCTGGGCACCACCATCATGGAGAACTGCGTGCTGTCACAGTGAGGTGGTTCTCTGCCAGCCCACCTGCCTGCCACGAGGAAGTGCTGCCAGCTCTGCCTGGTTTGGAGGGTGGGTTGGATACGTACTATTATAAATCTCACCTTGAATTATTTTCCATGCAGTTTGGGAATCCTTAGTTGAAAATAGAAAGGACCGAGTGCTGCCTCCAAACTGTGTCTGAAGGTGTACGAAGTTAGTTTTCTGGCTGAGGGTAGGGAGTTCAAGTAGAGGTGTGTTATGACCAAGAGTCTCCTTTGCATTAGCAGGAGAAGAGGTACGCAATGATTTTGAGAGGAAATGCTATGATTTTCCAGTACTTGCAGCTGACATTGCTAACAAAAATGAGAACTGCTACGTGTTTGGGTTAAGGGAAATGCTGATGATGGTGTAAGACGCCAATAGTGATAGTAAGTCCAGATTACAGCTGTTTATGGAAAATTTGCTCAGACTGTTTTAGTTCCAAGTGTGCGGTTGTACCTCCACATTCTAGCGTGTAAGTGGATGGTTATTTATTGCTCCTTCAGCTTTGTATTAGCAACCCTGACTACGTATTCTCTTTGGAGCTTTTAGGCGGTATTTTAAAACATCGATTACTGAAGCACTTGCATCGAGTTTTTATATTCTGGTTGTCTGCTACGGGTATTCGCGGCCAGGAGGATTCGTACGCTGGCAATGATTTACGTTGCTTAGCGAGGAGAAGTTCTTGAGTGGGTCTCGCAGGAGGACTAGCGGTGTCGCTGCGCGTCATACGCGGCGAGAGGGGCACTCGTAAATTAGGAACCCGCTGCAGAAGCACATCACCGGAACCCGGCGGGCTGCTCTCCGTCCCACCCAACTCTTCCCTTCCCGTCCGGCACCCGGGACGCGCTCGACACGCGTCGTGCTGTCGGAGCCGGGCTTCGGGCAGCCCGGCTCCCGAGCGTCCCGGCGGAGCGCCCCGTCCCCCGCGGCCGCCCCCTCGCCGCCGGCCGGCCGGCCCTCTCCTCTCCGCCCCCCCCCCCCCCCCGCCCCGCGGCCCTCGCTGCGGGCCGGGGGCGCGCGGCGCCGCCGCCGCTGTGGGCGGGGGCCGTTGCGGCCGTTACTGAGGCGGGCCCGGGGCGGCGCGCGCCTGCAGGGGAGGGGCGCGAGGCGTGTCCCCGCGAGCGGGCGGCCGTGCCACAGCCGCGATCCGCTGCCGGCCGCCGCGCCCCGCGGGTCCGCAGCCTCCTCCCCGGCCTCTGCCGCGGCGGCCCGGCCTCGCTGCGGCCGGGCGGCCACCAGGTAAGGCGCCGCCCTGCCCTGCCCTGCCGTGCCCTGCCCTGCCCTCGGCCGCACCTGCGCGGGCCCGCCGGGAGTTTCTCGCCGAGGGGTGCCGGGAAGGGGGGACGGTAACTGTGGTGCCGCGCGGCACCCCGCCCGCTGCTCTAACGCTTGGGGTCCCGGCGCCGAGACCCGGAGGCGGGCGGGGGCCCCTCCTGGCGGCACGGGGACTGCGGCCGGCCCCGGCCCCTCGGGCCCCGCCCGGCGTGCGCCGGGACCGGCTCTGCGAGCGCCCGGGAGCCGCTGGCCGTGGCTCGCCCGCTCCCGCCGCTCCGCCAGCCCCCAGGCGCCGCCGGAGCCGAAACTGGGCTGGGCTGGGCTGTGCCGTGCTGTTCGAGGCTATTCGGTAACAGCCTCGGTCGTAAATGATTAACCGCACGCCCGGGGAGCAGGGAGCCGGGTCTTTCCGAGCGCAGCCGTTTACCCCCGGCTGTCTTCGCGGCCAGACGCGCTGAGCCAGCGGTACGTTTGTTCCTGAAATGCTGCCTTACGTTTTTGCATGGGCTGTGAAACGCTGCTGCGAGTGCTCACGTACCACAAGGTAGGGATGAAGGTTGCGGTGCCCTAGCTACTGTTTCTGCACAAATCCATCCGTTTGAGGACTTGTTTTATCCGCGCCAAGGCAAAAGACCACGATGGTGGTAGGGTTGTGGTTTGGTTGGTTTTTTTAACGTTCGTTGTCTTTTTTACTGTGCGTGAAAAAAAATTTAATCATTAGGTGTGGAATCCGCTGATAAGCAGTGGCAGCTGGCAATATTCTTTTATTCTCTGTCAGAATGCAATGCTTCCTTTGTTGAGCTGTAAATGAATAGTCTAAGCTTCTTCCCCACCCTCAGCCTCATCTCATCCTGAGATGTGAATCATTTGTACTACCAGATTTATTTTCTTTAGGAGAGCTAAGAGGCACCACAGAAAATCCATCTGTTTCATTCTAGGTCACATTCCCCTGGATTGATTTGGTTGATTCCAGCTTGAAAATGTGCTTCAAGGCAACTAATGATCTTCCATGGGAATTCTTTTCTGTTAACTTTTAAATTTGAATTACCAGTGTATGTGTAAAACATCATTATTCTGTTTCTTTGAGCTCCTGAGGCGGCCATAAAATATTTTCCAAAACATGATGATTCAAGGAAGGTAAACTAAAAACTTTCCAAACAGAAAGTGGAAAAGACTGCTGCATGCAGAATGTCAAGGTTAACTAGGAACGTATTTGCACTGACCATGAAAGAAATCCTGGGTGATAACCTGTTGAATGCCACTAACTGGAGTCTTCAAGCTGCTGTGAACAGGACACTGTGCCCTTGCCACAACTGTTTCCGTGAAAGCAGTCGAACTGTGTAAATGCAGAATGATTTCCAGGCCAGAACAGGTTCTGATGAATTTTGTGAGGCGCCATCACAATCTGCTGGAGCTGAACACTGCTGCTAGGCTGTGAGTGTTCTCCTAATTATGTTATGGGAGTTGAAGGAGTTTGGTGCTTTATGAGAACAGCAGGATCTGTTAAATGTAAGGAGACACCAATCAAGATAAGGCTTGTACTGTGTCAGGTACTGTATAAACATGTAGGGAGGTAAGGTCACAACTCTGGGAAACTTACTGTGTAAGAAAGTGTTATGATTAAGATGAAGTAAATTAAGTACCCTTCAAAATGTTCTCAGGGTTACACTTAAACGAAGGGGCTGTTTCCACGGTCCTTATGCCTAGGCATATGCCTAAGAAGGAACATGTGCTTGAGAGTTATTGTTTTGGCTGACATATAGTAACGAGCCTGAAAATTGAACGCAAGCATGTCCAAGTACTTTCTGCGTTGAGGGAGGTTTGGTTCTGAATCTAGCTCAGTTTTTCTTATCTAGTCTTTCTTGCTCAAAGAAATGGAAATGAGGCTATGTCAGGACACTTTCCAGCCATATCTGAAATTTTAAGGAAATACCTGTCCAGAACTGAAATCAGTTTGGGCCCATTTTTAAGAGAAAGCACAACAAGATTCCAACGGCCTGCAATGTTTTTTATTTTCTTTGAGCTTTCTTCTAGCAATGGTGGAAGTACCAAAGCTGTGCCTGTCTGCAGTTGTAGGCAACCTGTATTTGGTATTAATTCCCCCAGGCTGTTGTATTTGTGTTCCTTTTCACCCACACCAGTTCCCTCTGTTGTCATTCTAGGGACTGTATTTCCTAGGATGTTTTCAGAGCTCATGTCTCAGAGGTCTTTGGACACTGTTAAGTAATGCTAGTCTTGCAGAATACAAAAAAAATCCTCAGTCATTTTCTCCAAACAATCTGGTGTGGTGCTTTACACATCTAAAGGAAAGGTCAAACTCCACTTTTCACAGTGCACCAGAGGATAAAAGTAAAGCTGCGTAACAATTTGGAGCAGAAAACCCAAGAGCAAGGAGGCTTTGCACAAAGATCAAGGGAAGAAAAATAACTTACAGTTTAACTGTTAATTGTAGTTAACTTGTAGTTAACGCTAAGGATTTTATTGCCCATGTTACTCTGGGGAAATATGACTCCATATCTATGGCTGGTGCTACTGTCTCGTCCATTCTCTGTGTTTTTCTGCACTGTTCCAATCCTCCAGTTTCTCTGTTCTTCCTTCTGCCTTTTCTTCCCTCCTCAAATGCTTCATCAGCTTTCTTGCAGTTTTCTCTTTCATATACAAAAACGAACAGTAGTGAAATAGTTAACTTCAACAGCAAAGTGCCTTTATTTTAGACTGGGTACCTTCCCCTGCTAATAGTTATTTGAAAGCAACAGTCCATAGTATTATCAAAGAATTTGGCCCTGAACTTCACTGAGATTAGCAGGGGGCTGTGCAGTTCTTATCTCTTTGCCCTGTTTGTTTCTGAGCACCTTGAGCTTCAAGAAGACGGTACAGTGTTGTTTTGCCTTTACTTTGCATTTGCAAGATTCTCTTTACAGTCCTGAGGACTATAAGCTCATGTTTTAGAGTGTGAGATGATGGGATGTGTAGTTACATTGGGGGTATATTTGGCATAGCAGGACTTTTACTTCCGGTATATACCTGAAAGTGGCGTCATTGGTGACTCCCGCAGCAAAGATTTTGGCCCTGGTAGGTACTCTCTTGTAACATGCCAAAGACCAGCTTCTTGCCTGATATAATTTGATAGGGCAGTCAGAAGAGCTAAATCCAGCTGGCACCTTGACCAGTGGTGTGTACAAAATATATTGCTTGATTTCAGGAGTGGATTGTGGGAGCACAGGGAGTATAAATTCTGGGATGCAGCAAAAGAAGCTGGAGAGTGAAAACTGACATTTTTTTTTACCGTTTAGTTTCAAAGTACGTGGGTGGAACAGATGGGTGAAGAGGGCAAGTCTGACAGCTGTGACTTTTGTTTCTGGATGGAGGTGCAATAATTCCCTAGTTCTGGATATGGATTAGAAGAAATCTGGTTTTGCTTATTAGCCCTCACTGTCTTTCTTGCTGTAAATTCGTCCATGTGAAGCTTGTTTAGAAACTCTGTAATGAAATCATATGTGCAAATCTCATTTTGTGTGTGTGTGCATTTGTGTGTAAAACCTGAGAACTGAAAATGTGATTGGGGCAGGTGGAGAAGTAAAACATTTCTTACTTCTCAGAAGTCATCAGCAGATGTAATTGACCCTTTTTTTGTGAGAGACTTCTGAAACAGACTTCAAAATTAGAGAGTCAAATGCTGGTTTCTCAATATAAAAAGTGTCTTTTTGTTGAATAGGCCACCATATACTTAGTGTGCGATGGCAAATTTGCTCAATTACTAAAGTGATTATTAAGCAACAGCGACAATGCTTTCACTCAGTATCCCAGTGCAATTATACTTTTTCTAGATCTTGTACCAAAACAGCTTCTGATGATTTTCTGTTTAGACAAGGCAAATAGTGCTGCAGACCCTAATTAGGGTTTTGGAATAAAGTCAAAACTCTGCATGTGTTTTAAACTTCTCTCGTAAAACAACAATGATATAGAATGCCTGCCCATCTTTTTGTAATACAAAAGAGACTAATCTAAAAATACGCTCTGCATATACATAGTAGGAAAGGTTTGTGGCATAACATTTTCAAAGCCTGTTCTTTTCTTGGTTTGCTCTTAACTGAAGCTATACAGTTTCTTCAAAATCCATGAGTTACAAATGAATCTGCAATACTTTGTGACTCCTTGTCCTTTTCCTTCAGACAAAAGGCCCTTTCAATCTGTTGTGGAACAGTCACTGATTCTCATGTGGTCATTCAAGAAAAGGATAGTGATTGGCCTTCATAATAGGCCTTTCAATACTCTTTCTAGTGGTTTGCTGACTGAAAAAAATGCCTATGGCTGTGTACTGTGTCCAGTGTTTAAATTACTGATGAATCTAATCTCCCAAGTGTTGAAAAGGTAAGAGTTCAAATGGCAAAGAAACCTCACCTGTTTGTGAATACCACTGTGCTGGTGCTCAGATTTGGGGACAGATTTTGGCCTGTGTAAACTGGTACAGTTTTATTTGATGTTGATTGGCTGAAGGTCTGTTCTGTTTCTTTTTTTTTAAAGTGGTAATTTAAACTGCTGTTTCCGTGAACTGTGCTTCTAAGAGGGCTGATGCTGTTTTATGTTCTGAGTGGCGTTAAGCAGTGTTATCTGTTTGTGCTGTGTAAGGCCAAGTGGACTGAGTATGATTTCTTGGGAGGTGACTATCCTCGAAAGTTGTGGGTGTGTTTTGAGTTAGCATTAAAGAAGCTGCTACCACTGTTGTGTTGACAGTGCAGTCTCGCTGAGTTGTTATCCTTCTGTGCTGGTAAGGCCAACCTGCCTGGCAGTGTTTCAAAATAAACACCCCACATTCAGGGCAGGTAGGCTGGTGTTTGTTGTCCCAACCTTATGCAAAATCCATGCAAGGATTTATGGTGTTTGACTGAGTCTTACCTGGAACAGCATCAAAAGGTAGTGTTTGTGCTATGAGACATTTCTGAATTATGCTAGTTCTTCAGGATCCTGGTTGATTTTGTTAGAAACCTGTGCAGAGCTTGCCCTGAAGGTCCAGTGCTGGAGTGTCTGCCTGAGTGCTCTCCGTGGCACGTGGCTTTTATTGCTGCTGAAGACTGATGCATGCTGGCAGCTAATGGGGTGGCAGATCAGGATTTGAGGCTTTCTTTTTGGTTTAGGTACAACTGCCAAGGAAGAGTATTGGGCTCCGGATGACTCTGAGCTCAAGCATATACTCGGATAGTCATTTCAGACTGAATTATTTTCTTAGTAATATGTAAAAACAGCTTTCAGTATGTACTGTCCTACACACATCCAGTTTGTGGCTTCCACTTCTGCACTACACTTAACTATCTACTTTTAGTATTTCAATTACAGTGCTGTGTATGGTTCTCTGTGTAAAATTAAATGCAATGAAAGCCTTGCACGTGTAGTCTGGGTGTGGTGGTACTTCTGAGTGGGAATGTATTCAGAGACTGTGGTTTATACTAGTGGTGGAAAAAATCTACAAGTCCCAAAATGTCATCACTGTGGGACTTCTCCTTTCTGTGTTGATGGAGGGAATAACTATCTTGTGCAGTAATACTAGCCTGTGCAGAATTTGATTTAGTGATCTTTAGGACTCAGTCTGAATGAAATGTTGCCTTTTTTGTAATTCTGTTTTCCAATAATAACTTAGTGCTGGCTAGAAATTGTTTTGAGTTGGCTGGTTTGTTAAGCTGCTGGCATGAAGTTATGCTTTGGTGTTAGGATCAGAGCTTGTACTCCTTACTCTGGAGTTGATGAGGGGAGGGATGGTGGTGGAGATAGACTGCTTGCACAGCACTCAGGTGGAGAGAGGCTTCCCCATCTGTTCCTGCAGCTCCTGAGGTTTCCCATGTACTGCAACCGCTTTGTTACTAGAGTGAAAGAAGGAAACCTACTTCTCATTAAAATCCTCAAAGAACTTGAGGGTTTCTTGCTCCACAATAGCCAAATTATGTTGTGTACAAACACAGTGGAAGCCAGAAAGGATTGTATAATTCATCTGACCAACAGACAGGCAGCCAGGTCTGAAACCCAAGGGAAAAACGGAGTCAAAAGATCAGGTGTACTGTCAGATGCACAGAGCTGTAGCATGGGTAGGGTGAGGTGTATCTGCCAATGGTGCCCTGAAGAGGTCTGCAGTGTGTGGCAAATACAGATGAACTGGAGCAGCTGCTGTGTAAGAGTGCCTGGAGGCTTGTAGTAGTGAAGAATGCAGAAGATGGTGGTTGGAAGGAACCCTGGTGAGGGAGGAAGGTCAGGGAAGATCCCAGGGCCCAGAAGGAGCTCTGGCAGTCGGAAGGCACCAGGTTTTTAACAATGTCTGTTCAGATACTCAAGTAGGAACAGAAGCTCGTGAGGTGAGGGTGAAAGAGGGTAATTACAGGGAATATCTTTTCTGTGTGATGGTAGTACAAACTGAAGGCATCCCTGGCTCTGATGGGGTATTCCTCAGGTTTGGCCACTTGGTTGAGTATCTGATGGAAATGATGGGCTTGTAGCAGTTCATAAGTTACTAATTTAGAGCCAGATTCTCTTGGGGCTTATGCTCACTGAAATGCACAAGTACAGAGTTTGGCCCATTATCATTACTTCCTTGTCATTCAATTGAAACAGTTCTCCCTTTATTAGCTGTTGCTAAAACCACACACCTGTCTCCATGCTCTTGTGCCTTGGTGATCTACATGTGCTGATTCTTTACCAAATTGCTGGTGGATTGGAAGGTTTTGCAGAAGGCCAGAGAGTATGGTTGGCATACAGTTGATTGCGATAGCTGCACTGACTTTTTTTTTAATGTGGTAATTATTATTTTGTCCTAGAAGAAGGAAAATAAATATCCAAACAGTGATGCATCGGGGAATCCTTGAGCTGAGCAGACAGTCAGCTTTACATCAGAAGAACCCTGACTCCCTAGTGTTTATCTGTATGGAAAATGTCATTTTTCTGGCAGATGCTGAAGACAGGAAATCCGCAACATCAGTGGAGTTGCATTTTTGTGATACTGGTGTAAATTCAGTATCTTGCCTTATGATCTTTTTAATATTTATATTAAATTCTGCTCTTTTTTGTTGTGTAGTTATTTTTTGTACTAAGTTTACTGGGCTTTTTGATATAAGATGGTTCTAATAGTGTACTGTTGGGTCTGCATCACAGTGTGGCCTGTAACATCACAATTTTTTCCTGTTGTGAGGGATACAAGCCCTTCACATGTCTGAAATTGGTGAAGTCTGGGTCCTCTTCAGCTTAGTTTCTTGGGAAAGGATATTTGAAACTAAGGTCCTGTCAGAGCTCTGCATGTATTGGAAGTTTTGCAGCGCTTTTGATGTGAGTAGGAGTTTGGTTCTATGTCCTTAGCCAAGAATATGGCATGAGAGACAGCTATGGAGCAGGCTGCAGCAGTGTGCTGCCTTTCACTGCACTAGTCCTGTGTTTATGTAGTGCTCAGTCCTGAAACTTCTGGCAGTTCTGTGAGAGGGTTCACAGTCCACAGAGTGTTTTGGGATGAAGGGTACTCTATAACTTGAAGAGTTCTATTTTATTTTGTAGCAAAGAGAGTAAGCCTGCAAAACCAAGGAAGTTCTGAACAAGGGCAGGCATTTGGTAGTCTGGAAAGTCACTCTGCTGTTGCCTAATCTGGCAACAGATGGTCATGTATGTAAATTCATCCATTGAGCTGCCATCACTTGACAAAGAATGATGAGTTGCCTTTCTCTATGCTAATGGGATGAGTTGAGGTTCCCATGTTAGCATTTTAACACGTGATTCCCTTCTCTTAAGTTACACTGTATCTGACCCTGATTATTTTACACATTACCCTATAGATGAGGAAAGGTTGGAAACTTCTAATTGCCTTCCTGGTGTTGGATTTTCAGAGATGTTGAGTGCAGAAAGTTTTAATTGGAATTCTGTGCAGTCAGGTCCCCTGAAGATCAGGCTGTAGGTGAATGGTGGTACCTTGCGAAGTATTTGCATGAGAATTGCCAAGGAGCAAAACCAGATTTATTAAGCTATAACAAGGGGCTTGTTAAATGGAAGAGGGATCATCTTGCAGTTGCAAAGTCTATTAAACTGCAAAAAGGTTAGTCATTACCATTGTTGCATCACATTAAAGGAATGAAGCAATGTAAATGCAATCATTAATTAAACTGAATAGCATACCTTTAAACTATCATTCACTATTTTAAGTGAATAAGATCATCTTCCTTTTGGAAAGCCACTCAGCCTGATATTAAAGATTCCTTTTCTGTAAACTAAAAAAGAAAACCTGCAAGATTGCTGTTACTTGTGACAAAAAAATAGATATTTTGTATCATGGTATAGTGCTCATTCTCTGCTGAACTCAGCCTACCAGGTTCTGCATCCTCACTGAGCTGCCTGCAAAGTCAGAGCCCAGCTCTTCAGAAGTGGTTTAATAGAGGGAAATGGTCAAACAGCATGATAGCAAGTGCTGTTTTTCTACAGTGACAAAAGACCTGGGCAAGGACAACTTATTTTGAAATCTTGGGCTGTAAGGTAGGAGGTGCTTCACCACATATATATGGGAGCAAGGCTCTTGCAGAGCTGCATTCTTCCTGCAGGCCTTACGGCAGGCATGGAGAACCACTGGAACTGGCGCCAGCTGGCAGCTGGGGTGGTTTGGGATGACTGTTGCTGAGTGTGCTGGTTTTGTTGGATTTTGTCTCTAAAATTTGGTACCAGACTCCATAAAAGGCTTTGCCTTTTGCTAGTTTAGGATTTTTCTGGGAGGGACCTCAGGGGCTTTTATGCACTACATTTTTGGACATTTTCAGATTTCATTGCTAGCCACAGAGAAGAGCTTTGGGAAGGAATCTGCTGTTAATTGAAATGGAAAATATAGGGATACACAGGCTCTTGAACAGCAGATGGACTTCTTAAGAGACAGGCCATAAATTATTAACCTTCTGTGTTTAATACAAATGTAGAAAGGTAATTGTTCATGGATTAAAGTTTAACCCCCCACCCCCCAAAAAAAACCAACAAAAAGCCACACACGCATGCACGCAAAAAGTATACAAATAAACTGTGTGTAGTTAAAAGAAACATCCGAAGAACAGTCAGATGGTGGTGATGAGATGGGAATATATCACCCACTCATATTCAGCACCATCTGAACTCTACTATGTAAGATTTTCAGCACAGGTGATACAAGGAAGTCTAAGAAGTGTATGTATGATCTGTCTTGTCATACATACAGAGATGAAGACTGTATGATTTACTCTGGTCTGATTCTGTATGCTTTTTTTACATGACGGCTTTAAATTTTCATGTAGCTTCTTCCTTGAAAGAGTCTACCAGGTTTACCTTCCCACAGCTTGGTCCTGCATCAGGATCAACTTAGGAGGAGGAATGAGGCCCAACCCTTGTCTGTTTCTAGCTGTCTCCCCAGATTGTTTGGAATGCTATTTCCATATTCAGGATATACACTGAAACCATCCAGGAGTCTATTTGCTTTTGATGAGTATCTGGGGGGGGTAGTGTGTGTGTTGTTTTTAAAACAAAATATGAAAAAATTAGATTATGTTAATTTTTGCCTCAAAGTGGCTAATGAATCCAAGCTGACAATTTGTATAAAAGATTTGGCCTGAAGTCATGTGAAATAAATGAGTTCTCATAATTCCTTGAAAGGAGAAGCCAAGAAGAGAACTGCTAATAACATCCTAACCATTATGTGTTAACAGCCATGTGATAATATTCATGTGATTATTGACAGATGTGAGCATTCCTCTGTGAGAAACATAAAGAGCTTAAGTGTATTGAACCTCTCTTCACCAAAATGACAGGCCATCAGAAGAAAAACACTTATACAGAGAGTGCATCTTTCAGAGCTGTTACAAAAATGGCTCTGCAATTCCATTTCACATGCAATATATACGTAAAGAGTAGGGCCAAAGCAACACCTTGATTTCTGGAAAATTGTCTGTGTTGCTGATAAATGTTAGTTTCTTAATTTCTCTTGGGGCATTGATTCTGTGGAATTCCTGTTTTGGTTGTACAGGAATTGATTTGCCAGTTTCTGGGTTTGTCTCTTCAATCACGTATTTTTTCATTTTTTTATGTAACAGTGCTCTGTTCTATTGGTTTAGGAAATATTTATTAAGCAACCTTGATTGCAGGTCCTGGCCAGCTCCAGCTACATTGCCTCCCTCATCCTGGCTCCCACGCTGGGGCTTTACCTTAGTCAGGTTTTGAATTATTATTTGATTCATTGTTGGGTTTTTTGTTTGCTTTTTTCCCCAGTGGCTCTTATCCCTTATGCTCCCATGATATCATAGTAGTCAAATTTAGGTCAAAGTAGTATCCTAAGGCGAGGCTGTTTCCAGAAGTCTTCTCTTACTTAAATGCCAGGCGTGTGAGAGGGACCAGCTAACGGTATTTCTGGGGAACTGTTGGACTTTATATTCTAGTACCAGACTTTATAATCTACTTCTGTCTTCAGGCTCTTAAATTTTGTTAAATATTATTTTTATTTTATATAATAAATAATATAAAATAACTATATATCGATATATTTAGACATACCTAAAGTTTGAAGGTTTTCCTTAAATTTCTGTGATCTTTTTACTTAGCCGTAAGCCATCAGCACTGAAGGAGGACTGTTTCAGTGGTTTCATGTTTGTTCCTTAGCGAGCTAATGTTAGGTACCGTGTTCTATGGTAGTTCATGTTCCTTTTTTGCAGTTGCAACACGTTTATTTTTGGGGGTGGGGACGGACAGATTGGTTGTGTCAGAAGACTGCACTGAGGTTTTCCTTTATTCCCTCATTTCTGCTGGAAGTTCTGACAATGATCATAGGGAATTGGGTAAAAATTTGGCCTCTAATACAATGAAGAATGGCTGTTTCACTTTTATCTGCTACCCTTTTTAAAATATGAGAGATTAAAATAATTTTTCCCACCTACCACCCCCACATATAAAATGCCTTACCCGTATAAAAAGTAATTGTAATGCATTGAAAAAAAATGTTTCTTCTCATCTCCTTTTACTTTCTCTTTAGAGAAGATGTAGTTAAAAGTAATTAAAGTGTATAATGTTTTGAAAGTCTTCTACTCTAAATAGGAATTGAAATTAAAATTTTAAAAATCTGTATTTTTTTCTTTCCTTTTTTCTTTTTTTCTTCCTCCTAAGCTCATTCCTGGAAATCATGTGATGCCTCCAGTCAATTCTGCATGCATAGTAGCATGCACCGAACACACCATTTCTGATCTAGTGGGTCTCAGTCCTTTAGGTATGGCAGGTTCCTATTCAAATACTCCTGGTAGGACATAACTGTGGGGAGTGACAGCAGTGGATTTTCAGCCATGCTTTAGGGCTGGCTTGAATACTGATAGTTCACTGTTAGTATGACTTTTATTAAATGAGGCATTTCATTATATACAAGATGTGAAAAGATGTAATAATTTCACTCTTATTTTGTAACTTGGTAATTCTGCTTTTAATAGCCAGCTTTTACAATGTACTGTAGTCCTGAACATACACTAGGAGTTGCTTGTATGCCTTCTCAAGTTCATTGACTTAAGTAATTCACTAGGAGAAGAGATGCACTTACGTAGTAAGGTGGCTGAGATAAATTTTAATTTTTAACATATTGGTGATCAAGATGAATGTGAGGTGGTCAGGCAGCATGCGTGTTTGAAATCTGCAGGTATGGATGTTAAGGTATTTGTTGATATGTGAAAGCTTCAGTTGGTCATACTGGGGACTAGAGTTAAAAAGATGATGTTGAGTTGATTTCATGGGTGATGTGAGCAGAGCCTATACCACGTAGGTCCATCGTGGAAGTCAGGAGACCTTGGAAACAAGAAAGATAGGTTGTAGCCATGTTTCTTTTTATTGTGCCCCTCCCCCCTTCTACTTAAGCAGCAAAAATCTTAGGAAATAAAATGGAAAATAAACAACATCAATGTACTGTGAGTTTGCAAAGCTAAAACAAATAGAAGTCTGATAGTTCGCCAAAGCAAAGGTTGGGTTAGAGATCATAGCTTGGCCATGTTGCATGCACGTAATGTTTTCCATGCAACTTTCTGTCATTAAATCTAACGTGTTACTTTTTTTAGTGTACCATAAAATATGCAGACTATGTCTTGTGGGTGAGTGGATATTACTGGAACAAACTTTACTCTTGGTATCTCAAAGGCACTTGGAGCAGAGGTGCCAAGTCATAAGTCAGTTGCTGAGGCTCCATGTCAGCAGTAAATACATGTTTGTTCCT
Organism: Buteo buteo; assembly: GCF_964188355.1. NCBI lineage: Eukaryota > Metazoa > Chordata > Aves > Accipitriformes > Accipitridae > Buteo > Buteo buteo. Next base: position 23,158,356 of record NC_134175.1, read on the forward strand.
AGGTAAGTAAATACAGACAGGAATTCTGAATAAATGATCCATACAGAAGGTGCTATGCCAATAAACTGAGGCAAACTCTGATTTCCTTTAGCATAGGGTGTATCTGAGTTCACTGAAGGCATTCCAGATTTGCACCAGCACTCACTCACTTTTAACCAAACTCATTAGCAGAAAAGAAAACCAAGCTGTATTTTTGCTTTATTTTAGCCAAATTCCTTCATAAGTAAAAGACTGACACAATTGTTTCAGCTGAAGCCCAGGCCAAAATATTTTAAATCATCAAAGAAACAGTAAGTTCCAGCGTGAGAAGTTTGCTTCAAAACTTTAGGGGGTTTATTTTGTTGCTTGTATGTCATTCCCATGAAAATGCTGCTTTGACATACAAATTAGTGTTTCATGGAACCTTCTGTCTCAGCGCTGAGAGTGTTCTGTGTGCTTTACTTTGTGATGTGAAATACCACATGGGAATGAGATCTCATTTATGCTCGTGACTGAGTCTGACCAAGATCCCCTGGGTAATTTTGTTCCTCCTTCCTATTAAAACTTCAAAAGAGGCTAGAGTTATATTTACATTTGTAAATTGATTTCATTATTTATTTTTGTTCATTATGATCCCATTCTTAGAATTCATATGCAACAAGAAAAGAAGGTATTTCCCATTCTAAATGGAGAGAAATAAGGATTGGAGTTTTATGTAAGAAGGAATATATCTAATGACAGAAGGGCAACCAAGTTGGTGAGGGGCCTGAAGCACAAGTCTTATGAGGAGCGGCTGAGGGAACTGGGGCTGTTTAGTCTGGAGAAAAGGAGGCTGAGGGGAGACCTTATCGCTCTCTACTAGTGAGGTGGGTGCTGGTCTCTTCTGTCAGGTGGCTGGAGATAGGACAAGAGGAAATGGCCTCAAGTTGCAGCAAGGGAGATTTAGGTTGGATATTAGGAAAAATTTCTTTACTGAGAGGGTTGTCAGACATTTGAATAGGCTGCCCAGGGAAGTGGTTGAGTCACCATCCCTGGAGGTATTCAAAAAGTGTGTGGACAAGGCACTCCAGAACATGGTTTAGAGGGCATGGATGATGGTTGGACTCGATGACCTTGAAGGTCTTTTCCAACCTACGTGATTCTCTGACTCTATGATTCTATGACAGGAGCTCTATACTATAAAACATGCTTCGTAGTTGCGATCAGCTCTTGTAGGAGCGCCAGGAAGGAGAGAAGAGTATGAAACTGCTTAGATGATAGCTGGCTAGTAGTTCTCAGGCCTCCTTTCCAGAGATCCAGCCAAGTGGGATGGAGTGAGATGGAATTAGACTTGAGGATCCCATTGCTGCTGCAGTACTGGACCCTGGACAGAGTGGTTGCTTTCTGAGCAGGATACAGTACCTGCTCTAATGGGTGATGCAGAGTCTACATCCCTCTGCTGGGCTACTTTCCAGTGAGGATTCCCAGGAGATGCTGTCTTCTTTGGGCTTCTTGTCTGCTGATGTTGTTACAAAGGCAGACTCAACACTGTTGTTATGACATGACAGTGTTGATGAAAAGTTCTGCTTTTCACATTCACGGTGTGATGTTTTTTCACAAGCACGGTGAGGGTGGCAGTAGACCAAGTCCCCTGAAGCCCTCTCTCTGTGTCCCAGTGTAACTTGGAGGGGACGTCTTTAGATGTGGTCTCTAGTAGGGCTTTTTGGTGTCTTTAATTCTTATTTATTGTAGTCTCTGATATAGAATAAGGCACAGTAAATCCCAGTATTGGCTGGGTATCAGTATCAGGAAAAGTTATAAACCTGTTCCTCAGGATTGAGCTTTTTAATGCACCCTGTAGATTTCACAATATCTGCATATTCTGTGTGTTAAGCACATGTCTGCTATAGCTATACTATGTTGCTTTTGGTACTGATCTCACTGCCTTACCTGTGATACTAAGCCGCTGTAACACTGTCTACTAAATTGCAGCATAAACTCAGCATCTGCAGCCTTGATGCATTATCTACCACACGTTGATTATGTTCAGTAGATACCCTTTGTCTCCTAAAATAATCCCTCATTCAGTTAAAAGCATATGCACTCACACGTTTTCTCTGCCTACTGCTTATTTGGCTAAGCAAATAATTTTAACCTTTTAAAAGCATCATTTACATACTTTTCTTTCTCAGAATATGATTAAGTCTTGAAATGTGTATACAAAAATATATACATTGGCTTTGTTATTAAGAAAATAGCTATTGGTTTTGGAACAGTTTAAAAAATTGCTTTATGAAGTGCTGAATAAAAACTATTTGACAGAGTGAGGGCACAACTGATTTTGCGTAAGTGTGCAAAATGTGTAGGTACTACTTCTTTCAGAAGCTTCTGTCGGGAGACTGAAGACAGATTACATAGAGGATGTGCCAGTTTGAAAATAGTGGTGATTACACTTGAGTTGAAAATGAGGTATTTCATCTGTCATTAATCGTAGAAGCTCTAAAATGCTTAATTGTTCTGATTTGCTAGAGATGAATGGGAGGATAGTTTTTGCCCAGAAAATGACATTGTGGATATATTTTGGAACTTAGTTACACTTTTTATGATTGTCTTTTAGAATTAATTATAAGGTTAATGTTCTGTGTAAACTAACATACTCAAATTTACACGGGTCCACAGAGAATTTTCTAATAAATCTGTGGAGGTTATTTTTAACTTGTTAACACTTACGCTGTCTGAGACAGTATTTTTTTTTTTAGTTCCCCAGCCTCAGTAAAAGGAAGCTTTCCTGGCAGATTGACCTTTCAGTGTGCAAAAAAGGTAAGTAAAACTCACAGTGGACTCCAAGTGGCAGCAGAATTCAATTTGGAGGAGGCAGTTTTCACACAGAAGCATAGAGACTCCACAGATTGTAAAGAATCTTTTTCTCATTCTTTTTAGAATCTTGTGGCCCCTGAAGTGTACAAAAATGGAGATCCCATAGCTCTTCTAGGCATTGAACATATCCTGGCTCATCAGGGTATCAGCAATTGTCTTAACCAGGGCTTTCCAGCTTTGTGGTGTTGCTTGGTTACTGTCATTCCCACAACTCTCAAATAAAGCAAAGCAAATGTAAAAAAACCCTGGTTTTTCTTTATGGGCTAAGCTACTGTACAGGTCCAAACAAAACAGAATTGTAAATCCTCTACAGCTTCTTTAATGATCTTTTTTTTCCTCAAGTATTCCACTTGGCTACTCACAAAGGCTTTCTATTTTAAATATGTTTTTTCACTATATTGGACTACTTCTAGGATTCTGCACAAAATCATTACGTTCAGAAGCTAGAATCCTGACTGGAGGCAAGGAATAACAAATAATGGCTTGTGTCGTCAGGCAGTCTTGCTAACTCCAGCTGGGATATTGCCTTTTCAGAGATATTTTATGTGCATCCTAAGTTCAGGGCAGGGAAAAGGGCGCAAAGCTTAGCTTGGAATGTGTTAGGGAATATTTTCTTTAGTAATGATAATAATGAAAAACTGTCATAACCATTTGGCTGAGGATCTCATGTCATTTTGTCAATATTTCCAAATGTAGCTTCAGAAGTCCTCTCCTGCCCTTAAGGGAATAATTTTGGCATGTGGGCTCATGTGTTTCAGGGAGAATTCTCATCTTAAATCCATTTAGCTGATCTTGACAAAGTATACAGACACTCTGAGAACTGGTATAGCATAGATGCCTGGGTAGCTATTCTGTTGTCATCCCTGCTCCACAGAAGAATTCTGCAAAATGAAAAGTTTAATTTTTTTATCACCTTCAGGGCTGAAATAGATATCAACTCAGACAGTCATTCTATTGATATGTTACAAGTTAGTGTAAGTTTCTTTTAATGAAGTTAATTCCAAAAATAAGGCTTCTCTGGGAACACGTGGATGAGTTTCTTGGTGAACAGAGAGCTTTCCATAAAACTACTAGGGTCATTAACAGTGTATGTAGAGTTGGTTACAGAAACCCTCTTTACTGTTTCTGAGAGTGGAGAAAACTAAAATAAATGGAGATATCTATGAGTCAGCCAGAGATTAAGGAAAAATAAACACATCCAAGTAAAACATTCCCAGCTGTGGAAAAAACTATCCCCATCTATCAGAAGTATGGAAAGTGTAGGAAGCAGACAGCAATTCTTGTAGGAAGTAGAAGTTTGAAGCATTGCCTTATTCTTATTGAGAGCTAGTGCTTTAGTGGGGCTCACAGCTCAGTCCTCTAACTGTTTTGGGTTTTCAGTCGGTCCAGTTCTTCTGACAGTGCGCTTCTAAGAGAGGTTTGTCATCCAGTGAGATACTAGGTGTTTAACTGTGTAGTGTGGAATTTCCAGTGCCATATGGCTTATGTATGTGTGTGTTACAGGTCCATTCCAGCTCCAGTTCTGTCAGTAGGAATTGGATTAGGCCCTTAATGCTTTGGGAGTAAAATGTTGACTGGCATTAGTTAGGAGGAGTAACAAACTGAAATAATGACAGATCACTGTTAGGAGAACAAAGGTGCTTACAGACTCTACATGTGGACTTGTTTTAAAAACTGTATCTGTAAAGAGTCTGAGGCCCATCTTGATGCTCTAGCTCACTCCACAGTTCCCACACAACTAGGAAGAGCTTCATAGGCTAGAAGGACTGGATATTCAAGTCCTTTAAGACATATAGATCATAGTAAACACCAGAGTTGGTTTGTTTTTTAAACCATGCTATTTCATGCTGGCTGAAGCTGAAGTGGTGCCAGTTGTATGTCTGATTGCATTGCTGGCTCTCTGCTATGAGAGCCTTCAAGAACAATTTTTCTCCTTGACAAGACCACACAGCATTTACAGGTTTTCTTCCTCATTGCAGCTGTTCTGCACTTACTGTAATTCTCTCCTGGACAAGTTGAACATAGATTCTCTCCTTTGCCCTAGTGTGGTATTATTATTCCACTTGTGTCACTGGACAGAAGTCTGGCATAGGATGAGAGCTGGTCCAATCCTGAAGCTTCTATTTGGTTTCCCAATCCTAAAGTCAACAGATTCTTTTGCTATAAAATCTTTGGCAAATATTAGATGAGGGTAGTTTTAGTCAGGGAGCTTATGCTGCTTTATAGTCGTATGCATCTTTTGTTGTAATAAGAAGCACACATTGTAAATGTCAATATGAATTGTTCTCGGAAGGCTGGATCCTGCTGAGTATCCTTAACACTGCATTCCCTGGCTGGTTAGAAACTGCAGTGCACAAAATGGAACATCATGGGTTAGTTGTAAATGCAGGCAGAGTTCAGCTTTGGAGGGTGTTGTTCATTGAGTGAGTACTGAAATGCAAAACAGGAATCTTGCAACTGTCTTGAAGTGTAGCAGTGACAGACAAGGAGCACCCCTTATTTACTTTGACTACATCAGAGCTTACAGTCTGTGTTGGGCGTAAGGTTGAGACTAAATGTCTTAAGGTTTGACTAAGTGTCAAAGACACCGATTTGCTTTCCATGTGCTAAATAACTGCATTGGCAATTAGGGAAGTGTGATTGACTCACTAGCTAGGCCAAAATAAAAAAACCAAAAAAGGTCCAAAAATCCAAGTGCCAAAACGCTCAACAAAATCTCACTTTTTTGTGTGTATACCAGCAGACTCCAAATAGCCTCTGCACTTGGTCATGTCAGCATTTGATAGAAGATTCCCTGCCTTTTTTTCGACTTGCTTCTCACACCAGATATTCCATCAATGGCCTTACCAGAGAAATATACTGGAATGAAAACTAGCTGTAGTCCATTGTATCCTTGTGTTACCAGCATTCATCCCAGCTTGGCATGCCTCTGATTCCAGCAATAAACCTATCTTTTAATTTTTGGAAAAAACAAAAACCAAACCAAAACCCAAACAAACTATTCTTAACATTAAATGTAGAAGTGACAGGTAGAGACATCAGAGTTAAATGTGAGCATTGTACCCTGCAAGCTAGCAGAACTGAAGCCTTCCATTCCTCCTTATGGTAGTCTTCTGTTGAGCTTATGAACATGTAGTGCTGAGTTCAGTTTAATGTTCAGCCCTGCAATATCTCTCTCCTTGTGTGCAGGCTACTGCAGGCAGGATCTCTTCAATTTGGCTTTTGCTTCAATTTGTTGTTGTGTTGAATGATAGCTATGTTTTAAGCTGGGTTTTGATTTAGGGCTGGAGGACTTTATTTACTGCTGGCTTCCACAAGGCAAGAGTTGATTTAGACACAGTCAAATAACTTCCAGTTAATTTCACTGCTAATCTTTGTCACTGGGCTATACTTAACATTGTATTTTGGACTGTGTTTAGGATATGTACTCAGGAATGGAGGGATTGAAGGTTATGTTTACTGTTAGGATCTGGAAGGCTCATAGGTCTACAATGGAATTAGCAGAATGCACTGTTTAGTTTTTTGAGTGCTTTCTGTGTGACAGGTGTATTGTGAAACCTAGGTTAAGGTTGGGTCAGGGCATCAGAAAAGAAGTGATCAAAGAGCTTGTTTTACTCCTCCAAAGAGTAAAGAAGGTTCATATAGGATAAGGACTCCTGTCCAGAGTGTTATATAGCTCATGGTATGCTTTGATTCTGCTCTTTAGATTCATTAAGGCCTATATCTCTATGAATAGCTGTTTGTGATCAAGATTTAACCTTAGTATCTGGTTTTGGTGCTTGCATGTGTTGTGTGTCACATTAATATTAGGATTAGGGAACTGTTAAAAAGGTCAAAGTTCAAGATGGGGAGGGATTTAAGTACTTGGTTTATTTGTATGTTCTCCAGGGCTGTAGAGCTGTGATGAGCACTGATACTTGCTGCTTTTTTTGGCTTATGTTAGTTTTGGTGCAGTTGTTTGTCACTGAGCTCTGTTTGATGTGAGGTTTGGTGATGTGATATCTGAAGCTCTGCTTCTTTTCTCTTCATACCCTGCAGTGGGGGACAATGAGTTGAAGGTTCTGAGAGGATGTTACATGTCATCTCCACACACGTGGTCTTCATTGGCCATAGATCTGCCACAGAGGCATATGGGCCACTGTTTCTAAAGTCTATATTCTTATCTGCAGAGTCACAGCATGTTTTTCTATTTCAGGGACTTTTTTGCTTGAAAATAAGAATCACTTTAAGAATTGACCTTTCATTATGATGGGAAATTATCTTAAACATTTGCAGACATTAAGCAACAGTATTTTCTCTGATAATACAGAAATGAAACAAGTTTCCTTTTAATTGTTGTACCTTTACTCTTGATTTCCTTTCTCCTCCCTTGAGTCATTATTTCCTGCTTGATGTTTTCTTTGATAATATGCCATGGAACAGTGAGTAAAGACAAAATGGTGAGTTAGGAAGGTAATCAAGTTATGGAGAGATGTCCCATAAGAATCCATTTATTTTTTCAAGATATTACATCTTATTTGGTCAAGCTTGATAGATCTAGTATTGTTTGGAAAGAACAAACCTTTACAACATACAATAAAACTTTTTTTTTATTTTACATATTACCATATGTAAATTACCATATTACATATAGCTGTCTTGGTTATCTACTTTTTTACTTTACAGTGATGCAAAATGAAAACTTTTTACTTCAATTTTTTGCTTGTGTTCCTTTGTCTTTTAAAATAGTCTTTAATAGTAGCAGCCCTCAAAGTACAAGAATTACAATTCTAACTTGAATAATTTTACACCAGTGACCATATTTCATATCGGAGACCACATCAAGAAATGGGATTCTGAGATTACTTGTCACTGTGGTCTTCAATATTTCATGTTCAAAAGGACAAAAATTGTGAAAAGAACTCACTGGGGGGGAGGGGGTAAAGTTGTAAAACTCTTCCCATTTGATTTTTCAGATTTTAATTTTCCACTGAAGTTGGAGAGGAATCTCTCCTGCAACTTGGGTTGAAGATGATCAAAACTGGGGTTTAGCAGGTGGTGTGTTATGCAGGAAAAAAGCAGAATCGCTGTAGTGCCTCAATACAATAATGTGCATGATTGATTTGTTCTGTTTAAATCCTAAAAATACCACCTGCAGACTACAGACATTACTGGAAGGAGTTAGACGTCCATATATTGGTGTAAGAAATGCAGTAACTATGAGGAATGTTGCTGTATTTCTTGGTCTCAATTCAGCTGCCCACTGGACAAAAGGGATGCACAGTGTCTCCCTCATTCTCAGCCCTTCCTTGTGTCCCTTTGAAGGGAATAAATAGCCAAGTCTTGTCCTTGCTTGTACTGAAGAACAAAGTACTGGTAGGGTTGTAGCATGGGTCTCTTCCTGAGCTCTTGATTAAGGTAGTCTGCCCAAAGACAAGGAAGTCGATATGCTTCCCTCACCAGGTTTCCAGCCCTTCTATTCATCTGATGGATGTGTGCGTGTTGTGTAGATTCCAACACCCAGAAGTGCTCTTTAACAATGCGACATGTGTGAGTACTTGTATTTCTTCATCGAAGCATCACATTTTAAATTACTCCATTCATTCCTTTGATTTTGAACATAACTGTGACTCAGCAAGCCATGCAGAAATGTGTGTTTAGATTGCAATGGACCTTGGGACCTAAGCTGTGAGAGCCTTTGTTGTGGGAGCCTTTGCTGGGTGAAGTGTTTCAGGGAACACCTGGCTGCTTGAGATGCGGATGCAATTAAGAGCTTTCTGCCTTGTTTGAAAATAAAACCTGTGACTCTGACAGGACTTTTGCACTAAAACTTCACTTTAGCTTTCGCAAAATACATAGCTTCAATAAGGATAAAATGGATGAAACAGGACAGCAGTCACACACTTTTGGTCTATTACAGAGAGTGAGTATTTTGTAATACAGAATGAAAAATAAGTCTGCAAAGACAATCCAGTAGTAGTGGTTTAGTAGACTGATTTCAGCAGTCAGGATGTCCAGAAATGTCATGTAATACTTCTAGGGTTAGGTGAGGTACTGCTGAACAGATCTTATTCCAAAGCAAACAAGGACCAGCGTGCAACTCGCTTAAGTAGCAACTAGAAAGGAATAATTCCTGTCTGGCATGCCTGGTTAAATCATAGACCAGTTCATGACTGCCTTCTCCCTGCAACTGTGGAAGAGAGTACAAAACTTACCTCTTACTTCCCCCCTGACCTCCTCCTGCTAATGAAATTGGGAAATCAGTTTCCATTCATCTGTGTATGGACATAAACAGGCACTCAGCTGTCCATGTGGTTGTACGTCTTTAACTTTGGGGAGAATTCCTCTGAAATTTATATGCAAATCGGTAAACGCCTTGTACTGTGGGCAAAGTACTGTTGTCAGTCTTTGGGCTTCCCTTTTGTTTCAGCTGAGTTAGAATTCTTGAGATAATATTGCTTGATGGAGAATGACCACACTGAAACTGCACTGGTGCTGCTCAGGGGGATTTGATTAGTAACTAGGGAGTTAGTGTAACTTGCACCTATGGCCCTCTTGCATTAATGGATAGAACGGTTCGCATCATTTAGGTTTATCTTTCTGCACATCCCAATGTGCTGGCTAGTTTGAGTTTAAAATATGTGTTAGTTTTAAAAATGGGTTTGTTTTAGCTGGGAGAATTGTATGTGTGGTCAGGAACAGGGCTAACAAAAAGGCTTAGGTAATTGCCTAAGCTTGCATGGCAGTGAAGATAAGCCCTGTAAAAACTGGTAAGGGCATCTGTCAGCACCCCCGCATGTTGACCGAAGTAGTAAGGGGATGAGAGATGTTTTTTTCACAAAAGTCTGCTGTAAGGAGAGAGCAGTGAGGTAAATCAAGAGTAAGTTAACTAATTACTTTCTTTTTAACTTCCAGCTGTTTTTGCAGGAGATACGGTCTATTGGAAAACATAGAAGAATAAGAACAGAAACTGGAGTAATTCTCAGTGGTAAGATACCTTTTACATCTCTCTTTGCTAATCATTGTGACTGGCATGTGGCCGGGTAAGTTCAGAAACTTGCAAGTCACACTTTCAACCTATACTTTACAACTGAGTTCATCAGGTTTCTTGAGCTATCCTGCTAAAGCTGTTCATAGTGCCACATGCCATAGCGATCACAGGAGAAAAAAAAAAAAGGCAAATGCAAAGGTAAGTACAATGGTGCTTTCTAAATTGCTTACTATGTATCTTTGACTTCTTACAAGGACACAGACTAGTGGGTAAGTGTGCCCACTTTCACATTGCACGTGTGTGATGCATAACAAATAGAAAGGTACTTTATTTATAGGTCTATCAGTGCAGGAACAAGAAGCCAGGAACTTTGGGGGCTTCTTTCAGCAGGGCAGTTCAACCTATTTATTGGAACATCTTGGAAGCTGCTTTGGTTCATGTTTTGTCTGTAGAGTCTATTGTTCACCACTCCACATAAATTTCTTTCCTTTATCTTCTTTCTCTGTGTCATTAAGTTGATCAGCTCTTACTATCTTGTCCTACTGCTTCTCCTCATCCTTTCTTTAGTAGTTTGAACCACTGTGAAGATGTATCATGTATTGCAACTGAAAGTTCTGCTGAACTGGTATTCTGAAATCATCTCACCCTAAGTATAATCCAAGGTGATGTTCAGAGGATGGTGGGTGGGAAAGGACAGCTTCATAGTACTAAAAAAAAAAAAAGAATGAGATAAGCCTACAAAACTGAGAAATGGGGTTTCTGCAATTGCCTCAGTTCAGAGGTGGTCTGAACCCAATGTTTTTTGTCACTTGTTTTGAAGAAAATAGTTGTTTAAACACATCAATTCCTTTTGCTGTTGTGTCTGAAGGTAGGCAGTTTCTCTCTGTCCAGCATGTTACAAAAGCATAAGCTCAGTCTGTTCCAAGCCTGAGTCTAACAAGTGGGCTAATGACATCAGCATTCTGTGTAATTCAAATGGGGATGACCATTTTTTCAAATGTCTTTAAGGTTCTCCAGTTTACTTGCAGCTTAGGACATCTGGATTGTGTTCCCTGTGAATAGCTTCCTGAGAAGTCTTCAGTGAATCACTTAATACCTCAATTTTAAATCTGTAAAATGAGATAACAGTACTCCTGCACTTGAGCATGGGTGTTGGGATAGTAAATAGATTATGTATTGAGGTATGTGAAATGCTCAGACATTATAATAAATAGGCAGAAGGAGCACTCATTTGCACGTTATTCATTGCATGTACCCTGTTTCTTTGGTGGACGGCAGTTATACTGTTTCTTAAGGATTTCCTTTTTGCTTGAAACTTGTTTTACACAGAGCTGCTACGTGGCAAAATTCCAAAGCTTTTGGTGGTGGAAGGCTTACAGGGAGGGGCTGAATATAATCAATCTGTTAGTTAGTAGTTTAGCACGCTAAGCTCAGTGAGCTGTGTGACTTCCTCAAAGGGAAGAACAAAAAAAGATATGGATGCCCAAAGTGATTCTTGCACATCTGCTGATGCGAAGCGTGGCCAAGTACATGATGAAATATTACTTGTCTGACTATGAGCTCTATTTACTACAACTAAGTGAATCATCAGGTCAGTTCCTGACCAGACCTTGAGCTGTCAGAAACAGATGGCCTGCCTAGAGAGCAAGATACCTTGGAAACGTATCCACCCTTGTCAGCAATGTTACACAGCACAGGGATTTCTCAGAAGAGCAGTGCTGGTGTTTGATGATTTCAGTGAAAAGATGCTAATTTTGCACTGTACCTGATCTTCCACATAAGAATGATGTCTTGTGGCTCTGAAAATAAGGAAATTGTTGCTGGCTTGTTAGTGAAGGTACAAATTTGTGAATCAGGTCATGTACTTGGAGGGGCAGTATTAGGGAGGTCAGTAAAGCCCTCAGACTGGTAAAGGGCTGTTTTTTCAGCTCTGAGAAACCTTCAGGTTGCTGTTAAAAGATGGCTGGTGTGTGTAAATGGTCTTCCTGGCAATGAGGCCAAAATTTTTAATCAACTCTGAAAATCTTTTCCCATAGTCTTTCTCCACATCTCTACCTGTCAGTAAAATGATAATAATAAATGCTTCCCCAGACTGCAGAGTTTGCTGAGGATTATACTCAGCTCAGATATTTGGATGTAAAGTGCCATACAAATATCTACAGAAATAATACAATATTGTAGACACTGAATATTGGGGCAAGTTCTACTTCAGAATCTGAGAAGAGTATAGTGCATGAATCTGGAATGGGTTTTCTATGTGACTTGCTGTGGTGGGTTTACCCTGGCCAGCAGCCGAGCACCCACAGAGCTGCTCGCTCACTCACCTCACCAGCTCCTCACAGTGGGGAGAAAATAGGAAGAGCAAAATCAAGAAAACTCTTGAGTTTTGATAAAAAACAGTTCAATAGGTGAAGAAAAGAGGGGAGAAAGAAACAAGCAAAGCAAAGGAGGTGGCACACCACCTCCCACAGGCAGACCGATAGCCAGCCAGTCTCCAAACAACAGGTACCTTGGAAGCAGAAACCCCCATCTTTTTCTTCCTCTACCCCAGATTTTATTGCTGAGCATGGGGATACGTGGTATGGAATATCCCTTTGGCCAGTCTGGGTCAGCTCTCAGCTGTGTCCTCTTGCAGCCTCTTGCCCACTCTCAGCCTACTGGCTGTGGGGGTGTAGTGGGAGGAAAAAGAGAAAGCCTTGACACTGTGCAAGCACAGCTCAGCAACAGCCAAAACACTGGTGTGTTATCAGTACTGTTGCAGCCACAGATCCAAAACATGGCACCACATGGGCTGCTATGAAGAAAGTTAACTCTATCCCAGTCAGACTCAGTATGCTTGCTTACTTTTTAATGTACTACTAAAAAAAGAATTATCAGAAGAACAAAATCTTATTGTAAGATCTTAAGAGCAGTTTTCTTGATTAAAAATGTTTTCTTGCATGTGCAGATGTGACATTTTCATTAGTATCATGGGCACTTCTGAAATGGTTCAAATGACCCTAAGTATGTGCTGAAGTTCATTTTTCTCTGAATAATGTCTCAAAACATTTGTTTAAGTTTCATGGAATTCAGTAGCACTTAAGTGCTTTTCTGAATAGGGGCTGCATGTTCAAGCTGACTCTGTCCTTCAAGAGCAATTCTGAAGAAAGGTCTGATGTTCAGACTGGGCAAACTATCTCAGAAATGAGTAGTTCTGTAATTACCTATAGATGCATCTTTTTATTGTCTGTATAAATATATAATTTTGTGCCTTAAAATAATCAACTCTACAAGTCTTCTGAGATGGAATTGTCTGCACTTATCATGAGACTGGACAGATAAAATGCTTTCAAAATTAAAACATTAAGAATTAGGATTATGTCATTATCCTAGGAAACTGAAAAATGAAAAGAAGAAAACATCTGAAGTAGGAGTGAAATCTTAGTTCATTTCTGAAAAAAAATTTTAGTGAATTACTTTACTGTCAGTGTGCCTGTTCTTCTCCCCAACACTTAATTTTTGATCATGTATGGTACTGTCAATGAAAAATAACTGGCAGCTCTGATGCAAAGAACCCAAGAAATAATTCAGATTAGATTTTGCTGACCACTTTGATCAATATCAAAGTCTGAAACTGAAAGCAGGTTGAGCTTTCACAGAATTTTCTGAGGAAATCATCAAGGTTAAAGGAAACTCTTGAGTTCTTGAAGAGATTCTTTATTTTTAGGATGTTTGGACTGCCCTGTTGTTACTGCTGGCCGTTCTTTATTCTACTTCTGTTAATATTAAGATTGATAAGCATTTGTTCCTCATGGTGAAAAGCATCACAGAGGCTTTGGTGAATGTATAGCAGTGTGACTGGTCCGAATGTAAGAGTTTGAGGTGGCCATCTTCAAATCTCTTACTGGATCTGTCAGTCAATGCTATCCAATTCCAGGAGGGAGATAACATTATGGGATTTGGTTGGTCACGCAGTAAGCACAGTGAAACTGAAACTTCAGTGTCTTCATAAAAGATGTTATGCAATTTCTCATGGCTTTTCAATACTGAAGCACTGATTTGAATGAAGGTTTCCTTGAATAATGGGGAAGAGTGAACATATTCATAAAAAAGCAGGCTCCAGTGAAGGCAGGATAGAATTGCCCCCCTCCAGTATGTTCTGAAACGGTTCATGCTGTAAAGATTCATGATCAGAGCAAGTAGTTTTTCTTCGCCAGTGATAGCTTGCAGTTTTTTTTCTCTCTAGGGAGCATGCACTCGGAGTAGGTTGGAAGAATTGTGGATATCTTTATCCTCAGCAGCAGAGGAACAGAAACCTTCTCTGAGGGCGGTAGGATGGAGTGTGTGTTCTGCTAGAATGGAGAACCAAGGCAGTAACTTGTGCTCTGTCCAAAAGCAGGGTGTATGTGGGGATAAAGTGGTGAAAGAGTTCTTGTGTTTTTCCTCCAACTGCAAGGTTCAGGCAGTTTAAAAAGAGCCAAAGCATTCCCTGTTTGCTGTGCTGTGATTGTGAACAAGGTGGCTAGACTGTCTGGTCTCAGTTAATGAGCAGAACCCCTGGAAAAATAATGATGGATAAAGTTCAGCTCTTGGAACGGCTCTACCTGTGTCAATATTGTTGGGAACTCTGCATATTTAAGGAAGACAGCCAGTAGAGCTGAATCTTGTTCTGTGTAAATTGCTTCTCATACATGGTTTGTTTTTTTTTTTTTTCATTGTTGAAGTAGAGAGTCCAAATGTTGAGCAACTATAGAGCCAGCTCTCTTCAGCCAAAATCCTTGGTTCTGTGGATGCCAGCGATAGAGCTCTGTTAACCGCAGAATCTAGTCGCAGCTCACATCTGCTGCCTGCAGAGCCAGCCCTGTGTGTTTTGGTATGTGGCTAAATCGGAGATGTAGATTTGTGGCAGTTCCGACTGCGTGGTTTTGTCTACAGTAAGAAATGTGTACAAGTGACTGCCAGAACTGCTCTTTGTGAATGAAAATGATAACTTTGTGCATGGCTTCATGAAAATATAGTCAGACACTTAAAGAAGGGCTAGCTGTTCAAGAATCACCTTTGCCTTTACTTGGGGTGGCTCTAGAAGAGTGAAGGGCATGACTGATACAGGGCCTTACTTGACAATAAACACTGTGGTCAGCTCTTCTGAGACTGCACAAGCCACAGTAACTTCCTGCTTTGGTAAGTTGAACTTCGCTTATCCCAAGTTTTGCTGTTATTTGGGCTCTCTGGGGAATGATAACTGGCTCATAGGGAATTCAATTAGTTTTTTGGAGAAGCCTTGTTCAGCAGACGTTTGAGAAACTTCATGACTGAAACCTATCTCCACCCAGCCCAACAAAACCCCCTCTTTGATTGGAAAATTCCTAGCCAGCCCAGTTAATTGTCTGCCAGTTCTTACTGCTTGCAGGATGGTTAGAGCAGGTTAAGATACTGAGAATTTGGCTTGCTTAGTGTGGTAACTCTGTTAACTGGCACCATTTCCTTGATAGTGCATACATGCTATAAATAGGAGATTGTAAGTGCTATTGTAATGTTGCTAATTAACAGCAGTGGGAATAAAGATTTAGCAGTTAGGGCAATTTTGAAGTTCCCACACAAAACATGCTTTTCTGTGCACTTACCTGAAATGTGCTGATATCCATGTTTGCCCAAGAGAAGTGGGTATGGCATCCTTTAGCACACCAACAATTTCAATAGGTAGGGCATTGCTGGTAACTGCAAACGAGAGCTTAATTTGATGCTTTTGACACTAGATTCTGTGGAGCAAATAGTATGTTACTTTATCCTGCAAAGCTATGTTAAATATTCCTTTGCAAAAATTCTGGACAGATGCAAAGTAGAGGTCTGTCTAATGTACCACAGATTTTATCAATTCATGGATTGTGGCATGCCAAAGATTGCCTCCAGTGAATGGGCAAAAACAGATGAGCTGACAAATGCTCTAGAGTATGTATCTGTGCTGTACAGTGTAACTCATCTTACCTGTCTTTGAGAAAAGTACCTTCAAAATAAAACATACATTTATTTTCTTTTCCTCAACAGAGGAACAAAATACCTTCTTTTTATTCTGTCAATAGAATTACTCCATTTGCTGTCCACATGTCGTGTTCATTTTCATGGCTAGTCAAACAGCTTTCTTTATCAGGATTGCCCTTGCCAAGAAGAAACAACCATTAAAT
Organism: Buteo buteo; assembly: GCF_964188355.1. Classification (NCBI taxonomy): domain Eukaryota; kingdom Metazoa; phylum Chordata; class Aves; order Accipitriformes; family Accipitridae; genus Buteo; species Buteo buteo. The sequence continues at coordinate 23,174,322 of NC_134175.1, forward strand.
GCCTGGCTAAATAAGGGCCTCAGTTCATGCATGTCAGGCAACACTTCATATGCTATTGACCAGAAGCAGAAAAGTTTTCTGGCATTGTCTCCTGACTATTGGGATGGGTGTGGGAGGGGAGACTGGTTAAGGTGCCTTTGCATATTTTTGGGAGTACACAGTCTGCATTGGTGGACTGTATTTTTACAATTAATTTTGATATAGCTGGGTAGTGTGGGTTTCAGCTGAAAAGAATAATTGGTTTCTTGGGGTTTTGCTCAAAAAAAAGTGCAGTTCAAGGTCCAGTAAATACTGTAATAGTCACTTATTTTAATGTGTGATAGCAATTAAGTTGAAGGACTGTATGAACAATAAGTAATTATAGGTTAACTTATTTGTATGCTTTTGTAGTTGTTTCCAGGAATGCCTTTTGTTAACATAGAAAAATCAGTGTTGTCCTTGGGGGTAGGAAGATGGGGGGGGAAGAGGAAGACTAGCATTTGTTGTAAATCTGGGAATAACAAAATGTCAGTGGTATTGCTTCCAGGGTAGTATATGACTCTATGGGTACTGTTAACATGGGAATACTGCTGGGCCTGTATTTGTTTATCGTGGGTATACATCAGGTACTTCTAATAGAGGAGCTTGTAAGAATTTTTGTGGAGTTTTTATTTACATACATATGTATGTGTGTGTGTACATATTTTAAATTTTTTATATATATGTGTATATATATATACTGTTGAAGGAAAAACCTACATCTTCTTCAAAGGACCTATATGGGGTGACTTGGTCTTAGGAAATGAAAGGCTGCATTTAATTTCAGTGTTCAATTTTGGAAGGTTCAGACTGCTCTGGCACATTTAAATCAAGTACTTACCTTCAAGCATATGCATAACCTCACTGACTCATGCTTACATATGCTTTGACCATACGTTAGTCACCTGAGGCCTAGCTGCATTAAGGTTTCTTTAGGTCTGTCTTGCCTTCAGTTGAGTATCTGGCTTTATTGTTTTTCATCAAAAGCACTTTCAGAGCTCTGGTCAAGTTCTTCCCTTCCCCAGGCTCACCATAAACTTGCCAATTGGTCTTCATGAGTCTGGTGCTTCCCTGTGTGCTCAGTCAGGGAAGCTCTGGTGACTATGTTCGAAATGCCACTGCCCAGGTGCTCTTTCTCTCTGTCTGCAGCCAGTGGGGGGGCTCTGCTGTCCTGTCCTGTGGGACCAGCAAGAGCTGGTTCAAGTCTGTGTAGCTCCTGGAATTCAAAGGAGTTGTTCCAACCTGTATTTGCTAAGAAATCAGCCCTGCACATCTAGCAATTGTAAACTGGCTCTTTAAAGATGTCTGAGCGAGAAAGAAAGGCAGTGTGGACTTACAACACTTAAGAGAAAGAAGGCTGAAGTGTGAATAGCTCCAGGACTTTCTTTGAATTTGAGATTTATTCCAAGATTATGAGAATTTACTGTAACAATTGCACTGTACCAGTCTGCTGGTAGAAGTTTGATTCCTTGTGGTAGCTTTTTCTTAACACCTAAAACAAGTGTGAATTTGAACACTTCTTGACATTTACTTTTGTCCCTCTGTTCTTACTGTTTAGAGAAACCACTGTGATTGAGGCAAGGTATACTACTACATTACATGCTTTGCTGTTAGCGTTCTCACACCATACTCTTTTAGCAGTCCGCATTTGGGCAACCGCAGAAGCAAATTAACTGACACTGTCTCTTGGCATGTCATTCTGAGCTGAAATAGGAGCCAACATAAATGACTTTTAATGACTCAAGCCCCTGGCAAGAATGACTTGGAAGATAACGCCTAGTGTGTAAAAACTGAAAGTTAACCTTTTTTTTTTTTTTTTTTTTTTTTTTTGGTTTTGCAGGGGGTTCATGCAAATGTAGAATTTGAGTAGATCATCTTTTACTACTTCAGTGCTCTTTATCAGTATGTTTGGCAAGATTCCTTCAGGCAGAGCAAGACACTAATGTTTATTTTGGCAAGCATTGCTGTAGAAAGTGAGTTTTCTCAGTCTGAAATTTTCTTTCCAGAATCCCCATCCCTCCCTCCTGCATATCAGAGAGGACCATTTTACTGGCCATGTAGCTGAATCCAACTATTCTGAATTGGGTTCAGCTCTACTAGTGAGATACATGTAGTAAACATGTGAATTTTGGACATCTTCAGTTTATGCTGAATCAGAGTGATGCTCTTCAGGTGCTCATCTAGGATGCCAGCCAGCAGAACATAGGCTCTAGGCTCTCAGCAGTGATTCTGTTACAGAGTGGGGAGGCTATAGAGCCCCTGGGTGCAGTCTGTAGAGAGCATCAGGATCCGAGCAAGTTGCCACTTTATCCTGAGCAGCCACTGGCAGTTGTGATATTGATGGAGTGGTGCTGGGATTCTTGCCTTTGGACCTCTGGAGCGGGGAAATGCCTTTGCTGGCTCTGAACTGATTCTAGGAAACTAATAGGTGGGTTTGAGGGGAAGATGAAAAATATTTAGAGAAATTCCCCTTCTCCTCTTAAGAATGGCCCAGGAGTTAAAGCACGCTTCCAGTGTAGCAGAAGGCTGGTTTGGAACAGGCACTAAATCTTCAGTATCTGTAGGCTGGAGATATTCCCTTGTCACTGGGATGCTGGGATGAGTTTCTTCAGTCTCTTCCATTTGAGCTGTTTAATTTTGGTTAAATAAACATTTATTGGATGGATATATAGGACAAGACTCCTCATTCTTTTGGAAGTTCTTATTTTAATGAATTGTTAATTTCCTACTCTGAAATGAAAAATTGTTGGAAGACTTTCTGGCTTATATTTCAGCATTTTAGTATTTTTTCTGTAGTTCAGTATATCTTCTTAATGTGGAGCAGAGTTTCAGTGCCATTGATGAGTGTTCCTTAGGTAAAAAGGTGGTATAAATTGTATGGGTCACAAAGAAGAGCAATGGGAAGCACTGTCACCTCAGTTCTGAATTAAATGTGCATTTGACCACTGACATCCTTTCAGCGATATACTTGATAGTTGTTCAGGTCAAATCAGACCATGTACCTCAGCAGGGACACAAAACCAAATGGATATGTAGTTCAAACACATGATGGTATGTATACCAATTGAGGTGGGAAACTGTTGGCTTCAGATTACTGGTACTCTGCTTCAAATGGCAAGAGTCATGCAGCTTTAGAGAGGCTCAGGCTTTGAAAATAAATGTTTGGCTACTAATCAGTATGGTAAAGAGGATGGGAGGAATTTTCAGAGGTTGTGCCTAAGTCAGTTGGCTGTTTGCTAGGAAACAGCTCTTTATATCATGTAAATACCTATTCATGGAAAGGCCTGGTACTGTGCAACAAGATTCCCTTCCAGAAATTTGACATTTTTTGAATCTGAATTCCTAGGTTTTGTTTAAGAAATGTACTGTTGCATGTGTTTTGGGGATGTTTTTCAGTGTTTAGAATGCTGTTTATTTTTTTTATTAATTGTACTTATTTTCAAATTTATTTTACTTAAAGTATCATTATTTCATAATGCATTTTATAATATTTGTAGTTTCCACCCACTGAACTACTACTGAACTGACTAGAATGTGTTCTTGGAATACTCCAAGTTAACTAAACTTTTGGTGTCCAGTATTTAGCAAAGACTTGATTAGCTTTTCTGTAGTAGGATATTTCATGACTTCATGAAGTTTGAACACTTTTTCATCCTTAGTATTTCTTCTGAACAAAGATGGAGGGTGGGAGATTGATCTGCCTTGTAGCTTTATCTCTGTTTTTGCCAGCAGTATGACATAATCTTTTGGTTTTAATTCATGATATCATTAGAAATACCGTGACTGAATTTAAATGCAATTTAATACAAGTTTGTCAAACAGCAGAGAAGAGAAAGTGAACAGTAATGAGAACTTTACAAGTCCCTGGACTTATAATCACTTGCCCACCATGCAAAGAGATTGGGGATCACTCATCCAAAGCTCGTAGCCACTCTATAGTAGTTGACTGCCATCCCCTGGACTCGGTAAATGAATCTTAATAGGCCACACAAAATTAGTCTGGGTATTTGTATTGTGTGTACTTTTAATGCACAGGTGCAGAATGTGAGGTAATGAATCAAAGATCTTTTTATGGATGGAAGCCAAGTAGCTGTCAAAGGAAAGAGTAGTGTTCATATCACATGGAAGCAAATAATTGTTTACTAACTGTGTTAAGTACAGAAGGTGACTGCTGGTGTAAGAGTGTATGTATATTGCTATGGAATAGATGTATGTACCATTAAAAGAAAACCAACTTTATTCCAGAAAGATGGTTGCTGGATAGGGGAAGCTAATGCGTTTTCTAGTGAAACTTAATGATGCTGTGATGATTCTTTTGGCAGACAGTAAAAAATGGGTGCAGATACATACCTTATTATGGCTTGGTTTATGGATTGTCACAGAACAACTTAGTGCAAGTAGCATTTCTGGGTATGTGTATGTGCCTGCCTATATATATATCAGCAGTTACAGAATATCTACTTTGTATTGGTACCTGTCTGTTGCAACATGGATACATTGCTCTATACAAGGCTCTCGTGTGTGCCCTTCTGTGGCCCAATTTTTTATTCCAATAATTTGCAGTAATTAATGCAGAGCTGGCCTTTTGTCAACATTGTGATTCAGGTGTCTCGTATGGCAGAGTTCTTGGTTGTTTCATTACAAATATAGTAAGAGCAGACACCACATTTTGCAATGGGAAAATGCAAGGAGGTGGCAGAGATGACTTTAGAATTCGGCCTGAAGCATTAGTAAGAAGAAAAGTAATTTCTAGTGTTTGGTATTCTTGAGCACATAAGGCTAAAATTCCTGAAGGAATTGCTCAGAAGTGCAAGAAAAGATCAGCAAAACGTTACCACTTACTACCTATTTTATTATTGCAAATATGGGCATATATTTTGCAGCTGTCTGTTCAGCTGTTCTCCTGAATCTTCTGCCCTTGTGAGCCAGAGGCTATGAGAATCACTTTGATTCATTTCACTGCAGTGTAATGCCACTTACGCTGTATTTAAGCTTGAACAATATTCTCTATGTAAAGGCTGATTCTGAAGGTACCAAAATCTATAATTTCTTACGTTTTTTTTAAAATTGATCTCCATTGCTCAAATGCAGGATGGCATTAATGACCTAAATATAAGCAACTGTTTTGGATCCTTCTCAGCCCAAGGTATAGTCTACAGAGTTAGCAGATTTTTTACACTTACACATCTCTGGGATGGTAACTCTGGTGGTAACTGTCACATGGTGTCAGTCACCATGGCACCATTGGCACGAATGAACATCAGCTAGTACAGTGACACTCACTGATCTTTTGGGGAAGCCACAGTGAAACTTGTGTTAAAGAAGAGCTTGGCTTGGATAGGACAGACCCAACATTCGAAGAGTGTACAGCAAGAGGGTTTACAAGCAGCCTTTGCTGTAGTAACAAGGGTGTGGTCTTGTCTGTGGAGCAATGATAGGAAATACAGCCAGAATCTCTTGTGATGTCTGTATCAAAAGGATATGGTCATGTCACTGAATACTTGTAAACTGGATGAAATATTAATGGAGATTGGGGAAGATGCCAGTGACGTATCTTTCTTCTGACCCTCTCTCAAACTGACCTTGATAAAGGCTGGAACATTCCTCTGCAGGACTCTGTTATAGTGGGGGGCTGCAGCACCAGGTGTGTGGAGGACCTGAGGATCCATCACACACCACATAGTGCTCTTTCCAGCATGAAAGCAAAGATGCCTGTGGAGCCCACATATGTAGTGGCCTGGCTTTGCTCATGCACTGGGACTGGAAGAGGGAAGTGAGCTAGCTGACAGGAGAAGCACAGGCTCTCCCTGGCTTACATTAATAGCATCATCTCTGCTTAGGAAGAGGAGAGCACAACAAGATCAAACAGCAATGTGGTATATCAGAATGAGGTACAGGACTTACTAGTTCTTAACTGTTTTGTTGTGACACCATTTGGACATCACAGTGTTACTGTGATACCTGCTTAGAACCGTTCCTGCCCTCGACAGAAGTCTGAGAAAGGAAAGAGGCTTGAAAGGATGCTGACCCAGGTGCTAAGGACTGTCCTTCTTCTCATATCCCACTCTCACCTCTTTTCTCTTTATAGCAAATAGGTCTGTGGTCTCTCAGGTATGGATTTTATAGTGTTAAGTAACATAACTGAGTTCCTGATGTGCCATTGCATATTTTCCAAACTCTCATGCCTTACTGCCTGTTTTCAAGCAAGCAGTCTGCAAAGCTGTAGATCTCTGAGACATCTGCTTCTTTCTCAGATTGTAATGCCAATCATTTCAAAAATCCTCAGGGAGGAGGTGATAAACAATGGGCAAGTATAAGCCTCTTTTCTGTAGGAATCCAGACCTACATGTGGAATCAGTGAGACGTTTTATTTCCTGCATCCTGTTTCCAGCTCTGTAGCCAGTAGGTTTCAGGCAGAGTGTGGTGACCATCAGGGGATCAGACTGCATTAGCTGAGCAGAAGGGAGAATGCAGAAGGCAACAGCTGCTTTCTGTGGTTGATACAAGCATGACCAGCGGGCCGTAGTGGGATTGCGCTCTTGAAATGGGGAATATTCTGGAATGTGTGTGCACTCATGTATGTTTATGCATGCATTTAAAAAAAAAGGATGATGAAGGCCTCAGATATCACCAAACTTACCCAGAGGCACTTAACTAGCCCAAAGTGGCTGATCTCAAACTTCTGAAAACCAGGAAATACAAAATGGTGTGTACCATTTCTGGATACAATATTTAGAAAGGCATAAAACAGTACTGGAGAAATAGCAGTTCTGTATTAATTACACTTTATGTTGCTTTTACTAAGTGTGCTCATTTATAATGACGCAGAACTCTAAATGGACAGCTGGGAGGATGCTTGTTAATATGTCCTAGATGCTCTTGACACTGGTTATGCTTATGAATTTATTTTATTATATTTATCTTTAGACGCTAGACTACAGCAAATAGAAAATCATACCCATTGCTAATCTGAAGATAGTGAAGACAAGTGTCTACATCTCATGCTGTCTCTAGTAGTTTTGCAACCACAGCGACAGGGCTTTGTGCACAACTAAGGATAGTAATTTTGGTAACTAACAATCACATGCACACTAATGTTTGGCCTTTGACCTAATGAGGTCATTTTTTCTTCTGCTATTTAAATAAAATCTGAATGAAGACCAGAAGAATTCCTTTCTGAAATACTTGATTTTTGGAATCACACTCCTGCAGTTTTGTCAGTCTCTGATACAATAATGTTAACATAGCAACTGCATCAGAAAAGGTGTGTTCATCCCAGCCTTCATCTGCAATTCTCTGGTAGCATTTCTTTATAACGAAAGTCAAAGTCAAATGTGGAATGGAGGCCATGTGTCTCTGATTCTGTTGGTTTTATCTTTACTTAGGGCATGTGGAAGTCTGCAGGCAAGACTGTGTAATGTAATACATATGGATAGATAGCAATCCCATTTAAAAATGAGATTTAGTTTTGTAGAGAAAGTAGAAGTACAGAAGATGAAAACATGGTTCAGGGTGCTACAATCTCATTAGATACTTAGAATTTACATCTTATTTTTTGAAGTTGGCTCTAAAATTGTGATTGCTTTGTTCCACCCATACCTTGCATGCTACCTTTTTGGAGCTGGGGGATTTTGACTGAACTCTTTGGAAATGAGTAAATGATCCTTAACTAAAAATAAAAAATCCACTTTCTAGCATTGATCTACTTTATGAACTTAGTTGAGTGACAAAATTGTAAACTCCAGTTGGTCTGTTAACAGTGAAAGCTTACTCAGTGACTGAGTGTGTATAGTCTTGCTTAGTAGGGCTGATAACAAGTTGATCAGTGGTAGGGCTGTGTATCCATCTATCTCCTGCCTTGTGTTGCTGTACTGTCACCCAAACTGTCCGTAGTCCTGGCGTTGCCTGACTTGTAAAAGGGAAGAGGAGGGCAGTGTGAAAGAATCTGGCAGAGGGTTTTTGGGGGGTGCCGTGTGAAACTTTGAAAAGGTTAGTCATGAGACATTTGAAAGAAATTACCACAGTGAAAGGAAGGACTGGGTTAGCACAAGGTGCAGCAGATGACTGCAGAAGCAGGTAGGTATTAGAGAAGCATTGGCAACAGTCAAGTCAGTTAGACCTGGGATTCCTGTTATGCTGGGGCAGGGGGGAGCATTATGAAAGGAAACATTTGCAGTGGGCAGATGAGGAAATAAGTCTTTTTTGGGGTGTAGGAGACTATTCATCCATAAACCTACAGATGGGAAACTCTTCCAACACTGGATTATTCTATGCTCTTTCATGGGGAATTTTCTGTTCCCCATTGCTGAAGATAAGTTATATCTTCAGGTGACAGAAATGGTGGAACAGGTGTCACACGATCTCTTCCACTCTGATAGAGCTCACTGCCGGGGTATTTTCACAAATCTTATCTTTCTGGCAACATTTACGCTTTCATAAACTCCTTTCCCACTCTGTGTATTTGCAGGGAGATTCTTTTTTGTTTTGTTGGAGGGGAGCATGTTTCTTCTTTTTCTGATGCTAGTTCTAAGTCTGAAATTTAAACATGCCAGGTGGTAATTGCCAGGTTTTGCAGTAGGGGCAAGGCACAGGCTTGGTCTCATGATTCTCTGATGCTTGAGATGCAGGCAATCCCACCCATGCAAAGTGTTGTCTAAAATCGGAGTGTTTGTCAGCTTTACCCGAAGGCCTGTCTAGCTGGAAGGTGTCTGTGAGCCGAACACCTCTGAAGATGATACTAGTGGAAAGGTGTCAGGTGTTCTTTGGAAGCTGAACAGAGCAGCAGTGGGATTTCACAGCTGCTTGAAGACAGAAAGGAAACTTCTGTAAAGACTGGGCGAGCAGCCACATACTTAAGGCTGTGACAGGTGAGCTCTGGCATGTTTTGCTGCAGTGGTTAAAGGCTGTTCCTAACTGCCTGCCCTGCTGGAAGTTGCTGCTTGCAGTAAGGTCAGCAGGACAGAGCATGCGCCAGCACCTTAGCTGCCCTGGTTCAGTTTCATGTTAGCTTAAACCTGTGTAGAGTAATATGAATTGCTTCGTTTGGTAGGAGAGAGAAGTAAGGCTCTGCCAAACTTAATCCAGGCTTCTCTGCAGCATTCCCTTGAACGCTATTGAAATGCTTCATTGTACAAGGCAAGTAAAATATCTCAGAATCCCTTTCATCACTATTTGAGATCAGGATGTAACAACCAACTGAGAGTGATCTCCTATTCCAGGTAATGCATTTGAAAATTGGTATCAGAAATTAATGACCGGTTTATATAAGGGATTCTGTAGTATTGTTTCCTTTCATTCCTTTTTCACGGAAGTCCTGTTGGTATGACATGCAGTGACATTTCAGAGGCACAAGTACAAGCAAGAGAGATGTGGAGAAAGACAAAGCATGTGAGCTGACATTCAAGACAAGATCCTCTCGTATACAGTGTGTTTTGTGCATTATAAATTTAGTGCTTGTGTTAATCTTAGCCACTGCAGAAAACCTTCTGTAAAAAATCTTTCTCCAAACATTTTTGTGTGTGTGCATGCTGTTAGTGACATGCAAAGAAAGCACTGTTCCTCCCCCAGCTTTAGGGGGCTTTAGGGCTCGGTTGAGGGCTGTATTCTGATGTTTCACAGCTCAGGCAGAAAGAAGCTTCTCTGAAGAGTTCAGGATGAGAATGTAGCAGCTCAAATTTAGAAGCTTTAGCTCCAAGCTTGAATCTAAACTTCAGGGGGACTATTTTGTTCATTAAATTATACATGTGCTATAATCTTTTGTCACAGGATTAGAAATGAAGTAATTGTTCAATACAGAGATTAAAATATAATCAGAGGAAAAATGCCAGTTAATTCAATAAATCAGTTTGGGCTACAATGAGAAAATGAAATTGATTAGCTATTAAGTATAGCCATAAAGGATATTTTTTAAAATTAGTGCTACATTGACATTTCCTGTTAATGTATCATTTGTATTTTATGTAACAAGCAGTACAGGACTGAGTTATATAAACGAGCAAGTGTTTTATGCAGGTTATTCCAATTATCTGTCCTTGGAGAAGGTGAATGAAAAATAGCTCCAACTCAGTTTTAGCATCTTCATTTTGACAGCTGTAATATGCATATTAATGAAGAGTCTGAAGTGTAGAGGAATGAGTCAATTTGTAAAAGCTGGTATCCTCTTAGTTCTTCATCTTAAAAGGAAAAAAAAAAGAAAGAGGAAGAAAGAGAGAAACCGAGGGTATGTTTTATGTAGCTTGCCAAGTCATTTTGAAACAGCTTGCAGTTGGAAGCTAGCTGAATCAGCACCACATTCATCAGTGGAAGACTATAATCATAGTAATACCTGGAGTGTACAGCAAAGAAGAGACAAGTCAAATCTGGCAAGGTGTTGTATGAAGTTTTTATGTCTGGTTTTAAACTGAGAGCATTGCTACAAAGAGTAAATTTGGCTAAGTGCTGTAGTAGGGTTTAATCAACAAACTGAATTTAAATTTGAAGAATTATTTAGCCAGTATCTTTGAAGCAACATAAATTGAGAGGTGTGGGGCTTTCATAAAGTATGATTATTGGGATTAATTCGCTTCATACAAGATACAGTTCATACAAGATGCAGTACAAGGTGCAAAATTAGTAAAATACATGCTGAAAAAGCAGAACCTGAAGATTTCAGATGACAAAGATCTTTTCCTGTTATTTATTAGTTTTTATAGATTAGTAGACTTTTAAGGCCAGAAGGGTTTGTTAGCTATAATCCTTATTGTACTTGTTTCTGTGCTGTGTGTTGGTTCCTCAAGAACAGGTTTTTTTCCTGGTTTTGTTAATGTTGTCATAAGGTGTTGGATCAGATTAAGTGTATTTAAATTGTTATGCAAGAGGGCAGGCTTCCATCAGTTGTCTGGAACATTACAAAAAGCTACTAGATAGTAGACATAAGGGCAAACTAGTCAAATTCCTTAACTATTCCTTAACATACAATTATCTATTAAGCAGAGAATAATATCAGTCCAGCATGGTTTTGACGTCACTAGGTAGAAGGCATGCTTTTCTGAAAAGCAGTAAGAGAGAAGACGACTTACAGAGTAGTTTTAGAGTAAGTTTTCCAATCCGCATGGGAAATTTGATGACCTGTATCTCATGTTCTGTGCCCGTTTGGCATGAGAAATAGCTCACAGCAAAAGACAAGAAGTGCATTAAAAAATGTTATATAGGGACTATAGACTATGATCATTTCTTAACACTTTCCTTTAGTTGTTGGAACGCACTAAATATTGGAAATGGAATTGACCCAAGCTCATATTCTGTGTGATTTTCCTGCATGCTCTGTCCAGACATTTTATAACTCTGCTTTTAGCCATTGGGTGCATTTGACAAAGAAACTGATTTGAGCTCTTTCATCCTTGATTTAAGGAGGGGCAGGAACAGGAACCTTCTGATGTGAGATACCACCAGACAGTAAGGCAGAGTGACAGTGTGGCCCAGTTGCCAGGAAGAAGTCTTATTGGACATAGTGAGACTGCAGCTCGGTGTCTTGGCAAAGCAGTGAAGCCACTGACTGAAAACAGATATAAGTTATATGAGTTTTAATAGAGAGTATCTGTTCATGGTATAGTAAAATAGAGATGGCAGGAGGAACCTTACTCATTTGAAGCATTTTTTTTTTTTATAACTGGCAATGGAAAGGGTTACTTTTTTCTTCTGGCACCTTATTTTCCTAGGATTTCCATAATTCAGTGACTACTCTTCATCAGACCAAAACTCAAAAATTCACTCCTTTTTCTTCTTCCTATCATCTCTTCCCCATTTACCACAAACAAATTTACATTATTTTTGAAAATGTACTTTCTTGAATCTCATCTCTTTAATTAGAAAACAGATGCATGCAAAAATTAATAAGGTTTAAATGCTATTAGTGGATACTGTAATAGAAGCACTTAGTTTCTGGAGTTTGAACTCCACTGAAGTGCTATGTTTCAAAGCAGGAGCTAAAGGACGATTGTTTAAGTGCATTAAAAGAGATTTAGAAGAATTATGGGAATTCTTATATCAGTCCACATAGTAAAGGGCTCAAATGGGGAAAAGGAGGGAGTGTTTCAACTTAAAAACTTGGAAATAACTAAGGTTTCATTCTCATTTATGTACATCTATACCTTCTTATCAGTGTACAATAGAGTTAAATTTGGTGACCAAACCAAGCTTTTATTCCATTTGACTTAGTCTTTGCTGTAAGTCTTTGTGTGTGACAATTTTAAAATTTGAAGATTCAAGCCTGTTCCTTACTGAAGTCTAAGGCAGTTGGTTCTGATGGAAGCAGGATTAGGCAACTGGCACTCCCTTCCCTGTGTTAACCCTTCATCATGCGGTACAGTGTGTCTCACTCACCCAGCCACATAGCTGGAAATAGAAAGCATATTGCAGGGTTTCTTAATCACATGCAAATTCCATTCATGTGCCCAAGTTTTCAGAGCAGACCTGGAGATTTAACTACATAGACCCTGTTAGTTTCAATAGGAGCTGTGTGACTAAATCCTCTGAGTTAGTTTTAGGAAAACAAAACAAACAAAAAAAAAAGCCCAACCCAAAACCAGCCATGCAGCACTTGTCAGCCTAACCTCCTGGAATATTTAGTCACTTTTTAAGATGGGATCTTCAGACAAATTTTCTGGCAAACATTGAGGTTGCTGGTGAATGAGAAAACAGAAGCTGTTAAGTTCATCTAAGGTATTCCTCCTCTTTAAAGCCTCGAAGGTATCAAGTAATAATGAACAGGGTCCAAGAGACATGGCTAGGAGAAGCACAATACCCCTTCTATCCAGACTCATAACTATGAGGCATTTTTTAAATATGTTTGCAGAACTGATCTGGGAAAAGTATGAGATTTGAAAAAGCTTTGCTTTTTGCCAAGATTGAGCACTGCTGTGCAGGACATTAAGTGTTCTCTTGTTTCTCTAATACTTATAGGTAAGCACATGCAATTATTCTTTAGAGGTATAGCTTTGACAGGTTGGGATTAAAACCTCCAAATTAATCTCCTTGGGTATTTTCCTCCTTTCACAGACAATATTCTCACTTGAAGAGAGATGGCAGAAATCCATTCTCCTGTAAATATCAAGGAAAAGGTAAGTTCAAGTAACAGTACAGTGCAAACCAAAATGGTATTTGCATACGTATTTCATCCCTGCTCCTTCAAACACCATTCACATACTTAACTTTAATATGCATTGACTCTGTGCATAAAGTTAAGTACACAGGCAGTTATTGATAGGATTAGTATATTAATCTTGGTTGATGAGAAACATTTTTGCATTCTGCAAAGAGACAATGTTTTGTCAGATAGACTTCTCTTATTCCTTTGTGATTCCTGTGCACACAGATGCTGTGGAGAATAACGCTTTGTGATGATTTCTGCTGTACAAAATATAACCTTTGAAGAAACACACCCTTTAGAAAATAATTTGTCTGACCAAAAATGTCATACCTGTACTACTTAAAGGCAGTTCCTAAAATTACAGGGCCTGAAAAGAGTTGATTTTTTTTTTTTCCCCTGTGTAACTAGCTCTGCTTTTAACTGCATTCTATGTGCTTGTATATGTACTCTCCATATCCTGGGCTAGTGCTAGAGTCTCACCACCCTTTCAGGAGCAGTAAAGGACCTAAAGCTAATTAGTGTACAAAGATGAGGTAAGTCAGGAGATTTTTTTGTGACTCCCAGCAGGCACATTGTGAAAAGACAATCTAACCCATAGATAGTCCCCACCAACATAAATAGGAAACCAGGACATCTGTCAAAGAACAGGAAAAAAGGGGAGAGAGGGAAGTGGGAAGACTGTAGGAGTATAACAGATAGGGTCATATTTTAAAAGAAGCCAAGCTTTTGAGAATTCACCTGAATCATCGTCTTTTATAAAATCAGGTTTTGTTCTATTTTATGTTTGGGAAGAGAGATGGAGTTTTGCATTTAGGAAGTTCAGAGAAGGCTAACGGGTTCCTTGATTTACAGCTTTATTAAGCCTGATGTGGCACTCTAATAAGGCAGTGTGATAAAAGGCCAGAATCCAATTCTGTCAATGAGCCCAAGTTTGTCCAGCTATTGGTGAAAAGTTGATGAGACCTATTCACTTCATGAAAGATGCACAAGGAGAAAGGATCAAGCCTGATTAAATATCAAGGAAATACAGAACAGTGAGGGCAATGTGAAACTGAGAAATGTAGTCATCTTCCGCTGTATCATAAGACCTGCCTGTGACACATTACACATCCTGCAGGGCAGCAGGCATGTGAAATATTCTCTTCTCTCTAAGCCTGTCAATGGAAAGGAAAAGAATAAAAGTTTGTGTATGATTCCTTGGATTAACTCTTTTCCTGAGCTGACAGAAAAAATTATTCAGCAGAAAAAGATTTGCCAAACTTCAGTTTTGCAATTAGGTAGACTGATAACAAGGAAAAAAATCATTTGACCTGAGGAATGTGTGCAAGATACTGTAAATGTGGCTTTCAAATCCAGAGAAGTCCCAAGAAGTGATAGAGAATTAAGATGTAATATAACACACCACAACATGACAGAGAAAAGAAATAGCCTTGAAATAGAGGTCAGTAGTCAGATTTTTAGTTAACTTGCCATTTTGCATCCGAGTTCACAAATGATGAACTTTTCAGTCGGGTAATGTATTTCTCAGAACTGATCATGACTAGTAGTTAATGGCTTAAACATCGCATTTGGTTTATAAAGGCTTGATGAACCATGACAACTACTGAGCATGAAAGTAGGTTTCCTCTGGTTTCAGTTTGCTAATGATGTTTTACTGAAAGAGCAGTACAAACTGTTACCTGCCCACCAATACATGAATGAAGCAGCTGAGGAAACAGCATAGCAAGTGATCTACCTGGACTTGTGCAAAGCATTTGATGCTGTCCTGCACGACATCCTTGTCACTAAATTGGAGAGATGTGGATTTTATGGATGGACCACTCAGTGGATAAGGAATTGGCTGGATGGCCACACTCAGAGTTGCAGTTAACAGCTTGATGTCCAAGTGGAGAGCAGTGATGAGTGGTGTTCCTCAGGGATTGGTATTGGGACCAGCGCTGTTTAACATCTTTGTCAGTGACATGGACAGTGGGATTGAGCGCACTGGCTGACAACACCAAGCTGTGTGGTGTGGTCGACACGCTGGAGGGAAGGGATGCCATCCAGAGGGACCTTGACAGACTTGAGAGGTGGGCCCACGCAAACATCATGAAGTTCATCACGGCCAAGTGCAAGGTCCTGCACGTGGGTCGGGGCAATCCCAAGCACAAATAGAGGCTGGGCGATGAGTGGGTTGAGAGCAGCCCTGCAGAGAAGGACTTGGGAGTGTTGGTTGACAAGAAGCTCAGCATGACCCAGCAATGTGTGCTTGCAGCCCAGAAAGCCAACTGTATCCTAGGCAGCATCGAAAGAAGTGTGACCAGCAGGTTAAGGGAGGTGATTCTCCCCCTCTACTCTGCTCTGATGAGACCCCACCTGGAGTACTGTGTTCAGCTCTGGGGCCCCCAAGATAATAAGGACATGGACCTGTGGGATTGAGTCCAGAGGAGGGCCACGAAGATGATCAGGGGGCTGGAGCACCTCCCCTATGAATACAGGCTGAGAGAGTTGGTGGTGTTCAGCCTGGAGAAAAGAAGGCACTGGGGAGACCTTACAGCAGCCTTCTAGTACCTAAAGGGGGCCTACGGGAAAGATGGAGAGGGACTTTTTACAAGGGCATGTAGTGATAGGACAAGGGGTGATGGCTTTAAACTGAAAGAGGGTAGATTTAGATTAGATGTGAGGAAGAAGCTATTCCCTGTGAGGGTGGTGAGGCACTGGAACAGGTTGCCCAGAGAGGTTGTGGATGCCCCATCCCTGGCAGTGTTCAAGGCCAGGTTGGATGGGGCTTTGAGCAACCTGGTCTAGTGGAAGGTGTCCCTGCCCATGGCAGGGGGGTGGAACTAGATGACCTTTAAGGTCCCTTCCAACCCAAACCATTCTATGATTTATGCTAGTAGTTCAGGTGGGAATGAATTCCTGTCCAGACTGTTGCGTCCATCTTCCGCTACTTACTCACTTTCTTTGCTTTCAAAAGGATGTAAAACTTTTTTGCTTTATATCCTCTGATGGGAAACAATGCCTTACCTGTTGCACTGCCCAGGTGCCTGCTTTTTGAGTAGTTTTTCCTCATATTTGTTGTTAACTCTTGAATCAGTCATTGTGCTTGAGGATTTGCGTGTCAACATGAATCTGCTTTTCAGTGATGAGTATCTTCCTTAGTCCTTAATAACAGCATAGGGTTTAAATATTGAGTAGTGTGATGGATTTTGCAATGGAAAGTAATGTCATCAAATCTTATCCCCTAGTGCCAGAGTGCTGGAAGGTAAATTACAGTAACTCTCAAAACGCAACTCAGTAAACTAATTGAAGTTCTGTCTATTTACTGTGTAGCTTGAATTTTTTTATTAGTTTAGTCAGTTTTACAAGTGCAGACTTTTACAAGTCATGTGTTTGTCTTTTGCTAGTTTAAGAATGAAGAACTGCAACAGGACTTTTATTCACACTAGATATCTGCTATTCCAAGTTTGATATCTGCTGGGAGTATCTAAAATCAAATGTTTATGAGCATGTACAGTTTAAGGCAGGAAAATAATTGGATTAATACACTGTTATAAATAGTTCTTCTCTTTATTCCTGTATCTTCCATCAGTATTTAGTGCCACTAAATCCGTATGCCAAAGCGAAAACTTAGTTTAACAGCAATTAACATTTTATTGCAAAATTGCTAGGTTTTATTCTGGAAAATACAGACCAATAACCTACTAAATAAAGGCTAATGACTGAACAGCATAAACCTCATGAACTCTACATACATCACATGAGAATCTAGCATGCTTGGTTTGCCATTTCACCTGGACAAGTCTGTCTTGTTTTAAAATGAGACTGTGGTGGCACAGAACCTCCATTTGAGGTCTCATATTTGGTTTACAGTGTGGTGGCTTTTTCTGTCCACAGCAGAGTCAAGCAACCGTAGCTTTAGAACCGTCTGAGTAATGCGCTAGAAATATAAGGAAAGGGTTGAACAGGTATGTCCTGCTGAGTTGACTTTAATTATATTTGTACATAGACAGATAAAATATAAGGATTTCATTTCCACATTTGAAAAAAGCAGACATATTTACAGTGTCCTGGTAAAAGAGTCAAAATCAAATTGCTTTCTCACTTAGAAAACTGAGAGCAAGACATGGTCATGCTATACAACATTGAAGCAGTGAGTTTAATGTTTGCTCTTATCCATGTTTTTGGGGGGAGTATTTCTGGGAAACAGAGCCAAGATTTATAAATTTAATTACTTCTGCTGAGCTCCACAAATCTGTTGCCATTAACACACGTATAAGCAGGCCTTGTTAGAAAGAACAGAATGGAATGCAGTTCCTTCCCAATTCTCCCTTTCTTCTATCTTAGTGCTTGCAGATCATAATATATTTAAGACTTTGATCCTGCTAGGACTTGAATGAAGTCAAAGGAGCTGTACATTTGCACACAAATATTCATTCTTGTAAGTTTCTGCAAAAGCAGAACACAAGTTTCTCCTTAAATTGAACATTGTTTCTCTGTGACAAAAATGTAGTACAGAGCCCATGAAGTTTTAGCATAATGTTTGTTGTTTTGTTTTAAATGGTGACCTTTCCCCATGTTCTCTCCATGATCAGCTTCTAGTTATTCAAGGAAGTAAGACCTCTGCCACTATTTTAAAGGTGATGTGAGGCTGAGGCAGACGTTTGGGGCATTATGCTCACACACAGGCTCTGTAAGACCCTACCCCTAATTTGAGTCGTAAGAGAATGCTACTGTAGTACTGATACTTCTATAATTCATTCTTGGCATTTCAGCTGAGATAGTTCATAAAGTCAATAGGTTAAACATTCTATTTTATATTCCCCCCCCCCCGCCCCGAGAGATTTATATAAATGTTGGCCTGTGATGTCAGGAAGGCTAATGGAAGTTTCCATAGTTGGCAGAGGCTCCTGCAGCTGTGATACGCTTGTGGGGAGCCAGGGCTGTTCTGATTACCATATTTTCATGCATATAACCCACAGATTTTCTGGAATAACACAAGTTCTGCATTTCAGCAGCCACAAGGGTTGTTACATGCCTGCATAGCTAGTACAAGGAGAAGTTTACCATCAGGATCTCTCTCAGAATAATTCCCTTTGCCCTGACCCTTGCTATAGTCTTCCTTCAATATGTCACTCTCCCTTTTGCCTCTGATTATACTCATCTCTGTGTCTGAAAATACAGTATAACTAAGGACTTGTTTTACAGTATCAGGATTTTCAGAGACTGAGAGTTACACATAGTTCAGCTCATATGCACACAAGTTCACTGGATTAAGGAATAAAATGGGCCAAACTCATTGGCTTAAATCCAAAATAATTCCATAAAATTAATGGAAGTATTCAAGTATTAACCTAATGCATCACCAGAAGAGGTGCTGAGATTCTGAATGACAAGGCCTCCAAAGAAGAAGCAACTGGGGTGAGGAATACAAGCAATGTAGTGTCTCCTGCAACAGTTAGACCCTCTCAGTTTAATAAGAGAAGAGTGAATATTGGGCACTCCCCAGGACAGCCATTCAGCTCTGGCATGTGATTTTGGTTTTGATCCAAAGAAATATCAGGAATTGTTCAAACTTCAGGACTTGCTGTTGGGCCTATCTTTTTTATTTTCTTTTTTATTGTGTGTCTAAACATGTTTGAACAAGTGAGCTCTGGTGTCAGCTGGAGTTAGCAACATACTCATTCAGATGAAAATCCTCCTCTTGGGATTCTGTTAAGAGTGAAGCTTTGCTGAAGTTCTCCTGAAAGGCTTGCTTTTTCATTTGTCATTTCAAGTGTCAGAGCAGTAGGAACAGATGGGCAGGTTTGTTCCATAAACTGCAAGAAGGAAATTTTATTCAGATGTGTCGGGAGGTGTCACAGGTTTGTTTACCTTACACCGTAAATGTCATTTTCATAAGCCATAGCATGCAAGGAAAGAGTAGGATTCATAGTGGAAGGAATGGAAGTAGTATGTAAATTTAAAATCATACATTACAAAAGCAGATAGTTTGTAATCTATGATTTCATTAGGTCTCCTTAAAGTTGACCTTTGCAGCTGTTCTTACCCATGTGTTGAAGTAGATAGACTTAGCCCAAAGACCAGCAAAGCTGATCAAAATGCACTTGTGTTACTTGATGAGCCATTTAGCTTGAGTTAAGGATA
Organism: Buteo buteo; assembly: GCF_964188355.1. NCBI lineage: Eukaryota > Metazoa > Chordata > Aves > Accipitriformes > Accipitridae > Buteo > Buteo buteo. The sequence continues at coordinate 23,193,592 of NC_134175.1, forward strand.
TTATAGATTCAGGTCTCTAAATAGTGCTGTCATTACTCAAGCAAAACAGTTCTTACTGAGCCAGACTTTTCAATGTGTTCTTCCAGAACTCCTGAAATGTCTGTTTTTTCCATTAAATTAGTTAACAAATTTGGGGGACAGGGGCAACATAATAAATCCACAATGATTGCCTGAAGTAGTTTACTGCAGCAAGTAGAATTTGTTTTGTGCTTATCGGGGATAAGTGATCTGAAGGTATCAGTGTGATAAGCAGGTCATGTAGTGGAAAGAAAGGTGCAGAGCTGATCAAAGTTGTTCTTTTGCTCAAAGGGGATGTTAACAACACTTGTTCAGTTTGTGAAGAACTCCGTTAGTAAAGCTTCTGGAAAAGTGTCTCCAATGTAAGAAATAGGCTCTTAATGCAGCAAAGTCAAATTGTACTTATGAAATATGTTTGCACAGGAGTTTTCAAAACCTTAAAAAATTCTGCCATGAAGTGTTTTTAAAATGCATTTTCCTACTTAATGTAGCCAGGACATCTGCTAATGCTAAATTCCTACATGATAGAAACCAGCAGAGTTCTGCAAACAGCCCTCTTTCCCTGCTTCTCTTGCAGGATTTGGGTCAACCCTAATTGGAGGCATCATCTAGTTGAATGTGGCCTACACTGCTACCTGTTCTCAGTTGCAGTGGGTATATATGGTGTATATGTGTACATAAAGATTTGCTACTGACATGCAGTAAAAATAAAGTAGGAAAATGTCTGTGTATTTGTTGATAACCACACTTCTAAATGAATTTAGCTCCTTACTTAGAGAAAATCCGTTGATCTTAATGTTTAGTACAAAGGAAAGGTGGATCTGCGTTAGTGTTCCTAACCAAGCGTAAGTAAGAATATTTCTAACTGCAGAAGTGACCATGATAGTAACTTACTTCAAGGGAATTAGAGCAGCTGTGTTCAGGGGTTTCAGAACAGCCGTGAGCTTTCAGCAAAGAAATTTAATTTGTCACTATGTCAGAAACATATAAACAAATTCTCTGAACCCCGGATATGTTACTTATTCACCAGAAACATCCTCTTTGAGATGATGCCAAGGGGGAGCAGATGGAGTAGAGCAGCAAACAGGCAGCGGCTGATTCCATGTTGTTACAGTTGCTTGGGAACCATTTGAAACTTGACAGAGAACCTAAAGGACTCGGAGGAATACATAGCAATCTCAGCTTGGTTCTGGGTGTGGAGTAGGTAATCTGCTGTCACAACTTTCAGGCAGGCTGTATTTCTTTTTGAGCTTGACTTATCAGGAAAGTCTCATGAGATGGGTGCTCATGGGGACTTCGAGTAAGAGAGAGGTTAGAATTTCAGTGTCCTCTTCTCCTGTGTGCCATGCTCTTCAGAAGTAACCTGTTACTGAATTTATTTATTTATTTCTTTTAGGCAAGCCAAAAATTTGCCCCAAGTGAGATTGCCTATAGTTTAACAGTAATCCTCAGAAAAATAGTCAGGTATATCTGTTCAGACCTTGGGGATTTTATTTTGGGGTAGAAACAGCTTATCTGAGGGGACTTGGAAACTTTTTCAGTTTTGATATAATTTCTGGGCAGTGCTCAGCAATTTGTGTAAGAGACTGATAAAAATGACCTCATGACTGGAATTCTGGTCCTGATGATACACAACCTGGCTCAAATTGCAGCAGCTTTAAGCCAAGTGTGTGCTGAAGACTTCAGCTTGGAAAAGTGATTAAAAGTCTTCTAAATTTTGAACTAACCTTAGCTTTATCCAGAAGAGTAGCTAGGTCCACAGGAATTAAATACATGCTTGCAAGGTAGGTCTCTAGATTGTGGGTTTAAAAGGAGGTGGATGTGGGTTCTGCCTTCCATGTTCTTGACCGTACACAGTTGTTTTCAAGGTCACAGCTTGATATTTTAGATCTGTGATTGCTTTAAAGTAGCTTTTGTAAGCCAAAATTCAGAAGAAGTCATCTTAGTAGTAAACAAAGAAATGTGCTTTCTGGTGAGGCTTGCTACAGGAGGGAAAGCCCAGGAATTTAACTACTGTCAGTGACAGCTTCTCAACTAATGCTGACATTAACAGCACAGTTATCTGTGGTTCAGAAGGTATGTTACTGAATTCTCTTCATGTCCTGGAATGCTTGTCTAGCATCCAGGTGATGATAGAAGTTCACTGGGAATCTACATTGGATAAAGACAGGATGATTCACAAAATCATTAAAACAGTTGAATTCCCTGTAGTCTGTCTGGTAATGTTGTTGTTCCTATGATCAAGTTTCAGTGAGTAGGAAAAACCTGTTTTCTCCCACATACACGGAAATAAATCTAATAAAGGACTGCTGTGAGTTTGTTCTTGCAGACTGTTAGGTATTAATGCAGTATCACTGCATGTTAGGAGGTTCTTTGGCTCTTATACTTTTTACATCTTTTAGGACATAAAATATTTTTAAAAAGGAATTTGTTGATGAGAAGTCATGCAATATTGGATTATTCTAGTTCCATAACCTGTTGCTTACAAGTTTAGAGAGATAAATTTGGGAATTATCTCCTGCCCTGGAATCACCTTGTCACACCTTTACTAAAAATGAGCTTTATATAGTTTTCTGGATTGGGAAGTGACTGACTTCTCTCAAGCAGATGGAGACTTGTAAGTAGTTGAGGTGTATAACTGTACTAGCAAAAGGGCTGGTTTGTCACCTGAACTAGCAGGTGACCCAGAGGGGAGTCAGCATACCTAGGCTGCCTAGATCCAGCTCACATCCAGCCCTTTAATATATCTCCCACTTGTCATCTTGTATTTGTCAAGCATTCCTGGAGCTTTGCTTTGCCTCCATTTATCACAGTCTGAGACATATCTTTTATGACCTTCAGCTGTAGAAGTGCATTTATGTTAGGCTTACCCTGTCAGGAAGGTTGTCTACCCCTCCTTTTGGCTTTTTCTTTTGTATCACTATGTCCCTTTTCAGAAATATGTGGGACGCATTTTGCATGTGGGGGACAGACCTGAGCTTCATAGAAATATGCACATATTTATGAAACCAGTGTGAAAGGATTAAGAGGTGGAATATGGGGGACCTTGAAAATTGCATTTCTAGGCTAAGGCTGTCATATGGCCTAGTCTTCCTCAGCATGTCTTGTCCGCCCCTCAGATACACTGTCACGTCACAATTTGAGACTTGTAGTCATTTGTCAATAATATCTGCATATCTGGAAATCGCTGACTTTTTCATTGCCTGTGTACAATAGTTCCGGTGTATTCTGGATGAAAACATCAGTTAAACAGTGTGTGTGTTGGAGACCTGATGTCTGGCGCACAGATCTGTCTGGCTTTGAAATTCCAGAAAAAGTATGGTAACATTATTCCATTTTGTTCCTAAAAATTTTTAAGAAAAAATATTTTATTTCAGAAAAAAACTTTTTGGGATTTCTCCTGTGTTGGAATTCTGGGTATATATCTGCTTTTGTTGTTTCTGAACAGAGCAGCATATGTATTTTTATTTTAATATTGACATATCCTACTCATTGCAAATTTTAGTTTTCATCTATCCTATCCCACATAAGTCAATACAAAAATCTGGAAAGCAGAAACACTAACAACTTGTAGATATCCTGGGTATCATAGCATACATACACAAGGGAAGCAGATTAACAGTGTAAGCAACTTCTGATTTGGAATTTCCTAAGTCCTGGATGCTTTACTTTGCAATCTGATGCTCTTTTACTGAGGAATTTTTTCATGAAACTTCTAAACTGTATATTTTGTTCAACAGTAAAACAAATGATATTATTGGGTTTTGACACTAGAATTGTTGAGCTCTGCAGTACATCAATGTTCCCTAAATCAAATTTTTATACAGTCCAACTAAAACAGGACTGTGTCTGCAGTGTTGGTCGTATGCTTAATTTCTTTTCTCCGTATTGGCGAGTATTCTTCCTAAGATCATCATCGTCTTGCTTTTTTTGGGTTATCTCCACAACTAGAATGTTTCCATAACCTTTTTGTATTTAATCATAGTACTAGTTGGATGAAGCACAGTTTAGCTTTTAATTCTGGTTTTTCTATTAATCAAAAATTTCTTAACAAAGACCATACAATGCAAACAGAGAGTCTTCAGTAGATTCTGTAGTCTAAAACATAGTCTGCCTGGTCGAGTTCTTGTGTGTCGGTGTTCTCCACCCCACAGATGTTCTTCTTAATGTCTTTTAAGAAGTTTCCAAATGGCAGTGTGTGGCAAGTTGCCTGATCCATCCTGTGGCATTGGCCTCACTTTGTTGTTTCCAGATGCTTCTTGAGGCTTCCAGACCTTTCACAACAAAGAAGGACCTAGAAGCCTTATGAAATTCCCATGCTTATATTTAAAGATGGTTAGAATACACTAGATATTTCCTCTTACTATTTTTCCTGTAAGCAGTTGCCACAAGGACATTATGCAGTTTTGAGTAGGCAGAGAGATGATCCACGTGATTGTGAAAGAAAAGGGGAGGTTTTTGTGAGAATATGAAGATGTAATCCACATGGTGGAAATGTTTGGCAGCTACCAGCTTGAACATAAAATGGAGTGCAGCTTGTGGCCTGCTCTACCCTAGCGTCTTTGCCAACTTTTATTGTTATGGAGCAAGCTCAGTGAATACTTGTTGCAGCTTTATCACTAAATAACATGCCTATGTCCACAATCAGAAGATGAATAAAACTCCTTTTCCAGGGCTTCCTCTGCACATCCTGTTGGTTTTCACTTGAATGCCTGCAGTGCATAGAAAGCTATACTTGCCGCTTCCCTCCCCATGCATACACATCAGCTGAAGAGATAAGCTTGAGCAGACAGAGATTTTCTGGATAGTTTTTGGCAACAACATCCTCTGGGTCAAGTGGTCCAGTTGACAACCTAGCCTGTCTGAACTTCAAACATAAAGTTACTTGTGTTTACTAGAGACTCTGAAGTAGCTAGCTGTTGGGTTAGGACCTAGCTTGTGGGGAAGCCTTGCCCAGTCATAGGGTGGCAGCATTAGAAAAATGATTAGATAGGCCTTTGGAAAGTGTCCTTGGGAGGTAGACTCCACTGCCTGCTAAATTATAGTTGTGGCCCGAGTTGTCCAAGGCTAGACTTGCTAATTGAAATGTGTTGTGGGCGAATGTGAAGCTGCAAAGAGACGTGTGACAGGATGATGGACAGGAGCAGAGTAAATTGTACTAAGTAGACGTACTAAAGTTGTGTACTGCAGTCAGAAAGTGGCTTCTTTACACAGTGGAAGAGATGAGCTCATCTAGAAAGTATCCGCTGGAAAGTTTGATCCTGTGTGGATTTAGCTGAAGCAAGTATCAACCTTTTGCGGTGCTGAAACTAAGTCCAGCAGGCATAGTGAATCGGAGCTCTCAGTTACTGTGCGTTAACAGAACCTGAAATGAGTCATGGCTTATGTTAGTATATGGGACAGGGAAATACAGTGGTTGAGGAGTGGGGTGAACGTACTACAACAAAATAAGATTTTTGGTCATAAATCTGAGCACTTAAGTGTTCTGAATCACCTTCTGGTGTCTCCAATGATGGAGACTCCCTAAAGCGAATCTAGAAAGATTGTTCTTCAGCATCTAAGTGGACAGCTAAGACAAGGCAGTGTGAATGCTCTCACCATGTAAGCCAGCCTAGTTCCCTTAAACAGATCTATCTTCACATATTATTTTTTCACAATTATATTTCACAGTACAATACAAAGACCACCAGTGCTTCACAATTGGAAATTAGCATGACAACATTGTGATGCAGTAAATAAAGTACACCCTAATCAAGGATGTATTTCTACAGAAAGATGGCAAAGAGGGGTGCCAGATAAACATTTGCATCACAATAACAAGTTTCTAATAGTAAATACATGCTGGATAGCTTGACACAGAAGCTCAAAAAGCTGATTTGGAACAACTAGACTGGTTTTGGCACTGATTCTTTTGTTTTTTCAGAGTACTACCATAGGCTTTAGTTTTGCTAATTATGTTTAACTAAGTATTTTTATTTTGGTACTACCTAGTAAAGCTTGTCTAGCATTAAAACAATACAGTAATTAAGTTTCATGTAACTATTTACTTTCAGCTGTATTACATGGGCATGAGAAAGTAAATCATCAACATGATTCCAGTAGGAATATTTTATTTAAAACATAGCGGGTTGAATTACCATTTGGTATAATGGATACTGAAGACAATACAGCAATAGCAAATGCTGTGAAACTGAAGCATGGCATGCCAGAATCATCTGTGGGTGTAACACTTCATCAGCCAAGTTTCCTGCAGGAAGCATTTGGCTTCCCAGGTCCTTTGTTCGGGATTTTGTTACACAAGCTTCCTGGTCACATATATATGGAACAGCAAACTGAAATTATGCTGAGCAGCCACTAGAGCTTTTAAAAATGATACTGTTTTCTTTCAACCTGTGACTATTTTCATGCATATGACTGTTTTCCAGATGTCAAAAAAACACTGATCATAACTTTGATATAGCAAGGCCGTGCAACAGCCTTGTTGAAGTAGTTGTGTACTCCGTAAGTTTGTAGAGGTGATGTGTCTTGTCAGATCACATGGCAGCAAATAGAACATTTAGGAAAGAAGCATAAGGCCAATTTCTGTCAGTTTAGTTAAACTAGTTCTCCTGCTGTGACTGAGGGTAGGATTTGGTTCCAGGCTTACTGGCTACCAGTTCTATGATATGGTCTCTTGAAGAAATTGTTTTCATTATTTGCATGGGCCAGGTAAGGAGAGGATGGGTATTGCTTCATACAGATACATTGCTGTATACTTGTAAGCATGCCATGTATAACAAGCATTTATATAAACGTGCATTGGCACAGAGGTACCTTGTTGTCTAAAGGAGTATGATAAACCTGTATGTTACTGTCTTCCTTTATTTTCCTTCCAGATCAATGCAATCCGATCAGTTGTTCCGAACAAAAGCAATAATGAGATAGTTCTGGTGTTGCAGCAGTTTGATAACAATGTAGACAAGGCTGTTCAAGCTTTCATGGATGGTGAGTACAGTGTACCTTTTTCACTAAGGGATGAGGGATTCAGTTGCATGCTAAAGTATTCATTGTCTCTGGTGGCTCAAAATATATTCTGTTGTACTGCTGAAATTCAGATGATTGTGACACTTAGTTCTTTTTTTTCTTTTTTTTTTTTCAATTGATCCTCCTGTCTACGTCTTTGTCTCTTCACACTATGTGTTTGACATGGCTGTTTACCTGTTCTACCTGACTTTGCCTTTTTTTGGTGCCATTCTTGTTGCAGACCTTTTTTATTCTGCGTGAAAGTTAATGCTCTTTAAAGTAAATATGTCAGAATGTGATTCACTATTGAAGATACAGTAACTAATAAGAATTTGGGATATTTCTGAAGCAGATGACCAGGCCCCTAAACCCCTGAACTTGATGCATACATTGACATTCAAGCCTCAATCTGAATTTTGCAAATAGCCTTGACATTTATAAAGGCTGAACCAAGACTCCATTGAATGTTCAAGCCATTCTAAATCTGGATCTGAGTTTGTATTTTGCATCATGAGACCATCTCTAATGAAAGGTCACTTTTATTTAAATAACATTTTTCTGATAAATATATAATGGCAAGTATTTTGAACTTTCACCAACCTGTAAGAAACCCTTTGCAGCAATAATAGCATGCCATGAGCAAACCCTCTCAAAATCTTTGTAGTTTGGGGCTGCTTAAAAGATACTAGAAGTTCAGTGGTCTCAAAAGCCCTGTATATCTTAAAAATGCCTCATAGTGTTGATTTGCCATCTCACCAAGTTGCTTATTTCGTATCTATTTTACTTCAGAATAGTTTTGGGTTTGGTTTGGATTAATTTACAAAAGTGTATCAGCCAAAATGCATGATGATGTACTAGGAATTACTTACCAATATGCAAAAAGCAGATGCAAGCGAACTGAACTATTTATAAATGCATCAGAAATCTTCCATCAGATCTATATTGTGCCTCTTGATGTGGGTATCTGCATAGACAGTCAGATTCTGATAGATGTATGGAAATCGGAGTTTGTGCACGCACACACACACAAAGGAAAATGTGATGCATCTAATTAACAATTTTGTTTTCCTGTAATATATGTCCTGGGGAAAGTAGTGGAGGGTTGCTCCGTGATTATTCAGTAAGTTCCTTTCATTCAATTTATTTTGTCTTAAGTTACCATTGTTTGCTTGTGGTCTATGAATTGTTTCCAATGGCTCCTGAAAAGGGGAAGTGCTTTCATAGCCATGTGTTGTCATCTGCTATGAGGAAGAAACAGGGCAAAAACAAGCCTTACAAGAGTGCAACAGTCTTGAAGAAAAGCAAACTGTTGTAACCTGAGTTCAAATGATCTTTGAAATTCATGTTTATGATCATTGTGCCTTGAGTTCAGAAGTCTTTGCAAGTGAGCATTTGAAAACAGCCAGTATTTGTTACTGTCTGGAAATGTTGTGAGTAAAGACACATGTCCATTCAGCTGCCACTGTGAATAGAATGGATCTAGCACTTTGAATATCTTTTCACGTGGATGACAAAAATTGCTAAGATTGAAATATTGCAATCGCAGAGAACACATTGCTGCATGCAACAAAAAACATGGGGACAGCCATGCTGAGTGAAAAGGCAGAGCACCTCTATTCAATGCTTCTCTCAGAGGTGCTGCATGCTGAATCAAGAAATGTTCAAATGTAGTTTCCTGAGATCAGCTCCTATCTTGCATCTTACCTAGAGCAGCATATAGGTGATGTCTCTGTTATGAATTTACTTCTATATGTGAAATTTGAGTTAAATAAAATAGTGGTTCAAATGTTTTATTTGCTATGTTAGCGTTTACCTAATTAAGCACAATCAGAAGGTCTCTTCAGCTGCTTTGTAGATGTGTTCAAGAAAATATACTGGTGGGTTCAAATGAGGGCTTTGGGACTTGCACAGTTAGTGCATTTCTAACAGGAGGAAACTGGGGTTAGTTGGGCGAATCCCTAAAATAACCCTCAACCTGCATAGTATTCACAGGGAAGCTGAGGGAAGCAAAGCTAAGACAACACCAGCCAACACAAAAAGAGTGTTGGATGGTAATGTGAAAACAGTTAACAAAGCTGTCAAGTGAAATCACATATTTTTAGCAGCACAGAGTAAAATGGGCAGCAAATGTCTGGGTTTATTTCTTCATACTCAAATACAGTGTCTGTCAAATGATAGCATACCTCTAGGAGAGGGGATCGTATTTATATGTACGTAAGTATGTGTGTGTATAACTAAATATATATATATATATATAGTTATACATATAATGGAAGTTTTCTTAGTCTTCTGTCTGCATTGTCATGTCATCTAGGAAACAAAATATGGCTTCGATGGATTCCAAACACATTTTTTCACAATTTAACAAATTAGGTTAAGTACTACTAGCAAGACATGTAATCTCTTCTAATGTGTGTGATAGACTGACCAGATAATCTTGACCTGGATTATTGTGATAGAAATATAATTTTGGTACATTTGAAAACCTGACATGTCTTTGGCTGAATACTAGTTGACAACTCATGGTCTGAAAACAGCATTACTTCTTAATAATATTGTCACTAGTTCACTGAAATGAGTGAGAAGAATGGCTGAGTATGAAACCCATTTGGAAAGGATAATAAATGAATATTTACTAGAATTATGCAGTGATGGTAAAGTGATTCTTAAATTCAGGCAGAAGACATTTAACCTGGTTGCGATTAAAAGGATTATTGTGGCAGATACTGCCATAGTGGTTTGGATGATGATTCAGACTGCATGCTTACCATGAGCATCTATTTTCAGCTTTAGGGTCCAGGAGAACAAAATAATGACGTTAACTAGATGGAGAAGAGTTTTCTTCTAACATGGCAGCTGGCACTAGTGTGACCAATGCTCTGCTTGCTTTGTTCCATAAATTTGTCTAACCAACTCATTAGGGCTGGCAGACTGAATTTCAAGTATACAAAATTGTAATAATTTTCAAATATAAATTTGAACCTTTTTTTTTTTTCCTGCCAGGTGTGAGTTTACTGTGTTTGTGTGATGCAGAATTTCTGCAGGAATCCACAAAATTACTCTTTTGGATGCTAAGTCTTCATTTTTCTGAATATGACAGATAACACATAGGAAGTATATGATAAAAATGCCAAAAGATTTTAAAACTTTCAGAAGCTCTAGAGTCAGGGTGTTCTATCTAGTTTATCCAGTGTTTTTATTAGGGTGCTGAGATGCTTCCCTTCTCAGGCAAGAGATTTGAGTGTTGATTTTTCTGGGGCTTATGCTAGTGCTTTAAGTTAGGCACCCACTTAATTACTTTGTGGAATGAAGGCCATAAAAAGCAGTAGTGCCAAGTAGCCCATCCACTGTATGTAGTGTAATCAAATAAAATGGGTAACTAAAAAGGAGAAAGATGGCAGTACCCATTTTGTTGTCCCCACATAAGAGAATTTGCAACAACAAATGGAAATGCTGCCCAGCTAGGAGACTAGAAACTGTTCTTGAACACACTTTCTCATAGCTGAACTGTTGTTGAAATGTTTTATCTTTCCTTTCTCTAGGCAGTGCAGTTCAGGTTCTAAAGGAATGGAATATGACAGGGAAAAAGAAGGTAAGAACTTGCTCTTGAGAATCAAAGCATTCAGACCATTTATCAGCTGTCTAGTTGAATTTAGTACTTTTCTTCTGGCCAGTATTTTGTCTGCCTTTGCTAACATAGGTGACTTCATTCACACCTGTAGTCAGAATACTGGAAAGCAAATGTGTGTATTATTTTTAATCCTGTTCATCTGTTGCTGTCTCTCTAGCCCAGTATTCTGAGAGAATTTCTGGGACAGCACGTATGTGTGCATCTGTGTGGGAGCCAGACCCTGGACAAGTACAGAACGAATCCCAAAACAGCCCATGTGCAGAAGCACTTTTACTAAGCAACTGTATCCTGGATAGTCACAGCCTGGATAGTCACAGTGCTAGAGTTTTTGCTGCCAGGTGTAAAATATAACTTATGCATAGGAGTCATCCATTAGGAGTCGTGCGTTAGTGATGCTATCAAGTCAGATACTTCAAGTCTACATGTGGGATATAATCTTCATGCTTACCTATCTCCAAGCCAGAGCTGTACCAGGAGGCTGCCCTGTGAGTCACTGTCATGGAGTCTCCTCTTTATGGCTGGGAGAGCTACAGTAGCAGTGGCCAACCTATGTCCTCTGTGATCTCTTTCTACCTGATCAGAGTGATGCCTTTAAGGTTTGTCCGTGTTACTGTGTGGATATCCCCCCAATGGTTAGGAACTGCTTGTCCTAAGTGACTGCAAACATTTTGAGCAGCATCTTAGCAGAAGCTTTGTTACTGTTTTGCAATGCAAGTATTTTGTATGGAAGGAAGGGGAAAAACAGTTTGGGGCTTCAGGTTTTATTTCAAATGGTTTATATATTCAGCTGAACAGATGCAATGTGTTGTATAGCACAGCATGGCCTGTAAATTGCATTACACTGGTGTCACTTGTATGCCATTTTAAGAGCATTGACAATTTACTGATTATATTTTGAGTTTATACAAGTTGCACTGAGTGATGTCTTTGTTCTTGCAATATTTCTCCATTTAGAACAACAGGAGAAAAAGAAGCAAATCTAAACAGCACCAAGGCAATAAAGATCCTAAAACCAAGAATGGTGGACCTGAGAAGGCATCTCAAGAGCCCCAGGGAATATATGACTGCCATCTGAATGGATGCTCTAAGGACAACTCTTGCAGTGGTTCTGCCAATCAGAAACTGGAAGCTGCTTCTCTTGAGAACAAAGGCTCAGGATTTGTAGGGTCAGCGCTGGTCTGTCCAGAAATCACAGGTCAGTTCATCTGGCATAAGACACCTTTTTAACTGGCAATAGCCAAGCCCCCATTTACATAAAGATCATGGTATTTTTATTGCCATGAAGTAGAATATAATAAAAAGAATTTGGAGAGAGGTGTTTGCGCAAAATAACACACATAGCTATTAACATCACACAAGTAGATCTATATCTGAGCACAATTTGCCTTGCAATATGTTTCCTTGCAAAATGTCCTTTTTTCTAGAGATGAAAGGATCAAACTATAATTAGAGGCCCAGCTGATACAGAATATTACGGATATAAATACAGAAGAATGCAGGGTTAGAAAATGGCTTGAGTGTAAAATGGTAACAGAAGCAATAAAGTTCCTTATCCGGAGCAAAGTCATCTGAGCAGTATGAGCTTGTGGCATATTACAGGATTTCTTTATTGCCTAGACCAGACTAGTCCATTTGTTCTTTTTCTCATCTTCCCTGAATAAGCTAGTCGCAGTAGATCTCCACTGGCTTTCCCTAACAGGGAAGGAAGAGCCTTTGCGTTGAGGGAAGGCAGTCTGATAGCCTGTTAGTACACGCACGTTTCTGCTAGTGTCTAGATACTGATTCTGAAACTCTGGAGGACAGTAACACAGAAAGCTTTTCCTCACTGGGTTGTAGTAGATAGTGAGTTATGATTATAGCCACATCAATGAAAAAAACCTTCTCCTCTGGGTGAGAAGTTCTGTGAAAGCTTTTGCCTTCAAGTATCCTTGCATAAAGCTCATATTTAATAGCTGAAAAAAGCATTACCAGTACTGACAGCACTTTGGATTTCAAACCTCTGACAGCCCTAGATTATTGCTGCTGTTAGTATTTTCTTCCTATGTCTTAAGCAGTATGTAAGACTGTATTAAAACAACTTTCCTTGAAATCCCTTTTTCTGTGGTTGCAAATACAGCTCTCAAACCTCATTTTAAAGGAATGTGCCAAATGGATAATTGTCCTGAAATGAATTCTCTGCTACTTCCAGGTGACTTTGGTGGTGCCAACCTCTGGTCAATTAAATGAAAAGTCTGCAACCTATAGCAGCCAAATAGACAAACTACTTATCCAGAAGTTTTATCGTAAGAATTTGGTGCCTCGCAAAGGATCAGAGATACTATTCCCACCCTTGCTAAAGACTCCCACTTACTTTGGATAGAATATGCCATAAGCCAGAAAATTCTGTATTTCCGTAATACTAAAGGCATTCTTGCCACTAATTCTGCAAGATACAAACATTTCTGGTATAAATATATGTCAAGCTCCCATGTCAAACTTCTTATAGTTGCTTTTTTTGAAACAATACATGCATGAATAAAGATACATAGACTGATTTGTCCATGCATAGGGCGTGTTTTCTAGGGGCTGACAGGCATGAATGCAAGAAGAGTACCCATGCTCTTAGTGATCTTTTTCTGTGGCACTGGGATTGAGTCCTTTTTTTTTCTCTTTGACATGATACATTGTAGAGTTGTACATAGCAAGGGCAAAAAGTATCTCAGAATTTTTCTTTGCTTTTACAAGTGACAAATGAGATATTACCATAGCTTTACAATTTTTATAAACTTCTACATATATCCCCTGTTTCAACAACAGGGAGAGAGAGGAATAAAATACAAGAAAAAGGTGGGAAAGAAAAGAAAGGAAATGGAGATAAAGGAAATCCTGAAACTTTAATATTCAAGTTTCCCTTGCATAGTAAAATAAGTTCCTGGCAATTTGTTTAATACAGAGAAGGAAAGAGTTTCTTATTCACTTTTAGTTGCACTAAAATCCTTGTCTTTGCAGCCAGTGTAATAGCTACTTTCTTAAGGTCAAAAGCCACCTATGTACATATTGTTAAATTTGCACTGAAATGCATGGAACTAAATAGAAGGGTGATCAGGATCCCTCAGGGGCCAGCAGCTGCACCCTTGTGGTTTCTGAGCAAGTCACGCAGGCTGTTGGAAAGCAGTTTGAAATGCTGAAGTGAGTCCAAAGTGCACCCATTTCATATTGCTCTCTCTTGTGTTGTAATCTCCTTTCTTTTGTCCTTGTCTGGCTTGTTCGTTTTGGTTTCTTCCCTATCAAATTAATGGTACTGTAGTCATTTCACCATCACCTTCAGACAGCTCATAGCTTAGAAGGATCATAGTCAGGTGTCTGCTGACAGTCTTTTATGCTTTCTTCCCCATGAGGATCATGAGGTTGAAGCTTTGCTTATACCAACTCACAGTCTGTGAGATTAGGTCTTTAAGAGCCATAAAATCCTGGCTGCCTCGAAGGGACTTCAGGGATGATGTAGTGTAGCTGGTGTTTCTCCATAATGTGTCCCATGCTAGAAAATGATAGGGGAGAACATGTGGCTATTACCTTTAGTTCAGGTCTGCTTATTTCTTGCCATTATTCCATCTTTCTTTTTTTGAGAAGTCTTTAGTCATTGTTTCTTTGTGTGATGGTTTCCCACAGAGAATCAAGACCTGCTAGAGGAAATGAAGCACAGACCCTGGAAAGCAAAATTGTCTCATCATGGAGGGCCTTAGGGAGTGTTTCACTTAATTATGAGTTAGTTCAGGGGCTCTCCCTCTCAATATCTTGAAGGGGAAAAGGCCCCCAATAAACCATATTACTTCAAAATGATGACCAGAACAAACTCTCTAACTCTCCTTTTAGAGTCCTTGGCAACACAGGATCTGAAGGACTTAGAGCTATCCTTTCTGCACACACCCTTATAAAGAAGGGGCATGAATGCACTGAAAGGATACTTAATGTTGCCTTGCCATGCTATTGATTTTGCAGGGACTTGGGTAAAACCAGATACAAATCAGATACTGATCTGTTTCCTACTTTTTATAATTGTTTTTCAGGTAGGGTGATTTTTAGTGAATCCTTCAAACTTCCTGTTTATATCTCAAGGGAGGTTTTTTTCTTCTTTCAGCCAAAGAATCCATTGAGGTTCACTTTATTTAAATAGATTTCGAGTGGCAAGCTGTTATAAAAAGACAAACCACTCATTTCAAAGATGGCAGCTCAGCAGATTTCAAAGCAAGTGAAAAAAACCCTTTATTTTTCCACTGTATAAACATAAAGTCATTCAGACTCAACAATAAGGCTTCATATCTTTCTTAATCTTATAACTCCCGTTTTTCTACCTTAATGTTTTCTTGCAGACAAAGAACAAGAACACCAGAGAGTATCTGTGGAATTAAACCCAAAAACTATGAATGGAGTAGAACAGCATGAGTCTCTTCAGCCATCAGTTCAACTCCAGTGTAACCTAGGCAGGCCAAAGTCAAAATCTTCCTCAGTTAAATCATCCAATGCTCCACCCCAACGTGAAACAAAGACAGATGATTCAGTCAAAAAAAGAGGTAAATTGGATCCCTGGTTGCTGTGTGCTGAGGTGATCAGACAGCTGAGGCGTCTAGGTAAAGAAAAAAAAAAAAGCACATACGTGATGAGGAGATGTATTGGAAAGTGAGAGCAGAATCATGTTCAGCACAACAAAAAGAGTAGAACAATTTATGATCTATTTAACATATTAAATGAAACTTAAATAATTTGGATTAGTAGTGCTGGTTTAATATTTATTTGATTTGGGGAATGAATTTGAGCAAACACGTTTGGAAACTGAAGAGCACCATGGAAGGACTATGGAAAAGTTGGATTTGTGGGCTTCAGCAGGAGTAGGATAGCCACTTCATCCTAATCTGGGCAAATAACATTGAACTATTCCTGCTCCCTTATTCAGAAAAGCCAAAAACAGCTTTCTGACTTTTGTGTAACTTTTGTTTTCTATTTTAGGGCCGAATATTGAAAAATCAGTAAAAGACCTGCAGCGTTGCACTGTTTCTCTAACCAGATATCGTATGATGATCAAAGAGGAAGTGGATAATTCAGTGAAGAAGATCAAAGCTGCTTTTGCAGAATTACACAGCTGGTAGGTAAATCAATTTGAGAGATCCATCAGCACCATGTGAGAGAAGAGGGGCTAGTTAGGCCACTGGCATTGGTGGGGAGGGGTCATTTACACCCTGTTTGTTTGCAGCATTTGGTTTCATAAAAAAAATATGTGGTGCCATTAAGTAACTTACCAGCCAGGAAGTAATATATGCATAAGTGTATGCTTACATACATACATACATACATAAAGATAAAGGAGGACAAAACTACAATTCTTTGAAAAAAATCTCACTACGGCTTTTTCCCCCTCCCCAAGTGATCTATCTTGACCTAATTCTTTTGTGTAAAGTTCAGTGGCAGCATATCTGAGCAAATGAAAGCTTTTACAAAAAAACTGTTTATGGGGTTTTCTGAAGTCTCTTTTACCTTCTTTAAATCTCTTCTTTCTACATTTCTTTGATCTTACCTTCTTTGGCAGGCAGTCCTTTACTGTCTCTTCATTTCCCATCATCTTTGCTTCTTACCCACCGGTTTTTCTTTTTCCCTCATAGTGTCTTTTAACTTTCCCATCCATCACTTCATTTCCATTTCTCATCTCTATTTCATTCTTTTTCCTCATTCTCTTGTCTCTTCCTTTTTTCTAATTTTTTTTTTCCAGTATAATTTTGGTTATGCCTCATCTTCAGCATATATGTCTACACCCTCTGAAAATTTGTAGCAGAAGTAATTGCTGTAGTAGCAAGGTGCATATTTTGTATATATTTGTCATAGAAAAATACTTTCTGGTTTGAGTTTTACTCAGCCTTTTGTTAAGCATAGATGCCATATAAAACCTGTGTATTATACAGTGTTGCAGTAAAAAGAAAAAATCATACTAAAATATACAAGATTCAGTTACAAATCACAGAAGAGTACAAAAACCTTTCAGCTGGTATAAGGGTGTTTGCTTATGAACTAAAATGCAGTAATTATATTGTTGGTATAGAAAAATTAAGTAAAGTTCATCAGCCCCTTGCACTTTTTTTTTTTTGGTAGTTCTCAGAGATGTTTTTGTATGATTTTAGAAAACTTAAAAAATTTGTGGTTTCTGCTAAGAAGGCTCTGACCTTTTCTCTGAGTGAACTTATAGTTGGGTCTCATTTGCTGTGTAGTTCTCAAATTTTTTTTGTAACAGTGTTAAAAATAAATAATTTCACATGTCTAATCTTGTTTGCAGGCAGTCACAGTCAATTCACTCTTTAAATGACAGTCACTCTGGTCATGGAACGGGCTTACAACTCTATCATGTTCTAAGAATGTGGTGGGAGATGCAATATTTGTAAACTCAGAACTTAAATTCTTCATTTTTCATGTATTCATGTTTTAGCTTGAAAAAAAACACTAAAGTGTATTGCCTAATGCTAAAATGTGTTACTTAATAGGTAAGCTTAATAGGGGAAAAGACAAAGTGATCCCAAAAGAGTATGTAAATCCAAGTAGACTTAAAATGACGAAAAATAGCCTGGAAAACTTTTGAAGAGGCTTCATTTAATTTATCTCCTACTAGCTTCAGTGCCTGATTATTGGAGTGGAGGTGACCAGAAGCTCTAGAATGTTAACAGATCTGTGCTCTGAATATTCAGTCCTCACAAAGCAATTGCATGCACATAGCATAACGTTGCAACAAGGACAGTATAATGTCAGGACATGTTTATGGAAATATCAATGTGGGCTGCATTGCTTTTGGCAGCTCATAAGCCTAATATTTAGTTTTTTCTTCAAATGAATGAGGGGAAAATTTGGTTTAAACAGTAAAACGCATGACTTGACACCTTTGCTAAAATTAAAACCAGTTTTGGGATATTTCATATGACCTTGTGGCTTAAACTCTGAAAAAGATGGGAAGAGCTGTCTTGAGTGCCTCATTTACAAAAACTTGCTGCCAACTGCTGTAGATTCACTGGATTTGAGTACAAATCACCAGAACCAGTGATATATATAGCTTCAGACCTCATACAGTCAACACATCTTGTTCCTGGGCTGAACGGTTTAGTTTGTGTTATTTACATGGCAGTTTCCTTGCTTCAAAGTTGAACAAAGCATCACTAGTGGAGTGGGAGGGTGAGGTAATTAAGTGAGCACCCAGCCTCTTGTATATTTGTCACCCTCCTTGGGCATGGGAATTTCAGTGTGGCACACTCAACTTGTCTGTCAATGGAAAATGAAGCAATTCAGCTAAACTGTTGCTCTCAGAATGCTATGGAGTAACCAAAAGCAGGGGCATGACAATGATATCTAGTCTCCTTTGTGATAGTGATTCTGAAGTTCTTGGAGTTGCTGCTGGAGAGTGGACTGGTTGAGATGTGCAACAGATAAACATACAACAGCACCTAAGTGCTGTCTGTGGTCAGAACTGCAGGGAATACTTGAATGGGCTCAATACTGTAACCTAGATGGGAGCTGAACTGGTTCCTGTTACACACAGCTGTCACCACCTAAGGGGTTTTAGTGAAGCTAAATGAAGTCAGAAGCTTTAATCTTGCATTGCAGCTGAATGCTGAAATACATAGTATCTGTTATCTCTCTTGGGTTTGTTTTTCTTTTCCTTCCTTTGGCAGTAGGATAAAAGACCCTTTTTGGGTCCTTTTTGCATTTACTATCAAGGTCAGAATCAAAACTGCATTTCAAGAGTGAGCAATCTTTTGGATTTTCTAATAATTTTCTTTTTTTTTAATCTTTTCATGATTTTACCAATCACAGAAAGGATTAAGTGCAAAGATAACATCACATATCTTCCTCCTACCTCTAGATAGCTTATGAAACCATTATTATGGAGATAAATGAATAGCACATGTGGCCTAAGATGTCCTGAAAGCTTCAGCGGAAAGATTCACAAGAAATTTTCCTTTTAGCAGCAGAAACTGTTGAGTGATAGCTGCCAGTGGAAGTCCATGTCTCTGTCTGGCTCAGTATTTCACAGCTTGACCTAACCAATGAAGGGAAGCTACTCCTGAACATGCTCAGTCAGTACTATGCTGCAATTTAAAAGTCACCTGTCTGGCAAAACAGTGCATACCACCCTCCCACAATCTAAAAAATGAGTGGTAGGGAGCAGGTGTTCTGTGAAGACCTGTAAATGCTTGGAAAAGAAAATGCAATGCTTGCTTCTGGTTTTAACTTCTTAATGAAATGGGGCCAAAAAACAATCCCAGAAAGATGTGTGTCTAAAAACACTGCAGTGGGCTCACTTTCTCTTTCTTAAAGAGCCTCCCAGGAGTTCCTGCCAATGGGAGTAATTCTCTGCATGCTCAGAACAAGTGATAACGACTTGCTTTTATGCAGTGCTTTTCATGCCAGAAGACACAAGATCGTTTTACAGGCCATGGGCTGGACTAGGCAGGGCACTTTGCCCCACTCTACAAGATGTCTTTTGCAGTTTCATGTGGATCGTGCTTCCACTGTGATCTAGCACTCTTGTCACCCCTGCTCTTGCAGGGCTTTCTGTGACATTGCTTTCCCCAAGGCTATGAGACTGCTGGGCAGAGCAAGCTCAAGGGTACTGTTTCTCAGACTCACGTGCACCTGAAAGTATGAGGAAGATCCTTCTATAACAGTACTCCTTGAACCAGCTTTTCTCCTCAATGCATCCAGCTTTGGTGTATGGTTTTCAGGAATACCTTTGTGTGAGTGAGAACATAAGCTGTTCCACTTATTGCTTGGATGTAAAACATGTCAGAGCATAGCCATGTCTCACAGTAGTGTAGGGCAAGGAAAAAAAAGAATACCAAATAGTACTTAAGTTCCAGAGGAAGGTCAGAAAAGCTAGGTGAACTCCCCTTTCACTAGAGTGCGCTTGAGATGTTTGTTGCCAAGGTTAAAACCTGTATGCTGTAGTTGTGTTTTCACTTTTCCACCAGGAGACTGAAAAATGATCTTGGGGATAAAAAGAGAGCCTCAGGAAATCTGAGTGAAATGTTCAGAGCACAAAAGGAGCCGCAGTTCCCCATAACACCTCTTGCCAGAAAATGATTTTCACATATTGGGCATCCACACAGTCATATGGAGAACTAAAAAGAAACATCTGCTACTTGCCCATATGGTCTGCTTCCAACCACAAATGGAAAATAGTCTGTAGAAAATAGTAAGGGCCAGGTTTAATTACACTGCATGCAGAACTGGCCCAAAGAAAGACAAGCTTCCTCTATTCTTTGTGTCTCAAACACATTGGTATGTCCAGTGCTTTCTAAAAAGCATGAAAACCAACACAGTTGATGATTTTCTGAGTGAACAAAAAGCACTTTGAAAGCTCTACCATAGGCTGGATAAAAAATTGACGTAATGCTGGAAAAATGGAGTTTGGCAATAATAACAATTTAAAAATATATTAAAATACATTCAGGGAACAACTAGAAAGCATGTACTGTATGTTTGGGGAAGATAAAGCAGTTTTTCTATTGTTTTCTAAGTTAAAATTAAAGCAGAGGAGTGGTTGAATGAGGGAAGAAGTAATTTAGAACGTAGTTGGGTCTGTACTAACTCAGTGCTTGGTGATGAGCAATGCTGCCAGTGCTCACAGTTGCAGACCAGTGAGTGAACAGAGTCATCCCCTTTCTGGGACCCCTACCTGGCAAGCTGTAAAGGGGATGGCTTTCTGTTGCCCATAGCCCAGAACCAGTGGCACCAGATGAAGAGCTGCCTGTTTGTGTTAGTGATGTGGTAGTTTAGAGCATGGGCAGATGGCTGGAAAGGCCAGGACTGGTACTGCTTTAGACTGAACAGAGTTCCTGTGCTGTTTCTCTTTGCGTTTCCAGGCAGCCCTCATTAGCTTACTGTCTGTGTCTTGTCTGCCAGCCAACCATTGGTAGTCCTTATGCCTCTAAAGTACAAATTTTCAAATCCTCTTGCAGTTTGTTCTGATGTTTGTTTGCCCATTAGTCATACGTTCCGGTCCATAACCTTGCCAGTGCAGAGAAGGAAAAAATGGTCTCCAAGCACTTTGGTTTCCTCAGGCTCAGGTGGGTTTCCAGGTACCTCCAAAGACCAGTGCTTTTACCAAGGCCCCTGGGCCCTGCCCCTATTGCCTGGGGGAGTCTGGGAGGACCTGATCCAACAGCTCTGGCTTCAGACTGGCTACCTGCCTGCAGAGCTGCAGCACTGGGAGAGGTGCTTGTGCTTGCACTCTTCTCACAGCCTCCAGCAGTTGGGGATTACCCTTGCTGTGTATTAGTGAAGAGAGAAGACAAAGCTCGTGAAGCTGGGGGGGGCGGGTAAGTTTCAATGAGATACATAATGTCATCTACTGGCCCCTTTGTCTTTTACAGATAGTTGCTTCCTCCCCGTATTTTTTACTAAGCTTGTGAAGACAGATTACAGAGGTGAAATCCAAAGGTGGATTACACTGTCTCTTAGCCCATTGTTCATACTTTATGGCCTTGTGTCTCCCCTCTTCCCTCCCAGTCATTTATAGTGTGTTTGTCAGCCTCAGTAAAACACAAGCACATGTGCTTTTTGGGGCCATGCAGGTAGATTGTTGCTTTTGTGCATGTCATTGTGGATGAAAAGTGAATATATCCTTTCCGATCTCATTGTTGTCAGACTAAGGAGAAATCTAACTTATTAAACACATATAGGGTATAATTATCTCCAAAAATTTCAACAGGTGTTAGACCAAAGAGCCAGACTCTTTTCCTTTCTTTGCGGCCACTTTTCAGGGTACTTTTGGGAAAGTTACCTCTCTTCTGCAGCAGGAGCCCAACAACAAGGTCCAGAGTCTTCTGCCTTGCCAGAGCATGTTTAGGCTAAAATATATAAAACCAGTAAGATACTCAGGTACCTCAGTATTCAGATCAGAACTGAGACTCAAATAGGAAGGAAATACTTTACAAACTTATGTAAAAATGTGCAGGAGGCTAACAAGCCAAGGTACAACTCATGTTTACAGTTGTTAAAACTGCAAAATCCTGAGGTGATGCCTTCATTTCTGAATAAATAAAATTTAGAAGTGTTCTTTCAGGAAGAGGTCTTCCATGACAGTTTTCAGCTTAAACAAGTTTTTATGATCGTGCAATAAATTTCTAATTGTTTGTAAAGAGATCTTAAAAGAAAAATGCAAATAGACCTTTAATTGTGATGGCTTTACCAGACCCCGCTTTGCTAGCTGGCTGCTAAAGGGAACAGTATTAGTGAAGGTAGATAAAGAATAACACAAAATAAACTTGAATAACTAAAAGCCTTTAGGCATTTTTACTTTTACTAGATGATACACTGCAGAGGGAAGGATTTCAGTGAAATTGATTTATTCTGTCTTTTGTTTATCTGCTTATTGTCAGGCTGTATTTGTGGTCAGAATGAAAATTCATGTAATCTGGTTTGCTGTGGAAACATTGAGCATGTGCTAATACAGTGATCAAATAACAACCTTCAAGCACCATTTAAATACTTTTGAGCTAATACTGGAAGAATATAACTTACTGAGACATTGCAAAATATGTAATCTCACAACAACTTTTCCTGCAGGTTTATTAATACAAAGAAAATGTGAAGTATCATTTCTCCAATTACAAAATACCATGGCTATTCAGTAATCCTATAAAGCTTGTAATCACCCACTACAGGTGATTGGGCTTTATATTTACATTCTCATCACATCATTCTAGTTCCTCGTGCTGAACGTTTGACAGGGACAGTTCTGGTTTTTGGATTGAGGTGAGGGTTTCTTTTGGGAAATACACAATTGGCTTAGAGGTTCTTATCACTTGTCTTTTCACCCCGCCTGTGGGTCAAATATGTTCCTGCTAGAAGGGAAATGTGTATAGGAAATAAAGCCTAATATTTTTAAGACCAATGCTGAGTTTATCAGGACTACCTCATGAATTTGCATGTAATCTCAGCTCAGATATATCAGAGACAGTGACAGTACTAACATCCCTCAAACTTGCTTGAGTTTGTCAGCAGATTAACCAGCGCAACTTCTAAGGAGCTACTGGGGTCTGTTCCGAAGCCCACCGACAGAGCAAATCACTGGAGAATGGTGTGTTGTATTTTTTTTTTTGAAGCCCAAGCTGTCAAACTCCAGCAGCGTCCCATAACTAACTCTCTTCCTCATGAAAAAAGGACTTGAATTGTACCTCAGTGTTCCAGCGTCTCACCTGCTGAACCAGACCCCAGAGGATGCCCATGAAAAAATGGCTCTTTCCCCCTTCCAAATGAAGAGGCCTTGCTGCAGTTGTTCAGAATGCCACAGCTGACCGTCTTCCTTAGTCTCCAAAACACTCAAACTATGCACAAAGCTGGCTCAGGAGAGAGTGAAGCTTATTAAACATCTGAAGGAGAAAACTGGCATTTGGGGGAGTTTAACAGGGTTTTGAAAGGACTCATTTGAATTACACTCTTAACAGTAACCTTTGTGTCATGCAGCTGTGGCTTACCTTTGTGAGTTGTGTCAGTGAGTTTGCCTCCATGTCAGCTTGGTCTTTTTATTTCCCCATCTCTTCAGGCACAATAGGTTTATCATAATGCCTAGAAGAGGCAGAAGGAAAGAGAAGATTCTGGTCATCTGGAACCCTTGTGATTCTCATCAGTAAAGCTATAAATCAGCCAGCCTGGCAGTCTGAAGCAGCTTTTCTGAAGAGGCACTAATAACTTTAATCATTTTAGTGGGATTTTGAGGTATTGCAGCTGACTGAAAATATCTTTTCTTTTTCACTGTGCAAACACTAAATTTCATGCAGTAAACTAGAGGAAGATTAATTTGTTTCCACTAATGTCAGAACAAATTCAGATTTTGTTCTGAGTATGAAGCTGTGAAATGAGGCAGCTGTCAGCATAATTTACCCCTATCGTTGCTGTGCTGGCAGCTTACTGCAGTTTGGCATTTGCAGCTCTTTTGCTATTGTATGCTAGTGTGAATTCTGCCAGTCTGCATAAGACCAAGGCATGAGTACTGTCCATTTGACCAGGAATAGGACACTTACTCTCTTGCCTTCAGAATTGATTCAGCAAAATTAATCTTAGAGAGCTGCTATCTCTCCTGCTGCATCTCATGTCTCTACAGCACGAGCACTGCCTGTGTCCTGGCTCCATTTGCATGTCCGCTGTGTTAAGCCTCTCTTTTGCTGTGTTCCTTCAACAAAATTGTCTCCTTCCTGAACCCTACCTCAAAATTTCATCTGGATATTAAAATCAAACAGTGCTGAACCCTGTGCACCAAACTACGGCTATGCACCTGCGGTGAACAATGAAACGATGCTGATAGCTACAGTTTGGTACCCAGGTCCTGATCCTGAAAAAGTGAGGGGTAAGAGAAGAACAGAATCAGTCCTTCCTGAAGAGAAATGTGGCAAAGGGAGACAGGAAGGAAAGAGGTAGTAGTGTTTCTCTCTTTTGGCTCCAGCATCAGTCATGGAGTATGACTTGCTTGATTCAGATCTGTCCTTGAGCCTGGTCAATGGGAGGGGGAATTTGAGTCCCAGTATTTGCTCCAATGAGTATTATAAATGTATCATAAAAAACCTGAACACCTATAGCAGAACTGACAAATACTGCTACAGCAGGGGATCCTACAGACCGATGATTAGGGTATGAATTCAGGTACATTCAGAGAGGGAAGTGTTGGTGCCGAGTTGTGTGCTTGTCACAGGAAACTCAAATGGTATATGGAATATACTCAAAAGCTGATGTTGGATGGAAAGAGAAGGGATGGCTGAAGCCTGATAGAATGTTAGTGCTGGGAGTATGTCCTGGTTTCAGCTGGGATAGAGTTAACTGTCTTCCTAGTAGCTGGTACAGTGCTATGTTTTGAGTTCAGTATGTGAAGAATGTTGATAACACTCATGTTTTCAGTTGTTGCTCAGTAGTGTTTAGTCTAAAGTCAAGGATTTTTCAGCTTCTGATGCCCAGCCAGCGAGAAAGCTGGAGGGGCACAAGAAGTTGGTACAGGACACAGCCAGGGCACCTGACCCAAACTGGCCAACAGGGTATTCCATACCATGGGACATCCCATCTAGTTTAGGAACTGGGAAGTGGGGGCAGGGAATCGCTGCCCGGAGACTGGCTGGGTGTCGGTCGGCAGGTGGTGAGCAGTTGCACTGCGCATCATTTGTACATTCCAATCCTTTCATTATTGCTGTTGTCATTTTATTAGTGTTATCATTATCATTATTAGTTTCTTCTTTTCTGTTCTATTAAACCGTTCTTATCTCAACCCACGAGTTTTACTTCTTTTCCTGATTTTCTCCCCCATCCCACTGGGTGAGGGGGGAGTGAGTGAGCGGCTGCGTGGTGCTTAGTTGCTGCCTGGGCTTAAACCATGACAGAGTAATTAGAAAAAATTGACAAGGGTATGACCTCTCCAGAACCCCAGCTGAAGAAGCATGTTTATGATTTTAACCCTGGTTCCTAACATCTACAGAAGACCCAAGAGAAACAGCATAACTAGAGGAAGGAATTAGCAGAATGTTTTCCCTGAAGTGTCTTTAGGTCTGAAATGCATTCTGTTCCTTGCTCTGCTAGAGCCCATATCTGGTGATATGTGACCATGCAGAAATTTCCTATAGCACCTGGTATCTAGTTCTCCACAGCACACCAATGGCTGCAGGCTGTGCCCCGGAGTGTACCAGCTTGATATAACATTTTGGTATCAAGTGGACACTAAGAAGCATTGAGAGAAAATGCATTCCTAGGAGGTATTGCTGAGCCAAGATTTGAGAAGTTCTCAATACTGCTAGCACTGTGGTCTGTTCATGATCATCCTATTGAGGCTGAGTAGGGCATTATTCCAGAAAATACACTAAAACCAGTTCAACTTCTCATGAGTTAAAAAGCTGTTCAGCTGAAGTGGCTCTCTATGCTTCGTGTGAAAACAGTGGGATCTTAGCAGGAACAACAAACAAGATTTGATCCATTAATTTTTCCATAGTGTTCTTGTCCTTTCTCCTTCTATATCTGTTAGCAGTTAGTTTTCTTTTGTATTCATTTTGTCTTTCACCTTTTTTTTTTCCAATCCAGTTTTCCAGCTTTCTCTCTGTCATTTTCGTCTGTTTATAACTTTGCTAAGTTCTTGATGGAGGAGGATTTGGTCAGTTTTGCACTGAAGTGCTCTGTGTGACTAGAAAGGAATCAAGTTGATTCCTACTCCATTTCCTTAATAATTGACCCTTGTGCGAACTAAGAAGAAACGTATTTCCTAGCGCTGGTTGGCCTATGACATTTCTAAAGAAATGTTAACTTCCCCCATTGTTCCATGAAATATGGTAGTTCATGATTTCCAAGCTGAGAAATGTGGCTTTATGCTTCCAGATGAGAATTAGTATGATCCTTTCCTTTTGTTGAGAGAGAGAGAGAGAGAGATTCCATGTCCTCAGCTGGTATAAGTTAGTACAGCTGCATTGTCTTCAGGGAAGGGCAACCCCATGAAGATCTGTTAAAGAACCTTAGTTTATCACATTAACTAGTCTCATATTGACAAAGGCACCAAACACTTATTCTCTTGTTTTATTCTTTAGTTTTCTCAATGATAGTTTGTAGCTACAAGCTAAGTACTCAGGTGGTTGTTCTCCATCAAGTTCTTCAGAGTCCTGGCCTCTACTACTACAACATCCAAACACTTTCCTGAAATGTTCATCACAGAACACACTAAAACATTAGGAGTAGAAAACTGTCTAGTAACAAATGAGATATGACTATAAAATATGATAAATATAGGACTGCTATGGCCTTGTTCTCAGTCTGGTTTTAAAAGTGTTTTTATTTGGCATCAAAATAAAATGTTAGGGGCTAAGCAGTTTCGCAAGGATGTTTTGTTGAAGTGGAGAGAGGACAGTCATGGAATGAACTGGGCCTAAACACAGTTCTGATAAGCTCTACTGTTGTGAGCTTGTTGCCTGAATATTTTTTCCAGCCAAAAGTTTGTTTATATAACCTGTGTGGTACACTAGGGAGGTACTTTTGTAACAGAGACAGCAAAAGCGAACATGTGCAAACTTTTTAAATTTAGGGGAAAGTACTAAAGACCATTAAAATCTCTCTTTTTGTAGAGGGTAGAAACAAGTGATTGCTTACAAGACTCATTTCAGCCACCTGCTGTGAAAGCCAAGGAAGTTTATTATACCATGTAGTTACAAAAGCTAACTGAAAATAGATTAATTCTGAAAAGCTATTGCTATTTAGATTAGCAAGCTGGAATCATCACCTGCCTATTTGGAGTCCAAGCTTAATGCTTATGCCTGGAGAATATCGAGGGCCAAGTGGAACAAGTATGTCCCTTCATTGTAAGTGTATGCCTCTTAACTGATTTGCTCTACCGTAAAAAACCCTGCTGTTTTATTTCCTCTGGTGTGTAGGTTACACTAAGTTGATCTGGCAGGCCAAAACAATGTTTTTAGTCTTGTTTATATGTATGAAACAGAAAAACGTGTTATGCTGCAATTTTATTGTCTTGCTTCATCCTTTGCCATCAGCCAACCTGCTTCTGTCCCCCTTGTTGGCTGTTGAGAGGCAGTGTAAAGGTAGTAGCCACTTCTCCTCTAAAGGTGGCATGGTTGATTGGTAAAACCCGAGGGTAGAATGCTGCAGAACTTCTGTTGCAAACCTCCTGTGTGAACTGAGTTAATTTATGGGAAGATTTCAAGGAAGGCTGCATGGCACTTGAACATGTTCTACCTGGTAAATTTCTGGTTGAGTCAGCTGTGTATCTGCCATGTGTTCCCCACCCTGCCCACTCCCTAATCTTTCCCTGTTTTAGTTAACAACCCATCAGTCCTCTCCTCTGTAAGTCTTCTGCCTTTGATTGCTGCCCACTGAACTCTGTAGGATCTTTCCTGTCTTGCTAAGGGCATTCTAGACAAATATTTTGTTCTTGAGTTTTCTATAACATCTTCCTTCTGACGGAAGCTCTTTCACATATAACTCAGTGTCTTCACTGGGTACAAAAGCTTACGTTTAAGGATTATTTTACTGAAAGGGTGAGAATTCCACTCTTCCCTTGAGTGCGTACCTGGATTTACTCCTGGTGTTTGACCTACTTTTCGTGATTTACCCCTGGCTGCTTGAGTTTACTCACTTATGCAAACACAAACATTAACATTGGTGATGTTTATTAAATGTGAACATGACTAAGAATAATCTAGTGAGGGGAAGATGGAGTGGCACACCAGAGCACTATGCATTCTGCAGTGGTGTTATTTCACTGAACAATGTCACTGGGTTGATGACATAAACAATTTACAAACCCACTGCTCTCAGTAGACCCACCTGATCAGTTTGCACTTTGACAGCTTAAAAGCACTGTCAGGGATTGCGCACCAGAGATTTCTGAAACGAAAGGCACATGAGACCTTTAGGAAGGCCAGGTAAAAGTGGAACCACACCTTCCCAGTCCTGGAGAGAATGGGGGGCAAGGAAGCTGACCTCTGTTGTGGAGATACATTAATGCTTATTTACATCACAAATCATTTTCTTCTTTACCGTGACATATATTGCAAGAATATCTCTATTTAAGGAAGAGAAGGACTTCTTTCCACACAGCTTTAACTCTGTTTTGTTCTTAATACTGCACTGAGAGCTAAGCTGTATGAACCTGGGTAGTAGCAATGGCATATCTGGCTTAATTAGGAAATAGACTGTTTAGTCATTTGAGGACTGCTGTGCTGAGGCAGTGCCAAAGGGGTTAAATCTGGGTGACTTCCACATCTGTGCAGACACATGGACAGGCCAGTGAGATGTTTGTGTAAATCAGCATACGCCGTTTATCGCTAATTTTTTGTAGTCAGTTTGCCTAGCTGTTTTTTCAGCTTCCATTTTTTAAGTCTTATTAATTTCAAAACTGCCCATAACTAAAGTCTGAAGTCTTTGTGTAGTTACAGCTTTCGATTTTGATGGAGTTCTAGCATGGATTAAATTGTGGTGTTTTTTTTCTTTCTTTTTTTCCTTTTTTAGCATCGTAGACAAAGAAGTATCATTAATGGCAGAAATTGATAAAGTTAAAGAAGAAGCCAGTAAGTAAAAAAATACACAGGGAACCTTTGGAATAGTCATGGAAACATTTGTTTTGTTTGGCAGAAAATTACACAGTACATAAATTTGGTTAGTAGCATTCCAGCGTCTTTCATTGTTATATGTATGCAATCAAATAAGTCTTCGATGTTCCGGGACAGTTTCTGTATAGTTTCTATATTATGATTTTGCATCAAAATTTCCATATTATGAAATTAAGGTAAATCAAAATTTCATATGAAGTTAGATTTAAATTATTTATTCCTTGTGCTTACTTATCAGAGCTTTTTAATCACTCCTTCCCCCCCCGCCCCCTTTATGGTTTGTCAATTACTTTGTTTCCATTTCTTAATCACTGTTTGCTTCATTATATTACATATATGAGTTAGAATACTGGAAATTACTAGGGGAATAGGTTATTGTGTGGCCTTGCATAGCTTTAAGGGATAGTGATCAGGCTTATGAATTGGAACAATAAAAAATAAAAAACTAGATGTTTACTGGAATCTGTTTTCTTAATAATGTGTAGGAGTTGATCTGATTCCAGGCTTTCACGTCATCTCTGTTTTTTGCATAGGTAAGGTATATGTATTCTGGTTTGGGGAAAAAAAAAGCAAGATGAGTCATGTATTAGGACACCACAGTATCTGTCTTATAGCCCATCTGAGATATGGTATTCATGGCCCAGTAATCATGGGGGTGTGTTTCAATAGAGAGGGCTAAGTGAGAAACTGAAGGTTAACCAATGTATGGTTGGAATGATACTTTGCCTGGCAGATTACTATATCACTGCTACGTATGCATACAATCCTTTTATGGATTTGTGAATTTAAGGTCCTTCCAAGGAGGGTTACAAATATATGTGTAACATTCTTGAATGCTTCATTTGCATATAGAACTCTGACTTAGTTCACAAATGTATACTAGTTAAATTTTTATTTAAAAAAATAATTTAAATCCTCCATTGTTAGCTAAGTCTCTTGTAGTTGCATATGTGTGGAAACTAAAAGGTATGAGCTGTTACAGCAAAGATTGGCATTAGTTTGTGTTTGGAATTTTGTATGCTAACTTTTCTAGTACTAACATGAAATAGATGTGGAATTGGAGTTCTGTGTTATTCTTGGGAGGAGTTGTGGATGGAAACGTATCAGCAGCTTTTTGGTTACCTGCAGAGACCAGGTAGCCATAATCATCTACATGGGCATGCACTCGCTCCCAGGAAACTAACGGTAAAATTCCCAGTGATAGCAGCAGACATGGATCTAAGCCTTAACCGCATAAACAAAACCACATTTTTGAAATCCACCATCCAGGGCTCATGGTATCATAGGGCACCTTCATTAATCTTGGCCAGGTATAGTAGTAATTTTTGTGGAAAGTAAACCTAATTCTTACCTACAGGCATGCAAAGTGCTACTTTTGTGCATGGCAGGTTCTATTTCCCTGCTTTTGTATTGACGCCACATGTGGTACTGGATGGCCCCTGTACCCATCTTTAACAATGTAGTTTCTGCTGTCTCTCAGGCTGTTGTAGACTTGTGAACTGCCTTCAGAACTTTAGGCAGAAAGTTGTTAGAGGACTGTAAGGTGTTAACCAAGATGTACATTATTATTTATTTTCACATCTCTTTGCTGCACTGGAGGACTATTTTATGTGGGTAATCTTACTCTTACTGTCAATACTGGAAAAATTTCCAAATATTATAATTTCGGGGTTTTTTAAAAATGGGTATTTGGCTGGCATCTCATGTGGAGGTAAGTGCCGGTATGAAATGAGATCATAAGGTTTGGGCAGTCACTTCAGCAAAGGGGATGCTGACCTTGGGGAGTAACAATATTAGCATTACCTAGAATAAGCAATAAAGCAGAACTATTGGACAAAGAAAAACAGCTAGTAAACTGTTTGTTTAATCTGATAAAATTCTCTCAGACTTGTAGACCATATTCCACAAAAAAGAAGTTAAAACATCAGCTAGAGAGATAGATACACACCTGTTCTTAGCATAAGTAATAATGTAAGCACAGATTTACCAACAGGGCTAAAGGAACTGTAGCCACCCTGTGCCTTCCCTGCCCTGTGTGACACATGCTCCTCTATCATATGGTTTGGTTGTTCCCACACAGCTGCACCTGCTGGACCATGCTCTACTTGATGAAACACTGGAACAGGTTGCCCAGAGAGGTGGTAGATGCTCCATCCCTGGAAACATTCAAGGTCGGGTTGGACGGGGCTCCGAGCATCCTGATCTAGTTGAAGATGTCCCTGCTTATTGCAGGGGGGTGGACTAGATGACCTTTAAAGGTCCCTTCTAACCCAAACCATTCTATGATGCTTTCAAAAGAAGATGCCATCTGCTTAAATAAATGATAGTGGGTTGAGAAGCAAACTCTTTGTGAAATATTATTAATTCTCACCTAAAAAATGGCATTACAAAGTATGAGCTGGTTAGGTGACTTGCCAAGTCTGCTCTGGAAATTTGTGGCAAAAGAAAGCAAAGAAGCCACAGTCTCCACAGCTGTAATGGAGTCTGTGGCCTTGGGATAGTTTACAACAACTACCACTCACCCTGACTGTAGACATAAGCTCTAGACAAAAGACTATATTTGTTATTATTTTATATTTAAATGCTATTTTTCCTCTCTGCCATAAGTACTGATCCCACCAGCCAATTAATCAGTTGTTGCTTTTACATTGAGTCACCCTGTAGGTAATAGAGTTTGCACTACAAATACTAGAGTATTTAATTTTCCACCAGAATTGTAGTCACATTATCCTGCACATAAGTGGACTGTTGCTTTGTGGTTCATGATTAATTTTTTCCTATAAGAACATAACTATTCACCCCGTCCTTATATAAAGTATACAAGATGGGCAGCAGTGAACATTCCGTATTTTTTCATAAAGACTGTTGGCCTTTGTAATATTGCTTTGCTGTAGAAATGGCAATTGTATATATTCAGTACTTGAAGGCAAAATAGCAATGCTGGTGATTTTAATGTAGGCTATTGTGGTGGGTTGACCCTGGCTGGATGCCAGGTGCCCACCAAAGCCATTCTATCAGTCCTCCTATCAGCGGGACAGGGGAGAGAAAACGTAACAGAAGGCTCGTGGCCCAGATAAGGGCAGGGAGATCACTCAGCAATTACCGTCACAGGCAAAACAGACTCGACTTGGGGAAAATTAATTTAATTTATTACCAATCAAATCAGAGTAGCATAATGAGAAATAAAACCAAATCTTAAAACACCTTCCCCCCATACC
Organism: Buteo buteo; assembly: GCF_964188355.1. Classification (NCBI taxonomy): domain Eukaryota; kingdom Metazoa; phylum Chordata; class Aves; order Accipitriformes; family Accipitridae; genus Buteo; species Buteo buteo. The sequence continues at coordinate 23,225,556 of NC_134175.1, forward strand.
TCCCTTCTTCCCAGGCACAGCTTCACTCCCGGATTCTCTGCATCTTCCCCCTCAGCAGCACAGGGGGATGTGGAATGGGGGTTGGGGTCAGTTCATCACACGTTGTCTCTGCCGATCCTTCCTCCTCAGGGGCAGGACTCCTCACACTCTTCCCCTGCTCCAGCATAGGTTCCCTCCCACAGGAGACAGTTCTTCACAAACTGCTCCAGTGTGGGTCCCTTCCATGGGGTGCAGTCCTTCAGTCACACACTGCTCCAGCGTGGGCTCCTCTCTCCATGGGGCCACAGGTCCTGCCAGGAGCCTGCTCCAGCACGGGCTTCCCGCAGGGTCACAGCCTCCTTTCGGCATCCACCTGCTCCGGCGTGGGATCCTCCACAGGCTGCAGGTGGATATCTGCTCCACTGTTAACCTCCATGGACTGCAGGGGGACAGCCTGCCTCACCATGGTCTTCACCACGGGCTGCAGGAGAATCTCTGCTCCAGCGCCTGGAGCATCTCCTCCCCCTCCTTCTTCACTGACCTTGGTGTCTGCAGGGTTGTTTCTCTTACATGTTCTCACTCCTCTCTCCAGCTGCTGTTTCTGTGCCACAGCAACTCTTTTTTTCCCTTCTTAAAAATGTTATCACAGAGGCGCTACCACTTTCGCTGGTTGGCTCTGCCTTGGCCAACGACAGGTCCATCTTGGAGCCGGCTGGCATTGGCTTTATCAGACATGGGGGAAGCTTCTAGCAGCTTCTTACAGAAGCCACCTCTATAGTCCCCCTGCTACCAAAACCTTGGCACACAAACCCAATATATGAACACAAATTTCAGAGGAACTGAAATGCCCCTGTGTAGATAGAATATAGCATGTCTTCAGAAACAGGCTGTTGACTCAATGTAATGCTTCTTTCCATGTCTTTATGGAAGGCTCCCTGATTTTGTGCTTAAAAATAAAGCACTGCAAAACTCAAAACAACATGTCTCTGCCCCTGTTTGTCTAAATGTTGAAGGATTGATTTAACTTTGATTTTCTGACAGCTGTCCCATTTTCAGATCTTTTTCAACACCAGGCAGTTCAGTTAAATACACTGATTGACTTTATCTGTGCAAGCAGCATATTGCAAGTCCAGTTGAAGTCAGGGGTCCGAGATGTGTGTGCTTGTCTCACATGTGACATAGAGTGTTAATGGCCAAAGAGTAATGAATTACAGAGCAATTTACCTTCGTAGCATTAATTATTGACTATTGGTATTTGACAGTGGAAATCCTGACTGCTCGGCAGAAGAAAGCTGAGGAGCTGAAGAGACTGACAGACCTAGCCAGTCACATGGCTGAAGCACAACTGTCTGAACTCAGGGCTGAAATTAAGGTCAGGCATTCACTTCTGCTTGGGTATTTCAGCTGTTAGCATAAATGCCAAGAAAGAGCTGTCATGCTAAAATGCCCAGGCTGTTCATTCCTGCTATGGGCCAAAGGGTAACTAGCTTTCCATGGGGAAAGCATACCTTCTTAAAGTATTATAGCACCTCTGAGCAGCGTACAGACACTATCAGAGAAGTGTAAGCTATGCCCTCATAAGTGTAGCGGTGGGGAGTTTTGCTGTTTGTGTATCATTTATCAGACTCAGTTAACGAGTAAACCCGATAGCTTCAGGTTCAGTGATCAAATGCATATACTCCAATGAAATGACCCACTTCCCAAGTGTGGGAGTGATCCACCCATCACTGGGCTGTGAGACATGTAATTTGGTAAGGATGGGAAAATACTTGGTTCTGCATAGAGATCCTGTGTACAGGGCAGGGTCAAGAGTTTGCTGAGCCTTAAAGTGAACTTAAGGTAAGTATTGATTGGTTTCTGTACCATCCATACAGTCTTTTGCTCAGAATGCAAATCACTGTTAATTTGTCTGTATTTTTTGCAGCACTTTGTGAGTGAACGGAAATATGATGAAGAGCTGGGCAGGTCTGCCCGATTTTCCTGTGATACAGAACAGCTGAAGACCCAAATTCAGCTCTGTGGAGAAAGTAAGTGCTGGTGATTCCTCACACTGAAGTTCTCGGAACATAGTGTTCCACATACCTGTTCAGGAAATGCCAGCAGAAATAATGGCATGTGTACTGCCCATGTGTGTGTATGCAGCAAGCCTGACATGAATGGTATATCTGGATGCAGCAGGTTTCCTGAACATGCACAAGTCAACTTTACAGTATGCAACACATTAGACACAGTGTACTTGTGCTGCACAGTCCATCTGCATGTGCACAGTGCCCTCCTTGTCAGAGATTTCCAAGTGTTATTCGGATCAGGTGGAGTTTTCCATCTAAACAGTTATTTCCAAGTGGAAATAAAAGTCAGCTCTGGGGAACACTCAAATTCAGTAATTTATGAATAACTAGTAAATCAGAAGCTTCTTTGTGTAAGCATAATGTTATGAGACCAGTTCAGATCTCTCCTGCTAGGAAGTAACTCCCCAGCTTTGTAACAGTATTCACTGGGTTTTTCAGGAGCTAAAGGTACTCCCAAATGTTCCTGTTTCCAAATCATCTGCCCTTCTGCTTGGAAATTCAGGTTCACTTTCTGCTCCAAGTGTCATGTCCGTGTTGCAAAATATGAGATAACCTATTTCTCATCTTTGTTGTGCTCCCCGCCCCCCCCCCCAAAAAAAAAGCAAATGCTATAATGCTTTGCCCCAAATGCTACTATGTCCCATGATATCCCATCAGTACCATCACTTAGGAGAAAAACTGTTAACACAATACTGAACTAGTGGGTCTTGAGGGAAGGAAAACAATTTTGGGAAGAAAAATAATTAATGTCTTCAAGGAATTACTAGAAATAGAAAAAAGAAAAAATACCACAGTCTGCCAATATGACCTTCTGACTGCACAGCTAAAAAACTGACTCCTTTGAGGCATAACCAGTTTCATTCATTAGACCGTAAGAATTGCTTTTGTAGAACACTTCGAAGATCCATCTAACCCCGTATCATGTCTCTTACTGAAGCCAACCCAGGATGTTTCAAAGGAAGGCATAAGCTTCCCAGTAATGCATCTAATTGTTCACAGTCACCTCATAGACCCTGTCTCATACCCTGAAGCTTAAGAGATTGAAAATTGAAAATTCTGTAAAGATTATCCTGACTAATATAACCACAGCTGCTTTTGATGCAACCATAGACTATTTTTTTCAACTCATTGAACTACTTTCCTAAATAACTTCCAGCTGCAGTTAATCTGCAAGTTAATTATTTATACCTCATTTCAGTAAAGCATTACTTAAGCATAGTTTGATGCAGACCTGTTGAAATCAGGTCAGTGAAGTCAAAAAAACAGCTATTAGCAGGGAAGCAGTACCATCTTACAAATGACTGATGGTGCACTGGCCGTCTGAAGAACTTACTTTTAATCTGCCCTCAGTGACCTTAGATAAGCAACTTACACTGTTGGCATGTCTTTGATAAGATCATTTATTTGATTTAACAAAAGCAATAACCAAAACCACAGAGCTTGTGCAAAGGCAGGCACGTTCTAACATAAGAAGAGGATGGGCAGCATACACTCACAATTAAGGACAGGAAGAAACAAAAATAATTGGACTGACATATATCCAGAATGCCGGATGGTACGCCTTCAGTGTACATCTTTTTTGTTAAAAATACATTTTTATGACAAGCACCTGGATTTTTATATGGGCTTCTATGTGCAACAGTCTGTTTTAGACAAGAGAGCAGTAGAATTCAGTGACAGCCAGCCTCACTGAACTTAGGACAGAAAATTCAGTTCATTGTGCAAATCATTGCATTTTCTAAAGAGGACACCTAGTGGGAGAAATAGCTGATGTTGGCGTAAGTGAGTAAGAGCCTCAAAAAACCTAACAGATGATGCTCAGTTGCTAAAATTATTCCACATCTTCTTTCTCTGTACTAAAAGTGGAAAAAGAGAAGCATCTCTTAGATAAAACAACAGGTGTCTCACTGAAGCGAGCCTCTGGTTTGTCACCTCTACCAGAAGGAAACAGGAAAATTCCATAATCAGAAAAATCAGAACAGCAAATTAAGATCAAGAACTTCAGTAGCCTCAGAGTCCTCTTTGAGACTGCTTAGGGGCCATTGCACAGAAGCAGGCAGCTTAAAGAGCTTGTGGAAATGCAGAGAGGTAGGAATCAAGGATTTGCTTCGTGCAGTTCACATCCAGACATGAAAGTGGTTAAGAAATCAGGCAGTCTCAAAATACTAAGAAGTAGGGAGCAGGAATATACTGAGATGAGCAATAGTAGTTCCTGATGGTGCTGACTGCCATGATCTACATGAAGTGGATTAGTGCACTGCATTCAGTTCCAGTTTTTATAGATATCCATGGTACAGGAGAATCTTTGTTAATCATCTCCTTAGAGAGGAATGAGCAATAGGCACTAGACTTTTTTTTTTTCCTCCTTAAAAAATATTTAGACATACTAAGGAAGCTTTTATGGCTGTTACCTGTGTTGTAGCTAGTACATACATTGACAGCAAATGTCAGCCTCTGCAGCCTTCCATGATCAAAGAATAATTCGGAATCAAATTCAGTCTGTGGTGTCTGCATGCACAACTTCCTTTGACCTAAAGCAGTTGAGAGAGTTACTGGCATGCCACTCGCTTCCTTCCCGTGTTCCTGTGTTTCTTCCTTTGTTGCCTGAAGACTCCCATTAGGAACATTATTGATAGGGCAACAGTGCATGAGGCAGTCCTGTCAGCTCAACTGGTTAAAAGTTCACAAGCAAAGCAATAGGTGCTATGGATTGTAAAAAGTTTTCTTGGATGACCAAAGCCTAGCCTTCTGCCAGGCTCCTTCCAGTTTTAGCACAGTTCCACCACATTGGCTCTTTTGTCCAGAAGTGCTTCACAATGAGGCAGTTTCACAGAAATAAAACGCTATGGCCTAATCCCAACCCTAGTTATCTAGCTTACTTCATTATTTAAAGTAAGGCTGGAACAATGCTACCAAAACGAACTGTAAGCAGGGTAAGAATAAAGCCTTATGTTTAGAGGTTGATCTTTTAACTGATAACACAGAATACTTTTTTTTATAGTTTCTCACCCAAAGAACAACTATTCCTCAAGAACACCATGTAATTCAGTGCTGTCTTCAGTGACCTCACATGCAACAACTGGCAAGCAAAATACGCACACCCGAAAGTCCTCTAGTAATGCCAAGAACTCTGATAATAGAACAGCCAGCACTAAAGTACAAAGTCATCTTTCTTCCAGTCCTACAGAATCTTCTTCCCAAGGAACCCTGACAAATAAGCAGGTAAGAAACCAGTTATGAACGAAACTATTTCAAAAATTTCATTGGAAGTTGTTAATACAAAATCAAATACTGGTTTGCAGTCCGTATATTTAATTAATAATTTTTGAAAATATGCAAGTATGTATTTTCCAGCTTCATTTTCAAGGCAGTGTGAACATACAAGGTGTAAATACCAGAAATGCCATACCAGCAAAGACCGCTGTCTGGTGTTCAGAAGTGACTAGTGGCAGTTAATAGACTGAGAAAGAAAAACTGTCCATAATAGCTAATTGCCCTCCATGCTACCGTGGAGAAACATTTATTTCTGATCCTTCACAAATGATCAGTTGATGTGCTGTTGAAGCATGATTATTAGATAGACTTTGAAAGCGGAATCCTGCCAGGTTTAAAAGCATATTATTTCAAGAGCTGTATAATATAGTATTGTCCTATATTGATAACTATTTCATTATAAGAGCACCTTGGAATGTCCTTGTACTGTTGCGCTTAGGTAAAGCTGCCACTGAAGTTGGTCTGCATTTTGTCCCAGTAGGGATTTTCGTGTCAAGTAGGTGCCTGAAGGGAAACGTAGGAGCATTACATAATGTCAGTGCATGTATGGAATCAGCTGCCTGGCAGTCATGGAAATAAAGCAATTCAGCCTCTTTCCACTAAGGATCAAAGCTTCCTCTGAGCAAGATATCACAATGGACATTTCTCCCACCGTGTAGATTCTTAACTTGACTTTAATTTACATGTGAATTTCTGTTCTTCCTGCAGTCTTACTGTGGTATTTACACAATACTTTACTAGGATAGGTATTTTTGTGATTTTGGAAAAAAAATCAGTATCAAGTTCTTCAGTGCTTCTTAACTGCTGCTATTGAGATGTCTAGTATTTCATCCCCTTTTTGGCATTCTCTTGAATCACAGCAGGTTTTAATTTGGCATCAGTGGTGAACCTGCTATCTCTTTTTCCAGGCTACTGAGATGTCACATATTACTCATAGTTCAGTTTTGAAGTGTTATGAATAGAGAACTCTGGCAACAATCAAAACCTATATAGTGCTTTCCCTCGTAGTTACACTGAAAATTTTCTTCTGCAATTTTTGTTAATTCTGATTGCTGTATTTCTTGTCCTGTTGAAAGGATTCAGATAACCTAACAGTTATCCAATTTCTTTCTGAGTAGAATGGGCCTTCTAGCCAGAGACGAAGATTCAACCCACAGCACCAAAACATCCGGCTCAATGGATCTCTTAAGTCACAAGGTGCCAGTAATGAGGCAGATCAAAATAATGTAAAGAGTGGTTCCAGGTCTGAACACAGAAGACAGCAGCATAACAGCTTCAGATCTAAAAATAAAGGAGCTATGAAAAATCAAGAGCAGTCCACAACTACAAGGACCACAGAGAATCCAACACATTCAGAAAAGACCCGACGAAAGCATCATACACCAGACACTGCAGATCACAGGCCTTTCCAAGGCAATGTTGGCAGGGTGTCGCAATGCAATTTATGTCCTGCAAGGATGGAGGTCTCTGCTGATGCCACCGTTCTTTCAGTGCCAGCTGTGACTTTGGTGGCTTAAAATGTCACAGTGATGGCAGGCAGAGAAATTTAATCTCTTCATTTTAGTTTCTTGCTCGAGATGCTTGTTGGTGAAGAAAATAAGTCAGAACATAGTCATTTTAAATCTGTTGCTGCCTAAAACTTGTTGGTATCTTTATTACTTACTAATTATCAAAATTAATTCATACTTTCAAGGCTTTGCCCAATATGTTCACAGTTATTTTGTCATGACAGTACGGAATCTTACCAAAGCAGCATTTACTTCTTAGAAAAATGAAATCTAGATTGGAAAAATAAATTGATAATTAAATTCATAATAGCAAAAACTTGTTGTAGATATGTGGTTATACCGGTCAACATTATTGTTTTTTAGAGCAGCCTGTGTTAGAAGGATCCCAGGAAGTCTGTATGCTGTGGTCTGCAATGAAATCAGATAATCTTGTAGAATTTTTCAGCAAATCTCTATACACCTCTTTCTTTCTGTGCGTGTATACACATACATGCATGCACACTGTATACACAGAGAGTATTGTTATATACAAGAACATTTGAAAAAGCAGTACATTTGATTTTAGCTTATTATTCCATAATCTGAGATCTTTAAATTCAAGTATAAATTGTATTAAATGTATTACATATTGGTATTTTTCATTGACAAACTATTTTTATGAGGCTGAGGAAAAATGCTCATTTCTTAAGTTTGGAATGTACATAGTCATGGCTATTCAGATGCACAGCCCTATTCTCCATCCCTATCAGCCACTTTTCTATGACTAGTTGGAGTTATTTTTTTGCATATGAAAAGTTGCAGGTGTTCTAGACTTGAATCCAAATTATTTTTCTATATTTTTGCTGTAGGAACCATCTGTCCATAACGAGAGCTATGACTAATAAATTTGTTACAGCAACATGCAGCAGAATGTGGAGGTACATATCTGAGCAGATACTACATCCTTCCCAGTTTTCTATTAAAATAAAAATCTTACCTAGTCTTAATGTTCTGATTCTGTATTTCAGAAAACCTGTTTCTTCCAAAAAATTAAAATCTTCTTTCTAAAATATTCTGGTGTTTGCTGCTTTGCAGTGCCTAACCTTTGTGATATTACTGAAATTGTATTTGCTTAATTCAACTGGTATCAGTGGGTGGCTTTCAGCTGAGTTTGGATAGGACTAGGCTTTTGCTTTTAGCTAGATTCTAATGCCACAAGTGCACGGGAGAGCCGCCTCCATCCTGGACATACTTTTAATATAAGGTATTTAACATAGCAAGGTGTCAGAATCCAGACCTGGCATCAGGTGAACTACTGGCCTAAGTGTCAGAATCGGAAAGCTGTAAAAGGTCAGTAAGACTGACCTCCCACTGAGGTCAGTAAGAGCAGGACACCCGAGTATCTTTAAAAGTTTATTCCTAGGTTATTGTTTGCTATTGCTTTTTACCAATTTCCTCTGCCTAATTTCTGTTAGCTGAGTGCACACTTCCTTTCTATTGACTGGTTTACTTTTCCTCTGTGGCCCTTGAAAAATCTCAAAGTGTAGAGTGAGGTGCATTCCTTATGGGTGATTTTGATTATTTTTATTTCTCTTGATATCTGTATACAGTTTTCCACATGTGAATATTGGTAAAACCAGATTCTAAAAGGCAAATAACTCATCTTCATCTGGAAGAGTGGTGAAAGAAAAATAAACATGCATAGGTAAACACTGGATTTCTTAGCATTGCAAGCACTGCTTCTATCCTAGTTAATTACCTATCATGCTTTTAAGCTGAATGTTTTGAGTAAATGGAACTGAAATTCCAGAATCTGTGTTGTGCACACCCATCAGATAGGTAGCTTTTCAAAATTTATCTGCTGCCTTACAGTTTGACCTGTAACCTCACCTTAAGAGATGTAATTGCAATTTCCATGCAGATATTAGACAGGAATCTTATTATATTGTCCTTACGTAATTTGTGAAATTTATTTATGTCTCTTGTAACCCCTCCTGAAAAAAAAAAGAAAATCTAACTTATCTACAATGATGTTTACCCCTTCCTTATAGCTTCTCCACTTGACAGGATTACTGAAAGTTACTTTATTCTGTAAGTCAGCTTCTCACACGCAGGCTTCTGCAAATAAATAATATCTGTAACGTAAGTCATAACTCAGCACAACAGGACCACCTTGCGCTCTTCAGTACCAGCTAACCTTTGATGTACTGGAAACTCAGTATGTGACAGACCCAGGACTCACAGGTGAGAGATGGCACTTCTCTTCAGGCTGTGATGCAAACACATTTTCTTTGGTGAGAGATGCAAAATGGATTTGGTTGGACTGGGGAGTGGGCTGGTCCTGGGAACGCTGCAGTCTTAGCACACTGAGTGTGGTTTAGTATTGCAATACAGGTTTTAACTATATTATGTGGCTGTGTGCTGAAGTGTAGCTTCAGAATGGTATCTCTTCATCTTTCATTTCTTGTGTCTCTGTATGCTTGGAGTTCTACCTGCCAATTTCTAGGAGTGTTTTACTGTTCACAATACTTGTAAGTAATTGGATGCTCTTGGGCCCATTTTCAACAGAACTCTTTTTATATCTTCTAATTACAGAGCTAGCCAAATGTGAGACTCCTTTTAATATAAGGGATTTGTACAGCAGTGAGGGAATTAAGGGCAGGACAAAGCTTGACTTTCAGGCCAGACGTCTTTTTTAAAAAAGTGCCCTCAATTTGCAAAGCAGATACAGCTGTTTGGCACCACTCAAACACAAACATGGGATTCCCACTGCATTTTGTACACTATTTCAAAAGTGGAAAAACACCTTGAAGGGCAATATTTTAAAGCAGGTTGGATCTATTTATCTTCTGTGTAAGATTAAACACAGCAAGATAAAGGACCAAGTACGCAGTTGGAAAACTAAAAAGAGAAGGTAACTTAACACAGCCAAGCTATTTGGAAAACTTATATTATTTAGGCATGTTTGGATAAAAAGGTTAAAAAAAAAAAAACCAACGCACTTCATGTGTTTGAAAATGTCACCCTGAAACAGACACTAATAATTCTGGAAGGGAAACATTAATCTTGTAGTGCTTTCCTGGACCCTGTTGTTGTAGGGGAACATCTGGTCTGAGTTTGTATGAATGGCAGTTCTTACTGTGAGCCTGCTTCCCTGTGTAGTGACTGGGCTGCATCAAGATTTTATAAATCAGCTACATTCTTCCTGTTCATATACTTGTGACTACAGCAGGGGCACCACGTGATCAGAGGTCTCAAGTTCCAGTACCATTGCCAATTACCCATGTGAGCATATAATAGAAATTTGCCAGGAATTTGAGACGATACAGCTATTTTATTACAGCAAACTACTAAACCAAACTGTTCTAAAATGCTCACGTATGTTGTACCAGAGACTAGAATGAGTGAAAAGGTATCTATAGAGAAAAGAGGCAACTTTGAAAAGGGCCAAATCCTTGATGCAAACTCTGGGCACGCTACACAGTTGATCACTTGACCCCATGAATTTGCAAAGTAATTTTCAGCCAAGAGTGATCAATTCTGGTATAAACAGCCAGATTTTTTCGGCAAGAATATTCTGTAAGAATAGATGCTCAAAAAGCTCAGAAGGCAGCAGAGGTCTGTAACATCAGCCTTACCTGTTTCTACTGCTTAACATCTTTCGTTAAAAGCTGTTGCCCAAAATTAATCTACATTTTTGTGGGGCTTTAATACAGCAGAGTATTTACAGAGTTTTACTTCTAACCACACTTCGCATCTATAACTGCAGCTAAGGGACAGGCAGCTTCACTCCCAAGTTTTTGGTGGCACAACTGGCTGTCGTGGTTTAACCCCAGCCAGCAACTAAGCACCACACAGCCACTCACTCACTCCCCCCCATCCAGTGGGATGGGGGAGAAAATCGGGAAAAGAAATAAAACTCGTGGGTTGAGATAAGAACGGTTTAATAGAACAGAAAAGAAGAAACTAATAATGATAACACTAATAAAATGACAACAGTAGTAATAAAGGGATTGGAATGTACAAATGATGCGCAGTGCAATTGCTCACCACCTGCTGACCGACACCCAGCCAGTCCCCGAGCGGCGATTCCCCGCCCCCACTTCCCAGTTCCTAAACTAGATGGGATGTCCGATGGTATGGAATACCCCGTTGGCCAGTTTGGGTCAGGTGCCCTGGCTGTGTCCTGTGCCAACTTCTTGTGCCCCTCCAGCTTTCTCGCTGGCTGGGCATCAGAAGCTGAAAAATCCTTGACTTTACTCTAAACACTACTTAGCAACAACTGAAAACATGAGTGTTATCAACATTCTTCACATACTGAACTCAAAACACAGCACTGTAACCAGCTACTAGGAAGACAGTTAACTCTATCCCAGCTGAAACCAGGACACTGGCCTCCTGTTTTATCAGGTGAGAATTTGTCCTTTATGGATTGGGAAGAACTAAGTAGATGAAATCTGTTTACTCCTGGGTAATGTTAATATTTCTTTTTAGCCATAGTCAGATTTGAACTACATAATGTTTATTATCTAAGCAATTTAATGTAAGCCAGTTTAAAAAAGTACTTTTCTGCTCTGGAAGAGCTTGTAGGGAAGTAACTGGAACAGTTTGAAAGAAAAAAAGAGGTAGCTTTGGTGTTTCCATGGCTCTTCAGCTAAAAACAAGTCTGACGAAAACTCTCCCTAAGGATCAGTGGTAACATGAGCCTATCGTGAAATAATGTCTACTTGCTTACATCAAGTACAAATGAGTTCTCCATACTCTGAAGCATACAGATAGAATTACAGCTATTTGAATCACATCTTGGTGATAATGGGCCCTCTGCATCACAAGCCCATGTGTAATCACAGAGGAGTAATTTTCTAGAAATTTCACTTGGAATTGTATTGTCTCCTTAACCCATATGATGCCATATCATCGATGGTTTGGAAAGAGAGTAGTGTGAAAGTGAGAACTAAACAACTCATTGGAAAATTGACAGCATTTGTGAGAAAAAATTTAATGCATCAAACTACACTGGCGATACATATGTCAGCCTTTAGAGCACAGCTATTGGATACTAGTAATCAGATTACTAAATTGGAGTACCTTTCTGAACATGGTTTCTTCTATAATGAATTGTTTTACAAAGATTCAAAGTAAACCATTGTCACACCACTTGACAATGCATCTCATCCCAGCTATAAAACTGTAGTTCACCTTTAGTAGTTTCCCCAAACCATCCAGTACGTACATATGGTGTAGCAACAGTTTATCAGTGCAAACGCAGTACCAGCTGGTACTTCATTAATTGAGTTAGACAAGTGAAATGTTAAGAAAACTGCAGACTTTTCAAGAAACTTGGGAACACAGAGTTTTGAGGAAGTTTCAACCTGCAGGAAACTCAGACTTGCAGAATTTCTACTCCTTGTTCCAGGCCTCAAAAAACACAGTCTATTAGCCAGGTTAAGGGATAACTTGTCCTTGGACTGGCAAGTTTCATTTGTTTTCAGCTACTGGCCTCCCAGAGAGAACATGAAATTATATTTTACTTCCACATTTTAAAAGGCTTTGGGTAGATAAGGGCAAAGCTATTTTTATAGTGAAAGTCACCATGAAGGTTAACACTATTCGGCTATTGTAAAACTGTTTAGTATCAGTCCATCAGTTAAGAGAAATGGCAAGATTCACAGGTATAGAAAAGCACACGGAAAGTGCCTACTCAGATAAGTTATAAGGCCATGGATGTTTGCACCTCATCTAATTAAAAATAAATAAAATCAAGTCCTTCAAAAAATAATTAATCTTGCTCTGCGTCTCCACCACAGCCACTTTCCTGTTTCATCTATTGAAATTCAAGGGAGTTCTTTTTTGGTTGGTTTTTTTCTTTTTCCTTTTAACCACAAGCCAGTGTGTCTAGGACAAAGAGAAGACTCATTAAAGCTACTGTAATGCAAATGACATGAACGTTACTCAAAAAATACAGTGCTACCAGAATAATAAGTAACCACTGAGCTAGTGCAAACTCAGAAGGTCCCGCAGGACTATTCTTAAAGCTTTTTTCTTGTATACATGCAAAATACCATACTTTTTGTGAGCTTTAGTGCTGGTTGGACTCAATGATCTTAAGGGTCTTTTCCAACCTAAATGATTCTATGATTCTGTGTTTATAGAAGCCTTCTAAATTCATTAGAAGTTGAAGAGGAAGAAAATGTGCTTTAGGAAGCATTGTAAAACGATTTAAAGGTGCATGGTAAAGTGCTCAGCTATTCAATAAATTGTGAAGCAGAAGTCACACAGAAGATAAGTATTAAGAACTATTTTTCAGTCTGATTATTATGAAAAACTAATTTCACAAACTTAGTGTCAATGATCAATTGCATCCTCAAAGAATAGGAGATTACATTATGTTAGTATCTTTCCATAATTTTTGCCTTGTTCTTTGCTCAGTGAAACTTTTTTTGTTGGGGTAGGAAGAGCCTTGGGATTGTTCCTCTTCAGGTTTATTTTTTAAGAAAAACCACTAGCTTAAAGATTCTAAAGGTAAGCTGGTCTTCAGTATACACACCAATAGCAGAAAATTACAGTACTGCACACCTTTACAGTGACTACTGTTCATGGCAAAGTGTCTCCTTAAAAATATGTTAGTACATGAAAGTTTGGGATTTTTTTACTTGTGCAAATCATGTTTCAAGTCCTTGTGGTTAGGAGAAAAGCCTGAAAATGTGATCACTTCTAAATGACCTAGAAAATTAAACATTTCGAGAACCCTTCTGTAATTCTAATAGTCTCAGGAATTTTAAGAACATTGCATTTTGGCAATGTGAATAGAACTTCTCAACGTTTAGGGCCAGCTGTATTTACTGTGCTGGAAAAGCAAAAGCAGTAGCAAGACCAACAAAAAAACCCAACACCCAACTGTAAGCAAGCAAGAGCACAAAACCAAGCCAGGTTTCGTTCACTGATTTAAACAACTAAAAGGGCTTTTTAAAATCAGTGAGCCAAATCCAGCTTTCCTCTGCTGATAGAAATATACAGCAGCTGTACACTTTGGTATCATTATTCAAAATTTACCCTGGTACAAGAAGGTCTCTACCCTGCTCTGGGGGAGCAGTTCTTTTATCTTCAAACCAGGGCACCTCTGTTAACACTGCTTTGCTGCACAGAAGTTGAGGTTGTCCCCTCCACGTTTGAAAGGACATGCAGAAGGACACAGGAAGGCCAGCTGTAACTCAGGCCTGTGAGGTTCCCTGCAGCTGCAGAAAACACTCCCCACAGTGGTGCAATACAAAATGCCAAGGCTCCACCGGCTGCCTGCAGCAGCCTCACCCCAGTGGCAAATCACACCACGTTAGGAAAGTGGTACATTTATGTCTCAGGTCTATGGAAAAAACTGCCTTGTTACTCCCTAGGCATGCTTCTTCCCTTCCTGTTTCTCTGAATTTTCTCACTGTGTACAAGCAAAGCCAGTCCCTTTCATTGCTGTTAATAGCAAAATGGTGACTTACCCTCACCTGAAGTACCAGTAAGTGCATTCAACTTCTGGAATCTTCACAATACTCAGTATGTTGCACATTTGAGGCAAACTTGTATCTAATAAAAGCTACTTATTGTTATCTATTTTCCCCCACTTCAAACATACAAAATAAGGAAATTAACTCTAGTTAATGTTAACGTAAAGCTGATAAAGAGGTCGTCTTTTATGCTGTGCAAGTACCTCCTTTAAAAAGGTCAGCTGTACTAGTACAGCCTGACAGAAATACAAATATGACATACTGTAACATTAGACTGCACATGCTCTGTGTTTGAGGGTTTTTTTTTTAATCCATTTTTCTTCCTCCCTTCCCAACATCTAAGAATATTTAGAGCACTTCAGTGCTCACTTAAAACAATTTCTCCCTATGCTCTTCAGGAACTTTTTCATCATCATTTTCTACCAAATCTTTGAATAAATGACCACATGAGATTATGATCTCTTCTTTAACCAGCTAATGTAAAGCTATCCAGCCTATCAGGCTGAGACAAACATTATCCATCCGCTTTATCATTCTTAAGCTTAATACCCTCTGCTATTACAGCTGGTTCTTTCTTGTTTAGTACCACAGAAGTAGTAGGAATTTCAACAGCAGCACCATCCTGTTCCCTTGTTTTACTAGATACAGAAGAAGATGGCTGAGATGGTGTCACAAGAAAAAGTGGAGTTCGCTTCAGCTTTATTACACGTTTGCTTGCAGGCTTCCTAGACCCTGCAATCTTGAACGTCATTTGACACGGCGTCCCACTGTCAGCACTCTGCCTTCCACAGGGCGCCTGGGAATTGCTGGGGACCGATGCACATGTTGTGGATACAGTTTCAGAAGCTACTTTGTGCAGTGTCAAATTTTCACTACTGGGTCGTTTAAGAGTCACTGCAGAATGTGAAGCATTGCAAGCAGCTACCTTTAATGCAGCTGAATTCTTGACTTTGATATGGGTACTTGTTGAGGGACCTGCGAATCTAATTGGCTTGGGACCCACTTTACTCAGTAAATAGTCTTCCTCTTCAGGAAAGTCGATTAATCGTCTGTAAAACAAAGAACTTCAATTAAAGAAACAAAGTATGTACATAGGTCAGCAGGATCCTCCTCTATCTAGCAGCAAAGTGGCTGTAGGGTGGCTCAGATCAGCACCTGCAAAGGCTGCTTCTAGGTAATGTATTGAGAATGGATGTGTAGTCAGAAGTATTGACATAAGACTGAAAAGAAGAAATTCTAGAAATTTCTTCTAAAAAAAGAAGTATCTCATGAAGATCAGTTAACCGTTTAAAGTTTTCAGTTAAATTTCTTTTTTAGCAGTCCATTTAATTAATACTGCGCTCTACTTTTTGAAGTTACTCCTTCCCACTCTAATGTGATGTTTTAAAAGCTGAAAAAGTAGAATAGAATAGAGTTTCAACAGCCTAAAAAGGTAATTTGTTTCTAGCAAGGTCAGTCCTGCAATTAAGCTCTCTGATTATAAGACATTTTATAAAAATGTAAATAATAAAAACAGAGAAAACTCAACATTCATAGCTGTTCAAAGAACCTGAATTTAAAAAACAAAGATTGTGCTGTATTTCTGCTTTATTTTAAGCCTCCTATGCAAATCAGCATACCTTTTATGAACTGGAGGCATACGATGCAAACTGCCTTTCAAAGGGCGTTCTTCCAGAGTCCAACATTCAATCAGCTCCTGAGGCACTCTCCAATAGCTGACACCTGCATTTCAAAGGGACGTTGTACTGATGAGCTGAGAGAACATAGTCAATGTTATGTGTATGTACACCTGACTAAATGAATGCATGTATTTTATTATGTAGAATTTCAGCTTTGAAACTATGCTGACATGAACGTTGCTTACAGCCAACGTGCTTCTAGGGCTTCCTCCAGAGTGCCCAATGCTAGCAGACTATCACCCCTTGCATGTGGTGGCTCTCACTACATCTGTTCATTCATATCAACTCGTGTCACCTTCTTGGAACATCCATTAAGACTTGGAGGTTTTGGGGTTTCTTTGGTTTTTGTTTTTTTGGTTGGTTTTTTTTCCCAAATAGCCACTACTATCGGATATTTTACAACACGTTACTTACTTACTGAAGGAGTGAAAATGTATGCAGAGTTTTTATTACAGTTAACTGACAAATATTTTTCTTATTTTTCTGTAAAAAAAAGTAGTACTACTGAAATAAAAGAAAAAAAATTAATAATTTACCTCTCCCTTCCCAGGCATCGAAAGCATCCATCATCTTTTTCAACTCAGCTACTGAGTAATAGCTCCAGATGTATTGGACATTATTTCCAGCTTCTCTAGAAATATTGTTTTAAAGGTAACAGTTATGTGGTAAATCTAGCTAAGCCCTTAAAAATGTAACACTGATGAAATGTATCATTCTTTTTACTAAATCCTTACTCTAAGGATTTACTATTAAATGTTTTGTAAAGTAGAAAGGAAAATGTTAATTAAATTTTATTTTCATTTGCATAAAAGGTTCTAAATAGCCATCCTCCCATGATCTGCATGCCTGTGAACACCTACTGCTAAAAATGGTTATTCATGAAAGAATAGATGTTCACAAAATAATTAGAGAATTAATGGTGTAAAATTATTCTTCTAAACCTCAATCATTTATTCAAAGGGACAACACAGTAGGAGGACAGATACCTAATACTATGTGTCCACATACTCTTGGAATAAATATTAATGTTACCAGCCTAAATTTAGGAAAATAAGCATCTTAATTATAAAGACAATGAAACATCAAAAGCTCTACTTTAATCCTGTTTCAAAAAGTACACAGTGAAGTACACATCTGACACTGTACTGTGGGACCAAGAGAAAGACAAATTGCTTCCAGATACTTAGAAGTACAGGTCTACCAATAACTTACAATTACTGTCATAAAAATACATTAATAGTGTAGTAGAGATGTACAGGTCCTTTAAGGAATTAAAACCATTTCCTGTCATCTTCAGTTCTTTTCGGTGTTAAGTATTTCTTTCCGCTGTCTGCAAAATACAATTCCATTAATCACAACCAAATTTGTGAATATTTCTGGAACTTTTTCTGGATGGGGATTCATTAACTGTATTTAGGGTCAATATCATCCTAAATTAGGAGGTAATTTTAAATGGTTGAGGCATTTTAAAAATAGCAAGTAAGTAAAACATAATGAGAACTTACAGCAACTGCATTCTAGCCACCTTTTGTGGACTCTCTCAAATTCTTGTAGTCCATGCTTAGTTTTTATCTTTTTGTTTGTTTGTTTAATGTGACCATTGTACCAGCCATCTGTTTTCAAAGCTGGAAAGAATCTGAACCCTTCCACAGATTTATAGTACAATAATGCTATATTATGCTACATATAATAACATTCAGCTATTATTATAATATGTGAGTGTTCATTCTCACTTCATAGTGCTTTCATGTGTTTGACAGTCGTCTTACCTTTTGTAAATGCTTTTACTATGAATTTTCGTTCCTAGCTCCTTATTAATTGCATCAGTCCCATCAGCTCTTGTGGCATACACACCAATAATTTTACTTTCACAGCTTGCTCCAGAAGTGTTCAGATAGTGCAGGACCCAAACTGTAGGCTTGGTACAAACTAAATCATAAGAATCGCAGAAATCTAACAAAGCCTGGAAAAAACATAAAACACAAAATACAGAATATTAATAAGAATACAGTATTTTTAGTTGAATAAGCTTTCATATTTAAGTTTTCTTAACTGTACTGGTGAGCTCTTTCAAGTAAATCAAGGGTATAGTTTATCTAGAATAATGCGTGCAGTATTTCTTATCTGATGTTAACAGAGAATATTGTAAAACTAGGAGAAATTCACGGAAAGGCAACAGAAATACTTAAAGGCATGGCAAATCCCTAACATGAAGAGAAACTGAAAGGCCTGGAAATGTTTTATGCTTTTAAAAAGGAAATGAATAAGGGAGAATAGAACAACATCTTACTACGAGAACATAGATGATGGTCAGCACTAACACAGCCATACCTGGTAATATGAGTTAATTTCCAATCAGTTAATTAGAATTAGTTTTTAATTTACAGTACTCAAAAATAGACAAACCTTGGGATATAAAATAATAAATTAATTTTCTTTTCTTCTTTCTTGTTCTAAAAAAATAGCAAAGCACATTTTATCTTTCAAGTTTTAGGATGAATTTGTAAAATTAAAAAAAAAAAAAAAGAACATCTTGAAGGGATCAAATCTAATCTCAAGTAAAATTTGAAGCCAAATAGGGAACTAAACAATGTCATTCCTGGCATGCAAGTTTTACAGCAGGCTTGCATGTAAAACAGAGTCAAATTTAAACTGTTGCTCTATTGCAATGATGGGAAAAGCTGATGTCCTGAACTACTATGACTGCATTATCAATTCTAGGATTTCTTAACCTAAACCTCTGAATTTACTGGTGATTTAACATGGTGATTAAAAAGAGCTAACCTGTATACACTGTAGTTTCAGTATCTGATACTAATGAATGGTGTGCATTAGAGAGTACATCTTTAAAAATGTAAGAAATGTCAAGACCTTTTTAAGCTCTATATTTGACCTTAAAGAATACGTCTCCATTTCATTAGCCAAATGGTCAGACAGACTGTATGGATAAGGGATGCCAAAATAGTCTGCTTCCTCCTGCAGTGCAATTCGAATTTGTTCATCTTCAGGAATCCGAACTTCTCCATGAAGATAATCCAAAAGATATTTAAACAGGCTTCCATCTCGATCAATTAGACATGCTCCTGAAAACATAAATAAAATTATTTAAAATACTGCTTCCAGCAAGCAAAGACAGACTTGTCACATTCTACGAAATCATTAAGTAAAACCTTTATATAAAACTTCTGTACTAGTTTTACTTGCTTAGGAGGAGTAAGTATACTTTCTCTGTTCTTTCAAAACTACTATTTTGTTTCCCTGGAATATTTGTTATTTGAAGATAAAATTCTTAGTGCAGTAAACATTTCTTTGGAGTTTCAGTGAAATCACTAATCTGCATAGGACAATGCCAACACAAAATCTCAGCTTTATTGCACTCCACTTAAAATGCTAAAATCTAGTTCTAGATGCATTTCTAATTCTAACTGCAGATAAATCTTTTCTTGCTATTGCAGAGATCTTTTCAATTTTGGATCTAAGCAATTTAAAAGAGTTAAAAGTAGCATCAGCTCCAGTATACGTCTAGTCTAACCTTCCCTGAATATTGTTTTACCGTATTTTTTCTCTCCTTCACCTGTTGGGCTCATGGACTGCTACAGAAACTGACCAAACTATACACAGCTGTATACAACAGGCTGTTCACTGCAACTGAAAAATGGTAGCAAAGTCTTGCCCATAAAAGTGTTAAACATTTCAGATATTTTAAACAGTCAAAAGTGTACAAGTAATCATCCATCATATCTTTAAACTGGACATACTTTGGCAGAATTTCCAAGTCACAAACAAGTGTGAAATTTGACCCATGAATAGTTTTAGTCAAACTTTCATATCAAGCCATGGTGGTGAAAAATGCAGTATTTACTGGGTAGCGAAGTATTCTGAAACAAAGATTAGACCCAAATCTCCTTATGTAATGAACAGAGAGAGTGAGATGCCTCTGGAGAATATAGGGGGTCATAAAGAGGATCAAAGTTAAATGCCAAATACTCTGCCAACTTCATTTTTATCTATTTTCACATTCATACTGAAGAATTACATTCCAAAGCTACAATTTGGACTGGAACAAGGCAGGGCTAAGCACTATACTAACATGTATGTTTGCAAACATGAGTAGTCTTGTGGAATTCAGATTAATTTCTCACAAGTATAAAGTCATGCATGCATAATTGGTTTACATCCTGCAATTAAAGAAGCCAACTGATGCTCAGCAGACTGGGAAAAGAGATATACTATAAAATGCATAAATATATATAAAAGCACGAATTTGCCACAGAGCTCCCTGATCAGAATGTCATATTTACAGTTTGAACATATTTACCTGATTCATCCACTTTTACAGGAAAGCGTCCACTAAACATAGAAGCTAGCATTGAATCCTTAAAGCGGCATAAAGACTCACGCCTGGCTGTGTATAAACATCCTCGCACATTAAGCCGTAGAATACCCTGGACGTCTTCAATCTTGCCCTCTTCCATTGCATTTGCAAATGATGATGTTAATTATGAGCTGTAACAGATACAAACAAAAGTAAATCTAATGCCTGTTAAGACTGAACGTCTTATATACAAGACATGTAAGAGCTGAGCTAATGCTTATGTTTGTTACAAGATACTGTAAATCAGCTTTGAAAACAGTTCTGAAGACGTATTAGTGCAAATAGCCAAATATTCTACTCCCTTACTATAAAAAACTATGGCATTCTACTTTGCTAGGGAACACACAGGCTACTTTTTTGAGACAAATGGGTAAGCAGCATTTTGTGGTCAGTACGTGTGAGCAGAGCACTGGAAGGACTTTCTAGGAAATCTTGCTTTGAGTATAGTTCACAGCACTAAAAATGCAGTAATTTTGTACTAGTAACACCTTGGCTTCTTTAAAATCCAATCTTCAATTAGGGCTGCTTTAAGTCGTTGTTGAAACTCACATGTCATTAATGCCACATTGCCAATAAATAGTCTTACTTGTGCCTGCCTCGAGCTCCCTGCAGGGGATAGGGGGGAGAGGCCTGTCTGGGCAGAAAAAAAATTGGCACGAGAAGCATAAGAAAAATCTTCAAAAGGTTGGGTTTTTTTCAGAGCATGCCCTTTGAGGGGTACCAATGCCCACTACGCGCCTTTCACCCCGGCACCTGCTAGTATTTCAGCAAAATTAACTGATGAACTCGCAGCCCGCTGGAGACCCAGCTAGGCAGCAGCCCCCGCAGCAGGCCGGGGCGCTCCCTGCTTTTCGTGGGGCACTGCTCCGCCAAAAAAAGGGGAAGCCCACCCACGCCCCTCGGGAGCCAGCCGGGGAAGGCGGCTCAGCTCCCCGGCCGGCGCCGCCGGCGGGCAGGGGGTCTCGCCGCGGAGCGGCGGCCGCCATCCCGCATTACCTGCGCCGCCGCCTCGCCGGGCCTGGAGCTAGCAGGGCCGCCTGAGGGGCCGCCCCGGCTCTGCAAAATGGCGGCCGGGCGGCAGGAAGTGCCGGGCTGTAGCCGAGCGAGGAGAGGAGAGGAGGGCAGCCCGTCTGCCCGCGCCGCCATCGCTATGCCCGGGGGCACCGCTGGCCGCCCGGGCTTCCCTACCCGCGGGTATGGCGGGTCAGCCCATGGCTCCGCTGCCCCTGCCTCCCCCGCTTTGCCGCGCGGGCGTCCCTCAGGCACGGCTTTGGTGTCTGCGGCCTCTGAAGTGAGGGTGACCCACGTAAACTCGGCTGCTCTGTAAGGCAGGAACCTTCCCTGATGATGGGTTTTTTTTTAAAATTACAAGTAAGTGTTTACTCAAAGTTGGTGTATTCAATTGCTTTTTCTGTACGCTTGATAATATCGCAGCTTGAGCTATTCTTCTAACCTGCAGTGCTCCCATTTTACTTCAGAGTGGCCTCGGAACCGTTCTGGTCAGCCCGGGCCAGGGCAGCAGCTTCAGCCCAAGGTGGAAGCCCGAACGATGGGCGCTGGTTTCTCCTGCGGCTGCACGTCCTGAGTCACAGCACTGAGACAGGTGCTTTCACAGGGTGATGTGATGCTGGTACGTGCTCCGAGTCTGGTTTGGCTAAAATGAGGGGTAAAGGCAGAAAAAATTAGCCTCAGGTGAGCCGGTGTTTTCTGGCCTACTTTGACATGACTGCCTGTCCCTTTGAGCAGACCAACTCACTAGTTTATGTGCCAGCAGCAGTCTGTTTAGTTTTAGCTAATATATATGAATGCAGGCATCATAGCTTTTAATTTGCTTTTCCTGTGAAATATTGGGGGGGGGGGCCTGTATGCATTTTTTGGTGCAAACTATTAAAGCATTAAAATAGCATGTATGAATGCAGGCAAGGTGCTTTACCCTCATAAAGCCATTTCACAAAGACTTGCAGAAGCAGTGTCATATTAAAAGGAATTGCTTATGTCTGACGTATAGATGCTCACAAAAATGCATGCATAAACAATGGAAAGGTGAAAAATTAGATTCTCGTTATGCTTCTGTCTCAGTGTCATTATGAAAAATCTCCATACATATGAAAAATGGTTCTAAGATGCAGATGTATTTTTTTAAAAAAGTTTGAATGTCTAGTTCACACTTTTGTAAGCAAATGAAGAATTTCTTTTTTGCCATAACATACAGTAAGAACCTATCCCTATGGATGCAACTGCCAAATAACTAGTAGTTGTGTGCAAAAGTTAACAGGGCCAAAATCTAGGTTTATGCAAACTTTCTCAAGTTATAAGCTGATTATTTGTTTAGAAAATATAGTAAGAGAACTAAATCCGAAATATTAACTATATTTTAATTGTTATCTGAAGTCCAGTAAAAATCCAGTTATTTAACTGTACATGTCATATGTAAGAAATGTGCCCATATTGTATTTAAATAGTTTCTCTGTATTTACCTTAGCAAATTAACTCAGTTATATCTACAATTCCTATTGATTTTCATCTTGTATCATCCTGGGCTTTTACTTGCCATTGCCCTTTGGAGGTGTTTTGTTACCATATTTAAGATATTTAAAACTGCAAGTTCACTTGCTAAAGGGTCAAATCAAAGGAGGTGTAACAAATAATGACAGAGCAGCCACAGTTCCAACTGCGTAGCTTGCTGTCTCCTGGTCTGTTACTACATTTTGGTTTTGAAAATACCTAAACATTCATAGGCTACTGTGTTTTCAGTTACTATTTAGGACCATAGACTTGTAATTCAGACTTTCCTTCAGTCAAGTGAAGGATATTAAAGGAAAGAGCCACCTGAGTCATGTTGCATCTGGTGCTAGTAGGGAGATAATAAATTCTTTCGAAACTGTGTAACTTTGAGTGATCACTTACTATTTAGAACTTGCTTCTTTTTATCTTAATGCCGATTTCCATTAGAATGGCAGTTAAAGCTACAGTAAATACTTCAAATGTTTCATTTTCCTTAGCAACTAAGCATGCGACAGTTGCAGCAGAGAGAGGAAATGGCATGCCAAGCACCATGGCTCTCACGTGCTCTCTGAACGGTTCTTGGCTAAGAATGTACCTAGAAGCCAGGTCTTTAATGCTTAATATCTAATTAATTAAATAAGCACACAAGTTACAACATGCCACTGAATGCAGTACAGACTGATAATACATGGATGTTGTACTTCCTATAAAATAAGTAAAAAATAAGTATAATATTTTTGTGGAATAATGGTGTCTGGTTTAACTGTATCTTTAGTAAGGATATAACGTGTGTTGTCCCTTACTCACTGGGCATAGTTCATACATAGCAATTGCAACTTAAATGTGGCCACCATTGTCAAATGTCACAATATGCTGTAAGTTATAACTTCCAGTCTTTCTTGCTCTAAAACATTCACTTAATGAAGTTGCAGCTTTCCATGCTCGTTTTCTCCTTTAAGCTGGCTTGGTTTTGCCTCAAAATTCTGAACAAGGTTCCTCATGTATTTCTGCATTGGGAGACCAAAACAACATATGTGGTTTCAGTGCAAAAACAATGCCGTAGGTAAGTTTTGGACCTCAGACTTAAACATTTGAAATACTGTTACTGTTAAAGCTTAGTACAGCATGTACGTGGTATAGAAGCATGCAGCATAATCAGCCTACACAAGCAAGCTGCCTTTTGAGCTGCATGTTCTTGGGAAATGAACACAGGGACTGTTTTGTTTTGTTTTTTGCTAGTTTCCAAAGGAACGCAGGCTTGCAGGCTTACACACTCAGCCTCTGTATATTTGTGTTTCAATTTACTAATTTCAGTCAAATTTGACAAAGGGGAAGAGGCATTAAGAAATGAAATTTCATTAAGCTTGTGCAGGAAAGGGTGTGAGTAGAGGAAAATGTGTTCTTAATGCTGTAATTTCAGGAAAAACTATAGCATGAGCTCAAGTCTTGTTGGACATCAGAGAATCCACAGAGGGAGAAGCTGTTCTACGTGATCTACCTACCAGAAGTGCTTAAGTCATAGCTCACGCTTTACTAGACCCTACGGGATTAATTCCTCAACAAAGATTTTTCTCAGAGATGTATTTGCAGGTATCTAGTAAGATACAAATTCAGTACAACACTTCCCACATGGTTAGGGCTTTTACAACAGATATGTCTTTGTCTGTTTGTCTTTCCTTCACTCCCTCTCATTTCTATTAAGTTTAAAGACCAGTCATAGGATCCCAAATGACCAAAAAACAGAATTCTGCTCTTAATCTATATTTAAGATATATAGGCTGTCAAACTTGGCAGTGCTAAGCTTTTCCCCACTTTGAACGGCTGGTAATTAACTGGAGATTTTTACATGTGAAATATTACAGTGTGGGAGTTCCTCAGTGGAGCGTAAAGGAAAGTATGACCACAGGTGGAAACGCAGTACTTGATGTTTTGTTTTACATTTATTGCTCGCAGTAGTGACATAAACATTAAATGGAAGCAAATTGGTGATTGCCCCATCAGGACTTGGGACTGTTGTAAAACTGGAGGAAATGAAAACTCATGATTGGATCTGGAGGAAAACACTGCCTTCTGGAAAGGGTAAGGAGGTAAGTTTTGTTTGGTTGGTTTTCTATTTTTTTAGGTTATGTAAGGTTATTTGCTCTTTTATTTGGCCAGAGTTTTACAGTGGCTGTAGTCACTTTCAAGCTGCCTTGTAAGGGGAAATGTACCAAAGGTATATAAGGTGTGTTGGATCAAATCTGTATTTTAAGGGGACTCAGCTTCAGGGCCACACTGAGAAACTGTGCCAGATATCACACACAAATTAAGAAAAGGTAGAAAAGAGAGACTCTCCAATGCTGTTTGCAGCAGATTGTGAAAATAATAAGTTCATAAAGATACATTTTCAAATAATGCCACTGATAATTACTGTGTGATTCCTTTGATTTACTTTATAGCATATTGTAATGTTAGCACACGGAAAGGTAAGATTTTAATGATGATTACTGCGTTATGGAACCTAATGCTGTTTTTTATTTCAACCTTCCACATCTCTGTAAATCTCCAAATAAATTAAAACATTAACTCTCTTAAGATTTTCACAAAAGTGTTAACTATAAATTTACTGATTCCTGGATCAAATTTAGCCCACCTAACTAATGGTAGGACTGGGCACACATAGCCAGTGAAAGAGAATGTATGTGAAGGGAGTGTTAAAGAGCAAGGGCTTTTGGGCTCAGAACAGATTTTGGGGAAAAGCATTTTATTAGACTAAAATACTTCCTTGCAATTCCCAGTCCTAATATTACCTGAACCAAACTAAAAGTGAGCTTGCTCAAATTCTAATGTTGGAGACTCCCACCCTTACAAGTCACTAAGTATGCAGGCAGCACGCCTACTTGCATATAATCTATTGGATTTTAAGTTTATTGTTGTTTTCATAACTGTCTTGATGACTGTCTATTCATTGTTTGTCATTTCATCTATTACTAATAGCTAAAGGTCAGCCAGAAAGAAATTTAACTTTCCACTGAGAAGGAATTACATGGATTTCTCCTTTTAACCTAAAGGAACTCTTTGAACTGAAAGCCAAATACCTCAAACTCTTCCTAAAAATCTCTGACAGCACAGAGGAATATCTGCAGTTCCCTACTCCCTTCCTCACAGTGTACTGAGATTGATGCTAAGTGTTTATGCAATGAATATTTGTGTTTTTTTAATGTTAGCATTATTAATGGTTAGTATTTAAAATGGTTTTGCAAAGACACATAGGTGAAAAGTTACACACATCCCACTGCTTCTTTTTAAAAGACCCGGGAATGTCACTTAAGAACTGGAAGCGTGGATTAAAGGTTAACGATTTATGCATATCCCATTTCTGAAAAGAAATGTCTGTGACCGTATGTAAGAGTACCTGTGAACTAGTTTAACGTGGGTGATTTTGCATGCACGTGACAAAACTGCTACAGTGCCCTTCCGGTTTTATCAACAAAGCATCAAAAAAGATGGACGTAGGTTGAGGTGCAAATCCGGCTGTAGATACAGAGCGGGTTTGTATCCAACCGTTACGGCCTGGCTATGCACTTTACCTCTGAATTATGAAGCCGAGAGTGTTACTGATTCTCTGGGAAGTCTGCCGTCTTTTCTTGCTTTCGTGTATCGTTTTCTTCAGATGCCGTCCATTGACGTAATTCTAAGTAACTCTTCCTACAGTACGGAAGGCGGGCACAGCTCCGTGGGCAGGCTGAAGGCCGCGCGCTCTCCCTCTCGCCTGCCGCCCCACCCGCCCCCGGGCCCGTAGCCCCGCCTCGGCCTGCCCCTCGGGGGTGGGGGCGCGCGGGCGGCTCGGCCCAACGGCTGCCTCCCGACGTCCGTTGGCGCCCGCGCAGCCGGGGGCGGCCGCGGGGGCGAGGCGGGAGCAGGCGCGCGCGGCCGGGCTCTCGCCTGTGAGGACGGGAGAGGTCGGCGGGCGGCGGGAGCCGCTTTCTCGAAGCGGTTTGCTGGCCCGCCGCTCCCTGTTCTCCCTGGGCTTTTGCGGGCTGGTCTCCCTCGCTGTTTATTTGAATGTACAGCATTTGTAATGCAGTTTGTGTAAATGCCTCCATTGAAAAATTTGTCCTGACAAAGCAAAAGCTGGTCTGGTCATATTGTGAAGTGATAGAACCTTGGGGTTTTTTCCCTTCTACGTGTAAACTTGGATAGATTACTTGAGGACAAGATCAAAAATCTGTGATCCTTTTAGTCTTCATGTTTATTAGGTAAATATTTTGCCACTCTATGATAATGTGACGAAAGTCTCAAGGAACAATTCATTAACCTGCTTGAATTAATTGAAGAAAGGTAAAGACTGAAGCAATTTTCTCAACTTCAGAGATAACAAATCCTGATAAGGGGCAATGAAACTTAGTTTTAAAAAGAGTGGGAAAGACCCTGCGTTACTTGGGCGTTCCTCGAGGCAACGTACAGGTTCCTTTTGATGATGGATAAACGAGCAACTGCTAAATCATCTACCATTTTCACCTCGGATGCTGTTAAAGGACATAAGAGGAGGGATGGAACATTACAAGCTGCAAAACGGAATGTTTCCTTAGCATCTAAAATCAAAACTAAATTAATAAGTAAGTCCTGTTAAAATAAAACCGAAGACATTTACTGTACTTAGAATGTATGACTTCAAAAGGAATAGGAATTGTATTTAATGTGACTTGCTGAATTGCTGCCTGTTAAAAAAAAAAAATAATCTTGGTAATACACAGTGTCACTAGGGAGGAGAAAAAAATTTAAGTTCCTAAAACATTCTGTAACAGATATGAGTAGGCAGGTTTTCATTAGGACAATAGAAGGTATGTTTGTAATTTAAAGCTTTTTTCTTCCTGTTGTCAAAACTCACATTTACGCTCAAAACATTTGAACTCTTTAAGCTTTAAAATGTATATTTTGTTTATTAGAAATTTGGAAACATGTTTATGCCTGTGAAACTATCCATTTTTAAATGCTTGCTTCTTAAAATAACCTTATTCCAAAAAATCCAGACTAGAGTAGAATCCGTGCATGAAATAAACTTGAACATGAAGTTGACAGAGTAGTCATCAGAATGACAGCCAACAGAAACAGTTTTATATTAGAAAGTGTTAGGCTTTGCTATTGTTCTACCAAAACCTACAGATAAAAATGTTGCTATAGAGTGATAGTTCATGCAGAGAGGGCCTGGAATTGAAGCTATTGAAAATAATATTATCTTCTCTCCTTTAGATAACTCATCTATGTTTAAAATATCTTTAAAACAAAATAATAAAGCATTAGCTGTGGCTTTGAGTGTGGAGAAAGAAAATTCTCGGAAGCTAAAGAATGAGAAGATTTTTCTTCAGAAGGAAGTAGAAAAGCTGCAGCTTCATAATATCTTGCTTCATCAAAAACTAAACTGTTTGGTAGGCTGCAAATAATATCATTTAAACTGAGATCAGCTAAACCAAGCTTTTTTCTTTTTTGGAAACTTAATATTGCTTATTAAAATGCTGGTTTAAATTATACGTCTCAGATTTGTGAAGTTATATCATCTGATAGCATACTATTAATGTTTGATTTTTCTTTCATAGGATTTTTTTGTACTTACTATTTTGTCCATCAGTGTAGATGTCTTTCCATAGCTATTTTTGTGTCAGCTTCACCTTTATATTTAAAGGTATTGAGATGGTATTAAAAATCAGTTTGTGCTTAACTGAGTGTAAAAAAAAAACAACCAAACAAACAAAAATTACAACATAGATTCACCTTTTTATCTTGTCTTTTCTTAAGCCAGAAACCACTTAAAATATATTTTTTAAATTACTTTTTCTTTTACATGCAGAATAAAACTCTTCTGGAAATAGAAGCATTTTTGAATTATAACCTCTTAACTGCAATAGAAATAAGCAGTCTTTCTAAGGTAAGATGTTTTTTGAACTATTACTATATTGAACTGTTTTTCCAGGATAATATTTTCAAAGCATCTAAACGAGTGCAATGTTGAAATCATATATGCATTTTAAAACATTTACCCAAATTCCTTAAAACTGGGGATGAAACCCTAGTCTAGTGAAATCAATTAAATTTTGCTGTCACTTGCACTAAAAATTTATGATTTAATCTTGTTTACAAGGTATCTAAAAGTTAAATGTCAGTTAGCTGTGACGAAGTCATGTGGTTAAAAAAAAAAAGCATAGTACTTCAGTATATGGTATTCTTCACCAATGAGTGAGCTACTTGCCTGCCTTGCTTAGTGCTGCAATAAATACCTTGCATGTGGAAACTTTACGAGAAAACATAGTCCATGTTAGTCCTTGTGGCATGGCAAAATTACAGTTTTTTTTTTTTAAATATTATTGTTGTTGTCTGTTCTAAACAGTTGCATAGTGTTGCTCTATGCATCTATACATATAATGCACTTTGCATTACATTTAAAAAGTCTATACATTGCTTTGGGATGCAAGTAGGTTACAGATTTTGATAAGTTTTGCTACAAATATTTTTCTTTAAAATTATTGTGTGTGTTTGAATATCATATAGCTTTCATCAGTACTTCTATTTTTTCCCATTCATTGTTTTTTTTTTTCCTGTGGATATTTCCAATACTTAAAACATAAGAGGATATTCAACTGTTTCTACTTCCCTACTGTTCTTATTTTGAAAGAATTTTCAGAGTTCTCTTCCTCTGTCAGCTGGTCCAAGTAGCCCTACTGATGACCAATTCAAGAGTACATGTCAGTCTGCTCGGTAAGTGGTTATATTAAATGCGGACATTGATAAGTGTCTGGATTTTTTTACAACTAATCTTTGTATATTGTCCTAGACATTTTTGAGGTAATGAGAAACAATTTCCTGTCTAATTCAGAAATTACCTATTTGCAACTTGGGATTTAGAGAGAGAGATTGAGAGAGAGAGTGGTAGATGAAACTTGTGTTTGAATAACTTGGTGCTTTCTTCATGGGAACTCACCAGCAAAAAGCAGGATCCTCTATCATAAAAAATACATTTGCCCCTAAGATAGAACCAGATTTCATACTTGAGTTCATGATTTCTGTTTTTATACATTATTAAGGGAATGTTTTAAACAATGGATTGTTATGGCATAAAATGTAATAAAAATCTGCATAGTAAAACTTCCTCTTTTCAGATCTGTAGAACTGCCGGTGAAGCTTCCTTTAATTGCAACAGCTAATGGAAACCAGCAAGATAGGCCTTCTGTGTGTGAAATACCAAATTCTTACCAGGGTACTGCTAGTCTGTCAAAGGAAATGCATGCAGATCAAGTCAAGTGTGCATTATTATTGCCTTCTGGTACAAATAGTCAAAAGTTAATGGAAATAGACCCAGTGGAAACAACTGTTGAGAAAAATATATTTTTAAAAGGTATGATGTATTCCTGTGCGGGTGATTTATTTTTCAGAGCTATCTGAGAATTAGTATTTAGTAATTCATTACTTGATGTGCAATACAGAAGGTATAGTAAGATTCCAAAACTGTAATAAACTAATAAAAAATAGAATGCTCACCCATAAGTATAGATGTCCTGACAATCACTTGTAGAATAATGTTCGTTGAAAAAACACAGCTGAAATGTAACAAAATTAATGTGAACAGAATAAAACTTTGATAAGATAACCAAATAATAACTGAAGTAGTTATAGAAAAATACATTTTTATCCCCAATTTCAAAAGTCCAACTTTGGTAAAATATGAAATTAGTTCTAGTTAACTAAATTTTTAAGGACCAACCACAGAATGTGTGTATTCAGTAAAAAAATAAAAAAAAGCAGTTTGTAATTTTCCATGCTCCTGGTCCAACCTTCAGTAATCTTATTCTGATAACTATACTGTATTCTTTTTTCCCCAAGCTGCTGAAATTTTTCTCTTTGCAGAAAATCAATTGTGCCCAGAACAAACTTGCAGTAGTGCCTTCCTGACTCATGTCAAAAATACACAATCTTTAAGACAGTCTGAGGAGTTTACAAAACAATATAATGATAATTTGTTGCCATTCTGTGGAAATGTGACTGAAAGAAAGAAACGTGCAGCACTTCGTAAGTCAAAAACTCAACCTACTATAAAGGATTTTGATAAAACATGTAGCTCAAATCTGCCTCATCATGGTATCAAAAGTGGCAGCAACACCAATGACATGAATTTGCAGGAAAGTTCAAGTGACTTGCCTCGCATTATTCCTTCACCTCTTAAATTTAGCAATGAAAATAAGATAGATTTTAAGAAGCTGCTTTTTACTGACAAGATTACACCTGAAGAAACTCTTTATGATGCTGATATGGAGTTGACTGCCAGTGATGCAGGTGAACTACTCACAGTTACAGTGAAAGATAAAGATAAATTACACCAAAATAAAAATAGTAATGCCAATTCTGATAAAATTTTAGCAAATTTCAGAAAAGTAAGATATTCTAAGAAGGATAAAGAGAAAATTAAAAGCAAGACTGAAATCAGTTCAAATTTGTATGCAGAAGAAGGGCACACTAGGGCTGACAATACTGAAGTTTCAAAAACTACTGACTCACAACCTCAACTATTCCGAAGTCAGATGGAACAGCTACCTACAGGAAATTCTGTAGGGAAACAGAGTTTGCTAAATACCAGCAAATATTATCAAGCACAATATTGTCCAAGTAAAGCTGAAGATACTAGGAGGACATACCAGGTTAACTTAATGAGTCCAGGAAAACAGGAGACAAATACAGAAACTTTCTTAGAAAAGTTTGAAGACATGGAAGGCAAAATACAAAAAGCAGACTTAAACTCCTCTATTAACAAGACCCCACCAGAAGTTTATAATGCTGAAAATTTACCATTCCAAGATAACACTTCTAATGTATTGCCTTTACAGTGGGACTTTCTGCGTACAAATGAGAAACACAGCAGACCAAAACCAAACAGGAAAACCTTTCAAAACCCTTCTAAAATGAACATAGCAAAATACTGTAGAGAGGAAAATGGACAGTATGGAGAATATCTTTCAAAAAAGTCTCAAACAGAGATACACCAACATGACAGCAAGAGAAAACAAGACCAGAGGAATATTATAACGAGAAAATACAACAAAAAAATTAGTTACAGACAAAGTGGAGAAACTGAAAGTGACAGCATTCATACAATTACTCAGAAAGTACACCAAAAAAGTAGCAATTTATCACCAGGCGCATTAAAATGTACATTGGCAAAGGCTAGCCGGAAAGCATATATAACACCAAAAGAAAATCTTACACAGTTTTCACTTAGTAAAAATGAAGAATTAAAAAATAAGGATGCATTGCATACAGAGGCTATTTGTGGAAATAAAATAACTGAAACTCAGCAAAAGCAAGTAGCTTTAGTTACTCAGAATGGTGTAGCTATGAATACACCACAAGCTAAAGAACAAGTTGAGGATGATGCTAATACATTAAAGAAAGCAGATTCCTCATCAGTGGCACATAAAACCCCTCACATTAGTAACTCCCCTGATAATCAGGTAAAGCAGAAACAGAGGTTTGGTTCTGATAGTACTGAGACCAGACCAGAAAAAAGTTATTTCAGGCACATTGATCAGGGGGGGCAGAATATTTTGGATGAGCAGAAAGTCCCTCATGAGATGGATTCCTTTATGAGCAAGTTAAACCCTATGGTTCAAAAATCAGAATTTTTAAAATTCTTACCTGTCGAATGTTCTAAGAATATGCCATTAAATGTAGATAGCTTTCTCCAGGAAGGTCTTTCCAATGTGGAGCTCCCAGCTCTTGATAACCACAATGCTTCCATGAACTTCTCTATACTGAAAAACTCTGAAATCTGTGGGGAAAATGCTCATAATAAAGCACTGGATACTGGAAGAGCAGAAGAAAAAACAGATCATATTTCTAAAGAGACTTACAAAAAGACTCTGACACCTTGCCATGGTAAGTGTATGGGTGAGAAAAAAAATGGTATTTTGAATTAGGAAGTGCCTGAAATAGTGGTAAGGTATCTTCTCTTAACACTATTCTACTCTTATTGCTTGCTTAGAGTGGATAAAACAGGAGTGGAAAAAGGTAAGACTGAAAATCACTAAAATTATTCATATTCTATATGATATCTCAGTCACAATATCTTTAAGTGTGGTAACTAATATCCTTGTTACTTTTTAATATATTCCAAGATGACATTTATTTGGGCAGCTGTAAGTCGTCTACATTCTTGAGGAGCAATTATAGTTGGAGCATGTATTCATTTTTGAAAGAATGTGATGGAATCCAGAAAGTTGGGAATAGAAAAGGTACAATAGCTTGGGCTTTTATACAAGGGAAATAAGAGTGTGAACTACACTGTTCCCTTCATAAATGGAGAACATAGCTGGACTTAAAGATTTTGTTTGTATGTGTTTAGAAACACTGCAATTCAACAGCAATTCTGCGGTCTAAAAAAAAAGTACTTTGAGCAGGTTTCCTCTAATCTACCCATAAGCAAACTTTCACATGACAACCTCTTTGTTAAGTAAGATACATTAAGACAATAATCAAACTTCAGCGTAGTCTGGAAGATAGGTTTAGATTTTTCTGTCATACAGTGAAATTACTGTAAGGCAGCTAAAAGAATATGTGACTATCACATCTATGCTAGAGTTTAAATACGCTTTAAAATGGAGCTTTGAAGTTTTGTAGCATGAGTGGTCTATTTTGTAAATGTATTTATTCTCACCAAGTTTACTTCATTGTCTCTGAGAATGTCCCAACACCTAGACAGTTTCCTAGCACAAATTAATAGTTTGAATCCCAAACTATCAAGCACATACCGCCTTGTCTTCATTTAAATGCTAGGACACAATGGCAAAAAAAAAATCTCCTATTTTACAGCACCACAGAATAGGAATACTGGCAGAATTAGACTGTCGTATTAGTCCTGGTAATTTGCAGTTGCATCTTCTCATCTTTGATTCCTTCTTTGGAAGGTAGAAAAAGGATCTAATAATTTTATTAGCTTTAATGATAAATTAGTAAACCCTTGTGATCAGCAGTATCAAAGACTACCGACATTAAAAGCAAGCTAATTATTTGATCTTCACCCATTTAAGCATAGTTCAAAAACCAGTTCATTTTTCATCCTACATCCAAATCTGTGTCTTGAATTAAAAGAAAGCAAGGAAATGCCATCCTTTCTGATGATGCCAGCTCTTCTGATGACTACCTGAGGTGTACTTAGAAATATAACTTGAAAGTCTCCTGTAATGAAAGTCTCTATGTAGTTGCATCTGTGTGAACATAAATATTAACACTGAAAGCATCCAGCTTTCCTAGATAATGCAAACTCATAGATGTCTCAAAACTCTTACTTCTTAAAAAGAAGCTGACCTGATCTCTAACCTTAAGCTTTAGGAAAGCTCAGAATAACAGTTTACTTGCACTTTAGAACAAATCAAGATTGATTTGTGAGGCAGCCAAACTTTGGAGGTTTTTCATGATTGGAAAGCCCTCTCATATAAACCAAATGAGCATTGCTCTTCCTTAATGAACTCCTTGAAAAGACAACGTTTTTCTTTTGCCTTCATAAATCAGGAAGAACTTGCTGCAAGCAGCCCGAAGTCACCATAATGTCTCTCATAATTAGAAGTAGAGTTAGCAGAAATCCAATGAAGAAGCTCTGACTTTGACTCTGCTTAACACATTTCAGAGGACTATTGATGAAATGATCAGTCTTACCCACTGAGATATTTCACTTGATCTCAGCACAGAGTTCTACTATGGGGCAACAGTAATTCATAGAATCACAAAATCATAGAATCATTTAGGTTGGAAAAGACCTCTAAGACTGTCAAGTCCAACCATCAATAATGTCCACTAAACCATGCCCTGAAGTGCCTTGTCTACGTGCTTTTTGAATACCTCCAGGGATGGTGACTCAACCACTTCCCTGGGCAGACTGTTCCAATACCTGATAACCCTTTCAGTAAAGAAATTTTTCCTAATATCCAATCTAAACCTCCCCTGCTGTAACTTGAGGACAGTACCATCAGCTTGACCATCAGTTAAGAGTGTGTATGCTAGACTGTACAAGGCATTCAGATGCTATAATAAAGAAAGAAAACCTTCACTTTTTGGACAGGTAAGAAAATATACAGTGATATAATTTATTAGTCTCAAGAGAAGCGCAACAAAACCCTCATCATTTATCCCATATGTGTATGAATTTCCTCTATGAGATCAATAGCATCCGTTTGCTGCCACAGAAGATTTAAGGTAAAGCGTTCGAACTCAAGAAATGAAGATAGGAGAGTTTCAAATTCAGTTCCTTTGGAAAACTACATTCCAAACATTCTCATCTGGATGCAGTAAATCTAAAACTTGACGTGTATCAGTGAGGAATGTACACTCTTGGAAGAACTTTTAAGGAATACAGATGAAGAGTATTTCTTTCATCTTGGATTGCTGTCTGCATTAAATCTTAGTGCTTTTCAGAGGGACTATGATCTATAAATGGTTTAGAATTTTTTGAAATGTTGGCTAAGTAATAACTTCAATATTTCTCCCAGGTTATCAAAATATTTGTCTCCAAATTAAATATTGATTGTTTAGTCTGGTGTTCTGAATTGGTCTTAAAGGATTACAGAAAGCTGACACAAATAGTACATCTACCAAGGCTGGTTACTTTTTTATGGAGTATTCCTCTTGGACATGTTCAGTGGTTCAAACTAGGAGGCATTGTAAATACTTTGGTAGTACACAGTTTTGAAGATAAGGAGGCTCACTTAATCACCTTGCTGTGCTCATTTTATGCATGTATGCTCAAAGAGCAAGGGTAAAGTTGGAAAATGCAGTACTAGAGAACTCTTGTTCTTGTACAGGTTGAATCTTCAGATTATACAGCATGCCCTGCCCCTGCATTCAAGGTTATGAGCCGTGTACAGTTTTACTTTTTTAAATGCAATAACTCCTGGGAATCTTAAGCAGCTAGCTGCAAATTACAGTGCTTATAGGGCTTTCTTAAAATGTCCCAAGAGCCATGGCAGACCTCAGACAGCTCCAAATTTGTGTAGGTTGAAAGCTGCTGTAGTGTCATTTTCTTTGCTCATCTATCCCCCCCACCCCCTTTTTTTAGCATCTTTAGAGTGGGAGCAGTAGCCAAAGTACCTGAATTAAGAAATACTAATTAAAAATAAGTATGAATTGAAAGATTCAGAAAATATTTAAAATGGGGCATTTAAACTACTGTATTCACAGGGACTATGGCTTTGCAAGATCTGACAAATACCAGTATACGATCCCACACTTCCTTACCTAAATCCTCCAAAACCTTAGAAGAAAACTCAGCAGCACCATCTAGACGAGGAAGAACCAGTATTTGCTACAAAGAACCCAATCTAAACAGGTAGGTATATGTAAATTAGGGGGTTTGCTTGGGTTTTTTGAGTACATAACTATCCCCAGTAAAGATTTGCTATTAAAACCCCCAAATAAGAAGTTGCACTCTCTCTTTCATGAATCTCTTTTGCAAAGACACTTCAGTGTTGATATAAAACGTTTCCAGTTAGTGTGGCAGGATTTCCAAGTGCCACTTCAATTTCTCATTGAAGCAATGAGACTGAGGAGAAATAGGAGCTAAAAGGAATGGAGGAAGTGTTTTTTCACTTTACCGTTGGCTTTTCAGAAATATTTATGCCAGATAGCTTGTAAAAGAACTGCAAAGGAATTAGAGTTACGTTTTTCTTTTACTAATTTAATAGGATGCTAAAATGCTGTAATGTAATATTTACACATTCTCCTCTTTTACCCCACAATGATAAGGTTCTGTATTTCTGGAGAGATACAGTAACTAGTAACAGAAAAAAATGTGGATCTCACTCAAGATTTTAGATTACTGTTTCCTATTTATATTTTATTTTCAAGTGTACTGTCCTGAATAGATGCTGTTAAGCTTTTGGTTTAAGTAATTTTTGAGTTTTGTCTTATAGGAATAAGTTATGATTACTCACATATTAATATGGTAAACTAAACCCCCCCCACACATTAAAAGACTACTATTTTTAGCATTATTTTGGAAAATAGTAGTTATCTATGCCTTCCTATTTCAGACATATTTATTTTCCATAAATTTAATTTCTTTAGTGTATCAAGCTTTCATTGAGAGTATTTACCATTTGGGATTGTTACTATAATTACATCATTATTATAATTATAGTTACATAGGTGCTTCGTGATATTCATACATGATGTCTTTTATTTCTTTTGTTTACAGCAAATTAAGGCGTGGGGATCAGTTTACAGATACACAATTTCTGGATTCCCCAGTCTATAAAGTAAAAAATAAAAGAAGTTTTAAAAGTAAATCAAAATTTATTTGAAGAAGACAAGAGAACTGCCTTGATGAACAATACTTCTAAAATGGGTACAATTTAAAAAAAAAAAAAAAAAGAAAAATGTTTAGCAGTATAGAGTGCTTA
The DNA here is from genome assembly GCF_964188355.1 of Buteo buteo. NCBI lineage: Eukaryota > Metazoa > Chordata > Aves > Accipitriformes > Accipitridae > Buteo > Buteo buteo. The sequence continues at coordinate 23,262,830 of NC_134175.1, forward strand.
TTGTTCTTTGATTAGTAAAGGTCTTCCAAAGTGGAATTTCCTGGAAAGGAACCCCTATACAAAGGACACAGGATACTTTACTGAGGACGGCAAATACAGGTTAGGCTCCACTCGTGTTTTGCATTTCTGGTCAGTAATTTATAATCTGTTTAAAGGGTTTGCAGCACTTCTTAGTTTGTAAGAAAAGTGTACATTTTAACGAGAATTAAAAATAAATCACTTTGGGGAATTTTAATGTGAGTTGTTCATATTTACCATGAGTAGAACCATTTCTCAGTGCTGGCTGAACAGACACAAGCATCCCAAATTTTAATAAATCCACTGAAACAGATGGAGACAGTCTTTTTTTTTTTTGATAGCTGACTTTTGGATTTGACAGAATCATACTGAAATTTGAATGAGGAAGTCTCATTTTGAGGAATAATAGAGAGAATTCTAGTGTCCAGAGTATGCGCCAGAGGCAGCCAGAAAGAAAATAGCATTGCAATAGAAATTCAGTAGTAAATAGGATCCAGACAAATCAACACCTTGAGCTTCCAATTGAGAGAGTGTTAGTGTGACAACTAATACAACCGCATCATACCATTCAGCTATCGGGTTTTGTTCTGCTTCCCGTCTGGATTCTCATGAATCACTTCTGCATTCCATAATCCACTGTCAGCTGACAGTTTTCTGGTATTATCTGAATCGTAGATGCTGCCAGCTGCAGGCTATAGTTCACAGCCCACACAACTTTTACAGATTACATCGGATAAGTTCAGGTTCATTTTGCAACCAAGATAGCCGTAGCTCATTTTTAATGAGATACAAATAAGTTAACTTCTTTAGGTTATAGAAGGTGGTTCTTCACACAGTATGCAGTTACACTGAGGAATTCCTTACTACAGGAGTGGATGTTATTAGTTTACAAGGGCTTAAAAATTGATCAGACAAATTAATGGAAGAAAAATCTGTGAGGAATTACCAGAAACACTATTTCTGGCACAGGATGTCCCTGAATTGCAAATTGTTGAAGTCTGGAAGAGTATTCTGAAGAAGCCTTACTATGCATTTGACCAATCTGTATACTTTTTCCAAGGGCATTCACTGTTGAAACTTTCAGAGACCAGTTTTTTGGTTAGCTAGACCTTTGGTCTGATATGGTACAGATACTCTTAAATTTATAACATATTCTTAAAAATACCAAACCAAACTGTATGCTTTGTACTTCATTGTAGCTTCCATTGTAACCTGGGACGTTGATGGAGAAGATAGTCCTGGAAACTGTTTCTACACCTGTTAAAGACAAGAAGGTGATTGGGAGTAGTCAGCATTGATTTACAAAGGGGAAATCATGCTCTATTAACCTGATAGCCTTCTACAATGAGACAACTAGCTTGGTGGGTGAGGGGAGAGCAGTAGATGTTGTTTGTCTCAACTTTAGTAAGGCTTTTGACATTATCTCTGATAACATCCCACAGACAAGCTGACAAAGTATGTGTTAGATAAATGCACAGTGAGGTGGATTGAAAACTGGCTGAACTGCCAGTCCCCACAGGGTTGCGATCAGCAGCATACTGTCCAGTTGGAGGCAAAACCGTAGAGCTCCCTAGGGTTTTATACTGGGGGCTGTACTGTTTAACATCTTCATTAACAACTTATATGATGAGACAGAGTGCAGCCTACACAAATTTAGAGTTGATACAGAACTGGGAGGAGTGGCTGAAACACTGGATGGTTATGCTGCTATTCAGAGGGACCTGGACAGTCTGGAGAAATGGGCCAAGAGCAATCTCATGAAATTCAACAAGGGGAACCTACGTTGTTCTCCTGTAAGTTACCTGAATTTCAGCTGCATATTTTGACAGAAAAATGAGTCGTACACATTGAAATGGACTCCTGGATATAGCTTTCAGGTGTGTCCATTCTACATGTAAGTCTTGAACTAAAACCATAAACAGTAAGAGGCAAAAAAGCATTATTTACAAATATTTAAGTAATACCACAACTGCTTCCTGTTGGTTTTTTATGACAGTCTGTAGCCCCAAAGCAGCTTTCCCAGGATCCTGTAGAACAGTCCATGTATGAATTTGGAGTTAAATATGCCACTAGCGAGGTAGTTTACATAGGGGACCTTTATCCCCTAAACAGAGAGCTTGTCTGTCTGTGGTCACCAGTTCCAGAGACCATGCAAAGGTTGTAAATGTACAGCAATAAGGACGAGATGTTTTCATATAGAACCTCACAGGAAAAAAAAGTATTCCATCTGTATGAAAATTCTTCCAATATGAAACTGACCTCATCACCCAGGCAATGTGATCTGTATTGCAAAACAGAGCTGTCAAAATGATTATCTGAGAAGTTTCAGCAAACAGCCTTTTTCTTTTTGAAACGTGCTGTGTATGGCATTACATTAGCATGACTGTTACAAAGAGGTGCAGAAATGGTTGGGAAGATAGATTCTATCCTGATTCAATATTATTTAAAAAGGAATTGCACATACAATATTTTTATACCTTTTTTCTTCTATATTTTATGAAGTTTGTAACTAATTGGGATTTTTTTAAATTGAAATGTTCTTGCTAGCTTTCACTGTTTATCAACATCACCAGCTGTGTCATTAGAAGTGCAACAGAAGAATCTGTTACAACTTGTGTTCCCTGTGCTGGCACTGCAGCAGCAAAACACAGTGGTTCTTTGAGTGGTTGTCTCTCTCTATTGCCTGAAAGCTAGAAACAGAAGCCCATGCTTCATTTTCTCAGAAAAAAATAATCTTTTTGGAGATGGTCTTAATTATTTTTTCAGTGAAGGTCCTGTTGTTCCACACAGCCTCAGGTATTACCAGCTAGACTGCTATGGTGTTCCAAATAAAAGCATGCAATTTTCAATAAAAGTATAAGGCCTAGGGCTTTATGCCTTAGCTTCTTCCATTCCTTTTTGTGTAGATATCTTTCAAAGTAACAAAGGATAAAGAAAATGACCTGAAGATGTGCAGAAGTTATTTTAAGTAACTCTGAAATCATATTATTGTTGCTACTGCCTTTCTTTCCTTGCTTTCTCCATCCCTACTGGTTTTGTTGCTCGAATTGATGTTCTATATACAGGGAAAATTGACTTTGTTGTTTTCTAGGATGCAGTTCTTTTAATTGTTCTGCAAAATGGTTGCTTACTTTAGGTACTGCATAAATAATGTTACATTGCCTGTTGAATCTTCACTAAATGTGCTGCTTTTACCAGATTAGTTGATATATTAGAAGCTCTTGCCAGGAAAAAGTTGTAAAAACAGCTGATGACATTTGAGATAAAAATTAATCTGTAGCTGTCACAGGGATTAAGATTATTTTGCTAAGGATAAGGTACTTTGAACTTTTTATAGCTTCATGTTTATTCAATCTGGTTTTTTTTTTTTTACATTTAGTATTTTAGTTTACCACTCATAGAGATTTCGATTGTTTTAAAATTTGTAGGAAAATTGATCCTATATATTTAGATTAAACAGGAAGAGGAAAATATTTATGATTCTGTAAACCCTTGCTTGCCCAAGTACCCCTTACAAATGGTTATATATACCTGGAAGTTACTGCCGATCATTTTGCGAGGGCCCATTCATGCAAAGTTCCCGTTGGGCTCACGATCACTACCTTGCTGGATTTTATCACAGTTTAAAATTACCTTTGGAGCTTTTATCGTCAGAACGCAACAACAGTTCGCGTTGCTACTGTTGCCACTGTGCTCTGGAGGAACGTGTACGTCCTTTGAGAAAGCGTGAGGCACGTCTTAGTGTTTGAAGGTACCTTAAAAGGATCCCGTAAAAAAATCGCGGTTAGCTCTGAATGTCAAGAACGACTGACCTGTAGCTGTCGGGGCTCCGCCGCGCAGCTCCCGGCGGCGGGGCGCGGTGCTCGGCACCGCCGGACGCGGCTGCCCCCGTGGGCTCCCCCGAGCTCCCCGCCCGCCGCCGCCGCCGTGTCCGCCCCGCTGCGGCGCTGCCCCGCCCCCGCCCGCTAAGGGCTCTCCAGCTGCGGCTGCTGCGGCGGCTGCCGGGGATTTCCTGCAGCGGCTGGTTACGGGGCTGGGGTACAATGTCTCTGCAAGGGGCGGCGGGGACTGAGGAGCTGATTTTCTATGTGAATGGGAGGAAGGTAAGTGTTGCCCGGGAAGAGTGTGGAGAAAGGGGGGCTGCTGTTCCAGAAGTAACCGCGAAGGCTGTTTGGTTTCCTTTCTTCCTCATGGGAGTGTAACCGAATCCTCACACGAGCCTTCAGATGCGTTCCTTCCCATCTCCTCTGTGCTGCGTAAGAAGCCAATCAGCCTCCAAGTGTTACTTTAGTTAGCTAACACTTTTCTGCGTACAGCAAGTGCTGTTGGAAGGGGAGAAGCAGCAGAAGAGGACAAACATGATTACAACATCCCAGTTTAGTTAGCTCTGCTGCGTTTGGGGAGAAAAAAAAAACACATCAAAGTGAAGCGGACTTTCAGCTGGGTATCAAATCTGGCTGGTGAGCAACTCGTTTTTCATTTGTATGTGCCTGGCTTCTCATCTTTGGTGGTATCAGAGAAGAGGTATCAGGTGGCATCAGATCTTTAGAGGCACAACGGAAATTCAGCAAGACTCAGGTGCCAAAATACGGACTATTGGCCAACATAAAGATAGTATTGCAAGAACAAAATTAAACTGGTTGATTCGATGCAACTGGAAGGAACTAGCTGATTCTAAGCAACAGAATAAGAAATACTGTAATTGATCAAGAATGTAGGTATTTCTGTTGCTCTCTGTTGTTAGTCCATTACAGCAAGGGAAAGTTTACATAAATAAAGCTAGAAGAAAACTGGTTCCTGCTGATAGCCTTACAGGCTTTCTCTAGTGTTCATTCCAGTAGGTTGCAGTGCCAGGGAGACTCTAAAATCTGCAAATCATTAATTCTTTATGCTATGTTGCCTCTGTTGTAGCAAAGTTCTGCTGTGTTTTTATTTCTAGCGTGGCTGACAATAAATACCCTTTCACTGAGCAGCAGTTATTTTTAGTAGTTGCAAGGTGCCCTGGGACTTCTTTCCTGGAAACCTATCTGCCCGAGAGGGAATTTCCAGAAGGAGCCCAAACTGCTCTGTGATCTTTGGCAATTAGTGTAGTTCTATGAGAGGGAACCAGAGAAAGATTCTCTTCTGGCTTTGTGGGAATGTAGTCTCTGCCCTGAATTTTGAAAAGACTTGGTTTTTCATTTAAACCTTGTTTTTCATTTCTTACTGCAGATAGTAGAGAAAAATGCTAATCCTGAACAAATGCTGTTGTCTTATCTGCGAAAGAGACGTATCCTTTTCTTGTTTGTTCCCTTAGGTCACTCATTTGAAAGCCTTATTCGAGCAAAATTCTCATAAATCATAATTAAAAGGTGATTTACCTGGTTAAGGAAGTTGTGACTCCCTTAAGATAAAACAACCATAATAAATGATGTGTCTTTCTTAAGCCAAATACTCTTCTGTGAGCTGCTGTATTTTTAGCCTAGTTTCCTATGCCATGTATGTATGTATCCGTGTTCCTCCCCTCTCCCCCCATAAAGAAACCTGAGAAACTTTTGGCCAGTATACATAAAGCTTGACAGAATAGGAGTCTCCAAGTTTTGTAGAAGTCTCTCTCCCAGGAAAGGGGAGATCTTGTGATGAGACCCTGAGTCTGCTGGAATTTTGAGGTAATCTATGTTTTCTTATGATAAGAACTCCAAACAGATCTCTAAACTCAAAACCCAGGTTTAATAGTAAGTAAATATGAACAAGTATGTTCTTAAAACAAAAAAATTAAGTTAGTTAGACAAGACAGAAGTTGCAAGAGCTAGAACTCTCACGCTGCCAATTTTGTCTTTGCAGACAAGGTTCTTTCCTCCTGTCTTGGTTTCAGTCCACAGCTCAGTGGCTTTCTGGGTTGCTACAAATTGTGCAGTGCTTGCTCTGATCTTTTGCTGTCTTTCTCTTCACCATTTCAGACACTTGACCGTGTGTCTGCTCTCAACTGTTCTTAGGTGGTTTGCAAAATCTGCTGCGCCACAAGCTTATTCCCAGTGTTTATGAAGCTGTTGCATAATATTCTGAACACGTGTGTAGGGACTCACAGCTGGGAGCAGGAAGCAGATGTGGGGAAGAGCAGAATCTCCCTTTTTGCAGCTTCCTACACTGTCTCACAAAACATACCCTCAGAGGGCAAGTGATGTACTGCATACTATAGAATTCACACAGGAGAGTTTACATTTGTGTCAGAGGAAAACTTAAGTCGAAACACGTTTGTTACTGGTCAGTCATAAGGGGGAGTCTGGAGCAGAATAGGTTGCTGTAGTTATGGTGGTCATGAAATTATTCTTCAGTAATTTGAACAACTTCAGACTCTATCGGGTTATAAAAAGTAGAATCATAGAATCATTTAGATTGGAAGAGACTCTTAAGATCGAGTCCAACCATTAACCTGACACTGCCAAGTCCACCACGAAACCATGTCCCCAAGTGCCACATCTACATGTCTTTTAAACACGTGCAGGAATGGTGACTCAACCCCTGGGCAGCCTGTTCCAGTGCTTGATAACACTTTCAGTGAAGAAATTTTTCCTAATAACCAATCCAAACCTCCCCTTTCATGACTTGAGGCCATTTCCTCTTGTCCTATCACTTGCTACTTGGGAGAAGAGACCAAGACCCACCAAGTAGCTCACTACCAGCCCTACCACAAGAGTTGTACTTCATTGTTAAAGTGCATTGGTGAGTGAGATAATCTAATTCTGTACTGACTTGTTCTGACATCTTGAAAAATCATTTAATCTTTCTGTATCATTGTACCCTGCTTATAAAATGAAGATGAGATTAACTTTTTTTCAGGAGCTAGTTGGTTTCACTGTGCAGTTTAAATGTCAACCTGTAGTATTCCTGCCCTCTGTTGCTTAGATATGTATGGCGGTGTGCTATTCCCCGAGATGTACCTGCCCAGCTGTGTCTCAGACCACTTTGTTAGCCAGTTACAGGAACTGATCCTTTTCACAGCAAGCCTCCACATATAATTGAGTTAACATAGCTGGGGGACAGCTAACTTTGGTAAAGAGACAAAAAATAATGTCAGGAAACAAAAATACAGGACAGAAATATCTTAAGCTGATGCTGCTAAACTCTTAATAATATGAAATGGTTGCCTAAGTGAGCATGAAGAACTGTAGCATCTTCCAGTAATGTGTTTTATAATTGCAAGGTGCAGTATAATACCTCTCTGAACATCCTGTCATCCTTTTTTTGAGGCTAAATGCCATAGAATTGGCACATTAGACCACTGTTTATAACTGGAAGCCCCATTGTAAATTAACAAGTAAATAGTGCATGAAGGGAAGAAACTGTAGCTTAAAATGTATTTGCTTTATCTGACAGGTTAGTATGTCTGTGAAAGGGCTCTCAGTAAAGCACTTTATAGTGGAAAAAGTTGTAGAGCTTAATTAAATAAGACCTTAAAGCGATACATGCATCTCAAAGCTTTACTGCAAGTGAAGAATGCTAACCGTCACATTGACAAACATTTTTTTCTTTTGATGACGTGGTGTGAAAAGGAGACGGCCTGTATACCTTCCATCATTCCTGGCTCCTGGTAGACAATTCTCTTCTTGCACCTTGTGCCAGCTGTGGAGTTCCTCAGACCTCTCTGTGTACTAATTACACTCATTAGGCCAGCAGAAAACTAATCCAGGAAAAACAGAGACTTTCAGTTGGATTAGGGAGTCAGTCACTAGTTAGTCAGCTCATCATTAGGTCATGGAAGGGATTGGTAAGAAAAAGACTTGATGCAAGAGGTCTTGGGTTCTGGAGCAGGTAACATTGGGAAGAGGGGGAAGAAATGGGGAATAAGTCATCTTCCTTTTGGTTGCTGTAGAACATTAAATTAGCTGTTTGTCGAGTCACAGCTTCAGATTGGTCACTGTTCCAGATTCATAGAAATGAGCACTTCTCTCATAAGTGTGATCTTTCAGATGAGGTGCAAGGTTAATATCTGGACTATAAATGGGCCTTCTGGGAAAAACTGAGATATTAATTTTAGTGTTCCACTGGAACTTCAGATATGTAGCTATTTTGCCCATTACACGTTTCTTCCTTTCATATTTTCACTTGGAAAACTATTTTTCACTTCCTCTTTCTGTCCCAACTTACTCCTCTTCCAAAAGAAGGTCAGAATCAAGCTTTCTGTTTTCTTGGGAACAGGATTTTGGTCATGTCGTTCCTTAGGTTCAATCTTATTTTCACTGAAAATTTTAATCCAACATAGAAAGGAGTCTGATACATATGCTGTCTTACCAAACTGATTCTGTGTTCCTTAGCAGTTTAGGAAAAAAGGTGTCCTCAAGCATTTGAGCAGAACAAGGACCAAAATGAAACCTGATAATTTTTTTTTCCCTAATAACAGTATTTTCAGTCCGTCTTACAGGAACTAAGTATGGCTGTGGAGGAGGTGGTTGTGGTGCCTGCACAGTGATGATATCAACTTATGAGCCAGCTTCGAAGAAGATACGGTATTCTTAAATTTTGAAAATTTTGAAAAACACATAGAATTTTACGACTGTGGATACCATTTCCAGATATGAAACTGTAAAAACAAAGTTGTGAAATCTGTACTTAATAGTAAAAGAATCCAAAGGAAGGATCACTTTAATCCAAAAGAGAACACTGTAAAAAAATAGTGTTAATTCAGCTATGTAGTACATTTGCTGAAATACTATGCTCAAATGCTTAATTTGCTCATATATGCTGACAGCTCCTTTGAGGAGTTTTCTCTTTAGGAGGCATACATTTAATACCCTTTGTATTGACCACTGGAATATGGTGCCTACCTGCAGCTCTGTCATATGACTGATGGGAAGATAGCGCAGGCAGAAGTTTGAGTCTTACCATCCCTTTAATACTGAACTCCCTCCCTACACCCCACCCACAAAAAGGAGGACATTGAAACTCAAAACCTGAGTTTCATCAAGCTAAAAACTGGAATAAATTACTTTTAAATTGAGAAAACCCTAGTCAAATTGTTAAATGGTAACATGTCATTGTCAACTGAATATTTTTTTTAAGGTGGGGAAAAGGTCAAAATGTCCCAGTTGTTCCTTTTGACAATTGCATTACATTGGAATGAAATGCAAATGAAAATGCTTAAAGTTATTGTAAGAGTTGAAATTAAAACAGTCAGAATGACACTTGAAAAGAAACATTTCAACTATAGTAAAACAAAATATTTTATTGCTAATGATGAAAAGCTTTGAAGAATTTTCATCTTGGTATGTTGTTCCTATTTAGAATGATATTTATTTTACATGAGAATTTCCTCTGGGTCAGAAATTTGATTATAAATTTGCAGCAGCAATTCTTTACTTCCTTCAAACGACTACACCAACCCTCCCTTCCCCATCTTCCTCCTCCAAAATACGCTTGACAGGTTCCTTGTGGGCACGAGAGATAAGAGGTCAATTGGAAAAGACTGAAGTATCAAGGAAGATATGAATTCTACAGAACTGTCTTCATAGATACTTTTTTTTTTTACTGGGGACAAGAGACACGGCTAATAAGTGATCCCTTCCTTAAAGCTTATTCTCTTCTCATTCCAAATGTTGATAGTGACTGTTTTGTAAATATAAGCTATGTCTTGATTGACAGCTAAATAATATTCATGCATCTTTATTATAATAAAATAATATTCATGTTCTTTTTCTCCTTTATGTTCCAAAGACATTATTCAGCAAATGCATGTTTGCTTCCCATTTGCTCTTTGTATGGTGCAGCAGTGACCACAGTAGAAGGTGTTGGAAGTACAAAAACCAGGGTTCATCCAGTTCAGGTGAGAGTACAGTATCACTGTGTAAGAGGATTACTCATTTCTTCCTTTGTATAGACTGGCTTGAGTGGCAGTGCTTTTAGGACATGGGAATTCCATATGACGATTATTCTCCCTGCTAAATGATAACAGAAGACAACACAAGTTTCTGATGGTTGGTTGATCAAGGCTGTTGAGATATGGCTCATGATGGATCTTGCTTTAATACTAACAGCCTGAGCAAATAGTTGATATGTAAGTATTGTTGGAGTGGATCAGGCTTGTGCTCTATTTGGGCTAATGGTGCATCTTGAACAATACCCCTTTAGCTGATGTTCTAGTATAAAGGCAAAAAAGACAGAAGCCCACTGAAGGTTAATTAGCTTCCTTAGTAAGATGTGGCCGGGCATCACACCCAAAATAATTATTCTTATTTGAGGTTGCTTAAATTGTTTTGCTTAAAAAGTCTGATTTACTATGAAGACAACATTTGGTATGGTGTCTCCTGTTTAAGAGAGAGTTCATTAGAATGGTGATGTACACTGGAAGGAGTGCTATTTGTGGTGTTTCTTTTCAGGAAAGGCTTGCCAAGTGCCATGGTTCCCAGTGTGGTTTCTGCACCCCTGGAATGGTGATGTCCATATACACTTTGCTAAGAAACCACCCAGAACCAACATCAGAGCAGATGATTGCAGCTCTGGCTGGTAAATATTGCCACTTTTTCATTTGTAGGTATGTCCTTGAACCATTTTCTTCAGGTATTTGTGTATGTGAGTGCATGTCTGTGTGAGTACACGTGTATGCGTGTATGTATGTACTCTACACAAATTGTGCTTCCCAGCAGAGTTGCTACTGCATACAGACCTTGTATTCTCTGTCATTCTTTTCTCCTGGAAAATGAAGCATGCAGCTGTGAATTTTTTCAGGGACAGGTGTTGAAAACATCCCCATATATGTCTTTTGGAGTGCTTTAAATCAGGTGTGCAAAAATGTTGTCCTACTGGAGAAGTAGCTGCATCTGAATGTCTCTGAGATCCCATTACATCTGGAGTTGAGAATCTCAGAAGCCTCATGGGAGACCCCCTTTGTGGTAGGAATAAACCAGTTAAATACGGCAGAGAGATGCAAACCATCTTCACTAAGGGAAAGTGTGAGCATTTATTGCATGTAAAATAGCCTTCTGTCGTCTGTTGTGCTCTAGAGTCACTGTGGAGCCAAAGGCATTTCCTGTTACTATGAGGTGAATTTAGATGAAGGTGTGATGTTAACCTCCTTCACTATTAGAAATAAGTCAGGAGGAAGGAGAAAAACATTTTGAGTGGGTGAAGAATATTGTACAATCTCTATCTTCATACTCCCCTTGAAATAATAGTCTTTTTCCTCAGGAGCTGCAGGGTCCTAAGTCTTGTGACACTGATCTTTTTTGTTTTTCAGAGAGCAAACACTTCTCCTTGAGCTTCAAAAACACAAACCTCATATAAAGATGTGACACTTTAAAGCTATATGCTTTAGAACAAAGCTTTTTCTTACTCATTTCCTTTTTTCAGGGAACTTGTGCCGCTGTACTGGATATAGGCCAATCCTAGATGCCTGTAAAACCTTCTGTAAGGTAAGTAGTGATGATAAGAATACTAGATTGTGCCCATTAGTGTATATATGTATACAAACCATCAAGATTTTCATTAAGATCATCTCTTCCCTCTGTTAAAAGATGTAGATCCTAGTAAGGTGTATAGTGGCCTAACCCATTACAAAAATTGGTTAATACAAATGAACTTGGTGTCTAGCCTGGATTATGAAGAGTAATCTGAAGTAACTCCGTGTGTTTTACTCTGGGTCAGTACCAGCATAAATCAAAGCAGAATTTGGATCAATATTCTTAGTAATTTATCACGTAATGCAATATGTCAGAAACCTACGGTGAAAGAAATGGGAGAGTGAACAGTGAGTAAAAGAACTAATACAGACCATCTATGTGTGCTTTCACAAGGTCAACTGAATTTCAAATAGTATGAATTATTTTGCATTAAGGACATCTGATGATTTTAAGTTATTTTTTTAATATCACTTCTTTAATACATAACCCTTCCAATTTAGCTTGTTATTAAACTTCATCTACAACTTCATTGAAATATAAAGAGACACTCTTACTGGCTTAAGTAGGCTTTAACTCATTGCCATTCTGGGTAATATTTCACTAATGGAATATTCCTACTTTAGGAATCTGTTTGTTGTCAAAGGAAAGCAAATGGAAAGTGTTGCCTGGATCAGGAAGATGATTTGTTTGACAAGGAAGAGAAGGTAGGGTTTTAAGTATTTTACCTGTCCTATTTAGGTATAAAACTTATAGAAAAAATATTGCATGGCTTTTTTCTTGTAATTAAAGTAAATGCAGTATACTCTGCCACTTTTATCCTCCACCTTATTCACCTTACATAATATTATTTGTAAAATAAGATATTTTATTATTCCTCGCAAGAAATTTGGAGATATTTCTAAAAATTAAGGATTCTTTGCGTACATTTGTATGAGGAGGTGATGAGGTGGCAGGTAGTTGGTATAAGGTAGTTTGGATCTCCAGAGCTGAGATTTGAGCAGTTCGTCAAGTTCAGGAATAGTCTCAGCTCGACTCATACAGTGATCATCACATTGTGCAAGAAATCGGGGTATATGTGAAACTGTCTTAAATCAATGATCAGTGATGATCTGAATGTAACCACTGATCTCTTAGGAATCTAACTGCTGACTTGAGTCTGAAGAACTGATACACTCTTAAAAATCAGAGTTATGATTGTAATTTTAAATGAAACCTCTTATCCATATGAATATTTGACCAGCTACTTTCTTACAGTAGGACTACAGGAAGCCTGTACTTAGTCTTTCAGTTGCTTGCGTCTACACTGTCATTTGTGTTAGCAGTGAACTTTAAGAAATTGTTACGAACACTTCCTTCACCTCAGCAGCTCCAAATGATGCATGGTAATTTAGCACCAAATCCAAATGATAATGGAATTACTAAGTTTCTACTGACCTCAGTGGGACCCTCATGGTTTGTTTATGGTTTTGCTTTTTTTTTTTTTTTTTTTAATTGAATTAATGATGAGAGAAAATTCTTTGTCTTTGCTTGTTTTCTTTCTTTTTAAGGTTTCCACCAGACTATTTTCAACAGATGAATTCCAGCCCTTAGATCCCACCCAGGAGCTTATATTTCCTCCAGAACTAATGGTAATTTTTCCTGCTTACAGACTATTCTTTAGCTCTGTCTTTTCCTTAGTAGTCCATAGTTCAGAACTCATTCTGAAGTCTGCTTAGCAGTAATTCATCAGAAGAAATGTCATAACATTTTAATATAAATCCAAAATCATATTCCTTTTTATTTTTCCAGTGAGCTTATTGAATATTCACATACAAAAAAATAATCATACTGGGAAAATGAAGTTGCAGAGTTAAGTATTAGGTGACAGGACAAAGTAATCTAAACTGGGTTTTCAGTGCAGTACCTGAAGACACAAGTGCTTCTCAGCAACCTGAATGGCAAACACCTTTTAACATTGGCAAACCAATGCATTTTCCCCATTTTGTGGCTTAATAGTTTTGTTGTCTTTTCAAGTGTTAGCCTCAGATAGCGACCCAGACCAGGGAGTGTTTAGCCCAAGTGATTAAAGTATGACAAAGATATAAGCAGCTGAACTAAGGGCACTGGAATGGAAAGTGTCAGGCATCCTTAATTATTGACAGCAGTACTTGCCCTATAAAAACTGAAAGCTGTTTGCTTTACATTATTGTCCATCTACAGATTCAAAGCCAAATTCTCTGTAACTAGCTGGCTGGTTATGGAGAAACGTTGATAGCTGTGGGACAGGGGTTCTTGACTGTGTATTTATACCACTACTAGTTCACAAGTTATTTCCAAGTGATCAATGAACAGTGCTAGAACAGCCAGAGACATGCATACGCATGCTTAATCTAGAAAGGGAGGCTGCTGCCAGTGTCATTGGTGACCTCCAAGCAAGCTAAGCGTGCAAACACCTCACTAAGTATTTTTTATCACTTTTCCAATAATTTCAGCGATTGCAGGATCTATTCCTACGTATTTTGCTTGGGTGCTATTTCTTATCAATCAATCTGTTTATTAGCTCATTGGAATTAATTGAAGACGTTTCACCGATGCAGTTTGGAAATTCACCACTGTGCAAAGAGCCAGCATAACAGTCCCATTTCTGTCCAATTTTGAAGGATTAAGTAGAACTACCATTGTTTAAGAACTTCTTTTGACTTTCAGTCTAGTGTCTATTAGACCTTGCACCTGTCTATATGTCTAAATATTTAAACCTCCCTTATTTCCCCATCAGAGAATGTCTGAAAATCAACCAAAAAGAACTCTGTTTTTTCATGGGGAGCGAATGACATGGATTTCTCCTGTAAGCTTAGATGAATTACTGGATCTGAAGGCTGCCCACCCCAAAGCACCTCTTGTGGTTGGGAACACCAGCGTGGGTATGTATACAATCAGAATGGCTCTTGTTGCCATAGTTCCAGTGTGCATGGGAGGAGTGGGGCTACATTTATCATTCCTTTTGCATTTTCGTCCTTAAGCTTACTCTCTGCTATGTTGGAGTTGTCATTATGGAAAGTGTCTTTTGTCTAAATCTATTCCTATCTGGTAGGACCTGAGATGAAATTTAGAGGCGTGTTCCATCCAATTGTTATTGCTCCTGCAAGGATCCCAGATCTGAATGTGGTGAAACGCATGGATGACGGTCAGTAGACTTTACTTTGTTCAGACATAGGAGATTCTTCTGCAGTAAGGGATGCTGCTGCATTCCATGGTGCTGAAGGTGTGAAGTGCTATGCAACTCATTCCTAAGCATGCTTGGTTCTTTCCCAGGTCAAGATGGCTTTGGCTACCGTCCCAGCATATGGTACAGTTTTGTCTTCATGACACAGTGCAGTACTGACCAGCAATATTATCTTGGGCCCCATGAGTCATAATAGTGCAAAGGAATTATTCTGTTAATACTGATTCTGGTGCTAAGTCATGCAATATTTGCTTTGTGATCTCTGTACCATGCTATGGTGTATAGCAGAGAGAGACCCATACAGAACCACAGAGAGAGCTGGCAACATTGTATGCTAGTTCTACATTACAAAAAAGGCTGTGATTAAACTGGCATAGCTAATATGCATTAACTAATATTGTTCTCAATCATAAGAGCATTAATTATTATAGATTAAAAATTTTATACCTCAATTTATATATTTAAGGTAAGCACAGAGATTTTTTTAGACAAATTTAGACTAGGTTTTAGTTTTTAAATAAATTCTATTGAAATTAGAAATAACAACTAGAAATAGATTTAAACTTACTATGATAGCCTAAATTAATTAAAGATAAATTACGTTGTGCAAGTTTACTGCCAAAGTTTTAAGAAAAGTCAAGCCCTATATCTGATGAAAATTACTTGCTATATGCCTGAAGCCACTTTTTTGAAGTGGTATACTGTATTTGGCAGTTCTGTTATTCCATTTAGAATACCTTTTCATTTCAGATCAGTCATCCAGTTCTAGTCAATGACTAGCTTGTTCTTAGCTGACAAGTAGCTGGGAATTGAAAAGAAGCAGGGAGAATGTTTACTGCTTTTTTTTTAATCTGTAAATAAAACCTAGTTATGAGAAGGTAAGACTTACTAGTTCTAAAACAAGAGATACACAGTTTAGTTTGCCAGCCAGAAATAGTATTTCCTCTCTTTAATCAGATTTAAATGCAAAACATGTTTTGATTAAATTTTTGTTTCAAACACACAAAATTAAATATTGCTTTACTTGGTTAATGAAAAGCCATTTAAAAATTATGTATATTTTGATCTATATTTTTATTGAATTCCAGTGTTCATTCAAAACATTCATAGCTTACTTAAAGTCTATTAATAATTTTGAATAGAAAGGCACTGTTTACCATTTTATAATATTGAAATTTTTTAAAAGTATGATCTTAAAAAAAATTTATAGCTACTAAAATAAATGCATATGGTTATAGATTGTCTTTCTAGTGAGAAAAAGAATACTATATTCAGCGTTAGGACTGTTTGGTTTTTTTTCAATTGCTACCTGTCCATACCTGAGGAGAATAACTAGAATGTACACATATGCGAAGAAAGATCGAATTATGATGAAAATCATGTTTAAAAATAGGAAGAGCCTGTTGAAAGCATTTTGAAGCTGACTCATCTTTGGGTGAAACATCACCTAAACATTTACTCAGTCAAAGTTGCTGCAAGGGAAGAAGTTGGAATGGGCAGCTGGAAGCAGAGAATGGATTTCCCTTTTAGTAGAAGTGGTGTGCTATTAGCTCAATTTCATCACTTGATGAAATTTTAGCCTCAGTCTTCTGAAATCAAAGGTCACAGTGCCTTTAATATGCAAAGGCTCCTCCTCTTATATCTGCCTGTATTCCACATGATCAGTCCTAGCTCTACAGTCTGAACATAGTTTAAAACCCAAGCAATAAAGCAATGCACACATTACACTTCCATAATCTTTTGGTTACAGGATTAACTCTGGGAGCTGCCTGCAGCCTTTCTCTAGTGAAAGACATCTTGACAAATGCAATCTCAGAGTACCCTGAAGAGAAGACAAAGGTTTTCTGTGCTGTCTTGCAGCAATTAAGAACTCTGGGTGGAGAACAGATAAGAAATGTTGCTGTATGTTGTGCTTACTTGCAATAACAATTGTAACAAATTGTAAGAAATGTGAAATTGCTCCTGACCACATGTAAAATTTACATTTTTAATTCTGCTTTTAGCAGTGAGTTTTCTATTAATACATCTTTTTTGAGCTGTCAATATGTATAAATTTATAAAGAGTCTGCATGTTATATTGCCATCTAACATAAAAATGTGAAGGTGATGGAGAAAGGTGACATAAATTTCTGTTTTTGAAGTCATTAGGTGGAAACATCATAAGTAGAAAATCAACCTCAGACTTGAATCCAGTTCTGGCAGCCAGCAACTGTATGCTCAATCTGGCTTCAAGAGGTAAGAGGAGATAGCCTGTCTGTAGTAGTGCCAGAGGTACAGGATCTTATTGTATGGGGAGACGGGAAGTAGCAACAGGTGAGCATTTGTTAAGGAACCCTTTTCCCCACTGTCATACAAGATCACATCAGCAAGAGAAGCAATTTGCAAAAGAAGAACACGTCAAAGATTACCATGTCAAGAGTAAGCATTCAGACCAACCAGATCACATGTACTTCTGTGGGCCGTGAGTTACTATAAGCACTCACAATTTCAGTGGCTGTATACTACCTCCCCACCTCCCTGGTAGTTTTTTTCTGTAACTGATGCTTTGCCCTGTTTTTAAAATCACCCTCTGGCCCTGAGAACTCTGGCTTCTTGTTCTTCACAGGTACTTACTTCTGATACAGGAGCCACTAGTTCAGCACCTTTTTCCATGCCCATTTCCTCAGTTTTCTTCCATCACTGTGTGTATACTGCACTCTACCTGCTCCTTTTCTTGTGCACTACCTTACTATTGGAAGGGTGATGAAATTATTGGTAAACATGAGCTATGTGGTGGCCTGGAATTGCATGCTCTCCCTTCTAGCTGGCTTATGTCCTTTTTGCCCTTGATCCACACAGACTTCATGTTGCTATTTCAGACTGTGTAATGCTCCACTCAACACCCTGAAATACATGTTCTTTAAGGTGTTGTTTCTGAGCCAGGATTTCTTGGAACAGATACACAAAAACTTACACTGTGTGATTTCCATGACTTCTTCCTGTATAGTTTGGCATTGAGAGGAAAAATAGCTGTTAGAATGTTGTTCTCACAAGTGAAAGTACAAGCATTTGCATCTTCTTATCAACAATTCTAATGATGTGCTGTTGCGGTTTAACCCCAGCCAGCAACTAAGCACCATGCAGCCACTCGCTCACTCCTCCTCCCCACCTACCCCTGCAGTAGGATGGGAAGAAGAATCAAAAACAAGTAAAACTCCTGGGTTGAGATAAGAACAGTTTAATAATTGAAATAAAAAATAAAATATACTACTACTGCTACTAGTAATGAAAAAGAAGATAACAAAAAGAGGGTGAAATATAACCCAAGAAAGACAAGTGATGCACAATGCAATTGCTCACCACCCGCTGATCAATGTTCAGCCAGTCCCCGAGCAGCAATCTGCCCCTCCCAGCCAACTTCCCCCAGTTTATATACTGGACATGATGTCATATGGTATGCAGTATCCCTTTGGCCAGTTTGGGTCAGCTGCCCTGGCTGTGTCCCCTCCCAACTTCTTGTGCCCCTCCAGCCTTCTTGCTGGCTGGGCATGAGAAGCTGAAAAATCCTTGACTTAGTCTAAACACTACTTAGCACACTGATGTTTTCAGTTGCTGCTATCAATATTATTCTCATCCTAAATCCAAAACACAACATTATACCAGCTACTAGGAAGAAAATAAACTCTACCCCAGCCAAAACCAGGATATGTGCCTACTTATTTGAGTGATGAAAAGGATCACTGATGGCTATCTCTTTCTGTTAACCTGGCAGAACATTACTGCTGGGTGAGGCTTTTAGGCATTTAAGAGGCTTTAACATATTTCTTTACCAAATGGTAGTCAGTCAAACATAGGAAAACTGGATTGTTCAAGAAAAGGAGGTTGCAGAAGCACTATTAGTATTTATCTTAGATCACAGTGTAAGAGAAAATGCACATTCCTGGCAGGCTCACAGGTGGGATTGGACAATAATCTTTATGTATGTAAACCAAGTGTATTCTGGATGGAATTACAAATGCAAAAATCCAGAAAGACCAGTGCTGCTGTTCTTAACAGTGTTATTTTCCAGATTCACACTTCAGCAAAATAAAATTCCTTTACTAAACTTTTGCTGTCACACTAGTTATATTTGAGGAATGCGATTTTAATGCTAAATGATTGTCGTGGTTTAAGCACAGCTGACAACAAAGCACCATGAAGCTGCTTGCTCAGTCCTCCCCCCCCGGCCCTGATTATAGGATGAACAGGTTACAATGTCATCATCACACCTGACATGAAAAAGATGAAGAAAATAATCTTGCTGTAAAGCAGTCAGTCTTCAAGTATCATGTTCATTGAATGTGAGGGAAGTATTTTAATAGATGAACCTTTTAAAAATGGCACAGAAGATTATCTGGTTATAGAAAGTCTTGGAATAGGTCAGGGCTACTGCAAGGTACATAGTGTCTAGTAATAAGAAATCACTTATTTAAAAATGCATTGGACACCTAAGGTAGCATGTGAAAAGTACAAAGGACACAGAATACTAGTTAAAAATACACTTTGACTTCATCTGTCAATCACGTGGTTAAGTTCCACACCACACGTGGTGAATCACTGTGAATTTCCATCTGTACAATGTTCATGCCTCTGTGTTCTTGCAGAATGACAGTGCTACTTGACAATTGTGTTACTGGTACAGCAGCAGTCCTACCAACAAAACTCCTTCAGCCAATGGAGCTTGTTTAATTAAGAGAATCAATTATATGTGTTAAAAAGATTGCATTTCCAGAAGGCTTGCTAGCTTAGCTGTGTAGTGATACTGGCAAACCTGATGTAGCATAGATGTAAGTATTCAAAGGGCTCTTACAGATTTAGGTTCCTTGCAGAATTTTGTCCTCTTCCCTTTTGAAAATTCCATCTTTAATAGTATATATCATAGAATGACAAACATAGTCACTTTTAGAATAATCTACCAGAAAGAGAAAGGAAAAAGCAATAGCATTTATTCCCTTCTGGACTCCTAGAAGGGTTCAGAATCTAAAAAAAACCCAAAACCAACCAACCAAACAAAACCCCAACCCCAAAAGTATTTTTTTTACTTTTGCAGCAGTTCTTTCCCATTCAGTTTTTTTCCTCATTTTTTATGTTTTAGAAGGAAAGGTAGTGATGACAGCAGCTGGAGAGATTTGGAACAGATTGACGGGAGTGGGGATGGGATCATTGTGGCAATATCAGAAGGGAGGATTATGGAATAGGGATGATCTCTGGGTGCTTTCTTAGGACTCTGGTGTTACCATACTATGGAAGATGGAGCAGTCACTTGTATTTATAGAGCATACCACTGACAATTTGTTATGTAAACTCTGCAGTTATTATTTACTCAGGAAGCCTGCAGGTGTTTTTTTGCCAATTAGAATATGATTGATGTATGTTAATTGCACAATTGTACAGAATTTTCTGGATTTGGGATTTTTTTAGGAGGAAAGCGACAGATTCCTTTGAGTGATATTTTTGCAGATGGAGTTGGTAACAATACCATTACACCAGAAGAGATCTTAGTCTCTGTCTATATTCCCCACTCTAGGAAGGTAAGCTACTAGTTTGTTTAATTTGCTTTATTCAAAGTTAAAGACTATTAAATAAAGAGCAGGACGGGGCATAATCCCTATGTTGAAAGTAACACTATTACTGCTCACTTTCTGAATTCCTTACATTTCATCCAGTCAGTGCCATACTATCTCCCAGTTTCAGCCAGAAAACACAAATCGGGAGGTAGCTGGTGATATATGAAGAGTGATATTCAGACAAAAGTTTACCCTATAATGATGAGTGCAATAGCAATTGTCTAGACTCCCTAGAGAAAGGGGTCTTGGACAAGCTGCCATAGTCCTCACCAAAGCAGGCTGCTCACCTATGATATGGTTGACATCAAGCAGGTAAAGCATTGTCATCTCTTGAGGATTTTTCTTAAAATGAGATAAGGTTGGACACGTATGTGGTGCTTCCATAAATGTTGCTGAACTGAATAATAGTCTTTAACTGGTATTGTGTTTGCAAGAGTGGATATGGGATCTTATAAGAGAACTACGGGTCATGTTATCCAAGTACTGAAATTTGGCAATACTTTGAAGCCTCTAAGCTTTTCGTCTTCTTATAAATGCAACTCCACTCCACAAGATCCCTGTCTTCCAGCTATCTACCATGAAAAAATCTAGGTCATCTGAACTGTGTAGATGATGGAAGATTGGGTATGGGCTGCTAGAAAATCAAAGATGGTAAAGCTACTGAAGGTCAGGAGAAGGAAGTGTATGGTGTGTATGGTCTTGAATGCTCAGGAGGTTGAATTTGTGCTCTTCATTTTTTATTCTTTCTTCATGTAGTGCAGTAACAAGTTCTGCTTTCAGATACTTAAATGTCTGCAGGTTGCCCACTTCTGTCTGATCTTGCTCAGGGGGAGTATGTCTCTGCATTTCGACAAGCACCAAGACGAGAAAATGCTCTCCCAATAACCAATGCTGGGATGAGAGTCCTTTTTGAAGAAGGTACAGACTTAATAAAGGATTTAAGCATTTTCTATGGAGGTGCTGTCTCAACCACAGTCTGTGCAAAACAAACCTGTAGGACACTTATCGGAAGGTATAATTTCTTTGCCTGCTCTCTATCTCTGAATAAAGGGACTTTGAGAACTTGGGTGTACTTCCTTGGAGCATGAAAGAACAGAAAGATTTCACTTGCCTGGCTGATGCCACGTATGTTCAAGTGAATAATCTGGTCAAGCCTTAATGATGACTTTTCAGGATTGTTACATTTTGGAGTCTGCACATGGGTGCAACTCTGGTGTGAAGTATGCAGAGAGATATGAGATATGAGCTGTGAGATAGGTGGATGAGGTATACAAAGTCAGTTGTGTACCTAAGCCCAAGCATCGGCAAATGATGCTGTATCCTGTAGGTTTGATAATCCCCTAGTATCAGTGTTCTTGAGTCCTTCAGCTTGGCTCGAATAGTTAGAAAGTTCGAGAATTTCAGATGTGCTCAATAAACTTAGGAGCACAACTCAAACTTTAACCTTTTCAATATCTCTTCATCTACAAGATCCAAATAATCTCTGACGTTAATCCCTGACATTCCCTCCCACTTTGCAGCATCTTTCCAAGTTTTGGAGGAAAAAAATTACAAATAATTCAAGCAGTATAAAACCATTAATCTAAACTGAGTCCCACTGGACTGTTTTACCATTTAATATACAACTGTTTCAGTAGTTGAAGTACTCATTATTTTTTGCTGCTTTACATCATTAAATTTATTCTAACAGCTTTATATTTTGATATCTAGGGTTGTGTAACTATGGAGAACTAACTGTGTTGAGATACTTCAAGGAGTCAGCCTTTTTGGAAAATGTGACTACTATCCAGCACTAATCAGATCCCTTGAAAGCATCTACAGTTTGCATCAATATTACTACCCACTTTTCTTTAAATATAGCACAGTATCTGCAGAATAGTGATAATCACTAAGACTGTTAAATCAGCTTTAAAGCTGTAATAGGTTCTTGTTTTGTTTTGTTTTGTTTTTAAAAGGCTGGCATAAGACTCAATTCCATTGACTTAAGGGACCTGACTTCTGTGAGCAACATTGACCTACACTGTTTTCAAAATTGCAAGCCATTATTAGAATCAATATTTTGGCTTCATTGTGAGCAGGATTATGCCTGTGGTCCATGCTACAAATGTATTACTGCAATTTGTTTGCGGTTTTTTGAGTCCTGGTCTGATTGTATCTATTATTCTTCTTGACAGACACTGGAATGAACAAATGTTGGATGAAGCTTGCCGACTAATTCTTAAGGAAATTGCTCTTCCAGGCTCACCCAGTGGTGAAAAAGTAGACTATAAGAAAACTTTGGTAGTCAGTTTCTTCTACAGATTTTTCCTGGAAGTATTGCAGTCATTAAGGACAATGGTAAATTGGTTCTCCATGTCTGCTTTTGTGCAAACTAGTGAAAGGTTTTTTTCTATCTGTTGATGCTTCCAATTTGTACAACATGCTAAATATTGTCTTTGGGGTTCAGATCTACAGAAGAACATAAGTGCTTAGCTCCCAAAGAGATTGATGGAGAGATGCCCAATTAACTTATAGGTGCTCAGATACCTTTACCTTCGACATTAAGCTTTAAAAAAAATTGAGTTATGTTAATGCAACAACATATCAGTATTGACCTCCCAGGCCCAGAGAAAACATACATGAGGTCTTACTCCATCTGTCTGTAGTTCAAAGCATAAATAGACAAAATAAAAATAAGGGCTTTGAAAAGCAACTGTAGGTGTTAAACCAACCCTCCTTCTTGTACGAGTTGTTGACTGGGAGAGGAGGACTTTAAAATTTCACTTCCCAATACATTCTAGGTGTAAGTTACTTATTTTTGTCTTAAATCTGTTCTTATGAGGAAAAATATCCCTTTTGATTTTTTCTTCTGTGTTACCTTGAGCTCTTTCCTCTGCATTACCATTACTAGGTAATTTACTACTGCCAAGAGTCATTCTGTGCCAGTTTTGGACCCCAGAACAAAGCTTTTCTGACTATCCCTGCTTTATGTTGCTTACTTTAAACAAGCATATTTGTTGAATCCAATACATTTTAAAATATTTAGTGAAATCTCAAAATGCTACATTGTTTTAAAATTGTTCTTTTAGAGCCTTTCTAGCTTGTGAGAGTCTTGAAGGAATTTCCTGTATAAAGAGTTTGTATTTGGTGATTTTGGTTGTTAGCTTTTTTAATTGGAAAGTTCAAAATGTGAGTTTTAATAGTAATTCACTTCCTTTTCAGGATCCTTGCCGCTATCCTGGCATACCTATGGAATATAGGAGTGTCCTACAAGATTTCAAAACCAAAATTCCCCAGAGTATCCAGATATACCAGGCAAGTGATTTTATTCTAAGATTGTTCTGTGCTTTGCAAGACTTGGTAAAAGGTCACAGTTCAAGCATGACCCTTGTTGTGAAGCTCAGGTACGAATTTTCCAAAGGATCGAAGGCAACAGGCTCTTAGTGGTTGATTTTAGCTGTATCTCAATTAGGAAAACCTTGTCTGTAAAAATAGACTTATATGGGTATACTCACTTCTTCTAAACAGTTCTCAAAAGATAAATATGCTGAACAAACTCCATTGTCAGACTGATTAAACTTGCAATGTGCAACCCAATTGGAAAAAAATTAGAAGAAAAATAAAAAAGATTGAAAAGCCTATAGAATACTATAGCTATCACTATAGTATTCTTGTCTCAAGATACACTTTTCTTAAGATCTCAGAGGGCTTTTAGGTCTTACTGTAGATTTAGGAATCAAGATGGACTTTGTGATGGCTATCTGATCAAATTAACAGGAGTATTCAAGGAGAAGTCAGCAGTAGAGGGCAGCAAAGAACACCTTTTGTTTTTTCTGAGCTCACCCCTGTGACTTGATAATGGTGGGAACTGCAACGATTTTTGATATTTTGATACCCTCAATACACAAGTTAAAATCCCAAGTTTTTGAAAACCTAAAGAAAATTCAAATGAAATCTAGGTAAAGATCTTTTTTCACTTTCAGATATTCTTCAGAATAACATTTTAGCTTTAAATACCTCAAATTTGTTGAAGTCATTATCTTCAGCTTCCTTCAGACTTATCGTCAAAAAAAAAGTCACTACAGACTTATAAGAGGGGCCAGGATCAAAGAAACTAGTTCTTTATGACTTTCAGTAATTTATTCCTCAGCTGGAAGTAAATGATGGAACAACAGAAATGGTAACAATTTGTTATTCAGATCAGTTGACACTGAGCAACAGAAATTACTTAGAAACTCAGAAAATCTGTTTTTTCACTTTAAATTTCTATCTAACTTTTGCAAGTCCCTATCTTTTGTCTGTACTTCTTCATGTGAACATTACTAAGCTTTTAAAATTAAGGGGGGGGGGAAAGAATGTATATCCTGAAAGATAATTACCTGGTCATTCTGTTAGTGGAAAAGTTGAGATGGTTTGCCTGAGACAGCCATTTGGAGAACTTTAAGAATCCAAGTGAAAAGGTTAATAAGGTACTAAATTCATACAAAGGTGCAAGGAAGTAAAATTAGGACAGAAACATTTAAACAATTTCTCACTGATTTACATTGATCATTTGCAATCTTTCAGCGAGGAAGACAAATCATAGGAATCACTGCAAATAGCTCAAAATACAACACCATACACTGGTAAAATACAGAGTAGAATCTTGTGACAATAAATTGGAAAATTACCAAAGCTTCATGACACCAATCAGTAAGAGAGAAAACTGCCCTTCTGAAAAAGAAGTGCTGTTTGTATCACTTTGATGTAAATGATTAAGGAAAAAATCCAAGTAGACAAACCTGTGCAAGCCTCTCAGAAGGCTCCTTAGGAGAACAAATTGCAGAAATTCCCAGGAGCAGCAGTCAGGTCCTGCATCCACATCTGTTTTCAATATTGAACCAGAAGATGATGATATCCACAGTTGTTCCTTCTGAACAGTTGTTTCTTCATCCGATTTTCTGATTTCTGTAAGAATAACATGACTATTCTTTTTTTTAACTGTTTGGGGGTGGGTTGTGTGTATTTTTGACTGTACAGGACATAGAGCCAAGTCAGTCTCCCCAGGATCCTGTAGGACGGCCCATTATGCACCAGTCTGGAATTAAGCATGCCACTGGTGAAGCAGTTTACATTGATGATCTTCCTTCTGTGGATGGTGAGCTCTTCCTGGCTGTCGTCACTAGTTCCAGAGCTCATGCTAAGATTGTGTAAGTGTTCAAAGTGTATCTGAAGAAAGTGTTAACATGAATTGCTGTCTGAGATTTTTAGAGCAGACTAATGAGTTATGTGTATATAAAACAGCATGCCTGACGCCCACACTGGCTCAGGTGCTGAAAGCAATATTGTCACTCTAGTAGAAGGATCTATTTGGATTTAAGTGTTTCAGTCCATATTACTGTACTAAGAGGGTTGAACTGTTTCTGGTCCATGAGCCAGCCTAGAGCTAGCCTAGATACCTCCACAAAGTGCTGAGCTGTGCAGTGCAAGCAGGCACCAAAACTCAGCTTTACCAACACAGCTTTGAGATCTCAACTCTATTATGAAAACAGAAGATTGTTCAAAATGTAGGAAATAGTGTTGCAGCATTGCAGCAACAAAGTAGCAAAGCTCGTATGAGGCCTTATAGGAGAGGAAGATGGGAAAAGGATTTTATTTTGAAAGAAAACTTTTCACTTATGTTTTTACACTGCCAAGATACACCTATTCTAGCAGTTTGTTCAACATTCAGGCACCAAAATGCACATATCCAAGTTGTCTGCCCAGCATTCAGGCACCAAGACATGTATCCAGGTGGTCTGGTCAGGATTAATTGTGATGACAGAGAGGATTGGGGCTGCTAGCTATATAGTCCTTGTCATATTTCCTGGCTTGTTCTTAGGTTGGTGATAGTATGCTGGGTTTGGATGTGCTCTTTTTGTTACCATCAAGGAGCTGACATCACCCCCATTTCTGTGAGTCAGTAGGATTTATTGACTCTCCTTTGTCTTCTGATCTGGGTGTCCAGAGAAGATGCCTGTAGATGTGCTGGGATCTTGATGACCTGCTAAACTAGGTGCTATCAAAACATGCCAGTCTTATAGATCTTCTGCTGTTCTTTCTGATGCTTCTACACCCATACATTCCCATTCATTCTCCATTTATACTGGTCTTGCCATTTCTATTATAATTCTCTACATGAAGTCTCCATTTGTAGATGCTTCAAATATTTGTATCAGTTTGATATCTGTATAGGCTCTGAGGTCTTAGAAAGTTGTGATTGTGGCATCATAATTGTGCAGTGATTTTCATTAAATCGATACAGTTCAGGCAGTCTAATGGGCCAATGGTTTCCCTGTTGCATCTAGAGTATTTCCTAGAAACGGAGCAGGTTAGTAGAATTTTAAATTGCCTTTGACCTGCACTTCTTTCCATGCCAGAGGTAAAAGAAAAGGACATGTCTGAATGTATAAGCACATCCTGGCAGTACAAGAAACTTACCTCTGTATTGTGTTCCCTTCCTCTGTGCAACACTTTGTAAAAGTAATGAATTAACACTTCTCTCTTCCCATATCCCAATCAGATCTATAGATACCTCAGAGGCTTTAAAAGGACCAGGTGTGTTTGATATCATAACAGCTCATGATGTACCAGCTACAAATGAGTTTTACTACTCTGATGGTCCAGAGATCATATTTGCAAGAAACAAGGTATAACTACAGTCTTTTTAATACTGATTTTCTTCATTTTTTACTGTTTTTCTTCAGATTTTTATAATTAAATTTTACTTGCTGACTCTTGAGTTTCTTTATTGTGTATACATCAGAGAATCACTTTAGGCATGTAACAAGGTAAATGTCTTAAAATTTTTCCCCACTCCCTTTTAAACTTCAAAATAGCTGATGTGCATTATATTCTGCCTAGAGAAAAATATATAAATCAGAAGAATACAGATTAAACCTCACAAAACCATCTGAGTTGTTGCAAGAGTATATTTCATTGAAAGTTAGGCTCCCAAATCACTTATCCATTTTTGAATACTGTATTCTCCTTGATTCCCCAGTTATACTGGTATTATTATTTAGTTAGTTATTTAGTTATTATTATTTATTACTATTTATTATTTATACTGGTATTTCTAATAATTTGTTAGCTTCATGGATGATCTAAAAAATGCAAAGATCCTAAGTCAAAACAAAATTCTAAAAAGGAAACATGAATAGTGGTTACACAAAAGAATAATATCAGCAGCACATATGGGAATAATTTGATTCCACTGTTCTATTAAGTGATGTGTATTTTACAGGTGATTTGTGTGGGTCAGATTGTCTGTGCTGTGGTTGCAGATTCAGATATTCATGCCAAAGAAGCAGCTGCAAAAGTGAAGATAGAGTATGAAGTGCTGGAACCAGTGATCTTAACAATTGAGGTACTAATAATTTCTTTTCTTTTGCTTTTTTATGGTTTTATCTATATAATTAATGGAAGAAGCTGTTCATATTCTTCACTTGTTTTTTAAACAGGATTTTCTAAGGAAACAAGGTGAATATGAACATCCAATTAATCAGTCTGTCAGTCTCCCTATAAATAACTTTTCAACCTTTTGGGTAATTTTGACCACTTGTGATAGATAGGCAACAGTCTCAAAGGTATTAAGGTCCCACAAATTTCATAATAATAAACATAAGAGTAGAAGAGAACTCTTTTATTCCCACTGAGGAAAAGGCAATGAGCATGCTGGTTGTTTATAATTCTTTTGGTAGCTACCAGTTGGTCAATCAGCTCCTGATTATCTGTAGCATTTTGTATCTGTTGTCAGGCTAGCAAGCCAACAAAGTTAGGCTGGAGACGTAGGAAGTGTTGGAGTAATGTGAGGGGAAAGATGTTAAGGATATAGAACATTTCTAAAATGTGGGAGTCATAGGGGAAATGGACTTATGCTGGGTTAATGAGATGAGTGGAAGTAAGGAACTAAGGACACATTTGCAGGCAACCAGCATTAGGTCTGGTAGTCACTTTACAGCTTGTTTCCATAATGCATGTGGGGTGTGACAGAACAGTCTTTCTGGTATAAAAATAGAAGTCGATTGGCAAATTTTACTACTATTTCCTTACAGTTGAAACTCCAATGAAGTCTTATTAGAAATAAAGCAAATTGTACTTAAAAAATAGATTCTACTTTTACTTAGTCCTTGTGATTTCTTCCTCTCTTAACGGCATCACTCTTTGGATGATGGGGTTGCATTCTTATTTTGTGCTCTCTTGGTCACTTGCTAAATGTATGAGAAGGAAGAGCAGGTTGAATAAACTGAATGCATTTCCTTCAGAAACTGCTATCATCAGTAACACAAGATACATCAGGAAAGACTTGCTCAACTGAATACACAAACTCATCAACAATGACAGTGAAGTGATGAAATACTGTTGTTCATTGGCTTTGATAGCTGGAGGTTCAAATCTCTGAAAAGAATGGTGTTTCTCCTGAGAGTAAAATGCCACAACAAGCTGAGAACCTTTAAAATACTTTAAAAAACTATTTCTCTTTTTCTCCACTGCAGGAAGCTATAAAGCACAACTCGTTCTTTGAGCCAAAAAGAAAATTAGAACATGGAAATGTTGATCAGGCATTTGAAACTGTTGATAATATAATTGAAGGTAAACTGCAGAATACATTTGGTGGGAAGTTGTTGTCAGCATTTGGATTTGTCTGTCTGTTCTTCAAGTCCAAGTTCTACCTTTTTTCCATATATCCATTAGGCCTGAGAAAGCTTTTGGTCACCTGGAAAAAAGTGTGATTAAACCTACTGGGTTTGTGGTCCTGCTACTACACTCAAGCTTTCTGCATCCTCTGTCCTTGAAACAGAATCACAGAATAATTAGGCTGGATGGGGGTCATCTAGCCATCTAGCTTAAAGCAGGTGCGGTTAAAGCATGTTACTAAGGGCCATGTCCAGTCAGGTTTTGAATACCTCCAAAGATGGAGATTCTACAACCTCTATAGGCACCTCTTGCAATGTTCGACCACTTTCATGGTGAATTTTTTTTTCTTATATTGAGTTGGAATTTCTTGTGTTCCTTGCCTTTTATCCTTCCATTGTGCATCTCTGAGAACAGTCTGGCTCACTCTTCTCTACACCCTCCCATTAGGTAGTTGTGGACAGCAGTAAGATCTCCCCTTAACCCCTTTCTTCTCATGGTTGAATAAATCCAGTTCTCTCAGCCTCTTCTGATACATCCTGTGGTCCAGCCCCCTGACCATCTTGGTGGCTTCCTTCTTGACCTGGTCCAGTATGTCCATGCTTTGTTTAATTTATCATGTTTTATTTAATATTGTCACCACTTGTAGGCAATATTGTTTCACTATTAATCAAGTTCTGTTGATGCCACTGGAACAAGACCAATTTAATCCTGCAAGGAGTTTCATCTGTGTTTTTATTTTAGATGTTGTTCATTCATACAAGAAGCATCATAAGATTTGACACTGATTACCATAATTTACATGATGATGTGCAGTTAGTTCTTTCCTGGTTAATTTCTTCTGTCCTTTTCCCTCAGTAACACTTGTGTTTTTCTCTTTGGATCAGGGGAGATTCGCATTGGGGGACAGGAACACTTCTACATGGAGACTCAGAGTGTGCTTGCTGTTCCAATAGGAGAGGATAAAGAAATGGATGTGTATGTGTCAACACAGCATCCAGCAATTATTCAGGTAATACAGAGCATTCTCAGAGAAAGTGGTTGAACCTGTGACAATAGAGCCTTTTAAGTTTGGTTTACAAATCCATTTTAACAGTTTAGAAGCAGTAGGAACATGAAATTGCACATCTGGTTTATCCAACAACAGCTGCTTTGTAGTACTGCTGTATCCTGATAAACACTGGCCACTACACCGTGAGGGTAAGGAGGAAGTAAAAGGCTCTTATTTCCCTTTGAACAAAGTACCTCAAGCCTCACTATTGTAAGCATGAAAAATTCCCTGTGGAGCACTGAGGCTCCTCCATCTCTGTTAGCTTTCCATTGAGGTGAGGAGCAATCAGCGCCCTGTAGAGTCAGAGTCTGCTGAGGGTTGGATCAGTTCTAATGGCTGTAGGTGAGACTTCTGCTCCATGCCAAAATCATAATCATAGAATGGTTTGGCTTTGAAGAAACCTTTAAAGATCATATAATCCAACCCCCTGCCATGGACAGGGTTATCTTTCACTAGATCAAGTTTCTCAAAGCCCTGTCCAACCTGACCTTGAACGCTTCCAGTGATGGGGCATCCACAACTTCTCTGGGCAACCTGTTCCAGTGTCTCACCACCCTCATTGTAAAAAATGTCTTCCTTATGTCCAAGCTAAACCTACCCTCTTCCAGTTTAAAACCGTTGCCCCTTGTCCTGTCAGTAGAGGCCTTGGTAAAAAGTCTTTCTGTTTCTTATAAGCCCTCTTTATATATTGAAAGGCCACAATAAGGTCTCCCTGAAGCCTTCTCTTCTCCAAGCTGAACAACTCCAACTCTCTCAGCCTTTATTCATAGGAGAGGTGTTCCAGCCCTCTGAGCATTTTTGTGATGGTAAATGGTAAAGCAAAGGCTGACATAGTGTATGGTCTACATAGCAATAGCTATGGTGCATGAAACTGATAGTATTTCAGACTCAACACTGGCATTTTGTGTTCAAAGCCCAGTTCAGCTCCTTTTATCATTTCCATTATTATTGTATTGCCAGTAGCCAAGAAGTATGAAGAACTTTGTGTTTGAGAAAATGATTTGAAGCAAGAATATTCCTGATACTAGCAAGACCTTAGACTATTAAGAAACAGTTTTGAGTTAAAAATTAAAATCAAACTTACAATCTTAGTAATAAAAATAATAACTCTATTCTAATCCCTTTTTCTTATACCTGAAGCTTCTTACTGTTTAAGTAATGAAATCCAAGGGTATTATTCTTCACTCCTGTCCACAGCCATTTCACAGGCTCCATGGTAGAGATTTTAAATGTGAACACTGCTGAGTGTTTGTTATCTTGTTCTTGCTTTTTAACCTAGGGTAAAAGAAAAATTATTTTCATCTGATTAAAAAAAACACAAAACAAACTAGAAACATCTATGGAACCCTTTTCTAGAAAAGGTTTTTATTTCAGAACCTAACTTTTTGGCTTAGTTTGTGTTGGCATAAAAGATTAAAACTGGTTTTACAGGAGATGGTAGCTGCAAGTTTAGGTGTTCCAGCCAACAGGATCATGTGCCATGTTAAACGAGTTGGTGGAGCTTTTGGTGGGAAACTCCTGAAAGCTGGCTTACTGGCATCAGTTGCTGCAGTGGCAGCAAACAAGTAAGTGCGGTATGTATGTATTGGGATATGAAGAGAAAATGGGGTGAACAAGTTTTGCATTTTGGCTAAAGTGCTTTCTCCTTTCCCAAAGTTGCTAGCCAAAAAGTCATAAAATGCTGACTGTTCACATTTTGTAAGACTATTCAGTGCATTTCTTTGTTTTGTTTTGTTTTGTTAGACTGCTTATGTTAAGCAGCACTAGCCTCAACTAAATTAATGGTACTTGAAGAAATTGGTATTAGTATAAGCTAGAAATACTCTTGAAATGATTGAGCATTTCAAAAGGACCAGTCCCTAACTACAGAAGCTTTGTATGTACATTCAAAACATGACATTAACCATCCAGATGTGAACTTTACTGGCACAGCAGGATGCAGAAGGAAGAGTTCATGAGTGGAACTGCTTTTAAGAACAAGTAGTTCTAGTTCAGTCCCCAACTTGTTTCAGACAAAATTAGCTTAAATCTATTAGTTATTATGGTTTTGCTAATACAATTTGAATTAATTTAGGAACCTTAACACATAAAGCTTCATCCCCCACCCTCCAAATTTGGCAGGATAATATTGGCAATTAGCTATCAGGGGGCAGTAACCTCTTTTATAAGCATAAACTGATATGCCGCAGAATGCACATCAGGCTACATCCTGTCTTAGCCAAAATCATCTTGTAGTCTGAGTGGTTAGCTCAATGCATTTCTCTTGTTACTACTGTCACTGTTATACAAACTGCTCTTGATTATTTTTGGCCATGTTACCTGTGTTTTGGATTAACCAGACCATGCTAAAAATAATATTTTGTAATAGTTTAAATAATCTATTTTTATTGTTATGACTTTATTTTACATCTTATGTCTGGTTTTTTTCAAAATTAACTATTTAAAATGGTATATGCACTTGTAGACTAATTTTCATATTATTATTATTATTATCATCCATGTTTTGGTTTTATTCCAAGGCACCCTATTTCAGTACAGTTCTGAATAGCTCAGAGGCAACTATGTCTTGCTTAAAGTTGAATGCCAACTGCTGATAGCTCACTTAACACAGTTCAGTCTTAACACTGAAAATTTCTTCAGAAGTTTGCACTGAGTTATCTCATTGGCTTTCAAGAGATGAAATTAAAATTCTGACGTCATTGTAAATGCAAAAAAAACCCCCAACTCCAGACATAGCTGTAAGCATATATTTAAGCCTATTAAAGTTAAGTTTAATCTAAATGCATATTTATATGCATGGCTGAATACATGATGAATAGCCATCTTCTTAATAACATCTCTTATTTTGACTGAAATTTGACTTTTCTGTTGTTGATTTAGAACCAGCAGAGCAGTCCGTCTTATTCTGAGCCGAGGGGATGATATGTTAATCACTGGTGGCCGACATCCTTTTATTGGTAAATATAAAGTGAGTGCCACAAGAATTCAGTGAAAAAGCACCTGCCCATATTCTGTGAATAATTATTTCAGTGTTACTGGTTAATATTTGCTCTATTAATGAAAATTAGTATAACCAATTCAATTTTAAAACAAAACTACTAGCCAGGAAACCAAGAGATAGCGTTACTGTACAGCCCTTTCTCTGCTTCTGGCTCTATCTCTGCAGGGTTTTTTTTTGTTTGTTCGTTTTTTTTCTAGTCCCTTTGTGTCCTTTTCCTTTTATAGCTCTTTCTGTCTTTCTTTCTGGGAATGGGAAGCCAAACTATCTCAGACTTCTGCAGAAGTTTATTTTAAAATGTCCATATGGTTACGTTCACACAAAGGAGCAGCTGGTTTTTACAGAACCAGTGTCATACAGGAAATCTCACCCTGTGGAGGAAATTAATCTCTTCCCTGCTCATGCACTGTCATCAGTCATAACTATTCATTAGGACAATTTCTGCCTTCTTTTCCATCTCTACTACATAGGTAAAGTAAGAGAGATTTTGTAAGATGCTTCACTTGAGTTGAAAATGAGCTGTAGCTCATGTTGAGAATTCAGGAACTATTAGTGGCAACAGGTGAAAAGAGAGATGTGAGATAAAGATAACGTTTCTTCATTAAGAAAAACAAATGTCATACTCCATCTACCAGACACTATTCTTACAGTCAGAGCAGAGTTTGATTTTGTCTACAGTGAACATTCCTAGATGACACACTTACCAGCCATCTCAGGCAATACTGTCATGGTTTAACCCCAGCCAGCAACTAAGCACCACGCAGCTGCTCACTCACTCCCCCCTCACCCAGTGGGATGGGGGAGAAAATCGGGAAAAGAATTAAAACTCATGGGTTGAGATAAGAACGGTTTAATAGAACAGAAAAGAAGAAACTAATAATGATAATAACACTAATAAATTGGCAACGGTAATAATGAAAGGATTGGAATGTACAAATGATGCACAGTGCAATTGCTCACCACCTGCCGATTGACACCCAGTTAGTCCCTGAGCGGCAATCCCCCACTCCCCCCAGTTCCTAGACTACACGTGACATCCCATGGTATGGAATACCCCGTTGGCCAGTTTGGGTCAGCTGCCCTGGCTCTGTCCTGTGCCAACTTCTTGTGCCCCTCCAGCTTTCTCGCTGGCTGGGCATCAGAAGCTGAAAAATCCTGGACTTTAGACTAAACACTACTTAGCAACAACTGAAAACATGAGTGTTATCAACATTCTTTGCATACTGAACTCAAAACATAGCACTGTACCAGCTACTAGGAAGACAATTAACCCTATCCCAGCTGAAACCAGGACAAATACACAGGAAGCCACTGGGCTTCCCTGCTTCTTCCTTTCCCATGGGCTGATGTTGCTTGTTATATGCTGTACTTATATAGATTACAGATGCCAGATGGGAAAACCAATATCTTAGGAACATTCTTTCTCTCTTGCCCTTATATAGTTTCAGTGAATGCTGCCCAGAAATTAATAGTGCAGTATGACCCTAATTGTGTGGGTTACATTCATTTTCGAAATATACAAGCACTGAAGAAATGAATGAACGCCAAAAATATAAATAGGTTATTGTTGATCCTTCTAGGTTGGCTTCATGAATGATGGTAGGATCAGAGCTGTGGATGCCAAATATTACATTAATGGAGGATGCACCCCTGATGACTCTGTCCTGGTAAGGATTTTATAAGCTGACAAATCTTACAACATGGAGGAATCATTAGCTGGAAAATGATGAAGGCCAAATTCCCTTGCATATGTATTGTTAATCATGTAGCCTTTTGATGTTTTAAAATACATAGTACCTGCATTTGTGCCTGCCTAAAGGTTTAGGTCTACAAGGCTGGGAACACCTTTCTTAGCCTTCAGAAAATTCATAGTGATAGTTGTCCTGTTACTATCTCTATGCATTTCTGTACTGTGTCTGCATTTATTGTGCTGTATACCTCAGTTCCTCACTTATAGGTCTGCAAAGTATAAAATGTTGCTTGCTTTAATACCAGTCACTAGCTATTTGTGTTTGCATAGGCTATTCTAGCTGTAACTGAAATGTTTGTTGAGGTTACTATCCCTCATCTGCTCGTCATTGCCCCACCTATGGGTGGGTATTTTCTGCACTCTGAAATCTGTCAGTCTAACTGCCCGTGCTATTGCTGCCTAATCTGGTTCTGAAAAATAACCTGGGTCAGAAAAAAATCCATTGTTAAAAGCATGTATGTTAATGCAGATCACATGTCAGAACCATCTTAAGATGAAGTTCTACAGTGGTACAGTGAAGCTGCTGGACCTAGAATTGGAGGCAGTGATAACCAAGTAACCTTTCCACCCAACTCAGCTGCATCTGGAATAGCACATGTGATAACAGCCTAACTCTTTAACATTACTCCCTAATTAATTAGATCAATAAGAAGTGGTCTAGCTGTGTGATTCCATTTGAATCCATTAGTATAACATTAATAATTCAACACTTCTAAAAGGAGAAATAGGTTTATTGGAAATAAAATTATAAGCTTTACCAGACTTGCAGTCCAGGGTTTTTTCTGGGCCAGTGTGACTTATCTCTGTGTTCCCAAGACAGTATTTTGGGATTTATTCTTTCTTTAGAGAGGACCAATTCTATGGGAGCCTAGCCCTAGAGAAAGCCAAGATGCTTGATGCTCATCTTAATAAAGGCTGGTCTTCCAACATGGGAATTGAATACCAGTAATCTATGCTTAACTTAGTTATTGTTCAGTCAACAATTAATAATATGTTTTTACTCTCTGTGATTGCATCAAGATTAGAACAGGGATTTCTGGGAAGAAACTTTGGCATAGCTAAGAGTTGTATTACAACAGTACATTGTATTCACTCTGATTTCTCAATAACCCCCTTAAGACTGATCAGCTTCATACACATACTTTCTCTGAAGTCCATAAAAGTTGTGGTCATAATAAAAAAACCCAAAATATTACTCTTTTTTTTTTTTCATTTGGCAAATAACATTTCAACTTATGTTTCCTAAGTGAAAAGGTAGCATTATATGACATTACTTATATGGATAATTATTACAGCAAAACTATCTTCAGTTGTTTCTATGCAGAAATGTTTTGAAATTTATTGTTTAAAGCTCAGTGGGAACAGTAGGGATGCAGGCTTAAATTTGCCATTCTGAGAAATCTACTTAACATTGAAGAGAGCCACTGGCCTGTTCATGAGGCATCAAAACATTTTTAAGCTTATTAATTTATTTTGATACTGAATCATAGAGCCTAATTTGAGGTATCTAATGGGATTTTCCTTTTCTTATGTTTTTGTTTGTCATGTGAAATCTCTAAAAGAAAAACATAAGAACCAGAAGACACTGTAGACTGCAGTATGCTTTCTGGTGGAACTAAACCTTAACTGTGAATTTCCATAGGACATGTTAATTCAGAATGCTTTCATCAGTTCCTTTCGTACCTCCTATTGCTTTAAATCTAATCTGCCTATTTTAGTTCTGTGTGGCTTTTGATATCAAAGCAGGAGCAAAATCAATCATAAAATGAAGTATCTGTTACATCCTTAACAACTGACCAGCACTCAACTGCTAGTAATATCAGCTGTGTTCTGTGAATAGCAAAAAAGAACTGAAAACTAATATGCTGCATGAGAAATGTATGAATAAAGTCTGTATGTGTGCATAAGAGTATTCTTACTACCAGTGATTGACAGAAACCCAATTTTAAGCTAATTGTCTGAAGTTAAGGTCTTTATATGAGATGAGGAAGATTTAAGTATGAATTTGAAAGAAGCACTGTTCTGACATTTAACTAGAACTGTTTGTCCCCACCTCAGGTAGCAGAAGTATCCTTATTAAAAATGGACAATGCATACAAGATTCCGAACTTGAGATGCTGGGCTTATGCCTGCAAAACAAACTTGCCATCAAACACAGCGTTCCGAGGGTTTGGCTTTCCCCAGTCAGCACTGGTGACAGAAACGTGGATAACAGGAGTTGCAGATAAAACAGGCTTATCACCAGAAAAGGTGACGAAGTGAATGCATCTTCTCTCCTGAAATGAAGTCTATGCAGTTGGAAAGTTAAAGCCCTTTAGATTAGCTCAACTGTTTGAACAAATCTGTTCTAAGTCAAACGTAATTTGTCCTAAAATTCATATTTTTTTATATCAGTGTCTGGTTGTTGAATGAATAGCATGCTCTTACAATCTGAACCAAACTGGTAATTGTTCAAAAAACATACAGTAATCTTGTTGTCTACTAGTCCCCTGAAATGGTCAGTCTGCCTTTAACAGGGTTGTGTGATAGCTGTTGATTTTCTTATTTCAGATTAGGGAAATAAACATGTATAAGGAGAACGAGCAGACACACTTCAAACAAAAGCTTGATCCACAAAACTTAATACGGTGTTGGAATGAATGTATGGAGAAATCTGCATACTACAGTAGGAAAACAGCTGTCAATGAATTTAACAAACAAAATTACTGGAAGAAAAAGGGGATTGCCATTGTACCAATGAAGTTTCCGTTTGGACTAGGCACACGTTATCTTTCTCAGGTTAGTTTCTTTAAAGAATAAGTGAGCTAAGATTTTTATCCATAGAAGATTACAGTTACTCTACCGTAGGATATAATACAAATGTGTTATCTTTCAACTTCTGGAAAACTGTCATCCTCCTAATGGTTGTTCCCTGAAGGCTACCCTCGCTTCTAGCTCTCTTGAAGCTGAGATCAAAGTGTTTTGGTTTTCAGGACCCAGGCAGCTTGGACCCTGCCTACTTAAAGGCCAGTCCTATCTCTTGTGATGTGGTATTGGTATAGATGAGTTGAACACTTTTATGAAAAGTTTTTGAGGACTGATGGCAAAGTGTTCATTGGATAGGTTATCCATTCTAGAAACAGCTCCGAGCTTACTCTTTCTGACCATAGGGGTACTGTGAGATGGTGTTCTTAAAGACTTAACCGTTTGATGTCATCAAAGACAAAGTTTAAGGAACAAAAGGACGGTAGTATTTTTGGTCTTTGTGTTGTTTTTTTTAATGTAGGTGTCCAGTGCTTCTGAATAGACAGCATTTTATCAATTGAAAATTAATTGACTGGCTTGTAGCATATGAAACCGGCTGTCTCTGTTCAAGACTAAAGTCGCAGGGTCTTTGTAGTCTACAGTGTTACTTCCATCTGAGTCCAGGTGGAAAATCTCATTCAGAACCTTACTGCTGTGTCTAATGCTGACAGCCTGCCTAACCTATGCTGTTGAAAAACCTGTGTCCAAAGGCTCTCAAACACCAGTGAAAGAGAAAATGGAATTTGCAGAAATTTGCATGTACGGCCACTAGCAAGGGAAGTCCTCCAGCTTCTTTTGGAACCACTGAGGTACTGTTACCAGGTATAGATTTATTTCAGCATCTAGCAACAGAAAAAGCAGACCTCCAAGGATTTGTATCTTTTTATTTTGAAGTTCATTACAGAGGAAGAGGAGGGACTAGCATTCCAAATTTTGCCTTCTATTCAAAAGCATTGAACAGATAAATTGAAATACACTTCAAAACTGTGTCTGTCTTTTTTGATTCATCAATTCATTACCATATACAACACATTTCTCACTAGTCTAATCTTGATTTTGTTTTTCTTTTTTAGGCTGCTGCTCTGGTTCATATTTATACTGATGGGTCTGTGCTTCTGACACATGGTGGAATTGAAATGGGGCAGGGTATTCATACAAAAATGATCCAGGTAACAAATGATACAAACAAATATTACTTTGTGCTTTATCTGTCATGCAAATAAACAGTGTGAAGGTTTTCTTCTTCGTTAGTTAGTGTACTGGTAGGACAGTTTCTTTATCAGCATAGCCACTGCTTCTTTGCATTGATAGAGCTGGAAAGCAAAGATACCTTCATTAAGAGTCATAGAGCCAGCAGGAAGGAAAACCAGATTTTTTTTAATTCTTCCAATGGTATGTGAAGAGGCTTATTAGAAATAAGATTTTCTGGGGCTGATCCCATAGAACCCACGGTAAAAAAAGACAGTCAGTATTCAGATTAGTATACAGTCCAGACAATATTATTATGGTCATATTTGTTTAATGCCTAATTGAGAGTCAGATCTGTAAAGATGTCTATCAAGTCAATGAAAGCTTGGGATCTGGGCCTGCATAATTTGCGCTAAGTCATACCAGATATAAGCAGCAAAATCAGGAACTGAATGTTGGACTCTAGTCTCACTCCAGAGTTTGAGTACAGCTAAAACATTGCCCTTCTTTTCTGTTTCTTGTACTGACAAACTGGGTAGAATGATTTCAGCTGCAGGTTGGAAGAGGACTTGCTAAAACTTTATCTTTCCTGGTATTGCTGACTTCTAGCAAGTACTGGGGAACTGTTGGTGTGTTTAGAATGTTTCTAAAACAGAGAAGAATGTGTTGTTCTTCCTGAAACAGGTTGCTAGTCGAGAATTGAACATCCCCATGTCATGTATTCACTTCTGTGAAACGAGCACAACAACTGTTCCCAATGCATGTGCCTCAGTAGGATCTGCAGGGACAGATGTCAACGGCATGGCTGTGAAGGTAGAGAGTAGTATTTAGTTTACAAAACACCCTATCCCTCGTGGTATTTAATGCCTACCAAACTTTAAGCATTAGTGATCCCATAGAAATCAAGTTTGAGATTACCAATAATACCACTGGAGATTGCCAAGAAGAAACATGACTTGACAGTTTCTCAGTAATGGTGCTTATGAATTTTCAGAATATGATCTGAGCTTTCCCCAAAAGGCTTATGTTTGACAAAATCTTCGTTTCAGCTAACAAAAACTAACTAGTCCTGTACAAATCTTGTACCCTGTTCTCCTTGTAAATCTACTGATTCATGCACATTCCAGCCCTTGTAACATAACCCTTTGTAAGGTTTTTGTCTGTGCAGTTAAAATGACACCTCCTATCATACTTTTTCAAACCAAGATGACCGTAAAGCATATACTAATTAAGTACTAACTAGAACTTATCTTGAATAGTACAAAACTTATCTGTGTGAATATTGTGTTATATTTTCCTGACTTCTCACCAGGATGCTTGCCAAACTCTTCTGAAACGCCTGCAGCCTATCATCAACAAGAATCCAAAAGGGACTTGGAATGACTGGGTAAGACATGTGAATCCTACTAAATGTGTTTCTGTGCTTGCAGAAACTGTGATATATGTATTGTAGTCTATCTAATCTGCTCAGCCTAATAATCCTAAAGTTAAAAACTGTAGCAACAGGTTATTTCACAGAAAGAGAAAGATGGAGTGTAGGTGCTTGGTTTAGATATGTGGGAAACAATCCCCAGATCATATCTAGTTGGAAAGGAGGAGAAGCTATCTGTGAAGTGACATTTGGAGGCAGAGAAGTTTTTAATATACAAAAAATATCAGCTTATGCAATAACATGACCCACCCCAGCTTACCTTCAGACAAGCTGCTGCCAAAAGATTGTCAGGGTATCTATGTACAGTGTCAGTTTTCCTACATGGCTGTTCTTTATTTTTACCAAATCAATAAAAAGAAGCCTTCTCAACTTCTTTCATCTCTCTCCCATATGCAGTATATCACAGAACTGCACAAAAGGTAGCAGGAGTCCTTGCTCCCATTGCTCTAATGTGTAACTCATTATAATATTAGTTACATTTGCAGTAGAGTAGTACAGAAATACTGCTAAAGCTATTTATAGAAATGGCCCCTGTCTGGTGCTCACTTGAAAATGGAATAGAGTTTTAGGGCTAGAAACTGAATTTTCTTAACTAAAAGCTTTCTGTTATAATATCAACTATTTTTATGAAGATATGGCTGAGAATCTAGTCCTATGTATTGAGATGTTAAAAGAAAACCTGTTTGTTATGTCTTCTTACCCAGTATTGCTTGCTATCTGTGGCCTAATGAAAAGGACAATCCCTGCCTTGAGGCATTTACAGATCCAGTACACTAGGGTGTTTCTTCTCAAGTGATTAAACACTATAATAACTGTGAAAATGTAAACACTTTCTTGGCAGTAGTAATTCCTAGCAATAGCAAATAATGTTGGAATATACATGGTAGCTTGATAACTGACAGCTATGTATGCAAAGATAATCTCCTGTAATAGGTGCCAAATTAATTTGGATAATTCAGACACACCCAAAATATTAGCAGAAATGGCTGACCTAAGACAGAATGTTAATATATGCAGAGAAGTAATTTTACATCTTGCAAAGTCAGTAAAGTACAATTAATTAAAAATAATAATTAAAAAAAACCCTAAACCCCCAAAAAACCTTCTTGACTTGTAAACTGAGTAAATCTGACATGAGAATCACTGAAAGGGAGTAGATTTGGGACCTCATACTATCATTTTTACCCCTGGCAGAAGAACACTGCAAAGAGCAGCATTTCCCTTGTCAACTGTCATTTTTGTGCAAGTAGGTCATACAGATCATTTATGTCAGTGACTTGTCAACCAGATCTGTTCAATTAACAAAGAGGGACCCATTTCTATTGAACTTGAGCAGAAAAA
The DNA here is from genome assembly GCF_964188355.1 of Buteo buteo. NCBI lineage: Eukaryota > Metazoa > Chordata > Aves > Accipitriformes > Accipitridae > Buteo > Buteo buteo. The sequence continues at coordinate 23,304,185 of NC_134175.1, forward strand.
AATTGAGCAGGACCCTTTCTGACTACGGCATTACCAGTAATAAAGATTCTGCAAGAACACCACTGTTGACAGGTCTATTCCTTATTGTATTGCTAAAAGAATTCAGATTGCTCGTCCAAACTGGGTTTAGTACTACAGTATTGGGCACCATGTGCAGTTAAACATGCTTAACTCAGCTGATCTTCCTTTCTTTACAATTTGTTACAGTTTGGTTTTAAGTAAATATATGTAAACAAGTAAATATATATAAATAAGTAAATATATGTAAATTAAATAAATAAATATATATATATGCTGTGTTCCTTCCTGACTCCTTCCTTGGTTTACCACAAACATTGATATATTTTACAGATTAAAGAAGCTTTTGAACAAAGTGTGAGTCTTTCAGCTACTGGCTACTTTAGGTAATACATCTTTGTTCCTTAAAAATGCATAGGTTAGACCAGGACTGATTTCTGAAGATAACCAATGCTGTGAATAGAAGATCCCATCCAATAGTTCCTTCTAATGGCTCGGCTTATATTTTATGTAATTCTTTGATATATGGGGGGGTTGGTGTATAAAGTTTAAGCACTAATTTATGCCTAGCCCTATGTGGACTCTCTAGGAAGTATCAAAAGAATATTTCATCCCATCTTTGCTCTATGATTTGGCCACTAGCAAACCGGAAAGCATCTAGAAAGTGACTGCTGCCCGTAACAATAGGTGTGCAAAATGGGAAAGAGTTTATTTACGGGAGGCTGTATTGCTACAAGCTATCAATATTGTTGTACTACAGATTATTTACACTTTTACCCACAAACATGATCACACCAAGTTGCATGACAGGAAGAACAAGTGGCAGCATTAGAATATTTATCCAGCACACACCTGTAATTAGCAACCAGTTGCACTTGTAGAAAATTAGGCCCATTTAATTCTAGATCTGAACCTTAAGGTCAGTTTTCTTTAGAGGAAGGAGAATTTAAAATGTCTGGGTGAGTTTAAGAGAGATCTCATGGTAATCTGTTTTTTTTTTTAAAACTAATTTAGGAAACAGATGCCATGATTCAGCACTAATTGAAAGCTAGTGGGAGACTTAGTGCTTACATGAGAAGTGGGGTTGCTCACTGACCCTAGTTTTGGAGTCATTGTTTTGACCTCTTTGCTTCTGGAGCCTCAGAAAATTCCCACCATATATACGCTTAGATGTGGATTTATTTACAACAGCATGCTATTGTAGGACACAGTAATCTTAAACACAATTCCCACTAGTCTCTCTCAATGCAATCTCATGGTCCTTTTTCTCCGAATCCTTTCACAGTGTTTTTAAAGAACCAGAAAGGAAAAATTCCTGTGCTGTAACTCAGGTGGGATTCAAAGCAAAGCGTCTCTTGTAGCCTGCTGGGCCTTTTATCTTCTCTCCCTTCACCTGTATTACCTATTTATCAATAGCAACTTTTCAGGTGTTCAGGCAGCCTGGACTAAGTTGAAGAGGCACTTCTCAAACCCATACTTACATAAAACACCAAGAAAAGCCCAAACAAAATGTCCCTTCCTGCTGTTAAGTCTGTTCAAGTATGTTTTCTTCTTATGCAGCCCTTTAGGAATGTTGATATCTCCAAAGCAATGAGCAATAGTCATACGTTGCTATTGACATTTGATAGTGTCTAAAAACATCTGCAGATCCCTGAGCGTCAAATCCTGTATTGATGTAGTTCTTATCCAGTCATATCCTTCACATCCAAGAATCTCAAAGCCAGCTGAGGTAGATGGGATGTGAGAAGTCGAATATGTGGATTTTGTGTATCCCTTTTTCAATGCACTGTTCAATGGTCTGAATTATACTATAACTGTTTTATGGGGTATAATTTTAAATATGCTCAACAAAGACATTTCAGTCATACATGGTCAGAAAATATGCCTTGGTCACATAGATGGGAGATACTGCATTTCACTGTCCTTTTGTGTCTATTAAATTTACCCCATCAGTCCTGACTACTATACTCTCCTCAGTTAGTCCCCCCCTCCCTTCTAAGTAGTTACACCTTTATTTCAATATTCCTGTTTTAACCCTCTCATTCTGTAGGCAGTTTCTGTAATTTTAACTCTTTCGTTTCTCTCTTGTAAATTATTCTTTCATAGGTCCTGACCAGTTTTCCTCCCTTTTTCTGAATTCCCTTATGTGCTATTACCTCAGCAACCATTACTTTAAATTTGTATTCAAACTTGATTACCATGTCTTTATTAGTATATTTCTGAGATTATGCTGTTTCCTAAACTGAAATAGCTTGCTTGTCTGCTAAGTTTTATATAAATACCAGCTCCATCAAACCTAAACTACTAGTACTCTGTAGGATTTCATGGAATTTAATTGTTGGAGTTCTGACCTGTTATTTAAGATTTCACTTGAAGTACTTTCAAATTTCATGTGCTCATCTGCTTTGTTATGATGCAAACATGCATTGGTTTTCTTCTTGTGGACTTCGTTTCTTCTGTCAGAGGTTACAATGAAAACATGGATTGGGAGAAAGGGGAAGGACAGCCATTCACATATTTCCTCTATGGAGCTGCTTGTTCAGAGGTGGAAATTAACTGTCTAACAGGAGATCACAAGGTAATAACTGAGTGAGGTGCTCCAACAATCACTCAGGTTTTGCCTTAATAAGTCACCTGTCTTCACATGATAGGAAATATATCAACAGTGTAAATACAAATTACAGGTGGAACAGAATGAAAGCTGTGCAGTGTTAACCAGCTATTGGCACGTCTCTATTAATGTCATACGGGTTCACCTTTTGGATTATGGCAGACATCTAACACGTTCTTTGCTTGTTCTTTCCCTGTTTGCCAGCAAACAAATTACAGCAGGCTTTTGACCATCTAGACAGCTAAATGTCATAGGCTGCTGATCATATGCCCTCTAGATATACTTATTTATGTGGGGATTTCCCTGTGCAATGGGAAAAATCTGGCAGAGCTGCCTTCTGTTAAAGTTGAGACAAGCCTATTTTGCTTGTAGTGGGCTATTTGCAATTACTTTGAGATTGTGTACATGGAGGGGCCTCTGTCTTAACATATGTTGTAACAATGAATACCAACTCTAACCTACATTATGTTTTAATACCTCCACTCCATGCATCTCTCTCAGTAATATGCATTTGCATTTTATTGACAGAACCTCAGAACAGACATTGTTATGGACATTGGATACAGCATAAATCCAGCTGTGGATATAGGACAGGTATTCCAAGAATTTCCTGCTGTCTTTTTTCTGTTAGACTGATAGCCTTATCTAAAGTGAAGATTACCTCATTAATTCAGAAAATGTTAATTTCTTACTAGATAATAAGTCATATAGAAGATCCTTTACTTGTAGACTTGCCCCATTTGAGTCAGTGTCAGAGCTTTGTAGATGTCAATGAAGCTTGAATTTTACCTATGGTGTAGTACTTCCTGTATGTATATATGCCCACTATCTATCTGCTGGACTTAAATCCTGTTCCTGATCTACAGTCTCCAAATTCTCCTGTTGTTTCACCTGCCTTCCCCACTTGATAGCAGGGAAACACCTTTCTTCATTGCAGGCTGGTCCACAGTTCTCATCACTTCACCATGAAAGCATTTGTCTCTGCCTGGTATGAGAGAGGAGTGTGAAAGCTTTTCCTATCACGGTAGCCCCCAAATGTTGAAGAATCCCATTAGACAAACAGGAAAGAAAATGGTCTTCTAACAGCTAGTGATACAAATCTGTTCTTCCCAAAGTTTTACCTGTTTTACCAAACATGGGAACATAAATGCTATCTTTTTTCTTATTTAAAGATTGAAGGTGCCTTTGTTCAAGGCATTGGACTGTACACAATGGAGGAATTAAAGTACTCTCCAGAAGGAGTCCTCTATACTCGGGGTCCAGATCAGTATAAGATCCCTGCTGTTTGTGATATTCCAGAACAGTTTAGTGTTTCCCTGCTGTCATCTTCCCAAAATCCTTATGCCATCTACTCATCCAAGGTAAGCAAACCATCACACAGCCTAATTCTTAGATCCCAGGATGAACAGAGAAATTGCTCTGATATAAAATATATATAAGTTTTCAGTTTCTCTTCTTTAACATTTCAAACAAGTGTCCATGAATTGTTTTATTTATGGCATCAGGGAAACTAATATGAAAAGATATAATGCGGGATATTGCTGCATATCTTTCATGGTTGGCAAGTAGTAATTTTAGGGTTTTGTTAACAGACCACACACAGAAGCTGCAAGCTGAATTTAAAACCATACTTTTAAAATGTGGTGATAAACTGAAGGGTTAGAATAAAAATACCGAAGAAATTGATGGAGAAATCATAATGACAATAAGAGTGTGCAGCTTACTTATGTGTGTTATGCAATAAGAAATAGGACTGTATGTGTGTATTTATATGAGAGATTGGCTCAAGTATTCAGTTGGTATAATCATTACTTCAATTTACACAACCGAATATTCTGGCCAGTTGCATATAAGTAGTAATGGTAAATCAAGATGAAGGTAATTCTGCAAATTTCCATCTGTTTCAAGTATTAGGTATGCTTTTAGAATATGGTAAAATAAAACAGCATGACAGGAGGAAAAAAGCGTATTTTACAGCAAAATTTGCTAAAGAACAAATAGGTCCTTTAAAATTATTTAAAGCTGTCTCAGAAATACATAATTAGAATAGTATTTGTTTGAAAAAATGTCATCTAGGTGAAGTAGTTACATAGTTGATTTGGAGCTGATCTACAGAGCTGATGCTAATATCCCTCTTCAAACAGAGCTTTTATTCTTTCCTGTGAACTTATCTCCTATAATTAACCTTAAAATTCACTGTAAGAAGGTGTGATTCAATCTTCATGCACCATGTTTGGGGAAGAGGTTTGGTTCTTAGATGTTAGCAAAGGGATAAGTAAAATTCAATTGCAATATCCCAATCCAGTCCAGATTAAAATGTTCAATACCACAGCACTGAGATGGAATAAGGGTGGATTTGACCTATCTTTGAGATAAGGAAAAATGTGAATCTTATGTCAGAACCAGTGAGAGGATGTCAAGCCCACTGAGGTCAGTGGTGTTTGTCTGCAGGGAATTATCATGAGTTCAAGCTTTGTTTCTTAGTTGTATCTGTAACCTAGGTTTGGATAGGTTTAATTTTATCTGCTAGTTATTCTAAATTTCAGTTTAGCAGTGAGCCAAAAAGATTCTAAAATCGATAGCCAATATTTGAAATCAACCTTTTTAGCTCCCTGAAAGCAGCTACCATCAGAAGACTTGGTGTGATCTAAGCTTACTTCCACTAAATCTAGAATAAGCTTCCTTACTGAAGGACAAAACACTTTTTAAAGTCACTGTCTTTTAAGCTTTTTAGTTGCTATTGATATGGCATGTACTCCTCTCATTTGCTCAAAATCTACATCTATTTGACTACTTTTTTTTTTCTTTTTCAGGGGATAGGCGAAGCAGGACTTTTCTTGGGAAGCTCTGTGTTCTTTGCTTTGAGAGATGCAGTAACTAGTGTGAGGAATGAAAGAGGACTGAAAAAGACCTTTGCACTGAACAGCCCTCTGACGGCTGAACAAATACGGGCAAGCTGCGCAGATGACTTTACTGAGATGGTAATAAGAAGGTGAGGGAAGGGTCTGTTTAAGTATCTCTGGATAGAATTGCATACTGCTTTTGGCACCCTTGAATGGTGGGCTGCCTAATGATGTCTTCTATTGGTCATGCTTTGTATACAGCAATATCATATAGCTCCTTGTAATTGAAATGTCTGGTAACAGGTCTCACTCACACAAGTTACTCCAACAAATGCCGTTCAAGCATTGTATTGGAATTTCCCTATTTTTTTATAATCTTTTTTTTCCTTTGAAATTTATATAATTTTCACAATCCCCTCTTTCCCTGAAGCCTCCTCCTTTCTTCTGTATGTCAAATCGTATAGAGGATTAAACAGCTTATCTTATTGACATGCAATGGATGAGCCTCCAAGCATTTTCAGTCTCCTTCCAGGTGCTTTCCCCCAGTGACTTGCACTCTGGCACTGTCACCTCATTCTGGTACTCCTTGCTATGCCCAGTACTCTTTGGGAGGAAAATAATTAACTCAGAGCTAACAAAAGGATATGGAAGAAAAACAAATGAGGCAATACACTTCTTATAATGCTGATCCTTTATATTCTATGTTTTCTGCAACTGGTCACTAAGTCATATTCCCACTGCTATTACAATTCTTTTTCTGTGTAAGTTTTTATTTAGCCTATGACATCTGTGAAGCAAGGTCCTTGTCAGCTTATAAATCCATACTGTGCCTGAAGTTCTGCCATAGAAACTCTTGAGCTCTCACTCACAGATTACTCCTGTAGTATTTCTGTGGTCATGGTGGGGCATCACTGGCCCCCAAATCAATAGGTTCATGGGCTTACTCTCATCACAGGAGCTTGCGGGAGGTGAGGTCCACCAGTGCAGAGACCATGCTTCTCCATCCCTGTGTCCCCCTGACGCCAGTTATCACTGACCTTCCTTCCAGCCATCTTCTGTAGGTATCTCCTGTAGAACACTGTGAAGTGACTTGGAGGCACCTGGTAAGGGCAATATTGGGAGTTTGCCGGTCAAATAATATTATCAAGTCACTCTTTTCATTTCTTGCTTGTTCTCTTAGATGAAAAACAATGAATCTGCTTCCTCAACTCCTCAAGCCATATCTGTATGAATGACAAACCAGAGTGCACAAGACCTGAATGGAATGGAATGGAATGGAAAACTGATTTTCTGCCCCAAAACACACTAATCAACACACAGATAAATGTATTTTCTCATTTTCAGAATAGAATCAGCTACCAAAAATATGCACGTTACATCTTCTATCCTTATCTTCATTCTCCATCCAGTATATTCATTACAGTCTTTGCTTAAATTACTGCATTTAATTGCTAGAAATACATCTCCTGCATTTGAAGTGTGTATCTTCAACAAGCTGCTGAACAGCTCAGCTCAAATGCTGCAGGAGAAGAAAGTTAGGATGAAGTATAAAGGTATGTTAGATAACACTGCCACTTACTGCCCTTAACAACTTCGTATGATAAATGGCTTTTTAATGGCTTCAGCTAATTTTCTAATTTAGATTTGAGTCTTGCAGTAGAGCATGAATGCAGAGATCTTTGTCTGTTGAAGAATCAGAACCTTGTTTGTTGGATTCAGTCCCTTTTTGATCAGAAGTGATGCTCTAATTTGTAGTAAAGCTGCTTTAGATTCTTTAGGCACAGACATCTTTGTGTTAAAAACATGCAAGAAACAAGAGTTATGATTTTCTCTTACTATGCCAGGCAAATTGCTATGGCTGACCTACATATATAGGAGATGAATTTTATCCCAAATGTTGGAAGAGTCACTTAGTTACAATTTCCACCGGAAGCTTTCTTTTTCTCATGGAGTAAGCCAAAAGCCTCTGAACTTAATGGGAAAGCTCACATGGAGTTCAGTGTGCTTTGAATAGGAGACTGGATGAACCTGTCTCTGTGTCGTGGTTTAACCCCAGCCAGCAACTAAGCACCACGCAGCCACTCACTCACTCCCCCCTCACCCAGTGGGATGTGGGAGAAAATCGGGAAAAGAAGCAAAACCTGTGGGTTGAGATAAGAACGGTTTAATAGAACAGAAAAGAAGATACTAATAATGATAACACTAATAAAATGGCAACAGCAATAATAAAAGGATTGGAATGTACAAGTGATGCACAGGGCAATTGCTCACCACCTGCCGACCGACACCCAGCTAGTCCCTGAGCGGCAATTCCCCACCCCCACTCCCCCCAGTTTCTATACTAGATGGGACGTCCCATGGTATGGAATACACCGTTGGCCACTTTGGGTCAGCTGTCCTGGCTCTGTCCTGTGCCAACTTCTTGTGCCCCTCCAGCTTTCTCGCTGGCTGGGCATCAGAAGCTGAAAAATCCTGGACTTTAGACTAAACACTACTTAGCAACAACTGAAAACATCAGTGTTGTTAACATTCTTCCCATACTGAACTCAAAACGTAGCACCTTGCCAGCTACTAGGAAGACAGTTAACTCTATCCCAGCTGAAACCAGGACAGTCTGGGAAGGATTCTTAAGCAGTCCTGTACTCAGGACTATATTGATCCATGAAAGTACAGTTAAGAGCTTTCTCCCACTCTTGACCACTCCTGTGCTAAAGAAGGTAGAAAAAACATAATGAGATCAAAAGATGATCTGCAAAGATCAGTCATCTGATGCTGTCTAGGGTGCGGTGGGATTAGACCACACTCAGGTAGCAGCACCTGGAGAAAACAGGAAACTATAAAGCAGCAGTGTATTAAATGGTAACAGAAATTCTGGTGTTATTAAGTTTGAAGTATGTATATATTTGCAACCTAAGATGAGAGCAAGAAATTACACAGAATATATCAAAGTTTATATATTATGAAAGCTCCAGCCAAAATACTGAGATTTCAGCATCAGTATCCACAATATTGAACTGACTGAGAACTTCAGCCTTTCCCCCTCTTGAAGTGCAAAACTGAGATTTCAGTTCTGAATGCACAAACACACAAATACACAAATCTCCATGGTATTTGAATCTGGGGCTTTGATCTGGGATACATCCTAACACAGAGAAAAAAGTTCACTTTTTTATTGAGTCTACAGAAGTTACCCAAAGTAACACCTGAAAAATTGCAGCAAGTTCTTTGATAAGAAAGTAGAACTGGGAAAAGCAGTAGTTTGTACGTTCAATGTGTGGTTTCAGTGAACCTCTGCATCAGTTATTTCTTGCTGAGCATGGTGATTGCTCTTCCAGTTACTTACAGGTCAGATAGCTCCAGAGCCATGAAGACTGCCATTTGTGATGAAAATAAATGGCTTTGATTTGTTTGACACGTCAGCCTGTAGGCTCGTATTATTTCACTGCTCCTCAGTTTTCCACATACTGTTTTCTCTTCTTGCCTTCCATCACTTTTAGGAGTTGACACTGTATATGTAACAGGAATCAGGTTAGTAGGTTAAACTGGTTTTGCATTGGCTATTAAGATATGAAGTCTTTATTGTTTCAATTTGTTTGTCTCTCTGTAACCACTATGAGTAGGTGAAATTCAACAGCTTAAACATAGGTGTCCAGACCATTTTAGATGTCATAAGGCAGCAGAGGCATAGGAGAGCACAGGACTGGAAGATATGACATAGCAACTGGAGGCCAAGCAGGTTATAGCAAATCATCTGAAGTGGCACTAGAAGTGTGGTTTAGGCAGCTGAAGGCCCATTGGTTTTTACTTCTTTTTCTTCACTTTCTTTGTATTAAATTGGCTTTTATATGTTGTAAGAAAGTCAATAAATCAAATAAAATATGAATACTGCTGCCATAATTAGTTTTTCTGATTTGAAACATCTTCTTAGTTTCACTGCATGGGCCTGTTAATGACAGCTCACAACCCCAGGTATTGATAACAGCCCCAAAACATGGGTAAATCCTGGGATACGTTGAAGCAGGGAGCATATAGATCTACTGAACTGTGGGGAAGGTGCATTGTCTGTTGTTTTCCTATGGACCTATGCGTCAGCACAGGTGCTCGTTGGTTCCAGACAAGTCAAATCTTGTAAAAATCATAGCCCAACCCTTGCAGGCAATGATGTCGCCCCACCCCTGGTGCTGAGGTGTTTGTACTCCAGGGATTCATCATGTTCTAGACCTGCACTTTGTTTTCTGTTGTGCAGATCACGCATCTGCTTGTCAGTATTTCTCAGTTATTATTAACAAAGATTCCTCCCTGCCTCTTCACAAGCAGTGCTGTTGTCTGGTTGTCTCAGTAAAATCTATACACGTAGCAAACATGGTTTGTTGGGGTTTGGGGGGGCTGAAACATTAAGCTGTCTCCTGGCTTTTAGGTGTTTGAAAAACTGCATGGAAGCTAGAAATATCAGCAATTAAACAACCTGACAGATGATACTATGGCTACGTGGGATATTATGAAAGAAATTTTCTTAGACTATACAGGTGTTAAAGAGGGGGGGTTTGTTACATTTTTAATATTTTTTTTAAAATGTGCGGACTCAGAGGTCTAGATAAGCAGAAAGGTTAGGGCTCCAAAGGCACTGACACGTTGGATGGCTATTGACACATTAATGTGCACTGTTCAGAAACACCCAAACTGGAGATGGTTGAGAAGAACTCTTTCTACTTATTTTCTTCATGAAGGAAGTGTTTCTATAACTATCCACCCTTGGTACTCCTATTCTGTGTGTGTGTAAGCTTAATCACCTAACATAAATACTAGGTTCTGGTTTGGAGACCTAGTACTCTGAAAATTAGATACTGGATGGCCAAAATCTAGTATTGGGTCTGGTTCTTTCTCTTCTTAGGCCTTTGAACCTGCATCGTTGTACCTACAACACATGTGGAATACTGCAGCAGTGCTGCAGTTGGCAGGACCCATTAGGGCTTTTGCCTGCAGGACGTAGTGACTGACATCACTTCAGTGCTTGCATCGTGGTAGCTCTCGGGCATACATTAGGGGCTAAAACACAAAAGCAGCGGCATATCTCTGCTGAGAATCATTTTCTTTCCTTCTAATGGGGAGTGGTAAAAGATCTGGGACTGACTACTTTGTCCTGCAAGCCTACTCTGACTCGAAATAAAGAGACCTTTGCTGTAAAATGTAAAAATGGTAAATGAAACAAAAGACACGAACATACACAAATGGAGACTTTTGAAAGACATATACATAAGTCCCCTTCTAAAAAAAAAAATAAAGGCCAGCTGTAATAAAGCATTTAAAGATTAATTACCTTGTTTCCTGGACACGCATCCAGAGAAATGGATAAGAATCTAGACTCCCAAATTAGGGTTTGGGATTTTTTTCTCTAAGAACATAATATATCTAGAGTATGGTCATCTTACAATAGCACCCACAGCAGTCAGGGTATAGAGCTGGCATGGCATAGAGATAACCAGAAGGAAATTTTAAATGTGTGTGTAGTAGTAATCTTGACTTTGTTAAAACTTGGTCACTCTGCAGGAAAAAAAATATAGATAGTTCAGGTCAGTGACAAGCTAAAATGAGAAGCATGGCTCCACAGCTTAGCATTTGACACCCCACAGAAGTGGGTAATGTTGCATGTCCTCAGTTCTAGCTTCAGGAATTCCTATGTATTCTAAATTCATCAGTTACTGAATAATATAAAAAAAACCAGGCCTGGCACTAGTAGCTCAAATGCAGAAGTCCCCCTTCACAGTTAAGTGCCTTATGTCTTAGGTTACAAGGTTAGAATTAGAGGGCTCAAATTCTTTTCGGGTGATTTCAGCTCACCACAGAAGAGTTGGGGTGGGGAGTAGGAGTAGAAAGTTTGGTGCATTAGCATCTGAACATGTATTAATTGCTGAGAAACAGCATACATTACGCTGGCTCCTTCCCATCTACTTAATTTGATGCTCAGTCTGAAAATAAATTCTGCAGAACAAAGAAAATTCAGTTGATTTTCAGGAGCATATAGCATTTAATTAATTTCTCTTGGTGTGTAAAGCTTTGTTTTTCAGACTTCAATGCAATAGCATGGCTTGTCCCCAACAGATGAGCTTGTCTTTTTTGTGAATGGCAGGAAGATAAGTTTTTTAATACTTTTTTTTTGAACAACAGTGCTTTAATGTTTACTGTTCATATTCAGGAAAGCTGTTATTCTGGAGCAACAGTTTATTCATGGATAATCATCTCTTGTCTTTGATCTTACATATAGCATCCTGCTTTCTACCACAGTTTTTACAAAGTTTGAGTGACATTGTGTCACCCCTTATATCACAGAATTTTTAGAATTATAATTAGTTATCTGTTTACTAAAACCTTATACTAATATACTCCTAAAGTTGGTGTAGTTGGAGTAAATACATCACTAGTAAAAGAATATGCTGCTTACTAATATAATTTCAGTAATTCACCAAAAGAAAATAAGTTAATTTTCTTCTGTTCTTGATGCCAAAAGCTCACATTTCATTTTCTAAGATGTTTTGTCACCTTTTCTTACTTTGCTTGTCAAGTGAATGAAAAATCCTATTAACAAACACATCACCCAAAATATATTATAAGCTGAAATGAAGGAATTTTATTTCTTTGTTAAAAAACAAACAAATCAACCTTGCTATGCATTTTTCTAGAGATATTTTTCAGTTGTTTGGTCAACATTTTTATACTCTAGAGAGAGAGTACTGGCTCTCTTTTTTTACCAGGTGAATTAAGGAAAAGTAATTCAATTTTTTTCTATCATTGTATCTGTCATTACATGCCACCTATGCTTAAAGGCATACCCTGAAACCTTATTTCACTCCACAGTTCCAAATAAATTCCTGAACTACTTCATGTTGTCTTACACCTGGTAAATTGGAGCAAGCTGCTGGTATAGCAGAACTGTTGAGAGAAGCCTGAGGCTCAGTGTCTTTTCATTCTGCAGTGATGGGTCTTAAAAAATGTTTTCCAAGTTGTTTGTGTTATCTTGTCTCCAACAAGCTGAAGCATGCCAAGGATACATCAGCATTCTTGAGACAAGGCTAAAACAAGGCCTGCATAAGCCCCACTCATACACATTAAACTTCATTACATTTAAAATATAGTTACTATCCTCCATGCTCTTCTTATACTAAGATTTTCCTGTGCTTTTATGCTGATGGGTCTTTGCAAATGAAAGGGTTAATAGAAACTTCAAGGAGGTAAAAATACACAGAATTTTCACACACACAAGTGAAGGGATTTCTGGTTCATGCTGATAAGAATCAACAAAGGATCTAGTCCAAAGACTTTTCTTTCTACACTTGTCCATCCAGTGCTTTCTCAGTCTCTCTTCCCTTTCAGTTCTCTCAGTAAACTATTACTTCTATTACTTTAAAAGGATATATTTGACCAATACTGCCTGAGCCATTCATTTATTTGTCTGCAGATTGTGATCAAGTGACCGGATCCTGTTGCCAAACAAACACACCACATGAATCCACAATCACTGCATTTCAAAATCACAGTTAATCCTTGTGAGATGATTGTATTAAATCCCTCTCTAACTCATAATCTCTTTTTTTATTTCATAATGTAGGTAATAGAGAGGCAGCTAGATGCTGAAGAATTGCTGTTGTATTATCTAAGAAAGATGCATATCCTTTTTTTGAACTTTACCTTTGAGTTCTATAATTCTGTAAATTACTGCAACTGGGGACTAAGATGATTTGTTTCACTTTGGGATCCAATGTAAACAGAACAATAAGTAGAAATAACACAACTCACCTTGTATATGTTCTTGGCAGAGCAATCCAGTGCTATATGTGCATTGTATGTGTTAGTTACAGGGATATAACGTTGTAAAGTTTGAGTGTAATTCTTCTAAATGCTGCCCAATCTTTACAGCTTCCCAAAGCACAAAAAGCTTTCAGTACATTTGTGATGAAAATAGTAACTAAAGAAATTACCCCAGAACTACTTCCATAGTAAATAATTTATTTAGGCCCCAGTCCTTCAAAGAGTTTTGCATAAGTTGATCTAATTATCTTATTATTTTTGTTTTCTGTCATTTGAGACTCTTCAGGTTGCTAACTGCTATCATGGCTCTGTTGACTTCAGGGGCAGTTACCCCAGCTAAGAAGCTGCCATGCAGGTTATATAGTTAAGCAAGTGTGTTTAGCATTGCTGTTGAAAGCCTTCTATGCTGGCAGAAAAACAACATTAATTTAAGGATTAACTGGAGAAGGGCAGTAGTGGAAAGTAATTTATTAGCTGCACATTTTTATTAGCTTGGATTGTGCATTGTCCAAGCATTCAGTGGAATAATTAGCATCTCTTTAACAGTCAAGCAGTGTAATATGATTAGTCATATATTGATTACCAGTGGGAATGCATTAGTGGATAAAATTGCACTGGGTATAAAGAAATCTAGAAACATGGTGAAATCAGATGGAAGACATCATCTAGTACCTAAGCAAAGTGGATGTAAATGCATACACCCAGTGGGAATAGTAATAGGATTATGTATCATTCTGCAAAGGAGCTAAAATGAAAGGAAATTATAGATTCCACTGGACTGCAGGGCACTGCGACACCCAGAAGAAGATTGTGATTTGAGGGTGGAGCATTTACACTGAGGCACATAATGGAGGGAGTCCTTCCATATAGAATTTAGCTGTGTGCACTGGGGTATTTTGCTCCATTTTAAATTACTGTACTCCTTGGACGCTCAGGAAGCAGCACTGGAAACATGCTGAGCTCTGCTGGTACTGTTTTGCAAATGCAAGATACAGATAATCGTGTAAGGATTAGGAAAGTATTATGAGTAAGGCTAATAAGAAGACCTGTTGCTGTATTTGTTCAACCCATCCCACTTATAGGGTCCTGATTTCACTCTTTTGGCCATTTACTAGGTATTGACTGTAGAGACTGAAAAAACTCTGTCTTGGAAGTCTGCCTCACACTCATTTCTCAACCTGTCCTTACCCTTCTCATGTATTTATGTCCTCTATTTTCATCTATCTTGTACACATTTTCCTGTCTCTGGAGCTATCTGGTCAGAAGATCCCTCCAATTCTGCACATGGACATAAACCAAGGGAGACTCAGAATAATATAAAGAAAAAATAACTTCTGAATGTTGAAATTTTTTTTCTTTAATGCAGTCCATCTCTCAGGTACAAAATATGGCTGTGGAGTAGGAGGCTGTGGTGCCTGCACTGTGATGATATCCACATATGATCCAGTTACCAAGCAGATACAGTATCCTCGCACTGATATTTGGAAATAGTAATCTAGTGTTTTGAGAAAACTGACATTCGCTGGGAAATACTTGGTTTCTTTCCATTTAGATGGATTTTGGGAAGTTCTGGTACAAATTTAAAAGCCTTACCTATAACTTTCCTCTACAAAGGTGATTACAGGGTTGGCCTCACTGTCACACAGTAACAGAAATTTAGATCCTCTCTCTTCAATCTTTGAAAAAAACCCCAAACCAAACCAAAACACCAACACCACCCCCAACTTGCCCCCCCAACTTTCTGTGGGAAATTATGTTTTTAAATTGTGTTCTTTATTATTTGAGATTTCAGCAGCCCTTTTCTCATCTGCCTCTCCTGACTCCTTTGTGCTTGCTAGAGGATATGTGGCTGTTAATAAGTCTTCATTAGATGTTTCATGTAATAATTGATAAAATCTCCATGGACTTCAGCAATAGACACATTACATTGTAATAGTACTGGTTTGCCCACAGCAAATTTAGGAGTTCTACTTTCATTTTCTCCCTGGCTCTTGAAACTTTGTTCCATTACAGATGCTGTGCCTGACTTCATCACATCTGGCTCTAGACTTAGGGTTTCAACAAAATATGTAGTACTTTTTTTCTCTTTTTTTTTTTTTAATGTAACCTTCCACTTCTTTAATTAGAAAAGCTTATCACTTAATGCCTAAGTCCCAGCTGTAGGAGCAGGATGCATACTCTCACGGTCCAAGTGCAGGATTTTGTATGCTTGCATATCCTTCTCACCATGTCTTTCTGCTCAGTCTGAGCATTTTTAGATTAGCTGGAGTATATATCCTTTGTTTCCTCCTCCATGGACCCATATGACAAAGCTATTTAACACCACAGTTCTCCTTCACACCTCAAAGACATCGTCCTGCCAACTCCTGCCTTTTCCCCATATGTTCACTGCATGGTGCTGCTGTTACTACTGTGGAAGAGGTTGGAAGCATAAAACCCAGGATTCATACAATTCAGGTGAGAGTAAGCTGGACTGTGTAGGGCTGCAAGATAATGAGATTCTCCTGTCCTATGTCTGTAATGAAGTCGGGACCTGTGAGAAGGTGCTGTGAGTCTATGCAATGTGGAGTCTCTGAAGGCATTCTAGAAACTCTGAATTTTATCTAACCTTTTTAGATGAACAGGTGTTTTTAGGAAGTAATACAGCAATTGCTGGGTTGTGATTGGCCCTGTATGGAGCATGGAAGGAGTTCCTCCTAATGTACCATCATGCAGGGAGCACATCACAATCTCCACAACACAGGGCTATCCAACTGTATTCCATCTAGGATGCCAGCTTTCAGGAGATGGGGAGGAACGTTTCATTTAGTCACCAGTGTGGCATCTGGCCATCTCATTGAGATGTTGTAGTAAGGGAAGAGTGACTCCACATGGCAACCAGACTGACAGGTATTAAATTAGACACATTTGCCCTGAGTGCCAGAGATTTCCCTTGGATTAGGTCAGCTCTTTACTTCCTCCACTCTGGCTTGTCCCTGAAAAGCACAGTCTGACCACGTAGATTTAAGAATGTTTTCTAAATATCCTCTTTTTTCTCAGTATTATTTTCCAAGGGTCTTGACTCTGCGACTGGTCTGTGCTGAAGCTCTCATTAAGGAGATGTTCTGTGTTCTGTCCTTCATGGTTAAAATATTTAACACACGATTGATGTCTAAACTGAAAGTCTTGGGCCTTATTCTGTTCTCATATCAAGGAATTAGGATCATGAGGGTCTAAACTGGAGTGAGTATTATCTTTTAACTAGGTGATTGCTCTGAGCATTTTCCTCATGAACGGTCATAGTGGGATAGTCAAAATGCTGCTACTGGCCTACAGCCAGTAGATGACATACCTGAAGATGGCTATTCAGAAAGCCAGTGAACCCATATCCTGGATTCAGGGCCTGTTCTGTTTCGTTCTAGGAAAGGCTGGCCAAATGCAATGGCTCCCAGTGTGGCTTCTGCACCCCTGGAAAGGTGATGTCCATATATGCTTTACTGAGAAACCATGCGGAACCTTCCATGGAGAAGATAATTGCTGCTCTGGACGGTAGGTTTCAGACAGTAAATTGTAAAAAGTATAATAAAGGGATAAATGTTTGATTGCCAAGGTCATAAGTATGATTTGACTCAAAGAGCGGTAGGTGATATTCCAAAGTGGTATTTTGTAATAGCCATGGTGGTTTAAGGACATCTCAAAATTATGAAAAGGTGGTTCACACTAGAGACTTCAAATAGGATACACAGTGGCATTTAGCACTGGCTAAATATTTCTGAAAATCCCTGGATTTAGAACAGCCTGTTTTTATAGCCCTCCTACACCAGCAGCCTCAATATAGTGCAATATGAGTACAGTGTTACAATGAATACAGTGAAAAAGCAGGTTCTATTTTGTCTGCAGTGTAAGTACTCACCTACCAATAATATGAAGTCCCTAATACAGATTTCAGTAGTTACAGGGGAAATAGATTACATGACATTTTAGCCTACTGAAATATTGACTGCTCTTCAAGCAAGATTTACTACAACAGGTGAAGCAACTTCAACTCACTTTCTAGTTCCAAGTTTGCTAACACTCCTATAGCTCCCCAAATAATTGACCCCTCCCACCAGAAGATTTTGACTTTATGAGGGAAGTGCCAGAAATTCCAGTAGAGGTTTTACTGTTGCTATTAATTGTGTATGAAAATCATGATAGTGACAGATGGCAGTAGATTTTTGATTGGATTATAAAACCCAAAGACTGTAGTTGTAGTAGTAATCATAGTATTTGGATGCTTTTCATAATTTGATTTTTTACATACATTCATAAAAATAATTCATTTTATTATTAGAAATGGACTTCAAAATAATAAATTTTAATCATACATCATAATCACTATAAAAATTATATTTCTTATTTTTATAGATGTGATTTTGCCCATTTGAGAGTAGAGACATAAATTCCACCATTTCAAACCTACAAGTTTGATGCCAGACCATTCCCAATTATGCTGGTGTTCCCAAACATTGTTCTGGTTTCTTATAATTGATTATCATATGGTTTATTTCAGGTAGTTTGTGCCATTGCACAGGATACAGGCCAATTACAGACAGCTACACATCTTTTGCTAGGGTAGGCCAATATTTTCAAATGTGTTTCTTATTTTGAGACAGTTGGTAGTTATCTGAAAAGACTGAGCCTCCTTGAAGTACCTACCTGGAATCTAGCTTCATTTGGAAATTCTTTTTGGTTGAGCCTTTGGAAAATCTGGCTTTTTTAGTTTTTAAATGTGCTGGGCACT
Source organism: Buteo buteo (assembly GCF_964188355.1). Lineage (NCBI taxonomy): Eukaryota > Metazoa > Chordata > Aves > Accipitriformes > Accipitridae > Buteo > Buteo buteo. The sequence continues at coordinate 23,322,222 of NC_134175.1, forward strand.
GACTTTAGGTTTACATGTACCCTTACAGTGCACTTAAGAATCCTTTGCATCAGTTCCAATGGCTTGATCCAGGCACCACTGAAATAATTTTGAGTTTTTTCCATTTACTTTATGGATACTTTACCTATGGATACCCAAAGGGAACTCACTCCTAGGGGCCTATGGTTTAAGACGTCTCCTGGAGCAACTTCAAGTGACTGTACAAATCTGCTTTGGAACAGGAAGAATCAAAACATTAATTTACAAATAAATCACAAATCTGCCTCATTGCTTTTATAGAGTAGGGTATGATTTCTTTAGGAGCCAACATGTTGCCAACTTAGAGCAACTGGACAATGTTGCTTGGATGAGGAAGAACATGTGTGTTCATCTTCTACAGGAGGTCGGGTAAGTTACATTAAGGTTTTTCATTTTCTTCTGTTTGCATTACAAAATTTGTAGAAAAGGGCCATTTTGAACTATAGCAGCAGCTACTTTTTTGTCCTTGGGCATTTAGTCCAGACTGACCTCCGTGCTTTGTGCTCTTGGTGCTGCAGAAAGGTAGGACAAGCCTATCTGCATTGCTGTATAGTCAGAATGCAGACAGGTTTGACCTTTTTAGTGACATTTTCCAGTGAGAGTGTGGATCTCAATATTAAACATTTAAGTCTGCTTTGTTTTGTGAGGAATAAAACTGTTGATCAGAGACACCTTTCTTAAAAAACTCATCTTAATGTGAAGTTGAACTCCCTTAATGGAAGTTCTGCAGCCATCAGCATGGCTTGTTTCTGTGTGCTTGAGACACCAATGCTAAATTTCTGAAGAGGAATCACAGCTACTCCTGTGCAATGTTAGTTCGTACCTGTAAAGCCTTTCATAAGCATTACTGTGTGTTAGTGGCTCCAAGATCTTCAGGGAAGAAGTGTCTCATTCTTCTGCATTCTATAGTAATTGATATATTGGTATTGCTTCAAAATACATGTTTTATTCTCACTCTACATATGCACATCCTAAAATCACAAGTCACCTCATTTTTGTTTCTTCTGGCAAAGGTTCCACAACTATTATGTATAAGGGTACACATGGAAACTCCAGTACACATAAGCCCCTCAGAAAGGTCTTCCATTCCCTGTGTGTATCTCAGATCTTGTCTCAATCCTCCTGCAAGAAGAGACCATAGTGCCCTAATATGACTCCATCTTGCTTCATGATGAGGAATTGAACTCCTTGGATAAATTTGCTCTCACTGAAAAACTTTAAGGAGTCTCTAAAGTAAAAGGCCTTTGGTGATTGGAGGAAAACTTGTTTTGGCAGTGAAAAACCTTAGTGCCTCAAGGAACGTAACTGGATGTGCGTGTACGTTTGTGCATGTGTGTATTGTCTCTTCCCCTTTAAGAACTGAAAATTGTTGGCCAGCTACTGCAAAGGTTCTTTGAAGCATGAATCTGACAGGACAGCAGTTGCCAGTTACAAAACAGCACTTACTTTGAGTGCTCTCTTATTTGGCTTTCACTGATTTGCATTCCTCATAGTTGCTTTCATCTGAGTTAAATACCTGGTGCCTAATTATTGTGAAGATCAAGGGACACACAGAATTTTTTGCCATTCCATCAATGGAGTCAGTCAGTAGACTAGGTCATCCAGAGCCAGATCTTATAATTACCACAGCCACTATCTGTTCAGTGCCCAGCAATAATGACTGCTTGGGGAAGCAATAAGAGTCTTCAGACTAGGATATGTCAGTCTCTTTTCCTATTCAATATACATGAGACCTGTTGCTGTCTGGTGTGATAAGATTTTTGATTCTGAAAATAAATCAGTGAGGCGGAAAAAAACTAATCAGCGCTGGTAACATGGCATATCCAGAGTCGCCTTTCATGTAAGCTCCTGAAAGCTCAGAAGATGCATAGCCTCACAAGAGGCCTCAGCAGAAAAAAAGACATCTGTAAACAAGTAGAAAAAGCTAATTTTTGTGGTGTGCTGTCAGCATTTAGTTCTTGCAGTGCTTATGCAAGGGTGGAGAGGCTCTCCTTAAGCAGACAAGAAGTCTTTCTGATCACATGGACTGCTACATTGTTGTCATGTCAAAAATCTCTCTGTCAGAAAGCTCCTTAACAGGCACAGTTTATGAAAAGAACATAACTATACCATCCAGCACTGCATTTTCCTGCAGTAGATATTTCACCCAATGTGGCTGTTACACATTCGCTATGACCAGTTTCAAGAAATATGGCAAGATCTTTCTTGAGGCTTGATGTATTTCAAGCAAAGGCTTGAGACTGATGAGTATGATAGTAGTTTGTGAATAGGTATAACAGAACTAAACATTAAAAATCAGTTTTGGCATCTTGAATTTTTGAATGCCACTCAATCTATAAAGTATCAAAACTCAATGTCACCTCAGGAAAGAATATAATCTGTTGACAAAGACTTGCAGCTTACTCTGAAAATATGCATTCTCCTTCCCCCCTCCAATTTCTTTGCAGATTCATTCAGGTCTTTGCAATACAGAAGAATTCCCACCTGTGGATCCAACACAGGAATTTATATTTCCTCCTGAACTAATAGTAGGTCTTATTGACTTTTGTTGTCATGCAAACATGACTGAGTTACTGCAGATGTTGAAAACATGATGTTTTTGTTAAGCTGAAAGATCTGTCCTCAGATAGATGGAAAAGATCAATTTTAGTCAAACATAGTAAGGCAATTCAATGTGGATAATCTATATGTTGTCATTATTACAAATAGTTCATACTTTCAAAAAAGAAATTGTTTACCTCTCCAGAACCAAGACTGTATTTCCAGACTTCTCCCTAAAGAACTCCTTGCTCAGAACCACTTCATTTTGGATCCATTGGCCTCTTGTGTGGAATATAGTATTTTCTTTGAAAGTTCCCAAATGAGCTTTTCCATCTTTTCTGCCTTGTGATTCTCTGTTGGATTCAAGTGACCACAGGACCCACTGTTTCCTTCCGGCTGGTACATAGACCCTGGCAACCTGAGACTGGACTCGCATGTGGGATATGCTGCAGGTCCACAGGAAAGTCAAGGGACTTGAAGAGAAAAGAAGTAGAGGGTTTATTGCAGTAGTTATTGGAGAGTCACAGAAGAACAGATGGAAACTGAAAGGAGGAGGAGGAAAGTGCCCATGATCTGTACAGAGAGGCAAGAGAAGACAGCTGTGAAAATGGTAGTGCAGGATTTACCCAGACCTGACTGAGTAGAATCCAAGCAGGCAGGTCCAGGCTGTTTTTTTAATCCTCACTCAAGTTTCAACAGCTTCTTGTGAAATTCCTTGTTTGCACTCCTTTTGCTAATATTCATGGGCACTACTTGCCGCTATTATACAACCACCTTAGAGACACAAAAGTTCATTTGAGTTCTGGGAAAGCATGGCATGGTTCTTTGATTTGTTACTGCATTACAGAATGCTATTTGCTGCAAGGCAGTTGGCTTTGTAAACATTTGTCATAGAGTACAACTTCCTTGTTAATGATTGCCTCTTAGTGCAGAACATGCGTAGTAAGGCATAAGCTCCTTTATGAAATCATGAAGTGGAAGGCAGATTTGCCTTTCTGCTACTTGATGTGCTTTTGAGAGACTCATGCTTTAAGAATGCAAGTATTAAAGGGATATTTTGCAACTTTTATACTTGGATGAAGTATCTTGCCTAAACTGCTGCTGGCTCAAAAAGCTGTTCAGCCAGAAAGGAGGTGCCGTCGTCTGTTCTACATGTTCAGATTGAGCTGCCAGGAGGAGTGAACTGCTTCTCCAGGCTACACGAAGTCTTTAACATGACCTTGACTGATTATGCTGAGCTTGTTCAAATCCCATTAGAGTCTGTTTCAAGCTATCAGTAGTTTTAAATAGGTTGAGCATTAAGCTCTGTGTCTAGAAATTAAATCTGCTTGGTGAATATGTTTTAAATGTCTGGAGTACTGGAAAAAGCATGTGAAATGCAGCTGTGAAGATACCTAGGCAGTAATACTTAGTGACAGATTCTTCTATGGCAGGAAGTGTGCCCACACCACTAAGATTATGACTGGTTCCACAGACACACAGCTTCTTTCTTGTGTTTCAGGCATGTCTTTTACTTAGAAGGCCAGTCCATAGCTGCAGCAGTTCTCTGGCTTGTCCACTGGTCTGTTTGTTCATTTCATTCTCTGCAAAGACAGGCATTTCACAGTGATTGCTTTTGAATATTTTGAAACCATGACTCCACATGGCACTTGGCAAATATGAAAAGAACATATATGGTATTCTCAGGGGGAAAAAAGGATATATTAGTCTTGTAAGACAGGAGGTGCCTGAAAAACACTTTGATTAAACAAAAATGTAAATACCTATCAACCATCCCAAGGAGACAATATTTCTGAAAAGATTAGTCTTTGCAGAGAAATGGGAAAGTAGGTACTTTAATTTTAAAAACCATTTTACATATTGTAGAAAGTAGTCTGGGTCTACTACAGTAGATACAAGGCACTTAGCAAATGGGGATGCAGTGATCCTCCCTGACTAAGAGAATACACTTCTTGTATTCTGTCATGTACACAGTGAGATTTTGGCATCCTGATTTCCTACAAAGTCCAATCACTTGCTTTATTGTTTACATCATATACAAAGGGAGTCTTTCAGAATTATCAGAGCAGGAGGAAGGAAAACAGAAGACTAATCTTCTCCTACCACTCATTTAGTGTGTCTCTTACCAAGTCATTTAGTTTGTTCTTATCTCTGTTTCTTGAGCAATAATATAGTTATGATAAAAGCTCAGCATTGTACAGCATGACAGGAACCTCAGATGAAAAGCACCATTAATGTCTCACTGTCTATCATGACACAGTGTCCTACTTAGCAATATGGTCGTTTATATTGACATTAGTCAAAATTACCAAATCTTTGTCATTTCCACCACAGAGAATGGCTCAAGAGCAGCAAAGAACAACTCTGATTTTCCATGGCAAGAGAACAACATGATATCTCCCCCTAGCCTGAAGGAACTTCTGAACCTCAAAGCCAATTATCACTGGTGTTGTGGGGAACACCAGTGTGGATATGGAAGGACAGAAGATCTTTTAACACAGGGATTACATTATGCAGTAGGCACATAATCTTGCATTTTATCTTCTGGGGATCCTAAATGCATTCTCTCACCACAATGATTGCACTTCAATATTTAGGCCAATGTAATTTCCTATGATTTTTTGCAGCATACCAATAACTAGATTAGCACGAGCACCACCATCACCTGAGCCCAAGGATTTGTGCTGCCTAACCTCCCAGTAACCTCAGACACACAATTTGTCTGAATAAGGACTCATGCTGATGAGAGCCAAACATTTCACATCGACATTAGCTTGAGCATCACAAAATAAATAATGCCCATGAAAAGGGCATGGTAAACCCATATGCCATGATGTCCAGGCACTGGCTAGATTCTGCATATTATGGATGGAGTTTGTTTTTTTTTATAAATTGTCAGTATCCCTTTTTATGAGGGACTAATCAGTCAAGAGGAATTTGGTAAGAATATTTCTTTCACTGTTGGGACAATAAAGGCCCAGATCAAAAGAGAACCCTTTGGGTCTTCTAGTAATCTGTACATTGCCTAGCAAAGGGCACAGCATTTGTTTAGTAGTATACCCTCATGATGCAGTACTTGGCAAAGTGTCAAAATCTTAAGTCTAAAAACTTCAAGTCCATTCACATGAAGGGAAAGCTCTCTGTTGTCATCGGATCAGGCTCTGAAGCAGCTACTGCACAGCAAAGAGGACTACCATAGAAAGCCTGAGGTTTGCAATAGAGAATGGTCATGAGCTAATCTCATTATGACATGTATAAACTAGTTTGGGAGTCAGTTTGTTTTTTTAAAGACATTGCACACAAGAAGAGAACAAGGGAAGCGGAAAAACTACGTAGCTCATATAGAAAGGTGGAGTAAGTGGCTAGAAACATGATGAAGCAGGTGTGGAATTGTGTATAGCTCTGAGGTGAGAGGTGAAATCTGAATGTGATAGAGGAAAGGACTGGAAACCAATCCAGAGGAGCAAGGAGCAAGAGTCAGGAAAGAGAATATTGGACTTTGGACTTCAGATCAGCCTTTGGACTGCAGAAAGAAGCAGACGAAGTGGGCCTGGTAAAAGCAGTAAAATGTGATATTCAAAATACTGCACAACAAAAAAACCATAAGACTTTGAAACTACTTAGTTACAGTGGTTTTGAACATTTTGGTTTCCGTGTCAAGAAATATGGTTAATTCTTCAAACAGATCTTTAATCATACTACCATACTTTGCCTTTCAGGACTCAAAAAAAATCACCATGGTGCCTATCATCCAATCATTCTCCATCCTGTTAGGATTCCAGAAATGTATGTTGTGAGTAGCACAACTGATGGTAAGTCTCCAAGTTACCTCTACTGATGGTACAAAGAGCGGTGACTGAATTCACTTGGGTTTTGTATTTTGACACCAGAAGTAGAAAGAACCATTGACTGTCATTGGTGTGGAATGTTTTGTGTTTTTTCTCTCTGTAGCAATCATTTCACTAAGCCTTTTAACCAATATGTCAGCTCACCTATGGTCTGGAGATGATGTATGGTGACAGACAATTTATGAAACTGTTCTGCAAGAATATATTTGTTCAAATCTCAAATTTCTGCAGACAGCAAACAGAGGGGAAGGCCCTAAGTTAGCCTTTTTTTGTTGTTGTTTTCACAGATTATGAGCCTTTCTATCACAACCATTGATCTAACAAAGTCTACAAAACATCGATTAGGTTAGGGCTAGACTTTCAACACAAAAATATTCAGACATAAATTTCCAATCCAAAATATCACAAGATTTTCTTTGGAGTGGCTTGGCTGGATTCTCAGCTAATAGAAGTTATCACAGATGCACTGACATTACAAGGGCTGTGCTAATGCCCATTACACGAGAATCCAATCTGGTAGGCCCATCACGTCCATGAGTGGAGGCACTACACCTGTAGCAAAAGAATGAAATGCAGCATGTTCCCCATGGGAAATCAGGCTATTAAAAATTAGGGAAATTAACATTTTGTTACAGTTGCCTCTTTCTCTTCTTATGTTCTCCTAGCTCCATGATTTACAGCAGCTACTGAATTATACATACTTTCAAATTATTATGCTAATATCAGTGCAACTTTGTATTTAAGTAGATCCATCAATAAAAGCCTACTTTAGAACATGGCCCCTTTGTTCAGAAAAAACACTACACAACACTTGAAGACTTCTCTGCAGAATTACTCCAGCATTCACTGAAGTCCATGGTAGTGGCTTCTCTGATACTACTGGAAGTGTGATTGAGCGTTTGTGGCTCAGTCTTGGAAGATTCCAACAATTTGGTCATCCTTCATCCTAATGAGTCAACTGTTGTCCGTGTCTTTGGGGATACACAGCACAGAAAAGGGATGTGCATTGGTGTATGCAAATATGCAATGTATATTTTTCAGGTATGCATTTATACTGGGAACCATCACTGAATAAGCAAACAGTATTTGCATTTCTTATTGCATGGAATATAAAATGCATCTTACCATCACTTCTCTTTGTCATCCTACTGACAAGAACTGTGTACAAAAGCGAATCTTTAGAGCCCTTATCAGCTATATATTGCATTTATATTGTGGCACTATGATTTCACTGTTTAAACTCATTTGATTTCAGGGCTAGTGATAGGAGCTGCCTGCTGCTTGGCCCAGCTCAGAGATATCCTGATGAAGGCAGTCCCAAAACTTGCAGAGGAGAAAACAAAAATCTACCAAGCTTTCTTGCAGCACCTGAGAACTCTAGCTGGAGAACAGATGAGGAGCATGGCAGTATGTATTCAGCAGTGACAGTAAATAAGCCAACATTACAGACATATCTGTGTGACTTACAAATATATGGAGAAAAGCTGGGTGAGGCTGGGATCATGCCTCCTAAGGGTAAATAGTTAATACCATCACAAATGTTGTATGAAATAATTGGGAGTCCTACGCTAGTTAGCAGGGGCAAATATCCAGAGAGCTGCAACCAGAGAAAATCCTGCTATCCCTGCTTGCTGGCTGAGCAGAGAACTGGAAGAGGCTGAGTAAAGAAGAAAAGTGGGGTTCTCTGGTAAGGTACTGTACACCCTGCAGCCAATCATACTTTAGCTTAACTATCAATGCATAGCTGTTTACCCATCATGTGTTAGGCATCTCTGATCTTGTCCCTGATTTTCCTTTAAAATTCCCTTACTTCAATACCTTGTATTTCTTCCTTTAATTAAGGGAATGGCCATCTCTTTGGGGGGTGGGGGGCACGAAAGTAAACCTGGTCTCTCAACAGAGATGATATGATAAAGGACTTTTGAAGGGAACAATAAATTAAATCATATTAAAAAGTATGTATGTAGAACTTCAATTAAGATTGTAAGTTCTTCCAAGAGGCCTTTTAAGTGAATAAAATGGGGTTATGATACAGATCCCTGTTATGTGTAAGAAGGACAAGCCTAAAAATAACCTCATTGTTTGTTAAAGTCTTTAGGAGGACACATAGTAAGCAGGGCATCAACCAGGGAGTTGAACCCAATCTCATCAGTTGGCAAATCTGTTCTCAATTTGGCATCAGAAGGTAAGCTTTGGACTCCCTGCCAAATACCTTTGCCAGATGGGCAGAACACTGCAACAGAAAATATGGCTATAGGTAACAGTTTTCAAATGAAACACTACTGTGCATCTCCTAGATGAATTAGAATGGTACATGTTGCTGAACGGAGGACAACGTTATCCTGGTATTTGCCTGTCATTTTAACTGGCAAAAAGTGTCTGCTAGTAAAAAATGCTATCTGTCCATTTCACAAGGCAAAAGGAAACAACATCTAGCAATCTCATGAAAGCGAGGTGGGCAGGCCTGACAGGTAGAAAGACTTTGGCTATATCGCTCCATTTATCGGACAGGTTAGCTTTATCTTGTAACTCCACCACTGTTAGCTTTTATTGCTTATGTCTCTCTCATTTTAAGAAAAATGGTTCATTCTCTAAGGCCATGCACCTAGAAACTTCTCTTGAAGTCACTGGTACATTTTTTGCATATGTGTGGGTGTATACATGTGCATCGTGTTTAAATAACACTTCCAGTAATCAAGCCCAAGCAAGTCCCATCCTTGTCACATAGAATCTGTGGGTACTTTGGAAAATCTTGGCAACAATCTCTACTGTCTTTGAACTAAAGATGTACAGGGCTGATTCTCTGTCTCATTGCAGTGCTTGATAGTTTCTTAAAAGCTTACTGTGCTTTAATGATTTCATGATCTAAGAGCTTTTGAGGAGAAACAAAATAGCTGTATTTAAACCTAGATCACTGATTTTCTGAATATTATTAGCATTTGTAAGACATATACTTTCTAGAAAGTATAAAGTATTTAGTATTTTGTGTGTGATGGAGAACTAAATCACTCTGTCGTGGTTTAACCCCAGCCAGCAACTAAGCACCACGCAGCCGCTCACTCACTCCCCCCCCCCCCCCCCCAGTGGGATGGGGGAGAAAATCGAGAGAAAGAAGTAAAACTCGTGGGTTGAGATAAGAACGGTTTAACAGAACAGAAAAGAAGAAACTAATAATGATAACACTAATAAAATGACAACAGTAGTAATAAAAAGATTGGAATGTACAAATGATGCGCAGGGCAATTGCTCACCACCCGCCGACCAACACCCAGCCAGTCCCCGAGCGGCGATTCCCTGCCCCCCCCTTCCCAGTTCCTAAACTAGATGGGACGTCCCATGGTATGGAATACCCCGCTGGCCAGTTTGGGTCAGGTGCCCTGGCTGTGTCCTGTGCCAACTTCTTGTGCTGTGGCTGGGCATGAGAAGCTGAAAAATCCTTGACTATAGTCTAAACACTACTGAGCAACAACTGAAAACATCAGTGTTATCAGCATTCTTCACATACTGAACTCAAAACACAGCACTGTACCAGCTACTAGGAAGACAGTTAACTCTATCCCTGCTGAAACCAGGACACACTCATATAGGGAAATATATTTCACTTAACATGTATCATAAAGATTAGCCTTTCCACTCAAAAGATTTTGCAGTCTAAGGCTAGATCCTGAATGGAGCAGACTGCACTAAGGCCATATTGGCCTTAATATATTCTTTTGCACAGATTCAATGAAATTTGAAGCCGCAATATTGAAATGTTTCTTTCTTGCTCCACATTTGACTACAGACTTAACAGACTACAGTTTTCTCCAACAGATGGGAAAAGACAGATTCTTTTAAATGATCAGTTTCTTGCTGGCTGTGAGCATGCAGACCTAAAGGCCAAGGAGGTCATTGTTTCTGTTCTCATCCCATACTCTATGAAGGTAAGACCCTGATGTTTCAGAGGTTTCATCCAGGTTCCAGCATAGTTACTGGGAATATTTCCATTATTTTCAGTAGGCATTGAAACATGCAGGTTACTAATGCTTTGGAAGTATCTAAGAAAGTTCTGGCATCCCTCCATCACCTCTCCCACTTCTTCCAGCTGTCCATCATCTTCTACATCTTTGGACCTCTCACTGTTTTTTCCTCCACTCTTAAATGTGCTCTTGTGCCCCTTCCAGACAAGAAATTTGGGCTGCCTGAATATTTCCAGGGGAAATGCCATATTGTCACACAGTCTTCAGCAATAAAGCTCATTTCCAGCCTCTTCTCACTAATTAGCTATTTACACTGAACAGTCCTGAGCTGTCATTGCAACTACTCACAAAATAAGGTCCTAACTACTGTGACCAAAGGTGGCAGCATGTGGCTTTCGGGTGTTAGGGACAGAAGAAATGGTGTCACTGTGTTCTTAGATGTCCCCCTAGTGGATGTGAGGAAAAGTACGGGGCAAGTAGAGGAAACCCAACAAGCTAGTCTGTTGTGATTGAAATCAATGAGGGAGTGACCAAGGGAGTCTCTGCCAACCTTGACATCAGGGGGTGAGTCCCCAGAGCAGCTGCCCACTGCAATACAGCATACTAAACATATGTGGCCTCATGCTGGAGGAGTGCTTCTGCCCATGAGAGGCTGGATGGCCATGGCAGGTTTCCCCTGAAAAACAAGACTCCCATGAGCTCAAAGCCTGCAAAAGCATGATCTGTACTGGCAGCAGCAACAGTGCTGCTGCTGCCCAGAAACTTGGAGCCTTAGTAGTGATTTGAGAGACAAACAGCCTGGAAGAGAAAATTAAGGAGGAATGTGTTAGTTCCCTCCACAAAGTGAAAGAAAAAAGAAATCCCAACCTGCTTTGTCCCATGACAAGCTGTGCCACAGAACTAAAGCTATCACAGAGGGTGTTTCAGAGTCTTGCCTTTCAGAGAGAGGCAGCTGCACCTAAGAACAGCAGAGGTGGAGACAACAAAATGAATAAAAGAAAATAGCACTGCTGGCAAACTCAAAAGGACACTTCGAAGAGCAGGAAAATTATCTATCAGCCATCACATGAACAACATGTGAGATTAGGCAGCCTCACCACAGGAAATTAACACCATTTTTTGGGACGTTGCTTCTGCCATTCACTTTCATGCTGAATTGCCTTTTTGATTAACTCTGCTGACACAATGAAAAGGCACGTGCATACTTTTTTTGCAAGACTTGTCAACAGATAGTGTAGATGGAAACCTGACAGCTGCTGGCTTTTGGTTTTGAGTAGCTTGATGTGAATGTTGCTTCAGTGAAGTAATGTAAATCTGTTGAGAGGATTTTCCGTCTCTGACAAGACTCACTGTTCAACATGTAATCCTGAATTTTACATTTGTCATGAGAGTATCACATACTCATAGTGACAGATCTAACCTGCTAACTCCTATTTTAAAAGTTCTGTGGCTGTCTTAATCTGAAGTTTCTTTCCGGGGCTACAGAAAGGGCACTTTATACACTTTCTTCAAAAGACTTGTATCTGCCTGACCATGAAAGAAATTGCTATTATGTTTCCTTTTAAAATATGTGGATTTGTCACCAGAACAAAATATTTCTGACAGTAGAAAGCCCAGCTGTTTCTATTGCCTCCCTCTGTAAATGCCATTACTGTAGCATAAAATGTGAAATCTCCAAGTGTAAAATCTTCACAAAATCAGGTTCCTTAACACAGTGGGGCCTCCGTGTCCTGGAGAAGAAACAACTATTTTCTAAGCTGGAATTCGATTTAAAAGACATACCAGCCATATATGAAGTGGCTTATAGCAGGACTGCTTTTCCAGCACTCTGAAGTCACTAAACTGCTGATAAAATTTAAAATGTGGCATGTTTTCTTAAATGTAGATAAGCTCAAATAATGTCCCCTCTTAGTATGTCTCTCTATGATTAGCTTAGTACTTCAAGAAAAATAAAAAGTTTAACTAAAACAGTAATTCTAGCAAATGTTCTTTAAAAATGTTGCTTTCTTTGGACAGTGGTAACACCTAAAATACAAGGAATAATAGATTTGTTTTCTTTCAATCAATTTCTGCCATTAATGGAATTTTTCCTTCGTTTACCATTAGGATGACTTTATTTCAGCCTTCAGACAGGCTGAAAGCCAGAAAAATGCTTTGTCCATAGTGAATTCTGGAATGCGAATCCTCTTCAGTCCAGGCACAGACACCATTGTAGATCTGAGTATTTTATATGGAGGCATTGGCTCAACGATACTCAGTGCAAGAAAGTCCTGTGAGAAGCTCATAGGAAGGTATTGAATATCTTCATGTATTTAAGCAAATGCAGGAGTCATGGTGTGATGCATGGGGTCTGCTTGATTCTGCCGGTGGAGATCCCATCATCAGCCTCTCACAATTTGTATTTGACCTGTCCTCCCTAACAATAGGTTATTTCTTGATGTAACTTATGCTGATTCACTTATTACTTCCCACATACTTCACAATAGCTTTAGCTGCCTATTACTTATGAAGAAGTGTGTGTTCATGTTAGTCTATTTTTCTACCAGGCAATGGAATGATCAGATGCTGAATGAAGCTTGCAGACTGGTGCTGGAGGAAATTTTTCTCCCTCCATCAGCTCTGGGTAGAAAAGTAGAATACAGAAGAACTCTGCTTGTCAGCTTCCTTTTCAGATTTTACCTGGAAGTCTTACATGGTTTAAATCAGATGGTAAGAACCGGACAAGAATTGCATACCCACATCAGCGTACAGGCTGCAGGAAAACTCTGCTTTTTTAAAGATTAAGGGATGTGAGAGGGAAGGGTAAAGGTGCTAGACTTTACTTCAAAATATGTGAGGGGAAAACTTTTGGTTTAGAAATAAGGATCTGACAACATTGCTCTGACATCACCTTCCTTTCAGTATCCCTTCAGGTGTGCTGAGCTCTCACAGGAGAAGATGAGTGCTTTGGGAATGCTACAAAGTGGTATTGCCCAGGGTGTCCAGATCTATCAGCTGAGGTGTGTTTGTAGCTGGGACTGCCACAGAGCCTCTATTTTAATGAGTATTTTGCCCTTCTAACTTTTCATTCCTAAGCCTCCACTAATGATTATGTGAAGCTGCTGAAACAGTTGACCCTGTGGGAAATCTTTTACATTTTTGTAGATTTCTGGTCTTTCAGGGTGCAGATGCACTCTTTGCCCTCAAGGTGTTTTGCAGCATCAGGTGGTCCTGACACAGCTGAAAGAGGGGCACAGCCTTCAGCTATGCAAGAGCTCAGCAGAATTTAGTTAAACTGTCCAGTGGGCCTCAGTACAAATAAATGGTATAACCTACTGCAGCATCTCTGTGATTGTTCAAGCCTTAAAAATTTATTTGCAAAGCTACAGTATGAAAGGAAGAGGTGGTTGGCATGTGAAAAAGTTTGTTCAGTAGATTTCAATTTTAAAAAATTTCAAATTTCATCAAGAATTTTCACCCATATTTTTGTTTTGTTGCAAAATTGAAAAACTTTAAAAATCAGACGTCTGCTGCTTCTTATCAGTTTTCCACCAAAAACTTTCAGTGTCAGCCAAGAATTTGGTTTTTTCTCCTTTAAGAGACTAAGAAGATATGTTTTACAGAAAACTCTTTACTCAGTAAAAGCCCAACAAAACCATAAATGTTAGATTTTCACACTCCCTGATAAAAGTGTTTCAAGTTAATGTGAGCTACCAGCAATTCAACAACAGAAAGCACCAAAGCTGTATTTTCATTATATATGTCTGAAATGCTTTCAGTTCCAGGCTGTCTTTGAAGTAATAGAGGGCATTGTTGGTAGGAATTTAATTAGCAAAAACCTGGATGAAACCATTTTTTAGTCTAGTCAGCGCTGGCCAGAATATTAATTTACCTGTCTCTTTAGGAGGATGGGCAGGAAGGAATTAGAGTGATCCCTGAATATACTCCTGATTTCAGATATGTTTTCTCTGAAGTAAACAATATGAAATATGATTGTTTGAAGCAGTGGTGATGCTGAAGTGTGTAAAAGTGTGGCTTGCACAAGGATGCTATCAGAAGCAGTATGGACCCAGCAGACAGGCTAGCTATAAGATCCAGAAGACTTTAGCTCTCCTTTGTCTGCTATGGTTCTACCATGTGAACTAGTCATTTTGCCCCTTTTACCTCTCTTTTTTTGATTTTTATTTTTTCCTATTTATTTAGTTTACTCTTTCCACAGAAGAGACTGCCATTTACTAGAGACATGAATGGTATCTAACACAGTATGTTTCTCAGATCTCTGACAGGGCACTTTGGTGCCACTATAGCATGAATTCTAAAAATTGAATTAGCCCTTTATAATGTGTCCCACAAATATTGTCATAAAATCTAGATGGTTTCCGCATGGATTTTATGATCACAAAACATCCTCAGAAAGTGTTTTTGAGTAAAGCTTTCTATAATTACTGTTCTGGCTTGAGGATACATGTTCCTGTTCTGCAGGATGTTGACCCAGGTGTGACAGAAAAGGACTTAACTGTAAGGTTCAAGCAAACAACTTGAACTTCACTCGCAGACTTAACTGCAAGGTTCAAGCAAATTATTTATTTGAACTTCACTTACAGACTTAACACGCCACTATCACAGGTTTTACAGATACAATGGAGGAATGCACTATTGCAATTTCTTAAGGCAAGAGTAGTACATTATTATAACCACAAGCAATTCACAGACAACCACAAGCACGCACTTGTTTACAAACTTAAAGCATAAAAAATATTCACTTACCCCTCCAGGTAAGGGCTTTCAATCCCAGGGAAGTTACCTCGACCGGTGTCCCAGTCAAGCGGGGAAAGGGTTTCCTTCACAAGCCAACTGTATAGTTGAAGAAGTGACTCCCCCATTTCCAACCTGAATCTTAGAGTTTTTATCCCCTGACTTGTGGAATGGTGTGTACGACTATGTCTGAGCAGATTATGATATATGCCTAAATGGATTATGTATATCTGAGTGAAGTTTCCCCTTGTCTTTCCTTTGTTGGTCTGTGATTGTTTGAATACACAAGGTTGTCATTTGAAACTGAAGCTGAAACCCTCCAGGTTTGGGGTTTTCTTTACCTTGCTTCCTCAAGCAACTGAATAGTGGTTGGATTGAGACTCAGGGCATACTATTTGTTAAGGGATTTCAAGGCTCAGTTCAGGTTTTGGTTCTTTGAATGGTGCAGCCACTGCCCTGTTTACTTTAGGGTTTATCAGACGACCCAGGGCTAAGCTGTCTACACCACTCCCCGTGAGTTGTGAGAGACAGGGCCTCAAGGCAACCCAAGGCTGGGTCGCTTTTGTAACCCCCCATGAGTCACCTGCATGCACTAGACATGGTGAAACTCGTTTGTGAACTATGAGCCAGACAATCCACACACCAGGACAGCCTCCACAAGATCCTGTGGGCCGTCCCATCATGCACCAATCTGGTATTAAGCATACCACTGGCGAAGAGGTTTACATTGATGACATTCGTCCAGTGGATGGAGAACTTTCACTGGCTCTGGTCACCAATATTAAAGCCCACACAAAGATTATGTAAGCAAAAAAACCTATAAGCACATAAGTATGTTAACAAGTATTTTCTGTTCTTATTGTCCAATTTGGCCATATTATGAGGTATGTATTGCAAATGAGGTAAGAATTTCTTTACTGTGTGCTTTAAATAGTGTCAGATATGGACAAAAGAGTCCATGTTAATGCATTCACCCCTTTTAGTACAAAAAAAATGTAGAAGGGAACTATATTCTTAGATTTTGTATGTACTAGAACTAGAAATTAAAGAGCTGTTCTATGCCATGCACACACAGATGCTCATGACTTCCATTTGTTTTTTCTCAATATGCTAATCAATGCTTTTCCACTTTCTTCTCTATGTAAAGATCTGTGGTAAGAATACCAAGTGGATTATACTTCTGTCCTAAAGTTCGCTGAATTACTTGTTCTACTTTCCAGGTCAATCAATGCATCAGAAGCCCTTCAGGTGCCCGGAGTGGTTGATGTAGTGACAGCAAGGGATGTTCCAGGGGAAAATGGCAAGGATGAGCAAGCATATGCAGAAGATAAGGTATTTCTTGCTTCTGGAGGAGTGTCTGGACCTTTTGCTCCAGTTATTTACAAAAAAAGGAAAGTGAGTTTGCAAGTATCATCTTGCTGCAATCAAATGAAAATAAGTGCAAGAACTGTTAATACAGTGCCAGGCAGGCTGGGCTAAACAGAATTACCATTCCCCAGTGAGAGAGAAAGGAAAAGCTCCCTTAAATAACTTGGGATTTAAATGAATCAGCCATGATTTCTTAAGGGCTGATAAATGAGTGATTGTCATGGGTTCTGAGAAAGTATGAAATAGCCATGGCATTTGAGATTTTCAAAGATGAGACAAATGAAATGAGAATTTCCCAGTTGGAACCAATATGAAATTAATGGCCAGATTATACACTAGAATATGGTAATGGGAGACAACACTTTTGTTGAGCATCAACAGAGCTAAGAAATGTATAGGATCCATGCAGTCAGCATGACTGTACAGAATGTCCCAGGCCTCACGCTCTATCCATCACAAGTGACACTGTTGCATGGTATTTGCAGTGGGGCAGGAATAATTGCTAATGTGTTGCTCTTACCTCCCTATTCCTTCTTGTCTGAGTTTCCTTCGTTTCTGAGTACAAGCAAGGAAAGTGGTCTGTGCCAGATAGGATTTTACTTGGCACAGTATCTGGCCACCTCAGGATGAACACAGGGTGAATGTTCATGACTACCGATGTCAGCAGCATTTCTGAGGCCAGAAATGTTGCAGCAGATGCAAGACACTAATACACTTCTCATCTAATGAAGGTAAGTCTGCACTGGCATAGTATTCTTAGAGAAACAGAATATAAAAGTGGCATTTGAGCAGAATCTATTTCCACAAAACACTCTTTGTACAGGAACTTAACCACACCTGTGTTTTTTCCTTGGGTAATACATTGCTGTGTTGCAGGTGGTTTGTGTTGGTCAGATAATCTGTGCTGTGGTTGCAGTCACTGACTCAGGCGAAGTGTGGGGCTGAAAAGGTGAAGATAGTGTACGAAGATCTGGAGCCAATTCTGACCATTGAGGTAACAATCTGTCTCCTCTTCAACGTCTGATAGAGCTCTTAAGTCACCTCACTCACTATTTACCTCCTTGTGCAGAGCTCTGCCAAGCTTTGGATTTTTTTATTTTTTTTTGGTATGAGATATGACTTTACTGGTTCTGAAGATGAAGTGTAAAAAGTTTATAAATGGCCTCCAAAGTTTTGGTTTTAGAAACACACAAAAACATCTTATTAGCTATCTATTCATCCAGTATATTTGTAGATCTAGGATGAAATTGCTAAAGAATATTCAGAAAGTTTTAAGTAAGCAACTCCATGCCTCCAGAAGTCAAATTCCAGGCAGGAGTAGGTCAGTATAGAATTAAATTTGAGAGCTTATGTTTGCAGAAGTTCTGGAATCACACATCCTGCATCCATGTTCTGAAAATTTTCAAGTCTGGCAGGTTTTCAGTAGCAAGCAATCTGGTTCTGAAATATTTTCAACAACTCTGAATTCTATTAATAGACATTTAGTGTTTCTAATCTGGGGGAAGAAGAGAATGATATGAAATACAAAAACCAAAAAAACCCAGAAGCTCTCTGATGGTGGAACAAGTATCCTGCTCTTTCTAATACTTAGCTACAACAATCTGTCCATCTGAAAAAGGATCATATGGATGATGAAAAATACCGAGAAAGGATTCAAGTCTGCTGATGAAATCATAGAAGGTAGTTCATACATGCAGTGCATCAGGCAAGGGAGGAGACTTATGCTAGTTCAGAATCTATTTCCAGCTGGTGGCTGAATTTAAATTTCTATTCTTTTCTCAAAAAAACTTACTCTGTTGATTTTTTTTCCCCTTCACTGGGAATGAAGATGAAATGAAGCTTCACATTTAAATGGAGCTTATGTAACACCTGCTAGCTCATGGTTCTACGACCATTTCCTTGTCTTAGAACTTGGCTAACTAAAATGAAGTTCCTTAATCCTAGGACAAACATTACAGCTAAATAAGGCTTTGTTTATGGGTGTTAGCTAACTTAACTTGCCCTGTTTTAAGCTGACTGCTTGATTTAGGGCTAATCCCAGAAACAAGGGGATCAGAGTAAACTGGTCTGGAATACCACTCCTACTGTCACAAAATTCACTGTCTTCAAGTAGAAAACACGATCCAGCAGTCCCAGAGCATACTCTGTGCATAAGTATCAGACCTGTGTTTAAGAAGTACCAATGAAGAATATTCCACAAGCTCCTATTGTAGTTAGTTCTAGAGTTTAACTGTCCTTATAATTAGAATGTTTTTTTTTCTAATACCTAATCTAAATCTCCCTTCCTGCAAACTTTAAAGGTTGACCCTCTAAACAGAGTCCTCTCATCTTTTCCCCATAAGTCATGTCTGCTAACTGTTTTCATTGTCACTGCTCACTTCTCCATTATCTCTAATTTCACTACATCCAACTTCACTATCGTAATATTTCAGATTAGGTTTCACCAATGCCAAGTGGAGTCTCCCAGAAATTCTATATAACATTAGTGTCACTGAATGAGATTAGGGTTGTTGTGGTGTTATCAATTGTGGATATACAGTCAAGTTGTGCTCCTCAGTAATCCCTGTTTAGATCTTGTTCAACAGTGCTATCTAAAGTACTGGCACTTACCCATACTGAACTTCATGCCATTGACTTTAGGCCATTTCTGCAATGTAAAAAAATCACTTTCAAATCTGAACCTGTCCTTTTAATGGGCTTGCAGGCCTTTCCAGTTTGATATTATTTGTAGCTCACTCATTAGTTATTAAAGCAACCATGTGGTAACATTAGACACAGAAAAGACTCTTCTATTATTCTACATGCATCATCTTTGCAGCTTGACAGCCAATCCTGTAAACTGCTTTCTGGGTGCAGTTTTCAACCAATGGTATCCCTGATTTTATCTGGATTGTACTTCTCAACTTGCTTATAAGAGTAGTCTGTGGGACAGTGTAAAAAGACTTAGTAAAATTAAGGTTTATGATACCAAGATATGCTTCTCTTAACACTGATTTGGCCAGTTTTAATACTTCCCCTAATTCTGTGTTTCTAACACTTGAGTGCAGCTCTGACATTTGTTAGTGAGCACCTTATAAATGCTCAGACAACTCATGTGTCCTGCTCATGTGTTTTTCTGATTGTCCTCTCATGACATATATTATCACACCTACCCTTCTGCTGTTACCACAGATTTCTGCAGCTGAGTTTTCCTCTTCACTGAATACTAACTACACATGTATTAGTTATTTAGAATAGATTTAGAATCTTAGAATTAGAATACCTGCTTGATCACAGGAGGGAGGATAAAGAAATGGATGTGTATGTGTCAACTCAGCATGCAACAGATGTACAGGTAAAACAAAGTATTAATGATACTTGTTTCTTACCTTCCTAAATAATCTTAAAGCCGAGCTACATGGCCAGGAGTTGCTTTCAGTCTTCCATGCTTCTCTGGAAAATCCCTAATGGTGTTCCCAATTCAGATTAATTGATTTGAATCTTTTTATGAAAATAAGTGGCCTGACTACTAATGATGAAGCTGAAGGTAACGGTAGGTCTTGTGCTATTTGTATTATCCAGTGCAGTGCAGACACAAATGAGCAGTATTACTATGGAATGAACAAACGGTACCTTGGATAGATAATATGCCTGTAATCATGTTGTTGAGAAAAGACTAATTCTGTCTTAGATGTATTGGCCAAATCCTCCTAAAATCAGTGAGAATCCTCAGTACAATCCTGGACAATTACTTTTTTGCAGCAGTGAGTGTCTCCAGCTTTAGAAAGAGTATTCAGACAAGATGGGGTCATAATCATGTGTAAATAATGATAAATGAATATGTAAATAATAACAACATACAAATCACATGAAATTATGTGAAAAAAAGGTTAACAGGTCCTAGCTAACATTAGAATTGGATTGTAGGCCTGTAGAAAACCACAGTTCCAAAGAATATATGTTAATTTCTACATGTTTAGGACTAGCTTTTGCAGTTCATCACTGGCTTGCATTTTTTAAGCTTTCCCTGTCAGCCCAACAAGTTAAACATCTACTAGCATCTCTGGAAGCACTGTCAGAGGAGATATTTTCAGAATGCAATGGTTTGTCAGTCTTTTAGCTACACTGTCTAGTGTGCTGTAAACAATCATTCTGTTCCATTCAACTTGATATTTTAGTGGATGCTTTATCTCCAGCCACAGATGAAACTTGCAGTTCTATATAGAGATTATAATATCTGCAATCAGATAATCAAACTAGTTTATGGAGGTATATTTTATTTCCACTATTCTTTAAAGACTAGATTGTGCTTTCATTGGCATCTTTACTTGTTTGAAATCTTTTGTTTGTTTGTTTCTATAGCAACTCTAGTTTTCTGCCCAGGATTCTTAAACCTGTTAGCTTTTAATATATGGTTAGCCATGGAAAATAGGTATTTTTTAATGTACTTTGGTAGGCAACAATTCTCAGTAAAATCCTGGATGTTCACTTTTGCAGGAATTTGTGGCTTCAGCTTTAAACCTCCAATACAATAAAATTATGTGCCACATGAAATGTGTTGGTGGAGCATTTGGTGGGAAGATTACTAAGCCTTTACTCTTTGCTGTAATTGCAGCAGTGGCAGCCAACAAGTAAGTTAATTGAACTAAATCAAATGAGTGGTTTAACTAAAACAAATTAGATGACAAGACTGAATGAAAAAGGAACTCCAGTCCTGAACCCTTCTTGGGGTGTTATCTTGACAACATCATCTTTTTTTATCAATTTGGCAGTAAATATTGGGTAGAGGCTTGAAAATTCTCTGGGCTTTTGGCAATGGTATTCACTTACCATCCGAGCGCCAAAAAAAAGGCATGGAGGCAGTTTCTCTCAGGGCTGATCTGTACAAATCCCAACCATTCAGGCCTTTCCTAGGCACCCTGGCTTGAATTTCCCTCTAGATATTCAGTGAAAGTGGTTCTTATCCTAATACCTAAGTGTGCTCACATCAGCCCTTTGTGCCACAGCTCTCCTTTACTCTGGTTTCCTTGCCTTGTCCTGTGCATGCTTCATGGAACTTGCATCTCCCTGTTGAGAAGCTGAAGGGAAACCACTGAAAAACTCATTTCCTCTACTTTGTTTCTGTAGGGGGAAAAAAAAATAAATCTGCTGAATTAGCCTAAACTTAGGTATGGTAGGTTAATAAGGTTAATAAGAAACTAAAACATAAAATGGACTGATTCATTGCCACCACTAGGAGTTTGGCCACATATATGTAATGTCATTTGCAATCTGCATGAATAGGCTGTAATAAAAGTGGATTTTTTTATGTTCACTTTAGGACCGGGCATGCAGTCTGTTTTGCCCTTGAAAGAAATATGGATATGTTAATCACTGGTAGATGGCACCCTTTTTTTGGAAAATATAAAGCGAGTGAGAGGAGAAGATATTTTGCTCAATTACTGGGTATAGTTTCTTCTGGGGCAAATCAGCATAATTCCATTGACTTAAAAGATGCAGCAAGAAACCGAACTCCTCCTCTTCTGAAATCCTAACCCAGCACCAACCTTGCCCCAGTCCTAAGAGTACCCTGACAAATGCTGTGAATCAAAACAACAGCAATCATCCTATTTCTACAGCCCATGCAATATCCAGAAAAAGCAGAACCATCCATCCCTTTTCTTACTCCAAAATATTGCTAATGTCAGCCCTACCCCATCCTCAGCTGACAAGTACATAAATCAGAATTGAATATGAGCCACGTCTCAGATACAAAGCCAGCCCTGCAAGGTAATGCAAGATTCAGCTGGTAGCAAAACTCTTCCTTTTGACTTCTAAATCCTTACATTAAAATAACTAGGTAAACAGTGCCAGCACTGAAGTCAGCTTGGCAACTGGTTGTAGCAGGGGCAAAACCCTTCTCTTTGGTGTTGGTCTATGATTTGAGCACACTAAAACCCTCCAGGAGGGGTTTATGGTTCAGTATGGTTTGGATAAAGAAAGGATGAGGAGTTGGTTTTCTTACTGACTCTTGCATGAGCTGTAGAGTTTGGCTGACAACTGTTTCTGGGAGAGACTGGTTATACTTCTCATTTTGCTGAAGATATGGCTCACAAAGATGCTGTTCAATTCTGGTTATGATTAGACTAGATTTAGAACTGGTTTGGGAAAAGAAAGGAGGAAAGTTTCGTTTTTGGTTAAATCTTGTATTGGCCATAAGACAAAGAATGGGATTGTGAGTGACAGATGTCAATAACATATGTATTTCATATTCTTCTGGGTATCCATTACCTGATTATGGTTGAATCTAGGATAAAATATCTTGTTAAGGGCAGGATTGTGGTTTGGGGAAAAGTGGTTAAGCAGTTGGTTTATTAACAAGCCTTGCATGGACTTCAGGAACTAAGATGAGGACTAGCTTAGTGAAGAGCTGCTGAAGCATATATAGGTCATCTATATATATTTGATACTAGGAATAGTGTTAGGAATGTGGCTACAGAAAAAAATTGAAGGAGAATTTTGGTCTATTTTTCAGTCCTGCAGGGGTCACAGGTCTGAGTAATTGCATGTACTGCATATGTGTATATCTATCACCCAAAACTTCCAGGCCAGGGTATTTCATATAGCTGTTACCTGACACATTTGAAGATAGGCCTAATATAAACAGGTTTGTCCTCAGTCTGAGGTGATGGTGATGTTTTAAGTGATGACTAGTTTATTTTAATTTCTATTTATTAACAGGTTATTGGCAGATATTGGTAACAGTGGCATTATTAATATTAGGATTTAGGTTGCAGATACAGGTAGAAATAAGAAAAAGAAGGAATGGAAGGTGAGTCTTGCTGAATCATCTAAGAACTTCAATGAACTGATAAGACTTCCTTTTAGAAAAGGAAAAGGCTTATATTTTGTTTTCATGCAGCTACTTATTACTTGGATATCACTGATGGTAGTGTTAGGGTTAAAGTTAGAAACAAAGTGAAGAAAACAAGGGCTGAGATGTTTGGTTTTTCCCTGAGCTATTCCATAAGTACCTGGGAAGGGTGAAAAGAACAAAGGGAAGTCTTCTGTTTAATTTTGATGAAGACACTGGCAATATTTTCAGGCACTATTAGCATTACAATAAAGTTTAGGAAGAAGAATAAATTTGAATCTTGGTTGTTTCTTGAGTCTTACATGGGTACCAGAGGTAGGATGAGGGCTGCAGTTGATAGATGTTCCTGGCGTGTTTAGTTTTGCTGAAGGAATAAAGTGCCACAGTATTTCTAACATCCAGATTAGGGTCAGGGTTTGAATAAAAAGTGTGATTTCTTTGGTTGGTTGGTTGGTTTTTTACTTGCATGGGTTCCTGAAGTACTATGAAAGCTATCTTGGAAAAGCAGCATTTAGCTTATGTTTCATTTTGGTTCACTCTTCTTTTAACTGAAAATCCCCATTATAGGTTTAGATTTGCATTAGGGAACCCATCTATGTCCCTAGGAAAATGAAAGCAAGAGTACTTTGTCTTCTTTCTACATTTTACATGGACCTTGAAGCTATGGTAAGGACTGGGTTGTCCCTTATACTTGACATATGCTTCAAACCTTTGATTCATATATAATTTATCAAGAATTGCTTAGGCGAAGCTTAGGGTTAGAGGTATGTTAAAGAAAACAAGCAAAGATGAGTTTGCTGAGTCATATATAAACAAGAGCATTAAGATTTTCCAATGGAAGGTCTAGCATTTTTTTTAAATTTTACACACATACTGGTTACCTGAGGATTCTAGAAGCCAGGCCAAAATTAAGGTTACTGTTTTTGAGAGGAAATATTCTGGAGTTTGATTTCCTAAGTTACATTAGCATCTGAGCTTGGGGGAGAGTAGGTATTGGAAAGGAGGCATGCCTTATGTTTAGTTTGGGGGCAGATACTGTTTATCAGAGTATTTTAAAAGTTAGGGTTAGGGTATTGGTCGGAGGAGGGGAAATGTGGAGTTTTATTTTTTACAGTCTTTCATGAGCTCCTGAGCTACAAGAAGTATTTACATTGAATGGGATGTATGCTTTATGTATCATTCTGGAGCACACAATTTTTACACAAGAGTTATTAAGGCTATTTTTATAATGTGAGGGTTGGGACTCACAAAGGAACTGATGAAGAGTGTTACTTATAAAATACTGTATAAGCCCTAAGCTTTGTTGGGTGGTATTGAGAGGGGCTTATGGCTCATGGTTTGTTTCAGTGGAGATCCCTCTTAACAACAGATCTCTGAGACTATGGCTACTGCTAGGGAAGGTAAAAATAGATGTCAAGATTTTGTTTTCTTGCTGAATTGTCTATGAGTCCCAAAGCTACTGATAGTGGCAAAAGCTCCTGTTTCCTTTGGTTTCACCTATTGGTTATCTGAGTGTCTTATGACGAGTGTTAGAAGTAGAGTAGGCCTGGAGGAAAGAAACAAAGGAGAGTTTATTTTCCTGCTGTCCAACCTTACATGGAGCTAAATATTAAGGTATGGATTTAAAGCAGGAGAAACAATTAATCATATTAATTCTGGTGCTGTTATTCATTAATTAGCTATCTTGAAGCTAGGATAGAGATTGTGAATTATGACTAAGGTCATGCTTTTGGAGAAAAAAAGAAGGTGGAATTATCCTTCTCACTGAATTTTCAATAAGCCCCCGTAGACTTATGGTTCATATTTTGTTTTGATGTAGTTACAACTTCCCATTTTTGCCTAAAGTTTGGATAATGGTTAAAATTTTAAAGGAGAAGGAATGTTGATTGTGATCTCTCAAATCCTAAATCTAACCCCAACCCTAACTTTTTCTTTACTTAAAAAGCAATAATTACAAAAACTGCATTAATTTCTTAACTACATTAAGCAAAAACCACTCTGTCCATCAGTCCCATCTCTTATCCTATCCATGCAGCTATGCAGGATTTAGCCAGCAATAATATTCATCATCTGTTATTTCCTTATCCTTAGTTCTGATGGAGCTCCATCAGTTTACATCATTTAACAAGTTGGTCTTCAGTTATTTTACAGTTTTCTATGATTGGTCCCCTTTAAATATTATTATATAAACTATTAAAAATATAAAACCATATATAATGTTTTTTTAAAAAAAGTTGAAGAGAAAGGAACCAGAACTAGAATTAAATGAAATTTGGTGGATATTTCTGAACATGTAATCTGCAAAATACATGCTCCATTGGTTCATGTTGTTATGTTGTCTAGGTGATGAAATCATCAGGATGAAAGATCATGACAAAAGGAATACTTCAGAAAATAGAATAACCATAATCAGAGTTAATGTTTTCTTTAGTGATCCTGTCATCCTTTTTCTGGTCTCTGTTCATACAGAAAACAGTGGTGAACAAGCTTTTCAGATTCTGTGTGAGTATAGTCAATGTCTACGTGGGAGAATAGCTTTGTGGGCAACTGAGATATTCTGAAGATTTGTGGGTTTTATATATATGTTTTGCTCTTAGTTTCTGTATTCAGATCCAAACTGATATCATCCTATAGACAGAAATCCATGCAGGTAATTTTTCCAATTCAGTGGAATAAATCCCATTGTCTTCTGTAGTCTGAACCTCAGGTGGTATTTGTTAACTGGTTAGCTTATTTATAAAAAGATGTTGGAAATACATGAGGGAAAAGACTGCTCATGCATCGGTTGCTATATTACAGGTTGGATTCATGAATGATGGTAGAATCAGAGCTGCAGATTTTCAGTGCTATATAAATGGTGGCTGTACAAAAGATGAATTTGAGTCGGTAAGTCCTTCACTGATACCACTCATGCTGACTGAACTGGTCACAAGAAGAAAATAACGGCTCTTCGTCACAATTTATTTCTCTTAAGAATATGTCTCTTCTTGTTAAGTACAACTCTCATCTGCCCAAAGTAAAAATGCATCTGTGGCCCAGGTGTTGATTACAGATTATCTTTAAGTAGGTACAATATTTCCTGTCAGGTCATATTGGACATAGAAAATTCATATTTAAAAGTTCAGTGAAGACAGAGAGACAGTGAGTTTTATTAGGTAGCCTATTATCATGAAGTTATTCTTTCACTTTCCCAAAACTGAAGGTCTGATTTTTCCCTCAGTAATGCTTCTTTATGCTATTGTAATTCCTACGAGTTAAATGCAGTTTCTCTGATTTAAACACAGTTTCTTTACTTACATTGGTGTAAAAAACAGCAGAAGAACAGGCCTTCTGAGTATAGTTCTACTCCTCCTTAAAACAATTACATCTCATTGGTCTCTTGAGTCTTTCACATGTTTCACTATCTTTTTAAAAGAAATTGAACCATTTGAACAACTATAATCTCTTACCGTAGGTGATTGAGTACCTTGTGTTGAAAGTGGACAATGCATATATATCCTCAATCTCCTAGTCAGGGGCCATGCCTGCAAGACTAATTTGCCTTCTAATACTGCCTTCCGAGGATTTGAGTTTCCTCAAGCAGGTCTGTTTGTGGAGACCTGTATTGTGGCTGTGGCAACCCAAACTGACCTACCACATGAGAAGGTAAAAGAACTAAGACTGCCAAATAAAACATGGGATAACAGAGAATTCTAGGACCTAGACTGTCAGAAGCTCCTTGTGCTTAAGCCAGTTCTTGTAGAACCAGATCTAACAACTTTACTTGGTCTGAATGGTACTTTATTCAGCACCTATGTTTCCATGGAATAATACTTGATATAATACAGATAAAAGTGGAGAAAACTGGCCCAGGATCTGTTGCAAAATGTTTGATGACTGCCATTAGTATGACCGGCTTCAGTCAAAACAGTATTATCTCTTGTACTGTGTGACCAGTTTTAGATCGCTTTGTGTATGTTCAGCTGTCACCTGCACCTAGGCCTCTCCAAACTGGACTTTCCATCTTTTCTATCAATCCATCTATCAACAGTTTAGTTAGCTGGCTCCTGTAATCCCAATTACCAGGTTGACACTTCCAGCTTTTTCCTAGCCTTCAGAGACAGTGTCCCAACAGTTTTAGTTCTTGCCATTTCCTCTCTAATATTCAAGATCTATCCTTTCCTTACACACTGCTTAGTCCAGTGTAAGTTCTTCCACTTTTGTATGTGCCAACCTCTTATATATTCAAACTATAGTTTATAAATCATTTTACTTTCCTAGGATGCCAACCATCATGTCTTTCCCCTATTTCTTTGAATCTTCTCCCTCTACCATTTACTTGCTGTCCTTTACCACATTTCAGGAAGCTTTCAGAGACATCTCCAAAGGACAAACAGGTTTTTTAGCTTTAACTTCTGCTTGCACTAGTCTCATTTACAATTTGAGTTTTCCAGCCTTCTTTGCATTGAGTAGTCCTTGTGAACAATCCCACTGACACCACTTAAGCTCACAGGCATTTGATGTGAGCAAAAAAATCAGGCTATTTGTGTAGTGATTTCCTTAGAGAAAGGGTTGTGACATTATGTTTAATATAGA
Organism: Buteo buteo; assembly: GCF_964188355.1. NCBI lineage: Eukaryota > Metazoa > Chordata > Aves > Accipitriformes > Accipitridae > Buteo > Buteo buteo. Next base: position 23,350,097 of record NC_134175.1, read on the forward strand.
TAAGTATTAATTATATCATTATATGACATCTCATTATATTATATATAATATGTCAATATATTACAAGTCGATGTCTATTTTCAGCACTGTGTAAACTTGCTTGCTGTTTAGGTTAGGGAAATAAACATGTACAAAAGAGTTAACCTAACATCCTTCAAAGAAAAGTTTGATGCAGAGAATCTGTGGAAATGTTGGGAAGAATGTTTGGATAAACCTGACTACTACAGCAAAAAAGCAATGGTGGAAGAATTTAACACAAAAAAAATTATTGGAAAAAGAAAGGGATTGCCATCATTCCCATGAAGTTTTCTGTTGGATTTAATGCAACTTATTTTCATCAGGTAACGTCTTCAAATCAGTGTTTTTGCGATCTTATATCTCTACTTTTTTCTCCAAAAATAGAGGAAGTATAATCTGTACAGATAGGAAGGAAAGAGAAAAAGAACTCCAACATGCTGGAGTAGCATAAAATATCATCCATGGAGATATACATTTTTTCAGAAAGAGTATCACTCTATCTGGCCGATTTCTTTATAAATGCTTACTCAGTATGAGATGGGGCTTTGAGCAACCTGGTTAGTGAAAGATGTCCCTAGCCATGGCAGGGGGGGTTGAACTAAACAATCTTCCCTTGGCTGAACTAGATCATCTTCCTTTGGCTTGAAGGTCCCTTCTAACCCAAACCATTCTATGATTCTATGAGTATTCACTTCACAGAAACATAAATTTCTGATTCCCAACATGCTATCTTTATGCAGCAAAAAGCTAAATAATTCATTGTAAAAATGTCGTACTTGGAACCTTCCATAATCTGGTCCATAGTAAAAAAAATTATTACTCCTATAGTTCAGGTACTACCATTTCTATGATAGGTTAAGCTCTGCTACTAGAATTTTTTATGGCTCAGGATAGTGTTATTTCTGGGGAAATTTTCTGGTTCAGATTATTTTTATTTTCTTTTAATTCATGCCTTGAACCAAAAATTCTTTCAAGTGAGTTTCAGGTTAAAAGAACAAACATAGTTATTTGTTTATGAGGGTACAATGCATGAAAAACTAAATCCACGTGGTTCATATCTTGGTTGTTTATTCCATTTCTTGATTGTTTCTGCACAAATTTGTAGATTAAGAGCTCAGAGAGAGATTAATATATTTCATCCAACAACGTTCTCATGGTAAAGAAACATTGAATCTAGGGATCACAATTCATCTGATACAAAAAGTCAAAAAAAAGCATAAATAATAGTTATATTTCACCAAAACCTTCGAAAATAAAGCTCAGGCATTGCATTGAATTTCCAAAAATCTAGATCTAACTCTAGAGAATAGATTTATTGTTCAATCTTGTCTCTGTCAGCTAAGACTCTAACTGACATCAGCAAAATGTTACCTGATTGCAAACATCACAAGTTGGCACCAAAGAGATCACATGACCATTATTTCTCAATGTAGAATTAATAACAAATAAAAAGATGTCCTGGAGGCACTGTATTTCACAACACCTCTCAGGCTCTACTGTTTATTCTCTGAGTGTTGGTAGCTGATTGCATGCAACAGCAAAACGTCTCTTTACAGAATTTGTAGTTCTCTTTCATATCCACTTTTTCCTTCACAGGATTATATGGCTTGTATGAGATGGATTTCTTTCATCCCCATTCCCTGGGAAGTTATTTGTTCCTGATTTTACCATGAATGAAAGTTCATTACTTCGATTCCCACCCGCATCTTGCATTTTCCCTGTTTAAAATAGCTATTTATAGGCACAAGGCTGCACCAAAATATGAACAGAAAGTGAATCACATTCTAAGCCATTCTCTTGACAGCCTATGAGAGAGAATGGAAGAGCAGTTTTCCCATTGCTCCATCAAAATTATATACTATGAACTGTTTATTATTACCCTGTATGGATACACGCAAACAAAAAGGGCTAGGACTAATCCCTCAGTTTCAGAAAAACAAAAGTACAACTCTGCTATTGTTTTTTCTAAAAGAAAAGTTCTGCCATCTGTCCAAAATGCCTTTGATTCCAGGTTCAAATTCCACTCTGTCCTCCTTTTTATTGTGGCTGAGGAGGGAACAGTATCTGGGGCTACACATACATTATAACTAGAATGAGCATCTTCTTAATTCACCCAATTTCACAAGAAGAAAAATATGCTTTTCTGTTATTTGAACTAATTACTGTGATCCCTGCAGAACTCCTTTGAATAACTACTAGCTCATTTAGAGTATATCCTGTCTTAGAGCAGTGACATTTGTTATTGTCAGACTGCTGGAGAATTTCCACTCCCTTTTAATAATATACTGGCTCTTGTGAATTAAATCTGTCTTTGCCTTGTTCTTTTCCTTATGCACCTTTGTTCAGTGAAGTAAGAAAATTACCAAGTTTCTGTGGCTTTTCTTTAAGCTGGAGCTCTCGTCCATATCTATATAGATGGGTCAGTGCTAGTCACTCATGGTGGAATTGAACTGGGACAAGGAATTCACACTAAGATGTCACAGCTGAGTTACTTAGCATCTGAGGGTAAACAAAATATAAGAAAGATAGCTAAGTCAAAAGGATGAATGGCACTAAGAAGCACAATAAGCAAATTCTGTAGACATAAGAAAGATAAATTTAATACTGGGTTGTTGCTTCTGAGTTACTGATGAAGGCAAAACTTAGGAAAAATACAAGCTATAATCAAAGTGATCTTTCGAGACCTGGAAAGGAGATTAACGTCTTTGTGGTAACATCACTATTATCAGGATAGCAAAGGCACAGAGAGCACATGCAAAAATGACCCAACCTTTTTTTGCAGAGGGAGTTAAAGTGCTGAAAATTTAACTTTGTAGTTTATCCAACATAATGATAACATCAGTTAATTTTTATGCATTTCTGATGTAAATAGTGATAAACAAAACTATGCGCTAAACAGGTCATTTTGAAGCTAAAATGAAGCCACTCCTTCAAAATGAGCTGAATGAACATCTGAATATTAGAACACTGTGAAAAACAGTAAAGTGAGAACACAAACTAACCAAGCCATTTCAAATGAGATAGAAAATAAAACATGTGAATAAGATTTGAAACTCCATGAGGGAGAATGATTCACTGTTTTTTAAATTTGATTAAGTTTTCCATATACAACAAAAACCTGATTAGAGATTCATTAGAGGCAAAACATATAGTATTGCACTGTATTTTTTTATCTTCTGTTACCTGAATTTATTTATAAAATACTTGTTTTACAGAATAATTGTTAAGGAAGACTTCTGTGTTTGTCCTAGTCATGGTATTACTGTTGAATTAGGTAATTTCTTTGTGTGTGTATATAGAGAAAGAGATGAATGGCATGATGAATTCCTGACTTGAGAATGCATCTTCAAGTGGGACTGGATATCTTTTTGTTTACTTTTATTACAGATTGCTAGTCGTGAACTGAAGATACCATTGTCATATATACACTTGTGTGAAACAAGCACAACAACTGTAACTAGTGGCAAATACACAGCAGGTTCAACTGGAACAGAAATCAATGCAAGAGCAGTCCAGGTTAGACTTATTACCATTTTTCCACATAATTGGTGGTTCTGTTGAATACTGAGCGTCCCTCTGAGGATTCATAATTTTGTTTTGGTTTTGAGCAGCTTACAGTTCTTTTATCTCAAAATCTCTCTTGCTAGTTTATTTTACATGTATAGTTTAAATCAATGCAAATTACAGAACACCGTTTAAAAGGGCTGCTTTTTTCTGCTTTACTGTATCAGATTTTCGAATGTGGGGTTTATTTTTTTTTAGATTGCCACTAGATGAATTTATGGATCTTCACTTTATTCTGTATTTAAGCACAGTTTAAAGGAGAATTTAGCATAAGGTATTTTTCAGGTACTTTTTTTAATAATCAGACTGAAACACCCTTACCACTTAAATGCTTTGGGACCAATTCTGCTGTCATTTATTTTGTAATAAATCATTCAAGCCAGTGATTTTCTATCTAGTAAATCAAAATAGGAGGAGTTAGGTCCTTTATCTTCTTTTTGTTGATGGTTTCAGTGATAGCCTGGTATGTGAATACTTCAGTTATGTTAGAGCAGATGCCAACACCACTCTTCACAAAGTGCTGCTTCCTAGCTGGCAGTTACCAGAGTAAAGAAATTGTAGGTACATGAACAGAGTTACGGCCCTTAGAATGAATTTAACAAAGTGACTTCATTAAGGAAGAGCTTGTACTGCTTTGAAAACAGCAGATAGATTTGAGTTTGTGGATTGGTCGATGGTGCCCAATCTTCTTCCTCCCTAGGATGTTTGTCAAATCCTTTGGAAGCATCTGGACCCTATACAAAGAGACAATCCTAACGGTAAATGGGAAGATTGGGTAAATCTCTCTCTCTGTTTCTTACTATTAAATTATGATAAACCCACAAGTGTGCAGTGAAAGCTGCCATTGTACTGGAGGGAGAAAGGGGCCTCCCTGCATGAAGTAAACTAAAGGTGAGGAAGAGAATAAACAGTGTAAAAGCAAGTGGTGCAACACAATGTCCTGGTAAGTCTGGCCAACTTTAGAGATCTTGCAATGACCCCCTTCCTAAAGATATGTCCAGGGCACAAGGGAATGTGAAGCTTTTACTTAGGGCTCTATTTTCTTCAAAATTTTTTTTTAAAGTTTCAATTTTTCTTTAAATATGAGGTAAAGAACTTTTAATTTTCTCTTTTTAATAATGAGTATACATTTTGCAGATCAGTGAAGGTCACAAGCAAAGTACCAGTCTTTCAGCTACTGGCTATTTCAAGTAAGGAAAGCCATTAGACTTTTTAAATTTCTCATCATCAGAGGTGCTACTTTGTCAATAAGTTGCAGGAAGGATAAAACTGTCCCCATTCAGCCTTCTCAAGGCCATATCAGATGCAGCACACAAATCATTAAGAAGTTGCCTGGACTGGAGACTACAGTGTTTAACAAAAGGAATTCTCTTCAATCCATATTGATTTCAGAAGCACTTTATAGCCTTGGTTAGCTAGTTTGACAGTTGATGCACAGAGCCTTCTCCAAGGTCAATTACTGTAGGACATAGGAGGCCCACAAGGAATTTTGTTCCACGGCCATCATCATTTGCAGCCCTCCTATCCTCCCAAATTATTCCACACAACATATATTTATCAGTGGTGCTACATCCTAGATTGTCTTTGACTACAGAGATCCTATGAAAATAGTTAGCTTAGAGAGTTTGTGATATATCGCATTATATGATTCCTGTAGTAGTCTCAACAGTGAGAACAATGGTAGGGGGTGGGGGATATCTTGGTCAAATTCATCTAATCTGAGGGATGTTCTTACTTCCTCCAGAGGTTATGTTACAAACATGAACCAGGACACAGAGAAAGGCCATGCGTTCCCATATTTTCGTTTTGGAGTTTCATGTTCTGAAGTAGAAATTGACTGATTGACAGGACCCCATAAGGTAATGTCAAAAAATACAGTGAACTTGGAGTAGAGTTGGGTGAATTTCCCACCATCATTACATTCATATGACATTTTTTTCTTTTGCTTTTTTTGACTAAGATTAGAGACATAGTCTGTTGGATGTACTCAACAAAACACCAGTAGAACAATAAATGGCTATAGTCCCCTTAACAATATAATTTGTTCATCCTGTTCTTGTGATAGAAGTCTGACGTTAACCAGAAGAATAAGAAACACTGTGATAACAGCAGAAAATAAAGAAGGTCTAATGTTTCTATCATATATGATGACTTTGAAATTCAATTAGACCTTCTGAACATCTCTCTACAGGTTAGGTCTTCAACAACAAGATCATATCATTAGTTACAGTCCTCTTTTTAACAGGGTTACGTTTAAAACAGGTGAAGCCACAGTCATATAACATGACCTGTTGCAAAGGGGATTTAGTGCAGGGACAGCACTCAGCAGCATTTTATGGAGACCAATCCAATGTCTTCTGGCTACCGGGGAAGCACACTTGGCTGCAGTGACTGCCAGACACCCAGTAGCCCATGTGGAGCTATACTCCAAAATCACTGGAGTCTGAACCTCCTCAAACTACACCTCCTCAAACTACTGGGATTTAGGAGGAGAAGCCACTGGACTTTGTATAAGAACAGCCCAACAGACATTCTTCCCTGTCCCCTCCTCTAAGTAAGGAACTTCTGTTCAGGTGACTGTGCTTCCACAAAGCATAAGAAGTGGCTAAACATCACTTCAAGCAATTCAGTTTCTATAGGAGAACAAGCAACAAAGCCATTTTTTAATTCACAATCATCCTGTTACTCATGGGAGGCGCACATCACATTCCAAGTTTCAGACAACCACCAAAAATGCATTATCTAGATGAACTCTCCATCAACACAGCCTACTTCAAGTAGCTTTCATGTTTCAGAATATATTTATAATACTTGTGATGACATATCTTTCATGGGTGACACTATATAATGTTTAGGATCCCTTTGTTGTTGTGTATTTTAAGCATAACTTTATAACACATTTCATTTGTTTAACAGAACATCGGAACAGACATTGTCATGGATGCCTGTTTTACTATAAATCCAGCTATAGATATAGGACAGGTGTGAACTTCCACAGTTTTGCTTTAAATTAGATGTTAGTGAATGTTCCTCTTCATGCCTATATGATTCCTGTTATTGGTCAATTTAATAGCCACCAAAGCCTATGAGACACTATCCATTATCCATCTCAAGGATGCTGGATTGACAGATGTACTAGTATTTGGTTTTATTTGGAGCTATAAGTGATACTAGGTTAAGTTTTCTACTTCTTGTTCATCTTCTGAGAAGTGATGAGAAAAGCAGATCCAACAGACTTTGGAAATGTCCTACAGGAGTAGCATCCTGAATCTCCTTATGACTTTTACCTGATCAATTTACTCTACCCCAGAATTACTGTCTGAGGGCTAAATCTTAACCAGCTGCCACACACTGTTACTTCAGCTGTGATGTAGTGGAAAAAGCTATTGAGATGGAATAGACCTTTCTTTAAAGGTCTGTTATATCCATAGCTTTGTATTATGGATTCAACTACCTATATCTACAGACAAATTGAATAGTGACAAAAGTGGTGTCACTCACTAATAGTTTGTAAATAAGAAAGTAGTGGTGAACTTAAAAGTGTAAAAAATATTTGTCATTTCTTTGCAGAGTCAAAGGAAATGCTCCTAAAAATATGATCTACATTTAAAAACCTTTCTTGTCCTCCTTATTTATCCTATTACAGGCTCATCTTCATATATTTGCCCTTTGCCTAAAAGATTATGTTCACTTTGCACATTCAAAGATTGCCAAATTTGTCAAATCATTCTTTCTTAGCAATTCAATTCTATGTTCACCTTGCACCAGTGTTTACATCACCACTGTCATAGCCCAGGTGTCTACTCAGCAGTTGTTCCTTCCTACTTTAGGTTGGCCTGTTATTTTTTCTTCATATCCAACCTATCATTGATTTGTGTCTGAGGTGTTTTTCTCTAGAAGAAATTTCATTAGCTATCTGCAAATCTTTTTAAGCAAATATCAGATTGAGCAGACTATTTATGTCATAGTGCCTGGGCAAATATCTCCTCACTGGAGTTCCTGTGGATTTGACTCAATTCTCTTTGGCAATTTTGCAAAAGCAAATCAGAGGTAACTGTACCAGTTACAGTGAGTTTAGCCAGGAATAAGGAAGCGTAGAACTTGAGCCAATGAAAATATTTGTGTAAGTCAAATGAGGACAGCTTGGTCCTATTTTGGTCTATGTTGGCTAATTTCTACTTTTGGAAGGCAAGATGCCAGTTCATGTGTAATCTTAAAAAGTAAGTCTAATTGTATATATGTTTTTCTCTTCTAAAATGACTGAATGAGATGTAAAATTTTACCTTTTTTTCTTTGCTTAGATTGAAGGGGCCTTCATTCAGGGAGTTGGTCTTTACACGTTAGAAGAAATCTTCTTTTCCCCAGAAGGAGAGCAGCTCACTCTTGGCCCGGATACATATAAGATCCCTGCCATCTGTGACATTCCTGAGCAGTTCTGTGTCTATTTACTGCCAAATTCATGTAACTCGATTGCTATCTATTCTTCCAAGGTAAACATGCCAAACCTACCATTTGCAAGCACACCAGGTGATTCTGCTGCAAAACCGTAAGTGACTATAGTGTATGGTAGACTTCCCCCCCCGCCAATAATTCCAGTTTCAGCTATGGAACAAATCATACTTAAATGGTGAAACACTGATGTTCTGAGGTTTTGGACTAATTTTCTTCCTATTGTTTACTGGTATTACAGTAGCACTTAGAAACCCTGATAAAATTGAAACTTTTTGTACCTACCTGTTGTGCTATACTTCAAAGTGAAAAAGTCCATCTTGAGGAGCTTAAACTGCCTAGACAGGAGAAAGGATGGAAGAAGGAAATACTATGATCCTTTTTAAAGGCAGAGAAGTCATGAGACAAGAGATTAAGTGACTTTCTAGAATCTCACAGGAAACCTGTGATAGGTATGGGAATAGAGCACACTTCTTCCATTAGCCATGGCAGAGCACCATTCTTTCCTGTTTTAAGGGTACATCATCCTCTGAGGAGGCACCCAGTATTAGGATTGAGCACTGTTCATAGACTCAAAACAAAAGAAAAAAAAACCCTCCTCAAAATAGAAGGGGAGTTAAAGGAGAGTGTAGGCTTCTGGCTACTAAAAGACAGGAATGCCCACTGTTTCAGCCTCGAATCTAAAGCAGGTATGACAAAGTGTCGTGGTTTAAGCCCAGTAGGCAGCTAAGCCCCACACACCCACTCGCTCACTTGCCCCCTGTGGGATGGGGAAGAGAATCAGAAGGGTAAAAGTGAGAAAACTCATGGGTTGAGATTAGCCGTCTACAGGAAAGCAGGGGTCCATCACCTGTAATGGTTACTGGGAAGACAAATGCTGTAACTTCAAATTTCCACAGTACAAAAACAAATAGGAATTTCAAGAGGAAAGTCCAGTCCATGTTCTTATGGCCTTACATGGTGTAAATGAGTAAACAAACTCTTCCACATGAAGAAAATAGAGACAAAGGGCACATTTCTTATCAAAATTAGACAGAACAAACTTTACCCATGCAAGAGGGACTAAGGGGGCAGTGGGGGTGGGTATCTTTCTTTCTCTGTTTCATCATGTAGAATTAATTCCACTTGGACATTGAAAAGGTAGTTTATGTGAGAAGTCATGAGTTATTTCATGATTTTATAATGTGAGCACTGAAGTCCCAGCAGGAACCTTTTTTGATAGTGTAGCTATATTGTGAATTTTAAAATGATCCCCATCAGCCAAATCCTGGTCCTTGATTTTTTTCTGACTTGAAAGTTCTCAGACATCCAAGGAGAATTGTTGAATCCAAATATGCTGGACATGACCAAATTCTGAACTGGTATGATTCAGTGTATTTCAGATAACCACAGTGGAGACGTGCTGATTTAACTTTCTGCCGTCAGTTTCTAAAGCCTGTCTCTCCAGCTGCCTCTCTCTTCTGCCAGGGTGTGGGTGAGGCCAGATTCTTCTTGGGCAGCTCAGTGTTCTTTGCAATACAAGATGCAGTGGCTGCTGCACGAAAAGAAAGAGGATTGCCCATGGACTTCACACTGAACAGCCCCTTGACTGTTGAGCGGATATGCATGGCCTGTGATGATGTCTTTACTGAGATGGTAAGGTTATTTTCATCCCTTTTGTGAGCTAGCCAACTCTTCAGTTGTCTTTAATCTGAATGGACTGTGCATATAGACTAATCAGTGAGCCAAATCTCTTTTCTTCGATATACCACAATTAGCAGAGCTTTACACTTTATTTACTCAGTGGCGCTTTGCTCAGCTATGTTGACAGAGTAACATGAAGTGATAGTCCACAACTGAGAAACCTATGCTGTTTCCTCAGTGGTAATGTTTCTAATTTATATATCTCCTTTAATCTAAAAGCCCTTGAAAGTACTTTTCAGATTATAGACTGACTTTGTATTTAGTGTCACTTTTTTTGCATCTCTATTAGGAACTATGACTATGTCTAGACAATGTCTAGACACAGAGTAGTTGTGCTCCTTCACTTGTCCTGTGTTCCTGGTTTAGACTGATTCCACTTTGAACCATGTACCCCAGTTTCCTTCTTTTCTGCCTTGAAAACCAGGGAGATGGAAGTATGGGCTGGTATGCATCCAGGTCTTGTCACAACATGGAGTTAGAATACAGGCTGGGTGCACAAGAGCACTCCCAAATAAAACATTTTAGATTTATGTTTCTATGCAAGCATCACCATTGACAGTGGCATCCACAGAATCTAAGGGTGCAAATTTAAGATATTCACTGTACAGGTCTAAACTGTCTATGTCCCAGTTATTTCATATAAGCTCATTTTCTGTGTCATGATCTGAGAAGTATTCCTAGAGCTGCTTGAGTGAACACATCCTTGTTTTTTTTTTAAGAAAGCAGAGGCTAACAATGATTCTTCCCATTGTACAATCCATTTCCAGCTGGGTTTATGAAAGCCCTCCACCTTGACCTTCAGGTCATGCTCTCTCTTCTTTGTTTTCTGGAATGAAGAGATATTCAGCAGACACTGAAATGATGGGGCCTAAGAAGGACAATGGATTTTAGATAACCTGACCTTCTTTTTTTTTTTTTTTTTTTTTGACAAACATGCAAGATGGCCATTTTCTGCCTATCTCAGGCATTGTAATTACTTTGTAGATTTGATGTGTAGGTTTGAGAACAGTACAGCTCCCCACTCTGAAAGTGCAACACAGTGCCAACTTCAGCTGGTTTTGACATACCACTGTCTTCCAGTATCTTCCCTCTCACACAGGTGTAACAGGTACCCACAACTGGTGGACTGTGCCCCTTTTATTGAATTTCCCCCACAGTCACTAAAGTTATTTGGATAATGATCTGTGTGCTTTGCCTCTGCTTTCTTCAAAATGAGAACGGCAAGAAAAACGTACCCTCACCCTTGCAGTTCTCTGTGTCTTTCTTTCTGGAGTAGTGCCTTCAATCTGCTCTTCTTTTTTCTTGCACTTCCCTCACTGGAAGGGGGTTGGCAGGACAAAGCAGCAGCCTGCTGGAAAGTATTTTTATAAGACTCTGAGGCAGGAGCCAACTTCCCTCCCCCTATCTTTCCTAGCCAACAACAATCACACAAGAGTTTCTTCAGACAGGAGGGCAAGATGGGAATGATGACATTGTTTTCTGACTTAATAGCTTTAGCCACTTCAACAGGTTTTCCACTGCACTCATTCTTCTGGCATTGTAAAAGTGGATACATCTGGAGTTGCTTAATACATTGTCACATGCCCCAGATTTCTGTTTATTTATAAGTTGAAGAGAAAAAGAAAAAAAAAAAGGAATAAAAAAATGAAAGGAGTAAAGGATAGGAGCAATTCTCAAACAGATAAACAGCAAGAGTTTAGCAGCCATTTTCCCCTCAGTGCATATCCAGTCAGAAAGCAAACTAAACAAACACTTTGGGGACCTGGAAAATAGGAAACACCAGACCAAACTGTGACAAGGTCCCTTAATTAAAGATTTCAACTTAAAAAGCCCCATGGACCTGAGTTTGAGCAACTGTGTTGTAACCTGGGCTGAAAATTCTCTATGAAAAGGGACACATGTTGGGTCAGGCAAACCTGCAGGCCCCCATCTCTTCCAATGGCAGCCAGCTAGACACTCCCTGGCCTCTTCCTGCCTGGAGGCTGGGGCTGTGAATTCCACATCCATCCACTTCTGCTTTCTTCTGTGCAGGATATCCAGCGGTCAAGTCTTTCACAGTGATAGAACTTCTCATATTAATAGAAGTCATAACCAAGATCAAGAACTTTTGTGGGCTAAGTGTTGTGCAAACACTTGGTAACAACTTAGAATTTAAATAAAGGTTGAGTTTTTATGCAGTCATCAGGAGTTGATGTTCTGTTTTCAGGAATGCCCTCAGAAATGTAGGATTTCCTTGCAAACATCATGGCCTCCATGATTTAATGCAGTCTCATTAAACCATGTTGCATGACGGAACCTCATATGTCAGTTCCTCTAATCTGAGCCTTTCAGGCTGTGAGATCACCTGTGCTATGAAGATATGCGCTTAATTACCTGTTCAATTACAAGAATGCCACTGTTGACTAGAGGTAAGTTGGTTGATTTCACAACCTTTTATAACATGAGAAGGTGGGGATTTGTGCATGCAATGACATTTAAATGGCTGATAAGGAACATGCATTTGTTAATTACAGAAAGTTTTCTTTCCCCTTAGCAAAATGATGTTCTTTTCTTTGTATTTTCTTTCAGATTCCAAAAGATAAACCTGGAACCTATAAGCCATGGGACCTCAATATAGATTAATACTGCTTTCCTAAATATCAAACAACCAGGTGACTCCTTCAGCCACTTACTGACTGAAAGCATTCTTGCAAGAAAGTAGAACTGTAATACTTACACACACAGATCTCTCTCTCTCTCTCTCTGTCTTTGTAGGACAAGATATAAGCACTAGTTCTGTCGTCCTGCCAAATAAGAGACCTCTCATTTTGAAACACACATTTCTTTCTAAATCAAATTGTGTTCCATCCTACACTGGAATAGTTCTGGAGTTACCCCACGAACTTCAAAGAATTCGGATGCAATTTTGAAAATATCTGCAATGAAGAGCAGATCACAAATAGTACCATTTTGCCACTTCTGTATCCAGTCTGAGATTCACAATTGTTGTTATCCACTCTTTCTGTTCTTCTAGTACATGAAAATCCCAAAGATCAGAATTAGACACTGTACAAATTAGTGATGGGCAATGTATCAATATTACAGTGGAACAGAGATTCTGAAAGTACATACTGCCAAATGTTTTCTACATGCTGATATATTATTACTACCACAGTAACCTCAGTAATACTCCAGTATAATAGCTCTTTGCTTCCTGGCAGCCCATCTCAGGCCTGCTCCATAATGGTAGATCTCTCTGAACCACTACCAACTTTGACTTTTCTCAGGGCTGGAATATAATCACTGCTATTCACTGCATTGTCGGCGCTCACTTCTCCTCTCCTTTGCCTTACCCACAGTTTTGCTCCTTCTTTCCAGCAAAATGGTGAAGTAGGACATAGCTGATGCATTCATCTGTAGGTAAGGGCACAAGGTGAGGGAGGCGTACTGGAGGTAGGAAGGGTTAAATAGCAGGACGGGTTCTCAGTACGCTTTGAGTGAAGTTCGTAACAGAGATGAGGATTTCTGGGTTAACATAGATTAGTGAGCAAAGATATAAGGGGACAGACCACCACATCTGTAAAACCTCATGGTCTTCTTATCTAAAACATTCATTTTGAAATGGGGTTGCCCATTGTAACCGTCAGCAGGTATGCATACAGATGTGCAGCAGGTGACTGAGATGAAAAGGTAGAGGGGAGCAAGGCTGAGAGGAAACAATGACAATAGAAGTTCATCATTAAAAATAGGTGTATCAGCTCACAGTTTAACTCAGCTGTGCCAAACAACATTACTGGTACTCTGACAGACATGGTTTTAGAAAGGAGGTTTTAAAGTGATACAGTGGCAGCTGTGTGAATCTTGATGGAGCGTTTCCCCATGAGGAGAGGAGACTGAAAAGCAAGTGCAAAGGTGTTTGAGAGGGAGAAAAGGAAATGGCTGAGCTGAGCCAATGTAAGTATAGGTACAAATCAATATTCAAATTTCACATTTGATAGTTCAAAGCAATACAATTAACAGTAAGAACACATCTAACAACATCATTGCGTACCCAAAACACTATTATAAGAAATAACTCTGGAGATACTGAACAGGTATTGTTAGTTAGATCCTGTACTCATTTATGTAAACATAAATCTAGGCTATTTTCATTTATTTTAAGGGTGAGAGTGCAGGCTTAAATTAGCATAGTATAGAAGAGAGTGTGACCTGCACACACCCTCAAATAAGTCATATTTAATCTAAATCTGTAGAGGTACAACAAGATTTTATTCCTTTACAAATAAATTAATGTTACAAGTAATGAGGAAATTGCTAGCTTATGTTGGTAAATTTTTCCTGTTCATTTCTCTTGGTAAATTGTGAGAGACTACAGCTACTGGGAAAAGCTCAACTGGCAATATGCTTTGCAATTTCGTAATATCAAAGACTTCAAGGAGCTGACAGCAGGAACTGTCATGTCTTTGTGTTCCTTTCCTTAAAATGTGATTTTCATAATCTGTGATTTATCTTCTTGGCTTTTTATTTAATTGTGATTTAGAAAAATGCTTTCATTTTACAATGAGTGCCAAAGCAATCAGTGCCTTGGGTTTAGAGTGAATGAACAAATACTTGCAAATATTAAGGTGAAAATCCTTCCTCTGAATGTGGTCTCCCTTAGGGTATTTTTGAATGTGTTATTTTGGGGATTTCATTGGGATGGAATTTGCTGGAATTCCAGCAAACTGGAATTTGCTTAAATATGTCTTCAATAAAAGCAAACTTGTAAGGCACTGTCCTGCTATTTTGTGACACTGTGATCGACAACCAATTTTGTTTCAAGGAAAAAATAGTAATGAAAATGGTATCAGATGAAATCTGGCTCCTACTGACAATAAGAATGACCAGTGTTTGAGCTTAAAGTTCAAAACGTGTGACTTGACGAGCCTGGTGCTTTCCCATTAATCTACTGCAGTAATGAATTTCATAGCAGCTGACATACTTGAGTGGGGCTGTGGGCCTTGGGGGGGTCTTACGCACAGGTGACAGCAAGGGGGTAGATCTGGGACTGGATAGACTGACTGTCTAAGGCCAGTTACCAGAGGGGTCCTTATTGTGTGTGTGCATAGGTATTATCTATAGGTGCATTTTCCACTAATGGACTTTCATGCTAATCAGTCAGAGAGGGGAACAGGACAAGGCCATTGGTGCTGTTTGTGTTTGCATGAGTGCAGAGTGTTTCCCTCTGTGTTGATCTGTGTGGGCAGCTGCATTTATATGTATATATGTTTTACACGTGTGCTTGCATGATTGCTTGTTGAGAATACATGCTCAGCCTTGCTACTGGTTGGACCTTGGGGAACGGAGCTGCATCAGCCTCACCTTCAGTGGGCTGATGCAGCCCCTAACATAATAATCTAAAGAAATTGTATTTATTGCAGTTGAGACTCTCAGAAGCATGGAAGAGTCATCTTGCACAACTGAGATAAATTGTATTATATTTCCAGATGAAAGTACAAGCACTCTAGCTCCAGAAAGGATGGTGGTTTCATTTCCACATTCATGTGTCCATACGTGGCAAGCATAGGCCTACTTTTTCCTTCTTTTTAAAGCTTTCCTTTTTTTATACACCCAGTGTATACCTATCTTGCAGAATGAACAAAATATCAATTTTATGACTTCCAAGTTTTACTCTAGTTTTAACTTGTAAGGGTAGCGTAACTAAGTGAATGCTGGTTTGTGTGATTGTGCCGTGCCTGTAGTCCTGGCAAGAACAGACAGGGGAAGGTAAGCAGCCTCACTGGAGATATGGCCTTACTTCAAGTCGATCAATTGAATACGACAGCAGGATCAAATGCAAGCTGACCAGATCTGCTTGGAGGAAAGAATTTCGCAGCTAAAAGCTAAGGTTCTTCTTTTCCAGGCTTTAAATGTAGTATCTTCCACCTCTTATATGGATAAATAAGGAATGCTTATTTGCTTTCCTAAACATAGATATATTCAGGGATAAGGTTTTCAGAGAATGTCTACTGAAAAAAATTACCAGAACTGGTGTGTTCCCCAGATTGTGAGTGGCTGATGCAGATCACTTAGAACACTGTATAACACCACGAAAGGACAACACTTCTCCTTACTTTCTTCTGAAAAATTATAAATTAGCTGAAAGGTGTGATGACCTCTCTGCTAGGCCAGTAAAGACAAAAGAAAAGATTCACAGCCAAGGAAGTAGTTTGTTGGGATAAAAAACAGAAGTAGGGATGGGGATGACCTTAATTAAAAAGTCATGGTTGTGCAGGTGACCCCACTGTCCCCTCCTGAAGCACAGTGACTTGCTCTGTTTATATACCTGATAACTGGTCATTTCAAGAGCTTTAGTCAAAGGAACATTATACTTTTCACCTGGTGGAAATTTGGCAGCTGTGTAAGGTCTAGAGGGAAGCTTGCAATCTCCAGGTTAGTTTAGTGGTTTGCCCTTTTCGGGAGCAAAGAACTGAGTTGCAATTGCATGTCCTGTCCTATATCAGCATGGAGAGTATGTTGCATGTTGTTATATTCAGTCTGGTAGGCATCTCCAGTTACGTGCTGCTGTGTGAGTTTGGCAGCGTGTGCTTTTCAGACTGTAGTTAAAGGACCTACACTAACATACTGTTTTTATTTATGCCGCCTGCTAATAGACAGACTGCTCTACAGCCTGAAGAGAGGATGAGACCTGTTATTATAATTGCTAGTGAGAAGAACCTGTATTTTAACTGCAGTAGAGAAGGCCTGCACTTCTGGAACTAAGGAACTTTGTTTTACGTCAGATGTGAGTAGCTTTTAACTGATAATTCTGTCTGTAGACACTACAATACATGAAGTCTTTACAAGGTGATGTTATCATCAGGATCTGAGGAAAGAAGAAATTCTTACAATAGTAATAGCAAATCCAGGACCTAATAGCACAGCAGGTGTAGTATTGACAAAGGTGTGAGACTAAAATTGTAAAGCCTCATGAGCTTTTATAACTTCCCCACATAAGAAAAAGAGAGATCTAGTAAATATACAGAAGCTCTGATAGTTACTGAAAACCAGGTTTATTTGGAGGAATGCACAAATGAAAGAACGGTCAAATGCGCCTTTTGGAATAGAGTGCTCTTTTTATATATATTGTATATATATTTGTACCGCATGTAACGTGAATGCTAATAAAGAACAGACAATCTGGGCATAGATTTAATGCAGTAGTAATTAATGTTTCTGATACCTCTGATACACACATCAAGTAAATTATATGAAACAGCTTCTCAAATTTGAAACTGGAATATCTAATCCATTCAAAAGTGAGAAGAGGGTCTGGGCTAGCAGATTTTCTGCCAGTTACTCTACATTTAAACAAGAAAAATGGCTCGACACAAGCTTTGTCTAAAGCTGTTTTACAAGTCTGATTTTTCTGTACTTAATCAATTAAGTCATCAGCCCTTCTAAAACAGGGAATTTACCCAGGCAGGAAGCTTTAGAGGTCTTGGTAAATAATCTGATGCATGGGAAAGAATATAATATATTGATTGGTATTTTCCCCTTCAAAAGCCACGTTTCTGCTGAACAAATAATTCTAAGGTTAGGAGTGAAATCTTAAGATATTGAAGTCAATAGCAAAACTCCCTTTGATGTTGATGGGGCCCAGTTTTCAAACAGGGTACTTCTGAGGTCGTCTTCCTTTGCACCTGAACTAAAATGCTGATACCCTATTAGTTGTTCTACTTACTGCTGTTTGCCTGATTGCACAGGCTTCCCGTTTTTACACATCTGAGCAACGTGCTACTGAGTACTTAAGGAGTCCCTCAGAAAAGACAAAAACAAATGACAATTTTTGTGAGCAGCCTGGGAAACAGACTGCGTGTTATCGCAGTCAAATTTATGAAATACAACTGTCACGGTGCTGGCAAGCATCAGCTTTGCACATTTTGCAGGCAAATAAACTGCACTTTGACCGGAAATCAGTTTATTATCCGAACCACCTAACCTCTGATGGTGGAGACGGGGAGCGCGCATTGCTCAGACAGCTGCTCCCCTCTCTGCTGGGCAAGCTGCCGCCCGAGCGGCGTTGGTCTAGAGATCTGTTTTAGGGCAGTTTTGCGGGAACTCCTTCCTCTTCCAGAGCAGCCCCTGCTCCGTCGTCTTGTTTGTACCTACCTGTTGTTGGGACCCTTCCCAGGAACGGCTGAACCTGAGCCCCGAGGAGGGAACCGGGCGGGGATCTGCTTGAGTGCAGCGAGCGGTTACGCTCAGTCTGACAACGTCTTTCCAAGGGGAGCGGGCCCTGCTCGCCGTAGGCCTCTCTCCGCTGCGAGCAGCCCTCAGCTCCCCCTTACACACAGCGGGCTGCCGAAACCCCACGCAAAGCGGGGCTCCGTCCTGCCCCGGGGATCCTTGTCCGTGCGCCGCTCTCCTCGGAGCGCAAACCAGGCCAGACGGCAGCCCTCCCGGCGGCGGACCGGCCTGGGCACCGCCGCAGGGCACCGCCGCAGGGCCGCCCCGGCCCGCCACCCCACGCGGGACCCTCCCGACCCGGGGGGATGCGGTGGGGCCGCGCCCGCCGCCAGGGGGCGCCGCACCCCCCCAGGGACTGATCCACGCGCACCGCCGGCGCGGGGCGGGGGAACGGGTACCAGGCGGCTACTTGCGTGTGACGGCAAATCACGAGGGCGGCGGACGCGCTCACTCCCGGGGAGGGGGAGCGGGCGGGCACCCCCGCTGGCGGGGAAGGGGGAGCACCTCAGGCAGAGGACCGGTAGGTGCTCCGTGGGTCCGCGGCGCCGGGCCGGCCGCTGGGAGCCAGGCGGCCCCGGGGAAGCCCGGCCCCCTTCCCTGGCCCTTTTTCCCTCCATCCTCTCTGGCGGAGCGGGATGGTCCGTTCCGGGCGGGGCGGAGCGCGGCCCTCCCCTCTTCCTCTCGCGTTGGTTCCGCTCCGAGAGCTTTCGCCGCCGCTCCTCGCTGCTGCTCGCGCCCGCCTCCGCTCCGGGCCGCTCGGGCGTTTTCTCTCTGCCTTAAAGTCGGTGAGGAGAGGGGCCTGGGCGGGGGGGCGGCCGCCGGGGGACGGCGCGGCCGGATGGGGCCGGCTGCCGCCAGGCCAGGTTGGGCCGGGCCAGGCCGGGCAGTAACGGCCGCGCCGCGCTCGGGTGGAGGCGGGGGGGCTCGTTCTCCATCTTCCCCGCACGGGCACCGGCGCGCGGCGGCAACAAAGCCGCCTTCTCCGCGCTGTGCGACGGGGGCGAGGGGCGCCGCCGCGGGCAGGGCGCAGGCCCCAGGCCCCGGCCCCGGCCCCGCTCCGCGCAGGTCTCGCCAACGCCCTGCCGCCGCCGCCTCCGCCGGGGGAGGCCCGGTACGTGCCGGGTAGCCGGGGCGGGGGCCGGCGCCTCCCCGCGGGCGGCCCTGTGCCGCGGGGAAAATGGAGGCCGGGGGAGGGAAGGAGGAGCGGCGCGGGGTCAGGCGGTGCCGCCGCAGCGCGGGGCGGGCTGGGAGCGGCCGCCGAGGGGGGGAGGCCGGGCTGGGAGCGGGCGGGCGGGCTCCGTCGTCAGCGCGCTGAGGTGCGTGCCTGCTTCTTTGCAGGGTGTCTTTTATGAATAATCAAAAGCCGCAGAAGCCGACGCTATCAGGCCAGCGTTTTAAAACTAGAAAAAGAGGTAAGCTGTCCGCGGTGTGCGTGCTGCCGGTACCCGCTGTCCGTGCTGTGCGTGTGGCCCGCTGTAAAAAGCTGGTTTCTGGTGATAAACTAACAACGCCTTTATGCTCTTCTCGTAAATCTTTTAAATGGACCGTGCTAGATAGAAAGTCTTGAGGCTCACTCTGGGTGCTAGAGTGCTCTCTGTGCTAATAAAAGAATATTTGCCACTAAGAACTGTAGCTGAATTTACAATGATAACCTAGCTTAAGAGACGGTCTTTCTAGAACCGTACTGAGCGTGTTTAGCCTGAAAGCAGAAGTACCTAGTACCCCTGAGTTACAGGGGAACGCCAGCACAGGCTTGTTGTAGGTTAATACATACATCTGAGGAGCATCTAACCTAGCTGGAATTTCAGTGTTAGCCACTGGGTAAAAGTTACATTGTCTCTTAATGCTATAAGAATATCTGGTTTAAATAATAATAAAAAAAAAAAAACACAAAACAAAAGACCAAAACCCCACCCCCCAACCAACCAAACAAAAAGCACGAAAAGTGTGGTATCTGCAAGTGCCTATCTCCGTGTGTGCACAGTTTCTCCCATAAGAAGAGTTAATGAGTGAAGAGGTGTGGTGAGTAATTTAGGATTTTGGTGGTGTTTTTTTAAACCTAAAGAGGAAGTGGGGACAGCTGTTAGAGTTTCTGTTTAATACTGTTTTACTAATATACTAGCAGTGTTCTAGCTCAAACTGACAGCATTAAGGGTGCTGTACATATTGAACTAGTAATTAAGTTGTACAGAAGTATGTGTTGACTTACAGAACCTATTTTAAAGTAAAAGCACCTTGAGAAACAGTTGAAGTGAGAGAGTTGGATTTAGTCTGTCCAGCAGATGAAATGCTAGTGTCCTAGGTTTTTGTCTCTTTTTAAGCATTTAACCATAGTTTGGCTTCCAAGCAGCTCTGCGGTAACAATGAGCTTCACAGAGCTGGTGTGGAAAATAACTGATTCAGTATTTCCAGACTTCCACCCAGCTGTTACCAATGTGTTGATACTTGCCTTGAATGTAAGGACACTAGTATGCCCCTTACAGAAGGGTTGCTAACAGAACTGGCTAAGCTGTTGTGGACAGCACTCTAAGATTTGCATCTTTTCCTCTCGTGGTTTGCATAATCTAAGGACAAATTGGGATGAATAAAGTTGAAGACCTCTTCCATTTAAGGCTTTCTGTTGGTTACACGGATGGATTTATTGCATATTAACTAAGTCCTACCGATAATGAAAACAAGACTATGATTGACTGATGCATCTTAAACATGAAGAAGCGTGTGTTCTGCTTTAACAACAACTAAGGATGCTAAATAGATCTGCAGTTACAGTCCATCATTTCATGTTTATTTAAGACCAAGACATTAGCTCAGATTTCTGTTTCCCCCAGGCACTTGAGGAAAAGCAATTGCTTCAGACTCATTTAACTCCATATTAAGAGGAGGGGATGGTCTTCATAGCCACAAAGCAAGTCTTGTCAGTTGGCTCTAACGTGATAATGGTACGCAGCTTTTCAGTCAGAATAATTTGTCCAAAACAGTGAGAGGCCCCAAGGGCAGAATTGGAACATGAGTAATGGAGTCAAATGTACAAAATCGTAGGAGCACATATTAAGAATTGCCTTCCAGCATGTAGCTAAGCATCTGTTTTTGGAGGGAAAACGTGATCTAACATGTGAACCAGAGTATAAGAATCAAACTGAGAAGTCATGTAAGCTTTGTTAGAGCCAACTAATGATGATCACAAACAACTGTTCTTCTTGGTGAAAGTACAGTAAGAATTCAATTAGGGGTAATTAAGGAGTGTTTTAGCTTTTGATAGCCTTTCCCCCAGCCTTGACCAAATAGGGGAGTGAAAGCAGTAAAACTTCTTACTGCTATATTGGCCACTGAAACTCATTTTAGGCTATGCTGTTAAGTCACTATTTGTGCTAGTTAATACCAGTTGTCAGGCTTGTCAGTGCAAGTTTGGGTTTGTGTTTTTTTAATAAGATTGAAATTACAAACTTTAAAAACTGGACAGCTGTGTGTAGCAACTTTATTTCAATGCTTTGTCTTTACAGATGAAAAAGAGAGGTTTGACCCTACTCAGTTCCAGGACTGTATTATTCAAGGTTTAACCGAAACCGGCACTGACTTGGAGGCAGTAGCAAAGTTTCTTGATGCTTCTGGTGCAAAACTTGACTATCGCCGCTATGCGGAAACGCTTTTTGACATCCTGGTGGCTGGTGGAATGCTGGGTAAGTCCCTTTGACGGGGCTGCTGTCAGCCTTTATTCACTTGACTACAAAAGCTCACTGTTTTCTTTCAGTGTAAAAATTCTGCTAAGGAGCCCATTGAGTGTGTAGAACAGAGTTTTAAGTTATCTGTGGTAAACTATCTGACCATCTTAGTGACTGACTGAGCAATCAGAAATACCCTGTATAACCTACTGCAGTTTTGCTTAAGTCAGTGTGCATTCTTCAAAGTGTAGACTGTACAAACTTGGCTTGAAGGAAAATGTGTTGGAGGTTTGTTGGGGTGGTTTTTGTTTGGTTGTTTTGGTTTTTGTTTTTTTAACGAGGAGTGGATCTTGACTCTGTAGTCAAGTTCACTTCTGCTGATGTGTGATGGATGAATGCTTGTTTCAGGTGGGTGGTCTATGGTTGCAAGACCAATGGAGTTGCCCTGAAAGATTCTGACATGATCCTGTGCTTTGTGCACCCTGCCTTGTTATTTTGGAAAGTAAGACTGTTCACAGAAGAAGCTGATGTGCTTAGTCTTGGAAATGCTATTATAAATCGTTTGTTGTTGACAATAGTGAAGTCATGGGCTCTAGCAGATGTCAGGGAGCAAGAAATGAGAGGGTGGTTGAGTCAGCAAAAAACACAGGGAACTGAGGAAGTGAAATGTGATGATGAAAAATCTTGTAAACTCATGTGCACACTGTGTGTAAAGAGCAGAGTGGAACAGATGCTCACCAACTAGGTAAGAAATAAAGGAAGCTAAATGAGGTTCAAAAGTAGTTAAAAAAAAAAAAAGTGGTACTTCTAGATTTAGACATTTCCTACTTGACTAAATACTGTTTAGTGAGAAGGGGTTCAGGTGGCAGGGACCCATGTAAAATACAGGCTGCAAAGAGGACCCTCTATGTTGTCTGCCTAGGCTGGAAAAGGTCTGTCTCCGATTTTAGCATTTGTTACGCAATAGTTGGGAGGGAGGACTTAAATGAGAAGTTTGGCAGTTGCAGAAGATTTTCTGTAATGTAACAGAAATAGAATTCAAATGACCTAAATGCATAGGGGGAGGAGAGGAAACACCTGATTCTGGGCTACAGTCAGACTGTGGATGGCAGTTCTGCAGTGGGGGTGGCTGGTTTGGGAGGATGCATCTGTTGCATGTTGAGGAGGTCTTCACACTGATGCTGTAGAAATGTCAGGCGGCTTGCTCAAACACTAAAAAGCAAGACTTTCAGAGTGGTTTAACTTCATGTGCCTGCTTATCTCAAAGCTGTGTATTGGAACAGTGTTATGTAGACTGAAGTTACTGTGATGTTCCTTTTGGCAAGAGGTTCTTTTGCTGATGCTGAAAGAGCTTGGTAGCATGAGTAAGTAAACTTGTCTGCCACATGAAGCATCACTGCTTGAAGTTGTTAATGTACAACTTGTTACAATCTGTGGGTTTACATTCAAGAGTCTTGACCAGTGTGTACTGTGTTAGGAAGTGTTCCTTCTAGAAATGAGCCTGAGAGGGAAGGGAAAAATGCATTGCTGCATTAATGGTGATACAGGCATCCTTTATTCAACTCCCTCTCTGTAAAAAGTAGGTAAGTAGACTAGCTTTGACCTTTATTCAGGCAAGGCCAAAATAAAAACTGACATCTATCCTGTTGCCTCACCACCTTTAACATTATTACCATTAATGCTTTATCTCCATCTTTAAGTCATTTTTCTGACTAATACATAACAAAAGGATCTCCCTTACATGTAGGATGGCATAGAAATTGGTGATGAGGTATTCTGGCATCAGAGCTGGTGACTTGAAATTCACCCTAGTTAGTGAAGCAGCCTGGCTACCAGTCAAATGCCCGTATTAAACTGAAGAGGAATGGTGAAGAAGCATCTTCTAATTAGCAGCTAAAAACCTGAGGTGCCTTTCAAGACTGAAGTTTCAAGCTCATTTCCGGGGTGCTGAATTTTGAACATGCATCTCTGTGTTTCATCTCCTGTTGTGACTTACTCTGTTACTTAAAAGACACTTGCTTACAAAGCAGCAGTACTGCAGCAGATACTAAAAAGACACTTGCTAGTGTTAGGCAGCTTCAGTGGCTTCCTTTAAGGGAAGAGGAGCTCATATGGTCATGTTAGCTTACTAATATGTGTCCTGGTTTCAGCTAGAATAAAGTTAATTTTCTTCCTAGTAGCTGGTATAGTGCTGTGTTTTGGATTTAGGATGAGAGTAATGTTGGTAACACACTGAGGTTTTAGTTGTTGCTAAGCAGTGTTTATACTAAGTCAAGGACTTTTCAGCCTCTCGTACTGCCCTGTCTATAGAGGCTGGGAGTGCACAAGAAGCTGGGAGGGGGCACAGCCAGGACAGTTAACCCAAATGAGCCAAAGGGTTATTCCATACCATATTACATCCTGCCCAGTATATAAACTGGGGGGAGTTGGCTGGGGGGCACTGTGGCTCAGGCGTTGGCTGGGCACTGCTTGGTAAGTGGTGACCAATTGTCTTGTGCATCATTTGTTTTGTATATTCTCTTAGTAGTAGTATTTTCCCTTCCTTTTCTGTCCTGTTAAACTGTCTTTATGTCAACCCATGAGTTTTACTTCCCCCTCGAGCCCCCCACTCCCTGATTCTCTCCCCCATCCCACTGGGGGGCAGGGAGGAGTCAGTGAGTAGCTGTGTGGTGCTAGGGTTAAACCATGACAATATGTAAACAAGATGTGTTGCCAATCCACTTAGCAGTAGGGGGTCAGAATATTTAAGTGTTCATATCTAAGCTACTGATCTTAAAGTTCCACTACAGCAGTGGAGCAGATGGAAAAGTAGGGGTGTCTTCAGTGATCCAGTCATTCAGTTCATCAGGAAAGGTCAATGCATTTCATGTTATGGGTATTGGAATTCTTACTGTGGAGACTACTCAGTACTCTCACTGGGGGAGTAATACCACTAATGCTGAAACCTTTCTTTAGCCCCAGGTGGTACCCTGGCAGATGACATGACACGCACAAACGTCTGTGTATTTGCAGCACAGGAAGACCTAGAAACCATGCAAGCATTTGCTCAGGTTAGTTCTCAAATGAGTACAATTTAAGTTAAACTGTTTAGTGGTCAAAAATGAAATGTTTGTGTAGTTGAAAGTTTAGGTAAAAATAATGCATGGCTTTAAGAAGCTTACTAGAAGAGGTAGATAGAGTAGCACTGTTTTAAGCTAACAGTGCTCTAAAGAGTACAGACCAACTTAACTGAACTTGATATTTTTTTTTTAATTCTAATTAAATGGTAGTTCAGAGCAAAAAATAATGCTCCATATCTTTTTAGGTTTTTAACAAGCTAATCAGGCGTTACAAGTACCTGGAGAAAGGCTTTGAAGATGAAGTCAAAAAGGTATGAAGTAGGTCCTTATCAGCAGACAAATAAACCTTCAAATTCTGTTAGTTAATCGCTCTATACAGAAGAGTTATATCATACAATGGATTGTTAAAATAGAACACTTCTAAGTTATTAATGGAAGAACAGCTGGCTTGTATGACTAGTGGAGAAGACTACCAGCAAACTAGTGCTTCTGCTAGTTGAATAGCTTGATTGAAACAAAAGTGTCTAACATGGAGGCAGTAGCCAAACTTTAGTGAGAGGTGGTAGTTTTATGGCACCTCTTCTTACTTCCTCTTGCAGTTGCTGCTGTTCCTGAAAGGGTTCTCAGAGTCTGAGCGGAACAAACTGGCCATGTTGACGGGTATTCTGCTAGCCAATGGGACACTTAATGCGTCAATTCTCAACAGTCTTTACAATGAGAACTTGGTTAAAGAAGGTAAGTGTTGCCCAAGTCCTCCTTTAGGGGAGAGTGGCGGGGGGACAGAACCATGACAAGTAGGTGGAAATAATCATGACGACAGTACACCCTTGCGGCTCACAAGCTTCATCGGGCAATAGATTAACTACAGGATTGGCAAAAGTAAACATGCTGCCTCACAACCTGGAAGGTCTTCCTAAGACTGTAGAAAACTAGTCTTGTCAGAAAGCTTGTGTGTAGGACTTCCCTGTGTGACACCAGGGGCTGCTGTCACTAGTGTTGCCCAGCAAGGCAGTACTGTATTTCAGAGAGGGACCTTTCAGGATGCAGAAGGTGTGTCGTGTCTTTAGGTTCCTTCCTAAAATGCAGCAAGGAGAGTTGAGTTCAGTACAGGGAATCCTTCATGATGCTGCGCGGTAAGAAAAGTCCAACATGCTGGAGGCTGCAGTGTCCTCAGGCACAGGTACTGCAGATGGTGCTAGGGCTGCCTCGGAGCGCTGCTGCTGCTTTGGACAGGGGTCTGACAAACTAGGTGCCTTGTACTCTCAGGCCTTATGATTCCCTTTGTTTTGAATTTCAGTAGTAATAGTACTACTCCTATTGCACAGGTGTTTCTGCAGCTTTTGCAGTCAAGCTGTTCAAATCCTGGATAAATGAGAAAGATATTAATGCAGTGGCTGTCAGTCTTCGTAAAGTTAACATGGATAACAGGCTGATGGTGAGTACCACTGAAATTACTGATGTACTACTTAAGGCAGTTTAGTAAATAGCATTTACCAGCAAAGTACTCAACATGCATTTCTTTTGCGAAAGACTTTGTAAACTTTGTTTTTAGGAACTCTTCCCAGCTAACAAACAAAGTGTTGAACACTTCTCCAAGTACTTCACTGAAGCGGGACTAAAAGAACTTTCCGAATATGTTAGGAACCAGCAAACCATAGGGGCTCGGAAAGAGCTGCAGAAAGAACTTCAGGAGCAGATGTCACGGGGAGATCCATTCAAGGATGTAAGTGTTTGTCTGTAGACAAGGTGGTATGCTGCCTTTTTTAAAAGAAAAAAAAATTTGTTTTGGTAGGAACTTAGCTCAAATTATCTGAAATACAATAGCCTTTAATACTAATCTGAAGAAGAGATATGCCTAATTAAATACTGAACTTAAACATATAGCTCTCGCTAAGAATTAACATTAGGACCAGAGTGTTTTGGTATTAGCTTTGTAGTCTTTCCTTAATGTCCTGAATCCTGCTGTATGATCAAGGGGGGTAGTGGTTCTGAAGGCTTCTGGGTTACCTTTAGAACAGAAGTTTTAATTTTGTTTAGCATTGTATGTAGCATATGTGCTGACTCTTACTGTAACTGGCAGATAATCTTGTACGTGAAGGAGGAGATGAAGAAAAACAACATCTCAGAACAGACTGTGGTAGCCATAATCTGGTCAAGTGTAATGAGCACAGTGGAATGGAACAAAAAGGAGGAGCTGGTAGCAGAGCAAGCCATTAAGCACTTGAAGGTATTGTAACTGAAGTGTAGACTTTGGCACACGCTGGGTAGGGCTCGGGCTTCCCTCTGTCTCCGGTTCCCTTTTAAATGAGTTAAGACCTACAATGCCTCTGATGCAGAGACAGCATTAGACAGGGAATTCTTCCCCTTTTAACTGTGGTATTATAGTCCAAGTTACTGAGGCAAAAGCAGTTAGAGCTACTGCACAAGGACACTCAGGTGGGGCAGGGGTTGTAAATTTCTAAGCAGTGGCTGATGGAAACTGTGTAAAAACCAGTGTAGTCAGGCGATAAATGTGAAGTGCTCAGTGTGTGCCAATTTGTCGTTCCTGTTACAGCAATACAGCCCTCTACTTGCTGCCTTTACTACCCAAGGTCAGTCAGAGCTGACTCTTCTGTTGAAGATTCAGGAGTACTGTTATGACAACATTCACTTCATGAAGGCCTTCCAGAAAATAGTGGTGCTCTTCTATAAAGGTAACTTCTGTGGGGTTGTAGTTTTGGGGGGTTGTTTTTGTTTGGTTGGGTTTTTTCCTTTTTTTTTTTTTTTTTTTTTTTTAAGGCCTGTATTTGCAGAATGCATCAGTCCTGGTAAGACCTTTAGGGAAGATCAGTGCTATAACATTGCACTTCATAGGCTGAAGAATGTTCTACCTCTTCTTTGCAAAGATGGAGCATTAAAATGCAATGGTGGATGTGGCTGTCCTTGGCACATGGGGAAATACTTCTCTAGACATGGATCCTGCCTGTCTACTAGATTTTAAGAGTTGTGGTAGATAGGAGCTAAATATAGATTTTTAAGGGTCTTTGGCCCTTTTAAGTTAGGGAAAGAGACATGATAGTGTATTCTTCTCAGTTCTCTGTCTGAACACTGACTCTTAACAGCCAGAGATTGAGACCATCAAGGTGTTCTGGAGTGCTCTAGGCTCTCTGTTAAATGGCTGTTAAAAGGTGTTACTGAAAAACATGCTGCGCACCTATGGAAACACCACAGGAACATAAGGAAACTTGTTAAACTGAAGAGTATGTTATAATTGTAAAATTTTAAAAACCAAACATTTCCTGTGGTGTGCTTTGGGCTTTAAAGAATTTGCATCTGTTCTTAGCTATTGACTGAAGCTTTCCATTGAGGTGACGTACTCTAATAGCTATGAAATACTCAAGGCTGTTAGTGGGAGTGAAAGTGCAGCTCCTAGGTGCAGTGAGTGCTCAGGAAACTCCCAGCAGCTGAGCTGAAATGCATGGTTCTCACAATTTTAAAATAGGAGGCACTCCTGGTGCAGGTATGTCCAGCCATATCCAGGGAAGGGACTATAGATGGTGATGGTTCTAGGGGAGGAAGCAAAGGCCCCCTGTCAGGCGTTCTCAGCAGCCGGTGTTCAGTGGTGTGCTGTGTTAATACTGCTCTTGCACATCTTACAGCTGAAGTTCTGAGCGAAGAACCCATCCTGAAGTGGTATAAAGATGCGCATCTTGCAAAAGGAAAGAGCGTTTTTCTGGAGCAAATGAAAAAGTTTGTTGAATGGCTCAAGAATGCTGAAGAAGGTAACCAAGCAGCTTAGCTCACAAGTTGAGCTTGTTCATTTTGGGAACCTTAGTGCAATAATGCTTTGTTTTGGGGGTGGGGGGTGGGTGTTAATTGTGCCTCTGAGATGAGGTGTGCCCCCCAGTACTGGCTAGAAAAGCTTGTTGGTGAAATCCATGTGGATCCAATAGCAGCTAGGATGCAGGGCAGCAGCTGAACTGGGGGGCTGGGGAGGGAGGCTGACCTGCTGGCAGCTTGTTGACAAGGTGTCCTTCTGTTCCAGAGTCGGAGTCTGAAGCAGAAGAGGGTGACTGAGCTGTGAAACTGTCCTCAGTAAAGTAAACAGGAGCTGTAGATAAGTGTCATGTCTCATGTGTCCTTCTGATTCTTACATCCTACCTCCCTGTATCAAGCATGATATAAGGGCTCTCATGGCAATTTATTTTAACTGTTTTCTATAGTTATTGAAATACTGGGTTTAGTTTTTAAAACCATGTTTTAAGTAGCTTACAGAGCTATTATAGATTTGACTCTAACCTGCATTTGTCCTTTCAGTTATATTCTACCTCCTGTATTTTCTACTGTAATAATGTAATTTAAGGCCTTCCACAATGAAATCCATTTTACCCCTTGGGTTTTCTATCTATATTTGAGTAGACATGATATGGTGAATGAGATTTATGGCAGTTCTGTTTGCAAATTAAACTATAAAAAGCCTCAAAAAGGAAGAGGCCATGGCTTGTGTGGTAACTTGGTGTGACACTTCAGTCTGTACCACTTTCTCCAAATAACCCTGTTCCATAGGTGGTTGTCCATCTCCCCCAGGACTTTGTCATCTCTTTATCATATGTCCAGCATAAAGCAATCCTTTCTTCCAGCTGCTGGGTGAGGCAGCTGCCCCACTCCTGGGAGCTCAGTGTCCTATGGGAGAGGAGCTGTTCTGGTGGCAGTGAACAGTAGCTGTGGTGGGGCATGAAGAGCGGCATCTCTGAGCCTGCTGGCCTGAGTCCCTGAGGGGCTGTCCTGCTGCCTTACAGTTCTGGGGCAGTCTTGCCACTTCTCTTGTGGAAGCACAAGCAGTGCTGTTCCATGCACTGCTGCCCAACAGCTTTCTAGAGCCCTGGCCTATGCTGCTAGCAGGGCTGGGGCAGGGGGGCAGCTTGCTTGTGCTGCTCTGTAAATGCATGACTGCTGAAAGGTAAGGTGGACTAAACTCTACCCCTTCCCCCTGAAGTTTAGAGATTATTTTATGTGGACAGTTGACAGGTTAAACCAAACAGCTTACCTGCTCCCTGAAACTCTGAATTAATGGAAAGTCTCAGGACAGCTCATAATTCAAGAAAGATTTGGTAAAAGAGTGACATCTATACTGTTGTAAGCTAATAATGAGCATTAACTGAAATACTGGTAACCAGAGTATACCTACTAAAATAAATAAAAAAATAAAAAGATGGGTGATCACAATGCAATCTATTCAGTATCACAGTGATCTTACTTTGTAACTTTTTTTTTTTAAAACAAATAAAGACCATCCTTACACAAGGGCTGTCTCTGTTCTCTTACCCAAAAAGGAAGTACCAGTGACCACATAAGATAAAAGTAAGTCCTAGGTCTTTTGCTATTCCAGTGACAGTTAAATAAAATATTATTGAAGTAATGCTTGCTGTTAGGAGGCCTGTTTTATAGAGGGTACTCTTTTCCATGTGTTAAAAGTACAAGTGTCCTGAGATTTTTTTATTTACTGAGGAAATGCAACCAGGTTCATCAGTATCTTTTTCTAAAGTTTTATGCCAGCAGCTGGGTTAAACTTCAGTATCCAAAAAGTCATAATACAAAATAAGGCATTTACAAAATAACTGTACACAATAAATATTTAACGTTTTTTATATTTCTTTGGTGGACTGACTTCTGTGTCAGCCTCAGCTACAGGAGACAGAGCCCTTTTTTCCTTTTTCAGTGGGAAGAAGAAAGGATGTTTCAGTGCTTCTTCAAGAGTAATGCGCTTGGCTGGGTCATACTCCAACATCTTTTCAATGAGGTCAAAGAGGTCCTCGTGGTCAGAATCATGGCAGGTCATGAATGCCTTTGTGAAGGAAACAAGAAAACATGTCTCTCTTGACTCTCATAATTGCACTTAAAGCTCCTCTCCCCCAAAAGCATTCTCCCTCTGTCATCTTACCTTCAGTGGCTTACAGCGCCTCGAGACATATTTACCAGCAGAACTTTGTTCATCCCAATCCAGCCGGTCATGACGGAAATATTTGCGTTTCCTTAAACAAACAGACCACAGTTTGTTATTCCAAGATTCTGTTTTGTCCCTTCACTAGAAGTTTATCAGCATGATTGTTCTCAACTTGGGAAAAGAGCTGGGAATATTCCACAAGAGTGGCCAGCTTGTTAAATAGAACAGAAGGATGAATCTGAGTTTATTAAACTTTCTTTAAAAATTTGCTACTAAACCAAATCTGAAAATATTTAAATTAAACTATAGCAGTCTAGGTACAGAAAAATGCAATTACCTGCTTTTTTTTATCATGTGATTTGGCAAAGGCCCCAGTATTCGCTCCATCATTGCCAGGTGTTCTTTGCTGTCATGGGTCTGGGGGGAAAGGGAGAGAGATATGTTTTGTTCATTGCTAGAGGGAGTTAACAAGAACCACACACTAACCTCACTTCCTTTTTGAAGCTACATCTGTTACTAGTGTGGCTTGTAAATTTCAAATGTTAACAGGTACAACTTGGAGAAATCTGCTGCTGAGGAAAGTCCTTTGTGCCTACATCATCCGCTCTCTTCAACTTGGCATTACAGAGAAATGCAGCTTCATTTCTTGCACAGATGATTCCCCTTGGTCATCACCTCTCTGTAGCATATTTTCATCAAGCTGAGGAACTTTATAGATGCTGCATCATTTTGAGGTTCTTGGTTACCTACCGGAAATACTGTGAATCCAAGGTAATATTCTATGAGAATGCATCCTATGCTCCAAACATCACATGGTTGTGACCATCCCAGTGCTGTGAAAAAGATTCAGAAGGTTTGTGTTTATAGCAAGCTGCAAAGAGTTCAACAGCTCAACACTGCTGTTGTATGCTCTTCAATAGCATGCCAGAAGTCTCACAGAGAAGATGAGCCTAACAGACTTCTACTGACCTAGGATAACTTCAGGAGCTCTGTAATGTCTTGTAGACACCAAAGTGCTATGATACTCATCATCGTATGTTGCGCTTCCAAAGTCCACAACTTTGATGGCTGGATTTTTTAGTGTGCGTTCATCACATTTCTGAAATGAAACACAGTGGGGTGCCAATGACCAAATAAACCCAGACAAGGGCTGAAGGGGGAGCGGGGAAGAGGACAGGACCTTACCAGTTTGGGGTTATACTGTTCTACATAGTCAGACGTCACAAATAAAATATTTTCTGGTTTCAGATCTGTATGTGTTAACTTGTTCAAATGCAGAACTGCAAAAATAAAAAGTATAATTAGCAAATTCCATGAAGAAAATTTAACAAATAAATCAAACAAGAAACATACTTACAGTTCACAGATTTGCAGATCTGATACGCCATCTGTCGAATGTGGTCCAGTCTAAGTGGCAGAAAGCCATTCTCTTTAATGAAGTCATAGGTGCTGAGCCCCAGTAGCTCAAAAACAATGCAGACATGTCCATGGTACTCAAACCATTCTAACATCTGGACACAGGAACTGCAAAAGCAGGAAAACACATGAATCACAACAGGAAGTTGTGTAACACAGATATATATGGGTCATATGTTACAGAAAGCGATGTCACAGAAATCAAAGCCAAAACAAAGTACAGTCAGCTTTGTATACTTACTATTTACTGGTGGGATCCGATGCATTTAAATGTTGCAGTACTTGTATTTCTGCACGAGCTGCTTCAGAGTACCTATCAACATTTTTTACTATTTTCACAGCTACGTGTCTGCCTTCCCTGAAAAGACAGGTTTTAAAAGTAGTGAGAGCAATGACTAGTTTTAATTAAGAATATTCAGTAATTATCACCCACAATGGCAACGTCATCAGAAAAGGTGTTTTTTTAAGTACATACTGACTTAATAAAATCAAGGTTCATCTCTGCACAAACACACTATAATCTTTAAATTTTGAAAACACACTCAATACCTTATTTTCGGTCTTGTTCTTAAAGGTTAAAAGCCCCATTTACTTTCCCTTTGTATTTACATATGCTGGACTAGCACTGGAGAAACTTCACATATCGCAGCCTAACAAAACTGTCAGTCAAAAATGACAAGCTGCCTTCAGTCATCTAAGTAGTAAAAACATAACTCAGGTGTCAAATGCCTTCTACAGTGACCAGAAAGACAACGTAGTTTTCATACTATTTTGCACACAGCAAAACTGCCATCGAACACAAAATACATTCTTGATTAATAACATGCTCGCTGCTAGAACCCAAATGGCGTTGCATCATCACAGATGATACTTTAAGGTAAACTACATGATGTCAGAAATGTCGCTCATTATTCAGAGCTGGGGTGTTGCAGGCCCCAGGACTTCCCAGTGGGGGGGGGTGCAGCTTCACCCCACATTGTCTAGGCCACCTCCCCCATCAGCCCTCGACCCCTGCCAGGCTGGGGCGCGACTGCAGGAGACCCGCCCGTTGCCCGATCCACCAGTCCTGCACAACCCTTGTGTCTGGGTGCTGTTTTTAGCAGGATGCGCCAACATACATTTACGTTTGGGAACTGCAGCAGCCTTAAAGAAATACACAGAGCAGCATATGAGAAGTAAAGATAACACCTGATACAATCAGGAAGCCCTTCATGAACCACACTGAGATAGCACTGGTAAGAAAAATTACATGTATTTAATTCAAGACTTACGCTTTGTGATCGATGCATTCCACTACTTTTCCAAAAGCGCCTTCACCCAAAGTAGCAACAACCTCATCTATAAAGAAAAGAACTCTCTGTAACACAAGTTGTGAACTTACTCAGCTATTAAACAAACAAACAAAGAAAAATAAAAAGACTAAGTACTATCACTGACTCTATTCTAGACTGCGCTGCTTTAAATTGTAAATATCTAGTTTGAGAGATGTTACTGGACAACTCTCATCAAGGCACATTTACAGGGGTCTCATTCTAGTAGGTTCATTAACTTCATTTACTATTTTTGGGGGGGGAAAAAAAACAAGGGAAAAAGAAAAAAGAAAAATATTTAAGTTCTACAGAAAAAAAGAGTAACAATCCCCACCCCCAAACAAAAAAAGTCAAGACAGAAAGAAAAGACTTCCAAAGCCCCCTCACACCTTATTCTAAAAGAACTTATTCTATCTGAATAGTTAATAAATTTTGAAAAATATTCTATACATCTTGCACTTAGTACGTCTCCACTCTGACAGATCAGGTGACCCTCCTCATCATCCTCTACACTCCTGGATCTTTTCCTTCGATGACTCTTCTGGAACGGCACCAAGATCGTCCAGCCAATCAATAAACCCGAGTGAATTCAGGTCAGAATACGAAATTCATTCAGCAGGGAGATATTCAGGCATTCAGATACACGCCAGGCCACAAACAGATGGCAGGAGCAATTTCAAATTCAGTCCCCGGAAATTCACAGGGCACATAGTTTATGTTACAGGAGAAAAACATGGCAAGGAACAGATTTTCAGATGAGATACTCAAAGTGGCAAGGCAACAAAAAATTACAACACAATTGTTTTTCTTTTAAAAGATTGGTTCACTGAATTTTACCTTAAGATTTCAGTGACCCTTTTTTTTTTTAAAGCAAAAGAATTTAATAATTATCTTATAACTATATCTATATATATAAAAAAATAGCCTTGTGGCCAAATTAAAATACCCATCTTAAGTAATAGAGATTAAATCACTGGTCTGAGTATTTGATAAGAATTTTTTTTTTTAAATCATACACAATATAAACATTTTAGGCTGTCTCAGCTGAAGACCTTAAATTATAAACCAAATCTTCAGCTTTTTTAAGAGTTTTATATTAACAAAAATCAGAAAAACTGCTCTGCTAGTGGGCAGACATCATACATATTTGATTTACAGATTTTTCAGCAATACTTAAAACACCTTACTAAACAGATTTAGAAAAAAAAGTAAAAATGTGACGTTATCTCCTTGCTATTTCAGTGACACTTCAACTTGCTTTTGACTAAAAGCTTGTGCTTGAATTTTTGAGTAGGGCTGAAGTAAATGCTTGTCATAATAAAAATTTCAAAGGCATGAAAGCGATGCCTGTATTTCAAGTATTCCAATTGATGGTTATTATTCTGCTCAAATAGCAAGACTACATTCTGTTGTATCACAAGCATACCTACAAACTATACATTTTCACTGAAGGAAATAAAATCCTAGCAAAATTAATAATCTACTAATATTAGCTAAAATAATAAACTATTATTGATAGAATTCCCCAAACCCCACACTCAACTACTACTGCCCAGATGACTGACTATCTTCTTAAAATAAAAAAATCCTAAATTAAAATTGGTCACACCACCTGTGACTGATGATGATGACAGGTAGTGTGAGGTGTCTTGTATTTCCTTTTGTAACTACTTGTCCCACTATGACCTGATGATTTGCTACTGTGATGCCCAGTATCATATCCTTGATTGTACTCGTTTCTGTATTCTTCAACATAGCGTCGTTCATGGTGGTCTCTTTCATTTACAGATTTGGTTTCGGTACTACAAACAAAGGATCAAATAAAACAATTAAAATAATTCTAGTAGCCCTGTCAAGACAGCTATTTAAGCTGCAAGACAACTGTCTTGAAATATCTCCAACTCAAAAATGAGTACATTAGCAGGTGACCTGATGAGAATAATAAAATTGTAAAACATATGCTTGCTGATATCAGAAGTTAAGAAGTTATTTACCTGTCAGGAAGTTTAGAAAGATCATGTTTGCTGTGCCTGTTCTCCTGAGCAGCACTTAATGATCTCTTCTTTCTCTTACTGGCACTGTCACATCTTCTGTGATCCGGACCTTCTTTTTTATCCCAGTCAGGATAATTAGTTCGCCTGGAATGCCGCATCTGTAACAAAGGTATTTTGCTCTTTGAATTACATCCCATAGACAAACAATTCATTTTCAAAGCCATTAATTATCAAATTAGCACTATAATGAAGACTGCATTTTTCCTCAACTACCCAATTTTCATTTTCTCTCTGCTGTTTCTTGCACGTTATTTTTTAATCCCACAGCTTTTTCAAATCAACCATGTTTGATAGGGGAACACAAACCAATAACCTACTTCTTACAAAACACGTTAAAAAGAAGTATCGCGGCTCAGACACTACACACATACAGTGCATGTTATTTCTGCAAAGCTGCTCAGGCACCGAAAGGCGCATATGCTAGGGAAAAGGAAGGCTTCCGTGTACTTAAAAAGGGCGTTCGAGTATCGCCCGGTGCGCTTTTGAAGACTTCAAGGAACCCGTCATCAACTTTCGCCCTGAGAATTCCTAGCGCTAAGCCAAAATGACAACGAAACTTATGTTACCCAACTCCTCGTTACTTAGCTCGACGAGGTAAGCAACTCACTACACACGTCGTCTTTTATGTCACTCTCCAATCGTAAGTCGGTTCTAGCTCACGCAAGCTGCGTCTCAGACCGACGCGTCCGGGCTCCGCAGCCAGGGCGACGCTACCGAGCGGGACGCGGGCGCCAAAGGCGCCGGGACGCCGCGGCCGGGCGGTGCGGGGCCCCGTCCCTTCCCAAGGGAGGGCACCCCGCGCCCCCCGCACACCCGGCGCGAAGACGCGGGGCGCCGGGCCGGGCCCACCCCCGCCCCGGGCGGCAGGGGGTCCGCGGCCCACCAAACCGCTGCTCCGGCGAGGTCCCCGTTCTCGACGCCGAGCAGCGGCACGGGAAAGGGCGCCGGCCTCCCCCGCCAAAGCGACCGAAGCCATTTTCCCTCCGCGCCGAAGAGAACATGGCGGCCGCGGGGAGGCGGGGGCGCACGGGCGCCCCGGCCCCCCGACCCGCCCGTTCCGCCGGGGACGAGCCGAGACACCGGCCGCCCTCCCCGCCCCCCGCGGCCGGAGACAACCTCCTTCCTGCCCCCGCTCCCCAGCGGCGCCCTGCCCTCCCCTCCCCTCCCCTCCCCTCCCTCCGCCCCGCCTTCCCCTCGGCGGCGGCCCGGCCCAGCGCCGAGCGCCGTCCCGCGGCTCGTCCCCGCCGCCCGGCGGCGCGGCGCCGCAACCGTCGCGCAGCGCCCCTCCCAGCGCAGCGCCCCCACCTCCGCGGCTCCGGGGAGCCGCCGCTCTCTCCGGCAGCCGCCACTGCGCTCCACGCCGCAACTGCCGCCCGCCTGCTCGCGCGGCCCGCTACAAAATGGCGTTGCCAGGATCCTTCTGGAGTGCGGCGGCGCGTCAGAAGCACACCCCGGCGTCACAAGGCGGGGCGGGGCCGCCCCGCCACACCCCGCTCCCCCGCCCGCAGGCCCCGTCAGCCGGTCTGCCCTCCCGAGGGGTGTGAAGGGCCCCGGCCCCCTTCCGCCGGCCCCCCTGGGTACGGACCGCCCTCAGCCCTCAGCGGGGCTGGGCACTGCGCGGGCACCGCCGTCCCTCGGCGCCCCGGCTGCCGGTACCGCTCCCAGGAGCCGTAACTGTCCCCTCGCCTCTCTGCGTGGTGACAAAGCCCGTTCTCTCCCAGTTCTGCTCCTCGGACAGATACAGGTGCATTTCACCCGCTCACAACCTTTCAGGGTAGCCCTGTATGCCTCACCAGGTAGCGCGGTTAACGTGTTTTCACAGAAGTAAACCAACTACGCAAAACCTTCAACCATTTTCCTGCCAAGAACTTGGGAAGACAAGGAACATGATACTGAAAAAAAAAGTAAAAAAAAAATCTAACCCTCATTTAAGAATGACTGCCAGAAGATCGGTCTTTTTTGTAAGACTCCGAATTGCTAAATCATCATTTTTGCCCTTGGTGATACAGTCTGTTGTCTCTGTAATTCCCTAGACAAATTGTTAGACGCTCTCAATATACCCAGTCAGCTTTAAATCAACAGAGGTTCAACAAATGAAAGAGATCTTTGTAAATCATTGGCATAAAAAACATTTCCGAATAGTCGAATGCCTCTTCCCTCCCCCCCAGATGTCTCGTGGTATCTTTTACTAGCTTTTAGTCATGTTCTCAACTCTGGACAGAACATAATACCCACTGTAAAACAAAGAAACTAAATGTAACTCTTCAAGTAATGTACGCATCAGCCTTCTATACCCGCAGAAAGAAAAAAAAAAAAACAAAAACCAGAACCAAACCCTCCCACAAAACTAACCCTTGCTTCCTCTGCTGCTCACTACTACTACACACATACGTGGCAGCTTAAGTCACAGCCACCCCTCTCACCTCACCGTGCCTTGCTGCAGCCCTTCAGCCACCACCTCCCTCAGAAGCAGCTTTCAAGCCCATCACCCACCTATCAGTTGTCACCTCAGCAGAGCTAACCAAGCATTAAGACCGAAATTTGGTTCTCCAAAACCCATAATAAGCAAACATCTCATGTGCAATCTAATTTATGTGGAAAAAGAGCATCTAAGGATAACACAGTTCTGAAACACTAGAACGGCCTATACACATCAGTTCCCTAAAACCCAATGATTTTTTTTTATTCTGGAAAGGACTAAACCTTCTGAAACACTTCCACACCTGATAAGCGACCCTTCTCACTCTTTGGTTTTTTTATTTCCCCAGCTGACCCTGTGATCAACATAGAATAGGTACATCACACATGCAAGTTTGTCACTGACCAGAGATAATGCACCATTATTTTCTTTTTGTCCATTGCTCTCCAGCTTAGACTTCCACAGCTGGGCAACTTCCTACTCTCTTGCCTTGCTTTCTCTTCAACAAATGGATGGGACCAACCCCCACCGTTATTTTCCTGTTGTATTCCAGATTCCCACGGAGAACCTGGGAGAAGTTCAGAGCCACAACAGGAAAATAGACATAATACAATTTTTTAAAGTTAGGATGTAATCCTGTCCCAGAAGATCACTCTCCTTTCAATACGTAGCTTTAGATGAAAAAGAAAGGATCTAAATTTAATGTATCCTCCAGAGAGCAAATTGCTTGGTGTCCCTATATTTCACACATTCTATATAACAGCATTCTTTTTGTGGAGGACAAAAAAAAAAAAATAGACCTGAAACTGTTTCCAGTTCAGTGCTAGATGTCAGAATTTTAAATTACTGGTTCCTTTGCACTGTAGGAAAGTTTCCAGTATGTTCTTCCTTCTGCATGGCAGTAGCGTCCATGTGGCAGTCAAACACGCAGTTGCATGCTTCTGACTACTTGCTTTTACCACTGGTTACATGGAAGAGACAGAAAGAGCACAGAGCTAAAATAATTAAATCCTTTACCTGACTGCCTAAAATATTATGGTAAAATGTATTAAGTCTGGAGCAAGGGCTAGGAGCTTTAAGCAACACTCCATATAAAATATAGAAACTTTGTCCCAGACAGAGGGTACTGATTATCTCTGCTCATTAACAGCGCAGTAATCTGGCATACCTTTGCCTTTCTCTTGCAGTTAAGTTCTCCTCTTTAAGAGGCAAAGTCTCCAAATGGGAAATACTGGTCTGAAGCAGACTGCAAGTCAGCTGGACCTGGACTTCCCAAGGATTACAAGGCATATATATGAGAATGGACTTTGCTAAGTGATGTTGACTGACTCCAAAGAGGACTGGGGAAAGAAGTCCAGAATGGTAGGAGTTGGATGCAGAAACTGTGGGTACTCTCTCCTGTCCAGGTCTCTCATGCACGCTGGAACTAGAAATACACCCTCTCACCTCTATGTATTACAGTCCGAAAGTGAACCTCTGTGCAAATGAGTTGATTTTTTTCCTGCTTTATGAAAACAAACTGATGCCAAAATGCATTTTTTAAATCTACAAGGAAGAGTAGAACATTCTGCTTTTCCCAGTATGTCCACAGTGGAGAACTGCTTTTTTAACATGTACAAATTACTCTTTTCCCTGCTTAAGTCAGTTTATTTTATGCTTACTATACTAAGTGACTTGAGCATAGGATCAGCAATATATATATATATACACACACACATATGTATGCATGTATTTTGTTTTTCCTCTTGAACAGTCAATATTCAGATAACTCTGTACCTTCTTGCAGACTTTCTTATCTGAGTCCAACATTTGGTCTCAAATAAGACCAAACAACAGCCCTCTCTTACTTGTTCAACATCATCTTGGCCACAGTATCTTTGATTATTTTGGGTGTATCAGGATATTCTTAATTAGAAGTCTGACCAGTCTTTTTGTCACCACTCTTTGTTGCGTTTACCCCCTATTGTTTGTGCAATAAAGTGATGAAAAACAAGTTACAGTAAATCCATGGTTACCTAGTTTCGATCAACAGCTATGTAAAGACACAAACACTTACTCTTTCACACCAAAAGCGTTGTGCCAGAGGCAGAAGCAATTGTTTCAAATCCACCTTCTGGGGAGGCCAAAGAGGTTAGCGTTCGAACACAGCAGTACAAGAGCAAGCACTCCTCTAAACAAGGTCTTTAATCCTCTAGGAGAGAGAGGTTTCATCTATGACACTGCTCTCGCCTAGGGGAAAAAATTGCATATCTTACTCAGTTTTCTAAAAACCAGTAAAGTAAGGAAGGTCAGAATTTATGTGAGAAAGTTTCAGAAAACTGGTAGTAGGAAATTGTAGCAAAGGACATTGTTTCAACATAGTATCACTAAGAAAGATAAGGCAAAACCCCAAAGATTTGCAAAAAAATATATATTTTTAAAAGTATTTTCTTATTTTACAAGTATAAAAAGCAATGTTTTAAAATAAAAATCCTGGAAGATACTCTGGAAAAACAGGCTTCTAAGCACAAGACTCCTCTGTGACAACTCAATCTCACAACTCCTGAAAATCCTGCATTCAATGAACAAAGGTATGATCCAGCTCACATAACCCTTTATAATGACACTTTAAACCCCATAATCCAGCAGTCGATCTGACCAGTCTCTAAAGAATGTGTCGAGGCACTCTGGCTACAGAGCAAAAGGGTTGGCATGAATTGTAATATCTTTAATGCGAACATCATTTAGAGGTCGGTAGGTTTTCTCATTCACAGGCAGCTTCTCTAGCTCATCCAGGGTCTCCAAGCCATCAATAACTCTGGAAGAAAAGCAGAAGTGCTAGCAATCTCCTAATAATGATTTAAATTTCACAACTGAGATAACCCAAAGCACTTTACAGTGAAGTATCATAGGGCAAGGACTTTGCAAGCAAATGATACAAATAAGACAGCCAAAACGTTATATATGGCATACATCGTATTTTGAAACGAAGTATTAAGCATCCATGACAGATTCTGATAAAAAGTACAAATAATTCCCACTGACCTGACGGTATCATATTTTGTACCAACCATAGCTGTATAAAGACCCTGACTGCACTTCTTAGCAGGCAGGACTGACCAATCATAGTATAGGTTTAAGTAGTAGCAAGATACTGGCCATACCAAACTTCACTGTGAATTACTGAAATCCTATTGCTGGAAAAATCAATTTCCAAATGTGAGATTATAATTTCTAACCTTCTGATTCAAAGGCAATATTGAACAGAATCATTGATAACTGTGTAAATCTAATGGCACAAGTAAATTTAGGCTTTCACATAGCCTGTTCAGGCTGAGGAAATGGCAAGAGAGATTGTTCTAATCAACCTCTTTATTTTTAGTTTAAATAACTAGCTCTGGTAAATCCTGGCAGCATACTCCCCAGTAATGGACTTGGCAGAAAACACGTTGTGCTGTTCACAGTTCAGTTCAGTCACATTCATCAACTCTTTGAATCTAGGATGCTGGATTGTAGGCCAGCAGGGACTGCATATGCTGTTCTGCTGGTTCTGCAACTGGGGCAGGAGCATCTTAAACTGCCACAGAAAATCTGGCAAAGTTCATCAGTCAGAGCCTCTACTCTTTTCTAAGAAAGATGTCTAAAAAACCACCCTACTTTCAATCACACTTCTAAACAAACTCAGAAATGAAAGGAATACCTATACTTAGATGCCTATAAACAAGTGGTAGAAAATAGTATTTTCACATTTCAATAGTTTCCTTTGAATATTTAATTTCATTTAATAAAGGCAACTTTTTCTCAGCAGATTCACTTGTACCCTACAGACTTTTTAAACAATAAGCAAAAGAAAAGACATTACCATGATTTTGAAATAGCAAAAGCAGTATCTCAAAGACTCAAAAATTAAACAATTGCTTTAAGGATGATACATTATCAGTAGTGTCTATTAACATAAGAATATTTAAAAATAATGATGCATCTTAAAAAAACTCATCTGATTTTATAAACTGTCAGTTCCATGAGGTTTATCTGACCGACAGGAAGTTCCTCCTAAACAGAAGCATGACTATGTCAGTCCCATATCCATCCCCAGATTCAGTCCCAAATCAGGTTCTTGCTTCTCAGTAAACCCTACAACTATGTATCCAGTTGTTCTGGAGTTTGCTTAAAATCAGGCTGCATCCTTCTGGGCATGGATGAAAAGGCACGCTGGAATAACTAGTGGGAGGGGGGAAAAAAGGAAAGAAAAAAAAAAAAGCTCCATTCTTGAGGCAATTTTTAATATGCCTATTTCCACTGAATTCCCTACTACTAAGAAAAAGGGAGCAGCATTTTTGAGCAACTAATTCTGGTGAAAGTGCAAGAGGACACATTTACATATACATATCCAATATTTTAATGAGTTTTAGAACCAGAAGCTTCTAAATTTGCATTGCATGTGCCCTGAAATATTCAGATCCTTCACACACTATGATAAGGAGGCATGCAGTTGGATCACTTACTTTCCAAACACAGTGTACTTCATGTCTAGGTGTGGTTGCTTGCCATAAGTGATGAAGAACTGTGATCCATTGGTATTCGGACCATTGTTTGCCATTGAAACTACCCCACGGACACTGTGCTGAAAGAGGAGAAAAACCTCAACATGAATACACATCTGTGAAAGCAGGACTTTAACCTGTACAAAGTGCTCTGTGACTTTAGTACTCTGCCTCAATACCATTATTAAGAACAAATCTTGGTTGCTAATATATTCCATCACAGTCCGTAATTAGCTCCTCAAAATTGCTCTTACAATGAAAAATTACTACTTTGCTTTCTACTTCTGTTCTCAGTGATGAAAACCCTCGAACCTAACTTGCCAAGTACAGAAATGCCTGTTCCTACTTTAATAATAAGCTTTCTATCTCTTTATTGCAGGATTATACTTTGCTTCACAATTACAAAAGAAGTATTTAATAACAGTACAACACAATGCTGATTGTTCTCCAACTTGTAAAGAAAATTCATATGAAAATATAACTGCATATTGGGAGCACAGAAATACCTTTAGGTATTCACTGAATTCATCTTCAAACTTCTTGCCCCAGATGCTGTTACCTCCTTTCCCAGTGCCTGACAAAAAAGCACCACAATAGATTACTGGATTTTCAGACTGAAAAATCCAGAAATTATGTACTGTTATAACATTTTACCACAAAGACCCTAGACAGCCTGTAATTTGTTTGAGGCAGGGACTGGGTTCTCATGTCTTGACAGTGGGGAGAGACGTAAGTCTATGTAAGGAATACCTATTAAGTAGCAGAACAAAACACTGACATATCCTCAAATTAAACTCGGTATGAGTACAGACACACAGTTGAATCAGATTTTTCCCAAATGCTTTAGAGGCAGTGTAGCCTTTCAGGCAGAAACCAGAGAAACGACAGTAGCAACTGCTACCTGTTCAACAGCTGGTAAGTCAGCAGAACCATTATATTTAGTGGAAACAGCTGGAAAAACTAAAGATGTAGAATGCTTTACTATGGCATGATTATTTAGAACTAGGGTAACACCTGCTCTTCTGTAAGCTCACCACAGAAAACTAATCTCATCATAAAAACCTCTATCAACAATACAATAATTCTTATGTTTTTACTTTATTTATGTTTTGGTTTTAATATTCATACTTACAATTTCTTTTTATTCCTTTATATTTTGTTTATATTTTATTTTTATGTACATTTTTCTATAGAGAGACCCGGACAGAAAAATTTACCTAATGGATCCCCTGTCTGAACCATGAAGCCCTTTATATTGCGATGAAATATGCATCCATTGTAGTAGTTACTAGCACAAAGAGCCAGGAAATTCTAAGGAAATGAAAGAAACCATATTAGCAAACAATTCGGAAATAGTCTCCTCTTACTAAAATGACAGCATTGGTAAGATCAAGACTAACCCTTTTGCCTCTGCTTTGCACTGTGACCATGTGAATTCCACAGAATAGTCATAAACAAATTAGAGTTAATATGCTCCTTTGGTCAAAGGATACAAAGGATTTTAAATAAAGCTTACAGCACAAGGTTGTCTGACTTGAGGAACAAACAAGAAGCCTGAGACATGCTCAGAAGTATCACTTCCATTCAGCATATTTATTTTGTAAATGTAATTTTGTAATCAATAACTTCATGCCTTAGCTTTGTTAGTTAAAAAGTAAATTATTTCAATTTAAGCTTAAGTTTATTGCAGAAAGGAAAAGCTGAGAGTGATTCTTACTCATTTAAATTAAAATCAAATCTGTGCGACTGTGAGCAAACCCAGGGAAATTTGGGAATCCCAGGCCATGTGCCATATTTCCTCTTAAGGGCAAAGGACACTTCAGGAGATGCTGGAACTTGGACAGAAGGGGACCTTAGCTAAACCTTATCTGGTAAGAAACAGGCAGCAAAGCTCTAGGCAGCATGACACAGCACAGAAGCTCCGCGAGTGCAACAGGCACTGTACAAGCTTAAAATGTTAGTATTCCATTATGTGAAAAGATGAATTGCAAAAGCCACATCACGTCCTCTACAGTCTTCACTATTTCTACTGCTTTAACACTAGGGAATCCTGCTCCTGTTACTTGACTTACTTCGCAAGTCTTTGGTGTACGCTCACAGAACAGTTCAATTTTAATATCTCCTACATCAGTATGCAGCGTGACAGCCTGAAGAAGAGGCAGAAAAAAATAATTAAATCAGCAATGAAATACTAACAGACTCGGTTTTACTTCCTGGTCCCACTGAGAACATAAGCAAGTTACCACTGCATATTACCATTGTTTCAATATTTGGCCAGAGACAAGGCTACTGTCACAAAGCTTCCACATTTCCAGTGAAATCACCAGAAAACACTTGGTTTTGTTTAGTTTCAGGACAAATCAAGTTCGCCATGGTAATGCAGAAGCTCTGTTTCACACTTACACTCCAGAGATACATTATTCATTTGCAAACTAGACCTACTCAGTCACTTAATTGCAAAGTTGAAGAATCAAGGTTATATCTATTTCAGATCACAGTGTGGTACACATACCTCACTGGTTTACAGCCAGAGGAACAACGGATAGGCGTCACTTGCTTGCAGCCTTTTGAGTGATAACGCTAGTTCTGAATGGCACCGTATATAATCTACCTTCACAAACAAGCAAATCTACAAAATTGCACACTTTTCTTAAGAATTTATAAATAACCTTCATAAAATTTAAAAAGGCAGTAA
Source organism: Buteo buteo (assembly GCF_964188355.1). NCBI lineage: Eukaryota > Metazoa > Chordata > Aves > Accipitriformes > Accipitridae > Buteo > Buteo buteo. The sequence continues at coordinate 23,395,077 of NC_134175.1, forward strand.
CTCAGCCACCTAAGCAAATATATCTCTATATCACAGTGCTCCCATGGAAAGTGCTAAACTATGCAAAAAAATTACCATGGGGCTATGCTGAGGCTAAGTGTACAGGAAAACTAATAAAAATCAGTGTCATGTTGATGCTGGCATACTGTTCCACAACTATACAAGGAAAGAAGATAAGTACCTGCAATGTCCAGGAAGATGCTATAAAAGGTGTATGTACAGTTTAAGACGCACAGTCTTATCTCTTTCCTGATTTGCTAAACTTTTAAAAGCCTGCAAGTGTAGAAGGCTACATCCACTCAAGCAGGGCTATGTGCTTGCAACTTGAATAATGCTTCTGTGGTAAAAGAGACCAAACTAGATTACCAAATATTAGCCAAAGTAGGATTAAAATTTAGGATCTTAGTACTGAAAGTCTAATTATATTTTAGACTGATGTAAACTGACCTATTTTCCTTTTCACAATATCTTGTTAGAAGTCTGAAATGAAAGCCTAAACTTTTATTACAAATTCTTCACAACATCAGAGTAAAATGTGTAAACCTTTGACATGTAGAGCAGCCATTCACTTTCCAAGAGATGACCATTTCAGAAAGAATGAAAAATATACAAAAAGTGCTATTGTTCTCACCATGTCTGTTTATCAAAAAGCTGAGGTAGATTTGTATACAGCAACTTCCTGCAAAGAAAACATGAAATTTGTTGGGGTTTTTTTCCACCAATCCTCAATTCTTTTTGATTCTAAAATATTTGTGTGGTTATATGCTTTTACACCACACAGTTTTACAGTGCCATTCAAGTGACTCTGTGGATAAATGTTCTACTTGCGCTATGCAACTACGCAGCATATAAAGAACTAGAAAGGAGTCGAACAAAATAGCGTGGGAGGAAAACACCCTTTCCTAAAATGAAAGTTCATACTAAGCAATCACAGCTTTTCCAAAAATTATGGTTTTATAAATGACAGAAATTAATAGATAAAAGCCACATGCCAGTACCTAAATAGAAGCGTGATTTGGAGCCACCTTCTGACAACTGTCTGTGCCTGCAACAGACAGGTACCTGCATCCAAGCGCAGGATGAAACTTTTTTCACCTCAGTAATATTTTCGAACAAAGCATTTGGAACGATGATAATAAAATCGCAGCTGGGCGCAAATCAACAGTTCCACAGGCTAATTTCTTCTCCACGTACCGCCCTCCCCGGTTAGCCCCAGGCTCGGCAAGGCCTCTCACAGAAGCCGGGGAACCCGCCAGCAGCCAGCTCCGGCCCGGCCCCGCCTGCACCCCCGGCTGCAGCCGCCCTGGGCGGCGGGGCGCCAGGACGAGCAACCGGCACCGCGCACGCCCCGGCTCGGCATCCCAAGGGCCGACCGCGCTCACTGCAACCCACTTGCCCTCGGCTCCTGTCTGACCAACGACGGCCCGGCGCTATCGCTCCTTTTCTGCCGATCTGAGGTGCTTCCACCGAAAACCCACGCGCAGGAGGCAGGCGCGGGCTCCGCTCGCCCGCCGCCCCCCTCCACCGACGAGCGACTCGGCCAGCCGGCACCGGCCCGCCCCGCCGCGGGCGCCCGCCGTCCCCCGGCCGCCAGCTCGGCCTTCCCGCGCCTTCACCCTCGCCCGGCCACACGGAGGCCTCGCACAAACCTGCCGAGGCTGGACCCAAACCCAGCGCCCGCTGCCGGCAAGCGGCTCCCCGGCTCCCCTCAGGCGGGCAGGAAGGGGCCGGGCCGCCCCCAGCCCCGCTAGCGCGGCGGAAGCGGCGGGGCCGAGCGCAGGCCCCGCCCCGCAGTGCGGGCGCTGCGCCGGCGTGAGGTGAGTGCGGGGCCCCGCGGCGGCGGCCTGGGCGAGCCCTCCTCGGCGGCGGCCTGGGCGGGGCCGCCTGTCCCGGTCCCGCTCGCTTCCCCCTCCGCGAGAGGCAAACGCTTCTCCGGCTGGATTCTGCGGGTCGGTTTTAGTGCGTGAAGATGGAGGAGGCTGAAGTTCCGTACGTTTCTTGCACGACTCTACAGGGTCGCTTATGGCGTTTCACCGTGAGAGCCCCGGAGGCGGGGAGGGTGTGCCCGGGGCGGCGCGACTCCGACTGCGGCGGCTGCTGGGGGAGGCCGGGCCGCGCTCGCCTCTGTCAGCGGGGCGGCCTTCGCCGCCTGAACGCTCTTAACGCTGCCGTTTCAGACAGTGAATTACCTAGGCTTACTTATTCTTGCCTCTTTTTAACCCCTCCACAGACAGCTGCATGCTGCTGCCTCGCACGCAGCTGGTTCGCCGGCCTCTCCGCTGCATCCGTGCTTTGGGGCACCTGCCCTCACGCTCCCTCATGAATCTCGGGGAGCTCGTTTCTGCCCTGAATGACGTTGCATCCCTCTCGCTGGCTGAAAGCTGGGACAATGTGGGGTTGCTGGTGGAACCAAGTCCTCCCCACACTGTGAACACCCTTTTCCTCACGAATGATCTCACTGAGGAGGTGATGGAAGAGGCAGTGCAGAAGAAGGCAGACCTTATTCTTTCTTACCACCCTCCTATATTCACACCACTCAAGCGAGTAACGTGGAAGACCTGGAAGGAACGGCTGGTCATCCGAGCCCTGGAGCACAGAATTGGGATTTACTCTCCGCATACAGCGTACGATGCTATACCTCACGGAGTCAATAACTGGCTAACAAAGGGACTCGGTAAGATTCTGTTAAACAAGCAAAAAAAAAAAAAGGTTAAAATTATTCATCAGTATATGCTATTTTATGTGGGGGACCTTCCCTCATTTTCCTTTCTTCCAGGTTTCACAGGTGTGATTTGAGGACTTTTTTTTTTTTCCTTCCCCCCCCCCTCCCCCCCAATATTTTTCTAGTAGTTCTAAGTACCCTAAAAATATTTTAGGGAATTTATCTTGGTGAGGAATACCATATCCAAACACTAGAGGACACGTTCAGATGCCTGACTCTACTATTGGATGTAGTTGGAACTGGTGCAGCATATTTATTGTCCATCTTGGCTGCAAAGTTTAGACCACTAACTTTAAATCACCACCTTTAATTTATAAAGAGCAAGATCTCATTGTTTGCAAAGGAAAAATTCTTCTAGATTTTTATCCTGTATTGTGGCTCATAAATGAAATCAGCTATGTCTTTTCCAGCCTGATTTACAAACCAGAAACTACTTTGGTTTTGTACAATTCTTAGGATAAAACAGATGACATTAAAAATGACAAATAATATATATCCATCAACTTTTTCGCATTTAAAATAGACTGTGCCTAATGGAGACAGCAGGGCAAGAAGTCCTCGGTTCTGATCAGGGAAAATGAATTCAAGTGCAAAATTTGCATCATCTCTTTAGGATGTGTGCTAAATCAGTATTAGGATACTTATTCAGCTTTATAAAATAGCAATCTTATACTGTTTTCTCAGGTGCTTGTACTTTCATCCCACTGCATCCATCAACTGCACCAAGCTATCCAGCTGAGGGCACTCACCGGGTAGAATTCTGCACAGACAACACTGAGCATCTGGACACGGTGCTGTCCAAAATCAAAGGCATCCAAGGTATCTCCTGTCTCACTACTCTCCCTGCCAGGTATCTGCTTCACTCTCTAATGTATTCTTTCTGTTGTTTGAAATAATAAGTTGCTGGAATTGTATTTTACTGTCGTAATCAGTTTGTTCCTCTTTGCATTGCTGCTACTTTTTTCAGCAACAGATCTAGAAACTTAAGGAATAATCATCCCTTTCTGATCAATCTATGTTATAGTAAATGGTAACAGCAACTCAGTGTAGCATCACGTAGATTAGAAGTGGTAAAGAAGAGTATTAACAGGAAATTTGATGAGGACAGTTGAGTTAAATTCCCGTATCTGTTTCTTCCAAGAGAGTAGACTAGATGAGGCTAGGCTATTAAAATGCTTCTTTTTTCCTTTCTCTGTGGTAGAATAGCCACTGGGATAGAATAGCTTTGTTTTATATTAATATGATGCTGAAATTTTATCTAGTTTCTTAGCAAGCACCAAGCATATCTTTCCTCAGGGTTGAAGGTGAGGAGCAAACACGAGTCACTCTGAGCTGCTCTCAGAAAGCACTGTTGGAAGTGGTGGCATTATTGTCCCAGCACAGCCTTTATCACAAGACTGAGATTCTCTTATTACAAAAGGTAACAAAATCACTTATTACTTCCAATGAATGTATTACTTGGGTGAGCTGAGTCCCCTAAACACTGAAATTCAGTAGTTGGTAGCATCACAGGTTTCCTATGCTACCCTGTCAGTGCTCTGAAATACTGGCCTGTGGGGACTTGAAGCCACACACATTTTCCAAAACAATGAAAATAGCTGTGTGGCCTGTCCTAATTCTTAAATCAGTTCCAATAGCTAGTGTAGTTAGTACGTTACATTCAAGAACATCACAAGCATATTTTTTCATAAAGTTCAGAGGCATTCCTGAATGCCCAATATACTCATCTTTGTACAGTATGGAAAGCAATGCGAACTTCTGGAGTCAGCTTTCTCACAGTAACTTTAATTTCTTTTCAGCCGCTTCTTCCTCATACTGGAATGGGACGTCTGTGCACACTGAGCGAGCCAGTCTCCTTGTCAGACATAATTAAGCGTATCAAAAGCCACCTAAAATTACCCCACATCCGCTTAGCTGTGGGAATGGGCAAGACACTAGGTAAACAGGCCTGCAAGTAAGACTGTCCATTGGAACTAGGATTCCAGGAAGACAAGGAGCGTGAGTGTGTGCATGAGTGTGTGAAATACTGCTGCCTTGGATAGGTTTACTTCCAGGTAGTATGAAGCACTTGTTAAGAAACAGCATTTTAGAATTTACATGATACAATCACACAAAAAGAATCTCATCTGTATTTTTAATTGGAAATTCTAGATTATGCTGGTTGTCACTGTGAAGAAGGGACAGCACAAGTTGAATATGAGACATCCTTTTTCATAACTTGTATAATGACTTAAGATTTTTTTGTTCCCCCCCCCCAGGATATCAGACACAAATGTGTACCATTTCATGGTACACTCCCTTTTGTGACCGAATGTTAAATTTAAAAGCACCTTAAAATAGTAAGATGCTTTATGGTATCCTTATGAACATGTAACCATCCATGTTTTGATGAAATAGTGGCAAAGAAGGTGAACTATCCTAGCTCAAACAGTGGGTCACTAGTAGAACATGGAGCAAGCATCCTCTTATCCCAGTTACCTATACTAATCTCCAAGGAACACAGCTGTTAGAATTTGTGAGAGCAAATTTGTGGAGAACTCTTCGTAACTTATGAGACAGAAGTCTTATTAGAAGCTTCTTATACTACCAATTGCACTAAAAAAACTCCAAACTACAATCTGAAAACTCTGTGTCATGTGTTCCCTCTCCCTAGTGAATGTAATATATAAGGAGAATTAAATTTCCTGTCACTATCACATATGTAATAGTTCATAATCAGCAATCATAGCAAGTGGGCAGATTTTTAATGGCATGGAGCAGGTCTCAGCTTGCACTGAGACTGGCCTTCTGAGAGCTTTAAGTTAGGAACCAATATATCTCAGAGGCAAAATGCTGCCTTAGTTGCATCATTAGTTAGAAAACTAATGGTGGTGGAACTTGAGAGTCCTGGAAAGAGTAGCAGCCTATTAAAAGGTTCAGAAACATAGCTAAATAACACCTTACTAGGAGAGAACTAGCCAGCAGCCAGCCTCTGTGCTGTAGCTTTCTGCAAACTTTCCTACCCCTTGAAGAAAAAAATCTACACGTCTATTTGGTACACAGAGGATTTTGCTGTATTATCAGAGATGTTATAGGCCCATGACTCTTTCAAACTGACAGATGTGTCTCTTCCTCCAACAAATTTACATTGACCCATTGATCAAGGTAGTAGTTACTGTGAAACAATTAATAGCAATACTGACATGAGGGCTGAACAGAGGAAAAGGAGTTTTACTGTGGCACCTTGTATCCTGCAGAATCGCCAGTGAAGAAAGCTGCTCTGTGTGCTGGTTCGGGGAGCAGCATCCTGAAGGGAATGGAAGCTGACCTCTATCTCACAGGTAAAAGATTATGTTGCTGTTTCGTTATCTTTATAAAAATAGTCACTAGGGAAAAAAAAAAGAAAAAAAAGAAAAAAAAAAAAAAAGAGAGTTGACTGGCTGTTGAAAGATTTGGCCAGAAAGAATTACCTGTTATAACTGAGAAACAATCAGTTAGTTATTGGAATGATAGAAGGATAATATTAAAGTAGAGATAACATGGGTCAGATGGCTGTGTGGCACAGTGAAGGTTACTTGAATTAAAACATTGCTATGCGTGCATTATTTCACCACAAAAATCAGTGTTGATTATCACAACCTTCAGTGTGTTTCTCTTTTGGCAAGATACAAGGTATTTCCTCAGTTCCCTACAGAATTCCCTAATGGAAAATGGAATATAATGTAGTCTACAGAATCTTCCAAAGGAACCCCACAGTGTATCTGACCAAAGGGACACTTAGTCCATTATCCTCTTTTCTGACAGCAGGACAGCTACTCTCTACAGTTCGCTCAACAATGTGAAGGCTGCCTTGCATTCTGTAGTAACTTAATTCAAGCAAGTTCTTTGGCAAGGCATGTCCCATCTCCCCCTTACATACAGCCTTGCAGAGCTGACCCTCAGAAAACTTCCTTCGCAAGGCTTCCCAATTGCTATCTTCCATCACAGCAACCCACATGACATCCAGACAGTCCACTTCCAAACCACTCTGTGCGCTCATATTTCCTGCCCAAAGTGACAGAATCTACCACTATTCAAAGAGGGTAGGGAATTTCTGTGGTTTCGTCTCAGTTGTATTATGGGGGATATCAGCTGAAAGTCCTTCAAGGGACACTAGGGTATGAGTGTTCCATGTTCTTATACTGAGCAGATGGTGTTGCACTCCCCCTTATGGGCTATATCCCCTGTTAATGTCTTCCCAGCTTCTAGCTAAGATTCTGCATACATTGCAAAGAACTGGTTACCTAAACTGTACTGTTCATGATTTCTTTCTCAAAATGGCAGGAGAGATGTCCCACCATGATGTTCTGGATGCAGTTGCCAATGGGATAAGTGTTATTCTGTGTGAGCACAGTAACACTGAGCGAGGCTTCTTGTCAGAGCTGCGTGACATGCTAGCTGTCCACCTACAGAACAAAATCAACATAATTGTGTCTGAGAAAGATAGAGATCCCCTCCAGGTGGCATAGGGAAAGAAAAAGAACAAGAGTGAGAGTTCATTCAAGAGTTTCATGGTATCTTGCACAGACCAATCCAACTGCAAGCTTAATGAAGATGCTCTGAATTGGTTCTATGAATTGTATTCTATGTTTTCTCAAAGTTTGGGATGTATTTTGTCATCTGTCAGATAAATAAATGCTTGTTTGGGGCTACAGAAGGCTGATTTACTCAATTACTGGGCTGCACTTGAATGAATTTACTGTTACTGCATGCTCTTACTAGGTATATTTGATAACCATGATACTCAAGGATTGGTTTGGGTAAAATCCAGTTTTAAGCTTACACAGCAGTTCTACCCTACTACAGTTACATCGAATCATGTCAGTACAAGTCACTGATATTTTAGCTAATAAATCTCATTATAATAGTTAATGAAAGGGTATGGCTCACCCATTTGCATTAAGAGTTTTAATAAGACATCGCTCATACACAAATATAGAACACAATTCAGGTATTTGGTACTAGTATTCAACTGCACAACCTACCATTAATGCAGCTTTAAGGCTTTTTAGTAGAGGGACTCTCAAAAAAGCTTTGGAAGGTGAAAAGTCAATTCCTTAACAAAACTGTAAATGAATTTAAGGTGCCTTTGTTACTTTCTTTTAAAAACAGTTTCTATAACTATGGCTCTTAATTACAGGATTACTAAAAATGAACAAGTAGCATTTTTACCACTGATAATGCTAGGTTTTTATTTAAGTTTTTTTTGTTGTGTCTGTTTTCAAAGAAAAAAAAAATCTCCCAGTTGCATACCTTACCATCTCTGGATTAAGTGCACACCAGAAGAATATTTAAACAAAATGAAAATATTTCCATTGCAAATTTGTAAAGATCTTGGCACCATCCTTTTAAGCTTAAGTTAATAAAACTGGCTTATCAAGCAATGTCTTTACTGTGTAATTGCATACATCTTGTTCCACTTACTTAAATGTAAGTGGAAAGAGATGACTCCAGCATTATCTGAAGCTACTGAGGCTATATAAAGGCCATAATTCTTACGAATACCATGAAGACCTCTCAGTAAGCTGGGGAACAGGAAGTGGGAAGAAATTTCTTCTTTCCCAAAAGTAAAGGACAGGACTGTAGAAGTGATCCCTACAAATCCAACAGTTCTATATTGCTACAGAAGACATTAAAATGCTACTACCTTAGTACATACACAGAATTCAAGAGACAGAAAATTAATCCATAGATGAGGTAATTGTCCAGAAACAGCATGAAATCAGGATAAAATACTTTTAACACAAAACCCACAGGAATTAATTCACAGTAATTTTCTTTAGCTTGCATGCTTGCATTACAGAATGAGCAGCAGCCAAAAGACTGATTCAAACTTAACCTTCTCTTAGCAGATGTGTGTTATCTCCTGCAGTCCTCCTCTTGGCCTGTATGGACATCTGGTAGTCTACCAAAACAGTGGATAACTCTGAACTCAGGATAATTATAGTACTTCATTGAAGTAAATTTCACATCTAGAAAACTAGATGTAATTGCACTGAAAATGCACTATGGTATCACTATCTGTAAACACATTAGATGGTGTCTTCCATATGTACTCAGAATATAAATTAAATCTTGAATTTCATAGTAACTGTGGACAGAGTTAAAGGACTGCAAAATAGGATGTGGTTACTGCTTAGCTACAATACTTCCCAAGTTTTTCCAAGAACACATCTCTTCAAGTGGCAGAGTTCTTGTTCTTGAATGCTACACCTGACTTAAAGAACTTGGGTAAGACACAATGCCCTGATCCCAGTTTTAGTGATTCTGACTGTAGCCTAAGTAGTGATAGGCAGGATCTGATGCATTTTGCAAAGTCTTGGAATTGTAGCCTGTAAAATGCAGAAGCATGTACCACTGAAAGAGAATGTTAGTGGGAAAATGTTCTGGGGGAGGAAGCTGGAGGGTACTGCTGGCATGTACCACTTTTCCCCATTAGACTCTCCAGCAAAGCTAATTAGGTCCTATATTTGAAGAATGAGATTGTCAGTGGGATAAGTAGATACCCCATGTTTTCAATACAAACAGAAGTCAGGCTCTAAATGTCTGTCTGTTGCTTCTGTCAGTGAGGGGTAGACCAGGTAACAATACTATTCCATGTGATGTTTTGGTTCTCTTCAAAAGCTATATACTGGTATTTAAAGGCAGGCAAACTATTTTTAATGCTGATACCTTATAAGAAACAATAGAAAATATTTTTACGTAGTAGTTTGAAATCTTCTGCACATTGCATGAGGATTTGCACAGATATTCCACATAATAATCAAAACGAGACTTTCACACAACTGCCAGAAGGATATCTTATCTTTCTATAACATAAAAAGTTGGTGGAAGACAAGACAAGCTAATGAAAATTAATGAAGTACTTTATTTGATTGATTTGCACTATTACAACATTAAGCTGTAACACAGCTACCAAATATTAGACATACAGAGTCCCTGAAGTCTGGCTGGCAGACTACAGTTGATGAACTATAGGGCTTACTCCCACATACCTGAGAAAAAAGTGAAGAAAAGCTGTCAAACTTTAGCAGTCTCCCAACCTCTAAGGGCTTAAAAAAAAAGGAGAGCTTATAAGTGGCATTTAAGGCCTCCTCCAGGATCAGTGGACGCTCCTGATGTAAAAAATATATACATACAATCAAGTTTTTAAAAAATAAAAAAAATTCACAGCCTCTTCATATTCCTGGATTGCAGCTTGGAAAATGTATGAAAGATGCTGGATCCTCTCACCCTCACCACAGGCAATGACTTGAGTCCATCACAGTTTTGATTATCTATCTCAATCTACCTACTTACAAAAGGATTTGGATTTGAGGCAAGTCCTTCAGTTCTATTGCCAGAATTTAATAAGTTACCCACAGTGTCCCAAACCCACTAGTATCCTCCTTTCCTCATGCAGTCAAGGCAGGTCTCTTAGCTTTATAAATCTTGGCTTCTTCATACACTGGAAGGTAGTCTTGTCTAACTGGTAAAGGAGTACTGGAAAGCACTCAGTTGAGAAAAGGTGCACCACTAGTACAAACTAAAGTTCTGACCATCTAGTGATTTGCACTTTTCAAGTAAACTGCTCCAATCAAACCCTCATGTCTGGTGAGGTAGAGAGCAGAAGGCACAATCTTACCGAGTTTGTTCTTCTGGCTGTAAGGTTGGCTGCATAGATATGAAGAAGGCATTATCTGAGCTAAGAGACAAAGCAGACAAATCTAACTACAGAGCAAGAGATGCCTTGCTTACAGAAGTCATCATTCCAAACTACCTGAAGTAGTTGAACAACGAGCATCGTTCCTTGCAATTATTACATTTCAGTAAGTAGTCCAGCAGCCTTGGGGTTGGAGGGAGAGAGATCTGAGTATAGGCCCCTCCCCAGCAGCCCTTGAGAGCAATTGCCGCAGACGCTTTGAGAACAAAGAGACGTTACACATCTTCATCCTCTTTCTCTAAGAAGTCGGTCAAGGTACTGTCATCTACAGGAATTAATAAGTATTCCACACCATCAGCTCCCTGAGAACAGACATGCATATACATCCTGTTAACACCAATGCACAGTGCAATGCAAGCTACTAGAGAGCACTGCAATGCTAACATTTATTTGCAGTCTGGATGCAAGCTGGCCAGTATTCAGAAGGACTATGTTGCTAAAAACCAGAATGTTTAACTACAGCAACACTGGAAATGCAGAAATACTGAGAAAAGTCAGTAAATGAGAACTCTTCTGGTGGGCTATGCTAGTCTGACACTACACAACTCCTCAACACCGCGTTCCCATATCTAGTACTGCTATACTGCCTCATTATTAGGACCAGCCTGCATTCTTCCCTGGTACAAATACAGGTAACTATTGGAAGCAGACTGGCAGGCTCCAGAGTCCGTTACTTCTCAAGGTCTTCAGGAAGAAGAGACCTGTAGGTTGCTGAGTAACCAAACCACACTGCATTTTTACAGCCCCCTATCCATGTAAAGGGTGCTGACAAATTGGAGGCATGGAAAGAGCTGCAATTACAGAATTTCAGCCCTTTGCTAGTTCCTAGGTGCTTCAAACAACACAGCCTTACTGTGAGCTGCAGAGTGGTGTCTTAGGGATACTTAGTAGCAAGTAAGCATTTTTTTTGTTTAAGGTGGCGGATAAACAGAATTATCTTCTTTCCCCAACTCACCCGCTTGGTCCGGATGAGTTTGTGGTCCCTGAATTCTGTCAGCTGTGCCCTGAGTGTCAGGTCACTGTTCACAAGGAAAGCCTCCCGACACTGCTGGTAAAAGTCTTGGAAAGACAGCCCTGGAGATAGAAAAAGTCGAGAACAAGAAATTGAAGTGGTAAAAGATTGTCAGATTTTTCCAGGTCTAACAACATATTATTTCCACCTACAGATCTTTGGCTTAGACCACAGTGGCTACATTAACATCACTTCTTTCAAGTACACAGCCAAGCTAATATTTCAGTAATTAACAGAAAACAGCTGAATTAACGTTCCAGTCACCCTGTTTGCCTACTGGGATTTTAATAGCACTTTAAATGCACTTCTCAACACGGTTACTCTCTCTTAATTTCCAGCTCCTCCATCTTACTTCCAACTTTCTTTACCATTAACATGTTATTCATATCCCCTGCAGCACCTGTTAGACAGTGAAGGAACATTCAACATGTATCCTAGAAAGCAGGGACACATCAGAAGTCACTTAGGAGCAGCATGGGAACAGAATCTCCTGTCTTTCCCTGGTCCTTTAAGTGCTAGTTATGCAAATTCATATTCTTCCTTTAATTTTTTAACTCCACATGAATGGTCTCAGTCATGTCTAAACATCAAAGTAGACGACAGTAAGAGGAGGTCCTTCAGAACCAGCTAGTCTATTGATTTCCTGTCAGAGTCAGACACAGTACCACTAGGAAGACAGTCTGTGCCACTGAGCCTCACTGAGCCAATGGTTACAGCGCTTCTGTTGCTGGTGATGTCACCTGCATACCAAAAGCCAGTGCCGCTGTGACGGAGCTCGAAATGGCAACACCCCAAACAGATGAGAAAAGGTGGGTACATACCTGGATAAGATGGGTTGTCCTTGTTCTCCAGCTGGTACTGAGCAAGCAGTCTGAATATCCCCCTAAATGAAAGGAGGAGAGGGGAAACTCAAAAGGAAAAAAAACCAAAAAACAAACCAAACCCCCCATATCCCCACCATTAGAAAATGTTAACTGATTTTTCCCTCATGACCAGGACTTTGTGCATGAATCTTGTCACTGGACAAGGCTTGCTATCCAAACACTGTTCATTTAAAGTAACCAATCAATTGGAACCCAGGTCCTACCATCTTCATCTTGAACATTGTTGTCAGAAAACAGGGATTGCCTCCTGCTAGGTGTAGACCAGAGTAACATTAGTAAGGACTGGATCCTCAGCAAGTGCTACTGTGAAGTATAACAGTGTCTTACCTGGCATTGAGAGTGAGACTGCGCAGGACATGTGTTAGGGAGCTCAAAGCCAAAGATCCAGATTGTTGTACTAAAAACGAGTTCTCATAAGACGTTTCTTCCACGTAAGGACTAAATGTGGTTGTTTCATACCAAAGCCAGTTGTAGAGGCTTAGCTTTGCCTGATCCCACACTAGATAGAGAGAAAAGAAAGAGCAGACAGAATTGGGAGATTTAGCTTTTCTAAGGTGTTAAATAAGCAATATTAAAAAGTACTTAGTTCTACTGTAGGATTTGAGGAAACAATGTCTGCTTCTGAAATTCACAGTACATGCACCCAGATACTTGCAGTTCAAACAAGACAAATTCTCTGCAACAAAACATTTGCACACATCCCTTTTTCATACCAGCTCCACAGATATACTGTAAATCCTTCCAGAGTCAGCAGTGTGCAAAGAATTTCTGGCTGATAAACAGAATTGTTTAGATGCAATGACATACATAACATCCAATCTCCATTTCAGTAACTCCCTAAATCAAAGGGTGCCAGAAGCCTGAAGTCTATTTGTATATTATGATCAATGACTGGTAGTTTTCAGTATCTTTATACAGTTTTGGTTCAACACAGCCACAGTCCCAACTGGGGCTTCTAGCTGCTACCACCATACATACATCACCAGACCTATTTTGCACATCAACAGTAATACGTGATCTTATGAAACATGCTCAACAGCCCCACAGTAGAACACAGATTCTTCTTTCTTTGCTACATCAGGCCCAAGGGGACTCACTGAGAGGAGCATTGATGTGATCGATAGAGGCAATGAGGTAAATGCTAGGCAGAGAGGATAACTGTGCAAGGATCCGCTGACTTCTTTCTCCTCTCAACATCTGGCTGTCCAGGTTATGAATGAGGACATAGAGCTGTAAAGATGAATCTGCAAGGTCAGAAAAAACAGCAGAGAACCAATCAAAGAAACTGCACACAAAGTGGTTTCCCATTCCCAGTGCTGCCTAGGACAAGTCCATTCCATCAGGCTCCATATTCATCACTCCAATATGAAATAATTTTTCTTGTACAGCTTACTTTGATCTCTATGCCACACTTTGTGTTTCTGAGCACCTAGAAGGCTTTTTCTCAATTCACTGTATCACAGTTCTCATCACAGCTACAGTTCTTTTTGCAGTTTAAGCTTTTCTCTTATAATGTACTTCCCACTTGCTCATGGCTTTACCAGGAATTGCCCTTTTAGCTATGACTTTTAGTCCTGCGATTCAAGACCATTCAAATATATTTTAGGATGGAAGTCCAAGCACAGTTTGTTCAGCTGCTTTTGAATTACATGACTAGGATCCTTAAGCTCCTCCTCACACAATGAAAATGCATTTTCTATTCAGGGTTGGATCCAAAGCATACTAACTTCATTGGAAATCCTTCCCACCAAGTCCTCAAAGAAATTACAAAGACTTAGCTTGGATAATGCAAATGGTAGATGTTAAAATTTCCAGCTAGCTTGTGCTGCTGTACCTATCCTGGGAACAGTTATTTCCTGAGTACAGAAACAATTCTGGAACAGTAGCCAGTTTTTGTGCAAATGAATATACATTTGGCTGACAATGGAAACCAAATGTTCCTCAGACTCCCAGTCACATCAGCTATGGTGTACCACACAAGACTGATTTATGTAGATTCAGGTGGGTACTGCTGTTAATCAGTCTTTTTCATTTAGTCCCACCAGAAATACTCATAAGGTAATGATGGAAAACAGAATGTAAACACTTAAAACATCAACGCCATGCACAATTAAGATTCCATGGCAATTTGTGCATGTATACACAAGCAGTAAAACAGACATTCAAAAATAATTCAGCAAGCATTCCATGTGGCAATACCTGTTTACTTTTGCTTTTGAACCCAATTCTAACCTGCTTGTTTGACACTGCTGTCCTTTATTTCATCTTAATGTCAGTATTTGTATATATTAAATTTAAATTACCATTCCACTAAACCATGTACATTTAAGCCTTAATCCAGCCTATACTGAAATTTATGGAAAGACCCTCAGGCCATGGTTTTCCAGAGGAGCTCAAAGGACTTGATACCTGTCAGCAACTGTCATTCCAAATTTTTTGCGAGTTCTTTGTTCTGTTGATTTCAGTGAGGTTTATATCAGGTCCTCAAGCAGCCACTAAGAACCATCTTCCCTCATGTAGCTGGCATTTACCTACCCTATCTTCAAACAGGAAGTGCATGGCTACAGAAACAGCATGTAAATAAAGCACAAAGGCACTGGGCTAAGTGCAAGAGAGATGAGCATTTCAGTTTGCCAAAGGGTTGAGGAGCCTCTGTCTTCTTAGAACGCTCATGCTTTCCTCCTTCCCTTTCTAAAGAACTTAGTGTGTGAACCACTGACTGAGGTAACAGCTTGGGATCACGTACACCTGTATTCCTGGTGCATATGTTTTCATATATGTGGCATAAATTACAAGCAAGAAAGTATATTAGCTACCATACACTAAGAAACTATAACTGCACATATGAAAACTCTGAGGAAAGAAAATGTCCAGGCTCTCCTAACAGTAAGTGGACTCTAATGTTTTTATGTATAAAGTTAGTCATTTTACCTTCTTTAAACCTTTTAATGATGAATTCAAGTTGGTCAAGTGGGCTGCGGAAGGTTCCTATATGATTCAGTACCTCCTCTGTGATGGAATTGAGAATCTGAAAAAGAGAATAGCAGTCCCTTCTGAAGGGCTCTGGCACTGAAGGACCTAGTGCAGAAAATCTGAAACTGAGCCCTTGACTGTCTTGAGGGAGGTAATCTGATTTTTACCATCAGATCCCCAAAACAGTCAACATAAACCAAAAATTTCTACCCCTTTTTAAAACAGTGATATAAAATAAGTCTTTAGACTGATGAGTATTAGTGATGGGCATTACTGCAATTCCTTGGGAAATGCGCAGGCTAATTTCTTTAAACTCTTAAAAGAGAGATAGGAACTGCTCTTCATTCAGGAATCTGCTGCTACAGGATGCAGCAGGTTTCCTTAACATTTCATACTGAAAGACTTTAGAGGTACCTGTAACACAGGATGACTAGATAATCCCGTAAGCTTTTCCCACACTTACAGATCTCACAGTGATGCTGGGGAAGTATCCATTAACCACAAGGTGAACAGAATCCTTGAGCACAGACGTACGAAACTTCTCTAACAAATCACGCTTTGAGCCCAGACCATAAAGCACAATATTGAAACCCAAGCTGCAGAAAAGTGAGCAAATACACTGAATCAAAAAAGTAAAAGTCTATTTTTAGGTTCATACATTCATTAAGAAAATGATCCATAGCAATCTTGGCTCTAAAAATTTCATGTTTCAACTCCAGGCTTACCTTTAGCTCACAGCTGACAAATAAGGTTAGCCGCAAGGAATCTGAAAAGTGGCACATGCATCCTAGTAAAAGAAGCATTTTAGCAGCCTGGAGGCCCAAAAATTTAGCAAAACATCTATGGAAGAAAGTGGTATTGTCCAAGAACACAAGACTAGATCTTCAGATAACAAAGAGTAATCAGCATTCACATTTACTCCCTCATCAGTCATTATATTAAATGTTTACCCCGGGTCACAGCAATTACAAGAAAAAAAGCAAGCCTTCATAGTGGTTTTCTACTCTGATCCACAGGCACAATTTCAAAGCAAAAATAAACTATTCTCATATCTCTTTCTTATCCTAATTGTTCCACAGAGAAAGAGGCAGGAAAGCATAAAGAGAACATGGTAGGGAATCACAAAGCTTTGTTTATTTTTGAGAAGCAGGAAAAGCATCATCTTGACCAGAAAGAAGAGTATCGGGTCACTCAAACAGTATTGGGCAAAGGTAAGGTGTTCAACTGTCATTGACTTCAGTAACATCTATGGATTTGTTCCTTCTACCCTGCCACACATATCTCTAACCATCTGCCCAGATCACTAAGTCACACAGAACTCCTCCTCTTGCAACTCTCACTCCCCACGGACCACAGATTTCTTTATAATCCACTCCCTTGCAAAGCTTCCAAGAGGCTTTGTCCTCACCAACATCTGCTCCTGCCTCAGCACTCAACTTCAGAGCTGGTGGCCTGCCTTCTCTAAGGCATTTCAGAATCTCACAGCTCTCTATAGTTCCCCATTTGCTTTCCTGGATGCTTACTCTTTTCTCCTTCCCATGAAGATACGCACAAACCCAGATAAAATTTATACTGCTAATGTTTACAACAGCATTAAGGTTTCTTCATGCCTAGATCATTAGGTACCATAGGCATTCAAAGTTAATTGCTACACCACTGGGGACAGCCACATACTGAAGAAATTGCTGGTGGACTACCCACTACCAACTACGCAGCTGTAAGCAAAACTGATTGTTCAAAAAGGACACTTTTCTCATCATTTATGTTCCCTGTTTCCTCATTATTCATGTTCCCTGTTTGTGAATGCCCTCTAGCTTGGTTTACAGAAGCACAAACAAACTAGCCAGGCAGAATGCAACCTCATTTCGCTTCAGGCATTCAGTTCAAGGGGTCAGTCAGATATGATTTGGTCTACAGTAAACATTGTATTAATGTCACCTAATTTTAAATTTAAGCAATCAAAGAAAAAAAAGTCGCTCCTTAAGTCATCCACAGAATGTTGTTGACGTGAGGGTAAGTTTACCGGCAGTGCCTGTTTACTAGGCTTCTCCAGTGACTCTCATTGGATACTTACTGTAATTGCAGCATCCACCTGGAAAACAGGGATTCGTGTTGCTGGTTTAGCTCTTTAATTTCAGCAGCATAGGCAAGGGGAGCTTTTTTTAAAAGGTCATGCAGTGTTTGCTGTGTTGACAAAGAGATAAAACAACAGTCATTCAAAGCTGAGAAAAACCAAGACATATATCTGGAGTCCTTCCAAATACCCCTGAAGCATGGTCTTTAGCTAGGGAGCAGAATAGTTTTCACTGATGGTGCACTCAATTTCTGGTTTTTTTTACCATGGAGACCCCTCTAAGCACAGTTTTGCTACTGGAGAAACAAAGCAGAGATTAAGTAACCTTATTAAGAGAAATGGCCAGACTAGGACTAAAACCAATATCACACTGTGTTTTATCTCTTCCTGCTGAGTATGGGAAAACCACTACTGAAATAATGGACACACTCAGAGCTTACACAGCACCAAGCACTGTACCAGGAAGATACCAACATCACAACCCTGCACACAGGAGCAAGGGCTCCAACTGACATGCTTAGCAATGGTTCAGGTGTTTGTCACTACAAGAGAATGCTCACAAACATAATCTTAAAAGAGAAATACAGCAGAAAGGAAATTATTTGCAGCTGACAGCTAAATGTAGAAAAAATATTATTTCAAAAGCATCAAGAATCAAAGTATTAATTCAGCTTTAAAGATATGCTGGGACGCTGATGTTTAAACAGCACAGTAGCATGAAAAATGGCATCAAATTTACACTGGCCTCCCTTTCTCTTCAATTTTAACAGCTTTGCTTTCCACTCCCTTGCAGTAGAAGACAGTTTACTCTGGAAAGAACACAAAGACAGCTGCAATGTATCAGACGAACATACAGCATTGAGAGACAGAACTGCTAAGTCTTCAATTTCTTTGGAGCCAGCAGTAGATTTAATATTGAAAGCCTTGATTTCCTTCCAGACCTGTTATGAAAGAACTTGTTAAGAATCCAGATGTTTCTCTGGGTAGCAATTCCAGACAACAGCAGGCGTCAGGCAGTCTGCATATATGACATCTTTCAAAACACAGATGGGTGCAAAAAGCAGTCATAGACAGAAGAGCTCCAACTATTTTACATGCTTCCCTGGCACCTGTCCTTGTGCACCTGTCTCTGTAGGGTGCAACTGCTTGCTTTGAACTGTCTTGAAATAGTGGCATATGGAAAAAATACAATAATTCAGTCACCACAATTAGACCATTCCTGTCTCCTTGGAACTGGAAGGGGACAAAGTGCATTTCACACACTAGGTGACAACACTTAGAGCTGACCCAGTCCTGCATGTGGCTTGACCCAGAAATACTCATACAAAAAGGGCTCTCTCCATTTCCTCTACCCATAAATAGTCAAGACAGCTTGTAATTACCCTACACATTTCATTGACAAAAATGCTGTTTTGGTGATAATTTTTAAGGCAGGCCTCTACAACTCTGCTTCTCCCTGTTGTCCTCCCCCAAAAAGCAAACTTTAACCTGTTCTGGTTACTGCAGCTTCTCCCTGCATTTTCCCTGCTGTCTCGGGTTCAAACAGCAGCAGCAGTGGGAGACATAATGCTTAAAATGCTACCTAAATCAGCGTTACCATCAAGAATGTAATCAGCAGAAATAAAGTGAAAATAGCAACATCAGGAAATTTTGATGGGGGAAGTCTTCATCAAAGAAGTCAAAAGCTCCAAGAGTTCATAGTGAATCACACAAGTGTACCTGATTCAATCTTCTTTTCTGCAACTTCTGCAGCGTTCGGTCTGAAGTGAGCACTTTGGAACTACTGTGAGCTTCAAAGTATTCCTCCACCAGGTTGCTCTAAAAAGGGACAGCAAGATCAGCCACACTCCTCCTGCTATCAAGTTACCCCTCTTCCTTTGCACACAAAAACAGGTCTGAAGATGGCAAATATGAGACACAGAGCAAGGATGAACACAAAGCCAGAAGATATTTGCAAAAATTACTTCTATAGTAGCATTCTGCCAAAGCTAACCTAGTCAGATGGTATTTTCCTGAAGACAGAAAAGAGATTCTGAGAGAGCAGAACACAGCAATAATTCTAAGGGGGTGTGGGGATCCCTGGTGCTGGAAAGAAATCAGACAGTGAAGCTAACACCAAGCCAGAAAGTAATGTGTGCTTCTTTTGGTGCTATAGGAGTCAATTTCTTCTTCATTCTTTCTCAGTACAAGGTATCCTGCTTCATGGATGTCTTAGAACTTCTCCTTCTGGAGCTGCTGAGGACACAGACTGGATTATCCCACAGGTTCACATGATGCCTGTCCAACAGGGATTGCTCAGAAGTACAGCAAAAGCCAACCCAGCTGGTTTGATCTGAAATGAGTCTAGCAGTTCTTCCCCATAGTTAGGTGTGGTCACTGACAGCTTACTGTCACTAAACATCCCTTCATGCTTGCTAGCTCAGGGCTGTATTTTCTGCACTCACCATCTTGTCCTCCTTCACTTTTTTGGCTAGGGTGTTACTGGGAAGAGGCGTAGATGCAGCATTAGTTTTTGGTGGGGTCTTTTGACCTGATAAAACAGTGCTGACTTCTTTCTGGACTTCCTCATCCTCCTCCTCTGAGCAGGAAGCAGAATATTCACTCTCACTTTCTACATAGGGATCTGGAGCTAAAGCATAAATTTAAGGTTAAAAGCTAGCAATGACTTCTTACACAGAACACATTTTGCACCATCTCGCTCTCTCACATACATTCTTTAGATGTTTTTCAAGCATATGATTTCTAAATATATTTCACAGAAAAGTAAAATCAATGCTTAAGAGGACTGCAAACACACATAGCCATTTCTTTCCCTGTTCTAGGCTCACAAATTATTGTTTAGTAAAGCTTGCTCCTTGACACTAAGAAACATAATCCTACCAAGAAGTGACTTAAAATGGACAATGGAATTCCCTATTTCTATTAGCATCTGTATGTCAGTTTTCCCAAATGCCAATAATGCAAGCTGAGTATCTTCTGGGTCACACTCTGCAAAAAAAGTTTTGTAAAGACCTCTGTTAGCAATGTTGATTGAAGAGCACAGACAGAATCTGGTTCAGTCTTGGTCTCTCAACACAAAAGAAGAAATAAAACATGAAACACCATGCACTAAACTCTCCTCTGCATTCATTCTGAGCACATATAGCCAACCAGTTATTGGAAATACTTTACCATGAATGTCCCAGCCTTCATCAAAAAGTTTTATGACTTGATTCAAGCAATTGTGCCACACTTAAGTGTCAGCATCAACTAGATTACTAAGAGTTCTGTCTCTTTTGATCATGTCACTGAAGTTCAGCAGCTTGGTGCTTCTAACCCTTCCACCCCTTACCTAAGTAGCAATCTGTTGTAGGGAAAAGGTCTACAAAGACTTCCTTACGGACAGTTCTACACTCTCTGCAGGATGAATCAGATTGCTTCAGTCAGACTGCTACTACAGGCAGAAGGCTACCAGGAGAAATCCTCTCCTCTGAACACAGTGCCTCACTGAGTGTGGAAGCTGACTGCAAAGGTTGATCTTTACCTGCTAGCCTCTTTCTGAGTCTGTAAGGTGTGGTAGACACAAATTCTTTGTTTTTACTCTGTAACAGCAAAGAAAAAACATGCATTAGAAGAAGAAACATATACCTCCTCAAAACAGCCCTCTGCCAAGCAAAGAGTAGAATCAGGTCACATTTCCAAGCTATTTCAGCCCACAAGAAACTGGGAAAGCAGAGGCAATAAGTATGGAGAGTTCTTGTTTTGCCATTCAGAGCTAGAGGGGGGCAGGATCAGGTTCCAGAAGGGGTTTAATTCTTTCAACTAATGTCCCAAGATGGAGGGCAGAAAACCATGAAATCTCCAACCAAGATGCCAATCTTGGCCCCTCAGGAAGAGTTAAGCTAAAGCAATGACAAACTGGAAACGCGTCAGCTCCTCAGAGCAGTCATCTTTCGCATCACACTGTCTACTCAAAGTCATTTGGAAGTCCACTACAAAAACAACTACCAGAATGGCAGAAGACCACTCAGAATACTAAGCCCAGAACAAGTACAGCAAAGGGAACCCAGGTTGCCTGGGCTCATCAAGTTGTAGTGGCATGTCTTTCTTACATATGTGTAAAGCACAAGCCTGACTCAGATACCAGATCAAGTCTGCAATACTTAGAAAACACTTTTGTTAATCCTGTCAAAGTGGATGTGAAATCATCAAGGAGTGAACATGGCATCCCAAAACAGCATCTCTTGCAGGTATATCTCATCCTGGAACCTTATACCAGAAAAGCTGTGCACACATTTCTAGTATGATGCTATACCATTTTAGAAAGCCAACTGTTTCACAGCACTTTCTTTATAATCACCACAACTGGCAGTTCTGGACTGTATCTCTCTGTAGCATCAGAAAAGACAACATCAACTTACATCCACCCCATTATCACAATTTATTTTTTATAAACCAATGCTAAAGTAAGGAACTGAACAGTACCACAGTTCTTGAATTCCTGTTCTAACAGCACTCCTTACAATTAAGGCTGTTTCTTCCTTTGATGAGAAACTGGAAAGCTATGAGTTTCACTGCATATGAAGGGACTGTCTAACATCCTCATTTGTGTGATGTAAGGAAATAGTCTCCACCCATGCTAATTAAGCTGTCACACGCACTATTTGCCTACTGACTCTAAATCCCATAGTCCTGATTAACAGTAGCTATGGTTCTCACTTGAGTTACTCCTGCCCAGTTGGATTAGGAGAGACATCTGTACTGTGGATGAGGCTTTTCAAGCTCCTTTCTTTCCAGAACTGTAGTAATTGGCCAGTTCAAGTTTTAAAAGTGAAAAAAAGCAACCAAACAAAAAAACCGCAAGCAAGGTAGAGTCATCACTCACCCTCTGCTGCGCTTTGTTTGAACTTGAACGTTCTGCAAAGCAAGAAACAGCATTATTCAGAGTACTGCATATTTTCAACAGAGTCACAAGATGGTCCATTAGAAAAACAGTCATTCACTGTTCAAAGGTACACTGTACCAGAATATCAGCTCGCTGGGTGGTTAATCCTATGAGGGAAGCCTCTAGTTCCTCACAGGTAGGCAAGGAGAGAACAGAGACAGTCAATGTTACTACCACAGAAGGCAGCTTTTAATTCTGGTCACAGCTTTGGGAGGCCATCAGCAGGAGGGAAGAGGCTGAAAAATGAGCTAATGTCCTCTTCCTGAGCACATCAGACTCCATTTCTGAGCACAAAGTAACATGCTCTTGCCAATGTTGACCTGCACTGACTTCTCCCATCTGTATTTCTCCCTACAGCATTGGGTGCTTGAATATTATATAATAAAGTGTGAATTTACACATGAACACCCACACAATCCTACCCATTTGGTGCTCAACACATCAGCCCAGTTCATAACTCTCTCAAGTGCAAGCATTTCTGTTGAACAGAGGAAATCATTGTCACAGCAACAGATGAGAGAGAAGTTCCTGTTTTCTCTACACCAGCAGAGCAGAATAGAAGATCTGACACCCAGGTGAACCAGAGGCCATGCATACCAAGCAGTTCAGTCTTCAATGTTAAGCTGACTAGAATACTCAAGCATGACAGAAGCTGGCACTCAAGCATCCAATCCACCACACAAATAGAAACATAACCCCCATTAACTTAGCTTCAGTTCCCCAAAGCATCACAGGACTTACTGTTGCTTTGAGGGGTTTTGGCTGTCTTCTCAGGGCACTCAGAGTGATCAGGTGCAACACTCTGTCCTGGTGTCTGGGCTAATTCAGAGGCTGTAGGAAATAGGGGAAAGGGAAGAAGTTTCACGTCAGGGACAAAACTCCCAGCTCTGGCTAGTCAGCCATGGAGCCATATACTTGAAATACTCTCTAAGTATTAGTTTCCTAGCTATTTCAGGAAGTGCACCAGATACTTTAAATTTTTTTCTAAGCCTAATAGTGAATGTAACCCTTAACAAAGATGTTCAAAGACTGAAGTCCTCAGTTAATTTATTTTACAAGTATAGCTGATGGAATGGCAGAGCACGCTTTGCTCCCTGGCAGATGATGTCTTCAAATCAGAGCAATTTGGTCATGCTCACTTAGTCCTTTAAAATTGCTCAGCTGGACATAGTAGAGCATCAGGTATAACAAACACATCAGTTCCCCAGGAGGTGAGTTCTTGTATTTTATTTACCTCTTTCTACTACTAATCAGCACAAGCTGAAGTTGAATCACTGATCTGAATATGGAAGGCCCTCATATCCTGCTAACAGTCTCTCAAGAAAACCAGCCTTCCATTGTATGACTTGCCTCAGTTTTCAAACTGAGTCATGGCTCCAGGAGGGAGCACCAGTGAAACCTACCCTGCTGCAGCAGGTGTAACAAATGCACAACTTCCAAAGATACAGCAGAAGCCCAGAGGAGAAATAAAGATGTACAGAAACCAGTTTCTGTACAGTGATACAGAAGGATGACCCCTCTCCCTTGGATCCATCCTTTGTAGGATACATCAGTAGCTGTGACAGCTAAACACTAATGAAGTTCAGATGGTGCTGGGCACACAAAGTCTCTTCAAGTGAGAAGAAACATAGTGGCAGCAGTGCTCAAGCACCTTATTTGAACCAGAACAGCCCAACCTCTCCAGAACTGCCACTTTCTGCTTGTTTCTCCTAAGTCCACAGTTAGCCTAGCAAGTTGTGGCGGGTTGACCCTGGCTGAACGCCAGGTGTCCACCAAAGCTGTTCTATCACTCCCCCCCTCCTCAGCTGGACACGGGAGAGAAAATATAACAAGGGGCTCATGGGTCAAGATAAGGACAGGAGAGATCACTCACCAATTACTGTCATGGGCAAAACAGACTCAACTTGGGGAAAATTAACTCAATTTATAACCCATCAAATCAGATTAGGATAATGAGAAATAAACCCAAATCTCAGAACACCTTCCCTCCACCCCTCCCTTCTTCCTGGGCACAACTTCATTCCCGGATTCTCTACCTACCCCCCAGCAGTGCAGGGGGATGGGACTGGGGTTTATGGTCAGTTCATCACACGTTATCTCTGCCGATCCTTCCTCCTCAGGGGCAGGACTCATCATACTCTTCCCCTGCTCCAGCGTGGGGTCCCTCCCACAGGAGACAGTCCTCCACGAACTTCTCCAACGTGGGTCCTTCTCATGGGCTGCAGTTCTTCATGAACTGCTCCAGCATGAGTCCCTTTCATGGCGTGCAGTCCTTCAGGAGCACACTGCTCCAGTGTGGGTCCCCAACAGGGTCACAAGTCCTGCCAGAAAACCTGCTCCGTGGGCTCCTCTCTCCATAGGGCCACAGGTCCTGCCAGGAGCCTGCTCCAGCACGAGCTTCCCACGGGGTCACAGCCTCCTTCAGGCACCCACCTGCTCCAGCGTGGGGTCCTCCACGGGCTGCAGGTGGATATCTGCTCCACCGTGGACTTCCATGGGCTGCGGGAGGGCAACCTGCCTCACCATGGTCTTCACCACAAGCTGCAGGGGAATCTCTGCTCCGGCGCCTGGAACATCTCCTCCTCCTTCTTCACTGACCTTGGTGTCTGCAGGGTTGTTTCTCTTACATGTTCTCACTCCTCTGGCTGCTGTTTCTGTCCGTCCCAGCAACTTTTTTTCCTTCTTAACTATGTTATCACAGAGGCGCTACCACTATCACTGATTGACTCAGCCTTGGCTGGCAGCGGGTCCGTCTTAGAGCCAGTTGGTATTGGCTCTGTCAGACACAGGTGAAGCTTCCAGCAGCTTCTCACAGAAGCCACCCCGTAACCCTGCCCTGCTACCAAAAACATTGCCACACAAAGCCAACACGCAAGTACACTCAGACACTTTGAGCAGGAGAAACCCCCTGATATGCAAAGCTAATACTGCCTTTTTTTTGACTCTTTGCTACATAATGAGTTATTCTCATATCCTTCTAAGTTACACAAATAAAACCTCCCCCATCCTCTGGCACTTACATGCAGACTTTCTTGCAGCATTAAGAAACTTCTACTTTTTCTTACGTGTGTGTTTATTATCTGTATTTCTTATCCCCACCATGCCTTTGTTTTGTCCTAGCCTTGTGCTTTTGCTTCTGAGGAAGCCTGATTAAGAGCCAGATAAAAGCTACTGAAATACTGCAAATATATCTTTTGAATAAACAGAAGTGACAAATCACATTAACAGAGTACTCAAAAAAAGACCATATCCACAGCAAGAATGAAAGAAGGAAGAGGAAAACATACCCAGCTCTGCCATTTTGCTGGAGCGTTTGGGAGTCTGGAATGAGTAAACTTCACCACCACTTACACTTGAGCCATTTCCCACTGGATCTATGAAAAGAAACGTTACTTGTAGCTATTTAAAAAGCACTGGTATGTTTCCAGCCCAAGGAAGACGGAATACAACATTTTACTATTTGGCTCAAAGGACTCTATATTGCAGGTGTTACAAAATAAACATAATCACAAAATCCTAGAATCATTATCCTCTCCTCTACTCGTTACCACAAGCACAGCCAGAGCTGGTCAGCCCTCAAAAGCAATTTCATCAATATTGTACAACCTTGACACTGCAAGAATCTCCTGGAGTCACAACTGTGTTAGGTTTTCCCCTCCTAATACCTTGAGCACATATTCCAAGAGCAGCAACATAGTTCTTCTCCTCCAGGATCTCCTGAGCTTCATCATCTGAAATATTCTCAAGCTTCTTCACAAATCTCTTCACACTGACTGTCAGCTGAGTCTTGTCCTTCCGTACTTTAATACCTAGGATTGTAATAAAAGCTTCAGTCTCCTGCTATTTCATTATTTCTATTGCAGCAGTATGCAGCTGCCCCATTTAGAGACCGAGCTACTGTTGTACAAATCACTAAAAAAATGCAATACTGAAAAGATGTCCTGCTAAAAGAATAGCTGGTCTGCGCCCAGGTGGTCAGCTGCCCCTACAGACATTAGTCCCTCCTTTACCACAAAAGCTGGTCCCTGCACTCCAGAAGGACTAGATCTCCATTTCAGCACACACCAGCTTCCACAGTTTGGGAGAAATGACAGTGACTCACACACAAAAGTATCGAATTGCATGCAAAGGGGATGGTATTTGGCATCCCCTACCTTCCCTAGCAAAGGGAGGCAAGTGGGAAAGACCCAGCCTATAGGCTGTCAGTACACTCATGGGGGAATTTAGGCAGAGAAACCTCTGGAGACCGTCTGTCTGACCTGCTGCTCAAGGCAGAACCAACAGCGAAGTCAGATCAGGGTGCTCTGTGCCTTGTACAGGCAAGCGTTACACCTCTCCTGAGATTCCAAACCTTAAAAGTGATCAAAGCTGCACCAAAAGACTCCCGTATCACCCACCTCGAGCCTCATTCTATTTGATTATTATGTGTTTAACCACGTCAGGGGTTGGGAAGTTAGCCAGGCTACTTGTGCCCCCTTCCCGAGGCCGCTACACACACGGTGCTGTTCGGGAAACTAGTATCCACACCACCTTCAGCTGAGGGCACCTGCCACGGTGCCGCAGCTGCCCCTTTCCACGTGCCGGGGCGCAGACAGAAATAGATCGCGGAAGAAGCAGCCGGCGGAGAATGACGTCGAAGGCCTCGTCCTGCCTGCCGCCCGGCCGAGGCGCTCAGCGGCCCCGGGCGTTGGAGAAGGGCTCCCTTCCCGGGGGGCGCCGCGGCTGCCCGGAACCGTCTCCCAGCGCCCTGGGAGCGGCGGGCGGCGCCGGGCTGGGCGCTGCCCCGGGCCGGCTGTACCTGCGTCGTCAGTGATGTGCTTCAGGACCTCCTCGTCGGGCACGAACTTCACCTCCAGGGCGGCGCCGCCCTTCCCCTCCGGCTGGCTCATGGCGGGCACCCTGCAAGCACCCCCACGTCAGTCACGTGGGCCCCGCCCGGCCCCGCCGCCAGGGAGCGCTGCCGCAACGCGCGCGCGGCGGCACGCGGCAGCAACCGTCGGGACCGCCCCCCCGCCTCACCGCGCCGCCCGCCGGAGGGCCCGGGCCTCGGGCTCCTGCCCCCTTCCCGCGCCGCCGCCGGCTCCCGGCCGCCCCCCGCGGCGGCGGCAGCAGGACGCGGAAGCGGGCTCACGTGCCAGACAACGGGCGACTCCCTGAGGTGGAGCGGAGCGGGGCGGGCACCGAACGCCGCCGCCGCGCCTTGACCGACCTGTGCCCCGACCAATCCGCGACCCTCTTTTCTGCCCCGCCTCCCGCCGGCGGGAGCGGCGAGAAGCCGGGACTTCCGCTGCCAGCCAAGCGCGCACCCGCCCGGCGGGCGCGTGGGGTTGCCGTAGCGACGCGAAGCCGCCGTGAGCCCCGCGCGGGCACCGCCCGCGGCCGCCCCGCCCTCCTCCCGGGGCAGAGCTCTCCTCACGGCCCGCCCCGCCCCGGCCCCGCGCTGCCGGCGCTTCTTCACAGGAACGAACACTCGGACGACAGCGGCCACGAGGCGAAGTCAGCCCACAGGCAGTCTCCGGCAGCTGCTTCCCGCCTTCCGTCGGTGTCCCCCCCCACGTGTTCGTGAGTGTCCGAGCTACGACACCCTGCAGCTGTGCCCTGCATTACACCCCCCGTCAATGTAAATCAAAGCTAAAAAAAAAAAAAAAAAAAAAGGGCAATTCACGAAGTATTCACTTCTGTTCAGAAACAGCACAATATTTATTTAACATCTTTATATATTTATATATATATATACTTTTTTCTGCATTGCAGATTGTGTTGAGTTTTATACATCTCTATTTACAATGATTTAAAATAATTATATTTCATCTCTGGCAGGTATTTACAAAGTCAATAGTAACTACATTTCACATTTCAACAACAGTCAACAGCATTAACCAGCTCAGTAAGACAGTTAAGATAATGGCTTACATGCACCAATAACATGATCTTCAATACGTGCCATCTTCAGGTCTAAGAATGAAGATTTTCCCTGGTCCCAGGTTAAAGGACATCGTACAGCAGAGGTTGCGGTTATTAAAAACCCGTTTGGTTTAGTCCTTCACCAGTACCAAATCTTGAACGTCTGGGGTTCATACCAGCACGCAAGGCTGTCCTGGTGAAGAGGGGCTCACACCACTAATCCATGTCCTTTCACCTAGCCTGTTTGTCCACAAGAAGTGGGCTACTTGCTGCTTATGCTCCTTCTATGACAGAGATAAGATTACATAATGCTAAAGTAGTAAAAATCCTCAGAAACCTTTGTTCAGAGAAACAAACCTGGTATGACAGAAAAAAGTAAGAAAATAATCTTTTAACACTTGCAGAATGTTTCTTTGCTAGTAAAACTGACGGCATATCCTGTATTCCTACAAGGACAAAAACAGATCAAAAGATTCATTGTAAAGTACAGGAATTACAAATTTTAAAAATGCAGCATGGGGTACCTCAATTTAGTTGTTGGGGTTTTTTTATAGCAAATAAAAGCTACCATAGTAAATCTACAATGTATTAAGAGTATCTGATTTAATTATTAAAAATTATTAGCTTTTTCCTGGAATCTTCGATATGGAAAATATGTTAAATTACTCAATTTTATTTAGTCATATGATATTTTTCCATAAATAACCAGCCAGTAATATCCATCCAAAAAGTATTCACTATCTGCAAGAAAACAGAAGTCTTGTTTCAAAGTAATCATTGAACACTGGCACACAAAAACACACAAGACACACCCCAGTACTAGGAATCTATTAATACTTCGACAAGTTGGTTTATCCTGAGCGACTGTTAACTCACATCTACTGTATACTTGAAGCCACAAAGTTTTTACTACTTGCATTTTTCATAAACTAATAATATGAAAGTCTAGCACAACAATAATAATCACCTGAACAGAAAGAACAGTGTCAATAGCCAGTATTTCTGTCACTCCCAAGTCCTCCTTATTTTAGAACAAAAGGTAAAAAGGCTGCTTCATTCACACTATTTTTCTGTTTTGTGATCAGTTCTGGGGAGGATGAGGACTCAAACACACAGGATCCACTACCAATTTTTAAGGAAGTTTCCATGACAAAGCACCACAGAGTCACTTTACTTAGAGATACTCCTAGACAGAAATCTCCCCTGACCATTTTACCCTCAAAAAACCAAAACCCTGTGTGAATTCCATACCACTTTTTAATGAGTGATTAACCATCTTTTCAAGAGTCAAAATTTAAATTGCTTTAAAGAGTTCTATCATAATGCAAAGATACTCCACTCTAACTTGCTTACATCTTATGGACTGTAAAACACTGGGAGCTCACAATCAAGTAATCGGTTAATAAAACTTGACCTCATCACTTTGCTCATCATGCACAGCCTAAAATGTAGGGCAACTTTTTACTATACATCTGTTCCCATCAACAGCTCCTCATAGGAATAGCTTAGTAATCGTTTATGATAGGAAGGATAATTTATGGACCCATTTTAAATTCATTTGGCCCCTCAGACACTACCTTTGGTAAAATCTGATGAACACAGTAAAAAAAAAAAAAAGAAAAAAAAATCAGGGGAGGGTGGTGGCCTAGAGAAAAATAAAAGAATAGAAGCAAAAATTGTGATTTTTTTTTTTTTTTCATTAAATCTCTAATACAGGCAAATAACATGGGACAGTTTTTTACTAAATCCATTTCTGGAAGCTGTAAGGTACCCTTAGACTTACACAGCTTGCTTCTGAACTTTTAATGTCACAGGCCTCGACACTTGCCAAACTTACTAGGCAAGTTTATCTGAAATGGCTAGCTGTTATATTTTGAAATCTTGTTCCAAGATTTGTTTTATTTTAAATAAAATTTCATAGTGACTATGTGGAAATCCTCATACGTATCAGTCTCATAAAATCCACTTACTGCTTGTTTTCAGGAATTACTGACAAACCAAGTTGCTCACAAGTCTCCATCTTCCACCACTCTGTAAGAGGCAAGTGAGTATTTTTGCTTTTCAGCTGGTCATGACATGCAAATTTTGAGAGACTGATACATATATTCACTAACACCACACCCATGTCACGATCTGTTACCTTGAATCACCTACAGAAAAGCCTTCCACAGCAAGATTTATCTGAGTGGGTGTGCCCGTGGGAAAACAAACTAAAAAATAATCAAGAGAGATTAAGGCCCATATGCTAGAAACAGACAGCATTTAAAATACTGAAGAAAATATGAAATATTGAACAATTTGATATAAACCAAGAATGCAATGCAAGTGCAGAAGATCTGGCTTCTTCGGTTACCATGCTTGGAACAGAGTGATATTTTGCAACTTTAGTCCTGCAATTACCCTAAACAAGAAACTTAAATAAATAAAAAAAGGGGGCATGTTTACTCTTCTGATGCAAACTATTCCTATGATGTAAATGGTTGTTACAAATGAGACCTAGCTAATGGCATGTTTAATATAACATTAAAGCCAAGGTAGCAGTATCTTTGGCAATGAGAGAATTGCAGAATTTAAGGATGATATTATTAGATTTACTAACATCAGAAACATCTTTTTGTTTTGTGTGCAGTACATACATTTCACTCAAACATGTTCCATTGTATTTTCCACACCTCCTCCAGGATTACGAGTACAGTACCTAGTCTGTACTGCTTGATTTTTATGATTTCACTCCAAAAGTTATTCTTGGTTCTCACTTAGTCTTCAAATTAATTTAAATTTGTAAGCCAAGTTAAACAAAAATTTCTGGTTTGTGACCAAAGTTAAAATGCTGAACACTTAAAAGAGATAGCCATTGGTTCATGATAAAATAGGACAAGTTTAAACTCTTAGGTTAAAACACAGCCATAGCATAGAATTATCTATTCCAAAATTAATTTTTCAAAATATAGTTCTCTGAACATGTTATACATTAAATATTGAGGAAAATTTCCCTGGAGCTAAAATTTTCCAAGAACACTAATAATCTTCATTAAAGAAGTAAAACAAACCACATAGTATCTGGAGCAAAAAGGGGTTTGAGTTGGGGTCACCTTACTACAGAGTAGCTTTACCACCATTAAGATGCAGGTTTCCCCCTTAGTCTTGAAAAATATGTTCATATTTACATACAGTATACACACAGTTGAGGCAATTGATTGTCAACACGTGACAAACGTATGTACCTACCCACACACAAGTAAACCTCACATGGTGAGAAAAAACCCTGTCCCAGTAAACTCCAGTATTCATAAGTAGTGCAAATAAATACTTTGTCAGAAAACAATTTTTTTCTCGCTATTTTGATGTTACAACAGATCATTTTAATTACGATAAAGCTAGCAGGAGTATATTGGAAATGTTGTATTGAAGACCAACACACTTGCAAACTACAAATACTAGATCTAATGCTTACTGGCTGCAACATGATGTTCAGCATTACAGAATGAAGTATGCTGTTAAAAAACTTTTCCAAATTCACATCAGAAAGGGTGTTCAAATAAATCTGCATTTAAAATGGACAGTGACACACAAAGTCTCCAAATGAAAACTAAAAGGATAATACAGCAATTTAAACTGTCACCTTGCAAAATTCATTTTAAAAGGTATTTTTACTTCATCACTCCACTGCCAGCAGGATGAAAAAATGGCTCATCATTCAACCAAAAAGCTGCTCACAATAAACCCCTGAAAAGGATAATCAAGCTGGAGTTAGCAATCCCAACATTTTATATTTTCTATAAAGCCCAACAAAAATGAGTTGCAAAATGGCAGCATATTGTGATGCGGTAAAATTTTATCAAGGAATAATTCATTTATCCCTACTTAAATGTATATATACATGGAAATAAAGCACCCACACTTCCCCACCTAAGAATTACATGTATGTGCATGCATGTGCACATACACAGGGAAAAATCGTAGTGTTCTGCTTTTTGACCTTCTTTTATAATGCTGCAGTTGCACTGAAATACTGAAGAAATCTAAATTCTAGTGCCTCATGTTAAGTACCAAATGTTCTAAGACAAGACACAGCAGAGTGCATTCAGGATAAAGAGAATTAAGTCTAAATATTTGTCACAGGTGTCAGAAAATTTAAGTATATTTGTTTAGTACTTAGCATGTATAATCAGAAAGCCAGCAGATTATTCCCTCAACCCGTATCTCAGACACTTCTATTTCTGCCACAGTACTTCGAAGCGTACTGAACTTCAGTGTATAAAGTTTTGCTACAATCTTAACACACCTTGCTATAGTTTGAGACCCATCTAGAAGCATTAATGATAAGCATGACATGCAGCACTGGCAAAGCCTGTTATTACAGCTGGTTTGTAGATATTAGTGGTGACTCATTTTCTAAGATAGATGTTGAACAGTACTTTTCTGAAAAACAACAAAACAAGCTCCCGCAACTGAAACATTGCACTAAAAGGATAATTTTGAGAAGTTATAGATGTACCACATCACCACATAGCAAAAAATAACTTTTTTTCCAGGCATAAATTTGAACTTTTTAAAAGCCTTACATGGGGTAGGTATACATACGTAAGAACAGACCAAAATACAATGGATGAAACAATAACAGAAGGCACATCATCAAAATGAGAACTGTAAAAATGTCTTAAAAAGTAGAAGTTTTAACCAATTCGAATTTATGCATGTACATTTGACTTCCCTACCTGAAGTCACTGAGCTGTCTCACTTTCCTGAAATAGTATGATAGTGTGGGACCCCATGCATAAGAATTAAAAAAAAAAAAAAAAAGGGGGGGGGGCAGGGAGGACAGGGAGGGGTTGTAACATTTGGCCTGATGCCAATTTAAGTGTCCTAAAACTTCTGGAGGAATGCTTATTATGGCAAATATATAGAGAACCTTGCTAATAAATAACCCTACTTTTTAAAATATTAAAATAAGTAATCCTTAAAAAATTAGCTGACAGTCACGACCTTTTCTTTCCCAAAGACTTCAGCAAATTATTTGGTCCTTTTCAATTTACAGTGATGGCTCTTTAATAGAATTTCCTTTGTGATAGGAAAGGAAATTGTGATAGGAAAGGAAAAACATGAATTTTGTACTTTCAGCCATGACTTACCAATTGTCTCCACTAGCAAAACTTTATAAAATGAAGAATTTAACCATATACAGCTTTTGACATTTTTACAGAAAATGCCTCATAGCTTAATCTCAACTTTGCCTTAGTTCCATCTGTGTGTGACTGGTGATCCTTAAAGATTAACTTCAGTTTAGAAACTGTAAGGTTTTCTTTCTTTCTGATGATTCCATTTACTCTTTAACTGCATTTCTGCATCAGTCCAGATGCCATTTAATTCACTTCATGAATATAAGATATGAAGACTAGACTACCAAAGTGACTCATCAAACTGCAAAAAAACCTTCAAATATTTAAATGAATTTAAATGTAAATTTGAAAAAATGTTCTATTTGAAATAGTCAAAAGCAAAAAAAAAAAAAAAATCAAAAGCAACTACCAGCAATGCAACACCATGTCACTGTCCTGAATTTCTTAAAGACTATCATTCAAAGACAGCCTGCTATTTATAACTGCTTATGTTTATCCTTCACAGTGACAGTGAAACAAAAGTGCCCACATAAAGATCATTAACTCTTTCCTGTGGGTTTACAATTTGTAAACTTCCAGGATACTATACACTACTTAAGCACTGAGGATGAACTTTCCCCTTTTCTCTTTAGCAATCGGGGGGGGGGGGGGATCACGAACATTCTCATGTGTGACCAGAAATGTGCTTCTAAGCAGTGTTCTCTAATGTAAGTACCAGCCAGTGCCCATACACCAGTCATATACACTCAAGTCTTGGCTCAATGGCATGAGTTCTGAATTTTCTAGATTAGGGCCGATCCACTAAAATAAGAGTTAAAAAAACCTCAATGTATTTTATATACCAAGGCAATGAAGTGTGATCCGTCTGGGAAAGAAGGACTGTCAGTACCCCTTTGCACAAATGGTTTTTTCTAGAAAAGCATTTCACATTGAAGCTTCAGTGTTTCTAGCAAACTATTTTCTCTATCCCTGAGACAGCCCCTTAAGAGTATGGTCTGTCTGGACTGCAGGATTCTTCAAATGACTCCATGACTGAATTCAGGGACACTGAGAAAGCAGCTGAGAGGGGCAAGGGTGTCCAACAGCCATGATACCATAGAAAGCAGCCTGAGAAATACTCTTTACCCAAACACACCTTTCAATTCAATTCAGTGATCAGCACCTCTCAAGAACAACAACAACAACACAACAACAACAACAACATGGAGCAGAGCTAGCCATTAATTCCTGGGAAAGTAGTGTTTCCCTCCCACTTACAAACCAAACTGCTTTAACAGCATGGTGTTGTCTCAATTTTACTCTATATGCAGAATGACCCTGTGTCCTGGAGGGGAAGACGTAACATTACATATGGCTACAACGCCATTAGAAGTGCATTGTAACCTACATTATCTACTTAGAATCCTCTCTCTGAGGGAAAACAACTTGTTAATATGCATGTCTCAGTTGCTGAACGTCAAAAGCTTCTGGGATTAGAGACTGGGGGCAGGCAAGAAAAAACTACCCTCATTGTAATGAAAAAAGTGCTGTAGGCAGCCAGGAGCAGCAATGACAATCCCCTCCCCAGAAATGATTGCACAGACTCAGAGAGGTCCAAAGTCACACTAGAATCTCTGAGGCACTCCTGGTTCTGAGAAAGAAAAGTCATAATCCAGTAGTCTTTGCAGTACTGTAGAACGAGATAACAAACCCGTTTCTATTTCTTAACAAAGCCAAAGCATCATCTCATAGGGATCACATTCACCATTTCCGCCGGTGTCTCCAGTCTCACAGTGTTGAAATGGGACTGATCAGCCTACGATGGATTGCACATCACCCAAGGAGAAAGGAAGGCATGGAAAAAGGCATACAGTACATTATATACTGCTTCACAACCATGTTTACAAGGTGGGTGGGAGGATGAAGGTGAGGGAAGAATTATTGCTGTTTCAGTAATACGGTATGATAGCTAAACCAAATCAAACGAGATCACGACAGTATTTTCACACTGCAGGATGATGGTTCATGTTTTGCCTAAGGATGAACTTGCCTGGGGATTAAGGGGAAAGAGGGAGTCCTAAGGAAGGGAGTCAAAGTTACACCTGGGATATCAGCTGCATATTGAAACTTGGAGATCGAGACTGCTTGGTTAGGGGAGCTCCTGGGGGAAGGAGATCTTTACCTTCCCCAGCTTGGCCTAGTCGGTCCTCCTGTAGGCTGATAGTTGAAAACCGATTGGTGTTGCCAGCTGCTAGATTGGTAACACCCTCTGTACCAGCTCCAACACTGGAGCCTGCTTGACTGCCATTCACATAGTCAAATGATTTACTGGAGGAAGCACTGGCGGTCCTGATCAGGCTCAGACTGTTGGCTTTTGGCACCACCTGCCCAGCAGGCAGGCTGAGGTGTTTCTTTGTAGGTGTCATCTCAATTATATCTGCACCAAGGTCAGTGGATTGGTGCATGTACTGCTTCCGAGCTACTGAATCTCGAGGGCTCTCACTGGATTTTGCTGCAGAGGAGGTGTCTTTATCCTTAACACAACGCCCACTTGCTGTTTTCCTTAAGCTGCCTTTCTGGGACACAGATGATAGAGGTTTGGTCCCAACTGGCTGGCTGCTGAGGGAAGCTCCTGATGAAAATCCTTCATCAGCATCATTAAGGTTCACAGATTCCTCTCTTCCATTTACACCTTCAGCATCTATTAAGAAAAAAGAAACAACCAAAAAACCCCAAACCAATCAGAACACACAGTAAGCATTCAAGTTACAGGAAGACAGAATGTCAAAACAAACCTCATTTGTTAATCCACCTGGTTTCCACTTGCTTAAAAATTTCTGACTCTCAGTCAATAATCTTCCTGTCATATTTAGCAGAATAATGGAATCTACCAGTAGACACTCCCTGAGCTTGATTTGCCCTTCCTCTACATCACTTTTATCAGTCAGAATACCTCCCAAACTTTGCCTATAAACAAGAATTAGGCCCCATTTGGTTAACTTGTTTTAGTTCTGTCTGCAGATACTGGTGCCCATTCTTCTGCTAAATGTCGGGGGGGGGGGGGGGGGGGGAAGGAAAGAAAAAGCACCTTTCAGACTATTTTTATCCTATTTTGAGGCAAGATGTAAGCATGTTCAGGATCTCTTCCAGTCAGAATAAGTTCTGGCAAGTGCTCAGCAAGCTTCATAATTAGGCTACTTCCTAGGCCAGCAATCACAATGCTTCAACAGAGGTAGAAGGCTTCTGCTGTGTGTAGCTGGCACTTCAAACAATGCAACTATACTTTGTTGGAAATTAACCTAATTCCTAGTTCTCTCTCCTCCAGAGCTCAATCCCTCCTGCATTTCCAGCAATCCTATCTAGGTATTTCTACCATATTTGCTTTTATCTCAGCATCTAAATTTTTCAGAGAAAAAAAAACCAACCCTTGTATTAAGAGAAATTTAACCTCTGAAACCCTTCATATTGTAGAAGAGGCATTGTGCTTTTGACTGGAATCTCAAAGAAGAAAAAAAAAGCCTGACAAACTTATTTCTTAAATCCTTGTTTTCAGGCCTATAATACGATTAGAGCTGCACACAAAGACCTTTTTTTCTTTTTAGATCTTATTCCAGTCCTTCTTCTAAGCTCCAAGTACTCAAAAGAAGAGTTACTGTTCCAGTAGAAAACTGAACAGCATTCAAATTTCAAAACTGAAAATGGAGCTTGAGTTTTTGCTCCATATATCTTGTTTCATTGGGAAAAAGCTATGAAGTTTAGCCATGTTAACAAAAAAAGGAGACATTCAGGCTGTAAGAATTTTGCTTTTCTTTATAAAAGCTGTGGAACCTGATTATTTGCAAGAAATCTGCA
Organism: Buteo buteo; assembly: GCF_964188355.1. NCBI lineage: Eukaryota > Metazoa > Chordata > Aves > Accipitriformes > Accipitridae > Buteo > Buteo buteo. Next base: position 23,432,241 of record NC_134175.1, read on the forward strand.
AAGCCTACAGACCTGTCCCAGCTAGCCACTGTACTGCTCTACTGGCAGTTTGTTCAACCCAGCTTGCCACCAAGCAAACATGTTTAAATCTCTTTTGTGGAATGGGGAAAAAGTGGTGGCAAGGATCTAAGAGATTCTAACATTTGAGTGAAAGCTCATCCTTTCATGCTGATTGTTAGCAAAGCACTAAGGAATATTTTACATTATGGCAAGCAAAACAGACACAAAGCTTTCAGTGTTGTTGCTGCCTCTGCATAGCAGGAATATAGCCTGATCCAACTTCACATTTCTGAAGTGTAAAGCAAAAAGAAAACTTTACAGGAGGTTTTATTATTCTGTTTTAAACTTACTTCTTTTCAGGAAACTTTGCCTTGGAATTACCATTACTATGTATCAGCTTACAAAAGATGTTTAGCCATCTCTAAATCAGACCATTCTCAGGCCTCTCTCAGAACAATGTGATGCGAGATTATTCTGTAGTTTTATAAAGCTCTGTTTCACTCTTTAGTCTCCCACATGCAGAAGGATAATACAGTTCATGCTACTGCAGTCTTCCTTCCTTGGTAAAGTCTTTAGCCTTAGAAAACAAAGCTTCTTAGGTTTCAATGGCTATTATTAAAATGAAGGGTGCGTTACTTGCTTTAACTTCCTGCAACCGTATTTAAAATACATAGTTTCCCCCAACTGCCCATCCTGTTTGGACAAACTAGGCCTTCATCTTCTTACTGAGACACAAGCGTATTTTCTTACATTAGACAGTGGTGTATTTTATTCACAATCCACCACAACTCCATTCCCCCCCCGCAACCTTCCCACACATAATCAAAGATGCTAGTAAAAATATGACATAACTGGAACATACTGAAAGCAAGAGCACTTTTTCAATAAACAAACATTTATGTTTCTTTATATAATCATGCAAAGCTGGATGAAAGCGTGTTTGGTTACAAGCAGCAATAGCAGCAGCTGAAGTCCCCTCTCAAGCCCTTCTAATTCAAATGAAAGATGCGTAACTTGCAAGAAGGTATCTTTTCATTATTACAAGAACATTAGTCATCTTCAAAGTTCATGTTAAAACATTGCTGAGTAATGGGATGCTAAACCAGACATTCCTATTCAGGGACAGCGAAGCCGAAGAGTCACGCTGAAAAAGTGGCATTTTATCCACAGAATTTAAAGACAAGACTGAGAGGGGTTGTTGCAAGCTTTTGGATGCTGCAACTATACAGAGGCCCAAGCAGCTCAGCAGTGCTCAAAAATGAAGAAGATAGAGAAGACAACATGCAAGAGAATTTCTGTCTAGTCAGATTCATATACCTACAGAAGTTCTCAGTGGGATTGAAGTAATTCAGCAAACACATATTCTTTTCCCACTACATGCTATTTTTCCTCTAAAAACTGCCCTCAGAAACAATCAAAAATGTTTGAGTCCTTACATACTCTGGGGGGAAAAACAGGATGAAGTCACACAGTTTTCTCCCCCCCCCCCGCAACAGACTAGTAAGGCAATTAAAAAAGAAAACAAAAACTAAACACCTACTCCTCCCAAGCACTCTTCTACTGTAAGGCCAGAAGAGACAGAGACAGTGCAACCTGACAGAAATCATATCAATTGTACTACAACGCATATTCAGGACTCTCACTGTTCCTTATCAGAAAAAGTCTGTCCCCAAAGAATTCATTATTTATGTCTGTACATAATTAATCCTGTAGATGTAGATACACCATTCTCCACTGACCCAAAATAGTGCATACAACCACAGCTGCTACCAGCCAGAAGTGGAATACCTTGTAAGGCATTAGTGAATCATTCTTAAATCTTCTCCCTTCTTCTATTTACTGGGTCAAAACACTGATCTGAAGGAGGGGTTTTACACAGCTTCTTAAAGTGACTTTTACTCTATTTATCCTTCCCATACCTGAAGGTTGAAAAGTCACTAGAAATGATCAGTCTCTCATTATACTGTTTGATATCAAAATTATATTTATAAGACAGAATTTGCTAGCTGAAACTTTCTGTGAAATCAGCATCAGTAAAATAATAGACCACTATATATACACACACAATTCTATACTGATAATCAAGCCAAACTCCATTCCTTGGCCTTCTCCCAGATGCTATCAACTGGCAGAATTCAGTTTGCCTAAGCATGTAATTACACATTGCTAATGTTACAGACGTAAAGGGTATTCAATCCTTCTATTGAAGTAAAGCATGTGGAATGATGCCTTATCCAAGAACATGCCAAATTATATAGATGTCTTGAAACAAATTAAGACTAGAAGGCAACACCTTTATCAACTTCTTTCCCACTTCCTGTCTCTCTCAGAAGGTTCTCTGCAGCTGAGGACTTCTCCATATCCTTCAGGTCATGCACATGCAAAGTTTAGTAAAATGGAGTAAGACCAAGTGAACAGGTGAATTTAGGAGAAGACAGGACTCATTTACTGAGCATGCTCAAATTCACTATGCACCAAGGAGTAGATTATAAATCCGCAGTAAATATTTTTATGCGACTATCTTTTACAAAAGCATGATGCCTTAATTACTGTTTGACAGCAACTCTCAGTAAGGGTAGGGATTGTGTGGTAACACTACATTAAATCTCCAAATTCTCCAGATTATTGTTTCCAGAAGAACAAAACTGAAACCTATGTAGCTCATATCCAAATGTGCAAATAAATCTCATTTATGATCAACTGATATGCTTATAGAGGCTGGAAATACCAAAGGAATGTTCAGATAGAAGACTTAAGATAGGAGAACACCTGAAAATATGTTTAGCTAAATTTACAAGAAATTAATTCTCACCTCTGAGGAGAAATCATGATTCAAATTCAGAACTCAAAACCACATCTTTTATGGCATAAAGATGAAAAAATTAATAGATGAAGTTAAACAAAATAAATTTCTACCAGCTATTCTATCTGCTATTCTTGGCTGCAGAGCAGACACATGAAGTCCTACGGCATTTGCATGGACAGCATAACTGAGAAAGAAAGCAATAATAGTTTCTTAAGTTTTTAGAAACATGACAACCTGATTTCTTCTTGAAAACACAAGCGCTTTTTTGGTACTTGTCTTCAGAGCAGCCAGCTCATTCATGTAAACGAGTTGTACACATATGAATTTTCAATTAAAGGATGACTGGCAAACAAAAACATCAGCGGTTGTATATCCATCTTGGATAGGCTTGACTTTTCACAGGAACAGGAAACTTTGTTCTTAGGAATTTAAAAACTGCAGACTAACAACACACTGTTGTAACTAAGTTGTAGCCAAACCCATTTATACCCTATACTGTCTACTTTTCAGAACTGGATTCATGTTCACCTGGTGCATTTTTTCCTTCTGAATGTTAGATTAAACATGCTCAGTAATAGAAAGTTTCCAAGCAATCCCAAAGCTCTTGGCTATTACCCCTGGTTTTGGTTGGGGGTTTTTTTTTTTGCTTTTTTTTGCCATGCCAAGCAGTCTTTCACCACACAGATGCAAGCCCCAGGCCAGCCCACATGATAACAAAAGGTAGTACCTGACCTGATGTTAGGTATATAGGGGATGCGTGTATTGCAAAGAGAAGCTAATACACCCTGGGATAGCGGAAACACACACTAGAATGGAAAGAAGTTCTGCTTGGGGATAGGGAGCCAGGATCCTCCTCCAGCAACTGCCTCACTGACTTCTGCCTCCTCATCTCTGTCCTACCCTCTGTTGTGGCTGCTGCCAAGGTGGGCTCCGGGAAGCCATGCTCAGGGGTCCTGCGCATCAGCACCTCCCCCTCTTGCTCACGTTTGATCCCTAGGTCTGTGGAGCCGTGTTGGATCGGTGAGCCAGGTATGCTTGAGTCAGCCTCGTTTGAGAAGTCAAAGCCATCTGGGATTCAACATATAACATTTTAGTGCTTTTCTATTCCTTTCTTGGCATTCCAACCCAGGCAGGGAAAATAGAAGATTTATGTGGACATGGAACAAACACAAAACACTACCCATGCTTAGTTAAAAGTTGTGAGAACATCCACAGAAAGGGACAGGTGGGCTATACTATAGATTAGAGACTAGCAAATGAATATATAATGGCAACTACAGTGAAGACAAACATGACCCAGAGTCCTGAAAACAGAAGACAGCTACTTGTTGTCCTGGACATCCTCATTCAGCTGAAGACCAGAGGTCATCAAATCCTTTTGCACATGATACAGGAAAAAGAAAAAAGAACGAGTACCACAGGAAAATATGTAATCCTTGTTTTCAGATTCTTTTATCCTCAGTTTATTTTTAGGTTATTCTACTTTTTTCCTTCAGCCATTTATGCAGCTTTTTTTAATCAATGTTTTATACATGCAGCAACAAAGCTTTATAAGTATGACAAAGTGATTTCAAAGCAAGCTTTCTGCTATGCCTACACTGAAGATGTCATCATATCAAGGTAAATATTACCACATACTTATTTTTTTTCTTCATACAGTCAAGCACACTTCCATACAGCATAAGTACTCACTGAGGAAAAGTAAGGACTAATTTTAAGCTATCCAAAGATATTTTATGACATGGCCCCTCTCTAAATTGGGCCATATGATGGTAGGAGTGTGATGTTCAGCTTTTCCCTCACCCACTGCCTTCAGTAGCTTTAGGTAGCTGGAACCCTATCAAGGTCAGGATAATACCATTCATTCCCTGAACTATTTATGATGGGAGGCAGTTGAGTTTTAGTGTGGATTAAAGAAAGAACTCAAATCCTAAGCCAAACTCTACACCTACAAATTTACGCTATGTTACATGGAGAGAAAAAAAAAAAGAAGTCTTACTGAACATTTTCCAGCTCCTCCATTTTCTCACCTACCTCATGGGTTATCACCAAGTCAAAAACAAAACACCCCAAATGTTCATGTTCATGCAGTGCTCTGAAGATGTAAAATACTATATGTTGTTTTGGGGTATCAATTCTCAAAAAAACAAACAAACGAAACCCAACCAACTGTTCTGCAAACATTCAAACTCAGAAGCGAGATTACAGTGATGATGATGAATACAGTACACCACAGTATTTGCTCTTGGCAGAGAAAGCTCACCTTCTCTCCTCCAGCGATGACGACGGATAGAAGCTGTTGTAATAGCAGTCCGAGAAATCCTCGGCACTGTTGGAGTAACTTCTACCTTCAGTACCTTCTGGCCTTCTTGCGATGCATCAGGAGCATCAAAGGGCAGTGAGTTCTTCATGGCATTTGCAACCTAAGATAAAAGTAAAATGCTATACTACTGCTGTCCTAGACTGCACTAATGGCAAAATTATATCTCTTGCTGGATACGGAAATGGAAACAACCAAGATTTGTTAATTATGCCAGATCCCATCCCCAAGATTCAGTTTTTAACTACGTTGAAAAGCTCATCACAAACCTATTCCCAAAAATATAGCTGATTTTTCTCCATTTTTTTGAGGTAATTTATTTTGTTCCACATTTGCCACCTGTACTAACAGAGGTACCAACCTACATAGGAAGGTCTCCATCCAAAACAGACTGCAAAATGACAAGGAAAATACCATTTATGTTTTATGATAAGAATGTCATAAAACTAGGTCACAAGCCAAGCCAATGCAAACAGCATATGACCTTGTGCATGGCGGAGACAGGGCCAGTTTCCACCTCCCGTACCCCATAACCACCACCCCACCCCCCAACCCCCGCCAAAAAAAAAAAAAAAAAAAAAAAATCCCCAAAAACTAACCAAGGGGATTAGACTGCAGGTACCTGCAAGATTTTTTAAAAAAATTGCAACCTAAGCAATGAGCATCAAATCATTAAAATGCATTAATCATTACTAGATCTAATTTTTTATTGTGATAGCCTATTATCAAGTCAGAAGTTTTGTTTTGCAGCTTTGAAGAGAACAAATGACCTTTTTTGGCTTTGATGCTTTAACTGCTTCTTTGAATTTCCCATAAAATGCCTTTGTGGGATTAGAGGTTTACTTTAAAAAATAAAAAAAAGAGCAACTTTCAGTTAATATTTCCTAGTTTAGAAGTAAATTGTTCAAAAAGTGAACTCGTGTACCAACTCTTGAAGAGCAAGCTGGGTCTCTATGGCATGTGCAGTGTTCAACAACAAAGTTGCTGCACACAAAATGCAATTTAAAATCTAAATAAATAAATAAAAAGAAACCAAAACAAAACACCCCACACCCCCAAAAAAACAAACCCAAAGGGAACACACCTTGATTTTCCAAAATCTTATTGACTTTATACAACCAACCAGCAATAAAAATATTAGACACATTTTAAACTTAACATCACAACTTCATTCATAGACCTCTTACGCTTCACTGACATCTGACTTCCTACATGCTCTTTACTTCCTCTCTAATGAAGACAGAAGATAAAGAGGGTCAGAAACAGTTAGACTTAAAATAAAACAACTATGGAAAATGTAACTTGCTCATCTCTACAAAATCCTACTTAGCAACAACTCCCACCATTATCTGGGCAAGCTATTCTCTCCACTACAGTTTACAAGAAACATTATGAAAAGCAGCTTTATGTAGCCTCCTAATGGATTTTCTCTTGTATCACAAAAGAAATTGATTTTGCAACTTGAGAGAACAGTTCCCTATATGGCAAGAGAAACATGTAGTCTACTTGTTAGCTTACGGCAAAGGTACATATAACCTATTTTAAGACACAGATAAAACTATAAGGCTGACTGTTCTGTCCACTCAGATGAAATACAGATCTAATGTAGAATATGCATCTTTGCAAGATACTCCACTTTTCTGGCAATGCATACATACATTTTTCTTCCTTTTAGACCATGCTATTTTTCTAAGAACAGGCATTTTGTTTACTGTATAAAGACTTGTGGCTAGCTGATAGAGTAGTATCAACTGTTTAGCACATTACTACAATCAAGCATTTCCTAGTTTTACGTTGTAAGCAACATTTTCATATGTTCACCTCAAGCTAGTGACAGAATTAATGCACTTTTAAATGTCATCAATGTTGTCTTGATATTCTGAGGTTGCCTGAGGCCTTGGAAATGTAAGGGACATCCAACAAATTCCTTCAACTCCCAAAGCCCACACACACCAAATCTGCTTAACTAAGTTGTCTTTTGTTAGCATTTGCCAAAACACAAACTACGAGAAATCTACTAAACCACTGGAACACCCCCTATTGGCAGAACTTTGTATTATTTGTCTTGTGAAGATCTCAGATAAAGTTTGATAAAAAGACTATATCAATTCATATGGCATGCCATAAAAGCTCCATGAAGTAAGGGTGTTTATTCACACTATAATAAAGTAAAAGTGACTTTCCTACAAGTTATAACAGGCAAACCATCCAGCAATCATGAGAAGAAATGAAACTGTTTCAGACAGTAAAGCACAGATCACAGAATATTAACCAAATCAAAGACTTTTCACTTCCTGGTGGGCCAGAATGGGTGCCATATCCTGATCTCCAGCTGCTGTTGTGATCCTGTAACTCCCCACTAAACATCTTCTCCGCTGCCTTCCTGTCTGACTTTTAACCAGCAGAAAAGATTATTGGCACCATCACAGAAACGCTTATCATTCTGCCTTCCACTTGTCCAACATTGCCCTTTGCTAGCTAATTCTCTCAGCGTCAACATTTGTTTGTGAACCACTCTCCTATTTACACATAGGCCTTTTTCCACACCATCCTCTTGAAATGGTACAAACTGTATTCACCCTATCCTTGATCACATTAAAGACTTCAGAAACTCATTTCTGCTGTTCTGAACCAAAGCAGGTCAAATTCAACAGTATAAATGGTTTGCCTTCCCATCTCCTATTCACTGGAGTTGTGCCCTCTTTTGAATAGGTACCCTTCTCAGTATACAGGATTAAAATCTAAAAATCAGTAGCAAAGAGCTTCTGCAACAAGACCAGAAAAGTGACAGACAGAGCACTTCTGCTTGTTGAAGCTTTTAACAGCTGACCCCTTCTAACAGCACAAATTGTAGTTCTGGGGACTGAGGAGAACCATATGAAGGTAAAAATCAATGCAACAGTAAAACTTCGAAACAGCCTGAACAACCAGTTTGAATGAGTCACAGCCCTCCTCTAACAGAAAAAAAACAAAACTGCGATCCTTTGGGATGCAAAAAAACTTGCTCACTATGTCTAATCCAGCACTGAAAGGCAGGAAAACAAACAGCATAATTCAGACTTGGCAAGCCAAGTTTTCAACTATCAATGACAAAGGAGGGCTGGTTTAAGGCCAGACATCCACTCTTGCCTACCAGAAAGGAGGTCTAACAAAAAGAACATCCAACAAAAGCAGTAAGTACCATCAACAAAATACACTGGGTAATGATGCTGTCACAATAGGGACTTGCTGATCCATGCTTCCTGTGCATCTCTGCACTGAAGACAGGGATTTGTCCGAAACAAGTGCAGAACTCTTTGTTCAGAGGAAAAGACTGACTGACTGGAACTGAGCTACTCCCCAGGTCCAGAGATACTTTTCTTTTCCCAGAAAAAGCTTTCCCCTTGCATTATTTCCTGCCCTTTCCAGAGCAGTCTCTGGATAACAGTGAAAGACCACTGCATCAACATTACAGGTATTACATAGCTTTCTGATGCTTCTACTTCAGGGGGGTTTTGGGGTTTTTGTTGGTTTTTTGTTTGGTTGGTTTTTTTGTTTTGTTTTGTTTTTTAAAGTCCACAGGCAATATCAACCTATTTAAATAAGAGCATGGATCTGCTATACTGTCAAAAATATTTCTCCAAGAGACATACCCAAATACAGGGACCGTGATGTTTCTCATTGTAATGATGACTGATGGCATTCCCATAATTATACATGTAGCTTATGTACAGATATCTAAAAACAATCCTAACTTGGGGGTTTGCCTGAATATTAAATGGACTTCAAAGAATTTGCTGCTGTTAGGTAATCCTAGGCAGATGCTGAACTTGAAACTTATCTAGGATGCTACACAGATGATATTTTATTTGGTGCCAGTAGTTTTAAGTTTAAAATACAAAATTTTATAATGCTGCTAAATTATATACATCTCCTGGAGAATGCAATGAGGTGAAAGGACTCCAACCTTGGAAAAAGTCAAGTCACTTGAACATACAGCGTGAGGACAAGGACATGCAGGTCATTTTTTAATAAAACTGACAATTTCTTAAAGCTGCTTTTAAAAAAATTGCAGTAAAGCAAGATAGGAATCAAGGCAATGATCAGAATATTAAGAAGAAAACCCCACAGATGTGCCTGAACACATATGCATGAAAAACCTGACAGGTGGGGAAAGGGGAAAAATTGGTGATGTCATGACATTACTGACACCAGACAAATGGGATGCAGAGGCAATTGTAGCTTTGGAAAAACCCAAAGACATTCTAGAAGATTAGAACAATTAGAAGTAATCTTTAGGGACAAACTGATTAAAAATGAACAATAAGGACTGAAAATTGTCATATCATCAAGTTCCAGATCCTCCTACACACCTTTTAAATGTAGTGGTTTGATAGGGTGGCCCAATTCAGCAGGTTCAATATTTAATTTAAAACTTTCAATCTGATGGAGCGATGAGTCATTTCCAAAAGGAACCAACTATTATAATAATTCAATGGATACCAAGCATTTAAAATGCAGCAGTGTCAGAAAGCCTGTAGATAAATTTTACAGCCAGTATTAATTAATCAAGAGAATTTTACGTAATTTATTGCAGAGGAGAGGGATCTCAGATTGCCACACAAAAAGATTTGTCCCAATCCACTGCCTTCTCAATTATGTAAAAAGCAGTAAAATTTTACTGCTGTTAGTTCAGAGGAGCACTAAAGGCTTCTAGCCTTTAGTCTGATGCAGAAATGGAGACAGTAGTCTATTTTACTTTATTCTCCTTCATTTTCCCTCTTATTTTGATCCTCATTCCTATACCTGACAAAAAAGAAAATCCCTCCATTCTTCCTTTCTCTCTGTCAACCTCCTCATCCTTAATCAGAATTAATTCCATTCTATTGCTGCTCCTCCAAAGAAGGTAAAGATTAAGACCTGACTGACTTTGATCAATCAAAATCTGACATTGAGTCTGGAGATGAAGCTCCTTTTCACTTCCAGCTCTATCCTGTTGTTGCTTTTTCCACTGTGTTATCAGTTAAACCACACAGCATGTTCTGAGCCCCACTGAAGGTCTAGAAGCAAAGAAAACACCTTTTTTGCAACCAATGTCCTATGACATATAATCATTCTTTTAAGCTTCTTTAAATCACTCAGCAGTAGCTTATGCCAAAACAACATAAACATTTTGATCCAACTGTAATACTTTAGAAAATCCTAGCTTTCAGCATCAATGAGTCCTAGGAGAACCCAACACCCTAGCTTAATACTCAAGTAGAAAAAGCATAGTATAAAAAGCTATGTTGAAAACACCAACTGTTAATAACCACTTGCATTTGGGAGTGCAGTAAGTGGCCACAAATGCTTTCATTACCAGTCAACTTTGGAAACACATCTATACTCCTGTTAACCAAGCCCGTACATTGCAATAGATTGTTTCTTACCAGCAGAGGCTGTGAGTAGAGTTCAAGCTGTGCTCTGTAAATTATGTCCTCTAATACCTCCTGGCCAAGATCCCACTGACCATTATATCTAAAAAGTAAAGAAAGATATTTATCTTTCATATCTTATGAACTCAAACTTGTCTTTTTTCTGCCCAAATCCAGCTCTTCACCTCTGCTTATGTACACTCCAGCCCCTTCGCTTCTTTTAAAAAGTATACGCAAAGCATTTTTTTATCTTGTTGGTGTAACAAAAAAGCTGCACCCTATCGCCTCCAAGCAAGACAAAGTTGATGCCATAATCAGGACAAACTTAAAGAATACAAAAAAAAAAAAAGGGGGTCAAGATGTAAAGTTTAACGCTACTTAGCAGAACTGAATTTCCATCACAAATGGATTTTTGCTACCTCAGAAGCTATTGACATTCAAGAGGTCTGCATTTCATCAGGTTATCTTGGCATCCAAGCTCATTACGCTTGTGAACAGAAGGTATCTGGTGGTAGTGGAAACTTGGGAAAAGATGAAGCCAGAAGCCTAACTCTCTTCAGCACCTATTGCTGGCCACCTAATTCAATGCTGACAAAGACATTTTCAAATTATCTGTTAGCTGAGCGAGCAAGTAATGGGAAATACCCTAATCAAGTTATAAACTTGTGTTATGAGTTTAACTATTTTTTTCAATCATAAAGCAATAGCATTTATATTTTTAGTTCAATTCATGTAAACCCAAACATTTCTCTTTATATAAAAAAAAAAACATCCACTTACATGGCATAATAGACACCTGTGAGCAGCTGCACCATGAAGTCAGGGTCTAACACCACTCTACCACAGTGTTCCTTCCAGCGTTTCTCATGCTGCCGTGGAAATCCACTCACACACAGCCTGCAAAAACACACCATTGTAACAAAATGTTAATTCCACAAAGACTACAAATATCTTTACATCACAGCCATTTTAGTTAATTTTTTAAATTTATTTTTCAAAATCTAAGTACACAACATATAACATTCTTATGTTGCTCTCCCAACCATTAAAGTAGTTTTATAACAGTGCCTTGGGATGTGGCTTGCTGATAATCCAGTATTATTCCCATATAGCCATTAACTCCATCTGTTTTCTTCAAATCATAACCAGCTTCTGAAGAATGAGGGTAGCAAGATATTCTCTACTGCCAGCCACCAAGTAGGAGACTCTCCCCAAAATTCAGTAACCGAAACCAACTTTCTTTAAAGGAAACATTTCATTGTTATAGAAAAGAAATACGTCACCTCCCATCTAATGTATGATGACAGCATGCAATCACCTTTTACCTAAATTTGGGTAACACAGATACTGTATTCTTGAGAATTGCTCTCAGCTGCCTTCTAAAAAAAATACTTCTGACCCTTGAAAAAGTACCTGCCTTCCCATATACTGCATAGCACCGAGTGTCTGTAAAACTGAATAATTTATTTATATATTTAATATCTGAATCTTCATCATGAAAGCAACACATGGCCACTAATATATAATAACTGCTGCACTGTTTCAAAAACAATGAAAAAATCCCTAGCCTATAAAATGTTGTCTCTCTTCTCCACCCAAAGAAAGGATCTAATTTCCGGATGCAGGAAAATTCAACATATTCAGCAAATTTAGCATAGCCACAACTCAAGTGAAGGTGACAGAAGCATACCAAGAATTAACCCATTCCCATCAGAAATCACAGGAAAGAAAACAGGCCATAATCTTAACTGCACGTGTGCGTTACTACAGAATATATGTTATTAGAAGCTAGTCTGATCCTTCTTTGCTGCATAGCTGAATTGCATGTAATGCTTTTCTTTCATGGCAGCATTGTGCTGAAGCAAGCAAGCTAAATCAAAAAACATTTACAGAGGTTCCTCTGTTTGGGGGTAGCAGGAGAGAGAATTTATCTCATTTTAGACAAAAAAGCTGGTAAAAACAGACATATGGGAATATCAGATATACTTGAGATTTTTTCAGAACAAAAAGCAAGGATTTTTACCAACCAGATGCTTCTAAGACTATTCAAGTAGAAGGTTATACAGAGGGCATGTGTAAGAGTTTGAGAAATCACAGTACTGAATTCTCCAGAAACTGGGATGTTATTATCAGGGGGAAAAAAAGAAAGGGGAAAAAAAAAAAACCAAAAAACCCAACCCACCCATACCAAACTGAAGAAAAACCCAAACAAACCACGAAAACCCAGAACATTGTGCAAGCACTTCACATAAACCATCCTCAGAAGCAAGACATTAATATGTGGAAGTAGAGGAAACTGGTGGTATTCCTCACAGGATTTTTAAACTGACCACACTGAAAAATGACTGAAAGATATTTAAATCCAAAAAATGCAAATCAGTCTGAGTAGCGTCAACTAATTTCCCCCCCAAATTGCTTTTTCTTTCCAAATAACTAGAAAGTTACATAACTAGAATGAAAGCCCATGCAGTAGTAAGATAATCCATGTGTTTTATCTGTATGCAAGCACAGCTTCAAATTTCCAATTAAGTTGCAAGACTGACCAAGAGTTAAATATTTTAAGTTATTAAACACAACAAGTAAATTCCTTTTGCTGGAATAATATTTAGAAGTCTAGATGCACCCTGAAAGACTATTTCAAAGGCAAGTGTCTCACCTGGAACCCATCCTACAAAGTGATTGGTAGGAAGAGGCAGGCATATAGACAATAGCAGAATTGTAGCACAGCATAAGAAAGCTCAGCACCTCAAACCTGAAAAGAGACAAGAACAAAACCTTGTATAGTTTAAATTCTTAATATTTCATCAGAAGTTAACACAAAAATTCTACAACTCAGTCTCAAAAAATACCCCAAAGGAAAAAGTGTCAGAAGTAAACACACAAATCCTTAAATCCTCTTTAATTCTAATTCACTAACTTGAAACAGGCTATTAAAGGTTCAGTATTGAACACTTAAAATTATTATTACTGAAAGCCATTAGCATACACAGGAACTATGGAAGAAATTGCATATGGCATAATATTTGCACAAAGTTATAGAACTGGACAAAGTTATAGAAGTAGACGAGTCTGCAATGCATTCAAAATTATTTTATCGGTTTTCCCAGAACTAGCTTTAGACACAGGTAAAGTTGGCAGTCACTAGAACACAGCAGGGCAATTTCTCTCATCCCTAGTTCTGTCTACCCACTCAGCTCCATTCCCCTTTTCCTGTGGAAAAAGCAGTCACAGCCTCAGACCCAAAGCTGAATTTTGTTGAACTTCCAGGAAAATTTGAGTTGACAGACATAAACCCAAAGATATTCCTGACAGACACAGAAATGACAGAGAAGCTACTCTTCTAAATTAACTAGTAGAAGAACATTCAAATTTGGAACAAACAACAAAAATACTATACCTCAAGATAAACCTAGAGAACAATCTTGGTAATTTCCAAGCACTTAATGCTGAGAAAGGACTGAACACACAACGTATTCAGTCTTAAAGTTTAAGGACTCGTTGTCTGCCGAGTGAAGCACCTCTAATGTTAGAATACATCCACCTACCGGTTCTGTGCTGTGAAGGTTTCTCTTTGAGGATGAAGATCACTGTAAACTACCCTGATGAGATCATGCTGACATAGAGCTCCTTCAGTTAAAGCCATGGATCCAATAGTAGAGGGCTAGAAGTAGGTGGGGAGGAGGAAGGAAGGAGGGGGGAGAAATTAAGTCATAAGTAAAAGGTCCCCGAAAGCATTAAAACTCCTAATCACCCAAGCCAAAATACAAACTTGTCTTGTGATCTGTAAAAATGAAGATTATTCCAGAATACAGTAAATCTAAAACCATTACCTAATTTCATTATTATAAACAGCTTCCACACTTACAAGCAACAGAGCAGGTGAGAACAATTTTCAACTTTGATTCTTACATATCCATTTATAGTAAGTTTGTCCTAATTGCATAGACTTTTTGTACAGCAACAGTAGAGAAACAAAAATATGATTCCAAGTTCAAACTGTATTAAGGAGGAGTTAGAAGAAGGAAGGCTACTTATATACTAACACATAAGAGGCAAAAAAACCACAGTTGCAACTACAACACAGCTAACCTCCATTCAAAATGGGCACTGTCAGCAAAGGTTTTTCAACATTTACATTCCCTTTCTTCTACTAATGCTATTAAATTCCATTACAGTAATTGCAAGCTACTGACATTGAAAACTGACTGCAACAAGATACATCTAAAAAATGGCCCGTTGCATCAAATGGATCCAGTTTTCAATACTCTAGTAGATCCAATTCTGATTTACCACAGCAGGTCTCTTACCTCATGATATATTGAGGGTTTAGATAACGAAGGGATGGTGAAAGATAAAACTTTGTTGTTTCCATCTTTGTCAGCAATTTCCTGCATTAAAAAACAAAACCAAAACCCAAACAGAAGTAAGGAGATAGGACTTGGAATAATTTTCAACTCTTAGAAGACATTTAACAAATAAGAAGTTAGATGTCCTGATCTGATAAGACCATTAACACCCCAAGGTCTCTGTGCATTTACAGAGTATCAGCAACTTTATATACATATTTAAGAAGTGGGAAAGACCTCTATCACAGACTGTTTTGCAGAATCAGTCTGCAACACTTAAAAAAACAGCATTGGCTCCTTGATCAGTGTGACTTCATCAAAAACAGAACAGAATAAAAAGCTTTTCTAGCCCACCTTTACATTATAACATTTATTTGTAATAGAATTGCATAGTGGAGCAAGGTTAAACTTAAAGCCCAAAAGATACAGACGTATAAGGGCTGATGAGTCACTTGCTGACAATGGGCAGTACTTCATAATAAATGCACCACAGAGAAACGGTGAAATCAAGGGGACTGGCAAAGTTTCTTCAGGCATTCTATCAGTAAGAAATACACAGAATGTTTTCTCAAAAGGCTTTCAAACTGGTCAGATTTCATAGTTGCTAAGCTGCTACATAAGCAAATGCAGCAGTTTTTAAAGCAAATATACTAAGAGCAATAACATAGGACTATACCAAAAAGGAGTCTAAAATCCCGCCTTCTACAGCAAATTTCCAAACAATGAGCTCTAGTTATTCCAGTTTATGTGAAAACTTAGTTCAAGGTAGCACAGTACTTGTAGTAGGCTTTAAGGATCACAATGGGAGGACAGTTGATAGAACTTGGAAGAATGCAAAAGATTTATCCTTGTCTTTCACTTTCTAAGTATTGAGAAAATAACTTCACTCCTTCAGTCTCAGTATATGTACAGAAAAATATCAACAACTTAAAGAAAAAAAATAGTGGGAGCCACTGTCCATTTTGAGGCCTCTTTCTTCTCTGGAGAGAATGAAGAAATTATTGTCATCTAAAAATATGAATCATCAACATGACTTTCAAAGGAACTGCAAAAGGACCTTTATGAGAAAATGGTCAACAAAGATAAGCATGCTACTTCAATCCAGCAAACAGTACCAATAATCAACAAGCAGTTTCCAATGTTTATTTTCTATCAGAATAAATCCAAAATAACTGGATCTTCCAGTTGTTAGAGCTGGTCTATAGACACATAACAAGATTTTTTTTTTTAAATTTTTTTTTTCTTTTAAGAACCACAGTTTGACTGTTCTGTGTCTCATCATGTATAGAAACATAATACACAGTTTAAAGGAGGGGTTTACTCTGATAGTAGAAAGAAGGGCAATGTTTCAGTATCATAAAGTCCTAGAACACAGAAATTCCCATTAGAGATTGCCTATCTTGGCAGTATTGCTAAATTTATCAAACAGCCTCATAACATAACAAGAGTAAACATTTCCAGGCTAAGGTAAGGATATAAAAAAACTACTTTTACATCCAGCAGCCAAACTTAATAATCTACATTTATATATTCTTAAAATCACAGTTCCACTCAAGGCAACTATCTCCCTCAAATATACACATGCATGTATTTAAGTTCTAGCATGCAGAGTGGTTTCAGCTTCAAATTACCCTTAAAAAGACATATTCAAAGTAAGGAGGGGGAGGCGGGTGAAGGAAATGACACAAAGATTGACCAAGCATATTGGCCTGACAATCATCTCCATAGAAAGTTGTATTTTTCAACATTAAGGATGACTACTTAATTTCCTTACAAACACAACTATATTACAGTTCAAGAAAGCCCATGAGATGATCCTTTTTAGTTAAAATGTTTGTCTCAAAAAGATTACTAAAAAGATTACTATAAAAAATATTTTTGCAAACATGTTCTTACTAAACCTTCATTACATTATGCTTTTCTCCAGATTAAATATGCTTTCATGCGAAAGTATTATAATTTTAAATATGTTGTTCCAATAATTTACTTTATTGCTAGTAGTCAGTGATGCAAAACCTCAGATCAAAGCTTTCCTCAGCCATTCCCACTCATCTCACTTACCAAGTTGTAAATGCCAAGCAGTAATGCTTCGATGCAACCATTACTCTGCCTATCCCTGCTGGCAGTAAGACGCAGATATACCCAGATCAACTCTGGCAAAAATTGCAGTGTGAATCTCTTGAGCCGAACTTCAGAACTACGATAAAGTTCAAAGAGCTGGTGGCAAACAGGCTCCAGGAGCTGCGGAAAGGCAAAAAGGCTAATGAATTACTGTTAGGCTTCTCTAATAAGGGAGAATGAAATAGCAAATATAGGGGCTATAGTATATAGCCACTGCAGCCAGCAAAAATGACATTACTTGATGGCAAATAACTGAATAAACCAAAATAATATCTGCATTCCTTTTAATGAGATCTGTAAGGACAGACCTGAGGGGCACTGGTATGCTGTATCAGGAAATACGGACTTACTACAGCCACTACTGTCTTGTGCTTTGAGAACATTATTCTCTAGGGCTGTCAGTATGAGATTTATTTTGCATACAGGTACTAATTTAAGGCCTGCGACAGACACCTGGCTTGGACTATGTGCACCATAAAACTTTAATGGTGCAGTTATAAGGTTTATAAAAGTAGAAAGGTTAAAGATTAGCTGCTAACGACAAGTCTGTTGACAAAAACATGAATTAATTTCTTACCTACAGCTTTTTAGTCTCCAACCCAACAAGCGTGCATTTGTTTGTTACAATGCAAACTGATTTTTCCATCTTGAGCTGCCCTTCAGGTTTCAGTACAAGAATCAAAAAAGGCTCTTATCAAGCCAGTGATAAGCACAAGAAAAACCCTGCCATTTTAAGAGTCTACAATGCCAAACCAATAGTTAAGATGCATCCACAGAACTGTTAATCAACAGGGGAAACAACAACAACAACAACAAAAAACAACACGTCAAACTGTCTCCCCCTTTCCCATGACTAATCAAGTTTTTAATACCAAAGTCAAAAACTACCAAAACAAAAACCCCACCCAACTCTGAGAGGAATTTTGATAAGGTCTATGACCAGTATCTAGTATTACATTCTAAGAAATAGGATGATCTGACCTAAGGAAAATACTCATGGGATTCAAGTCCAAAAAGATGGAAGCATCCATGTAACCTAAAGCGCCTATATTCATATAGAAGAGTTAGAGTCAGAAAATACAGGCCAGAATCTCAAATAAATCTTCTTTCTATCTGTACATGCTTTAGGCAGCTCTCATATACATACACGATAATATTAAACATTAAATTCTACGTACCATTTTTTTTTAGAGCAATAGAAACCCTACATTTGACCAACACAATAGCAGCTGTACTGGTGAGACAAAAAGGCATAAATAAGAAATACCCAGAGCAGAAGATCAGATAAGGCATATATGACTACTCTTTCAGTACACGCTCCCACTCCCAGGGATATGCAGCTTAGGACTTGCAGAGCATTAGCAGTACCTTTGACAGACTTTGATGCATTCTTCTTTCGTTAATTTGTACATTCATCAAAATCTTAGTACCCAGAATTTCCTATAGAATTCACCATCACTCTTGTGCTATGCTGCATGAAGATGTACTTCTGTGGTTTGTTGTGAACCATCCAGCCTCTTAAAAAGCTTTGAAACAGTCCCTTGCTACCAGCAGAGGGACAGACATTTCTACAAGTGATTAGTTTGAATGTTTGATAAATGTGCAGTGCCATAAATCTGTACAACTGTACAAACTCACATACACACAGTTAGAATTGGATATTTTACTCTGGTATATCACAAACACAAAACATAAATTTGACAGAATTTTCTATCAAGATAGCTGCCTTGAGAGATAATCACCCAAGAAAGGGTGAACACATTAGTTTCATTTCTAACACAGAGTATTCTGGTCAATGAAGCATACCGTTTTTAAACCACTGATTACATAAGCCATAACGTGACATCTACATAAAATAAAACTTTGCTATCAGATAAATCTCTTCTTATACAAGGCTCTGATATAAGTACCTTGTATAACAAGGTTTCTGATTGACAGCCTAGTTACTCTAAGCTAAAAGCCTGTTTTTACAACACAGAGAGAGACTCCACGAGAGAGGGAGGGAAGAAAGCCGCCACTGACAACATTGATGAGGAATGAGAGAAGTCCAGTCATTTGGAGCACGCAGATTTTTACAAGCCATATATGTAAAACACCTCACCACTTAATATTTGTTCTGGGATACAAATTAAATTAGAAGCCCATAAAGCTTCTATTGCAATCACTTTAATAAAACAATGCTAGGGTTTTCTCTATCAAGTTGAGCATGTATTATTTTATCTAGTGTATTTATTACAGTATTTCATACATACATAGCACTTTATGTTCAAAAGATACATAAATACATTTCTTCTTAATTAATATTTACTTAGTAGAAACTCCTATCTAAAAGTGATGCTAATTATTAAAATCATCTGTTACAGTAAATGTTCAAATCCTCAGAGACAGAACTGTATCCTTGTTTTATGAAAGGCCTAGCACATTTCAGATGTTCAAATAAAAAAAAGTGGTTAATAAGTAATTCAGAGATCACTGAATAAATTTGTAGGTTTTTTTGAAAATAAAATATGAACAAGAAGCTAGAGTAAAGAAGAAAAAGAAGAAATCTCTGGAAAAAATAAATACAAGCATATCTGCAAGGAGATAACAGGTGCAAGAAAAGCTAAACAAATATTATCAGAAAACAGACACATACAGCAGCATAGCTATAAATAGTACTTCTATTAGATTAGAGATGACAGCAGCCCAAAACTGTTTCCTATTTGAAATTAGCCAGTCTAATGCAAGTCCCATTAAAAACAGTGGAAAAGAATTATTTACTTTAAAGTCAGATGAGACTCAACCAGAGCAGTTACTGAGTTTATTCTACTTTCCTTCAAATTAAAATTTTATAAATTAGTCTTTTAAGTGAAACCATGCTCCCTAGAAAGATACAAGCAATATCCAGTCACTGGTGCTGCAAGCATGTAAATACTCATTTCTAGTAGTTGTCATATTAGTTGTGCAAAAGGTTTAACAACTGCAAATTAATTAGGTGAAAACCTGAAGGTTGTTTATAGCAACTACTATAGCACTTTTGGTGTGTTCAGAGCTTTAAGTCCACAAGAATAAGCTGCCATCACAAAGACACTATAACACAAATGATTTTCAAAGGCACGAACACCCAAGTTTTTCCTATCAAAGTATAGTATGATTGTCTCCCACCGGGAAAGTCAAAACTTGATGCTGTAAGAAAGAACAAATGTTTTCCCTGCATCCTAGTTGTCTGGCTTTTCAGAGAACCAGCCTCTTCCAATTAATTCTCTGAATATAAATACTGAGAAGACACTGGACAAACAGAGGAAATGGAGCTTTTGTCACTAGTAGTGGGTATACACGTGACTGGCACATGCTTTTTTAATTCCAAAGATCTTTCAGTCCAAAGTCAAAGGAAACTGCGTAGCACAGCAGTCAGCCAAAAAATCCAAAGTAAAAAAGTCTCTTATAACCATATCTCTTCTCTGACAAACTAAAAACTTTTATTAAAAGAGCTTTCCTACTAGCATAAACAGCAATTAGCATAACAAACAACTACAAATGAAATTTTTACTGGCTTAAATATATAGTAAGTGACAATGATATAATTTGCAGACTTCATTGTTACACCTCACAGAGGTGCAGACTAGTCACATGTTAAGGAAGCTGATGAATAGCTTTAGTTTGGCTTATTTTACAAGTTTGCCATATCTTAAGAGCCATACTTTGAAGTTTAATATATTATAAAATGCGTGACAAAGATTGGAAATGCTTGCCTTGTTGAAGAATTCAATCGTGGTAGAAAATAATGTGCTCATTTTAGTCTCAACTATAACATAATGGGTGAAATGAGTTATTATTTGACGAGTACTGGGTCTGGGAAGTGCTTGGCATTGCAAAGGTGATCTCATTTTGTTTCAAGGCTGAGCTTTCCAAGTTAAACCTAAATAGCCCCACATGAATATTCAATGTTTAAATTTCAGTACAGCATTAACTTAAAATCCGTAGAGTATTTATGTCTACCACCATAAACCAACTCCAAAAATTATAAAACTACCTAAAAATACTTCAAAAGCACTTTATTTTAAAATTCAAATATTATGCAAAAATCAATAAATTATTTAGTCAAATAAGCTGTTTATGAGCAAGATCACTCTCTACTCTTTATGTAACTTTCTGTTCCAGTCATTATCTTCTCCATATTAAAAAAAGTCAGGGAATTTCCTAAAAGGAAAATATTAACAGTTGTATTTAACTTGACATTATGCTTGCCTTCATTTGATAGCTCTCAAATTGTCAGACAGCTGTCAAAAAAAGAGAAGCACCTTGGTTGGTTGTTTTGGTTCCTAAACATGCTGGTTCTATGTTAAATTATTAATCCTGGTCTTTCCAAGATAGAATTATGGGATTCTAGAAAAATTCACGTTTGCCCTAAACAGTTCGCCCCTTTCAGGAAGTTTTAGGTCAACTTTATCAGTTGTACTAAAAAAAACACTTGTCCATCAAGTTTAAGATCCAGAAGTACATTTTATAATAGTCTACCACATAAGTTTTATCTTCATAAGCAAACAGTTATCCTTCTAGCAAATAATGTCCTATAAGGCATATTTTAAAAAAAAACTCACTTAGAGCCAAATATTACCACAGAATTATGCAAAGTAATTAATTAACTGTGGTTATACTCCTCACATGCAAATAAGTTTGGAAGAAGTGCAACAAGGAAATACTGTCTTAACAAGCAGAACCTGAAGTTAGTCATCTCTGATTCTGGCATCACTTATCTTATAACTGATACCAGAATCAAGCCCAAACAGTAACAGCAATTCCAAAGAGTAGTATTTGACAAGCATCAGTAGGCAATAATGTAAGATTACTGTCACACCCTTAAGAAGATAGTCTTTTTGCAAATCTGGTTCTTTGCATCATATAAAAAAACAATAAATGAAATGCTTATTCTCAAAGCAAAGGGAAGCTTTTACATTTTCAGAAGTATACACACACACGAATACATACATACTAAAAGACAACAACAGCAATGGTGGCTTCAGGTTGGAGAAAAAATAACTGTAGCTTCAGTACAAAGAATAAGGTCACTATACAAGTTATTTGTAACACTGAAATAAAGTTGACAGCTATGAAGCTTTTTTTTTTTTTTTTTATTGCATGAGCATTATGCAATCTCCTTTAAGCTCAGTCAGGCATTCAGCTTCCAAAAGCAGCTGAGCTGTGCTTAGGCAAATAAAGAACTTCCCTGCTGTATACACTTGCCATTTAATTTATAAATATACAAGAGATCACAGATGATAAATCAAATATTTTGAAGCATTTTATCTAAAACAGTTTACACAGCAGAGAATGGTATGCTTGCACAATTTATTCAGAAGTTGTATTTCACATACTTTCCCAGAAATGCTCATAGCAGAAGCCAATGGAATAGAAAGCTCAGTTTAACGTCATTTGCAAAATGAATTATGTACAAGGGTAAGTTAAGTTTTCATTGTGTATATTTATATTTTGGGGTCCTGGTTCTGTTCTTGTTTACAGCAGTGTAAACCAAATAACACAAACATTATACTAGTATGAGCAAAAGAAGATCCGGTTATTTTAACAGGACTTAATAAATTGATTCCATCTTCCACTGTAATAAGTCACCAAGTAGGAAGCACATTGGTCATATTGGGTTTCACTGTTAGGCCTATTTTTTTTCTGTTACAACTGAAACGTGTTTTCTGGGAGGAAAAAAACCAACAACAAAAAAACCCTGCCTCATGCCAAATCAAGTGTAACAGTCAGCTGTGGCAAGTAAAATCTAGCAGACAGCATAAACTGTATTTTTGGGAGCAGACGAGGTTATGTCTTATCAGAAAGGCATTAAAGTAACTGTCAAAAAACATGAAAGTAAAAAGAGGGATGATACCCACGTTAGGTCAAATTAAAAAGAAGAATCTTCCTTTCCATCTCCACATCTCAGTTACTCTAGTTTTAGTTGTAGAGGTGGAAGATATAGGAATGTGAACAATAATCTTTTTTGAAGTCTCCTACCTCATTATTTGGGTCTTGAATGACCTTATAAAGAGCTGGTACCAGTGGTTTTTTTCGGTGCAATGTAGCTGCATAGCTGGAAATTTGTGTTTCAGGTAATGCCTAAAGAAAAAAAAAAAAGAAAAAAAGTGGTACCCTGATAAATCAATGCTTCCAAGTATTAAAGATCTCCACAGAAGAATTCAGTCTTATCCCAACATCAAGAAAAGTTCCTGAAGTTCAGAAAATTTTCAGACTCGTAACCTAGTTCATTCAGTACAAGTCCTTCTCCACATGAATAGCATTTAGGGGCACATATCAACTTTCATGGTTAAATCTAAAAGCAGTTTCAGATTTTTTTTTCATAAAATCATTTGCTCCAGCTTGATATGAGGACTCTCTTTCTTGATAGTCTGTATTTAACAGGCACTTTTCAAAGTCTTTATCAAATCAAGTCAAACTACATAAAACGTGTGGATAATCTAGAATGAGCATGGACCGACTGGAGTCCCACCAAGCAACCACATCTGTGGATTTTGCATCCTTGGCCCCTCAACAAGTTTCCAACAACAGCATGTAATGACTTAGTGTGTATCATCAGTGATGTGAGAAATTACTAATTCTTAATTTATATAACAGATTAATTTCATTCATAGCAATCATGAAATCCAGTTTTCTTGTTTATGCATTATCCTGTATTTCACTCAGCATAATTATCAACATGTAAAATACTTCAGATTCTTCAAGAGAAAACAGTCATTTTTATGCAGACCATAGGGAAAAAAAACAGCCAAACATTTTTCTTTAATATTTTTTTAAACTCTAAACAACTCTACTAATTTTTTAAAAATATAGAAGTTGATCAATTAGAAATTTGGGCAGTGTTATCCAGCTGTTAGTTAAATTCTATCAGCTTGATCTACACAGAAATATATACTTTAAAAAAAACACATTGCTATAGCAGTGTTCTGCTCTACAATAATAAACTACTATTAGAACTATGCATTGTATATTATGTACTAGCTGACCCATTCACATAGATCTTTGCATGCTTTATGCATTGTAAGTAGTTGAAAGATCAAGTATTAGATATTTAAAATGTTAATTATTGGATATTTGAAAAAAAAAAAAAAAATCAATGTTCTGTGGCATAAAGCCAATGGTATAGCTATCATTCACCTTCTCAGCTCACCTTGAATTCTGACAGCCATTCTTCCACGACACCTCGTTCTGATCCCAGCATTTTCTTACTACTTTTGCTTCTCTCTTACCTTTAGAAGAGACAGGAAAAAAGAAATTTAATAGGAGTTCTGGCAGTAAAACTTATTTTTTCCTACCCAGTGAAAAGCTGTTAACATATTTCCAATAGAATTATATAATATCAAAAATAGGAAAAGTTGCATTTTGGACAACTGGTCCCATTTTCTAACAATGATTAAACTGTTCTCTTCAGACTTTTAGTCAAAAGTACTGCCCATTAATGAAGGAGAAGGAAAAAGAAGGATTCACTGCTTCATGCCAAAATGTACATTATTTAAGACAAACACATCACCCCATTCTTGCTCCCTTACCAAATATAGTACAAAGAAAAGACAGGTGGAGCAAAGTAAAGAGCATCATGGAATAAATCATGTGAGACATCATAATGACACTTTTAGATACAGCTCAAACTAAAGCAGTTTCATAAAACCAGTTATTAGAAATCCTAATAGCAGAACTTTACTCCTTCAACCTTGTTCTTAAAGAATTTTGAGGCTTCTCATTTAAACACCAAAATTTAGCTCTTCTAGAAGTATGTTGGAATTTTCAGAAACAAAACAAAAAAAAAGAAAATTTGCAAGGACAACTGTTGTTATTTTTTTCCATTTTATGTATAACATTCATAGTCTAACATCTTCTGAATTCTCGTAAATTTAATTCTCAAGGCAACAGGAAGAATGGTTAAAATGCAAGGCATCATTAGACACCTTTCCTTGATGTTTAAATAGGTCTAAGCAACAAGGGTCATTTTGTCTTTCTGGGGGATCTCAATAGAGGTTGGCAATACTTGGAAGTCATTAAGGTCCAAGAAAATTTTAACTTGATGAAGTGAAATGAAGCTGTAGCCTAATACTAGAGATGAAAACCTAAGAATAGTGACCTGAAAAGGGATAAACTGAGTAGACAGTAAAATGTAAGAGCTCTCTGAAGCCATACTAGACACAGGAATACAACAATTCCTAGTTAAGGTTTCATCAAAAATTTATTTTTGACAGGACCTGCAGGTTAACAGCTGCCTGAACAGAAACAAGAAACAGAAAATCTGTGAAGGGACACTGTATTTTAAGAGATACTTTGGTGGGGTTTTTTTGTTTGGGTTTTTTTAAGAAGTTGCTATTGCTATATAACAATTATATGCAACAAAGCTGTCACACACAGTCATACATCTTCACCACATTTTTCCTAAAAACTACAAATACCCACCAGCTTCAAAGCCTTTGGTTGTTTGGTTTTTTTTAATTATACAAAGGTTTCCAAAGACAGCCTTTTCAACAGATAGGGAAACAGGTATCAGTCATCAGAATGAGACATGGATATAAGTTAATTTAAAACACCACAGGACACGCTACAGAAGTTGAGATTTAGTTCACTTTGCCTAGAAGAAAAAAACATTTTCTACAGAAAGTGCAACATTCAACTTTACCTCTTCAAATAAGTCAATTTTCTAAAGGAGGAAGAGGAGGAGGAACACAGCAGTTTTTCAACCTGGGATGCATTTGTCAAGCCTTCAAGTACTGCCCTGTTTTCTGAAAGGTGAAAAGAAACTCTGATGATCACAAAATAAGGAGAAATACAGTAAAGTAAACCAAACAGTAATGAGTTTGGGGGGGGGGGGAGGGGGGGGTATGACCTTACAAATTGAAGTTTATCAAATCCACTAAAGCATATCTGGGCCCTCCTGTAACAAAGCAATTGGCCATTGGGGGGGGGGGGGGGGGGGGGGAGAAAAAAAAAAAAAGGCTGTGCATTTTAGCAGGGGCAAGAAGGAAAGAATTGCCTTCATCCAAAAAGAAGGATTTGTCACCTATGTGGAAAACCCTTATGTATTAGTGGTGCACAGTACTACAAGCACCCTAGAAAGGAAAACTGAAGCACTATTTCTTACGAAGAACATTGCAAGAAAGATGCAAGATGAAAGAAAAGAGTAATACTTTTATAAAATTTGAGCTGAATCAACACCCTGACTTTGGAGAACATATACCTGTTAAATGGAATATATTAAAGATTCTTCCTTACTATCATTGTTCTTAATACATATTCCTTACAGAGCCAAAATTTCAATGTCACTGCAAAAATTATGTATTACACTAAAGTCACTTTTCACTGCAGCATCCCTTCATGGTGACCGTGAGGTAAACAACACACAAATGAGCCCACTCTAGGTAAATTAGAGGATTTCAGTACCTGGAGACCTCTAATAGGAAATTGAAGTATACGAACAATGGGTGTATTCCATTCTATACTGCTTATTCAATTAATTACTTTTCCAAATTACTGAATTACCAAAAGATGTCGTCCCCCCCCCTTTTTTTTTTCCTTCTCTACACTAATTAGACATAGGCTAACAGGAGGTACTATCCTTTTCAGGCTACACTGCAAGTGAATGCCTTTATCACAAGATGGTATACACAAACCAATGTCCTCTATGAATTTTCTAAAATCAACTGTGTTTTTTTAAAAATGCAATTCCTTGCAGAAATCTTAAATAATACACTTCTGAATTAAGGAAACTCAAATCCTCCTCTTCTTTCTCTGACAATATTTATGAAGGGTTTGAAAAACATAAATTTCTACCCTATAGGCACACGGTAGCTGATTACGTACAGATTTTTAAACATGCACAGGAGACCTGAAAGACAAGTATATGTATGTATTTAACTTATTATCGGTTGTTTCTTGTAATTATCAGGCATGCATCTTTAAGACAGAGTATCAGGCCTGTAAGAGTTGATTCAGGACTTTAGAAGTTTCTCAAATTTTACAGCATGCTAGAAAAAACCTTTACATCCAGACATGATATCTGATATACACTACTCTCTAGAAATGTCATGGGGTCCCAACTAGCTCTAAGTTATTACGCTTGCTGCCTAGAGGTTCAGTTGTACCTAACCTGCCATCCCTAGTGTCGAAGCCAAAGATACAGATCCTGGAAGTTCACTGGCTGGGCCTTTCTAGAGCTGCATTAAGTCGACATCATTTTTTCCTGGATAGGAACTCGAGTTATTTTAGCCCCAAAGCAAGAATCACAGTTATATACCAGCAAATCAGACAGGGGAAATTCTATTTCTGTACAGTTTTCCCCACAAAAGGACCAAGCACAAGCAGATGTGTACAGACATGGTTGGAGAATCAGGCTGTAACAGTTCAAAATTTTTCATTCACTTGTCAGTTTGCTTACAAACCAAATCTGCAGGTTTTCTAGAACTAAATTTAAGTAGAAGATAATTAAAAAGAAAAAAATTACATAGCATCACAAATGGGGTGTGAGGGTTCAAACTGTTTTACACATAGAAAACAGTAAATAACAGTCCTTAAATCAGAGGCAAACATCAGCTGTAACTCATGGCCAAAAAATTCCCCTCTCCTCCAAATGATTATTTCATCTTGGAAGATCCTGTTAAAACCTAGAGACAAGTTGCTCTCCTCCAGCACTGTATCAACTTGAGAGATTACATCAACTCTGTATAAAGTTGACTATTTCCTTGGAGAAACCTTGCAAGGGGAAATTAAGATTATGCTTAAAAACAAACTAACAAAAAACAAACAAACAAAAAAAAAAACAACAAAAACCCATGCCAAAACACAAATCCCCCTTCTGTTTACACTCCAGTGAACAGCAATAGGTATGAAGCTACAGCACAGCTCCAATAGGAAAGCAAAACGTGTATTCAATAAAGCTACACTGAGCACCAAATGCTACTATGTATTTTAAGTAGTAACAAGTATTCTTTGCCATGTAGCACTACAATTCAGAGCAAGACTGCAAGGAGAACCCTAAGCAAGCTAACTGTTGCAGAAATAAGGAAACACACAAGGCTATCAAGAAACACATACATCAGGCCAGTAAAAATGTAGTAGCTTGGAGTAAGAGAATACTACTACAAATAAGCGAAATCAATGAATTGGAGAATTAGCAATTCTCCTGAGTCAGCATTTACCCTGGCATATCTAAAGACATTACAAAAGCACCCAGAGTAGCAAGTATGATTCAAATGCCTTACTGCAAACGCTATACAGATCCCAATGTTTCTACTACGTTAAGTCAAAAATGTCAAATATAATGGCATAACACGTAACCTACCTAAGAAATTAACTCTTCTTACAGAAGTCTATTGAGCCTTAGAGAAAGTCCACATATAGATATTTGTCAAATAAGTCAATTCATATAAAGTTAAAAACTGAACCTGTGCTGGTGTCAAAATTTGGGTGCAGTCTGATATTACAGTTAAGCCCACCTAGTGGCTAGCTACCATGAAAAAGGAAAAGCTGACCTTCCCCTCCAGTATCCCACACACCTCTCTCCCAATGTTTGTGGCATGTATTGACCTTCAAGCAAGCCCTGTCTGGGGACTTCTTCCAGTGTAAGTCAGCTTCAGAACCAAAGCCATATCTGCTGCCTAGGACACCAGCCATCTTGAGAACAACTGCTGAAGCACAGAGCTTATGCTATGCCCTTTAGGAACAATGCCAGGAAAAAAATTCCAGTGCACAGTGTTTTCTTACATGTAAGACTTTAACAGTTCTACTTTGAAAGAGCAGAAGAATTTTTGTTAAGGTTGTATGTGATAATCTCCAAAGTATGCAAAGGATTAGAATATGGGGCACCTACCACAGAAATCTTGTGCTTATTCATCCCTGTTGAAATGGACACTGCATAGTACTTTTTGTATATTTGTTAGAAGAATGGGGGAAAGAGAGCTTTACACAATAGATCTTTTTGGGCCACCTCTACTGTATGATCTATCCATTCTCACTCAATGAAAATTCCACATGCAGCTTTGTGTGGTTACTTATATAAATACAACTAGTTGTTCTGATGCTTTCAGAATGTTTTTGACAGGCTGTGCCTTAAAGACCAATAATACGAACTATATCCCAGGAGGAAAAGCACCTTATCTATGTGTCAGTTTTGCACTACATTTATAGAAAAATATAAACACAAACTGTTCATTTCTCCAACGGTACATTTGCATCCTTCCTGGAAGACTTCTTCAGCTATTAAAGCTTGCTTTGCTCATGTGGCTTAAAAAGGACAGAGACATATAGCTCTGCTGTACCAATACAGAAGTAGCCCAAACCTATTCCAGCTAGAATTACTCTACTAGTTCGGGTTTAGGACAAATAACCTCTCCCTTTCAAATTATCTGCCTGGATATTAAAAACATTTTTAAGGACAGGCAGGATAGTCAGGTCATGGATTTACAGTACACTAACTCTGCACTGACTCGCTACATGACCACTTAACAAAAGCACAGTGAGCATCTTAGCGCAGCGTTGTCCCTCCCCACTGCGCCCACCCTCCGAGCCACCCCATCGGAGCAGGGAGCACTGCCCCATCCTGCACCGCACCAGCCAGGCTGCACCTGATGCACAACAGCTGTGTGACAGCCTCAGCCTGACGCACAGACCCTGGTCTGGGATTGTCACATGAGCATCTGTAAAGCACACCTCATGCTTACACTCATTGCCTAGTTTGCTGTACCTTTGGGGGGGAATAAATCAAGCAAGCAAGCACCATGTGGGTGTGTGTCTAAAATAAACTGGTTCAACTACATTAAATCCTGTGCACATTTATTCAAAGTTGAAGCGGCCTGAACTAAGAGTATTGAATTTCATTTCCAGAGTGTTCATGTCTCTCCCAAAGCAAACAAAATACAAGGAATATAAGAGCTTTCTCATGTTTGCTTTAGAAAGACTAGATTATTTTTTTCTGCTATGGCTCAAAGGTTCTTATCATATGTAAGAACCATAACAACTAAGCAGAAATTTAGTTACTAGTAACAGTGATAATTAAATATACTAAAATATTTTTACATTTGGACTGATTGTTAAGATTCCTTAAATACCAAACAAGCAAGCAAGTTTAAGTTCACACGAAAGCATGGAACAGAAAAGTTATAGTTGGGAACACAGTCACTCAACATTAAAATCAAATATAAAAATCAATTACTGGAAAACTTCCCCAAAAAAGCACTTAATTAAAAAAAAAATTTCTCCTAAACTTACTCATTTGGCATAAAGTGGCAGAATATGAGACATAAGACTGTTAAATCATTTGAGGTGGAATCTTTACACTTAATATTAAAGCTACAATACTCTGTTCTCAAAGCAAGTCACAGTCTTGCATTGTGCATCTGCAAATTACAGTTGAGATCTAAACAGAATTTTACCAAGCAAAAGCACTCTTCTAGCTCATGCTATGCACACAAATAAAGTACGAAACCACGGGTTAACTCCTGATGTTAACACATGAGCTGCCTAGACATTTACAAACTTAACTTTTATTGGGATACATGAAAGTACTTCACAACTTGGACTTTCCAGGTGCACTCATGACAGTTTGGGGAGGATTAGACTAGTTATAAAACACATATAAACCAAGAGACAATGAAAATGAAGTTACCAACAGACTGAAATACCATGAGATTATGTTTAAATTACAAACCTTTTATTTGCTTACCTCGAAACAGATTCCCATTTTAAAGATACCTTTCACATAATTCACCATTCTCTACATTGTTGTCTTTGAAAATATCAAAGTCTGAAATAAAACTTACTACCGTAATATACTATCAAAACAATGAAACATAAAAACTCTGATAACTGCCCAAGAACTTTTGATTTCTACAGTAATAGGCATGGGAAAGCATTTAATCAACTTCTCTCATCAGAGAGCACATTTTTCACTTACATATAGAGTAAAAACACACTGACTAAATACATTATTATTATTTACCAGTCTGCATTTAAACCACTAACCAAGATCAACTTGCAACAGCAAAATGATGACCCAAATAATCAGAGCCAACAGCACTCACTATACAGATACACCAACTATTACAGTGAGGATTAAAAAGAAAAAAAATGCTACCAGTTAGATATTAATAAATGTTGACATCTAAGAAGATATGACTATTCAAGTATGCAGCAGATTTTTGGTTGTTGGTTTGTACTTTTTTGTTTGTACTTTTTGTGTTTTTGTTTGTTTGTTTTAAAGAAGCCAGGATTTTATACTGGCTTCAAAACACATGGAAGAGATTACATAAACTGGCTATGCACTTCAAGAATGAGTCCATTTTTTTTCTGGCACTACATACTAGATGTCACGATATATATTATGTAATTGAGTCTTACCTGCATGATGAATAACAATATTATATATTTTTACCTCAAAGGGTATGGCAAGAATATTTTGTAATTAAAACCTGGACTGTCTCAACAAAAAGAACAAAGCTTCAAGCTGTGTGATATCTTTCCAGCGCCACTCATGCAAGAGAACATTACTGGCTGACAGCAGGTCTAAAAGAACAGAGAACTCAATTATCAATATAGCTTGTTCTTCCAAGCTACATTTACACTCCTCTCACATCTATAATTCATTACTGAACATGGAAAGATGTGTATTTAAAGAAAGATTTTTCCACACTACTTCTGTAAAAAAGTAGAATAGAAAGCATCAAGAATGCATCCTTACTCTGAACTAAGTCTGCATTTAATTCCTTTGATTCAGAATGTCCATAGCTCCATAACAACAGCACCTTCATTTAATATAATTAAGGCTCTGGGAAGCAGAATAGATAAAAGACAACATAAGGTGGTCCGAACTACACAGGAAACATGCTTCCCTACCACACACACACTTTTACAAGACTGGTGAACTCTGGACAAAGGAGACTGGACAACATGCTGACAAACGCAGAGAACAAAAAAACAATTTGAACTTCTCATGACAAGTCATTCCTGAATGCAAAGGTTTAAAAGACTGAACGGAAAAAGACTGGGTAATACATTCAACAACTTAATGAAAACACCTGCTCAGGAATATATCAGCAGCCAGAAAAGAAATCAAGATGTTTGACCACACAGAAGTGCTACAAAGTACACCTGAAAACATGTAAATAGAGCATATAAAATTGATAATATGCTCTTATTTGAAATACTGCCCTACATTTAATTCAAGCAACCTAAAAAGAAGTATGTATAAGGCAGAAAAGTGGTTAAGAGGCAGTTAATGATGAAGATGGTGAAAAGTAACTTCTAACTTGCATATGGGAATAATTTTTAAAATTCAAAGAAAAAAGAACTTGATGTCTTTGAAGCACATGGAATTAAGTGGTAAGGAAAGCAAAATGGATTTTTTGTAAGAGTAATACAAAATAAAACATTAAAATGTAACAAGGTAGAAATGTTAGACTGCTAACAATATACAGTTTCTCAGTGTAAGAGTAGGACTCATTACCATAAAGTATCATGAGGGCAATAAGAAGATATTTTAGATAAACACAACACCTGTTTCACATAATTACTTCTTTTCTAGAACAAGAACAGTAAAGGAGAAAACTTAACAGTGTGAACTAGCACTTAATTGATATGCTTCACAAAAAAACTTCTAGGAGCATCTCCTTCCTTAGTTGCTCAGTATATAGGCATATACAGCTTCATCCAGCTACTGTCAAGTTACATGCTAGACTATATTAAACAGCCATGGTATGGTCTGATTTCCACACTAGAAAAGGGATTGACTCTTAGGCCAATCTGATACCAAGAGAAAATAAGACCAGCCTTGGGAATGTTCAATTTTGGTAGATGACTTGTACTTAAAAGTACACGTACTACAATATATGTTTCTTACAACGAACATATCACAAATATGATTGTGATTCCCTTCTATCCATCTACAAAAAAATATTATTCTATCACAATCATATTTAAAACACACTTATATAAGCTGCCATTTTGGTAAGGACATGAAAAATAAATTAAAAAACTGTTGTCCTCAACAAATGAGAACTACAACTGCAACTTGGCATTAGAAACAGGTACAAGCATTCTGCCAGAACTCTCTTGGCCATACAGCTCCACAGCACAGAGAAACAGAAACTTCTGCAAGGTACAAAACTGACAAAGGCAGAAAGAAACAAAACATTACCTGGACAGTTATTAATTTAAATCATCAGCTCAAGCATTCTCTTTAATAGGAAGAGAGCCCTTTTCCAACTCCAGTTCTTAGGTAATTTAATTGCAAGCTTAAGCAGACAGACATGCACTCCAACTTTAAAATATAAATGCTGACGTATTCTATACGTGGGATTTAGGTTGCCAGCCTTATTAGAGAGAGCCCTAGTTATGCAAAACAACTTGGATAAGACATTTCTTCCCTGCCCACTCTGACTCACTAGTAATAACCAGGCTAAAAAACTTTCTTTTTGGATACCAGCAACAAAGTTAGTTATGCGAAAATGATGGGAGAAAGCCTTACCACAGTGAAGTCAAAGATGACTGACAATACTCCTGTAACTTTTCATGGTACTATACCTGCACAGTGAGCTCTGTTTCTTACCAAAAAGGTCGCACTGATTTCAGCTGCTGCCAAAAAAGGGCTAAAGAAAAAACACAGCCCATCTGCTCCAAAAAGCCTCCTCTAAGTCATTTTAAGCCCTAAATTATCTTTTGTGCCTTTTCAAGCACCAGAAAGCTCAGCTGCCAAACCTATCTTTCTACAATTACTACAGTGAAACTGTGCTTTGCAGATACAAAATTGCTGAAGACAAACAATTAGGGCAGTGTGAATGAAAATACAATGCTGAAAATAGACACTTTATAACAGAGTTTAAAAAATTCTTTTAAAGCTGCTGTTTTTACTCCGTGCAATACAGTGGTTGTAGAAAGCTACAGAAGTCAGGTGACTCTAGAGAAAAAACTAGGTCCTGTTTGCCTCACAGAGTGTAAGAACCTGAATAAAACACAATTGTACACTCGTAGTTAAATCCTTGCCTTAGGAGTTCATGCAATAAATAAAACAGAAAAAAAGAAGAGTTAAGATGATCGAGAACGTGGAAGGAGACATTTATCTTCTGTATATGAAGAAAGTACTCCTTTACTTACAGAATTTGGGAAACAATAATATAATAAAGAAATTATCCTGCAGCCTTAAATACAGCAAAACACATGTTAATTATTCTATTATAAAGACTTGATGCACTTATATATACACACACATACGTAGGTTAGCCATAGAAATGTTACCTTTTTCTCTCAAAACCAGTTTCCTTAGAAACAACTTCATGTAGTCATCCTACACTAAACCTAAAACATTCTCTTGTCAGGATCCTGTGTGATAATCCATCCTACGCTAAACAATACAGGCTCATCCTCCCTTTGCATCAGTTCATATGCAATAACTCTTCCTATGCTGGTTTTGTCTGCAACTCATTAATTTCTTTACTTACGAAAACATTTCCATGCAAATTACTTTCCATGTAACCCTACCTCTCCCAAACACCTTCTTGGTTCACAGTTTTGGTTCATGAAGTAAATTAAATCTAGAAAGACTTAACTAAATATCGAAAATGCATAGTAAAAATGGAGCCACCCCAAAAAAAACCAAACCTAACAGCAAACTAACACTTGCAAAACCACAGTTAAGGGACACTCAGTGCTTAGTACAAAAAATGAACAGGCACGAGCTAGGAGAAATCTTGAAACAGAATTTCTGTGGGAACAAAACCAAAACAAAATTTAAAACCAAAACAAAACAAATTAACAAAAAAACACACCACCAAAAACCCCTCAACACACACTTTGGAATAGGACTGTAAATGTTATGCTGTGAAAGATCCCTATCTTGCCTGCAAAGCAGAGAAGTGCATGCAGAAACAGTTGTAGAAATATGAACTGCAGATTCTAAGCAGCTTCCCATTTTTGAGCTGTAAAATTGTCACTTGAAAGAAATACGTCTGCTTTATTATGAAAATAGCCATAAAAAAATGAGTCTTCTATCAATTCCAGACCAATAAAATATCAATACATATTTGTCGCTGCAGTATCTGCTACCAACTGTAATTCACACAAACTGGAATTTAGGTTACATATTCATTAATTAATTTACCTAACCTCCTTTCTTCTACGCTAAATATTCCCAAAGAGATCTAACCTAAAGGTTCCTCTGCTGAAAGTAATGAAATCCCTCATTCTAATCTTTCCAACTTCCAGATGGTAAAGCTTTCAGCTCCAGGAAGTAGAATATAAGTAAATGAAGCTGACAGATTTTTCCCCCATCCATACACTTATACATCCACAAACTCTTAAACAAGGGGAATCTTCAAATTTATCTGAATTTACTTCAATTATAGCTAAAATTATGTCAAATTGCTGATTTTTAAAATGATACAGTTAGAATACAAAGTTCCAACATAACCTGTCAAAATGCCAGAGTTAAAGGTCCATAAGCACTAGAATATATTCCTTTACTGCATGACGCCATAGATTTCATATGTGTGACTCAGATGCATCGTTCACATTTAAGACGTATGGTTTTCAAGGATAAAATTAATTCCGATTGATATTCTGGTCTTGCTTTTTCAATACAAGTTCCCAGACTTTAAAAAGCAAAGTGAACAACAAATATAGTTACATGAAACATCACTGATCTCACCACTACTCATCAAGACGACACAACTTCAGAATAGCACAGATCTCTTCTGCTTGACCTAATGGAATATATGAGGCAGTCAAGCCCTGCACACAAAACAGACCAAAGCCCCACACAGAGGCTGCCTGCTACTCACAGGTAAAGCAGAGTAGCATCAAGAATCCAGAAACACAAGATCAGCTTCAACTTTCAGAGTCAAAACTCCTCAGACCATAGCTGCCTTCGCTACTTCCAATTGTTACTTTACAGGAAACAACTTCTCTTCTTCCGTGTCATGCATCACAGCATTATTTCAGTGTCGATCATTCCCAATCTCACACTTGTTTTCTGAAAGTTAGAAATGGGTTTTAAGAATCACAGAGAAGAATCTCACAAAATGAGAAGAAAAACACTGTTATTTTATGTTGAGATTAGACAGACCGTACAAGTCAGAATTGCCACACGTAAGTAACACATGTTCCTGACCACCTTAATTCGGTACAACACAATCCATTAAGAGCTACCTTAACATCGACTATCCACACAGTTGACCCAATTGATTAAGGTGATTGTGCTATAAAAATTGATGCTCATGACCAACCCTACTAACTTCACTAGGATTCCTCCAGAGCAAGAAATTACGTGGTCTTCGTTGGACTCTCGCCTTCACAGAAAACAGGCAAAGAAACAGTGCCTCTAAAGAAAGCGCAATCCCTTTTAATCACCTTACTAGAAGCTCTCATGAAATTCTGAAACTCAGCTTACTATAATTGGCATTCTGTGGCCTATGACATGGAATTATATGCTACTTCTCTGTGAAATAACTGTATTAGAATTAAAACATTAGTAAACGTAAACTAGTGCAACAACTACACCAGTTTCCCCTTTTGTCTTGATATAAGATTAATTATTAATCTTCACTGTTGAATAGTTAAACACAATGCATATTGTTTACACAGTCGTTATTCTTCTACTGTTAAATCAATATTAGAACAGAATAAAGACTGACCAGTCATAAGGAAAGACTAGTTAATATTTTAGTGTGAAGTGGTTAATTTTTTATATATTTTTTAAATAGTAGAGGAGCACTAGGTTACTAACATATGTGGCGGTGTTTCTTGGGGGGTAGTGTTTGGTTGGTTTCTGTGTTTTGTGGGGGTTTTTTATCTGAAATTTAAAGTCTTTTTTTCCTAGGACAAAACTTTGCATGCAATCTTTTTAGGAATGGAATGTAAACCCAGCACAAATAACTTAAATCAACCAGATCTTTTATGCACCCTGTTAGGCAAGGCTTTCCACAATACTTTTCATTTATCTAAGCTACAGATCAGTATTAAAAAAAAAAGAGGAAAAAAAAAAAGGCAAAATAAAAAAAAGCACACAGCCTTCCACAGGTATAGCCCTGATGATTTCAACAGAAATGCACAGCCCTATTACCACCCCTGCTGACACTGCAGAAACAAGAGCAAGATATTAAATACTATTATTTTCATCCATGTTTTCTACTCATAGCTGTGTGGATTGTCCGGTTCATAGTTCACAAACGAGTTTCACAATGTCTAGTGCACGCAGGTGACTCATGGGGGGTTACAAAAGCGACCCAGCCTTGGGTTGCCTTGAGGCCCTGTCTCTCACAACTCACGGGGAGTGGTGTAGACAGCTTAGCCCTGGGTCGTCTGATAAACCCTAAAGTAAACAGGGCAGTGGCTGCACCATTCAAAGAACCAAAACCTGAACTGAGCCTTGAAATCCCTTAACAAATAGTATGCCCTGAGTCTTAATCCAACCACTATTCAGTTGCTGAGGGAGCAAGGTAAAAAAAAAAATAAAACCCAAAACCTGGAAGGTTTCAGCTTCAGTTTCAAATGACAACCTTGTGTATTCAAACAATCACGGACCAACAAAGGAAAGATAAGGGGAAACTCCACTCAGATATACATAATCCATTTAGGCATATATCGTAATCTGCTCAGACATAGTCATACACACCATTCCACAAGTCAGGGGATAAAAACTCTAAGATTCAGGTTGGAAATGGGGGGAGTCACTTCTCTCGCTATGCAGTTGGCTTGCGAAGGACACGACACCCCACCCCACCCCCACCCCACCCCCACCTTGGTCAGGATGCCGGTCAAGGTAACTTCCCTGGGATTGAGAGCCCTTACCTGGAGGGGTAAGTGAGTATTGTTTATGCTTTAAGTTTGTAAATGCGTTTGTGGTTGTCTGTGAATCGCTTGTGGTTATAATAACGTACTACTCTTGCCTTAAAAAATTGCAATAGTGCATTCCTCCATTGTATCTGTAAAACCTGCGATAGTGGCGTGTTAAGTCTGTAAGTGAAGTTCAAATAAGTTGTTTGCTTGAACCTTGCAGTTAAGTCTGCAAGTGAAGTTCAAGTAGTTTGCTTGAACCTTGCAGTTAAGTCCTTTTCCATCACATTAATAGCCTGAACAAAATTAAAAGGTTTTTTTTGTCAAATACTGCCTGAATGTACATTCAGAAAGCAGCAGTCTTTCAAGATTATGAAAATTACAGATTTAACAGGCAGCATTGAAAATCCAGGCGGCTAGCCTCATCGGTACCCTTCCTCCAGTTTGTTTGGTGCGGAGGGAGGAATGGAATTTATTTATACATGGTCAATTTTACAATGTTCTAGGTTTTCAAACATACTTTCTTGCACTCAAAAAATCAACAGCAGAAATTCTCACCAAGGACTTCATGTTCTAAACTGCAGCCATTTTTACATAACCTCACCCATACACAGAGAAACTCTGGGGTTTTGTTTGTAATACTAAATATTTTTCCTGCTAAAAACAAACTTCAAAAGCAGTTGGTAGAACAGTGTTATTCCTTTCCTCAAGTCTCTTGAGTAAATTTAGCTTTGGAAAAAGACCAGAGATGGCCTTATATGCAAACATGTCAAAGAGTTATACTACTGCTTTTTGCAACATTAATCTTCTTCAGCAAATTCTATATATTACATCTACTTGAAATAGAAATACATCCACATGAACTATACTAAACATAAATAGTTTCCTTATTCTTTTACATGTAAGTCACACTGCCCATCTAGGTAACCTTTATGATCTTACACTTTTTTTACTAATTATATTGGCAATACAGCAAATTCAGTTCATTCTCTTCAAACACATGATCAAAAAATTTTAATCAAAGCCCAAGTTTAATTAAACAGCCTGTTAAGAGTGTCACTCTTCTGTTTCTCTATGCAATTGCGCTGATAGGAATCAGCAGCATTTACCGAAGTTCAAGCACCAGCTACCTGAAATTGTTAGATTATATGTTTTTGGTGTAAGGAATATACTCATCTAACATCCTTCATACAACATGCTTCACAAAACACATGCAGTCTTTAAGGGCAACTTAGAAGGTTTAGAAATACTGAGGTTATTGGAATGCAGACAGAGGACCTGCAGAGAGAACATTGAGTAACTTCTCAAAAAGTAGGGTTGATGAGGTATAAAGCCAAAAGGAAAGAAAAAAAAAAAAAAAAAAAACCACTAAAAAAAAAAAAACAAAACACAAAACCACTACAACAACAACAAAAACACAACAAACCAAAAACAACCCACACAGTCTACATGTGACTACTTCAGTACACAAGAAAACTGTTCTGAACAAAATACAAATCCAGACCTAACACCCTGGTACTTGCAATTATGTGCAGATTTGCAAGTTAAGATGATTATACAATAATTATTTCTTACCAGTGAGCAGCAGGAGTTTCATACTTGGGGGGAAATTCTCATGCTTTTTGCCTTATCTGCCAGCTATCCAACTGGCACATTGAAAAGACTTTTGTAACCATATTCTAACAATTTTATTTCCTCATCAGTTCTACCTGTTTCATTTGAATAATTAAAACCAAGAAATAAGACTGTAACTTCAAACTTTCTCCTGCAAAAAAAAAGTAAATGCTAACAAAACCCTTTTTATTTTCCATAGATGTGATGCATATGCATAAACCTACAGAATTTACTTAATAGCAACATTACACATTTCAGAAAGCTATAAAGTCTGCATTCACAGAGACAAAGAGATAATCATCACAATCTATTCAAAGTCAACACACGTTAAAGCAGAATGTCCCGACAGTCCATAGAAATAGCAATCAAATAACTTTTAGGAATTTTGCATAAAGCCCATACATGCAGGAAAAATACTTTGTCTATCAAAAGCTACCAAGTGGAATATGAATTTGAAATACCTCAAAACTTGATAAAGCTGAAAACTCTTTCAATGGTGATTAAGGTTTTCTAATTAGCACAGTAATGTCCATTTAAGACTTATGCCCTCTTCTCTCTCACAAGACCAAAAATTTATTATCAAGACAGACTATCAAATACAGTCTCTGGTAGGTTACAATCATGAGAGTATCATCAGTACAGAAGAGCAGTCAACCAACACACCCACACACATCTCCACCAGCCAAATGTGGTAAAGTTCCTACAAAACGTTTCAGTAAAATGACAAGCAGCAGTGCTGAAAAGCTCTTTCCTACCAGCTGGGGGGGGCGGGGGAGGCATAGCACCCCCACTGACCAACAGATCATTTTAAAGCTTTCTGCAGCATGCATCAAATCTTAATTTAGTAGATGGAATTAACATCTAGAGGCACCTTCCTCTTCACTTAAGTTTCCTTGAACTTCCCTCTACCTTTCTCACATATAGCCCAGTGTTCTGTCTTTAGCACAGACCTATATCTTCAAGTTCGAGAAAAAGGGCACAGAGGAAATAAAAAACAACCTTTGAACATTTGGTAATTATACGTTGCCAAATAAAGTAAAGGGCGGGTGGGGACACAAAACACCCTGAGACAATCAGCGCAATACTTGATTACACAATTTCAGCAGCAGCAATGCCAATTAGTATTGGCCACTGACCCCTAACTCAGTCTGGAATCCATCTGCAGACCTTAACCCAATTAGGACTTTGTGCACGACAAATGTGAAATCCGTGTTGCACATTTATTTTTCTGCTTTAGCATCATGAGTTTTACTCAATTTGAAATATTGAAGAAGCTAAGAAAAAAAGGGTAAAATGACAAAGTTAATGTATACACATTATTAAGGAGTTTATTAGAGCATCTCCAACCATTTTCCTAAAATTTCCAGAATTTAAGTTTGGGCTAACCTGGCAAGTTAAAAACTAGACATAAAATGCTAACATTTTAATTTCAATCAAAAAGGTAAATTCGCACAGTAGTTTCAGTTTTGCCATGTAAACTGTAAAAGTTAACTGCTAAAAACCATAGTAGACCTGTAGCTAACTGAAAAGATTTAACCTATACAGAGAAAAAAAGCAAAGCATGCACTCTCTCAAAGAGTTTAGTGCAGTGATTCCTGGAACACAAGATATGTGTGTGTAACACAGCTGCCATTTGAATGATTTAAACACCTAGATACCTCAAAAACATTTTTCTATGGCTGAAGTGACTGTAACAATCCAACAAAGTTTCATTTCTCTATGTACAAAGAATGACTGCATACGTAGTTTCACCATTGATGCAGAAAAGGTACACATTCTGTGATGGTAGCAGTTATTGTCACTAGAACTACTATACATCTTAAAGGACTGCAATGCGTATTCCAAGTCCACTCAACACCTGCACAAGCAAAAGGCCATCTCAGTAATTTCTGCAATTGGTCCTTTGAAGATTCACAGACAACAAGCCATGACTAAACTGTTCACATTCCAGCAATCAGCTGGACAGACTGGGCAAATATTCAGGGCAAGTTATTTTAAAATTTTTATTTGCTGTCTCAAGTTCTAACGCTGATTATGGTTAGGAGAAAGAAATTCTTGTTCTCTCCTCCTCACCCAAACAAACAAAAAGAAAGCTAGGAAGTTCACTTATTCCACAGATAAACAGAGGCTTGTCAAACTCACCTGGTGTTTACAGTAACCTGGGGGGAAGGCAAAGTTGAAGAGTCACAGCACATGAAACAAGCCTTGGCAGGTGCACAGATTTAAGCAAACAGAAAAGGTAGTAGCCTGCTACTAGCCAACCTGTTCACTGCAAAATCATGAAATGCATGTGACAGTTATGATTTAAAGGAAGGGTTGCAGTCACAACGTCTATGAAAATAAACAGCACAGAAATACAACTTATGAATGTTATAGCTTAAATTAGTTCAGTATTTTAGGTATTTCTTTTCTGCTTTCATTCAACTTAGCCTCCAGCCTAGGATTCCCATCTCTATTTTTATTTCCATAGATAACATTTAACTGTTTTAAGAGATTTTCATGAAGCTCTTCCTACTCTGACATGGCAAGATTTGCACTGCAATCTGCTGCAGGTCATTAACATGAAATTAAGCTATTAGAATGGCTCACATGAAGTCTGACAAAACCAGCACCTCATTCTGCGATCTTCCCAAGAAATTACCACAAATCTGGTTTAATAACTTCCAGAAACTTAAGGATGTTTCTAGTTGAAACTATTGCACAGGCGCAACGCTGAAGAGAGACCATCAGGTATCATGGTTTGTCAGTTACATAATTATCAAATAGAATGGACACACAATTAACAATCCAGAAGCAGGTTTGGAAGCTCAGCAATTTTGTCTAAGGCCTGTTCTATGCTAAGAACAAGAAACAAGCAGCTTAAAAAAAATCCACATGCACATAAGGAACTAGTCATTTTTCCTTTCACATTTAACCCCCCCTCGCTCTCCTCTGTGTCCATATTTAGCTCACATCTCTATGCTGTTCCGGCTCAACTGAACATCTAAAAAAAAAAAAGCAATGGAAAGTTCTCCACTGTTACACACAGAGAAATATGAGCTTTTGCTAGGATAAATGCTTCATCAGCATGCCTTACATTTCTATGTGAAAGGGCACATTATTATTACTTAATAAACTTCTCAATCACTTCTTCTGTAATTTCACTACAGTAAATGGACTTTAACCAATCATCTGTCTATCCCACTGCCGTTATTAAAATATTAAGAGTTTGAAAAGATATTAACACCCCTTCTTACTCTTATACTATCACTGTTCTACAAAGAAAGACTGGTACTATCAAGACTGGGTTCTAACGACAAACACACATGTTAGTTTTGTCTACTGAAGTTCAGTTCTAAGTAGTTTAGCAAAGCAACATGGTTACAATAGAAGCCTGGAAATTCACACTCTAACCTTAATTCTGCATAAGCAGATATAAATCTTAGCATTGACCTCAACTGTGCCAGAAGCATGAAGAATTTTCATCTGCAAAATTTGGATAGCAGGTACCTACACTTACCAAGTGATCTGATATCTTTCACTAAGCTACTTGCAGATACTAAAGACCAGTACAACAACCATGTTTCCAACCATACAGCACGAGGGACAACAGTCATATGCAGAAGCATCAA
The DNA here is from genome assembly GCF_964188355.1 of Buteo buteo. NCBI lineage: Eukaryota > Metazoa > Chordata > Aves > Accipitriformes > Accipitridae > Buteo > Buteo buteo. The sequence continues at coordinate 23,475,248 of NC_134175.1, forward strand.
ATATTTTTTCAAAAAAGTATACCCCTAACCTGGAGTAATGAAGAGATATTAAAACTCAAAAGTTGAACATTTAGATTTTTCTTCTTTGCCCTACTCCAGTGGCATGCAGTAGCATACTTGATAAACTGCTCATTCCACCCCCCTCCACAACTAAGTTTACATAAAAGCCTCCTACTTTCTGAATCATGTCTCAACTAAAAGGTTATTGACCATCCTATGTTCAGCCATCATGATGTTGCTACCGCACTGTCCAAAGCAGATGGTGGAATTACCAGGGTAGCTTACACATGGGGCACACTGGTCATAAGATATCAGATCTTCACAGAGTTCACATTTAAAAAATTTTAAAAAAATAGTAATTTTTAGCTACTTTGTTTTCACATGCAGGAAGTATGATATTTAAATTTACAGAGACAAGCTAACTTAAGCTATTTCTAAAACAAAATCTGCTACACTTATGCTGACACGTCTCCAAAATCTCGTGCTTAGGTTATTTAGGAAAGTTGCTTGAATAACTACTATGAGCTTCTTCAGAATTTTTTCTAAATCAAGTTTTCTACCTTGTGCCCCTATTCCAAATCAGAACAGATGCAGAGGGGCTGCTCTCCAGCCTCTCCTAAAGCTCAAGATGTTCTCAAATCTAAAGGAGACAGAAAGGACAAAACAGAACATAAGATGAGGAGATGGAAAGAAGAAACAGACACCAGAACTCTCAGAAATAACCAAGCTATTTGAATAAAAAGGAAATTAATGAAGTCAGAAGGGAAAAAAAACCAAGCAAATTTTACACGTATTTCACCTGATTATCTTTCAACCCAATATCTTCTCAGCTGAATGGCCCTGAAAAATATGAACATTCTTTTAAACTTTCTCACTGTCTTTCAAGAAAGATGTAGAATAACTCCCCCAGCCCAAGTATGGGTCAAGGCAGGGCAGAAGTGGGGAGGAAGACCCTAAATACAATTACATTTTAAAGTTCATAAACTACTAAACATAGGGAATGGAAATAGAAAAAAAAAAACAAAAACAGAAGTATCAACATTGCCCTGTATGAATCAGCAAACTACAGTCACGCAGCCTGCACAAATGTCCATGTCATACATTTTGCTTAAATGTAATTCAGAGGAACAGTAACGTATAACTATTTAAAGAACTCATGAACCATACATAATGCAGACACCAATACAGAAGACCTAACCAATTCAGTTTTCTGAAGAGTCACAGTAAGTAAAATAAAAACGTAGTAAGATTAGCTAAATTATGGAGATTACACACAAGAACACAGACTTAGCATTTCTGGACTACAAAATTCACTGTTAGTCCAACACCTGCATAACTTATACAATATAAAATGAGATGTCGTTAACTACTCTGTCTAGTAGAAAAAAAAAAAAACCACGGAATATGCAGAAAGAAGGAATTCCTGGAACAGTGTTTTAACAGGTTTGAACTGCTCCAACCATCTCCATCAGGTCCTGTGCTGAACAGTATTATGCAGCCAGGGAACTTCGTATTTTCCAAGTAATGATATTCAGTACTGAGAGAAAAATAAATAAATAAGTAGTTTACTACTTTGCAATAGTTATTCACCTGACATTTTATTTCACTACCCTATCCTAGAAGGATCTCCTTCCAAATGTGTCTCACTCTCTATTCTCACACAAAGGGAAGTTAATAAATTTGAACCATAAAATCCATACTGTTCTACAGAATCACACCAGAAGGTCAAGGTGGCAGATCTGACATATGCAGTGGGAAGCAGGGGCAAGCTGAACTGCCTGCAGAAGAACAGAAAACAATCAAGGGAAGACCAAAAAGGTGACTTGCCAATGATAGTTCTGTCTTTTACAAATCATCTGAATTGTGATTACTAATAAAATATCTATTGCAGTAGATAGCCATGAGTGATTTTTATTCCCATGAACATTTTCAAATAGAATCCATAGTACGAGAAACACAGGATTTGGGAGGAAAATGATATCTCGTAGTGATGGAGTAACACTGCTGTGGAGTTCAGCCTAATCCTTCATCAAGGTACAGGAGATCTAAATTACTCTACAGTGGCCTTAAATTAAAAGATGCAGATTAGTTTAAAAGTAGCTACATGGTTTGTTAGACAAATATGCTCCATGACCACATTATTTATTATTCTTAAAACACTATAAATGAACATAAACATCACACAATAAACATCTGTAGCACACCACTTCTATCCTCTTTCGCTCTAAGGAAAGCGGAATATAAAGAAACCTGTGCCCGAATTCATTATATTTGACAGAAAAATGTAACACTAACAGAAGAATGACTAATGGCCACACAGCAATTTTCCTTACAATACAAAACTTCTACTATTATTGATTACCTGCAGCATGCGTTAGAACAGTTTGCAAACTGTATATTATTTTATCCAGACCTCGATCAAGGTTTATATGTTCTCTTCTCTATGGTATTGCTGGCAATAGAGAATCTTGTTTTGCAGTAGAGTTTTACTAGATAACTATATTTTACTTCATCAGAAGTGCTCCTCTACCTCTTGACCTTTTATTTCAAGTTTAGAAGCTGAAGTCAGAACTCTATACAAAAAGGAGACCAACTGAGTCACTCCATAAATCTGTTCTGTGACTGAAGTAAAAAAAAAAATTTACATTATTTTTCTTGTTATTAGAAGCATGAATTATCCAAGCAAAGGTGCAGAGAGAAAAATTCAACCAGCTTGCTATTTTATCTACAGTTAGTTATACACGCATTAACTCAGAATACATTCTTACTCTCAAAGAAATTTTGCACCTATCTGGACACTTATTGAAATATAAGAAAATCCACTTAAACATAAGAAAAAAACTTCTTTAGCATGAAGGTGTTTACAAACTGGAACAAGTTACCCAGAGAGGTCACAGAGTCTCTGTCTTTGGAGATATTAACAATCCAGCTGTACAATGGCCCTGCTTTGAGCAAAGGCACTGAACTACGTGATCACCAGAGGTCCCTTACAACCTCAACCATGCTGCAATTCCATTTTTAAAAAAATCTCTGCTTCTGCCAAAGAACAACACAAAAGAAAGGTTCAACAGAAAACAACAGATAATTTGGATAATACCTGACACCTGCAAATCTTTCTAAAAGCTATCATCTCGATTTTATAGTGACCTTTACAGCCAACATGAAATGTCTGAACAATTTACACAACTCGGAAGTTAATGTTTCCTTGAACACAACTCTGTAGGAAATTTTATCTACTACAAGCAAATAACTGCAAAGGAAACACTGTGAAAAACAGCATTAAGTAAGTCAAGAATTACTTCTCACAACTATTCTATTTGTAAATGAAAATAACTGACTGAAGTAGCAAGTCAAACCTTACTATTGATGACTGCCTCTGGTCAGATCAATTTCCCCTGAAAAGAGTCACAGGACTTCTTAAATGATCATTCCTATGGCACAGATGTCCTTCACCAGGAGTCAGCTGGGGAAGCCTCCAGGTTCACTTTCTGATACTAGTTCATATCTTAACATAAGAGAACAAGCATAAAGAAAATTAACAGAATCCAAAATTATTTTCCTGCCCAGACAAGTGTTTGAGTGAACATGTCACGGTTTAACCCCAGCCAGCAACTAAGCACCACACAGCCGCTCATTCATCTCCCTCCCAGCAGGATGGGGGAGAGAATGAGAAAGGTAAAAGTGAGAAAACTCGTGGGCTGAGATAAAGACAGCTTAACAGGTAAAGCAAAAGCCACACATGCAAGCAAAGCAAAACAAGGAATTCATTCACCACTTCCTATGGGCAGGCAGGTGTTCAGCCATCTCCAGGAAAGCAGGGCTTCATCACACCTAACAGTTTCTTGGGAAGACAAACACCATCACTCCAAACGTCTCTCCTTTCCTCCTTCTTCCCCCAGCTTCATATACTGAGCATAGCATCATACGGTATAGAATATCCCTTTGGTCAGTTGGGGTCAGCTGTCCCAGCTGTGTCTCCTCCCAACTTCTTGTGCACCCCCAGCCTGCTTGCTGGTGGGGTGGGGTGAGAAGCAGAAAAGGCCTTGACTCTGTGTAAGGACTCTCAGCGGTAACTAAAACATCTCGGCATTATCAATACTGTTTTCAGCACAAATCCAAAGCATATGGTGCTTACTGCCAGAAAACATGGTAGATGCAAAAACCATATGTAGGTTCAGAAGTTTTTAAAAATTAAGTATATCCATGGAGTAAAAATCCATACAAAATATCATCCCCACTGAAGAGTGGGAGAGCTGACCTAAGGAATAACCCTATGTGCTTGCCTAGAAAAGAGTGTAAGAATAAAGCACCTGCTGCCAAATACTGGTTAGCTGTGGGAGACAAGCAGGACTTGAAACAATGGTCTTGTCACATACCAGGATCCCAGAGCTTTACACTTCAAGAGAGAATATCAGATTAGCTCAGTATGGCCATTCCTGTGAATAACAGTCTTTGGGTTGACACACACAAAAAAAAAAAAAAAAAAGGCAGGAAGAAACTAAGACTATTGCTCCAGCACATCACTTCTCCAAAAGAGAGGTGAAATAGTAGTTTGAGCTTGTGATACTATCCATAAAATAATTAGCTCTCTAATGCTGCCTAAAACAATAATTTCCTTCCCCACCTTTCACAGCCTTTTTTTAAAAGCATCCAAAGAAATCAAGGTGGACTAAAGATCTTTTCCATCATTATTGTAATTAAAGCAGGACTGACCACTTTATTCAAATGACAAAAGGCTTCCAATGACTTACAAACGACTACTAATACAAAGCTGGAGAAAGCAACATGCAATTTCAGGAAAAAAAAGATACAGTATTTAAGTAGTTCAAACATGTATTAAGATATTGAGCCAAAAAAACCCCAACCAACCAAGACAACCCCACAACCCTTTTTTGTCATCTCAAACTAAAAATACTTCAAGTCACTGTCAGTCACACAGCTCTCTATTCCAGAAAACAATAATGAAGAGCATACCACTAAACACAGTTCAGTACTAGAGCAAATATCATATGTATAGGCAGAGAAGAGCAGTACACATAATGTATCTCACAATCTGTTAATCCAGAATGCACATCAACACAAATTTCTGGAAACATGGGCTTTTGAAAGCTGTTCAAGAAAACCCTGCCACCTTCCTCTAACCTAGTAACATAAGCAGGAATCCCAGCAAATCATAAACTAGCGTGGCTGGATACAAGCTAACATAACTGTATTCTAGAACACTTAATCTTTTCAGTAATTATCACCACCATGAATAGTACAAAAAGAAGCAACTGAATAAACCACAAAAAGTACTGGTTATTTGTACATGGAGTTCCAATGACCTTCCCTTCCTAAAGGACATCCAGCGTTTTTTTACACAAGATGGAAATTTCTTTTCTTTATGTTAGTTCCTTGTGCATACTATTATTTTCTTCAGGCTTACACCATAATTATGGTGAAGTTTCCTTCTCAAAAACAGGTTATAGCAAGACTGTAAGCCCCCTTGAAATTATGCAGATTCATTTATTTGGTGAAGATACAGCTTCAAAAAGCTTTCTATTTTCCCAAAACATCACATCCCTCATATCTGCAGTCTTATTTTTAAAAGAAAGAGTATGGTCCATACTGAAAGAAAAGGAAATTTAGGAAGCAAAACATTAAGCAATCTCATCGTAGAGCAAATTATCAACTACACACAGTTTTTACTATCAAGAGTTTTTATGTACTTGGGTGGGGGGAAACAGCTACCCAAAGCCTTGTTAAACCTTGAAAGTGATAGTGTATTTGAAGACAAATCTTGCCGAGCACACTCCTCTGTTACAATTCTGTTTGACCGGTATATGTCACACAAAGCCAATATTCTATGATCAGAACTGAACATTCCTGTTGACAGACTCAGCAATACCAGTAAAGTACGGCTTCATACATAAATAATCAAGTAATGCTTCCATGCACTATGAAGAAAACAAAACAAAATAAACAAAAAAAAACATAAATAAAATGAGAACTTTGTATTTTTCCTTCAAAAAATAAAATCAAGGTGTCTGGTATCTAACATGACTATGGGTCACTGAAAATTTTTTTTTGAGGAAATATCAACATTCCTCAGCGTTAGACTTCGAACACATACCTATTAACTTTCAGCCACAATAAGAAACAAGAAATACTTCGCAGGTATCTGACAGAACTTCATTCTCTGTAAGGCAGAGATTTAGGCACCTCACAAATAAAGAGCCATCCTGCAATTCCACCCCACACACATTAGAGAAAAACAAACGTGTCTCCTCTCACCCTGACACTGCATCTGCAGAGAAGAGACTGCTCTGAGTCTTGCAGACTTTCTCTCACAGCGAAAAACATTCAACGGTGAAACCAGACAGAGGCAGTCTGGATTAAACAGATGGCACTCTATTTAGAACACTTTCACTGTTAATAACATGATAATGGCATTCCTTCTGGAACTCTTCTCATGCCTCCCAGTATCCCTATAAAAAAAAAAACCTGAAACCCAGAATCAGCTTTACATCAGGATATTTTTAAAAAAAAAAAGCACTAAAATTCTGCCAGCATCATGCTATAAACCAGTGTTTGTTCTCACTCTTGTAAGAGCATCAGAAATTAATATAACAGAGTTTGTACTCTGCTGTAAAGAAACAGCACTATTGTATCATCTACAACTCAGGAATGATTTAAGCCCTTATAAGTAGTTAACTTCTACCAGCTTCTTTTCGGATGAAGGGGACTACATACTCAACCTTGAGAAACATGAAAAATAATTTAATTATTCAGAGACTAACACAATTAACACTTCACAATTACATAGCCACGGCACGCAAAACGCCCAGCTCCCTAGAGACGGGTACTCGGCAGAACCAAGCAACCCTCTCACTCAAGAAGCAGCTGTCGAGAGAATTCTTAACTTTCACTTACCTCTCAGTGCAGTTCCACGATTTCAGGACACCTGCCCGCTTCTCCTACGGAAACAAACAGCGAGGCTCTTTCAAGACACATCCACCGCAAACCAAGTCTGCTCCTGCCGCCCGCCGAGCGCGCGAGCACCTCCGATTTCCCCCCGCGACTTCTTCCCCTGAGGAGGCGAACCCCGAGGGCAGGCAGCGAGGGGGCACTGCCCCGGGCCCCGCCGCCGCTCTCCGCGGTCAGGGCCGGGGGCGCGCGCGGGCCCGGGGCTTACATAACCGCCGGGCGCGGGGATGCTCCCCCGCCGCCCGCCCCTCTGCGGTGCCCGGGGAGCCGCCGCCTGCGGGGAGGGGGAGGGAGGGGGAGAGGGAGAGGGGGGCCGAGCGCGGCGCCGTCGCCACCGCTGTTGGCCGGGCTGCGGGAGGGGAGGGAGGGGAGGGAGGGGAGGGGGGAAGCAACGGCTCGCGCCCCCGCACGCGCAGGCCCTGCGGGCTTCCGTCCCTGCTCGCGCACCCGGCAACGACCGGCGGGCAACGGCCAACCAGCGAAGAGAGAGGAGAGGAGGGGAGGGGAGGAGGGGATCCTCGCTGCCGCCCCGGCCACCACCACCACCCAACGGCTCCGGTACCGACTCCTATTGCCGCCACCCCCTCACCCTCTTCTCCTCCGCTGCCACCTCCAGCCACTGCCAACCCGGCAGCTCAACAACGCACCCACCCATTGGGCCGCTCCCGCCCCCAACAAGCCCCGCACGGATTGGCCGATTTCTCCTCCGTGTCTCCCTCCTACCCCCCACCCCCAGCTCCTCCGCCAGAGTCGGCGACGCCGCTCCGTGTGCGGGACCTGCCTCGTTAAACGGCGACGGGAGTGCTGCGAGTAGCAGAGGGCTGGGCAGCGGCCTTGCTGCCTTCGCGCCTTCGCCAAGATAGTGGGAGGAACCGGAACGGAAGCTGCCCGGAACCCTCGTGGCTGGCTGCGCTTCCGTAAGCGGCCGGTCCTCCCGCCGACTTCCGCTTCCGGGTGGCGGCCGCGTCCTGAAGGAGGGTCAGAGAGCGGGCAAGTACCGAGGGCCGGGAGGCGCGGGAGCCTTCTGGGGCTCGCCTGCGCCGCTGCCACCCCCGGAGTGCCTGTGGGGAGGCTTGGGAGGGGAGAGGGCGGCGGCGATGTCTGCTGCTCCGGGTTGTGCCCCCGAGCCGGGGCGGCCTCACGCAGCCGCCGTGGCCCTTCTCCAGGCGCCGTTAGCCGGATACCCGCCCCGCCCGGGCTAGCGGGCCTCGGCGCTGGCGCCTTTCGGTCCCGCTTTTGCTGGTTTTGCTGGCGGAGAGCGCACGGCTAGTGCTGCAGTGCAGCCCGCTGGCCGCGGCGTGTGGGCGCTGGTGTGCGTTTATATGTGCATAAACCCCTTTCTTGTAGGAAGGTAAATACTGGTCGGAGAGAGGTCTTGGGTTTTTATGGCAAGGACATAGACTGGGGAGGCTTTTCGGGTAATGACAGCATGAGAGCTCTTCCTCAGGTTTCCTTCTGCAACAAAATCCTCTTTGCTTGCTTCCACAGTTTGGGGTCTGCAAGAGTTACAGGCTTCGAAGCCGTGTTCTTGGCACCATTGCATCCCAGTCAATTCTCCTAAAAGTTAAGGATATTAAATCTGTTCTTTGCTTCCAGATATGTGTTAAAATGGGAAATCCTGACGCAAAGAAGTCTCAGGTGCTTTGTGAAAATAGAGACTTAAAAGCCATTGTTATTTTCTTCCAGTCCTTCAGGATCCCATTGAAAACATTCACCTTGCCATCTGCCTTGATCACTGTTTTTTAATGAGAACCTTAATATTTTCATAGTTCTCTCAAGGTCTGTCTACATAAAGCATGTATTTCCCAGCCTCATGAAATGACTAGTAAGGTGCATCTCCTTGTGCATTCATCTATCCTGTACCCATTTATTGCCACAGTTACGTTTGACTGAATTGGAGGCAACTTAAAAGGAGCTGAGGAGCCAAGTCTTTGCTTTTTTTAATGTTTTTCTTCAGAGTTTGGTGATTGTAGCTCTGCCATACCTAAATTAGAAATTTCCAAACTAAACTCTGAGCTTTTTGATGTACTCTGGAAAGCCTGCAAGTTGCTGGGGCCTGGTATTGCTAAAGAGCATTTATAGACATTGGAAACAATGTTTTTTCTGACACTGTTTTCTGGCACAGAAGATTTACATAGCTGCTCCATGAATGTAATGGTGGTGGTGACTTACAACACAGCAACGCTTAAGTCTGCACAGTTTGCCTTACTGTGCTAAATCACCAACTTCAGAAATGCAGCATAAAGTCTCTTAGCTCTTTGTTCTACAGTGTACTGTGTACAATGCAGAAGATGCTTCACGTGCAATGTTATGTGCTTTGGAATACTTCTTGTAATCCCCCTGTTTTTCCTGTACAGGGTACTGTTCTTTGCAAGTGTGTGAAAATAAGCTGATGCTTTCTGTGAAATTAAAAAACTACTCTCTTTTCTTGTAGGTATGGGGCATGGAAATGAACACAGCCATGGCCATGGCAAAATGGAACTCCCCGACTACAGGCAATGGAAGATAGAGGGTACTCCACTAGAGAAGGTCCAGGAAAGGCTAGCTAAACGGGGTCTTAGAGATCCGTGGGCTCGGTAAGTGCAGAAGCCTCAAAAATAATCTTGATATGCCATCTTGTAGCCTCAACTGGACCTTGTCATTGCAGATTATTCTTTCTTTAGTAAAAATAGTGAAAAATGCATCTAGATTATGTTAGTCAGAATTTCAGTTAAGTCTTTACTTTTTTGTGTGGAGGTCACACTTTGCATCAGCTTGACCAGTCTCCGCATTTTGCAAGGCACCCTTGCACTTTGTGATGTTTCATGATGATACAGATCAGGCACAATGACCAATACCTCATCCACCAAAACACTTAAGTAATATTAGGTCTTCCACATATGAGTAAGCCTGTCCCTTCTCAGCAAAAAGATTGTGTGCTCAGATCTTGCTGAAATTGATGGAACTTACATTGACATTCTGAGTAGAAATAGTGTTCCTCATATACAACAGGAGGCCTTTATTTGAAAAGAAGAAATATACTAGCAGAAAATGTGGAATTTGAGTCAAATGTGCATTTCATTTTGCTAAGCAGTGAATGACATAATGGAAGATCAGATTTTTACCTCTGTTGTCCCAGTCTACAATGAATACCTCCTCTTTTTTAGCTAGAGCAATTCTGGATCATTTAGGCAGCTGCTAAAACAGGGCTTAACATATTTCTGCCATATCATTAATTATGTAGTACTTTGCTCAAGTACTCTTTAATCTTGGGGAATAAAAATGCTAAATGTCTTGTGCTGTGTAGTCCAGTTCTTCTGTAAGGCAAAAGTTGCATTAGCAAACTATTCCAGGAGCCTTCATAGAAAAGGCTTTACTTCAGACCACTACAAGAAAAATGTAAGAGTAAACAGGTAATCTGTTAAAAAGTTGTTACATGCTATAAATTCTGGAGGGGTTTGGGATTGACAGCACTTTTTTTCCTTCCTTTGAAACAGTTTAAGGCTGTAAGCATGGAGTAAAACATAGTTTTGATGATGATAAGAATCATTTAAGATATGAGTCCTTAGGATTATCAGTTACCAATTAACTTTCCAGGCCTGTGTCACATTTATGTTGCCTCTATTTCTGAGGAGTGCAAGCAGTGTTAATTTTTTTCCTTTGCTTCAGACAAAACTGTTTTCAGCAAGCAATAGGCTTATTCCCATTTAAAAAGTGGACACAGTTTAATATCATACGTTTAGTGTAAATTAATGTAACTTTTAGTGCATATACTTCAAAGTTGAGAAAGTGCTACAAAACAGCAAACTGGAAAAGAGCTTGTGTAATATTTGTTGCTCCTAGATAAATAATTAATGTTTCTCTGGTAAAAGAAGGGGATGGAGCCAATTATGTGAGGAGTTGAAATAAGGAGCAAAGTCAAACTCTTAAGGCATGAGATGATTCCTTCTGAACTTTTCAATTTTATGTAAAGTAATATTTCAGTTCCATAGGACAAGTACAAGTATTGTGCCAATCTTCCTTAACAAAGGAGAAATTAAAGTATCAAGTTACTTGCCTCAGTAATCTGGAAGAAGATTGCATTATTAATATCTTGCACTAGAATTCTTGAAAAATTAACCCTCTCTAGGGCTCCCCTCTTTGCTATATTAAGTTCCTTTTAACAGGAGATCAGCTTTCCACCTTTGTAGCAAATGCATATTAATGTACGCATTTAATACCGAGTAAGCCGTGTTAAAGTATCAATTAGTACTCCATACTAGCATCTAGAAGATACTCTTCCATACCAATGTGCTTTCATCTCAAGTCACAGAAACCATCTGCACAAGGGGCATTATCTATGAACATATGTACTTGACCCTCTTGTTTAAAAAAATTGTATCTTCTCCTGAAATGATGGTTCTAATTTTATTGCTTCTTTCTGTGCATGTTTTTTTCCTTTTCTTAAGGACTTTGAGTCCTTAGAAGAGAAACTGTGTCCATCTCTATAGATTACACTGGTTGTGCTAGACAGAAATCCTTGTAGTCAATTATAGCAGTGACTAATGTTTCAGTAACAATGTAGGTTAAAAACAGCAAAGCAAAACTGTGAGGTTTGTGAATATTCTGTTGCTTTTTAGCAAAACACAATCTTTTCAGCTTTTTTTTTTTATCAGTTTTAGTAGGCTTTTCTGACCCTAATACAGTTAAGTGTCGTGTTGTCAAACAGGAAGTGCCTCCACACTAGCATGAGTTTTCTATGGCTGGAAAAACTTTCTCTTCTAAGATTTAACTATGCTAGATACTTTCTAGCACAGTGACTAGGCTTTGTAGTTACTCCATCCTGTGCAAGTGCTGGGAGCTTCTGATTTTGTTTCAAACAGAATAAAAACAGAAGACACCAATTACATCAATTTGAGGGGGTGATTCTGTTACTAGAATTATGTTGTTTGCTGGTGTTACTTGTATCTCAAATTACATGCATAAAGTTTAGAGTTAATATCATGAACTTTACTTGTGGCAACTCCTGTTACTTAAATGATAGAAATATTACAGTCTCAATATAGATCTAGTTGAAATACCTTCATCTTTTTTTCCCTAAGAAAGATATTCCTATTAATGTTTATCACAGTGCCACCACTGATCCTGTTTTATTCTTCTGGTTTCATTTTTCTTCTAGCAATGAAGCCTGGAGATATATGGGTGGCTTTGCAAAACCTGTCACCTTAACAGAAGTCTTTACTAGGGGACTCAAGTGGGGATTTGCAGCTTTCGTCATAGCTCTTGGCATTGAATATACACTGTTTCCTCCAAAGAAGAATGGTGGCCATCACTGAAGATCAAATATGACAATTTAATACTTCCTAATTACTAAGCTGAAACATACATAAGCCTGCTGCTCACTCTGTACTTACAATATGTGCATTAAAGTCTATCACAGGCAAAACCGTATTTCTTTGATTTTTTTTTTTTAATACTGTTGTGGAAGGATCAAAAAACATAGCCAGAGCAATTTATCTGACTTCAATCTGGGAAAAAAAACCAAGACACACATATGCTTTTGGGTTTGCTGTACCATCCTTTAAAGAACAGAGGAAATTACCAGCCCAGCTCTTTCAAGCCCTGCCAACATTCTATTAAATTAAATTGAGAAAGCGTGTTGCTTTTAAGAAAAAAATTGTACTGTATTAATTACAGGCTTAATAATGATTATTTGCTAGTAAGTGGTAATGAATGACTTGTAATTTCTTAAAAGTATAATTTGTTACTCACTCTTATGTGTCTAAATAAAAAGAACTATTACCATAAAGCTTTAAAAAGTACCCAAAACTGCCTCAAAGTATATGAAAATACCAAAGCTTAATACTTAATCCTATTGAAGAGTTAATTAATTTGGCAGACACTATGCACCAAAACAATCTGCTGTGTAATATCCAGAAATTAATAATTACATTGGTGCCACATTTACTAAGCAAAGTAGAATGTTTCACTCAGCGATAGCTGTACCTTATCCTAATGACTTCCAATATACTGCAGTGTAATGTGAAAAAAAAGAGAAAAAACAATTGCTTTTTTTCTTTGTCCTGGTGTATTAAGTTGTAAATGTAGTAGAGATTTATTTATCTATTTTTAAACCTAGTCTCTTTTAATAATTTATTTCAAATTTCCTATTTTTACTTCAAATTATCTAACAGCTTCTGGAGTGCTTTAAGAATGCCTGAAGTGAGGACTATAGTAGAAAAGGGCCTATTGGCAGTATATGTCCTCCTCAGCACTAGGAATTAGAATTGGCTGAATATCCTATTGTAAATTTTGTTATGCCGTTAGTAACATAAGCTAAGGAGGGTATACGATCTCATTTTTCAATCCAAACAGGAGGAAAAGCAAAATTAGACAAACAAGTGAGAAACTGTAAATGCCACTAGACAATTACATAGTGGACAGTTTAAGTAATCATGTTACAAATTGCAGGTTTACAAAAAACTTGAAGGTCTTACCTAAACACAGGAAAATATATTTTTTTTTTTAATATATATATATTCACACACAACCTTTCTGAGAGATTATAACAGAGCTTTATTTTTAGAGCCAATAAACATCTATTATTGTGGGAGTGCAGCTGTACTGTTCAGCGGAGTTTGTCATCTTTGTACGACATTGCTCAAGGCACTGTTCATAGGGCAAACATTTGTTTGTTTTACTAAACTTTTCTTGCCCAATTCTTTCTCAAGCATCCCTATCCAGTTGCATCATTCCCTGAAAAACAAATCAAGAACGTACTGTGTAAGGTCTGTTGCACAAAATATTTCTATGTTGTCCCTGAGGCAGTCCCACCCAGAATACACATTTTCAAAGGCTGGTACTCACTGCTTGTCTTCTATCTGGGTCCAATACTAAACTTCTTAACATAACTGAATTTTAGATGTTTGTTCAGAAAAACAATTAACAGAGCTAGCATTACATGCAGTATTGGTGAATCTTGCACTTAAGATACGTGCTGTTCTCACTTCAGCTGCTCTTTGTAATTTTAATTTGGTGTGCAGTACTTGTGTACTGATTGGCTGCCTCCCCCCCACCCCAACTCTGCTGCAGCTGCTCCAGAAGCGTAAGCCTTAAAAAAAAAAAAAACTTTAAGCAGTAGTTGCTGTCCCATTTAGTTTCCTGTTGGGAAAGTTTGTTTTCATGTTATTCTCTACATATGCTTTTCATTGGGTTTTTTTGTTTGTTCTACATCAAATGCTTCAGAGTCTGATGTAAAGTTGCTACAAGTTCCTGTAGAATTAGTCTTCTTAAATGTTACAAGCCTGCCACTTCACTGATATAGCAGCCAGTTCTGTTAAATATCAAGAGCCTTATTTACACTAGCTGAAGAGATATTAATACATTATTTTATTTTCAAGGACTAGCAGATGAACTCAGATTTAAAAGTTACTGTAATCATATCTTCAGCATACATAACCTTGGTATGTTGCTTAGTTTATTTAGACCAAAAGATATAAAATACATACAAATGTAGTTTGGCTGCTATATAAACTAATGCATTCCTCAGGAATTTTTTAAAACAGATTATTTTGTTCAAGACTTTATTGTATATGAAGAAAGTTAAGACAATCAAAATCTTATGTCTTCTAATTTCAGCCAGTTTCCAGAAAACTTACATGCAAGCAAATAATCTCAATTTAATTTCCACAGATGGTCTACTTTAAAGATTTAAAAATTAAATTCATGCATAAGTGCTGTCTTGTATAGGGAAGCTCATAAGCATCAGCCTTACCAATGTTCTACATAAGCAAATATATTGGGCACATTCACTGTTAGACTAGACTAGTTTAGGTAAAATTCATGAATTAAGGTGGTATCATTCAATGGTTTAATAGCCAGATGGCAGCCACTGCCCTAAACAACTGCCTTAATTTATGATGAACATATTTTGCCAATATTGTGGAATATAAAAATGTCTCATCATTATTATACATACAATACTCAAAGATTTTTATTTCACAGGTATTATAATACTAATCCTGCCTGGGTATGGAGTATTTCCTGTGTATTAAGATAATAGTACCAAATCTATCTTCACTGTAACCTTGGCAATGGCTGTCCTTATATTAAAACAGCCTTTCTACCAGCATAGATATTTTACAGTGCAAAGAACAGGGTCACAAACAGCAGGGGCACCTGCAGTGAGGAACATACATGATTGTAATACTGCAGTCAGAAAGCTCTTTCTGTAACTTAAGTTCTGAAAAAATAGAACCAATGATGCTCCATTTTCTGAAATGCAAGTGGAAATCCCATCTCCATCAGTATTCAAAGAGCTATTTCTGCTCACCTGGAAAGATACTTGTGATTTATCTATTGGTTTTGCTAATGCTACCTATAATACTTTCATCATTAACATACACATTTGGAAGATTATGCTACAGAGAAGTTAAAGCATCCAAATTATTCCAATACAATAGTAACTACATTGTAGTATAAACAGGATGTCTCTGAAAGTCCTATTTCAGAGCACAATAGAATAAGTGTTCCCATGATGCGAGGCAGTTGTAGTTTAAATAGCAGACTGTAACTGTGTGTTTGTGTTGTTAACCTGCCTTGAAATCCCTCCTAAACTACAAATCTTTGTTGAGCTCTCAAACTATGAGCTTCTATCCTGCAATTAGATCTTTGCCGGATCAGCATTTATTAAAATTTTTTACATCAAGGCAAGCGCATTTTCTACAGGCAGCTAATTGAAGTTAGGAGTGTTTGCTTCAAGGGGGTTTACAAGGAAGGTACTCAGGACCCATGCTTCTCTTCCAATTAAGTTTACTGATTTCATCATGGGTGTCAAAACATTCAGGGATTCATCCAAACTGTTTTACATGTATGACGGGGAACTGATTTTACAGGTGCTCTGTATGTTCCCTATCCTCTGTTATAGGCCAAATAGAAATCTGAAAGTCAGATAATCCCTTCACCATTGTTCCAATAGAGAAGAAAACCTCTTGAAAATAGTCTCTTCCCTTAGTGACTTAGCCTTTTTTTAAATAAGAATAATAAAAGCAACACCAACACATAACAAATGGAACTAGTAACACCATTTATATATACAGATAGAATGCACTCAATCTGATCATACCAAGTCTGATTTTTAAATATATAGCATAAAAGCCAAGTTCCTAGTATTTTCAGAAGCATAACTTCTTAGTTTTTTGTTTTACATAACTAGGAGAATCTACAAAATTAAAATAGATCAAACCTGTTATGAAAGCATATAGAGAGAAATACGTCCAAGCCAGAGATTTATAGCCAAAACCCTGTAAATTGAAACACTAGGCCCATGTCTTCCCAATCACATCTAATCTTACTGGTATGGTCTATGTTCTACATTTATACTGATTTACAGTTCCAGTTTACAAGAGATTTAACAATGAGAACAATGTAGTATTTCAACTTAGAAACAGGGGGGCAGAATGAAAAAAACTTGCATATAACTCATAAATGCTGCCTAAAAATATGTGAAAACTGTTTAATAAGCATATAAAAATTAGGTAAATTAAGGAAAAAGTGGAGTAAGTAAACAAAAGAATATATTGGCCACTTAAGCAATGACTGAGTTAAAATGGTCATTCAACCATTTTTGAAAAAATATAATTCTTCTTTCATAAGCCTGCGGCCATACCATCTCCTTAAACCTCCTCTATTAGCCTGTACAAGTCTTTACATGTTTCTATGGAATAGATCAAAAGAAAAACTGTGCATTTCGATTCACAGCAGGTAGCTGGTTTCCTTCTGAATCAGCACCAATCCAATGCTACATCTTAGTAGCAGGGATACCATGATACACTTGAATGACTGATATTAAAGTGAGCGCCTGAGTGTACAATTTCAGTAAGAATCCAGGTATTTTTTCAGAACACAGAGCAAGTCACTTGGTACCTGACCAAAATCTGGTGTGGGTGATTCTTTCTGTTTCCATTTTCCCTGCAGTTCCAAGAAGAGCATGACTCTCTGCACAACAGCATGCTATCCCAGGGTACTGTGCTTCCATTGCTGTATTTTTAGCAGCACAAAAACCAACTGTTTTGTAAATGCTTTGAAATCCATTGAGCTGGGAGTTGTATATGATGTGTCTAATTTCACCACATATGGAGGTGTTTTGTCTATTTCAGCAGATAAAATAGCACAGGATTTTAGTCCTTCAAGAGAGCAGCTCCAGCTATAATACTAGCACCTCAGAGTAAGTCACTTCATGGAAGTTGGTTTATACCAAGGGAATTACAACACCCAGTTTACACGGACGAGGCATTACTTAAAATTTACTGAAGATTATACAACAATGGGAAGCATATAACTTTCACACGCCTGTACAATATTATCCTACGAACGAACTCAGAGCGACAGAGCAAGATATGAACCAAGTAAGGGCTTACTTCTGCATAAACTCCCGCCAGAACACCCACTCATCCCAAGTCTGTAACTGCTCACTGAAAAACGGTCTGTTACTACTGAATGGCTACCGGGGCCAATACAAAGCTGTTTCGTCTGTCCTCATACCAGCAGCAGTATAAAAAGTATAGTCCCATAAACACCTATACATATACTGAACTCAAGACCATCTTACTGACAACGTCTTCCCCTCACAACGCTACCAGCGCCCCAGCTAGTCAGAAGCCATTTTGTGCGTAACCCCCACCCACAGGCGCCGGCAGACGGCTGCGCCCGGGACGAGACCTCCCTTCCGCCACAGCCCCGCCGCCATCTTGGAGTAGCTGGGCCGGCTTGTTTGCGCAGCTCTGAGTCTAATCTCCGGAGGTAAACTCTAAAGCAAAAAAACATAATCCTTCCCTCGCCTACGCCCTAAAACACCCAACGGCCGAACTCACAATAAAATCGTAAGGGTTAGCGAACGTGGCTCGGCAGATGTATAATGAGGGTAAGGCGGCTAAAGCCAGTTCCCTCGTCTCTCAGCGAGGGGACATCTCTGTCGTGAACAGCGTTGCTATCTGCACGCGGAGGCGCGGCTCAGGTGTCTCCAGTAGCCATAAGAGGTACGAGCGAAAAGCACTCTGCGTGTCTTACTCGTGAAAGAGAAAGAGAAGTGATACTTGAAACCGCGCCCGCTATTGGGGAGCCTGTTAGACTGGTACCGCCTCCTCCTCCTCCCTGCTCCTAATGCCGGACCTGGCCTCGCTGGTGTAGATGAGACCTCCCCGGCGCGTTTGGGTGCGTTATACCTTTCCCTCTTCCTTTTCCTCACATCTCTTATCCCACCCTGCGCCTGCAGTATAGACGCCCCAATACCCCGTGCTCCGGGATCGGGTCCTCCTCCCTGTCTAGGCCCGGTCCTCACCGTGGGGCGGGCTGAGCCGGGTGCGGAGAGCCGAAGGGTCCGGCGCAAGTGGGGCCTTAACCCGAGTATGCTCGTGAGGAGAAACGAAACCCGACGCAGCCCATCCGCCTGAAACTTTTTAAACTTGAAGACCGGAGTTTCCTCTTGCTTCATTTGCCAAATGTGATTTAAAATGATGTAGTTAGAAAGTTGCGTGGAAATCTGCATAAACTCCCTGTGGTAAAACCAGTTTTAGTTTTGTTCTTTTGATGAGGAGGATTGGGATGTTAAACTAGTGTATCTCTAAATGGAAATCAGCGTGGTTACCGCTAGTTTACGCTGAGAGCAAACTATTTAAGCCTAGTACAATAATGAGAAATGTGAAAGTTACAGCGGGATTTCCCTGTTTTTCCTAAGTATCTCATACCAAATCCTCTTTCTGTTATAGGGAAATGTGAAAGTTGTGGAGCACGCTCCAAACAATTCAACACTTTGAAAAATGCCAGATGATGCAGATTCAAAATGCAGTTACCTTTGTGTGGTTTCATCACCTCTACCTCTTAAACAATGAGGAGTGGAGGAAGCACAAAATGCAGCAAGTGCCTTCTATAGCAAACTAACCTCCTATTCTCTAGCGTAGGGGCTTCCACATGAGCTCATCTTGTGAAACAAAGATCCATTTTCCAAATCGGAGCTACACCCACTGATTGTATATCCTGTTTTTGCTGCTGCAGACATGGTTGTAAATCATTGAAGAAAAATGCTGTCAGAAATGACAGACTCTAATTGTAGACCATGTCTAGAGTGTGAAATGTTTCCCTGCTTCTCTCGAAAGACCTTTCCTCTTAATATGAGGCCTGATATGTTGAATTGTTATTAATATGGGACACTTCTCTTTGCCTTGATAATCACATTGGTATTTGTATATTGTGCAGCATTTGTGTTGCAGTCATGGGAACAAGGGTTTCATGTATGGTGTTAAACAGCAAAGAGTAAAATTGCTTGAGCCTTGTACATGCGTACCAGCCTCCACTTGTTAATGCCAGCAGGGAGTTGCTGGAGCCTCGTGCATCTGTGTGTGTGAAGTTTTAGTATGTTGTTGTTTCCTGCTCCTTGGGGGAAAAAGAAAAGAAAACTTACCCCTGATTTTGGTTGTATCCTGTATGGACTGGGGGCAGTGTGAAATAGTTCAAAAATAGGAGTATAATTAACTTTAGATATGTTTTTCTGCCTGTTTTAGTGTGGAATGGAAATGATTTGTGGTCTAGAAGAGTAAACATGCTTGCTAATATTCTCAGGTGTTTACCTTAAAAATTTTCTTCTTTTGAACCTTGTTTACAGTGTAATACCCAGGGTCAAAATTCAGTGCAGACTTGGACAAATGTGCCTGTGACAAAGGTGGTTTCCTGTGCAGTATGTGAGAAATTATTTAGCTTTAAAATCTTACACTTTGCTCAGAAAAGTCTGAAAGTTAACTAAACACATAAACTTGCATTTAAGTGCACTTTGGTGCTATCTCCTTGAGATGCGTTTTCTCTCAAACCTCTTTTGGGGACAAGAGGACAGATGAGTCACCCTAAAATCAGTGATTTTCTTACCAGAGAGCCTAAGACTTTTTCCCAGAAGAGCCCTTCCTCTGTGAAAATTTGGGGTGATAGTGAACTAAAATAGCCAGACTTACAGATAACTCTTCCGTCACCGGTCATTTTCCCTCAGTGTACCAGGGCTTTTCCTGATTCTTTGAATACAGGAAGAAATTTCGTTGTTGTTGTTCCACGTGTAGGCCTGCCCCTTTAACTCGCTCTGCCCTTAATGTCACTGACATGATCTTGTAGTATCCTTTTATCTGTCAGTGGTGGTGGTTGTGTTAGACTTCAGCTCTTTGGAATTATTCTGGATTTCTTTCTAAAATTGGGAATGTAAATGAGAATGTGTAGTACTTAAGGTTTCTTTTTTTAAACATCTTCCTGCTCCATAAGCTTTGCATTGAAATCTTTACTCAATACATGAAACATTGACCTGAAGAGAAAAATCTTGAGTGTGTTCTTGCAGCAATATTGGCAAATTACACACGTACATGAACACACAAACTAGTGGGGCAGCTTTATCTCTGATGAGTATGAAATTTTTCTCTGTTCTTGAGAAGATAAGCTGTTTTTCCTCTCCTCTTTGTAAAGAATTTACATTCAATAACTCTTCTCGTCGCAGGGCCCAGGTAATCTAAATTGAAAGCCAGGCTTCTGGGTTTTACATTGTCATTGTTTTTCTCTTTTTCTTTAATTGTTGCAGCTATGATAACTGTATCTGTGACGTTTGCAAAAGTGGTGGTATTGGATGGAAGGGTGAAGCATGATGCCCTTCATGGTGAAGTGGATCTGGCTCAGATGTATGCAGATGGAATGTATCAGGCTTGCCCCCATAGTGTGACATTCCTGCTATCAAAATACGGTGACCTGGGTTTTGGATGCAAAATTATAAACTGTTTTAGTTTATACTAAACACTTAGGACATGTTGCTGTTACTCATTCCCCACTTAGAACCCTAGGGGAATGAATGTTATTGGCAAATCACTATATGTGCACAGCTGTTTTTCCTTTTATTTGGAGCATCATTCCTGGTTCACTGGACCAGCAGAATTGTGCAGAAGAATGCATGATCCTAGGTCATTTTTCCTTGGTTTCCCCCCCACTAAAATTAGGAAGTAGCCCCCAGCAGTAATTTGTGATGTTGATATTTGTCCAACAGAAAATGAGCTAATGTAATCAACTTTGTCTGTGGACCATCATTGGAGAATACTGAATGGAAACCAGTGTGTGCTGGATCTGGATCAGTGGATTTGGCAGTGGTCAAATGCCGGTCTTCCAATGTTCTTGTGGACGGACTTGTATACAGGTGAGAGAGTTTCAGCACTGGAAGTATTGATCAGCATTTTTTTATAATGAGCATGCGATTTATGTTATATAAAGGAAGTTCACAAAAATAAATAATTCATATGTATTTTTTAAAGGCAGATTATTTTTAAGATAACATATAAATAGTAATTTTGTGTGTCTGAAATTTCAACTCTGTAGGAAAATCCTCCCTACCACCACCACCCGTTTTTAACTAGTTTTAAAAGATTAGATAAAAATCACCTAGAGTCACCTAGAGTAGATTTAAAAAAAAAAGTTTATCTGAGATTTCTGAAAATGGCCAAAAGTTGTTAAATTCCCATCTCCCTTCAGAGTGAGTCATAAATATGACTTCCTCAAGCTCTTTTGAAAGTCCCAGCTGTATGTACCTGGGAGATGCTTTCATATGAGAGTGTTTTGTGCCTCCCCCCTTCTTGACTGCATTATGTCATGAAAACAATCTTTGTCTTTCTGTAGAATTCTAACAAATGTTTGATGCTAGATTGAAAATAAGAAGTTAGCAATAAATATGCTTTTCCTCTGATAGAAAACTGTACAAAACACGTTCCAGTGTATGAGGGGTTCCTCTGCTTATCAGAGGCCTGAATATTTTCCACCTTGCCCTTCCACTCCAGCTGTACAAGTGATAGCATTGCAGGTCCATATTTGAAATAGAACAGGTTCAAAAGCACAAATATTTTGTCTACCCAGTTTGGTTTGTTGGAAACAAAACTTTTCAGCTTGCTATATTAAAAATACTGTGGTCCTGGCTATTTGAAAGGGGCAGCTTCTACTGATGTTTGATTTCTGTTTGTGAGGTTTTTTGCTGCTTGCCCTGTTTGCATAAGGGTTAAATGTTGTTGTACTACTTAGAGCAAACAGTGCATTTAATTCTCCCAGGTTCCTAAATGGTATGATGTAGTGAGGGAAAACACTATGTTTGTGCCTGCCCCTTTTGAGTTCTGAAGAACAGAACTGTATCAGAGAGGACAGTTGTGTGCTGTAGCAGGAGTACTATAATTGTGTGTTTTCTCTAGGTATTTAGCACAGTCTGTGTAGAACACACAGGAGGCTGCAATGGGCTAAGCAGGGTATCTACGGCCTTGTTACGCTCAGCTGCAGTTGAATGCTCTGTGCTTCTGAAAATGAGCCAAAGTGGCCTCAGTGCCATTTTGAGGACTCTGTTATATATACATTAGATCTCATTTACACTGTGGTGTGGAAGTGCAGGAGTACTTAAACTTAGCAATGGTTGGGTCTTCTAATGTGGTGGGTTTATGATATTTTACAGCTTGCCTGTGCTGCCCTTCCTTACGTCCCCCTTCCATTTTGCTTCTGAAGGTGTGACCTTGAGGTCATAGCATGTCTTCTGAATCACTAGGGGATTATAACACAAGTAGCTGCTATCAGCAAGATTAACAGTGTTGGTTTTTTTTTTGTTGGTTTGTGTTTTTTTTTTTAATACTGATGGCTTGCTATTGTGACTGTCAGCAACAGCTTTGGAGGAAAAAGCCACTGCAGTTTTTGACTCTGTAGAAAATATGGCTCACTGGGATAGATGTAGATAAAGGAGACTTTGCCCTAGGAATTTAAATTTGATGCACTCTTTTAGTGGGCAGTGGAACCCAATCCATGGGTTTAATCAAATCCAACTCTTATTCCCTTTCTGAGGAAAGTCAGGTGCATGTATAGAGTTATTTTTCATTTAAACAGCATTGGAATGGAAAAAAAAAAGAACCTTGTAGATGACTTTATCTCATCTCCTTAATGCATGGACACAATATGTGACAGTTCCAGAATGTGTAACAAAAGGCTGAAAATGCTTTAAAAAATGTTATCCAGGTGCTAGAATCTTTCAGTGTATTAGACTTTGAAGTCGAATTGGTTTTTGCTTTTCAGAATGGCTTAAACAAAACTCCGCATTATAGTGACTGAACTCCTTGTAAGGGCTAAGATTTGTCTTCAGGTTGCTCATTTCACATTTCTCCGTGTAGGTAATGGGGGTCAGAGAAGGTTAGATAGAATTTTCATAGTTGGTGGCAACAGAAACTGAACGTAGCACCCTACTTATTTTGTTAATCACATGGGTGGGGGTTTTTCTAGGTTTGAATTTTTATTTCAGTTTTCAGTATGGTGAATCATGAGCATCACATGAAGAAAAAGGCAGTCTGTGACTTATCTATACTTTCAGAGTTAACCAATTTGCATACTTCAGGTTAGAATTTTTTCTCTGTGGTTCTTCGATCTTTTTGAGCATGCAGGGTGTGTGGGGGGAATCCTTAAAACCCCAGTAACTCATTCAGATTGGAATCACTTTAAATTATGCTAATAAGTAAAGAAATCCACACATTCCTGAATTTATAGAGAATTAATATTGTAAAATACTACATATTATATTGTGAATATTTCTTTTATTTTGACTTCATTTAAGGCAGAGTGTGTGCCTGATAGCAGTGGTTTTATATGTGGGGGGGGGTTAAATTCTTATGTCTACAATGTGTGGTTACACTACCTTTTAGCTCCCAAAACTCTTCCTGAAAAATGCCTTGAGACTTTTAGGGGAGAAAAGGTGGGGGTGAGCAGAGGAGTGGAGGGTTGCTGGGAAGAGGTCGGAGCTTTAGACTTAAATTGCTGTGGAACTTAACTCTTATTTCCATAAGCATTTGAATATCACTCATCAGCAAGCTGATGACTTTTGTTTCACTTCCTATGGAATTTACAGGCTCGTGTTAAGGTAATTTTACTTTTAAAAGAACTTCAATTTTTTTCTGATTAGTAAGACCTACCAAGTACTTTTTGTTCTGTAATGAACAGCTGGGAGAACCCCTTGAGAACAGGAGGTCTGTGTAAACTACATTGGTGTTTTAGTTGTAAGTGAAATATATCAGATAGAAGAGTTAACTGTGAACTTGTGCAGCAGATCACTGATTCAGTACCTTTTAATTCTCTCCTACAGAACTGCTTATGTAAAAATGCATCTAGTTAACAGTGACCACCCGAGAAGTGCTGTGGTAGACATGGGCTTCATGTCATGTTGGCTTCCTGTTTAAAAAACAGTAGGCTGGCAGTTTTAAAGGGACAGTGACAAAGTGATGACCAGGTGCCAAGTGCCAGCTGTCCTTATTCACCAGATTGAACAAGAATTGGATAAAGAAGAAGAAGAGATGATGGTTTTCCTTTGCCGAGACCTTGCTCCTGACTTGGCCACTGCTGACCTTAGAGAGCTCTTGGTGGCTTTGAATGAGAGGGAGAAACTGTCTTTTCTTGGCTTGTCTGAGCTGTTGTACAGAGTTAAGAGATTTGACTTGCTGAGGAGGATCTTGAAGATTGAGAAAGCAACAGTGGAAGCTAACCTTGCCAGGAGTCTCAAACTCGTCCCTGATTACAGGTAATACATCTATTTTAGATTTCAAGGCTACTCTATTTTGTTCAAAATGTGTGTGAGTTGCTTTTGGTTTTGCAGAGGGGTTAATCAATAAAACCAGTGGTGTTCGTACAGTTCTAGAGTAGCAGATAGAAAAGATGCTTTAGAGGAATGTCAGTAGTTAGAGATATTTTCTTTTCTAGTTTGCTTTGGGCACATAGCCTTGTGGTATAGCTTTTCTCAGGGGGCCTGTCTCTTACTACTTTTTACACTGTAGTTTTAAGAAGCTTAAATTAAGAATCTCCAGTTGTTGTCTTTGAGAAACTTCAGAAAGAAATATATGTACTCATAATGTTAACATTTGACTGAAGTGAAAACCCTGTAACTACTAGGTAAAAAAGTTGAAGATGTGTTCTGTTGTCTCATTCTCTCACTTCATCTCTATTGAAATATTAAGGAGACTTCTGTTTTCCTAGCAGTGGCTATTACACAGTCAGTCTGAGTAACGCAGGTGCTTCTTAGCAAGAGTAGGTATTTTGTAATTGGATCTTGGAGCAGGGTAGGCTTTTTTCCTGTTGTTTAATTGGGAATGGTATATTAAGACTGGAACATGGGAGAAGTTGGGTAGTAGGGCAGGTGTGGGATCTTGCTGAAAGCTAATCATTTAGGAATGTCTCAACTTTATTTCAGGGTACTAATGGTAGAGATTAATGAGAATCTGGAAAAAGAAGAAGTGGGTTCTCTTGTTTTTCTACTCAGAGATTACGCACCTCGTATGAAAATGGTGAAAGATAAGGTATGTCTTTCTGCTAGTCTTCTCTGGAGCAATGAGAGATTGAAGTAAAAAGGGAAGTAGCTAGACAGTAAAGGAGGGGAGAAAGTACTGCAAGGGGTAGTGAGGCAGGAGTAGACAGAAGTCAGAAAGTGGAGAAGGAATAGTGGCTTCTATTTAATTTTTTTTTTTTTTTAATTCAAGAAAAGAGGCATGAGAAACAGTAAGACAGGACAGTGAAGACTTGCTGTAGTGAATGGTGTTAGCATGTCCCTCACAGGCAGAAGGCATTAAAAGAAAAAAAAAAATCTATCTTCAGTATTACTGATCTGAGAGTTCATATATGAAGGATCTCAAACCAATACTCATATGAAATGTATCTTGAGTTACAAGGTCACTTTTATGTTTGTGCTTTGCTTTACTTAGGAAAGAACAGTTTTATTTTAATTATGTCTTTCTCTGTACATTTGCATTCTGAATACTTGTTTCAAGTGCTCTGAGAAAGCAGAGATTCAGTAGAGGGAGTCCAGAAAACTTGACCACTGTCCATAGAAGACTGAAGATTTCTATCTTCTTCCTTTGGGTTTTTTTCTTTTTCTCTCTTTAACCAAAGAAGGAAAGAGGCCCTGCAAATTGTCCAAAGCCTTTCTTACCTCCTGCTTTGTGGCATGTGAGGTGACATTCCAACTGGCTGGCTTTTTAGCAGCAAGAAAATGCAAAGCTGTTTCCTCAAAAACTTTGATTTGTTTTTAAGAATATCACTTCCTAGTTTCCATTACTCCTATGATAATACCAAGAATTCTTACATTTTCCAGATAATTTTCTTAGTGTTTCAGAAGGTAATGTCCCTAGTTCTTGAATATACAACCTTTATGACCCCCCTCCATTATTTTCTGGGTTGCTTTGTTACTTATTGATAAAGAACAAATTATTGATATGACAGTATGGTTTTCTGTTGCTACTCTAGAGTTTTCTAGCTCTTGTGATTGACCTGGAGAAACTCAATTTGGTGGCTCCTAATCAACTGGATTTGATAGAAAATTGTTTTCGAAATATTCACAGGATAGACCTGATTAGGAAGATTCAGAAGTACAAACACGAAGGTAAGATGCTATTTTTGCACTGGTTACTCTTGATATTAAGGATCAGGTGTGTTCTTACTGAAGACAAAATTATGAGTTACAAGTCAGAGTATTTGCATGCTTCAGGGATTTAGGCTTTTAAAACAGTTGATATATCATGGTGTATTTCTCTGTGTGTTTCTGTTAAATTTTCAGCTTTAATGTCCTCCGTTCATTCTCAGCCAGTATATGTAAATGCACTTCAGGCATCTCTCCCTAATCTCAGTCTGATTGATCCTCCTTATAATTCAGGGGTAAGTATGCAATAAATCAGACAGATCCTTTATTTCTAAATATTGCCAGACATTGAAAGGGGAGTCATCTTTGCAAAGCCTAAGGAATGAGAGATTGCTACTAACTAAAATATTACTTGGTTTATTTCTCTTATTCCTGTTACTTGCTGGGTTTAGGGTCTGATTTAAATCTTCCGACTGAGAAAGATCCCCTTTAAAGAGCTTCTGTGAATTTTTTCCTATTAGTTGGATATGTAAAATCTGTATCTTGAAACTTTTTTCTACTACTCTGGGGAGTGAAAAGTATTGCTTTGACTGTTGTTTGCAAAATGTATCATTCTTCTTTGTACTTCTGGACTTTGCAGGGAAAGTAACTTTTTAACTTTGGAAGCTGAAGGTTATGGCTTCTTAAGGAGAGCTTTTCAGATCTATTTTTTTTTTTGTGGTTTGTTTTAATCTCATTTTAACAAAGATATCTCGGTATGTGAAAAGTCATCAAATCCTATTGCATGCTGTATTCTTTATATTTGGGTTAGGTCTGATATTGTAACAACATGACCTTAAAGTCATTAGTCATGCTAAATGATTTGATGAGAACACATTCTGTCACGTGTTCAGTAAATATGTACATATAAAGCTTACATACAAGACACCAGTGATGCAATTTGCCTTTACTAACAAAGCCACAACAGCTTTGTTTTCCATACTACTAATAGGAAAGAGTTTGCATTGATTTTCCATATTATGATAATACTGTTACAATTTCCTTTCTAATTCAGTGAAAGTTCCTTCCTGCTGCTCTATAGGAAACAAAATTCACATCATCAGAGTTTTTTTGTCTGTTTTACTGTGTTAGGGAATAAGCTTTTCTTTGCTGTTCATGGTGAGCTGGTAATTTTTTTCTGAGGAGAAATGGTTTTGGATTTTTTGTTTGCTTGTGGTTTTGGTAGGGGTTTTTTTACTTGTTATTTTTTAATTCTACTTAGCTGATAGATGTGAATATAAAATATGTAATCCTTTTATTGAGGAAGAAAAATACTACTGTGTTATATTTTGGAACTCATGGTTATTAATTCTTGAAGGAGATAGGGGAAATACACCTTTTTCTTCATTTTAGATCCAGAATGTGAACAAAGAAAAATCACAAAATGGACAAAGTCTTATTCTAGGTAAGAGCATTTTATCTAGTTTTGATAATCTAAAAGAGCCAAACGATGAATTTCATTGTATCAAAATGACTTCAGTGTCATAGTTGTGTTTATAGCTAATCCAGTTGATAACACCAGAAGCAGAGAGTATTTCGTACCTCTGAAAATTCAGCCTTGCCTTATTGTTTGCTTTTGTATTTGCTTTGCTTGTGCTGCCACATCTCAAAGCTTTATTGAAATTGTCGTGGGCTTCCACTGTCACAACTTTTTAACAGAATAAATAGTTTATTAATGGAAAAGGTTGACTAGCCAGCTCTGGAGGCCTGTGTAGTACAGCAGTGCCCACTGTGTCTTGAGTAGGAAGTTTTTGTGTCAGTTCAGTGGTGAACTCTCCACCAGGCCAGCCAGGAAGTTGTCCAGTGAGTACCAGGTTCTTACCATGTGTGTTGTGTTCTTTCTGGAAACCCAAAATACTTCTCAAATATGGTGATTTTTAAGAGTAGTTGGCTGAATTCTCTCATTGTAGGAGGGATTTTTTGTTTGTTTATTTTAGTCACAAGCAATGTAGAATGCAATCCAAATAATGTTTCTGAGGTGAAAATTTTTGTGTTTTTTTTAACTTCAGTAGCATACATAGAAACTAAGAGCTCCAGGTGAGTGAGAACTTGGCTGAACTAGATAGGTTCCTCTTTAACTGCTTTGGTGTCAAAACAAATGTCACTGGTACCTACATACTGAGATTACTTCTGTATGTTTTAACTGCAGCAGAACCAGTCCACATGTCCATTCAGGAATCTGGACCAGTGTCACATAAGGTATGTGCTTGTGCATATGTATCCATGTAAATATAATAAAAACCTCTGCAGGTATTTACCTTAGTTTTCTTTGGGTTTCATTTTGAGATTTCCTTTAATTGCATGCAAACAGAACAATGTGCACATCCATATATTCCTCAGCCATAAACAGGTTTTATGAATTGCTTTTGCAGAATATATGTTTAATATAAAATATTTGCTACTGCTCTGGAAGCAGCAGCCTGCAAAATGCATGTACATATGATGTGCATGTGTTATATATTTATTAGTGAGGGCTAAGTCAAAACCTGTTGGAAGTCAGACCCCTTGCCATCTACATTAGAAGTCGCAGGGTTTCTTTACATGCAGTAAATTTTGTGCCTTTTTTCCCCCTGCCCCTTGCTCTCCAGGTAGAAGACAGATGTGCTTTGAGTATTCATGATAAGAATGGATTACTGCTATTTTCACTAGATCTCTTATAGGCCAGGAACCAGGGAGTTAACCTATAGCAAATCGATTGTAATCTTTTTAAAGTTGAGAAGAACTGTGATAGAGTCATTACAGATTATTTAGGAACAAGGAGGTTGTTCCACTAAATAAAGAAATAAATGTTGTTCTGATGAGCAGTGCTTGCGTGCACACCTGAAGAACACAAAAAGTTCTCTACATTTATTGTGTTGGCAATATGAAGCTTATAGCTCCCAACATCTCAATAGCAGTTACACTTAAGGAAATTAATTTGGAAGTACTGTAGAAGGATCATTGCTGTCGTAGTCCAGGCCTTTAAAAAGCCCCTCACCTCCATACAGCGCTTTTTTTTTTTTTTTTTTTTAAACATTTGAAGATCTGTCCAGAGTTAAGGTTCAGTCTCAAACTTGCTGCTTTAGTTTCTGGTACAGTCTTAGTCTTTGTTCAAGGATCTTTATGGTACTAAGATTGCATAACACAAGGACGCAAAAATTAAGCCTGTGCTAAAAATAGGAGGAAAAACTATTAGTTCATGTCTCCTGTTTTTTTGGTTTTGTCGTGTAGATAAGACATACTACATCCCGGTAGATAGACTTCTGCTAGCTACAAAAGAATGTAATTGAATAGGTCAAGTCTATAAGTTGAGAGAGTGACATATTAACTTAGTATTTGCCCTTCACGTTCCTCAGGTGTTTGATGATCAGTACAGAATGCAAAGTCAACCTTTAGGAATATGCCTGATAATAGACTGTATTGGCAATGACACAGGTAAGTCTCTGGAATTTCAAGTTCCTTATCTTGTTAATCTTGGATAATTAGAACAATTTAGTATAAAGAATATGATGTACATTTACCAGCCAAATGAGGGTAATGTTGTCCTAGTCAGTTAGTCTATCAATTCTAGTAAGTCTTCTAAAGCAGAGAGTTGGAAGGCCCAACCTGAGGTTAAGCCAGCTGTCCTAACTATTGCAAACAATGTTTGGTTGGTTTTTGGCGCAGAATCTCTGAATGAAAGAACTTGAAAGGGGATAGGCTGAATTCTGGGAGGGAGAAGAAGGATGTTCAGAGACCAACAGAGCAGTTAAGCTATAGTCATACAGCAGGTTATTGACAGAGATGGTAAAGATAGTGTTTCCCACCAGTTAACAAAACCAAAACCAAAGCTGTTGTGGATTTGAAGTGTAATCATATCGGACACCACAGCAATTGAACAGCTGAAGGCGTGTGGTCATTTATTAATAATGCACCTAGGCTTCTGTTACATTTTTGACAGTTTAACTGAAACCATCTTCATAGATTTTTAGGGAAAGGAATTTTCTTCCTTCCCTCTTGGTTTAGCAAAAAAAAAAAAAAAAAAAATTAAAAAAAATTTGCATGTAGAATTCAAGATAGTCAGTGCCTTGGATAAAATGTGGGGGTTTCCTGATTGCCTTTGTAGAATCCAAAAATTAGATTCGTGCATAAGCAAAAAAAACCCCACTCTCTAATCACTGTAACACATGAGGCTAAAAATAAAAATGAAGAGAGTACTTGCAGTCAGTTTTGTAATAGGCTAGGAGATGTAGGGGAAGAAGAGGGTTTGTTGGCATATCTTTTCTCTTTATTGTAACTAATGGTCCAGCAGATGGACCAACTTAGAATTATTGATGTAGTTGTTGAAGAGTAGTGGATGCAGAGCACAGACACAGAAAGTAAATTTTTTATGTTTGCTTGTCAATAGTATTTTAGGTAAATGATATAAAACAAGAGACTTAGTTTTCCATTAGGGTAACAGGAACTAGAACTGATTCATAATCCTGCCATGCATGGAGAAGAGGGACAAGGAATGCACTTAACACAGTTACATGCAACTGGGAAGCATCCTTAGGATCTGATTTCAGTCTGTCCTACCAAGTTCATCAGTGACCTCTGACCGAAAAAAAAAAAAAAAAAAAAAAAAAAAAAAAAACCAACAAAACAAGGATGCAATTGCTGGATGTAGAAATTAAACTGTTCAATCTAAAGCACTTCTTCACTTCTACTCTCAAAAAAAAAAAAAAATGCTGACTCTGCCCCAAGAGGAAAATAAAACAAAGCCTGCCAAGGACTGAAAGATTGGGGGTGGGGGAGGCTCTTGGTATCAAACATTCTGCACTGTCCTGTTGACTGCTTCTTTACTTTCCTGTTCTTCTCTCTTTCATGGTAGCTTTAAAGAATGAACCTCTTGATGCAAGAAACTTACTATGCAGCCTTAATCTGGAAGGTAGCACGATAATCTGCTCCAGTACCAAAAAAATTACTTATTACTTGGAGTTCTGTTTCTTAAAAGCAAATGCAAAAAGGATTGCTAGAGAATTTTCAGTGTGGAGAGCTAATGAAAACATGAGGTGTGAAAATAGCCTTGTTTAAAAAGAAAATCTTTCAATTTCATTGTCTCTAATGGGATATAAACATGTGCTGACCTGATTTATTGAACAAGAGTGTTTTACTATGCCAGGTCTGAGTTTTTTAAACAAAACAGTAAGTATAAAAGCAGTTGAGGCACGTACACTGGAGAAAACAGGAAATAAAGAAGGAACTGCTATGTCAGTTCATAGTCACAGATACATGCATTTAGATGTGTGCCTTCTAAGGAAGAGTATATCTTTTGCACAGGCAATATACTGTGCAGACCGTTTTGTCATAGTAATTGCTACTAAATACAAAGGTGTGCACAAAATTAAAAAAAAAAAGGCACATGGTCTTCATGAACTCATATGGTCATTTCAGTACTTGTACAAAAACAGAAAGTGTGATTGTGATAGAGGAAGTCTGCTGACTGGAAAGGACAAAAATGGGTTACATGTTTAGCATCTGACATGTAAGATACACCTGCAAATAGTGGCTCTGCTGCTGTTGTGCCAAAACCATCGAAAGCAAGTCTTAGTGTGCCTCAGTCTCCATGCATGTCTGCATTGGATACAGAAGCAATTAAACCATGTGTATGTCTCAGATGTTTAGCATCACCAGTGCATCATCAGCATTTTAACATGATGGAAAGCAAGACTTTCGCTGAAATAGTGTGCTAGTGAGATTCAGGAGAGGCAGGACATATGGCATTGCTTAAAGGAGTTTGTTAGAAAGGCATCCACTACTCTATAGAGTTGTTGTGCCACAGTACTTCCGAAGTCTGAAAATACCAATGAAAGAGAAGAGGACAAGGAGCACATTAGGAATGTGTCTGTGGTATTCATTAAGAGACTGTAGTTACCCCAAGATTTAATTTGAGAAAGATGAACCAGTAATAGATATGATAGGATCAAGGATTACAACAATTGAAAATGCGCAGCATAAACAATGTGAATTCATCAGATGCTGGTAAAATTGAAACTGAAATGCACCTTGCTGTTTTGTAAATAGAATCTTGCTGTTTTGTAAATAGCTGCTTTTGACTTTTCCATTTGGAAGCCAATTTTTATTCTTATGTTGTAAACAATCGAGGGGAGAAAAGGGTAATTTTTTATGTAGCATGGAAATGCTCAAAAGTCAGTGGAGGTTTGTTGGGAGATGATTACTGTTGAAGAAACAGGTGTTTTCTGATCTCAGGTTGCAGCATGTAATGCTGTGTTTTGTCTTGCCTTAAAGTAAAATTGCTGTATCCAAAGCTTACCATGTATAATTTCTGATTCATTGTTAAACTAAGGTATCAGCTCTAAGTTTGTTGGGTTTAATTTTTTTTTGATTGTGACACTTAGAGTGTGTGTATGATCTAAGGTGACACCAAGTTTTGTATCTTGCTGTGTATGCACACGTGATGGCGAGGTAAGTAAATTACAGGAAAAGCACTCTCGTTGCGGTAACTCTCGTTTTGCTATGTACTACTGCCCTCTAATGGATGAAGTGCTTCATGGAGTATATAACTGCCTAGCGGTATTAATACTGAATCTTCCACCTGAATTTCGAGAGCATGTTTTATTGCCTAAAATAGAGGGACTTTTCCTTTCGATTTCCAAATTAAAAAATGTATGGAAAGTTTTTTTTACTTATTTTACAAAATGTAATCAAATCAACAGAACTGGAATGAAACTCTATAGTTCCTGTTTATAACCTTGCTATAGTATAGAGTTTGTATCAACCCTGTATTTTGCTGAGGAAAGTTATGAGTTCTGTTCTGTGTTTTCACTGTGGGCTTTTTGAGGAGAACACTGCTTTGCTGCCAGTTACCTCTGAAATAGCCTCTGCTAACTAGGGGTTGTTAAACTTTTGAAGCCAAGGAACATGCTAGCTTCCTGTGTCTGTAAGGCATTTTACATACACATGGCACTTGATATTTCCTGTCATATCAGAAACTGTGCATGGACAATGTATATGTGGTTTATACTAAAGATAGGATGCTACAGGTATGAGTCATTGTAATAGCTTGTGGTTCTCTGAACACTTAAAAAATAACTGTGGTTTTAACCACCGTGTATCTGGTTTCACTCCCATATTAATAAACATCCAAAGTAGTTATTCAGAGCATTGCACATTTTTTTGCAGCACAGGTTAACACAAACACAGTAAAGTTAAATCTTGATTTTTGCCTATCTACAGTTTTAGTTTCTAACACATTGGAAAGGGTTCATTGTTCAGCTTTTTTTTTTTCCCCTGAAAATGCCATTCTGTCACAGTTAAGACTCCAGTGTCCATTCTCCAACTGGAACTCATCACTTAAAGTCCATTTTATACAGTAGGAAGTATAAATGACTGCTGCAGGTTCCTTTGGGACTGATGAAAAGGAGCCTCTCTGTTTCCTGTGCAGTTCTGTATATCTATAATAACGATTCAAAGTAATTTTGACAAGTTAAAAGGTGAAACAGACTTCCCACGCTATCCAGATCACTCCTTGCCATTTCAGGAATGTTCTGTGTGAAGCATTTTCTAATGTATCTTGCCTGATATTATAAGTCTTAGGAACTTGGGATACTGGCTCTAAATGAAAGTATCCAAGTGTCTGTGGAATTTGGAACAGATCACATGCTAAATAATATATTGTGTCTTTGCTATCATGAAGTACATAACTCATATTAAAGACAACATGCATGTAGCACTGCAAGCATGTGATGTACTGTGATCAACATTGTTCTCTGCATTTTTTAATTATTGTGATGAAATAAATGTCTTATCTCCAATAGTGAAATACTGTAAATACTGTAATTCAAGGTAGTTGAGACTGAGCCTTGATGTGCTGTGATTTAATTACATCTTCCTTTTTCAGATGTGTTGGAAGAGACCTTCAGAGGCTTGGGCTATGACGTTCATTGTCACAGATATTTAAGTATGAACACCATGAATCAAACATTACTTGAAGTTGCAAGGTTGCAGAAGCACAGAAATTTTGACAGCTTCATTTGCATATTGGTCAGCCGTGGAAGTCCTCAAAGCATCTTCTGTACAGACCATACCTTTTCTGGATTCCCTTTAGAACAAATAAAGAAATATTTTACAGCAGATTCATGTCCTGAACTCCTAGGAAAACCGAAGCTTTTTTTTATTCAAAGCTACATTGTGCCAGAAAGTGAGCAAGAATGTACTAGTCTATTGGAAGTAGATGGGAATGATGAGAAAATTACTGCTAATGCAAAAATTCCTTGGAAAGTCACTATCCCCCAGGTAGCAGATATCTTCTGGAGTCAGTGCAAGGTGGATGTGTCTACACTAGAAAAATCTGCGAGTTCATCCTCATATTATCTGCGTTGTCTGGCTGAGCTACTCTGCAATCCTCATAAAAGGTAAATGAAAAAAAGAGGAAAAAATAACCCTTTTCCTGTGACAGCCTGCTGTCCTAGAGAAAGAGAAACCTTAAGTTTCATCCTGTCTGGTCCTGTAAAGTGTCTTCATGCTGTGTCATAGGTTAAAAGACAAGTATAACTGATCCTGGAACGATGGCACAGGAAGGTAGTCTAAAGCAGGAGTGAGGTTTCTGATTCTGGAGAGTAAAATTAAAGTGTGTTGGGGCTTGCAGAGTGAGAAGGGAAGAACCTGTCCTGGGTAATGTATGTCAGTGTTTTAAACAGGATTGGAAATCTTCCTTCTCCAAGATAACAAGGCACCCACCAGGCTTCTGTCAAATTGAGGATTGCCTTTTATCATTAAGAAGGGCTCTGCTTGCAAATATAAGAAGTGCCTAAGTTCCAGGAGAAGGCAGTTGAGAGGAAAGGTTTTTGTCCTTTCTTTAGATCTAATTAACCCTCCACTCAGGGAGCTGCTAGATTGCCAATTTTTAATCTTGAATTCAAGCTATCGGAAAACTTTAGTCTATCTGAAGAGGTTATCAAAAGGAATCTGAGCAAAAATGAGGTATGTTTGGATATATAATTTAACAACAAAGGTTTTCTTTGCACAACTGATCTACCAGGGATCTAGCAACTGTTTTTCAAGGTAGTTGTGGGGTTGACATTTAGTACCCTTTTACAAACCCTAAAACCTTGTAATGAAATCACAGATCATCATGTCAGCATAACCATTATCACAACAGTGATTTGGGTTATAACAAATTGTCTCCAAAATGCATATTCAGCCTTGGATTTTAGAGGTGTAGCTGCTGCAATAAAGACTGAAATTTGAAACTTTCTCCTTGCTGAGTCTAAAGTTGTCTTCTCTCTTGTGGATGCTTAAATGGTGTCTTGCTTCATTCTCTAATAGAAAGCTTTTACTTTTGTTGCTGCAGGAAACTCTCTATATTAGATATCCATACGGAACTGAACAGAAAAGTCTATGAATGGAATAAGACCACTGACCCAAGCCAACAGTACTCACTTCTGCTTCAGCACACACTAAGGAAGAAACTTTTTCTTTCTCCCACTTAACTGGTGTTGAAAAGGACATGTCTGAAGTGGCTAATGAGAAACACTTACTATGATAGTTTCACACATACTTTTATTTTATGCATTGTAATTGCATGTATATCTAAAGTGCCTATTGCTTCCAAACCCAGCATTTTGGTGTGTTAAGGCACTAGATTTTATATTTTAATACAGAAGGCTCTGAAAGCTTGGATGAGAATGGCAGCTATTGTATAGCACTGCAGCAGATCTTACAACCAAGTACAACAGGTAAACAGGGTGGAAAGATCTGTAAACTGTATAGCTGTTGGGTTTTCCAGGGTTTTGTGTTTTCATTGTTTCATTGGTTGTGTTTTAGCATACCTATTAGCAGTGCACTGATCTAGGTTCTTCTGTTGATGCTTTAAACAAATACAAGCCATTGCAAACCACTGAAATTCACTGGGTACCTTTCCCAGCACCTAATAATGGAAAACGTGTCAGGAAAGAATGCCTACCCAGCAATGCTAGTTCTTCATTAACGAGTTCTGGCTTGTGTGCCTCCACAGACTAGCAAAACAGAAGGGGAGAGCTGGTCTTTTAAAGATTCCATCTGCCTGCTGCATTAGAGGTTGTGATTCACCCAGAACCCTGTGTCATCAGTACTGTCCACAGCACACAAAGGTTATATATTAATAAATGAGACAGTCTGCCATGTTTTGGGCTATGTTTTCCGCTGATGCAAAAATGAGGCTACATGTGGCAGGGCTTTACAGTAATCTACCATGCAGTTAAAAAAATGAGGGATTTTGGCAGATGTTTTGTGGAAGCTGAAGCATGATTCACACTTGTTGTACCACGCATAGTTGTAAAAGTACACTTTATCATATTTGAACCTAAATGTCGTGTAGCAGCCACTGGCTCTTAAGACTGGATTAAGTTAAGCACCCCACCCTCACTGCTTTTATGAAAAAGGAGATGTCTTTTTTAATTGATTTTTTTTTCAAGTTGCCCTTGTTCTTCTGAAAAAGACATGAGTGAAAATTGTCCTAAATACAGAAATTTTTCTCCAGTGGAGCAGATGCCTAACATGAAGAGTTCATTTAATCTGTTTGTTATACAGCAGTATAACCTGGATGAGTTGTACTGAAGTTTATTGTCACTGAATTTATGGCATTCTCTTCCCTCCTAAAGTAGGCCACTTGCAAACTTCTAATACTCCTAATACACTTCCCTGTCCAGGAAAAAAATTCAAGGCCTTGGCATGCTTTGCTTGGTTTCTGGTGTAGTTACACCATACATCCTTCTGGCATGTGTTTCATGCAAGCAAAAAGGAAAGGGGTTTCTGCTAATACAGGGTATGCTAGTTCCTTGAGCAAATACACTGCAAAAAGATTTTTTGCTAGTGTAGCTGCATTTGATTTGAGCAAAAAGGTGTGCTTATGTATATAACTTCACCAACAATGCTTTTCATTGTAGACCAAGTCTAACAGGCAGCTAGCCTTTTGATATTGTACATTGTATACTATCAGTATACATTAATATATTGATAATAATCAGGAGGGCTTGGCCAGTAAACTTACTCTGGTAGCAGTGACTTCTTTTTAGTCCTTGATACTATGTTGTACTTAGGTGTTGGCTTGACATCATTTTTATTAACTTTTTTTTTTTAAACCAGGCTTTCTTAAGTTTCATTCAGAAAAAAAAACAAATGAGTTTTCAAGTAGCTTGTGTAATTGAAAGTAAAAATCACTTTTATTTGGCAAAGAGTAGATACTGAAGTCTAAAAAGTGCTCAGGAGTTCTTCCTTGTTATGTGATGTAGACCCAGTCTCTTCCTGGCTTAAGAGGTTCCTAAACTGGTGATTGATGAGGATTGTTAAGAGTATTTGAAGAGGAGAAACCCACTGAATAAGTTTTACCTTACAGTCTTTTAACTATCCATATAAAATGTTAAGATTAAAATATATATTTATTTATATTAATGTACCATTTTGTATAATATAAAAAGTACACTTTATATCATTGTGATTAAATCTTCACTTGTTATCTTTTCTTAAATTTTGTATTCAGTTTCATTTGCATGTTGACTCTAGATAGTTACATACACAGTTGTGGTAAGAAGAAATTTTTGCACAATTTAGAAAAATAATTCACCTGTATTGCAAGCCTATGGATTCCATACTTTTCTCTTTCCACTTCATAAGCTATAGTGTCCTCTAATAAAATTATATGGAAACTTTTTAATAGCTTTGAATCGGGAAATGCAGCCCAACGTTTTATGTTAAACTGTGGGTACACATGTTACTTGTGTTATTGTAATTTTATATAGGCACAGGCATAGGAGGAAAAATAGAAAATAATTTTTTGCAAAATTCAGACATTCTCTAAAAGCTTGTTCTTTATGAGCATTAAAATAAAAATCCTAAATCCATTTTAATGATGTTATAGGTGTGGAAATAGATGTATCGTAGCGAGGCAGGGAGAGGGGGCAAGTCTTCTTTCAGTTTACTGTTTTCTAAGAAAGGGCCTGTTGAACTGCTCTAGTGCCATATTGCTTCTGGCTTTAAAAATACTTTGTGTCTTAAAATTACGTTCATGTGTATTCCACACACTCAAGTAGAGAACTTACTGCATTGCATCAACAGAAGGGTCTGTATTATATGTGATAGGTAATAAAAATAGCATTCATTTCTAACCCTGAATATTTAATAACTGACTATCTTACAGTAGAATAAAGCACAAGTGTAATTTTGAAACTCTACCTTGCTCATGTTTCATGGGGTAAGAGAAGGATTATAAAATGACAGATTTGGAATCTTAGAAGTTACTTCCTGTAGTGGTTGGTAAATGAAGCAAAGGTCAAAGAGATGTTTTCTGTGGTTGTAGAAATAAGATGTGGTTTCTAGTTATATATATATCTATGTGATGTTAATAAATGTGATTTCTTTCATAAATTAACTTAACTTTTTCCCATTTCCCTTACTAGCTTTTGCATGTGATGAGCACTTCTGCTGCCTTATAGACAACCAAAAGCAGGGAGAATGGAACCAAGAGGAGGCAGAGAGATGAGGGAAAGAAAGACGGAAATTTCAAACAGGAACAAGAAGGGGAATGGTAGGGAGAACCAAGAGAAGAACAAGTAGGGAAAAGAAGATTTGGAGGAGAAATACAGCATCAATATTGGAAGGAGAAAGAAGAAAACAGGAGAAAAGGGAGAAAGGAAGTAAGAATAATAGTGGCTATCCTTACAGGATCTAATGATGCGGTAGATTTTTGTGGGTTGGTTGTTTTGGTTTTTTTTCGGTAACGCTAAATACAACTATTTACTTAAAATATTAGCAGTAGAATGTATTCTTTTTTGATAGTTTTGTGACAATGTAGGTTTGGTTTGGAGGTTATGACGTGTACGTTTTCTTCACCTTAATGTATGACACAGTAAGTAAAGTCCATGTCCCCTTCCTTAAGAAATTACAAAGAAACACTGTTTTGAAAACTGTAAATAACTCTTGCAGTGAAAAAGGAAGAGAGTGTCTTTGTGTCTGGCTGCTTGGGTCGGAAGTGATGACAGCCCTCTAATGACCAAAGAATTGTGGGGACATTTAATACATTGTGCAGCATTCATGGATGTCAGATACTGATTTTCCACACTGATGTCTTGACCCTCAGTAGATTCTTAAACCAGAGCAGTATTCATTCTGTAATCATTCATCTAAGCAGTATTTACTGCCTTGACACCTCTTTCAAGAGTGGCATGTGGGTAGATTGATTCCCTGTACTCACTGCATAGTGAAAAGCGGCACTGAAGTCAGAATTTATTAACATGCAGGAGTTTTGTGATGCCAGAAGTTGTCTGTTGCTTCTCCCATAGCTTTTTGTGTCCCTCTGTACATGTGATAGGGACTGTCTGTTGCTGCTGTACTATGCACCTAAAATTTGAGTCTGGAAAGTGACTGGATGCATGGCGTGGGCTGCATCAAATTGTACATGTATTGCAGATAGAGTGGTTGAATGATGTCAAACTTCCATAGAGTAGCCAAAAGAAAAGGGGGAAAAGAATTAATTCTGGATTCATCATGAGTTTAGGGTGTTAGCACAGGAACATAAAAAGTGACATGCTGGTGAAATTTCATGGTCACGGACTGCCAAAATGTCTAGTTTTCAGAACCTGCTGTTGAACAAGATAAAACAAGCCGCTCTTCCTCTGCTCCTGTGTTGTCAGTGCTTGGAACAACGCTGTCAGACTCACTGCACCATGGCACCGAATTTCAGGTTTGCTTTCCAATAACTGAAATAGAAATTACTTGTACTTTTGTGTGTGCTGTATATATGGAAGAGGGAAAGGAGAATTGGCAGAATATAGATGATGCCTTTCAGTGGCTCAGAAGGCATACCCATGAGGCAGGAGATGGTGGTGTTTTGCACCAGACTTAAGTTGCATGATTTTTCTCAGCCACCTACATTGACATGACTGAGTCATAAATCCAGTTTACTTTGTACTGTTGCATACTTGTGTCTTACAATGATTGCCAACTCCTTATCCAGAAAAGAAGTTACATTCAAGAGGAACTTACAGTGCTAACAGTTGTAAATGGAGCATGCTGTATGTCTGATCTCCCCTTTCAACTCTGTGTAAGAAGTAACAGTGACTCCTGTTCCTGTTACGGGTACCTGAGTCAGAGAAGCTTTTTATGACAGTTTCTGAGAGTTGTTTTCTGATATCCAGAGTTTTATATTTCTGACATGCAGGATGATGTTGCTGAGAAGAAGCTGCCATCTGCGTGGATGATCTGCTCTGTATCTGTGTTCCACTTAAAACTGTATCTCCTGTACTGAATTATTTGACAGCTTTTCTGTGGCTGTTTTGGAGAATGTCTTTTTTTTTCAGCTTCTGTATTAGAATCAATAAGACATTGCAAGTCTTTTCAGAATTCTAGTTTTGTGGATTGTGCCTTCCTGTACATGCCATATTTTAAAATTTGTGTTACTCTGAGAGTGTGTTGTCAGTGTTCTGTAGAAACATCGTAAGAAATGTGATTTGAATTGGTGCCATCACTAAAATAGCATCACGATTTAGTAAAATTGGTGCTGTTACTACTACTACTAAATTACTATTACTGCTAAATTCTAAATGCTAGATTTCAAGCTGATTTTCTGAAGAAAATATCTGCATGCAGTCCGATTAATTGTCCCTGTTTCCCTCTAGACCACAGAATAACTCGAAATTCTTGGTCGACTCATCTTGTAGACCTCTACAAGACCTTGTTATATTCAGCAGTGAAGTTCTACAGCTCTGTTTTAAGTGATCTGGCTCAATAAAGGACAGCGAGCCTTTTAGTTTCAACAGGTAACGTGGCCATTGTTTGTGTGTTGGACGAGCAGCTCTTCAGCATGAGCAAGGAAACTCTTCCCCTTCTGGCTCCACAGACCCCAGGGCATGGGGGGGATACAGGTGTCACTGGAGATGCTGCAAACCCTGAGGAGTCTGCACTGGGCAGGGCCTGCTCCCCTTCCTCCTTCTCCCCTTACTGCAGCAGGGGTGTGGAGGGGACAGACCCCCATAAAACGGCATTGAAGCCCTCTCCCACAAGCAGTACTCCGAAGCTTCTTGTCAGTGAAAAAAATCTGCCACAACTGTTCGAGGTTTTTTTGTAGCGTAGCCTGCTTTAAAATGACTTGACAGCAAAAGCGAAGAGAGTCGCCGGTCACATCGTGTGTTTCGTCGTGGAAGTGTTGTCGCTCGTTTTTTTCTGTCTAACGAAGTTCCTCGGCCGGGGGGGACGGGTAGGAGGTTCACAAGCCCAGAGGCCGAGTGCTGGGCGGGCCCCGGCCCGGGCTCGGCCGGAGGGGAAGGGCGGCTCCGCGCGACCGCTGCCCGGCGCTCGGCCGATCCCCGCGGGGCGCCGCCGCGCTTCGTAGGAGCCCGCCCGCGCCTTGGCAGCGGTGTCGTCGCGCTCCGCGGAGGTGCCCCCAACTCCTTCCCCTAGATAGACTTTGTCCCGCTTTCCGCCCCCGCTGCTGGGGATGCCGCCTCCTTCCTGCACGGCCTCCGGCTGGCAGCGCGGCCGTTCCCGGCTTCGGCATCCCCGCAGGGAGGCCCGGCGTCGTGACTCAGCAGTTGGGCACGCACCGCCGGCTTGCGGCTGACCGGAAAATAAAGCGGGAAGCGCTGAGCGCCGCCCCCAGAGCAGCTGCCGGGAGAGGGGACGGGGTCGGGATTCTTGTAAGGTAAGAAGGGAGGGACTGAACTGGACAGGGAACGAAGGGTTTAGCTCCCGAGTCCGGCGCCTACAGCCCGCTCTTTCCTTCCTGTATTGTGCAGCTGGTTCCGGGCTGCCCGCGGGGGGGGGCCGGAGGTGAATACTACTTTGCTTGTGGCGCTCTAGGCTGAGCCTCGGTGTTCCCTTGTGCTCCGTGGTTTTGTATTATTCTGAAATCTTTCAGTCTGGCAGTGCCCCAGTCAATAAAACTTTAACGGAAAAAATAGTAATCTGATAATCCTCGTTTCTTGTTTTATGTGCTTTTCCTTCTCTAAGAGTTTATGGCAAAACATAACATTAGAGGCGCTGATCCATCACTTTTCCGTGAGTCGTTGTTCTGCCTGCTAGTGTCCTGCTAGCTCTAGCTGTAAACGCGGCAAACCTGTGGAGCAGGTAGGTCCTGGGCCGCCTGTGTGGTAGGCTGGGTGTTTAGCACCATCTTGTTTTACTGGAATAGGGATTATTTGCTCCTTTTCCTTCTTCGCCTTAGGACTCTGGGCTTTTACCATGATGTTTTATAAATGGCCTGTAAAATGCTTGAAGTAGTAGAGGGTTCTAAAAACACCGTAGCAGTAAGCTAAGCAGTGGATGAGCAGGCAGTGAGCCGGCAGTATTTCCTTTCACTGGAGTGCTGGGAGAGAGGGCCAGCCCAGTCTGCCCACAGTATAGAGGTCGGGAAGAGAGTTTCCAGACAGCTGGCAAATGCAGCACGCGTTGAGAGGTCTTGAGTGTATTTCAAACTCAAGCAGGAAATCTTCGGAATGAAAAAAGCTTTCCAAGAATGGCAGCAACACAGACTTGAAAACTATTTTAAAGGTAGTTGAAGGAATTTGTGCTGGATTTTGCTTCAGTTTGATTTACCTATGAAATGGCAACGTACACCTGGTGTACACACAACTTGCGTGTGTTCTCTCAAAGCCATGAATTTTCAACTCATTTAGTTGAAATCATTTGCTAAAAATTCTGAATTGTCATAATTCAGTTTGAACCTGGATTATACAGACTTGTTAGCTTAGGCAGGAATCAGTTTAACTTAATTTATTCTTCTAAATTGAGTTGATTAAAGCATCTAGATAGGATTTTAAAATAGCTTTTAGCTAAATGAATTTAAAGTCTGAGTTACTGTGAAGTGATATAATTTCTGTGTGTAGATAGATAACTGGCTGAGATCTGAACTTTTTTGATAGCTTAAGTGAAGAGGATGTCACAACACATGGGATTTCATATGAGGAGATAAGGAATGTGAAGAACAATTATTGAGCTATGGGAGAGCAAGTTTGAATACAGGAAAAAGCAATCTGACTTTCTTTTTTGCACAGGCTCTGACTTGTGACTTAGGGACAGAACACGATTCAGGATTCCTGGGTTCTGTCAAACATAATTTCCTAACTGGGCATCTGGACTTGGGGATTACATTTTCTGTCTGCCACTGCACACAAAAATGCAACAGTCTCTGTGCCCCCACATGCTATGACATCCTCTGTGGTTCATCTGCTGAGCTGTCCTCCCAGATGCTTCAAAGGCTTCAGATTCAGAGGTCCTGTCCCTACTCTGCTTCCCTGATTTTTTCTTGTGCTCCCTCATGTAGAAAGCTTTGCTGCTTCCAGCTGCTTTAACAAAAGATGAAAGACCTACCTGCCCATTTGGGCAGAAGACACTGAAGCACCTTTTTACCTATATAACCTTCCACCGGCAGAAAAAGAACTGCCTGGGCTACACAGAGGTTGGTGTAGGAAGGGTGATTAGTCTCTGTTAAACTTCAGTAAAATTGAGTTGCTTGCACAGAGCTTATTTAGACTGAACACTATTACATTTAGTTGACATTTACTTGTAAGGGAGGCTTTAGGGGTTTCCTGTGCCAAATGTGAAATACAGCCTGGTAGCAAGATATGACTGGGGGTGGGTGGATATTTCATAGCTTCATTCAGGTTGGGTGTCAGGCTTGTAACAGAGGA
The DNA here is from genome assembly GCF_964188355.1 of Buteo buteo. NCBI lineage: Eukaryota > Metazoa > Chordata > Aves > Accipitriformes > Accipitridae > Buteo > Buteo buteo. The sequence continues at coordinate 23,519,255 of NC_134175.1, forward strand.
ACACCTACCTGCTACAGCCACAGAAGAATGAGCCCTCGGACTGCAGATCAAGGAATGTGTGTGAACTACTGTGCTCTCTCCACTGAAAGTTGTAGTAAGTTATTGCAGGAACTATTCCCACCTACAAACAGTGGATAGAAGCAGAGAGCTGAATGTGGAAGATGTTTGAAAGAAATAGAAGAACTTAAGGACCTCCTGAAGTCATCTAGCCCAGTTTTCTGCTCAGAGCAGGCCTAACTTCAAATTTAGACCGGGTTGTTCAGAGCTTCTGTGAAATCTGGTCTTTGTTGTAGTCTTGTGTTTGGAGAAGGAAGTAAGTTTCAAATTTATTTAAAAGGAAACTTATCTTCTGCAGAGAATTAAGGGCTTCCAAACAGCTGTTGCATGAAATCTTGTTACAAGCATTGTTGTATTGAAGATTCAGGTGTTACTAGTGTTTGCTTTCTACTTTCAGGCAGAGTCTGTTGGTTCCGGCAACATGGAGGCTGATGTCAGCTTGAAGTTCCGTCAGCAGCTTCTGCTCATTGATGAAAATCTGGTGGCTGAAGATGTAGCAGCTTTAAAATTTCTCTGTACTGACTTGCTCCCCTTCAGAAAACTAGAAAGCGTGAAGTCAGCAGTGGACATCTTTCAACTTCTCATGGCTGAAGAATATCTGAATGAGGAAGATACTTTCCTACTAGCTGAACTCTTATATAGAATTAAATGTCACTCCTTGCTCAAGAAACTTGGTTATACCAAGGAGAAAGTGCAAGAATGTCTGCATGAGAAGGCAAGGGTATCTCCATACAGGTAAGTTTGCAGTGGGATTCTCTTCTCTCCATTACTGCCATCTATGCCATACTGTTTCTCTTTCCATTTTTTAATTCTCAGATTGCTTTTAGTTTTTGCACTGTCTTCTGTTCTGCTTGTCTCTTACTGGATCTCTGTTACAGGCAGATGCTGTATGAATTGTCAGAAAACATTACCAATGAGATGTTGAAGGATATCGTATTCCTCCTGCAAAACTGTCTTCCAAAGCGACGGATACCTCTTGTATGTGAGGAGAGAGCCAAATGTGTATGTGGTGGGAAGGGAAGAAGGGGTAGGAGGGGAATAGGAGGAAAAGCGTGAAGAGAAAAGTATTTGGCAGAATAGGGGATAATCTGCAACTAGGCTGGTCAGTATTTATGGGATTAGCAAGGAGGAAGCTGTTGACAGGTAAGCGTGGAATTTGGTGCTTTGTGCCAAGGTCAATCACTGACAGTCCATAGTCTTGCATTAGATCATAAAAGGGTGACAAATCAAATCTTCGCCCTGCTTGAGCCATGTGCTAAGGAGATTGATTTCCATGTATCGTTGGTACCGTTTCACAGCAATAAAACCTTCTCGAAGCCAAGAGTCATTAATATGGTTTGGGTGGATCTGTTTAAACAAGACCATACCAAATAATAACAGAACCAGTAGCTTTCCATGGAGCATAATTTCACCTCCCACAGTGATGTAAAATTGACTGTTTGGACCTTGTTGGTAGGAAGAAAAGCAGATAATAATGTGATTGTTTGAGGCAGACAGGGTTGAGGCAGGTTTTGAGGTCTAAGGAACAATAACTATATTTTACTTTTTCCTTTTGACTGTCAGTCTGCTCTGGAATTGCTGATTTTATTGGAAAAACAGGGCCTTTTAACTGAAAACAATGTACAGTTGCTGGAGGAAGTCTGTATGAATGTTTCACCTGATCTCCTGGAAACAGTAAACTGCTACAAAAGGGCAAAAGGTGAGAAATTTGGAGTCAGGGAGTAGGTGTGCTAAAACGCAGGAAGCACTAGAAGGGTCTGGGCAACTGAACCTTGGGGTCCTCTGTGTGCATTGCTGGAACAGGAGCTAGAGTGGGCTTGCTCATCTTCACACACAAATTTGGCATAACAGTTCCTGTCTTGCATTACTTCCTAGCTGAATTCCAGCAGGGACATGCTGGAATATCTGAGGCCACACAGAGCAGTCCAGCACATACAGAACAGGCTGGGAAACTGAAATTCTACTTATAGTTATGTCACGCTTCTCCATTTCCCCATCATTGAGATGATGATGACTGTCTGTAAAAGGCACTTTGTGATTTATGAATGTACACTACAACAAAGCAGTTGCCTGCTAGTAAGCTGGGAAGGCAAAGTGTGTGTGCATGTGTGTCTGATACGTGGTAGGCTTTGTTAATAAATGTGTGTTTCACATTATCAGGGAGTTATACTGCAGTTTGTAGTATTCCTTCATTTAACGTCCTGTGGAGTGACTATAAGCATACTGGGAAGTTCTATTTCCATTTATTTAAGCACTGGGAAACAAATCCTGGGAAGTACAAAGCTACATCTCCCCAGTAGGTGCAAGGGCACTCAGCGTTTCACGAGTTCCATTCCCCCATGCTTTCTGAGTGTGTTTCAAAGTTGCTTTCTATTTTAATATATCTTCCAGTAAGTGTAGATCTGCATTTGCTTAATGTGCAGATTCATACTGGTTTAACTAAAAGGCGCTTGGCTTCTCTCATTTTGTCTCTTTCTGCTTAGTGTCTTTCCCTCAGCAGGAGAACACTCTGCCCATCAAGGAATCTTCACTGTCTCACACTGGAGACTTCAGAGTATTCACTTCCCCACAGGTACACTGGAGTACATACTGCCAACCTGGGTTTTAGTGGTTTGGGGGGGTTGGGGTTTTTTCTTGCCTTTATTTTGAAACCACACTGGCTGTGAGATTTTTCACTAAATCTTCTTACTTGGTTTTGGAAGGGAACAAGCGTATTTGTTCAACACATAAGAAATACAGCTGCATACAGTACCAAACAGTGGACGTCAAAAATACTAGTCAGTCATGTGCAATTGGGGAAAAAATTATTGTTAGGAAGAGAGATGAGAGAGAGAAAAAGCTAGACACATGCCTTATAGAGAATGGGTTAGTCAGTTGGTACTGATTTTTAAAGTTTCGGCTGATCAACATGGAACTATCTCTAAAGCCTAACACTGTATTTTGATTATCTGCTCAAACTGCTACTAAAGGAGGTGGTCCCATGTCCTCAATGTACCTGTCCTTCATCAGTTAAACCCCTTCTGCAGCTGCATGATGAATCAGATTGGGAAACTTATCAGGGCTATAACTGATCTCTTTTGGGGGGGAGAGGAAGGGAGGGAGTTTTAACCCAGTTCTGAATGAGGAAAACCAGTGATCTTTCTAAGGATACTTCCCAAAAGTGAAGTTCTAGTAGACAAGAGCTGAGGAAAATGAGCTATTTAGTATCAGACAGGTATGCATTACTGCTGCTTTGAGCTATATTTGCTCTACATGTGCAGAGGGTTTGGGGAAGCCTTCATGCATGGCACTTGGCACAGTAAGAAAATGAATGTAGTTTTATTAAGAAAACATGAATTTAAAATAATTTGAAAAACAGACTAAGAGACTGTTTCCATAATCCTGATGATCATGTTTCATTTTTCTTTAAAATGATGAGAGGTTGTACACTTTTTCCATGCTGTATAATAAATCATTGACACTTACTGCTAGAAGATGTCTCTTAGGCGGTACTAGAATCACTAGTTATAATGATTTATACTCAAATAATTGACTATCCAAGAGAATTGATGCTTTGTTTATAGTGACCACTTACCCCTGTAGTGAAAGGATCATTTGGAAGTGAAAGAAAATTTGTTGCTGTTTCCCTTTATCCTTAAGAGAAAATATAGTTGTTTCCAGCTCTGTGAGATTTGCTGTAAGTAGGGAAGTCTTTTGTAATTCATTATTAAATGCTTTGCTGCTCTTAGGAATTCAGTATTTTTACTATTCACTACTTAAAGAGCTTTGTGTTAAGCATATTTTGCTAAAATTACTATGAAAACTTATTATATATAAAAATGATTTTTAACATGGTATTCCCCCCACTCAAAAATACAGGAGACCTCAATCAAATCTGTTGGTTCTAATATCAATGGTAAGTATTTCTGAAAATATGTTTCATTTTTATTACCTTTATGTTTGATGATGCATTCCTTTACTTTCTCTGGGAAATTTCTAGCATTTCATTTAATGCAACAACACACTTAGCCTTGCTGTCTGCTTGGAAGGGTCTTTTGCTTTCTGCACAAATAGATTTGAAGGATTTCTGTTCTTTTATAAAAGAAACAAGAGAAAATTGGCAAATCCTGTGTACATTGTCAGTCATTTGCTAGAGACTAACTAATGTGCTTTCTGGGAAGTGAAATAAGGGCTGGTCTGATTAGAAGCAAAAAGGTGATTTCTTTCCTGAAAACAAAATAACAAGTTTTCTGTTTAAATAACCCTGGGAGGACAAGAGAATGAGACACTATGACTGTTTATAAAGCTGAGATGGTAGGGTTTTGGGTGCAGATTTTACCTCTGACTTCTTTTGCCGTATGGATTGTTATGTTTAAGAGCCTGAGAGTGTTGCGTGGTACAGATGGATGTTTTGAGTGCATTGAATAGTGTATGATTTTTACAAAAGAAGGCAAGTGTGTTAAGACATTCAGAAGGAGAAGTAAATAAAGCAGCAATAAATAAAGTTACATTTTGGATCAGATCTCTGAAAAGATTCTGTACAAATAACAGTGGGTAGTTTGCATCCATCTTTGTGACTCCAAGTTCAAATAGACCAGTTGCAAAGTATAGCAGTACAACATCTATCAGCTCTTTTCTACTTTCAAGCTCTCTATCAGCTCTTTTCTACTTTCAAGCTCTGTCAGTGCAGCCTTGCTCTGAAAGTCAGTCAGAGTTGTTGGTGATTCAGGAACAAAAAAAGTCTGTAATGGGAGCTTCAGTGGTAGCACTGCAGATCCTTTTTACAATACAGTTTATTTCTAAACTGATTTCCAAATGAAAAATTCATTTGAATGTCTCAGGTAGAATCTGTCCTTGTACCGTGGACATTTTTGTTCCGCAATACCAATACAAATGGAAACCTTGCCTTTGTCACAAAAATATATATAATAAAAATAACTGGCGACATGTTCAGAATAGATCCTTTGAACATGACAGTGCTATCTCATACAGAGGATTCATTCTTTTCAATGAAACAATATTTCAAATACAAAAAGTGCTGTATTGTCGCTAAACTCCTTTTTGATACATCCACCAATATTGGATTTCTCTTCATAAGTATCTATGCTGTTTGGGTTTTTTTCCTAGATAACAAAGCAGCTAATCTTACACAAGGCTTCTCTGATATGAACCTGGAGCTGCCTGGAGAATTCAGCAATGTAGAAAATGAATCCAAGGTTTGATACAATCTCTTAAATCCTTCTTTTTGAGTACCTGGGTATGTGAGGTCTTCATCCCCGTGATGACATTTATCGTGCAAGGACATATGAGATGTCTGTGTGTCTCATGAAGTTTTTTGAGTTGTGTGATCAACTGGAACATTTCAGAGAATATTTTAACCTCGGAGGCCAGACAGTTACCCATATTGAAAGGTGTGGTGGAGGCAAAACAGGCATAATACCTTTGATGTTATCCACACATCGGTGCATCTGCTTATCTTTGTGATACAGGCAAAACATTTGACATTTTCTTAAGTTGTGCATTCTGGAGATAGCAGCAGAACGTGCAAGACACGGAGACAAACATGTCTTCACAGTTCTCTTTCTGGATCTGGCTTAGACAAAGCTTCAGAGCATTTTGAAATTAAAAGCAATAAGGGGTAACATGCAAAGACCTTGTGAGAAAGATAAAAGAAGGCAAGAGTTTTTAGTGAGCTGTTGCAGGTATGTAACAATCTTCCTCAATAAACCAGAGGTCTTGGTACAGGAGGAAAGATCCCTTTTGTGAGATCCTTCTTAGAAGCCTTATGTGCACTCTTTAACCTTGTACAGCAGTGTAACCATGGAATTATCCCTCTGGATTTTTCCTTCCGATGAGCATGGATATTGAGGGAGCCAGTTGCTGCATTTGTTTATAGCTATTTAATTTCTTGAAGTTCTGTGCTATAATATATCTCTTCATCACCTGACATTCAGACTGCTGTAGCAAAAGTACTTGCTGCTGTTTAAGGAGCTTGGAGTGCTGCCTTCATTTTGTTCCACTAAAATGTACAAAAGCAGGTGTGTTGCTCTCTCTAGTGAGCAGAAAGGAATTGGAGTGGTGGGAGTTTTTTATTTCAACCTGATGTTGGACTTGAAGAGATGGTACTTGGAAGTTTTGGTGACTTTTCAGTTTTTAAAACGTTCTTTCTTAACAGTGGGAGGTAACTTTTAAGTCTTAGCAAAACTAGTACTGTGGCAGGTTTATGCACTTCTGAGATCTCTGTTCTGCTTGCATCCCTTTCCAGTGGATCAGTAAGAGCTACATGCTCCAGGTATTCATCACTACTCTTGAAAAAAACAACTCAGGTGTCTAACATCCTATAGTTCCAACTGTGAACCCTCTGCCATCTGAAGTTAAAATATTGTGATATTCGAAACAGTTGAGGACTTCTATCCCCATCACCAATTCACATTGCGGAGTTTGGCTGCTGAATCCTCCCTTTTGCACACAGATGACCAACTCAGCTGCTAAACCTTTCCTCTACAGTTTGATAGTATGGTGACAGAGTGTGCTTGAGGCTTCACCCATGTCTTTTCACACAAGAAGGCACCATTGAGTTCCAGCTTTTCGAAAGTAACCCGCCATCTTAGGTGCCTCTCATTTTTGGATGCTGGTTTTAAGACATGTTAAGGAAATACGAGTAAGTTGAATAAATTCATTGAGGCCGTAAGCTTTTTTCCTCTCCTTTCTACAGAAGATGACAAGCTACAAAATGGATGGACCACACAGAGGATTTTGTCTTGTTATTAATAATGTTAACTTCGATAAGTCTCTTCAGGAGAGGAAGGGTTCTTGCAAAGATGCTGGTAAGTTAATGAAATGAGATTTTTGGAGGATTAGTCTCTCTGTTTCCCCATCTGAATTGATTGTCCACTATTGCTCTGAATTTTATTGTCTATATTTTAGTTAGTAAATATTCTTAAAGAGTAAAATGTTCGATATGTGTTACATTATGTTATTTGTGTATCCTAGGGGAGGAAGGGTTAAAGGATGAGTAACCACTGAGTTTCTGATGCAGGTGGATCATTCTTGAATCATATGAAGAATCTCTTTTTGCTTAACCTTTATCTATAGCTATAATAAAGAACTAAAACTAAACTAAACCATCATTCTGCGTAATGTAATGCAAAATTCCATAATCAAGTAACACTGTGCATACTTATTTTCTTCTGTTCATGCTACTTACCTCTTGTGTATGAAGCTCTTATAGTCAAAACTGCAACTGGAAAATAATGATGTGAGGAAGGTTTTGAAAGATCTAATCTGAAACTGGGGGGGGATATTCCTCATATTTTCAAGTGTCATTTGTGAGCTCACTTAGTATGTCATTATACATTGCAAAATGTCATTGTATGTTCTGAAAATTGTCTAGAACAATCCAGGAACTCTGTGAGAGCTGATGCCATCTTTTTTTATTCCAGTTAACCTTTAGTTGATACTAGTAAAAGGATGAATCTGCAGAAGTGTCAGGGTGTAAGGTCTTTCTCAGTTCAGATTAGCTTGCATAGTGACTTCATAAAATGGTTTTCTGTTGCCTCAATTTTTCCTTTTATCTTTCTTATAATTACAGGGGAACTGGAACGAGTATTCACATGGCTTGGTCTGGATGTCAGGACTTACACAGATCTGACGTCTCAGGAGATTAAAGATCTCATGCGAACTTGGCAGCGTTTGCAAGATCACAAAGACAGGGACTGTTTTATATGTTGTATTCTATCTCATGGTGAGTCAGGAGCGATCTATGGGAAGGACGAGGAACTTGTGTCAATCCGCATGATCATGTCCCACTTCACTGCCAAACAATGTCCACAGCTGGCTGAAAAACCCAAACTCTTCTTTATCCAAGCATGCCAGGGTAAAGAGATACAGTGTCCTGTCTATGTTGAAGCTGATGCACGAGTTCCTGACTTGTCTTCCGTGCAACAGAGCATTTCTCCTTCTGAAAGTATTCCTGAAGAGGCTGATTTCCTCCTAGGCATGGCCACAATTGACGGATATGTCTCTTTCCGGCACATTCAACAGGGTGCTTGGTATATTCAGGCCCTGTGCAGCAAGCTACAGTTATTAGTCCCAAGGTAAATACTTTGCTTAGCTCTTCATGAAAAAATGGGAGGAACTTCCCCTTTTTTTTTCTCCAAAGGCAAATTCACACAAGAACACTAACCCATGTTCTGAGGTGGACAAAATCAGTTAAGCTGATGATTTGTTTGCTTGCCACTGATAAATTTACAATAACACTGCTAGTACCTTAGAGATAATCTGAAGAAAATGAAGTTTATTGTAAAAATCTCAAAACTTCCCATTATATTCTTCAAGGCAGAGCCATCTGTTTCTTGATTGGATTTAGATAAAAAATATTTTATTCCATTATTTTTCTTTACTGGTTGAATCAAGTGAGACAGAGTAAGAAAAGGTCTTTTCTTTTAATATGACTCAAATGAGAACAGAAGAGGAGAAAGTTGGAGAAAAGGATGTGGGTTTTGTGTTTTAAATGTTTGTATGGTGTCTTCTAGATGATCTGGGAGGTGTTAAATGGAGTGCTATCTGCTCATTAATAAGTAATTTTTTTATTTTTGCTCTCCTTCTGACTGTAGGGGTGAAGATATTTTGTCGATTCTTACAGAAGTTAATGAAGACGTGGGGAGACGTGTTGACCGCTTGGGGACAAAGAAGCAGATGCCCCAACCAGCATATACCTTAAGAAGAAAATTTATTTTCCCAATACCTAGAGACCCTCCTCCTTCACAGCAACATTGAGGCTTTTAAAATAACATCCTTTTATCAGCACACCTCATTTAAATGCAATTCACCACACGACCTGTTTTAAAGCAGTTACCCAGAGTCCTGAGGAACTGTTAGCTTCAAGGCAAGGCCTCAAAATTTTTTGCCAAACGAACTGTGAAACTGGAGGACATGCAATTAAAGCAATCCATGTGCCAGCTATTTACATCATCTGTATATTCAGAGTTATCAGGGTTGGGGGAAGCATGCTTCTATCATGTTAAATGTTTTTGTACCTGCACAGACCACAGATATAAAAGTGTTTTTCTGATGATATAAGGATTGCATGTAGCCTTCCATATCTAAACCAGGATTGTTAATGGTCTGGTTTAGGCTCATCATGTTTTATTTTGCAGGCTAACAATTTTAAATCCTGCCTCTAAATCCACTAGCTATGTTCACAGAAAAAGACAAAGGTGGGAATGGAAGAGGAGAAAGCTTAAGTAGTAAGTGGAAAAGGATTTCTTCCAGCTCTAATTTAAATTATGTTTAACTTAATGGAGAACCAGTTAACTGTTGAAATCAGTAGTTTGTTTCACAGTGCACACTGATACCGTCTAATGGTTAACATAAACCTCCTGTACAATGAGGTCTTTCCAAAACTGAGTAAAGCCAAAATGCTGTGTAGTATTCCCTCTGTGAAACCTTGTGAACTGTCATTTCCCCATCACTTCTGGGAAGAAAGGGTAGAAGATTTGCACGCTATGAGATATGCATTCAGGAGTGTATCTGTATAGGTTTATCAGATTGATTAACTTTGTAAGCATTAAACTTTCTGATTATCGTTTCTTGTTTTAAGATCTAAAATGCAGCCACATGAGAAGCCATGCTCCTTGTTGATTATCTTCTAACAAAGCATTCTGTGAGTTAATTGAAATAATGTCATGTTGTTTTGCTATGAGCATTTACTACATATGTCTGTGTCCTTCCTGTTTGTTACTGCATTAAATTCATGCTTCTTTTTAAGAGCTTGGTGAGGGAAAAATTGTGTACTGGGGTAAGGCTTATCCTTGTTTCTGAGTGGCCCCTGCACTTTTTTGGACTGCACGAATCAGTGGGGTTTTATCTGCCTCAGGGTTTAAGCTGAAGTGAAACTTAGTTTATTTCAGCAAAACACTGATTGTTACATATTATTATGAGCCATAAGTTAGGGTGAAGATTTGAAAGAGTACTGTCTAGTGCTGTTGGATGCAATTTTTAGCTTACACTATCCAGGATTTTTAGGAGCGTATTTTTGCATCATACAGAGCATTGAAATGCAGCCAGTTTGCCAAAACATAATGGTCACTTTTTATCATGATGAATTGATAGTTGTGTGACCCATTGCATTTTGAGTGTTCTGAGTTAGTATGGCTGCCACACTTGAAATCACTTTTGTGCCACAGATAGAAAATGTTTTGTCTGTTAGTGGAATATATAACGTGTTGTAATGGAATCATGAAGTTTCTGGCTCACAATTACTGTTCAGACTTGGCGCACTCTTGTTCTGTATGTTTAGGTAACAATTGATTTTTTATCAGTACGGAGCAAACACAACAATTTTGACCTTGTTTTGTGGGATCTTGTTTTCATGTTTGAGTTTGGTAAACGGAGAACATAATCGTGTTATGTTGCGTTGTCTGTAGAGACTTCTGCCTGGGTAATCTCCAGTTAAATCACAGGAGGGTATCACAGTCAGAAGAGTCTAAACTGACTTCTGCCTTGAGTTCCCTGGGGAAAGGGATCGACACTTGTGAAGTATAAAAGACTGGTAAAGTCTCCCTCACTCATAAGAAGGTTTGTTCAAACACACTACCATGATTTATACTATTCAGTGTGAATATTTTGCTTGTGTATGTGGAGGGTTGTGTTTATATGGCTGCACATTCTAATACTTGGGTGCATGCAGTGGTACTCCATCAGCACAAGCCCAAAGGCAGGGTAGGCTTAGCACTATAACTGCAGCTGCCATTCAGCAAGGTCATTGGATGTTTCTGAGTGATCTCCTGCAGTGTAAGATAGCAGTTTGAAAGTCTTGGGGAAGAGCGGGTGGTTTTTATACAACTTAGATATTCATCGCTCCTTGCTGTCCACACTGTACACCTTCAGTGTAACTCTAGTAGTACAGAGCTGTGCCAGAAAGAAATCGGCCTAAAACAAGAAAACAAAAAAATGTGGTTGGTTTCTGTTGAGCCTTACTGATGGCATACAGAAGCATAACGCACATGTGCATGCTCTCCACCTACAGAATTAAAGAAGGGTTGTGACTTGTGCAACCCTTGTTTGGACAGATTTAAGTGGAACTAGTGTAAAAAGAGTCTGTCTGTTGGGGAAGTTGGTAGCTTGGGAAGATCATGATCTTAAAGTGGGATTTGTAACATCCACAAGTCTCTGGTATCCCGTACCTCCTGACTGTCGGTTTTTGTGCAGGAGCTGTGTATCCTGCCTTATGCCAGTAGAGGCCACAGTCACTACAGTTTCTGAGTAGTCAGTAGCCTCAGCGTTTTTGCTTCCTCAAGACCAGCCTTTCTGGGAGAGATTAATTTTTGGCAGTCTACTGCACAAGGAATAGGTTGGGTCACTGGGACAGTTCTAGAGGAAGCCAGAGGGACAAAACCGGGGTGGAGGGGAACTGAGGGAAATTGGAGACACTGTAAGATAACAAAAGGACAGGAACATTTTGGGGAAGGGCAAGAGAAGGAAAAATAAGAAGTGAAACAGTAAAGACAAAGAGGAAGAACAGTAGGAGGAGGGCTGGTCCTTGAAACTGCTGCATGATGGGAGAAGCCTCTATCTGGAAAGTGCCAACCTGGGCTTGGTCTTGTCCACAAATATTTTTCACACAGTGCTGAACACAGCATGCTTCCTCTTTCAAACTGCAACTGAAGTCTCGATTCAGTTCAGACGCAGAGGAACTGATGCAGGGAGAGAGACGCTGAGGCATGGGATGACATGGAGACAGAACCATTTTGGACCTGAAGATCAGATAGTGCTTGTGGTGTGTCTCTGTTCTGCCCCCAGCCTTTGGATAAAAGGACAACTCTTGCCAGTAAAGTAAGTCAGACACGTTTTCTGAACTGTTGCTAGCGTGTGCCTTTTGGAATGAATTTGTATGCCTCATTCTATCAAAGGTTATGTTATAATTTTGAGTTTATAAAGGTAGGTGGGTTGAAATCAATGAATGATTGCTTTCATTGCAAAATATTACAAATTTCAGCTCTCCTGTCTCTCTTCATAATGCTGACTTCACAAGCTTCAGAGAGTCTGGTAGCTGTACTGATTGCTGATCATATGTTTCCTGCTGCAAGGAAGATACTGGTAACCAGCAGATCATACTGGGAACTTTACCATTGAAGGCAGAGTTCCATACTTCAAAGAGGGTGAAAATGCCAAAAGTTAATTATTGCTTAAATTGTTTTGTAAATGGGGAAGTATATTACATAAATAATTTCAAATTAATGTTTAGCCTTTCAGTTCCCAGTATTCACTGAGTAGTGCTACTGAATTCAGTGCTGATAGTTGACTTTTTTTAATTTAGGAAATAATCTTCCATGAAAGTGCATGTTAAAAATAGGCTAGGGTGAGTTGGAGAGGGACTTCAGAGAAAGGAGGTAAGTCATGGGATCCTGTGCCACAGCAGGACAGTGGGACTGAGATATTTTTAAATGGGAAGATATAATTGATTCACCTTTGTCTCACTGTCTGTCTGAATGGGAGCAAATGTATTGAGCTGTGCTGTATGCTAGAAAGTCCTGGCTATGCTGCTTAGCGTATCCCCTTAAACCAAACACAAAAGCTGGTTACTTTTGTGGCTTGTTTTCCAATTTTCTCACAAGTACTGTAGTAATTTCCTGAAACTGGAACGGTGATAGGTGGAGTAGGGAATTGCTGCATTATGACCACAGCTTATTACTTTGTTATACTTTTTGTAAGTCACGTGACAGTATAGACCATAGTACAAAAGGCAGTACTTTTCCTGGAACTTCAGAGACTATGGCTGTCTCACTTTTTTCAGAGTTGTTCCAGCAGTCCTCCAGCTTGTCTTGCCACGTAGGTGATGTAAAGTAGTTGTTGTTGTTATTATTATTAAACAGTTTGCTTTTTGTATCAGTTGTGTCTTTAATTTAGTAAAATGGGAGAAAAAGACAGAAGCAGTTAAGCATTGTTTTAGTGTGCTCCCTGTATTTACAGACAGGCTTAAATATAGTGTGTAGGTGGCACATCTGTTCTAATTGCAGTAATTTTGCGGTTTGAAACTTGCAGCCTTTGAGAAATAAAAATGAAAATCCCTTTACCAGAAAGATTTACTTTTATAAGCACATGCCTTGTATCTTAAACGAAAGGCACGATTTATGTGAGAAAGAAGGTAACTCATAACTAGCTACCAAGGAAATGTTCTCTTCTTTCCTGGGTGGATATAAAAATACACAGTCAGATCTGAGATCACTGAATCGTTAAACACATACGATTCATTCAAATACTAGTGGTTTTGTGGTTATATGGGCTGAACGGTATGGATTCTAGTCTGTTTAAAAGTTCGGTTTGAATGGATTTAAAGAAAACAGTACTTGGGGGCAGAGCATGAATTGTATATGCTGCATCACAATGCATGTTTTGGTGTTTTATCTGTTTTTTTGATAGACAGAGATTCAGTTGTATGTTCACTCTTGCTAACTAAAGAGTGCTGACCAAGGGCGTGCCACAAAAAGCTGCTTTGCTGTAGAGTGGTCCTTGGAGGAGAGGGGAGTACAGTTGTCTGCTAATTATTTTTTTTTTTTAATATTTACAGTAGTACTGATTCAGTTAGTTGGCTGGGCTACCTTGGAGTTATTAGTCCTGGTATTGAAACATTTGCAGTAGCAGTAACATTAAAATGGATTGCCTCATATTCCAGTAGTGTAGGAGTAGGAAGTTCTGATTTGCTGTTGTCAACTTTTCTGTCTCCTAGTGAGTTCAATGGGACAAGAGACCTCTGTTGAATGCATTTCTGTAGAGTTTCTCTTCAGAGATTCCTAGGTGTCTTTAGATCTAAGGCAGAGAGAATAAAGTGGCAAATGGTTCTCTTACCAGAGAGGCAGTGGAGGCAGGTCTTTTAAGTGTCAGGGTGAGATAGTTGGAAGGCTTGCACGTGGTATTTTCTAACTTTATCTTGTGCTCAAAAGTTGGATCCATAAGCCAAGTTTAATATTTCTGAAGCTAATGGAGGAAGTGGTGTAGAAGGGAGGCGGTATCTGATGTTCAGTGAAACAGAACTAGTTTGAGAAGAATTCTCCTGGCCTTTTTAAAATGGTTGACATGATCTGTATTTGATTTGAATATTACAAATTGATTGAGAACTGGGAACTGAATTTTACTTGATGCAGACAATCCAAAACAGGAAGAGGCGTTTTGGCTATGCTGACCAGGGTCAGAAGCAATGCATAAAGAAAGAAGCCAGACAGAAGAGTTATACTCGTGTGGATTCTTATCTTTGTTGCGATGTAAAACCTTTATCTTTGTCACGGTGTAAAACTTGGCAGTCTCATTTACTACTGTTTTGGGTTTGTGTGGTGGGGTTTTGGTAGCAGGGGAGGGGCTGCAGGGACAGCTCCTGTGAGAAGCTGCTGGAAGCTTCCCCGGCTCCAAGTCGGACCCGCCTCTGGCCAGGCCGAGCCCATCAGCGACAGTGGTAGTGCCTCTGGGATAACAGATTTAAGAAGGGGAACCCCCAGTGAGTGAGGGGATTGGAATGTGAGAGAAACACCTCTGCAGACACCAAGGTCAGCGAAGAAGGAGGGGGAGGAGGTGCGCCAGAGGAGGGGATGCCCCTGCAGCCCGTGGAGGTGAGTGGGGGAGCAGATGCCCACTTGCAGGCTGTGGAGAAGCCCATGCCGGAGCAGGTGGATGCCCCCGAAGACGGCCGTGACTCCATGGGAAAGCCCGTGCTGGAGCAGCCTGTGACTGAAGATCGGCCTGCAGAAAGGACCCATGCCAGGGAAGTTTGCGAAGGACTGCAGCCCGTGGGAGGGACCCCACGCTGGAGGAGAAGAGTGAGGAGTCCTCCTCCTGAGGAGGAAGGAGCAGCAGAGACAATGTGTGGAGAACTGACCACAACCCCCGTTCCCCGTCCCTCTGCACCGCTTAGGGGGAGGAGGTAGAGAAATCGGGAGCAGAGTTGAGGCAGGAAGGAGTGAGGGATGGGGGGAAGGTGTTCTAGGGTTTGGTTTTACTTCTCAGTATCCTTGTTTTGATTTGATTTGTAGTAGATTAAATTGATTTTGTTTCTTCCCCAAGTTGAGCCTGTCTTTTGCCCGTGACCATAAGTGGTGAGTCGTGCCTCCCTGTCCTTGTCTTGGCCCACAAGTTTTTCTTTCTATTTTCTCCTCATCCCACTGGGGCTGGGGAGGGGAGGAGTGAGCGAGCGGCTTTGTGGTGCTTTGTTACTGGCTGGGCTTAAACCACAACAACTACATAGTCTGTATTTCAGACTGGCAAGTGGCTCCTGCTCCCAAATGGGATCCAATCTCAAAAAAAGCAAAACCAAAACAAAATGAAAACAGCAGCAGCCTGCTGGGATTGTACATCCTGTAAGTTGATCAGTACTTTCCGCTGTCTAGACACACCATAGGAAGCAAGAACAATTGGTGACTTTCTCTGTCAATTTCACTTAGTACAGGGTTTTTTTTATATTCCTTGTTAAGAGAACTGTAAGAGCTAAGCATCAAAGCTATGATAGCAAGACAGCCTCTCTCTTCTGAAGTACTTTTGATTGCATGTATTTATTTTGGACTATTCTGCATGATGTGATACCTTTTATAATCATGTTGTTGCACTGCTGTTACTGACAGATGAAATCAACTTCTGTTTGTGTTTAGATCCAAATCCTGATGTGAAATGAGTACAGACTTCCACAAGCTCCTTTTTGACATTTCTGAGGCTTTGGCCACAGATGAACTCGCTGCTCTGAAGTTCCTCAGCCTGGAGCACATCCCCATGAGGAAGCTGGAAGCCATCCAGGAGCCCAAGGCCTTCTTCGAAGTGCTGCAGGAGAAGGACATGATTGAGGTGGGGAGCCTCTCTTTCCTGAAGGAGCTGCTCTACCGGATCAATCGGATGGACCTCCTGGCTACCCAGCTGGGCTGCAGCCGAGAGGAGATGGAGAGAGAGCTTCAGATCCCAGGCAGGGCAAAGGTCTCAGCCTACAGGTAAGCACAGAAGTAGTAAACCTTTGCATGCAAAATGTACAACAGTTCTGTTGTGTACCGTCTTGTTTTCTGTCTGCACTGTTGTCTTACAATTATGTTGGGATGTTTGTATTTGTTACAGCAGATTACCTGCCATTGTGAGTTTTACATTTTGCAGTTCAAATGTGTAATTGTGGTGGTTACTTCTCATAACTTTCTTAATCAGTATTTCTTTATTCTTTATTGCCAGGCAACTGCTATATGGAATTGCAGAGGACTTGACTCCAGAAGATGTCAAGAGCATAAAGTTCCTGCTCCAAAAACAAATACCAAAGAACAAACTCCAGGATAATGCTGTATGCAAAGTGATCTCGATAAGTTTCTTGCAAGGCTAGTTCACAGTCTGCTAGTTCTTGTAAGAAGGGAGGAAAGAGAAAGCAGTCTGCTCTCACTAAAATTTGTCGTTGCAGGATTGTGATGTTAGCTGATAGCTGCTGTGTGAAAGAATGGACCCTTTTTTTTCTCACTGTGTCTTTTCTCTGCTCTTTTTTGCTCTCCTGTACCTACTTTCCCTCCACCACCTGTCTCCGTAATCTTTTCTTTTTGCAAAATCCATCATGCTCTTCTTTTCATCTTTGCTTGGCATTTATAAGGCATTTGTACATATGCTGTATCTAGGAAGAGTGATGTTTACTGGAGGAAAAACAATGTTTCAGAGACAGAAAATCAAGTTCTAATGCGAGTTCAACCACAAATTTTTGTCTGTTATTGGGTATGTTTTCTTCTTTATTGTAATTTGGGGTAACAGCATTTTGTTAACTCCCCCACAAATATTAAGAGGTTTGATGAGCTAGTTTAATACTTGTATTGTAAATAATGAACAGTGTTATAAAAATTCTTGGTGGTATTAAGAAGCTTCCTTAAAAGTCCTATTTGTATTGTGGCACCTATAGGAAATTAGCAGATTTACCTCCAACTTGGTGGACTATTGAGCTTTAAAAAACAAAAGTAGCCCTGAACACCTTTTCTGTAATAGAAAATGTAAAATGGCACAGCTAAATGACTTAACAGCACTTCATCTGAACACAGAGGCACAAGAGGATTCCATGTTGTTATCCACGTCAGTGCTTTGCACTGCTGAAACAAAGCAGGATAACCTAGCCGTAGGCAATTTCTAATGATCCTGTCTTAAACTTAGTGGTGTTTCTTCAGTTGCATTGCATCCTGACCCTTGTTTTAATGAGGTTTGGAAGAAAAAGAAACTGGTCTTTAGCTGGTCAGTCTCTGGGAATGAGGATGTTGTCTTCTGCTTTGTCCAGAAGTGTCTGATACTGCAGTTATTGAAGGTCATTGTATGAGTTTGGGTTATGTGTTTTTGTTTTACCAGTCAATGTTGAAGGTCTTAGTGGAAATGGAAAGAAACGGGATAATTAAAGAAGATGACCTTGCAATGCTGAAAGATATATTAAAGGGAGTTAGAGCTGACATAAAGAAAAAAATCGATACCTATGAAGAAAAAAAAAAAGGTAAATTATTTAATCTGCTGTTTAAGAGTAGAGCTGGGTTTTTTGTGATTTTTGTGGCTCCATCCTTGGCAGTTTAGGAATCCAGAGATAAGAGGGAGACCTTACAGTATCCTAGGATAGGCAGAGCAGCTCTTGGTACATGTGGCTTCTGAAGTTTTCTGCTACTTCATTATCCCATCGTACCTTCTTGTATCTCTCCTTGGAATACATTCTGTGCCTTGTAAATGGTCTGCTTCTCCCTCCTCTTTGCCTTAAATGCTATTTTTCTCTTTGGGAAACAGTGCAGTGCTGGTTTTGGACCAGCATAGCTTATCAGTCACTGAAAGAGACTGGAAGTGACAGTTGCCTTGGGGAAACTAGTATTGGGAGATTGTCAGCATTATTTTCTGTTAGCCAGGCTGTTTGCTCTTAGTCAAAGGAAAAGTCCCTGGAGACCAGGTACTTGACTAAAGCGTAACCATTAGCTTTCTGTACCAGATCTGATATTTCAAGGACTTCAGTATATCTGGGCTGTTGCAGCTGAGTGGTGACTTCTGACACAACAGTTGGGCCTTACTGTTTGGGAGATAGGATGTGTAAACCAACAACAACTGAGACCTATTAAATTTTTCCCCAGAACCTCCTTCTGGATGACTCGGGACATGTGTTTCCTTAGATACGTCTATACAGCCCATGCAGTTCCTTGCAGAGATACCGACTAGTTTCCCCAGCATGTCTTTGTGCTGCTGATCTGTCTCTAAAGAAGCAAGCCCTGTATCAGGGGAATGGCTTTTTAGTGGTATTCTTATGATTTTGTCCCCCTTGTTGCCCTGACAATTAAATTCCATTTAAACACATCTGTGTAACTTGTAAAAGGGGTACTGTGATTTATTTCCTTGGGGAGAGTCATGGGTTTGATGATTTCTTCACTTATTTCAGGCAGTTGTATTCAAAGAACCATTTTGTTGCTTTGAGGAAATATTCCATTGTGCTGGTATTCTGCATGCTTGGTGTGTCCACCCAAACAGTAAAGTTCTCTGGAGAAGAGACAGTGGCCTCAGAAGTAAAGGAACTAGCTGTAGTGTACCACTGTATAAAAATGGGTCTCCTCCTTCACTTATGTATCCCATAGTGGAGATTTTAGTGAATGGCTTGCCTGGCATGACTACTGACATTCAGCCTTTTATTATCTGGATCTTGCTACCAATAAAAGAGCAGAGAAGAAACAGAGCACAGCTCTGCACAGCTTCAATAACCAACAGTTTGTGAAACTGGAACCCTGCTTGGCCCAGCTCTAGAAAATGATGGTGTCTCAGTGATGTGGAAACCACCCTCCACCTCACTCCTTATACTGTTTTTTTGAGTGTTGAACTATGCACAGTGGAAGATTTATCTTTTTAGTCCTAAAATGTTCTGTTTATCTTCTCCGTCTTAGAAAATTATTCTAAGGAAAAACTCCACTATCCAGTGTCTGCGTCTGTGCATACAGCAGAACAAGGAGCAGAGGGGGAGACACCACACCTGGTGAGAAATACGTCAAGATTACCTTTAAAGTATTTATCCAGCTCCTGGGAGCGGGGAGCATAAATTCTTAAGACTAAGCAGGTGGAAGAGCTGAAAGGGAGGGGTTTTGGCTTTGTATGTAGGCCTTGGAACAATTCCTGTTTTCAAAACAACACCAAGCCTTGTTCCTTTGTGAGGACCTGGCTGTCAGCAACCTTTTAGGCAAGAAATGAAGGAGTAGCTGTTTTGTGAAGAAAAACCAATCTTAACGATAATGGAGAGAGATACTCCTGGACAGATGGGAAAGGAACAACAGAATCTGCTACCTCACTAGAAACCCACAAGGACTCTCAGAAGGAATGGTAGGGTGCAGGAACTTTTTGTCTGCACATGCACATTTGTGTTTCTGGATACTCACTTTCTCCCGTGCCAAAATCGTATCCTAACCACAGAGAGAGAGGAGGAGGGATTCAGGGAGACAAAGCAGATTCCTCTCCCCAGTAGCTAGCTTGTATTCTTAGGCTTTTCCTTTCTTGTCTCTTGGCCCCCATGATTTTTTTGCACTTGGACATGAAGGAGCAACAATCTTGTGTATAGCATATTTCTCTTTTGGGTGCTTGGCACTGCTTTCTTACCTGCTTTGTTTCTACAGCTTGTGGAATCATATAAGATGAAAAATAACCCCCATGGTTACTGTGTGATTCTTAATAACTACATTTTTAAAAATCCGTATGAAGCCAGAGAAGGAACAGTGAAAGATGGAGGTAAGTACTTTTTAAATCCCATTACTGTTTTGTTTTCTTCTCTGATAATTCTCTGAAAGAATTATCTAATCTTTCCTGTGAAGAAGAATCATGTCCACTGAGGTCCTTTGCCTCCAGAGTAACTGGAATGACAGTCACTGTAGAAATTGGAAATACACCACTTTGAACAGTTTATTTGATGGCTTAAAGAAGGAAGTGCTTTCTGTTCTAGGTAAAAAGCATCGTCTTAATTGGTCATATGTACCAAATACTGAAGGAGGGATTACTATTCCACCTTTTCACTTTTTGATTGTTTTTAATTCTTGGCTATCATGGAGTAATATTTTAACGTCCTTAAATTCTCTTTAATGCTCAAATAAATGCTACTACTTTATAATTTTCCTTAAAGCCTGTCTTCCTGTAAGAGTCACTTCTAAGATAAACAAGTGTTTATCTTAAAAAAGTAAAATCTGTTTCATGAAAGCACACATCACTGATATTTTAACTCCATTCAGCCTGTCTACAGGCTGCTTGCTTCCCAGCTACTTTCTCATTGCCCACACAACAATTAAGTCAGCATTTGCCGAGAAGTCTGCATAGGATTTGTTAGCAGGTTACCCTTGCCTTCCTTCTTGCTGCATTGATCATTCTCACAGAATGAGGGACCTAATTCATTAAGAGTGGCAGAATTTATCATTCTAAAGAGGTACCTCCTCTTTAACTTGCTAAGTGTTGTTCTTAAGCATCTGAGATTACTATGCAATGCACAGTTAAAGATTGCTTTAACACAGTAAGCTTCACTAATTTATACCAGTTAATCAGATAATCTGAAACCTGGTTTTTTTTTTTAGATAGCATGATGCTTAGCCCAGTTGTGTTTAAAAAAAATAAAATTAGGCATTTGGGTTCTTCTAATTAGATTTGGCAGGCTGAGTCAGTCAGGTGAGATTATGGGTGGGATCTGAACCTTTCTGCTAGTATCTGTTCTACCACACAGACACTGATGTTTCAGCATCTTCCTTGTCACTGTTTATGTTTAACAAGTGCCTTCTTACTTTCTTTTCCCAGAGGCTGTGAAGAGGGTCTTTAAGTGGCTTCAGTTTGAGACAGTTGAGCACATGGATCTAGAAGCAAAGCAAATGTATGCAAAAGTTAAAGAATACAGCAAAAAAGATCATAGTAACATGGACTGTTTTGTTTGCTTCATTTTTTCCCATGGTGAAAAAGACAAAATAAAAGGTGTTGATCATGAGCTTATAAATATTAAAGATTTACTCTCCTGCTTCAGTGGATCTAATTGTCCTTCTCTTGCTGGCAAACCCAAGCTGTTTTTCATCCAGGCTTGCCAAGGCTCTGTAGGTCATCCAGCTGTCACAGTAAAAGAAGACTTTTCCAGCCATCTTGAGACAGATGCTACCCCTCTGACTTCCATTCCTGATCAGGCTGATATTCTGGTTGGCATGGCTACAGTGGAAGACTATGAGTGCTACCGCTGTACAAAGACTGGCAGTGTTTACGTTCAATGCCTCTGTGACAAGATGGAGTTGCTTTGCCCACTGTAAGTACTATTTTTAATCCATATACGTTTGGGGTATTGCAGACATACATACTTAAGCATGCTGTGCTGAAACATCGGTGTTTTGCATTTGTGCTATATAATGCTTTTCATGTGCAGGACAGTGCAGAACAGTAATTATTCTGGAATTGGGAATTGTTATTCTTCTACAGATGAACCAAAGTACAAATGACTTCCCCTAATTTGCCTATGACAGAATCAGGGTTGTAATGCTGGAACATTACATATAAACAAGTCTGTGTATGTGTGCGCAGGTTTTTTAACGTTTTTTGACTGATAATTTATTTTTTCTTCCAGTGACACCTGATGAGGGATGAATTTGTTGAGTGATTACACAGACAAAAAAATCAAGTGTTCTTTAGTCATAATTTTCATTATTGCCTCCCTCCCATCCCCAACATAAACTTGCTTTAGAAAATAGAATTTCTCTTCAGATATCACTTTCTCATGGTGTCCAGAAGAGGGCTTGGAGAATGCATAGGTTTGGTTCTATTTCAACTTAGTGCACTCTTCTGACTATAAGCAAAGCAGGGGACTGTGTTTGCTGGTAAAGCAATGCTACACGGAGGTTGCTTTTATTGCCCCAAACACACTAAACTCTGTGATTACACAATGGAGTGAGCAATTTCAGTGACAGGCAGGGTGAGGGGAGGATACTAGCCCTCCCTGAGATACGACTTTGGTGGAGCAAACATAATCAGCTTCTTGCCTAGCTGCAAGTACCATGTATTTCAATGTAACTTTTCTTCATTTTTGTTCAAAGCCGCAAGGATCTCATAACCATCCTGACAGAAGTGAACAAGGAAGTGGGAAGAAGAGTATTAAATGGATGGAAGCAGATGCCAAAGATAACATCAACCCTACGGAAGCAATTGATCTTCCAAATTCCACAATGTTAGTCAACTGAAAAGTAGAAAAATAGGAATACACTCAGTTGGGAATCACATCTGGAATGGGCTTCCACAGGGAAGAGAATTTGCAAGAGAAATTATCTGGATCTATGTAGTTAGTCCCAGTCCTACCAGGGGCCATGGGACCTAAATTTTCCAATCCTGTGGTTAATCAGTCTCCTGACACCGGGATCTGTAGCAGTCTGGTAAGGCCGTGGAGGAGTACAGATCTGGCTTTCTGTCCTGCAGAAGCAGTGGAGTCTGTTCAGTCTGGGTTTCAAGAGAGGAAGCACTTCCAGATAGTGTGATTTTTAAGAGTTATTGGAAATGGCAGTGGAAGTCTTATTTCTGTCCGAGTTGTAAGTCCCTGAAATCTGAAGAAAAGAACAGATGGATTCAGAATGCTAGATCCCTTCCCAGGGAGCATGTGTAAGATTGTTAACTGATTTACCCAGAGGTGAATCACTGGCTGTCTCTGGAAGCTGTATAATTTTTCATGGAAAATAACATCCCTGTCCAGAAGGACTGGAAAGTGATGATAATACAAGTTTTGTTCTTTTCCTCCAAATATTTAGTTTGCTTTATATTACTAATTTACTTGGCTAAACAGCACTGCTGTTTAGGTTTTTTAATAGTAAGGGTTCTAATTGTGTTTTTTCTCAGAGCTCTTAGGGGACCGTTTTGAATGGCTGTCAGCCGCTGGAAGGAAGGTGCTGCTCCATTAGATCCACTGCTCTGAGATGCCTTCTCCTGGCAACTGACTCTAGCTCCTGTGGACTCTTCTTTCTGTTGTAATAAATACTCTTCGTTTTCACATCACCATTGTTTGTGGTGTGTTTCTCTTTTGGATGAGCTGACTAAGGTACAGTCACCATGACAAACACTTTTACTTCAGCAGCAGAAGATATTTTGCTCTTGTTGAAGTATTGGATGGCAGCCACCCCAGGGGGTAGCATATTGATATCCCTTCATTAGCAGCTGAAGAGATGGTAGGGAAGAATAAGTTTAAGTTCAGGACTTTCATGATAATGGCAGCTGATGCCAGTGAGGCTGTTCTTAATTTGCATCCTCAGAAATGTGTAGGTGGTATGTGGGAGCTGTATGGGATTCTAACAGCTACATTCCTTTTGAGTTTATAAAAAGATAAAGGATGGATTTAAGACACTTTGTAACTTTTGCTTTTTTTAGTTTGTATTTTTTGGAAATCCATGTCTAGCCATAAAAGCAGGGGTTCTTTATTTAATCCCGCTTGTGTTCTTGAAGCGAAACTTTTTCATTCTAATTCCACACAATGTGTTGGCAGTTGCATTTTGCTCCCCTTACCCTTGTTGACCTTCCAAGTAAAAGGGAGAATGCCCATTCTTAGAATCGCAACTCTGTTCACACAAGTTTGATAAATAATAAATAGATGTTACAAGCACTATGTAAATGAGAGTGCTCTTGTGGCAAAAGTTACGAGAAGGTTTTGCCAGGTATGATACAGTTCTGTGGCTGACATTTGGTTAATTTAGGAAATGTGGCAACAATTTATTTACATTTTTATAATGTTTTCATAAATGAGACCCCAATATGAAGTTAGTAATTAGATTTGTGAATGTTTTTTTATGATAAGGATCTATTGTCGTGGTTTCAGCCCAGCCGGTAACAAAGGACCACGCAGCCTCTTGCTCACTCCTCCCGCCCCCCTCCGGTGGGATAGGGAGGAGACGGAGGAGAGAAAAAGAAAAAAAAAACCTGGAACCTCGAGGGTTGAGATAAAGGCAGTTTACTGGGACAACACAAAGAAATTACAACAACAACAACGGTACTAATGAAAGAGTATACAAAAAGAGCGATGCACAGTGCAACTGCTCACCACCCGGGACCCGACGCTCCACCACTTCCCCCACCGAAAGTCCAGCCCGCCCCCCGGCCCGCTCCCCATTTATATACTGAGCATGATGTCGCATGGTATGGAACAGCTCCTTGGCTAGTTCAGGTCAGCTGCCCCGGCTATGCCCCCCACCTCCCAGGTTCCTGTAAAAATTAACTCTATCCCAGCTGAACCCAGGACAACTATAGCTTAAATGAAATAACTGCTTCCTCTGGGAAAAAATTGCTGGAAGGTGGCAGCTGCTCCAGTAGCCAAGTTGTGAGTCCACAGCATTTCTGATTTTTTCATATTTCTCTGTGTTGGAATTCAATACTCTCAGACCAAGTTCTTTCAGATATTCTTTATGAGGAGAAATTGAATATCAAATTTACTTGTTTGGTATATTTGGTGCTACATAGGATTTTGATTTAGGAGACTGATATAGCAACATACTGAAATCACAACACAAGCATAATTTAGCAATTGCAATATACAGTTGAATCGCAATACAAATATTACTCATATTACTCATTACTCCCTGTCTTATTACCTGTCTCTGCTCATAACACTGGGCATCCCCAGTCACAATGGAACATGTGGGTTGAAGCCAGCTGAAGCCCATTGCTCTTTTCGAAGTTTAAATATTTTATCAGTTATCCAGTTTTTATACTTTTCTGTGGGGCTGAGCCGCATATTCACACACCACCACCACCACCACCCCCATGCTGGTCTGGGTAGCTCAGGAAGACCTTATTCTTTGTAAATTGTCTTGGGGAACTTGATGATTCACAGGTGCAGCTGTCTTCTCTGAAACTAAGGTTACCCTCCAGTGTCCTGATGAGCTTTCTTTACAATATATTCTTCTCTGAGATCATTGGGTTTTTGCCCTTCTCCTCTGAGCTGTCCTCCACTGGAGTGGGTGTGCTGGTCAGTCGCATCTTGTCATTAAATTGGCATGGTATTTTGTTCTATCTTTTAAAATCAGGCCACCTCCATAGCTAACGTTATTGCCTGCTGATGAAGACCTACTAGAAGGGAGAGAAAAACCCATCAGAATCCTCTAAAGGACTGCAGGAAGTAGCCATACTGTGAATTTATGTGTGGCTCATGCAGTGATCAAGGAAGGAGAAAACGCACTTTGAGTTTTATGCTTCTGAGCAAAGTATGCTCACACACGCCTGTGGCAGGGTGGCTGATATGCTCTTGCACATATTAGTAGCCCCCCCTCCCCAAAACTGAGACGTAAGAAGGATATCAGATCTGCAATTTTCTGACTGTTTTTCCTCTGTAGCACCACTTGGAGAATGGTGAGGGGCAATCACCTTTCCTCTCTGAAGGCCCTCAGCTTTAGTTACTTTGCCCGTCCTCCCTTTTCTTCAACTACTGGCTGGGATGCTAAATGCTATAGCAGAACAATCCTGGCACTCAATTCTGTGTTTTGTTTTCAGCCAGCAGAAGTGCTACCACCAGAAAGTGGAGTCAGAAGGCTGGTAGGAAAGTGAAGTTGGTGACTTGAAGTCCCGCAGGCTTAAGCTGAAAGCAGGCAAGATCAGAGTGATGCTGTTTGAAAAGAGACATGCTTAGAAGAGTTAGGGAGAACTGTTAGCTGCAGAGGCGGAAGTAATGTTATTCAGTGGCATGAATCCCTGCCCAGTCATTTGCATCTTGCTACCTATTCGTTCAGTTTAACATCAGTTTCCCAGAGAGCTGTTTATGCCCACCTTCTGTGGGAAGTTTGTAATTCTCTCCACTGTAATGATGTTAGGGTGACTTGTTAATGTGCTGCTCTTGGGACGGGTTGGTGGTTACGTATGAGGAGCCGGCCCGTGTTCAGATTGCTACCAGCTTCTCCCATTGCACGGGCTGCTGTAAGTATGTGTTTTCCCTATATAAGGGCTCACTCTTCATTCAAAGTGGTGTGAAAAAGTCAGGTACTGTGGAGTTGTGATTAGTTGAACTGTTGGCTATGTCTGTGATCTTTAAGATCTCCTGCAGGAAATCGTGAAGCCCAGAGAAGTGGAAACAAAATGCACACCATTTAGGAGGTTAAGCTATGCAGCAGGAAGTCCGGAGCTAGATTTTTCTCAGGAGATGTTGGGTGTTCAGCCCTCACTGCTTACCCTTTGTATTCTGACTCCTAACGTGGGCGTGTTCTCTCTGAAGTTATTCAGATCTGCCTCTTTTCAGCTCGGGATGTGTCAAATGATGAACAGAGAATGGCATGTTTAATCTGCAATGACTTCTGTGAAACATGCTAAAAAATTCCCAGATACTCATTTCTGTGTGCCCTTTCTGTAATTGTGTCTTTGCTTGTCACTGTATCGGTTCTGTTATTGGCAGCCACAGGAATTCCCCAGGCCCCGAACGTGGCTGGGTCTTGTGGGTGCCCATGCATTTCTAGCTAGGTGGAACGTTATTCTGGGCCTGTCTTCTGAGCTTGGCCTAGGTCTTTTACATTAGTTTTATATTTGTGTAGCCACTTTGTGCTCAGGCCTGATTTGTCCAGGCATATCAGTGCAAAGAGAAGGATCCATACCTCCTTCAGTCTATTTACTAGGAAGAGCCTGTTTTAACATGACTTGAGGGCATGTTAGCTCATGGGCTGTTAAAAAATGTCTTGCCATATTCAGATTACTTCCACCTTTGACCCAACTTGCCACATGTGCAGTAATCAAATATCTTGTGTGGGGTTTAGAACATTGATAAGCTGCTTCTATGATAACAATGTGAAGATTTCTGCTTAATATATTGTCGAACTGTTTTTTCCTGTTCTTTGGGGGAAGGGAGTCTGGTTTTAAATTGGTGCTTAACGAGAAGAACACTGTTTCCTTATTTGGAGAGTATGGATGCTCTGAGGATTGCTCTCTTGCTCAAGGCGAGCACTAAGGTGTTAATGTTCATTTTCAGAAGGATTAAATGCTAACTGGTAAAATGTCTTCCCTCCTCCCTCCCGTTGTTGTGAAATACCATCTATGGAGAGTGCTGCACCAGAAGCTGTTATCAGAGGTGGTGCACCATCCCGGGCTCTCACGCCATGGTGCAGTACTCCTGCGAGCCTGCTCCTGGTGCTAGAAGGATCTTCAGCAAATCTGGGAGGGGTGGGAAGGGAGCTGGTTCCATGGCCAGCGGCCGTTGGGGTACAGGGCCGAACGCCCGCGTTGAGCGTGCTGCGTCGCCTGCCAGCGGCCCCAAAAGGCTCGCGGGAGGACATCGAGTCAGTGGCATTATGAGCTTCCTTCTGCTGGTATTAAAACGGCAATGAATTGCGAGTGCCTTTAAACCAGGGAGAGTTGATTGCAGGGAAGCTGTGGGGAACGGCAGACCTTTAGACGGGCGCCACGAGGTTCAGCCTTCTCAGGAAGGGACTCGGGAATAGTCAGCGCTTCACAGCCGCGAAGGGAGGGGGCCTACAGCGCCTCCGAGAGAAGTCCCCGCTGGCAGACGCGCAGTTTCTCAGCGGAGTTGCGGTTTCTTGGTCGGTTGGCTGGTTGAAGTCAGCGACCCGGGAGGAACTACAGCTCCCAGGGGCCCGGCACCGCCCTCTGCCCGCCCCAGCCCGGCGGCGGGCGGAAACGCGGCGGGCGGCGGGGAAGCGGCCTCTGCCCCTGCCCGGGCCCGGGCCGGCGCCGGCGCTGCGGGGCGATGGAGCTGCCCAGGCAGCGGCTGCTGGTGGTCAGCGAGGAGCTGGACGAGGCCGAGCTGGCGGCCCTGAAGTTCCTCAGCCTGGAGCACGTCCCCATGAGGAAGCTGGAAGCCATCCGGAAGGCGCAGGACTTCTTCGAAGCGCTGCAGGAGAAAGGCATGATGGAGGCGGGGAACCTCTCCTTCCTGAAGGAGCTGCTCTACCGCATCAGCCGGATGGACCTCCTGGCTGCCCAGCTGGGCTCCAGCCGAGAGGAGATGGAGAGAGAGCTTCGGATCCCAGGCAGGGCACGGGTGTCGGCCTACAGGTGAGTGACCGGCGGGCCGGGCCGGGCCGGGCCTCGCCCGGGAGGGAGCTCTCTGGGGCCGGCTGCCCTTCGCGGGTGGTCGCTGTGAGCTTTTCCCGACGATTTGAGCACCGGGCTCAGGTTTGGGAGCGCACAAGCGTCTTCCAAGAGGAAGCGGGAACGAGCCGTGCGGAGAGTTGAAATTTCTGCCCAGCAAAAGGGAGAAAACTGAAGCTGCACCTTTCTGAAATGCTTAACAGCCCCCAGAAGGGCCTCCCTGCCCGGGTGCTGCGTGGTGCCGTAAGCGAGGGGGGCCGAGTCTTTGTTCTCAACTCCAGAAAGTTTCAGCGTGGTTTTGATTTTAGGAAAACCAAGGGCTTTTTAATTGCAGCTGAAAATGGTTTGACTTCAGGCTGTCCTGGGACTGACGTCCCCTCATTTAAAAAGGAAAAAAAGGGGGATATGTGCTTGGGGCAGGGGGGGGCGAAGGGAGCAGTTCAACGGGGTAGTGTTAAATTGTGCTAAGGGACATGTTTGGGAACATGTTGAAACAGTGTCCTCCACTTCTTTTTCTAGATACCTGCTCTTTCAGCTGTCAGAAGACATCACCGAAGATGAGCTGAAGTCTTTCAAGTTTCTTTTGGGGAAAGAATTACCAAAATGCAGGCTAAACCCTAAGACTGTAAGAATTTCTTTAATTTTTTTTTTTTTTTTTAATGTTTATTATAATCCATAGAGACATTTGGGTTGCTATGAGGGGAATGAGTGTCACTCTTCTTATAGTGTCACTCTCCTTATGGTGAAGACACCGTGAGAAAAAGGGTGCACCTGGAAAGGGATTATAGGCTCTCTGGTGCATATGGGACTTGTCTGTGCTCGTGTTATGTGTAGCTTTTGCAGCAGTGTTACAGCCCAGAGAGCATGGGCCAGCCCTGTGCCAGGCACAGAGGCCTTCATGTCTGAGCACCATATGGTGCTTAGGAGACTCAGTGACTTTGATCAGTGGAAGACTGATGAGCACATTCACTCATCTTGCTCAACCGATTTTCTTTTGGCTGCTTTCTAAGCCATTACCAAACACAGAAAATCACCCACTGTGGCTATTACTTTATAATTTTGTTCTTTTTATTTCCAAATTCAGAAAATAGGGATCTAAGCAGGAGATCCTTGCTAAGGCCCAAGAGCTTAGGGTTTACAGATAGCTTTGTGGGAGATCCAGCTGCTCTCACACTATCTCAGCCTGTAGTTCTGACTGCTGGGTATTTTGTTCTGTCTAATGAAAACTCTTGTAGCATTTTCCCTCTTTTCTTCGAGGAGAAACTGTGACCATCTAGTGATAGCTGTTCTAGCAAATCCTTGGGGTGACCACTGTGCTCTGCCACTCACTGTTTGGCAAGAGCTCCTGTCCTTTGGGGTCCCCTTTTGCTTCAGAGCAATCTCTATACCATACTTGCATGGTTATACCCATTTTCGCCATTGCTCAAGATGGTCGCTACAGTGATTCTTGTGTTTCAGTTAAGAGCACAAGATAGCCACTGGAAGTCAAATGAATGAAAGCGGTCATTAAAAATTACATTATATATTCCTGTACAATCACCATTAGATCTCCTGGATTAGATCTTACTAGATCTTGGCATCTCTGAGCTGCAGAAGGGAAACGAGTATGTTTTGAGAAGATGTTTGTATTTACAGTACTTGTAGGTTTTGTTGAACTAGGTTTAATTGACTCAGCTGGGGTCTCAACTGAGCTACCAGTCAGCTGGACTGACTCTGTGGGTCGCATGTACTGTCAGTACGTTAAACCTTAGGTGCACATGCTGCAACTTCCCTCCCAGTGGCAACATGGATGTGCCCTAAGAGCAAACTACCTTTTTGATTACCCAGACAATGCTCGACATTTTCATTGAGATGGAGAAGAAGGGGATTTTGGGAGAAGACAACCTAAGTATCCTGAAGAGTCTCTGTGCAGAAATTAACATCAGCCTGTTGAAGAGAATTGAAGAGTATGAATTAAACCTATTTGGTAAAACAAAACAAAACAGCCTCTTTCCCATAGTTATTCTTGAAGTGACATATAGGTATCATACAGGACTAATAATGATTGCTTTTCAGGTGAAGAAGAGATGCTCATCACAGAGGAACAGAGGCGCAGCACAGGAGGCCCTGAAGGTAATTACAACTCTCAAAAAATTAATGTTTATATTTTTTGCTCTTTTTCAGCTTTTGGACTCTCTGCACCACTTGCATCTCTCTTCTTTACACAGATGCCTCTCTAAAAAGTGATCGAGTATCCAGTTACTTACTAACTGATGACAATACATTTTACTCCCTTTTAATTGATTATCTAGTGGTTTATAGCTAACAGGAACAGCTGTTCAACCACAATTCAGTGTTTTCAGAGAACAGTTTTATCCTGGGAGGTACTTGTGGAGATGGAGAATAGGAACAGAGCTTCTTTCCTTTCTCTAGTGCTACATTCTGTACTTAAAACTCTTTTGTCTGTATTCAGCCCACACCAAATGGCTGGCGTCATCTGTGGCACCTGATTCTCCTGGCAGTTGGAATGAATCTTCCCAGGTAAGTCAATTTGTTTCTTAGAAGCATCATCATTTTGTCTTAGAAGAGATCATCCCTCCATGAGGTGAACAGTTATTATAAGCCCAAGTGTTAAAAGCACTATCTAGAAAAAGAAAAATGCACCACTCTCTAACATCATAGTGAAGCTAAGTCACAGGCAGCAGCTGCTGCAGTGTTAAAACTTCAGGAACGTTTGCAAGGGTAGCAAGATAGGCTGAATTTATTATATCAGGAAATATGCAGTTGGCAGATGGCTGGGCATGGAGAAGTGGGTGAACGCAGCACCCCGTGTGGGCTGAGCATGATGATGTGGGTCTGGGGGGGTGCTGTCATGCAGTGCACAGGCTCCCAAAGGCAGTGGGGCAGTGCATTGCGAGGTCCTGGGAGAAAAGCTGTATGGGGAGAGCTGCCTAGAGAGAAAGCCAGCTGGCTCTTTACCATTCTGTGCCACTAGCAAAGGCTGAGAAGCACCTAGAGGAGAGTGCAGTAGTTTTACCAATAGTCTTTCTTTTCGACAGCTTGAAGCTTACAAAATGACTAGCCGACCCCGTGGAGTGTGCCTGATCCTGAATAATCACAATTTTGCAAAAGCCAGGGAAGCAGTGCCAGAACCCAAAAACATGAAAGATCGGAATGGGACAGACGTGGATGCAGGTACAGTGAATATTGAAGATAAGTTTGTGTATCTTCAAAAATAGAAACCTAATTTCTTTTTCTGTACTAAAGGTCTGAATTTCAATCTTCCCTTTCTAGGATACTTTCGTTGTAGTGGCTGAGTCAGCTCTGTTTCCTGTGCTGACAAACCCTAATCAACTCATCAAGCTTTTACTGACTGACTCGGAACAATTCACTAGCATTTTGCTGTTTTACTGAGTTTACTGCAACCTTAAGCAGTAACCTCAGCCTGGACTTTACAAGCTAGGCTAGCTTTGTGTCAGCCTTATGCATCCTACTTCTAAAATATGCAAAATCAGAAACAGATTTACTGCTGAACCAGAATTGGGCATTTGCTGTTTAATATCCAAGAACAAAAAAAAAAAGGGTGGGAGGATGTTGGAATTTAGGGACTCTATTACCTTGCTATTCAGGAGCCCTGATTTTAGCAGGCTGTCCTGCAGCAGCAGCATAGCTCATTCCAGGTCCGAAGGTCTGTGAGATGGGTGTATTTGCACTATCTATGCAAAGAGACAAAATCCATCAGTGGGCCTTCCCTAACTGAACTGAACTTCAAAGTTTCTCTTCCTGTGACACAGTTACTATCCCAATGGGTACTGCCCTCTCCTCTCCGGTAAAGCAACTGTAGTGTTCAACACCTTCTGGGAGATGAAGGGACTAGCTGTAAAGTGGGTGGAGGAAAGAGATACAGCTTTCTTAATAGTTCTGAACACTTTCCAGACAGAGGCAATATTAAACAGCAAGATTGCAAGGAAGCCTTTTAATGAGAGTTAAGGGAACTCAGTAGAGATGTGATTAGTGATTAGACTACTAGATTATTTTCAGAGCAGTAGTGTAACTACCTGTTATAGTAGTGTTGCAGGATTTAAAAAAAAGATCGTTTATCTCTAGAAATGCAATTTGCAGTTGCAGAGTCCAACTTTCATATAATGAAACAGCTCCAATTCCCCTTCTGTTTACTTTCCAGCGGCTCTGAGAAGAGTCTTTAGCAAGCTTCATTTTACAATAGCAGAATATAGAGACCTCACCGCAGAGGAAATCCGTGAGACTGTGAACATCTACCGGTGTGAAGACCACAAGGACAAAGACTGTTTTGTTTGCTGTATCCTGTCTCATGGGAAAAAAGGCATTATATATGGTGTTGATGGGCAGGAAATACCTATCCAGGAACTGACCACTTCTTTCACTGGACAGAATTGCCACTCACTTGCTGGAAAACCAAAAGTCTTTTTTGTTCAGGCCTGCCAAGGTGATGCTTGCCAGAAAGGTGTGACCATCGAAACAGATTCTGGAGAGCAAGATTCTTCTGTAGAAACAGATGCAAGATTTCAGCTCGACTGTATCCCCTCAGAGGCAGACTTCCTCCTGGGCATGGCTACCCTGCAAGATTACGTTTCCTACAGAAGCCCAAGGCAGGGGACCTGGTACATACAGGCATTGTGCCAGCACTTGGAGTACAGCTGTCCTCGGTAACTATGTTTCCATAAGTTTCTTTTTGGCAACACCTGTATTTTCCTTCTGAATGACAGAAGTTTGATTTGGGTGCAGAGGTAGATGATACACAGAGGGAGTGCGCTCTCAGGGTGAAAAAGAGTAATGTAGGACAGAGCAACACTATGCAGATTATTCAAAGCAGCTTAGCTAACTGCTTTGTAAGCCTGTTTAAAACAGGAGCCATTAGCACTGGTATATATCAAGATATATGAAAATGTGGTAATTTTTGTGATGTTAACTGCCTCCCTAATACAAAATATACCTGTGTTTTTGCAGAGGAGAAGATATTCTCACCATTCTGACAGCAGTGAATCAAGAGGTGAGCAGAAAGAGTTGCAAGCCAAATGCAGAGAAGCAGATGCCACAGCCCAGTTTCACATTGAGGAAAAAACTCATCTTTCCCGTCAACTAAATGGGAGGGGACTGTGTGGCTGAGGGAGCAGCAGCAGCCTGGAGTGAGCTAGTATCAGCTAGCTAAGAATTTGGTAAAACATAACAGACTTTCAGTGTCTGCTCTTACCACAAGAGCAAATGTTATTATTGAAAATATAGCCAAGGAGCAAAAGCCTTAAGAAATTTGTGTTAATATGTATAACACTTCATACTTGAGAGCATCTCTGAGCTGGTCTGCGATTTGTGGTTTGCTGGCTACAATATGCTCAGTGCCCTCTATCAGCTGTACCACATTGCTGTTTCTTCAGTAAGGTATCTTCCCAATGCAAATTTTAAAAGAACTGTTATGAAGCCTTATGTATTTTATGCCTAACTTCTGCAAAATAAAGCAGGGGGATTGGGGGTGTGTGTGCTGCAAATTTTATAGGATATAATTGACTCACATCAGTGTGTTTTGTTACTTCTCCCCACCACGTCTCCCCACCATTCATTTTTAGTGTCGTGGTACACCTCAAGAAAAAGTCAATCACTTGTCCTCCAGCATCCTCAGCAGGATGTGGCTGTGACCTGCATTTCAGAGTATCCTCTACATAGAGTAGTCTTAACTGTGAAAATCAGTTGCTCAGGTACAGCTTCATGTTTGAAGATGTCCAGTTATCCTGTGTTCACTTACCTTGCTGATCTTCGAGTCTCAGTTCTAAGCACAGCAAAAGAAGTTGCTGGGTAAGTACCCAGCTCCTTAAAAACACTTTTATATTGCTTCCTTTGATTAGTATGCACACAGAACAGGTTGTTTGCAAGGTCTGAGTAGAAGCTAAAGCTTTGTTAGTCTCTCTGTTCTGTTTTGAATGAGATGTTCATTCTGTTACACCCTTGTTACAGCTTTCAGCATTAGTAATGGTATCTATGTAGGTGATTATTTAACTGAACAGATAGATCTGCACTGGAATTATTTTAATAGCCTAAGTCCTTCCCTGGACTCCTGTGCTGAATACTTCTCTCTTTGGTACCAGTTCGTGTCTGCGAAGATAAGGGCAGAGAGATTATAGACTGTGAGAATGATTAGAACCTTAACAAGTGGCAGATGCAGCAAGCAGTTACAGAAACAGGCAAATCTATGTTTCCAAATTCTAGGAGTAGTTTTCCAAGATAGTTGTGGATGCTTGTTTAGGGATTCATCATGAAACCATTGAGTTGTGCTGAAGCAAGGACAGCTCAGATACAGACATTTGTCTATTACTTGGACATGGCCAGAACTGTGCAATGCAAGTGAAAGAAACCCATTTTTATTTCTCTTAAATACTGAATAGAAGCTATGGGCAAACAAGCATATTACTCCATGGGCAAAATAATTAATGCAACCTGTTTTACTGTGGTTTTTCCTCCTAGATCCCCACTCTCCACACATACTGCTCAGCACTTTACCTCTTACAAGTCACCTGTGTTCTTCAGCAACTTCCAGTTCCGTGCATACATCCTGGGCTCCCTGTCTGTCACACTGTGGATCCCGACAGGGATCAGGCAGAGCAGAAGTACTGAACTTTCACAGTTCCCTTTCCCTTAGAGGGGAAGGCTGGATCTTCTTTGGTCTGCATTGTTGACAAAATATAAGTGAGCCAAGAGATTCTGAAGTCAGAGGTGTCTGACTGACAGCATGCTCACATAGACATCTTCCTTAGGAATCAAAAGGAAAAAGATACAGCAAATAGAATTGGCTACACTCAAGGAACTAGTTATCGCAGGTGTTCATGGTAAAAAAATCTGGGGGAATTTTCCAGCAAGATTTAATGCATGCCATAAACAAGGTCTTACCAGGAATCTCCTCATAATGAGTTATGAATCTGGTTAGGAAGTCTTCATCAGTTAGGAATCAAACCTGTCAATTATCGATCTCCACCATTAGTCTCCTCATATAAAGCTACTGACATCTAGCCCATTGACAAGGAACCCTAGCAGCTCCACAGACCAATTACACTTATTCATATGAAGGAAGCAGACAGTTCTGGCTCACACTGACTTGGGGTATTATCATCATCTCCCTCCCCTTGGTCCCGTCTTGTTCTCAGTTCAGTTAGGATTGTAGAGACAGATTCTCAGGCAATTTGACAACCTAAAATCTTAACTATAAACACTGAATTTTACACACAGTTTTGCCAATACCCAGCTTTTCTTCAGCAGCTGCGCTCTTTATTAATTTCTGGAAATGTTCTTGCAAGCCAATGACTTCTGATGTGTGAGCTTCCTGAAGCAACTTGTGAAAGCAGTATGTAAGGAAAACACATAGAAGTCTCTTCACAGCATAGCACTCTCATCTGCCTATTGTGCTACTCATAGTTCTGATTACCCAATGCAACGAAGGGGACACAGCTCAGTGCTGCACCTTCTCTTCAGTTTGGCTATGTGTTCCCTTTCTGTCAGTTCCTAATGACTCAGTTGGGATGAAGAGCATTTAGCAGTCCTTTAACAGAGAAGGAGTTTTCTTTGTTAGCCTGAAATGCATGAGAACTTGGGAGGGGAGTTGAGCCACCAGAAAGATGTAACAGAAACAGGTTTAACCCTGGAAGGCAGCTCAGCCCCACACAGCCACTTGGTCCCCACCACTGGGATGGGGGAGAGAGTAGGAAGGGTGAAAGTGTGAAAACTCACAGGTTGAGATAGACGGTGTAAGCAGTAAAAGCAAAAGCCACGTGCACAAGCAAAGCAAAGCAAGGAATTCATTCACCACTTCCCATGGGCAGGCAGGTGTTCAGCCATCTCCAGGAAAGCAGGGCTCCATCACGCATAAGGGTTACTTGGGAAGACAAACGCCATCACTCCAAATGTCCCCCCACCTTCTTCCTTCCTCCCCCAGCTTTATATGCTGGGCATGACATCATGTGGTATAGAATATCCCTTTGGTCAGTTGGGGTCAGCTGCCCCGGCTGTGTCTTTTGCCAACTCCTTGTGCACCCCCAGCCCTTGATGTTGTGTATGCACTGCTCAGCAATAAATTCCTGTATAATTAACACTGTTTTCAGCACAAACCCAAAACATAGCCCCATACCAGCTACAATGAAGAAAATTAACTGTATCCCAGCCAAAACCAGTACACAGGTTTTCTGTCTTTCCAGTTAATTTGAAAATTTCAGCTAAAACCACAGCTTCTCTTTGGTTATCCAAACATACACACCAAGAGCTCAGCTGCAAGAGTTACAGATATTTTGTAGTGAAGACTCCAACCCCCACAAAAGGCCTTATTTGTATTCACTTCTCCATTACATAAAATGCTATTTAAATGCTCTTGCTCCTGGGAGACTGTCAAAAGTTTCTTTTAGCAGTGTGACCAACTAAAAGGAAAACAAGAAAAGAGCACTAGGCACTTCCAAGTCTCATCTGTGCAGAATCACTCCAGAATTCCTTTTAAGAATTGCCAAAGTCCCAGTGATTTAGGTGGCTTAATAAACCTCTTTTCTCCAGGAAGCTCTTCCTTATACCTTCCTCAGGCACGCCTGAGCTTTTGTGGTTAGTTCTAGCTCTTTTCCTGCAGCTTCAAAGGGGTTACAACTCTCTTCCCTTATTACATCCAAAGTGCTAGAGAACAACTGGAAAAAAAACACCTCCCCAAACTCTTACACTCTTACATAGCGTGTACACTCTTACAAAGCGGCAGTCAGCTGTACTCCTCAGGCTCGAGCATTTCAGGACAGCTGAAATCTCTGGAATTCAACAGGAACTTGTACATTTAAATTTTCTTTTCACATACACCATTGTCCTGGTTTCAGCTGGGATAGAGTTAACTGTCTTCCTAGTAGCTGGTACAGTGCTATGTTTTGAGTTCAGTATGTGAAGAATGTCGATAACACTGATGTTTTCAGTTGTTGCTCAGTAGTGTTTAGACTATAGTCAAGGATTTTTCAGCTTCTCATGCCCAGCCAGGGCACCTGACCCAAACTGGCCAACGGTGTATTCCATACCATGTGACATCCCATCTAGTTTAGGAACTGGGAAAGGAGGGGCAGGGAATCGCTGCTCGGGGACTGGCTGGGTGTCCGTCGGCGGGTGGTGAGCAATTGCCCTGCGCATCATTTGTACATTTCAATCCTTTTATTACTCATTCTGTAAAGAAC
Organism: Buteo buteo; assembly: GCF_964188355.1. NCBI lineage: Eukaryota > Metazoa > Chordata > Aves > Accipitriformes > Accipitridae > Buteo > Buteo buteo. The sequence goes on from NC_134175.1 coordinate 23,556,478, forward strand.
TGCTAAAGGCTCCTTCCTTTGAAAGAGGTGTTTATGAGTTGACACACAACAATAAGACAGTATCACTGAAGACAATAAATGCAGTCCAGCAAATGACTTTGTACCCAGAGTTGACTGCCAGTGTTTTATATCAAGCATCTGGTAGCGAAGAAGTTATTGAACCAGTGTATTTCTACATTGGTATAGTTTTTGGACTGCAGGGAATTTATGTGACTGCATTGTTTGTAACCAGTTGGGTTATGAGTGGGACTTGGCTGGCAGGAATGCTGACTGTAGCATGGTTCATTATTAACAGGACAGATACAACAAGAATTGATTACTCCATACCATCAAGGGAAAATTGGGCTTTGCCATATTTTGCATGTCAAGTAGCAGCTCTCACAGGCTATTTAAAAAAAAACCTAAATTGTTCTGCTGAGAAGTTTTGTTACCTTTTGGTGAGTGCTTCAACATATACCTTCGTGATGATGTGGGAATACAGGCATTACCTCCTGTTTGTCCAGGCTGTTTCTCTTTGTCTGCTAGACAGCTTTGCCCTGGCACAGACAGAGAAGGTCCATGAAGTATACAAAATCTACTTGTTTTCTCTCTTCTTGGGGTACCTTTTGCAGTTTGAAAATTCAGCGTTTTGCGAAACTTTTCTTTGGCTGTCTTGCGGCAGTCACTAGTGGAATGATGTACGCTGTGTACCTCTCAACATATCATGAACGGAAATTCTGGTTTTCCAGCAGGCAGGAACTTGAACGAGAAATTGTATTTCAGGGTGACAGCGCCATTTATTACTTCTTTTCCCGATTTTCTTCCCCATCCCACTGGGTGGGGGGGGAGTGAGCGAGCGGCTGCGTGGTGCTTAGTTGCTGGCTGGGGTTAAACCACGACAACCATGAACAACTTTGACGCAGAGAGAGCACATAGCCAGAAATTCCAACTCTACTGCTATCTAACATTCCTCTGGTGTCATTTCACTGCCTATGGCCATAATGCTTCTCTCCACTGTGGGACACACTTCTGTAATGTTCTGATGACATGCAAATACAAATGCAAGCATGTTAAGTACTCACGTGTATAAATACAATGAATACTAGGAAACAGTGTAAGTTACTTGCTAGTAAAACTTAGTCAAGGTCTCTTGCAAGCCAGATACCAGTGTTCCAGCTCGCAGGTCAATCCTGCCTAACCGTTCATAGGTGTGACAATTGCAGAGAACAGTGGGAAGAGGGGAAGAGAACGTCTCCTCAAAATGTCCAACTCATAAGCTTCAGCATATGAGAAGGTGAGCTGAAAAGTCAACTTCAGTCTGACAAGAGTGCAAGCCCCTCTCCTTGTTCTCATGTTGGGAAAAAAAAGAAAGCTAAATAAATACAGGATACTTACCATAGGATAATGGGGCTTCTCAGTTCTTTGAGATGTCATGCACACAGACTGCTAGAGGAACCAGTCAGTAACTGTTAGGCTAATTCAAGTAAGAACTTAAACGCAAATCAATGTTGTTCCCATTCTGTACCACTGAAGGAACGGAGTGTTTTGGGGAAAATGATCAGAACATTCCAACCTGAAATGTGAGCACAGGGGCTTGTGCCAGAGGTGGTATCAGCCCCAGGCTGACATGACTGGCAAGAATTTGGCACCTCTGTGCCAAAAGAACTTCAGTGAGACCTATACAAAGGGAATACTCTTCAAGGGTAAGTCGCTTGGTTTAAATCTCTACCCCCATTTTATCACAAATATAGAGGGCTGACATAACATCAGCTACTTGAGATGGAAAATCAACAGTGGTGTTAGACGACACTGTTGTCTAACACTATAATGCTAGAGGAACACAATAGCTGCTGTAAAATAACAGGAAGAAAAAACCCCAAAGCAACACACACACACAAAACCCCCAAAGTACCAGAAAACATGAACACATTCATTTAAAGTGAGGCTCACATTCCAATACTCTGTCTAGAGGTTGATGAGCTATTCTTTATCGGTGACGTTTTTCACTCTCAAGTGAAAGGCTTTTCAAACTGCAGCAGAAAGTACTCTGCAAGCATTCTGTTCCAGATTTAAGCATCGCACATTTACTGAGCAAAGTCAGACCGCAGCTTGTACTGCACATCTGCCACCTGTAACTGCTTAGCTATAAACACAACAGCAGACAGCCCAGCACAGCCTGATCAAGTTTTTAAATCAATTTCTCAGCTTTTACAGCCGCCACTTGTGCAGATACCAACTCACTAAGCTCATGTACAGTGTACAATCACTAAATTTTAGCCAAAAAAGGCCTAATTTTAGGTTTATTATAGAAAACTGTAGTATAGAAGATGACATCTGGAACAAACCACACAGGATGACCAATATACTGAAAAATGGCATGTTATACATGTTTATTATCAAATTTACATTCCACTATGAAACAACAGTAAGTGCAAAAAGCAGATGAAAAAAAAAATACCATGAAGTTCCCAGACTGTTCAAATATTGTGTGTAATCCCTTTGTGTAACAGCCAAATGAGGCCCCAACCCAATATTCTCCTTCCCTCTCTGCTGCTGTTTGACTCCAGTAGACTTTTCACTTTGACTACAGGTATTTTTGAGCATGCAGGCATCACTGAGTTTAACAAAAACAGTGAAACTAGAAAGCTATAAATTTGTGCCTGGTTTAAGCCAATCTGAATAAAGATAAATACTACAATAATTTCCTTCCATCTCTTGAAACTTTCACAAGAATGAGTAAGTCTGTCCTTTCTAGCATCTGTTTTTGTCTCAAACCTACAAGACAATAGAACCTTTCCAAAATGCAATTCTCCATTCCTTCTAGCTCTACCTCCCGCTCAACCAAATCACACTTGTGTAGGATCAAAAGATCTTGTGCAGGATCTCGGCTATCTTAGTCATACAAGTTTGTCTCCTCTCTTACAGGAGGCAACAGAAGCCAAATCTGTTCCTAGAATGATGGCAACTTTTAATATGTTCTCTGAAACACGCATGTTACTCAAAAAAGTTTATCTTCTAGGTTTTGGCACAAAACGGTAAACTTGGAAATACCACTAATTTTCCCCGTTGCTGCAAGCTAGGCATATATATATATACAAAATGCACGTGACCATCCAAAGGTATAAACGCATGACGCAATTTCAGCAACGCTGCACCACAGCATCAACCAACCAGATAAACACACAATGATATACAGATCCTTCCATTTTCTTCTTCCCTTAAGTATCTGATGATACATCATCCTACAGAAAACAAACAAAAAAACCCCTCTCGACATATCCATAGTATTGTTTGAACTGAACCAGTTTATATTGTTGGGCTATGGAATATGGAAGCATCCCAAAGACAAACAGGCATTTAATTAATGTGCTCTTAGATTAATTTTAACTGAAACCTGGGTCTGCCAAAGGAATTCTGATTTAGCTGATTTGCTATTTCTGCTGATAACACACAGAATGATCCAATGGCTGGAGTTATCTAATAAAGCTAGTTAGAAACACAGTATAATACTTTCAAAAATTTATCAGTAACTTATATGTATTCCTCTAATAAACACACATAAAATGGACATGTTATTGACACACTATACACTTCTCTGTTGATACCAAACTGTCTCATCTTCCATTAACTCATTCCTGTTGTTTCCCTAGAAGTTACAAATACACAGCAGACGTACCTGTCTTAGCTCACTGGAGAGCAAAACTGCCTCCCCCCACTCCTTTCACTCTTACCTTATTTAGCTAGGCAAGACCCCATGCACAGCTAAGTACATACAAACATAAATACATGAAGAAATTAAATATTTTTCATTTTAAAAAAACAAAATTAACCCGTATACAGTATTTTAAATAAAATTCACCTTTTATAAGTGTAAGATTTTGCTTAGAGAGCAAAAGGCAACTCCAGGAGTTCCTGAAATATTTCTGTGCGCTGCTAACAGACAAGTTTCTGCTAAGAATCCCTGTGCAAGTTTGATGTGGTTACTCCTTTTCCTTTTACAAAAAAGACTGTTATATCAAAGAGTCATCACAAGATCTATAGAACTGTAAAAGCAGAAAGGCCACATTACAAATTTCCTATAAATCAGGTTAAGAAGCTTTCTTTTCCTACCCTACTCCACTCAACCCTGCAGCAACAAGGGTGCTGATTATGGTGGATGTGCCTTACAGCAAATGCTAATCAGTGTAATTATACTGATGCTTCACACCATGTACCCAGACAGGTACCAGCTATGTCCCACATACACTGTAACAAGGAAGGTAAACTTTGACTGTTTTATCTAATTGTATGGAAACTAAACTTAAAAATAATTTTTAAATGTATGGAACCTAAACTTAAAAATAATTTTAAAATGTTGACAGGTACAGTGAAAAATTACATAAAGAACCTGTTTCCACTCAGGTCACTAGGAAAGATCTGTTCCTCCAAGGAAATCTGGGCAAACTTGTTTTCTTCTTTAAGTTACACTGTAGATCTATTGTAGATTATTCAGTTATGACTAGAACCTTGGACAGGAAAGAATCAAAAAAGCAGCATGGGCAGTAATATTTTGCTGATTACCACTCAGAAACCAGATTTCTAAAATTGACTTCTCTTTTGAGATGGAAAGTCTGCCTCAGCTTTGTTCAGAATCAGGTTCAGAACCACTCTCCACCATCAAAACACAGGATTTCAACATAGCAAAATTGATTTATGTTCATTAAAATGCTACAAAGAACACTAGCTTTCATCCTTCTGTTTCTAGAGACTGGTAAATTTTGCTCTTAATGAAATCTTTTAAACAAAATCCTGCCTAAAATCAGAAATAAACAAATGAAAGGCATGAAGCTTACTGCAGAACTCTCAAATATACATAATGTCTACCTGTCAAGAGAAGAGTCAGGTTACTGAATTTCCAACACTTGTCTTGAAGTAAATGCTCTCCGCTTATGTCAAATAAAAAGAAACCCTGAATCAAGCACCTAGGTTTTATTTCCTTTTGTAATACTGAAATGTGCCTGAGATTTTTTTGTGTGTGCAAAAATACTCTAATTTAAAAAGATGCACAGCAACTTTGGAAAGATTTCTTAGCTTGAAGTTTTCACCCTAATACATACTTTCCTGCTTCTTAATTCTTATTCATTGCACCTTCCTCTGTGTGGTTCAGAAGCTCTGGAAAGAAATTAACTTCTGTTAATACCTCACTAGCACAATTGCACTCTTTCAAAATATAAATCCTGACCACCAGTTTCTGTGTTCATAAACAGAAGTATTGTTTTCTTACATAGAGCTAAAGGTCTCTCCCTTGCTTCTCAAAGTGGGGAGGAGTTCAAAAGAGTACAGTTTCTGAAATGGAAAATACAAGAATAAAAAAAAAAAATCCGAGTTTTCATATTTGTTTGCTACAGAGAGGAACTTGGACCAATAAAGCTGGTCAGACTGACTGTTATTTTAGTATTACATTTAAATGATACAGCCTGACTGCTAACAACTAGTAGAATACTATGGTCATATGGTGGAAAAAATAGAACAGCACCTGCAAGACAGTTCTACACATTCGGTTTAAAAGGTTAAAATACTGAGAATATCTACAATGGTCTTTTATTTTTGCTTCAGTTAAGACAGATGCTGAAGGGGGTCTCAAAACTAAGCTTTGGTTTCTTTTTTCTTATCTTCCACATAAGCCTTCTTTCTCAAACCCAAGCAATGTTCTTTTTCTTCTTGATCCCCATGCTTCTCTCTCCCACATCTTTAACATGCACATGCCTTCTCCAACTCTTCTGTAACACACCTAACGATGCATGTACTGGGTGTTTATCCCTCATGTATTATTTACTATGCTAAAAGTCAATCATTTTTCAGACCAGTCAGTCCTCCTTCAGGATATCCATTTTTGATGACTGTGTGCAAACTGGAGCTCCCAATGCCCCAATCATGGCTGGAAGACTCTGGTTTCTTCTCAGTCCCGCCATTAAGTTGCTACCTGCATTTAAAAACACAGCCGAGTCCTGCCTCCGCAAGCTAACCTCTGGCCCCTGATTCTTCCTGTGGTCCTGTATCTCAGGGGGCTTGATCACCCTGGCAATACCCAGCCTCTTCAGTCTGTCCACTAGGTTCATCTTTAGCTGGCCCACGTCTGGAGCATTACGGGAGGGCTTTAGGCCATACATTTCCTGCAAGAATGTTTCTGCTGGCCGAGAAGCCAGGAAGTTTTCCGAGTGATGCACTCGAGGCTCAAACAGTGGAGGGGAAGGACAAGGTGAACGCGAGGGAGAGTTTGGTGGAGTAGAAGGAATGGGGAGAGTTCGAGCGGGCTGTAGCAGAGGCAGTTTTTCTAATACGGGGCTATCATAAACCTTGGCAGAGATGCCTCGTTCTTGCAAAAGTTTAGCCAGACTGCTTGTGCTGCTGAAAGTAGTAGTTGAATCTCTTCTGTTGGTGAGAAATTCTCCAATACTAAGCCTGTAAGAAATGGCTGGACTGCTCACAACTGGGTTTCCAATACTGCTGCCAGTATTTCCAAGTGAAAATGGGGCACTGATGGAGCTGAAATAAAATAAAAATGCAACAGAGAAGATGCACACATTAGACATCTTTATACCTGCTCTGCTCTGTATTTGCCTTTTAGTATACAGAAGGCTTGAAAAAAAGTAAACTATTGCTATTAGCTGTGACAGTTTCAACTTTAGTAGATGCGGAATTATTGTTCTGCAAAATATTTAGAAGATATGAGGCTGACAGAGAGGTTTTGGTGTAAGTACCAATGAATTTACCTTCTGTGGTCACCTATACTGTATTAGATGGAATATCAACATAGATGTCAAGTAATAACTTAGTTTAAAAAAATTATGACAGAATTGGGAAAAAAATTATCATAGAATCAATTTTTTTTTTTTACAATAGGCATACGATACAAGGCATTTGGTATTTAAGACCTTAAATTTACTTCCTTAAGTTACCCTAACCTGTTTTAACTCTCAGTCTAGAGAATTTCAAGTTTCCCCTTTGTAATTCCAACTATTTGTATAAGGAACATCCTATGTGTTGCCTAGGTGCCTTCATGTATTTTAAAACTGGTCCATGTATCAGAAGCCAGAAAGCAACTGTTTAACCCTATGCAGCAACATTTAGGATGTCAACAGTCATCATACCTGGGAGTAACTTGAGTGACATCAGATGGGTGAAGGATCCTACATGTAGTAAAGGTAAATGTGGAATTTGTAGAAGACAGACACTTCCCTGGATTTGAGGCTGCAACATGGAGAATTTACATCCATTGAGGGGAAAAATAAAGACAGATAAGAATTAATCAGAGCAAAGTTTAAGATAATGTTATTATCACTGTTATTTTTTATTTTTTTTTAAGTAAAGAACAAAGACAGCAAAGACAGCATTGTTGCAAGGTCAAATACCTTCCATTGAGAAAAAGACACTGCAAAATAGAAAGAAGAAAACACTAACCATTCTTCTTACCAGTGAGTGGTACTGCTGCTGAAGTAATAGGTGGTAGGAAAATCCCTGCCACTGGCTTTGCCACTGTACATTTCTTTTCCTCCGGGAAGGACTGTTGCACTTGAAATGTTATACCTCCTTCACCTTCTTCCTCATCATCCTCCTCCAAGTCAGAGATGTGGTACACAGTATCATCAGACAGAGGGGTAAAACCTTTTGTAACAACACCTGGTCTTGGGTCAAGAATGGTGCCTAGGTTGGGTCGAGCAAGCTGCTGCCAGTGAAAAAGGGTCTGAGATCCTGGTGTGACAAAAGAGAAGAGTCTCAGAGAGCCATTACCTACTATTGTATTGAGTTACAAGAATTCATGGTCAAAACAACTCCAGTCAACTAGTGCCGACACTGGTGATACACATGGTGCACTTGGATGACAATGCCAAGAAAAAGCCTAACACTTAGCACCATATAAGAAAGCCAAGTAGAAAGTGATATTGATGAGCTGGTTGGCTTCCTCTTACTGCGTATCATACCTAGCTATATGCACACTAACAAAAGATTTAGTTGGCAAATTAATGTGAAATCCTTTTCTGCTGATGACAGAAGGAAGATCATCCTCTTACCTTCAATGGGTTTGACAATTTGCAATTTTTCTGGTAGGAGCACACGGAGATTACTAGAGCTGGTAGAAAGATCAGTGAATTCTGAGTTTGTACCCAGGGAAAAACAGCTTTCTGTTGGTGTACTACAGCCACTAGCCCCTTCTTTCTGCTCAGCCAGCAAATGCATTTTTCGCTCCCATTCCTCCTTGAAGAACTGCTTCTCACTCAGGTAGTTCTGACGACGGAGGGAGAGCCTATGCAGAGCTCTGACTAAGTCATTGTCTCCAGGGGTTCCTGGCTGGCCAGGATTATGAGTGTCTCTGTGAGAAACATCAAATAATAATAGATATTAAGACCATTAAATTAACTATTTCTCTCTTACACAGCAGAGGTCCAGCCTGGATTTAGTTTTGAATCAGTTAGTTTAGAAAGAAGATAACAGGCTGTGTTTCCTACTTCAAATTCTTCTCAGAGCTGCTCCTGTGGGTCATCTGTGTGTGGCTCTCCAACTGATGTACACCAGACTGGAAGGGCTTTGCTGTCATAACAACACTTGACCGATTAGATCCAGGGATTGGCAATGGGGCAGGAAAGGAAGAGGAGCGGCCACGAGTCACATTAGCAACCTTGACAGTGTCAAATACTCGTTTCTGTTGAACCCTGCAGAAAAGACAAGCAAACAAATGTGGTTTTCAGAAGCATTTTGAAAAAGATACAATAAAGAAAAAGCTCTGAACAACAGACTTTCAAAAGTCTGCAGACACCTGACTAAAAAGATTTAAGCCCAGAAAAACAGGATTGCCTAAGTCACTGTTTTCAGGAGTACTGCTCTATTAAATATCAGAATTACCGCTTACTTCGACCTGAAAGACTGAACCTCTATTGATAACCACTTGAGAACTTTCAGGAGCATATTTTTTATTTATTTAATTTGTATATGCTTTCAGAAGCATATATTTAATTTTTTACTTCTTGCTTAGAAGTAAGAGATCCAGGAACAGGGCTTTGGAAACTGTTACTAGTCTTTCAGCTATAGTTTCATTTGCCTGAGAATTTTTCTATAAGCATTAAAAGGGATAAAACTAGTGCTGTGCATCAGAGAATTTGCATCAAAAAAACTCACAAATTAAAGAAGAAATAACACCCTTTTAGCAAATTCTCAACTTCTTCATAGAATCAAATAAGAATAGTAGGTTTCAAAGTTGAAAAGATTACCAAATACTACAAAGCTTTTTTTTATTAAGTTACGCAGAAAAATTATTATAGAGGGAACATTCACATTTATAGATTTCCAAAAATCAGTTTCACCTTACTTAATACAAGCATATGGAAAAATACTGAAAGAGCACATAGAGATCTGAAAACATACTTTTGCTTGGAGAGGACAGATTCATCACCCTGACTCAATTCCTTCCGCATTGTCCCCTCAATTTCTGCTGCAAGGGAATCCTAGAGAAAAATGGAAACCAGAAGAGTTGACAAATTGGATTCAAGTCTTCCTCCTAGCAATTTTAGAAGAAAACATCTCTAAAAAAAACACTCAAAAAATCTCCATTTGTTTTCCCGCTATCAGTGCGTTTCAGATAAAATCCTTTGGTCTCTGAAGGGCATGGGGGGGGAGTTTTCCACCATAACTACACCTATGTATAACCAGTATGGGTTCAGTTTTCATTAGCAACATCTGCTTTTTCTTGGTACTCTTTATGTTGGTTTCTTAAGTTAAGCTACAATTTTATGACCATTTCTTACAAGGCCAAACATGTACATGAGGGATTCTGTATACACAGAACCAACCAAAACCTGACAAATTCCCAGCACAGCCGAGAAATTTTTGAGAGTACAGGAATCAGAACATACTTGACACTAATAAGAAGAGGAAAATAAATGCCTTTAACCTTTTTCCATTGGTTTAGTCATCTCTGGCAATTAGTCTAAGGTCATGCATTTCTGATGATGCTAAAAATTTAATCTCACAAGATAAGGGCATAAAATTACATCGTAAACTACATAAAGGAAGAAAAATACTCTTTGAACTCTTGAAAAGATGCTTTGCTTCTTAAAGAAACACTGTCAAGTTATAAAATTCACATAACATTGAACAATATATTAGCACAACTGAGCACTAGCTGTAGAACATGCCAATTTCCATATTTAACAGAAAAGGTATATAAAAAGTAAAAATAGTTTTAATATCACAAGATAGCACGTGAATGATTAGTTTCCTAATACATAAAATTCTCAAAAGTGTACGTATTAAAGAATTGAAAAACCACTAGCTCAGCTCCATTGCCTACTACAAAGTAGTTCCTGCTGCAGCTCCTGTCATGGCTGTTTTACTCATACAGTTGTATGCTGCTACAGGCCGTATGTGCCAGTAGGTATATGCCATGCTAGCGGTATTTATTACCACAGGAAATGCTCCACATGACTGGGAGTGGCAGAGACAAGCAACAGAGCTGGCCCTGCTGCGCAGCAGCTTCAATTCTTCTTGTGATTCGTGCAACATCCCTAGACACTCTGCATTCCGATCTTGCAACTCATGTAGCTGAAAGAGAAAAGAGGACATCATGTGATACCAGTAAGCTTCAAAGAAAAGACAGACTGAAATGGAATTAACTCCTACAGAAATCTCTATTGACTGATTCAACACTGTAATATTTTTCCAACTGCAAAGCACATGCCAACATCTGGAACGGACAATGGCCAACATAGCACCCGCACTGATTTTTAGTGGTGAAGCATGAAGTCCAAATTAAGACTTGAAAGAGGAAAAAGTAGGATAAAATCCAAAGGAAAATACATCAAAAAACTCTGCAAATACAGTAGCTGCTGATGCAAAAGAAGCAAAAAAGAGAACTTCCTTAAAATCTAATGAGCAACAGTATTGTTGATATGATCAGTAATATTCATACTAAACCAGTCTTTTTCTCCTAAGAATAGTAAGATCTCCCTACTTGGAACACCTTCTTTGCCTTTCATATTCCTGTGAACTACAAAAATATTTGTGTAGACTTAAATAAAAATAATTATTCTTTTCCTCCAATCATATGTCTCCAACCACAATGAAAAATGAAAAGCCCTACATAATTAAAAAACTATAGTTCTCATTCTCTCTTTCTTCTCTTGTATTCTATTCTAAACATTTATCTAAATGTATATATACAGAAACCTTAAGTACCTCTGCTGTCAGTTGTCTCTGAGCATCTTTGGAAGCTTGTAAGTGAAGTTTCAGCTCTTCCTTTTCAATCACATGCTGAAAGCACAAAAAGGTGCTCATCATTTTCTCAGCCAATTTCCCCAAGAGAGTTAATCCTCTGCCATACTTTCCTAAAACAGCCACCCTCTTGCAGTGTAAACCCCTGGCTTGCAAGTCAATTTTTACCTGCTGTAAGCACTGGCATGCACACGCAAGCACACACACACACACACACGCGCGTACACTCTTCATCAGCATTCCCTTACTTCTTTGAGTTTATGTTGAAGATCAACAATCTGAGACAAGAGGGATGAGATCTCTTCCTGGTAGCGAACCAACTCCTCACTCTTCTCTGACAACTCCTCTGTTATTCTGGAAATTTGAGCATTTGTTTGCCCTACAAAACATAAAAGGAACTTAGTAGAGAGCTTCTCCCAACACACAACTAAAACCCAAACCAAATGAAACCAAACCCAAATCCCAGAAAAGATGAGTGAAAGTCAACAACAATCTGCAAAATGACCAATACGCTAAGGAAATCAATTTGTAGTACATAAGAGTAGGTGTCTCAGAACATCCCTAAAGAAAAGACAAAACAGTGGGGAGGAGGAAAAGAAAGAGAGTTAACTTCAAATGCAGGTGTAACATATTAAGATCTAAGCACGCAGAACCTGAAATACATATCACAGGTAAGTGAAATGACAGTAAAAAATCCAAGGTCAGCTGCTATAAACAATTTTAAATGACATACTGGCTCATGAGCAAGGCCAGACTTGGAATATGCTGAAGAAATCAGGCTCTGAACTGATCTTGTTGTTAACTACCATTCTCTGTATGCAAAGGCATTTTGTCAGACCTGGTCAAGTGTAACATACAACTGTTTAGCTCTTGATTCTGGTCAGTATCTATTCCCCAAACACCCACTGCATACAATTTCCAGTTTCTTCCTTCCTTTGAGCAAGCACTTCATCAAGTGAGATGACAAAGCAACTCAAAAAGTTGAAATATTTTTATGGACTTAGTCTTGCTTGTATACTTGCCCTGAAAGCATAGCAAAGTCATAATAAAGTCTGATCAATTTTGCATGAAGATCACACTACAAATTTAGTGGTTATTGTACCTCACAGATTTACTGCAGAACAAGGTCCTGCCCATAGGCCTGTGGATATTTAAGCTCAAAAGTCAGATACCTTTTTCCTGAAGATACAAATTTTAAGGCTGTAGACTAGACATCCTTTGGGAGAAGATTCTTTCTGTGAGTCCAAGTTACCTAGCATGCCTACATGTGCTACAGAATTGGACAAAACAGAACTCACAGACATTCTCATTGAAGGAAAATAGGAGAGCTTGTATGAAATAACTTCTATTTGCAAAGGATACATATTTTCTCAGAGGGAACGGAGTAAATAAAAAGCCAACTAAGTATCAATTCATAGTATTTTATGGTCATCTGAAACAAGAAAAATCAAGCAGCAACCCAGTCTTCTTTATGGTGGTTGTATAGAAAAAAATATCTTAAAATATATGCTTAAGGTTATTATGCACAAAGGAAGTAGCACACATCAAATGACTACAGATTAAAAATTGTACCACCGGGTTACACAATCATCACACAAAAAAAAGGATTGTTCCTTATTGTTTCAGAATACTTAAATGCATTTGCGTAAGAGTAGCTGCAATTCTTTGCAAATAAGTAGTCCCCAAAGCAAATACAGACAACTGTTCTAGACAAATTAAAATACTTGCCAATTTAAATTTGGTTCATAACTGATATTTTAAAAATAAACTACTGTGTTCATAGACACAGAGTGATTTAGAATGAGCATTTAAGAGTCTATGTACTGATACATTTCAGTGTCAAGTGTGCTGAATACTCTGTACAAGAAGTATATTTTGTTGATTTTCCAGTGTCTGTAGGCTTCAGTTTAGGAGGTTTATGGACATTAGATGTTGTGTTCATCTTCTCTCTCTAAACACAGTACACATACCTGAAGTTGAATGCCAGAGTGAAACTTCATGAAATACAGAAACAACTTTGCACTTGAGTAAAGAGCAAGACTTGAATAATTGGCATAAATTACTGAAGCTCATTTTTTTGATTCAGGGATAACTAAGAAGGTGTCGGCACTAGGTATTTCAAATACCATTTTGCCATTGCAAGATACAGCCTGGATACTCACGGAGTTCTTTGACACAGTCATTGACCAGCTGCTGTTCTTTCTCTTCATATGTAATGGTTTCTGTCTTCAGATGGCAAGCCTTCAAGAAAATTATTGGTATTCCAATTTCAGTTTATCTATACATATATTACTGTTATAAATTTTTATTTCTGAAATTCTTGCAACTGAAGAGTCTCCCCTTTAACTGTCTTTATAATTTCTATGCATCTGGCCATACTTCCTAACCATTCTTTCCACCATAACCTGTTTCCCTGAATTGTATAGGTCTTTTGAGTAAAAGACACACAGACACATGAACAAAATCTGATCTCTCACCTTTAATAAAAAATTCTTGCAAAAATATGTCATTTGGTAGGGAAAGTAAACCAGCACAGTAATCAGAAGAAAGCAATTAAATTTGCTTCAAAACTTGTTAAGGCAAAGGAATCTTAAAAACTGAATTATGTTAGTCAAATCTTTTATGGCACTGAAAAGCTCTCAGTAGAACAGCTTTTCTCCATATTGCCCAACTAGATAGGCTGACAAAAATGTAACGGCAACACAATGGAATTCCCAAAATACTACTACTAATTGCAGTCAGATTTGTATCAAAACTTGTCAGACAAGCTTGAGGGCCTGATGGGTCCAAGTACTTTTGCTGGATGCTTATATATGTTTCCATATTCTTTTGCATACCATAAAGGCATTGACTACTAGAGGACTCTGGAGATAGTGAGGAGTAGTGAAGGTAACAGAAGAATGTGGAGGTGGAGGGAACTTGTTTGGGTATGATCTGTATACAGCAATACAAAATAGTCACACACTTCCAGAGAAACCCAGATGCTGGATTTTTTAACCATCCTGATTTATTTCATATCCAGCATATATGGTATACACTGTAATTCAGATGTACCTTTGATCGGAGAGCAAGGTTCTCCTCTTCCAGCTCTCTGAGTTTATCTTGCAAGACATCCAGCTGCAACAGATCGTGTGATACATTGAAAGACTCATTGAAACGAAGTGGTGTGGAACAGCTGGAATCTGTTTCACTCTCCTCAGAAGCAATCGAAACAATACGAAGCAGGTCATCCTTCTTTGACAGTTCGTGCTGCAGTTGGTTAACCTATGACAAAAGAAGATCAACAGCTTATGAAATATACTTTAGCTACACAATATTACAGTGTATTATTCATGCAGCCTCTTGGAACATCACTGCTCCAGTCTAAAATTAGATTAAAAAATAGCTCACAAGTCATGATCCTGATTTATATTTTCAAAGAAGATTCAACCTCTATTTATTTTATAGGAAGTTCACCAAATCATAGTTTTAACACTGTAAGGGAGACTGAAAATTCAAGATGACAGAAGAATGGACAACAGAACCTTCTTTTTAATAGTTTACTTCAAAATAATTTTCCAGCTGCTTTGATACATGTTTACATTTTAACGTGCTAACTATCAATTTGATTATGACCATTTTTCTGAACTGTAACTTCCTGGAGAAAAGGACTGATAGACATCTATTTATATGTATATACTGGTACCTCCCAGTCTATACATTAAATGAACTGTAGGACAAATAAAAACAAGAGAAAAGACAGATCTAATTTAGATAAATTCTATTTTGCATATCTCAATTTTTATATGAATACATAAGTTTATGCTCTCCTACAGATAATTATGTTTTTATTACCAGCATACTGTTTTATACAAGCAGCTGAATCCATTTCACTGTAACTTAGACTACATCTGTTGACCCCAAGGTTAAAAAACTTAAGATACTTTATCGTTTGTCAACTATTTAATTATTTTTTAAGAAAGAAAAACAAAGAAAAGATTCATCAAGAATCTGTGCTTAAAGGAAGAGATGGAGTAAAGATCTTGAGCAGGATTCAGTTTTCATAATATTTTATTTATTTATTTATTCTTAGTGTAAACACCCCGTTAAGGCAGCTCATTTTCTGGCTATTTCCTCACCTGTGAAGTTGTTATGTAGCAGGTCATGTCAGATTTCAACTATTTATTTTGACTTAGATTATTAGATTCTTAGTTTAATGGTGGGATATCAGACTGATGGTCAAAACAAACACTTTGAAAATGCAATCCTGCTGTAGATACATCATAACAATACCTAACTTTCTCATAATTTCTGAGTAATTACAATATGAAGTCTTCATTGTCATGTCTTGGACCAAGAAAGCTGATTGAATGATGACAATTAGGAGAATGACATCTAAGTATAATTCTCTAGTTTAAGAGCAGCAATCACCTGCTTGCACAATAAAATAATATATTTATATTAATCCTCTTACAGTCATCATAAAAAGAAAAAAAAAGAAAGAAAGAAAGAAAGGAAAAAATCAATAAATCACTCACTCGATCTAAAGTTTGTCCCAACTGTTCTTCCAGTGTTTCATTCTGTTCCGTCAACAGATGGTTTCGCTTAAGGAGGGCTTGCCCAATTCGAGCTGCCAGTTCCAGGTCCCGATCTTTCTGCTCACAAAATGAGAACAAATGTCTACTTTTGATCAGATAAGGTTTAAATTCAGAGTAGTTTCAGATTTTCCTAGTGACTGTTTAATGCATCACCACTCTGAGATCCCCCTTCGCTCTCAAATGAATCAATATTGTTAGAACAACGATTAATGCTTCATCATTTGGATCCAGAACATGTCTGTAAGTGCATTTCTTGATATAGCACATTCTCTTCCACAGTCATTTGCAGTAAGAGAGAGAGGGGAAAGCACCAAACCTGACAACAGTTTTGGGTTTTGTGCCGCGGACTGGAGAGGTTATATGGGCTCTGTTGAATCATACAAAGAAGTCACATATACTTAGGCCTATGGTCTTTCAAGTGACACTTTCTCCAGAACAGACTGCTTAACTTGAATAGTAATGAGAGGGTAGAAGCAAAGGAGCAACAAGAAAGCAGAAGAAAGCTGTTTCTTTCTTACACCTCACTGGCTCCATGGGTGCCCACAGTTTTGCTAAACTTTGTTTCTGAGATGGTGCAACCAAATGGGCAGCTTATCATTATCCATGTGTTTGATAAGCAGCTCCTGAAGATAACTGAACCAAAATTTCCAGTAGCTGAATAAAACCCTTCCTCAAATACCTGTCCTCAAATGTATTAACATAGCATTACAGAGACAAGCATACCTCAGCTAATAGATGTTTGACCATGTCAGCATCACTGTAGGTTTTCTGCTCCACATTATCTGTGCCAAGAACTGAGAAGAGAAAAACATGCTTACTGAAGTAGCTTAAGTACAAAGAAGACTGCTGGGAAGGGAGAGAGCTAAAACTCAAGAGGATATTGTTTATATACAAATACAGTACTTAGTTGATGAAACTAGCAGAGGCTATGAAAATGCATCTTAACTTCAGCAATAGGAAACAATACTCATTTGGGAGACTGACACATTGAGGTATTGAACATTTACAGCTTTCAGCAATATTAGATAAAACTTGGGGTGCTCACACATACTTCAAATTTAGAAAAAGGAGAAAAATCTCTTAAAATCAACTTTTTGAATACAGCTAAGCTATTGAATCATCCAGCCTGCTGGGGAGAGAGGAAAGAATATATTGGAGCATATGCAAATATATCTGAACACACCTGCAGACTTCACCCTTGAAACAAAATTTGCTTTAGTGTGTGTAACAGCTATAGACAGGAAGTATGGAGACCCCAGAGACTAGTCATGAAAATGTATTTATTAAATGCTTGATCATCTTAGAAACAGTTAAAAAGAAACAGGATAATGTATGTCTGCAATTTAGATGTAGCATTGAATCCTATCTTACTGATTGAGTGACTCTGAAATTTGAAGAGTTTGTAAAACTATTAAAAAACTGAGAACAAGTAGGATTTGAAAAATAGAATTGAGTCAAGAATAAACAAGTGAAGAATCTGCGACAACTCTGAACAAAACACAGTGCTAAAACACAAAGTACTGGTCTGCTCTGGTTCTTGTCCTGATAAATAGAAGATGCTAGCAAAGAAGAAACCTTAATTACCTTGAGCAAATTTGTGAGATCCAGCCAAGGAGGAGGAAGGAAGTTCAATAAGAGCTAAAGTGACAGAAAATGAAAGATATGGAGGGAAAAAAAGAACAACGAGGAGAAAGAATTAAAATATAAAGAAATAGGTGATTTATTTGCATGCATCACCACCACCAAAAAATAAATGCATGTGTAAACATACTTTTTACACTATTAAAACTTTCTGAGAACTTTTAAAGAACCATTTAGGTATGATTCCCTTCAGAGGCAGAATTATACATCTCACTTGCAGGTGATGGATGTTTTTCCTTGTCCAAGTTCAAGAAAAATTTGCTATTTTTGCTTTTTGGAATCAGGATCATAAAAGTAAAGAAAGCAGCAATATAAATTTAACAAATATAGAAGTATCTGAATCAACTGAAGGTCTAAGTTAACCTGTTTTGAAACTAATTCCATCATCACTGCACTGCAAAATGATATTACTATGGATTCAGCCTAAATCTATTTCTGAAGATTTCCTTGACTCTTCTACCTTGTTTAAATCTGATTCATACTCTGAATACATAGTGGTATTGGTACTCGTTTTTTTTTCTTTGTTCTTGTTGAGGACTGCGCACTTAGTTATGAGATAGTGAAGTGCCAAACTGAAGTGCACACTAACTTTATTTATTTATGTTATATAAGCTATGTATGTCCTTTACATACATAATGTCCATAATTAACCTTTTAGAACATAACACTAAGATTATGCTAGGATCAAAAACAAGTTGCATTTTAGAATAGAAAGAAACTTTATTGCAGTCTTGAAAGACACGAGAACAGAAAGAACAATATAGAAGAAAAAGGTTTACTGAACTGTTTCTCTTAGAGCTTAACAGAAAAATAAATCAAACTAACAAATCAAATGGTTTTTATCAAGTCGATCAGTAGGCATAAAAACCCAACACAAGTATTTAGGAGCTTTGAACTTACAGCAGTGCCATTTACTAATCGTATTTCTAAGTCAGGCAAAAATAGAAACTCTTCACAAAATTTAAAGTACCTATCTATCAGTATCATAACATGCATTTGGGAGGTCAATTTTACTGTACTGTTTGGTTACTGATACCAGTTGCTGAGAGGGGACTCCAAACTCATCTGGCTTACTAGTATTTGGAAAATTCACTGCACGTACATAAGTAAATTTCAGCCATTACAGGCAGAGTATTATAGCCAGCACTCCTGTGGTAACTGCTCCCACCAGGTGATAAGAAGTTAAAAGTTTCTATCCAGTGCTAAGTCACCTTAATAAAGATTTACTCTAATTACATACAAGGTCACCCTGGTAGGTAGGTTCCTAAAATCAATAGCAAATATATTTACTCTGATAAATGAAATCACAGAACTAACAGCTTTGAAACTTAGCTCTATACAACTTTTGTTATTTTCTCACAGTACAGGATCAAAATTATACATAGCTTGTTATAATTCTCTCTTGTGAACACACACATGCGCAATCTCCCCTCACTCACCTTGCCAAGTGAAAGCTGCAAGCATCTCTTCATTTTGGTTAATATTCTTGTTATGTTGTGCCATGTCCCTTTACTCACACATACAAGGTAGTTCTAAGGACAGACTTTTTGTAATTCAGGGTTTCTTATGCCACCACAGCTGAAGCAGAAAATATTCTTCCACCTCACTGGAAACACTGCCAGTGGGAACTCAGCTGGTCATTGGATAAACCTTCTAATAGGCAGCAGCAGCCATAAAAAGAGGAGGAGCACAAGTGCAATAACTGTTGCATTGTGTTTTTTTTTTTTTTACCTTGGATGTCAACTATAAATTCACTCAAACCATGAGTCTAGCATTCTCTTTAGGAAAAAGTTATAAAAATGTTTCCATACATATATAGGGAGGGGGAGACATATATAAAAAAACCAGGTTACGCTTCAAGAGTGTCATTGTCACATTTATTGCCAATTCCAGTCAACAGAAAAAGATACAAATTTCACCTAACAAGCTACTCAGCAATGATTATAACTAGATCTTGATTTACATCTGTATTTGTCTGGGACCTTCTCAGTATCTCCCTTGCAGTTACTAGGCTCAAAAAAGCTAGTATGATGACTACTACATTCAACCTCTTTGGACATTTTCTAAGAGAAACATAAACTGCATTTATCTTGAGTTTATATGACTCAACAGTTATGACAGTGTTCTTAAATGATAGAATTAGTTTTGTATGTTATGCCTAACAGTTACCTCTTGACTTAATGTCAGTCATTTTTACAGCTCATTTTCGAAAGTGTCAAGAAAACATCTATGGCAACTATTCATAAAACTCTCACAGGCAGTTTACTATTTTCACAGGACACATTCTATAGTTAAAAAGAACTTCTCACTGGGCGAAAGGGGAAGACACCACCTTCTGTAGTACCTTGACAGCCAAATAATACATGACTACCTTCGTTAAAACATTGTTGATAAAAGCCCTCCCTCTCACTGCAGTTTGGAAATGCAGGCTCACACTGACTGAAGGTCCTTCTCTGAGCTCTGTGTTTCATCACACTGGAACTGCAGGTATTGACTGGAGAGCTCCAGCAGAGCCACCTTTGATGTAAAGTTCCTTCCACCACTGACAGACACCAATCCCACCTCTTTATAACTAAAACTTAGAGGCAAGTACACACCCCACTGACTACACAACTGCTTTCAGTGAACTACAAAAGTGTTCACTCAGCTGAAAAATCATTTATGCTTGCAATATTATTATCAGAAACAGACCGAGCAATAAACATTAAGCAGCTTTCCAAACACTTTCCACAGTTAAAGAGAGTTCTAAGCCTGCAAGTTCAATTGATAACGAGATTGCTTTAAATTGTCAAGTACTGCATTCTTAGGAGGTAATATTTTACTTTTACTTACTCATTTGCTATACACCCTGGGTGGAGGCTTAAAGCACAAACAACAACAACAACACCCTTTCAGAAGTGGCATGTATGAAGAAGAGGTAATCATCACAGATTGTATATAAATACCAAGTTCACTCTCCCAAGTGGTTTGTTCCAATAGTTCCAATATATGGAGGAACCAGGACTTCCCCATTTCTAACTACGGGCAAGTAAGTGTTCATTTCTTCTGGCACCCTTCTATACATTTGATTTTTAACATATTAAAGGTTTCTTCATGTGATCGGAAGCTGTGCATTTTCTTTCTTATGATCTGCTAGGTTTAAGGATAAGTTACTTAGTATTTTCAACACTGGAAGGCAGGGATCAACACCGATCTGTTACCCACTTATCTGGCATTCACACCATTTCTATCTCCAGATGAAACCATATCATTAAAAGCATTTCAAAAGCCACACTGACACAAAACATCAGGGCAAACATCAACAAAAGAACCACAGCATCATTCACGTTCCTGAAAACAGAGCTGCTGCATACTCCATGCCTCTCACATTACATCTAATCTAATGCAATTCTAGGCTCCTGCCTCTTTTTCACTATCAGTTGTTCCAACTCTTATTTCTACGTGAAATCTAATGATCAGGCAGCCACAGAACATGCTAGGTCAGCCCTTAGAAGTGCAGTGCTGAACTATAAGCACTGCCCCTGAACTCAGCTTTTTCTTCCACCTGTCCAAAGTTTTCTAGACTTGAACACTTTATAGTATTAATAATATTAATTTTATGTTTACAGTTTTCTCTTCAGTAAATGAAAAAAAAAAAGAAAAAAGCCTAGGCCCAGATATACTCACTCATGTAACGGAAGGGTTCCTCATCACGAACTGGAGAAGTGATTTCAGGAAGATGGCCATGGCAGGCAGGGGGCTGAATCCAGTCTTGATTTTCATACAGATACAGAGAATCCACTCGTAACTTGTAATCTGGCAACTGTTCTTCTAGCATGCTCACCAACTCTACCTCAGGAAGGTCCTCACTGGAGCAGACATCTGAAAGTGAGTAAATGCCAGTAATAGTACATTGCTGTTAAATATGACATATATTTAACATTGCTAACATTGCTAATATAAATTCTATATACTATAAAACATTTTATAAACCTTTAGTAGATTTGAAAAGAATTATTCTGTACTGGACAAATTACCAGAATACTTACTGAATCAGTACTTGATTTACACTGTAATATTTGTAAGCTCCTCACCCCCAACTGACTCCACAACTTCATGGCTAGACCAGCTTTCCAGGATTCTCTCTGACTTCTTGAATATGATGTATGTAATGAGTTTCAGTTTCTATCTCTTCCTCTTCATTGAGCTAAAACAGAGACCTACATTTTACCAGCTATAGATTTTGTAAGGTTTCATTGGCTTTAGCATGGTTACACTTCCCTTTTCTGAAGGAAATTCACATTTTTCTTGTTCTTCTGTTTATCCTTTTTTTTTTTTTTTTGGTAATGAACATAGATGTAAATAATCTTAAAGTAACTATAAAAATCAACTGAATACGGCCTTGGAATTAGGGAACAAGTATAAAATTCCATTATCATCCATACAGAATCATGGTCTGAGAAACATGATACTCAAAATCCTGGAAAGGAAGTTTAGCCCTTCCTGTGTCTGCTCCCCCTCCCCCCACCTCTTCATAATTACTACAAAAAAAACCCCAAAACATTAATTCTAAGTTGCTAAAATACTGCATATCAAAGGTATATGATTATTATCTTTCCAACATTTCCACTAAAGATTAATATTATCTTCAGTATCTTTCAATGGAAAAATGTCAACGTTGATTATTGACACCAAGAATTTTACAAACAACATTTTAGAGTGGAAGCTGATTTTACAAGCTAGTTAAGAGGACTCACCATTTTTATTCATTTGCAATATCAGATAAGTAATACAACGAATGTGAAACTTCAGGTTGTCTTCAGGTTGGTGTTCTATAACATGTTAGATACATTCAGGATTTGTAACAGTTAATTCTTCAACTTACCAGAGACGGTCTCTAAGACCCCGTGATCAAAATTCATGAGTCCTTTCTTCACAGTTCACTTCTTTGGAAATAGCATTCTGTAGTCAGGTTGTGCACCATCCCTTTATTGCTTTGGTAGATGACTTTGGTTTAGAGAGAGAGTAACTGAGAGCCATCAAGCCACCAAGACATTAACAAATCTGGCATCAACTCACTTCTGTAGACTAGTTCATACTCCAGACCTATTGCCATCTTAGGACATGCTTATTTCATCTGGGCTACTATTGATAAGTCGAAGTATCTATAGGATATTTCATGTAAGCTTCACAAGCTTCTCAGCTCATCCACCATCTAGAAATAAAGAGAATGCCAAAGTTTCAAACAAGACAGGGAAATTAATGCGACTTTGTCTCTTTCAGTCTGAATCTCCTTCCTGTACTATCATTTAACCAAAAAAACTAAAGCAAAAAAACAAAGAAACAAAAAACCCCAAACATTTTAATCCTCAGTTTACACTAAAGTAAAAAAACAAACAAAAAAAACCCCAAACATTTTAATCCTCAGTTTACACATTACATGTAAAATGTAGCATTAAAAATATGTCTTTTCCCTGCAGACATAACATCTCACCTTGAGCATCAACTTTGTCAATTACCTATTTGTCTATACCATTCCTCCTCTTCCATATAATATTTAGTGTATGACAGGTTCATTCACTGAAATGAGGCATTTCCCTTTTACTCTAAAGGACAGCAGCTCCAACTAAACAGAAATTTTCTTCAGGCTACTAAATTAATTTAAAGTGATGGATTCTAAAGGCAGGACTTCAAAACTGTCATTCTTAGCATTTTGATTGTTAAAAAAAAGTTTTATAGGACTGTTTGCTTTAATCTCTTCCCCTTTAGACTCATTTAAACCAGAAATGACGTTACCATGACTAAATGAGATAACCTATCAGGACAGTTTAATAAAGTAAAAATTCTGCTGTTCCCTTGCCAAGACCGATCAATCATCTTCCATGTAAAACACAAGAGTAGTCCTAGATGACAGGAAAATATAAAATGAAAGAGAACAAAAGTCCTCCTACACTCAAACACAAAATTCTCTTGAAAACTTACATTAATTTCAATTTTGCTCTTAACAGTTTCCCCAAGATCTCCCATCACCGAGCACAATAGTCTCAGGCTTTTCTTGCTGTCTGTAGCAACCTCTTACTTGACAAGATCAAAGTCGACAGTGCAGGAGCTTTTTAAAGAAAGCCTGGAGCCTGCCAGTTCATCTGCTTGTGGACTTTGGCAGGAGATCAAAAAAGAACTTTCTTCCATTAAGGTCAGCTCACACTTGTGAGCAGTATCTTCTTGCTTTGTCATTTACTTCTTTATATATGTACTTCATTTACCAGTTTTATTATCCATATTACACACTTACTAAAAACAGCAAGACAGACTTCAGAAACATTTGCTATCTGAATGTATAGCTGCTTCTAACACTAGTTTGTGATTTTTTTCAAGAGGCTGTTTTTTAAATGGATTGCTGAAAAGCATAAACTACACACACACACACACACACAAATCTAAAACAACTCAATACAGCAGAAGACAACACTTAAGTCTGCTGTAGATTCACATAGCCAAGATGATTTTATCACCGTAGTCACCATAGAGTGAGACAAAATTCAGTGGCATAGGACAGTTTCTTCACAACTCTGATTGAATCTTCTTCCTTTGAGTTTTAATAATGTAAAAATGAATGCTACTTCCTCTCAAGGTTGGATTTAATCTCTCTTCTATGTAGTGCAAAGCAGAAACACTATTTGTTGCGGGTCAATCTCAGGTCAGCCAAAGAGGGGGAAAAAAAAAAGAAAAAGAAAAACATCATTCGGCTCAAATTTCTAGAGCTTCAGGCCAACATCAAGCTATTGAATTGAAAGGGCAACCTCATTTGTAGAACCTTTGAGAAGTTTGCTAGATAAGCAAACACAATAAAAATTAATGCTCACATTTCCAATGCTTCTCATAGCTTTAGTTTAGTGTGCCATGGGGCAACTTCTCTGGAAATTCAACCGGCTAATGCACTGTGCAGTACCACCCTGAAAGTAACTCCATGACCCCTTTACTCTGCAGCTATGAAACTATTTCCTAAGTGCAGATTCCTTCTGTAAGTTACAACTATAATTAAATACATTTGGATAAAACCCATAAAATTTACAACATGGCTTTAAAATACATGACCGTGCTGTAAAAAGACAGTCTAGAAATTAAAACTGTTAAATCATGCTGAAAGACGTGTCCAAAATAGAAGCCAGAAAACTTTCTCAGGTATTATTTTTAATCTTTATAAATAAAGATTATTTCCACTGTAAATGTATTATATTCATTCCACACAGTTATACTTCTTATCAGTTTTGTCCCCCTACTCCCTCATATGCCAATTTCCCATTGATGTTTGAGTCTTTTACAAATAGGTTAACTGAACATGGAAAAACCAAGGAGAATTCAAATAGTGGAGAACGGCCTATATGCAGGAGTGGTGCTCTCAGGAGGCTTTCTTCAAGGAAGGCTCAAGAGAAACAGAAGTATCAGACAACGTTTTATATATATGAATACATACATATCTATCTCAATCTGTGTACTTCTGTGCTCTCTAAATTAAATTTGACTCCATGATGTGCGTTTCACATTTCAACTATCATGCAGCTTGAAACAGTAAGCTAAAACCAGCAGTACCTAAGAAAAAGACATTGTGTAGAAGTGAGAACTAGTCCTAGGCCTTTCGCATCTGCCCCAAAGAATCCAAGTTGCTCTGAGGTTTGCTAGATCATCTGTGCATGGGAAATGCGAAAGAAACTCAAAAGGCAAAGCTGGAGCCCATTCATTCCAAGAATTATTTTAAAAAGCATGGAGAACTATCACTTATGAGCCAAGCAACAACAGTCTTAGTGTTCACCAACGTTATAAAAAGACCTGACAAAACTCCCAATGAAAACTACAAAAATTAAAGCACAGCCAACAAAAAAATAAGAAGGGCTAGAAAAACATGTTAAAAGCATTACGAGAAATACACATCAACTGTCTACTAAATGGTTAAGATGTCATAACATATAGGTTAAAAAAAGAAAAACTAGAAGAATAGGAATCACATATTTCATTAAAACACTGATATTTCAGCACATTATTTGATCTTAGTAGCAAAGAGACAAAATGAGTTCTCCTGAACACATATTTCATTAAAACACTGATATTTCAACACATTATTTGATCTTAGTAGCAAAGAGACAAAATGAGCTCTCCTGACCACATGATCAGAGATTTTATTAGTTTTTCCTTCAATAAGTTGCAAGATGTCAGTCAAGATTAATTTGCAAAAGCAATATTGAGTAAAGCCTTTGAAAAGTTGAAATAGCTATAAAATATTTAAAATTGTCTTCTCTTTATAACTACCGCTTTGAACAATTCAATCTTATTTCAGAACGTAATTCTGAAGACATTCTAGCACTAGAGAACTCTAATTCAAATTTGAATTATCAGAAAGGTGAGATGAATTGCTTTTACAAGTTTATGAGATGGTTTTTTATGAGTTTTACAGGTTTATCAGTTGCTGGAAACCGTAGACGAACAAATGGGTTCATTTCTTTGTGCATAAAGTTAAAAACATATCCAAAATATTGGCATCTTTTTGACAATCATCCAAACTCAAACATAAATATCCTGTTATTCCTGCTGTCTTCCATTTGTTGAGAGCAGTTGACGCCTCACAAGCACTTGGAAAGACTAAACTAGATCTGCTCCTTTGTACAATTACAGGATGCAAGACATCAGGCCACAATTAATACAAACAAAATTTCAACAACAAAGAAGATTCTAACTTGATTAAGAGAAAAGGCAACATCCATTTTCCAAAAGAAAGCCAACTGAATGAGTCAATTATTCTGGGATGCTGAATTTACGGCTATGTAAATATGCAATTAAAAAACCCATTGTATCAAGTCATTAACAGAGTACTTTTTCCATTACTAAAATTGGAATGGCATCAAGCCAACTAATAACAATAAACATATTTTGCATTTCAAGGTTAATGAAACAGTTCTTATAGCAAACATGACCACGCTGAATTGCTGCCAAAACATTCCTGGGACTAGTGCTCAGGGGCAGAGGCCAAATCCTTCAACGCTATATAGTATGAAATGAAGGACAAAGGATTATATACTGAAAAACAAATCTATGTCAACATGAACTTTGTCTATCACATTTAACACTTCCTCCATCCCTAACACCTGTTCTTTTCAGCCACTACTATCTCTACAGAAACCTACTTAGTGCTTGCGTTTCTCTCATGTAAAGAAAAAAAAACATTTAAAAGAATACGCCAACACAATCCTAATAATAATAATCGTAAGCAACCCTGCAACAGACCTTCCACTATAAATAATATGGTATAAAAAAGGAACTGTAAGAAAACAAAACAAAACCAAACCACACACATCTCCTGGATGTTTTTTAATTTGGGATGGGGATAAGGACTCAGCAGGGAAGCTGGAGAAAACCTCTTAGAGGATGATGAATATCACTGAGGTCATGAAGCTGGCCACAACAGTTCCCTCATCCTTCTTATCCAGAGTTATGCCAAGACAGACTCACTGTTTCTCCTTTTCAGTCATTTGTAATAATCCGTATTCTCCATAAGTGGAAAAACTACCTGTTAAGTACATGTATATATGCTTTATGTATTTGTATACATGTATACTGTTGAATACTACAGTCTGATAGTAAGATTATTTTTTTTAAGTCCTACATGCTTAGAGACTGTCTATACCACCCTTAGCACACAGGGTAAAAAAAGCATATACTTAACTGAAGTCTAATTTCATCTGAAACTATGAATGCTACCTACATGAAATACCCATATCAAGTTTTATCAATTCCTAATTATTTTCCATAAATGCACAATCATAACATTACTATGTGTACACATTATTTCTTACAGGTTTTCTTCTTTCGAAAGAAAAAAGTCTACCTGCAAGAAATAATGTGTACATGTAGTAATGTTATGATCACAGGGGAAACAATCTCTTTTTCAGAGAAAAAAGGAACTGTCATGAATCCAGTATCTGTTGCTTAGAGAGTACAAAAATGGGATACATGCTCTTGAGGCAAGTACTGTGCTAATATTTCACTATAAAAGTTGTTAGAGGCTTCTTTTAAAATTGAAGCTTGTTCTCTATAAAGTATACTTGAAGTGAACTTAAATAACATTTAAGTTACCTGAAATCACTAATTCTTTCAGTTGATGCATAGCTGAATTCACTCAAGGAAGTGGTTTAAGTTTCTTATTATATAACCCAGCCAGTGCTCCGCATTTTAACAGTTACGATTCTGTATTTATTAGAATAAACCAGACTGATCTATATGACTCAGTCACAAGCGTATCACTAGCAATCTAACTAGATAAAAGGATCTGTCATCTCTTTTGTAACAATCTCTGCAAAATTGCTATTTTTGTGTCATCTTGGAAAACTAATCAATGAATCACGTTTTTCCTTCCTGAAAGACAGTCCTCCTACTGCACAATATTCATCCCAGCAAGCCCTCTATTACAGGCAAACCACTATCAGAAAAGTCTGTCATTTTCCACTCTACTTTTTAAGTCATATTTTCAGATACTCATAACAGAAATTTGATAAATACAGTTCTAATAGATGACACCACCACTAGAGAGTTGACAAATTTCAGAAATTGGAAATTGATTTTTTTTTCCAATTTAGCTTCAGTGCTAAAATGTCATTAAAAAGAAGTCTACCTGCTTTTACTCAGAAACACATCTTTTGAAAGATAACAAGTATCTGAAAGCAAACCTAAAATTGACTATGTTGCCTTGTAATGTGTGAAAAGTTATTTACTAGTATGTTAAGTATCCGCATCAGACTCTCACAATCAGCCAAGAGTAACTCTGAAATGTGACCAAAAAAAAAAAGCACGTATGCAACAGTGGAAGATTGCATTAAAAAAATAAAACCACAAAGATGCAACTCCACATAGCACTTTTGCACTAGGATGGCTGACAGAATAAAAGACATTTACTGACAGTTACTACAGTTCAATCAGCTCATCAGAATGTAACAATGCGATTAAAAACCGGATAGAACCCCAAATCTCCTTGCCCTCAAACCGACGCGTAAGCAGGACCACAACTAGAACGTCATCAAGCCTTGCCTTCTAAGAGCGGTGAGAGAAACGTCCAAGGAGAGCCCATACCATTGTGGGTACTGCCAGCGCAGGAAGGGACTCTGGCGCACGCTGAAGGTCACAGCAGCCACCACGCCTGCAGTCGCAGCCACCATTCGCAGCCAGAGTCTAGCACCTGACTGCAACCTAAGCACATTTATCGGACGGGTAAAGCTTAACACAGCATCTATCGACATTACCACGGCGAAAACAGTTCTGTCAGCTGCAACGCCAGAAAGGAAGAGGAATTCTTTATTTGCCTCCCCTCCCCGGAGGGCACGCTGCACGGGACAGCACAGCTTCCCCGGCGCCGCAGGGCCGGCCGGCCCAGGACGCTGCCTCACCCTCAGACGCCCTCCTCCCACGCCACCAACCGCATGGAAGCCGCCGGACGCCCGCCGCCGGACGCCCACCGCGGCCCGCCGTACCTCGGCAGCCTGCGCCAGGCACAGCGGGCGCCCCAGCAGAGCCTGGCTGGTGCCGCGGCTCGGCGGGGAACGGCCCCGAGGGAGAGGGGAGGGAGGGCGCGGCCCTGAAGGGGTTAACGCGAGGGGACAGAGAGGGGGGAGCTCGCTAAATTGCCCCTGAGGCGACAGAGCCGCCCCGAATCGGCGCCGAGCACCTCTTACCCGCCCCGCGCTTCCTCCGGCGCTCCTCCTCCTCGCCGCCGCCCGAGGCCGACGGGCGACAGCCCCGCGTGTAATCAAGCGGCGACTGAGGAAGGACCCCGATGGCTTCCGCCCGGCTCCCGCCCCAGAACTACAGCCCCCGGCTCACCGCGCGGCGCAGAGGGGCCGCCGGCGCAAACGACAAGCCCCACAATGCGCCGGGCCGCCTGCTGCGGGCGGCCCCCGCCACCCCCTGCGGAGCCGCAGGGGCTGAGAGCGGAGCGGGGCGGGGTTCCGGGCGGGCGGCTCGGCTCGGCGGTCGCGCCGGTCCCAGACCCTGACCTCAGGCGGCGGCGGCGGCGGGTAGGAGCGGGCGCTGCCGCCCTGCGGGGCTTCCCGGCTGCGCCGGGGACGCCAGGGCTCCGGGCCGGCCGCGCCCTCAGCCCCGCTGCGGGGGAAGCCGGGCGGGCCGGGGAAGGGGGTAGCGGCGCACGCCGAGCTCGGGAGGCGGCCGTGAGGAGCAGCGCCGGGGCCGCCGCGCTGGCAGGGGCGCAGCCCTGTCCCGGCCGCCGCGGGGGGCCGGAGGGAGGCGGGGGCGCCGTTAAACCGCCGCCTGGTGCGGGAGGAGGCGGGGGCGCCGCGGGGGAGGCAAGGTACGAGTTTAACGGAGCAAGTGAGCAGCTCTCCAGGGAGAGCCTGCGGGGCGTCGTTTTCTCACATTCCGCTACTTTTGTCACGGGCGGATCGTTTAACTGGAGACAGACGATCGAGAGCCGCCCGAGTCACTCCGGACGCTGAGGTAGGAGCGGCGGCGCCGCCTCAGCGGAACCAGAGTAACGTGCGCTCGCAGTACCTGGGCTTTGGGCTCCAGAGCCTCCGCGCTCCCCCGCCTCACAGGCACGTTTTTCTGCTTTTCTTCCTCCCCTGCGTTGCTCGCTGCATCTGGAGTTTTGGCCAAACTGGGATGAATGTCTCCGTTCAGCTGTGCAATGCTGTCACTATCCACAGTACAAAAACAAGCCTGCAATACAGAAAGAAAAATGTGGAAACAGGGAAAGGGTCTATGTAGGGACATGATCCAAAACCGTATTGAAAATGGAAACGATGTTAAACTACATAAGAAAAATAAAAATCTTACATTTGTGTAATATTATTTGAACAAATGTAGATCATGGACGTTTCTGTTGGCTGGCTATACCCCTTTGAACAAATTCTACAATTATTTGACTTTAGTGTATCATAGTTATTAAGACTTTATTCTTCAGCTTAGCTTTTGTGGTTTCATATTCAAAGCAACAGAATAAGTAATCTTGTATAATGGAATGAGGTATCTTCTTTCCAGGTAGGAGAAGGATGCTGTAGCCATTACAGTGCTGGCCAGTATCTTGAAGCACCTGTTTTGTGGGTTTTTTTTCCTACTCTGCTACAGAATTTCTCAGTAAAGTTGCGTAAGTAAAGCTCTGATGCTCTGAAGGTGCCCAGTACCTACTAAGTATCTCCTTTTGTCTATTTCTTTACTTCGAGCAGATTTTCAGGGTAAAAATATTAAGGATTAGGAGTGGCTTGGATATTTGGCAGTGGATGGGGTGGTGGGAGCTTGTTAGCTTTTTAAGAGAGTTGCCTTGATTAAACAGCATACATGATTTAAATGCAGGAAATAATCAAGCTTAGCCCCTTGATAAACAAAATGATCAGTTTCTGATATAGTAATTCACCTTTTTAAAGTTAACTTGCAAGCAATAATTACATATTAACATAGAACTACCTCCTGTAGCTGACTACGGCAGCCACCAAGCAGGATTCATCACGGTAGAAGACTTGCTTGTAGCTAAAATAAATTAGCTAGTCCGACTCTACACTTCAGAAGTTTTGATATGCTTATTAGACATAGTCATCTCTGTCTCTTCACTGCCTAAGCTTTCAAAGCATCAGACGTAAAGTAAGTCTGCTGGAGGAGTTTCAGAGTGGCTACTCTGATCTATAAGGGAGTTTGAATGCTTATTCTGTAGCCTAAGTAAAGTGAAAATTATCTGAGTTGGCTCCCCTCTTTTTTTTTTTTAACACTCAAATCCCTTACAAGAGTATTTCCTCTCTCACTTGTGAAATGTAAAGTGCAATTGCTTCTGGCTTGCTTTTTTTGTGAGCTAGTTCAGCTGCACACAGCTGAGCCGAGATCTGACTAGCACAGCTGTGCTCCTTTAAAACAACAGACAACTCTTTTCCTACAAACTGACAGGGATTGATGAATCTGTTCATTTTTACTTTCTGCACTTAGGCGGTTAACTTGCAATTAAATTGTTTGTTCAGAAATAGTAATAAGATCTCTAAACCCATGAATCAAAAATGAAAACTTGAGTCGGAATGTATATTGCATATCCTCAGTATGGAGTTTTAAATCCATATGCTGCTTAAAGGCTCAACAGAAGCAGGCTTTCCCAGAGCTGTAGTTCTGGGTTTTTGTGTGTGTGTGTGTGTGTGTTAACCAAGAGGAATGCCTCACAGTTGTGATTAAAGAGACTTATATTTATCACAGGTTTATGTACAATCTTACATTGCTACTTTAATTTTCTAGGATAAATGGGTGTATATGACTTTTCCCCTGACCTAAAGCGGTTCCATGTCTTGTTTGGTAAGTTTGTATTTAAAAATCT
Organism: Buteo buteo; assembly: GCF_964188355.1. Taxonomy (NCBI): domain Eukaryota; kingdom Metazoa; phylum Chordata; class Aves; order Accipitriformes; family Accipitridae; genus Buteo; species Buteo buteo. The sequence continues at coordinate 23,588,242 of NC_134175.1, forward strand.
TTGGCAGTTGTACCTTGTTACCCAGTCATACCTTAATGTGAAAAAGTTCTGGTGAAATGTCTTGCTTGAGGGGATTTCCACAGTGCTGAGATGTTTAAACTTTGGTGTATGAACTATCAGTGAAGGAGACTATTGAGTATCTCTTCTCTCCAAGTCTGCCATGTATGTGCTCTATGCTCTAACCTCTTGCTTGACTGACTTGTAGCAGAAAACTTTCTGAACTCCTGCTTACAGGGGCTACTTTTGATGTTTTCCCACTGCCATGCGTCATAAATGGCAGCAACTCCACTAACATTCACTTGTTTCTGTTCTCAAGGACTGTTCCTGTATTCTGCGTACGCCAGTTGAATCAATCAGACCAGAAGAGCTATCTCAGAGCAGCGTCCATGAATGCCTGGTGAGGAGAAAATAGAAACATTAGCTGGCAATGTTAAATACGAAGCTGGTACATATTAAAAATAATCTCATTGGGGGTACTTCTTAAAATGTTAACAGCAAAATAACCAGAGTACTTTGGGGCTTCCACTTTGGAAGAAGACTATAGGTAACTAAGTGTTAATCTTAATCTTGTACCAGTTTAAAAACAAAACACACAGAGACACACAAAAAAGAACCCCAGTAGCTCATAAAACTCCCAGTGTAATGGTAAAAGCACCAGCTTGAATGTTCTGACTTCAGTACCTGATCTTAGCATTCTAATTAATGATATTTCTGTGTTAATTTTAAATAAGTAAATGTTTAAAAATTATATAGTCATTTTGAGAACTGTTCTTCCTCACTCTTAGGCTGATTCTGATCTAGCCTGGATTCCCCCATCTGCAGGAAGGAATGAAATGGTATTTTGCTCTTCTAATGTCTCTCACTATGAACTCCAGCTGGAAATAGGTAACATAAGTGTACCTTAAAATATTTCTTGTTCCTGCAGATGCATGCTGTCAATAGGTTATTGCTAACTGCAGTAAATACTAAGTTTAGAAAATGTATTATCAGCTGACTAGAACTATCCTTGTGTCTCCTTAGTTGAGAAAAGTGCAGAACATCGCTCATGTTTCTGTAATCACTTATTTTAAGATACAAGACAAATCAACAATTACCTGAATTTTTCTCTTGATGTTTGTGCATGTCAGTTTTCTAAATCTGTGGTATCTGGACAATAAATGCAGCATTAAGTAACATCATGTCTTGTCACTTGGCTGACTTGATTGTTCTAAGGATGGCTGCCCTGAATCCTACTGTGCATGCATATGTTTATGTGAATATGCATGCTAAAAGTGTTGTTCATTTAGATGTGTAATTGATACTGGCAAATGTTTAAAGACTTCTAGTTGTTCTAAAAACAGCAGAGCCATGCTTTGACTAATTTCCTGGATATATTTTGCTGCAACTACTTAAGTGCTTGGCATTCTTAAAGAAAAGGTCATGCTGCTATCAATTGCAATTGTAGAACTGTAAAATTATCTCTAAATATGAAGGAAATCATGTGGTGGATTATTATATTCTCCAATGTTAAGGTAGCCACTTCTGGTTTCAGGTAGGAGGTTCAACAACTTAACTTCAGTCTACCTTGCACGGCATACGCCTACAGGCATGCAAGTTGCTGTAAGGATCACAGACCTAGAAAATTGCTCTGAAGAGCATTTGAAAGCCTTACAGGTAAAGCAACAGCATTTCTGCACAAGTCTGATGAAGATAGTGATGAATACATATAAGGTTACTAAACAGAGGTAGCCTTTGTGTTTGTACTGGGTCATTTCAGTCAAGTTTTTCCTCCAAAGGAGTAGAATATAAACACAAAGCATGTGTAAATTTGAGAGTTGCTTTCTGAAGAAAACTGTTGATGAGTGTTTTAAATACTTATGTAATTGTACAACTTTTTGTTTGAAACATGTTCTGTAGTATGTATTTAACATCAAAACTTCGGACTACGAGCAAACTAGATCTACTTCAGACAAATGCAATTATAGGCAAGTTATTTACAATTCTATTGCAGGCTGTACACATTACCTGCCACTATGTATAAATGCACATAGGGAAGAGTTCTTTCTACTGATTAAATGCTCTTAGTAAGACTGCTGTCTTGTGGTTAACACATCCACTTTCATTTAATTCCATAGAATGAGGTGGTTTTATCCCACTTTTTCCAGCATCCCAACGTAATGACGCTTTGGACAGTGTTTACAGCTGGTAGTTGGCTTTGGGTTATCTCCCCATTCATGGCCTATGGTAAGAACTGTTAACTGCAATTTTGGAATAGGATAAAGGGCTGATACAATTTGGACCACATGGTCCATGAGAGGTTTTTCTTTAAGCATCTCCTGTCTTGTAGAAAAAACAAACTTTCCCAAACCATTTGTTTAGAGAAGTCGTCTGTACATAATCTTCAGTGAAGACTGGTATTTGAACTGCATTAAATTGTACTTAGTCCTAACATCCACCATGTGAGAAATGATAACTGGGAGATGTATTTGACTTTATACAACTTTGAATTTTGCCAACAGAAAACTTGTCTGGATTGAATACAGGCTTTGCATAGACTTTGAGTTAACAGAAGCATGACTTGAGTGTGACCTTTGCGTGATGGATGCATCGGTTGCATCCATGTAACTGTTCTTGATGTACCATAGTCAATATAAAGATGAGAATACCGTTCTTGATTAATGTATACAATGAAGCAAGCATAGACAGGTAATTTAGCAAGATTTGTTAGGCTTAGCTAGGTTTTTTTTCACTTCCAGGTTCAGCTAGACACCTGCTGAAGACTTACTTTCCTGAAGGAATGAGTGAAGCTTTAATAGGGAACATTCTGTTTGGTGCAATCAGAGGATTAAATTACATGCACCAGAATGGCTATATTCACAGGTAGGAGAATGTCAATAGGTAAGAATCAGATTACAGCATCCAGTTTCTTAAGAATTTAGTTTCACTTCAAAACTCTTTTTCAGCTTAAGTGTTGCATCCTTCCTTTTTCTACATACCTTCTTATGTCAGACAGTGTAGAAGAATTTTTTCTTCAATAATACAGCAGAACCAAGTTTGTAGAAGCTTAACAAGAACAGTATTCATATATTGTTTGAAGCCAGTTGTTACAGGGATTATACATCTGTCTTTGTCTCTTTGAAGCAGGAGAGAATCAGAGTTGCAGAAAGGGCTTCCTTACTTTATACCCTTTGCAGGGAAGGAGGGCCCCTCTCCAATTTCTGGCAGTTTTTTCTTGCTGATCATCTCTCCTCTTTCTTGGGGCTGTATTAAAAGTGTGAAGTGAAGAGTGAAGAACTTTCATGAAAGTAATTGGCTAAATAGAACTGCACGCTAATGTCTTACTATCAGTTAATGAAATATGAATGCTTTTCTACTCTAGTAGTGCTTAGAGTAATTCTTATAACTAAAATTTACTACTTTATGTTACAGGAATATTAAAGCTAGCCACATTCTGATTTCAGGGGATGGGCTGGTTTCTCTCTCTGGCTTGAACAACCTCTATAGTTTAGTTAACAATGGACAAAAGTCAAAGGTGGTATATGATTTCCCCCAGTTTAGTACATCTGTGCTTCCTTGGCTGAGTCCTGAACTACTGAGACAGGTTAGTATAAATCATACTTCATTTTTCCTGTTCAAAGTTACTGGAAGTACTCAACTTCTAACTTAAGTCTGGTTGTACAAGTGCAATGGAAGCTGTTGAACTGCAACTTTTTAAAAGACATAGATGTACTGAATTTGTAATTCTCCTAAAGAGAACTGGTTTTAAAGCTGTTGGTAAGGTGCTGCTGTATTAAGTCTCTTTACCTGACCTTCCTGGAAACTACTGCAGATCCTAAAATTTGTTTTCGGTATAGTCATCAGATTTCTGAACAAAGCCTGAGGCTTCACAATTTAATTGCCTCAATCCTGTGTAGACTACAGACACTCGTATTTTTGTTGGCACTGCTCAATGGCATCCGTGATCCAGTAGAGTTTTCTTTCTCTTACAGGATTTGTCTGGGTATAACATGAAGTCTGATATTTACAGTGTGGGAATTACAGCATGTGAATTAGCCAACGGACATGTTCCATTTCAAGATATGCCTCGCACTCAGGTATGATGCTAAACTCTATTTCTACTTCAAAACACTCTCAGTGTTTTTTGTTTTACTCAGAGAAACCAATGCTATTACTGCTGAAATGGGGGCTGCTTTTTGATATGCATGCTTCTTTCTAGACCAAATAATCCTTCCATTCCTGGAGTTTCACAGCTTGGTCTGGATAGGTGTTGAACTCTTACACTGCTATTCCTTTCTACTAGATGCTGCTGCAAAAGCTGAAAGGTCCCACATACTGTCCTTGGGATATAAATACCTTTCCCCGTGGGGAATCCAGGATGAAGAATTCCCGATCAGGTGTTGATTCTGGAATTGGTGAGAGCATGACACGCACAATGACCAGTGAAAGACTACAAATTCCCTTTTCCAAAACGTTTTCACCTGCTTTCCACAACTTGGTAGAACTTTGCTTGCAACAGGACCCTGAGAAAAGGTAACCTTCTGGTGAAAACTAATTTTCTGTCACTTCAGTCTAAGGCCAAGTATAGCCCACAATTTAGGATACAGCAATTAGTTGAATACTGTTAAGGTCAGAATTTCAAACCAGAAGTACTGTGTAAAACACTACATTTACCTTTGGTTTTGTAATTTAAGAATTACCTTGCCTGATAAGGGAACCATGCTTCTAAAGTTGTTTGACCCCTGAATTTCTTGTAATATGAATATACTTTGTAACAAGTAAAGTTAATTTTTAAACATGCACTTTTTCCAAGAAAAAAAACAGAAATCTGAAGTATATGTTTTCAGTACTGTCTCTCTTCTGAATGAGGCATTAAATTCCTTGTTAAAACAGAAAAGTGAAAAAGCCTTTAAAAATAGATTTCTTCAGTAGTGCTTTCACTACAAATTGAGGCATAGACTGTAGGAATTCTGTGCTGCTTTTCTTATGCTTCATATTTGTCCTGTGAATGAAAAACCACGGGGCTTAAATTAATTTGTCAGTCTGGCTCATCTTCCAAAAGCAGTATTTTACTTTCCAAAATATAATTATACTGTTCATTTTATGATCCAGGCCATCAGCAAGCAGTTTGCTTTCGCATACGTTCTTCAAACAGGTGAGTTTACTACATTTTGTTAAGTGACACAGATATAACCTAAATAAGCCACAAATTATTAGAGTTCGATTACAAAATAATTAAGTTAGCTGGAGCCAAAAAACATCCTGTAACAGCATATCTGCTTCAGACTACTTTTTTTTTTTTTTTTTTAAAACAAAATGGTATTGGTAGAGTAATCCACTTCCCCTTTGATAAAGTCTGTTTAACTGAAGTCAGCCTAACTAATAAAAATAATGGTTAATATTCTAATTTAAAGCAGAAGAACTGCATAGCTAATGTAATTGATCTTGAAAGACTAATCCAACTTACTCTAGAGTGAGGAAAGCCAAACCCCTCATCCTGTTATTTTCAATATTGTCACATGCAAGAACGTGGCTCTGATTTCACATGCTTTTAATTAAGTCAGATGCAACGTTATGTAGACTTTTATGTGCAGCCCTGTTTTAACTTTTCTTCTTTCTAGATAAAAGAACAAACGCAGAATTCACTACTGTCTCTATTACCACCTCCTATTCAAAATAACAGATCAGAGTTCTTGGCACTGCCCTCAACAGCAGTTGGGACTGAACTTGGATGTATTACTGCAAATCAAGATGATACAGACTGGGAATTCTAAATAAATAGCAAACAATCATACCTCTCCTGTGCTTCAAAGAAGGAAAATGTGATTTGTATTTGCTGCTTTAGTTTGTATGGTTAAAATACAATTAGACAAGGTATACTTGAAAATGCCATTGAAGTGGCCATATTTTCATTAACTACTTCCTCTGTTGGCATCATGAAGTGCAGTGTGCCTCACTTTCTGACCATAAGGAAGACTGTATCTAGAGAATGGCTGAATGCTTATATCCCTCTTTCAAAATATTTCTTAAGAAGAGAGTTCCTGCTGTAATCTTACTCTATACTGTATTTTCAGCTCATTGCTGCAGTCCATGTGCCTTTCTGAATTCAGGTTTGAGTTTTGTCTGTGACCTTATAATCAATCTATTTGTCTTTTCATTATCACCCAAATTATTTTAGTAAGGAGAAATCTTCCACTTCCAAGTCTAAATTTGAAACTGCACAAATTAGTTCCTTATACAAATAAATGTTTCTCTTTTCACATGTCCCAAAAGGTATTTTTCTCACTTGATGTGCTGTCATACTTGCCAAAAGTTAGCTATACATCATTTTTCATGCAGTTTTAATACTGCGTGTTTCCCAAAGAAGTTAAGCTACTTGAAAATGTGACTTATACTCTTCCATTTGTCTATATTCTTAGTAAAAATTTGTACTTTTGCATCTCCATTTATTGTTGTGTCATTTTAGCAATTAATCTGAGGACCCCTTACTATGCAAAGTCAGTCTCAAGTTATAGCAGGAATGGGTTAATTTTGAAGAATCATATTAAATAATCTAAAGTTACTGTACATATTTTTATTTATATTCTATTCTTATTCACCACCAGAGCTTACCAGAATCTAACACTATTCTCTTAGAAGAACAGGCAACTTGCATTAAGCTTCACTGGCACTGCTGCTGGCAGACAAGCCTCTTCTGCAAAGCACAGTTACGTTCCCATGGATAGATTCAGCCATAACAAGAACCTAATAAAACCCCCAGGATCCTAGTGAATTTATCTGTTCTAAGTGAGATGAAAAACTGCTTATCTTCTCCCTAAAATTCAGTAAGTTCTCAACTCTTATACTGTACCAGGCAACTCAAGCTGAACAAAAGCAGCTTCTTTTAAAAAAAGCATATTCTCACTGTGTTTTAGTAAAAGTGTCCCAAAGCCACTAGTACTTTACTGATGTAAATTCTGACTGTAGTAAAAATGTATGGCTATTGAATAGATATATTTTAAATTTTCAACATAAAATACATTCTACGTTAAGTCTTCAAGTCTTCCATAGCTGAGCCGGCCTGCAGCAAACCCTGAGAATACTGCTGTTTTGCCAGTGGCTTCACTGCAAAGCCTTGAAGACCAAATGACCAAAATGCAAGCCTGAGACAGATGTAAAATTCTAAACCACCACATTAAAGTATTAACAAAAAAGTTGATTCTATTCATTATGCTGTGAAGAGAGCTGTATATTTCAAAACCTAATACGTGAAACTTAAGATTAAAAGCCTTTCAATAAACTTACCCTATCTGTCTCCATTTATTTCTGTAATTCTTGTACTTCTGTTTTCATCATCGTCCAGTCATACTAACAGCTTCTTGTTACCGCAGGAAAGGAGTTTCGTATTTATGTCAGTCATTAGGTAAGAAAATAGTTGTCTAAACTAGAAAAGTACCGTGATCATAAAAATACTAATAACAATTATATACCCTTAGAGAAAATATTTTCATGTGAACCCCATGTTCTTAATTCTTAACCACTAAAAATTTTGACTTTTCAAATCACATACACTATAAAGCACCTACAGGTAACTTTTGACTAACAGTATATGTAAAAACCAAGCCAAGTAAGTGAGAACACACGTGAAGTTGTACATATTTTAATTACAGATCTCTGAATAAACATTAATACTCTTTTTGGAAAAAAAAACCCCAAACTGCAGAAAATTTCAGGTAGCTTAACTGCTAGTATTTGCAAGTTTCTCTTGAAACAACAGTGTCCTGTGCTCTGTATAAAAATGAACTTGGATACTAATAGCAAAGTCAGTATAAATTGATTTAAACAACTATGTGTTCCAGTTGAGTTACTTTGCTGCTGTCTCTTCCTGTGGAAAAAATTAAAATTACTTATTTCCATATACCAGTCCAGCTTCTGTACTGACATAACTTTTAAAAAGAAAATGAAATACAGTTTCTTAAATTAAAAAGCTCACAAGTTTTCACTGTTAGAACTATTGCTTTTCAACAACTACAGTATTTTCAAACAAAAGTAATTAAGAGGCACTGTGACTTCTAGTAATTCTTAAAATAACCAGAGATACTTAAAACTAGTTCCTGGATTATGTTTGCTGAAAGGTTTTCTGCAGTTTTCTCATTAACTGTGAGACTTTCTATTAAGGAATAATGCAAAATAAGAAATACCAGTTAATGTAAAAGAAATATATAATCATCATATTGTTAAGGAGGTTTCGACTACCTGTCATGGAAAAGAACTTCTTGGAAACAGCTGTGTTCTACTGAAAATCTGAAGGTTTTGCATACAGTTAGTGTTTTCAAAATCTGAGATTCATGATCTGCATTGTTAAGATTCAAGTTGCAGAGACCTTCTATTGCAGGCTGACATAGTTCTAAGCACAGTATTTTTCTTTCTTTTTTAGAGCACTTATCTACTCATACCAGTGGTGAGTGTTATCAGCATATGAACTAGAACAAGTTGGACTTGAAATTTTCAAGTATCTTACATTTAGGCTCTGTGTGAAGTATTTTCAAAGGGGCTTATAAAGCTTTTACACATTTGCAAAATCTTATGGTCACTGAAACAGAAATTTATAGTTTGGTCACTTTTGCAATACTTGTGAGAACAACACAAGTTTTTTTTGCTGCCACCTTTCTTTGTGCTAGCATTTAACACTACGTAAAATAATGAAATACCTGTAACAACAGAAAACTTACATTAATTAACATTATCCTTGAATATATGCTTAATGCTGTTCAGTTTCTTATTGTCTTGGTCTGATACCTCAGCAGTGAATGACTGAATGGATGAACACAGGAAAAAGTGTGATTTACTCAGAATCAGCTTGATCTGCTAGATGAACTACTCACTTCAAAGAGTCTCAATGCAGTAAATATCCATTGAAGAGGCAACAGTTTCTTCCACTTGATGCTATTACGGAACAAAGGTAAATATAAAAAAAAATATTGTCAAATTACCAAGTTTTACCTTGCCTCTCTTTTCCCCACCCCCTCCTTCTCCTCAAGTACCGTGAAACCAGTTTTTAGCCTAGAAGATGGGTAAAATAATGGGAGAGCATTTGAAAACCATTGTTCCGAATGTCTCTGACACAAGGCAGATACCTAAGTAGGTGACTTGAGTACCCTGCCTTTAATGCTAGTATGTAGCTTTGCTGAAATATGTTAGGTTATCTAAGAAACCTCTAGAACTACTGAGCTAGCTGTAATGACCTGTCCTGATGATGGTCATCCCTATCCTGTATGAATAAGGAAAAACTACTAAAATTTGGAGATATTATATAACACTGCCAGCAAGACAGACCACAAAAGACTATGAGTAAGAACCATAATATGAAATAAAGCTATTTGATGTAACAGACCAGTGAAGACTTAAGGATTTAAAAAAGAAACCACTGAAAAATTTAGATGGTCTACTAATAAACCAGCTAGCAGAGTAACTTTTGGTATTTAACATAATGAAACCTATCCAGAAACTTGAGATAGGATGAAGGAAAGATTAGGTTTAAACAGGTTCCTGTGGAAACCTCCCTCATTCCTAAATGAAAACAACAGATTCTACTCCATAAATTAGTTACATAAATGTGTGTTACTTATCCAAAAGTCCCATGAAGTTCCTGAAAAATGCCAAAAAACCCATATGAAATTAGCTGCAATTGAATGGTGGTTTTATTTTTTAGGTATGATTACAGAATACACCATTACTACTGGATTTACCCACAAGTCCAGATTCATGGCATCTATATTTGTCCTATCCTGAAAGCTACCTGCAATAGAGGAGACCACTAATACAGGCTGAAATCTTGCCTAACAGTCTTAACAGGGCTTTCAACATTTGGGTCATGGCAAAACAAATTGACACACTAATAATAAAGTACTAAGTAAAGGAATATTAACATCAAAAATTCCTAGGAAGGAACTTGGTGAACCTTCAGAGTGGCTGCTTTCGCTCACTGTAGCTATAATACTGTAGTTAATGTTGATTAACCACATTAGAAAAAAACAACTTGAAAATATTTCCTTTCCCATACTTTCATATTTCTCAAATGCAAGAGATTCTTGCTAGCAGAAACACATTTTCCATCCAGGTCATTTTTTCTTGCAATGGTCTGGTCTCTCTGCCTAACCTGCTAGCCTATCACATCAATTAGTTACAATTCTGATTACGATTTCACAGTGTGCAACACCTTATTTTGTAAATGCCCCAAACCAGAAAAGCTATATAACACCTGTTACAAAGCCAAAGATCCCCTGAAATGTGAAAACACATTTAATGTTGGTTAATACATTAAAGTGAAAAAAAAATGCAATAAAGATACTGCAAGAACATTATTACTATTACTAATACATTATGGGTTTTTTTGATCACAACCTGGGAACATTATCTTTCCAAGTGAGATTCCAAGTAAGATTTTCCATGCCCTCTCACTTTTCTTTGGAAGGTCATTCTGGTTTCACATGTCATTTTGGGGTGTCACAATTTCCAGTAATAATTCTTCAGAGTATTTCACATAATTCACCCTTTCCTTAGGATTAATTTCCATTTGGTGTGCTTGAATGGTTTGATTCTCAAACTTCAAGCTGGTAGCATTTCCTGTAATAGAGGAATCCAGTGATGCAATCTAAGAATTTACAGACTGTACTCTGGAGGTCTCTCTAGCTGACCTACAAATACGGGGAACCAGTATAGGGTCTTGCAGAATATGGTGGCTGACTCACGTTCTAGAGCTTCTCCTAAATAATGTATTTTTTTTCTTTATTTTATCAGTAAAAAGACTATTCAGACTTAACATTCAGTGACAATGTATGTATGCCCAAACATATTGGGTCTAAAACACTTTATCTAGAACCTACTGCCTTCTATCTGTCCCCTTCTTGATATATCTCATAACTAACTTACTAATTAGGTTTATTCTATTAGTAGTAGTAGTAATAACATATAATGTACTAACACACAATAAGGAAATATATTATTAACAGATTTTTTTACAGGATTCCCGTGAATCCCTTAGAATATTTATAATGGCTAGCCATTCACAAGAAGAGGAATAAGTTAGCACAATTTATTCAAGGACCTTAGTCACCACTGCCCATGATTTTAGCAACTCTGTTATCCACAACTTAATTCAACCTACCTCTAGCATGTAAAGGGAAGACGAACAATTCTAACATGATCATTTAGAGCAGAAAGCAAACTGTCATATGGGATGAAAATCATAGGGAAAATCTACAGGAGCATCAACTAAACAACTTGTCCCAAACAAGACTGATACCTCATCCCTTCAAAAGTGTAATCTATGATGTTTACAATGAGGAGGGGGAAAGAAAGGCTCATTGCACCAGCCATGTGGAAGCAATATTTGAATCCAGAAAAAATTGCAAGTTATGGTTAGCAGCAGCACCTAAGCAGAATAACAGTTGATGAAACAAAAAAATGAAAGCAGCACTCAAAATTCAAGTGATGTAGTGCAGTCCAAAAACCTTAGGCATGTTTTCAGACAAGTTCATCTTTACTAGTGGAATTTCCTGATACATATAATAAGAATACTGTAAGAAGAAAGCAAGGAGCAGAGGGATTGCTGGCAGGATGCATAAGTTTTCCTCTGTCGTCAAAATTTACTCTAAATGATGTACGGGTTGAGAGTATCAATGCTGAGTTTATCTACTAGTTTATTAAAAAAGTTTTTTTAGTTTACATTCTGGTATCAGTTTTCTTTGTAGTTCTTGTATGTTTGATGTGACCAATTAAAAGAAAAATGTTCTTACAGGCAGATTTCTTTTTGCCCATGTGAAATCTGGAAAGCCACTTGTAGATGAGTTTTCTTTAAATGCTTTCATGGTTTGAGGTAGCTGTTGTTCTGTGTAGCTGATGGAGCCATCAGACACTTGTTGAATGATTTATTTGGCTAGCTGTCATACTCTTTTTCCTGCTCCACTTTCTGCTTCAAGTTTTCCTTATGAGAGAACACAGATGATTTTGAATCCTTGGACCCCACAGCATGTGATGTTGAAAGAGCTAGTTCAGCACACTCTCCATGCTTTTTCTTTACAACATCACCAGCTTTCCTCAAACTAGTTTGTTTTTCCTTCTTGAACTGTGTACTTGTTAATATTTGACCCAGATGTTGATGGCATGGCATGGCATGGCATGGCATGGCACGTTTCTTAGGAGCGTTTCTACATTGCTTGTCTTTTGACTTCCAGTCAGGATTTGTTGACGACTTTTCTTTTTCCTCATGCTCAGCTTGTAGAAAGACACATTTGGGACAATTTGCTGGAAAGGATAGCCATGGCCTACAAGGGTATTCTGCTTGAGTAATAGCATCACAAGCATTTAAAATGGAAGAAAAATTTACTGGTTCAGATATTTCTTCTTGCTCTTTTATCACGAGACTTTTAACAGTTTCAAAATCTTTTCTTGACTGTGCTATTTCTTTTTTTCCCTTTTTTCAAAAGTGGTTGTTGGTTGTTTTGAGGGGTTTTGTGGGTTTTGGTTTTGTTTGTTTGTTGGGGTGGGGTTCGTTTGTTTGTTTGTTTGCATACCCACCCCCCCCAAGTATGTTAAAACGTTTTGGTGTTTTTGGGGTTTTTTTCCACTGTCGGTTAACTACTACATCTATCAGTGGGTGTGGAAATTTATCCACAAGATCATCGTGGGTTTTTTTCCTTGTCTCTGTATCATTATCTGCCTGAGGCCTGCCTGTATCAATCTGAAAAGCCATGCTCCTCCATTTTCTTGAATATAGTACAGGCAATCAGTACAGGAAACTGCCTTAGCTACAGAGGACTCTAAATTTTTTTTACATTTGAAGAAAAGATTACATAAATTTAAAATTCAGAATTAAAGCAAATAGTTTTGTTCCTGTGTAGGAACATACGGGAATTTTTCTTTTTGCAAGACAAGGTTTCCTGTTTTGATTGCAGCTACTGGATAGGCACGCATTGGCTACCGCTACCAAATAAAGGGAGATGGAAGAGGCAGAGGAAGCCAGCTCTGTTCCCATTAGGAAAGAAGTCTTTTCATCCCCAGATGAGGCAGGGTTGGAATCTAGTCTATTAAGTTGGCAGGCTTCCCTTTCACAGGCACACCGGCCTGCAATGACATCTAGTTAAGAGGAGAGAAAGACCGTGCCCAAGCACCGCAGCAGTACAGGATAAAGCAGCTCACTTCGCCCATCCCCTTGCGGCCGTGCAGCCCGCCCATCGGCCGGCTCTTCCTCTCCCGCGGCACCGCCCGCACCTCGAAGGCCAGCATGCCGCCTTCTGCTCGACCCCCTCCTGCTCGAGGCCGAGGGACTGCCGCGACGGGGCGAAAAGGCGGCGAGCAGCGGGGGTCCGGGGCCGTGGGCGGCCGCACCGCCTGCCTCCGGTCGAGTCTGACATGGCGGCCCCGCCACCGCCCCCCAACGGCCGTTACGCGCTCCGCGCGCGAGGCGCCACCTGTCGGCGCGGTGCGAGGCGGCGGCAGGCAACGGCTCCGAGCTGAGGTACGAGATAGTCAGGCTTGATCGGTAAATAAACGGGCCGGGAAGGGGACAACGACACACGCTTGTTCCCCAAAAGCACCTGTCCGAGAAGCAGCAGCCGGCGGGTTTTAGGCGGCAGGGTAACGGGCCTCGCCCAGCTTGGGAGCTCTCCCTGCCTTCGGTGAAGAGAGCGAGCACTGGGGGGGCACGGAACATCAGTAACACCCAGGAAAAAGAGACTTTCTCTAAGTGTCTGTGGACTTACAGACTAATTCAAGCACAGCTGCACTGAGGAATACAACAGCACCTTCCACACCACAATGAGGAAAAAGGAAGAGAAAGGTAAGGCTTAGCAATGAATACGTACCTGATGATTTACTCTATTCTCCCAAAGCCTTCAGTCATTTAAATTAATTCTGCTGCAAATAAGCAAGCGAATAATTCTAACCTAACCATAACCCTCCTGAAGTTTACCTCAGCAATACAAAAAAAAAAACTTTTTAAAAGACACTTTTCAAATTAATGCCACCTGGCTTCACATTGAGAAAGCTGAGTTGAGAGAGTAACATTTAAAAGAAAAAGCAACTGGAATTTAACCAAAATTTAAATTATTGCCTTTTAAGAAGCAAAATAAGAACAACTTAGCTTAGAATGGACTCTAGAGGCCCACTAGGTCCAACCGCTGCTCAGGCTGCGCAGGGCTCTGTCCACCACATCCAGAGCAGCTCCAGGTATGGAGCTCCCACAGGTGGCCGCTATGGGCCCCCACCCCATCTTGTCCCAAATCCTCAGTCAAAACTCTTGTGGCAGCTAATGGTAATTTTCCTGATGCTGCCTGTGACCATTTCCACTCATCTTTCACTGTGCAGCTTGAGAACAGTCTGACTCTTGTCGTCTTTGTAATCACCCATTAGGTGGTTAAAGACAGCAATCAGATTCCCCTCTTCATATGCTTCTTTTTAGGCTAAACAAACCCCATTAACTGATGTAATACACTTTACTTGCTAGTTGTCAGGAGTTCACAGTAGCGTTTCTGATTGTACAAAAGAGCAGTACAGCACCAGGAATCTTGACGGAAAGAAAGTAAAGCCATTATTTACAACACTGCCACAAATAAAAAAAATGTTTTCTCATAATCACCTCTTTGGAGCTTGTATATTGTACATAATATTAGCACTGGGGAAAAGAATTAGACTAATTTAATTTAAGCAGACTAGTCATTTGGGAATAGGACAAAGTAGTACAATCATTTCTAACTAGTTTAGACCAGTTCTTTAATTGTTTCATATATGTAAAAACAAGAAATTGGTACTAATGTCTTTGTAATTTTTTCATTAACACAAAAATACTGCATTAAAAACAATGGTATGGAAATGCACAAAGGCATTTCAAGTTAAGGCTTCTACAGATATTGCATGTTCTGTAGTTAAACATCTATTTTGTAAACTTGTTCTAAAACTTTCCAAGTAACTAAACAAAAAAGCTCAGTTAAAGTCATATTCCATTATGAGGCTTAATGGAATGAAAAGTACTTTGTAAAATAATTAGCCATCAAACTGTTAAGTGTGACTTTAAATGGCAACCTCAAACATCATTAATTTAAATATGCATATACTCGGACCCTCCCAAAAAGATACACTGGAAAGGCAAGGCTGGTTTGAAATACTGATCCCATTAAGTTCATTAACTTAATCCCTGCTCAACCATCTAAACAAACTACTGTATTTCACCTTGAGAATGAATCTGGCTCTTGGCTAGCATTGCTTTGCCCAAAGCATACTTGGAGGGCCAATTCCTAGTAATAATGTCAGAAATCAAGCAATGATATTCAAGTTTTTCCTGTATTGATGTGATGCCTTAGCACAGTTTTGCCTGAGGTCCATACTTTATGGGCAAAATTATACTTCTTACCATGCCAAGTTGACAGAAATGTCAAGCAGCAAAGAGAAGCCATTATTAATCTCATCTTCAGGAGCTCAACAATTCTGTAAATCATACTACGTCTGGAGAAAGTGTGGTGACAACTTACATAGGAACACTAAGTAGTGCCTCATCCCTCATCTCTTACAGCCAAATCATGACAAGAACCTCCAGTGCAACACTAAAGGGGAGCAGCACCCTGAATCTCTCCATTTTAATGTACAATGCAGTGCCCGCCATAGTTTAGCTCTACAGTTTTGCAAAAATACATACACAGGAGCCATAACAACTTACAAAAAAGGTGAACAGCTCCTTCCCACAACAAACTGAACGCCCCAGAATGCAGCCAACAGCTGTGGAATGTCTTTGAATTCTCATAGAACCCCCCCCCCCCCCCAAGATTACCACAGGATTTTAAAAATATCACAAACACTGAATTTTTGAATTACTTAAATTTGCTGGATGGGCATAACAGAACTCAAGTCCTCAACAGGGCAGCAGCTGCCCTAGTTATTCATGTTCCCATCCTTGCTTTAAAGCAACTCAGGTAACAGCATAGAAAGTTACTGGCTCCTTAACATCCCCCTTCAAGTCTTCTGGCTACTCTTAACTGCACTACGAGAAAGTACAGAAAGTCTCCAGGGAACGTTGACAACTGCACACCCTTTACAACCACACTTAGACACATTAAATAAAACACTGCAAAATCAATACATATTAAATAACATGTACAAATAGGTTTGGGGCTTTAGGTGATACTTTCCTGAGAAATTGATTTAAAACTAGCTCTTGTCTATGTCTATTAAGGAGATTGTTTCATCCTGCAATACATCTGTATTTATTCACGTGTGCAATGCTTTCATTTTGCCACTTTAATATAAAAGAAAAAGAATGTTGGCTATCATCATCAAAACCCACCAACTACCACTATTACTACTACATCACTACACAAAAGGTGGGTTGCTGCAGAGTTTTTGTTTTGCTTTAGTAAGCATTTTCTTGTAATTTTAAGAAGTTTCCCATTCCATTTGTGTTCAGCTCTGGGGCCCCCAGCGTAAGAAAGACATGGACCTGCTTGAGTGGGTCCGGAGGTGGGCCACAAAGCTGATCAGGGGGCTGGAGCACCTACCCTATGAGGACAGGCTGAGAGACCTTAGCTTGTTCAGCCTGGAGAAGAGAAGGCTCCAGTGAGACCTTATAGCAGCCTTCCAGTACTTAAAGGGGGCCTACAGGAAAGATGGGGAGGGACTCTATCAGGGAGTGTAGTGATAGGATGAGGGGTAATGGCTTTAAACTGAAAGAGGGTAGATTTGAATTAGTTACTAGGAGGAAATTCTTCACTGTGAGGGTGGTGAGACACTGGAACAGGTTGCCCAGAGAGGTTGTGGATGGCCCCTCCCTGGAATTGTTCAAGGCCAGGTTGGATGGGGCTTTGAGCAACCTGGTCTAGTGAAAGGTGTCCCTGCCCATGGCAGGGGGGTTGGAACTAGATGATCTTTAAGGTCGCTTCCAACCCAACCCATTCTATTCTATTCTATTCTATGCTAATGATATGATGCTAACACAAAACAACAAACATCCTTTTTGGGGAAATCGATCTCCATCAAAATAGGTAGAAGTAGGAACATCTTTAATATCTGTGAAATCCAAGTTTCTTTAGAAAGAGCAGTGAATAACACTATTCTCTTGCCATACAGGATAAGGAGAAATCGGAACACTATTCCTGTGAATAGCTTTGTAATAGTTATGCATCCTGACTGTCAAGAAATTACAGGACGTACATATATCCTTTTGGCAACCCAAGAATACCCTGCTTGATTAAAAGATGCATTTAGGTATTCATTAGCTGACCAAACTGTTGCAACATTAAAACTTCTGTTTCTTGTATCTACATCAACTTGAAAGAACTTGTTATCATCAAGACCTTAGTCAAGAGAACTAAATTAAGATAAAAAATAAAGTGTCCTCTTCTAAGGAATTACTAAGCAAAATCCCTGACAATCCAATGCCTTATTCTAGCAAATACTAAACCCAGATTATTTTATGCTTACTAACTTTGTGGGTTTTATGTTTCTTAGCCCTGTTTTGTTATAATCTTCCTTAGACTATTTTCTTCATAAGATTTGTTTTAATCTGTAGAGAATATTTAGCCAAATCAGGTAAGCCAACTCCTATCAGCATTGACATGCGGATCAAACTTAACAAGGCAGAGAGTGAGTTATAAAGAAGGTATGTTTATTTTGGTGTCAGGTGCAAGGGGATTTCTCCTCAAAGCTTGCACACCGTCTCAGCAAGCAGCCAGATATTTATTACACCAAAGCATACATGTTCATAGCGTTACACAATACAAAATATACATATGTATAAGTTGGGGTGGGGTTAGTTCAAAAACTTGTGTCAGCAGTTCTAAAATGTTTATGTCATCTTGCGCAGGCTCAGATCTGTCTCTGGTGGTCGTTTACTTCTTCAGAGGTCTTATCTTCCTCTTCTTCTTCTGTCCTCTAAATAAACTTTAGTCATTTACACATGCTCTCTTCTTACTTGGTGATTTCAGTGTTTTTTAACAAGTCCTAACAAGTTCTGTGGTAAGACTAACATTGCAGTTCCTGTTATCACTCCCTTTGTTTGGCATGTCAGTCCTTGAGGAATACCAGTCCCTGATAAGCTTAACCCTTGACAGACACCACAGGCGCCAGGCCCTGGCAAGTGAGCCTTGAAAGAACAAACAAGGCCAACAGAATTATTAAACAAATATTAAGTGGTCAAAAGGCAAATAGTTATTTCCCTGTATCAGCATTAGTAACAAAAGCAGGTTGTTCAAAGACTGTACAGCAGTCAAAAAAGCACTGAATACCTGATCTTCTGCATGTGCCTAGTTTCTGTGGCTATACAGGTAGCAATATTTACAAAATCACCTTGACTTTATGCACTAGAGATAATCTACTTCATAAAATAAAAGCAAAAGTATAAAAATTTTCAATCACATTTGGAAATTGTAGCATACATAAAAAGATCAAAATCAAATATATACAATATAAAAATACATTTTTTTCTTTATGAAAGTTATAATACATGGCTATAATACACAACATGTTGAGCCATCAGTCACAGCTACAATATTTGCTGATGCTTGTTCCACACTATGGCTGTACTCTGGGTATGGTATCTCCCTGGGGAAATTCCTCTATTTCAGCATGAAACATCAGTTCTAAGAGAGAAAGAAAAGAATTACGTTTTCTTTTAAAAGTTTCACCTGAATACAATTTCATTATTCCTGGAAAGTGCTCTAGCATTCCCCCAAGCGTCCTGCTTTTCTTCCCAATTATAATATCAACAACTTGGCAATGGCAGGGGCCACCACTGTCTTTAGAAAACTATCGTTGCCTCCCCAAATCAACAGCATTAGCGACGATGTTAGCAGCTGATCATATGCAGTATCATCCTGCATTCAACCTGAACACTGAAACAACTCTAGATTGAGGGATTGTTGGAGTTTTGAGAGTTTCAGACTCAAGAATGAAGATTTCTGTTTAGAGACTCGTTCATTTATGGATAAATCTGCTGTATGTTATCACAGCGTAAGTTAGCAACACTAGAACCTGGGATAGAAAGAATCATGAATGACATTGCTCACAGCTAGCTGTCACCACGGCAGCTCAGGCACAGGAGACAGCCTAAAGTCAGCAGTGAAGAGCTCCTTGCAGAGAAATTCAGCTAGGCATGCTAAGCAACTGATGAAGTAGACCTTGTGGAGCTCTGTGCTGCTGAGGGTAGAGTTTTCTTGTATCTGGGTTCCCTTATGTATCTATACTGCACCCTCAGTATAAGTGTACTTTCTGTCTTGTAAATAGCACATTCATCATATAGACCAGGCCGTGTTTTCCAACAACCTGTCAACATGGTAAAGTTAGACAATCTGTACATGCAACAATGTGGTTTATCCACTCAGGTTTGAGATGCACATGTTTTTGCTACCTCATCCTTAGTAGACTAAACTTTCTCTACTATTTGGGATAAGTCCTAATAAAATTTCTCTCTTGAAATGTCCAAATCAGGTTTTCTAATCTTAGTAGGCACATGAAAATATCAAAAAAGTTCATCAAAACCGGAGTTAAATCCTGCCACTGGCTTCCTTGAATAAGTCTTATTTAAAAAATGGATTTTAAATACAATTTAAACATATATTATAAATTTTACTGTCAAAGATTGTAAAGGCTGCCACCTAGGGTTTTTTTTTTAACTCATTGAGTTATTAGAAATAAGCAGAACTGGGGCCGCTGAAATAAAGAAATGTGTACATTAAAATTCTAAAGTAATCTGAAGAAGCATGTTGAATCTTCGTCAGCCTCCCAAACACAAATCTGTGCTTCAACTCATGATGCTCTTTGGATACCTGTTGACTTTTAAGTTGAAACTTAGGAGTTTTAGCTTCAAGTCCCAGGCTGCACGCACTTGATAGGAAAGCTGAGTTATGATACACCTTTTGGATCCCATTTGGAACAACAAAAGGAAGAAGGCCTAGTCTGTAGCAAAGCATCTTCTAAGAAAAGGGGATGACTTGCTTGCCCCCTCCTCCAGCCTGGACCAACACAAGCAGTCCTCATCTGAAGTCCTGTTCTGCAAGCACAAATCTGACTTTTCAAAGTTCTGGAGTTCCCAAAACTACTGCAATGTTCTATTGAAAATAATACTGAACTTGAAATGCATTCAGCATTTGTAGCAAAAGGAACATTAATAATATTAGGGAATTTTCTAACACACAAGCAGAATAAATACATTTCAAATATTCAAAATCTTGTTAAAGTAAAAATTATTTTTCCCTTCAATGAAGAAGAGGCACATGCTCTCTCATGTTTCAAAATTCATGTTGCTTCAGCCAGGACAAACAAGGCTTTTCTTTCCTTTCTGAATTACTGTTTTTTCTTTATAAAAACAAACACAGACACCAGCATCCTAAGAAGCACTTGCTTTGGAAAGCTGTTAGGAGATGCTTGTTTTTCTGAAGCCACAAAATTTCTCAGGACTAGTCTTGAACACCAAACACAGAGCACAGCAGATAAAAGCCTGAACAAACAACATTTTGCCTATTAATGTTTCGTACCTTCACTGTGGTCTAGCTCTGGTCGGTAAGACAAGAAGATCCAACTTGTCCCAACTAGAATAGACACTACCAGATTCACCACAACCCATGGCTGAACAATTTCTTCCTCAGTACCTGCCATCCTGGGAAGAGCACATCAACCCATCAGTCAGGGATTTGCTGGTACATACAGGTTACAATAATAATTTCAACAGACTATCATAAAAACAAGCTTGGTAAGCCAGACATGAAAACAGAAGTACTTGTACTATCCTGATGGTCTTGCATTGCAAAGGCCTGGTAAAGAGAGTGACTACCAAAGACAGCAAGTCAGCTAAGAAACCCCATTATCTCACAGAGAATGTCCACTTGTAGATTTCAACAGCAAACTCCTTTTCTTGGCCAAGAGATAGAAAATAAAAATCAGGATGCATGGTCATATTTTACTGTGGTGAAAGACACCACACAATGTCATCAGTCGATCTTATTTTTAAGCACTTTCTCATGAGGCAGCAAGGCAAGTCAACAGGAAGTCAGTAAAGTCTGTCTGAAAGCCAGTGAAAGGACTTGTGTACAGATGCTGCAGGGTAGATGAGATAAGGCTTTAAGAAGGTTATGATTTAAGTTAGCTGACACTTTTCTTGCTGTAATAACAGCAGCAGGTTGTGGTTTTGTTACTAGAATCTAGGCTTTTTAATAAACAACTCAACATTTACAGAAGCCCTGAAAAAAAAAGAAGAAAAATCTAACCACCCAAACCAGCTAATTTTCACGTAAATACTTTTGTTCTACTTCTCCTGGTCTATTTTAAAAACTCGTGTTACTAGAGTTTAAGTCCATTAAATATCTACTTCAGAAAGTAACAGGTTTGGATGGGATTGCCTAGCATGAAACAACGCTTCATATTTAATGCCAGCTGTGTCTGCTAAGCCCTTGCATCCTGTGGCAAACATACCACTTTTTCATAATACCATGACATTCATTTCTTGGACAGATTAGACTATCTCCTTCAAAACCAGAATGGCCTGCCCTTGAACACAAAAGGGTTACCTCACTAGGGTCCCATTTTCCAGCAAAAGAGATTCTTACCGTTCCTGTCAGATGACATTTTCAGCATCATTCCAACAGGCTCTTGTTTGAGGTACAATGGATTTGCAACCAACATGACCAAACCCCTCCTTGAATTCTCATTTTTCAGTGAAATTATCAAAGATTCAGGACAAGCTCAGACAAAGGCAGGTTTAGTAATGAAATCCTTCATTAATACTTTCTTCTGTATGTTGTATAACCTTTTCAATCCACCAGTCTGACTAAAGTTCCTAAGTGAGCTATGTTATAATTTACAGAAATGATTTCTTAAGTTTCCTACCAGATGCTGCCATTTTCTGAAGGTGGTGTGTAGAGGTTAATTCTGTCACATGTCATCTGCTGGCTTAAGGATAAGATAAGAGCAGCAAAGTACACTGGAAAAAATTGAATTAGTAATGTCAGATATAAACCCCCAAAATGCTGTCTTCATCATGTCATGATAATTATCGCTACATTTTCTTTCCTTTCACTCCACTGCCTCCAATGATAGTTTCCTTTAATTCATTCTTTCTTCTTCAACATTCCCCTGACCCATCAAAATCTGGTTTCTGCACTTTTGCAATCCATCAGCTACATCAAAGGTGGTATCTTATGATTTTGGTTTTTGCTAGGTCTGTGTTCAGTATGCAGAAGTGGGAAAAGAACTCTCTGGCTAACAGGCCCACTAATGCTACTATTGCAAATGCTTTAAAAAAATATGTAGCAAAGTGTTCACAGCCTTTGAAAGCTATTTTAAACTACTGAGCAAGTCACTTATTCTAAAGCAGAAAATAATGAGGGAGGAAGACTTCACTGAAAACAGTATGTAGGATTCTTCCATTTACTGTCTTTTCTGGACAACTTCCTATCAGCTTCAAAATACTTACAGAAAGAGGCTACTGCTGCTGGGTCTAGGGTAAGAAAGCCCCTCAGTGCAACCGATGCTTTTGCCAAATCAATCCTGATAACAAAAACAAGGGTCATTAACACAGCCCAGTAAGATAATAATATTGTTCCTCTAATAGTATTCTATTGTTCTTTTACTTTTTGCAAGACACCTTCTTCTGCCTCTGTTACAGTGCCTTAATACACAACTTTATCCCCCACACATGGCAATGGTCCTCATTATGCCAAATCCAAGAAAGACTGAAACTAAGGAGGATGTTCCATGAGGTTTGTAGCTTTCACACTGCAGTCCCTTCTGGAACAGGGAGAATGTAGAGAGATCTGTCCCCTCTCTGATCTTTAGCATTCATTTCACTGTCCACACCACCAACCAAGTTATGCTAATGTAACTGCTCACATAGCTTACACCACTACAGCAGCAATGAAGAATAACTCAGGCCTCCTCCCTGCCACCACTCCAGGAAAAAAAAGACACAATTTCTTCCATAGCACCAACTCCTCCCTTGGCTTATTATGCTGCCATGGAAACTAACTGTAACTAAAAGAAACATCTATAAATATGGTCTTTTTTGCTCCTCTTTCTGTTCATTCCCACTCTTAAGCTGTAATGCAGAAACCCTAGCTAAGCCAGGAAAACCATTTACACAGCTATGTTGCAAACCTGGCTGGGCAATGGATTCACGTGAAAAGTAACCCCATAAAAACATCAGTTGTTCTCCACTGCTCTCCCCAACAAAAAAAAAACCAAACAGGTCAGCTCTTCCATCTGGTTCACCTCATGATCACACAAACAGCACCAGGACATTGAAGCAAGGCAGCAGGCAACAGACAGAAATGTGTAACAAAGGTCTGAATGCACAAGTACACCCTTTATCTGTATAGCCAGCCATGTGTAAAATCATTCTTTAAGTGTATCACAAGAAGTCATCAACAGCAGATCAAAATGTGCCATAGGAAGGAGAAAGGAACAGATTGCACACAAATTACATACACCTTTCAAACACATATTTTACCTGTCAAAAGCTGAGACTGTACTGATAGACAGCAACAAATAGAACAAACTTTGAGCTGGGTATGCTAGCGTCTTATACTGCTTGAGCAGGTTAGAAACCGTGGAAAGCTGATTTCCTGCCAAAACGTAGATAACAATGACGTTCCACACAGCATACCCAGCAAGGAAGCCATGGGTAAAGAGTCCAATCACCCTGAATGAAGAAAAGAATATTAGACAAGTTTAACATCTTGAATTGGCAAAGAACTACAGATAGAAAAGGTCTACAAATCCATCTGTTCAACCCTGCTGCCGTGACAGGATCCCAGCCTTTCACAGATTGTTTCTGAGTGCTTTTTCTGATCTAGTTTTAAAAATTCTAAGCAATGGGACTTCTGCTTCCTCCCTTGACAGACTGCACCAGAACCTGAGCACTTAACAAAGAAAACCGAGATGTTCTGCCTGATCCTATCACTACTTCATTACTGCTACAGGAATCAAATACTTTCACTCACTGCCTGTAGCTTCTCAAGACCACTGCCCCTTACACTTACACAATGCTCTTAAACTTGTCTTCAAGTCAATCTTTTCATTATCTTCCTTGCTAAGAAAAAGCTGAGAAGGAAGCACAGGCTTCCAGATAAAATACACCAGAGAAGTAAATGGCCTTCATCTTCCCATTCTTTATCATAACACAACCACATATTAAAAATCAATAATCATTTTTTGCTATTGTGTGCAAGCTTATGCCCCAGTCCAAATTCACTCCTCCCTCTTTTTCACCAACCAGGATTTTTCTTGAAGAACTATCTGAATTGAGGTATTTTTATTCTGGTCATACAGCTGATGGGTGAATCTCATTTTGTAACACATTTTTTCTGTAGGTCTCTAATATTTTTGTTATCAGATCCATCTCTTTGCTATTCAGATTTTGTCTGAATCTTTGCAATATGACTTCCTTAGTTATTCTTTTTATAAGTTGCATTTCACATGTGATGTCTAGACTAGAAGCAGATATTCTTGACAACAAATACCAAAAGCTAGTGGACTGAGAAACTTTGTACCTGTTGCATCCTGAACCATCATTTATTAGGAAAATCCAAAAGAAATAAAGATACATCACAATGATAGAGAAAAGCTGCTAACTTTCAGGGAGAAGAAAAAAAACCCAAATGAACCCTAATTTCTGCTTATTTACATCAAAACATTTATCTTTTACCTGAAACTTCGGTGCACTGAAAGGGCAACATCTCTGGTAGTCCATGAAGCCTTCACATCCATAAGTACATTGATATTGTCAGTGGTTTTAATCAATTCTGCACGGTCGGCTGCCTGAAAACGCCCTGAAAGTATGAGGAAACTAGTTTTAGACAGTACTGTTACCTTCCATCATAATTTCTACATTAATACTTATTAGTGTTAAAAAGCTGTAAGCATCAGAAGTTCCATCAGAAAATTTCTTCTCCCCACTTCTTGCCCTTTGTCAGCTTACATTTCTACCAGGATGCATCTGTCAGTCTGATGCATCCTGGTGGGTCAGGCTATGGATTTAAGAATGTGCAGCGCACTTCAGGTAATTACTCAGTCTTCCCTGGTATGGAACAAAACACCACAAAAATGAACAACCAAAAACTTCCACTTGAAGGACTTTTTGCAATATAGTAAATGATACTTTCTTCTCAAAGTACTGTGACAGTATTAGGTCAAATAAGCTCAGCTGCATACTATCAAACAGCCTTTTTCACCCACACCATGGAATTAAAAAATTCAACCAAACGTGCCAGCACAGCGACACTAACATTCACTGTTGAAAAACTATCATGTATATTTATTTCCAAATAATCTTTGTTCCGGAAAACTTTTTTTTTTAATTCTTCCCAATACTGCAATATTTGGATTTTAAATACAATAATGCTTCCTTTAATTGCAAGAATGTCCCTAAATTACTTAAATCACAAGATTACTTACGATTTTTTTCAACAAACACTTTGCTAACAGGCTGGCTAATTCCAGTGGGAGCAGCAAATACTGGCTGCTGATCTGGGCTCTTTCTGTGCTCATCTTCAACGATATCTTCCTCCTCCACTTCCAGCTCATTGGAACAGTGCATTTCAGCTGGCCGAGGTTTCCTATCAGCACAGAACATACAATGGGGCAGAGAAAGAATAGGAGGTAAAATGTAAAACCTGAAGGCTCCTCTGAGCATTTAACA
Source organism: Buteo buteo (assembly GCF_964188355.1). Lineage (NCBI taxonomy): Eukaryota > Metazoa > Chordata > Aves > Accipitriformes > Accipitridae > Buteo > Buteo buteo. The sequence goes on from NC_134175.1 coordinate 23,613,872, forward strand.
TGTCTAACTTGACTGCTAAGAACTGTTCAGGTTAGTGACTTGCATAAAATTACCCCCGTTTATAATTTTAAGGACTAAAGTTCTCATGAACTTAGTTAAATAAAACCATAAAGCTAATCCTTGATTTTGGTTTTTTTCTCTCTATTTAAATTCCTTCCTGTGTCAAAACAATAAGGTGGGAAGAAATACATATCAAGAGATTAACAATTTAAAAAAAACCATATAAACTAAATACAAGGCCAAGAAAGTTGATGCTTTTGGCAGAAAGGGCACTAAAATGATTTAAAGGCATAGTTCTTGGAGAAAAGGCAAATAAAAAGGATGAGAAAGGAGTTAAGTTTCTCATAAAATTAAGGAAAAGATAGTAAGAATGAAAGCAGTTACACGTTCTAATTTTTTCATGTATGTAACTGAAATATTAGGCTCATGTAAAATGTATTCAGAACTGCAATGCATCCAGGTATGCATAAAACAAACAAGTGAAGAAAGTTAGATCTTAACCCTGGAAAGAACTGCACACATATTATTTATTGCACAGGCTGAATGGTATCGTGCACTTCAAGATTTTACATTTTTGTAATGTGACAATGTAAAATACTACTCAGCTATGTTCACTATCACAGTGACTATCACTATCCAACTTATGAGCTATACTAGTTTTGTCTCACTTTGTTCTTTTTCTCTGTTTGCGGATCACTGTTTCTTCAGCTTCAGGGACATCCATGCCATTTCCATTCTGAAATAGGGATGCAACATTTTGCTGGGTAAAAGAGGTCTCGGAATCTGAAGATTTAAAACAAAACACATGAAAGTTTCACAGCATTCATAATATTGGAAATACATTCACTTATACATAAGCAGTTATTATATAATGATAAAAAGGATCTATTTTATCACTTTCAAAACTGTATTGCCATTATTTGCATGAGGGTTTGTAGCCTATGGAATCTGAAATCAGAAACTGAAACTAAGCTACCATTCAGAAATTACTTTCAGCTGTTTTAAGTACAAAAGCACATGAAATGTTTTAAGTCAAAATACAAGTTGGCCAATCACATTTCTACGTTACCAACTTTTATTCAGTGCTCTTTCCAATCTACAATTATTTCACATACCAGCAGGTACTTTCTTCTTCTTGCGTTTCCTCTGAGGAGGGACATCATGAGGTTCAGGAGTTAGGGGCTCACTGCTTTCAGACTGCCGACGAACTGCTGCTTGGACAATGCCATCTGAAAACCAGATGAAAAGATCCAGCAACCTCAGTTAAGAGCCTCTGAGAGACAGGCAATAAAAAGCTGCCTTTTGCTACATTGTGCAGAACCTCTGTATTTGCCCAGCTTACAGCTGAGATGAAAACGTATTAGCTAGGAAATATAAGAGTTGGGAAACAAATGTGGTAAGTAAGAATATACAAAGGTGATAGCTGACAACCCTCCCTTCACCCTGACAGTTTCATGCCCAGGAGGGAAATTTAAGTATCCAAGAAGTAGCACAAGTCCCATTTGGGAATACAATAGAGGACTGATTGAAAGAAATCTACCACAGGAGAGAACTATACCTCTGTATTTTCCCTTTCTACATGCAAAGTTTATAACGCAAGGGACAAGAAAAAATTAACAGTTTGTAACAAGCTGATTCACACAGATACGTCCCAATGCAAAATAGCATCAAAGGGAGATTTAAATGCTAAGCATACACCACAAGAATAAAGGAGGAGGAGAAAAAAAAACACTGAAGGATGTCTACTCCAGTCTGAGAGATTAATTACTACGTTTGGGGGAACTATATTTCCATGAGAGGTTAACATAAATTCATCAAATATTCTAGCAGCAGTAGCATCAATTTGCATGATCAGAAATAGGAGGACAAAGTTACTTCTCCATTTTACATCACATCTGCCATTTTGTAGCTCTCTTGAGTACTGCAGTTTTTATGATAATTGAATCTATCTTTGTTTTCACTTCAAGCACAGGTTTTCCTACCTTTTGTAAAGCTTTGCTGTGCTAAAATGCAAAATTCACCAGCAAAGTAATGGCCAAAGCCAATGCATACTTTGCATGATCATTCAGGTCACTGAAAACAACAGTAAACAAAACTTGATCCTTGGGAAACCCTGCTAGCAACAGCTCTACTTATTGCATTTAAAGGTCTTTCAGTGACGCTTCAATTGTACACTCTTTTAAGCAAATAAAGGAGGGTTACCTCATCAACCCATCATATGAACCCAAGTCAACTGGTCCGCCAAAATCCACTACATTCTATCAGCACATTCTGCTTTATCAAAATAGATCAGACTTGTAATCTTGCTTAAAATGGTATTTCTATTCTGCAGATCTGCTTCTTGTAAAAATACAAAGCCCTGGTGCTAGTCATCTTTTAGGCTCTTAACTCTTTGATGATAATGGAATGATTAACTTGTGACTTTATTTAGCCAAGGACTGACATTGAGCCAATTTGTTACATGAGTTTTATTGTAGTTCATTCAAAAATTCAAGCACTTAACACATTCAACATAACAAGCAGCTTACAGCTGGAAATGACTATTTAATGAAGTATCCAAAAATTCTAGAAAGGAAAAAATAGCAGGAATAAAGGAACTTTTTCAGTTCAATATCAAGATATGCTGTATTACCAGTACTGGGAGAAAAAGCAGTTCTTCACTTAGTTCAGTTAGCATTACAGACTTGTTCTAAAATGACACCACTTCAGGGAAAAAGATTGCAGTTGTTCAATATAAAATAAATTGTAATAAATTATCTGAGAACACTACTCAAAAAATGAGTACAAGACTGAAACCCATGTATCTGTCAGAAGCTTGGCTACAGCGCAGGTCTCACCCAGGATTACAAATACAGTTTTCAGTCTTGGCAGGACCTTACCTAATGGAGTCTTTCCTTTGGGTTTCCTTTTTTTGGGACGACTCAGTGGAATTTCATCTGCAGAACATAAAACAGAAGTATATGTGCACAGCATGGAGAAACCTCCATCTCCTTTTTTTAACAGCCATTCTATTGCTAGTTAAGAAAGGGATTCATTTTTACAAGTGAAGACATCCTTCACCTTTTACAGGTGAGATGACAATTCACCAGTTTACACAAGCAGGAGGAGTACAGAAGATGGCAGGAAAACAGGATAAGAACCTGTCTTAAGTGCAACACGTGCGTTCAGTGAAAAACAGAAATACTCTGAATAATGCTGTAAAGAATCAACTTCTTGTTTAGAGCACAGTGACAACATTTCAGTTACCTTGATTCAGTATGGAAATAGCAAACAGTGAAGAGAACAAAGAAAAACAACAGACAGTTCTAACAATTGCAGTGCAGGTGTCCATGCAGTTTAAATAACTCAGCCTGCATTTAGAAAGAGTGTAAGGCTCTTTCTTTAAAGAGAGGATGAAGTGACACCAAAAGGAACTACCAATGTTTATAATTCTCTTTAATGCCAGAATAACTCACCTTGGTTTCCACTTCACATTTAAGGAGAAGAGGTGTTGAAGAGCAATGTAAAAGGAACAAAGATAAGAAGAAAGTTAATTTGGAATCAATTACAATTCACAACAGTGAAATTCACACTGCTGCTTTTGTGATGCATTTCCTTATCCCCACTCCTAGTTCTCTTTAATGAGTAGTTTTGTACAACAGAGTTAAGGGTACGAAGCAATCTTCAAGACTCAACACTTTGTTCGTGACTATGCAGTTTCTTGATTGGCTACCTGTGGATCAGATTAAAAGCTTTAATCACCTAGCTAATTAAAACTTGTCTTACTGCCTGATATGTAACAAACCACAAAAGTTATGAAACATTTGAGCACATACATTACTAAAAAGACACTATATGTTGTCAATCATGAACATCGCATTTGCCTTTTTTTTTTTTTTTTGAAGGAATTCTTAAGTACCATATCATAAAAGCCATGTAATTGCCTTTCCTTCCACACTGGAAAAAAAAGCCCAAATTTTTCCCTATGCTATGTCAAACTAGTAGACACCTATACCCCTGTTCAAGAATATCTAGTCTGATTTCAGAAATTCCCGAAGCATTTGTGATTCAAATAAACTAAAGAACATGAAACAAAACAAAGAAGGAAGGAAGAGATTGAAAAGAAGGATATCAATAAAACTGAAGTAGATGTTAATAAAACTAAAGTAGCTATTTGTCTGAAACCCTTTAAAATGTTTATCTCTAAGAGTACTAAAACTGAGGTAACATAGTAAAGTTTCTTGGCCCCTGTAAAACTTCAAAATGCTTTGTATTCCTTCTAAGGGTTCTGGGACAACAAATTAGCAAGAAAAGCAATTATTTTTAAAGCCATTATGACTACTCAGATGTTTATTTAACTTATTTCCCTCCCTTAATTTCATTACTTTTAAAAACACTGCAGTACAGAACCATGATCAATTCCACAGAATAAACTGATTTTACCTTGGCACTGGAGGGAGGGCACGAGGTGGGCACTGAAAGACAAGAGAAGAGACAAAAGTCAACTTCTGTCAGCATGAAACCACCTCCCAGAAAACAGCTATTTCCAGATATGGTCAGAACACTCTTAAGTATGATTTGCTTCGTATACCTCTTAAATAGCTAGAGATTCCTGATGGAGATGTTATATAAAAGTAATATGTAAAAGACATAGGAATAATATGCTTTTACCACAGTTCTGATGGGCACTGCATTAGGGACATCTACCTAACAGCTGTGTGTGAGGCACAGCTTGCATTTCAACTTCTCTTGAATAATTTCCACTTTTCATGTAAGGTACTGCTTTCATTGGAAAGCTTACCAGTCATTCTGTTCAAGTATCAAAATACTGCAATAATTTATGCATTGAATGTACTTGCACAGTATACAGTGTGAGCTGAGTATTTTCTATTAATGAAGTTGTAAATTCAGAACAATAGTAAAAGCAATAAAAGGAAACAAGCTTATTTATGAAAAATATTTTAAATATGATAAAACATTAATTTTAATATATTTTTAAAAATATTTACCAGCAGGTCAAACACAACCGAAATCTAAAAATAAGTAGCTCCTGTTAACAACCTGAAACTGAACTCTTGCGCTTTCTCTCATCTAGAAAAAGGCAGTTTACTTTCAGATTTTGTATTATATAACTATATTGAAAGACTATAAATGAATAAACATTTCCCATGCTCCAAAAATTCAGTTGATATCAGAAATAAAAAAAGACTGTAAGGCTAGTAAGACTCAAAGATCTACAAACTTACCACTTGTTTCTTTCCCATATCATTTGAAGCTGTTGCCTGAAAGAGGCACTGTGAACTGGTCTATACTCCCTCACGCTGCTCACGCTGAACCTCAGCTAATTCTGAACTAAAAATAAGCTTCTAGCAGCCAGGATTAGCTGGACATGAACCTTCCTGCCCCTGGGTTAGGGCCCAGTACTACTCCCATTTGAAACAGCAGAGTTTGTTCCATGGCAGGGAACGTTACTTGCACTGAAAAACCCGTAACTCCACATGCTGGCACAGGTTCCAGTAAGCAAGTTTTACTCAGGTTTGTTTACCAAAAAGAAATTAGACACCTCATGCAAGGAAGGGTTTGCAGGATTAGGCCTCAAATCTCTCACTTGGATTTTGGCCATGCTGAAGACTGACAGCAAGTGCCATTTACACAGGTAGAAAACAGCACACCCTGAGCAGCATCCAGCAAACTGGTCAGGACAGGTCATACCATATAGGTGCACTGTAAGGGAGAAAAAATACTGATAAAGGTCAGAGCTCATTACTTTTATTGTTTCCTATGTTCTTGTGGCAGTAATTATTAAATGCTTAGGGTAAATGATATTTTAAAAAACTACAATCTAAAATCTAAAAAAAACCCTAAAAAGTAAAAAAACCCAAACCAAACCCTTTTACATAGCATTCACTGCCTGCACAGTAGTATGTCTGTGTTCTGTAGTACCTATTTTGTTACCTTCTACGAAACAACTAAGTGAATTAATTTCTCTATCATTTATTCCTTGCAACAAAAGAAATCACATGCAAGCAGGCAGTCCCATCTGTATGAAAGCCCCTGACTCTGCTGCACAAATACCAGCTTTACTCCATTAGTTTCCAGTTTCTCAGAGTCTGAAGGAACTCACGCCAAGCTCCATAGAAAGGGTGAGTTTGGGCACAGGTTTCCAGGGGCATTTTGTTACTGACAGAAGAGCTGCTGAGTGCTAACATAGCCATAGCAGCCCTGAAGCCCAGAGACTCCCTCAAACCAGGTAGCAGCTGCCTCAGTGAAATCCTGTGTTTGTGCACATAAGCCAGGCCACAGGATGGTGGGACACACCTGGGAAGTCTCACTCAGGGAAAAAAATAAACCACCCAACCCCCTGGGTGTCCATTCAGGGATGCAGAGCAGAAAATGCCTTCGCTCCTAAGTGCGGCTGGTATGAAACAGCAGCGAGCAGATGTATTTATTCTCTGAGTGCAGTGAGCTAAGCTGCCACCACCAGACCTCGGAGGTGGTACGGAGGCAGCAGTTACGCCCAAACTCGAAGGTTTAAAAAAGCTTAACGAGCTTTTACAGATTTAAAGCTTTGCATACATTATATATATATATATATATATGGATGAAAACAACGAGGAAATGCTTGTGTCCCCAGCAAAGGATGAGCAGAAACGTGCAACCCTGCGGCCGGCTACACCCCACCTGCCGCGGGTAGCAGCGGGGCCGGCACCGCCGCCTCCCGGCCGGCGCGGGGATGTAGGAGCCGCGCTGCCAGCGCGCCCCGCTCCCGCGCCGTTCCTCAGCTCCGTGTCCCCGGCAGCAACTGCTACCGCTGACAGCGCCGGTACAGCTCTTCAGCAACAGCTCTCAGGGCGGACCAAGCTCCCGCCGCCGCCGGTGCTCACAGCCGGGCGCACCGGGCTGCCGCCCCGCGGGGCCGGCGCTGCCGCGGCCGCCGCCGCTTTGGTGCCCGCGCCGCGCCCAGCCCCCTCCAGAGGCGGCCCCGCAGCCCCGCCGCGGGCAGAGCCGCCCCCCGCCCGCCCCGGCCCCACCGCGCCCTCACCCCGCCGGGGCCCGCCCGCCGCGCCGCCATGCCGCGCCCGCCGCCGGTCTCCTGGGCGCCGCGGGGAGGAGCTGGCGCTCGCTTCCGCCCCGCGCCGGGGCTGTGGGAGCGCGGCAGGCCGAGGGGGCGGCCCCCTCAGCAGCGGGGCGGCCCGGCCTCCTCCTCCCACCTGGGTTCGCGTCCTCCTCGGCAGCTCCGTCAGCAGAGCGAGCCCGTCCCGGCGCCGTGCCGCAGGGCCAGCTGCTGCCGCGGGCGGGGGTCCTCGTCCCTCGGGCTGCAGGCGACCAAAATCAAATGCATGTTAGTGGAAAAACGAAGTTTCTAGCCTCCTAGAGTTTGCAAAATGAAGTTACACGCAGTAAACGGAAAGGAAAAAAAAAATAGAAAATAACTGTGATCAGATTTTGTTCCAGCACAAATGGACAGGAAGCAAATGCATCTGTAATGAGAACATTGTTCTTTTCTAATAGTGAAAGGAGATATGTCTGTAAGCAAACACATGAAAAACAGGCAAGGAGAAAGAGCAGACAAACGCTGGACAAGGCAGCAGAAGTGGGAGCTGGTCATGGACCAGCAGCACAGAGCTGGCATCAGTCTCACCCTCTACCTGTACTTGCCCCACACCAGTGACATGTTGGGACTCTGGTCTCTCCAGTATTTTACCTCTAAACAAGGAGTACTAGGCCTGACACTAGAACAAGAAGGTATGGTGGTAGCTGCAATAGTTGGCTTTGAATAATCTCTTTCTAGACTCTTTAAATTGCTTCTGTTGATTTTCCTTCAAGGTGAGGTAGGCCAACAGAATAATCATCTGTGTTCCTCAGGGGACAAGACAGCTGCAACTTGAGGTCAAGAGGGTGAGGAATTTGTTTGCCACAAGCACTACACCATTTCATGAGAAGAGCATGCTACTGTACAGCAAGCCAATAGGAAATGGGGCTTCTGACAATTTCCTTCTTTGGTAAGTCCACATTCTATGAGCTTTTACTCACTTGAGTTGATGGAACAAAAGAAAATACATGCTACATGTATTGTGAAGGTAACTGTAGGTTCTAGAGTAATTTTTATTGTGACAACACCACTCTGCTCCTGTCTTAAAAGGTAAAAAGGATAAGCAGCAAAGCAATACCTTCATAAATAACACTCTTTGCTCAAAGACAGCATGCTAAAAGAGCATGCTCCAGACTGAGTATTGACTGAGTATCATTTATCAGTAAGGCTTTCAGAATGTACAGGTATCACAGTACCAGAATGACCATAATAGAAAGGAAAGGACTTTTCCATAGCTATGTAGGAGTAAATTATGCACATACATGCAACAAAATAGATTTTTCTTTATTCTTGTAATTGAGCGCTCACAGTATTTCCTTTTTTGTACAAAAGTGGATGCAACTGTAACATAAAAAGCTGAAGAGCTACACAGAACATAGTATGATTATATCTCCTGTAACAGCTTCTTTGCTAATCCTCTTTCAAATCCCTCACATACAAAGATAAATTCTTGCAATCCTGACATTAGGATTATTCAAGTAAAACATAAGCTGTAATCTTTCTGAAGCTGCCTGCTGCTCAGAGTTAGGGCTGAGTGTCTGAGCATATCCATATTGCAGGGACCCACTGGGGCTCATCCTGTGCACGATGGACTGCAGACAGCAGCTGCGCAGATGCTTCTTGTAAATTGTCATTCACAATCACTTGATCAAAGAACTGACCAAACTGGGCTTCCATTTTCTTAGCCGAATCTTCCATCTCCTGTAAATCTTCTTCCTGCGAGACACAGAGTAAGTCTATAAAAGCTTTTGTGTTGTGTAGAGAAACATACCTGCATGGCATCTGCAGAACACCTTGGGCCATGTAAACAAGAGGTGAATAGATAGTGCCTGTGTACTTTTATTTCATTTACGCCTGCTGCAGTCAGTTCCAAGTCTCTCAAACAGAGCTGACTGCCATATCCTTCTCAAGGAAATACCTTCTGTCTCAGCATGCTCCATTTGCCCCAAAAAGGTTATCCTGCTGACAGAGGATGTTAGGGACTGAAAGGCAAATCCACTAATACTTGTGTTCTTGTTCTACATTTTAGTTTATTTCCCCAGTGTTCATGTTTGTTTCTGCCATAGCAATCATGATTAATTTCCTTGTTTTCCATGGTTATGGACTGAGGTGTCCAAAATTTTAAGATGCTAAACTTGATTATAATTTGCATGGAAACAATTGTGACAATGTACCAGACACATTGTAAATACAAGATATGCGTTTCCTACGAGCAGGATTTTTTTTTACATATAGAACTTAGTATAGAATTCATATTGATACTGTCATTTAGCATACATAAAATAACAATACATTCTTATAACTACATGAAAAAATAATTTAATTACTGAATAAAGTGCATTGCAGGTATTCCGGTGCAAACAGTAAATGTATGTGTTGACTCAAATCCTGTCACAAGGAAGTTACTTAAAACAAGAATATAAAAAATAGCCTCTCCTTTAAAGACATTTTGAAGCAAAATGCCTCAATCCCCCAGGTACAAATTACAACCCTTCCGCTCCATAGCAAATCTGGACAGGGAAAAAAATCCCAACAAACCAAACAGAAAAAGACAAGAATAACTTAGATTTGATCCTAAAGACACAATAATCTTTTTTTAAAAGAGTTAACATAGTAACACAGTAGAATGCATTATGTTCTAAACACAGAATCCCAGAATAATAAACTGAGTCTCTTCTATTCCCAAATCTCACCTTGAATTTCATGTTCACATAATAATCTGTAATGATCCTGGCATTTTTACGAGTCTGCCTCATGCAGTTTATGCTGGATGGCTTGATGAATATAATGTAGGGCTTTAATTCATGAGTCCGGGCTACTTGTATGCCCTGCAAATTAAGAGTAAAAAAAAGTTAAAGTATTTCAAGTGTATTCTTCCCAGTTTTACTCCCATAAAAAGCCAATTGTTTACAACATGCTGTTATCTCCAGACCTATCAGTAATCTTTTTCAGGAACACCTACTTTAAAATGACCTCACTAATAATCCCTGGACCAGACATTGTTAACAACTGTAGTATACCAATCACTTAATTCTGCTTGGTAACCTTATTAGGAGTTGCTTTCAACTCCAGTGAGTGACTGGACATTGTCATTAACAGATCTCTACAATCAACAACATAAAAAACACAGATTTCAGATTCATTTTTAAAGTGCTGGGGAGCTACCTTTGGAACAAGTACATCTTTATTGCTCCATACAGGAAGAAAGTATCCTGCTTTTGGAAATCTTTGTGTGTGTAACATTCCCTGATGCTAATAAGCTACTGCAGAGCTGTGGAGGGAACTAGGAAAAAAAAAAAAAGGAAAAAAAAAGCACAGCATGTAAAGTTGGCCAAGCCACCAAATTTAAAATACAAGTATGCAACTTAGCAGTAATTCTCCTACCTCACAGTAGTTACTGAAGAATAGCTATGAGCCATTACTTCATACCCTTTCCCAAACTTGTCCTTTAAACTCATAGCCTAAAACACTGATAGTGGCACATCTGTTCAAGTAGCAAGATGTCATGGTTTAACCCCAGCCAGCAACTAAGCACCACACCACCCAGTGGGATGGGGGAGAAAATTGGGAAAAGAAGTAAAACTTGTGGGTTGGGATAAGAACGGTTTAATGGAATATAAAAAGAAGAAACTAATAATGATAATGCTAACACTAATAAAGTGACAGCAGTAATGATAAAAGGATTGGAATGTACAAATGATGCGCAGTGCAATTGCTCATCACCTGCCGATCGACGCCCAGTTAGTCCCCAAGCAGCGAGACCCCCGCCCCCACTCCCCCCAGTTCCTATACTAGCTGTGACATCCCATGGTATGGAATGCCCCGTTAGCCAGTTTGGGTCAGCTGCCCTGGCTCTGTCCTGTGCCAACTTCTTGTGCCCCTCCAGCTTTCTCGCTGGCTGGGCATCAGAAGCTGAAAAATCCTTGACTTTAGTCTAAACACTACTTAGCAACAACTGAAAACATCAGTGTTACCAACATTCTTCCCATACTGAACTCAAAACATAGCACCTTACCAGCTACTAGGAAGACAATTAACTCTATCCCAGCTGAAACCAGGATACAAGATTACATTTCCCCTCCCCCTTCTCACTTTTGTTTAGAAGTGTAGCAGAAGAAATCCAAGGACATTTCTTTTTTAGATCTTAAGTGAAGACTAAAGTGTGGCCTAATCTGCCCCTTATAGTGGTTTGGATTTTGACTAGAAACCCACAGGTCTTGTAACTTAACTTCTATTTTAAACAGCACAAACCACTGCTAACTTAAGACTGACTACACTGGCTCTGCATAATTAGAGGGAAGTCTCTAAAAGTTACTGAGTTACGGTGTCTCTTTACATTCAGTTAGAAGAGATGTTGAAACCCAGTAGCCTAACTCCTAAGTACTAAATATGCAAGTAATTCAGAGAAGTTTAGTAACATTTTGCTAGACACAGCTTTAAGTCTCTTAGCTATTTACAAACTCAGGCCTTTACTAGTCTTATCTTCATCAGCAAATTCAATGCAAAGATAGAAGAAAAAAAGTGAATAGTGTCTAAGTGAAAAGATTAGCATGGTAAGTAGTTCTGAAAGTGTTAGAGGTAATAAAAGTAATTAAGAAAAAAAAAAAAACAGAAAAATGCAAAGATTGCATTTGAAGTTTTTTTGCAATGCCCAGTATAGAAACATCTGGTAATCACCCTAGTATTTGAAGCACCTCTTGCCAATATCTGCTAGGGCATATGTGCAAGCTGCCCTTTCTCATAATAGTAAACTACAAACTGTGGTCCCTAGATGAGCAGTGGTCTACACAGCAAGCACTCACTGGAGGTTCTTGTAGAGCTGTTTGGTCATGTGTGCCAGCAGTCTACTCCCAGCTGTTAAGTTACTTCTGAAGAGAAATAGATGCATGATATAATCCATGCTTTTGCTCAATTACTTTAATAGTTGCTGCTTTTACCAAAGCGTGTTCAGAGATTGCTAACGGAAGGACAGAACTCTCAACTAAGAGAGCTTGTAGGAGGAGGAGGAAATCCCATGCAAGTCTCCACATGAAAGAATAATCCTTGCTTTAAGCAAGTATGAAAACGCCCACCAAGACCCATGCAAAGAATAATCTATTATTAATAAGCACCATGAGCTAGAGTGAAAAACAAGACAAAGCAACTAACACTGTTCCAATAGCTCAAGAATGTACAGAGAATTATTTTTCCTTCCAGGAGATAGGGAATCTAGATTCCCTGGCCCTTTACAACTCACCTGTGGTTCTAAATCTATTACACAGATCTTCCCTTCATCAAGGACTGTTCGCACTGCATCAATACTGGTACCATACAGGTACCCTTTGTATTCCCCATATTCCAGCATTCTGCAACAGCGGTGAGGAAGAAGGAAAATGAAAGAGCACTTGAGTCTCAAAAAGGTTCCATTTAAGGGTGAAATCTTCAAAGGTAATCCAGTGATCAAGACTGCATGATCATAGAACATAGAGAACACTGATGAACAACCTCCACCTTTGCTCTTTCCCACTACACTGGGCACAAAATCAGAACCATTACAGTTTGACATCTTCAAAGCATGCATTTTTTACTCATCTTGTTGTTACAAATTACATCTTTAGAGGTTGTGATTCTAATGATAAAATGCTTGTCATTTATATAGTACAAATAACTTCATAAATCAGAAGATCTGAAAGCACTTGGCATAGCTCAAGGAGTGTAGCTTCAGGTGCTGAGCTGGTCTGTCTTAGAGGAATTATTGATGCATAGTAAGGAGCAGACACTTCTGAAAGTTTAGCCCTTACAGTTCAGCTGCTTACATGGAGATGCCGTCACTGGCATTCTGCAATGGAGTTGTAGGTCAGGAACAGGTCTGACTCACTGCTCAATTTTAGAGAACTGTCTGGTTTCTAGGAGAGTTAAACTCAGCTTACAAGCACATCAAATGAGCTCAGGACTGGAGATCCCACTTTCTTTTAGGATTCTGAGATTTAATTGTAGAGGAGCTTATTTGCAACTGCACAAACAGTTTTTGAAGCAACGGGCTCAAGTAGTTTTACCCAAATTTACACCACACATACATAGTAAGTATGAGTGGAGGAGCCCAGACTTGGGACCTAACTACAAAACTGTCTTTTCTTACATCATGTTACATTTTAAGTAACAAAAGTTTATTTCGTCTTTCCTACTTACCTGTGGCTATACACCATGTTTTCAAAAGTTTCCTTTGATACGTAGTGATATTCACGACCATTCATTTCGTAACTCTTCTGAACACGAGTGGTGTCTGAAAGGAGATATGCAGACACACACAAAGCCAAAATCAACTGCAAGTAAATTCCAGTAATTTTATAAACGAAAATGAGACAACTTTCATGAAGGACGATAAATCAGTATTTTTGTAAGTAATAAAGTCAGTTGTTTCAATTTGTTAATCCAGAGCAAAAGCTTTGTCTACTCTACTGGTCGCCCAGTGGCAAGTCCTTGAAAATCAGCAAAGCACATCTATATTTCTTGGAATGGAAGGAGAGCGGTTTAATCCAAATATCTGCAACTCAAACCAATCAGGAACTGCTTTGGAACCAGTTGCACAACTTCTTTTACTCCTCTGAGGTAAAATTGATTAAAGTTAATTCAGAAAAATCCCACAAGCCTTTCCACACTTGCACCTTCCCCATATCTGGGATCTTAAGCACAAAAGAATTACTAAATTTTCAGCCAGCTTCAGATTCATACATTTCCTGTTTGGTTATCCAAATCGCATGAACCAAATAAGCACAGGTAGAAACAATTTCAGTTATTACGTCAGAAATTAAGCTGTGTAAGTCTCATCTGAGACTTGAAGGCTAATAAGGAAAGCTGCAAAGCCTATTAAGCACCAACTTCTGTTGCCTTCACTCGCACATCTGACCACTTAAACACTATGAACTTACAATATCCCTAAGAAACATTTTTAAATCTAGGAAAAACAAACATCAAGATTAAACAAAATCATGCAGATAATCTACTGCTACATAAAGCTTTAACAGTTTCAGGAGCTGTAACTTGAAAATAGCTTTGGCTGATTTGCCAAAATAAGGAGAAAGATCATATTTAAACTAACCCTTATACAAGCAAATTACTCTGGCTTGCAGTAGAGCTGAAAAAACAGCCATACAGCAAAGAGTGTATGAATACACAAAGGCAATAGGGAGGTACTTGACATTTCCTAATCATGTTTGAAGGAGGTAGTGGGAGAAAGAGGAAGAACGTTACATACGAGGTATGGCACTTCGAAACTCCCGTGGGTTACTTGCGATAAGCCTTCGCCTTAGCTCATTCACACCAACTCCTGCAGGACCTGAAAAGTTGGAAAAGCGACTATTACTGACAGAGGCACTTTTTACACGCACACCCCCCATTTTCTGACACATTGCACACAGACAAATGAAATATAAATAAGTTCCAAAAAAATGTACCAGAAGTGACTGAAGCATCTTGATTGATTCAGGGTACAAATCACTTCCCAGCAATATAGTCATACCCAGGAGGCAACTCAGCAATACCATTTTAAAAGAAAATATTATTATCAAATACTTCCAGACTTAGAAAGGACAATGGACTTGCTTTTACCCAGTTTGCTTTATCAGGATCATGGAACACTGCAGAACAACAGCTTCCTTTCAGTCACTATCATTAAAGACTACTTGAGAGCCTGCAGCCCACTTAATACAGTATTTCCTATAGCAAGCATTATTAAAGACATCTTTTTAACTTTCCCTACTGCCCAAGATTGAGATTTTTCTAGTCTGGAGTTTAATTTTAAACATTTTTACCATTGCCATATCCATGCATTTAACACTGGCGGTAGAAATGCCTCCATGTAAGTTACAAATTTTTTCTCATCAGTTTCTGTAGCAGTCCCAACTGAATATAAAACTGAACCATTTCCCTAATAAAATTCATTATCAATCACCATTCATAACTGTATGGCTTCTTCTAAGGACTTTTTGGTTTTTTTCAACATTCACTATCTCAAGCAAAGAAGATGACACATACATCAAACTTTAAAACCAATAATGGGGTCAAATTACAATCATTCTTGATGTACTGCTTTAAGAGCTACCTGCACAGTCTTGCAACCACTGCAGTCAGCAGCAGGAAACCTCAGTGGATCAGACCATGACTGACTGCTTCCTCCCCTCTGTTACAGGTTCTGAAATTTGCATGAGAAAGTAATTAACCTCTTACCCACAAGTATAATTAGTCTGTTGCGGTCTGCTGGGTGCCGCTGGTACCTAACCACCTCTTCATATGGAGCTGCAAGAGTGCTGTAACAGCTGCTGGGGCACCGAGCGTAACATGACTGCTGGTTGGTCCGGGATTTCCTGCGACACAGGCGCATACTTCTACGGAAACCAGCTGTAAGGGGCAAATACATCAGTACTGGAAAATACACCTGAGATACAGGCAACTAGTTCTTTAGTCTAGAGTGTCTGTTTCTAAGCCACACAACATACTGGTTTTTTGAGCTTTTTGCAGGGTGAATTTCATTGCTGCACTTGGTATGTCAGCTTGGTAGAACCGGTGAGTATTAAAAGACAGCTAAAGAGGAGGTCAAATCTCACTGAAAGTCACCTGAAAATTAACCCAGAATCAAAGACCCCCAAAAGATCCCCCAAAACAAGCCAAAGGAGAAGTTTCTGGCTACATAAAGCATCACTGGGGAACAGGTCAACTGTTTTTTGATAGCGTAGCTGGTTTTCTCTCCTAAAGCAAGTCTGGAATGCTTGCTCCAGCCTCCAGAATGAATCCAAATACTTTAAAGGTCACTGTGGTTTAGTAACAGGGATAGGTTTGTTGCTCCACCGTACCATCCAACTCTGAAAACCTCACTTTTAGGTCTACTTTTCTAATGAAAGCCCTCATGATTATTCTTAATGGATGATAGACAACATTACACTCTAGCAAAATAAATCATGAAGTAAGGGAAATCTTAACAGCCAGTCAATTTAAAATAGTGGTGGCCAGGTCTCAGTAGAAGCCTAACAGAAGAGAGATTTAAATGGAGAGAACAAGCATTAGTAGGAGGAAAGCGACTTCTTGAAGTTTGGAAGACAGAGTAGGTAGAATTCAGTGCAGTATGTCTTTAGATTTAACATCAGACAAGCACTTTATCTAGATCAAACCCCAAACATCTTACTTATCTTTAGTCATTGCGTACCAATAAAGACTCGTTGACCAAATTCACCAAATTCTTCCTCTTCTAGAATAGGAAGAACAAATACTCATGAAATAAAAAAAAAAAAGGAACAGCGAAAGCTTAAGAGTTAGATGGCTAACAATTATTGCTGATCCCAAATGAAAGTGTTTCAGTAAACATATGGAAGTACCATGCCTAATCTAATAAAAAAAGCACAATACTCCATAACATGAAATACTCAAATATTTGACATGATCAATGACCAACTCAAAGGACCAATATTTATGTAAGAGAAAATTTAAACTTAGAAAGTCTTGGTATTTTCTAAATTAGATTTGAAACTCAAGATTTTATTTGTTTCATTCCTAAGATAACTAGACACCAGACAATGTTTTGAAATACTTCTAGTGAAAAAAACTCCACATAATTTAAGCTTTTCAGGTGTAACCTAGCTTACAAGAATTATTTAGTTAAACATTACAATAACCAACAAGTCAGTAGCACAAAATCAGAAATAAAAAATTTATAACTCAGTTTCTGCCCAATAGCATGCTTGGAAAATGCAACATGTATCTGCTCAGACCTTTCAGGCAGAATGAAGATCTGATTTTATTACTACTTTTTAATTATCTTTTGATCAGTAATATCTGTACTCCAACATCCCAGACTAATCTGTTTCTCCAATTCTTTGTCCCCGTTCTCAGGCTGTTCCTTGTGAAGGCTTAACCATTCAGGTGAGCCTTCTGAATCTCTATATGGTTTGGGTTTTTTTTTAAATGAAATATCTCCTATAAGGCTCAAAAATATCCATTTCCCAATAGATCAATGCTGTAACAGTTTAGAAACTATTTTATAAAGTGATTTGAAAACAACTAAGGAAAAAAAATGGTGTCAGCAGTGTTTAGATTTCCTTTCAAAAAGGACTACTAATTTTCCTGTAATCGGGCATGTAGTTATCCAAGCTGTGTATTCCCTTTATTTAGGCCTTGTTAAAGCAAGAATAAGATACAGAATACATAGACATATCTTTAAAGGCAATTGTTCCAAGGCAAGAACATTATTTTCATTTGCAAAGCATGAAATGTATCATCTTTTAGCACTACATTCTTTTGATTGACAGTTATCTCATAAGCATGCAAGTATCAAAACAAAATTAGATGCATCTTAGTTACTCTTCTTTCACATCTGTACACTCTGTACTACTTGTTCCTTTAAAATACAGTTTTATTCCTACATTTCTATATGTACTAACAACTCCTTGTTTATGACTGTAGGAAAAAAATACTCGGCACAAAACTGCTCGTTCAGAGCAAAGTTCAGAGTACTATTCAGCTGACATATGCCTGTATCATTTCTATCTTCAGGTCTTTTGAGCTGTCATTCAAATCTTTTTGAGCATTTCTGCTTTATCTACCCTCTGTCCTATGGTATTGGAGTGCAGTGTGGAATCCTACAGGGAACAAGCAATTCAGCTACCGGGTGTTGTAAGAAGAGTAGTAGTTCTTAGTAATGCAATAAACACAGATAAATTCTAATAGATTACTGCTTACAGGAGACAGGGAGAAAAAAGTTTGTGTTACCTTCTTTAAGCTCCTCTGCACATTTAGATGGAGACAGACATAAAACAATTAGTTTTGAGAAGACAGTCTATACTAAGATTAAAAAAAAAAATCCAACCAGTATCATCCAATGCATTTAGGAAGTTTAGGGAACAGGTACTGCAGGCTTTAAATCTAAAATCTAAAAATGCCTGTTTGAGCATAAATTCTCAGTTCCCAAAGAATGAGACACTCAGCTACAGCATCTACGTCAGTATTGTACTTGCAGAATACATCACACAGATGTTCAACTACTGGTTAAAGTAAAATGTAGGATAGCAAATATTTGCACCTTCATTCCTCCGACTGCCTGGATATAGCAGAGAGGTGACTCAGCACTGAGTAGTGAATAGGATTTGCAAGAGTAATCCCCAAGTACAGTTATCAGAAACATCCTAGCCTGAAAACAAAAGACTGCCCTGTAGACCTGATGGTTCTGTCTTAAAAGCTTTGGGCATTGCTTAAGAGGTGGAAGAGAATGAACCACTTGTGATAAGAGGAGAAGATCTGACTGGCAGGTAGGAACCTTGTGGAGAAGAGCAAGTGTAAGGTGGAATGACATCATCTCCACAAGATTACCAAATATCTCAAACAAGAAGTTTAGCAGTAGTAGATTTATTTTAGTGGAAACATGATTTATTTCAGAAGACTTCAGTTGTGCAGAACTCTGAATATGCTGTAAATAGGTAGCTGTTCCCTAAAAAA
This sequence comes from Buteo buteo, assembly GCF_964188355.1. Lineage (NCBI taxonomy): Eukaryota > Metazoa > Chordata > Aves > Accipitriformes > Accipitridae > Buteo > Buteo buteo. Next base: position 23,632,404 of record NC_134175.1, read on the forward strand.
AAAAAAAAAAAAAAACAACCCCAAAACCAGCTTGGTTAAAAAAAAAAGCACTGATTGATTGTATGTCTTACACATAAATCATTCATTAAGCATTTTTGTTTCATGTATGCCAGCCATGCACACAATCGGGAATCCAAAACAGTTCTCCTCTTTACCACATCAGCTCCTACAGGTGCTGGGGATACTTAGGCCTCCGTTACCCTAAGGTAATCCAATTATCCACTGACATCAGTGCAGCCCCTGCTGTCACAGCTTGCATGGGTATAACTGATTAGTATTTGATAAACAGATCTGGTACTGATGCACAAGAAGAAGCACTCACACTGTGGGATAACAGGACAAAAACATTACTACTAAAGTAATCAAAGAGCAAGAGGAAGACTTAAGGCAACAGGATTTTACATAATGGCTTTTCAAGCCAGAATAGCTTCTAAAGCTAAAATGGCATTCTGTTTTTGTCACCTGCTTGTTTTTAAGATGCTTGTCTCTGGACACCCTTTTCTCAGCAGAACAATAGCAAGGAATTTGGAGATAGGTCAGAGGAACTTACCAGACTCAAATGTTTCTTCATCTTGTTTAGTAATCCAGATAGCAAAGATATTAAAATAAATTCAAAATGTAATTATTTTCCTCCTATAGAATTTCAGGATCAGAAACCAATTTTCCAACTTCTATCAATCAGTCTGTCTCACACATAATTTCCCCACTTCCCTCTACACTGAAGTAGCAAAATACAGCTTGCCATACTTGAATGAACTGCCTGGTCTCTCTCCACCCAGTTCTACAAGATCACATCCCTCCACAAGAGCTTTCTGAATTACCTCAGGAGAAGGAAGAACGAGCTGTACTGCTTTAAGGAGCAAGTCAAGCTAAGCATCTTCACAAGTACTATTTACATGTAAAAAACTATTCTTGCTCAGTCCCTAAAAATGTATTCTCCCAAGATCAGTTTCTTGGCAACGAATTGTGTGGGTTCTTCAAGACTACAATCATCTGTGGCATTAAATCTACAATAGGCCAAAACTATGGTAATGTTACAGTCACAGTCAAAACCCTGAATTAAAGAGGCTGGATCTCATTCAGGCATGTATTTTGGGGGTGGTTCCTCTTTTCAGCACAACACTTCACTATAAGCACTGTACACTAGAACTGCAATAATAATATAGGATGAAGCTTCCATGGTATGAAAAATAGAATTTTCTACCATTAAGTTCACTAGGAGAATAAGTGTTTTTATCTGGAGAACAAAACAAGGCTTTAAGTAGCTACTACCTTGAAGCAAATAGAATAATCTCAAGTGAATTCAGTTACCTGTTTCAACACACTTCTCATCAATCTGCATGTCATCCTCTACAGATCAACACAAGGAAAAAAAAATTCATCTGAATGAGAGAAACACTGAGGAGGAAAAAACCTTACAGATCTTACAAGACTGAACTCAGACATCAGAAAGAAATTATCTGAAGCTCAGATCAGCTTTAGACATCTTTAAGGATTTTAACTGTTAACTCCAACTTACTGATGTTCCCTGTCTTTAGTGAGCAAAAGGCTCTTCTTAAACTAGTGCTCTGAAGGGCTTGTGTCAGAGAGGCAAACACATCTAACTTGAATTCTCCTTTTGAAATTATAAAAGGTTTAACATGGCTGGCGCTCTATTTATCCTGTAGATATCTATTATAACCATGACAGAATATAATTTTCCACTCCCTTCTCTCCTGTAGCTTTTAAAAGTGTGCATCTTTCTAATACGCTTCACTCAAGGAAAGTGTTTTGTTTGGTTGATTTTATTACTATTTTTACAAGGAAGAACAGGAAAAGAAAAGATTGATTCAGCTCCCTCTCCATCCTCAGACCACATCAATTCACGTCCCTGAAATACAATCTTCATGGGCTGAGGCTATCTCGTGGGCTCACAGTACTGCACTGTTCGTGTGTTCTGTTCTTGCATGCCCCTCCAGATAGGCCCAGTAGGAGCTATTTTCCAGTTACAGGGCAATTCTCAGGGCATCTGTCAACCATATTCTGCCTATATTTATCCTTTAAAGAAATACTTTCTCAGAGCTGCTCAGGTCAGCTGCTGAAGATGGCAGAGAAAGAGGGAGAGGAAAAGATGAAATGTAGTCTTTCCTTCCTCAGAGCAACCCATCCAAACTGTCAGTTCCCTACAAGATAATGCATAGCTTAAGTTTCCACTTTAAGACAATGTAAGCTTCTACTATTTTAACTGAAAAAAGGCTTGATTTTGGTTATGCTAAGCACAAAAAATGACAAGAACTTGAGTTTCTTTTGCATGTATTTAACAAACTGCCTCATTTCTGACAACTTCTTAAAAAGCCTGTAAAACTATGTGCTATCTTGATTCCAGGTACAGGAATGCAATGTTGTCCAGATATTGATATCCTACCTTCTTCCACAGTGCTTACTGCCCACAGCATATCCATTGAAGCAGTTAAAATGCAATAAAATTATGGTAAAAGAGAGCCCCGACTCTAACAAAGAAAGCAATCAGTGCAAGAAGAATCCTAGGCAATGAAACACACTCAATCTGGGAGTTACCACAAGAGAAAAATTAATTTTATACTAGTATAAAGAACCACAGAAGAAAACAGGGAGAGCAAAACCAGGAAGAACATTCTTTGTTGGGGAATAATTGCACGTTTACAGAAAGTTATAGTTGGCAGAGGATAATGTTTCTGGATTGTCACCACGAATAAACTCATGGGCAGCATAGCTTATCTTACACCTCAAGGAAAAAAGTTCTATCTTTCTCTCAAAAGTTTTGATGACAAAGGAACATTCTAAACATACTGCATGGCATCTTTCAGTGCAGAACTGTTATCTCTGTCCCTGGAAAGCCAGGCTAGTACAATTGTCAGCTCAAGACTTATTCACACCCAATTATCCTAGAGAGCTCCTAGATCTTACAGACTTCAGAAGGAGCTGAATTCCCAGCTTCTCTCACAGTCAGATCCCAAGTACATTGGAGACAACAGCCTCCACCATCAGTACTCCAGGTACAACTACTATTAAGTGTTTGATTTCCTGGAGATAGTTAACATACTTCTGAGGTTACAATAGGGCTCCAGAAACAATGTCTTTGAATTAAACTGAATTGTATAAGCTTCTGTTTCAGTAACCCTGGAAACAGAGAGAAGACCTTTCTTTCCTACTCTACCATTCAAGTAAATTTTCACTCACACATTGATGATTTGAGACAGAGATGGGGCTGGAAAGGCTGAGACCACCAGAATTCTCGCTGCTTCCTACAGAGAAATAAATGTATCAGTTAAAGAAACAGTCCACAAGCATATTATGCTCCAGTCAGATTCACTGCTTACATGTAAGATCAATCAGTACTGAGCTGACAGAAAACACCAAGAATGGAAACATTACCAATGTTTTAGCCCACTGCAAAGTCCTGAAAGAAAGCTGACATGCTATCAGAACTATTTAAAAGCAATTTCCAAATCAGCAGCCCAGAAGTATTTAGAGTATTTTGAGTTTATATATGAGGACAGGAAGATAAGCCATACTGTGGTACAGACTCCTGGAAGTAGAATAGTGTGCTACTGCTATGGGTACTAGTACTATTGCCTTTGTTACTACACAGACCCTCTTGCTTGCAGCCTCAGTCACAACCTAGTTTGATTTCAGCTTTCGTTATATGGACCACAGCTAGGTTTACATATAATACAAATCGAAGCTTATCATCTACAATTGCGTGGCCTTATGTTTTCCTGAGGGTAACACAGATGGGACAAGGTTAGAGGATCAAACTGAAAAGTGTGCTACAGCAGTTTAAGTACTCTGGTTCTGAAAGCATGTAGCGTAAAAATAATGGGCAAGGGATCCTTGTTCTTCCTTGAGCATGTTTTTTTGGTTTGGGTTCCCCCCCGTCCTTTCTTTTAATCTGGTCTACTCAGTTTTGACCAAAGCTGAAGAGGTGCCTCGTGCCTCACAGGTCATCTTTAAAAAAAAAACCTGTTTCTTGATACAGCTATGCACTTATACGATACATGTATTATCCCACTCTTCCCCCCTGCGCCCCCCCTTTTTTTTTAATCATAGATGATGGTCCTAAACAGCTGGGGCCCTTAATTTCTACCCATCTTTCAGCAGCTACACTCCACTAGATGTCTTAGCAACTAGCACAGAGACTAGGCAGCTGCTGTGAACTTCTCAGACGTCAATTTAAGATGATACAGGTGCTTTCAAAAGCTTGTCATCACATAGGTACTCCTAAGGAAAGGAGAGCAAGAAGTTGGAGAACAGAGAGAGGAAAGATGTTTGTCAGATGCCACTCTGAATCATACTGCTATATAGCTTATGAAAAATTTAAATAGCAAAGTCTGAGTAACTGGCTAATTTTTGAACTGGAAATCAGAAAAATTACAACTTCTTTACCTTTTAAGAAGATGATTTGAGGGTATAAGTCCAGCACAGGCACTGAGATCTGAAACTTTCCTGGCCTGCCACCAGAGAGCATCATTCTGGTCCACAATCTGGAGTATTTCACCCTTCTTAAAAGGCAAACCTGCATCAGCACACGGTATAGCAGGATCTTGCAGAGGCCAGTAATCTGCCATTGCTCGCACATAGAGCTGGTAAAGAAAACGTACAAGACTAAGGGGAAGCCAAGTTTAGAACAGATACAACATGAGCTTTATAATCACAGGGCCAGATATTGCTGCTACTTAATTCATGATGAAGTCAAGTTTTAAAAACCAGATCAAGCTCCAAGCCCTATCCGTTCATTAAGGGAGAAATAAAAATTTGTCTCATACATTGTGAAAAAGAATTGACCTTCAACCTGTAGATCACTCTGAAAATGTCTTCATTACCTTTAACACAACTGTATTTCAGCTTACTATCTTTACTGCTTCAGCAACAGCATATTGATGTCAGCTGAGAGGTAGCCATAAAGGCAAGTAACACTTTAGGGGTTGCAATAAGCTTCTAAGCAATGCCATTTTTTTGTATCACACCATTAGACATTATTGGGGTAACTGTTTGCAGTAACAATCCAGAAAAACAAAAATGTCTCTTACCGTTGTTTGGTTGCTGACAGGCCGATCAGAAACTGGAATTAATTTGAACATAATTGTCCCCTGAGACAGGGCCTAAATGATTAGAAAATAATTAAAATATGGCTGGTATTCAACACAAATAACCAAACATTGGCAGCACAAGCTTAACACAGCATGGCTTTGAGGTTTCTATAATGTCTCTATTACAAATAGAATTCAGGGAGACAGAGTCAGTGTGACATTACTGTATTTTTTTTCAAAAGGCAACTCAAGAAAGAAACTTTAAAGTCTTGCTAAATATTTTTAATTCAATGAAATCTATGTTTCATTATAAATAGATATAATTTCAACATTAATTCATACCAAACTTTTCTACTGAAATCTGATTTAAATTAGCAGCAGGGTCTGGTTAGACAAGTGATGTAAAGGGGGGAAGAGAAAAATATAAATATTTAAGAATTAAGCATTCCAATAGAGTTTGTATTTCTTATACCTAGAAATAGTACAATCAAGGAAATAACACATAGAAAGACTTGATATTGATTACATATTCCAATACCTTACTGACTGGCACTAACACTTTGCAGTGAAGAACCCTGAAAGATTGTGGGCAAAATAACATGTAACAGGGACAGCTCAACAGATTTCTTCATGAGAATTTTGATGACAGCAATTACCACTGCCTTTTTTTGCAAGGCAAGGTATATAGCTTACAAGCTCATTCACTCGGCTTTAGTGCATTTTGTAACATGGACTCTTATTAGAGCAGCACCTTTCCACTAGTTTCTTGTGGAATATTAACTGAGTGGAGCTTCCAGAAAAATTATGAATCAGTAACGTCTGAATAAACGAGTATTTTTCGCAGAAGATGCAAGTGGAATGGTCACAATTAATTTAATTTCTGTCCTGAACAGGGGTTAGATTTAATTCTGGTTTCATACATTCTGCTTTCATAAGCAGTTGTGAACTACTTCCATAGTAAGGAAACAATCTGAATTTTGTTAAAAATTTCAGACTGTCTCCTCTAAGAGAGTATGTGTGCATAAAAGAAGCGGCATACAGTTACTCTTAAGGTACAAAGTAGAAAAAAGAAAAAAGATTCAATACCAGAATATTAATAACTTGCTCAGGCTCAAGTCCCTCAACAGGAACACCATTTACTTCCACCAGTTTGTCTCCAGCATACAGCAACCCTACAGTAAAAACAAGGATGAAATCAGCAGCAGAAGTTTTATCACAGCATGGATTATCTTGGGTAGGTGAAGCAGGGGCACACAGATGTACCACAGGTTTGGAAGTCAGCATCAAACATTTCCATACACCAGGTATGCAAGAAGGCATTTTGGATTTAGGCTGTATTGCCCCTGGATAGGACTGCAGATTTCTGTGGGTCACAAGAAGCTTGCATGCTTCAGTTTTTTTATTTCCTCCCACCTCCCCCATCAACATGTTTAAAATCTATTGATGTAAATTGCCTTGCAATTGCCTTAAAAGTAGCAGAAACATTTCCCAAAATAATTTCTGAACCTATTCTAGCTAATCCCATTATATTAATAGACCATGAGACTTGGACTCAGACCCTTAAAAATTCCAGGTGCAGTGGGAGGCCTTGGGACTCCTGTCTGTCCTTTACAAAGTCTTCACAATATTGTTTACTTTTACATTTTCCTTCAGCTCAGTTAAAACATTAACCAAACTAGGAACTTAATCAGCTATTGTCTACAGTTTGCATTTTCTTCTCTATGCAAAGGCCAGAAAATACTAAAAGGGACTATTTTATAATGATTACAGTTCAATTTTATTCTGATTTTTTACATTTTAGTTATGTTACATTTCCCAAGAAGCATGGAACACATTCAATTCTAGGATGACAAAGTAGTGATATTTCCAAGGAAACTCCTTGGAATATTGCTTAGCAACTAATGCTACCAAAGTGGTTAGTAGACTAGTGCCAAAAAGCATTACTACGTATTCCTTAAAGCCGATTATCTTATAGAATCACGGACTACTGATGTTTTCCATTTCTCCATTAGGGAATGAGCTGCTGGTATTCAAACCACACTGCAGTTTGGGATATTCCTGATCAATCTCATGACAGGTTTATCCAGGTATTGCTGCCGAGAATACATAATGAAAACTGGATTTGTACCTCAATTCAGTCTCAGACATAGCACATTCATATGAATCAAGGTCACTGCAACATACCACTATTTACAGTGCTGTCCAATGTATACATCATCTTGCTCTATAATGGAAGACTAATTGTAGAAGCTAAGCTATTATCTTACTTCAAATATCTTATTTCAAGTTCAATTTTTTGTATCACTTTGTTTCAAATTACACATACCACTTCTGTCTGCTAGCCCACCATGGATCACACGGGCAACCGTTATGTCACCTGTTATCTCGTGGCGTTTAATGGTGGCACCCTGACAAATAGAAACAAAGAAAAACCACACTGATCACTGAAGAACCCCAGTAGGTTTCCTTTCACATCACAAGTCTGATCTTTGCAATGACAAAAAGGCATGGAAGGATACAGCCTTTTTAACACCACACGGATCTAGTGATAATGTTATCATTATTAGTACTAAGTCCTTCAGTGTCTTCAACTTCCATCACACTAAAATAACCTCATTGAGTGACTGTAAGAAATCTTTTCTCAGATATTAAAGCTACCTTTTTCTAAAACAGATTAGTTAAGCCATACAATGTTTTCCACTTATAAGCACAAATGATTTCTAAAGAACCTTTCAGAGTCTCTCCTTCCTTCCTTACTATTTTGGCCAAGGGAATAGCTCTCAATCCAGTTTGCATTTTCATTATATTAGATAAAAACATCTGCCAAATGTTCAAACGCCAAGTGAACAAGGCACTGAACAACCCGCTCTAGTTGTACCCACACTGAGCAGGGCTAGATGGTCTTAAGGCCCTTTCCAACCCCAACAATTCTTGTGATTCTGTAAAAACTGGACAAGAATGCACACAATGTCTGTGACATTCCCGGAAAGAAACCAATATGCATGTGATGCATTATCGATGCTTGTGTAAGTTAAAATAATTTGACAGACATCAGACAGCTCCCTCACCAGCGGCTGGTTGTTTTTCACTAAGCAGACAATCCTCATAGCTTCCTCATTTTCAGGTATGTTGTCTGGCAGAGGTGGAAGGGTTGGTTCAAAATCTTTCTGGGCCACAGTATCATGAGCAGATAGCAAGGCCTTTACAAACAAAAACAAGCAAACCAACCAACCAATGAGCAAAGATGATACAATAGAACAGCTTTAAACAGTGACTGGTCAGAAAACAGAAATCAGCTAATAAGTTTCTATGTGAACATAGATCCCTTTCACACATTGACATTTTCTTCTTTCCACTTGAAAATTCAAACTGTGAAATAAAGTTTTCAGAACAGTTCTTCACTCTGCTTCTTCTGGAAAACTTACAAAAGATGAAACATTTCTATTTGGAGCTCGAGGGTAAAGAATGCAGGTTTTGCAATTACAAGGAAAATTTGGTTTTATGTCTGCATTGACTGCTCAGAATTTAACTTTGTAAGAAACATCTCTCTCAAACATAGCCTTTAAATAAAATGCAGCCCACTGCAGCTACTTCAGATACACAGTCCACATCTTATTTCACAGCTAGGTTAGTTCATGACTAGGAAACTATGTCTTTTCTGGCTCCTTTGCCAGTTCTTGTGAACAGCTGGCCATCTCTTTTCCATTCCCACTGCAGACAGCTCTATGAGCAAACTTCTTCTTTCCTGATGCGGGACTTGCCTTTAAGTGTGGAGCACGCAGTAGTCGTCTTAGCTCTTTGATTTCTCCAGACTGAGGGGCTTCACGCAGTAACTCTACCACCTGATAAACGTAAGAGAGAAAGCACAGAGACTGGTTCTGGAGGACAAGTGATTTGGAAAGCTCTAAATTGAATTTAGAGGAATATGGTACGGTAAGAGTGTTAAGCCCTGCCATGTTATGTGACTCGGAGCATATCTATACAGTTTGCTCTAGAATTGGACAATACAACCACAGCTGCACAACACTCAGCCATGCTTAATTTAGTTCAGGCACAGTGCTATGTGCACTAAATTATTTTTTTCTCCTATGCCTCAACCAATTTCATCACTAGTGTCAGTTTCTCCACTTAGTCATTAACTCTCCCACTAATTCAGAAATTTAAGAATTAATCAGCTATTACGATTAGAAAAATCCCAAAAGCTTTTCAAAATCCTCATGTCAGACTGTTTGATTGTAGCCACACAGTTACACGAGAAGAAAAATACATGGCCAGTCATTAAAACAAATAACATATGTGTTCACTACACTGGCCAGGGCTCATGCAGTCTAGTGACCACAGCTGTACACATTTCTCACACCCCCACGCCCCTTAACACAGTAAGAGTTATCAAATAGTTTGACAAATGTGTGAGGAGAGGAGAGAATCTTTCAAGTTTATATAGTGTACTCAGACCTGAAATAGAAAAATACCCAAACACTGTTATCTGCAGCTAAGTTGACTAATTTGGTATAAGTAAAGCAATACACTATGTACACAGAGTCTTACCTCACGATTCAATGCACGTGCCTGCAGCATGACAGGAACTGGTCTTTTTCCAAGATAGTGTTGGAGGCATTCATAAATCTATTGCATGCCATGATAGACAAGACAATGCAATGATGGTATGATCTGTTCACGTGATTATATAGATACATACACAACACACAATGGACAATATTGTATTTCTAGGAATTTCTCAGTCCAACTAGAGTCAAAGAGCTTGCAATCTCAATCCTTAATGTCTAATGCACCTGGAATTGAGTCTATAATTGATTGTATTTCCATATTATCATCCAGCTAGCTAGTTACGCTGTAGTTTTAAATTTTCCAGTAAGAAAAGCTGATTACACAAGACAATAGCCTGATAGCATCAATTCTCTGACTTGTAGCTTGCTTCCTTCTTCTAGTTGCAGGCATGATTAACAAAGTAAGTTTAACTTAAAAAAAATAAATTACTGTATTTAAAATGGCCTTAATGGACATTCTTATCCACTGCAAGTTTTTCTTCCTTTAAATTTAAAGACTTTAAAAATCCTCATTCAAGCAGAATTTGTACAGAATTTGTCTCAGAGATACAGTTCTTCAAGGGAGAAACACCAGCCAAAACTCTGTTCTATAACAACATAAAATCTTCAACTACACATCAGATCAGTGTGGGCAAAGCCAAAAAAATATAATTTCACAAGCATCCATACCAAAAAGTGGGATGCATAGCTATACAGAGGTCTAAGAACAGAAAAGACAGCTAAGCAGTGCTGTGTTCAGCCTACATCTCCATCCCCCTGGCCTTCGTGTAAAGTAGAAGAGGACATAATGTCTAGGACATTATGAAATAGAATACTTTTTTTCTTTAAAGCAAAAGTGTTTTTGTTCACTTTGATTGCTAATGTTAGGACTGACATTAGGAGTATCAGCACTTAGTGTAAATAAGCATTTATTGTCCTGATATGGCAAAATAAAGTAGCTATCCCCTAGAGACTGTCCTCTAGTAAACCTTTGCCTTCACAGCTGAATATTACTTTACCTTTAAAAGTGCTTGCAGCCAGCGAGATCTGAGCAGGTCATATAACATGCCAACGCCATTGACATCTCTTTTACAGAGCAAACTCAGTTCTTGTAGCACTAGAGTCAGAACATGAGATACACCTGAGCCCAAGAAACAGAAAAGCGCAAGACACTTCAGTACAAATAGAAGACCAACTAAAGCCAAACAGTGACCCAGGCCTTTGAAAAGGACCTTTCCTCAATTTATACTTCCAAGAAATGCACTCATTTCCTGTCTGCTTTGCTTGTTTCCTGCAATCTACTCTGTTGCATAAAAGTTTTATTTTATTATGTTATTAACCAGCAGGGCTAGGTCAATACTAGCAATTTTCAACTGACATGTGAGAAATACACACAGGGAGTCTCACACATAATCAGTCTGGTTTCAGGCTCGTACCTCCTACTTGAGAAGAGGTAAACATAAAAAATTGCTGTGTTCATTTTATAGGCTTTTCTTTTGGATGACACCCTGTTTAGGCCAGGGACCATCTGTTTTTCTCCACTCTTGAGAAGTGCAGACATTTTGGAGAATATCACTAATGAAAATGCAAATTCCTGTCAAATACATACTGTTGTCACAGACGCCTACATGTCCCAGGAAAGGGGAAGAGCCGTTCCTGCTATTAGAAGCAGCACTTAATCTGTTAGGAACAGTATTCTAATACAGTGGAAAACCAAAAAAATCCAGTGTCTTTCTAAAATCTCAAGGAGGCAGAAAATAAGATGTAACAAATAGGTAAGATGTTACACAAAGTCAGGCCTAGATATATACTGGATTTTTGTGAGTGCGCGGAATTTAATTTTACCTCAAAAATGACAAGAGATATTTTCTCTTATGTGACACTCTTCCCAAGAAACACAATGTTTGTAACAGCACTAATACAATACCATACCAAATGCTAGAGGTTGGATTTATTAAGCTCTAAGGGTTCTTAAAGAGACAGTAAGAGCTGGATGCCTGACTCCCATTGCATGTCAAAGGAAAGTAAGTGCTCAACTCTTGTGTACTTTGGTAAGCACAAGCTGTCTCTTGCTTTTTAGTGCCAAAGTAGTCATACAATATGATTGCAACTGGAGACTTTCCTTTATATTTATTTGTTTACAACATTAAACTTGGCATGTTTCAATGAATAATAGTAATAAAAGAAGCGTTGAATAAAACCAAGACATTAGGAGCTTCAAAGGTTACACCAGCCAAAGTCAAAATAATAATTTCTTAAAACTAAAGCTCATCCAGCAGACCCAGAATAGCTGAGTACTCCCTACTGCAGACAATATCATCAGCTACTATCATCCAGTCACCACAGCTAACCTAAACATGGAAGCCCTTCTTTACTTATTTCTCTCCTGAGCACAATTTTTATTACAGTTAGTTGTTTCCTGTATCAGCTCTAGACCTCAATGTTACCAACACTTATGTGAGATATGTCTTCGATTTTAGTTTCACTGAGGTATTCTCCTTATGCATGAATTTATACAGGTACTTGCCTGCTAAGATTCTGCAGATGGGACTTTTGCCTCAATCATCAGGCAGAATTATTGAGTATCCAAACTGGGAAAGCCTGGAAATGTACCTCATTATCAAAAGAATCATCTTTTCTGGAAAGCAGACATCTAAGCACTTACAGATAAGCTCCATGAACCCTGATTGTGAGCCCCACAGGAAAATACCTCCCCAAACACAGTTTTCTTAAAATGATTCTATTCTACAGGAACTTCCTAGTGCCTAATAGAATGCTACCTTTCACGGAGGCACTTTTTAAGATCTTTTCCTCATTACTGGTTGTCTCTTTTTGAGATGACTTGTACTAATTAACTCCTAGAATGCTATCCCTACATCAAACTGGGCTCAAATAGACCAAATTGTTCCATACAGAAGCACAAATCTTCAAACTACACAGAATCATTTCCTTAAGCAAAAAAAAAACCCCTCTTGCAGTTATTAGTCATTCTTGATACAGCTGCAGAGACCCTTGACTGTAAGCCAGAAACAAATGCCAGGTATTCTCTTCTGACGCTCTCTAAATTAACTGCACACCACCATTAAACATCAAGAATCATTCCAATTACTAAGCATTAATACTTCCAGACAAGTTCATCTCTCTCATGACTCAATGGAAGAACAGTTACAGAGACCAAGGAACAAAACTTTTGTCAGTTTTCTTTCTCTTTGAAAAAGAGATGCAAAAGTTAGGAGTACCATTATCTTGACTGCAGACTGTTGGCACCTCCATCTTTTCCTTTATTCAAGGAGATTCCTCCCACTTCGAGTACTGCATTCACACCAAGCAGGTTTCACAAAGATAGATGCTGAACTAGGGAAAAGAGTACACTCATATCAGAATACTGTCAGGTATTTTAGGTTGATAAGAAAGCAGAAATTAAAAGAAGGGGGGCAACCATTCATATTTTAAGTGCACAACAGGTTGCAAGCATAAATTAAATACGAGTCCCACCTGTAAATGCAGTTACCCATCAGCATCCAAAATGCAGACAGACCAACCTCAACTGTAGTATGACATTTTATTTCCTTCATGGAATTGTCATTAGCTTGCTTCATTAAGCCATCTAAATTAACAAGCTATTTGGTACATCTCCTGTTCCTCAGCTTATGTGCACTACAATGGAAAGTTGTAATTTTTTCCAAAGACTTTTAAAACTTGTTTTACATCAATATAGCTTGGAAAATGACCATATTCAAAAACATATTACATTTAATTCCTCTTGTTATTGACGCAATATTAAAACTGAAAGTCTCTGGAGTTTATACTGATTTTTTATTGAGCAAAGACATATTTTGGAAAAAAAAAAGGGAACCCTGTTTCTATCATTGTTAGAATTTAAGGTCTTTGAAGGATTCATTCCACAAAGATTTCATTATTTTCCTCTATTTCCTCATAGTGAAGTAAAACACAAAAAAACCCCAAACCCAAATTAAAGAAAACCCCTATACCTTACCTTACTGGTATCATCATCTCTCTCAGGCAATTTTAGAGATAGAGGCAAAGTTTTTTGCTAATCTAAAAAACCCCTCCAATATCTTTCATTATAAAAAGCAGCATATACTACCTTATTTTTTTCCTTTAAGTTTTAAAATATGAATTTTTAAGTAATGCAGGAAGCCAACACTTAGACTAATTAATCTGTATCTGTGCCACACTGAACTTTTCACATATAAAACATAAGCCTTCTAAAATTTTCTTCCAAATTCCTTCCCTCCCTTAAAATTCTGTGACAACATATAATGTTCCCTTAGACTAAAAATGGAGGAAGTTCTCCAACCTACTGCTAATAGGCAACAATGCAGTACAAGATTGCTTCAGAGAATTCTCAGAAATCTTCTTTGCAAACAAGTATAGAAATTCCCCAGGGAAGAGCATAAGGTGCATTTATACCCCAAAGCATCAGGAAGCTATCTATGAAAGTTCTGAAGTAATTCAGAATTTTCATAACATCCTAGTTGATCTAACTCCAAATCACCTTTGATACAAGTTTGAAGATATTGCCACAATTACCAGTACTGTAAGATTACTCTTAAAGAGTTAAATATTTAAACAGGTCACTCAAGAGATGATTCAAAGTACAAGTTAAAAAAACCTGTAACATCAGGAAACTGAGCACCTCAGCCAATAGTGAACCACTGTGTGACACTGTATGCACAGAGAATGCCTTACCAAATTCTGTTAAGTATACAGTAGTTTATCTCCTGGATTAGTAAAGCAAAAAGGCACCCTTTTCCTCTAGATTGTTCTGTGGACAGAAAACATCAAAGGTACAAGCAGGAAAAGTATTATCTTGATCTGCTTATAAAAGCAGAAGGCATTACTGTCACTTTTACTGCACTTCTTAATACTGATTTTTAAAACATGCTTCTCTCCTGCTAAACCATAAAATTGCTTTCAGAAGGCAATGGAAATTAAGGGAGAAAAAAGAAAGATTAGAAGTTAGGAGATTATGATTCAAACACTTTATTACTGAGCATTGGTAATTCATTTCAAGTTACCTCTACAGGGCACTCAGTGATACTTCTTATTGAAATTTCAATCCAAAGACTGCTTTTAAAATTATGGTTTCTTCTTCCAAAGACTAACAAAAATATAGTTTGCTCCTCCCCCAATACCCAATGCAACTGGATTTTGAGCTGCAATTATTTCATTTTTTTTCAGTAGTCTGAGCTCTTTTCCTTTAAGAGTTTGCCTTCCCCTTTGTTTAAGCTTAGCTGATCTGCCTAATGATAGATTTAACAAAGCAGGCCATATAAATCTAGTCATGAATACCTGTTTCTTAATTACTGAAGACATTAGGAGTAGAACACAAGTCTTTACTGTGGGATGGTATAAACATGGAAAGAGGAATCCCTATGTTGCAAAGTAAAATCAGGACAGTGGCGCTCCTGGTTTTCCCTGAATAACAGCAATATGCAAACATAAGTAACCCTCAGCTTGGCTGATCTCTGTCCCCTGCCTCTTTTTGGAAACTAAGAGTCTGTAGATCTAGATTCAGTTGCAGAAGCATTTACAAAGAGATAGTACTCAATATGCAAGTTATGTTCTAAAAGGAAACTTCTGACAGCTTATCCCATTAGCGACATTTCAGAAGCCCCATTTCCTGTTATTATTACTAATTCTAAAGCTTCTCTAGCTTTTATGGTTTTTTTCAGATGATTTTTCAAGAACTAAAGACAGACCCTGCTGATGTCTGCTGATTCCCACGTACAATAGTTGTTTATTTTGCTTTATATAGTCTACACACATACAACAGCATACTTCCAATTCAAAATCCTGATTACAATTTTGTGGTAAAGGATATTTGAAGACAAAAGAAAAGAGCATGTCCAAACATTTCAGATGTACTATAAAGGAGCCAACTCCTCATCTATATGTTATATTTCACATACTGAAAGTCCAGATTTAAAAATCTCATCACATACCATCCCTCAAAAAAGCCCCCCAAACAACCCATCTTTTTCGCCCCCCTCAAAAAAGAATAAATCAGTAAAATCCCTCTTATAATATAGTTGGGCTTTCTGGGGCAACTCCCGTAACCCTAACTGAATTTGTCTGGCCATCTCACATCTAAAGATATATTCTGGTTGTCAGCTGTGATCAACTTTAGTTATTACTATACATCTCTTACCAGATGTATGATTTTATAGCAGTTTGTTCACTCAAAGCATATACAACTTTTATCCATAAAGATACTCTGTCACCCAGAAGGCTCTCAACACATTGTACTTACAGTAACTTCCCATTCAAAGCCCAGTTCTCTCCAGAATAAAACTCGAGTTATTTCAAGTCTAGATCTGGCTTTTCCTATGTACTGTCCTATTTGGCTTCAAAGCATCAGACTGCATGCCCTTTTAGGTAGGGTGAGACCCTACAAACACATATAGGGAAACCTGTGAAAGACAGGAATTATTTCCAAAAGCTTTTTGATTTAACTAGTTAAAATAAAGTTTAGAAGACCCCTTAACCTCAAAATAGACAAGAAAAAACCCTCAATTTTTTTGTAGAAGACTCCTCAGATGCATACTGAAAACCGAATCTTCTCTCTTGTGATAACTGTAGTGAAATTACCATAATCTTAAGACCGGCTTTGTTCATGTAGTGTTGTCTATTAAACTGGCATTGTCACCATATTGACAATTAGCATTGCTTATATTCTATTACAAAACAGAGGAGTTTAAAGGAAAATAGAAAAAAAAAACCCACAGCCGTCTCCAGTATAGTCTTAGGAATACCTTCATCAAGGTATCGATCCCTTTTAGCCTTTGGGAGCTGGATCATATTTATTTCTTCTCAGCTAAGATAGATCTTACACAGCACAGTGACTCAGAAGGGGAAAGAACTAAACCAAAGCAAGTTACCCTGTTGCTGTCAAAGAAAAAACATTCTACAATCTTCTACTGAAGAGTTATTTCATTTTTAAATACACTACTGAGAATCATCCTGCAAACAGAGACAAAGAAGAACATTTCTGGAGATGCTAAAATACTTCCAATTCTGCTAAAATACTAACAATACTGTTACCCCTTTAAAATACTCGAGAGATTAATTTATTTTTTTTCCTCCATGGACCCTTGTAGCTTCTGGTATCACTACTGCTTCCATAGAGAACAGATGTGGGATTAACTTGAGTGTGTTTAGAAGTTTTAGACACACTGTCTTAAAGGTTGACCTTGGATTTCCAAGAAAAACTGGGAAAGCTACTGAATGCTGATTGCTTGCCTTTTTGGGTGAAATCCTCGGGCATAGCTATCAGAGAGCTGCTAGGGTTAGTAATAAACACGGCATTAGTAACCCTTCCGTCCATTGTTGCCTTTTTAAACTACAGAGTTTATGCTCACACTGACAGAAGCAGCATTTAAACATCAAAACCTGTCAAGTTCTTAACAACACAGCTCACCTCATTCATAAAGTAGTAGCTGTTTCATATTTTCACACAACAAAAGGAAAGCAGCTTCCAACTGTGAAGCCTGGTTTCAGCAGCTGTCAGTAGCTATAGATGATGAATAAGTTATTACCAGAAGAGAGGAAGAATAGTATCTTGCTTCTGTGCAGTTCTTTAGAAAAAGACCCACTAAATTGCTTCCTTAAGGGGAAAGGTCAGAGTTCAAACAAACTTGTAACTACTACTGTGCCTTTATTTCCTAAGACTTATACCTACACAGACTATAAGGCCAGAGCTCAGGGTCTCCTCATCCCAGGGATCTAAGTAAATTAGGTGGAAGTTCTTACTAAAAGGTTTACCTGACTAATCTCCCAGCCAGTGTAAGGTCCTTCCCATTCACATGTATTGCACACAATTACAGATGCTCATTAACAGGCAAAGAGAAATGTCTTCTATTATTAGGGACAGAACTAGATATCCATGCTGAGTGTGCCAAAATTTAGAGTCAAAAGAAGTCTGTCACCTCGTGCCTACAAACATCAGTTAGCGCAAATGTGGGCTACAGGGCTTACTTCCTTCAGCAGCAGAGTATGAAATACCTTTACCCTATTTGTCAGACAGACCAGAAGGTCTTTTGATACAAGGCTAGAGTTGCAAGGGAACCCAAGCCCTGCTTTAAAGACAGTTCTAAAAACTGTATTAAAGTGGACAATTTTGGATGCTGTCAGGCCTCTACAGGGGACAACAACAGAGAACCTGACATTCAGAACATCAATCCCCCTGCTCTTATAAGCTTCTTTGGCTAATATGCTTGACAAGGTTATTGAGCACTTTTAAAAGATACGACTCGTTTTCCTTGTTAAGTTTGTCGAAATTAATTATTTGGCATATTGAAGACTGCAAATTAGCTTGAGGGCAGGGAACACTCGGAGAGCTTTTGTTGCAAATAAGCCACTATAAATCAGCAAACTGATTAGGCAAAAAATGGTAATAAGAGACATTCAGCATCTCTCAAATAACATGCTCTATTCAGGACTTTTGTTCTGCATTAAATAAACTTAATTAGGCAAGTCTCATCACTGAAGTCTGTCAGCTTCTTCTAGTCAGTGTAAAAAACCATCTTGCTGCTTGTACACTTTTTGAGGCTTGAAAGCATTTTAACTAAAAAAACAACGCTAAATAGTACTAGAATAAATTGACGCATTTCAATCAAAGGTAGAGACCTATCCTTTGAAACCATATATCCTTATCTTGACCCAAGAACCACTTATTGCAAGTCTGAGGTGGTACAGATTAAAAAAAGACTGAATACATTTTATGTTCATGTAAGGCATTCTGTGAGATTTAGATAATCAAACCTGCACATGTAAGGTTGCTGATGGAACAATTTATGCTATTGCTCTTTGTAATCAGATATATTCAGTGATGATTTGTTCTGCCTCCCTCTAAAACAAAAGCTTACAGCTCCAGTAGTGGTGTGAGTACCTTGTTCACATGGGGGTAAATGCCTCGAAAGCATTGCTTCCTAAAAGAGCAGCGCATTCAGAGAAAAATACTTAGGTGCAGCACACCGTAGTCATGTGAGGCAGCCAGCTTTACTTACAGCTGTTTACTGCCAACAGCTTGGGTGTACAAAAAAAACCCCAAACAAACAAAACACCAAAAAACCCACAACCAAACCCAAACCACCACCACCTGACAACATCAACACACTGATACTAAACCAACTTAGAAGTACATGGCTAGGTAGTTCAAAGAAAGGATTTGTTCTACAGTCCCATATCAATCACGTATCTTTCCTCTACATTCTCTCTCAACATACCAGAACAGGTAGTTCCCAAAACTGCTTCTAAAAACAAGTACAGTTAGGAAGCAAACCTACTTGCAGCAAAATAAGTCAATAATGTATAGCACCTGGCACTCAAGTCAGAATACTTTGTGAAGATTAGGAGCAAGGGAAAAATTCTCTTTCGAGCCCCTACTCCCCATTCATACATATCTCCAATATTTAGCTAATGGGAATTAAACAGATATCACAAGTTTAATTAGCTTTGCTGTAGCTATGAGAAGAAACTAATTTCACAGTTGCATGGGGGAAATGCATCTGTGCAGTACAATGGTTTCAGTACAGTGCATATTTTCTTACCTGCAAATGCCACAGAATACACCATGTTCAGCTCATGCAGAATTTCCAGAGGAAAAGAGTATTTGCTGGATGTTAGTAGAGCAAGTAACCTCACTGCCCTAGCTAATCTATGGACATCCTCTCCTTTCTAATCCGCAGGAACCTAACCTTAGAACTACTCATTACCAAGGAGAAGAGAACAAATCCCCTTAACCCTTTTCTTGCATAAAAAGCCTGCTTTAAGTTGTCTCTCACTTAAGTAGTTTCTTATTCTCAGCAACTTTCCCAGCCAATAGGGTACTCATCTCGAGGGCTGTCTTCAGCTACCATACCTACAATTACAACGAGAATATCCAATACTGTCACATTGATCTTCTGTTGCTGGTTACAGGATTTCTGCTGCAGCACAAGAAATAGCCAGCTTTCAATTTAGGGATAAAAAAAAAAAAGAGAAAAAAGTAATTACCATGAAGCAATACATCTGGAGAAGTCCTGCAGGTTAACTCATTTCTTTGTAGGCTACAGAAATATATAAATTGCAAATCGAAGCTGGTCTGTACCAATTTCCTAATGCATCACAGCCCACATAGGCTGTAAAGTGGAATCTGTGCCAGAAGCACATTTAATCCTAGGATTCTCTTCAGCTAATAACTAAGCTATATATCAGGAAGACCAAAAATAATCCAGCCCAGGCTGTCTGCTTCCATTAATCAGCAAGCTAAATTCATATGCGATACCACTACTTTTTATAAGAGGTTGTGTAGATGTAGATAAGTGCGTGTGTGTATATATACAAAGCAGATGTATTTTTTGGTTTTTTTAGTTCTCAACTTTGCATCATTCACAGTGCATGAAGTTAAACATTTGAAGTTGCTACATATTTGTAGATAGACCTCCTTCTTGAAAGGCAGGAAGATTATGGAAAAACTTCCCATCTCTAGTTCCATTCTGAGTTTAAGGCACAGAATCAATGTGTGAGTAAGGTCATATGGAACAAAGCTTTTCACACGTCAAAGCTGAAGATGAAAATCCTTCCTTTCTTCTGAAACTTCTGAAGACAACAGACACTAACACTGAACAGTTACAGCAGGGGAAAAAAAAAAGCCCAAATCTGTTTTTAATGATTACACTCCTACAAAAGGTGAAAAATCCTGAATTCAGATCTCTGCAGATGAAAATTATTGCCATTGATTTACTCAGCTGTTCAGCATAGCTCCCTTTCAAAGAGCAGTTCTGCTCTTACAGGTTTCAGTTAAATATTTTTTGTACATTGAGTTCAAAAGAGATGATGGCATGGAAAGACTGCATCTAGCACAAAAGATTAAGTGTTCAAATTCCTGCCTTATACTTCATTAGTCTCCACCCTTAGTTGTGTACCTCCCCCCCCCCCCCCCCCAGTTAACGTCTTTTTATAGCTGCCCTTTTATTCATATTATTGCTTCTCTCTCCTCAAATTATTCAGTATAATTTAAAAAGATTAAGCTAATAAAAAACTGTTTGCAAACATGAAGTCTGTTATCACTAGAGTCTGTTGCAAGTGTAACAAGTATAACAGTAGTTTTAAACATCATCTTGCCAGAATTACTCTTTCCCCTTCTCTGATAAAACTAAAAATAATTTCAGAAAGACCAATCATTTTTACTTTATTATGAAAATTGCTACATTACAGTCACTGTTCAAAACAGTATTTTGACATATGGTTTCTTTCCATTTAGGTGCCAATACAGAAGCCATGATTACTATTTCAAAAATATGATTAGCATTATCTAATGTAGTTTGACATAACTTAAGCCATTATAACAATCTATTATCTATCCCTCTGTCCCCTTTTTTGAGTCAGCCATGGTCAAGAACAGCACCTACAATACCCAAGTTATCCACTAGTGTTATTGGTATAAATAAAGTTAACCATAAACCACAGAAGAACACACACACACACTCAAAAATCCCCCAGGGAAGTTACCTTTTCTCTACATGTTCAAAAATGCAACAAGGTTAGCTTTTTTCACTCTGACACATAAGTTAACAGGCAAAAGTCTCAAACCTAATCCATGGTCAGCTTGTTCAAGAGCATGTTCCCATTCTCCTATCACATTGGCTTCCAGAGAAAGCATTTGTCCTCTGACCTCAGGGTAATAAAACTAAACACTACAGATTTTGGGTATTTCATTCAGTGCCAAAATTTAAAGTGGTCAGTGCCTTTTATTTATTTCATAAACAGAAAGAATGGTGAATGCCTGTATATTTATAATTCTAGTAAACAGGGAAGTCCATAACAGTGTGATTATTTCCACAACAGTACATTAATAACTGCATTCAGCAATGCTGTTCAACACAGATGCTTCAAAACCTTTACAGCTGAACACACTATAGGTTACCCATTATAAATACTAACATATTTCTATTTTTTAAATAAACATAATAGCTTCATTCAGGAAGACTGAATGGTTCTGTGGTGCAATTCATTCTCTTTAAACATCTCTGTTGACAAACCAGGAATAATAAAAACAAACCCACTGCTTTAGAAGCCATGCGGTCCAGACTTTCACAGGTACTCTAAGTAGATGCCATGCCTTTTTGCAGCATTGTTAATTTAAAACGAGTAAATAATCTTTCTGTTAGAATAGGAAATTATTTCTTCTTGGCCAGTACTTGACAAACCAAGTCTCTAGCTTCATCACCACTTCATAGAGAGCCTCTGGCTGCAGTTTTCCAATCTTAAAACTGGAAGTTCAGAAGAAACAACTGAATATTTTCATCTGTAACAACAAAACTGTAATAGAGTATTTTCTAAATGCCATTTCAGGGAAGAAAGTGGGTATTAGTGAAGTTCCAGAGTAGAATATCCCACAGAGCCAGGTCGTAAATGATGGTCTAGGTAAGCTTTTCATGTTGAATCTGGTAGTAACATGCCTGAATTAAAACAAAGTTCAGTTTAGCATACATACCAGTTCTCAGCAAGCTGATAAAGCATCATACACAAAAAGGTTGCTTTTTTTTTTTCTATCCAAGAAAACAGAGGACTAAGCTTTCTACAAGCAGTGATGATAACAGTGACACTCAACACATGAGAATCTTCTGATACATAAACTAGCAAAAAGAACAACAGGAGATTGTAAGTTACAAATTAGGTCCAACTCCTAATGAAGCAAGATAGCATGATTTGGGACTCTGAATACTTTCACATCTCCCAGCTTTCCCAAGATGAAGTACATTTTTTTGCTCACAAGTCTTTCTTTGCCCTTTGACAGAAGGGCCCAAAAGAGAAAATATTTTCTTATAGGACAAGGATGCAGGGATTAAGCATTTCAAAAGCATTCAGACTGAAAAGCAAAGGTTTCTATCACCTAGATAAATACCCTGACCCACTGCTGATAGATATTCATCCCTTAATGCTGGTTCAAATACGCGTTGGGTCAGCCACGACCAGAAACTTAATATAAATGTCTCAAACAGCACTTGCACTCACAGAAAGAAAGATTCTGCTTCTACTACATAGATTCTTTGACAAGTTTTAACCAACTCAAACCTTCCCTTTTTGCAGAACTATAAAAATAACAGGTATGAAGAAACCTATGCACCCAACTATTTCCAGTTTACACAGACAGAAAATACAATCATGTTAACCTAACAGCTCAGCTTAAGATTTTTAAGTTTCAGATTAACAGCCTCCCTCCAAAACAACCCCACAAAAAAGCACCACACAGCTGAATTGTCACAAGACCCCCCTGTTTGAACAGTTCTGAGGTACCAAAACAACCCATTTCCATTATGGAGGTCCTAATGCACAATAGGGTAGTCATCAAAACAGATTCTCTTTTTCCATACTTAAAAAGAAAAAAATACTAAATAGAATGTGGAGAGTGACACAGTAATTTTGTTAGGGTTTTTTTCCCCCTGAAATTGAATTCCTGACGCACCTTAATGTAATGTTAGATTTTTCCATTACTGGAATGGCTAATCTCCAAAGTAGCACTTCATTCCAATTTTTAAAAAGGGAATAAGGTTAAGTTGCAGGGGAACGACAAGCTCCAAGTGAGCATTCAGAACTGTCAACAGCAACCAATATTACATTTGAGTAAAGTACGTTTGCACATTGCATCATTTTATTAGCAGTACCTGCAATTGTTAGGTTATCTTAAGCTCCAAGTTAAGTTTCCTTGCTCATCCTAGCTAAAAAATTCAATAAAAACATCCAAAAAGTTACAACCTAACATTCATACAATTGTCCTAAGCTGATCATCATTGCTCAAAGCTGATTAATTTCCAAAGAAAGCTTTTAATAACCCTGAATAATTTTCATACCTTCAAGGTAGTGAACATGATGCCTTGCTCCCCATGCTGCAGATAAGGATCCATAAGGTCTTCGATTAAGTGCACCTCAGACCCCAAATTCCTTATCCTGTCACATGGGGGAGGGAAAGACAATAGGTGAGCAAAAGATGCCATTATAATGTTTTTACTTTTTGTACATGGTGTTGTGCAAAAACATGCTTTTCCCTAACCTCATTCTGAGGTCACAGCCATTTCACAGTCAACTGTTCAAAATTTTTCCAGGTCAAAGCAAACAGCCAAAATGGAAAATTTACTAAGTTACAAAAAGCTAGCAGTTAGTCCTATAATGAGAAGCAGGAGTGTTTAATACAGGTAAAAGTACTCATAGTTCCTATACTCAGCTTATGACCGATACCACTTTTAGTGCCTACCTGGCTCGTAGCACCACATAGAGAAAAACAGGAAATAAGTCATCCATGGACCACAGAAAATCTTCCTGAAGGGTCTCAAGTACATTCTGAGAGATCTCTTCAAAAGTCTGCTGGATCACCTTCAACTTGTCAGCTGGGGTAAATGTGGTACTATTAGGAGAGCAAAAGCAAAACAGGATAACAGTAAGAAGTTACAGATCTGCATCTAAATTAGGAAGACAATTTGCTAGCTAGCATGCCCCCCCCCACCCAAGAAGATAAGGCAGATCACTCACACCACAACAGCCATGGCTGCCAAGGCTGTGTAGTACCCCAAGCTATAACTACCGGATGAAGGCACACTATGGCAAGTGAGACTGTCTTTGCAATTTTCAGATGTTTTAACATAGGAATTTTTTTGCACCTTTACCACTTTCTAAAACCCTTTTAATTTTTACTTAAATTCTTACAGCAGAATTCCTTATGTCAGCTAACAAACACAGAAAAGCTCACCATGCACAGGTCATTTTGCCACAATTGTTTAGAAATTCACATGCATATTTGATTGGACATCCTCATGCTTTTGATTCTAAATGGTGTCCTATGGAGACATCTCAGTCACATTTATGAGGCTGTCCTTCATTCTCCATCGGGAGAATTCGCTAACATTTTTAGTAGGAACTCTGAAACTTCTTGGTGACCTCTCTTATGAAGGTGAACAAAGAAAAGGTGACAGGTAAAGGATCACAGTCAAGTAAACTACATACTACTATAGCAGGAACAGTAAAGTACTAAAAGACGAATTTCAGAGAATTACCTGATTTGCTGTAAACATTCAACTG
The DNA here is from genome assembly GCF_964188355.1 of Buteo buteo. Taxonomy (NCBI): domain Eukaryota; kingdom Metazoa; phylum Chordata; class Aves; order Accipitriformes; family Accipitridae; genus Buteo; species Buteo buteo. Next base: position 23,657,080 of record NC_134175.1, read on the forward strand.
CAGAGGCAAAACAGGCATCTTTTGTATTTGATGATACCTGTGTAATCATGAGAAGATTTATCATGAAGGTTTAACACCATCACTATTCAGCAGAAGAACAGCAGAGTATCATGCAACACTGGCATAAAAGACTTTTTTTTCCAGTTTTCCAGTGCAAAGGAAGGGGAAGGTGCCTGGATGCTAAGTCATCCAGGAAATCTGTCTACATATAATTTGCATGAGTTTCATTTAAAATTCACAAAAACCTGTACTGAATTTCCTTGGTACGTTACAAGAATCAGGTGTTGGATATCTTCCAGGTCAGGTAAGACTGAGAATCATTAAATCTTAATGGTTAACAATTATGAGGGAACCATAAGACTGGAACAGTTGAAACTTAGAAAAGTCATAGCAGTCAATAATCAGAGACTCAGGTTTGGAGCAAACAGAAAAGAGCAAATATAAATGTTAGCTCTTAATATGCAACTGAGCCTAAGTCTTTCTGAATGGAGCAGGCAGAGAATGGATGGATGCAAAAAGACCTAGAGAAATTCACAGAAATGAGGAAACTGGTCAGAGGAGAGAAGTAGATAAACATGTCTGGGCTAAAAAGTCCTGTTTAATTGAAGGAGTGACCCAGCAAATAAGGTAAATGGCTGCAGGGATCATCATATACTGCATAATTCAGAGAAGGCACATGCCACATAGTACTTAACAGTGGAAGGGCTCTACACTATAACCAAAAAAACCCAGTCAGAAGCGTGAAGGTTTCAGACAAATGGTAAGAATTTTGCCCAATACCTAAAACCACAGAAGATCTGAAGGAACTCAAGAAACATGTTATTTCTGGATTTTGTAACATTTAAAGTCTGAGTGGAGATTTGCATCATGTTTTCTCAGGTGAATCTTCAACTTCATGATTTGTGAAAAAAGGGGACTTGTCTTGCTCAGGGAACCCATAGCCTCAGGGGTGGGGTTCAGTGGCAGCTTTGGTTATTATTACAAACTTGTAACACTCAATCCCTATCAAGGACTATCAGCTCATCCATGTGCAGCAACTTCTATGATGAAAAGTCATACTTCTGATTATTACAGACTTTGCAAAAGCCACAGTTATAAATAGGGAAGAGGTGATCTGAAGGCAAGAGTATCTAAATGACTATAAGAAATAAAAAATTTCAATAATAGTACACTGATTCATAAACAGACATAATTTAAAAGTATAGTGTAAACATTGATATTGTTCGAAGTTATGATTATTAAACCACTCTTACTGGAGCACAGAGATTGAGTACTATATTATTATTATCATCTAAGACGAGTGTTCAGCCACTTTCAGCAGGATAATGATTAAGAATAAAAACTATACAATTCTTCTCCTAATCAGAAAGTATACAATGGTATAACTCTCTTAATCAAACAGCTTAAAAACTTCCTTGCTAGACTCTTATTCTCACGCTTTCATAACTGGTAACCAAGCAAATGTCTTCCTGAATTAGAATTCATTACAGAGTAAGACAGTAAGTGACAAAGCTGGACTGACAGCTATTGTAAGAAATCACTAATGTAGCTTTTAAGTAGCAGACAAATCTTAAGGAAACAAGATAGCACAGCAACTCTTAAGCAAAAAGCCTGGTCAAATCATACTGTAAGTCAAGGCCCAATGAACATACCTTTCTACTCTCTCCAAGTATGGATACAGTTCCTGGCCAAAATTTCCTGCAAGAAACACAACAGTCTATTGAGAGACCATAGTCTTAAAGGGTTTTTCACCTTATGAAAATGAAGTCATCATGTTCTTCTATGAGATACAACAGCTCTTTCTACAGGATCAACTACATTTAGCACAATTAGCTGGAAAATAGCCTAATTTGAAATGCCTCACTCTGGTTTTGTAGCAATGCCCATCTTTTTTCCACCCCATCCGCTTTGTGGAAGAGGGAAGTTTTGAGTCCCTCTCTCTTAACCATACTAATTAGCTGAAGATATGTTTAGATGCATTTTAATCAAAGAAAACACTTTAGACAATAGGGTTTATTTGCTTTATCTAATTACATGCCATAATCTTTTTCTGAGTTCTGTTTTATTGTTGAAGCATACTCACGCTTGCACGCCAAGAAAACTTAGAAGAGCCATATCAGTTTGTTTGTTTAGACGTAAAACACATTCCCAGTAAATATCTTCCTCACGCTCGTTGTCTAAAGCATACAACATAAATAGAGGAGGATAGAGTCGTGGCAGTAATACAGGGAGCAGCAAGCCAAAACTGGTTACCACATAGCTATTATAAAAAAAGAAAAAAAAGATAGGGGGGTGGTTTGAAGAGGAAGACATTTTAAGAAAACTAATTATCTATAAAAATTGAATGAAAAAAGAAATCATTGGAACAAGTCTTTCATTTAGCACAAGCCTATTCTGTAAGGGATAAGAATAATAAAATAAGTACAAATCCATCAAATAGTATCTGTGAAGAAATACTTAGGAGTAATTTTCCTTTACAGTCCACATACAGGTGGGTTTGGGGCAGGAGGAGAGTGGTTGTGGTGCAGGTTTTTTGTAGTTTATGTGTTTTAAACAGAACGTTGGCTTTCTTCCTTGTATAATGTAAAAGCTGAATACTGTACTATATTACAGTTCGAGTTTTACCTGTATCTTCATGCTAATCATTTAGCCCCCAATCTGAGCCCCTCTGCTGACAGCTGAACTTCACCTTCAAAGCACAAGCTAGAAAATAGACTAAACCCCATTAAATTACCTGACCTAGCTCCACACACTCACACTCCAGGCTTCATAAAGTCAGCAGTTGCTTGGCCTCAAGCTGTAGTCCTAACAGGGGAAGCTGAAGGTGCCCACTAATACTGTCTGCACAGGTCGCTGGAGCCTATCTCTACTGATCCCTCTGCCTTGTTTTGACCATGCCTGAGGCTGCTGTGAACAGGACAACGATGGACACAAGAGTGAGCTCCACGTGACTGACTATTTGTGATGCAGTATGTGTGCACTGGACCTGAATTACCCCCAGTGCTCATATCCCAAATAGTTTTCTGAAGCCCAGGCCCAAGCCTGAACTTGTTTACCCACAACAGACAAAAGCAAGTTTGGGCTTAAGTAAAGACCCATTGCATGGAACAAGGATGAAATGCTTATTATTACAATGATTACATGGAAGTTTGCCTATCAGAATCTATCATCAGACCCAAAGGAAAAAAAAATCTGCTTATATACATAAGTTAAACATGCATATCTTTCTTCCCCCACCCGAGAGAAAACTGCAAAGAGAAATAAAATGAAGCCTTCATTAGTAGTTTTTTTGTTTTTTGTTTTTTTGGTTTTTTTTTTTCTTCTTTTATGTACCCCGGCTCAGGAGATTCTGATCTGGAGTCAGATTTCCCACTGCAAAATGATCGCCTTCCTTTTGTCTCTGTTGGCAGAAGCGGAATTGTGCTGCCCTCTTCCGGAAGATCAGGAAACAAGAACCTAAACAGCAATAGACACAATAACATCTTATTTCATTTCAAGAAGTTTCCACAAATCACAGCATTAAAGAGCAAGACTAGAGAAAAAAGAAAAGTCAGCTGAAATAATACATGGTGGACTAAGACAGCATAGCTAACAGATGTACAGTACCATCTACCTGGAAGAAAACTTAGGAAGGCCAACCCCTCCAATGCCAAAGATACCTTTTCTATCTTGCCATCGCTTACTTCCCTCCACACAAGGCTTCTAATAGTTAATAATTTGCAGTATTTCTGCTTTCAGATTGGCAGGACCCAATTCAAGCTGTAACTGCTCTCAAGAATCTAAGCAAACACTTCATAGGAACATTGCTCATCCATGTTGGTAACAGCTTTAATGGAATACACTGCAAGTCCCAGTCCTCACTATTCTTCTATACCCTTTGAACTCTGTCTTTTCACAGCATAGACATCCAGAGACACTAAATTGGAAACCCACATTCAAGACGAGCTTCTTACAGCCACATTTTGAAGTATGATGTAGGATGTAATACACTGCAGTGAAGATTTTAATTTTTCTATTTTGACAGAATATTCAAGACTTCTTAAAAAGGTTAAAGAAATAAAAGCAACCCCCAAAACGAAGTAAAGATACTGGCATACTTGGACTGCATAAACACTAGACGGTTTCAGTACCTGAGACATCTTTAATTAATTAAGCAGTAGTTTGACTTGAAAATTAGAGTCTCATTACCTAACCAATTGGAAGATGCGTTTGAGGTAGGACTTAATCTCTCTTACAGCCTCCTGCAGTAATCGTCTATTTGCTCCTACTCCAACATAGGTCATTCTGTAGACAGCTACTAGCGTTTCCACCAGCTTGCCCAATGGATGGAGGGGAGTGTCACAAGCCTGAGGTGAAAGATATTAATTGGCCAGGCAGATTGGTCAATGCAAGACAAGAAAAAAAAACAGGAATTCAAGAAAGATGGATTAGAGGTCCAACAACAGGCTTTGAAAACACACAAACAAAAAACCAAGTACATTAAAAAAATGAGCTATATTTAACAAATTACTATTTGGATTATGAAATTTATGTATTAGCTGAATACAGCTCATAGAGGAGTCAAGGTAATACAAGAACGTGTGCTACTACTTGGACTAGTCATCTGTCCACTACTATTAAAATTAACATACCATAATTAGCAAGCATTTCAAGATGCTTTGCTGGGATCCAATGTGTAAGAATTAAAACAGTAACTGAGCAGAAACTGAATTTAAGGGAGTATCCATTAGGTATACAATGATTTTAGTCTTAGTTGTAGATTTTAATTCACTAAACTAGAAAGTTATGAGCAAACATGAATGAATACAACATGGATTAGAAGAATGCAAATATGGAAGGAATTAAGGAAAGCTACTGCAAGTAAGCTTGATGTCATACCTTACCAACAAGCTATATGAGCATTTGAGAGTCACAATACCTTTATCAAATATTTTTTTATATTTTCATATTTTTCCAGGGTGAAGGCACCAATGTGTTGTGGAATGAACTCCAAACTTTCCAGTGTCTGAGTATGTGAGCGGCTCAGTAATTCTGGGCTGCAGTTATAAAAAGGACAAAGACATTGTACAGATTATTTACGAGACACATGCAGTAGGAAAAAAACCCTGAAGCTAACAACTGAACTAATTCTAAACATCAGTAAGTCCCTGAAAGGGTTTATAGTGCAGAGTATTAAGAGTTCTGATTTTGTTTAGGATTTGTTGGTGGTGTTTTAACTGAACTTTCACAGTCAGAGTTTCTAGTCTAGAGTAGAATGTGATTGCAGTTTCTTTCTCAATACTTTTTGTCTTGCTGATTACATTCTCTGGGAACCAACCTGTCTTTATGTTGCCGTCGGTTGGTGGTCAGGGCCACCGCAATGTTGTCCCAAGCCTTCCATCTGTCCCCCTGGCCTGGGGTCTCACAACCAAGCTGGTTCCAGCATTCTTCAAACACTGCCTTCCATTTCTCATCAGGAGGCACTGCCAGGATCCCAAGTTTCCGCCTAGTAAAATGACCAGTTAGTCTGTTAAAATCAAACAGTCATGAAACAACACATTCAGCTATGAAAACCACCTATGGCTAATGTCAATCTAGCGTTTCATACTATTTTACCAAAAGCTGATATACTTAACAGTCTCCACTGTGAACCGAGTCTATCACTAAGAATAAACCTAGAACCTACTATTTAATTAATGTGTTGAATTTCAACACCTTTTAACTTACAAGAAGTTATCCTTAAATCTTTTTTCCTTGCTAACTAACATATATTAATCCATGTAACATAATGTTACAAGATTAAAACATTTTTTATACCTACGTGTGGGAACAACTATGAACCTTATTACATTAGGCAAGTCAGTCTTAATCTTTCTTGCAGTATTGCAGGAAACAGTTTGATTAAACACAAAGAGGACTGGTTTGATTTCCAAGAAAACAGGACATACTGCACTTGACTAGGCTTATCTTCACCACTGGTATTTGTTCAGAAGGCTCAGGACACATTCACCTTAGCAAGGACATAGTACACATGTCCCAAATATCTCACTATCCTGGAACATACAAGTAGCATAGCTACACAGATAAATACCAAGGACAGGAATATGGCTCCTGCCCCTAAAGTAGTATCTACATATGATGTTGCATGACATGTTAGGGATGTGCTGGTAGAGAGTAAAACAAGCTCAGGCATCTTTTCACTGACAGCCAAAGCTCAGGGATCCTCTATAGCCAAAAGAAAACCAAGAACTGTTGTTCTCCCTACTTTATATATAGGTATAGATATCTCAGACATATAATGAAATTTTGGGCTTTGAAAAGCTTTCGGAAAGCAAATAAATGCTGTCAGGGTTAACAGTTCTATCTTGATTTAAATCAAGTGTCAGAAATCGTCAGACCTTTCGTTAATATTTTTTCCACGTTTGAGATGAGAACTAGCAACACTGGTATGTCCCATGCTTCCAGCTTCACAAAGCAAAAAAAGTAAGCTCTAAGCCTTTTCACAAGTTGTACCAGAAGATTTTCAACTTCAAGAGAGCCTGAAAAGGGTAGATGAAACCCTTATTTCACGAGCAATCTTCACAAATATGTACATACATTTATTCATAGACTCCCTACTGGGGTAAAAAGCAGACAGCTGCTAAGGTTGCAAGTGTTCAGTTCAGCAGGGAGGCCTGCTTAACTTTGCATCCTGTTGTAGGTGTCAGCACTGTCAAAAGAAATTACCAGTGAACGCTTCAGGAAGCATACTGAGAAGTAATCTATATAAAAAACATTAAAGTTGCGTTTCCCATTTTAATCTGAAATTTGAGAGTATGCTTCAAAGATATTGAATCCTGTACAAAAATCACTACTATTGTAAATCAGTATATAGTGCTACCAAATACTGAAATTTCACCAACAACTCTTGAAATTTACTTAAATTTCTTCTACTCAAAGATATCTGTTAGGACTTAAATAAAAAGAATGTGGCTTTTTTTCCCCAGTGATAATTAAGCAAATGGACCTAATGCATCTGCTATAAATAGGGTTATAGGGATACTTTTCAAAATTATCTTTGCCAGGTTGTTAAAATGCTCTCTTTTGCAATTCAGCAGATTTTTCTACTGTTTTCTTATGCATTGTTTGGAAGAGGTGTAGTAACTGGCTAGTTCTGTCCAAATGCATCCTCACTGGCATTATTAAATGACATACTAAATGAATTAATTTACCAACAGAATAATTGGCAGAAGGCAGAGAGGTCTGTGATCGACTTAATGACTCAAATGTAACTTAGTCCTTCTCAGTACCTCAAAAGTCAGCAGCAGCTGGGAACTCAGGTTCTAACAGTCAGTTCAGATCTAAATAAAAAAAATTTTTTGAGACTGCTACAGGACAGTAGCAGCATGTCAGCTATCCTATAATTTCATACTGCTACTTGGGTATCAAGTAGTAATTAAAGAAAGAACAGCTGTAAATAAGATTTTTTATCTTATTTTATTTCCTAAGCAGGAGGGAAGAGGAATGAAAAGGGAAAAACATTTTCAAAATCTCACTGTTTCTTTGGAAAAAATATTTTTAACTGGCCTTTGAAAAAAGACAATAGTTATGTTCTGAAGTATTACTGAACCATATGAGAAATTATTCCTTATTCAACACTCACAATGCTTTAGGTTTGTCCTTCTCATTCTCATACAAGCTAGGTTTGAAGTAGGTTCCTGTGATTTTTATCCCAGATCCCCATTCTCCACTGAAGAGACCTTCAATATAATCTCCATTTGGCAAGGTCAGTGTTCCCTTGAGAGAAGATAATAAAAAATTTAGCAAGGGGGAGAGATGTAATTTAACAAGGAAAGAGACTTTTTATTTAGATGGTAACTGTTTACAAGTGACAACTGTTAATACCAACCTTTCCACTCAGAGTCCAGTTATCTGAAAATTCCCCCTCATAGACTGTATCATCCTCAGAAAGCAGGATTCCAGTCCCCTATAAAGAGAATCATAAAGAACACAAAGTAGTAATTACAACAGAAGGCCAGACCACAAATCTAAAGATAAACTGAAAAACCTGTTCCTAATTCTTAGCAAATTATTTTCTTAAAAGCAGTTTCTGAAGTAGTCCTAGGTAAAACAGAGCAGGGATTATAAAGACAGTTTAAAAGCCAGGACAATGGAAGATTAGAAGAACAGAAGGTTTACACAGCCTAACATACACTTACCCACCCCAGAAAGCTACCACGCTTAGAGGAAAAGTCACTACAGCACAGAGTCCAGTGTTCAACTCACCATCATTTTGTTGGTGCTGAAGGCTCCTTCATAATACAGTCCAAACTGAGTAACCACAACACCATTGCCTTGGCAAAGATCATCTTGCCACATTCCCATATACTTTTCTCCTCTGAAGAAAAATGAGTAGGGAGAATACAGTCTAAGTAGTACACTTATAACCTTTCTTTGGCTTTACTGCGATATTTGACTGTTACAGAAACCACTAGAAGAGAGTCATACAGCACTTGCTTCAGGTCTGTCAATCTAGTTTCACTAGCTTCATGGAAATAAAGACTCTTTTTCATAGAAATCTACTGTAATGAACTTGTTTCACAATTCACATTGCAAATTGCCCACATCCAAACAAACTGTTCCTGATGATCTGAAACAATGCTGAGGCCCCATTAAGCCCAATTCCTACCCAAAGGAACCTGAGCAGTTCCTACAGCACATAAGAAACAGGGAAACTTGTTAGCTGATCCAGATCGGCTAACATCTAAGACTTAAGTTGCACATGAAAGGTGATCTTTGGCTTCATCAGGCATTTACCCGATGTATTTAACAGTTATTTAGAAAAGATGCAAGTTTATTTATTTATATAGGCAATTTTTTTGCCAAAGCTTTTGATTTCTTTACCTAAGCTCAGATGACTCAAATTGGGAGTGTAATAAATGAAAGAAACCAAGCTGTTCTACTGGGGGATAGGAGGGAGACCTACAAAGTCATACATGACATTTTGAAAATATTAGAGTGCAAAAACTGTAAGGAAATGGTTCACATTGTAGAAAGTTTCTGGATAATAGCCTAACAAAGGTCATGCCATAAAAAAAATTATTAGACAATTAAATATTGCTCACAAGTAAACATCAGCCTCCTTCAGACTGCTATTTAAAATACTTTCTTATGTGTGTAAATCCACAGAGGTCAGGCTAGAGTGTTTGAAACTAAGTGCAAGTCCCAAGTATTTTGAAACAATCTATTTTGTTGTTCTGAAAAAGAACATGCTTTCACCGTACAAGTAATAAAAAAAAAAATTAACTTGTCAAGGACTTATGTTTGCTTTTAGAGGGAAAATAGTGATTGATTTAATAGAAGCCTGCTTATTACAGAACGTTTTCCTTCTAGTACCTAGGAAAAATTATGGTCATAGTAAAGAGAGCAAGCCCAGCCATTAATCTAAATTCAGGGGTATCTTCCAGCTGATTGGACCCATAACCTAGCAGGATGCTGGTCTGATTCATCATGCCAGCTATAGGGGTCTCTGCTGGGTGAAGGCTTCTTGAAGAGACAGATGCAGCATACTCAGTTACCAGGATGGAAACATAATAAGAGTAGAAGTCCCCCTTGCTCAAATGACTGGTTTGCAGTAACGACAGCAAGTTATAAAGAGTGTCTGCAGCTATTCCTTATTTGTCTGGGCTGAAGAATAAGAAGTGAAGAAAATGAATCCTTAGGCCACAAACACATGCACATATCCTTCCCTGAGACCAGAAGTAAAACTACCATGAGGGCAGCTCACTCATATTTGAGTAACTCTGGAACAGAAAGAAATGCCACATTCCTCCCCTGCCATGAACTACCACTGCATTTACAAATTCTGGAGGTGAGAGGATCTGTGAGGAAAGCTGCCATCTCAATAGTTTGTCCTAGGTAAATAAATGACTAAATAAAGCATGTGGAGACATCTTGACACTAGAGTTTAAGAACAACCACCACTACCACTGAGAAAGATGAGATGCAAAACTGACATCAGGAGATAACCTAGACATGCTACAATAGCTCTGTTTCAGGAAAATATCCACATACACACTCCCCCCACACCCCCTTCACCTCCAGACTTTTTACTACTCTGCTTTTCAAGTGGGCTTTCAGTTAAACCAAAACCAGTTTGCTTGGGCTCTCAACAAAAGCTCTCTTTCCAGGAAAAAACAGCATTAAATTGGTGACTGAAAAAAACAAACTATATTGATCTGTGTGTGCTCAGAGAGTATTCATTTAGTGCACATATTTAGTGTGGTTTTGTTTCTGAGACCATCATTTCACTAATCTGCCCCGAGAGAAAGCATCTTCCCTCTGCTGCATTGATAGAGTAAGTTAATGGAAAACCTGAGCACAAGCTGAAATTTACCTAGTCCTGTATATCCATCTGATCACTGAACAACCCAGCCTTGCAGGCCTGAGATGAAAGAATATTCCTCACATGACATTCATAAAACTTTCAGCACTTGCACAACAAGATACCTTAACAAGATACCATATTCAGTGCTAGTTTTCAGGCAGGAGCATGATAGGAAAGCAAGGCAAAAAAACCCAAAGCAAATCAACCCCCCCCCCCCATTTACTCCAGAAGCAGCACCAAAAAGCAGTCTCTAGACCCAATTCTTTAGACCATCATCCCAAAAAGCCTACTAGAGGGGAAAAGAGAGGAGAGGGGGAAAAGAGAGGAGAGGGGGAAAAGAGAGGAGAGGGGGAAAAGAGAGGAGAGGGGGAAAAGAGAGGAGAGGGGGAAAAGAGAGGAGAGGGGGAAAAGAGAGGAGAGGGGGAAAAGAGAGGAGAGGGGGAAAAGAGAGGAGAGGGGGAAAAGAGAGGAGAGGGGGAAAAGAGAGGAGAGGGGGAAAAGAGAGGAGAGGGGGAAAAGAGAGGAGAGGGGGAAAAGAGAGGAGAGGGGGAAAAGAGAGGAGAGGGGGAAAAGAGAGGAGAGGGGGAAAAGAGAGGAGAGGGGGAAAAGAGAGGAGAGGGGGAAAAGAGAGGAGAGGGGGAAAAGAGAGGAGAGGGGGAAAAGAGAGGAGAGGGGGAAAAGAGAGGAGAGGGGGAAAAGAGAGGAGAGGGGGAAAAGAGAGGAGAGGGGGAAAAGAGAGGAGAGGGGGAAAAGAGAGGAGAGGGGGAAAAGAGAGGAGAGGGGGAAAAGAGAGGAGAGGGGGAAAAGAGAGACATGCCCTATTACTGCTTCTAACAGATCAAATCCTTTCCTACTCTTTTTGCAATTGCATGTCATACCAGTGTTTTAAGGATTCATGGAACTGAAGCACTACCTTGTGATATCATCAAAAACTCCATAACCACTCTTCTTATCCATTGTCCACTGTCCAATGAACATACTGGGAGAGGAAGAGGTCAGCTTCCCACTGCGTAGCAGACCATGCCCATGACGCATGTTATCCTGAAAACACCCTTCATACACCTCACCAGTAGCATAGCTGTAATGAAAGAGAGAGTAAAATTCCTATAGTCTACTTTCCTGTTGTGGGTTTGGGTTTTTTTTCAGTTGATTTGGGTTCTTTGATTGTTTGTTGGTTGTTTTTTTTTTGTTGGGCGGTTTTTGGCTTTTGGGGTTTTTTTTTGTCCCGTGTCCCGTCATCCCCCCCTGAACAGATTAACCCTCTCTTTTTCCTTCTAGGAATTACATTACAGCCACATTAAGCAGGAACTATAGTAAAAGTATATTTGGGATAAAAGCGAGCCTTTAATACAAGCCTTCTGATGCTTTGTTGTTTCAAAGCCACTCTCTCCCCAACAAGCAAGGCCATTAGAGGTTATATTTATTTCTCAGAAGAAAGAATCCTCTATTATTTGAAAGGTGGTAGCAACATTAGAACAGACATTAATAACAGAACACTACAAGTATGCATCATGAGCCATCTACCAAAAGCAAAGCAGAAAGTAAGCCAAGCCAACTATAACCACAAGTCTGAAATGTAACAAGAAGGCGACATACAGAGGCTTGCTAAGCAGTGTGCCAGAGCATCAGCCCTGCTCTCCTGCAATGACAGCAACACAAGTGCTACGTTACCTGTAAACTCCATGCCCACACATTTTGCCTTCCTTCCAGTACCCCACATAATGGTCATCCTTATTCAATGCTTTGTTTGGCACTCTGTATTCACCATACCTGTCAATGCACGGAAATGGAACAGAAGCAGCTATAATACTAACACATTTCATTAAAACCAGGAGCAGATATATATCACAGACCCATTCTAAAATCAGAATGCTCTATGTAATTTTCAGAACACCTCTTTCAACTACAGCACTTACAGATTATTTTTTTAAAGAGAAAGCAGGAATTTTTAAAGAGAAAAAGGAATTCCAACATCACTAGGTCAATTTAGTCTGTAGTGCTTTTCTCTCCTGTTTGATTGTGGCATGTTGTAAGTATTCCCCTCTCTACCACACTACAGCATTTTTCTCAACTTTCTAAAGGCCACAAGTCTTCTTGCATCCTAACACTGCTTCTACCTTTGTTGTCAGGACTTAATTCAAGCACACCTTTATTCCAGGGAAAGATGAAAACATATATCTCTACAGAGAATATTTTTTTAAAAAGATGCTTGCTTCGAATTATGCTCAAACAGTGGTACAGTATTGTTCACAATTTCAGTATGCCTGAAAAGAATGAGACACACAACTTTTATTTACTGATTTTAATCTTCTGAGGAGATTAAAATCCAGTTATGAAGGTTCTCCAGAGAGCATGTGTACCCCAACCAGGCATTACTATTGTTAAGTGTTGAGACTGTAGCACGCATGCTGAAATGCAAATACATGCATTTGATAATCCTAGCAGTTACAGCTGAATACCAATCCATTTATTTCTGGTGGGGATTGGTTTGCAATATTTCCACCTCCAACAACCCTAAAATCACCAGGGTTAGTTACAAATGACCAAAGCTCTAGTCTGGTTTTATAGTTTGACATTATACCAATAGCTAAGGTGCACTTTAAAAAGCTGTCTGCAGCCAGACCACATTTCAATTTCCCCTCCAACTCAATACTTTGAAAATACATCTGGAAGCCAATAGGACTTCTCATATATTTTTATCCTGCCCAGTACAGACATGTCTGCTCACAAGATTCATATAAAAATGCTTTAGAAAGAAGTTAACCTCTTAGCCTCAGTAGTGCCCTAGGCAGATTCTTAGCAATGAAATCCATAGATTAATTCAAAGCTGTGTAATAAATTATTGAATTACTTTCAAGAGGTCTTATTTGTTTCACCAGATAAGTTGATAATGTCCAGAACTTCCATTCATCCTATTTTCAAACTCCTCTGTACTAGTTATCTTAATCATCAGGATCACATACTCTCATTAGTTTTGTTTTCATCACCCAAACCCTGAAGTCTTCATTCAAGATTTTGTTGTCTCCTTCCTGAATTACTAAACCCTTGCTCTACCAGAAATACAGCAAGGAAAACATTAGAGAAAATGCATCACTACATTGTATGAAAGGCATTGCATTTTCTAGAAGGATAAAAAAACGATACCAGAACTTTTCAAAGAATATTGCAACACAAAAAGTTAATAGTTGCCTATACAGCAGAAAGTTGACCACAGACTTTTCAATTAGCTTCCTCTGCTTAGAACTTTACACCCACCTACCCATTCTTTCTCCTCCACTGTTTTACCGTTTCCTTCCTCCATCCTACAGCTGATTACCCTAATTAGTTTCAGCTTTTATGAAAGAGCAAGTTTTTAATCATGCGGTTGCAGAGTCTGTTGTGAAGAGAGCCAGCATACCTCTGGATAAATGAGAAATTATCAATATATAGATGTATCTTGTTAATATACATAGCGCTGAGTCAGTAAGATTCACTGCAAACCCTTTCAAGGTTTCTGTTATTATCTTCTACAGCAAAAGCTATTTCTTGCCCTCTGGCTCCACAAGTAGTGAGAGGATCTTACCCATCCTCCAGTCCGGTCCGGAAAGTCCCAGAATACATTCTTCCATCTGCCCACTTTAGGATCCCTCTAGAAAAAATACAAAGCCATACATGTGTATAAGATAATCATTTCACTTCACACTTCCCAAATAACTTCTGTGAGTAAGCCTACTTATTGATACAGCAACCACCTCATTTTGTTTTCAACTGTTATGTTCAAACGCTTTTACCTGCCATGGGGTTTTCCCGAAAGCCATCTCCCATCATAAACAGCATCCTTAAATCGAGGGTCCTTATAGAAGGTGTATTTGGCACTGCGAGAAATCGGAGGTTCCTGTCGTGGCATATTTGCACCAGCTCCATATAGAACTAAGTCAGAAGTCCCTCTAAGGGCCTGATCCACTGCTTGGCTGATTGCCCTCAGCCACTTGGTCTGAAACAGAAAGTGTTTCATCACAGAATTTAGCTAACATCTGTCTTTGCCTTGAATCTCACCTCTGCAGCAACTACAATAATCTCCATCGCACTCCTCAGTAGAGTGTTGTAAAATGGAGCACTGCTACACTCAAGCACAGTGTATAGTCAAGCTGCGTACCAAGTTGTAGGAAGACTTCATTCTTGGTGAATACTTAGGTGATACTTCTCCCTATTTGGTTTCACAGTAGGAGAGAAAAACACATTCATATTACTGAAGCCATGCAAAATTTGTAGATATGCCTACCTTTTCCTGTGGTGTTGAAGAAACAAGAACAAGCTGCTCTTCTGGTGTTGTAATCTTCAATCCATTCCTACATGGGGGGGGGGGCAAAAAGTATTTTAATCTAGTGAAATTTCATACTGAAAAAGGCAAGGTTTTTTAGAGCATGAATACTGTATCTTCCCTCCACCACCCCAGCTAGCATTCACTTTAATATTAAAGTTGGCAGTCAAAAAAAAGCAGCAGGAAAGACTACTCACTTCCCTCCTGACTACCTTATTCTTTCTGATGTTTATACTTTTTTAAGACATAAAAATACAGTAAGTTTTCTGAAACAAGAGAGGTAGACACGATTGCATCCAGCCAATTCCACTCCTAGTTTACAATAGTTGGTTACAAAATGCTCATCCTCCCTCCCAAGATACCTATTTCAGCATCATAAGCAAGAATACTCACACATTACCAGCTTCTTCTGAAAGAGCTTCTACCCACAGTGTGGACAAGGGAAAAATATGGTGCGTTGAGAACTGTAGGCAAGGAGAAGAAAGAGGGAAACTTCACCAGGTACTTATCCATTACCACTGCCCCATGCTTTTTCTGAACAGTTTTTTGCCTTTCTTTGAGGACTAGGGAAAACTGAGCATTACAGGCTCCTTACATGCACCTTGTTCCGAAAAATAGCCAACCAAAACCATGCCAATCACCGGGCAACAGCAGTCAAACATTAAAGAAAAAAAAAAGTACAAATAAATTTGAAATGATGTAAACATGAAAAAATATCACTTTTAAGTGTTCAAGCAACATTGCAGTGAATGGTGCAAAAACTTAACTTCGCTATATGAAAAATAGGTCATGTTGTTTGAGGCAGAGAAAAGGTTTTGTTCCTGGACACAAGCTGGCTTACCTGAGCATGTACCAGAGCATCATTAAAGAGGATGAACCAGTTTACAGAGAATCTTCCAGCATGCTGTAGTGACAACCCCCGATTGCTGCTTTCACAGATTAAACGACGCTCTGGCTTCCGCAAGGAATCCTACAGGTAGGGTTAAAAACAAAATTAAGGTCAGTGCTACTTGTCTTTCATAGTAAAGGCCCAACCTTTCTAAAGTTAAAGAGTGGTACAGGAACACAGATTAGAAAAGTGAGAAGTGCAACTGGGACAGTACCATCAGTAATGGACACAGGGTGTAATGCTAACAGCAAGAGATTCAAGCTGCTAATGGACTGACAATTGTCATTATACCGTCATTTTCCCAGGAAAGGTCTTCCAGAAGCCAAGTGTGTATTCTGCTTCTTTCCTTTTTCTGCTAAGATGGACAGCAAGGCTCTCATAACAAGAACTAGAATCCTGTAGCTTCTGGTATTCTGGAGATGCCTATAGGGCACAAGGTAAGACAGACCTGAGAGTGTTTCTGAACACCTGTACCAACAACACTAACCAAGCTGCAATGCAACTGCTCATTTTATTAAATTGGCACCAAATCCATGGCAGTTGGTCTGGTTAATAAAGTAACAGTGAAGGCCAAGTTATTTTCTTGGTCACCTGTTCTGTTGGTGTGCTGGGAGTTTTTAAAATCACAGAAATTCCACGAACGTTGAGAGGAGAATGATTAATATACAATTACATGATCTACCTTCTTGCAGCTTAACAAGCTCTAGCAGAAGTAGTGCTAATAATTGTAGGGGTAATACTTTAAATGACTATATAGAGATAAACGTACAAGCAGTTATTGTTCCTGCTTAGTCATCTTCCATTTCAAAAGAATGCAATTATATACATCCAAATGGGTGGTATTACAGCCAAGGATAGCTACAGTAGTGATGCCAAATAGAACTGAAAAGCAACAGGCAAACATCAGAATAATGTATTTGCAATTAAGTACTCAGACACACAAACAAACAAGTTCTGGCAGGGTAACAAGTTTCTACCTGTCATGTGATCTGTGCAGGCGTGGTGCAAGATTGCACAAATAAACTTGCATGATCTTCCCTGCAGCAAACGCAAGCTATTTCTAATTACCTGGCATTTGCTTCACGCAGTTACTTCCGAGCCATAAGTTTCATGTGTATATTTATTCAGATACAGATAACAAAGCCAACTTACCACTTCAAAACACGTGGCAAGCTTTAACAAAGTTCTAGCGTAATTATGAAGTCGTCCAAATGGCATGAAAAACAGAGCATTCAGAACTTCCACTAGCTGGAGATTTTCCTCATTCTTCTCAGACAGTTTCTGTAACAGCTCCTGGTTTTTACTCAAGAAGTCTCTAAATGATGGGACCATTGGGGAACAGAGGGAGGAGAGAAGAAGAAAGACAGCAAGACATCAGTGATGTTTTACATAAATGAGCTCCAAATGCCCCTTTTTAGATTACCATAAGCCAATAAAAATTATAAAGACAATTGCATGCTGCTTATTAATCTATTCCCAATTTAGTTTAAGGAAGTACAGTAATATAGACATGTAGCTCTAACAACTGCAACACAGGACTTTTTTTACTTCTGGTCTCACATGCTTAATCATTAAACTGGTTGAAGAAAAAGTTGACCAAGATACCCCAGTTGGAGAGTAACTCACTGCCTTTTTCCCCTTTAACACTTGATTAGTAAAAAAGCTAACAGGTGGAATGACTTCCCCATTACTGTTAGAGTAGTAAATTTCTTAGACTGGTGATTCATACAAAAAGGCCTGAAAGAATTTTAGCTTTGCTCCAGTGCACTTCCCTAAGTATATCCAAATAAACTATTCCCCACCCCTGCTGTTCAAGGCAACTGACCAGTTTTTCCCCTAACTAGAAAAATTACATCCTACCTCAAAGAAAGGCAGGAAATCTGTTCAATCCTCAGTCTGATTTCCAAGAGGGAGAACTAATCTAGTTCAGAGAAGAAGAGGGAAATGATTCTGAAGACAATGCATTAGCACACAAAACCAGGATTTCTTCATTAAAAGGAAAACAAACCTACTTTTCCCTCTCCTTCACCATATCTCTGTGCACACATGTGCTGGCACATATGACACATCTGCATTAAAACACATCCAGCTGGGAAGCATTTAAACCACAAGCTGCAAGAATCAGGTGAGGCTGAGAAAGTAGGCCCCAGGGACAGTGAAACAGATCAGAGAATTGCACAGCAGGGTCACTAAGAATTCTACATGATTAGCAAAAGGCCATTTCACACATCAAAATAACATACCTTGTCTAGGTCTGCTACTGATATTTAAGAACTCTCCTGTTCAACAAGCCTTAGGAATAAAGTCTTCTTTCGAAAGAAGACCATATTTCTTAATTTTAAAGTTAACCGTCTGGATGGCTTGCATTTTTAAAGTGCTTCAAGATCCTCACATGGAGGTCTCTGTAGAAAAGTGTCAAATAACAACAGATTCATAACACTGAGTATAGCTCATCTACTCTTTCAGAGGACATGCTCAAAAACCTGCCAACAATGGAGACTTCTATTGAAGTTAGCACTTTTTTTAAAGCTGGGACTATTTGTAATGCATTCATACTGCAGAATATCCATAAAAGACAGGCTGACATTGCTAACCGTTGACTTAAGACAGGATCCCTCAGGGAGGGGGCAGGGGGGAAATTCATCATTATCAGCAAACATATTCTTGACTTCCCTTTGCAAGTAACAGGACAAAACTTCTAAGACATCTCCTCCCTGAAGTTTCAGAACCTGAAAAAGTGTTATTCACCTAATGAGACCCTGGCTGCAGTAGGAGAAGCTGTGACACCTGACAGCGACAACTGATGTGATGAATTCAGCATAAGTAATTTCAGCATCCAGAACTTTTCAGTACTTATTATAAATAAGCTTATACTTGAACTAAGATTTCCTGTAAGTCACCCTAAAAATCTTGCCCAATGCAGAAAGATTCTCAACGTCTCACTGCAGAGGGATTTTGTATTTAGTCTTTGACACTGGTCCTCAGGTGCAGAAGACTCTTTGCATCAGGTACCCTGGTGTTTCAAAGAACTTTCAATACCATAGGTTACATTACATTCAAAGTGCTCCATAAACAGCTGTAACAATTACTCCCAGATTACAGAATTTAGGAAGGAAGGAAAGCTGGCAATTCCTCAGATGAGTTAAAAATATACCCTCACTGCAACAAATTTTTTACAGCACTAGAGTCAAAGATGCACAGTGTCATTACTTTATTTCCTAGACAAAAATACTATTGAACTAAGAAAAAAGCTTTACTTTATGATCTATCAACTTCAAATATACTTTCTCAGGCCTTAAAGGCACAATTCCTTCCTTACATTTAAGAGCACCTATGCATGAAATAAAGCAACCTGAAGAGGCAGACAAGATACATGGGCAGAAATGTTATTTTAGCATAATTCTAAAGCGCTTCCATAAACTTAAAGAATTCAAGTGAAAGTGAATTCACATTATCTACTCTTACTAATTCTTACAGAAAAGTTTGCTGTTCTGTATTTTCTTGACAGCAACATTTGAAAGAATAAAATACTAACAAACACTGAATAGATGATGAAAACAACCTCAAGACTAAGTTTTCAAAAAAATCATTATCTGAAATCTATTTACGTTTCTTTCAAGGAATTTACAATAATTTATGCTTTTTTCCTCCTTTCTCCACCTTCAAGATAAAGTAACTGCTCATTCAGCAGCATTTTAACCTAAACTTTTATCACAGTTGAGAAGTAACTTTTTCTTCACCTGATGGAAAAGGAATTAGTGTACTAGAGTAAGCTGAGACCAAGTCTCTGCATGCTCATTACTACACACACACACACACACACACACACACAATTCTTTAAAGCACAGTTCTTTACTAGTTGACCAAAAACTCCAGAAAATGGTAAAGGTTTGCTTACATTGCTGGCTTTGCAAGGAGCATAAATCCTCCCATTACGAGGAAGTTTGTTACTGAAGTACAATACCTAGAATAGGGAAGAAAAAGAGCTTCAGTTACAAAATAAGAACATCCCTGGATATAGCAACTGTTGTCATTTCCACCAGTTTACCAATGAGATCTGCAGTATCTTTTACTATACAAGTTATCTAAGTACTTGAGAAATTATTAAACAGTGAAACACTCAATGTTACTGGAACATTCACTTTCCACATGAGGATAGAACATGCATTACTATTCCACATTTCTCCTGTCATTAGCAAAATGCAGAGGGGTTACTTTGCAAGTGAAACTTTGATTATTTTTTGTTTGGTTGGTTTTTGTTTGTTTCCCCCAAATTTGGGCATGTACAGAATATGCCATCTGTTTTAACAATTAAAAAAAAAAAAGCACCTTTCCCCAAGGGAAGAGGTCTCAGCTTAGCCCAATTAACAGATAATACTTGTGTTGCCTGACAGATCCTTGGAAGATGGTCAAGGCACTATGCTGAGGAGCATGCATAGGTTCTAATGCTATACACAGGAAAACGTGTAAAGCATTAGAAAGCAAAGGGGGAGACCAGAAGACAGGCAGTAATAACGAGAACAGAAATTAGGTATTTCAGTCTCTGACAAGGAAGAAGAAGAAATTATGAAACCCTTCTAATCTCAGTAATGAGAACCAATTCTGGAAATCCAGGTTACAAGAAAACTGAAGTCAAAGACTAAGTAAGAAAGGGAGAAAATACATATTTACAATTATGAACAACCCATTTGATAAATGGAGAAGAAAGCTTCTTTTAGGGTGATATGGCATAAGTTTATCACTGACCCAGTAAAAGTTGTAACTGTTGTGCCTGTGTTAGAAAGAAGTGCAATTAGCTGCACATTCTAAATGCTACAGCATAACAACTGAAGTTGATGATCCTGAAATTTTGTTCCCTTAGAAATTTTCAGGCGTCTGGTAACCAAGACTACGTTCAGAGAGGACATTTTCAGACTCTCCCCTCTGTCAAGCCAGTGTTTTTCAGAAGCCTGTAGGTATTAAGTATGATGAGACTTCTGCTACATTTGGATGAAATTACCCAGCAACTACAAAAGTTATGGAGGAGAAAGACAGCAAACAGTATGACTGCATAGACTTCCTCTCCCAAAAGCATTAAGCTAATAAAAATAATAATCAGGATAATTCAGACTTAATTCGGAGCACTAAAGCAGCTCTGTCGTTGGGGTGACAGGTGTAATGCTAGCTAGTTAGCAGATATCAGGACAGAAGAATCGTTCTTCTGGGAGACAATTTGTAGTTAATGACTATTGAAAAGGCATTTTGTAACCACAGAAAACCCCCAAAGGCAGCTTTACTTAGTAGCCTAGCCATGGTAACTCTATTACATTATATTACAAGATCCTTACTATTAACTAACAAACATGTCACTTTTTACAGGTATATATGTAGCAACCGAAGAAGAGTTTGTATGTAGTTTTACATTACGGAAGCTGAAGCTGTCCAGTGTACTCCACTGGCAAAGACTTTGAAATATATAGCTTACTACAAAATGAATTAGTTTGTGTAAAACCCTCCATACATTTTAAATAGCAAGAATACAATTTGCACAACAGTTACTTATGTAGCTTTCCTTATGATCTACTTTTCCCTAACTCAGGGCTTGTTGTAGTCAGTAGATAAAGCCTGCAGAGACTCAAGATGAGAGGGAATTGGATACTTGCTCAGTGTAACTATCCAAAAAGAGACTGGAATGCTTCAGGATGGCCAAGCTCCTGGCTTCTTTTACTCCATGAAGAAAGCTACTTAAAGAAGCTCCATGTTGACCAATGAGATAGCATAGCTTGCTGAACCTGCTTGCCATTTCCTGCAACAACTGGATTGTACTTGCATTGCCCAAATTATCTGTAACAGATCAGAAAGCAATTTAGCTTACCTTACAAAAGAGCAGCACACATTAATAAAGGGAATTACCACAAGGTGCTGTTTAGATGTTTTATTGGCAATTTCACCTCATGGCTACATTATTCAGAATCAGGAATTCAACAATTTTAGACTAAATACAGCTCAAATAATTAAGTTATTTCAGGTGAAACAGTCAGAAAAAGTGCAAATACTAATAACATAGTGCAGATGTCAAAATGCAGCTGTATTTCACCAGTTCATGCAAGCAGGGGAGAAGAGTAAGACCGTAGCTTTATCTTAAAAATATATAATAATTTAAATTTTGCATAAAGGAATTTGTTGTGGAACATAGGGGAAATAATATCAAAGAAAATATTAGAAGAAGTTCTTACCTAAACCTAAAAGAGGTCTAAGAACCTGAGATTTGATCTCACTCAGTTTGAAATAAAACCTTCTCTCAGTAGAAGCCAACTCATGCAAACTGGCAATATATCCCATTACGTTTTTGTCTACTAAGACCAAACAGTTGTCACCACCAGCTATCACATTGCTTATGTACCCTATCTGAAAGATGAAAAAGAGAAAAGAAAAAACAGCAGCTTTAATATTTTGCTTTTTACACTCCAATTTAAAAATAGGGCAATGCAGAATAAAGCATATCTTTAGGAGCACTAAGTGATAATAAGTATTAGTTACCTACAGTGACAAACAATGCATTCAATACTGGCTTAATACAAGAATGATAAAAGTAGAAGAAACATTTATAGTCAATGCTGTTCATTTTCCTGGTACTGACAGAGCCTAAAAGACAATAAATAGACCATCTTTTAAGGTGACTCATACAACCATTCCATATTTAAGAGATAGTGACCTTAAGTTCAGTCCCTTTCAGAATTGCAATATACTTCATGCTTCTATCAGCAATGTTGATATTAAATAGTATCATTACATCAGCTACTTCTCCTACTAATTAGGAAGTGAGAATAACAAGGCTTTAATATTATGACTGTGCTCTGAACTATAGTCCTTTCTGGACCTGGAAGATGTCAATTTATTGATAATAGTATTAAAGTATCAATAAACTGGACTAATATTAATAACTATACTAATACCACAAGTGGTATTAGTAGGTATTTGCTTTCCACAGTAGTTGGAAGGAAAATGCTTCTCTAAGGTCAGCACAAGTGCTACTGATGCTTTGTGGCTCCTCACTAATTCTGGTTCCCATGCAATACTATATAGTAATTCAGTGTTCAAGCTCTACTTTTATTTCCTTTGTTGCTAAATAGAGGATTCCTTAGAAACGTTGAGCCAGAGTTGTTCAACAAGCAACCCACAGGCCAATTCTGATATGCAAGAGCCTATAAGTCACCCTACAAGAGAAGGGAAGGGAATGGCTAGCAACAATCTTACAGAAGGAATACAAGTGTGTGCATGTCTGCATGCACATACATGTGTACACACACATGCACGTGCATATGCATGGAACCAGTGCCTAAATCCCTGTGTCCCCTCAAAACCCCTCTCCAACTGCTATTCTGCTTAATCTAGGGAAGTAGCAATGAGACCCAGAAGAGCCGAGACAAAGAGCTGCTTTCTGCCCTCACCCTCTCCTTTTTGTTACCTTGAACTCAGGTTGGTCTGAAATCAAACAAACAACTTGGAAAAGGACATACAGAACACACACTCCCCTATCTCACACTAACTTCAAGGCAGATATGAGATTCAGCTTGATGAAAAAAGTGTGCATAGGGGCACCTCTCTCCCCCATAGACATGCAAATGCACACTTCAGGGCCTTTGCTCAGTTCCCCCTTTACACCCATGAGAATGGGAGGGGGAGGGAAGGAGATGGTGCAGAAATCTGGGACCTTCTGCTTACTCACAGACAAGATGCATAGGAAGCAGAAAGGAACAGAGAAGGCAGTGCACTCAATCACTTGAGAAACAACAGGAAAATGGAGAGCAATAGCAGCAAAGAATAAACACATGAAGACTGTGGTGAAAACAGCACAATGTAAGGGTGCACTTCTGCAGCATGCACATATGGAACGAAATGGATTAGACACACAGGAAACACCTCCTTGTCTCTCAAAACAGAAGGAAAGACCAAGAAACAGGCAGGGAAGAGAACAATACTAACTAGGCCTTCTCTCTGCCCTCCATAAGCTGTGCTCCTGATTTGACTGCTAGGAACCAGTTACTTGACTTGACACCCTTAAAGCTAGTTGAACAACCAGCACTCTGCTAGTTCCAAAAAGCATCAGTATGATTTGCACTAGCTTAAAGGAAATACCACTCACCTTACTACAGGATAGTAACAAAACTGGACTCTTAGTACAGCTATTTTCATACAAATTATTTTCTTCTGTTGTCTCCTGGCCACTGTAATATAATCCAGGTTGGAAGTCTTCCTCATCTGCTAAGAAGAGGGAATAATCTAGTCCTGCTGCTGTACTCCAAACACCATCACCACACACCTGAAATTCATGAGGAAGGAAAAGACATTAGAAGTCATCAGCTGAAGAGGAGAGTACTTAACTCTTCTCAACACACATGCACATAATACACCTGCCAAAAAAAAGTATTGCAATAACTGGTAATTTTTTAACTTCATCTCATAACAAATACATTTCTTGCAGGTATACTGAAAATTATCTTTCTTTCCAGTCTTCTTTCCAATGGCTGATTTTCTGCCTTTAATTTATAAATCAGTTTTATTTTTAAATGGGCATCAGGTGAGCTTGATTAAAGTTGGGACACTATTCTCCCCTCTACATTTAACTGGGAAATCTATAAATTTGAGAGACAGTTAACATGCTGTACATTAATTTGCATAAGGCCTAAGCAGGAAAATTTTGCAGCTAGTTTTCCACTATGACAAGCACCAGAAAACATAGGAAAGGGTCTGCTCTAACCCAAAAATCAGTATTTGGCTATTCATTCAATGTGATAAAAAGTTCAAAACAAACAGAAAACCCACTGCCAAAACAGCTCTGGAAATACAGAAACGAACAACAAATATGGTCATGGTCTAGCAAGGCTAAAAATGCTAGAAGCAGTTGTTTAGAATAAAAACAGCATTCCAAAGTAAAAGTTTCAGCACTGCAACATCAATATCAGAGAAACCAAACATAAGGTAGAAATGGAATTTGACAAGAACATACAATCAGTCACGTTTCTCAGTTTTAGAACTTCAATGTGGTCAAAAACCAGCGGAAGTCTGTGTAAAGGATTTATTGGGTAGATTTTCACAAGCTCATATAAGGATCGTATTCCCAGTATAAGCCAAAGAAATCAAGGGTTCTATTACTATATAGCCCACAGATCCATAAACAAGGTCAGTTTTCAGAAATTACTTTGCACTTGTATAAGAAGAGACCCTAAACTGAAAGAAGAAAAACACAGAAAACAGAAAGTACCTTTGCAAGACGAGGGACTGTTGTGGGGGAGTTCAAGTGACCAAGCTGGCCAGAGATATTACTGCCCCATGAATACACCTGTAAGAAACATAGGTAAAAATCAGAATGTAACTTTATATACACAGACATATACTGAATTGTAGTGGTACAACACATCAAGTGTGCAAACACACACAAGTCAAGAGTATAAGATTCATGTACCAAGAAGCACTTCCCTAATTTCCACTGTCTTCCTATATTTGCTAATTGTCTTCTCACTTCAGAAATGGAATGCACCAAATCAAGTCATGGCAATCTTTAAACATAATGTTGACAGTACATGCAGAACTTTGGCAGAAATAGAATTAAAATTCCATGCTGCTTCCAAGTTGCCTCCCACAAACAGGAACAGAAGTTTGGAAGCAAAAGAAACAAAACCCTAGAAAACACCAAACATGACAATTATGTCATAGATAAGCAATAAATGATAACAATCACTTGTACCTGGGATTTGGCAGTGAGTGCTAAGGAATGATGGCCACCAGCAGAGAGATGAATCACTTCTTTACCATCTAGGCTTTTCACACATAGTGGTTGAAGCCTGTCAATCCCCAGAACCCATTGCAGAGCAGGGGAGGGGGGGAGGAAGGAAGAAAATAAAATTATCACATGTATTAACACAAAAATACATTCCAAGTTTTATTTTTTCTCCTCAAGAAATTAGAGAAAACAAGCATACATGGAGTCTTTTGGCAATAAACCAGCTTAGTCAAAAAGGTCATGAAGGGCAAAAGTTGATGACAAACCTCATCCCAATTTGAAAAAAGTCAAAATATCACCAAAACTCCTAGTGATTACAAGGGGAAAAGTCATAAATGATTGACATTCAGTAACAATACAGCATAAAACATGTTACTTAGAGGAACTTAGGTCACAACACTTAAAAGAACAAGAACACAGTGCAAGGCAGTTGACCAAATTTGAGAATTTGAGAAAGCTGAATACTCGAAATTTCTTAGTGACCTACTGAATAAAAAAAACATTTATCAAAGACATCTCACCTTGGCAGAACATCGCCATGCCCTAGCTGTCCTTCCTTCCCTTTTCCCCAGCTCCATACCTCCGTTCTCAGAGAGGGTAAAAGAGCATCAGCCTCACCACTGTAGGTTGGAGTCAGAGCTACAGTCCTCATTTTTGCCCGCCCTACCTTCCGTAAGAGCCTAGGAGAAACTGAAAACAGGCCAAGAGATAGAAAAATTTCTCATCATTTTAGGTAAATGTATCACTCAGACTGTGTTTTACACAGTAACAGTACCATTTGAGATAACTGATCAAGACTTCTTAGAGAGGTCTTAATTGAGATGGAGAGCAAAGGCTGACATGTAAGAAGATAGGTTACTGATACACAGAGGTAACGTATGTGCTAAAAGTAGACAGATCCCAATTAATTTTTACCAGCTATTAAAGTGTAACAGGCATATGAGAACTATGCAGTTATACTGAAGCAAATGAACCAAAACAAACTATGCCTTAAAAAAAGTATGTTTTGAAAGAAAATATATCCTTGCAGTGAACGGATTTCAATACTTCCTAAAATCTCCCCTCAGATCCAAGATCAATATTGAACTAAACCATGTACCCATTAAGAACAATTAACAACACTAAAATCTATGAGGGAAGAAGGTCATTGACTGAAGTCTGGCAGCAGGAATTAGAATATTTCTAGGTCCCTGGCTCAAAAATCACCTCAGTGCAGTAGGGTCTACACAGGCCACACAGTTTTTTAGCTTCTATGCAACCTATATGAAAGCCAGTTTGCCATCATTTCGCAATAAGATGCTCAGACTACAATGTGCCCATTTTACCTTACTTTACCAACAAAGAATGTTCCTAAACCCACTACACTTTTCTTAACATGCAGTATCTCCTAGTCTTCACTCCCTCCAGCACTTTCAAGTCCTAAAATACAGGTTATAATTCATAAACTCCTTTGGTAGATTATTAGATTTGTGTTCAATAAATACATTTTATTTTCAGTTATAAACCTCCGCATTGCTATAACTTTTCCAGTTGATTTTCCCAGCATGCTTTTTTACCTTGTGACAACAAGCCAGGCAGGGAAAGTCTTCGACTCCCTCCTTCAGATTCCTCCTCTCTAATATCTACTAAACTGGAACTCTTCTTCCCCTGCATGGATTCCAGTCTGACCTGCTCTTCTCGGCTGTCTTTCAGAGCTTCAGGCCCTGGGGAACTGCCACCAGTTTGAGATCCTGGTTCACTTGAAGGTGTGCCATAGAAGTTCATCACTTTCTTCAGAGACAATGCTCCAGCTTCATAAGTAGCAGCTACTCTCACACCAACTGCTGATGCACAAGAGGCCACCAAGCTGTTCAGGGCAGACGTGCTGGTACCTGGAGGGCCAGGGATACAAGCACTGAGTTGTTCTTCTTGGGAAGGCTAAAACCAAAGAAAAATTGAAGACTATCATACCAGACAGCACATAACAGTAGGATGACAATATACACATTCACTATTCAAACTATGTGCTATACTAAACAATACATTATGAGGAAGCTTTTTATACTTTGGTGTACATCTGTTCCTCAGAATTATATTTTTTAAGGTAGGACCAAGCACCATTTCTACATGGCCTGGCTTTCCCTGTTGCACTTGTCTTGTAGCTCATCCATAAGACACTGTGGATCTGTTTGGTTTTTTAAAATACAAAAAAAAAAAAAAAAAAAAAAAGATCTTTGCAAACAAATATAAAAGGGGATTTCATTTTAGGCTTATTACCAACTTATTCGCCACCAACTGAAGTACATCAGTGAGCATGCTGTATTTACAGAGAGAACGGTCTCTCTCTTCAACATGTTAAAAGGAAAACAGTGTTCATGTATTCATTTTGCAAGGTCTACCTTAAGACCAGTCTGGGCTACATGTCCCCTTATGCTACTGTTGTATCCATATAAAGCTTAATTAATAATCAAGTCACACTAGGGACAAACTGACCAAAGGCAATTATTAGTACCAGCACATGATTACCTATAATAGCAATCAATTTACCCACCAAATAAGAATAATGCACAAGATATTTACCAAATAGTTTGAATGTTAAAACAAAGACAGCAAACTCCCATCTTCCCACCTAATACATAGTGCGAAATAGTATTATCATAAATATAGCTCATTTTACTCTGCCAGAAGGGAAACAGTCTTACTTTTCTTCTTTGTGAAAAGTTAGGCTAAAGGATTGGGATTGGTCTTGTTTACTGGTACTTCATTCCTATTTATAAAAGGCATGCCTAGCAATACAGAAGAGCAAATGTGATTTCTGTAGCAAAGCAAAGAGAAGCAAAGGATTTTACTAATGTTAAAACATTACATTAGTCCTCATCTCTGCTCTTCACGTGTATGCTCAACTGTGTTAAGATTCAGTGAATCAGTTGCAGGCTTGTTTATTCCTGGACCTTTGCAAGGGCAACAGTACTCTGGAAATATTCCAGAACAAGGACTTGAGAAAGGGAGCATGAAACTATGCATTTCAGTCATTTCCTAATGGCAGGAGTTCTCACATGAGGCTGAGGGGCCCACAACTGTTAGAATGCATTTGTATTAGCAAAAAGCAAAGGGAAGGACAACTGTGTTCACACAATGTTTATTTCTCTGAAATAGGTTTCCCTCAGAATAGGAAAATATAACTTGCTGAATCCCCAAGTTACTGGACAGTTGTTGGTTTTTTTAAATACTTTTTTTTTCCCCCAGAGGTGACGACAAAAATCAACTATTTATTAGGCACTGTGAAATCTGCCTCCCAGAACCATTGTGAAAAAATTTTTACTGTAACTATAAAAAAAATAATTAAGAAACCAATGTCTACACAACACTTGAAATGACAGAAGAAATTTTCAGAATTCTGCTATGGACTTTGCATATTGGGCCACAGAGTGCCAATTTTCCTTACCGATGTTACCTTCACCATAAACCATCCAGCAGGACAGTACTCACGTACTGCAAGATTTTGGATTAGTTTTCTGTCTAATAGCTTTTTGGTTGTAACTTCCTCCCCCCACCCCAAATAAGGTTTTTTTCAAAAAAGTGGAAAACATAGTATTTTGCAGGGAGCTGGAAACAGCTCTTGAACCTTCATATCAAGCATTTTCTGATGCTTATTAAGAAATTATTACTTCACTGTTCTGCTATAGCATCAAAACTGTGTTGTTGAACCATTTTCCACATCACACAGAGTAGTACTTACGTATTTCCCATCCCTGTTTATGCCACACCCATGTGATTAACATTAGAAGCCTTTTGGTCAACTTTTTAACATTACCTTTACAATCTTTACTTGCAATCTAGAATTTTTAACTGATTGAGAAATTAGATTTGTGAGCGATCCACTCCATGTATAGAAAAGAAAGTTTTACCTTAAAGATAAATTAGGCAAGTACCAGCTTACTGCCCCATACAAATGGGAAACCCATGCATCATAAAGCAGGTAGAGAATGGGAGATTGGCTTACATGGTTCTGGTACTGTGGACTATGAAGAGGAGAGACTACAGCACTGTCAAGGCTGCTCACATTAAAGGCTTACCACTGAACAAGTATGGAGGACAAAAAAATCTTCCACTTAAAAGTTGAGAACCATGGCAGAGAAGAAACACTTTGAAACTACAGGAACACCACAGCTACATAAACTAGCAGAATTTTTCATTATGGAAAGAGTAACATTGTCACATATACATGAGAAGTTGTAGCACATTAAGAGCTAGTCACTAGGTACCAACCTGCTCAGGTTCTGTGCAGATGTTTTTCTCCAGGCTCTCATTTAATGAGTGATCTGATAAACTGATTAAGTACTCTTTCACTTCTTTTTTGTCTGGGAACAGGATATTTCCAGGGCTAGAAATTCCACTGTCTTCCTGTCCATCGTTGCTGGAAAGCATACTTGCTCCATCAGATTCTAAAGCAACAAGCGTATGTCCTTCCACAAGTGGTTTCTGACAGTCTTCACTTTGGCTACCTGTTACACTTCTTCTTTCTAGGGTCTCCAATGAGGGACAGAAGACATGGTTTTCTGGTTGGTTATCAGACAGTGCTACACCCAGTGGGCAACAGTGACTATCTGAAATTATTACATGATCTTCCTTGTCCGTCATGGTAATGAGGAGTTGACTGCAGTGATTGCACCTCTCTGGGATAGGCTTCATTTCCTGCACAGGCAGACATTGTACCAGAGCCAGGCTGTGGTAGGCTCCACAAGCAATCTGGAGCACAACGCGTCCTGCCAGGTGCTCTACCTTCTGTGGCTTTGTCACTGGGAAAGTTGTTGTTATGAGACCAAGCTGGCAGCCACTTCCCCAAGCCCATATCTCTCTGCTTAGTGATAGTGCCAGCGTGTGTTCTTCTCCACATGCTAGCTGCAAAATCCTTACTGATAACAGAGGACTGGTTTCAGAATCAGAAATACTGATGGGTTGTGGCTCTGGCACACATGGCTGATTAGCAACTGCACACTGGCCAGCAGAATTGTTTCCCCACATGTACACCACACCACTTTCTGTCACGGCTCCATTATGGAAGCTACCAGCTGCCACTGTAATAACATGATGCCCAAGCAAAGTATTTTCCAACATAGGACTACTAGCACATGACTCCTCTGGTCCTGATCTCCAGGGCAGTTTTCCAAAACTGTAGACCTCTCCACCTGGGGAAAAAAACAAAAAACAACAAAAACCTAGCATGAGTCTAATGAAGTTAAACCAATACAAAAATTTGAAGAGAGATTCAGATAAACAGATATCAATTTTTAGCTTACTCCAGGCTCAGCAAAACTGGCTATTGATGTATGAAGACTGCTGGTTGCTCTCTGCTATTGCTGCTGTTAAATTCTACACCTCATGTTAATGTTACCCTGTACATGCATGCAGTGTTGAACGAAGGTAAGCTTTTCTGCTAAAAATACTACTATAGTCAAGTTAAATATATTTATTGGTCCCTTCTATGTTAAGAACATACAACATATTAAGGACATACAACCATGCTTGAAGAGCACAACAAAGTACAGAGCTCGTCTTCCCATACAGAGATCTAGCATCACCAAACTGCACTGTTTGCCACCCTAGAGTAAAATAGGATGGCCCTATCAGGTGGAAAGTGGGGGTGGGTGGGTAAGTGTACCTTGCCACTAGTTTGATGTTGTACTGCAGCCTCTCCAAAATTTCATTACCTTTACCTGAAAAGATTGCAGCAATGCCAGTTCAAGTTACTTTGCTAATTCTAAAGAAAAGCAGAAATCTAGTTTTAAAATGAACAGTTGTTTTCACAGTGTTAGAAAAATGGTAAATCATATCAACAAACAACATCCTACATGGGGCAAGAACACACATGCAAAAAGTCCTTTCAATTATGAAAGAAACATGTTCTAAAAAAAAAAAACCAAAAAACCACTGGACCTCCATAACAACTCCAGTAGAGGAGAGGTGCTTATAGCAGGCTCACCAATAACCCAGATCCTTCCTTCAAAAACATCAGAGAAAAATCAAAGAAGCAACTTCCAATTTAGTCTTTACAACTGTATGCCCATTGATCAGTACAAGTATGGACCAAGCTAAGCAAACACTTAGACGGACTGGCTTTTAGAAATACTTTGATTCACAGTGCCAAATTGCTCACAAACCAAGACTCACTCTGATGCATCTACTAGCTACACATTTTTCCAGAAGCAGAAAGAAACCAAAGCTCTTACACATCAAGAGAACCTCTTGCTGTACTGTCTTTTTTGAATGAAAGACATCAGAAGAAATGTCATTTTGAGTTCACATGGTTCAGATTACACTACCATCTTTAAACAGGAAATCCAGAGCCATTGTTAAAAGAAAAAAGTATGAAAGAAGACACTATGCATATAATTTCCATTCCAACACAGTTTTAAGTAACTTACAGCTAACAAGGAAATACTGGCAAAGTTAAAAATCTAACCATTTAAATGTTTTGTATGAGAGACAGATAGAATGAAAAAAAAACAACTACAAGAAGAAAACTCGACAATAGCTAGTTTGTTATTGCCTCAAATCTTCCCAATTAAGATGTTTATTACCTTCTGTTAGAAGTAACCCATGATTTATGCCAAGGGCTGCCTGTAATACAGTTTTTCCACTGAGGCCTGGAAGCCTTTCTGGAGTTACAGAGCAAGAACCAGCCTTCCAAACATAGACCAGGCCTCTCTCTTTGGCTCCTTCTGCCTCTTCTGACCTACAAAAAGATTGGAGGAAATACAGAATCAGCTTGAAGTTTTCTGTGGTTCAGTAATGCACAGTTTGCTTTTCACATATGTAGAAAAGGCTTAGCAGTTCAGGTATTAGTTTTAATTCAGAAAGTCAACATATATAATTTACAATTTGGTAATCTTAATTTAAGTGTTATTTAAATGAAGAACAAGTGTATTCTATTTGAAATCATTGGCTTTCTTTTTCATTTGTACTTTACTGCCTGAAAAACAGCTGATCTCATCACTAATAAACTTAAAGATACATTTACTCACAACTGATATAGCCTTTATAGTATATATTGTATTTGTGCTCACAGCAAGGAGATCAAATTAAGACTAAATTCTGCCATTGTATGCTGAGGGAGATCACTGCATCAGTTCTACTCACATGTAAGCAACTCTGTTCCTATCTGAATAATAAGATTTATAATGTTAACTCCTCCTGTGTTAGCAAGCAGAAGGAACATTTCTGGTTCATTAAGTTTTATTTATGTTTTGTATTATTCAGCTTTTGGAAGTCAAAATGTAGGAAAAACAGCCTTATTATGATGTTTTTATCAGTTACATAAAACATCAAGTATGTCTCAAATAATATTTGCTTTAAAAGTAAGTAATTAAGCAAAGGATGTATTGTGTGCAGATTTTACCATGAACCAATTGCTCTCATTCACAGTATCTTCAAAATATTACACCTGTTAAGAGCTCATCCTTTACATACTTTCATTTCTACCTTTAGAGAGAAAAATGAGGTTTTGGTCAGTTTGGGTTTTTTTTTTTTTTTTTTTCTTCTTTTAATTCTTAATGAGTTTCTCAGATTCAGATGAGCTAGTCATTCAAATTAATTGAACCAGAAAAATAGAAAATGATCCTGAAACACAACGGAAGTATCTGGGCTTGCAGGAGTGACTGGAACTATCCAAAGCTGGTTTAATACTTCAACACACTTTGGTTTGAATGCTCAGTCAGCAACTTCTCCCATTCAGCAGAAACAAATTCCTCAGAACTTTGACAACAAGCACACAGTTTTAACATTTTGTGCAATCACTTGATTTAAACAAACACAAGAAGTCATTTTAAATATCAATATAGACTGACAGCATTTCAAGTTAAATTAAGAGTTTTCTTTAAATTTATTTAAAAAGTTATATAGAACAGATTGTTATCCACCCTGCAAGAAAAAGTAGGTTTAGCTCCTTATTTGCCAACAGTCAAGACATTTACTCCCCACATAAATCAGTTCTTGCAGCTTTGCATGAACTTGTGAAGTTAAATATATATAAAGTGGCAAGAAAAGCTTTGACAAAACGGCAATCTTTGTCTAGAAGAAGGGGCACAAAAAAACCCAAATGTATTCCAAAACTGAAGCAAACCCAGAAAAACCTAGTCTGATAGGCCGCACTGTGGACAACTTATCCAAGTAGCACATTCAAAAGCAGACAACTGATTTTTAAGCTAAAATTTTTGCTAACTGTGGTGCATAGGATGAACAATACCTTTGCACAATCTGCCTCTGAAACACTCCAGATGAGAATAACTAAGAGATGGAATTATCTCTCTTAGCTCCTGTACCCATCCCCAATCTCTATTCTTTTTCCACATAACAGGAGGAAAAAAAAAAAAAAAAAAAAAAAAAAAAATCAAGAAAAAGGTGACAGTCAAGAACTCTTCTAAAATTCAGATAAGTAATTTAATCCAAACAACATACATAGTACTAAAAGGCAGAGTCCATGTTGCATTTTAAATACATAAGACTTGTGTTTAGAATAGAATTAAAAAGGAACCAATCGAGTAATATATTGGCCAGAAACAAAAAATTAGAAAAATCCAACATCATAGTTAGGACATTTACCTAAAATCAAAATATGGATTTTACTCAGATGGGCAAAGCACTCCAAAGAACACAACATGATAATATAGAGAGTTTTCAGCAAAATACTGTGCATTAAATTGAGTGCAAAGCCTGATATTTGGGCTTTTATCCATTTAATAGGTTGTCAGAGAACAGTGTAAGACAAATTTGGACATTCACATACCAGGATTTATTACAAGACATTAATTTTCCATCCCAAAAACATCTGACCTCTGTCACATATCTTAGTGGAAGAAACAGAGAGCAAAAGAATAGTCTACTGCAGGGCTGTTGATCTAGAATCAAAATTCACAGGTGCAGGTAACAGATAAAATTTACCATTCACCAGAGAATGTTACTTTCAGGTTTCTAGCCCATGTCTGGCCCTCCACAAGTTACAACAATCAACTTAAAAAAAACTTGCTGTTGTAATAAGTTGAGTGTTCCAGATATAACTGAAACTAAAGCTAAGTTACTCCTCTTCTTCCCTTTAGCATAAGTTACATAAAGAGTATGCTAACATTACTTAGTAATTTTACAGGATGATCATGAGCTGGCATATTTCAGGGAGCCTCTGTGGCTTCACCTAGCTGCTCATTCTCACCTTCTTTCCTGTGAGTCCATCTGTCAGTGGCAGCACTCCATCACCACCAAATCTTTCCTCTTTCAAAAGGAACAATGTAATTTCCACAAACTGTAAAATACAAACACCAGCTATTTAATTGCAAATAAAGCTAAACATTAGAAAAAAAAAAATCAAAAAACCCCCCACAAAAACCCAAGAAGCAAATCTTTAGAGCCCGTGTTAAATAAATAAGCACTACCACAACACTAGGATGGTTGAAGTATTTAGTTCACTCACACTGAGTTGGCAGACAAAAGCTAAACAGCCAGACTTATCCCATCTACTCATCTCGCAATAGGTCTACTGTTAAGGACAGACTGAGCAAAACCTAGTTCAAAGGCAGAAATTAACATCAATCTCTCTCCATAATGCTCAGTATACCACTCAAGAAACATCAAATTGATCCATTTTCAGTCTAATATAAGATAGAATTCTATGCTCAAGCTAAATTTTTAAGGTAAACAGATTTGTATGAGCAGAAAATGGTTAAGAGTTGAATTCATAACTGTATTCCTGAACCATTAAAAGGTACAGTTCTATTAAAGCCTGTGCAGAAATGCAGAAAGCCAATTAAGAGTTCAAAACATTTCTTCACGCAACTGGTAGCAGAGCATCTATGAAGGTATGATAACACCACAGAAGCCAAGGAGAAAAAAGTGGCTGTTCTATTTATGCTTTTATCCTTTCAGATTTTGAATTTTGCACCCTCACACCTTTCCATCTTCATGAAGATACCTTTGTATTACTTTTCTTGTAATAAAACAAAGCTACAGTTAATCTTTGTTTCTTATAATCTGTTTGGCTTTTTAATATTGAAAGAATTGTAATTTTCCTTGATCTACTGTCTTGCTAGGTGAAGTATTAAAAATTTTAGTTACATTAATGTATGTGCGTAATCCTATTTATTCAAATAAAATGTTTCATACATAAATTCTTTAGACCTTTTGCCTCACTATAGTTGCTGTCTGCTATCCACTGTAACAAAAGCAGGAAATAAATTATTTAATATAACGGTCTTTTAAGACCATACATCCCCAAGAAAGGATCCAGAATGAGTAGTCTGAAGCTCTTCCATAAAGAAAATAGAAATAAAATATGGCCAGTCTTGATTATAAGAGACAATATATGCAAACCTCTAACTTGCATACAGAAGTTTCAATTCACACTTGGAAATAGTAATCATCAAGTTGATAAATAATTGAAATAACTAACACAAATTCCAACACTTTCACTAGACCACTCTGAATAATGAAGTACCAAGCAGATCTTTATAGACAGAAACAGCAATACATCATACCAAATGTTTCCAGTTTTCCAAATACAGGGCACTAAAAATAGCAATTTGGGCTTCAGGGTTGGCAAAGAACTTACCACAAAAAGATGAAGAGCCACAAAAAAATGAAATCAAATTAATATGATAGAATAGTATTGTGATAAGTGATATGCACCTTGCTCTAGAATTTAAAAAAAAAAAAAAAATCAGAGCATACTTTCTAGGAACAGAAAGCCACACTTGTCACCACAAAGATATTGCTTTCAAGACACTTCTGTCTCTCCTTCCTCAACTAAAAAAAGAAAAAAAAAAACCAAACCCCACCCACAACTGTAAAAGTTAACTTTTAAAATATTAACAGAGGAAGTCTCACAAATGCAAGGAAGCTGTCATGCAATCCTTCAGTAAAAGAGGTGTTGATGAAACAACAAAGGAAAATGGAAGTTCATTTTTGGAACTTCTAACTTTGTGATGTAATCTTGCTCAGAGTAAGTACATTTGAAGTTTTTTTTTTTTAGCCTACTCAAAACCACCTAACCCTACAATTCATTTTCCTAAAGATGCTGGCACTTCTCCTCTGTGAGGAACTCCAGCTTTACATATAAATATCCAATGGATCGGTGAAACAGAAGAAGAGTTGGGAGCTTTGATAAAGTCATCAAAGTATCAACGATTGTATCATTTACATTGTATAGTTTAAAATTCTTGGCTTCTATAATCTCGGCAGGTTTTTAAATTATTTTTATTTTTTTAAGGGCTCAAAGAATTTCTTTCATTTTCATAAGCTTCAACTGGACAAAAGTTTACTGTAATTATCACGAAAACTTCTGATTATAACAAAGCAAAGTTACAGCCAGGTAACTGATTAGCTGTTTTGCAAGACCTGCCTTCAAGGCCCAATTGAAAAATGATTTAAGTCATAATTAAATAAGAAACCTGCAATACCGGTGAACTAGAAATTAAGAATGATATGACAGTGGCGATACATTTTGTTTTCTTTACAAAAGCTCATACTTAAGGTTGCATTACTAAGCGTTTATGCATATTATGGAAAATGCTAGTCAAACTGTTTTCCTTCCACAAATGAGACATCTTTAAGACATTTCAAAACCATTTTCAATTCAATGCAAGTTTTCATTCACTCCTAGGACAGCACAACATTATTCCCATTTCATAGCTAATACAAAATATGAGTCATTTGGTCACAGCTACAAACTAAGTAATTATAAATAGAAAGTTTCTTCCTCCCAATAGGAATATGCAATTTTCCTTGCTGATTTTCACATTTATATAATATTACATTGTAGCATTACATATATATTACTTCTTTTCCACTAAGATTACCTGAATTGTTGTTAGCTTTAACGTTCATAGAACTGAACGGCCAGGCACAATATATCATTCTCACGGTATGGAAAATCGGTATGATACCAGCACCTGCACTGCTCTGCCTATATATTTACTTTCTACATTTTTGCTTCAACACTGCAAGAGGGAAAAAGCAAAGAGTGCCAAATAGTGCCAAATTATGAACTGGATTTCTGTTACAGACAGATGGTCACTAGCATGACACTGATGTCATACTTTCCACTTACAGCGTAGAATACTAATTCAAATTCTCTGGAAATCAAACACCATAATAACTGCTATGGCAGGGAATGAGGTGGACTAAACATTACTCTCATTACTCTGGACTGCATCCTTCACTGGACATTGACCATTCTTTAATAAGCATCATAGGTATAAAAGTAATCTTATATTCAATGCTGAACAGGAACAACTGGTATGCCCCTGACTTTTAGAAATACTAAAACTCCCATTAGCCTCATGTGCTTATTTACCTGCTACACTTAATAAATAACTACAAATACTTCTACAACTTTCAGACATGTTTACTTACATATTTACAAACACACCTTTAATAAACTTGTTGCATCATATTTAGCGATAACTTACACTACCAACACTGCAAGCTTGTTATACAAAATTATCTATTCAGGTTCTGAAAGAGGTTACTGCCAAACTTCCTAATTCAAAACAGGGTTGTCAACATTAGTCTTGTCTACATACATACAATTTATTATGCCTAACTGTGGTTCACATATAATGCATTACCAGTTCAAGAAGCCCTTATGTTTTGGTCAGCACCGACAAGGTACAACTACTGTTCTTAACATTAAGATCTGCTCAGAGCAAAACAAAACAACTTGCTACTCAAAGACAGCAGTGATCGCTTCAGATGAGGGCTCAAAGCTTTTAATGCCAGTTCCAGTGAATGAGGGATGGTTGCAAACAAGATATAACAGTAAAGGAGTCAGGAAAAAAAAAACCAAAACAAAACCACGCAACAAAGAAAGGGCCTAGTATCAGCTAAAAGAACACAGCTGAAAACTATCTGCTATAGCACATAATAAATAATTTAAAATTTACCAAACTCATAACAGGCTCAAAAATTTCTGAATATCCCTTCCTCCCTCCTCTTTCTCTTCTTAAATTACACCTTCTTAATTTAGTACATGTTCAGGTCCTTCCCTTTCTGAGAACAATTAACTCCACAGAAACTGAAAGATGGTAAGTGTAGCTAGTTTTTATAAGCTGCTGCACTACAACAGCAGTGATCAACTACCAATCATCTGTGACTACTCTAGGTGCTCCCCAGTGTCTCACCAAAATAGTTTTGGGCCGGA
Source organism: Buteo buteo (assembly GCF_964188355.1). Classification (NCBI taxonomy): domain Eukaryota; kingdom Metazoa; phylum Chordata; class Aves; order Accipitriformes; family Accipitridae; genus Buteo; species Buteo buteo. The sequence goes on from NC_134175.1 coordinate 23,695,542, forward strand.
AGAGGAGGTCTGCGAGAGTGACAGCATGCTAGCTCGGTCATCTGTACACAATATTGCAGCCAAGCTAGAACTATCACTCAATGGACTCCGAAAGTTGAAACAGCATTTACTCCTGAGCAACCAAGTCATGCAAAGAGAAAGGACTCTGAAATGAACATGGATGGAGATAAAGGGAGGACATACTATTTAAAGTTTAGGTGGCCTCTTCCTATCAAAAGGGAGGAGTCCTTTAGGAACCTCCAGAAATAAATCTCAACATCTCTGCTTTACCAGCCTCTCGGAGAGCGGGAAGAGTTGGACAGCCAGCACCTTCCGTCAGAGCCGTTCTTTAGCCTCTCCCCCAGCTTCTCAAGCCCAGTCCCCGGCTGAGACGGGGCCTGTTCGCTGATCACCAGTGCAGCACAACAGCACACCACCTCCTCTCCTGAAGCTCAGGGGCGGGAGGCGCAGGGAGCGCGGCGGACCGGCCCACGGCGCTTCGGCCAACCGGGTTCCCGCCGCAGCGCCGCGCTCCCCGTTTCCCTTCAGGAGCGGGTAGCCATTTCCTTCGCCGCTCCTCATAACCCCCCAAAACTTTCCCCACCTGCTGTTGCCCCGCAGCCAGAGCAGCACCTGCCCCGCCAGAGCGGCTCCCAGGGGAGAGGCTTGGCGGGGAGGGGGGGGGTGTGTGCCTGATGCCCCGAGCAGGGGCCGAGCGGCGGGGCAGCCGGCTGCGAGAGGCGGTTGGCGGGGTGAGGGAGCGCGCGGGTGACTAGCGGCAGCGCGGAGCCGTTGACGGGGGGGGGGGGAGGAGCGCGGAGGGCACGTGTCGTCGTCCCCCGGCACAGGTCGGCGCCCCACGTGACTCAGACTCCACTCCCCACGGCAGGGCGCGCGCCACCCCCGCACCTCCGTCCTCGCGCCGCCACCCCCCCCCCCCCGTCCCTCGCGCCAACGGCCGCCTCACCCGGCGCCGCGCTCGCTTTGACCGCCGGTCTCGCCGCCGGCTGCCGGGGCGCAGATCAGCTGATTCACGCGGGGGCGCGGGGCGGGGACTGCGCCGGGCAGGGGGTGGAGCCTAGCGTGGACCCGCGCGCGCGCAGGAGCGTTGGGTAGAGAGGCGGCAGCTCGGGGGCGGGCTCCGGCGCTCGCGCCGACGGGTCCCTCCCGGGGACAAAAGAGGCAGAGACCCGCCTGAAGGGCGCGGCCCCGGCCCCGGCCCCGGCCCCGGCCCCGGCCCCGGCCCCTCCGGTCTCCAGCCGGAACCGGAACCAGGATCTGCTGGTGTTGCTGTTACCGGCACGTTTAGACCAGTAAACAGGAGAGTGGTGAAGCTGGTTGGGCAATGCTACTGTTACGGTGCCGGCACCAGGAGTGCAAGGAAACACACCTGAACATGTACCTTAAAATATTAGAGGCACAAATAAAGAACAAAGCTATAACCTACACAGGAAACCTGATCAATAACTAGCAATAATACCTGGCCGTCCCTTCCTGCTCCATAAACCCTCCGAGTAGCTTCTGGTTTAAATGGGAGCAGGCCTGCACCACTGGTGTAAATAGACCCTGTCTACAGGACAAGCCGCCTCGAAATAGTTAGGCACGTGTACGCATATATGTCCATGGAGATGTGTACGCCTCTGTACAAACTGCACACGTGCATTTTATGTATGTATTTATACATGCATAAATTTTACAGAATAAGTTTAAAATAGAGTGGTGTATATATACATGCTGTCCAAAAAGCAGATTCATCACCTGGTGTGCAACGACCCAACAACCACACACTCAGGAGAGACGTTCTTTATTTTGTATTTGTGCAAAAATGGGTGCTAGGTGGTTATTCCACAAAGCCGGCACACCACACCAAAGAAAAACAATGTATTTATTCTGTTACATGATTAGTAAAAACCCACCTAAATTTACATTCATTGGTTAGCAGTCACCATCTCATCTACTATTGGCCAGCTATATTTACATTAGCCCCACTTGCTATGTGGATTAGCATGCGTGCTCCTCGCAGGTGTGGGGTGGGCAAGTTCTTCCAGACCGGATTGAGTCGGTGGTCGCGATCTCCCCCTGCCACCTTTACCTTTCCCCCAGGTCGTGCTGCTTTGGCAATCAGCTGGCCCTTGGCACCTTCTGGAGCTGGATGTTTCATCAGTCACAGCCTGCATTTCTTACGTCCACTTATCCTTCTTGTTATCTCAAGAACGTTTCTTTTCTCTCTGATGGACCTTGAGTATTCTTGCCAAGTTGGCAATACACACGAAGTATCCTCAAAACATCAAGGCCTAATTGTTCCAGGGTGTCTTTACTCTATGAATGTCAACTGTGTGCCTTTCTGATTACAGCCTTACTTGTTAATTTGATACATACAAAATACATCTCGCACAAACCAGTCAGACCATTCTAAATCTCTGAGTTATTCTTCAACATACACACTATGCATATACCTATATGTATATATATATACTATATATATGTGTTTCTACCTGAAGAAGTTTTGCAAAATGTACTTTTCGTGTTATATCAGCACTTAGTAGACTATTTCATACACTGCCTGAAGTTTTCTTTAAAAACTGTTGTTCCAAAACCACGTATAGGCTCTCCTTTATAAACTCTTACATTTTCTAAGGATAACTATTAAACATTTATATTAGAGTGTTTCCTCTGCTAACTGGAATGAACACTCCTTTATTCTTTCTTCAATAACCAGAACCACCAGCTATTACCATGCTTTCTTCATTTACCAGCTCTTGCTAGCTGGCAAAAGTTGGATGACTTTTCTTTGTAACAGAGTAATTGCCCTCTACTACCTGACACAAAATGTACCTAAGATTAAAATGAATAATCTTCATATGAATTAACATGTATATTTTTATATTGTCTACTTTTTGTGCATTTATCTTTCCATTCCTTTAAAATGCAAGTATTATTTATGCTTAAATGTATTTTAAGAGTCCATTTGTATAAATATGGTCAAAACAATAAAAAATAGTTTCCAGAATAAGAAACTTTGTACAGATGTGCAAACGATGCTTGCATAACCAGTTTATTACTGAGTATGTTGCATTCAGACAACCTTTCTCATGCCTGGACAGCACATCCAAATTACTGCTATATTCTGATGGCTCAAAGAGTATATGGAAAATAAATAGAAGACTGAAGTCCATGATGATAGATATTTAGCAAACTACGGCTAACTGGGGAGTGCAAAAGAAAATCATGTGAAAGAAATCAAGCCTCCCAGTATGTTAGCTCCTTCTTGCCATGCAAAGGCTGGGTAGTTTGGCTGCAATGAGACACAGAAATTGTTCCTGCCTTCCCAGAACATTTTTTCTTAAAAAAAAATCCTTTTGCTCAAGGAAAGAGCGTTTTTCTTAGACACCAAAACAGTGAAGCAAAGGGAAAACTCCACATCATGTATTCACATGAAAACTGAAGGACCTAAGGGGTCAGCATAAAAATTCTACAGCATAATGCCTGCTCCCTCACCCCTTGCCAGCATTTTCTCAGTGTGGGTGGGGTGTTACTCCTAGGAAGCTGCACAGCGAGTCCGACTCATGGAGGACTGAAAGAAGGGGACTTTTGTCTGTCCACATCCACATAAGTCCACTGCGCATTGCCTGCTCAGTACAGAATTGATGAAATCTCTTTTGGGCTGGATCGATCAGCTTGTTCTCGCTATTTTGACATGTGGACAAGACTATTTTCTACCAGCTACAACTCATTGTGTTGCTTAGGCAAGTGATCCAATAGGGACAGACAGCTCCCCATGCTGACATCGCCACCACATCATGGCTAAGAATGTAAATACCAAAGCATGGACAGTCAATGTAGAGCTCCTGCAGAAAGCACAACTCAGCCGCACTGCTCAGATAGCTCAACTTAAAGCCTAATGGCACACAGAATAGTACCTGCCATAGACATGGAGGGAAGTCAAGGTCTGTTCCTGTATGAAACCTATCACTTCATTACCTAACATATTACACTGAAAGTTGCTTAACTGGAAGAAATTTGTATGAGCAGAAAGTTTGGATTTATTGCTTAATTCTCCATCTTCAGGTATGAAAAAATGTGGGCTGTTTTTGGAGGGCATGTGCCAAATGAGCTGAAATCAGTGGAGCTACTCCAGGGCTGAATTTGGATCACTGCGTGTTGGACTTTCAAAGAAAAATGGCAGAAATCACAAGACTGCTTGAGGCAGACACCTCATGTGAGTCATATGAACTGTTATTACAGACAGAGGGATGAGGAGGAGCAACGGAGGAAAAACAAGATACATTTTAATTGAAACAGGACAACATGGGAGACATGTTGTGTGTAAGTGCTGTCAGACCAGGATGCTGCAGCTGCTGTTCAGAGAGAAGGGGTTCCCAACATATCCAAGGCCTTCAGCACATGGAAGCAGCATCTACAGCAGAGGTATTTAATATCACACTGTGATACTTCTGCATCGGGATAGGTTAAGCCTGGGTTCTTCCACTTGTTGTGGGAGTGCAAAACATTCACATTTGCTTCTAACCAGACAGCATCAAACTTTGCAGCTTCAGGCTTGTGAAGCTACTGAAGGAGGACTCCATGCCTTAGATGACAATAAATGCCTTTGATGTGATGAACGGGGAGAAGATTGCACTCCAGCGAGCTCTCTGCCAATGAAGGATTGTAAAAGAGGGAGGGAGCCAACAACCTACAGTTCTGGAGGAGGCAGCATGCCATCGATTACAAATCCTGTTATATTTGAGTCAAATGATAATGCAGGCACCCATCCAATATAGCTGCTCAGGAGGAGCTTGCAGGCTGCCTGCCATTCATTACCACTATTTTTATAGTTTATGGCACTGTTATGCTGTATGGGCAAAAATAACAGGCTGTGTAAATTATACAGTGGTGAGAAAGGCTCAACATGAAGGGGGGACAGGGGCTTAAGGAGGAGAAGACGACATAAATTTAAACTTCCTGAAATTTCACTCCTGCATTTGGTTTTTAGTCCCTGCCCTAACAGATTGCTATCTAGAGATGAATAAATCAAGGGTAAGAGAGAATAACATGCATCTGGAATGATACTGGTAGAAGCGTCCTCTGCAGTTAAGGCAGTTTTATCTTTGTGTGTTCTCAGAGTGAGCGCTACCATTTATGAAGACAGGAACATGTAGACAGTTGTTCCCCTTACAGACGGAGCTGAGAAACTGTACTAGAGATCTGTGACTGGTGGGGAGGGAGATGAAAATGACATGAAGTGCTCAAAGTCAGTGCAGTCAAGGAGAAAGGAAAGAATCACATCAGTAAAATGGTGGTTTGCCAGTGATACAGTTTGCCTTCTTTTCCTGTGCCAGCTGTCAGACGTAACCAGAGCACCCCTTTCCTCTACCCTCTCTGCAGCCACCGCAGCTCCACACCCTCCAGAGATGGAGGTGCAGGACACAGAGGCCTTGGAGTTACGCTGATCCTTTCCAGGAGCAGGATGTTGTGGAGAGGTTCAAACAGGTGAGTGTGCAGCATCCATAGAGCCAGACAGGAGGTCATTCATCCTATGATTATTCCAGCCATGAATCAGCATTTAATTACTGAATAACATACTAGTAGCTTCTTGTTCTACCCAGCAATCTAAAACACATACCAATTTCTTCATGAAGCAGAGAGAAGGCATCTCATTTGGAGCTACCACATCCTATGTACATCTAGAGAAGCTGTGTGAAGGATCCTGTGCAACAGTGTACAAGGGGATCAGCAGGTGAGCAAGGATCACCAGTGCTATTATTGCCTTCCCAGTGCCCACTGAAAATACCCATTACAGGAATCCGTAAGAATGAGCTTGAAGCTGGGCAATTCAGAGTACTTACAGGAAGATAAAGGCAAATCAAAAGTCCAGCTTTGCCTTTAACCAGGATATTTGCAAAGCCTCACCCCAATTTTTCAGGGAACTCCTCCACTACAGCCATGTAGGCTCCACAAAGACACTTTGCTCTGCAGGAGCGTGCCAGGAGATTGTCTGGCTGCACCAGGGAGGGAATGAGGATTTTCCTTGGAATGAGGGATCCCTGCATGATGGAAAAATTGGAGGTGAGGCCATGCTGCCATCACACGGGGGCAGGAAAGCTGTGAGAGGGCAGAGTGGGAACACTGCCCAAAGCCATGCTCTAGCAATACCCAGTCAGCAGAACGGTGGTACTCTAGCCAGGCAGGCTGGCTCCCATTTCACTGCTAATGAAGGCAAGTTGGAGGTGGTTTGCAATACCTTTCTGAGCTTGACCTAGGTGGAGGAGTGAGCCCTAGAAATTTTGCTTGGGTAAGTGTGGAGCGCTCTAAGGGACTGTTAATGTTGTTGTCATGCCAAGCACTGAGGTGCTTCGTGTGACCTTCTGCTCTGACCTGACAGGATCAATGGCCAGTTGGTGGCGTTGAAAGTGATCAGGCTGGAGGCAGAGGAGGGAGTGCCCTTTACAGCCATTTGGGAAGGTAAGACATAAAGACCTTCTTCAAACATTGGTGAAAAGCGAGGGACGTCATTCTTGAAGAGCATTTATTTTAACCTGAAAAAGCTCCATGTGATGTCTTCCTAAGTCCTTTATTGCCTACTCAATGTGTCAGCTGTCCCTCTCCCAAAACTCTCTGTTTCCTTATCCCCTCTTGAAGGAGGTCTTTGTGCTGGGCTGGGTGAGCATGTGATGGACGGAGAGGGAACCTGCTGGCCAGTGTATTCCCTCATGACAGAAGCCTCTGAGCTTGTGATAAGCAAAGTGCCAGCTGCAGCCAGAGCATGTCCTTTCTAGCAGTGTAGGGGCCCTCTTGCACCTCCTGTCTGCTACCTGCTCCATAGTTGCTTTCTCACTCCCATTTTTATACACTAGCACTGCACAGCAGGTGCTGTTGCATTGGGCAGTTGTGGACTGGAAGTGCCCTTTGCACCAGGGTCTCTGCTTGCTGTTATCACAAACAGTGCCACTTTCCTGTGTGATGGCAGCTGATACCTGGATCATCACATATCCCAGCCTGAAGAGAAACACTTTTGATAAAACTGGTTTTTAATAACATCTATCATTTCAGCCCAGTGAGAAATTCTTTCTATCAGTTGACTTTGTAGAGCACTAGGCAAAATGTCTGCAGCTTTCTCAATTTCTTTGAGAAAGAAATGCTTTTGTTTAAGTGCTTGATTTTGGCTGAATGTATTTACATGTCCCTACAGACCAAGTTCATAAACTGCCTGGTTGATTAAGGCTTCTATTTTCATCTGCTCTACAATCCCAAGAGGATCATAAGCTGGTTTCTGCCTTGCACAGAAATATGCAACCTTTGTGCCAGTCTGTTGTCTGGTATTAGTGAGAGCTATCAATGTAAGAGGTCACACATATTTTGTTTTTTACTTCTTACTGCAATTCAAAACTAGGGTTGATCTTGTCACCATGGGGATGGAGTGCCAGCTTTCACAGAGCAGCCCTAGCACAGAAGGACTGTCATACCAGTCAACTCAGAATAACAAGAGGTCAGTCAGTAGACCCACTCCAGGTTTATAACAGTGTAATTAAGATAAGAAAGTTTACAAAGTCCTTAGTCAAATTCTGGCTGAAAGCAAAGAGATACCTAAATATGCCTATTTACAGAATGGCTTGTGTTACAGTTTCCTATACACTCATTTGCTGTGGTGCTTTTGCTCTGCGTTTACACCTGTAGCCCACCAGTAAAATAAGCCTTAAAAGCTTTATCTACATAGAACTAATGATGCTCTAGAGATCAGCACCCCTTTAACATGCTCTACTGGACAGACTGAGAGCCTTAACTTCATTATGGAAGAAAACAAGAGTGATCCTATGAAGGGTCTACTTTAAATAGATCTTTTGTGTACTGCTGAGCTTTGCAGCATCTGACACCTCAAATTTACAATGTAAGTCAGTAGCGCAAACAAAGCACAAGATTTATTAACATGGTGCATTCTCTGCTACCCTGGAGGAATGGCACTCCCCTGACAAAGAGCTGCTTCACCCCAGGAAGCCCCACAGAGACGAAACGCATTTAAAGCTCAGTTCTGGCTGCAGCACCTGACACCCCAGCAGGGGGTTGTAGAAGCAACCAAGTGAGAAGCAGTTCCCAGAGGCCTGATTGAGGCACAGGAGCTGAATTCTCTATATTACTGTGGACCCTCTGGAGCAACAGCTCTGGTCATATAGGATTTTTGAGGTATCACAGAGCCAGGTTAGCAGCCCCTTTCTGTAGCAGATGGGATCTAGCCAGAGTATCTTTACTGGGTTCATAGGCAATTAGGTGCAATCTGGAGCATGTTTAAGGTTCATACTGCCATGCACTGGAAACATACTCGTGGTAGCTAAATGGACTAGCATCAGTACTAGAGGCTCTGTGCAAGAACTATTTACAATCTGTGCTGTTTCCAGTAGTTATGCTGAATCAGGCATCCCTTACTGCTCAGCAGTCTCAGTATTGACATATGCTTAGGCCACAGCTGTGTAATACAGTATATCTGGCTATAGGGCTTTTAGAACCAGGTGAAATTGTTAAACTCACAAAAGGCAAAGTGCTAATCCAGTATAAATTTGCTTTGCCAGCATGAAACTCTTCAAATATCTTTTGCAGATTGTTTGAAAAACAAAAAGCAGCTTTTATCCAGTACCAAAACTCATTTGGCCTCCCATGAACGGCCCAAGCTCTGTATTGTGTGCTTCAGCTAATTCAGCAGAAATGAGATTGTATGCCCATGCCTTATCTGGATGAAATTTGTAGCACTGCATGGTCTGACAGTAAACTAATTTGGTTTTAATCAGCAGGGATGGGCGAGTCTGGAGCCGCTCTGAAGCTAATCTTCTATGTCAGAGGGTGAACTAAAATCTGGAGTCAGGGACCCCTGTTTTTGTTGAGCTTTGGGGCTTCTGTCTGTGCATAGTTTCAGTATAACAGTTGGCTTGGATTCTTCAGTAGTGCCCAGGATCTGCAGGCAGAGCGATCCCAGTTCCACCACTTCCCCGTGTCCCTCCTCCGTGCAGAGGTACAGCAACTACTGTCTCAAACCTATGGTAGCAAATGATGAAGTTGTGCATGCTCTTCCCCCATAAAGACTATCTTTGAGACTTTCTGCTGAGAAGCTGCCTTCATTAGTGTGTTGGCTGGAGCCTGCTCTATTATGAGAAACCTAACGCAAGGCTGAAAGGCTCAGAAGGCTGTAGCTTTTGTCTTAGCATCAGTCAGCAGTGTGTGGTCTGTATGGAGGCAGAGACTCTTCCATGTGCTGCCCACTCCATCACCACACCCTAGATGTACTGAGGCTTGGCAAAGGCATGTCAGCACCTAAGGACCAGGGCCACACAGTTGCAATGATGCTTTTAGACGGCCAGGCCAAAAGAAAAAACGTGCCAAAGTTGTAGAAATACAAACAAGTTACTGTTCACTCAGTAACTTCATCCTCTCTGCTCTTTGAGTTTTAAACCGGATAAAGTAACCAATATGCCTTCTCCAAGCTAGAAGCACAGAGCTTAATTCAGAATTCAGCTTAGCATTACAGTGATTTCTTTTGGCAGTTTTTCACACCCTGATATTGTGAAGCTGGAAGCTGATAGAAACTCAGCTTTCCCCAGAAGTCTCCTAAGGGCCCTGCTGAGGGCACGTGCCAGGAGGCAGATGGGAGAAGGATGAGAAGCTCAGTGACAGGCCAGGGGCTGCTGCATTTTGGCTCTGGGAGCTCCCAGTCCCTGCCTCTCTCTCAGTGTTTTCCTTGAAGAAATTATTTCTCCTCAGCTGAGAAGCTGACAGCTGGAAACTGTGAACTGCTATTTCTGATCGAGGCAAGATCCCACCTCTGAGGGACGGACAGGTTGCTGCCAAGTCCGGAGCACTGATGCTTGCTTCTCTAAGGAGCTGTTCCATCCTCCTCCAGACTCAGAGCTGCCGCTTCTTACAGAACTGCCAAGTTTGGACTATTTTCCCCCAGTTTTTTATTTTCACTGCCTTGCCATGTGCACTATCTCCTTCCACTTCCAGCACCAGTGGTTAACTCGATCTTCCTTTTGTGTTTTCCCAGCTTCTCTTCTCAAGCGTTTGAAGCATGCCAACATTGTACTGCTTCATGACATTATCCAGACCAAGGAGACACTAACATTTGTCTTTGAGTACATGGTGAGTTGATGTTTTTCTAGCTTCCCGTGGAGCTAGTACTGGGAAGTACTGGGAAGTGGCTGCATAATGAATTTATTGCATTATGAGATGTCTACAAAGAAACAAGTTGTAATCCTTTAGTGCAATGATTGATTTTCCTTCTTGATCTCCTGTTTCCCAGCCACACAGCCGTACTCTTTTCTTTCTGTATGTGCGACAGCTGTATGCAAAAATGATGCCACATCTTGTCTCCACTAGGGTGGTAGACACTATTTACCTCCATTTCTGCCTTGACAACACAATAAAAGTACTGTTCTTGAGCCACAGCAAGGACAGGAAATAATGATACGAGCTCACATCCCAGTTGGGGTCAGATTTGGCACTGACCCCAGTGGCTCACCATGACCAAACTGCAGGTTGCTCTCATGGGGAGGGTAGGATGCCAATAAAAAAGTTCTCCACATGAGTCTTGCTACTTCTGTTGCTTTTGCTGATAGCTATCAACCAAATTACAAGAAAAATACAGGGGCTATGTCTTCTTACTGCAGCTCTATGATTAATTCTGGCACAAGTATGAATACTGTTAACTATCAGCTTCAGGTCATAAACTACTAGGGTGAGATAACAGGTCAGCCAGGTCCCTGATTTGACACAGCACTTAAGCACATCCTTGTGTGCTGCATCAGATCAGATGTTCACCAAGGTGAAAGAGACACCTTTGTAGTGGTTGCATATTTCTTCCATTTACAGAAGAGGCATTGTTGGTAGAAGCATTTTACACCAGTAGCTTTGCCTCAAGTTCTCCTCTTTTATTTAGCACACGGATCTAGCACAGTACATGGGCCAGCATCCTGGAGGACTTCAATCGTGCAATGTTATGGTGAGTTCCCTAGAAGACCAGTATCCCTCAAAGCATGAGGAAGTGTTATTTTCCACTATGTATGATCACTGTAAATTACTAATATTTATATGTTCCATATATGACAAAAACTTTGAAGAAAAGCTGCCTTTGATAAAGATGTAGCAACCTCCCTCTCAGTCTCCAAAGCCTTTTTTTGGTTAGCCCCTCTTCCCATTTTCTGATCCTGCAAGAGGACATTCAGCTTTTGTGAACAATGACATCCTGTGGCAAGGAAATCTGCCTCTACACAAATTTGTATCCTCTTATCATAAGAATATATTATTCATCTCTCTAATTAAAAACTCTCAAAACTCACTCTCTCCTGCAACTATCTTCATATTTGCAGTCATTTAAGTCTATTTTGTTTCTACCACAGCTTTTTGGGATGGGTTGACTGGACCTGAGCACAGCTGAAGATGTAGCCTTACATTACAGATTGATGTTATGGTAGTCTCCTACTCTCCTTTGTATGCATCTTCACATTTAATTAACTTTCAGAATTATTGCTGCATACTGACTTAAGGTTTCAGTGTAGATGTCCTCAGTAAACGCCTGGGTCCTTTTCCTGAGCAGCTTCAGTTAATTTATCTTACAGCTGTCAACAATAACTTTGTATCTTATCAAACTGCCTATTCATCTGACTTCGTCAGATCTCTCTGAAGTTCCTCACTGTCAATTCTTACCACAGCTAATCTAAATACTTCTGTCATCTTCAAATGTTGCCACCTTGTTCACATCTTTTTCCAGATAGTTGTTAAGCAACACCAATTCTAATGAAGTTTCTTGGGGCCTCAGATTTTAAACATCTTTAAAACTCAGATATGTCCAAGATGCAGTCTTGTAGTTTTGGCACAGATCTCAAGGGCTCTGCTACCAGGCAGGACTGTAAAGCACAGGGAATACATGGCTGTAACACGTACTCACTGGCATTTCTGTGAGTAAACACTAGCCAGCTGCTCTGCTTTCCTGTCCAAAATCCTCATTGTCAGCAGGAAATGAACTGCAAAATGATTTACTACTCCTTTAGGAGGGTCATCTAGCTTGCTTCATTTTTGCTGGCAAATGTTTTTTTTGTCTCTGAGTGATTCCTATCACATAAGATGCAAGTATGCAGTACGTTACAGGGACACTTTTCTGGTACAAAAATGACCTATGGGTGTCACTGTTTTTCCTCCTCTTCAGATTAAACTTCTGGTAAAAAATATCTTTCCTCTGGTGAAGTCTAATTACTTTTGCTGTGTTTCGTTTCTATCCACTGTCCAACTTCGTACCTTGTTTCAGCTCAATTTATTTTACCCCAGGCTTCTTTATGCTGCCATGGTGGTTGGAGTTTGATATTTCTTTCTTGCTTGCGTGCTTTCTTGCTTGCTTTCTTCATTCATCGTATCTTATAAGGTATAGCTGTTCAAATCAGGTCCTTGTGTTTTCTCCCATCTTGAAGATAACAGTTCACATTGTCAAGTAAGTCAGTTCACTGGTACAGCTTATACTGTGAAGAGGTGGTGTGTACAGCAGCCGCAGAACTCCCTCTGCTGGTGTCAGCTGGCTCAAATGGGCAAAACTTCCAGGTCCTTAAACCTTCATTTTACTTGGCTGTCTTTGTCTTGAACACTGAAATCAGAATATCTGCTGTTCTGAAAGCTGGGTCTGTGTTTAGGCAAGTTGCACTTGCTCCTGCAATCAATAGTCTATTTCTAAAGAAAAGTTAAATTTCCAAAATGTGCACTTAGGGACTGCACTGTAACTGCCCTCATGGCCAAATATTCCACCCTGAAAACCTCAGAAAGCTGCATGGCAGTCATACCCTACCACAGTTTTCTCCTCCTCAGTGAGCTCTACTCATTTGGGGGATTTTTACCAATTTCTTAGATGCTTTGTCTCTGCTTTGTTCTAGGAGTTCTCCTGAAGTTCAGAGTTTATGTATCAATGCAAAGTCACACTAAATCATTTCAGTTTTTTGCTGGCTTTTTCTAGCTCTTCATGTTCCAGCTTTTGTGCGGCCTGGCTTACATCCACCAACAACACATTCTTCACCGAGATCTGAAACCCCAGAACTTGCTCATCAGTTGCCTTGGTGAGCTCAAATTAGCCGACTTTGGTGAGTCACAGTTTGGATACTGCTAATATATCTGCTTAGACCAAAGCTTTAGCATGCATATAGATCTGTATCCACAGCTAATTAAGGCATAAAAGCAAAACCTCTCACTGAACTTCAGGAAACTATTTCTGTGGTCAGTCCAGCCTTTCTTGCCTTTATACTGATAGGTGCAGGGAGTTACCTCATTTAAGTCAGAGCAATTACTGCCACACAAAACTGATTCAAGAGAATTGAGAATCAACCCGTCTCTTCAGAAAATAATGTAACATGTAGAGTCCACCATAAAGTGCTGAACCAAAAGGCTTTCTTGGCATTGGTTTGAGATGGCTGCTTCAGTCACAAATGGTAAAGCCCTGCACAACACAGCATATTGCTTGATCTGATGTGTCCCAGAGGTATATTCCAGACACACTTTCTTTGTCAATTGCTTGTAAACTGCATTGTGATTGCTTGTGTTTAAAGATCCAAGAGAAAATAATGTCCTGTTTCCAATTATTATCACCTATGCGCTGCACAGGTAGAAGGACTTTTTTGTTTGTTTGGGTTTTTTTGCAGGCCTTGCTCGTGCCAAGTCCATCCCCAGACAGACATACTCCTCTGAAGTTGTGACACTCTGGTACCGTCCTCCTGATGTGTTGCTTGGAGCTACACATTATTCTTCTGATCTAGATATCTGGTACTGACCAATTTCAAAGCATCTGGGGTCCCTTGGGAAAAATCATCTTTAGCTGAATTAAATTAAGTCAACCAAGTTACAGCAGATACAGTCATAAGTAGAGGAATTAACACCTGTGAGCAGAAAATGTGTGAGCAGTGGGGAGTTTTGTACTGCTGGGTTCATAGAACTTTGGGGGAATGATGTCACTACATCTCAGTTATGGATTTATATAAACCTCATCCGATAATATTTATGAGATACGTACATCTCACTTGGTGACATTTATGAAGCATTTTCAGGTCTTGCATCGGAACAGCTTTGCTTAATGCACTTACTGTTTTGTATCTATGTGGTCAGCTGAGTCAGCGGTAGCTCTCTACAGCAATGGCTTTGTAAAGAAACAATGGACGCAGTCACAACCACACCAACAATGACTTTGGCCTTGGTAACAAAAGGTGGCATTAAAGGGTTTCTGAATGGGTCTGGAGATAGAAAGGTGTCTGAGACTTTCATTGTTTCTGTGATACTTTGTCCTTCTCAGATAACATATCAGATGCACTCTGCATTTTATACAGAAGGGCTGTGTTCTGTTAGAGCCTTCTTACCTTATAAGCTCTATCCTAAAATCTTAATGTGGCTGGGAATTGCAGGAAACAAGCCGCATGTTAGCGGCGCTGAAGGGAGAGGGGTCTCTGAGAGCAGGCAGAAAGGAGAGGAGGAGGACCTTCACAGGGGTCCCACTGGTCCTTCTGGGCTGGCCTGGACGCGTAGCTGGGCCCTAGGGTTCATCTGCCTTCTGGCTCACTTCTGCACCAGCCTGAGCCAGCTTCCAGCACCACAGTCCTGACTTATTCATGGACAAAATGCAGTTCATGAAGTTGCAGGAGACCACCCTTATTCTGGGTAATTTTACATCTGTAGATAGTACTGCTGCTTCACCCTTTCTCCAGACCAGGTAATTTTCTGCCTGTGCCTGTGACACTGGGACTTTTCTTAACTGCTCTGCCGAGTCAAAGGCTGGGAAAGGGTGGGAGCGCAGCAGGCTGAAGAATGTGCAAGAAGAGGGCTGGGTAAGTTTACAAACAGCAAAGTTCCAAGTCTTCTCAGGCTGTATCGACCTCCAGAGATCTGTAGCTTATCAGTGACTCTGATGGCCTAAGCCTGGAGGGCAGTTCAAGAAAACAGGAGTTTTTAGTTTGTTCATTTCCCTAGGCCTGCTGCTAATTTAATTGCTTAAAGATTTCTCCAAGGAGGAAAACCTTGCTAAATTCTAATGGGTTCCAGCTGCTAAGCCAGTCTAAATGTTCCTGTTTTCTCTCCCCCTCTGCCTGTCACCTCTCCCCTCCAGACAGTCTCTCAGGAATGTCTGCTGAGTTTGAAGAAGACGCCTGCCTAGCAGATTGGAGGGTTTGTATTAGGCAGATGCTGGTATAAGCCTGTTGGTTTTTTTTCCCTGAAAGTTGACCCCTGTCCAAAGCCCCAGCTACACACAGAAAGCCTGACATTTCTGTCCGTGCAAAACCAACATCCCCACTACATAACTCTGCTCTAGTATAATGAATAGCAACATAGGAGCGGTATACAAAGATCCCATCCAGCACTCTGAGCGGCTCTAACAGCACAGTACTCTCAGTCCCACTGAACTACATTCACACTATAGGCACCTTTGTTATAATGCCTCCTTATAATAACAACATTCAGAGTGTTTGCCCTAAAGAAAGATGTCATGCTGAGAGAATAGAGAGTACTTCAGTGAGCTCTATTCAGTAACTTCCTCTAACAAGAGTCATTTATTATCTTGATGTACACTGCATTTAAGTTCAATTTTTGTCTATTAGGAAATAATGTGAATTCACACAGATGTTACTTGTCTATTGGGAAGAAAGGGAAAAAAACCCTATGTCTTTTGGATGCTGCAATTTACATGAAGGCAGGTCAGAATGCCCTTGGTAATGGCATGAGACAGTGGGTGTTAAAGCCTTGGTTTAAAGAAACCAATTATAACAAAATAAAACATTATGGCAATTCATGCATAGTGTGCTTGAGCAGCAATACTGTCAGTGGGAGGCACACGGGAAGTGAATGAGGCCTTGAATAGATGAAGAAAGAGATACAGAAGGAGAGTCACTCGCTCCTGGACTAACTAGAAAAGCTGCTTTAATCTCTCTGTATCTTTTTTCTCTCTCTTTCTCCCTCACTATCTCTTTAGGACTTTAGAAGATTCAATTAAAGGATTTCAGGGAGACTAACGTTTCAGGGAGATTACACTGCATATCAGAAAGACTTTTTTTTTTTAAACCACCAAGTGCTTTATGCACGTGCCACACTAGTAGCTGCTAACATCATGAGTGCCTTAAGTTATGGCTCCTTTTCAGTTAGGCTTTCCTTGTATAATCTTCCATTAAAAAAAAAAAATTTTAAAAATTTTTTAAAATCACAGGAATCTTCCTAGGTAGATTCATGTAGACTAGGAGTTCCTGTGTAGTCATTTAACTTGGACCTACCATGCCCACTACAGCCTTCCCTCCAGCCTGATTTGCATTGCCCTGCTGTGCTAAACTGGGACATACAGGCTAAGGGCTCCCCTGTACAGACCACGCTTGGTGAGGAAGAAGAAAAAGGATATATTTCTGGTTAAATATAAAATTGCAATCTCCCAATGCCAGAAAAACTGTGGAGAGGGAACTCTGGGATGCCACAGAGATATCTTAGATCTTAATCCTGATGAAGTCGCCTCTCCACTGTGTGATGCAGCACTGCAGGCTGAGGGGTAAGTGCAGTGTTCAAATCTGCCCCAGGGATTGCAGGCAGATGCAACTGTGCTGTCTGAACCAGCTCTGTTTACGCTCACTAAATATCCCTATAACCAGTTATACCTCTCCTTCTACTTTAGCAGTCACTGTCTTGATTCACGTGCATATCTGGCACATGCTGAAACATCATGTCTAGGCCTCTTCCCAAAAGACCCCCCGCTCTGCCCTAGCTCTTCTCAAGGCAGCTATGTGGGACTCAGACCTTTTGAGAAACTTGTAGACTGGAAGGGGTAAGAGGACCTCAGAAATGAGTATCAGAGAGGTAAGAAGGAAAAGGAGAAAAACAAAACAACACTAGGTCTAAATCTTTAGAAACATTTAAAAGTAAATGTTTTTGAATCATCTTCAAGAACAGAAGGATCCTCATAATGCTGTCAGAGCAGTAACTGTAAATCCAGTATCTCAGAAGGAAAGTTGAGGCCTCTACTGAAAGACTAATATGATGACTAGCACTAGTTTCTAAAGTCCTACTTTAACAGATAGACAAAAATACCTGGGAAAAGAGTGGAGTGTCCATACATCAGTTATTTTATCTACTTCTGGCCTTTTCTTTTAAAGAAAAGCATATTTCATCCAGAAACAAATAGAGATAGAAACAGTCATAATTGCCATTGATGAATCAATACAGTATCAAGCAGGCATTAAAGGCAGCTAGTTAGCTGACTCTTGCTACAGGAAACAAAAAGCCCTTCCTTTCCAGCAGTTATGGTGGCTCTGACAGTTTTGTCTTTATTAGACACGCTAAGGTTTAAAAGCTTCCAGAGATAACGGTAATAAACCAGGAATACAAAAGAGAGCTCTACCAGAAGATGCATTTGTAACAACCCACAAGTTGTTCCTCTCCTCAGACTGACAGCTTGACTATTAGTGAAAAGTCTGTTTCATTAGATTGGAATTTTTTAACTCTTTGCTCATGAGTAATTCTTAGCAAATGCTACCTGAATCTAGAAAAAAAGATTTCTGCTGTTGCCAGTCTAATGGCCATTTCTAGCTAGGGTATCAGAACCCAAACTGTGGGTGAATGACAGGATCATTTGCTCCAAAACCACATAGAGCTGATCCTCTTCTCCCTACAAATCACGAGTGCCTAAATTGCTTTATACAGTTAAACTTGTGCAATGGAATCACTGGATTACAGCAGCCCCTGTGGTTGCAAAATAGGGTGAGCCATCTCAGCATGTACATCAGCTGTGAAAACAGAAGGTTGGTACGACACTGGTCTCAGTAGAATCAATCTGTGGGCTCCAAAATAATATCTAGTGATGTGGTAGTGCTATGAAATACAAAAAAATCTATGTCACAAAAGCTGTGGGTTAAGTTTCATGATGCCTGGAGCCTGTAAAAGCACATTAGACAAGCAAGGAGCTAAGCTCACAAGACCCAAGATTAGGGTACAGGAAGCTAAGGGAAAGTACAGCAGAGATGTTTGTGAAAACAGCATTAGATATGGATCTGCAAACAGGCTTGGCATCACCTGATGCACAAGGATGACCAAAATGAATACCACAGATGAGTTGCATGTCAGGCTTTCAACTGACCACAACCAGGTGGAAAAAGCATCTACAGTATTGCAAAAAAAAGGTGCAAGAGGTAACACAGCAGTACAGATGACCAGAAAAGATTACCAGTTGCTCAGCAAGTGAAAATAATACTTTCAGAGCCTGTTAGGCAAAACTGGGTTTTCAACATTTGAGCTTAAAGGACTCAAATTTGCTATAACCAAAGAAGATTGAGACTGAAGCCTGAAAAGTTGGAATGGGACTTAGTGAAAAGACAGGAAACCTAGAAAAAGTTTGGAGAAAAAAGATTAAAAAGTAAATGAGCAGAGTTTTACACCATACAATAAGAGATGGAAATACTTGCAAATAGGTAAGTCTACCCTGACCACAACTATCTTATCGTTTTTGCCAGCAGGACTAATACACCTTAGTAAAATTAAGCATTTTTTTGCAGGGTTTGGTGCTTGGTTTTTTTAAGCTGGCTCATTTGCTTTGGCACAAGTGCAGAGAAGGGAATGGCATAAAAATAAGAATACTTTAACTTGCTGTTGTCACCAAGTTCTTTATGCTATGAAATCATGGCTTCAGTTTTCCAGTGAAGAGCTAATTGCTTCTGAGGGAAAAATTGCTCTAGTGGTTAGTGACTCTGGGTTCTTTCTGCATCTAATGTATCCTTCAAGCCAATGTAGTGTGTAGTAGTTCCCTGTTCATCTTTTCTGCTGTTATCACTCCAATTTTGCACCTTTTTCTCATGGAAAACAACGTAGTATTCCACAGGCTTCTGCCACGACCATCTTTTTAGATGTATTTGTAACAGGATACATTGAATGAGACCTGAAACAAATTGTCTGGTGCTGGAAAAAAAGATGGTGCTTAGTGGGTTTCTTTTCCAAGGATATCACCTGTCTTCTCTTACTGGTGAAAGGTGGGGGTTTTTTTTAGTGGATGGTGCTGATGAGAAAAAGGAGATGGGAACAGCCTTGTGTGGACTTTGACTGCTTTTTAAAATTCTTCTAAAATCCTGGAGGGATGTGAATGTGACGTATATCTGGTCTGGTCCCATCCTATTTGACTTGTCAGCTTTTTAATTCAAGTGTTTCAATCAGATTTGGATGAGGTTAATGATACTACATACAACTTGCAACAAGGGCCAGCTGCAAGTGCTTAGAACAGTGGTGCAAGACCAGGGATGTATAAGACGGCCCTTCCCAAAGGAAACCTTCCTGACTTGCCACAATCAGTAGGGTTTTTTATAATGCTACATCCTCCCTACCACCATACTGTAGAGTATATCAGTCTTCACTGAAGCCTGTATTTATTTACATATATACAGACACACACCCCCATCCTGCCTTGCTTCACGGACACACACACTCACTAGACAACGTGAGGTGGGTATACAATACTTACATTAGACTGGTACTTTTCAGACTTGAGCTGCAATATGTATAGGGTTTACAGGTTATATCAGAATTTCTGCATTTATACATTGGGATTTCTAAATTTCCATTCCAACAATTATCTCTCTTCCTTTCTCCCCTGCCCATCCCAACAATCATATTATATATGTCACATATGTGAATGAGTTAATACCTTGGGTTTCTTGCAGGAGTGCAGGCTGTATATTTGTTGAAATGATCCAGGGCCAGCCAATATTTGCAGGAACTTCTGGTACTCATGAACAGCTGATGAAGATCTGGGTGGTGAGTAAAATATACCCTGAAATGGGAGAGAAAAAGAATCTGTTGCTCCAGCCCCCTACTTAATTTTGGAGTCCTGAGCATAGGTCCTGTGAATAGCAGAAATAATTTGGTTCAATCTATCTGCCACGTTCATAGCAGACTTTGTAACCCATTTTATATTTGGCAACTTTCTTACAGACACAGGAGTAAATCAAATGACTTTCCTTTGATGTTTGTCATCTCATCAAAAATTTAAAGCCAATTAAAGTGACATCAAATTGAAGAATGCATAAAAGGTGTGCAGGTACTGCAAATTCTATTCCTTCTTGTTAAATCCTTTACTTACTGTAGGATACAGCACACCGTATTCTCACAAAGGAGCTCTAATACTGCTCTTAAACTACCTTGAAAATGGCAAGACCCTGAGGTTTTTCAGAGATCCTTCTTCATTTTAACTTGGAACATTTTGTATCATCCAGTTTATGGTGCAGCCCTAGAGACTGCTTTGGCATAATGGAAAGTGTGAAATTACTTTATAAAGGCAGCAGTGAGAGCAGACATATTCAGGAGCCTCTTAAGCCATTTTTTCTGCTGGGGAAACTGAAACACAGAGCCATGTCGTTAGTGCAGCTTGGTAGAATTGAGGCAGTTACCAGCACGAGCAGATTCTGTATGTTTGTGACAGCTCATTGCTGACCCTGTTACTGATTCGACAGGAAGGTCAACCTATAGATTCCTAGTGGGCTTTGCTGTAGGTGTCTGCCCTTTCACATCTCCTCCCAGGGGTTTACTCTTCTGCATAGAGTGTTTCCCAAATGTGGGTCTTCAAAGGAAAAAGTACAGCAAACTGGAATTTGGAAAGTGGTGAGAAAGGACTTTATAGCCTCAACTTTGTGTAAGTCAGACTTTTCCTTCTTAATTCCTTCATCCAGAAACACTCCTGCCTGGTAGGGTTTTCCTATCTGCTTTTAGCTAGAATGTGATAAAAAGTCAGGCAAGTGGGTCCAGTTCTTAGACTTGAGTTCAGTCCATTTAAATAAGTGCTGAATTTCTCTTCCATAGGGAGTGAAAAAAAAAAAATTATTGAGGAAAAAAAAATCCATACTTGGCCAATTAACAGGGTTCAAAGCCAGGGCAGGGCCCAGTTTCCCAGAGTGTAAATGAAGGGTATCCTTCCACTTATGGCTCTGAAATCTCTGGATACATTTCCTGTGGTTTTGCAGTTGGAGGGTTATAGCCCTATCATCATTTCTCTGGTATTATAACTAATACCGTGATTAATAGGATTTGTGCTATAGAAGGCAAAAAAAAACTTATTTAAAAATCATGAGGAAGCTTTAAGAGCCATGAAATAATTAGTGCCTTTCACAGAAGGTTTTATGTTATTATACAGCCTGGAATGAGGCTCTGTGTTAGGCCAGGATTTCAAAGCTCCTTAGAGGCTTTCGATGTCTAACTTGAGATATTTTGCCAAGTGTGAGGTTCAGAATGGGGATTCCTACTGTTTTCTAATAATCAGTTCCTTTCATGTACTAATAATAGAGGCACCCTGCACTGGTTTAGAGACTGTCTGCATTTGTGTGCATGAGCCTCTATCACCCAGCATGCTTATCTCCACGTTGGACTGCTGGTTCAAACACCGTATAGATATATGGCTGGAAAATCCCCATTGTTTGTCCTCTTGAATCATCAGGACTGACTGTCATTTCACCAACATTTCTTCTAAAGGCAAGTGCCACCTTAAGCAGCCTCCATTCCCCATCTCTATCCCTGGCTGCTCATTCCTGCTCCTGTGCCACCTCTCACGTGTGGGGCTACATGAACTGGGGAGCCTGTAACTTGGTTTTCTTCCCGAGTTACTCTAAATGAGAACAGTTTATTTACCCAGTTCATCATCTGGCTGCACAAACAGTAGCACTAATGACCAGTAGTACTCAGGAAGGGATGACACAGGAGTAGAACCAAATGGGAAGGGAACAAAGAGGAAAGAGCTACTTAGGCTGGCAGTGCTACTTATGGAAGTACGACCTGAGGGAATGTGAACTGCAGTGTCTCCAGTTCTCTCGTGGCATGGAGAGTAAGCAAACCTGACAAACTTAAGATCCATCATTCAAATTTCAAGAGATCGGGCACAGGTTTTACATTCAAAAACTCTACTTTATTGATTAACACTGTGCTGAGGACTTCATGTGGGCTGGATTAGACTGCAGCATGCCACCAGCATGCTTTTGTGGCTGAGCCGAACATGTGACAAGTGCCAAATGAATGACTACAAGGCTTCTCTACATAAAACATAAAATATAACTTCCCAACAAAACTAAGCAAAATCAGCTAGGGTGATTCCTTCAGCTGGTTCATCACAGGAGAAGCAAGCAGTTAGAGGGCAGAGAGAGAGGACAATGACTTACACCAACTTAAAGTGCTTGCTGAAATACAGGCATTGTAAATATGCTTCTGGCTGAAACTATGCCTCTTCCAAAGTGGACTGAGCCGAGCTGCACCAAGACCTTTCACTACAGTAAAAGGTGCCTTCTTGGAGAAGCATGGCAGAGTAGCAAGTATAGAGAAGCTGTTTTGCTTTGTCTGATGGCATGCACCAGAGAGTTAACAGCTAGATTTAGGGTAGATACACAACAGATAAAACAATCCCCAGAGTATAATTAATTCCAATTAAATAAATATAACTCATTGTCTGATTTGGCAAGGAATCTTACTAAAGGTCCAGGGGGAAAAAAGAGAAAAGAAAAAAAAAAAATCACCTGCCCTGTTACCTTGGAAATGCAAAACTAGATCCAAATTCATGGATTGGAATAGCATTTTTTGTAAAAAAAAAAAAGGCTCAGAAAATATAAATATAAATCCATATTCATATGACATTCAGTGACTGGTGCTCTGAATGCTTTCACACCTCAACTCAGCAAAATTTAAGCATTTGCTGAAAACCTTGTGTTGCAAAGTACAAGCAAGCACAAATAACTATTTTCTTAAATTCTTCACCAAAGAGAGGCAGAGTGCTGAGCTGACCCTGAAGAGTATGATTTTACTATGTACTGAACTTTCTCAGCTCCCTCTGATGCCTTTAGGACTGATGCCTGATGGCTCACAAGAAACCTTGAAGAATGAGGGCCCAGATGAGTGCAGGGATGGCACTTCAGAACACACACCTGGATTTTCAATACAGAACATTTTAGAGGGTTTGCTGTAGCCTCCTAAAAAGCTAAGAGGGTAGCAAAAGAGAGCAAATTCTGGATTCAGGTTCAGATTCCAGCTCTCTCCTTCCTGCGCACAGGGAGTTTGCTTTGGGCAGACCTGCCCTGCTTACATGATACACACACCAGTCAAGAATGCATCCTCATCCAGAGCTGTCAAATTACCCTTGGTGCAAGCCACCTTCCAACATACTCACATGGCTGAACGCTGCAAGACACTTTCTCTTTGGAGAGCTTTCAAGCTTCCAAGACTGATTTGGGGCAGCTTCTAAGACTGATTTTACAGGTGAGCAGAGACAAGGGTCCTACCCCTTGGTCTTTGCTGTGGCAGGGTGAGTCCATAAGCAGTTTGGAAACATGGACCACAGCAAGCCACGCTAGCTTGCTTCCCCCTACAGACCACCTTACTAATATGTGCCAGCTGTGAGATGCAGTCCCTGCTTGTGGCTGTCCAGGTAGCTGTAATTGTCCTCACAGCTGTTTCCCAACTCTGAGTGAGAAAAGGAATCATCTACCAGATGCACAACTGCAACAACCAGGCTTTATATTTCTTCCATCTTTAATGTATTTTTTTACAGATGCCTGTTTTCTTGCAATCTTATCACAAGTTTCTGTGAGGCCAAGTTCCCTATATCATGTAACCCAGCTTTCATTTTAAGGGAAAGGAATTGTCTATCATATGCAAAGTGTAACTAATATGAGACAAATCTAATGTTGGAGAAGAGAAAGTGAATAAAAAAACCTGACATTTTTCATGTCAAAATTTCACCATTTTTTGAGGAAATCTGATAATTTGGGGGGTTGTCTGGATGATAAGCTTTGAATGCTTGGAGTTAGAAGTACTGATTTATAATACCATATCACATGCTCCGGAGTCATCTTAAATATGTGGCTTTACCTCTTTAGCACAACTCATCCATATCAATAGGTACAAGGCACTTTTCATGTGGTAAGTAATAATAATAACACTAAACATCTGCAACTGCAACCAGCACAGAAATCCAGATATGCTTTATCTCACATATTTCAGCTACTAAAATGAGGTTGGAGGAGGCTTTACTGGCCCACACTTTGCTCAGCAAAGACCTACTCCTGAACCCCACAATTCACAATAAAGGCCAAAGACACCACTGAAGCCCTGGACCCTTCAGGATGAGACACTGTACTGCTTTCTACCTTCTGCCAGTAGACCTGTCTGCCAGCTTTTCTTTGTCACCTCAGAATGGCAGGCATTTCTACCACAGCTCACAGCCTGTGCTGCCTCTGAGCGTATCAGCTGCTGCCAGCAAAGGTGGGCAGAATGAGTCCCCAGTGCAGCTCTGGTGCAGGAAGACACCTTCAGCGGTGAAAGGGGCTCAACAATGTGACCCCTGGGATGGCAAACACGTGCAGGAGTGGCACCTGGCAGTGAATCTGCATACGCTTTCACTGATGTTCACAGCAGCAACAACGTTCAATCTCAGCAGGACCCTTTCGGCTATAAAATCAAGTGCTAAAATGTCAGTGTCCTTTTTTGTGCAGTGGTAGATCCAGCACGAGCCAGGGCAGTGTGAATCTGTGCTGGTTTACAGCAAAGGCCAGCCTTTCTCCATCAAGAGTGATTCCTCCGGCTCCACACCAAGGCAGAGTACTGGCAGACAGAGGTTATTGCTCTTCTCACTCTTTCTTCTTTTGCATAGGTATTGGGGGTCCCAACTGAGGACACCTGGCCAGGACTTTCCAAGCTCCCCAACTATAACCCAGGTAGGATTTAACTCACAAGAATGCCAACTTTTTCTCTGAGCCACTAGCCACTCAATTTTGGGGTCAGTAATTCTCATTATGAAAAATCCTGTGCTTCAGTGTTACTAAATCCCTTGAGCTACTTAATGATTGTTGTAGGACCCACAACAACACTAGGATTGGCCTAGTATACAAGCAAAGGTACACGTGTGGCAAAGTTGCCTCACTGAGTGCTGGGTATATATTAGGCTGATGGAAGATTTCATTGCTGCAAGTGCTGACAATGTAAAGTCTCCACTCCTCAGTGCAAAGGACCGATGTCTCCTGATTTAGACTGGAAAAGCTGACAGGTACCTGGAGACACAGTTTATCTGAACTGTCCTTATTTTTATGGAGATTGGTTTGGGGGCCTTTAAACCTCAGTTTTAAAGGTCACTGTCCCTGATTTTGATGTGGGCAAGGTGAGAAATCTGTGTGATTTATAAAGCTGGCTTCTTTTATTTCCACATGGGCTGGTAGAGAAGTCTGTGTCCTGGACTTCAAAGGGCCAGTTGTCTCTTATTTTGATGTGGGCAGGTTGAGAAGTATGCTTTGAAAAGCTAGCTCAGTCACTCTCCCTCTCCCTCCCTCTCTCCCCCTTTCTCTCTCTTTTTGTTTAATGTTTTCTCTTGGGAAAATATATTCAAGTGTCAGTGAGGGGGAAATGATGAGCACTGATTCTCAGCCTCTCAGCAGGATCATTCTGTAAGAGAAATATAAAAGTGAAATATTAAAAACCCTAGAATGTGAAATCCACCCATCTACAATCTAGCCATTCTCTCTCACTTGTACCCTAAGAGAGTGGTGGGGGGAGCCTGTCTATCTGGAAGGGGGAAAAAAGAGCAGGGGGGAGAAGACGTGCTTTAAGCAAGAGGTTTACAGGTTTAGTAGAGCATAGTAACATCTTTTCAAAGAAGTGGGTGTTGCTCTGTGACCCAGTCCAAGATGCCCCTCCTTTGATTCTGGTGCATGAACACTAAACAGCCCCCATTTTCACATGGTAGCTGCGATTGGCTGAA
This sequence comes from Buteo buteo, assembly GCF_964188355.1. Lineage (NCBI taxonomy): Eukaryota > Metazoa > Chordata > Aves > Accipitriformes > Accipitridae > Buteo > Buteo buteo. Next base: position 23,721,262 of record NC_134175.1, read on the forward strand.
CAATAACCTGGTCTCACAGTCGAAAGGACTGGAATCTTTCACACAATTAGCTGAGACACATTAATCAAACCAGCGTGAAATGGGAATGTGTCGCTGTCCACAGCAAGTTTAATTTGGATAGGGAGCAAGAACAGAGCAGACAGCTGGAGGAAGCACTTTCTTCTCTAAGTTGTTGAAGGCTTGGCTGGATAGTCTACAAGTTGGAAAGGGTAGTCTGGGAGGAAAGAAATGCCCATGTGTGGGACAAACTGATCACAAAGAATTTTTTTATGCCAGTCATCTGCTCATAGAAGGCCAAAAACTCTCAGCGATGATGATTAGGTGTCCTGATGCTATATAGAGGGACAATCTAAAAGTGCAAGCATTAAGGCTATGCCAGCAAAGAAGCTAATACAGACAACAGAAAATGGGTGAGTGCCCAGAACTGCCCTGAGCGGTGACTCCCACTTAGTTCTATTTTGTCTGAGCAGCAGTGCTGTCCTCTGCTGCTGTGGGGGATGCCAGTGCCAGGGCTGGGAGAGAGAGGACAGGCACCTAGGCAGCATGGGAAGTAAAGACAAGTCTAGTCACCATAAGCAATTTTCAAGTCTGAGTTGCTTTCAGGCTTGATAGAAAGTTTCCCTAATGGACTCCAGTGGGGCAGAATGGACCTGTGCTGTGCTGTGATCCTATGATGCTGGTGCCTTTTGTGGCTGGAGCAGACAGAAATACAGGAGTTAGAGGACACCTTCCTGTGGGAACACCCCACCATGCTAGCAAACACATGGGAGAGGGGTGCTAAGCCAGTGTTTGGGGCAATAGCTGTCCCAGCTGGAGAGGCAGCATCCCTTTTCCTCTCCTCAGAGCCTGCTTAAGGGGTTCCGGGGAAGCTGCTCCAGCCACGTACTGGAACCAAGCTCTTGGCTCACATCTGGATTATACAAACCAGTCTGGATAGAAGAAGGTTAGTCATATAAGGTTGGACTATTTGCCCTATTCATGAACTAGATCAAGTCAGTTTTTGATGGGGCTGCTGGTAAAAAGGCAAATTAGTCTCTTTATTTAAAGCTATTTGCCATTCACATGCTCCTGTGCACTTCCCCTCTCTTTTCTGAAGTACAAGTGCTGTTTCCCCCCCAGGACACACTCAGCCCAAGTGGAAGCTGTGGAGTCTGCCTGAGAAAACCTTCTCTCTTGAGGTTATTTTCAGTCCAGTTGTGCGAATCTGAATGCCTGGGATGGTTCAGATAAGCAAACAAACTTTGGAGCGCTTCCCCAAATCTGATGGCTTGAATGCTTTTAGCTAGTCCTATTGATGTTCCCAGTGAGCGCAGGCAGCAAACAAACAAACAGGTTCCTGCCCGAGGCAAGGAACTAACACGGGCAAAACAAAGCACTGAGGTGTGATCCTATTCTCATTGAAGTGGATGGCAAAACTCCCACTGGATTCAGCAGTGTAGGCTCAGCCCCAGAATGAGGTTGTTACTGGGAGGGTTCCTGGGCCAGGTGGGTTAGTAGGAATCTTTGAAATGAAAGCTGGAAATCTTTAGATGTTTTCCTATCCCTACTGTGGGCTTGAGCACATCCTGCTGCAGTGTCTGAAGAGGAGATACAGCATGGGCTGTGGGGTCTGTGAGCCAGGCACACGCAGGGCAGCTGGAGCAAGAGCAGCTCCCCTTCCCCATCTATGGGCAACTGGCAAGGGATGAAATGCGCAAAGGAGTATTTGACCACCCTATGCCCCTGTGCCTTCTTGCACAAAGAAGTTCAGAAATAGGCCTCATGCCCATTGCCTACAGCTTGTCAAAATCTCAACCTGTGCCTAACCCGAAGTGAACAGGAAGGGTGGGTGAGCAACTCTTCCGTGGCCAGCCCTGCAGCTGGTGATCTCTGCCCCCTCTCTGCAGGAGAGACACTTGGGGTAGGGAATTACATGCAGCCGTGGGGCCTGAAAGCATGGGTTTACCCCAGCCCTGGCCTGAGAACCAGTTCCTGCAGAACATGAAGGGTTGGGAGAGCTCCTGCCCCACGTTTCAGCGCACTCGCTGGCCCTCTCCCTGGCTCCCCAGGCTTAGGAGCCCTGCCCATAGCGACAAGGCTTTGCCCTGTGTTTGTTCATTTGTTCTGTTCCCCTCATTTTGCTTCCCCTGAAAGAGGCAGTTGTAGCTCTGTTAACACTATTTTTGAAAGCTCTCACGCTGTGTGAGCTCAAATCCTTGCATTAATCTACTGCTGTGTTCATTTCACTGCGCTGAAAAGCAGGGAGTTTAAATCCCCTCTAAACACCATTGGTGACACCAGAAGGCCAGTGTTTTGATCCAGCCCCATTAATGGTTACAAGTTTGAATCTAGACAGCAGGGGTCAAGGGCAGGAAAGGATTAGGAATCACAGCCCATGACATTAAGCTAGTGCTTTTGCCAAACTGGGAATACTGGAGCGCCCAATGTACCGAGTTGTTTTTTGTTTCCTTTTTCTGACATTTGGATTCCAAAGAGTGGGGAATAGTGCTTATTTGTTTATAACATGACGAACTCGCTATGAGTGAGCTTTACTCCCTGCTTTATCGCACAGGCTGACTAATGAAGTTTCCTATGCCAGCTAGCATCATCTCACTTAGCAGACACGGGTTTTACACTGTCTTTTTCAGATGCAGCAATGACTTTTAAATTAAGCCTAGCTTTTCACCTATCTGCAGGCTTTGCCACGCTGAATGAGATTTAGAAGCTTTCCAGAATCAACTTCTGCTCCCGAGTACGGATTTTTATTATCTGTTGCATTTCCAAAATGTCACCAGCAGATGGAGGCAACAAGCAGCAGGCTCTGAAATGCAAACTTCAAGTAACATTTTTGAGAATGCAGATGAAGTCTGCACTCCGAGTGCGCTCTTTTTTTCCGCTTTTTTTTATCTCACTTTTTATGCTGATGCTTCATTTAACAAATCGGATGGTTGGAAACTGAATTCTAAAACGATGACATTTTTATTGTCATAATAAACTGCATGTGGCTTTGATCCCAAAGGGAAGAGCAGCACTGTAACTAATGCGCAATATATGCTGGTCAGGCTGTAGGGAAACTTCCTATCTGTCAGGCACTGGGCACAGACTGCAGTTTCCAGCCTGCCACACAGACAGAGCTCTGCTTCTGTCCTGCAGCCACAGAGATTTCACTAATGAGAGAAATTTTCTCTGTGAGCCTGCAACCCCAGCGTTCATCCAGCAGCACTTGGCATCCTCTTTCTCTCTCTTCATCAATTAGGAAAGTTTAACTTTTGTCCTCTGGCTTGCTTGCCTCATTATCAGTTCATTAGCCACTTCCACCTGGGTTTTCATTTTCAGGAAGGTATTTCCTCATTAGCACATGCTGACTTGCATTCGGATAGAAAATAACAAACCCAAGTGCTACCTTTCAGATCTACTTGTATTGTTAGAAAAGCCAATCAGCCCTACACAATCCCATCATTTAATGTCTATATCATCATTGTAAGACAATTAAATCTGTAGTTCATCCACTTTTTGGAGTGATATCCAAATATTCTTTATCTCTTACCTTTAAGGAGGAGGTGTTTACATTGTTTTACAATTTTAGATTGGTCTTAATCTTACAGTAGGGAAAATATTTACTGCTCTGTTCTTACCCTGCTCAACACAATGGGGCCTCAGCATTCTCTAAGGGTTTGTCTATATGGGGTCAGTCAGGAGATTAATCTGAACTGATTTAAAGTGGATTAGTTAACTGCATTAAATCCTTGAGCAGAGACACACTGTTTTCTTACCCATATCTTCCATTTATAATCAAAGCTCTGTACACTCAAAGTGGCAAGTTTGGCAGTCCTCACCCAAGCAGAATTCTCCACTGAGAGATGTGTTTGGACGGGGACAGCAGTAGCTGGCTTGCTGGCTCTTACAATACCCCTTGTAGATAATTATTAATCTCCATGTTATATAAATGATGAATTTCAGTCAAGAGGCTTACTCGAGACAGTGAAGACTATAATTCAGGTATTCCTCCCAGTTCCCAGTAAGCAAGCTGCTATTTCTGTCTATAATGTAAAGAAAATCCTATTTCCTCTTTGGAATGTTAATCCTGAAAATGCACTCCACAAAAACAAAGTGACATTTCACTTAGATATCACTGAAATATTTTGCCCTGCTGTTATCAAATGAACATGCATTTTTAAACTTTTATGTTAAACTCATTAAAGAATATTAAGGTTAAAAGATTTCAGTAGAGTTAAAGTACAATATTTAAGTAAACCTGACATTTTTATTAAATATTAAAGGAACTTTATATATTGTCATGGAATATTTCCATCTCACAAATGAAAATTTTCTGGCAGAAAGTTACAACATCTGAAAGTTTTTGGCCAGCTCTGTGAAGAGGTAAAAATTTCTACCTCATACAAAAAAATCTTATGCCTTTCCAAACCATTTTAAAAATTGTTTTTCTTATATTCTGCCTGGAAACTTTATATCTCTACTCAGTATGGACAATTTATTTCTACACTTTTATTACAGTCAAGGGGGCAAAATGAAGGAAAGAGGATCCAGAGAAAATGTTATTAGTGATCCAAGAGGACCGTTCTGCCAGAGTTAATCTCAGTGACTGATTTGGGAAGGGGCTATTCAAGATACTAATATATAACTTCTATATATGGGTGATAATTCCAGTGCTCTGGCACCTAAACAGTCATTAATCGCATTCCAGGTTATATTGCCATTTACTGCTTTAGCAATTACCTTAGTATTTGGGTGTAGGAGAACACTTCGATTGTGAACTGTTACTTACCCTTTGATAGACAGGTTTAACAACCTGCTTGCCTGGCTTAATGGTGAAAGATTGCTGCTGGAAAGGTTAAGTGCTGAAAGTTCAGTCATTTTCACTTTTTCAAATTGTTGGTGCATCAAGTCAGATACTGAGTGACCAAGCCCCTAGGCCTGGCACTCTGGAAATGGCCACACAGGTGAAGTGATAGGGGACTCCTGCTTTGCCCACAGCAGGCAGCTTCTGTCCCTGAATGATGTGGCTGGTGCTTCTGGGCAGGAAGGGAGGGCAGATGCTCTCAGATGGTGCCGGATAAGCCCAGCCGAGCTCCCAGTCTACTGGCAACAGACCAATGGCATTTGCTTCCTGGTGGTCTCGCTGCCGTGGGGAATGCTTGTCCAGGCTGGGCTGGAAGAGGGGTCTACACCACCCTTCCTGCTCTCCTTTCCATGGCTAGAGCACCATTCACCTCTGCTGTCAGAAACGGTGCTCAGGAAAATGTAGCTGGGTAGAAACTACAGCCTTTCTGATGCAAGAAAATGTCTCTGTTGATCAGCACTAAGAGGAAATCTTCCAGGCTTAAGCCATTCATTCATATCTAAGCCTGAGAAAATTCATGCTTTGTAAGAAAACATTTGAGGAATGTATTCCTCCACATTTTCCACAATGTTTAGAAATGTGTCCTTGAAAAATGGCAACAACACAGCCTTCCCAAAACTGCAAACTCTGCAAAGTTCCAGTCTGGTAGAGATGTTTGAATCAGTAAGTACAAAGCCTGCATGAAAATGGTTAACTGGATAAACAACAAACTTAGTGAAGGATTGACAGCAAGAGCAGTGGGCAAGAAGAGAGTAGGACCCAAGTGTCTTTGCTCTGTCCCCAGTCTTTCTGCCAGATCCATGCAGAAAACCCCATGTGCCCACACGGCAATACATAAAGCTCAGCAGCCCCTTCGTAAGCCAAGAAAATTGCTGGGGATTCAGGCCTGCAAACCTCTTTCTGCTTCCTTCATGTGAAGGCTTTAGGGACTGATACTGCTTTTATTGAAGTCAAAGCTAAGATTCACACTGTAACAGGAGGGCCAAGGCCTATATTCACAGATGTATGAAAGGAAAGGGTTACAGAACTGGAACAGCCTTATTAACATCAATGCTGGTACTCAAGTCCTATAGGAATAATGTATATTTATAAACACTAAGAAGACAGATTCTATAGGGCCCTTTGAAATTCTGAGCACACATTTTTTTTAAGGGCTCAAAGAATGGTTTTTGGCTTGATTTTCATTTAATCCTGTGATTACATATTACACTTTCTAGAACTGGTTGCTTCCAGGAGACCTCAGAAACTCCGAGTCATGTGTGACAGGTAAGCTACCTATAACGACAATGTCAAAATCGCCTCTGGGTTTATTTGTTTCTTTATGTAATCATTTAATTTGAAATGAGCTCTTTTGGCAAGCACAGGAAGAGCGGGGTGGCTCTGTAGTAACAAGCAGATCTAATGTCAGTTAAGTAACTGCTTTCGAGAGATTGCAGTAGAGGTAGGCATATAGTGGGTTTATTATTCTCAGAGGAGTAGTGATTATTCTCAGATAAGCGGTGATTCAATGACACTATGAGCAGCTTTTTGTGGGGCACAGTTCAATTCAGAATGTCGTACTTTCCCAGGCCCTCTTGCCCAGACTGAAGACAGACTTTACACTGTCCCAATTTTCATTTCTGGAAACAGACTGTAGGAATGTTGCTCACAGTGGTAAGGAAGACGTGCTAGGAGAGTGTTTTCATGAGACAATGAATAATCTTGTGATTAGTTAGGAGGGGAAAAATCGCATTCTTCAGTGGCCAAAAGCTATGAGACTAGGGCCATGGTTACACACCTTGGCTTGACCAGGCACAACACCACCACCACCACCGCCCAATCTTGGTGTGTAACCATGGCCCTAGTCTCATAGCTTTTGGCCACTGAAGAATGTGATTTTTTTAAGCACATATATGTACACACACACACATATACACAATGTAAATATGTATCAGTGGAAGAAATTTAAAATCAGGCAAAGTGCCCTAACCTAGCTCAGAGAGCCATTAAAATCGAATCCGCCCCCCAGTACTGATTCGGAGGCACACAACAGGCTTTATAGATACATAGGAAAATACTAGATAGGATTTGTCCTCATGATTGTGTTCATGCACAGGTCAAGAATCAAATATTCTTTGAGGACATAACCACATTTTTCATTGCTGCTGTTTATTACCTGCTCAGCTCATTGCTTGGGATCCAGTGGTGCTTGGGGGGAAGTGTGCTGCCCTTCAGAGCTGGGTTTCCCAGACACTATTCTGAATGGCTGAACATGCTGAAGTTTTCAGCAAAGCACAAGTTGCTGAAATGCCAGCCATTGTCACGCACATCTTCAGAAACACACAAAGCTCAGTGCGTCCGATGCCCTGATAATGCAGGTCCTGGAACAGAACAAATCCCCTCTCAGCCTGAACATAGAAATAACTATATTCATTGCAACTCTGCTGTATTGCACTTCTGCTTTTTGGCCCTAATCCCTTGACAGGCTCCATTACAGCCCCATACCGATGGGCTGGCCCAGCGCCTCTGCGGCAGAACTCTGGGCTGCATGTGAGCCAGCTCCAACTCTGCGTTACACAGTCCTTATGCTGGTGTGGCCGAATGGCTGCCTTGGCATGCTTGGGTCTTGAAAAGGAAAGAACTGCTTCATACAGACTGCTTAGCCATGACTCTCCATGGCCAATTAAGAAATCAAAGGGGAGCTCTGTGCGGAGCTTGGCCACCACCAGGAAGCCTGAGACATGGTGGGAAGCACTGAACCATGTTGTTGCCCAGTGTGGGAGTCTGCAGCAGGAACGAGCAAGGGGGCAGAGGGTCTCCAGTAAGACCCTGCCATGGCAGGGGCAGCCTGTGGTGCAGCTCTAGCAAGCAGCCTCAGGCTGGGTGCTTTGGTTCCCTGTCCCATCCCTGCTCCCCAAGGCAGCAGGGGCTCAAACCGTTTTGCTGGAGGTGAGAATTCAGCAGTTCCCTACCACAGCGAGGCCAGATACCTTTTACAAATCTGTTTCTCAGGATATCTGCCTCTCTGTGTGTTTTCTCCTTTCTTTTTTTTACATCTTATCTGCTCAAAACAAAACTGTCAGCATGTCAAATGTCCTGTGTAGAGAGGTGGGGTGCAGGGGCAGGGGGATCCCTGTGCCTGATGTCACTTGGAGGGGAAGCATGGGTGGGGGCTGAGGGAGGAAGCACAACAGGCTATGCTCCGATGGGCCTCCTGATGCTGAAACATGATCAGAACAAACAAACAAAGTAAAAGCTGTAAAACTAAATGACTATATTTGTTTCTTTGTTGGTTTGTTTTCTCTCTTCCAATTCCTTGTCCCCAGCTGTGTGCTCCTCTAGAAAGCAGCCACTTGGCATTGGTATTTGCTGGGCATGGAGCATGTGTGTATTACATCTATTTTAAGCACTTCTCCTGAGAAACAGATTCATCTCTGTGAATCCCCAACACATTTTACAACCAGCTGCACTACAGGTACTAGGGTAGGAAAAGGGGAAATGGTATTTTCTTTAGTTTTTTAGTTTTGACCTCTGGTCTGCTCAGTGGGCCAGTCAGGTTATTTTGTGCACTTGTATTGTCACTGTAAACTGGTAACACCAACCTCTGATATTCAGTTATGACATGTAAACCTCAACCTCAGTTATGACATGTAACATATAGTCTCCCCAGCAGCATTTTCCCTTTTACTTACAACCTTCTTTTTACAAAATAACAATTTCTTTTCAAAATTCCTCTGAAAACATAAGTTTGAGCTGAAATCTTGGATGCATATTCTCCAACATAATCAAACTCACATGGAGAAGCAAATGTCCTGGAAAGCTATATAGTTGGGGTGGGTTTATCCAGCTCCCCTGTGTCCCTCCACTATCTCTGCCTCAAGCTCTGAGAAGGGCTGGGTCAAGTTCTGGTTCTGGCTTGCTTTCTTGTGTTCATCTCCTATGCTATTTTTTTGTCTTGTTTTCCTAGGCTGAGCAGGGTGCCAGCAGCAGAGGATTTAGCCTCCAGGATGCTTATAGCCTTCCCTCGAGGCAGGATCTCTGCACAAGATGCGCTTCTTCATGACTTCTTCAGCCTTCTGCCTCCTCAGCTCTACCAGGTTCCTACTGGTAAGTTAACTCTCGATTTCATCTCACCAAGAAAAAGCTATTTCACATGCTATTTATTATGAGTTTATTCTGTACTTTGAAAGTCTCTGCCATTCACTGGCATGTCTTTCTCTTTTCTGCCTGCCCTCCCTCCACACTCCCGTATGCTGCGAAGTTTACATCCCATTGCAAATTTGACAGCCTGTTTTTCTGTTTTCTTCCACTTGATCACAGTGCTAATACTAGAAAGGGACCTGGATGGGCTGCCGCCATGGTACCTTTACAAAGTGGAGGTGTATATGCTTTGACAGGTCGTTTCTCCCCCATTCTGTAACCCCAGGGGCCCGGAGCTTTCCCTCGGGCTGGCTCACACTGTGTATTCAGCGTAACTCACATGCTGGTCCCTCCTGATGTCCTGAATTCCCAGCTGCTCAGCATGATGTGCTAGCTCCAATTCCCTTGGACTGCTCCTCCTGCTCCCTTTTGATGTTCAGAGACAACAGCTGTTCCTCATACCCTGTCGCACCAGTTCTCCCTCAGTTTTACCTGCTTTATTTTCTTCTTCCCTTGCCCCCTTCTCTTAAGCACACAGCTGCATACTCACAGATCTGCCTCTCCTGCCCTGAGCTGAGAATAGATACAGGGTCTCTCAAGCTACAGGTTCTGTTCCTCACTAGGCAAAGCTCCCAACTATCAGGCAACGGACCAGAGAGCCCTTGCATTCCCCCTTGCTTCCTGGGCACCCGCTACACTAGTTAATTTGGTGGGTTTATTTAAGATAGGGGCAATTAAGAAGAAGCCTTCTTGGACTGTGTTGTCAAGGTATTTGAAAACCTAATTTCTGGCTCCTGCGACACATCCCAAGCGAAGGAGCAGCCAGCTAGCGTGTCTCCCAAACCGCTGCCCTTCAGAAGGTGCTCTGTGTGTATGTGCATGAGTGAGAGACATCTGCATTCCTTTTCTGTTCACCCAGCCACAGAGCACAAATCTACTTTGACACTTTTAGAAAAATGAAAAGATGGAATCTCGCAGGAGCCTGCGTGTGCTGGGGGGGGAGGAGGGGAGCACGCACAGCAGGAGGGAAGTTGACTTTTCTTTATACATATAGGGTTTTTTCCATGCAGAGTTTAAATTATGCCTGATAAAAGGAGTTTCGTGGATGTTTCAGTTCTTTCAAACCCTCCTGGCTTCCTCCCAATTAAATGAGGTTTGTCAAAGCCACAGGGCTCTGCTGCTGCCGGAGAGGCGGACAAGCACTTCCCGCAGTGACATCTCCAATCCCCAAGGGAGAAGATGAAAGTGTCAGTGCCAAGAGAGAGAGAGAGAGTGTGGAAAAAAACAGGTACAGAGACAGACAGTGTGAGAGAAAGGGAGAGAGTGAGGAGAAATAGAAGGAATGAGAAAACAGATTGGCATAATGTGTCAATCTCTCTGACATGCTGCCAGAGAGGGGATAGATTAATTTCACCTGGGTTTATGCACCATCCCATATTTATTATCCCCCATATTACGGTGAGAAGTACCTTGTGGACAGGAACCTGCATGGCGTTATCATAGCAACCAATGTGTTGGGAACAGAATCAAAGTGCACAGGGCTGAAACAAGTACAGTATGATCATGCAAGACCATATTCATGAGTGACTCATTAAGCCTGTAAAAATTAGGCAATTCTGAATAATTCCCCATGTAGCCATCCCTATCGCCATAACCGTGTAAGACATTTGTTCTCTTGTGTCATTTTGGCATCACACTATTTTGGAATTTAACTGTATCATTTTAAAATTCTCATTGCTTTGATAACACAGTGCAGATTTTAAATATATTCTGTTCCCACTTTGTTCTGGAGGATGCTGGCTATTAGTCCCTATCCTCTGAAGGAGAAAGTTAAAGCAGAAGGGCAAAGAATGAGCTGGAGATGAAAGGTGAAAGGAGGAGGGGGTTGATCCCAAGGTGTGTGAGAGAGTAAGAGGGAAACAACATTTGAAAAAATAAAAGGTTCCCATAAGAAATTATTTTCTGTTTTTATGAAATAATTGTATCCATTACTGTCCTTTTTATAAGTTGCTATGACAAGCTGGAAGCTAGAGGATTTTTTTCAAAGGTCAATTCCTGGCAAAAAAATAATTGGAGAAATCAGTGTTTCAAAGATAAGTACCCCTCCAAATGGCGTGTTTCTGGTTACTGAGGGGAATACTAATGGCTGGAGGCTGGCTGCTGCCCCTGGGAAAGGGGACAGGGAGCATGGGGCTCTTTGCTTCCTGGTGGTCAGCTCCTGCAGAGGGGAACAGGTTGCTGTTGCTCATGCTCATCTGGATGCAAAGTGCTAGAAAAAAAGAGTAGCTTACGTTGTAAGAGACGACGACTCCCCTGAGTGGGGCTGGTCCACAGATGGGCCAGCTCTCCTACAGCTGCTTGCTCCTGTGCCTCTAGTGCTAGAAGGGGCTGCTAAGGCCCAGGTTCAAATCCCACTCATCGTCTTGGTGGCCTTAATTCTACACATACCACCAGCACCTCTGGATATAGCAACAAAGGAGAGGGGCAGGGGATTCTCCAGCTTCCTTCCACTGCAGCTAGTAGCCTAAGGGGTGGCAGTGATGACCTTTCGTAAAACTGGAGCATTTGCTGTCCTTTTTCTGGCCTAAGCCAATCCTGAGACAATTATCTTTGTGCAGTGCAGCCCTGCACTGCAGCAGCTCTGATAAAACTTCAGTCTAACCCTTTGCCACCTGCTAAAGCAGAATGTTTTCTGTCCAATTAATCACTCCTGGAAGAAAGATGAGATCCCTGAATCAAGAAAGCATGAGCTGTGCTCTCAACTCAGTGTCAGTCCTGAAGTGCAAAGGGCCTTCTGAGAAGGTATCTCACTCCGCTGTCAGACAGGTCAGACACAGTAACAATTGCAGCTTATTATTCTTAGTTATAGATTTGGCTTATTTTCTCTCTTTTGCCCTCGAATGCTTTTGAGCAGACTCGCAAGCAGGGGTGGTGAGCGGTGTGATCTGGGGTTAGCACCAGTGCACTCCCAAGAAAACATACTGCAAGAAGAGCTCTGGCCAAACAACGCAGGCACATGGGCCAGGGAGGGCTGAGCTGGCACCTCAGATCCTATCCCCACAGGACCAATGTCCAGGCTCAGTATACACCTTTCTCACAGTTCAGGAGACATTCAACCCTGGGCATACCATCAGCATAGCAGTTAGTCCTTAAGTCCAATTTATGCTCCATGAGGAGGATTGCGTGTTGTGTGGATGTGATCCTGGCTTTGACTAGGAGAGACTTGCTCCTTTTGGATAGGGTTGGTCTCTGATTGTTACCTCCCCCCAGCAATTCAAAACCACTGTGCCAGGTGGTGATGACACTGTGCTGTTTCTCCTAAAACAGCCCGCTATTCAGCTTTTCAGAGACAAGGAGGAGGAGGGAGGCTTGATGTTGACAGAGCACTGTCATTTTAATGCCGGTTGCATCTAAATTAGTGCAAAGCAAGCATAGGCAATGAGGAGGTTAAGGCTGCAAGCCACTGCCTACCAAAAATCCCATTACTAGTGGGATTAGCCAGCGCTGGTATATATTATCACAGGGCACTTAGAAAGAAGAGCTGGCTTTCATGGACATCTTGTTTGGATTGGCTGGTTTCCCTAGGTTCTCCTACATAGCTAAAAAGTTTATATAGTCACATTTTTTTACTTCTGTGCTTTGCCACCTCTGTACTCAGCAAATGGATATCCTTCACTGCAAATCAGATACAGCCACCTAGAAAGTGTGTATACACTTAATGTGTATACACTATAATGTGTCTTAATAAGGGAATAAACCAAAGTTGGTGTTGAGCAGCGAATCAGCTGTCACTCCTGAACCAGAAGCAGTCTTTTCTGTAAGGTGATAAAGCAAATCTTCACTTAACTCAGGAAAAATACCCCTCACTTCACCTGGCCTGATCTCCACAGTGGTAGAAGGTCTGCTTGCGTAAATACTGACAGGACGCTGAGGTTTTGTATTCCGTCATTAAGCCACCACCCTAGGAAAGAGCCATTGCAACACCACAGCAGATGTGTGCCAAGGGCACAGGCCTCTGGAGATGTTGCCCTGCTTAAGCTCTTCTGCAGGCGCTGGCCTGGAGCAGACATCGTGCTGGCAGGTGCTGGGCCCTGTTCAGGAGCACAGGACGAAGGGGAAGATGGGAAAAGAAGGAAAGTTTTCTTTGCTTACTCCCCAGTTCATGCTCTTGCAAAAGCACAACTGGCGCAAAGTTTGGCCCACATGACTTGTGGAAACAAAGTCCTACAGACATGGATCAAATGCTCTGACTCCTCATTGATCTCAGGCCAGAGAATCTCTATAAAGGTCTTACTGTTCGGGGAGATGAACTGCTTTTGGGGGGGAGTGCTGTTAATACCCTTCATGGAGGCAGACGCTATTGCATCAGAGGTTAGCAGATTTTTTTCTGTATTTTGTCTAATTGCAAGTTATATGTGAGGTTTCTTTCCATTTTCCCTTTAACACTCTTAAATGCAAACCTGAGAAGATTTATTTGTCTTGTTTGCTGTGAAAGACATCTGGACTGGAACTCCCATGTAGTCATTTTGCATCTTCAGGTGCACTTCTGCCTTCACCCAGTTATCAGCAGAAAAGAGCAAATGGGGATGTAGTGATTGGATTTCTAAGGCACAAAAGTTAAAGCTAAGTTTGAGATTGTGACAGCAAGCAACCATGAGCCTAGGAACTCAATTAGCCTGAAAGACAACTATCTCATTATCTTTTCTAAAATGATATAAATACATAAGAATATAAAAATTTAAAATAAACTCTCTCTCTATTGACTGTCTAGATGACTGAATTTCACTGCTCAATTTCTTTAAACACCCACTTTAGTATTTATTTATTCTAAGCGTGAAGCAGCTACGATAATTAGACTGTCAGATTTGGTAAGTTAATGAGGAGTCACTGGAGTGGAAGGTTTTGCATTTGTGAGATTGCTGAAGGAGAGAAGCCCCGTGCCTTCGCTCTATCTCTTTTTTCTTTTTCTTTTTTCCCCCCTCCGCTGGGTGGGAAGGAGAGAGCTTGGCAGCATGGAGATCCATTTGAATCCTTTTGATTAGCAGGTTGCATTCCTACCACCGTTGTACCAAATAGTATTTTCCTGGTTGCTCCAAGAAAAAGAAAAAGAAAAGAAACCATAGATGAGATTTCTAGAGAAGTGTGCCTAGATTAAAGAAATAATTTTCAAAAAAAATCAGAAGGAATGGAGGTGTGAGAAATAGGATCCTGGATTAATTTATATTGTGGCTAATGTCACGGGAGAGCATTAGGAAAGTAGCACAATGAAGGAAAAGGACTGTTTTGCAGCTTTCTCTTTAACCTGATTTTTCCACAGGACAATCAGTGCTTACAGTTCCAGGAGTGAGACTGCAACCTGAAATCTGTGACCTGTTTGCTTCTTACCGAAAAGGCCATCTCTCAGGAGGTTCAAGCAAGTTTTGGTAGAAAGCAGGGATGATATTGACTAATTCTTGGGTAAGCACATAGTTGCCACTGTCAAAGCTGCTGCCATGATGCTTAGCACATGAATTCCTTTGTGTGCTGAAGGTGGGAAAACAGAACTGATACCCAGGCTGGATGATCACATCCCAGGCTGAGGACAAGGTGGGAGATCTCACATTCAGAGAGAAGAGATCAGCAAGCCAATGGCCCCTGAGGCACAATGCTCAGTGGTTTCATGGGACGTTTGGGTTTGTTTTGTCATAGTCCCAAGTCTCAGACCAGTGCCTTTTCCTCTGATGCCACCCCAGTCAAAATATTGCTTAATTTCCCTGTTGCTTAAACTGACCAAATTGCTATGTTCGCCTTTGTCCTTGTCTATTGAGTTCACATTTTATAGCTTACTTGTTTTGATTTCACATGCAATGGAACCTGAGCAGAGCTAGGCAAAATCTCCTTAGCTCATAACATCCTTGGTTTTCATTAATCACTATTGTAATATAACACACCTCAAAATGATGCTTCAGCATCAATGTTTTTAATCTGCTTTTTGTTACAGAAGACCAAAAGATCACTTAAAATCACTGTTATTGAAAGAAATTACCAGAAAATACCCTTTTATTATATCCTGCCTCTTTGTTTACTTTGTGCATTTGTTAACAGCATGTGTCCAGTCAGTGTCCCTGGCTGGGTCTGTGCTTACAGGACAGACCTGGAAACTGACCTTGAGGCCAAATTAGTTTGACTGTCTTATTGTCTTCCAAGCTAAAAGGTAATACAGCTGTGATTAGCAGGGCAAACCTCAGCTACCCATCTGCGCTTTCAAATGCATGTAGATGGCATGTACCTGCTATAGGATCAGGTCCCAGCACTCAGTGCCTGGTCTCACAGCCTCTCTCTACCCCATCTGCCCTCATCATGTAGACAACAGCAGGCAGACAGGACAGCCTTGAGTCCTTTCGAGAAGGACCTGACACTGCCAGCCCTGTGACCAGATTGGGTTTTGGAGGCAGCCTGAATACATTCTGCTCACCTGCTCAGCTAAGTGCAGACGGGGCGGCTGTTCCCTCTCTGTGATCAGAGAGGAACTAATCCTGCCAAAAAAGCTGGTTGTCAGTTCCACTAAGGCTTCAGGGACAACTCACTTGAGGAGGGCACTCATGCTTCAGTGTTCAATGAACTTGGATTTGGCCAGTTTTAACTCATTTTGAGAGTATTTCACACATACGTAATTTAAAATAGTGAAACCATTAAAATAGTAAGAGATACTTTTAAACATTTTCTTTTTTTTTTTTTTTATATTAACCTGGCCTCAAAGTGATTGTGTCCCCTCTTTTAAGGTGCTTACAAAACATACTAAAAAAGCTTAAATGTCAACTCAAGTTTTCTTCTGCACTTCATTACAGGAAAACATTCTATAAGTGATGGTGTTCATATTATTAATTCTCTTTTTAAAAAGGCATCTGAATTCAGACAGGCAAGCAAGGTTATAAATGAAACAGTAATTTTTTTTGTCATTGTAATAGGCTACCAATGGAAAGCAGGGAGTTCTCTATGCTTTTTCAAATCTAATCAGAGGTAGGTAGGCATCTAAAGCACAACAGCCTCACACTGGCACGTGAGAGAATGGAATTTCCTGGGAAGATAATGAAACCAGCCAGCCTTCCTTCATTGGCCAACCTGAGTTAAGTTACAAAAACAGACAAAACCAAAAAACTAAACATACCAGGCTCAATTGTGAATCCATGGGCCCTGAGTGACACAGCAAGGGACAAAACATCATCACAGTCTCCTCCTTGTTCTCCTTATGGTTTCAGGAAGGGAAGAGATAGTGCCAGGCATCTATCCTACAGTGATACACACTCCATGCCAACATGCCATCCATTTTCTACCCTGTTCCACTTCTTTCCCTCTACCTGCTGAGCAGGAACATACGGATCATTGGCATCTGCTTCCGTTCTCATGCTGCCTCTCAAAATGTAGATAAATAATGCAGTGCCTCTTATACGTATGTGCTACTGTACTAGCTAAGTGTAGTTGAATCTACAGGAAGATTAGAACTTGTTTTAAACCAACTGTTAACAAGTAAAGTAACTAAAGTCACTAGCCCTGCAGAATATTTGTAATTAGGATTTATTTTTCCTTTTGATTCAGGACTTAGGCCATGGATTTTTATCCTAACAGAATTCCTTTGCAACAGGGGCAGATTCTACCCTCCATTACACCAAGGACCTTTGAAATAACTCTTGATATTGACAACATGAAGCAAAATCTTTGCGAGTATAAAACAAGGGCAGAGTTTGGTTGGGGAGGGGTATTTTTAAAAATCACCTTTCAGTAGAAGACAATGAAATTGTGCAGATGTCCTGCCTTTGTTTTTCAGAATGCAATGTCAGAAAGATTGACTTGGCAACGAAGATGTAACAGCACAGTCTGGACACTGGACTTGCAGAATAAACTCAGCCATGTGTCACTTAATAGAGAGATCCCTGGACCAGAAGATCGATGTACAAACAGGACAGATGGGGACTGACAATTGAAAGAATGTAGAGGCTGATCCAAGGCTTACAGAGACCTGTCATTCCTGGGGTTTGCCTACAATCTCCTTCAACAAAAGAGGTCCTGGGGGAAGGAGGGGATTAGTCAAAATTTGAGTGAAGTCTCCAGGGAAGATGGTTTCTTGGATAAAGTTGTCAACAAAAGGAATTGTTTAAGACTATTTGTTATAATTTCCTAGAGGGAGCTTCTGCCATTACTAACAGGATTACCAACATACTGGTTCCACACCAGCAGAGCATTAGACATGTGCATTGCAGACTGGTTGCTTAGAGCTGAATTCAGGGGTCTTCTTATATTGGGTCCCAAATGTGTGCAGGTGTTGATGAGCAGAGGGGAGATGGTAAAGAATTAAGATGCAGCCAAACACGGGCCGGTTTTGGTCCAGCTGTTGCAGAGAGTCTTGGCTCATTAATGAGTTACCAGGGTGTTTTAATCTCCTTGATCTCAGGGCTGCTGACAGACTATGAGAAGGAAAGCTAGTCCAAGGTAAGTGCTGATCAGGATACATGGGGAAATCAGAGAGCTCTTTCCCAACTACAGTTACTGTGAAATTTCTCACAGAATTCTCCCTGGAAGAATCAGGAAAGCAAGTAACTTACTGTGTTCATGTACTAGTCTGCTTGGTTTCAGTTATCTGGGATACTTCTTCTCAGCTCTGGGACATCAGAAACCAGAAGCCTTGGTGTAACCTCACAGCAGATCTGGGAAGGAAGACAAAGATAAATCATTAAGGTGCAGGCATGCAAACCTTGAATACTGCTTCTTCATCTGAGTAGTGTCACTGGCATGACTGGCAGAACTTCTCTGAGCAAGCATTATATAGAACATTGAGGCACTGGAACAAAACCAATCACGGAGCTATGGGGATACACCAGATAAATGGTTGGCAGCCATAGAGAGAGCTGGAAGGTGACATTTTAGTGTAAGGGAGATACATCTCCAGCCCCACCCCAGTCCATTGTTTGCTACCCAAACACTGCAGATCTGGGCAGGAAGCAGCACAACTGTTTATGTTCCCCTTTGCCCTTGCTGTAGACATAATTGCAGGAACATATAGACTTGCTACACAAAAAAGCACACAGACTATCTGTAGACACTGCTTAGTTAAGAGGACAAGAGGTATTCCTTATGTTACGTGACAGTCCTTAAAGTTCTCTGCCTTAATGAAAAGGCAAGCTATGTCCCAAAAGTCTTTCTACCTCTAGATTGCATGGACCCTGATCTCCTAAACGCCATCCACTCTCAAAGTGAGTGTGAATGCCTGACCACTCTTTGCAATACTGAACAGAAATTTGTCTCAATATTAGGACCTTCTGCCTTTCATTTGCTCTCCAATGAATCTGGAATAATATTACAGTGACCTCACAGCAGTATAAGCAAGCTCAGACCAGAGTATCCCATAGAGTTCTACTTAGGCGTGTATCTCTCTGTCAGCTTCCCATGTGCAGGTTTATTTGTGGAGAGAAGAACATTTGGAACCTTTTTAGAAGAAAAACAATAGCTCTTAAGCACACTGGCACTGGCTGTTGCATTGCAAAAGCTTCTAAGAACTAAGAAATAAGAAGCTTTTCTAAAGTGGATGGCTGGCTGCATGGGTAGAGATAGCTCTCCACTTCTGAGTTACGCTGTATTGTCATATGCATGTCCAGAGCAGCTGTAAATGTTGCCCAAGTTGGGACAGGGGTCTTCTGCATTCCTTTTGCACTCTTGGAGATGGCTGGACTAGAGTGGTGAAGAAGCAGGACCTCTAATGCCTGCCATGGGATGGTTATGGCTGTATGTCTGCTCCTAACCGAGAGCCACTAAATGCTCAAGATTATGCATGGGCAATGAAGGATCTAATGATGGGAACTGAATCACTTTCCTCATGGTGTCTATCCAGACATCAGTTGTAAATTTCTTCTGCCCTGGAGCAGCAGCAAGAATGGCTTTGCTCTTTTACATAGCTGCTACCTCATAATGGCCAAAGCTCATATGCTAAATTGCCAAAGGGTTGAATAATAACCTTCTAGCTCTGTATCTGGAGGGACGGAAAGCCAGGAGGACCCTGGCAAAAGGATGTGCTGCAACCCAGCACTCTTCTGTTCATTAACTCAACATTGGAGGCCCAATGCCTTAAATATGCCAGATCAGAGAGAAATTGTCCTAGAACCACTCCTTTCCCAAACTAACGGGAGTACTATTTACAGCAGGAGTACTGATCTCAGTAGATTTTCCATCCCCTGGCCTGCACAATCTCAGGGGCAACAGCACTCAGGGAAAATGGATCTAGTGTTGTAATGAGTCAGGAAGAGTAGGTAAGAAGAAACACATCTGAATTCATGTACCAAGTTAGTGCCACCCAAAAAAGTGGTCCTGCTTCCCCCATTTTCCTCCCTGCTCCAAGCTTCACAGTCTTTCTCTCTTGCTCTCTTGCACTTATCTAAGCCCTTGATGAGCTGATTTAACTCATTAAACAGGTGGAAAACTATTAACTGTTTTACTGGGTTAGTTTTTTATTGCTTTAGTGAGCTGAATCAGATTATGAAGGGGTCAGAGAAGTACCAGACTTCATGCATGGCTGAGTGTGGAGTGGTAAAGGAGGAGCAGGAATAAGCCATGAAGTTCAGACTCTCTTATCTCCAACCTGCTCACATTCAGTTCGTGTGGGTGGTCATCCCCTGTCACATCTGGATGTTTGAGGTTCTGTTTTGAGGTAATAACTGAATGGGTTCTGGTAAGTGCTCAGTACTGCTATCATGTATGTGAGCCCATCTCAAATCTAGGTGTTTGCTGTTGAAGACCTTACAAAAATCCCAGACATTGGCAGAGAGGTGCAGGACTGACCTTTCCTTTTTTCCAGAAAAGACTTTCTCTTGGCAGGGGTAGGATGCCTTGGTAAAGCAGGTGAGAGTTTATGAAGTGCATGTAAATGGAGATCATTGTGCTCGAGGGTCATCAAACTGTTTCTTCTCACCACCTAATAAAAAATTAAAAACAAATCTGAGATTTTGGAGAAATTCTTTAACATCCTCTTTTATGTAAAGAGAGTTTAACAGCAGACTTAAATGTTTGCTTTAAAAACATCATGAAGTAAATGAAATAACTTCTTTCCCAGGCCAAGATTCTGTTTTACTTCAGCCCAGGGCAATTTTGTTGGCCAAATTACATATCCCCAAGAAAAAATACGAGGGCTTTAATACTTGCAAACCCCTGTCTGTAATGGCGCAAGCGGGCAATGCTCTTTAAAGGGGGGAAAAAAGCGCCAGGAAAATCCCCCTCACAAGTTAGAACTGCATTTGGGGAGCCCAGATGAAAGCTCTGAAGCAGGTCATGTGACAGGTGTCACTTCAGTAATGATATTGGGGCAGAGATAAAAGTCCTCGCCGGCTGGTCATGTGACACCGCTTCATTACTGGCACAGCAGGTGGTCGGAGAGTCTCAATGCCTTTATTTTTTTATTATTTTTTAATTTTTTTTATTCTGTGATAATGAGAAAATGTTTAAACTTCCATCCCTGTGTTTAAACACTTCTTCATGCTGACAGCAGCAGGAGATCCCTTGATCAGCTGTCAGATGGGAAAGTGCAATTTTTCTGGAAAGTAAACAGTGTGTTTGCCAGTTGGAAATCATTTTCTGTTTGTTGGGACTGCTAGTCATGGCGTGATGGAGCCATGTCACAGCATCTGACAACTTGAGAGTGGGGAATAGAAAACAGGCTGAGAAATGAGTTTTAGACTTTGCCTCTGATAACAGGAGCTTGAGATTTTTGACATGTCGCTATTGTTATTGTGGGGAAAATACCCACCACTTATGGATTGCTTATGAAACTTTTAAAGCAGTGGCTCAGTGTAAGCATGAGTATGTGGGACCTTCTAAAAGAAGCTCCTGCATTTTAATAGAAACTTTCCTAGGAGAAAAACAAAAGAGACACACAAAGGAACTGAGTGGGTGTGGTGACATGTGGGGGTGAAGGTGGCCACATCTCATTCCTGGCTAGCAAGAAGAAAAAAAAAAGTCTCCTTATAATTATATTAGAAAACTTTTCATGGCTCTGGTGTCACATAGACTTGGGGAACCCCCTGGGAGTTTCAGGTGAGACAAGGAAGGCAAATGTGGTCACAGGGTCATGCCAGAGAGCACAACCCCATCCCAGGGCGGCGGGGGCCTGGCTGAAATCAGAGCTGTTACGCTGTCCTTTGGAAGTACTCTGGAACCCAACTAAGCTCACTTTAAATGCTAACCACATGTTTTTCTTTTCCTATCAGGCAAATACCTTCTCAAAGTCAATTCCCATAGAGAACAAGAGATACGCACATAATTGTAATTAAAATTAAGGTTTGAATGTGCATATGCAGAAGCATAGACAGCATTTTTCCTATGCAGACACAGACAACATCTTATATGCAGAATCAACAAATCAACCTGATTTCAACACTGGGAAAGTTAGTTACTCAAAGCAGGGCTTGGGTGGCAGATTAGGTATTTGCAGCAACTATGTTTCATGGAGTCCTTGGTGGTCCCCCACAAATGCTTTCCTCTGCTGGCTGCACTGCAGCCTTCTCCCCCTTCCTCAAGATCCCCATCGGAAGCTTCCTGCCTGTTACACTTCACAAAGTCTTGGCTCATTGAAACACAAGTTTCGCTGCCCAGTTGGTATCCCCTCACACCAGGAATGCCCTAGAGCTGGTGCTTTGGTTTCAGCTCCCCGCTCTCGAGCGGGTGGGGAGGTGGCTGCCTCCCACCCCGCTCGGCTGCAATTAGGGGCAGGACCGGACCATCAGCAAAAATGATCCCAAGCGAAAAGATCAGATCAGAATCTGGCCCTTTGTTAGCAGTCATTAAAAAACATTGCACTTTTAATAGAGGCTTATTCAATTAGCAGACTAACAGGCTCCATCAGATAAGCTGGGGATTTCCCTGGGAATCTGAGTCACATACATACTGCCAACACCACTCTGCACCCTATGGTTAACCCTCTCCGCGCAGAACCAGAATGAAGAGGCTAAATTCCAGGAAAAGGTTAATTTTTGGATTCTTAAGGGAGACGGGAAAGCCCTCCACTGCACCTCGAAGCCCCCAGAGGTGCCAGTGCCAAGTGTGAGTTGCACACGCTGGAAGGACCCAGGAGGATCATGGCACCAAACTGGAGCTGCTGCAGACTGGAGACTCGCCTGATCTCCGATAAACACGCTGACATTTGGCAGCCTGACAGCTTCACAGTCCCATAAGAGGCTTCCTAATTAGAGCCTGGGTGAGAAACAATCCACAACTTGAAGTTTGTCTCTAGCTTCCTTGCTGTACTTTTTTCCCCCCTCCCTTTTTGTGCCTGTTCTCCCTTTTCAGTGTTTTCTCTTGCAGATTCTCAATACATCCCCTCCCCGCAGGCGAAAGTTGTTTGAAACACCAAGCAGGAGAAAGGGTCATTTTTGCCTGTCCTCTCAGCTCAGAACAGCTCCCAGCAAAAGCACCCCTCTTGCATTCCAGTGTTGCCCTTGAAGGAGATGGGGAGATAAGGCAGGGGAAAGGACAGTACATGGTGAAGTTTATAATGAGGCAAAGTACAACCGGTCTGGAAGAAAACCGAACCAGTCCCATTCATTCCTAGTCAAACAAGTAGGGCAAATCTAGTGCTCCCAGCAGCAGGAGAATGGGGACTCTGGGTCTGGATCCAGCCCTGAATTTTGCTTTCCTCTACAGCAAGCTGGCCCTGAACAGCACGTCACAACATCCTGAGTCTTTTAGCTGGAGCCAGGGTCTGAATTTAGCATTGCCTTCAAGTTGTATGGTACCATGCTGCTGCTGTATCATAGCAAGACATTCATCCAGCCGGTGGTAAGATGAAATATATTTTTTAGAGATACGTACTGTTACAGAGCCAGATCTTTCAAAGCTAAATCATATTCCACCCATTTACCCCATCACATGCATATTCTCTGAATCGTTCCAGAAAAGATCTTCAAATGCAATAACCTCTGAATTTGAGATGATATCAACAAGCAACATCTGCTAAGACAAGTATAACTCTTTTACTGTATTTATTTCCTAGAGTGTTATTTGCTGATAGTGGGATTGATTGTTCTCTATTTAATATCCCAAAGTCTTTTCCAGGGTAATGAGACAGGTAGCAAAGCTCTTCAAAGACAATAGCCATTGCATAGTCTGCAACAGCCTGGATACAGATACAAACATCACTTTATATTAGAGGGTTGTTCCCCTTCACCGTCCTCCTTGGTAAATACCATATTCCCTGGATAGCCACCAGAAACAGGCAGAAACTTGGGATTCTCCAGTCTTGCCCATACATTACATCAGACAGCTCATACAGAGCTGTAACATACAGTTACCACCATTCAGCAGGATCCCAGATGATGACACGGGACCAATACCTACGGATATTTGACCATTAGCTCTCTCCAAAGCAAACAGATTTCATTCAGAATATGCAGTTGAAACTATTCCCAGGACAAACATAATTATTGCTGAGATACACTGGAAGATCTCCATCTAACATCTCTAGAGTTTAATATAAGTCTTATCCAGAGGACTGGGGGTCCTTGGGGAGTGTACTTTTTTGAGGTTTCACTTTGGGGGCTTCATTATGATTGCTGACACCAAGTGTTTCATGTGCTGCAGATGTCCAGCTATGAGAAAAAACTGTGGACCTATACCTCCGCACTGGGGAGAACAACCCTGCATTAGGACTAGAAAGGCCTGTAACATCATCCTCATCTGTAATGCCTGCACTGTTAAGACACTGAGGCTGAGAAAATTGTTTATTGAACCGATATTTCCAACAAACAGATGTCTATGAAGCAAGCAGAGCTGCTCCCTGAGGTTCTAATATTAACAAATTCCCTCAACAGAATGTAGCTGTGTGTTTTCTACTATTCCTCTCTATAAACTGGAGTATGGATTAGTGCACACTATTTATAGAGCCCAGCCCACCCACTTACTTGGAGCACCCCTGAAGCTGAGGGAGATGTAGCTGCATTCGTAGCCAGACACCACCTCCAGGGTCCATGTATCATCATACCAAAATTCTGCCTTTCAGTATAGTAGAAACCTTGGAAAAAATTAGAGGTTGTTCTGGTCCTAAAATATCTGGCTCCATCCCTGCCCTGATTTTTTTTGCCTGATAAATGAGTATAGACATGAAGAAGGAGGAGAGATAGACGTGGGGAAAGCTCTCCTGGAGGACTGTACTGAGGAGGAGATGAGGCAGAGCTGGCTCTGGGTGACTCTCTCTTCGAATACCTGTATTCCCTGTCACTGCAAAGTGGGCATAAAGGTCAGAATAGCAGCATTTTACACACACGTGTATGTTTGATATGAACCATTTTAAAATTCAGGTGAATCAGATGCCATGAACAGGTACAATACCACAGGAGAAAAGAAAAACATTGATTCTTTTCAATTAAAATCCATTTTTTCAGGGTTTAGAATTTCAGTCATTTAAATCCATTTTAGACTAAGTCTTAGAAATAGAAGTTGCCAGCCTGGAGGAATTAATTTTTTTATTATTTTATTTTAAGGGATTAACTCAAGTTGATAGATTTAGAGCATTTTTTAAGTTTGTTGGTTTCAGATGTTTAAAAAGAAATTTAAAATAAACAAACAAAATCCAGTTGAAAATTTGGCAAGAGCTGAATCCTTTGGGCAAAATTTTCCCAGGAGAAGCATAGATCTCTGATAAGCAACAGAGGAGATGCCATACTTCACAGCTGCAATGCAGATCTGTGGCCTCTCCAGAGACTCCCACACACTAAACAGGGATTTCATTAGTTTAAATGCCAGATCTGCTTTGGTCCCAGTGAAACTCCAGAAGGGCATTATCTAGGAAAATGGGGCACATTTAATCCACTTCATCATTAATGCAAAGAATAGTCTCAATATTTGTGAAAATCAGAACCATGCATTATGAAAGGTCCTTCATATCTTGAGTAGATTAAACTCTGCTCGCCAGCCTCCCCTCCAGTTGGGCCATAGTTTGTTTGTAACATCTCTATTTATGATATACAGGTCTTTCTGGGTCTGTGATGAGGCAAGCTTGAGCTAGACTGCTGGCCTGACTGGGCACTTCTCTGAAGGATGTGCTGGAAACTTTAGTTTGGTGACTAAGGCTGGAAGTGCCACAGGTGCCAAAGGAAAATAACAGGTCTGAGCAACACAGTCTGATTTTGGATTTTGGACCTTCTCATCAGGCATGGTTGTTGCATATTCTTTGCAGAACCTTCTCTGCTAGTGAAATCTCAGGCCATTTGACATTTTAACTGGATTTAAAATGAAAAGGATGAAAAGATTTTACATCACTGAACAGGGCCCTTGAGTTTATCACCATGTGGCTGTACTGCCAAGGCCAACTATCCCCATGATGAAGTCTGGGAACAATTCTTGTGAGCTAAACACAGTGCTGTCGCACAGGTCTCCTCCTAGGCAAGTAAGTAGTCACTATGCCGATGCTGGTGAGCTGTGGGCTAAGCTGCACAAACCTGCATCCTGCAGTTGGTGAAAAGCTGCAAGACAAACCGCACCATGCTTCACTGGGTAGGTGCTGAAGGCTTCTCACGTGGTTAGAAGTCTGTTTTATACAAAACCCTCTCAGAAGCCATTCAGCTGGACACAGACCTGAAAGATTTAATTCAGTCGAAAGAAGACTCTCTGCAAGAGACCTAGGCGCAGGGTTGCTGACCATCCCACTGTGGATCCTGTGCAGAAAGAGCCGGGAGACAAGCTTGGAGATAGCTGTGAGGCGCCAAGCTTGTGACCATGTTTGAGGCTCTTGGGAGCAAAACGATGAGGCTGCCTTGGGGGCTGAGTGAGAAGGCAATGTAAGAACCATAAACTCTTTGAAGGTGATAGAGAGAAACCCAGGAAAGCAGCTGCCCAACCAGCAGAGAAGGGACCGTTATCGTCTGGGTGTGACGAATGAAGGCAGGCAGGTCACTAGACATCCCTGTGCTTTCACAGGGACCTGCCTGTATGTGCCAGGCTGCACCACAGCCTCTGCCGGGGCAGATTCTGCTTGACTTGTTAGGAGTGAGGAAAAGATGGCCAGGCCTGGAGGGAAGCATGCTGTGAGCAGTGAGGGCTGGATGCTCCATGCCAGACAGCGCCTGAGGCAACTGCGGAGGAGATGTCCCTGAAGGGGCTGCCCTGGGGCCCTGGCCTGGGAGGAAACAGCCCCTGAATACCACCCTCTCTTGTCCTGCCCCTTCACAGCAGGCACTGCTATGTGGACTTACCTTCAGTTTGCCCAAGTGAGGGAGGGAGAACATAGCCTCGTCTCACAGATTTCCACCCACCTCCCCTGTGGCTCCAGATAAAGTTTTGGAGGGAAGTGGAGCAAAGAAGCTCGTTCCCAGTCGTAGGTGTCTCTGGGCAATGCCCACTTCAGCGAGGAGTGCAGCACTTCCATAAGCACTTCAGAATGAACAGCTGTATCATATCATCTCCCTTGGTTGTACCTGGGGTCTCTGCTTCCTTCAGGCAGATCCTCCAGCTGACACTGAGAGGAAAGGCAAGCCTTGGGCAGATGTTTGAACCCTCCAGCATGATCGCTGCATTTACCAAGCATCCAAAGTGCTTTCAAGGGTCTGAAGATATCTTCCATTGCTAGTATGATTACAGCTCTAATGAGATTTGAAGCAAGCCATTTCTTCTAAACAATGGTGCTATCTCATTCTAACCCATTTAGATGATAATCTGCTCTCCCAGATATTAATATTTTCGTATTAATGTAGATCCTTTTATCCCTGTAGCTTAGCACTGGGTTCTGATTTATTAATAGCTGGCTCCCTCTGGACTAGGGGAGCAGGATGCTGCGTTGTGATGAGCTTAATAACTCACTGCTCCCCATTAGTAAATCTCAGACTAGCGCTTCAAATTTGCAGAGAGAATTGGGTTGAATTTCCCTCATTCCTTGAAGCATCTTAGTCCTGTTGTGCAAAACTACCTGCTAACAATCTTTCTTAAGCGAGCCAAGTGCTTTAATACCGGTTCAGCCCACTCAACTGAACTTTTAACAGCATTTTAGGGAGAAAGGGCAAGAGCGGAGTTAACAGATGTCACTGGCTTTTCCTATCAAATGGTGCCAGGGCACTTTTCTGGAGGCACCAGCAATATAACATCCAGCAGAATTAATGTACTTATTATTTTAGAAGAGTTCATGTTTTTTTAATGTCTCCCGGTTTGAAGGAAGGGTTGAAAGTAAGGGCAGCCTATTTGCATTGTGAATAAAGTTATCTGCCTCCTCCCCCCCCACCCCCCCTCCTCCCCGGAATATGCAGAAATAAATGCCTTCTAATGAACCCTGGGGGGCTGAAGCTTTGATATGGATCTTGCCGGGGGTATAGTGGTCGGGAGAAGTTCTGCCAGACTGAAACCCAGCATGGCGTGGGGGGTAGGCAGTCTTCCTCAGAGTGCAAAAGAAGGGAAATTGGATTATCTTGCTAGCAGTTGGTGTTTTTCTGTCTGCAAGAACTTACAGATGAGAGGCCCCAGTTGGGAAGTTAAATTCAGCCCTCTGCAAACGGTAAGTTTTTTTCCTCATCTAAATAAAAGAGATGATCCCATCCAAGTTCTGGAAACTTTCTCTTGCTCTGGCTGGATGCAGGGCAGGTGGGTAGAGAAGCAAAACTGCAGGATTTGAATTTTAGTTTGGTGGCTGCTGAAAGTGTTGACTATGTGTGGCCATGTGTTTGTAAACACAGATTACTCTTTGAATGTGACATCTGGCTTTCAAGGAGCTCCCACAGCAGGCAGAATCACAGCAGTACACACTTCAGTTCCTTCAGACAAATCTATTGTAGGACACTGTTTTGCAGTTTACAGCACATCGAATAAACTCAAAAAACAACAAATGCAGCTGAAGCCCCTTAAGAGAGAAAATCTGGTTAAATGGGTTGCTTTCTGGGAACAAATTGTTGAATAAAAAGAACACCCTGGCAATGGGAAAGTTTTCTGTGTTGCCAAGAGGTTGCATAAAAAGACCATTTTATAGCATTAACCCATTCCCTATAGAAGCCAGAGCATACCGCGGAGGATCACATGCTGCCTGGGAAGCAGCAGGCAGCACAGAGAGCTGAAATACAGCAGCCACTGACAGAAAGGGCGTGCAGCATCCAGGGTGGCTGTGCTTGCTCCCTGGGCAGAAGCTGGTGCAGGACAGTGCTGTGGGATTCCACCAACAATGCCAGACCAAGCAGCTCTTCCCTTTGGGTGCAGACACAACACCTTCCTAACAGAGAGCAATACCAGGAGCGTTGAGCAAGCTCCCTGGCACACAGGATGTGCCAAGGAAGGAGCAAAGGGAATTGCCAGATTTCTTTCCTCTCCCAGAGAAGGATAGAGAAGAAATGATTCTGCAAGAAGGTTAGGATAGTCAGGAAGGAACCAAGACATAAAGTGCTGCTGTTGATTTTCAGTATCAGGATGCCACACCAGTAAGTTTCACAAGGTTCCAGCATCCTTATGCATCAACTGCAGAGTCCCAGTAGCAACATTTTGGGATGATTTGCCCTGATTACTTGAAAATTTCTGCAGCTTTTTTGGAAGAGGCATTTGTTCCCCTGCCCCCTTCTGTGCAAACTGCAGGCCAGCCTTGATGCCAAGGAGGAGCCCTGCCACTCTGGGCAGGCTCTGATATCAGGCTGTGGTTGCATTTTTGACAACAGGGCTGCTTACATGAGCTTAAGCAATACTGCTCCCCTTCCACTCCCCATTGCTTCCTTGCCCACACTCAGCAGCATCAGCTATGCCAGCATGCTATCTGTGTAGCACATGGCAAATGAGACCAGAGAACTGATCCAGATAAAAAACAACCCAAGGAAAAAAAAATGTTTATTTTTCAGCTGGATTGGTTCCTGCTCTGGGTCACTGCACAGCAGGGTGACTCAGGGATGAGAGCAAGTGCTGAGGATGGGATCTGTAAGCTGTCAGTCAGTAAAGGTCCCTGCCACCACCACCCCTTTCTACCGCTCTACATAGTGGTTTAGACTTCATTTTCCGTAGGGCCTTTACTTTCACCCCAAGTTTAGGTTTCTCCACAGAGATGTGATCCAACCTACAACAAGAGCTTGAGACCCTTCCTATTTCACAGAATAGCCTTGGAGTGTCAGGCTACATCTCACAGTGCAGCTTGCTGCAAGGATAGTCAGGATCCCAAAAAATTGTAAACATTTTTTCGGGGTGTTGGACTAGACGACCTTTAAAGGTCCCTTCCAACCCAAACTATTCTATGATTCTATCTTCTGTAAATAGACTTGTCTATGTATGTGGCACCATCCAGCACCTCTGAGTGAGAGTAAACCAGTCGCAGGAACAACGGAGCCATGTTATTAGCATGCTGCACATTCCATACTTAGCTCTTTCCTTCTCAGCAAGTTTTCTGGTCATAGGATGCAGCTATTCTGCTCCCTGCTCTGGGATTAGTGACTTCTGGGCAGGCAGCACGGGCCTCTGCCCCATGCTCCACCGCAGGCTGAAAACACACCCGGCAAACCTCAGGAGGCAGCCTCTCACTGGGCTACATGAGGCTTGTCTGCCTTGTATTGCAAGTGGGCTAGTTTTAGCACCAACTGCTTCAGTACCAAAAGGTGTCATGGAATTTTAATGACCACAGATGGCCACAACTTCTGTTTTATGTCTAATCTGAGCCCCCCACCCCCAAAGCACCACCACATCAGCAGCATGCTCCCCTTGCAACAGGCTGGGGAGAGGGCGGACTCAGGTGAGTGAGTGTTGCTGGTTCCACACCTCTGCTACCTGCTGTTCAGCCTGGATTTTCCTTACCTAATAGAAAATATATTAACTATATGTAAATATGATGGAGTCAGGCAACACAAAACTGTAGGTGAATGTCAAATAAAATACTTTTGATCCACCTCCTCTAAAACATTCCAAATCCATGTCCTCAGGGTCTTTGAGACACGTATTAGCTGGAACACCTTGGTTTTGTACTGGATGATTAGATTCCCACATTTTTCCACAGGCAAAGGAAGCATGCCCAGATATAGTTCATAGCAACTGTGCAAATGCATTGTAAGTAGCAGCCAGATGTTGGCAAGAAGAGACTGAAGAAAAGCGCATGCTATTTTTCTCATTTAAGTATATAGGAAAATGGATCCTCCTATCCAGCTGTGAGCCTTTCCAGAATACATCCCAGAGTACAGCTGATGGATGTGCCTCCCACAGCCCATAGGGTTTGATGTTGTTCCAGGCATGCTTCATGGGGAGTATTCCATTCAAAATAATTATCAACTTGAATAGAGTAAGTACGAATCTATGCAAACCCCACTTTGGCTTCTGCCTGGGAATAGATTACAAAGCACATTTGGCTATTGTGTGCATGCTTGTAAATTTTAAAGTGCTGGGTGAGATCTCTGAGTCTGAAGAGCATCAGAGGATCTTGAGAGCACTAATGAAATGTGGAACCCAAATCTTTCAACTTCATCCTCCCAAAGGAGTCCCTGACTGTATTCAGTAAAAGTCACCACAGCTTCAGCAACTCCTAATAAATCTTACACTAGCTTCAGATTTGGGGAACCCACACAGGAAAAACCTGCTCCCAAACTCTCATCTCCCACCTTGGTTACATTAATTTCTCCTTGTGGTCTTTCCCTGACATCCATAATGCTCCACCTCCAGTCCAGACAGATCAGAGTAGTGCAGATCTGACTCACACAGCATTGCCACCACATTGCTCTCAGTCCCTCCACTGTGCCACCCTTTTCATCACACGATGTAGCAGGGCCTTCAAGCTCCCCTATAACCCTGCTCTTTTTTATTCACCCACCAGATCTTCTGTTATACTGCCAATAGGATGCAGCTACCCACTTCGCTCCTCCAGTGTTAGCTGCTTATTTTCCTCACTGGCCTCCATTTCCAGCAACTGCCTTCTTGTTTCCATCTGCAATGCCTCCCCTCAGCACTGGCCTGCCTCTGAAGGTCTGCACAAAACCACCTCATTTAGACCCCTCCTGGATACCAGTATCCTTTGCAGTGGCCATAATAATCTGCCTAAATTAGCCGCAGACTTCTATACTTCACTTCTCCATGGGTTTTCCTTAAGGAAACCAGGACATTGGCTTTTGAGGTCCATCTCCGTTTTTAAGATCCTGAAGGCAGATGAGACAACCTTATGTGTAGTTTAAGCCCACAACAGAGTCACTGAAGACGCAGTAGGTTAGGAAAGTCCCCGCTGTGCCCCGAATATGCAGCCAGCTGAGGTGCAAGTATAGATTCCACACACATGATTGAGGTCTGCAGTCTGGGCCACAAAGTTTCAAGACTTAGGCTGCGGTTTGATTATAAAATACATCTGATTTTGTGGTTCCCAGTGTTAGATCAAAAATGTCACAGCCATATGACATGAAGCATGGATCCAGCATAAACTCACTCCAACAAGTTAAATGCATTTAGAAAATTTAGACAAGTCACTTTTACATGGCAAGGCGTTGCAGTAGACCGGGTACAGCCTGCCTATGCCACCCTACTTTCCTGCCAGATGACGTATAAACTGTCCACCACAACCAGCCCAAAGCTGACATAACAGCATGAGGTTGCCTAAACTTTGTGTTGTATGCTTAGGGTAGTTTGACAGAAATGCAGTTGTGTGTACAGGACTGATCCAGGTTAAATGGGGACTGCTGGGTGATCTGTCAATGCCCAGATCCACAGTGCTGGTGAAACTTGGGCCTTCAGTGTATTGTGGGGTTTTTTTCTTCCAGGACAAGGCAAGATTTTCTGTGTTTGCAGCTGCATGGTTAATCCTGCTGCAAAAACTGAAGCAAAGGGGTTTGTGTGGGCTGGAGGCAACTGTGCGACTCCAGTAAGGATATTGGAGATGGCGGCTGTTAACACTGCCAAACCTCTTTCTGAAATGAAAACTCTTTGCAGCCAAACACTGGCTCCTCTAAAGCACATCACGTATTGTGAGTGAAATTGTACTGCCTGTACTAGAAGCATATTGGTAACCAGTCACAAATGCAGCCAAGGGTGAGAGTAAAAAAGCCCTGCACCAGGAAACAAGCAAAGGCAGCAGGAGAGGATGCATCCTAAGTATGGGAAGGCGGGTGGGATGGATGGGGTGCCCAGGGCAAGGGGCATTGGGGTGGGGTGGGACAGCCGGGGAGAATGGGCACTCAGGAAGGATGGGATGCCTGGGGGGATGGGTGGGCTCCAGGGTGGGACGGAGCACCCAGGAGGGATGGGGTGCCCCTCCTCCATCCCCTGCAGCCTGGGAGAGGGCTGCAGAGCTGCAGAGAGGCTGCGCTTGTGGCTGCAGAGAAGTGAAGGGGTTAACTGGATTCGGGTACCCCCCTCTCTGTTGAACTCATTGATTCATTTTCTCTGTTCTTATTTCTTTCTCTCACTTTCTTCTTCTCTCTCTTGCAGACTGATTAAAAACTCTTTGAGTTTGAAGGTTTTTGTGTCAAAACAGCTCAGCTGCCAGCTGGGTGCCAAGCAGTGAATATTCATGGTATTTAAATGTGACAGTGCGGTGGGGGCTAAAGGACGGGCTAGTTAGCTCTTTTTAGATGGAGATTAGCTGCCTCTTTGCTCCTAATCACCACTGTTGTTGAAATATTACAGCGTCTGTTACAACTATTAATGTCCTAAATGAAGAACAGGCTCCTCTGAATAACATCAAACACGAAACGGTCACTTCCAATTCCAGCCTGTTTCTCTCCTCTTTGCTAATGTGTGTTTTCATTTTTAACTGGAGACCTGCCTTGGTACCACACAGTTCAGCTGCAAGCCCTGCTGAAGGAGAGGAGCTAGGCTGGCTTGAGGGAGCTTCCGAGAGCCAAGGGAGCATTCGCCTCTGGGTCACTGGTTCGAGAGAGGTCAGTAGCTGGCCAGAGGTTGTTATTTACCTCATGAGGATGGTGGCTGCTTGGAGTTAGGAGTGGGTACTCAGCTGCAAGTCAATGGACTTGCTTTTTTTTGGACAAGCTTTCAGAATCTGCTACTCTAGGTGAAGCCCCTGTTACCAGCAGAGGATGGAGGCAAGTAAGTTATTTTCTTGCACCTAGCAAGGGTCCAGGCAAGTATGAGCCGAGGCCCACCACCGGAGTGATGTGCAGGAAGGCACAGTGCTCCATTGCTCTCTGGGATGGTATTTGCCAGGGACCAAATGAAAACTGCAGCCCTCAGTTCCATCAGGAACATTATAAATGGTGAGGTAAGCTGACAGGCTCCTACTGGAGCTTTACTCAGATAAAACTCCCACTGAAGTCAGAGGCTGGGTAAAATCTGTGACAGGGTGGTGTGAGTTGCTCCTTTCATGGCAATATCTGGAGGGAAGCCTGACGGAAAATACTTTGCAGCAAAAACTGCCCAGATGTCCGATGCGTGTTTGGCCATTTGGAACCTCTCTGCATTCATCCACAAGAACTGCCCGCCGTTATCCAAGAGCATGCCTGGCAGTGTGACGAAGAGGAGGGAAAACCCATGTGTGGTCCTTAGGTTCTGGCAAGAAATAGCAGAGCAGAACACCAGGCTATTGATTTCATGTTTGCTTTAAAAACAACCTAAGTGCATTCCTGGAGCAAGGCTGGTCTGGAAGCCTAAATAAAATAATATTCTTCAGCCTTGAAAACTGACGCTAGACTTCAATGACTGCTTTAAAGTCCTGTCCCCCAGACTAAGACCTGCACATTTCCTAAGCTCTTGTCTACACACAAAAATGGTGCTACTTTAACTAGACCAGTGTAGCTAAAGCAACACATCTCTTCCCTCTTCCATCCCTTTCTCCTTCCTTGCATGAAAACTGTTAAAAAGCACCCTTATTTTGACAAAACCTTCCTTATTGGAGGAAAATATGGTTTTACCAATGCGAGGCTTATTAGCATCAGCACATCTAAGTAGAACTAGTGATAGCATTACTGTTTTGGTAGCGAAAAATCACATCCATAAACAGCATACTTAGACCGTCTCAGAAGGGATGGACAGAGCAAACCTATGGAAAAAGGCAAGCCAAAGAGATCTAATGCATCTTCCTGCTGACAACACTTAGGTGTAGGTGCTGCACTCCACAGAGCACAAATGATCCCATCTGAGATAGTCAAGGACTTCTCCTACTGTGACAAGGCAGCACAGTATCTGGTTAAAATGCGTGCACATTATTTATAATGTACAGGCAGCACCACAGAATCCAGACCTTCCACAGCATAAGCAGATCAACAGAAACTGCATGTTAGCTCAGTTCACTAGAAAACAAACAAAAAAACCCCTAACAACCAAAGAGAAGCCGCAATGCATTCACAGATACCAGTAATAGATTTGAACACCGGTCTGTTAGAAATGCTAGTTTCCATGGATGGTATCAGAAACATGTGGGCCTGGCTCTTTAAAATTCTTGCCTCTCAGGGAGAATTGCATTGGCTAACACTGGGCTCCTGAAGAAAAAGAAAAAAAAAATTATATAGGATATACATGTATTCCCTTCTGGCAGAACATCAGAACTATAGATTTCGACAGATTGCATTTGATATTCAAGATGCTTGTGGGCAATGCAGTTGTACAGGAAAACCAACATGGTTTCTCATTGGTACCTTTGTTAAGGCATCCTGGTTTTAATAATAATAGTAATAATCATCATCATCATCATCAAACTCCTAATTTCTGTCTTGATACTCTCAGGATTTTCCTGCGTCAAGCCTATTCCCACTCAGGCTGAACAACTTCCCAAGGTTCTAAATGGTGTATTTAAAGCTTCACCAATTCTAATATTCTCAGTAATAATATCAAAGCCTTCAGGAGTCTTATCCATTGAAATTAGGATGACCTGAATTGCATTAGCTTTTCCCTTGAACAATGGTTGTTTCATTCTTTCTAAGTAAATCAGATGGTACTTAGTACATGCTTTTGGAGGAAGAAAAAACAAAAGACAGATGGATGTGGCTCCCAGCAGGCAGCAGTTTGAAAACATGGCACCAAACACATCAACAGTCCCAGTCTGTTCTTTGACATATTGGTGTGCCTCTTGCCTTCCTCAGATAATTTTCTTCAAAAGTGTTCAGCCCCTCCAAATTCTGAGCTCCAAAGTTGTAT
Source organism: Buteo buteo (assembly GCF_964188355.1). Lineage (NCBI taxonomy): Eukaryota > Metazoa > Chordata > Aves > Accipitriformes > Accipitridae > Buteo > Buteo buteo. Next base: position 23,756,237 of record NC_134175.1, read on the forward strand.
GAAATAGGAATATCCTCAATGCAGCCATAACTGAAGCTGCGAAGTGGCATAGCTGTACAGCCAGAAATGCAAAAATCCCCTTAATGCACTAATGCGGGTGAAAATGAGTGTGCAGGTACTGTTAGCCAGCAAAAACGAAGGTAGCACCGACCTGGCAAAGTTCTTCTGGAACAGCCCCTCTTTGCTGCAGGGTTGGGAGCCCCACGCTAAGGGGTTGGGCCATGTCAGAGAGCTGCGGGTGTCCAGAGTTCTCTGTCCCCCAAAAGGAGCAAGTATGCAGAGAGCTGGTTAGCTAAACTACAGCAGGACAGGAAAATGGGAGCAGCTCTCCAGGACAAAAGGAGACTTGTCAAACGGGCACACATTTCAAGGGTAGATACAGTGCGTCACATTCCAGCAGCACCCTGCTTGTTATTCAGGAACCAGAAACAAAATGATAACCTGGACTCGCAGAGTATGGGCTATGAAATTCGTAACACCTTTCCTTTCTGACACCAGTGATTACAGATTAAAAACCATCTAACTCTTTGATCAACTGTCCTGCCTCCCAGTAGCCCCACAGGAAGAAAGGACATAGAGCAGTAGGCACTACTTGGTCACAAGTGTCTGAAGGCATCCTCTTTGCTTCGTAACTCCATTGTTCTCTTAACTGAGGGTTGCTTATGCTGTTAAGAAATAGTGATTTCTCAGCCACTGATTGTGAGCAGAATGAACTGAACAGGCCTGTCCACCTCTTCCTTTCACTACTGCCATGTAATCTCATCCCTCCCCACTTTCTAGTTCGCCCAAATCTCACTAGTAAAGTTGCATTCCTCTGCTTCATTACGTGTCACATATTCCCTCTCTCCCCTCCATCTGTCCTTCCTCTTCAAGACTTCAACTGCTGATCCCATGCCCTGTTCAGTGCCTTCCCCTTCCTGCTCCCTAGCTCCCTTTGTGTCCTTTCAGCAATTCTGTCTTTATCATGCTGATCTCCCCTCCTCAGCACAGTCACCCACTTTCAAGCCACAAAGCCTTCCCCAGCTCCTTCAGGGGCACCACTTTTTAAAGCAATCCCTTCTCATCACCTGTATCTCTTCTTTATCATGTGCCTCTCATGTGTTTGTTTCACCTGCCTGAATTGCTACGTGCAGACAAGTTTGCAGACCGACATCCAAATTTGATTTATGAAATGATTGATAATGAGGATTTTTGTGCATGGATGTACACTACAGCAGACCTTCACAATTATGAAGTTGTGTCATGTCCCCACTGTCTCCTCGTGGTCCAAGTAACCCAGCTAACAAAGCCCTTCATGTCCTGTTTGGCTAGGAGCTAGATGTCTTTTCTTTCTGTTCTGAAGTCTGCCTCAGGTCGGGTACCTGCCCTGCTCACTTCAAGCCCACCAGGCTGTTGGCTGAAGCAAACCCCAGCTTAGCTGGGAGAACTCATGCAGAGGTCCCTGAGCTCATGAGGAACATGGTGTTACTGCACTGGCCGAGTTGCAAATGGGCTCTGAGGAATATCTCAAGATTCATCTCATTAAGTCCTATTTGATTTAGATCTTGCTGTCTCTGAGACCATCTCCTTTCTTTTCCAACTTTCAGAAGTAAAAACCATTTGGGTGACTTTGTTAACAACTGCTGGGCTACTTTGACACTTCACTGATGCAAGTTAAAGCAAGGACTAAGAGCAACTGATACGGGAAAGTTTTCCATGAGAAAAACTGGAGGTAACCAATCTCCTCCTAAAAATGGGAGCAGACTGAGAATAGACCTCTCCCCTTTCCCCACAGCTCAGAGCATCCAATTGCCTACATCCCTGATGCATCCCTGCTAACCCTGGCATTATGCCTTCTCCATGTGCATGTCCAGTGTCCCTGCTTCCAAGTATGTTATTCCAAAGTGACCTACTTTCCATGCACTCATTTTCAGAAGTACTTACATGAGAAATCAGTACACAGAGGCTACACAAATGAATGTTTCCAGTCATTCACCTCCACCATGTTTTAATTTTCTTGTGCATATCTCCTGTTGGCTGTCTGGCACACACCCCAGCACATCACAGCCTGGGGAGAGATGAGGCGAATGCTTCCTCAGTTACAGCTTATCTGAGAAACCTGAAAGGACATTTTTAGATCAGAGTACATAAAATCTGCACTTCTGCCTTGTCCATTCACCAGGACAAACAAAGAGTACTCTTGCAAAGTCCCCCAAAAGCCCACCTGCATAGCCTGTGGCAGGAGACGTAACAGTGGCAGAAGTGACAGACCTCCCTGACAGCTGCTTGTTTGCTGACTCTGAGGGTGTCTGCTCTTCCCTGTGCATGAACCCTCAAGCCTGGCCCTTCCCATGAAGCCAGTGTCCAGTTAGAGAATGATTCTCCATCTTTGTTTTCCTCTTGCTCTTTCTTCTGTTGCTCTTTCGTCTTGCTCTTTCTGTTGATCAGATCTCTGGTTACTTTCTAAACTTATTTCCATTTTTTAGCAGAGATCATTAGATCTTGTTTTGGTTTTGTTCATTAAAATGATCTGCATTTGTGGGAGGGGCAGGCAGTTAACTTCTCAAGGAACTGCCTCACTACTGATCTGTCAAGTAGCACCAAGCACAAGGAGGAAACTGAATACAGCCTGGATTCTTTTCACAAAACCAAAGGCCGGCTTTCTTCCAGGAAAGTAATGTCTCTGCGTGTCCCCTCTGCCAGCTGGACCCACAGTCGGGCTGTGCAAGGAGCTCTTAGTTGAAGTAGCCCTGCTAGCACAGGAAGCACTTTGTAATGGAACAGTCCCTTAAAGCAGACCCAGCTTCAGGATCTAAACGCTGAACAGGATTAATTACCCAGCAAGCAGCTTGTTAGAAGCTATGTTGGCACGCAGATAAGGGGAACTGTAATGGAATCAGCCAATTAAATAGCCGATGGTGCTGAACTAAATGTGACCCCATCGTTAATTGTGGTTGTTTCTCAGCAGTTTTCTCATCACATTGGGTGCTCGGGAGAGGGGAGAGAGAGAGGGCTTATCCAGGTGCTTAATTTATTTCTGCTCACAAACAGGAATCATGGGATATAAACTTCATGACAATTACATGGCAGAGCTTTAAATCTTATTACACCTACTCTTCCTGAAAGAGAGGGGAGATGAAAGTCCTGGAAAATCAGAAAATAAGGCCTCCTCACACTCTTCAGCAGAGTAAACAGCTGTCCGATATAATGAAGCCTTCCTAATGTAGTTTACCTGAAGGTAAATTTTCTGTGTGAGTGGTGTGTGAGAGGAATTCCTCTTACTCTATCTGCCACATGGCCTGTGGCCCAGAGCTGGTGCTCTCAAAGCAAGCTGACATGAAAAACTCAGGATGGCCTCAAGCTACAGCTGTGGATCTGGCTCCAGACTTCCCCTCAGTTCAGAGGTGTTTGAATCTCAGCCCCTTGCGGAGCTTTTGAGCCAGATGGAAAATCCAGGAATGAGTTTCCTTAAAGTTCAAGAGGGTTCAAGAGGTTTTGCTTTAAATCCATCTCTGGGGATGACCTAAAGCAGTCAGTGATGCAGAACAAAGGTCTATATTTCTGTGGCTGCACCCCTAAAGGAAATGGTTGGACAATCCTGTGTTAGGAATGAATCTCACATGCTCCGGAACAGCTAACCCTTCCCTGGAGTAGGACTGTGATGAAAGAGCATCAGTCACAAGAACAAGTACATTAATTGCTAAGTGTGGCCTTGCTTCCTGGAGGACATGGAGTCTGCACTGATCTAGCCACAGCTAGATCTGTAACACAGCCTCTGCCATACCTGCCTTGGACTTAAAGTCCATCTTCTTCTGCATCCTATCTAGCAGTAGCCAATGTGGCAGCTTAGAGCAAAACATGGGAGAGGAACAGGATGGAGATTCTCCCAATTTCCTGCAATCTGGAGCATAGAAACTTCCTGAGCTGGAGGTTGCATCTGCATGCCTAAGTTTAGCATCCCTTTTTAGACTTTATGTTCATGAGTTTTCCAAACCCTTTGAACTCATCTATAATCATGTCACTGACTTGTGTCCTGTGGCAATGAGTTCCAGGTTTGGCCATGCATTGATGAAAAAGCAATTCTTTTCACTTTCCTTTAAAACTTTTGCCCGATAACTTTGTTTCCTGCCTCCTAGCTCCCGTGCTGAGACAAATAGTGAATAATCATTCCTTACTCATGTCTCCGTGCATATCACGACTTGGTGGATCTCTAGTGTAATCTCCTCAGCTGTCACCTTTCCAAGCTGAAGAGCCTGGTTATTCTCCCTTCATAAGGGAGTTATTTCATACCTGTTGCCACTATGCTTGTCACTCCTGACCCATGGCTCTTCAAAATGTCACCTTGTTGCTGCTCCCAGCTCTGCCCCTGCCTTTCATTACCAGCCAGAGCCCCCTGTCACACTGCAGGACTCCTGCCAGCACTGCCACACTTTTTCTCATTCCACTACGTTCTCTCTGGGGGACGAAGACTGCATGCACCATTCAAGACACATATGCAGCATGGATTTATACAGCAGTATAATGATGTTTTCTGTTTTGCTGCCAGTTCCTTTCCCAACCATTCCCTCCCCCCACCTCCATTTCAACTGATGCTGCAGAGTTTTCCTCCCCAGGATGGCTCCAGATCTCCCTTCTGGGTGGTAATAGCTAATGTACGTACACATCCACTTATCACTGTTTTTCCCCACATTACTTCTACTTTTATCAACATGGAATTTCATCTGCCATTCTATCACCCACTCACTCTGTATCCTGCAGCTCTTTGTTCATTACAGCTTATTACAGCAATCTCATGGAAAAACAAGCTCATTACAGTTGAGAAACTCACGCCTTATTCCACTGTCTGAGGGGCTGCCTGTGTTGGAGGTGGTGTTGACTGCTTGAATTTCTTCCCAGCTATTAACAGAGGGCCCAGTGTGCACTCCCATCCCCTACCCAGAGGGGCAGGACTGATTGAGGCTCCTTCATCAGCCAAAAGGGCAAAGGATCACATGCACAACACACCATTATTTCCCTACTGCTGGCAACTTTCTCCCAACAGATTGCTAATGATGGTCACCTACCCACATTCCCCTCCAGTGGTAACCTTTCCCAGCACCACTGCTTCTCAATACAGGGAGAGAGATCAGCTGAAGTAAGACCCTTCCCAGCACAGCCCGAACTTGTACACTAAAGATCCAAGTGGAGCAAGGAGAAGGGAAGTGCTCTGGGCAAGGCTATCAATATCTATCATTACAGAGGGGAAAAAAACAGAGCAGGGAAACCCAAGACCTTACTGCAGCAGTTACTTGGACCCATTACCATGGAAGGGATCAGGGCCAAGGATGTCTTCTCCAGCTGGGTATGCCATGCAAAAGCACTTCCTTCCCCATCTCCCCAGAGGAGACTTGTCTGTGTGGTACCCTGGAGAAGAACGACTTAATATTAGTGTCAATCCTGTTTTATAATTTTATCTCATTATTCCTGGTTATAGCCTGTTACAGTCACTTAAATTATTCCCCTCCCTTGTGGAATTCACACCCAGCAAGCACATGGACACATGTAATCTCATTTTCTCAGGCTCCTTGTTATCTACGTTGCATCTATTTATTTTTTTTTGTTTCCTCACCAGTCAGCCTCTCCAGTCCTAGAGTACATCTTGGTGCCTCTCCCTGAATCCTCCCAGATTTATCTATACCTTTCTGCTGTGATACAGCCCAGAGCTGAATGCAGTAAATTTTTCTTGGGATCTCATCAGAGGCATTGAGAGGAACCAGTGCCTCCCTCAGCTGTGATTTGATGCCTTTCCGTACATAGATAAGAATGTCATTAGCTACTTTCTTTTGCTACCGTAAGACACTGTAGTCACACACGATATTCAATTTGCTGTCTACTATCACATTCCCATCTCTTTTAACACAAGAGCTTTTAAAGTCCCTCTTCCACTAAATCACTATGGGCCAGCTGACCTAAATGGAGTACGCTGATTTGCACCAGTTAAAGATTTGGCCTTTTGTTTGGCTTAAGTCTTCTTCAGGCTAACCAGCCAGGCTTCTTCAAATCTCACATCACTTCTTGCTTGTATTGCTAATCTTCGCAGTTTCTAGGGGGTTTTTCACCAAGAGAACAGTCATAACTCTTTCTTCTCTGGTATCTCTTGTGCATTTCCACCCGTGCAGTCCACGAGATGTCTATGTACTGTGCACCTTTAGATACTTTCCCCCTAGAATATTGCGTTTCATTTCCAACTGCATACACATAGTTATATGTGGTATACTGCCAGTCAGCAGTTCAGGTGTGAGAACTCCTTTCCAGAATGACTGGAAATGTGTAGTTCAAACAACGTTGTGCCTGATTTTTCACTTCTCTACTTCTGGTTTCAGTGGCAGCCACGCCAGCATGCAGGCAGAGCCCAGGACTGCCACAGCAAGGTCTGCGAGCGCTGCGCAGCAGCCCACGGCCCCGTGCGTCACAGGCTTTCCGGGTTTCAGATTTCATCCAGTCCCGTACAGCTGGGCTAGCTCCTACAAAGCCCTTCCAGAATCAGCTCCTACAGTGCACATGCGTTTCTGCCAGCTGCCCAAAATGTTGCACAAGAGTTGTCGGGATTTAGACCGAGATAACAAGACTGATTTAGGCCTGTGTGTCCTTACCAGGAATGGGAGGCTTCAGGGAAGTGGGGGACTTGTCTCATTGTGCTGCTGACTGCCTCTTTGTTGCCATTCATTCCACAAAGGATGGGATATTGCAAGAGTCTTTTGCTTGCTCTTTGGAAAACTGGCATTCACAGCTGCAGGGAAACTTTTGGTAGAGCCTCCTAGTCACACAATACAATAACCAGATGAAGAGCTGCTGCAGTATAAAAGAAAAGGGGGGAAGACAGAGCAGGCAAGTATCTAGCCATCTTCTTACCATGCTGGCCCTGAGGAGCAAGAAGAGTCCTTCTCAGCCTGTATCAGTAGCCAAAGATGTGCTTCCCCCTCTATATTAAAGAAACACCCCATCCTGTTCCCACGAGCTCCAAAACTTTGGGTCTGTGTTGCAAAACAGCCTGTGTGGATTTAACAAAGCACGTGGGTTCTGGGAGTGCTGGACAGACAGAGGAACCAGAAAAATCAGTGACCTGTTGGGTTGGCAGGAAAGGGCTGAGAGCCCTGGCAGGGTGCCTGCAGGCTCTTCCCCCTGAAAATGAAGGTCAAGTGTACCACAGTCACCACTTGCACGGTTCCTGGGGAGAATGTCAGATGGCTTTGCAATGAAAGACCTAAGGCAGGCAAAATTTACTTCTCCAGGTCTACTCTTTGTATTTTCAGAGTGGCTGTGTTTAAAAGCAAGTAAGGAAATCTATACAGATGGGTTTGCAATGCTAAGTCTGGCTCTTCAGGAACAATTTAAGCCAGAATAAGGCAGCACGAGTGTGGATAAAGGTGCCTTTACACAGTCATACACTCCCTGATCAGTTCTTAAGCTGTCAGGAGTCTTCCTGGTCTTTGCTGAGAGTTGGGGCCAGCAGGAATTGATCTCATTCATTCTTGGCTTGCCAAAGTCTCCATGAACTCTTGTAAACTAAGCAGCACCTCAGCTATACTTGCTACACTGGCAACTTCTAGAGCAAGTCAGCTGTATGCACTTACCAGGGAATTCCAGAGATTCCTGTTTATAGCAACATTAAAATCCCCTTAATAACAATTAGCACAGATAAGGCAGGTAGCTTGGGACAATAGATTTCCTCCATAGATTTCCCTTATCCTCTGCAAAAGGTCTGGTAGACTTTCACACCTCAGCCTACCTCTTTACTCTCTTCTCAATATCCATACAAAGACAGCGCACAGTGTTACTGCTGTTTGCAGCAGCTGAGGGAAGGCACCTGCAGTCTGTGCCATGAAGTTATTTCAGGATCCAGACACATCAGGCTCAACCCACTCAGACTGTGGCTCTACAGGAAGGCAGGCCCAGCTGGAGAGAGCCCAGTGCCAGTTCAGTATGAAGCACTATATATCTCAAATGCCTGAGATGTCACTTGCCAGCTCAAATTTACTCAAAAAATGATAAAGAGGGAACTTTGTCCTTGCGGAGTTGATGATGGATCAGGTTTTACATTATTTTCCAAACCTCCTCCTCCTCCCCTGCAGCTGACAGAGGCCAGCACTATGCGCTATGCAATTCAAACACCTAGGCAGAAAATCATTTGGGCTCCCTCCTGATGCAGACGAAAGTCGTGCAGTGTCGGGAGGCTGCAGGAGAGCAGAGATCTGGCATTAAAGGTACAACCATGCTCTTAAACTAAGCATCTACATGCTGTGCAGCTGCACTGGGCAGCTTCCTCCTCGCACTCCCTATGTCCCCAATGTATGTGATTGCTTGGTAGCAATGAGGGGCTTCATCCCCTCCACGATCTGGCTCCTGCCCCCCAGGGGTTTAAGAGAACATATTTTAAAAACCCACCCGGGAGCTCACTCAAGCTCTCTGTTTACACAGCAGATTGGTGGCTTCTCGTTTGAAGTCAGGATTTAAGCTGTTCTTTCTAATTACAGAGAGACTCTGAAACCTGAGAGATCTCTGCTGTTGAAGACTAAGCACAGAGGAAAAAAAAAACAGTTGCATACGTACAACAATACTACATCCAAACCCTAGAGTTTGCTTTAAACAGAAGGCCCCTGCAGCAAAACAGGACATACGCCGTTATTCATCCCCTATAGTGTCTTTTCATCATGATATTTTCTGCCCATTACCTCTGTTCCTTCCAAGTTATCACCAGCACTCAAGGACGTTTGTTCCACTTTGTCTACTACAAAGGATGGGGGATAGTAGAAAATATTTGAATCCTAGTGAACTTCCCTAGACAGACAAATGAAGGCCAGGGTATTTCCATCCTCTCCAAACTGACAGCTGCCATGGGATATAACTACATTAACAGATTATATGTTGAAGTTCATTTGAACTGACCAGTCATTAATGTTTCCATTAGGACAATAAAAAGGAATATAATACCACCCCATTTCAGAAAGGCAGTTACAGTTTTTAAATGATTCTTTAGTAGCTTTTGTGTTTCTAAGATTCAGAAAGTGCTATCTCACTGCCCCAGTTCCTGTGTGGATATCAAAGGTTTTAACACACTCATCCCTGCAAGGACAATGGGATGGAAGAGGAGATTTGGGGCAAGGTGGGACAGCAACGTTTGCTCCCCCCCCAGAGTGCCTTGTCTCTCAACAGTGTAAGGTTTCCCATGAGCAGGGCTGGTTCTTACAGCCCTTCACATGATGGGGTCCTGAGCTTGCCTGGAGCTTCCAGACACTGCTATCATCTGTGTAAGATGGGACACTACCTCAACTCCTTTGCTGTCACTAGCAAGTGTGATGTTTTGGCAGTTGACAGAGGAGGCAGGAGGTGGAGGCAAGGTGAGAAAAGACTGTAGGAACTTTCCCAGCACATCAGAAATAGTCCTCCAGCAGCACAAACCCACAGTTGACTGGCTCCCCATTCACCTCGGGTGTGTGAGCCAAGTGGGGAATACATTAAATAGAAGGTGGAAAGTAGCATGGTTGAAACAGCTGAAGTACATGGGTCTAATCACAACCTGGAAGCAACTCCAGTCCTTCCCTCACCTGAGTCTCCTTTGCAAAAGAGAGCTGTTCTCTGCTGGCTCAGGGCAGTGCCTGTCCCCTTGGCTCACTCTGGACTGCAAGGCTAGCACTTCAGTAATCAGATTAAGAGCCTCAAACAACAGCTGTATTTGTTCTCTGAATTAAAGGCAAAGTAATTATAAATGATTGTTTTCCTGCAAATTAAAAGACTAACTGTCTCCTCCTGATTTCCAATTTGTTCCCTGAATAAATATGCTGCAGCATTAACAGCAATGAACTATTGCTGCTCGGATCATACTGACCTGTGCAGACTTTGTAAAATTTATAATCTCTTATCTGAAAATGACTTAAGGGAAGGGGGCCATAAATCCCATTGAAAGCGAATTCATTCCAATATTATCCACTATTCAAATAGATATAGGCTGAATAATTGGACCTGATTAATTAAAAGATGCAGGGCACTAGTGGGAGAGACTAATATAGTTCTTCACTGAACACCCTCCCCCAAGTTTTCTGCATTATTTTAAAAGACACAATCCCCCACTGCCCCAGCTTAATTTGCTTCAGACCAAGTAACACCAGAGTGGGATACCTGTGACCTGTGTTGCAGCTGCTATGTTCCTTTTGCCCTGCAGAACACAACTATCCTCACACCACCATGCTAGCACAACATCCTAATATGGGCTCCTCTACTCAATCTAAGGGACTCCTTGCACATATAGCAATGTGCTACAGCTTAAATGCTTCTCCTCCTCAGAGTTTCTAATAAAAAATCATTACATTAGCAACAAAAAATTATTACAGGAGCTTATGTTCAATGTCCTGTGATACAGAGGAATGTAATCCCTGTTTGAAGGTAACTAAGTTGTGGCTGACCTGGGGATCCAATCCAGATCCCATGGTGGACACAGCTGCAATAACATCTTCCTGCCCACTGGTACAGCTTGGGATGCATGCCTGCTGCAGAGAAAACACCACATAAGTGTAATGGTATTTCTGTGCCTGAACCAAGGTGTGATGTTGAGATTTTGATGCAAATTTTCTGTCCTATGTTCCCAGTTTCAATGCCACTTGGGCACCAAAAACCTCAGTAAAACAAGACAGTGCCAGAGACAGCCTCTACAGGCAAGGTAAGCATGATTTGATGGGAAGCAAATGAAAATTACCCCAGTTCTCACACTCAGAATGTTATTTACTTCCATAATCACTCTCCCCTCTTTCCCTTTCACCCACTGGACCAAATCTCAGCCAAATCTCCCATGGGTGTTTGATGACTTGGCAACAACTTCAGGAGCTGAGCTGTTCAGGATTTGATATTAGGAGAAGAAATTACCACTGTGAAATCTGAGACAGTTTTCATGCACATAGCAGGAGAAGAGCATAGGCAAAGAGAAGCTTTACCAAATCTGCAGTGTAAGTCATTCTTCTCCTGTTTCTAAGTTAAAATCACTGGCTTTCCAGCTTGAATATTAAGCATGGAGCAGCAGAGCAGCAGTGAGACAGCGGCAGTGATGAATTTTTATTCCTTTGTTAATAGGGGCATACAGACTCTGAAGGGAAAATCGTGAGTAAGGGAGGCAGAGGAGAGAGAGGGGAGAAAAAGCTAGTGGATGTTTCTGGTGCTGGGAAAACTGCTCATGCTGAAATTAACAGTGTGAATTTTATTTCAGAGGGGAAGAAGCAAAATCACCACCACTTGTAGCACGTATACACTTCACCACAGCCACTTTCTACCTTGCACTGAGTCTGCCCACATGGAGGCAGACACAGGGGGACCTTGCTGCGGAAAGCAAATAGCACTGACAGTGCTGATATTGGGCAGCTTCTCCATGGGCTCCTGCATCACACACCACAGTGCAGTAACTTCTGATGGGTAAAAGAGGCTTGTTCCCTTGCTAAGGAGCTTCTCTGCTCCCTCTTATATGTATATATATAGTCTTCATTCTTCAATCTCCAGAGAATCTTTCCCTAAAATGCCAGGCAGAAGCAACAGCTGATTATTCTGCCATACTTGAGCAGACAACAGGACTCAAAATGACCCCCAGCTCTTTGGGTTTCCCTGAGAATTTTCTTCTTAACCACCTGTCACAGAAAAGTATCCCATTTATTAAAGCAAGGCCAATGTCAGCACTTCCGTTAGAGTAGCACCTGTGTCTCATCTCTGGCTAGCTTGGCTTTAGCTCACTGGGAGCTCCTGAGGTTAAGAACTATGTTTTCTCTACCTGCATGTATTTCTGGTGCTCAACAGAATAAATCCTCTGCAGTGACACTATGGTGAAATCCCCAGAGCTAATGATCTTCATGTTCCTGGGGATTACTGATTAAAATCTACAGTTTAGTAATGCCCTCTGCAACTCTTTCTTCTTTAAAATCTCCTAAAACCAGTTTCTCACTGTCTCTGCTGTCATGCAGAGTGATCAGACACATCTGACGAGGCCACCAAATCAGAGAATTTAGGAGGTACTCACATAATATACTTGGCAATTACACGGATTAAGAAGTTCCTGCCCCTCTACCTCTTGTTTCTTCCCAGGCCATGTTGCAGTTCCCTGCCTCCTCAGTTGTGCCAGAATAGAAGTGTTCACAGGCCGTGATGCAAATCGAGCACAGAATGATCTGGGCAAAAAATAACCCTCTTTTTTTTTTTCAGTTATTTTTCTACAATGAAGTGTGTACTAGAAGATTAAAGTGACTTTTTCCTTTGGGATAATACAGTTTCCCTACACTACTGTTAGCTTGCCGCAATACCAAACTAAAAAAAAAAAAAAAATCCACTGATTTATTTGAAACTGTTCTTATGTCTAGAGAGTAGGAGGGACAGGTAGGCCATCAGAAAATGCCAGCTACACTGCCAGTGAGAGTCTTCTTTGGGTAAGGACTCCAGAGCTGGATTCCCAGTCTTGGATGACTGATCCCAACATCTGGTTTCACTCAAACATGCTACAAATTGAATAGTAGCCCCTTAAAATAATAAAACAAATGCAAAGCTTCAAGGTTAATCTCCTTGGGACCCTAATGTTGATGATTTTCACTGTAGAAACTAAAAACCGGAGAATGACTGGTCTGACTCCAGTGCCAGGCATGTGTCCTGAAGCTTAGTACCAGGCAAGTACTTATAATCAGGTGTGGTCTCACACAGACAGACTCCACACTAGCAGTCCCTGTGTCATGACCAGGGCCAGCTTCCATCTCCCAGGCACTTCAGAAGGGAGCCCTGGGCTGGATGGCAAGTGCAGGGCAGGCAGAGCTGCTCTTCCCCAGGTAGTCTCAGACCAGTGTGAGGAACAGCGTGAACTTGAGATGCAGTGAAGAAAACGCGATTCCCCAGAGTATGAATGGGTTGGGGCAGGGGGCTCTATATAAACACTAAAACAAGGTCACCTGCAGTTTAGGGAAAGGTAAAGCCACATCAGAGCTGAAGGACAGAGAACTGTTGGTCAGATGAGGATCAAACAGAAGCAGAGGAGGAGTACTCCACTCCCCCTTGAGAAAGCCTAAGGCAAGAGAGTGTGTTGAGGATAGGGCTGGTTTGCAGAAGTGTGCAGAAGAGCATTAGAACAAGCACTCCTTACCTTTCCAACAGTGTTCAGGACACACAAAGTTGATACAGTAAAATATATTCATGGCATTTACACTGTTAAAATTCATGGACTGCAGAGACTGGGCAATCTGAAGATTGTTTGACCATCCCTTAAATCCTACAATATGTCCTAGGAAAGAAAGTTCTTGAGCAGAAACGTCTGAGGCCACTGACAGGAAAATGAAGAGGTGTGCCGTTTTCTGAAGGTGATAATAAAAATTCAAGAGTTTTACAGGCACTGAATTTGTCACAGTAAAAACCAAGAAGCCTTGTAAAATGAAAATAAGTCACATAGCTTGTGTGCTGTATGCCACTCGCTGAAATAAGGACTCCAGTTATTTGTGTGGGGGAAGGGAAGGCACAGTTACTCTATTGTCCTGCTGTGTTTGCTTAAAAAGTCCAGGGCACGTGATGAGTTGATCCTTTCCTATTTAATGACTCTGAATTTCCCTCTCCTCTAACAGTGTAACCAGGCCCCTTGCAGGGGCAATCCATTTCCAGCTCAGGTATTTGTCAATTTGTTCTTCCCAGGCTTGCAGTGAAGGGCCCCCTGATCTGTTGGAGGAATATGGAGTTGTATAGATGTTTTTGCAACCGTTACAGGGACAACAGGGCCCTGCCACCCACCTTTCTGGCTCACCAGTTTCGACTAGGTCTGTCACTCTCTACTGACCAAAGACAGAGTTTTGGGAGGGGAGAGCATGAAGACTATATTGAGCCTTTTCTTGTGGAGTAAGAGAGCATATGGAGCACTGATAGAAGGAAGCTGAGGGCGATAAGTAACCCTGATATGTGGGGAAATAGAGGGAGATGGGAAAACAGTGTACAAAGAGCTGGGAAGTGTTAAAAACCTCAGGGAGGAGAAATTCTGAAGCAGATATCACCTCATTTTACTTCAGAGGGACCCAAAGACAAGCAGGTTGATACCAGGATAGACACCTGTGTGTGGACACCAAAAGGGCAGGTGAGCCCTTTCTGGCAGATGTGTGATGCAGATGATAAGGATGATGTGCTGCCATAGAAACAGATAGGTGCCACAGGCTCCAGGGCACATGGTGCTTTCATCCCCAAGTACACCTCTTCAACTTTATTGTGGATCTATACAAACACCTTAAATGTAGCCAGGAAAGCTGCTCCCATTTAGGTAGATCCCTGATTCTCGTCTCTGAGGAATGCACATGCTAAGGTCTCAGTAACCTGGCTTTAGCCTGGGAACATTAGGTTTGCCTCCTTCACAAATGCCAGAGGGCCTTTTCAGCATAGTGCAAGAAACCTAAGCTCTAAAATTGCAAAATGGAAAAATGTTAGGAGCTTTGTAGTGAGTTCCCATACAACAGGAGAACAACACCCTTATCATATTCTTGTGAATCATCTGCAGTCATCTGCAATGCCTGAACTGTGCCCCTGTGCAGGTACAACCAATCTGTGCAAGAAACAAGCAGCGCCCAAGTGTGAAGCTGTGCCAGGACAAAGTCCCCGACCCCAGAACTGACCCTCCAGGGCCTCCTGTGCCAAGGGCCAGGCAGAGAGGCGCTGGGCTAGAGGGACCACACTGTGACTGGGCAAGGCTGGAGTGCAGCAGAGAACAGGGAAGTTTTCAGAGCACACAGGAGAGAGAGGTTGAGAGAGGCAAGGCAAACCATGAATTAAGGTAATGCATCTTGAAGGCACTCTCTGGAAGCAGTTATCAAAAATAAAGCTACTGAAGATAAGGGGGATTTGAGTGTAATTTGCAACACTGAGGTAAGGCTAACCTAGCATCCTGGATCTGCCCACCTGAGGCATGTGGAGACTGATGGGATCAGCTCATGCAGAAACAATTGCTGTCTAACTCTCCTCTTTTTAGGAGTGAGCTTTTCTGCCTCTGAAACTGTAGATAAACTCTCATCAGCAACAAAGATACCAGGAATTAACACTGCAACATATCCAAGTCCCTGTATCTCATTGTGCTAAACATGACTCTGCCTTTTCAGCACGTTGGTTGCTCAGCAGACTTGGCATAAACAATTGGCATCGGTGGGGTGTCGCAGTAGGGCATCTTGTTACTGCTCATCAAATATCAGCAGCTTCTACTGTGCGCCGCAGAAACGGGGAGAAAAATGTCTCATCTCATCCAGTTCTTGCGTGCAATTGTATCAGCATTTTTCTGAGATGCAGTTAGTTGGGTTCTAGTACAAAACTGTCACTCTACCTTTGAACAGATGATAGTAACATTTCACCTACCCCCAATGAAAGAGACACTTGCTAGAGATTAAATCATAAACCCTGTCACCCTCTGCTAGTTTTAAAGTGCATGAAGTAATAAACCCTGCATCTCTTGGCAGTAAACAGCATGGCAATTAGTGCAGAAAATTCTCCCTGAAATACTTCTTGTAAATGAAATGGCTGGGACTTCCCCTCAGACTAAAAAACATAACAGTAACAGACATGAAGGACCAAGAACTTTGCAATGACATGTTGCCACCCTCTCCACACAGCCCTTTCCCTACAGACATGGGAGCTGGAAGAACAGTGCTGGGGCCCTGCTGTAGAAACCATTTGCAGCGCTCTGTGCCCCAAGCAGAGGAGAACAAGCCTCCTGTGATGTATGGAGGGACTGAGGCCCCTTTGATTTTGCTGAGGCAAATGTACTACCTTGCCAGCTCCCATGCATGCTACAAGTGCTGCACTGATGTTCCATCAATCAGGTAAATCAACACCAACAACAGGCTTAGCCCATTGCTTCCCACTGCCCCTGGCTCTGACAGCCCAGCACAGGCACAGCTCACTTTGTTTCCCTTCACAGCGCACATGGGGCACTGAATGGTATCTAGTTTCTATTTATTTCCTCTGGTTTTATTCTTTTCAGTGAATGATTCTTTTCTTTTTTTCTTTTCTCTTTTTTTTTAAATCAGCCTGAACCCATGCTAGACTTCATGTTTAACACTGAATGACCATTGGGTGTTTCTCCATGTTACCTTGACATGAGCTACATCGTCTTGGTGGATTATTTCTTCTATCCTTATTAATTCCAAGTCTCAGTATAATTGTCACCTGCTGAACATACTCCACATGCTTAATGGCTTCAGAGTGAGACAGGAGAGAAGCTTCTACATTTGAGTTTAGAAGCCACCTGGAAAACTAAGTAGCTATTTTACAAACCAGTCTGAGCATCTGTAAGTCCACAGACTTTTGCCTTCACACTAAAAATATGCAAAGAAATAAAAAGAATTAGCAGTAGTGACTGGGCTTATGAAGTAAATTCCAGAAGCCGGAAGCAGGCTTGCTGTGCTGAAGTAGAGTATGCACCCTTTGAGGACACTATTTCTGATTTAAAACATTTACCTTTGACACTGCAAAAAATTTTAGCTCCTAAAAATTGTGGCTAGTATCTGAGAAACCTGAGTCTGGCAGCAAACAGCCGGGCAGAAAGAGCAGAAAAGTCTTCCGACAGTATGTGTAGTGCAAATGAAACAATTGAGAGCTCCCCAAGCTAGAAAATACATCAGCAGCATGTATGAAGGATCAGGGTCCCACCAGTACCACTGTTACATAACATCTAAACCCCTTTGCCTTCAGATACAGAACCTGTGGTTCACCCCTGGGGTGCTGAGGGAGCTGAGAAAATAATGAATGAGGCAAGGCTGGTTCCCAAACATCCCTTTGAGCAACTTTCAAGAAGGTGAGAATCAGTTAGATGGATGATGGGTGCTGTAGGGATCTGCTGCAGACAACAAGAGAGAAGACTACACTACACACAGATGTAGTCTCAGTAGTAAAGCGCTTGTCAATGAGAATGGGTTTCCCTCTTCTCATCTGCTACTCCCTACTTTTATTCCTGCTCCTGTTTCCCAGCTCATCCTTTCACAGCTAGCCACAGCTAGCCCTCAGGCTACCTGCCAGCAGGCCATTCTCATTCACAAGGAGCTAAAGAGAAGGCACAAAGCCAGCCAGTCAGAGGCATATTAACCAGGCCTCACAGGCAGCAAGTCCCTTTCTGCCCTCCCTGAGTCCATTCAGGGCATGGATTCTTGCTATGCAGAGAAAGACCTTGGATATTTCAAAGCAGAAAAGGCATCTGTGCTTGCTTTTGTCTGGGGATTTAAACATCAGTTATGTGTTTGTCCCAGAAGATTTAGTCAACAAGAGCTTTAGTGAACAAAGAAACACAAGCCAACCTGGACTGGAATGGGGCTGGAAGGAAAGTAGGTCGGGTTTCCAAGGCGGTTATGTAGGAAGCCTTCGTTAGACGCTGCAAAGTGCTCTCAGAGTTTCATATTGGAGCTGAACTCAATATAATCAATGCCAGCTGTTATATCAGTTTCAATAAGATGCTTGTCAGGCCCTTTGAGAGCAAACCATAAATTGGCACCAGTTCTCCCTTCCTGAGAGCAGTCGATGCTCTTTTTCCCTTCTAACAACACAGGTTCTCACTTTCTGTGGATGTTGGGCTGACTGCAGTATTCTGATGGCAACTGGTCTGTAGGAAAACCTAACAAGAGACAAAATAAGAAAACCTTGCTTTCCACACTGATTATTCACAAGTGAGTTGCTGAGACTCAGGACTTCCAGCAACTCACCTGGTGCTCAGCTTTCAAGAGGCTACAGTGGGTGCAATTCCCTCTGCCACACAACAGCACTTACAGTAGCATTGATGGTACTGAAGATGAGAAGGGTGGTGTCAGCAAGCTATCCAACCAAAACTGGTTGGTTTTGAGCAATTTTTCCAGGATGCTTAGGCTATACTGCCTTTGTTATACATGTCATGGTGTGGTCCTGGTCCTTGCTAAGTAGAGCATGCTGCCTGGATGGTGCAGAGCTTCCATGCCCTACACTCTGTTTGATTTCCCTGCTGAAAGAAAAGCCTGGTACCAGAGTCTGGGTTCAAACTAATGTGTATGCAGAGTGACTGTTCGGGGCTAAGAGGCTGGAGGGGAATAGTACAGATGAACTGAGTCACCCAGGACAGGGAGAGGTAAAAGCACTGTTCTTTGCTCAAGCTGCAGAAGCACAGGGACAGATACTCAGCCACACTTCAGCTCTCCTGTGGCACAGAGAGTTGGAAATGCAGTCAGATCTCCACTCTTGGGGGAGAAGTCTTTAAGACAGTACACTGCAGCAGTGGCTCTAATACAGTGTTTGACACTGGCAAGAGGCCTCTGGGAAGAGGCGCTATGGGGCTGAGGAGAAAGAAGGATACATGGGGTAGAATGAAGCAAGCTAAATGACCTCTGTAAAATCCAATCCATGGCTGTGATAAGGAATGGTTTATAGAGTCATCCTGAGACTGTTAAATGACACTAGGATTCAGCAAAATGCTGCAAACAGAAGCCCTGCCTGTGAAATCTCTCAGCTTCCAATTAGGATGACACTGAGTTCCTTCCCCAGGGCATTCTCATTGCAATCCTCATAACAGCTTTTGTGACTGCCTTTCCACATAGTCTCAGCTCTATTATGGCTGTCTTAATTCCTGTGACTCTTGAAAATCTCAACCACCATCCACATTTACAATGTTCATACAGCACTGAAAAGCACAAATTATACAACTTAGTTACATATACAAATGATATTTGATGTTTCAGCTAGGAGGACTGGGCAGTCTGGGTTAGAAAGGCCTCTGAAGAAGACCCTCACACCTATTTACATCCATTCTGCACAGTTAGAGAGGCCTTTGAATTTCAGGAGGGAGCTATTTCCTCTCACAAGGCTCTGAGTTTCACAGTTCATGATGGGTGTTCATCTGGTGCTCACTGATTTGGACAGAAGGGTGCATGAAAGTGATCAGCCTTCAACGCAAGGCATTCAATAAGGACAGAGTGGTTAATAGGGATTTAATCGTATAATTTAAGGCTAGTTTGCTTTTCAAAGCAGTTTTGCCACTATGTAGTTTAGAAGCCACTAACTCTTGTTTGTTAATCTCTTAATATGAGCAGGCCTTAAAATCCTTTGCATAAAAAGCTTTGTGCTGATCCTGAGCTCTGTGCTTTCTCAGGGCGCATGTCTGCTGCTGAGCCTTGCACCAGGGAAGGAGAACTAAGGAGAGTAGACTTAGCAGAGTGCCAAATGCCACAGCAGGAGAAGAAGCTGGTCACTAATAGGCACGAAGCAACTCGTATGTGAGCTGGCAGGGCCCAGCTGCTGTGCCAGCTGCTGAACAAACCCTCTTCACTTCCCTCCCCTCTGCCGGGCTGCCTCCCACATGCTGCACTGACAAGGGCTGCATTGCCGCGTCTGACACTTCATTCTGGGCTTTTAAAGTCCAGTCTAATTGAGTGACAAAGTCATTCTGCCTTGCATCTCAGCAGAGGATTTTACTCTAAAGATGCTTTCATCTTCTGACCTTCTCCTCTCCACCCTTCCTGAAGCCTGGCTAGCCCAAGGCCCAAAAGGGCACATGAAGGGGCAGCTGAACCTTTCCAAAGGCACATCGTGTGCTCTCCCAGCCTGAGCCCTGCCAGTGCAGTTGGTACTTAGGGGAAGCATCTGGTTGGGAATCAGGAGAGGGAACTGCCAGCACAGCCAGGCTTCCTGAGAAGAGCCCAGCCCCTCCACAAACACAATGCCACACAAGAGCCATCACTATCCCTGCTCACAGCACTCTCCATCAAAGGACAAACTCTTCTCATGTTCCACAAGCAGGCTCTGGGTTACAACCGCTTTGACCAATGCTGTTCCCCAAAGGCTAGAAAATTAGGATCAGGGCCCTCTTGCATAAACACTGCAGAAACATGACCTGGCAAGGTCCCTGCCCTTGCCTGCTTCCAGACTGAATACAATGTAAGACAAGGGTAGAACAAAAAGTGGAGATGGGAAGGATAAGGCTCCCAGGAATCAGATAATGTTACTCAGGCTGGACATACTGATGAGTGTTACGTGAATCACTTGTCCAACTGCTTAGTTCTGATGAGGCAATTTCTTAGAAGCAGAAAGACAAGTAAAAATTAAAATGAATTTAAAAATACAGAACCATCATGAAGAATTTAAATAAGGGGAATCTAGTATGGTCCTTAGGTATATCACTCCCTGAATTTAGTATTAATGCCAATCTTGCCAGAAAAAACAGTAGATCAATCCCTCTTACACTGCTTTGCTTTCACAAACTTTGTCTTTAAGTTTTACCATGCCTATTACCTCTGCAGAACTCTCCCGGCAGTCCTGTCCTCCCTTTTGCCATATGCTCACATGGAAGAGAGACAAAAAGCAAGAGAATTTTATAGGCATCTTGATTCCCAGTGATGGATGCCCAAGTGTTATCTCCTTAGAAGGCACGTGTTTTCCTTCCTATTCTGCCCAAATATCCTCTCCTTCCTCTCACGAGCCCCTATTCTCATCAGTCTAGGAGAGTACAGTCCTGTGGTTGCCCACACCAAAGCACAAACAAGCAATTTTTGAGACACTTCCCAGTTGGGCTGTCACTGATTCAGTACATGGTGTTTTCCCTCCACAATACACAGATAACCTCAGGAAGTGTTTGGTTTTTTTTAAGAACTGCCAAAATGACCTGCTAAAACTCTCATGCCAATGTGGGTGATTCCTCTCCACCTCCCTGAAATCCCCCTGCTGTCTTAAACTGATGCTTTCTTTCTCTACCTCTACCCTAACCAGCACTGTAGATCCTTCATCCTCCAAGATGATACCATCAGTTCTGCCACCTTTCCAGAGGAGGAGAGGGGAACCGCTGCTTGGGCAGTGTATAGTACACATCGCAGGAGTAAAGGACCAGTGTTCCCTGTGCCTGTGAACAGCTCAGCACTTACAGCTTCTCTGTAAGGGAGGAAGAAGAGGCTGGTGCCATGTTTCTTCTTATGCTCAACAGAGAAGTCAAGTACTATTATACTATTACAGTCTGCGCAAAGGTCCCAAAAGGGAACGCTGGACTAGCCCAACCTCAGCTATTAGACATGATTATGAAGCACTGTAAACACTATGTTAATTCCATACCAGAAGTGGCTTCACTTCCATGGAAGACATTATAGATTTCACCTTTTGCAAATCTCTGTGAAAAAAAAGCATGGGATAAATGTAAGTAATGTATGTAATGTAATAGGTATATACACATTTATAGATATTTAATATCATAAATATTAGAGAAAGAACCAACCAATGTGTAGAAATTTTCTCTTGCACTGAAGCTAATTATCATCAGGTGAAATGCAAGGGTTCTTTTTGCTAGCTTATACCCTTCTGGAATGTGGATTTTAGTCTAAGAAGCAATGGCAAGCTCTGTTCTCAGGGTATAAGGGCTACTTTGCTCCTCATACTTTATTTTGTGTAAGCATCCAAAAGGAAACCATCTGGTCTGAAAGATGGCTATGCTATCAATTATCTGTGAGGATGCACTTTCAAGGAAAATTATATCCTTTCAAGGTTTGGCTAGTTTGTTTAGACAACTTTACCAGTGGAGAATTTTCTTTCAGGTGCCTTAAGCGTGTAAAATTTCAAGACTGAATATTTGTGAAATAACAAAGTTAAAAAGGTCAAACAGGAAAGTGAAAGGCAAGCTGCCTATAGACTGTACTATCAATGGCATACATTGTTCTGCCAGAAATCACTAACTGGGAGGTATTCAAATCCCTAGATAAGTATAGAGAGAATGCCACAGAGAAAGAGATGTCACCTGATAAGTTTATGGAGTGCAGAAGCCAACAGGGCAGATGGGGGGACTAACAGAGAAAAAATGGAACTAAGGATTCTGCTCCTACATGCACCCCAGGAAACTACTGGTCCACAAGGAGTACAAGTGCCAGTATAGCCTATGGGTGTAGCAGCCCAGAGACAGCCCCTCTCTCCAAAACACAGCCGGCCTTTGCTCTGGCATCTACAGTCACAGCTGAATGATAACAGGGAAAAGAGTATTGCATCTATAGTATTGACTGCTGATGTCTCAACATGTCTCCTATCCTCTTCTGAAGGACTGGGAGGCTAAGTGTGATGGACAAGCACAGCCAGCTTAGCCAGGCTAGGTAACACTTTCAGAAAAACTACAAGTTTGAGATCAAGAGCCAACTTTGTATAATCTTCAGGGTGCCATACCTGCCTGTTGGAAATTCTCCATTATTGTCAGTATACCACAGGCAATATAGTAGTGAATATCTGCATCTGTTAGTAGAATAAATAAAGCCTCCTGGCCTGAAGGTAGGATTCCTAAGAAGAGTTCAGGTGAGAGGAAATAACTAGTTCTCAAGATACCCTTCTGATCTCTCACAACTTCTGCCAGGGTCAAGCTGACTTCTCAGTTTGCACTTGGGCTTCCCATTTAATGTTTAACTGCATGATTTTATATCTTTATAAAACACTGTTGTGAGGGTAGTTTCCTGAACAGTTGTTGCATTCTTTTCAAATACAGTCAGAATAAACTTTTTCAAATCTCTTTTTTGGTTGTTTGGGGTTTTTCTGTCATCATGCAGCACAGTCTTCAAAACATATCGACCGCCAAATGCTTCCACTTGAAATGAGTAACCTGATTTTTAGCAAATACTTGCATTCTCACACTCCACACATCTAAGGCACTCCATTAAAACTGACTGACACTACTGTCATCTTGTTCACCACCAACTGGATTAGTCAGCTGTAGCTCAATTCCTCCAAAGAAGGGCAAAAAGCCAGAGTAAATGTCAGTTGCAAGCACTTAATGGAGCCAGGAAACAATTAACTACCTCTAATTAGTGATACGTGTTCATACCTGCAGCTATTAGTACCAGCTGCTTCTCATTCTTGTGTCCTAGAAGAACTGTACTGCTGCCATCACCTCAGAGAAGTCCTGAGCAGGACAACTGCAGTTTGATAAACCCTTTTAAACCTTCTGTGATCTACCAAGAGTTTTGCTTGAGACTTTGCTGCAGAGTATACACATCTCTTTGTATTAGCATCAACCATTCACTCCATCCAGATCTTGCAAGTACATGGACAGGTTCTGCCTGAAGATCTCTTCCTCTGAGTGCTGTCAGATACCTACCTCATAATTACTCCCAGAATATGGAAGTACATGTGGTTTTAGGGCTCTGCACCAAAACCACTGCAGCCACCTAACCTAGGATGCTGAGTTTACTCTTCAAGCTCTAAATTGTTCAAAAAATTGTGAAGGCTTATCGTTGTGTTAGCAAGTTTTATGCTGGATCAGGTACTTTTGATTTAACGCCACTCTGTCTTTACATGAATCGGGTATCTTCTCTCCAGAGTAAATCAAGGAAAAAATACCGCCAGTTCAGTTGGGTGGCACAGCTGATTTGGATCAAGTGTGTGCTCTTAGGTATGGAATGAGCAAACCAGCAGCAGCAAAACCCACCATATTCCCACCCTCTGCCCTAGCAATGTCCTCAGACATTGTTCCCAAAGACTGAGACATGGTTATTGTCCATGGTCACCCAGAGCCTGTCCTGTGAGCTTTACTGCCATTCTACTATGGGATTTGTGCCATTAGCTATTGCTCACCAGCAACCACCAAACACAGGTCTGTTTGGGCTGATCAGCTTGAATGTGTCTCATCCCCTGCCCCAAGTCCCCCATTTGTTAACAGTATGCAGCATCTCTCACTCGAAGTCTTCAACAAGTACATCAGATCTGGTCTGTACAGCACCTGGCACTGACGTTTGCAGCATGATGAGATGTGGCATCCACAGCAGGCAGGAACTACAGTGTCTTACTCCTGGTCTGACACCAACTCACAAGATCACCTTGAGGAAGCCACGTCATCCCTCCTCGTCTGAGTTTTCCCAGCTGTAAGATATGGATAATAATGTTCTTTGAAGTCTATCCAGATCCTTTGATAAAGGACAAAGATTTTAAAACATTATTCTTGACTGCACACTCTTCAGGACATGAATTGCGTCCTTGGCATGGGAAATCCTCTAGCATACCACAAGTGCTAACACTGCCCCAAAGAGAAAACAACAAAACTCTGCATCAGCTTATCATTACAGGCATTGGAAAAATACATGTTGGTTGCTGATACACTTTTGGATTTTGGCAAGTCTGTGTGTTTTTTCTGAACGCAATCGCAAATTGCCTTGAGTTCAAAGAATTATTCAGCACCGCTCAGGGTTATCTAGGAGGCAAGCCAACCTCCGGCTGTATCACCCTGTGTCCTTGGGAATATTCCTCTGGTTTGATCTGAAGCTGAGTGGATCGTGAAGACACACAGCTGGGTTTCTGGACATCATCTAGTACTATACGTGCTCTGATCAATGTATTTTACTTGCCAGGGAGAGTTTTAGTTTTCCTATTTAGAAGAATGAATTGATGTAACGGGTGTTTACATTGGCTCTGTGCAATCATTTTTTTTGTTTTCCTCCCCTCGCTTAAAGATCATATAATATTTGTACTAAAGCAGCAATGGCTGAAGGAACATATACAGCTCCAACTCAGAACAGGGAGGGTCCTTCTTATGTCACTGTTGTCAACTTAGGACAAAAACTGCGATGAATAGGAAAAAATAAATAAATCTTTTGTTTTCAAAGCTAAATAGCAAAAAATGCAGCTAGAAAAGTTCCATAAAGGTTTAGCTTTCAGCAACACATAGTGGAAACAAAGCTGATTCCTCCTCTTGCTGTGCCCCCTGACCTCAGAGTTTTATATGTCACTGCCTAGAAGGCCTCTAGTCACGGCAGCCTCTGTGCATGGCTTTCCCAGGACTTTCAGGGTTTTCCTCGGGGGATGCTTGAGTGGGGGAAAAAAGGGCTTTAGCACCAGCCTTCGATTTAAAATAGCAGGGGGAGTTTACTGATTAATATTCATGAGAAGGGAACAGTCTGCTTTTTGTTACTGCAGCCGTTTCCCATGCAAGGTGGGTTGAGAGGGAGGAATACATTAAGGAACATATCCTACTGTCACAAGTACCACCACCTTTAGAGATACAGAAAATCAGGAGCCTAAGCAGAGCTCAGATGGTAAATATTTAACAGGGAAAGGACTTGCCTCCCCTTTCTGCCTGTATATATTAAACTCATTCTTTCATTTTAACAAGGGAACTGTGTTTTCCTGCACTCTCTATCCCCACCCCTGCCCCCCACTTAAATTCTGGGCCTAAGTGGATAGTTCACAACATGCTATAAATCCCCTCCACCACTAACACAATTGAATGTATTTCCCCCTTTGCTTGGTTTTTAAAATCACTGCTAGTCCTTCTCTAGTGGGAAATGTTACTTCTATTCACTGGGGCACAAAGAAGAGCGGGACTGGTTCCCTTGCACTTATACCAGAAAATTTCTGGGATAACCCAGCTGAAATCTGTGATTCTCATACCCGTCTAAAGCTAGCATATGAAAAAAGCACAAATGAGGGAAAGTTTTTCAAATGCATGTGCTGATTTGGGGTTCCTCTGAGCTGTGGGCATTCAGCTGAAAATAACCTGACTCTCATGTGCAAAAGCAGAGAGCATGGTGTCCCGCCCTGACTTCCTCAGTCCTTCTGTCATCCCCATCAGCATTGGAGTTCAGGGATCCCAGAACCAGCAGCGATTTCTGAAAATTATAGTGAAGGGTCCAAAGCTTCTCTTGTGAGGAGAAGCTTAATTTCTGTGCAATCACTGGGAAGATATACCAGCTCATTTGGCAAAGTCAGCTATTATTTAATAACTCCTTAGAGATAAAAGATTGTAAGAGCTGTGGTACACCTCCATTTCTGACATCAAAAGTGGATTTGGGAGGAGCTGATAGACCTCTCGACAACCAATTTATGTCTATGCTCATGACCCTATAAGAGCAAGGTAGGAGCAAGGTAGCTGAGGAGGCATTCAAAAGAATTACCATTTGACATCTTCTGTGCCGAGTGAAACAAACTGTGCTGGCACAATCACACTTCAGCTGATACACCTGCGTTGACTGACTGAGCACCAGAGCAGCGTACATGGGGCTCCTGGGACCTCGCAGACAAAATGAGCCCTGTGAGCTCATACACTTGAAAATGTTGATCCGAGCTGATCATGAACAGACTACAGTAGTGCAGGACTGAGACCACATGTGGATGCCAAGGGAGCATCACCCTGACTGTCACCTTTTCTCCTTACCTCCACAGAACAAAAGAGCATTAGTGGATCAAAAATGGCAAAGCACATGGCCCATGTAGGGTACCTGCCTCCCACAGAGGGCAACAAGGGCTACGCTCTGAGAGCCAGGTTAGCTCTGCCACCAGCTGCTAGCAGAGCCTGGGGTCAGGCTGGGGCTGGGTGAACTGTGATCCCAGATAAGCCTCACTGTTTTGACAGATGTCCTTAGACTAAGTGCAGTTAAATGGATCAGTACAGCCGACTTCACCTGGGGGAGGGAGGGATGGAGGAAGGAAGGAGAGAAGAGAAATATGACCAGTTTCACCCATGGCAGCTGTCCCTGCACCAAAGGCCCTGCACCAGTTCAATATCCCTCTATTCCTTCAAGATCCAGCTAGAAACTTTTGCCAGTGGAAACATCCTGGTTTTGCACTTTTACAATGATAAAACCATGGGGTAGCTGTACCAACAGAAGTAGTTTTGCTTGTATAACATCTGTTCCCTGGGAACTGAAACTTGTCACATTGGCAAAGGACATCTTCTACCACGAGAAGCTTCATTTCCACTGCTTGAGTAGCAAAGCTGCTCTAGTAGTGCAGATAAAGCAGATGATGAGGCCCAGAGTTTCTCACAAGCTGGAGAAGCGAGGATTTGATTTAAGGATGGCATGAAGCATGAGTAGACATTGCATAGAGATAAGAGCATGGAGACAGGAGTAGGTTTTATCACCATGCCCGCCAAGGCTAAGAAGAAAGGAACTTTCTGAACATGGCTGGGGAGAGAAGGGAACTGTGCCCCTCGCACCATCTCCCTGACCTTGGCTGCAGTGTGCTCGCTGCCTGAGCAGAGCATGGTTCACTGGACCTCTTGCTTTGAAGAACTGCACCTGACTCCAAGCTGATTGTGAATGCAGAGCATGACCCATTTTAAACAGGTAGGCCTAGAAGACCTCCATCTCTCTGCCTTTAGGGACCTGTTTCAGAATACAGAGGACATACCTTGAAAATGTTTTCCATACTGTTTGATGTTGTGGAACCGTCAGTGGGAATACTGAGAGCATTAGATGCCTGGGTGGCTTATTGATTTGTTCTAGTTTTATTAAATTGGCTGAAGTTCATTCAGAAGTCTCCCTTCCCCACACTCAAATACTTATTCTGAATGCTGTTTTGAGAGGGGCAAATGGGGAAAAAAAAGAAGGGAACTTGAAAGTTGAAAAATTTATCTAAAGAAACCTGTGATGTGAAAATGGACTTCATAAAAAGTATATATTATTTATATCACTAACATAGTCTTCTGGGTCCAATATTTCTTGCTACTTAAATTCTGGGAAAAGTTGGGTTTGTGTGTGCATGATGTTTCTAATGACCACATACACACATACATGTGTGTGTCTGTGTACAGAGGGAGAGAGACCTGAAGAGAATGAGTCTACCATAGACAGTAATTTTTCTTTTGTCAACCAAAGAAATAAAAGAAAATTTAGACCATTGCCCTTATTTGTAAGAAAGTTGAGAATTACATTCTTGGTAACCTATACCCATTAAGTAAAGACAGACAAATTAAATGGCTTAGGTTATACCAGACCAGTCCAGATCTTTCCCCTTCCCCCAACAGTAAGATTAGACACCCCGGGAGATTTCCAAGAAACTTTACAAATTCAGGTAGAAGCTGTGAAAATCACCAGTGCTCAGCAGCTGAGAGAAGGACCCCAGGATTTCACAAGAGCAGGGTATGACCGGCTCAGGCCTGGCTGAAGGAGCACAGAGAAAGAAGAGGGGCAGCACTGGTGCTGTCAGGTCCCGGGGCTCTCCCAGTACAGGTAGGACCTGCTGCCAAACAGGCTTGGGTCAGGCTAAGGAAAACTGAAGATGGGGGGATAAGGTGTAAGTATCTCCTTGGATCTAATTCCAGATTTACCCATTCTGATGTGATCCAGGGATAACTGTTAAAAGAATTACATCTGTCAGAACAGGTGGCAGACCTGAATTTGATCCTTCTCTTTGCTATCTCCATTGCTGAAAGAGAAATTAATTTCCATGTTACTGACACTAATGATACCTAACTTTTGCTATGGTCCCATTGAGAGAGCAGGAGAGATTTGGAGATTTTTTTTTTCCTCAAAACCCCTGTCTCCACCACCTCTGGTTCTTAAAAAAACACCACAGATTTAATCTGTTACAACTTTACAATTTTTCTCTGAAAAGTAGTGGTAAACCGACTTATTTCTACTCAGCAGATCATTTAAAGGCACAAGTAGGTTAAAATTGATAATTCTTCCTGCTGTCTAATTCTGGATATATTTTAAGATGCATTTGTGTTTGAATGAGATCTTAAAAAAAAAATCATTAATTGAAGCTGTCTGGCTCTGTCATTCTGCCCTCCCATTCTCCACCCAATGAATCAGTAAATTGTAACAAGAGAATCTGGCTAAACAAGTTCCTAATTCAAACGCCATCTTATGGACAAAGAAGTCTTTGAAAATAGTATCCGTCATCTGGCTCCTTGCGATGGAGCAGAAAGTTGTGTTTTTACTGTTCACAGAGTTCAACTCTCCCTTCAGCGCCGTCAAATGTCGAGTGCGGTGCAGTATGAGAAAGCAGAGTTCAGGGAGCAGAGAGGAAAGGGGGAGGCCTCTGTCAGAGGAGCGCAGGGCAAGCAATTTCCTGCCAATTAACACACAGCTACTGATAATATTTCTCCCAAGAACAGAGTTCCAGATAAGGAGAAATTTTATACTGGTTGATTCCAGGTTACTGATAGAACTTCCTTTTCTAAGGTCCAGTCTTCTCACTGAAGCCATCAGCTTCAGTGTGAGAAGTACAAGGTCTCAGACCGCACGCAAGCCAGGCTTGCTTTGATCACAGAAATCAGATGACTGGCAGAAGAGTCCCACTTCCTAACGGGAGGAGATTTCAACAGCAGCCTTTAAAGTTGAGCGCACAACTTGTCACAGCTGTATTTGTGTGGGCATTGCTATGCGGTAGCTCTCCTGCGAGCCCCATTTGCGCTCACAGGCAGCGTTGCAAAGTTCACTGTGGAGTGCTACAAAACTAAATTAATTAATCTGTGTAAAGTGGATTTAGAGCCAAGCACTGTGCTATCCACAGTAATAAACTAACCAAACAAAATAATCCCAGCTGCTAGTAATCTATAAAACTGATTTCAATTGTGTCCATTAATGTCCTTATAAAGCAACCTACTCTTGGCATGCGTGGCATTTTCAGGTTTCTCGCTTTTCCTTTTTAGCTGTTGGAGTACCTGAGAGCAACAGAGCACAAGGGAATCAGAATAAAAGACGTTTGTTCTAAGTATAAATGCACAGGGCATTTTGTGTGAGGAGACCAGACCCTTTTCCTTTACTCTCCTGCATCTTGTAGCTTCTTTGAGGAGGCTGGTGGGAAGAGGTTAAAGGTTACCTAGAGCTGCCAGTAAGAGTGAAAAATGGTGGATAGTGCCCCTGTTCTTGACTGCAAGTTCCTTTATTTCCTTTTGTCATGGCAATACCTTCCCAGGGAAGGCCTGAATGTTGCAAATTAGTGTTCCAACTTATCTTTTTAATTACCTCTTCAGGTGTAACCATGAGCCAGCTGCTTGCATGAACAAAAGAAACTGCTCAGTAGTGCCTGTGTATTGGCACCTGCCACAAACTTTTTTAGGCTTATCAAGCATCTGGCTTGTTATTAAACAAAAACAGTAACAGGATTTTTCCCCTTTTCCTGGGGAAGTAAAGATCTTTCCCTGACAACTTCAGCCCAATACAAAAAATTCTGGGAAGAAATCTCACCTTATACCAATATTTCTGAAAATGACACAATTAGAAGAACATCTGATAAAATCAAGTACGTGAGCTGAGCTTGAAGAAGCAGGAATTGTGCACTGCTAAAAACGAGAGAGATGGAACTAAATCCCTGAATGCAGGGCTGGGGAGGCTGACTTCTGCCAGAGTTGTGTGAACAAGAGCTGCAGCATTTGTTTTCCACCGCATGCTTCTTGGGCACAAAGGAAAACTCTCTGATGGGAAAGGGTGATGATTTTGGTGACCACGCATGAAAGAAGTCTCAGGAGAAATGTTCAATCCTTGTGCTTGTTCAGAACAGAAACCTTGGAAACTTGAAACAAATTCCCAGGAATGCTGTCATCTGTCATGCGCTCAGGCTGCCTCCAAGTACACAACTGTTCCTGGGAAAGAGGGTGCTGCCATGGAATACTCCTTCCAGGTAAAAAAAGCTGTGGTGTTCTGCAAGAATTGTCACCAACAAAGAATTGCAGAGACTCAAAAGACAAGATAAAGAGGTAACAGACCATTGTTTAGGATTTTATATGTAATCATAGGCAATGCAGCTTGAGCAGGATACTGAACCCATCCTGACAGATGATGGTCCAGCCTCTAGCCAGAGAAGAGACATTAGGTTAACCCAACCAAGGCTGACCTAAGCAAGCTGGTAAATCAGGCAGGCACATGAACCAAGGCATGAGAAGCTGATTCAAAGTCTATTGTGGTGGAAAAATCTCTTACTGACCACCACCAAAGCAGACTGAACTCTTACTAACAATATACATACACACACAAAAATATATATTTACATAGGGTTTGTGGCCAGACAAGGTCCTTGTCAAGCTATACGCCAAGTATAGAGTGTGAGCTGCAGCAAGGTGAAAGAGCTCAGTGCAATGGACACAAGGGGTTGTCTTGGGTGCATGGCTCCAAGTAAAATCTGAATGGTTGGGTATCTGGATCTAGCTAGAAATGTTGACCCCTTTAAATTAGGCTTCAAGGTTTTTTGTGAATCTTGCCATGATAGTGTATGAATTTTCATTTTCAACACTGACTGGAAAATCCTGTCACTAAGGAACTGTTTTCAAAAATAAAAAACCTGCAATGGTATGTCAAAAAAAACCCAACTAACCAACCAACCAAAACAGCTTTTGGGTAACAGATAAATGGAAAAATCTTTTTCTTTATTTTATTTATGTTCCACTGGGTGTGTCTATGTTAGTATGGTGGTCCTGAGCAGCAGTAAAGTCTTGAAGCAAATGCAAATCCCCTGAGCATCCCCACTTAGTAGGAATTTGCTTTTTACTGCACAGAGATGCACACAGTGCAATCAGCTCTCCTCCAGTCCCTTCAGTTTGCTTTGCAGTGTGATTTTGGTGTGCATCAGCTCAATTCCTCCTGGAGGTTGCTGAGCCAGAACTGGTTTGGATGCAACCTAATGAGCTCCAGTCCATAATGGAGACCTGAGAGTTTGAGTCAATGCATGGTCCTTTGGAGAGCTTCAAAACACATGTTTGGTGGGAACATTGGTTCAAGAAATCAGACCACCTAGACCAAACTGCCAACAGGTTAGATATAGGGGTCTCAGCACCAAGTAGCTTCAATGTTTTGATCCACCCATGTTGTAGTAAATTACTTTAGACACAGCCTAACTGACTCAAAAGATGCCAAGTGTTTACTATTCCCTAATGAAGAGCTGCAGAGCTGTGATTCCAGCTCATAGCAAGTTATTACAGCCAAACTATACTAAATAAATCAGTGTCTATGCCAAGTCACAAGGAAAAGTGCAGCAGATTAAGCACTCATTAGAGATTAATTTCCAAGCTATAGACTGAACAAAGATCAGATGTGATATACAAAAGTTTTCACTTAAACAAACCCACAAGGTTCTGGTCATATTATGACAACAGCTAATGCATTCTTAGTAGCTTTTCATGTTTAGCTAATCCTGAATAATGTTATTAAAATTACAGTTTCCCTGTGTATTTTCTGTTTGATTGACAGTTGAACATTATCATTTTGCCACAGAATAAGAAGGAAAAGGTGAAATTCACAGTGCTTTCAAAAGTTGATTTCACAATCACCCATGGAGAGCTCTTTGATGGGTGCTGGTGTTGTGGCATCAGAAGTAATTCAGACACCTGATTACTTCATTCAAGTCCACACTCAGACAAAGTGGTTGTTCTTCCTCCCTCTCACACCTTAGACTTAAAAAAGTCACTTGTCAATGTCAGGCTTTACAGATAAAAATTAAAACCCTCTGCACCAGAGACAGAACTGTTCTTCTAGAAGGCAGAGAACTTTTTTCCAACTACTGCTACATATATGAGATAATAAGGACATCCTGGAAAATTCAGATAGCTTCAGGTATCAATAGCATTTAATACAAAATACCGCAAATATTTCTTCAGCTAATACATGCTTTTCATCATACACTCACTATTTTGTGTGTTTATACAGTTCAAGCATATATGTTCACATCACGTGAACAGAGCTGATGCCCACACTGGGAATTTTCTTTGCTTTTTTGCGTATAGGATTGTTCCACTTGCTAAAAGCTGAATTCTACTGAAGATGACCTATATTTACTGCATTATTATACAGCATCTTCCCTAGCACATTGCTCTCAGAAGGCTGGGACATTGCAGACTATAGGCATAGGTATGTACAGGTTTCTGTTATAGATTTCAGCAGCTTAATTTCAGTGACAGAGGGCAATAGAATGGCAGCCAGGTAAGAGTCCCGTTAAAAGCACGTTAGTTGAAGGATAAAAATATAATCCTCCTTTTTCTTTCAGTTTCAGGGAGCTAGTGACATGATCCTATTAAGCTACATACAGTTACTTAATTTAGTATCAAGACATACAGTCTCATGTAAAGGCCTTCCCTCTTTTTGGTGCAGAAAAGCTGTATGTCCAGCTGATTTCAACAAGCACAGCAGGGGCTTTGCACGTAGTGGGCTCACCCAATGATCAGCAAGACTATGTAAAAATGGACTTCTGGAGTCCATAATGCAACTTTTACCAGGGGCTGCCCTCCCCACAAAATGTGGTTAAGGCAGGTAAATTCCTAACACCAATTTGACACAAAGATGAGAGAGGAATTCAGATCTTGCATTGCTCCAATTCCATATGCTTCTATAAGGGGGGGGATGTGGCTAAGCACTTTGATTTTCTGATTGCCTTCCAATCTCCAGTGAACTGCTCCTCCACCTCTTCCTGCCCACAGTTACCTCTACCCTGCTTACAGGGAGGAAAAGCTAAGAAACAAAAGGCCCTATTTCCATTGCCTTAATGCAATTACTAAGCAGCAGGTTCATGGTCTGAGAGGAGCCATCTGCCAGGGAAGAAAGACAGAGGGTGAACAAGGCAGGTACAGAATGAAGCCAGCCAAAACTCCACCAAAAAGTAGTGTTTACACCTGAACAGAGCTGCGCAGGGAGAGGAAGCAACATAGGGAAAGCAGAATCCTTTTCCAGCCTGGTCATTAACTAATCTAAGTCTTGAAATATGATTTTTGCCTGTCTGAGAGACAGGCACTGCGTGCCTCTGTGCCATGTTGCCCGCAGCCATCGGCCTGGTCCAGGTCAGAGGCCCCTTTTGCAGCACTCTGGTGGGGCAGGGAGCCAGGGCACCCCAGCTCTCCCCACCCCATCTCTGGGCAGCAGCCACAAAGCCGGGCCCTCCCCTTCTGGATGGCAGATCCATAGGTGTTCATTCAAGTTACTGTGTATATTCAAAGCCCTAGCTGCAATTTGTATTTCTAATGTGAGAGAGTAGCGACTTCCACAGCCATTTAAAACAGGAAGTTCTTCTTTGGCATATTTCCTGGCAGCTTTTTAAATTTGGGTGGTGCTGCTTCTCTGAGGGGACACAAACCATGAGCAGGGCACTCCAGCTCTGGGAAGGTATTCAATCCCCCTAGTTAACAGCTAGAGCTTTGGGGAGCCTGTGGTAATGCCCTGTCTCTAGACAGCTGAGTTGCTGTGTGGGTCTGCAAGCTACCTACAGAAAGAGTGAACTGGAAATGTTCATTTTTTTGTTTGTTTGTTTTCTTTTGTTCAATTTGCAATTTCAGCAGCCGCTCCATAGTGCAATCAGTTCTCCTTCAGTGCCTTCTGACTGAGCGGCTGTGAGCCCTGCCCTGGAGCCCAAGACAGGCAACAGCTTTTTTTTTTTTTTACACGCTTCTCATTTAGGGAAGTTCAAGAGCAGGATAGTTGGCCTGATCCAATTGCCTGGCTACTTGGGACGGATCATATTCAGTAAGAGAATTCATATAGTCCCAGATATCATGAAGCCAGAATGAATGCAAATAAATGAAACTGCTACACACAGACTTGCCACTAAGCAAACACAGTGACTTAAGAGGAAACTATAAACTAAGAAAGAAGAGAATGTGGAGTGGAAAAAGTACTTCAAATGTTGATCCTGCAGAGAACTTTACACTAATTACTTTTGAGAAACACTGAGAATGAAAGGCTGCATCGATATGCTAACATTACTCACAGCAAAGTGTGGTTTTAGACTGCCACACCATTCGTCTTCTGCCTGATCTCTGCATCTTGCAGACACCCAGCAGACAGATTAGAGCAAGGCTAACATGTCTGAGTTTAATTGGACATGCCCTCTTCTGCCCACAGATTTTGTCTGGGAGGAAGGGAGAATCTGAGGACTTTCTTTACCTTTATGTGGAATTTCTGGGAATCCAATGGCCCAGCTGGAAGTATTATGCGGTAGCAACCCCAGGTTACTCAGTGCCCAGAAACCCCAGACATTTCCACAGCATCTGCACAGATCAGCTGCAGAGAGTCTGCAAGTGAGTCCAACACTTCCCGGAAGTGTCAGAGGGGCTTGTGGTGCATGTTGGAATCAGCTGTGAAGCCAGGGCAGAGTAAATTCAACATTTCCCAAAGCACTGGATTTGTGGTGCACATGCAGACCATCTGTGCAATGCACAGACGATCTTCTGGCACCACCTTGTCAGGTTTTTTCTCTCTCAACAATACCTCTACCAGGGTTCTGCAGAAAGAAGTCTAGTAGCTCTGGACTAGAAAAGGAGCCCAAGGAAAAAGATCTGATATGAACCCTGACCATAATTTCTGCTGTTACTAGGATTAAATTTCTCAACTTGTCTAGCAGCTAGGATGCTAATATGCATGGAGCCGGAAGGGCTAGGAGCTCCAGTCTAGAGATCCCACACTGGCACCATGCAGGCAAGCTGTTGGTATGACGGCTGCAAAAAATATCCTTCTGGGAATCTGTTTGGGAGGGGTAGGGGAAGTTCAGCTGCTGGATATGAACAGAAAGAAAAGGTTACTAAGTTTTACCTTTGCTAGAAAGTAAAATGCAGCAGAATCTGATTTTTGATGGACGTCAGTGTGAAAAGGAAGATGCAACTAAACCTTTCTAGCTTCTTTCTTGCTTCTGAAATAACTCCAAAAAACTATTTAAAGAGAGAAGAAACTGCAGTACTTCTAATCATCACCAGCAGGTCTTTAACCTCACAGGAAACAGAAAAGGAAGGACAGATTGTAAAATACCCAGACAGACTAAAGGTCATTCTTCTTTCCCTTGGGATGAAACATTGCATCTTGCCTTAAGGACAAATATGCATCTACTATATACATGCTGTCACACAGAACATCCACATCTCTTCACTGTCACTCGATAGTGGCACACCAAATTTACATTTGAAAATAGAGATAGGCATGGCAGCAGTGAGCAAGCGAGCAAGCAACATGATAGACAAAGAAAAAACCCACAGTCACAAAAGGATTGACTCAAGCCAGACATATTTAGTGGCTGCATAATTAAAATTATGTCCATTACATCAAAAGGTTATTCTTGTGGAGCCTGGTTGGGAGGCAGAAATTTGGTCTAATGAAGCATCCCAGAGCAGAGTATGCTTCCTAGAGCTTACCAGCCCTTTCCTTCACGGATTTTGGGCAGCTCACAAAGCCTGTGGGGGACACAACAACACAGAGCCAACAGGGCTGGCTGGGATGGTCACAGGAGGCTGAGGGGCAACCAAACATGTGCCACCCCTGCCACACCTTTTCACCAGGGCAAAACACCTTGGCTGAAGGACAGCTGGACACTTTCCTGCCTGAACACATTCCTTCATGCACAATTTCTTTAGGTTCTTGCAGTCAGTTGCTTCATTTTCCAGCATCTAGCCTAAGCCCTGCCAGGGGATGCTGGCTGACAGTACAGCTGCAGACCTACCACTGTTGATAATTCACACATTAAGATGGGACCTTTTTTCTCTTGAAAGCCTTAGGGCCAACAAAGGGTGGGAGTACTCAGTGTCCAGTGCTCATTCCCCCAGGGCTCCAGTGCAGAAGGGACCGTTTCACTGACCACCCTACACAGGGCTGTTGGGATCTTGTGTGTTTGCCCTTCCCAGGCCACTGTGTCATTCAGGGAACCAGAAGGGCTCCCACTCTTCATAGCTAGGAGCACAGAAGAGGGAGATTTTAATCTCCAGCTCTTTGTGCCTCCAGAAGGAGGGTGGAGATGGGCCTTCCAGCAATGCACCACTGCTGCTAATGAGAAGGCAGAGGGTGAGCTGTGGGCAGAAAGGAGGAGGATGAACACATGGACTGTTCTTGCTGCAGCGCTTCAGGACATGCTGCTTACTCTTACGTGCTGGTAATCTCCTTAAGCAGCAGGAAAAGAGAACACTCTGTAAAGCTTCTCTTAAATGGGACATTATCAACAAACTTACTCTTTGATAATAACATTTAAAGGCAAGTGATAAGAAATGACCATTTGGAACCATTAAATGATCAAAACCAGCAAAGGGTGCTGTGCTCCCTGTTGTGGTGCCAACTTTCACACCTTCCATGCCAAGTCCTCCACAGAGGTGTGAGGATAAGTGGGCAGAAGCAGGTCACACCACACTTACACACAGAGGAATGAGGAAACCCTGGGTGCCCAAGCCTGCCTAAAAAATACTTGAAATCCTTGAGCCTTGCCGTAGCTTCACCACCTGACGTATGAACATTTCAAAATATAAATTGTCAGTAAAGCTCTTGTCCTTGTCCAAGGCTGGAATCTGCATGGTCTTTGCTGCTGCCATGGACAAAGTGCCACGACTCACCTGCACACCCCAAGAGAAGGTAACCACCTAGGAGAGATGCTGTCAAAGGCTAACTTGAGCAGCCAAGCACAGGGACAGATACCTTGTCAGAGCACGAATATCCCACATGGAGATGCTGCTCTCTCTGCCAGTGCATCCCCCACTGTGCAGCTGCAATCCTTTCCACAAAAGGCATCCACCATCAGGGCAGCTGTGTCAGGGAGTTTGGAGACAGCTGTTCAGGTGAGCCCTAACATCTGGGGAGAATGGCAAAACCCATTCAACATCTCACTGTCACAGAGTGGAGAGGGCAGCTCCCTCTTCCTGTAGTTCTCCTGCAGGGTTTATGGCTTAGGTAGGTTGCTTTTCTACTGGCTGAGAGAGCTGAAGCACTCACTGAGGGCTTTCTGGGAGGCAGAGCCTGTGTGTGGGCGAGTATGAGAGGAGAGGGCCGGGAGAGGGGACAGAGGCAGAGGGGCTGCCGTTCTAGCAGGACTGAGGCACTAGTGTGGCTCAGTGCACCCTGCTCCACTGCACCCTTCCTGGAAGCCACAGGCTCAGAGGCTATGGGGACAGTGGTGCCACCAGCAGCCAGTGCCTGTCGCTTTTGAAGGCTGGTGCTATTGTCCCAGTGGAGGCCTTTGCAAAGGACTGGCACCGAAGTTGTTAACTCTCCCTTAGGGGAAAACAAGCTGGGGGTTTCATGTCTTCAGGAGGCCTGGCTTTCAGCAGCCACACCGCAGAGGGTGGGGGACACAAATCCCTTTAGAGAGAGCCTGAATTGCAGCAGCACTGAACAGCTTGAGCTGCAGAGAGGCCAGAGGAATCTCTCACTACTCCACACCCTGTAAATCCTTTGCTAATTGCTTTATTGCCATTATTTGTGAAGATAAAGGAAAAGGATTAATTAACTAAGAGAAAAGAGCACACATCTCCCTAGATGGGCTTCATTAATTGATATGGGAGGGAGAAAAATCAATTACCAAATTCCTTTG
The DNA here is from genome assembly GCF_964188355.1 of Buteo buteo. Classification (NCBI taxonomy): domain Eukaryota; kingdom Metazoa; phylum Chordata; class Aves; order Accipitriformes; family Accipitridae; genus Buteo; species Buteo buteo. The sequence continues at coordinate 23,794,172 of NC_134175.1, forward strand.
CCTTCTTGATCAGTCTGGAAACAGAGCTGTGGTGCTTTTTGTGGGGGATTGTGAATGGTAAAGACCAGCTCGCTCCCCCAGCCAGCTGCAATTCATTCATTCAGCAATTTGCAGTTTGCACCACTTAACCATGGTGGTGTAAAGGCTGTGCTTTGCAGATATTTTGCAATTCTATGACAACAGGCAGGAACATAACAATGTTAGTGAGGTGAAGCTTCTGGGCACCAACTCTCTTTAATTTTGATGCTTCACTCTTAGCAGAGAGCTACTTGATTGTGGCAAGAAAATACAGCTCTAAAAATAATTATAACATGGCCACTGGTGTCCCCTGACGTTGTAAGTCAGCACGTGATTTTCTGCAATGTACAAGAAGGAGCAAAAGAAGCAGAATGGACGAGAATACCACATATTGCGTGTATTCATAACATTCCTCTGTCTTCTTGAACCTTTATACAAATTCAGAGCTAGACCCAGACACAGGAATCTACCCAAGATTCCTTTCGTGTGGCATATTAGTTGAAGGAAATGAATGGTCCCCCGGGATAAGGCCTCAGAGGAAAGGAAGTGTTTGATGAATGAGGTTAGAAAGGTCTCGGTGTAGCTGTGTCATGCCTCGGTAAGGGCTTCTCCAGACAAGAATGATAGTGGTTTCCACTGCCTACACAAACAAGGGAGGATATTCAGCATCTGTGTTGCAATGTATAAGAAACAAACAAACAACAACAACCATCAAAAACCCAACTCACCCTATTTCTACAGTTTTATCTAAAGCAATTGGAGTAAATCAGATGTAATATATTCAATTGTTTAAGCACTATAAATAGTTACTTTGTGTTAAAAACACAGATGGGAGAGTTGTAGTTATCAGCTGGAAATTACACAATTTGAATGAGATGTCTTGGGCGGCAATTCTTAAGTTTCGCTGTCACTGTCTCCCAGGGATGAAATTAGTGAATAAAGGAGAAAAAGAGAGCACAGGCACTGAAACAGAAGAAAAAACTGTGAAAGAGGGACAGAGCAAGCTAATAAATAAAACAAGAGCCTGAAGGGAAGAGCTGCTTTGTCAGAATATAAATATTTCCCTTCCCCTTTTATCTTTAATGTGGTGCGAGGAGCTTATTAAGGGGAAGTGCAGCTCTGTCCCTGGAGTCCATCCACATAACCACGTAGGGAGCTCGGTCCAACACAACCAGTGCAGCCACGCACACATAAACTCTTCTCTGCTGGAAACAAATGTAATGTACCAAGTAATAAAAGGGAAAGCGGGAATCCACAGTGGTTATTACAACTCTTATCTTCCTGGCCCTGGTGCTGCTTTACATTAATGGGCAGCAGCACTGTCAGGGGGCCTGGCCTGGGAGCTCTGCTCACCTCAGGCCTCAGCTGCAGCCCGGGCTGAACAAACGCTGTCCTTCTGGTGCTGCAATGGCTCTTTTGCAGGGAGAACCAATGTGGCAGTTTATAACGAAGCCAAATTTTGGGTTTGGGTGAATAAAAAGAGAGAGTGTGTCAGAGCATGTGTAAAGAGGGAAACGCTGCCCCGTAAAGAGACCACGCTGTGCACTAAGCATTGAGGAAGAAGCTCTTCCTTTTCACCATGTCCCCAGCAGCCAGGCTAGGCCTCGCCTTCCCCCGGTGGCATGCTGAGTCCCGTGCGCAGAGAGGACAGTGAAGCATGAAGCAAAGCTTTCTATTAATGGCTCCTGTCTCTCGGAGATCTGGTTTCCAATAATGACTTGGTTCCCCTTCCCAGAGCTGGCACCAGCCCCTCTTTGCTGGCCCTTCAAGATGTTCGACCATATGGCTGCACAAAGCTGCACCATCAGTCGAAGCCTCCACGTCAGGAAGGGGGACAGTTTCAAATTGCTGCCAGTGGATCCTTTCCCGCTATTTCCCTTGCATGAGCTGTCACAGATACAGGTGTCAACCTGGCTCCATTACTGCCTCGCTCTTTTCACCTACCCTTAAAAAAAAAGAAAAAAGGAGAGAAAAAAAAAAGGAGAGAGCAAAAAAGAAGAGCTTTGCATTTCCTCTACTCAGGCCTCAAATTGGAAAAATGAAGGGAATTCATTGTTGGTGCTTGCTGATCCCTCCACCCCTACTGTTGCACCACTGTGGCCCTTTGAGCACGACAAAATGAGCTCCCCAGGCTTGATTATGCAAGGCACTAATTCCTCCTCCAGTCAAGGGGGTGCTTGGGCTCAGTGGCTATACAATTTGGGTTTACGCAGCTTTTGGTTTTGCTTCTGTTTATGGAGATAAACACTTGGCGTTTTTGCATTAAAAATGGACCTTTTTTTTTTTAACTGTATGCTTGTGAATAGGAAGAGACTGTCACGTACAGTCTTTTTTCAAGTATTTTTCAGAAAAAAAATGTTGGGATGATGTACATTCTGGGTTTTCCCCCATGATGCTTCCACATGAGCTCCTATCCCAAATGTCACTTTTTCATCAAGTTTTAAAAAGACATGACTTCAAATACTACCAGTAAATTGAATTTTCTTGGAAAACTTTTCAAGAAACAATTCTTTTCAAAAGTGATTTTGATAAAAATGTAGTGAAAAAAATATGTACCTGCAAATCAATACTTTTAAAGATGGACAAAAGCAATAACAAAGTTTACACAATCCCCATGCCAGTTTTGGGATTTTTTTAGCTGGCCCTGTTAAGAAACAAGCCCTCAGACCCTAGAGAATTCATCTAGCAAAATACCGCTTGTGCTGGTTCTCAGCTGCCTGGCTTCAGTTGCAGCTCATGAGCAGCTTCCCTGGGGTGGATCAGTGCCTCTGAAGAAGCTCAGAAGCAGCCTGGGTCTCCTCCCCACCCACAGCCCTGGTGGTAGGCACCCAGAATCTGAGAACATCTTAAAGGGAGAGTCAGTCTCGCTTTAAAAAAAACAAAAAACCCAAACAACAAAAAAACCAGCTTTAAGATATGCTTTTCAAGCAAACCTAATTTTTAGGTCTTCAATGTTTTAATCACAGCTGCCTTAGAAATACTTGGAAAACAGAGCCTTTCTCTGGAAAACTGTTGAGCAAATTTGGAAGCTGGTTGAGTAGCTATTACTCAGCTGCTCAGGTTGCTTCAGAGAGACCAAACTCACCATATCTGCATAATATCTAGGGACCAACGCCTATAGACTTTACTCACAAAGAGCTGACCCTTGTGGTCAGGGAGAGCGTTGAGTCACACACACAGATGAAAATCAGATGGCTGCAGCAGTTCCCACCCCTCGCCCTGCCCTGCCACTCTCCTGCAAGAGGCTGCCCCTCACGCAGGGATCTCTGGACCAAAAGTAACGTGGCTCTAGGAATCACCTCAGTTTGCAGCCCAAAGGAGGGAGGTAAGCCAGTGGCCAAATTTGAACTGTTCTAACACAGTGGGCCACACAACGGCAGTCCCAGAATGGCTTTGAGCTGTGTGCAGATGTCCTTGCCCTAGAGGCAGTGATCCCTGGCGCAAGGCAGGCGGACCAGCTAGGGACAGTCACCACTTCAGCTGTCCCACTTTCCACAGGCTGTTTCATGAGTCAACACCCTTCTCTACCACAGTGAGAATTTGCATGAATAAGATCTCACCGAGCAGAAAATGTCTTTACTGTTATGTCTAGGAAAGCACCAAGGATCCCACTGCACTTGGATGATAACAACGGTAATAATAACAACACATTTCAGAGGTCTGTTGCCTTGCTAACCAGTAGCCACTGGCATAGTGCTGGCTTTGCCCAGAGATGAGGGTCTCATTCAAATTCAGGTAAAAACAAATTAAAGCAGGTCGCAAATGCCAACCCTAACAAAATGCTATCAATGTACATATGCTGTTTCCAGGATTAGCACTCATCCACCTTCGCCAACATACCATGTTGGGCAGCTTCTAAGATGCTACTGGAGGACTTGTTTGCTTTGCCCAGAAAGTCATTGTTTTATTATTAGATCTCGTTTTCCTACATTATCCCCAACCACCCGCATCAGCCTTTACGAAAATAAACCAGTAGGAGTTTGGCAAATACACCAGCATTAATGTCTCTACTTCTGCAATTGCACTTTAATAGCTATCAGCAGCTGGAATTTCAGTTTTCACACCCCAGGCAAAACCCTGCACCTACAGCAGCACGGGGCTGGGAGGCAGGGTCAAACAGAGGAGAGGAATGCCACCTATTGCGTTCCCAGCATCACTTCCTACACCGCAGGTCTTGTCGTGACGCTTGCTCCTCGCCGCTCCGGCGAGACCAGCCCCTGCCCGACTTGCACAACTCCCCCGAGTGCGGTTGGAAAGAGCACTGCGGGGCAGGCGCACGCCGTGGCCTCGCCAAGCCCAGCGCATGGCTGCTTGCTCACATCAGAAAGAAAAAAGTAACCTGCCAACGTTTATGATTTCCTTCAAAATTGGGGTTTTTATTCTAGGAGTAACTTCTGCTCCAGGCGAAACCCTCAAACCTGTTCGTAAACAATCTTGAGTAGCACAAGCTTTGAACACTTTAGAGTCCTACAATATTTATGTTTTCAGAGATATTTTGTATCTCTGTAATTTTAAAACACTTGTTGCTTTTTAAAATAGCTAGTGGATATTCCATTACATTGTAGTAAGGAGCCTCGCCTCTTGAAAAATGCAGCATAAATATAAGCAAGTTTATCATTAAAACCACGGCTTTACTGTACATGTATAGCAGCTGACCAAAATATGGCTTTATGGATAGCTATCAGGTCAATAAGTTATAATCATTGAAAGAAAATCATCTCACCCCAACAACATGGTTCAACAAAAGCCTCACAGCAAACCGCATCCTGTTGCACTTGTGTGAGCAAAGCAAATGAGAAATAGAGAGTTAAAATGTGAGCTTGGGTGCTGTACATCTCCCCTTGAGGTGCTGAGAGTTTTCAGTTATCTCTAAACTCAAAGGGATGATCTGTGGGAGCAAGGAGAGCAGGACCTGCTATTTTTAGAAGTCAGGAGTGAAACAATCTACCACATCAAGCACATAAGAATTTGGCAGCAAATTAGGATTTGAGAGCTCTGAGTACCTTCCCCAGACTGAGCCTGTGGATTACAAAAGACCATAATCATGTCTCAAGTCACAAACATTTCCTTAGCATTTTAAATCCTTTCCAAAAAAACCCCAAAAAACAAAAAAATAAAGATTGAGTAAAAAATATTAAATATTCACATTCACACACATTCACAAAAAGAAGCTGAATCTCCATTATTCTGAGGTCTAGCAAAGAAAATAAATTGTAACCATGGTCCAGGCAAATGTAGAGGCTGCAAAAGCCATGCGGTATTAGACTGAATTCAGAGCAGCATTACAGATGTTACTTTGAATTTCCCAGCTTTGGTAGGTGCAAACCAGACATATGATGTTATTTCTTTTTAGCCCATATGAGAAAATGTTACATGCAGCGGAAATCTATTTCAGACAGCAGTGTTTCTTTAGCAGAATGGGATTTCTCTGATGCTTTGCTTTGCTCCATATGCTTCTAATTATTGCTCAATTCAAACAGCTATTTCTGCATTGACTTGCAGGAATCTCAGAAGGCACCTCTACGTAGGCAAGAAGCATAGCCCATAAATAATTTCAAAAAGTATTAAAGAGGGGAAGCTTCATAGCTTTTCATTCCAAACTGACTATGTGGTATTTAAATAAACCTCTGTGGCTTTCCAGTAACATAGTAGGAACTCCCAGGTGGCAGGGCTGGGGGAAGAGAGGGAGGAGAGCACTAAACATACTAATGAACATGTAATTAAGAAAATGGGCCCTCATTCCCTTCAGAGACTCCATGAGGAGGGAGCTTATTTGAAGTGCTGCTTTCTGGTTCTCCTCCCTCCATGGAAGGAAATCAGCTTGATATCTCCAGTGCCATTCAGAGTACCTTTGGTTCCAGCTCCAAGAGGGTCCAGTCAATACAGGCTGACACTGAGGTAGAAATTACAGTTTAGAAATGACTGGTTAAAAAAAAGGTAAAGGAGAGTGTGTGATGCTGGTCCACAAACCTTATGGCCCCAGTTTCTCAGAAGAGCTGTCTGTAGACATTGGCATTAGCCCTCTGCCCCTTTTCCTTAACAGCATTGCTTCATTGAAATGCACTTTAGGTCATTGCTGCCTGGGGGCTCTTGTGGAAAGGGAAATTCTCCATGTAGCAGCATCGCTCATCTCCAGGGCTTGCAGAGACACAGCATGCAGTAGCCCCACAGAGCAAACCTTCATGTGGCCTCAAAGCAGGGAACCACCTTGGCAAGTGGGTCTCCAGGGCATGATTGGGACCAAAGGAAGAAACAATTCTGTGTAAGAGTTTAGCTGTAATTTTGGAGGACAAGGGTTAATTTGTGCAAGCCCATCGGGAAGAGGGAAAATAAAAGTAATTAAAATGTTTGTTTCTCTTGCCAATCCAATTTTGGAAGCGGAGTCGGTTAAGGAAATTTCACCCTAAACATAGGATGGTAGCAGTGATTGGTAATTTAAGCATTCATGGGAGGAGGAGAGAGGATTTTGTAAACAGAGGCTTAGGAATTCCTTAGCCTCTTTAGACATCTGGCAAATTCTGTATTGAATAACAGCTCTTCTTTCCTTGTTTTCTAAGCTTTGGAAATAACATATTTCTCGAGGCTGCACTCATCTTTAGTGAGTCTTAATCAAGCAAAGATAAACCATTTGTTTGAACATCAGGCAGTGTCTTCCTGCCAATATGATTGTTAGATGGCAGAACCATGTCCCAAGAGAGATGGCAATAGTCCCATTATTCAAGACATTTAAAATTAGACTAATTATACCACTAGCATATTTAATATCAGTGGCTAAACGATATAATGGGTCTTTCCCATCTCTTTTTTTGGGCTAAATCCGGTTCTTCTTCCTACCTAAACAGAGTTTGAGGCTTTGATGAGTATCCTGCTCTGTTTCTATTGAAACAAGTAAATCCTTATACGTCAACTCAAACAGGACAAGTGCAAGCCTTCAGTCTGTGCATTAAAGAGAATTTAAGATACAATCTCAAATAGATGAGTCTATAGAAAAACAAAATTAAAACAAGGTTGGGAGTAAATGAAAAAACACATCACACAATGCATTTGACCATTGCATCCCCCACAATTAAAAGGTATCAACAGGAGAGTGATCAGAGCACCAGTCACTATGTCCACACCAACCCCAGTGCTGGAAACAAAACATAATTCAGCGTTCACAAATATTGTGGCACCATCTGCAATGAGGTGGGAAACTTATGCACAAACTTGAGACACTTGGCTGTTTTTCACTAAATTGTTACATACCTCAGTCAGCCTTATGTTGCTAGAGTTGCATGCAGAAATGCTCCCGGATAAGAGAGTGAGGTCACCTTGATGGCAGCTATGCAAACGGGACAGCTATACAGAATTGCCTGGCTGAAGGAGGGAGAACTAGTTTTCTCTAGCTTTTCTGCAGAGAGATGGGCTTTGTAATTGTGCAGTTCCTTCAGGAAGGACCTAGAGATCAGGTGTTAGCACTTGTCTTTGGCCTCAGAAACTGAAGGGGGACTTACAGAAGCGGGAGTCACACAGGAGGAACAAAATCACTGGGTTTTGGAGGAAAAGGGATGTCTGACATAGAGTTCAAACTAGGCCAAGGATCTGTGGTGTGGAAGAGAGGTCTGGAGGAATATAATTCTGGGAAGGGGAGCTTGAACCACAAAAAGACACTAGCCAAATTTTTTAAAAACATTCCACGGTGGTGAGAGCAGGCAGGGAAAGGTATATTTATTTTTGTTTGGATCTGTAATACTTTCAGGGTTATAAAGCAAGGAGTAACTCTGCTAGAGATCTTTGCAAACCTGGGAGTCATTTTCACAGGCACTGGAAGAAGCTCAGGATAAACTGGAGCACCCATGAGGCTGGGATGACTGCAGCATCTGAGAGAAGGTGGCTGGCCCAGGAAAGCTGAGGCAGCTCCATCCTAAGCAGTTCTGCTCACAGTGCTGCCCAGGCTGATATGTCACACATCCCAGTGTATATGGAATTGGCCAAAATCAGCTGCAGTAGTCTGGGAAGCATCCAAGCACTGTGCCAGGACAGAAGCACCTTTTAAGATTTAAAGGATCAGAAAGTAAGTTTGCATGTGCCTCTGCTACATCCAGATTCTCAGAGCAGGATCTTCCCCCACTGATGGAAAGAGGACAGCAGGGACAAATGTCATTTTTTCCCACTGTCTCTGGAAGCTTCCCTTCTTCATACTGCAATATTTCTGCACCCAGACAGAATGAAGACAGGGCCTGGCTGATAATACTGCTGCCAGCAGATAATTTGTCTTGTTAAAAAAGCACCTAGCTTAAGAAAGTGAAATAGGGAGGGATTGCCTGCATTTTATGCCAAAGGGCCTCTGCAACCCTAAAATTGTGAGAAAGCAGATTAAATTCACTTTAAAGAAACAGGGGAACTCAAAGTGTCATGCAAGGGTTAAAATGTGACTGATGTCCTCCCTGAACTGCTGAGTGGGGATGAGCAGATCAACTTCAGGTTTTGTTTTCTTATTCATGGATCTGGGAGATGAAAGCAATCATCAGCCTGATAGCCCATCTTTGTGAATGTTTCCTAATGTTTTCCCCAATTTGTTCGTAAATGCGGAAGGCAATGCTGCTTCCCTGTATCCTTTGGGATACTACTTCATAAGCTAATAATTATCTTACAAATCCATGATGCAACCAGCTTTTACCTCTCTCACGGTGGGAAACCACATCCCCTCCAGCAGTATCCCCTTCCTTTTGTCACCTGTGCCGTCCCCATATGCTCTTTTCAATCAGTTTCTTATGTCTTCAATCTAATTTCAAATTAAGCCTCCGTGGTGGGGGGCAGGGGCTTGCCTTCCCCACTCCCTGCCTGTGAAATACCAGGCTCTCCTGCCTCATTACAGAAAGACTAGATTTCTTCAGTAAGCTCAGACAAGATGCAATTTAGAGTAATCTATCAGACTGATAGAAATGCAAGCAGATATAATACTGTGAACTTACTTTATTTCTAATTATGCAAATCATTATGTAAAATAGGCAAATGCATCATTTCCCCCAGGCTCCTGGCATTTCCCCACTAAGCTTTAGGGAGCGCAAATTTTGATGTTCTTACCTCAATAGCCTGCCTGATCATGTAAGAGTGTATGTAAGTATGCTTCAAAATGTTGAGGTTAAAAGTGTCATGGAATTTATTTACTAAACATAACTGAGACAAATCTCACAATTCAGGTGGTTGCACCAGGACACACTGGCAGTGCCAGTTAGGAGGACCGCTGGTGAGGCCCAGCAAGTTTCTGGGAGCGGGTGGAAGAAGGGGGAAGCGATAGCCTTTGTTCTTCTGAGGGCAAGGAGGACTGGAAGACTTGCAACAGGTAATCTGAAAATGCTCACCCTCAGGCACCCAAAATAAGGGGTGGGGTGGGGAGGGGGTGTTTTGTTTTGATTTCCCTCCCCCCCATGGGAAGAGTTTTGTATCAGATGGGATAGGAAACAAGGAAAATGATATTAGCACCATTTAAGGAGTCTTTAAAACAGCAGGAAAAGATACCATGTAGGTATGACACTCCTCATCCTGACTTATCTTGGAAGCTGAACTGGATTTATTTTTAAATGTGTAAAAAGACAGATCAATTGTTTGCTCCTAACAATTCCTCCCTATGCATGATAGTCTAGTCAGACAGGTCCAGAGTTTGTACCAATACCGGAGACTGTAAATCTATTCTGGTATGTTGGACTTGCCAGGACTTTGCTTGTGAAGGTTTATTGCCGACAGACCATGCAGCATACTCAGAACACTAGTGGTTAGATTTTTAGAGAAAACCTTTTGAACTACTATGTGGTTGCAATAGACAATTTCTCAGACACTGAAAGTCTTGTGCAGCACATTTGTTCTGGGTGGCTGATAACCTGGCTAACGGTGGCTGCCCATGCTTACATGCTGATGAGAATCCCTCCTGTTGTGAGGAAATTTAAGTAATTTTGCAGGCTAACACTCGTGAATTTAGATTGAGGTAAAAACAGGAGACAAGCACAAGTTTGCTGCCTTTTGAAACGTGGCTGATGCTACTTATAGAGGTTCTGGATGCTTTGGGGTAAACTGCATTCCAGAATCCTGGATTTTGCTGCTGCTTTTCTTCTAATTTTTTTTTTTTTGGTCCCCTGAAAGCTGTCAGGATGTCCTAGACTGACTTAGGAGCCTGGGACTTTCTTAGGCCACAATCTGCCATTTTGAGACTGCCATTGCCTCTCTCAGTGATTGTGTCCCATCTCCCAGTGGGTCTAAATAGGAAAAAAACCCTTGGAATTTGGTAACATGCCCAAGAGACTTTCTTCCTCCATCACAGTTAATTGTGCTGCACATTCCTGCCATCTGGGATGGCCTAGCAGCCTCATTCCATGTGATGTTACTCTTTTCTTATGTCCCTAAGAAATAACCCAGGATACAGCTTTCCTTCCTTCTTCCTTTCTGCCCTCCATTTCCTTTTTTTTTTTTCCTTTGGCTTCACTCTGATTCTGTGTTATGTTCATCATAAGTGCAATGGAGTCACACAGCTTTTATAGCACATACCAGAGCTCCCAGTCATCTTTTCGTTCGTACCATGGTTCGGATGAATGACTTTGACAAATGGGACCAGTAGAAAACAGGGGGAACCACTGATGCCATCTGCCCTGTCTTGTAAATAAATACCCAGTTAAAGTCTTACCACTTGATTTGACATTCCTTACTCTGAATAGTTTCTGTCACTGTCTCCCTACTCCTGAAAGATAGTTTCTTGCAATACAATTTTACCAGCTCTGAACTTGTCTCTTTATGTACAGAAATCGGAACAAATGATGCATGGGGCAGGAAGTTTGCAGTTGCTTTACTTTCTCTGCATTGCCATTGCCTGCCAGTGAAACAACTCCTTTCATCCAATGTATTTCGTTGTGAATATCACAAAATGCTTTGCAGATGAAGTCAGTCATACAAGCCAAAGTGAAAAATAGAGGCTTTAAGGTGATTATTACAGATAGGTGACTCAACAGCTCATGGAGCATTACAGAAAGATGGGATGGGGGGGCGAAGAAACAACTGGAAAGAATAATCTTTTTGAAGGTTACTAGCAGCTAAAGAACAAACAATAGAGTAGACAAGTTCATGTAAGTTTGTACCATGGGAGGTTATTTAGGTGAAGAGTATCACAAAAACCTGCTTAGTCACGAGGTGTAGAAAAGTGAGGAATTCAGATTACAAGCCTTAACATACTGAAAAACTGAAGTTCCTCTAAGACACTCTCAAACAGCTATAACTGAGAATGAAGAAAAGACTTATTTCTTTTCCAGAAGCAACTATTGCAGTCATGAGTAGCTAGTCCTGCCCATACATATTTTGGAGAGCACAGTATTATTTTTAAAAACATGTCCACTTCTAGAGGAGTACATTTATTTTTGTAAGCCTGTTTATAACTATCAACTTCTCTTTACAAATGTAACAAAAGCTGCAGCTCCATGGTCTTACCGGCACGAGGACACATTGTTCATGAGCAGAAGAGGGTATGGGAAACATTTGTCCAACAATTACTGTTAAACCCTGCTCTCTTGAACTGCCCTGGAGGACGGCACAGATTGGTGTATTTGCTTAGTTGCTAATAGGAGCACAATCCCGAGTAAAGGAGTAAAAGTAAGAATTTGAATAGTACAGTTCAGGGGACCTCTATCCTCAGAGGCAGGGATGAGCTAGGTTGAATAATACTTGGCCCAAGCCTGTCATTGACCACAGGTTCTCCTAGGTCAGCGTGAAGGAAAAGCAGGTGCTGTTGCAGGGCTTTTGTCGAGCACACCCTTTCTGTGCTGCCGAGGACATGCTCTGCCTGCACGTTCCAGAGGCTGGATGGTTCCAACAACCTGTGTTTGGGCAGTGTACCTCAAAACACAGCTATGTTGCAAAACCCACACTTCTGTCCTTCGCAAATGTACATTGATCTAGCTCTAGATCTGCTCAGCATCGCCTGCCAGGCCAGTAACAGCCCTCTCCTGACCTATGCCATTTTCTCTCTTGCAGGCAGGCTGGGCGCTTCCACAGAGGAACTGCTGCTTTTTTACAGCCTTTTCGAGTCTCTTAAGGGGTTGCAGCAGTGCAGATGGAGATTTAAAATTTCTCCTCTCTGCTTAGGTAACACTGGACGTTTCAAAAAAAGCTGCCTTCCCCCAGCTAAAGCTTCGATCTGCATGAATAAAGCATTTATTCTGCCAGCAAAAAGCAACGGTCATGCTGCGATAACAAATCAAACCCCCCACGCTGGGGGAGGCGATGGCGCACAGACACGAACATCCCGACAACGCAATCAGCTCATTCTGCAAATGTACCCGGGCTCTGCTTCTCCTTCCCCCACCACCACTTTTTTTTTCTTCTTTTTTAATAACCTTGGGCACAGGCAGCTGTTTGCATTTTCAAAGCTTGCTCAGAAAGCAGCCAGTTAATTTTAGTTTGCTCGGGCCACCCTGAGCGAGCTGGCTGTGGGCCCCCCTCCCTTCCCGGCTCTGCCCTGCAGCGCGGGGGGGGGGGAGCCGGGGCGGCTCCTCCCGCCCCCGCTCCCGCTCCCGCCCCCGCCCGCCCCGGCCCGCCCCGCCCCGGCGGGGATGGGAAAAAGTTGTTCGCAACTTTTTTTCCGCCGGCGCGGGCTCCTCCCTCCTCCCCTCCCCCCACGCCCGCCCCGCCCCCTGTGCAGCGATTGGCGGGCGAGCGCTGCGAGGCCCCGCCCCCGGCGCGGTTTGTGAATGGGGCCGGCGGCGGGGGCGGGGCCCCGCGGCGCGCCCGCGCGTATATGTGTCTTTTTTTTTGTGCCGGGGCGGCCGCGGGCCGGGAGCTGTGGTGCGGGTGGCGTCGGCGGGGCCGCGGGCGGAGCGGAGCGAGGCGGGAGGCGCACGGCTGCCCCGGACGCACAGCCCGCAGCGGCGCCCGTCGGGAGCGGAGCCCAGCCGAGCCCCGGGGAGGATCGCGCAGTAATTGGATTTTAAAAGTTATTTAAGCCCCGGAGTAAAATACACGGCTCAGCCGGGCGAGGTAATAATCCGTTTAGCCGTAACCTAAATCCCCGGCGCCGAGGCCGCGCAGCCGGGCGGAGAGCTGCGCCTCCGCCCCGCCGCCGTCGTCGCGGGACCCTGCGCGGAGCTGGCTGGAGCCGTCGCCGGTCTTCGCGCGTCTCTCCCGTTTCGCCGCCGCCTTCTTCGGCAGGAGCAGCTCCGGAAACTTTCGCCGAGGGAAGCGCTGCGAGCGCCGACCCGCCGCAGCCGGGGAAGAAAGCCTCGGAGGGCCGGCGCGGAGCCCCGCTCCCCCCGCCGCCGCGTCCCTGCCCCGCGGAAGGGGCCCCGCCGCTGCCCTCTGGACGCTGATGCCCCTGGGGCGCCGCGCCGCCCGGCTCTGAAGGACTCCCCGCGGCTCCCCGGGCCCCCGGCCGCCCCGGCGATGCGGGCTGGAGGAGGAGGAGGACGCGGCAGCGGAGCGGCCGCCGGCGGCTGCCCCTTGCTGGGCCTGGCCGCGCTGCTGGCCGCCCTGCTGGGGACCCCCGCGGGCGTCGCGGCGCAGCAGTACCACGGTGAGAAGGGCATCTCCGTGCCGGACCACGGCTTCTGCCAGCCCATCTCCATCCCGCTCTGCACGGATATCGCCTACAACCAGACCATCCTGCCCAACCTGCTGGGCCACACCAACCAGGAGGACGCGGGGCTGGAGGTGCACCAGTTCTACCCGCTGGTCAAGGTGCAGTGCTCGGCCGAGCTCAAGTTCTTCCTCTGCTCCATGTACGCGCCGGTCTGCACTGTGCTGGAGCAGGCCATCCCACCCTGCCGCTCTCTCTGCGAGCGGGCCCGCCAGGGCTGCGAGGCCCTCATGAACAAGTTCGGCTTCCAGTGGCCAGAGCGGCTCCGCTGTGAGAACTTCCCCGTCCATGGCGCGGGCGAGATCTGTGTGGGGCAGAACACATCGGATGCCCCGCCGGGGCCCGGCGGTGCGGCGGGCCGGGGGGCAACTGCCCACCCCACGGCTGGCTACCTCCCTGACTTCCTCACCCCGCCGCAGCCCCCCTCCGGCTTCTCCTTCTCCTGCCCGCGGCAGCTCAAAGTGCCCCCTTACTTGGGCTACCGGTTCCTGGGGGAGCGGGACTGCGGGGCCCCCTGTGAGCCAGCCCGGCCCAATGGGCTCATGTACTTCAAGGAGGCAGAGGTGCGATTTGCCCGGCTGTGGGTGGGCGTGTGGTCTGTGCTCTGCTGCGCCTCCACCCTCTTCACCGTGCTCACTTACCTGGTGGACATGCGCCGTTTCAGCTACCCGGAGCGGCCCATCATCTTCCTCTCAGGCTGCTACTTCATGGTGGCAGTGGCCTACGCAGCAGGCTTCTTGCTGGAGGAGCGGGTGGTGTGTCTGGAGCGCTTCTCTGAGGATGGCTACCGCACTGTGGCCCAAGGCACCAAGAAGGAAGGCTGCACCATCCTCTTCATGATCCTCTACTTCTTTGGCATGGCCAGCTCCATCTGGTGGGTCATCCTGTCCCTCACTTGGTTCCTGGCTGCTGGGATGAAGTGGGGCCATGAGGCCATCGAGGCCAACTCCCAGTATTTCCACCTGGCTGCCTGGGCTGTGCCTGCTGTCAAAACCATCACCATCTTGGCCATGGGGCAGGTGGATGGGGATGTACTCAGTGGGGTGTGTTACGTAGGTATCTACAGCGTGGACTCGCTGCGGGGCTTTGTGCTGGCGCCCTTGTTTGTGTACCTCTTCATTGGCACTTCCTTCTTGCTAGCTGGCTTTGTGTCCTTGTTTCGCATCCGCACCATCATGAAGCATGATGGCACCAAGACAGAGAAACTGGAGAAGCTGATGGTGCGCATTGGTGTCTTCAGTGTCCTCTACACGGTACCTGCCACCATTGTCCTGGCATGTTACTTCTATGAGCAGGCATTCCGTGGCACCTGGGAGAAGACATGGCTCCTCCAGACCTGCAAAACCTATGCCGTGCCCTGTCCCAGCCACTTTGCCCCTATGAGTCCGGACTTCACTGTCTTCATGATCAAGTACCTCATGACCATGATTGTTGGGATCACGACTGGCTTCTGGATCTGGTCTGGCAAAACCCTTCAGTCCTGGCGACGCTTCTACCACAGACTCAGCACTGGCAGCAAAGGCGAGACGGCAGTATGAGACCCCCTTGTCCCCTCTGGCACACACACACACATGCATGCATGCACACAAGCAGAGGAGAGGGATACTTGGCAGAAGAGGACAGCAATGGCTCCCTGAACAGGGAGGAAGGGAGGCTTTTCCAAACTTTTTCTTCCTCCCATGTGGTTTGAAAAAAAAAAAATAATATTTGCATAAAGGATCAGACGGGCTGTGTCCAGTGGTGCTTATGCCCAGCTAAGTGGAAGAGCAGAGAAAAAGAGGCCACTGGTGGGATGGGAGAGTCCTTCACCCACAAGAAGTCCCCTTACTTCTCTCTCCTGCTACCTTGTGCAGGAAAGAAACCCAACCCAACTGAAACCATCCTGCCTTGCTTTGGACGAGAGGGAGGGGAAGCCAGATCTGTTGAGCTGCCCCTGCCGAGAAGTAGCCAAACCTCTGAATTGCTGGGGTCAAACTGCAGCGCAGGCAGGGTAACTCCCGAGCCTGAGCTTACTGCCTGCTCCTTCCAGCTCGGCGGAGCAATCACGTGAGTACTGCACAACCAGCTACAGCCCAGATCGTGTGCTGGTGAGATGCCTCTGTTCTGTCAACTCACAAGTTCCTTTTTACCTCAGTGATACCTGTTGTATTTGTTTTAAAGTGAAAATTCGGCCCTTGGTCTGTTGTTCTTGCTGCTGTGGGGAAGGAGGGGGTTGCTATTCCACACCCTGAAAAGAAATGACTTGTTGCTTTTCAGCAGAAGGCTTTTCCCCCTTGCCTTTGTTCTAGGAGACAAAGGGGGAAACAAAAGTGTTTTCTATGTAGAAAGGCATAAGCATGGGATCGGTTTTTATGGGCAAACTAACAAAAAGAAGTCGTTGAGGTTCACCCTTGGATGTGAGGAGCTTGCAGAAATAAACATTCCTTTTATGAAAAAGGAGGAGGCAGGATGTTTTCCTACCGTTCAATATGGGTCGCTTTTCTAAGCTGAAGGAAATGCAAGAAGAGTGTAACGGAGAGCACCTGCCAAAACGAGAGCCATTAAAATATGTAACATAAAGATACGATTTTTTTCTTTCCTTCCCATAAACCTGCTTTCTCTCCTACTTTGCAGTGAGCTCACTGCAGGTAAAGTCGATACACAGCTGGCTTCTGGGGACAGGAGGAATCCTTTTGGCTCACGATGGACCCTTTGCCTGCTCCTCAGGTTCCCTGAACTGCATGGCAATGATTTGTGGTGCAGGAGGGGGCTGGGGTTAGGGTTAAAAAGCAAGCAGTTACTGCAAGTGAGGAGCCTTCTCATTTCAGCTAAAATACAGCTGGTTAAGTTTCCAGTGATCACATCTTGGAAGGAAAGACATTCAAAAATTAATCATCAAATGCATTATTTTCTTTTTGAAATGTGACAGATTTTTCTATTCTGAAATTTTTATGTTGACTTCTTCATATTTTATTTTTTGCATACTACTTTATATTCACCGAAGGGTTGTTTTTATAAGTGTATGTGTGTGTGTATATTCTTGCCTAAGGAGAAAATAGGAAATTCTGGATTTTTAGCAAGTCTCCACCCTATAGCTGCTCTTCATTTTTTGGGGGGAAAATTGTCTGGAATGAAACTTAAAAAGAAAAAACCTGTTCAGGGTGAGGGGGCAGACTGCTGCTGTCTGAGGGTGTACCAGTAGTCTGGGCATGAGGAATGGGCCCATCAGCCAAATCCTTCAGTAGATCTGATTTCAGACTTGCAGGGCTTAGGTTTTTGTCTTTTATAATGTGGACGTGGAAGATAAAGGAAAAAAAAATGCGTAAGACAAGTGCAGTATGTATATTTTGTAAATCTCATTTTTGTAAGAAAATATGTATTTATGTTTTTACTTGATTTTTTTTGAAGGTCTGTATGAGGCCCTGCTTCATCCCATGTACAGATCACTAAATAAATAATTTTTAATACAAGGGCTCCAATGAACTTCTTTCAGTCTTTGAACACTTGGCAGGTTATCGAAGGGGGGGCAGCTCGGTGAGGGGCATCTCCCCCTCACTTTGTTGTGGGAGATGCAAGAGACTTGTGGGTGAATACATTGTGAATATACTGATGAGAAACTCAGCTGTGACTTGAAACTGGCCTTTCAGAGTACCAGCCCCTCACAATAGGAGATCACATTTTGAGACAGTTTCAAATGCTTGCCCTCACTTGAAGTACTTGCATCCTAGCCAAGTTTTCTTCCAGGCTCTGCCTCTTGCTGAGGCCAAGCTGATAAACCAGTTCCTTATCTAGAAAATAAGGATAATGCTCTCTTCCTATTCCAAAGAGACTTTGAGATTGAGAACTGGAGAGTGCTACAAGTGCTATAAATTAAATCCTTGCTTTGACGGGTGGAGTGTTTTAGGGAAACACTAAGAACTACGTCCTTTTCAATAGCTTTCAAAGGGCAGTATTTTGAACCGGCTTTTTTCTCCCCTAGCACCTTTGCTATCTCCAGTTTTGTTCAGGTGAATTTTACTTTAATCTTAATAGCTAGCCCAAAGCCTACATTCTTTCTTATCACAGTCATCTGAAAGCTGACAGCTTCAATGGAATGGTCTATTTTATTTCATTTTTTAAACTGAAATGAATGTTTAGATCTCAAGCTGTGTTGCTACAATCACGGAAAGTGCCCCGGCAAACAGAATTTTACATCTGTGAAATGATGATGGTTTCCAGCTTTTCTCTCGCAATGATTTCAGCCTATTTATTGGGTTCATCACGCTTCCTTTGCTTTAAACTATGGCTATACTAAAATTTAAGCTACAGCACAGAGATCCAGGATGCCTTAGCTAGATGCCATCGTGGTAGCTGTACCTGCACTGCAATATTGTTTCATTCACTGAGGCACAGTGTGCAATAGTTATACTTTCTCTCAGGGCACTATTTTATTCGGACATGGTGTTCTCGAACATAACCTTTTACATTTACAGTGTACAAACTACTGATTTAAAGTTCTTTTCAGAGCTAGCCCCATTCATGCTGCCTCTCTAGAAAAGCCACATCTTTTATTTGAAAACACCTCTAGCTGCTCCCCAGAATCACTCACTTGTCAAGTTTCCTTTTTGAAAAGGCCTCTCCTTTCCTGCGAGTCAAGCTGCTTCAAACTGCTCTATGACATGAGCTTGCTGGTCATTGCTGAGGGGGGTTTCACTCCACTCGCTTAGGAAACCTGAACCTTTCTATAAACATTTCCTCCCATTAATCCATCAGTGCAGCCAGAGCGATGGAACGGCTGAAACAGCTCGCACTCTGAAGGACTGGGAACTGACGGGAGCAGTGGTGTGACTGATGCCCCTGAGCTGTGCAGCCACAGCTGCGTCGCTAAACATGCAATTAATCCTTAATACATCATGGACAGCTAAGCCCGCAATTCATGCAGGCGGCCTGTCCCACTGCTCTTCTCTCCACTTACCACCCATCTTTGCTAGCTGGATGAGAAACTGCATTTAGGTGTGATGGCTACTTTTTTGTCCATATGTGGAAAAACTTAAATAGACTTTTTTTTTTAGTTCACGAGACATTCATATCTGAAAGGAAATGTCTCTGTTTCCACCAGAAACCACTAAAGCTGAATGCTTTTATTTCACTATTTCCTATTAGGTACTTCTGGATTTAAAGTCACTTATGAAAAACTATCCAAATCCTGGGATTTAAGTTGATTTTTAAAATTTGAGATTGTAGGTGAAATTTGATGCTGGTGTAAAGTAGAAGCAACTGCTATTCACTTTTAAGCAGATGTGACTCACATCAAGACTGAATTTGCTCACAGTGGAAACAATTTGGAGAATTTCAAGTAGTGTTAACGTCTGGCCTTCTGAAATAAAAATCTCTATCACCATTCTGATAACAAAGTACCAGTTACTTTCATAACGGAGTACAATTTAAAAAAATCTCTTTGTGAAGCTGTCTGGAAAAAAGGAGGAAAAATAAGCCTTTACTAACCTTTGCAAAACGATTTTTCTTGGAGTAATGTTTAAGTCCACTTTCAGTTAACATTTTTTTAAGTTTAAGAAACGTTTCCTAACCTTCACCTTTGGCTCTTGTCTATGCAGCAGTTTTGGTTTACAAGACCTTGGCAAGTAATAGTTATCATTGATCAATATCCCTGTAAGTTTACGCCATATACTACATTTTCATGAAAAATATATAAACACTGGTTCTTAAGTTTCAGAGATGTTTGTGTTACTTTCTAGAATAAAGTATTATTGTTTCAGGCAAGTTAAACAGAAGGCTTTAATGGTTCTAGAGTTCATGAATAGCAGCAGCAACTGAACGTTTGTCTCTGCAGAAAAAAGTGCTTTTATAATACGTCAGTGTTTGTTTGGGTTTATTTTTGGTGGAATACCCACACCAGAGATTGAATGTTTTTGTCTAAGTACTTCACCCGCAACCAATAGCTTTGCATGCAAGTAAAAAACCACACATCTCTCTTCACCAACTGGCAACAGTAAACATTATTTGTAATTTCACATGGGTTTAGAAACCAAATTACTATCTTATATCTTAAATAGTCTTTCTTTTCTGCGTCTCATTCTTGCTTCCTTCCAGACCTTACAGGTACTTCATATACACCCTGCTCTCCGTACTTGCTTTCTACACCTATTATTTTTTTAAAACCATGAATCCAGCCAAAAGAAATTTAGTCTGTTGCTTGGAAAGGAAAAGACAATTCTGAATCTTTCAGCACTATGACTGTTCATTGAGATAGACTACTGCCAAGCCTGTTCTATATAAACCAGGATAGTTGTTTCATGCCAACATGAGTGTGTGGTTTTGGCAGCTACAACACTGCACAGTATAATATAGGATTGGGAGAATAAATACAGTGCATGGAAAGTTCCCAAATGCCCCACTTAGAACTGACACATTTTGACTAAAATGATGATGCCCAAACTCTAAAACTAAAACACGTACATCAGAGTTTAACACTGCTTACACAACCAGTTTGCGCCGCAGTCAGAAGAGGATGGGAAGGGTTTTGACGCTGTTTAAACCCGAGGTCCAAGGTTGCCTGGTTCAGGTGGCTGGGCATTGCTTGTCTCAAAACCAGATCAGTGGAAGTAAGGCACAGCACCTTCTCCTAATCCCAGTAACGTTCAGGATCAAGCACAGCGTTACCTCAGCTGCAGCCAAATAGGATTCAACTCGATGCACAGTGAGGACAGGCCCAAACAGGGTCATGAGTGCATACTCCTCTACGTTGCTTGCTCCTTTCTGTACAGTCAGCCTAACCATGCCAGGAAACTATGGGACTGGGATGAAGGAGAATATGGATAAAAAGCAGGAATAAGCAGGGCCTAGAGCACATTTTTAAATAACAATTGTAAATAGAGGGGGGATCACTTATCCATATTAGTCAGGAAATCCTGCTAGCAATAACTTGTTCATTTTGGCTGCCCCAGCTGTGTCACAACTTGGGTTGATTATACATAACGCTTTGCTTAAGCATGTTACTCTTACAAATACAGGTGGAAAATCAGTGTGTGCTGCCTAGGGCAGTAGTCTATATGAGTAGGCTTTGGCTGCACAGGTCTTGGAAATTAACCCCATCATGTGGCCGCCAGGGTAGCCATAACGTTACTATTAACACTAGGATCCCAAAGGCCAGCATGACAACTAGAAAGATAAAAAAAGAGGCCCAGTTTTTCACTACCTGCAGCTTTACTGGATGTATTGGCAATTCTAGCATTGTTCTCAAACCAATCTGCAGGAAGGCAATGCTGTTCTCAGGGCAGGCAAGGAGTAGGATTATTCTCACCGTGCTGTCCTTTTCCTCAGGCTAACATACAGAGGGGCTTCAGAAAAAGCTTGTTGTGAATGGGGAATTCTGTTGGGAGTTGTAGCAGAAGAAAAACAAGTTATCTGACTCAGATGGACACAAAAGGGTGTTCTAGCAAGTAGGCACTAATCTAGGATTTGGAAGACAAGTGCTTGATTACCTGCACTGTCACAGATGGTGGACAGATCACTTACAGCCAGACTTTCAGCAGTATTCAGGCAGCTAAAGATGCAGGCAGGTACATGGAAAGCACTTTTCATAAGTGCTTAAATTCCCAGGTGCATGTCTTGGTAATTGACTGGAAAATGTCATCTCTGTCTCTAATTCCTTGTCTATAGAATTGGAACAATGGCACTTCCCTATATTATAGGAAAGTTGTGAGAATAAATACTCTCAAAATCAGAAGAAATTAAATATAATGATAATAGGGTTTGTATAAATACCTCTGTAAGATCTTTATCCCATAGTCTGATGTTTTGCAAGTAGGTCCTATTTTACAGAATGCCAAATTAAGACCACCAGCTAGAATAAATTCTTTCTATGTTTTCTAATATCTTATCTAAAATAAGGCAAGCGGAGCGCATGGTTTCACAGGAGTATCATTCTAGCCAGGGCTCCAATATAAAGTCTGAGAGGGTATAAAGACGCAAGCTAGGTAATTAGAAAATTACACCGAACTGGACATGCAGTCAAACTAAATGGACTTGTGTTATACTGGTGCTTAGGCATAGCAGAGATAAGGATTTGGTCCCATCTGTGCTGGTGCTATAGTGTGCTTAGCTCTTCCAGTACTCCCCAGTCTCTCATCTTCTATATGCTATGAACACAGTTATTATCAACAGGCTCTGTGACACCTCTGCTGTCCCTCTTTAAATCACTACAGTTCCCTTCAGCTTGCTGCAAGCAGGATCTAAATCACAGTAGTAGGCCTAAAGCAGAGTTGTCCAAGGTTTCATCCAAGCCCTTAGCAGTGAGAACCCACCTTCCCTGACATGCTTTCACTTCATCTCTTAGTTCCTCAACAGTTTTTTTTGTCACCATGACCTCCAATAACATTTTTCTCTTTACTAAAGATGGCCAAGTAGAAGGATTAGTTGGCTGTTTGGACATTTTCCTGCCTCAACAACAGGGAACAGTGTGAGACTACTATACTTCTTTCACCAATGAAACATGGAGCTGACTGGGATAAACGTTTGTGTGTTGCCCTGGTGCCAGCCTTTCCTGTGGGAGACTTCTGTACCCATTCACCTTCATCACACATCAGGTTTTTGTTGCTAAAGAAAGTAAACCAACAAACCAAAAAGGATTCCTAAATGCATCAAAGCATGCTCTAAGTTATAAATCCCCCCTCAAACAAACAAAAACATAACTTGAGTTTTTATGGAAGACAAAGGGATCTACTTCCAAAAATATTTACCTAAAGCATGAATCAGATCAGATACCTGACATGGCTTCCTTCCACAAATTTTCCATGCAGGGTGTCTGTGTATATGTGCACACGTGTAGCATGAGTGCATGCTAGTGTAACAACTATGAGTTACAACCATAGGTATATCTCATCAAAAACCCACCGAAGAGAGAAAATCAAAAGGCCCTTGCCCAATGCAGCTGTCTGCTAATTAAACACTGGTGTTAATTGCAATAGTGTGCCTGGACCCTGCTCCCCGTGTTTGTTGTGGTGCCTACATGAGCTCTGGATCACTCAGAACTTTCACATTCTCACAGAAAATGAAACTGTCTATAAAAGGAATGAAAGGCTGTGATATGTATATATAACTATAGGGCTATTTTTAAAGAAAAAAAAAGATTTTTTTGTGTGTGCTAGTTCAAAGCCAGCTTTGATTATCTAAAGCAAAAGTCGCTCTTTAGAAAGGGTAAAAAATTAAACGTAAAGATGGAATCTTTTTTATTTAATCCATGATGAAAAGAGCATTTCTTATTTGTAATGCTCTTGCTTCTCAAATTTTTTTTTTTTTTAATTAACGGTGAAATGTAGAATTTTCAGGCAGCATTTCCCGTCCTTACTTTACGAGATGTGCAAAGCAACATTCCATTAGGGCCAACAGCCAGTAAAAAGGATGTCATTTGACACCCTTACACAACTATGCATACCAGGCTGGAACCGGGCGGGATTATGTGAGTGGATAGAAAGCCCTTCTAGAGAGAGGATTTACTCATACTGTTTTTCTTTACACATTCTGCTCTCTGAAGATAGTAAATCAACTATCGGATTTGCAGAAACAACTCTCATGGTGGCTAAAGAATTCAGGCACAAAGCAGATGAAGGCAAAGATCTGGCCTCTCTAAAGCAGCTTGTAGAGACCACGGGAAGAGACCGAACTGCACGCATGTCCGAAGGGGCTAAACAGCGCCTGTGCCTGAACCACGTTCCTCTTCTAAGGCAGGGGCAGGAGGTGGGCTGGGTTTCCAGAGCCCAGGCCAAATCCCATGGCAACTTTCTGCTTTTATGGTAGGCTAAACCAACGTGCTGGATCTGAATGTTCTAAGATTTAAAAGACAGTATTTTACAGTTACTGCGAGCCAGGAACTGTCTTTCCTGGTAAGAAATCCCTTATCTGCAAAGATGAATTTATCGATGGATAGTTTTGCTTCATTCTGAAGGCACAGAGTTTTGTATCACTGCCCACAGACAGGGATCTCGTTTTCTGTCTTTGAGATTCCTTAAGGTTTTTGCCGTTTGACCGACAGAGTTGACATTAACTAACAGAGCTAACACTTTAACTCCATGTCTCTCATTTTCCTCAAGTAAAGATCTTACAGCACTGAATTCTGTATCAAATCTTAATCAAAATGTCT
Organism: Buteo buteo; assembly: GCF_964188355.1. NCBI lineage: Eukaryota > Metazoa > Chordata > Aves > Accipitriformes > Accipitridae > Buteo > Buteo buteo. Next base: position 23,817,898 of record NC_134175.1, read on the forward strand.
CAACAGGAGAACTGAAAATAAATGTTTCTCAGAAAACAATCTCAAAAGACTTGGCAATTTCACTTAAACAACTCTTTCATTTTGCTACTGATTTTCATTAAAACTAGCTTTGTTAATAAAGTGTCCTTTGGTCAGCATTTCACCACTGCCCTCAGACTTAATATGTTACTTGAACACAGACATTAAAGGTGTAGTAACAAGTTATATACATAAGCATAAGCCTGTGATGGACTGTGTCATAATAACTCTTATTTTCACAAGCTCCACCTCTCAGCGTCATCCCTGGCTGCATCTTATTTAGTTTGTAAAGTTCTTTGTACCAATACCAGCCTATTTTATTTGTCCTTAAATGTAATTCTGCACAGACAATGACATTTTTATTAGTAAATGAGAAGCAGTGTGTGCCAGCAAACAGGGTACCAGACTAGGGGTCAGGAGACTGTCATACTTTACCCAAACTTGCCCATGGTCTGCAAATTCTTCTTCCAATCATCCTTACCTCCATTTCTTTTTCAGCTCTTCTCTAAATAGGATCATGCTCTTTGCGACAAAAAATGTCTCTATTGTCCCCATGTACGTGATGGTACTGTTCCCATCTTGCTGGAGCCCTGATCTTGACGGGGGCCTCTCAAGATTCGGCACAATGCAAGAGGTTCCAATTAAAAATAATTGATCATTAAGAGGCAGAGAATGGTAAAGAGTGAGCTGGCGCTTTACTTTCTATGGGGAAATAGTCAAACACTAGTGGCAAAGTAGAGACATGTGTGATGACATCGAATCTTCCCAAAGAAATGAAAGTGGGAAGTGTCACTCATCACCTTTTGGTCTTTTGTGTCACATGCGTAAGGAATGTTCCCTTCTCTGAAGAGTCTCTGTGGACCCTTCAGATGATGGGATTTACTGTCACATGCCCTCTTCTGCTTGTCTTTTTTTGGTTGTTGTACAAAGTGTTGCCATGTGGTGTCTGTGTGATAGCACATACTGCAAAATATCTCTAGCTGAGTGGAATCGGTGCTGGCCAGTCAGATTGTTAGTTGGTTGACTATTCCCTAAAAATGAAAAGCAGACACTGAGGAAACTATCTTGTTCATAAAAGGAAAATATTTATCTGCAACGAAAAAAGAACCAAACAACCCCAAAACAAAATAACTGGCTGGATATTTCATTAAATGACCAGTAGTGAAGTAATTAAATAATTGAGCAGCAGAGCAAGGAGGAAGCCCACTACTTCCACACACACCTCCAAAATAAGGATTTTAATTATGCAAAACAATTTTCCAGTTCACTCTGAACTGCTTCAGTTGAAGAAGAAAACAAAGGAGAAAATGTCTGAATGTTTTGTTTAAATGCTTCTTAAATGAAGCAACTCCAACTTTGAATTTGAAATGCACCCAAAGTGAGTGAAAAACATTAAGCAACCTTATAAGGTTCAGCTGGAATTAACAGGCAGACTAAGGGATGGACCAAGGCTAAGACAGACAGGTGAAGGCAGGTAGCTCAGCTTTAGAACCATGGAGAGTTTAAGAGAGATGCAAGAGTTGGTTTATGCCTACAGCTTGCCCCATATCACTCAGAAAGTCTAACCCACTTCACCTGCACCATATAGACATGGTAATATGGGACAGAAGGCAGCAAATGGAACATTTTGCTTAATGAGATTAGAAATGGTATATAGGGAAAAGTGTTTGTGGAGAGCAGAGAAAGAGGAGAACAATACAAACACTTGAGACTGAGACACAAGAGGCGTATGGGCACAGCTACAGCTACATGTACATTTGCTTTTCTTTGGTTTCAGGCTGGCCAGAAAGAAAACAACTCCAGTGTGAAGCCATGCTTTGTGCTTGCTCAGCCCAATGCTTGTGCCTGCTGGCTAATGCGATGGGCTGGCTTGCAGACTGGGCTGGCTTGTAGCCAGCCATCCCAGAGCCCATACAAGGCGAACATGTGACTGCTTGCCCCCATCCAGGCAGGTGTTACTCTGGGATTCCTCACGCTGCCTTCTTAACAGGACGTACGTAGCAAAGTACTGCCTCTGTCACCCGTTAAGTGTGGTGAAGTGCCCAGGCTGTGAAGGAGCACTTCGTCAGACATAGCTGCAGTAGCATCTCCAGGGCAAACTAATTGCTGACTGTAAACTGCTGCGATCAATGCGAATGCTCACCAAACAATATTCCTCCCATAAATGTTCAGAAGTAAGAAGGTTGCTGACAAAGAAATTCATGAAGGTTGCCAAGAGCATGGAGTGCCTTCCTAGAATGTCGGCCCTAGTTATTCCCTTGGAAACCAGTAAATAAAGAGTTAAGGTATGAGCAAACACAACCTTAACTGTGCTGTTTGAGCGATGCCCCAATATGGCCATAACACACAGAGCCTGTGCTATCTCAAAGGCAGAGTGCAAACATTTGGGGAATAGGGCACATGACCACAGAGTCTAAAGCCTTCTTTTTGCAAGGGAAAACTGATCTCTACCAAAGCCGCAGGGACTGGGGGCAGGGGAAGTGCTGACACCAACCTTACCCAAGAGACAGCTGGTCTCTTCCTCAGGACTAACACCTACTCACTTTACAACCCCTGTCCTAGCAGACTGCGACAGGACTACTTGGTCCACCCTCCAGCACTGAGCCCACAGACCATCCCGGCACCCTTCCGCACTTCTGGTAATTCCCCTGGGAGGAAGAGCTCTAGGCACTGTTATTACCACAATTTACAAAGTCAACACCAAAAGGAGACACAATACTGAACCACCCACATGAACAGAGGAGGCAGGGAAAGAGGCAAGACACCTTCCAGAAGGACAAGGCCTTTCTCATGTCAAAGCCCAGCAGTTCTCTTGTGTCACAGCCACAAAACAGCCAAGCACTCCATCTCTGCCAGCTGGAGCGGGCACCTCCCACAGCCGACCTGCACAATCCCCACCAGTATGGCCAACCCCAGCAAGGGCATGGCGAAGGCTATTCAGGTGCTGCTTTTCGAAAGGCTTATGGCTTACCACATTTGCCAAGATGGAAAGGTATAAGATGCTAACAGACAACTTTGTTGCTATGTCAGTTAAGGCTATTTTTTTGGCAGGGGGTAGGATGGCAGAGCGTGTGCCATCTCTGCTACAGCACAAACACTGCTCTGAAATGCGTGGCCACAGAGAGCCCTGCTCAGACGCTTTTTACTGTGGCAGGGTTATACTCAGAAGTGTTGCGCTGTCCCTTGTCTCTATTTATTTCTCATTCTCTGCTCCCTAGGAAACTGAGAATCACATTAGCGTCTCCCTCTTTTTTGTCCTACTTTGAATGCCGAGTAGCTAGCACCCATTATTCTATGACAATGTCCCATCTTACTGACATGTATTGAATATGTACATTTTTATACAGCTTTAATAGTGCTATTTTAAACTTTAAAGCCTGTCACTTGTCCTCATGAAAGTCAGATGGAAAATAATGCTATTCTCATATTTTTCTGGTCTTTATATCCAAAGCAGCAGTCCCTAGAGCAAGCCTCCGTCCTCCTGTTCAGAAGAATTTCTGTAGCCAGTTTGCACAGTACTGTCCTGCAACTACAACTGAAGGGCAAATCTTAGTACTACAATTACAGCACATCTGCAGCATGTGAGGGCTTGTTCTGTAATTGTAGCGTTCGCTACATATCAAGGTGCCACGCTTAGATCACTGGTCGGCCCGGACCAGGGAAAGAGACAGATAACACACACAGTGTGAGCACCAACTTCCGCCTTTTATTGCGCAGTTAATTCCTTTTATACTAACAAGGGGAGGTGGGGTTACAGGTATATCACAAGGCTGCGACTAACCCTCTAACTTTCCGTGACATCGCGAGATCTTCCGAACGCCAAACCCTACATGTAATCACTTACAACCCCTTGATTTGGAGTTTTGGCTGAGCAATGAATGCAGTATCAAATGAGAAATAAATAGAGAAATCAAAGACTACAAAGCTAAACACTGTATTTACGGCTGTTGTCACCTTTGTATGGACACAGGTATGTACTAGTAGTGGTACACTAGTATGAGATCAAGAGGTGGACCACAAAACTGAGTTTTGAATCCAAACCTCCTCCAGTCCGAGAGGGCCACACTCCTGTCTCTGAATACAGGCACATTCCTACAGTTTGGGTTTTCCCAAAATATGTCATAAGGAAGAGACTTCCCATCACCACCTACAAAGAGCCAAAACGCAGAAGCTGTCCTACAGCAAGCTGACAACAGCATCCTCACGTTTCTCAGAAATACTCTCCTGACTCAGGGGTGAGGTTGCAGGGCTGCAGACCCTACACGTAGACCTGAACACTCTCAAGCCTCGATGCCAAGCCCTGGGTGCAAAACTTGGCCAACTGGCTCAGGAAATCAGGCTAAGGCCTGTTCTGCTTGACAAGGAAATGCCCTGTGGTAGAGCTGGCTAGCAATAACCAACATAACTTGGCTGCATTTCACGTGCAGGGGAAAAAAGGCTAGTGAAGACTGCACAGTGTTGAATCCTAGAGCTGTCTTGTCCTCTTCCTAGTGATAACCACCGCATGTTCATCAGAGCATTTGTCACCAGCAAATTAGGAGTTAAACAGGAGGGTGGACTAAAAAGCATATATCTTATTTGTTTTATCCTGTGATTAAAAAAATCCTCTTAGATTCAGGTGTAAATGTCCCTTTTCTTGACCTACAAGGTATTTGCCATACTGTCTGTCTCTAGGGTTAAAAATCTCCCTGGCAGTAAGCGCTTCTGTAAACACTCCCACTTTATCTGCAGAGAGTGAGAATCCCAGCAGTACTGGAAACAGATATAAATGGAAACTGTTAAAAAAATTAATAAAAAAAATTATTCAGCATATGCTAAAAGTAGCAGTGATTTCTGGCAAGAATTAATTAAATCAGATGAAAAACTTCTGATACGATTCATGCTATTAGATCTTTTAATTAGTTCTGGCTTTTAGTTCATCGTAACAAGCTTCTGTGAGGGTGAAAAAGAAATAATTGTTTATTCAAATGGCAATAATTTGGGTTTCTTTAATTGATTCCTAGTGTGAAAGCATTGATTCCTGCTGTTTTCTAAAATGCTGGGTGGAAAAGTTCCAGCACGATGTCCAATTCCGGAGGCCACTGAGTCCATTCACCACTGCAGCCTCCCATCTGCAATCTAGCCCTATCACTTCTCCTGTCTTGTCTGTACACTGCTGAGCATTGAGGCAGGGCTTAGCCGTTCTCGAGTGCTAGTGGGCTTATTAAGTATTCCTATGCGAAGCTGATGATGTGCTCATAAATAATACTGGTGGGACTGAAATGTGTTTTCTTTCCAACAGACTGAATATTCTGGAAAGGAAATGTTTTAAAAAGAAAAAAAATTCAGATACCCAAAGAGTGTCTTAAAAAGAAGAGGTTTTAGATGATACAAAATATTTAATTTTTTATTTTATTTTTTTCTATAAATAAATTTAATTCACCAATCTTTGCCCAAGGACAGGGAAGAAATTGATTTTGCTTCACTATCAGGATACAGTGTAGAAATGTCACTGACCCTACAAAGACACATGCTAACAGTTTTAAAAGTAGGTCTGGTAACTCCTGTTTCTGCTGATAGCTAATTTGTTGGGTGCCAGTCAGTAAAAAGGTCATATTATTCCTACTGGGTAAAAGGTGGTACAGGACTAAGGCATGCAAAGAAGCCAAAAAGAAAAAAAAAAGCATTTCTGCAGTTTGAAACTCCATGGAAGCATACTGCAGATTTATGCCTAACCCAATGCTGAATTATGGGTCACTGCTGTAAAACCAGAATTCCTTACATTACTTAATCTAACGAGGTCTGTGAGAGAAGAAAAAGGCCTCAGTTTGTAAGATCTAAGGGGCTGAGACCTTATCTGCACACTTTCCTGTAAAGCTCCAGGTGCACTGTGAGATCTATATCATTAGTTCCATCCTAAAAACTATGTTGTTTAAAACAAAACAATCAAAGGCTGAAAAGCGAAGCTCTCAAATATCATGAAACAGCAAAGCAAAGGTTGCCTAATGTAACCTTTCTTCTGCCTCCGGGTTGTATGGTATAATACACTGTTTCAGTCCCTGACCAGGTACTGCCCCCACATTCATTTTTTTGGCAAGAGCCCCTGCTTCACTCCAGGCACAGGACCCACAGTGCTCTGCATACAAAGCAGCTCTTCAATATTCTTTTTAATCTCAGCCCTTCAGTGTGGGACTCCAGCTTCATCTACTACAAACTGTCGCAACACTGCACAAACAATGATACTTTTCCATTCTACGCTGTTTTTTCTTTGCTGTTCAGCCCCAGCACTCCAAATGCTTTGCACTAGTTAACACATTTATTCCCAAAATGTCCTTGTGAGGTGAGGAAATATTATCCCTAATTTAGAGAGTAAGATTGAGTTACTTTCCAAAGAAAAGTAGAAAAGAGGCAGGAAAAGCGACCAGATCTCTGGAGCCCCAATCAACCACCTAAATCATCATTTTTACAACAGGCCTCTGGCCTTTATTCACACCACACAACTTCTGCTAGAGGTTAGACAGCAATGCCAGAGACATAGCCCCATTCACTGACATAACATAAATCTACTACTGTGACTCCAGACCAATATATTATATGACCCTGCTCTAGGTTTACTTAGGGTGAAATTCAGTCCTGTGCAGAGGCCCAGCATTTATATCCTTTCTCAAAGGTTTGCAGTTGTGTGTGTGCCTCACGCTTACCCTCTGATCTTTTTTTGGAAAGAAAAAAGTTGTGCTGTTTATCCACTAGACACTGCGATCACATAATTAGAGGCACGTGTACAGACCATGATTAGAAGGGGCAGAGTGAAGGTTACACTGGCTTCTTGAAAGCACTTTGATAATCTAAAAAGTAGGAAATGAAATAAGAACACAAACTCTACATTAAAAGTCATATTACCCAATGAATTAAGGAACAATATAATCTCCACCTTTCAATCATCATCTATACAGCAAGAGTGTGTTCTGTACACTTGAATACCTTCAATCCGCAAATCAAGAACCTTTTATCTTAAATGCATGTCTTGCTATGTGAAAGGAAAGGCCTCAGATTTCTTCAGAGGTACCTGCTCAGTTATGTAGAGGAGGGGACTGAGATGGCATACTGGTCTCATTCCTTCTGTGCTTTGCCAAGGGCATATTTCCAGCTATCTGTGTGGCCAATGGGAGCTTGTGAAAACCTCTAAGCAGTGGAAGTTCCCTGTCCCTTTATATCCGCAGATGATTCCCAAAACGCCTTTGTTCCCAAGTTCATGGTAAACCAGTGTGCAAATAAAGAATGTTTTCCGAAATCATATCTAAACCAAAGCCAATCTGATTTTCACTGGAGCAGTGACATCTACCAATTACCTCACTAAAGTCACATTTTCATTGCCTGCTTTGAGGCCCATAAATCAGTCAAAAGGTCAAGATTGTCAGCGCAGCAGAAAACATGTAGCTCCTCACACACATGCATGCACATGCATTTCCCTGGTCTTCTGAAACATTCTGGGAGGGGAAGCAACAACACTCCCCACACTCAAGCTGTAAAGCAAATTTACCAAATCAGACATTTAGTGTTCAAAACAGGTTGTTTTTACAGTTCTAGTCCTGTCATGGGCTCCTTTTTCACTAATGGGTGTTAATAAGTTTAAATACATTTAATTAACAGTTACAAGTGACTGAAGAAAACAGACCTACCATATTCAGAATACCATTCTTTGCTGCTGTCATTTCTAATTTTAGCTTTTTAATTTCTTCCTTTAAAACATATTTTATGTTTAAAAATATGCATAGGCTTTTCAGGGTGGCCTTTAGCCATGCAGCTACTAAGCATATATTAAGGATTTATCTTTGTAAGAGCCTTCTGAACGAAGGGAGAATTATTCCCACTTTGCAAGTTGTGCAGCTATTGTACCCTGCTGTTCCCATAGCTGTGCCTGTACGACATTACCGCATTCCAGTCCCGTGCCTGTATAAATGTGGTTGGGGGAGCCAGGATGCTCCTGGGTGCAGTAGTGTTGACACAGGGAGCAAAGGCTGCACCCAGAGCAAAGACCCTGCAGCTGGACTGAAAGGGTGAATTGGACACTTGGAAGTCAAGATAGAACAAGTTCCAGCCTTCTCCTCTGCATGGGCAAAACTGAGTTTTGCTGTCCTAGTGTAAAGGGCTAGTGCCAGCCTAGTGTTAGGCTCACAAAGCACCTAGAAACAATCACAGAAAACAATCCCAGAAAGTCTATTAATACAAAGACCCAGTGCTGGCTCAGGAACCCCCTGAGCTAATTGCTAGAGGTGCGGAGTGAATTTTGGAGAAGACTTACACTAGGTTTGCTGCACTCTTATTGTTCTTCCCTGGCATTTTTTATTAGCCAGTGTTGGAGACTGTCTATGGGCTCAGGTGTGTCCTCCTTTGATTCAAATTGCTGTAGCTCTGCTCTTGCACCGTTATGTTATGTCAGAACATTTCAGCCACAGGGAAAGGCTAGAGCAGAGATGGGAACGAGAGCTGGGGACTGAGCCTTGCTGAATTGCACTTGCTGCTCCAGCTGCTCCTGAGAAGAAAAGGAGGTCAATGGCAGCCAGCTGCTACCCTGCCGGCTCTGCTTTGCCCTGGCAGCAGCAGCTACCAAGGCAGCTTCTCTGGGCTTTGCCACAGCCAAAGGAGTCACCACAGCTTCACTTCTGGTTTGGCTGCCCTTGGTAATTGCCTATTTTGCCTATGTCCAGACCTCGCCAAGGCCACACAGAGGTGGAAGCTACACCCAAATTCCAGGTCTCAATATAGTAGCCTGACCAGAGGACTGTGCTCCCTGTCTTCTTTCTCAGATGCATATTGCCTCAGTGTCTATGCCAAACACAGCATAGTGTCTCAGAAAACAAGGTTTCCTTCTCCCCTCTCCCCAGCTTCAAAGGGATACGTTCGCTTACCGTTCTAAAACAAGGGATGAACTCAGGGAAGAGCTCTATCAGGAGACTGCAGTTTACCTTAAAACCTAACCAAAGCAGGCACAAATTCAGTCTAATATTCTCTAGCAGGGTATTTCATGACTAAAGCCATGCTGCTGAAGATGTTATGTGCTCTTCAGCCCACATTCTTAAATCTTTGTTCACTCTCCTGCCCAACAGCACAGAGATAAGCAAAGGAGGCGGTTGTCTGGCCTGTGTGCTTTGCCTGGTAAACAAGTAACCACTGTAGTACACATTACAATGCACACACTGTCTCTCCTTGTGCTTACCCTCACCTAAATCTCTGCTCTAGCTGCATCATTCCTGTGATTCCTGTGAAGTGCAATGGTTACAGAGCATCCTCCAAGGTAATCTCCATGACTAGGAAAATAAGGGAAGAACTTCTGTCAGCTGCCAAGTCAGTGAGAGCTTCAGTAATTCAGAAGAACAGCATTTCTAACAGTGGAAGCATGATGCGGGGTGTGCTAATGCCCAAGCTTGCTGATCACTCTGTAGCCCAAATTCTGCCAGACAGAGGCAGGCATGATTGCTAGGGGCTTTCTCAACTTTTATGCAAACTCTGAATCTCCAGAAATCCCAACATATGTAACCCTTGAGGAGGCTTAACGTGAATTCTTTGCTGCCATTGTTCTCCCGTTCACATGTTGGGAGACTTCTTCCTGCTTCCTCCTTGTCAGGAGAGACAGCTTCAACAATATGGATTTTATTGTACACTCCCTACATCCCACTTCTGCCCCTTGTCAATAGCACAGAGGCCCAAACACCATCTCAGCTGCAAAGAGGAAATGACTATTCACAAGACACAAAGGTTTATGGATTTCTGCCTAACAAAAGATTATTTCTAAGCAGCCTCTTGGTGTACTGATGCCTCATCTCTTCCAGCAGGAAAGCAGACAGCTTCCAGTATGCCCAACACCAACAAGTGAGAGCACTCTCCAGGGCAGGTGTACTATGCAAGGTAGCCTCTTAATCTTCCCCCATGCACAAGCGCTATTTTTCATACCAGCTGCATCTTAAACACTCGGTTAAGATGGTGATTAGTGGTGGTGGTAGGGTGTCACAGTGGGAGCTTTCTTAGGAAGAAAAGGCTTTGATTGAGCCAATGAAAGCTGTTGCCAGGGAACCAGATGCCATGAACACACCACTCCAGCAGTGCAAGAATACAAACCATGTGAGTGCTGGACTGAGCTTTAAATGTATTTGCTGCTTGAGGCCTGAACACACCATTAACTCTTTCAGTACCCGAAAGAGTTCACACAATGAACCGGGAAGATGGGAATCTGTTACGAATGCAGAGGAGCAAAACTTGTCCCGATATCTCTCCACTAAACCCTGTTGCTCCAAAAGAAAAACAAAGGGGGGAAACTTTTGACCTTTAGTTTTTGACTGGCAAAGGAGGTTTGTTTGTTTTGTAAACTATGTAAGGAAACTTCTCTTCAAAGTAATGCTTAGTTTTACACTAATGTGAAAAGGAATCAGATAAGTGCTCAGATAACCCTATAAAAGTATTAATTTTGTTTTTGTAGGGGGTGTTACGCATGAAGTTTGATGTGCACAGTGTGTTCACCAGTCAGTTCCTCCGCAAGAGGAACAGAATAGCTTAGATTCCATTTTTCCCAGATCTGAGCTGGTTTCCAACACAAATGTTACCGATTTGAATTTTATCTGATCAGTTGCCAATTTGTTTCAAAGTTAACTTTCCACTCTGATTACTAAACAGCCTTGTACTCTACCAACAGAGCATTTTTTTTCCTAATGTAAATTCCACAGTGCTCTGCAACTGTACCAGTAAAACATAGCTAAAGCTCTAATTAAAAATCATGCCTGCCATATGTCAATTCATAAGAACTAAAATTAAACTAACAAGGGGCTGTAACCAAAACTTTTTTTTGAACACAAAAGCCTGCCTGCTCCGCTCCGTTTTGAAGCAGTAACATGTGGAAGCCTGGGTAGTTCTTGCAGGACAATGACTAGTCCCAAACATTTTCATCTTTGGACTTCCAGTTCAAACTCAGCACAGGTTCCTAAGTACAAAAAGCTGTTCCCACTCCATAGCCTGAGTAAAAGCCCCTCCGTTCCCCTGCAGCCAGTACTGGCTGTGTAACTGCTTTGATCCCACAGAGTCGGTAACTGTGTTGAGCAAGTAACATGTTGCTGGCAGTATTATACTGAACTCCCCCTGTCAGTCTCCATTTCAGCCTTTTTATATCCTGTGGTAATGCCAGCCGTCTAGTGAGCTCTGAGTTGGGGTCCGGTGTACTACTGCCTTTTTATGCCTCTCCCACAGTGCAAAAGGCCTGGGGGGAAAGGACATAGCAATACCATTATAATGCTTAAGTGGCCATAAAGTCCCAGTGTGAGTCCTAACAATCTCAACATAAGGGACAATAAAACTTGGGCCCCTCAAATTTATTCTAGGGAACTGGCAAGAGTGGGTATAGTGCAAATCTGATTTAAAACCTTCATGCAACTCCTGTGCCAATTCCTGCCCAGCTTGGTGATGATGGAGAACTGGGCTCCTGTGTGTCCACTGGCCAAACAGGCACAGCATCTCACTGTCTGTCAGGATGATACTTATCATTCATCCCCCCAGAGCCCCTCGGAGTCCCAGCTAACAGCTATTCCATGGCTGTATTGCATAGCTGAGGTCTGGGAGAACACACACACCTATGGCAAACTACAATGCTGAAAAATGCACCACACGCTCATACAGAGCACTTCTGTGTCCCTGGATTCTGCAGGGATTTAGTTGAGGGTCCACGGGCCTGCTGTGGCCTTGGTCCTGAGACCCTGCATTAGTTACTGTGTTGCTGTGAAGAGGGTCTGCCTGTCTGCTTACAATTTAACTTCTGGGTTTAATCTGCAGATACACATGCCAGGCTTACTGCAGTTGTTCCCGCTACAGAGCCCTGGACTCAGGCAGGACACAACTGCCTCTTTACAAAAGTTCTTGCGTAACCCTCATAAAACAGGGAAAAACAACAGTGCAGCTCAGCTTAGATTAGCAGCAAATAAATGAAGAACTGGAAGACATTTTTAGAGGGAGAGCAGAGTTATCTAAACTCAACTTTGGCAACATATCTGGCCTAACAGCTCAGTTTTCTAACCAGTTCCATACAAAATCTCTAACGATCAAAACCAGTCAGTGTCTGCACTTCGTATTTTGAGCCTAAAACATACATGTGCACAGCTAGATACTGCACAGTGGCAAAAAAAGCCATTCGGGTGTGCTGCCTTAGTGGGACATCAGGATGTAAGTGTCGCTTACTGAACAAATATGGTTCCATGGCATGTTAGTGACCTCTGCAGAGCTCCCATCAAAGATCATATGCAGATGTGATTCTGCTCAGTTTGCAAGAGCAAACAGAACTGCAGTGCAAGATGGTGGTGTTACAGAAGCTAATAATCCAGTCTCTGCACTACAAAGAGGTGCAGATATACTGAAGTTACCATGCCGGAGCATAATATTTAACATTAGCTACTGCTGTCCCCCTCCCACAACGTGTTGCTCAGCTCCTCACCAAAGATAATCACCCCAAAACATATGTATTCCTTACACTCATACACACACACTCGTGCTGCTGTGTTAGAGGAACTTAATTGAATTTATAAACTGGAGCCTTCAAGAAATATGAACTGCATGATGTAATTATCATGTTTCCAAAATGTATTTCCCTCCTTCCCATATGCATCAAGATATAACTCTCAGTTGACATAATTGCATGTTCTCCCCACACTGAGGATTCAAGTCTCAGCGCAAAGATTACACCTGCTGTAGGACAAAAGTGACAGTGTCCTGTACGACTCTGGTACATCCATTGTTGCAGCAAGTGAAAGATGCACAGCTAGTGGGACAGAATACAGTAGGAAAAGAAATGAGAGCTTCCTGGACTGAAGAAGCTGAATGCTGCCCTGAACAACCAGACTCTGTCTCCAAACATGGCACAGAGTCTCTGTGCTCAATGCTCAGGCTCCATACCCAGTCCAGAGCCCGCTGCCCAATCTCCACAACAAGTCCATCCTCACTCTCCCCTGCAGCCCATGTCCTCTTCAGCTTTGCCCCCACTCATCTCTCAGTCCTTCCTTTTCCCTTCCTCCACACCCAGCCTCCCCAGGGCTCCCCATGTCCTCTTCCTCTTCTTGGCACTGGCAACAGATTTTCCATTTCCTTCCTCAGACCCTACTCCTGTTTTCCTTGCTCAGATTGTTTCCTCCTTTGCTCTCAAGCCGACCTACATTCAGATCAGCATCTGGTCTTTCTTGGAGTTAACTCGTTATTTTTCCCCCAAGCAAACCTCTCATTACAATCACTGTCAATGACATACACTTTGATACTCACTGAAAATACATGTTTTCCATAGCTGTTCCATACCTACAGCTTTGGAGTGTTTATTTCAATTATACATTATTCTGAATTTACACACATTTATTTTAGTGGCTTTTAAAACAAATCTGATGTAGGGCTCAAGAGTGCTGGATTTTTAGTTGTAAAATATATATACTTCTAAGATACAAACTAACAATACTCACCAATAAAACTGGCAATCATAAAAAGCAATTGCCAATACAGCCCCTTCCCACAACATTAATGAAATGTAATTAAGCACTGCTTAAAAACTATGTGGCACAGTGTTGAAGAAGAATTGCTAAATAAATGCAAAGCATTCAAATCAATGACAGGCTTTAGAACTAAATTTAGATTGATATTCTCACCTAAATCTCTACTTTCCTAACTTAATTTATGTTTGGTTCAATTCATCATAAAGTCATGAAGAACAATCATGCTTGGAAGAAAATTATCCTAAGCTGGGGAGAATTTAGAATGGCTCTGCCAGTACAGGCTCATTTCTATTGCTGTTCTGTTATGGAAAGTGTCATTTTTGCCAACTGAAGAAAGCAGCTCCTCTGTTTGAAGACATAGTTGTTTTATACATTTTCTATTGCTGTTTGTGTATTGTAAAGCACTTTGAGCACATGTAGAGTGAAAGACACTGTATAAAATAAAGTTAAAAGTTGCAGTGTTGTAATATGCTGTAAGTCTTTGTACATGGCAGCAGGGGGCACTTCCACAAGGCGATGCTGAAGTGCAGTTGACAGACTATCCCGGTTTCAAGACCAGGCATAAGTGCTCACAGTGTGTTCACACCCCACTTCTGAAAGCAGAGCATGCTTGCACTGAACAACAAGTGCCTGCCCCTCTTGTTCCTACTAAAAATTCTCAAAGCAAGTTGAGCACCTTAGTGAGAAAGAGAAACCTGTACCTTTGAATGAAGTATGAAAAGGGCAAAGAATTGTACACCTGAGCACAGAAGGAACTAAATATCTGAATAGGTCCTGCCATCCCAGTGCTGGTGTGGGGGCTAAAGAACAGGAACACCATCATGGGAGTCAGGAACACAGGTGAGAGGCTGAGACTTTACCTTCCTCCGCAGTTACCTAGGAAGGGTGAAATGTTCCTACGCTAAGTTTCTGCAAGAAAATAGTTGAAGAACCAGAGAAAAAGTCATTCAGGTTACATAAAGACCTACACAAACCCATAGAGGATAGGTTTTCTACAAAACAATCCCCAAAACTGGTCTCTTCCAACTCTAATAATACTGGTTTTCTCCATTCTCAGCTCATAATGGAAATTGGAGGTTCCCATAAAGGAAAATACAGTAAAGCAGCTTGGGAAAAATAATGTTATTCTGTCACCTTGGGATATTCAGGCAGGGTAGTCCATCCTTTAAATCTGAACCTAGCCCTTAAGTATTTCTGTGCTTACTTGTGCTCTCTCTAGCTGATGTAAGGATCCTAAATTCTGTTTGCCACCACAGCAACAGAGAAACAACCCTTGATCAAAATGAGGAGGGTGAAGGTTCACAGATCCCAAGGTGTTGCAAAGCAACCAGAACAGAGAAAACAAGTGCACGGGACAGACAGGAGCAAAACGAGTAACTAACAGCACCAAATCTCCCTCACACTTTTCAAAAACCCAGGACACTAGTCTGGCTTTTCTGCTACTTGGAGTTGCATGTTAGCAAGGCACAGAGTAATGAATTAGTGCATTTCTGAACAAAGAATCTGGCGGAGTGGTCTGATAGTAAGTTTGCAGTTCTAGGGGCAAGATATGAGCTCGCTGATGTTCCTGGGGCTCAATGTCTAATCTCTCCCTGCTAAGCTGTGGCATTGGGCAGGCAGTGAAAAAAGACCAGGAGAAACTGGAAGTGCTGGTGAGAGCCAACATGGCTTCTCTAAGGGCAAATTGTGCCTGACAAATTTGGTGGCCTTCTATGACAGGGTTAGAGCATTAGTGGATAAGGGAAGAGCAACAGATGTCATCTACTTGGACTTGTGCAAAGCACCTGACACTGTCCTGCACAACATCTTTTTCTCTAAATTGGAGAGACATGGATTTGATGGTTGGAGGACTCGGTGGATAAGGAATGGTCTGGATCGTCACACTCCAAGAGTTGCAGTCAAGGCTCGATGTCCAAGCCAAGAGCAGTGACGAGTGGCGTTCCTCAGGAGTTTGTACTGGGACCAGCGCTGTTTAACAACTTTGTTGGCAACATGGACAGTGGGATCGAGTGCACCCTCAGCAAGTTTGCCAATGACACCAAGTTGCGTAGTGCAGTCGACAGCGCTGGAGGGAAGAGATGCCAGATGGACCTTGACAGGCTTCAGAGGTGGGCCTGTGCAAAACTCATGAAGTTCAACAAAGGCAAATGCAAGGTCCTGCACATGGGCTGGGGAAATCCCAAGCACAAATACAGGCTGGGTGATGAGTGGATTGAAAGCAGTCCTGCAGAGAAGGACTTGGGGGTATTAGTGGATGAAAAACTGAATATAAGCGAGCAGAGTGCACTCACAGCCCAGAAAGCCAGTTGCATTCTGAGCTGCATCAAAAGAAGTGTGGCTAGCAGGTTGAGGGACATGATTTCTCCCCCTCTGCTCTGCTCTCGTGAGACCCCACTTGGAATACTGTGTTCAGTTCTGGGGCCCCCAGCATAAGAAAGACACAGACCTGCTCGTGTGGGTCCAGAGAAGGGCACAAAGATGATCAGGGGGCTGAAGCACCTCCCCTATGAGGACAGGCTGAGAGAGTTGGTGGTGTTCAGCCTAGAGAAGAGAAGGCTCTGGGGAGACCTTACAGCAGCCTTCTAGTACCTAAAGGGGGCCTACAAGAAAGATGGAGAGGGACTTTTTACAAGGGCATTGTCCTGGTTTCAGCTGGGATAGAGTTAACTGTCTTCCTAGTAGCTGGTACAGTGCTATGTTTTGAGTTCAGTATGTGAAGAATGTTGATAACACTGATGTTTTCAGTTGTTGCTAAGTAGTGTTTAGACTATAGTCAAGGATTTTTCAGCTTCTCATGCCCAGCCAGCAAGAAAGCTGGAGGGGCACAAGAAGTTGGCACAGGACACAGCCAGGGCACCTGACCCAAACTGGCCAACGGTGTATTCCATACCATGGGACGTCCCATCCAGTATAGGAACTGGGAAGTGGGGGTGGGGAATTGCCGCTCAGGGACTAGCTGGGTGTTGGTCAGCGGGTGGTGAGCAATTGCCCTGCACATCATTTGTACATTCCAATCCTTTTACTACTACAGTTGTCATTTTATTAGTGTTATCATTATCATTATTAGTTTCTTCTTTTCTGTTCTATTAATCCGTTCTTATCTCAACCCACGAGTTTTACTTCTTTTTCCCAATTTTCTCCCCCATACTACTGGATGGGGGGAGTGAGTGAGCGGCTGCGTGGTGCTTAGTTGCTGGCTGGGGTTAAACCACGACAGGCATGTAGTGACAGGACGAGGGGTAATAGCTTTAAACTGAAAAAGGGTAGATTTAGATTAGATGTGAGGAAGAAGTTATTCACTGTGAGGGTGGTGAGGCACTAGAACAGGTTGCCCAGAGAGGCTGTGGATGCCCCCTCCCTGGCAGTGTTCAAGGCCAGGTTGGATGGGGCTTTGAGCAACCTGCTCTAGTGGAAGGTGTCCCTGCACATGGCAGGGGGGTTGGAACTAGATGATCTTTAAGGTCCCTTCTAACCCAAAACATTCTATTCTATGATTCTATGCATTACAAACCAGAGGCGAGTTGCTGTTAGAAAATTCTCCATAGTAGCTCTCAAGGATTAAATATTTTCCATTTAAAAATGTTAACTAATGTTGAAATAATCCTTTTAATGACAAATTATTTTACAGTATCTGCTTTGCAACGAAAATCAAAATGCGATAATAACCAATGGCGTAATATAATACGAGATATACGTGTCTGCTGTAGCTAAAACTGGAGAATCTTAACAAAATTATTGTTTGGGAAGCCAAAACACATAAAAAAGAACAGATTTCCAAAGGGAAAATCATTGTCTCTGTGTTGTTAAATGTCAGATGAATAGGTAAACCTGCTAGTTCTAGGATTTGTGTATGGTTTTTTTGAGCCTACATCTGTTAACATTGTTTTAAAATAATACTTTGCTTGAATTGCACTTTCCATCAGAGTTTCACAGCAGCTAAAAGAACAGGCTCATTTATATGATGCACTGCAGTGTTGCAATAAAAGTGAATACATTAGAGCCACAGCCAAAGACAGCTTTTTCCTCTAAGTCCATACCAATAGCATGCTGGACAGCGGCCCTAACCTGACTCAGTGGATCTTCAGATTATTTCTGAAGGGATCATATTTTGATCCAGTTACACAGAAAAACTGAAAAACCAAAGCCTGCAGGGTAGAGATCAAAATTTACCACAAACTTCCCTCCCAGCTTCACGACTGCAGTTCTACTAGAGCCAGAGGGGCTAGGAAGAAAGCATCAGCTTTGTGTATTTTTAATCCTGCCTTGAGGTGGATTTTGAATCTCTGCTGTACCTGCCATAATCAGGACTGCTCACCCTGTTAAGCACTGCTACCAGAACAGTTATTCTAAAATGTAACTTTTGGTCATTGGGAGCCAGAATACAACACCCTAACTTTACATCAAAGAAAGTATGTGAACATCCCAATTACAAGAATAATTTGGAAACCCCTGCCTTATTAGTTACATTCAAGAAACAAGTGAGTTTCTCTAGAGAAACATTGTATGCTTATATTGCAGTTTTCTCCCAGTGGCCCAGGACAACTGATCAATCATTCTTCTCATCCACCTCATTCAAGGCACACCAATGGACAACAGTCTCAAAGCCTCTATCTCATCTACAGCCTTTCTAGGGCAGCCATTCCTCTAACCTCTGAGTGCATGGGGATACATTTCAGGCTGAGATGGACTCCCCCAGCTAAGATAGTTACCCTGTTTGAGATGCATGTCTCTTGTTGCCTTTCCTACAACAAAGCATGCTAGAGTTTCTGAGGGAAACCCCAGGTTTTTTTAAAGAGTCCCCATTTTAAGACCAGTTTACAGCAACTCATTCTTCATTGTGTCATTAATCTCCGCTCTGCTGCTGCTGATTTAAGGGCTTGTGTGAGGAAGAGAAAAATCTCTTAAGCTAGGAGGGGCCAGATATATCTATCTATTCACAGAGGATACAGCATAAAAGAGCCCTGGACCAATTTGAATGCTACAGTAATATGGTTACTGTCTCTACAGTGTAGCAACCACCTGCCCCACCTGGGGGGGGGGGGGGGGGGCATGTTTCCATTCACGGTACATCCCCCTTTCTAAAGAGATCAATTATACAAAGAGAAAAGGCAAAGGGAAAAAAACATTTAAACAGGAACAGATAACAACCTACAACTGCTTTTTATTCCTAAGACATTTGATCCCTGTACTATTACATTTCAAATCCATTAATTTCCCAATTAAGAAAAAAGAAAATGTTTCATGCTAATAGTGGTTATGGATGAGATGCAACACACCAACACAAGTATGCCAGTCTATGACCCATGGTCTTGAGGAACCAGTGTGATACAAAGCACACTGAATACAGATGTGAATATGGCTCTAGCATGCAGGCTTATCAACAGACATCTTTGTCACATTTCTCAGCACAGCAATATACTATGCATGACACTGCTTATATGTATAACACTTGTGTTTTATGTGTTCAGTACTGCCCCTGCAGTACTTCCTATAGTTAGGGCACTTCTCAGATCCAGTCAGAAGTATCATAAAAATACATTTGTTTCAATTTTTGTATTCCATAGCCCATGAGACACACTGGACCCCAGGTAAAAATTGTGAAGTATCCCTGAAGCACGTCTAAATGATCATCCTTTGTAAATCTGTACATGTGAAAGCCTGGGCCCAGACCTGTTCCACCTGCTCCTTAGCACTGTGCGCAAAACAGATTGCTCCCAGGACTGAAGGGCTGCTGTGGCTGTGGGAAGGCGAGATGCATCGGAAAAGGGCAGAGCTGGGAAGAGAGGGAAGAGAAAGCTCTACAGGCATAGGCTTGCTGCTCCTGCTGTCACTAGGATAAAAGGAAGGATAAAAAGTCACAACTGCCGCTGTCAAATGAAACTCCACCCCAGTGGCAGCAGCAGCAGCCTGGCTTTACATGGCTCTGGTTTTAGGCAAAGTATGCTGCATGCTCATAGTCACTGCCCAACGCATCTGCTGCCCTAAGCAAATGCTTACCATATCTTTGTCTAGGGCAGGACTTGTCTAGACCTAATCCATAAAACCCTCTTGCAGTCAAGAAGCCAATTAAAGTCTCCACTGAAGTAGTGAGTTGCCAGAATAAAAGTGGGCAAAATCTTGATGATTAATTCACAGTCTGAACTCTGGCTTTTCAATACTTCCTGCTGTAGGTGGTCTATTGGAGAACACTGCAGCGCAGGTCCTAGCTGTGCTGTACAGTAAGTCTTAGGTACAGACAGCAGAGCTTCATTTGATAGATTTGCTGATGACAACAGATAAAGCCACAATGGTAAAAGCACGTAAGAAAAAAATAATATCCTGTGTGATTAGTAAGCCACAAATTGACAAACTCCAAATTGATTAAAGGTTTTGTTTTGCTTTTTCCTCTCCAATGTCTACCCTACTTTTTTCCTTCTCTGTTTTAGGATTATTTTAACTGGAAGTCTTATGAAAGTTACTCCCATTTTAGCAAGACTTCAAACGCAAAGCACATCACAAAGGACTGCTTGGGTCTGTTTCTTCCAAGAACCTACAGCACAAGAATGGGTGCACTGGTTCCGTACTCTGAGAATCTAGCTGAGCCTTTGTGGAAAAAGGGAGGTAGCAGAATGGGCCTGCAGGGCCACAGGTGTAGAAGAAAACTACAGATGGAATTGTGCACCCTCCAAGACTTGACAAGAGCCATCTTGGCATACAGAGGAAAGCAGGTAAGAACCGACAGATTACATGAGGCCCCTGGCTCTGTTCCTCTAGATGTTAACTACACAGCGACTCCACGAAACCTCAAAAAGACTACTGCTGTTCACTGATGTTAACAAGCTGCTAGTAAAATTAACCTGATATTCAAACATATTCTTTAGCATCATCTATCCCTATAATCTTCCCCTCTTTCTTTTGAAAGTTATCAGCTATAGTTCATTTGTCACAATTAAATTTGTACCTGTTCTGAGGTTTTAAATGGTGCCAACATGGTCTCTGTGCCTCCACAAAGGGTGAGTTATTTCTCAAACACATTGCCGTATGGAGACTTGCTTTCTTTGAAGCCCACATGGAGCCGGATTTTGGCTCTCGTAAAGTCTGCTGGAATTTTGCCATCAGCATCAACGGAGCCAGTTCATGTGTGGATTTTGTGTCTATGAACCCTGACAAGGAACAAACCTTCTCTACTTCTATTCAAGTGGAAAAAGTTTTGATGCTAACTAGCTGAGGGTTTTTTTTTTTTCCCTCGGATTGGAAAGGAAAGTGTCAGCCATCCCACATGATACTCATCATACTGGCTCCCATATTTCTCAAGTCATGGTATAATATTCAAAGCAATTACATAATAGCATTTTGTATTCTGCATAACTCATTGCCATTAAAACTAATAAGCTACACCCATGCCAACGACATGATTTTTTTCTGCAGTGCAGCAACTCTACTTAAAAAAAAAAAGGTAAAAAGCACAATGAGTCTTTTTAAGAGGATGAGACTAATCCAGCAATCTCTGATGATGTGAGATATTGTAGAGCTGCTACTGACATTTGTCTGGGAAGAGTTTGCTTAACTCATTCTTGGCTCCACCATCAGTGATGTAATGAGTTCATCCCAAACTTGTGGCAAGAATTTTTTTTTCCAACATCCTACGTCTTGATCTGTGCTATATATACACCCAATGATACATTCACAGATGTCTACAACAGTAAATTCTCAAATTAAGCAAGCCCATGCTGTGCCACTTTTCTGATGACACAGTATATTAGTAAGTTAAGATGAATATCAGGTAGCAAAGATCCTCATCCAGCATCATATATTTTCATACTCTGATAAATGCTTAAATACTGCTTGCTTTTACATTGGAAGACAAGTCAGAGCTGACCAAACAGTTTGAAAGCCAAACACAGGTTGATTTTTCTCCCAACCATTTCCTAGCAGTTGTTCATTTTGCTTTCCTGTGACTCTGTTTCCATGCTAAATGTCAGAGACCCGAAGATTTGACATCAGGCTATGTTGTGCCAACAGTGCCTACAGGAGACAGTAAAGACAAAAATCTTTTCATTTGTACCCTACATCATGAACTAGACACAAACCAGAGTGAGGGTGCTGACATGGGTTGATGGAGATTATATAGCTTATAAGTACTGAAGCAGGTCTGATGGTGAGCTGCACCCGGTTTCTTATGTGACAGAAAGGGTCATGCACGAATATGACTTGATGTCACCTTTGTAATTCCTTGATCTTGGAATTAAGTGCCTTAATCATCACCGACACAACTTTGCTGCTGCCTAGCAGTTTCAAGAGAGCTAGGGCAGCTGAGGATTTTGGCAATGTCAATGTCTCTAACTAAATCCCTTAGTCTTTGGGAAGGAGACTAGGGAGCTTCTATCTTGACTTGATAGCACTTCCCTCAGGAATTTCCAAATACTGAAGGTATCCCTTAGGAATCAACCAACCTTGGAGACCAGTTACAGGAACAAGTTTAACTAGACCTGTAATTTCTTATTCTTGCACTAAGGTAAAAGCAGCTGAGTAAAGCCAAGGATGTGCTTCACAGTGATTTGATAGGGTCAACATTTCCTTGTTTGGTAGAGCATCTCTGCACTTACTTTCTGGAGATAATATTGCAGTAGGCTGGTCTTAAGATTTAAATGAGGTACGGGTTGAAGCTTGCCAAATACATTTTGGAAGCACACCCTGAGGGTCTGGGAGGGCATGGAGGAAAAAGCACAGATACTGTCTTGCAGAGTCTGCCACTAGCAAAAGCTCTGCAGTATCCAGCTGACACACCTACCACCAGACTGAGACTGCCAGACCGGATGTTCAGAAACACTCTCAAGCCCAGCTAAAGTCATCAACAGCTGCAGGTGTTCTGAAAAAACTCTGGCTGCACAGAGTAGATGTTTCCTGAAAAACAGCATTGGAAGGAGGAATTCAACTTTTAATTGGGAAATAAATTACAACACAACTATTTCCCCTCGAGTCTGTGGCACAGCATCTTAACAACCTGTGGTTACAGCCCTTGAGGCTTTCCTTTCCTTGGTCAGCTGTCTATCCACACTATTATTTATTCTGCTTCATTCAAGAAGAGTACACACAGTCTCGAGGTTCCAGAAGAGGAAAATGGTACATAGCATTTGTAAACTGTGTGCCTGCATATGAGTGTGTGGGGCTGTACGGGTGGATGACTGAGAATTTTTCTTGCTCTTTTATATGTTAGCTGAAGTTAACTGATTTACTGAAAGTCACACAGAGCAGGGCATAAAAACACCAGCCTGGGATTCAGAAAACTTGGGTTTAACTAAGTGGTCGCCACTACTGAAATACAGAGAAATCAGAGCCTTTGACAAACAACTGCATCACTTTCGCTGGAGATCTGACAACAAACAGCAAGTCTGTGATCAATCTGGCAAAGCTAATTAGAAGTTAGTCAGCAGACAACTCTGCAGTAGAAAGATCTGGTTTTGTCTTAATCCTATGACATGCTGCTACTGTGACAGCTCACTGGAAGAGGCCCTGCTACCATCTTTGGCAGCCCTGGTAACGCTATCCCAAAAAGGATCAGCCCAAAAGGTTTTCCAGAATTCATCAAATCCATGAGCCCAAAGGGCAGCTCCAGTTACTTTTTCATGAGTGTCCCTTGCACAAGCAAAATCAAGACTTCTAGCCTGTCAGCTATATAAGACAAGGTATGTCCTACATAGTATTTGCAACGAAACAGCTAGATTAACTTTTTTTTAAATTATTGAACAAGATTGAGATTTACTTTGGCACATAAAGGGTCAACACTCCCCCAAGGTCTACGACCCAACTTCAGAAGCAGTATACTAACGCTTACTGCCCTCCAGAGCGTGGCCTCCTTGCTAAAGTTTGTCAGTAATTAAACTATCTGTTCAGTGGTAACTGGACCAATATGACCACTTAATATTATGTTCTCTCTTTCACATACAAACATGCATTCACAAACCATCAACTGGCAGCAATGTTTAGTTATTATTAATCTGACCAGACTGGAAACAACAATCAAATCCCTCTTATAAGAACACTGACTTCCATACAACTTCTTAAAGCTGTCTTTATTTTCTGGCTTATTTCCCATTAGCCTACATGGTGTTTGCAAAATGATTCATGCACAAGGCGGTTAACTACAAAATACTCAAAAATAAAAGTT
This sequence comes from Buteo buteo, assembly GCF_964188355.1. NCBI lineage: Eukaryota > Metazoa > Chordata > Aves > Accipitriformes > Accipitridae > Buteo > Buteo buteo. The sequence continues at coordinate 23,841,550 of NC_134175.1, forward strand.
GAAAGCTCCAATTTTTTAGGAACTACATCTTGCAAAATCATTTGGAAGCTTTGACAGTTGCCTCATGGATGTTTTTATTGCTTGATAATGCCAGCTTATTATCTAGGCTCCAGAAGTATCCAAAGACCTCATCCCTATTGTGCTAAGCACTATACAAACACATTATGAATCAACAAGCCTTTCTTCTAAGAGCTTATATATGAAATTGCAATCTTCACTGAACATCATGAGAAATTTAAAGGCATATGCCAAAGCTTAATGCTATTTGTAGGTAAAAAGTAGGAGGAGCCTAGAATATTTCAGCACTATCACAATCATGCAGCTTAGAGTGAACAGCAAGAGCAATGTTTAAATCACAGGAAGCAATTTGGCTAGTTGTAATGATCTCAGATACTAAGTATTCTGCATTAAATACTTTGTATCCCAGCAACCCCCAAATTGCTGTTAAAATCTTAATCCTACAGCTTTACACGTGACATGAAAATTTGACCTTTTATACAAGTGCATACTAATAGTATCAGCTGAATGGTTTGAAAGGTGCAACAAAATTCAACCTATCCATATTCAGAAATGAACATTTTTCATATTACTAATTAAGGGAATTTTAAAAAACATGCATGTGCACTGTATGGGCATGAATGACCATGCATACACATAGACACAAATACTTTTCAGTTCTAGCATTTGCGTGAGCCTTAAGCTAGCTCTATCACATCTTACATAGTAACGATATCTGCAGAGATAAAGAGTGAACCTTTACAAAGAGAAAGCCTTTAATCAGTCTTCTAATCAGAATCTGAACTAATGAGGAAAGTCTCAGTGCAATCGAGATAGCTCTTGCTTAACTGCATCTGACATTTTGGAATAGATTAGGTTCTAATGGTCTACGGCAGAGCTTTCTCTTTAGAAACCTTGGGATGTCATTAATAAATATTGGCCATCGTATAGGGACTCCACACCTCTGTAGTCGAGACAAAACATCTTATAGGAAATCACTGCCTACTGTGTCGTGAACCACATCAGTGAAGCCAGGCGCAACATCCATCAAAGATTAAAAGACCAGAAAACGAACACTGCTGTGACCAAACACTTGAAATCATGTGCTGACTGCCACAAACAATTAGAATTCAGCAGGGGTATTCTCAGGCATTCACAAATCATGACTGCAGGAGAGCTCAAGAAATGGGGCCACGATTAACCCATCCTGCTGTCCCCAGCCATAACAATGGGTTGTTACAGGGAAGAAGCTGCAAGCTTTCTCGTCATGAAAAAAGACTAATTCTCCTAAAATCTCACATTCTGATCAGGATGTGAAGACTAGTCTGTTATAAATGGAAACTTAAAGTTACAGAGAGCAGGAAATCTGAGCTTAATTCTCCGTTTTTTCAGCAAGGAGGGAGATCTGCATTAGGGTTCTCATTTGGCAGCAAGGGGAACAGCTCAAAGGCTGCAGGCTTGGGGTCTCCAAGAAAGGCAGCTGCTCTTGTCCCACAGTGCCTAGGGACAATCTCAATGCATCTTTGCAGGGCACTAATAGGCTCCATAGGTTAGGACCCATCTTGTCCTTATGCAGAAAGCAGATCACTACAGGAAGCCAGGTTGGACATGACATTTGCTGATTCTGGGTGGGTAAAGGAGAATGGAAAGCCCTTCTGAGCACCAGAGCATGTGAAAAATTGTACGAACTGTAGAATAAAATTCCTAGGTTTGAATAATATTGAGCTCACAAAAAAAACCCCAAGGCTGAGATATTTGGGGTATTATGTCCATAGACACACAAAAATTGTGGAAAGGCTCCTCTTTTTTACTACTTTTTATTTCAAAGGGGTCATTTGAACTTAGTCCTGTATTCTAAAATCAGCTTCAAGACTGTGAGATAGCCTGAGAATGGAAACAGGAACTTTCTCACCTACCATTTGAAAAGGACATAGAATTGGATTTTCACCAAAACAAAAAAAAACCAAAAGGGCTGGAAGGGCTGGCCCTGCTGGCTAGCACAGCCCCACTGCCTCTCAAGTACCTGTGCTGACTCTTGCCTTTACCTGGACACCACAAGCTCTGGTGCCCCCATCCAACCATCTCTCCCATAGTCTCTTTACAATCTTATTTATGTAGGCCCTCCTACAATGCCTCAGTACCTGTAGCTGGCTGTGGAGCTGTGCAAGACAGGAGCTTGCATAGGAAAGAGTTTGATCAGTCTTTGGAAGTTTTATCTTTTTTAATGTAAGTTTAGGCTTCCCACTACTCTCACAAGCAGGCACATTTGTTGGCAAAGGCCTGACATGCTGCCGGACTCCAGCTTGAGCTGAGAGCACCCAGTAACTTAAAGTCAAGTCTTGCACATTTTGAGAGGGCTCTCAGGGCTGGACAGGCTCAAAAGCAACAAACACCATTGATATCAGTGCAAGTTTTCTATTGCATGGTATCAACCTGTTGTTTACAATGGCTTTCACTAGAAGAAATTATTGAATGCTGAGGAGAAATACATACAGAGATGTAGGAGAAGAATAATTAAATGCAGTAATTGGCTGTAGTGTAAAATAAAATGGACAGGCTTCAACATGCCTCCTATACTGTGAAACACTTGGGCAAGTACAGGGTGGCCTGTTCTGGAACTGCACATAAATACATTCCATGAATCTACACAAACTAGAAGATGACTAACTGGCGGACACGATTACAGTTTTATAGAATTTGCAGTTTATGGAGATAACTACTGTTTAGAGCTGTTATTCCTACAGTTCATTTATTTCTCTTCTAGGAGAGAACTGAATTTCCATTTACATCCTTTCAGTTCTTTACACACCTGCTCACCAGGACATAGGGAAGTCAGATCTTTCTGGCCTATGAAGAGTAACAGGTCTTCCCAGGTTAGTCCTTCATGAGCCACATGAGCAACATGAGACACACTCACTGTAATCAGGGAACAAGTCTGATACATTGCAGAGTACTTGAGATAAGGCACCAAGACCTCATTAACTCATTTTCTGTTCTTACACTGCACAGCACTATGACTTGTTCAAATAATTGGCAACACACTGCACAGAGGCAGAGCCTGGGATGAGGGCCAAAAACAGACGAGGTGGCTAAAATCAGAATAGACTAAAAAGGTAACTGACCTTGATCATAGTTCTCTTAAATTCTTACTGGCTTAGCTGCTTACCTGTAGGCATCTTCATAAGCACCTTCTGAGTTATTGATTAGAGACTGTTAACTGATCAGCAGCAGGGAGATGGGACAGACACTGACACTGAAGTCCTCCCACATGGATTATTGCTACAGAAGGATCACAAAGGAACACCTTGGCACTCATACCTCCATTTCCTGAACAAAACTGATAACCAGATTGCCTGACAGATTTGCCCAGGCTGTCCATCCAAGAGGTACCTCTTCAGACTCTCCTGAATCTGGGATTCTGGCATAATAGACAAGCTCCAATGTGCAGGTCAGTGGCATTTAAAGTTAGATTAAAAAAATAATTAAAATGCTCTTTCTTAAAATAATTTTTTTATACTTAAGAATAATGCAGATGTTTCTGAAGTTATTACTGGGGGAGGTGTTGAAAAAAATCTATTGCATTATAGAGAGTTAGAAGAGGAAAATGAACATTCATGCACACCTTCCTTCCTGGCTGAGTAGGAGGAAAATAGAGTAAACATTCTTCTCAAATAGGAGGATTCATAGGATTTGGAGTCCAAACTAGCTTCCATTCAAATCAGTGAACAGATACCAGCAGACAGGAGTTTAATCAGACCACAGATTATACTTAATATCAATATACAAAGTGATAGTACTGCATAACTGAGCCTGGTAAGTTAATAATTTTACTGCACGTGATACAGGAAAGGGACACAAATTTGGGATTTGCCAGTTCACAAGCTCTCACTTCCTTGCTCTTCAGGCATACTGCACTGGTTTTGGGTGGGATAGAGTTAATTTTCTTCATAGTAGATCATATGGGGCTGTGTTTTGGATTTGTGCTGAAAACAGTGTTGATAACACAGGGATGTTTTAGTTACTGCTGAGCAGTGCTCACACAGTCAAGGCCTTTTCTGCTTCTCACCCCACCCTACCAGCGAGTAGGCTGGGGGTGCACAAGTTGGGAGGGGACACGGCTGGGACAGCTGACCCCAACTGACCAAAGGGATATTCCAGACCATATGATGTCATGATCAGCATATAAAGCTGGGGGAAGAAGAAAGGGGGGCACGTTCGGAGTGATGATGTTTGTCTTCCCAAGAAACCATTATGTGTGATGGAGCCCTGCTTTCCTGGAGATGGCTGAACACCTGCCTGCCCATGGGAAGTGGTGAATGAATTCCTTGTTTAGTTTTGCTTGCATGTGCAGCTTTTGCTTTACCTACTAAACACTCTTTATTTCAACCCATGAGTTTTCTCACTTTTACTCTTCCAATTCTCCCCCCTGTCCTGCCGTGGGGGGAGTGAGTGAGCGGCTGTGTTGTGCTTAGTTGCTGGCTGGGGTTAAACCATGACATGTACCAAATGAAGACACATTAAGACAGAAGAGTTTGTACTCTGAACAAATATGTATTCCCCAGATTTGGCATATAAATCTTGTCTCACAGCTATAGCAGATAGCCACAAAGCTTGGATATATAACCAAGTGATAAACTTCCAGGCTATTCAGATACAGTATTTGGCTTGGTGACAGCCTCCCACTGGAATCTCACTTTGTATCATCTTCCCTAGTTCAGTGTCTAAACCAGTTTTTGTTAAGCTTTTCAACCTGTACACAGTCACATAATTTCAACTCCAATGAGACAGCCAAGCATGAACAACTTCACAACAGGTACTCACATTTCTGCTATTACTGGGAGTGATTAGAATAGTTTTAACAAAGTGTTTTGATTGAAAACAAGTATATTAAAGAAAGAGCTGTATTAAGTATTTTCATTTTTTTCAGATGGCTTAACAGAAACCTGTTTTTCAGTCTATTGGGATTTTTTCTTTCTCTTCCCTTCATATTTTTAGCAACAAAATGAAAAAAACAAAGTGGGGGGGATTACAGTTTATTCCCTTTCAATGTCTGAAGGACTGGAATGGACTGAGCTCTTCAAAGTTCCATTAGTCCCCCAACAACCTGTAAACACATACATTTATTTATACATTAACAACCGGTTTTCCTCTCCCACACAATCATTTCTCATCAATTATTGCCAACATGATTAACATTTTCTGTTCTCCTGCCCTAAGCCATATATCTCTTTACTTGCAATCTATCCATTCCAGAGTGTATCAGGAATCCACTACTGCTTCAGGAATATTCCAGAATTTATGGGAAGACACTACAGCACGTTTCTGCTGTTACTGAAAAATATCACTTTCTGCTTGTACCACCATCTTTCTGCAATGAACTAAGTAAAAAAATCCACTTATGTGTTGCTCAAAAATCTTTAAACAGAAAACACGATCTCAGTCTATATAATCATAAAGGGCATGGAGAAAATGAAAGGGCAGCTTATTTGCCATTTCTCTAAAACATGAAAATGTTGGGGAACATTATACATTATCATTAGATGGGAGAGGTTTTTCACACTGTGCAGGTTAGCTGTGGAACTCATTGCCACAAGATATGGATCCTTGAAATGCACAATTAAAACAAAAAGACAAATCTATGGAAGAAAAAAAAAACCAAAACCAAAAAGAATCAAGGACTATTAAACCTACAGACCCACTCAGCTGCTCCTTGCCAAGTACTGGGAGAATATAGTAGGAAAGCAGTTAATACATTTCTCCCATTCTGTCATTCCCTCCTAAGCATCCATTACTGACTGCAGAGACACAAAACGTTGGGCTGAAAGGACCTCTGGTCTGCCCCAAGCAAGGCCATTCCTTTACAAGCAGATGCCCCAATCCTAGCTGAGGCTGGGTTTAATTTCTCTTAACAGGGAAGCCAGCCCGCACCAAACTGCTGAAATTCAGAGACTGTTCCAAGCCAAGGATTTCTTATATGCTGCTGTTGAAGTAATGGAAAGGCCATATAAGCTTGAGAGTGTGAGGAAAATTCCTGGTACAATGTACCTCTCCCTACATCTGCCTCGGGCTTTTAAAACTCATTTCCATAGTAATTTCCTTCTCAACTTGACATTGCTTTGCTCCTAGTTCAATGAATACCTCCCCTGTTTGGTGAAATTCCTGCTAGGATACAGGATGTAAGTGCTTAATACAGTTTGCATTCAAATTACATTTCTATGCCTTCTTCAGGATATATAGTTTTAAATTCCAAAGTACTGGTCAACACCTTAAAGAAAAACAAAATCGCTGAAGCAAAACGCCACTTCCTGGAATAAAGCATGAATTATCGATTAGATTATAACTTAACCTGTGCACATGCACATTAAGAGAGTAAACAAGTTTTCCATGCACTGCACAAGAATCAAATCTGAATTGCTGCTGTCCTTGAGCACAGACTGCTGAAGCCCAGCCATATCAACTTCTTCATGAATCAGCATCATTCAGTTGTCACTGGATATATCAGGATGGCTAAAGATTCTTGCAGCTAAACCCACAACCTACTATCTTATAAGGCAGCATAGCTCTCAGTGTTGGACAGGGATGTAAACCCACAACATTTCAACCTAAAAAAATTAGACTTTCTCTGATCTCCCATAGATGCTGCGCTTCTGCTTCAGACCTCACAAATTTCTTTCTTGTAGGACAGTTACTTGTTTCTAAAGAAGCCCGAGGACACAGAAAAGCTTGCAGAAAACTATGGAAGCCAAGAAACACCTGGCAGGAGGAGAGCCCAAGTACTTGTTCAGGCATTAGTGAAAGAATGGAGACCAGGGGCTGCAAAGGACACTACCTGGAGCCAAACTGCCTCCTGTTCAGGAGTCCCACAGGTACTTGTTGTTCACTGCTCCACTTTGCTGCCTCTCAGCCCGTCCTGGCCTGCAGCTCTGAGTTGCCTCAGGCACCCTCAGGACTGGTACTGAATGAGCACAGTGGAGTCTGTCTTACAGCAAAAATCGTGCCAGCATATACTCTGGCTTCAGCGCAAAACAGATGGCAGTCATATTGCTCAGCATACACTGGAAGGTGTTTAGAGACTAGAAACATCCAAAATCTTAAAAGAAAATAAAACGTTTGGGGCTGTCTGACTGTGCTGAGATGATGTAGAGAATGTAAGTGCAGTTTATGATACTCTTGTCTTAAAGTCTGTTTCTCAAAACTGTAGGATTATTTTGCTAAGCAATGTTGTGATTCCTGGACTACTCACTAAGACTTGAATAATATGCCTGCTCACAAATAATATACTGAAAACAGTTGTAGAGACTTCATATCTTGCATCAGTGTACTCATTAAAGTGTCACTTTTTAGGGGATCTCAATTTATTACATTGAAAACAGTGAAAGTGCTGTCAAGCCCCTCTTAAGAAAAAGCACAATCACAATTCCTTGGCTAAATGGTATAAAAAGTGCAGAGAAAAAGTGTAAAAAAAAAAAAGTTATCTATTTAAGCACTCCAGCTAGAAACAAAAAACAGAAAAACTTAAAACTTACTCCCTCTCTCTCCTGCTCTAGAGGTACAGTCTTACTCCCTTTGTGCCTGCTGTGGTATTCATTTGATTCCTGGAAGAGCTGATTCAGCTCACTAAACCAGCAGAAAAACATCCCAGCCAAGAAACAAACATGTGAATAGAACTCACACTCAAAAAAAAAAAAAAAAAAAAAAAAAAAAAAAAAAAGCCCAAACCCAAAACCTTCTATAAAAGATCATTTTCATTGGAAACCAAGTTTTGGACCAAACACAACGTCTTGAGAGTGTCTGTTTTCTGCAGAACATTTCAGATTTGCCAAAAATGAAGACTGTCAAGTCAAATGACAGAAATTCAAAGCAAACATGGAAATCAGCCCCAGAAGGGATGGAACAGCACACTGTTCTGACCAGTGCTTCTGTGAAAGTTTTCCCTCTCTTGTCTCCTAGAGCATATGGCTGAAAGGTCTCCAGGTCGCAAAGGCTGCTATAGCAGAGCACAGGCACAGGAATGAGCAGAACTATATAGAAAATCCAGGGGACATTGAAACTTTAAACAAACTCACAGAGGGCTTTGTTAGGAACATCACTATCAACATATATCATCTTCTGAGAAATCCCATTCCACTTTGCATGGAAGCTATTTCCCTGAAAGAAAGAAGCCTAACAATGATAAGAAATACATTGGGGTTTTTTCCATGCCACATAGCAGGCATATTTGTCCTGAACTTGAGAGATGCCTGAAGAATGACAAGGTTTATAAACATGTAGCATATAAGGAAGTGTTGATTTGATGGCCATTGTTGTCACTGTTAGCTGTGACTACAGGGCACAAGGAATCTCTCAAGTATACACGACCTCATGGTTATGTCTGTGTTTGGCAATGCTCCGTAGGAAGAAAACACTGTTGCAATGCAACACATTTAAAAGTGTCATGAGGAAACACTCCTCCCCCACAGGGGCATCTGGAGTGCAGTGCCTTTTTTACATGACAGATTCAGTGGCAGAATAAGTCTCCCAGTTGGAGGCACTGACCTGTTTTTATCTGTCATTCTTCTTTATGCCATCTCCCATTCTTTCATAGCTAAACAAGGATATGTGAAGAGCTAGGATGTTAAAGTAAAAGGACTTAATGAAAATCGCTTTTTTCCTCCTATCCCATCTGCCACAGGCTCAGAACAAGATGTGGTAATGGAGGCACGTGGAAAAGTCAGGTTTTGGGGTTTTGCATGTGTTTGGTTTTTTGGGGCTTTTTTAATACTTCTGTAGTTGCAATAGCTTATAAAATAGTCTCAGGGGTCATAACTTAAGCATGACACATAAAATGTGTGGAACCGAGACAAACCAGTGATCTGTTTGGTCTGTCCAGAATCTTGTCTCTGACAGTGGATAGTATTGGACACTTCCCAGGAAGGGGCCAAAAAGTGAACAAATTAAGAAATTATTAATGCTTAGTTAGTGGACTGCCTGTCCTTAAGGAAAAAGTCCTTCTTGAAAACTACTAGTTAGAGATTGGCCTCTGAGCTCAGGGTCCCAGAATTAAAATATCTAACAAATAAGTATATGGGCTTTTTTGGAATAACGTTTGTAACTCTGCAAGTACTTAATGTTTTTACAATAAGGGGAAACTAAAAAGTGCGTACTACTACTCCTTCAGTGCTGCAGACAGCAGCAAAATGCTGGAAAGGCTGTGTAGGGGTATTTCTAATTTCATCCCTGGGGCTGATCTAGGCACCTGGGATAATGACATTTGAAATGCAACAATAGCAAGTGGTGTGACTAGAAATACGCCAAGGAAAAGCATTTAAAGCCCCACCCCATGTTACAAAGATGAGCAGGGTTGTTCCGTGACATCGTTACAATGCTGTAACTGGGCTATATGTCTAAGGTTATATTCTTGTTAGAACATGATCAAGGTCCCAGCCATACTGCATATTTTAATCATGCTGTAATTGCATCAGGGGACAACAGTAGGATAACCAGGTCCTAAGATACAGACATATTTGAGGTGGAGTCAGAGAGAGCAAGAGAATATCCAGGAGTAGAAAACACAGCACAGTTTAAATGCCTTAGGGGAAGAGACTCACGTCTGCCAGAAAGTCAGTATAAAATGGGACTTGGATAGAAATCCCATGACAGATTTGTCAGTGAAGCAGTTTGATAGGTTTACTTGCAGGTGTAAATTCATTAAAACTTGCTCTGGTTAAAAATCAACCAAACAATATGCCTTGCAGTGAAAGCAAGAGAAGTATGCCCTATAATGAGAACAGAGGACTGGTGAGACCCCTCAAAGTCTGTATCAGAGACTTTTTGACTTTCCTTACTACAGTATTCCTCTGGAGAAACCCATGTTTCGATAGCTGGCTATTCCCTTAAAAGCACTGGATCAACCTATTTATCTTGGCTTTACCAAATAGGCTGTTCCCGGTATACTGTGGTGCCACTCCTCTCCATGAAGCTGTTTCTACAGAAAACAGTGCTGCAGAAGGGATTGAAATCAAATAACATAACTGTGCTTAAAAAGGGAAAGGGGGGGGGGGGGGGGGAGGATACAGAGGTAAGAATTCATATTATGCAGGCTAATAAGGCACCCCTTTGGAATCAGTGGAAATTCTTCAGATGTTGGATCAGGCCAAACGTGCTTACTTTTATGGTGCTGAGTGTTTGACAGGTATCTTTATTTCACTGTCATCTCTGTTGACCAGGTACTTATTCATTAACTGTTCTTCTTTATTTATGTATTTATCCTCACTCTAATAGCCAAAGGTTCCATTATTTATCAGATTGAGATAAAAGCCAGATCTCAGGGTTCAATAAGAATTATATATAGAGCTAATACCTGACCAAACTGCAGCCTTAAGAATTATCTCCAAGTTTGAAAATATACAAAACATCAAGCAGGAAGGAGTAACAAAATCTGATTTGCCTTCATGCAGCTTTTCATGTAGTATCGATATCATACAGCTACACAAAGAACTAAATCCAAGTAGTAAGGTGGGTTTTTTTATGTTAAATGTGCAAAAGTGTATACATAGGATGCAGGATGACAGAGAATATGCCAGCAGGAACTGAAGCATAACCATTATCCAGCAGTAACTTCTAACTTTGGAAGCCCAGCCTCCTAAGCAGGAGAGCACTCCAATGTGTAGCTCTTTTCTCACATACAATGTCATTTCTACTTTTTCCCTACAAGTCCGTTATTGACCACGGACTGAGATTGAATACTGGGCCAAACAGGCCTCTTGGTCAATCCAATACTGTCATTCTTGTGGTGGTAAGTGATATTTATCTGGATTTTAAAAGAATATGAAAAAAAAGCTCTTTACTGAACTTTCTTTGAACAAGACTACAAAGCAAGAAATAAATATGAGAGGTAATTCAGGGCACTTGACATCTTGGGTTCATATTTTACAACAGGCACCAGAAACACACAGAAACACTACAATCTCAGAAGAGTCGCCCAGGGTTTACACACTCCCTAGGAAACATTTGAAATGCAGTGAAACCCCAAAGTAACACCTGGTCATGTCTTTGCTTGTTCAGATGCAGACCCAGCTGAAGAGCAGGACTCAGAAAGGTATTGCTATAAAGAGGTAAGCTAAATGCAAACCATCTTGTAAGGTATCTAGCTTAAGACTGGGAGAAAGGGATTGCTCCCATCCTGAACTGCATCCAAGCACAGTCAGCTTTTGCACTCTTAATCTGAAGGCATTTCAGAGCAGGTGTCTTTATTTGCTCACGTCCAAAGGTGTGTCAAAGCTCCTTCCTCAGCTGTCCATGTCAAAGTAGGGTAGAGCCTCTCCCCATATTGGACAAACTTTAAAAAAATCATATCAGATAAACCACCCCAAATTTCAGACTGCTTAGCCAAAGCTTGTCTGAATGAGCCAGGTCTCTTTGGCAAGAAAAAACTGGGCTGGATGTCTTGCAACAACACCCTTTCTTGAAGTAATCAGCCACTTCCAAAACTTTTGCCCATTCCTGTACAGCATATGAGGGCAGCCATCTTAGAGGAGGTAAAAGTAGCATCTGGGAGAAGCCAGAAACCAAAAGCAGAGTTATTCAAAATTATAAGCGATCATGCTATATACCAGGATCCCATTGCAATACTGGATAGGAAACAAAAAGACAATTCCTTAAACTGAGGGACAGAGAAAAAAAAAAAATCCAGCCTGTGGCCAGAGCTGCACCTACTTTGCGTTGGTTAGAGCAGTCTGCAGCCACCTTTATCTTGAATGCCGAGGTGCAGCTCATGTAGCTAGCATGCCCTAACATGCAAAGCACATCTAGATTTGAGCATGTTCTTATCAGATCAAAATGGAGCACTGCTTGCTGGGACCTGTAGTCTCTGAGGGCCATATCTCTTTATAAAAAGACAGAGGGCCACAGGGCACATCACAGAACTCTGCAGATTGCATGTGGCCCTCCCACGCTTAGTTTGCAACATCACACATTGCCAGAAGAAAGATCAGAATTGGAATCTGGGCTGCCAAGGCAACAAAGACCAAAAATGTTATGAAGACTGATTTCTCAGTTTAAGCAACACAGAGAAAGAAAACACCTGAGATAAGCAGGGCCTCCAGCAGGTACATTGCACTTGTCCTTTTTTCCCCCACATACTAACAAAGCAATAGCTACATCTTTCCTTGCAATCAGCATTGACATAGTACAAAAAAAAGAAGGGTGGGGAAATACCTTTGCTCCCTCAAAAACCAAAACAAGTTGTTAATAGCCATCTGGTCATCTCCTCCTTTCACAACTAAAGAATTTAATATCACCAGTCCGGAACATTGGACACCTGTGTCTGCCAGTCCTCTGGATCATATTTGCATCTCAACTCTTGCTTCTCCAAGTAAGCAGGCCCATCACTTCAGCTCAATAACTAGCAATATTAAATTCGGGGGTTTTTTGTTGTTGGTTTTGTTGGGGGTTTGTTTTGTTTTGTTTTTTAAACAAATCTCCTAAGAGTTAAACTGCATTTTACATCGATAGCATGACAGCTTTTGGGATACATTACTTGAGATGGCATGGGGATTTTCAGTTGTTTTGTGAATAAGAAAATAGAAATACCTAGGGAAAGCTCAGTTTGAAGCTGTTTCTCAGCAATCACTGTTTAATGCTTAAATGCTTTTTCCCTTTAAATGCAAAATTTGGAAACTATTCCTCTTGTCACTTACTTGAAAAAGCAATGACTTTCCCCAGTATACCTGGCATTAATGTGACTCTTTAACCACAGCCATCATACAAAAAAAAAAAAATTAAAAAAAAATCAGGACTTTGCAAACTGAAAACAGAGCAAGAGAGTTTTTCAATGTATACTACAGTCCTACCTTTCCCTTTAGTTCATCTCCTGGCCTCCACAGTTTCCCCACTCCTCCTCCTGCCTGTGCTTTCACAGAGTTTTAGAACCAGAAGGGACCATTAGGAACCAGTTGGTCTGCCTGCATCTGTAACATAGGCCATAGCATTTCAGTCTTCACTTGCACTTTTTCTTCTCTGTTTCATGACTGTCATCCTCATCTGCCTGTCTGCTCAGGCAGACTTGTCACTCAAGAGGAATAATTTTCATTTGGCTAATGACATCCACTCCCAGAAAAAGTGCAGCAGATCAACAACAAAAAAAAAATTCACAGCTGCTTTCTTAAACATTTTTACATACTAGGAGAAAATGAAAGTCCAGAAAACATGATAAAAATACTGTAGTATAACACAAGTCATCATAATCATCACCATAGTTAATGAATTTACAATGTCACTGAAGAAACTAGCAGAAAAACTCGTTGAATAAGTGTTCACCACCCCACGATAACTGCAAGTGTCAGTTATACATCTAGGAACAAAAATTAGAGGCACTATCCTGATTACTTCAGGGCTGGATTCCACATACGTACAAATCCTGATCAACTTTATATGAGTTGCATTCATTTACCAGTATGAAAGAAACTTCAGTCCCATTAATAGACACCTCTGATTTGAGTAAAATGTCTATTACTACTTAATAATCAAAGATAGTTGAGGGAGAAGAGAAAAACCTGTGTGGAGAAGCCCACCATGCAATGAAACAGGAATAGTCACATCTATGTCACATAGGCAACATAGGCAATTTCCCCCCAATTTCTAATATTGGAAATGCTAAAACAAACATTAGCATGTGCTCCTAGTTTGACTCCAGCCTGGTGGGTTATCCTAGTTGGCAATTGCCAGTTCAGCATTGCACAAGGGTGAAGAATTAAGTTGTATTTGTCATGTTCCTGATATCAATAGAAATTTAAAGATGCTGCTCAGAGCTATTGTGCATTCTGACTTTGCCAAGTCCACTCTCCTCAAAAAAATACAAAAGAACAACAGGAACACAGCCATTTGGAAACTATTTTTTCCAAGAAACTGGTTAAGGGAATGAGTCACAAAAACACTGACTAGTCTCTCCATTTCATTTACCTCCCTTACTCCAGAAGCTCTTTGTTACACATCCAAGCCAGAGACCAGCGGCCATGAGAACTTGTTGGCTCCTTCCCTGCATGATCTCATTTCTGGGCCAGAAGGTACAGCTAAGCAGCACCAGATGGCCATTGGAAGCTATCCAGACACACATCAAGGTAGCTTTACCCAATCCCCAACAGGCAATCAAGAGTTTGCTCTGGAGGAGAGGAAGGCAGAAGCAAGAAGGATGAATGCTAGCAGGAAGGTCAGACAGCCTACATCAAAAAAGACTGCCTGAGTCTCACTAACTTAATTTCAGTTACAAAACTAACAAGTTCCTAACTACTCACCACTAAATCTCATCCCTCAGCAAATCAAATGGCACCTGATTGCAAGCACATCAGATAGTCCAAAATAACTTCCAGTTGAAATATACCTGAACTGTGCTTTGCATCTATGTTTTGCACTGCTCACATGACAGCAAAGTTTGGTTACACTCTCTGCTGCAGCGTTAGTTCATACCAACAATTTAGAAGGCTCAAGACATTAAACACATTAAAAAAATAAGATTTTATGTATATATAATCATAATGCTCTCAAATCTTTGTTGAACTGTGGCCATTTCTGATGACATGTGGAAGACACTGTACATGCTTTTAACATTGTATTGTACCAAAAACTTCAGGGAAAGTTTAGAATGGGCAAACTGACCAGGAACTCAGCCAGAAGAGCAAGCACTCTCTTTCCTAGTGCTCTGTATGCACCCTGTTGAATGGCACAGCATCCCTCAGCATCACAATTACATGCAGTTTACAGCTTTTAGGAAAGATAAATTACAGGTGAAACTATTTACAGCATTCAAGTTAACTCATTTAAGGCTCTCTCAAGTGTGTTTGTGCTGCTATGCAGCTATTTCTGACTGAAATGCACACAGATTTTCTAGAAAAAGGTTTTCAAACTAATGGAAGAAGGCTATTAAATAATACTTCCTAATTAAAACTTTTTCTATAGCAAATAAGTCGTTCCTGGAAATGAAGCCCTGACGCAGAATATTCCATATGAGAACAGAAAGTGTGGTTGTGCACCTAATGCTTTACAAGTATTAAGGCCAGTAAGGCAGAAATTGTTTTCTATAAGCTAGTGATCGACATTAAAAATTCAGTACTCAACAGTGCACACAGTTACCCAGTGGAATATAAGACAGAACAGTTATTTCTAAGAGCAAAGGAAAAACATGGTATCTATTATCATTTCTCAAAAGGATACTGTAAAAATGCCTTTCTACATGCCCCTATAACTGCAGTAGCAGAACCATTACTTAAATTTTGTAGCAAAATACCATGTTCTGTACTTTTGTTCAACAAACACTGACTGAATTACCTTTAAGTTACTACAATTGCTCATCTTTTCAGATTGATAATTGTAAAAGAAACAACACCTGCAAATGCCTGCAAAAATAAAGATTCGTTAGATGGTGATGGATAAAGGTTACCAGTTTGGAAATCACAAGTTACCTTACATATTTATTCATTTCTAAAGGCTTTCTTTGGATTATTGGTTTCTGTTTTGCCTGTTTAGATGCATACCCACTTCATGCAGCATTTCATTATTTTACCTGCTATGCCTTTTCTGCTGAAGATGATGAGCTATGTACCCAAAACAATATCCCAGCATTAGGTCTCCTACCACCTGTAGTTGTAAAGAAAGATCGGGCATGCCAGGAGAGCAGGGCCAGTGCTAAAGCTCCCAGCAGCAGTGATGTGCATCCAGACAGCACTTCCAAGGCTGTCCCTGTACGGATTGCACATGGTACCCTCCTGGAAGAGTGAAAAAGTAAGTCACTGCTGTATGTTTCTTCTATGAAAGGAATCTATAATTACTGCTTTTGTTTAAGCCATGGAGACTAGTGTGATATTTTTAGTAGGAATCCTGGGAATTTTAGGAACTGTTTTGATTTTTAAATTTGTATGCAAGAGGAAAAGGGGGTTGGGGATTCATTTCTGTAAGTTCACATGTGCCAGATGCTAGTGAAAAAGCAGGATAATCAAGAGGATTAGAACTCCTTTATATACCCTATACATATACATCTTTATATATTCCAATATTCCCATCAGCACAGAAGTGAGACCCCTGGTGAGACCTTACCTGGAGTACTGCATCCAGCTCTGGAGTCAGTACAGGAAAGACATGGACCTGTTGGAGTGGGTCCAGAGGAGGGCCACAAAAATGATCAGAGGGATGAACACCTCTCCTATGAGGAAAGGCTGAGAGAGTTGGAGTTGTTCAGCCTGGAGAAGGGAAGGCTCCAGCGAGACCTTGTTGCAGCCTTTCAGTACTTAAAGAGGGCTTTTAAGAAAGATGGGGACAGACTTTTTAGTAGGGCCTGTTGCAATAGGACAAGGGGTAATGGTTTTAAACTAAAAGAGGGTAGATTCGGACTAGATATAAGGAAGACATTTTTTATGATGAGGGTGTTGAGACACTGGAACAGGTTGCCCAGAGATGCTGTAGATGCCCCATCCCTGGAAACATTCAACGCCAGGTTGGATGGGGTTCTGAGCAGCCTGATCTAGTTGAAGATGTCCCTGCTCACTGCAGGGAGATTGGAACAGATGACCTTTAAAGGTCCCTTCTAACCCAAACTATTCTATGATTCTATGAAGTAGCAGGACAATCTAGCCATGGGTTTGGGTTTTTCCTTCTTTCCAGTGCACAAGGCAAGGGTATCCCAGCCCCCAGCTTCAGCTCAGTGCTGGACTCCCTCCCTGTCAGAACACAAATGCACCAGACCTGCCTGATCAACAGATCACACTGCATCTTGCACACAGTGAGCCCAGAAATGGGCCCATTGCTACAGGCGGTCACATGCCAGGTAAAATATCTGGCACTTTGCTGTGGAAGTAAGAGTATTGCACGAGAAGCAGGAAGCCTGGAAGCCAGCAGGGCTTTCATCCACATAATGGATGAAAGCAGGGCTAATAAAAGCTGCCACATTCACTGTAGACCATGTAAAACTCTGACACAGGCGTCGATTGCATATTTAATGCTCAACGTGCAGGGCTTGGCAAATCTTGGCAAGAAAGTTAGTAACTCACTGAGGAAAAACAACAGAAAAAAAAAAAGATTAGTGGTAGAACTAAACTCCAAAGATTTTCTGTAGGAAAATTATAGGCAGTAAAGCCACCACATTCAGTGCAGCAGGCAGGCGTTTTGTTACATGCCTCTAAAAATACACGCTTTTGTCAATTGGCAGCTTTGGATTCCAGGCCAGGCTCACCCCCAAAAGCAATGGTCAGTTAGTATCCATCCCAGAAGCTGCTAACATACCACAGAGAAGAAAGAATAAAGAAATATACCTCCACTCAAGAAGTTTCGAGAAGTGGCAGAAGGGCATGGAAAATCCAAATAAAAGATCCTATTTTGTAGACCACTTTTCATTTGTATATATATTCAGGAGTTGCACTCCTGTGCATCACAGATGAAAATATCCTGTATATGAGCTTTGGAACGGAGTACCTAAATTGTGATACAGAACTGCATTTTGGTAGTCCTTGCTGAAAAAGACCAAAACCCGACACTAAAGGAAAACAACAGTGCATTTGAAAACACCTATCAAACTGGATTTACTTTTGTGCTACAGATCACCCCAGCCCTTTTCAGCCTCATCATTCTCTGAATTGCCAAATAACAGTGTAAACAATTATTTTAAGTGCCTCTAAGATTGTGAGAATCCTCTCTCTAAAAAATGCTTCTGCTTTGATGATACAGACTGCTAACACTGCTTGGTTTTATGTTTTCAAGAATATTAGAAGAGCACTTCAAGGCAGCCTCATCATGGCTCCTGATGAAGTAGTCTGTCCATCATTATAGGAGTCTGTCCATAATTCAGATGTTCCTGTTCTGTTCAGCTTTAATCCAGATGAAGGTAAACACTAACAATCCAAAGATTACTTTTCTTTTTACGTATGTAGCTCTCAAATTTCAGACAGTCTTGAAAAACTGAAGAACAGGACCCTGTCAACATTTTTCTCACCGAGACAGAATCCCTTCTGCTCATTCAGACACTTCCGCTAATGTCTGCACAGCAAACTCACTTGTCCAAACAACAGGAAAGATCACAGCACAGCTATGGAGGAGTTGGGGATATTGTATGCTAAGGAGCATCAAAGCTGCCTTGGAATTTGCCAGCTGTAAACCATGTGTTTCTTTCCCTTGCAGAGTCTCAAAAAAGGAAGAGGCAGCTAGTTTGTAATCTGCTCAGGTATTTCTGCTATGCGCCTCAGCTAGCCAATGCGAATCATCTACTGACAGACAAGTTATGCAATCTCCAAAAAAAATAAAGTTGCAGGCTAGTTTATGGGAAAGGAGTAAGTAGGTCTTGTTTCTGGTAAGGGCCACCATGTACACAAAACAATGTCCAAGAGTGACAAACGCAAACAACAACAACAGATAGAACTTATGTCTCCAAAAACTTTTTTGCCCTTAGGAATAAGTGGGAAGCATGTTAGGATTCAATGACAGGCAGCACAGCTAGTGATTACTGGTGCAGTAATGCAGTCAATGCAGTTTGGTTTTGGGAAGCTTTAAGAGGAGGATTACTGCAGAAGCATGTGGCTGCATCATTAGACAAGCGGGCCAGATCACCTTGACATCGGAAGGACAATCTGTTGAAACCATAGGAACAAGAATGGAAGGTCCCTGCCCTGAATCCATTGAAGCAAGGAGGTGAAACAATGAGGTTCTGTCAGCGCTATTGCCTTACTTCTGATTTATATCATAAGTGCCCAGTTCTGGAGTAGTGTCAAGAAAAAAGTGTGTTCTTAGATAACTTAGCTTGATTTTAATATTAAAAATTACACCCACTTGTACATAATGAGTACGTAAATGTAAGACCACCTTAATATAATGAGTTAGGTAATTATCTAGACGTGTAGAAGTACTTTTGTTATATAAATTGTTTGTAACCAATCATGTATTCTGTTACCACTTTTTCCTTGATCCTGATGTATATATAAGACCCTGTTTGCGTTTCAAGTGTGTGCTAGCTTTGCGGACTACCACCTATCACCCATCTCTGCGCAGACATGAAATAAATATGTCTACTCTGTGTGTTATCGGCTCTTCACACACTGGGTAAAGAACCCTGTTTTGGGACAACAACCTGACCAAAGCCCACTTTGGCTATGACAGCCATGTCAACTGCAGTCCAGCCTGCACTGATTTGTGAGCATTCTGGACCCACCCTAGGACACAGAGACGGCACAAGCCAGAAAATCCCCAGTCCTTCAATCCCTCCTCAGTCTCTTTACGTCCTTTGCAAAAGCCAGGGCATGTTCAAACTGCTGCTGCACTACAGCTCTACCCTTGGAAGCTGCAGGCAAGCAGGCAGAGGTGAGGCAGCCCTGCCTGACAGGGTATCGATCAACTCCCAGTCAATCTGTAAAGCAACAATAGAAAAAAGGTAAAAAATATTCTCCCCAATTCTTTCCTTTCCTGGTATTTTGCACTATCCTGTTACTGCACTGACACGTTCTCTATGCTGCCTCTTTTTATTGGTAAAGGGGTTTGCTCTGAGTTTTAACAGCCCAAGCCAGGGCAGGTCATAGCAAAGCCAGCTGCCAGCAAAAATTATGTTTTCTCTAACTGTGCATTTTTCAGGCTTGATCTGGTACCTGAACATCAACTGTGACTTTCATTTTTCTTGTATCGCTTGCAGTAGCAAAGGTCTCAAAGGTCAAATTATGCCTCCAGTTACACACCTACAGCTCCACAGAGTTCATATCCCCCCCCAATAATACAGGGAAAAACTCAGTGGGGGTAGGGGAAATGGCATAGCGTAACAAGCTGTTCTTTGTTACTTTCCCGGGCAATGTGCAAAGCTGGAAGTCAGAAAGCCTATTTTAACTAAGTTTCTTACAAGACCATTTACTAATTTTGCTATAACTTAAACAAGATTCTACAGTCAGTGACAGTCAGTGTTTCCACAACTCACACATTATTTTTGTACATTCTTCTGTGTTTCCTGGGTATACATCCATGTGAAGGATCAACTTTGCCCAGCTTTTCTTATTCCATGCAGAATGGAAACACTTCTGCCCCTGCAGCACCAACCTGAGCTTTCTGCCTCTCAGTCAATCTTGCTGTAGAGGCCTGACTCCACATACAGGGAATAAGTGAGGTTGAAATGAATGGAAATTGCCTTCATTGGAGTCTGCTGAAGACAATTTAAACTTCATCTGCAAACAGGGACATCCTCACAAAGAATTACTCTCCTAGAGCCTCTTCCAGTGGGTTTCAGAAGCAAAGACCAACTGTACATCTCCAGTATTTGATATGAGGGCCTTCTATGAGCTACAAACCAGCAATGCAGTTAATCACAGGGCACTTTTCTGAATACCTGAAGCATTCTTTAAACCCTTTAAATTCCTTTAAAGCAAAGGAATTCAGAGTAAAAGCAGAGATGCTTTTCTCACCTAAGCATGAGAAAGCATCTCAGCTCATTTCTGTTGCATAGATCAAGTCAGGCACATGACTGGGAAACACACTGCTAGCCTTGCCCAAACCTATTAGCACACAGTCAGCCTTCCTCTAGGCTGTACAGGATGAGAACATATGCTGTAATTGTATTTGGGGGAAAGAACTCTAGCTCAGATCAAAATATATACATTTTGTTGTGAAACATTATGTTCCAAGTTAAAACTGTATTACAAAAAAGACCAAGCTTTATTAAGGTCGCTTAAAAACAGCAAGAAAAACTCAAGAAACCTCCTAGCAATATTTATTTAGCAGAACACCTGTGAAAAACATTGCTTCTAGGAAGAGACTATGTAAGGTTTCAAACAATTCTGTTAAGTGAAGAGGGAAAAAAATTCTAGCACAGTGTTAAAGGTGTCGCCTTTGGTAAGAAATGTCACATGCATGACACTTTAAAAACATGTGAATGCAAACTGCATTAGCTATTTCTTCTAAAAATAAAGCTTCAAGGATAGTTATTTGCCAAAGTAAATCCTCTGCTAGCATTTAAACCATTTTGAATCATTATTAAAGCTGCAGATGTCTGACCTTTGTTAAAATTATTAAGGATTAATGTTATTTTGCAGACAACATTAGTGCTGCAGGATGTTGACTGAGACTATCAAAAAAAAGACAGATCTTTGTCAAATGTCTGGTCACAGAAGCTGATTTCCTACAACCACTGAAATATTTTTAAACCATAGCAATAAACTATAACAGGGTGTACCTTGTTAAGCTACTGGGATGTAATCCCAAGTACAAAACCTACTCTGGACTGCAGTGGGAATTGGGTTAGACCCTTGATGCTCTGAAAGGCAAGAATAAAAAGCAAAAGATTTTCTCTGATCACTTGTTAAGACACATCTTTAATAATTACATTAAACTGTAACTTAGGCATTTTCAAGTCTTAAGTGCACACGAATAGTGACACTGGGGCTAGGTAAAGCATCCTTCCAGGGGAAGCAATCCTGATGAAAACATTAAGACAAAAGAGATAGGAAAGCAATATTAATGGATTTTCTCCAACTCTCCTTTACAAACATCACTGGATTATGTAAATGGAAATTTCTCAAAGGCTTATAACTTGACTAAATTTGAGGGACTTTCCACAGGAACAGCATGAAGTACACTAATAAAAAAATTGCCCCTTATTCATCAAAAGATGTCAGGAATCTACTCCAAAGCACAAACCTATTCAGCTTTGCAAGAAACTATTCTAAATTTTTCTCTAGGTTTACTGTCTGAAACAACAGAATCAGTTTTAGGTATCGAAAAAATTACAAGCCACTGAAACCAAGGTTCTACTAATTTCCAGTTATAAGCATTATTCCTTTAAGTTCTGTAACAGCCAAAAAAAACCCCTCCAGGTATACCAAGCTTTCAAGAATCCAGAACTTAAATAAGGAAATAATTTAAATAATTTTGGAATGCTTTTTATTTGCTAACTTATATTTTAAAATATTAAAAGTTACGTTTCAGATCTTTCCCCAAAACTACCAGAGGTATATCAATAAATAACAAAGATGGAAATCAGCATTACCATAATCATTTAAAATCAAGAACTTGAAGAATAATATTTAAAGAGGTAAAATGTGATAATAGAGTATTCCAGTCAGTTATTTGTGTAAGAGTTGTGTACAGATCACACATTTTCTTCTTCATTATCAGATTTTTCTAGAAAGCAGTCTTTGTTCTGAGAGAGAAAATGAACACATTATACTGTTTGTCAATTAAACCATATCTTAAAACCCAGTTATTAATGAAAAATAAGAATGGGCAGTCTCCAGTGCGTCTACCCTTGAACTCCACAACCAATAATTAACATTAATTACATTTTTTCTTTCCAAAAATGTTTGTTCCCAGGTTCCCAATTTAACGTGCTGTTCAAATTGTCTCACTCCTTCAATTCTTTTATGCACATTTATAAAAACCCCATAAATATTTTCACCAAAACCAGAGAAGTTAAACATTACAAGCTCAGGAACAGCTAAAATACATAAGGCAGCATTTAAATACTTATTTTCTCATCAGACAATTTATTCTTTAAATCTAAGTGATGGTGATTATTTTTGGAGAGCAAGAAAAGGCCAAAAATTGTTTTTCTTCCAATAGTTATCACTAACTCAATACACATCTTTCATTCCAAGTTAACATAGGCACTGCAACCAAAGACCATAAAAAAAGCCTCCAAGCTCCGCTTTGACATCGTTCACCAGAACACAGATTTCTCTAATCTTAACTCCCAGGGCAAAATCCTGGCCTCAGTGAACTCAGTGGTAAAACTGCCAGTAGTGCAGGAAGGCAAGTTCTTTTGAGTAGTCCATGGGAGACCTTTAGAAGCCAGTTACCTCTGCATCAGCTCCTCTTTGAAATGCACTTTTCTTAAGCAACATTTGCCCTGGCCAACATTGACCTCTTCGTGGGACTGAAATAGTTTAGCTGTCACAGCTGTCTCAGGCGAGTTAGTCCTCTTAACAATGCATGTGTTAACAATCCATTCGCACATATTCCCTTCAGACTACACTGATGGCCATATTAAAGTCTAGCACCTAAACACCCCAGGATGACAATGCACACCTGTGATGTACACTTGTTATTCATTGTTCTTACTTCATCTAAGCAGATTTTACCTGCAAACAAGTGCCCACTCTTATGTGGTCTCTCTCCTCTTTCATCTGTGCTTCAGAGGAGAGCCCAACTGAAGCAGGTTCTCTCACTGTCCATATATCATCATACTTTCCCCAGTCCCCTGAGGCGAGACATTCCTATCATCAGTTTACCTTCCTGTATGTTTGTCTGCATATCTCAGCCACATCGCACCATGGTCAGCTGTTCAGTACCGGATGGAAGGTGAGTCTTCAGTGGGGGACTTTCCATACTCTATTCTGCAGCAAGAAGCCACTCAGTTGCTGCAGGATTCGGAGACACCTGCAAAAGCAAGAATATTTCCATTAGTGAAAAGCTCCTTAAAAATGAAAGCCTTTCCTGCAATGGTCCCAACATTGAAGGGTCTTCAATGCCACACCTTAGAAGTTGAGTGGACAGATAGTACTTTCTGCCTTCAGATATTACATCTGTTAACTTTTTAGTATGACACCCATCCCTCAGACAATGATTTCATGTTTGTAATGATGTGTTTATAATTTAGTAATTTTGTAGATGTGAAGGCAGAAAGGAATCTGATTTTTATGTCAAACCACATCAAAAACAGTGATATTGACTATTAACATTCATGTCAATATTTCAACTGAGGGAAAAAAAATCCTAGCAGATTTGTCAAGGAAGAAGAGACTAAGCTAGAGTCAGCAGTTTAAAACAACTCACAGGTTAGTCACAGTCTGAACAAAGATTTTCTTCCAAGTTGGAATAAGAAAGCCTTTCCAATTTTACTTACAGTTCTTAAGTATTCAGATACAGACTCTACTGAGGAACAGTGGAGGTTTTTTTCCATTCTAACCAAGAGATCCACAAGGGATTTATAAAGGTTTTTTTTAAAAACAAGTAAGAGTCACCAGGTCACAGATACCAAGTTGCCCTTTTATTGCAAAAATGTAAATGCTACAAGAATATCAAGAATTTCCTCATTGTACCACATGTAAGGCAACATCTTTATATTTACTGTTATAGGACAATCAGCTACAGGGCCCTCTAGTATTTTAGAGCAAAAACACATGAAATTTTTAGCAGCCATTCTCTGGAGGGAAATTTCAAGGTGACTAGAACAGTCCTTTATATGGATAAAAATATGTTATAATTAGAACAGACTTCTTATATGATCATTTTGCATTTCTTATTCATGTTAGTAGATTGCAGAAAAGGTATAGATACTTGAAAAGACAAAACTATTATTGATGTTATTTTAATTCTGTATTATAAAGAAACAACCTACATTATCCTGTTTAGAACTAAAAAGCTACACTGCCTCCTTCTTGAAAATCTGAGCAGCTGTTGCAAGTTATTCATTAGTAAGTAGGTAAAACCACACACAAAGTTCACAAGTTATTTCTGAGTTTCACAGCAGCACTTGAAGGTTATCACACAAGATGCAGCAAGTGAGGTTATGCAAGAATTTGAGAAGTCAGGAGGTCTAAGATGAAAGGGGTAAGAGCAAGCTTTGGTCCATGGACTGTCACATTAAAATTGGCCATCTAGAGTTTTGAGTCATTTCTACAGGAGTTCGTGACTGTGACCCTGCTCTTAGTGCAGCCAGTATTTTAACTATGGAGTCTAAGTACACTCAGGCAGCCACTAACAGGGGTCAGCTGGAAACAGCTGCTTTCCGTCAGCTGATAACCAAATCTCCCAGTTCAGTTTCCCCAAGGAGAAACACAGAAGATGCATCCTACCCCCCACATTGCCTGCATACACAGGAGAGAGGGGGCAGACCCTCCACAGAGTTCCAATATGCGATTTTTATTTCATTACTGTGAAGTTAGCCGGCCCCTGGCCAGTCTCATCCTTGAGCCTACCACCACACAACTGCCTCTGCCACTGTTCCATTAAAGCAGTCCAAGATCTATGTGGACCCTATTCTGTCTTTAGGTATTATTTGCATATTAGCAGGTTTGTGTATCTGGGAACTGGCACTGCTTATGCTGTTGCCTTTCTAGAAGAGGGAAAACAGATAAATTTCTGTTTCTGGGGCTGTCAGTCTAGCTTGCTTGCTTGTTCTGTTTGTGGTTTTGGGTTTTTTTCATTTTAAGCAATAATGCTATTAAAACTCACTCTATAAGCAGAGACATAGAGAAAACTATATAGACTCTAATCAAGATGCTCTCAATTTCATTGCAAGAGACTTTGAATTACCTTTTGAAACCAGAGCCAATCTTCACAGATATTCATATGAATCCTCTTTGACTGAAGAAATGAGTAATAAGGTACAAGCCATATCTTCTTATAAAATTCAGTATTAAGTAATACACAAAACATTTATAGGAAAACATAAGCACAAATTGCATTAAGTGGGTAGGTAATTGGCAGACCTGGAGAAGGGTTTGCAGGCCCAAAAGCTTATCTATTTTCCCTCCTCCCAGTTATGTCAGTCAGCCTAATAAGAGAAACTGCTTCTCCCTACGAATTTGCCCTTGCAGAAACTTGGACCTATTTTTTTCTAAAATGCTCTGGTCATTCCCCCCACATACAGCCCTTTGTGGCTTGTACAGATATCCAGATTAAGTTCAACCTTGTCACATTCAGGAGAAAATGAATATTTCAGTGAACTTGCAATAATAGGCAGTCCTGAAGACATGGGATAAAATGACCACTGAGTCTCATCTGAGGAAGCAGGTTTTTTCTAATAAAACTTGTAGACCGGCATTTAGCCAGATTAAACAGAGGGAGAAATGAAGCATACCAGGCAGGAAAACAGAGGTTAAGGTAGAGGTTTAAACAGGAATGCTTACACTGGAAGGTGTGCACGATCTTACACAAGGATTAGAAGATGGAAACTAGTCTAATTTACCATGGAGGATAAAAAAGGGGACAGATCATCAATAGTCTCTGTTTAGGCTACTTCCCTTCCTTGCCTTGGGCTTGCTTTACACACTTGCAATTTAGAAAAAAAAATTATAATAAGCTTTTGAAATCAAGCATATGAAATGCCTCAGTTTTGCTGCAAACCTTCTGATACATCAGCCATTATCATGTTAAGCATAAGACAGAATTCGCAGGCTGTGAAGGGAATCTTTTTGCTCTTGCTGTTTTGCTGTGTCCTTCCCTGGGGCTGCACTTGGTCTCTCGATTTACTAAGTTAAAGGCTATTTAGTAACAGTGGGAAGATCATTCCTATCAGTCACTGCTCAGTCCAGGTCCTCAACAAGATGTTACTGGGAAGGCTGCAAAACCTCAGAGCACAAGCTGGGATAACAGGAACCAGCTGCCTCAACACATTTCTTGTATAAAGAGATGCAAACAAGAAAGCCTCATATCTGAGCTGGCAATAAAACACCTCAAACTTGGGAGCAATGCTTGGGAAAAAAAAAAAGTTTTATGATAAGTATCTCATAAAAGCAGTTATTTCTCTCCCCACACAGTTCCACCCACTTCAATTATCATTACTCTGAACTGCAGAACTTTCTAACAAAGCAAATAATTGAGTGACAGCAGAAGGGTGGTGGGCTTATTTATTTATGCATTTATTTTTTATTACAGGAAGTTCCTGGAATGCAGGCCAGACAGTCATTTCAATCTAACAAAATACTGGTGAGTAAATAGCTACTGGAAGATTTTTCAGGATATATGAGAGCAACTGTCCTCTACAAGAGTTAGATTACAAGGAAGAGGAGACCATCGCCAGCGCAGCAGCAGGAAAACATGACTGGGGTCACTGTCACTCCAGCACGATCCGTAAGTCTGTTACTTTGTGATCAAAAATCAGTGACTGCAGTCATAACCACTGTCCTGGACCTGCATATTGCACAAAGTTGTCCATAAAATTATTCAGGTGCATAAGTAGTCCCACATGGTTCAGTGGGTCTCATTACGTAAGTGTTAGCAGGGGTCTTAGGTCAGGATACTGCATTCCTTAAACCAGACAGATTCCCATTGAAGTGATTAGGAGCGCTTCATTTGCCAAATAGAAAGAATTCCTCAGGTATTTGTTTGAAGTGTGATACAAATTTACTTTGGCCACATTTCCACCTTTCTTTAATGTTTGCAGGAAAAAGCTATTTGAGGGCACGAGTATTACTGACCAAAGCAAATTTCAGACTCATATTCACAGGTATTTGCACCAGAAGTTTGTGTACACAGCTATGACCACACACATTAGTTATCTGACCAAATCACAATGAAGCAACAACTCAAATTTCTGTGTCTCACGCACACATTTGCTGATTCCTGAGAGCATGTGAGATTTTTGTTAATTTTTATACATATGAAGAAATCATTGCCCCTTTGCAACTGGAAGGTGGGCTACATTCAGTGCCAGGTAAATCATTTGGTTTGAGCAGTGAGCAAGAGCTGCAACAGTGAAACGCAGTAAATTAAGCAGACATCTTGCTAAATCAGCAACACAGGACTGAACCCTTAGTGCTATTCACTAAGGATCTATTGGATTATGGGTCATTAGTTCAACCACTTTTAACAAGTACAACCAAATAGGAATGTTATTAAACATTTATCTTCAGGGGCAGATTTACTGGAGAAGATAAGGAGATTGTAGCAACTCTCCATTAGCACTGCCTATTTCAGCATGCATTCTTGTCATAAGCACCTTTCATTCATAAAAATATCTCAGGAACCCAAAGCATCCTACAGATGTCTGCCTCTACATGCTGGTGACTGCACCCTGGCACCCTCCAGACACTGACCAGTTATTTCCAATACACGTTATTTGATAACCTCTTGCTGCTTTCCTACTCTGTGCTGTCAAGCCAACAGGGGCAAACTTTTTAGAAAAAATACAAACCAAAAGCTGAATTTCCCAATATTCAGTCAGTCCTAAGGACACCGAGACACTGAGCTTGCTCCTAACAGCAGGCCACCCAGCATTTTTTGAAAACCAGATCAATTACTTAGAACTGTAATTTCTGTCTCCTAAGGGCTTGTTTAACTCTTACCCCGGGGCGTCCACGTCTGACCCCTGCCTCCTTCCAACTCTCCCACTGGCTAGAGCAGGAAGGCAACAAGGCAAAGAACAGGGCCTGCCTGCGAGACCCGGGTATGATTTAGAAAAAACCTAGACCAAGAAATTCTCCCAGATCTTTTGCAGGTCTTAATCGCAGGTCTTGAACAGGCTCCCCAACCAATCTGTAACACAATGGCACCAACAAAAGTGGCAGAAAGAGATGTCCCTTAACAAGAATGATTTTTCAGGGCAAGGGCAGAGAAAGAACATTAGAAGAGAAACAGGCACAATTTACCACGTTGGCTGTAGGAGGGAATGGATCCTACTAACCGCAGCTGAAATCGTCACTGACTTACTAAGAAAGAAGGTAATTAGACACACAAAAGCAGTCTCTCTCCTTTCCCTCTGAGGTCAGTTTGGGTTCTTAGAAATTTGCACCTTGGCCCATGTGCCATACTAAAGTAAGGAATTAATTAAGCAGGAGGAGAGTGCAGTTTTCACCACTCTGGTCTATATTTCAGCCTCTGCAGACCGTAACATTTGTCACTGCTACAGTTTACATTCCTCCGTATTTGTGGTTTCCCCACAAGAAATCAAAACTATTTAATTTTTCATTTAAAGGTCAAATTCCAGAAGAAAATAATCATGCTAGGAAGGATGGGTTGAGAGGCTTTTTGTTGCAGGTTCCGAGCAAGAAAGTTACAGCCAAAGGCAGAGTGTAGTTAGCTACCTTTGCTTTACCCTTATTCTGATGGTTTCCTCATTGCCTTGAAAGAAGGATTTATCCTGATTTTAAAACCTGTATTAGTCCTTCTAAGTTTGAAGCTATGAAAGAAGGAAGAAGCTTACTATAACATACTCAAATTCTTTGCATTATTGATAGTCAAGAACTGGAAAGCTGGGTGATAAATATAAATTGAGCCTCTTTTAGTTAAGATTAAAACAGCAAATCTCATTCTACCATAACTGATACATGAATTACAACATCAATAAATACTTTTGTTACAAAACAGTTGTGACAACCAAACTGAGCACTCATGACTATGCATCTAGTCTCTAGAGAGCCATACTTAGTCCTGATTTTATGAAGAAGGCAGGACCAAGAATCTGAAGAAACCTTCTCTTCCAAGAGTGAGTCTCAGGCCTTTTCACAACCCTTTAAATGGATCAAGACTTAAGCAAACTAGATCGTTATTCCATTCCAAAAGTCTCAGACCTGTTTTTAAATAGTCACAGAAATACATAAACTGCACCTTAGCCAGCGTTGTGATAGGAGGGTTAGCTAGCTGAGAAAGAGAACAAACCCAAACAAAATTCGATTCCCCAGAGTCAACTCTTAAAATTCCCAAAAAGGCAGCATATTTCACTACTGAAAAGCACATTTTTATGGAAGGGTGTTGGCTCCGTTATCAACTGCCATGCCCTTACTAGCTCTTAAAAATAAAACAAATGTTAGGAAGGGTTTTATGACTGGATGGGGAAAGGCAGGAGATAGACTATTAAAAAAGGTATGGGAAGGAGTTAGCACAGAGCCAAAACAATCTTGCAGCTGCATTACATTATCCCAGTGGGAAGTTGCCAGGCTGGCAGCAAAGTTAAGCTCTATGCTCATGAAAATGAAGCACTGATACCACCACCAGCTACAACTTGCATTAAATGAGCTTCCCACACCTTTGTGCCAATCCAGCTCAGTCCTGATCTGCAACAATTGTGCTGTTCCAGCCCTGGGCCTATTTTATGCAAAGGCTGCCAGTCAATCTGAACAAACTGTACATCCAAACTCTGTAGTGATTTACAATTAAGCTTCTTTCAAACCATCATGATAGCGAGGATTGTTATATGTAAGCAACAGCTAGCAGGATAGGTACTTCTCTGCAATCTGCAAGCTGCTACCCATCCCATCACAATCCGATCATAACATGTAGAATATATAACCCAAACAAGCTCCTCTGTTATTCATGCTAATTATTTTATAGTACCACAAATGTACAGAGTACTTTTTAAAATACAAAATAGAGACATTCTCTTTTCAAGTTGGGAGAGTTTACATTAACCCAAGATAAACAACTTTGGAAAGGGAATTTATAGAAATAACTGTGGTAAGAAAAAACATATTGGAAAAGTTTCATAAAGTGAAGCAGGATCAAGAAGCAGTACAATGGATAAATATCAAAAGGATATGCTATGCATAGGGTAAGATATGGCAGAAAGCCTGAAACTTTTTTAATGTCCTTGTCAGCATGATAGAGGCTTAGCATGCCAGCTGAATGCTTTCTTTCACCTGCAACTGTATCGCAATGGTCACGCACTAGACCTTTCAACACCATCCAAAACCTACTGCTTCCAGAGACTGCCAGAATTTGTGGAGACATTCCCTGCTGATGTAAAAGTGAAACCATAATGCAAACAGTAGTGTGGAACCACAGAAACGCAACCAACCCACTTCTAGTTCTTTACTGTTTCACAGGGACTCAGGCTATGTTGTTACTTTACAGTTGTACAGCTCCTCCAGGTTACACAAGCTCTCAGGGAGGAACAGATGTCACAATAATACAGATTTCTGTGCCATTTAATTCAAAGCACTTTATAAACATTAACAAAAACAAACCCCGAGCTATAAAAGCAAATTATAGACGGGATCACCTCACTAGTGAAATGCAGCTGCCTCTGCCCTGCAAAATTGCAGCTAATGCTTCATGGCAACATTACACCACCATCCAAAGCCAGGAAAAGGACTAGCTATCAAGCTACATTTAGGAGTTAACTTTTAATATTTGCAGTTATGACAACTATTTCTGAAAATATTTCAGATATTAAATATCATTCATTGTAGGTCATGGCTCTGAAATTCTTGTCATCTTCACAGAAAACTCTCCAGTCTTTGGAGGCAGCTGTCCAGAAGAAAAAAGAGCCTCAGAACTTTAGAAATGCAAAGTCCATCTGTTTGGTCTTTGCATGTACCATTTACGTGAGTCTGTTGTCTAGTATGTTGTTTATATGTTGTTATATACCTTTATGACAAACTTAACTTGACAACTCAAGAAAAAGGAAGCTTTTGGTTGTAAAAAACAAAATAGCAAAACCAACACACACCACAGATGATTGAATTTTTCAGTAACTAGTGAGCTGAATAACACATTTCCAAATAGCAGAGCAACTAGCATAAAAGAGCTCTCATAACATAAGAGATTATGTTTAAGAAACTGGGCAAATCTTCTGTTCACTGCCCATGTCCTGACCAGACGGTGGTGTTTGCAGCCAGGCAGAAATCAGTTCCTTCAGACA
The DNA here is from genome assembly GCF_964188355.1 of Buteo buteo. Taxonomy (NCBI): domain Eukaryota; kingdom Metazoa; phylum Chordata; class Aves; order Accipitriformes; family Accipitridae; genus Buteo; species Buteo buteo. The sequence goes on from NC_134175.1 coordinate 23,872,832, forward strand.
GCTGTTCTTTACCAGCTTTATCTGAATGCTCAGATAAAGATGTATAATGATGATAGACAAACATATCAAGGTTGGGAAGAGGTAATACCCCAACATTTCATTTCCAAACTAAAGTTTTGCTAGCTTGAGACATGTTAAAGGCCAGATTATACTTTACTTTTTGTTTGTTTGTTTAGTATCAACAGTCTACCCTATGCTTAGAGGAACATAACTAAACTTCTTATGCAAGGGATGTTATAGTCCAAGGACACAACAAAACTTCCATAAACAGAAGTCTACTCTCATAGATCTTATTGCAGAAGCAGTGTCTGAGATGACAGTCAGTAATCTTCAAAGACACAGTTTGATATAAATTTAGGGGAATGGGAAGGCCTAAGTCCTCCTCCTGCACTATGTATCCTCCCACAATCACGTAACACTATCATGCATCTGCAGAGTTGCCTCTGCCACCAGAACAGTAATATTTAGCACGTTCAGAATGCAAAGAGCAATACAAAACCCAGCTTATGTAGTCTAAACACATAGTTAATATTCCTATGGGGAAACAAAGTCCAAAGAAATTAATACACCTTCTAAATTCCTTGCATTGACCCACAGGCCCCAGTTTAGTGCTGTTCTTGGTGTTTCAGATCTTTGAACAGTCTAGTAAATAGGCTAGAGTTAACACATCAGTGTTGGTGAGTAAGTTAATCAGTTCTTTGGTTATAGTTTCACACTGTCTCCTAACTCAAGTAGGCATTGCATCACACTGGCTTACTTTAAATATTTTTTCCATAGCTCTTTAAAATATAAAAACAGGGCTTTGTTTTGATTAGATTATTCCAGAGCAGAGTTCCATGGGAGTGGATCCATTTTGTAAACATAGAAGACATGGAGTTCCATACACTTAGCTGTAGTTTTCTTTAATATGTTGAATCTACCACCCTTTCAAGGGGCAAATGCAAATACATTTCTTTATTAAATGTACTGACTATGGTGCTCTGGATTACACATTCCTGCCTTGATCAGTTACGGCCCCATCCTCTCTTCCAACAGAAAATCCCCACAAAGATGCAGAATTACATAAGCAAATTATTTAAAGAATGTTCTTAAGAACAACTAGGGAACATTTATTTGCAGACAAAGAAGGTTCCCAGTTGCTTTGCTTGTATCTTCATCTCTCCCTGAACAACTTTAGCATTTACAATAGACACTAGTCTCTTTTCTTTTGCTAGGTTCCAAATGGATGCACAGATTCCTTCTCAAAAGTAACCAGCCAGAAAACAGTAGCACTGGGAGGAGAATTTGTTGGAAAAATGCCATCTGTATTTGCAAAGCTTCATAAACGAAGATATCACCAATCTGATACTGTAGGTCAACTCTTCCTTTCTTTAGTGTTCACTTTTCAGCAACTAAAATCACATGACATGAAGTCAATAGATATTTAAGCTATTTAAATAGCACCAAGGATAAAGGTCATGCCTCTGATGTGATTTATCTTCACAGGAAGCCACCCAAATCTTGGAAACCACTGCCTTGGAGATAGGAGATTCTGGCAGTTGTATAGATAAGAGGCTGGTATATTCAAACTAGAGATAGCTTTTTCCAGAGTGTATTTAAATAGCTTAGAGCAAGGTCTTAGGTAAAAACAAACAAAAAACCAAACAAAAAAACCCCACCAACGTGATATACTTGGGAAAATGCCCACAAAGTTGTGGAGAGTTGCGCTCTCCTGCGCTGGCTGAGAGGCTGGTGCTTTCCCAAGCCTGTCACAGTGAAGGAAATCAGCAGTCAAGTATTCCAGTCACTGCTGCCTCATGGCCCAGCACTGTTTTCAGTCATGCTCCTTGCTTTACTTCTAAGGTAAGAATAATTCTTCTATGCCCTAGTAGTTTGTCCCTGGCCTAAAAAGGAGGGAGGCAGCTTATCCTTTTGCAAACCTCAAGTGCAGTTCAGTGAGCCAGGCTAAACAGCTGACCATGCCAAAACAGGTATCCCACACTGCCATCTTCCCCCAACCTACCACACGCTCCCCCTGCTTCACTTATGCCAGACCTGACATTTGCTTAATTTCTCCATGAGTCCATCAGCTTGCTCACCCAGCTGCAAACCAGCCCAATAAAACAAACAAACAAACAAAATCTTCTGACTAGGTAGCAAACTGGATTACTTACTCAAGGGTCAGTCAAACATGAGAACTGATGCCAGTGAGAAAAGGGAGAAGGGAAAGCCTGTGGCTCCCCATGAACATCTCAGGAAATCAGTTCCTAAAGAGGTAGCAGAAATAGGCAACTCCAGTACCACCACTGCACAGCCACATGCAAACATGTCAGCGAATAACTTGGTAAATAATAAAAACAGTAGTGAAATCAGACAAACCTAGAAAAGAAGGGCAGTATCTCCCTGACTTTCTGTGCACATTACTACACACGTGAAAAACAACTGTCCACATATTAAGAAGTCTTGACCAGTCCTGTGAATTCTGCTACAAGAAGTCTCATTTTTGTCTCAAGTTTACTCTATGAAACAGAACTCCAGCTTGTGTAACAGAGACAGCAATAGCACAATTAAAAAATTCCACCTGAGGCCAGCTCTGTTCAGCAACCAGAGGAGAGAAAGAGAGCTAATTAAAATCATGTTCTCTAAAATCAGAAGTGGTTAGTTGCACATACGAGATAGAACATAGTATCTGTCACAGGCCACTGACCTCAAAACAGAGAAGGGAACAGGGGAGGTGAATGTAGTTACAACAGACTCTGAAGAAAAAAGTTATTTAAGAGCTACTAGAATCACTGGTATTTGTGCTTGGGTGAAAAGAACAGCAGACATGGAGCTAAAGGAGATACTAAGGGCATATTCATGCAATCCTGGCACAGATAAAAGTGATGATATAATTGGGAGTTTTGCCTATTTTCTTTGAGATCAGTGTCTCAGTAATTTATTAAGTTCTCTTAACAGTCAGTCCAGATAGGAAGGATTTCAGGTTAATTAACTACGGGCTTAAACCTGCAAAGGGGCTTTTTGAATCTCAGAGACCACCTCGCACCTTGCAGGAGGGAGCTGGAGGTGTCTTTTGAGAACAAACATGAGGACCATTACTGTTCAATTTCAAAATTTTCCTTGCATTGCCCAAATCTCTGTAGACTGCAGCAGCTATCATTTTTGTTCCTACGGCAGTCAGAAATCTCTTGAATCATTAACATGGGAATATCAGCATTGCTATTACTCCCAGACATTTCTTTCTTCACTTTCCAATGTTTTCTCTCCTCTGTCATTACCTTGTTTTCTCATTTTCCTTTTCATTAAAGATTATTATTCAAGGGAGGAAATGTAGCACAGTCTGAGAATTCATTCAGCATGAATGGAGAGAGACATATGGTCTAGTGACTTAAGAGGAAGATCAGGAGCCAGGCTGCTTGTAAGACCTAGTCTGACAGTCTCCCTCTTGGGCTTTGTGCAAGTCATTTAAGGTCAAATACTTTTCCCTCCCCACAGCCAAAAGTTCAGTAGGGGGTCAACTCCTTTGGACGGAAGAAAGTGTTACCCCACTAACATTGATGCTCCAACTTTTAGCTACACTGTCCTTGTGTAAAGGGCAGACACTTCCTTTAGGCTTATCCTCACCACAGTTACAACACAGGAGATCATGAGCTCAAATATTTCATGATCACATCAATGCATAGCATGGCTTTACAAACACCACAGGCAGGGACAAGCTGTGTACACTACATCAGCTGGTCAAGGAAAATTTGACTTGGACAAGAGCCTTCTCTCAGCATGACTGAAATAAAGAACATGTTTTTTTCCAATCTGCTCTAGCTGCAAACTTGTGTGTTTGCAAACATCACACAAACCAGTCCCCAGCAATAACTAGTGCTGACTGGTTCACCACAGTCATCCCATGAAGACAACTCACTGTGGCTGATATCCAGTCATCTTTCATCTCCCTCAGTCTCACGGCATTGGGACTAAGGAGAAATTCTCACAGAATGGAGGTCTGCAATGGACAGTGTGTGTAGACTCCAGGTGCAGTCCCCCACGAGCATCCCAGCCTTCCCATCAGGTTGCTAAATCTTCTCTGCACACACATATGACGAAGCAGCAATGCTTCTTTCAGCCTGCTTTAGTTCTCCAACTGGATAGAGTAATTCTCACTTGCTTAAAAATAGAGCTGGGAAAAATAAAATAATTCACTTTAGCATTAATGTGTTTGTGTTTCTTTTTACCGCACACAAGAGCAGAACCAGACAAAGTAGATCCTTCTCAGGAAATGAGCTAGTTAAAAGTTATGTGAAATTTAGTCTAATTCCTGTGGCACCATTTGTTGGGTACACGGACCTATAGCTAATTTCTCCCTTATTTTTCCTCTAGGAAACAGGAGAACTGTTGCTGAATTCAGAGAGCCACAAAGTCAGAATTGTCTCTCTGGAAGCTTCAGACTAATGCAGGATAAACATACTAAGTCAGACTTTGGTTCTCTGCTGCATTCCTATGACATACCATGGATACCTGAAGCAGAACAGCAAGGTAACATCAGCTCTGTGAAAGGTGCAAGATTTAGAATCAGCTCCTATCTTTTATATGCAAGCTAGTACATTTTCAGAGCAATAAGGGTGAAGGAATTTTCTTAGTAAGGTGAACAGATCAAGTATGGATTAGACTGAATTAGCAAGACTTTTGTTCCCTGTTCCCTTCCCGCACCCACCCCACCCCCCACCCCCCATCAGATATTAGCTTGAGAGTCATTGCTGCACTTTTCTTTCCAGGTTAAGAGAAAAAACAACCAAACACCCATCTTTCAGTGTTTCTCCAACAGTCAGGTTTCTTTGTCCAAATTTTCATGAATTCTGAGCAACCTGGAAGGTTGTCCAGATACCTTACACTTTCAGTTCACAGTTTCAAAACATGACAAACATCAGCACTGCCACAAAAAACCACGTACAAAACCACAGAGCAATACCTACATGCCCTCCCTCCCTCACTCCTTCTCTATGTTCTCACTCTGATGCCACATCACCTCTTCCACATATGCCAGCAAAAGCTTTTGTTTGAATGGATTTGAGCTTAAAAATAACCAAGTAAAAAAGGGAAGGTTAGTAAACCTCAATCCAATTCACTAAAAAGCCATACAAACCTTTTGGCCATGCTCAAGTACACAGCATTTTAGAAAGCGTCAGCTGTAAAATATTGATGAAAATAACTCTCAAAGCAGCATTATACTGAAAGTCCCTGATCTAAACCCCTACATACCCAAAGCTGTATTAAGAACCAAAATACAGGGACTTTTTAAAACATACTATTTTCCTCCCTTCTAAAAAAGTAAGCAGAATCATACTTGTCACCTTTGTGGACAAAGGCAGAATCCTACCTAAACATCACCCTTAGCACTAGTTGAGAGGAGGAAGTTTGGGTACAAGTTTAGAGGGCATTGGCTATTTGGCATTCACTCACCACACAGGCATTAAGCAGAATGTGATTTACTTTACTTTCAAAGCTGAATGAACTGCCACAAAGAAAGGCACCATTACTGTGTGCTAAAAATATCCAAACACAGGGGGAGCACAGAGTTGGTGCACTGTAAATTCATATTCCAACATATTGCACACTAACTTTCCTGTACAGACAAGCCCTTAGACTAATAGGCACCTGGGAGTCTTCAAGTCTGAGTGCCCAATAAATAAAAAGGCTATTTTATTTTTTTTTATTGGTGCTCTGGAACCAAGCTCTGATGTCCCTACTCAGACAATGCTTCCATTGAAATCAAGTCTTGGTCTATTATTAAATGCCATTTCTTTTACAGCTGCAAGCTTTCCAGGTTAGAGGATAGGGATTTCATATCAAGCCAAATCACTAATCTCAGTCCAAAGGGGATTGTACAGGTATTTATTTTGATTTTATATAGGTACCTAGATACTGCTTGATTCAATAGACTTGCACTGATGCCTTAGTGAAGTAACTGCCCTCGTGTCTACCAATTCCCAACTCAGATAAACTCAAAACCAAAAACAAAAATCAAAATTCAAATTTAGTCTCATTTTAAAAACTGTTCCAGATTCAGATTTGTATGGGACAAAGTTGAGGACTGCTGAGAAGTTTGAAAATCATTAACAGGTTTCTGTTCAAGTTTCCCAGGCTTTTAAAGCATAACAGACCCTCAGCAGAAAATGGTGTATGTTTGAAGGCTCCACTTCACTGAGTTCATGTAGCTCTGATCCTCAAGTTATTTTGAGCTGCTCGCCCAACCACCAGCAATCTCCCATACTCACAGATGAGGATTGAGTTGAGTCCACTGAACTCAGTGAAACACCACTAGAGATGAAGTTAACTGACTACCAAGAGTTCACAACTCAGTTTATCAATTCCCCAATCACAGTGAGCAGTTCTGTTTCAGGTAACCTGGCTACTCATAGCCAGGCACTACTAGGAGTTATTTGCAACTCTATGGAGCTGCAAGGAAGCAACTGCAGAGGTGAGCTGTAGGCTAACAAAGCAGACCTGGTCAGCATTTACTTGTAAGCAACATCTGCAAGAAGCTGCTCAGATTCTGACACAAGAACCCATTTCCCAATCACTTACATCCATGCTATTTTAACTTCATTCCTACTACATTTTCTGCTTTTTTTGAAGGATGGGTCAATGACAAACATTTTCCTTCTAGGCAGTTCACTCACTTATAGTGGTGTTCATGGAAAGTTTGACAGCTTTATCTTCCTTCTCAGCTACTTACAGCTGTGACTCCATTACTTTGAAGTCAACTTGGATTTGGCTGGAATGAAGCACAGACATCAGTGACTCAGGCTTAGTGTGTCACCTGCATTTGTTATCTTGCAGTAGACAATTTAATCAATTATACTTTTTTGTCTAGGCACAAGAACAAGACAAAAGTGCTGATCAGCATTTCACAGGGTTGTTTCTTTGCTGCTAGCAGGCCATTTAACATCTGATAGACCATATAAAAAGGTCTTCCCAGGGGCTTAGAGTGTTTGGGTTGTTCTTTTTATAGTGCAGAAGGTCATTAATGAGCAAGCGAAAGCAGCGTGGAAATAGCTAGACAAGTCTTGTTGAGTTAATAAGAAACTGTCATTCTGCTTCAGTACTTTCTCATTAAGCCTAGCAATGTTCATGTCTAAGGAGACTGATGGTACAAATCTATTTTAATGCTCAATTTAGTTCCCCAAGACTTGAGTCAGAGCAAGTTTACCCCTCCCTTTTTTTTTCCATTACTTTTCCAGTTCAGCAATTTCTGAGGAAAACCATGACATTATTTTTTTACAGATGCAGCTCAAAAGCTGAAATTCAGATTGTTTTTAAAAAGAGCTAGATGTACCTTGAATTTCTGAACAGAAGACCAGTCACCTCAAATCAAATTTTGTCCTCCTGCTCTTATAAAACAGTCTATAAAGCTAGTGACCATATTATCATACTTTGCATGTTTTTCTGGACTAGAGTCTTACAACAGTTTTGTTGTTGGGTTTAAGTCACACACAAATTAATTCCCCATTGCTTAAATAGGACCAAGGCACAGACACCGCCTTTAACTGAGTCTTAAGTATCAAGGGTTTGTCATACAACATTAACAATTAATCCAGAAAGTCCCTTCTTGCTAAGAACTATGTTACGAGAAAAGCTTTATTAACACTTTAGCTACTCTCCTATGCCCCATTTAATTTTGGTGCTTCTGACTAGAATTTTAACCAAGTTCACTTGCCTTTGTTCTTGCCAGGTATCCTTCCGCAGAGGATCAGTTACCTGTTTTTCAGAGCTTTTGTTGCCAGATCCAAGCACTTTCTCTTAAGCAGCTTTGACTGCTGTGCTTACTATTCCAAGCAACTGACTTAGTAGAATCTCAGCATCACACAGACCACAAGGAAATGCAGCTCAGATGCTTAAACGTACGCAACAGTGACATTCATGTCACACTGAGGTTCCCGTCACCCTTGTCACACAATTCATTTAAGTGAAGATATGGGGTAAAACATAACATCCTTGCTGGCCAGTTGCTGATGCTTGATCGCTGCAGGGTCAGTCTCTACATACTGTCAGCCGAGATTGTGCACAGAAGGCCACGCTGGCACTAAAGCAGCATTCAGTAAGTTAGGCCTAGCTTCAGGCATATGGAAGTCCAAGAGAAGAGGGAAGGAACAGATTAGAGTGAAGTTCAACAAAGGAAACTGATGGAAGACCGCCATATGTTCCCTTTTGTACTTTACATGTACAAAACCTTCATGTATATCAGGCCAGAACTGCTAACGTTGAGCAATACCAGTTCTCTCCTGCTGTTTTTAACACTAAAGAAAACAGTGTAGTGCATTAGTGAGGGAGTTTCATTCTCTTATCTGTTATTCTCCAGCATTTGTTAGCTAAACCTCTTAACTCTCCTGGCTACCCATTGCTCACACCAGGGAAGTTCCTAAAGCACACCTTTTCACACAGCATGGGTTTCATCTCATAGTTGATTTCTCTTTTCTGAACTCCACACATACAGAATTTCTTGTTAGTAAGCCCATAACGACTGTACATCCCAGCTCTGAAAACTCCCTCTAGAGCTGTTTCCACAGAACTCATTTTTATGTTAGTTTCTTTTCCTTTTCTTCTCCTTACAACAACCTTCCAAAAAGTCCCTAGATCTTTCAAGGCAAAGTACCACTTCCTGCAGCGCAGATAACTGTGGTAAGGAGCTGAAGTTGCTGAAGGTTTGAAATTTCAAATCATTAAGGTCATACAAAGGTGAAAAGCTTTTAAAAGGACTGAAAAAGAAGTGAGAGATAAGATGCATCTCAACATACCAAAAATATTGTAGGATTCCAGTAATGTAAGTAAACTGTTTTCATTATAGGCCATACTGTTTTTTGTGGGATGCTTCAGAAACCCACTGATCTGAGATAACTTGAGGGAAGTCTCCCGTTGTTGTAATTCTGTGAGTGCTTCCCACTACAATTCACTGTTGCAGAAACAGTGCAAGAGAACTGCAGAATCTTTTTCCCTCCCAACTACACTTTTGACAGCTAAGCATTGGTAACTTTCTCAGTACTAGCACTCCAGCAGTGCAGCTGCCAGGGAGGAGAAAAAGGAAAACTTTATTTAAATCTATAGTATATACCCCCCACTACCTTAAAGAAAATTAAAGGCTGGTATTGGAATCATGCTTAGCATTTCCACAATCTACTCTGCACCACGTTAAGACACAGTGGACAACAGCATGAGACCACAGAAGCAGCAGTGTGGGCTGGTGGAACTGACAGTACATACTAGTAAGTGATTGCTTTATGGTCAAAAAAGAGACTTTTTAACTGCATTTTTCTGGTGAGGGAGAAGGGGACAGCAAGGCAGCAGAAATAACATGGCCACTAATACCAGTAAGAGCTAAACATCCAGAGCAGCAAGCACACGTGCTTTGATTGTATTTCTGATTCTTTCTGCAGCTGGTCAGCTCTGTGACATAAAGTAATTTAAACTTACTCCAATATGAAATAAGAAATAAGCCTGCAAAAATAGTAGTGAGAATTCACACAAGGCTTAAGAGCTTCTGAAGGATCAAACAGAAATGCAAAAAAAAAGAACATAGTCTCCAGGAAGTTTTCTTTTTTGTGTTCTGGTTATCACTGGGAAAAAGATTCACATTTAAAGACTTCTCTCCGTTTTGATATTTTTATTACATAGCCTGCATCATATAGGTTTAGCTTTTCTTAGCATATACTGCTGATTCTGATACCTGAAGTACACCTCCTGAAGTCTGTATTTCCTATTTAAAGAAGGAACTCTGGCAAAAGGTAGTTTCCTCGCTCTTCCATCTACACTTCAGCTTTTAGTGACAATTGCAAGATATGTCAGCAAAACTCTGTCTTTCATGCTGCCACCACTGGTTCCTTCTTGCTGTCTCATCAGGGCTGGCCATTAGTTGTACAGGGCTCTACATGCCAGTATCACATACAACCTGATATGTGACTCCTTCCTCAATTATGATTAAACCAATAAAATCATCCAGTACGGAGGAACTATGCAGGCGTTGCCTCCTTTCTGGAGACAGAAAGATACTGGAGTTTTTCTCCCCCAGGCAAGAAATGAGAAGTGAGATGTGATTTGTGATGAAATTCAGAACCATGCAAAACCTGCCTGGATTCAGATTTCATTACCCCCACACTAGAAAGATTTGGCAAGGTAAGAGATCCTCTGCCAATTAAGGACACACAACATCAAGAATTCAGGAAGTTTCCAGCATGCAGCAAGGTGAGAAGTTGCAGCTTCAGTCAAGTCTTCTGTTGAGATTTGTTCAAGCTCTGAAGTCCTACAGGGTTTTTGCTCACGGGCCAAGAAGCTGCCAAGCAACTACACATGCCCCAACAAAAACAAATAGACCCATTTCAGCTTTGCAAATGGTCATGGGTAACAGAACAGCTGAGAATGCTGTGTTCCTTCTTGGGCTTACAATATCAATCTTACAGTCAAAAATAAGACTGGTGCACACTCTCAGAAGGAAGCTCAGAACAGGATGATAGCAACTCCCCCGCACTAAGGATGCACCATTTTCAACAGTGCTGACAACGCTGTAAGTCTCAACAGCAACTGACAACTTCAGGAAGAATGGGTCTTGCTGTTACATTGAATTTGATCCCCACCACATATGAGACTCATAAGTACATATTTAGTTGGAATTCACATCTCCTTCAGCCCTTTCCTGACCAACATCCCATGGCACATGAGATTGCCCCTGGTCTATACGCTCTTTTGAGACAAGCTCTGCACATACCCTAGGTAAGTCATTAAAGGCTACACACTGCAGGAAGCATTAAAAAGCAGAAGTGTGGATTTAAGCCTTTAACTGTTAGATGATCCTTGTGCAACTTTGTCTAGGTATTGGGGGGTGGGACGGACAGACAACGACAGGACAGGGCTTCAGGAGGGGAAGATCCTTCTCTACAAGAGTTCTTTTATCTGCTTAAAAAATTATGTGAGCTTTTGCAGTAACACACTTCACTGTTGTGCCCTGACAACAAATTGTACTGCCTATATGGCTTTTTACACATTCTTGAAACAATGGCTCTCTCTACTGGTGCCTTAACACCCTATACCACAGGCCAGCTCTGCAGAAAAAAGCACTGAATACCCACAGCAGAATGGCTTGCTTTTTTCAGGGAAATTCCTGCTCCTTCATCTCCAGGCCTGATGTTCATTCTTTTTAGTAGGTTTTTCCCAAGTACTGTCCTTAAATACATGATAGCATACATCCATACATTCTGTATGGTATGTCTAAATAGTTTTATGGTTTTAATATTTTGTACCAGCCACAGAAACTGGTTTGCTGCTAGATAACTGTAAAAGTGAGATTTGGTAAATAATTACAAGAAATCATACATTAACACTATGATTGAAACAATAGACAAAAGTGTAGCCAAGTAATTAACTAGTAGAGGTAGTTACTAATAAGTTTTGCAGTTCTTTGCTCTTATGACTGGATGTTCCTGTACATTAGATAAGAACAATGTTAAAACTGACCAGATGTGACTGAAACTATGTTAAGCTCCAAGATCAAAGAACAAGGACGAAGAACAAAGACTTCAAGGTCAGCCAACAGAATTTCAAATGGGTCAGTGGTCGTAAAAGCAGCCCTTTGACTCAAATGGAGGACCATTGTGCATGACCAGATGTAGGCAGTACTATGATAATCAGTTACAAGAATTTTTATGTATATGTATACTGATCTGATTAATACGTAATTAGTTACTCTACATAACCTGTTTGTGCTGAAGCTGCAGCATGCATGTTAGGTGGAATTACCCCCCGTGCATCCAGCACTGCAATAAAGAATGCCTGCTTTCTAAAACTCCAAAACAAGTCTTAGATAGTATTTCTTTAAGGCCGTGAATTTCAGTATCATTTTGGCGACCCAGATGGGATGAGGCTTCTCTGAGACTCGATGGACACAGGATCACAGGACCTCTAGTCAACACCGAGATTTCTTGAGGAGACCCTTGATCCCCATTCCCCCGGCTCACAAGCCAAGGACACTGGTAAGATTTTATTCAAAGGCATTCTTCTGTTAACCTGGTTCTGGTATTCTGGTCTGATACTCTGTCTGGTACTCTTACCTGTAAGCCTGACTAAGAAAAATCAGCAAGGAGGAAATGTAAAAGGATCCTTAAAAATCTGGTATTCTGGTAGAAGTACTTCTCTGATAAAGGGTAGTTGTCTCACTGGTTGAAGACAGATATACCCAGCTGCTTTAGTTTCTGAGATCTGCTTTATTTAGTATTTTGATTAAGGCTTTGGGATCTGACTATTGATTTTTGACTTGATCTTAGATCACTGATTAATTCTGCTTGATATTTTGACTCAGGCTCTGATATTTGACTTTCCAATTTTTTATTTCTCTATATTGAAGGTATTGATAATGGGAACAGGGCAATCAAGTGAGATCCCTAAGAAACCACTTTTGGGATGCATTTTGAAAAACTGGAAACAGCTGGGGGTGTTCCAGATGGCAACATGCAGAGAGAAGATTTGATTAAATATTGTAGTCATTGGTGGCCTCTGTACAAGCTCAATGATAGGGAAAAGTGGCCTGTAAATGGAATGCTAAATTATAACACCATGTTACAACTTATGTTATTTTTGAGACGTGAGCAAAAACGGGATGAAGTTATGTATTGTGATTCATTCTTTACCTTAAAGAATCATTCTGAGTGGCAAAAAGATTGCAGAATACACCACCCAGCAATCCTTTTGTGTTATCTTCAGAAAAAGAAAGAAATGAAAAAGTTGACAATAAACTCAAAAGGTGTTCTGTGTGTAGTATTGGACAAAGATGTTTAAAGTTATACGAGCAAGAACAGGAGGATGATACTGAAATGACAATTGGACCCCAAAGGGCCCCACCTAGAGCTGTTCCCAGGAATAGTGATGAAAGAGAGGCCATGAGTAGTCCTGTCACAGGGCAAACAAGAGCTAAACAGAACAACGTTATTCAAGCTCCTCTTCATCAGGCACTTGGGACTGAGGGTGTGGCAACTATTAAAGTACCCTTTTCTGTTGTAGATTTAAATAATTGAAAAGTAGCAGCTGGGAGCTATCGAGAAAACCCTGATCAAACAGCCCACACTTTTGAAACAATGATTCAGACTCAGGATCCTGAGTGGAAAGACATACAAGTAATAACAGATGTACTTTTTGATCTAGTGCAGAGAAAGACATGGTCCGGAGAGCTGCTAGAACCCAAGTAGAAGCAGAAGTAGCTTCTAGAGTATTACAAGGAACAGCGGAACAAAATTTTCCATCTGCTGATCCCAGATGGGCTCCTAATGATTTGGCTTAGAGAAGACTGTTAGATCAATATCAAAAACAGGTTCTATTCAGAATTAGAACTGCTATGCCTAAGGCAATTAACATGTCTAAATTATATGAAATTAAACAAGATAGAAAAGAGTCTCCCACTGAATTTCTGAGTAGATTAAAAGATGCTGCTAAGAAATATACTAATCTGGATCCTGAGTCTGAAGAAGTAAAAGCTCAATTGGCTCCTTTATTTATAGGACAATCCTCTGATGATATCAAAAGAAAATTACAAAAATTACAAGGAGCAGATTCTCAAGATTGGGGAAAATTATTAGAAGTTGCTTGGATGGTATATAGAAATAGATATTAATTACAGAGTAAAATGAATGCAAGGTTAGTGGCTGCTCTAGAAGTAGAAGCTGATATGGGATGAGGCAGAGGAGTTACCCTCTGAGGAAGGGGACATGGTTGAGGAATGGGACAAGGGAGAGGAATTGGACTGGGCTCACCAGTGGGATCAAATCAGCCCCAGGGACCAAATCAGTGTGCATACTGTAAACAAGAAAGACACTGGAAATGGGAATGTCCCTTGAGACCTACAGGGTCACAAGTGATCCCATTTCCAACTGTACAACCTCAGCGAGTTCCTCCTTTCTTGGGAAAGTTGAGTGAAAGTATTTGACAGGGACTGGAGGGGAGTATCCCAGCAGAACCTCTGGGTTACAGCTAATCTGGGAGAACAGAAAATTGAATTTTTAGTTGACACTGGAGCCACCTTTTCAGTTTTAAATACCTTAGAGGGGGAGTTAAGTTCTGAAGAAATTACTGTTGGTGGTGTGACAGGTGAACGAGAGACTAGACCCTTCTTTAAACCTTTGGCAATGAAATTAGGAAAACAATGAGTCACTCATCAGTTTCTGTATTTGCCAAATTCTCCCAAACCCCTGTTAGGGAGAGACCTACTTGAGAAACTGGAATCAGAAATAAAATTTAAAAATTGAGAGATTAAAATTTTAATTCCAGAAACTAAAAATATCAAAGCCATGGCTTTGTTGTTACAGGACAGTTACCAAAAGCAGAAGATCATACCAGTCGAAGTAGATAATGCTGTAACTCCAATCATCTGGGCTGGGGAAGTTCCTAGTAAATCCAAAGGAGTAGAACCTGTGAGAATTGATTTAAAGCCAGGATCAAGTCCGCTAAGAATTAAACAATACCCCCTAAAACTGGAAAGTTGGAGAGGGTTAGTACCGATAATACAAAAATTTCTGAAGTATAAATTGTTAATAGAATGCGAATCCAAATATAACACCCCAATCTTGCCTGTTAAGAAGGCTAATGGTAAAGATTACAGATTAGTTCAAGACCTCAGAGCGATGAATCAAACAGTACAAGATATTCATCCGGTAGTAGCGAGCCCTTATACTTTATTAACAGCCCTAACAGAAAAACAAGAATGGTTCACAGTGTGAGACCTAAAAGATGACTTTTCCTGTATTCCCTTGGATCCCAATAGTCAAGAACTTTTTGGTTTTGAATGGGAAAATCCTGAGACTGGGAGAAAAGCACAACATACATGGACAGTCTTGCCTCAAGGCTTTAAGAATAGTCCTACCATATTGGGAAATCAATTGGCACAAGAATCAGAGATTTGGAAGACAATAATAAAGGAATCTTGTTGCAATATGTGGATGATCTGTTAATTGCAGCTGAGACAGAAGAACAATGCACAAAGTTAATTATTAGCTTTTTGTACTTTTGGGGAATCAGTGGATATCGAGTGTCAAAAGAGAAAGCCCAAATAACCCTGAAAGAAGTAACTTATTTGGATTTTGAAATCCTAAAGGACAGAGACAATTAGGAACTGAGATAAAAGAGGCAATTTGTCATCCCCCCGAACCTAAGACTCTAAAAGAGTTGTGAGCATTTCTGGGAATGGTCGGGTGGTGTCGCCTGTGGATTGCAAATTACGGATTGCTGGTCCAACCTTTATACGAGCAGCTCAAAACTTCAAACAATGGGTTTATACTGGACTGATGCCGGGAAAGCTGCTTTCAAAGAACTGAAACAGGGTCTAATGGGGGCACCAGCCCTAGGCCTGCCAGATCTCACATAGACATTTGAACTTTTTACTCATGAAAGAAGGTGTTTAGCTCTGGGTGTCCTGGCCCGATATCTGGGACCAAGTCGGCAAGCTGCGGCCTACTTCTCAAAGCAATTAGATAATGTGAGTCTGGGATGGCCTGGTTGTCTGAGAGCTGTTGCTGCAACTGTGCTACTGATCCAAGAAGCTCATAAGTTCACCTTAGGACAAAGAATTAAAGTGTATGTTCCCTATATGGTAATCACTGTGCTAGAACAGAAAGGGGGGGGCATTGGTTATCCCCTAGTAGAATGCTGAAATACCAAGTGGTGTTGCTGGAGCAAGATGATTTTTGCTTAAAAACTACTATCATTAACCCTGCTGTGTTTTTAACAACGGATCAAGTTGAAAGGAAACTAGAACATGACTGCTTGCAGACAATCAAAGAAGTTTACTCCAGCCAACTGGATCTCCGAGATGCGCCACTGGAAGAAATAGATTGGGAACTATATACCGACGGAAGCAGTTTCATCCGTGAAGGAAAACGTCTATCAGGATATGCGGTAACTACTACTGAGAAGGTAATTGAATCGCAAGCTTTGCATTCGAATGTATCTGCCCAAAAGGCTGAATTGATAGCTCTTACTCGAGCACTGGAACTAAATCAAGGAAAGCAAGTCAACATTTGGACAGACTCAAAAGTATGCTTTTGGAGTAGTATATGCACATGGAGCAATATGGAAAGAAAGAGGACTATTATCTGCACAAGGAACCACCATTCAGCATGCAGAACAAATACTGAAATTGTTAGAAGCCGTTCAAAAGCCAGCAGCAGTCGCAATAATGCACTGTAAAGCACATCAGTTAGGTAAGACCGTCCCTAAAACAGGTAACAGATTGGCTGATAAAGCTGCTAAAGAGGCTGCAGAAAAAGGCATCCTAGCACTAGTTCCAGAGAAAAGTATAAATTTGCCTAAAGAAACTCCCAATTATAATGAAAAAGATGAAGAATTAATTATTAAATTGCAGGCTAACAAAAATGAGACAGGATGGGCTGTAACACCGACAAGTCAGATGATAGTACCACCCACAATAATGAGAGAAATTGCCTGAGCTGAACATAGCAAAGTACACTGGGGAACAGAAAACCTTGGTAAACATTTACAAAAGTGTATTTTGAGTAGAGATATGTAACAAATTATTTGAACAATTGCAAGAAGACATGAGATTTGTATACGCAATAATCCCAAACCCAGTAATAAAATCATTTTTGGAATTACTAAACAAGGAATTTCTCCAGGAGAATATTGGCAAACTGATTTTACAGAATTGCCTCAAAAAGAAGGATATTGATAAATCCTAGTTCTAGCTGATACCTTTACTGGGTGGCCTGAGGCTTTCCCTTGTCACACCAGCAAAGCAAGAGAAGTAGTTAAAGTCTTACTCAAAGAGGTAATACCAAGATTTGGGGTCCCTGTAGGAATATCATCTGACAATGGCCCTCATTTTATAGCAAAGATTGTAAGACAGTTGAGCAAAGTATTGTCTATAAATTGGGACTATCACACCCCATATAGACCACAAGCAAGTGGGAAAGTAGAAAGAATGAACTATACCCTTAAGCAACAGTTGAGTAAAATTTGCCAGGAAACCTCACTTACATGGGTTAAAGCATTACGCGTGGCTCTATTAAGAATCAGAGTACAGCCAAAAGGGAAAGGAAATTTAAGTCTCTATGAAATGTTATATGGGAGACCATATCAAGGGTCCTATAATCCAAGTACTTCGAGTGCCTTTGGAGACATGTCTTTAAAAAGTGTTATGATTTCTTTAGGAAATTCTTTACAAGAACTTGATCAGTATGTCTCCACAGCTGGACCCTTAGAATCGGACACAACAGCGCATCTCTTCCAACCAGGAGATTGGGTATATGTAAAATCATGGACTTCAGAACTACTAGCTGACAAGTGGAAAGGACCATATCAAATCATTTTAACAACATATACAGCAGTAAAGGTCTGGGGAAAAGGACCTTGGCTTCATTATTCAAGAATAAAGAAAGTACCAACAGGGAATTGGAAGTCTAAAGAAACTGGTCCTTTGAAATAAAAAAAATCTATAAATAAGTTCCATGCAATGTACCTGGGAGAACAATTGTGTAAAGCTTATAATATTGGGATTGCTATTAGGAACATTGTCAGGGGCAGTAATCCTCCTGTGTGTTATATGTTTTAAGTATTTTAAGTTCTTCTAAACGTAAGGAAAATAATAGTAGATGTAAAATTACAGAGGCAGAATCACGAATTGTCATAAGAGAATCTGTAGTGTAAGATAAATGAAATGAAGCAATTATTGTTAGAGCTCTAATCTTAATACTAGTCAACCCTGTAATTTTGATAAAAGATAATCTAGTTTTGCAATTGTTTCAAGGTTTTGCAAAGGTACAAAATTTAACCTCAATAACAGCCTGCCTTCTGATTCCAAAGTCAGCTGAAAATCCAATTCCATGGGGAGTATTGACATTGAATTTAACCAAAACTTGGGAAAAGATGTGGGACAATGAGAATCATTTTAGTAAATTAAATTGGACAGATTTAGAAGGCAATTATTCTTTAAATTTTGAAAGAAGGAATTATAGCATTTTGAATTGTAACATTACCAAACCATCCACCTCATGGACAAAAGAATTAATTTACTGTCCTTTGGGAGAAACTTGTACAAACACTCCTTGGGGCTGCCAATTGCCAAAACCATGGAAACAAGTGCAAAAAGGAACTTGGGATCATATTCAAAATATTGAATGGTGTTTAGAATTTACTGCGGTTATAAAGTCCTTGTTAGATCCACCCAAAGCCAAGACTATCTATGGAAATTTAGATCGGATTAGACAAACAGAGAAATTCACACATCCTAAATGGAACTGTACGAAGGTTTATACTTGTAATTCCTCTGACCCAGAAATTCAAAGACTTTATCCAGTAGCTAAAGCTCTAAGATGGGGATGTGCTTGTAGAAATTATAGTAGTATTTTAAATGATACTTGGTCCCCTCTTAATAATGGAAGGAAAATTTGGCCTGGGATTGACTGTATTAAAGGACAGGTGGAAAGTTTAGGGTTAACTGTTTGGGTGAGTAGTGATGGTATGTGGTTCACTCACCTTCCCATGAAAGGCCAAAGTAAGCAATGGACTTTAGGTTTGTTAACTCTACGCCCTCTCTAGAAGAAATCTCCCTTGCAGCCTCAATGGTGGAACCAGGTAAAGCAAGAATATGATTCTTGGCAATCACCAAGTACTGGAACTAAAATAGGATGGGTATTAGAATCTGTATTTTTACCACCATTAAACAGCTCTTCAAAATAGGATGACTCTTCATAATCTTTCACTCCAAGTAGAAACATTAGCTAACACTACTCAAAGTGGGATAAATGAATGCAATATACAAGTACAAGCTACTAGTACAATGACATTGCAAAATCAATTAGCTTTAGACTTACTACTATTAAAAGAACACGGAGTATGTAGGTACAGTGGATTTT
This sequence comes from Buteo buteo, assembly GCF_964188355.1. Taxonomy (NCBI): domain Eukaryota; kingdom Metazoa; phylum Chordata; class Aves; order Accipitriformes; family Accipitridae; genus Buteo; species Buteo buteo. Next base: position 23,891,701 of record NC_134175.1, read on the forward strand.
CAAATCATTCATGTTGTATCCACATACCAAATATGACAGATGATCTAAACCATCAGATAGACAGAATAAAACATGTAGCTCAAAGTAGTAGAGAATTAAAGTCAAGCATAGAAAGTTCTCGGCTAAACAAAATATTTCAAAACTTTGGATTTTCTCTGACTGGATGGTTAGCTGGGCTTTTGCAAAATATAAGTGTGATAGTTATCATTGTTATAATCTGTGTCACTTTTGGCTGTCTTGAACTGTGACACAATCTATGTTCAAGTGAGACTACTAAAAGAAGTAGTAGTCTCAAACAGAAAGGGGGAATTGATAGCATACATCCATACATTCTGTATGGTATGTCTAAATAGTTTTATGGTTTTAATATTTTGTACCAGCCACAGAAACTGGTTTGCTGCTAGATAACTGTAAAAGTGAGATTTGGTAAATAATTACAAGAAATCATACATTAACACTATGATTGAAACAATAGACAAAAGTGTAGCCAAGTAATTAACTAGTAGAGGTAGTTACTAATAAGTTTTGCAGTTCTTTGCTCTTATGACTGGATGTTCCTGTACATTAGATAAGAACAATGTTAAAACTGACCAGATGTGACTGAAACTATGTTAAGCTCCAAGATCAAAGAACAAGGACGAAGAACAAAGACTTCAAGGTCAGCCAACAGAATTTCAAATGGGTCAGTGGTCGTAAAAGCAGCCCTTTGACTCAAATGGAGGACCATTGTGCATGACCAGATGTAGGCAGTACTATGATAATCAGTTACAAGAATTTTTATGTATATGTATACTGATCTGATTAATATGTAATTAGTTACTCTACATAACCTGTTTGTGCTGAAGCTGTAGCATGCATGTTAGGTGGAATTACCCCCCGTGCATCCAGCACTGCAATAAAGAATGCCTGCTTTCTAAAACTCCAAAACAAGTCTTAGATAGTATTTCTTTAAGGCCGTGAATTTCAGTATCATACACATTGGAAAGAATCTTCTAAAGAATTGCTTACTTCTACAGTTTAATCTCTTATACTTTCAGCTGATGCTAGCAAAAAAACTGTCTCCTGGGGCTTTGTCAGGAAGACAGATTGCTGTTTACAGATACCCTTGCCTTTTTTTGTTATTAATATACCCAACAGTTGAGGTCTAATAATTGACAGCACAACGGTGTTGATCTAGCAGCTTCAGTCTGGCTCATAGGTTACCTGCAAACTTTTATTTTAATTTAAAAAGCAATCCCTTTACTACTGCTGCCTGATATAAGGTTTCAGGAGACCTTTTACTTATCATTTGAAGGCTCAGTACTGGTTCAAAGATTTGGAAGTCCATCTGAACCTCAAACCTTCAATTCTAAAATACTACCTAAAAGTACCTTAAAAGGAGGGAAATCCTGCCCTGCCCCCCCCCACCCCCACCCTGTCACTTTTGCCTCTAGGAAGTCTTTAACCTTAAACGTAAGTTTGGAGAGTTATTTTGGTTTTTTGCTTTGTCCATGAACTCCCAACAAATTTGAGCATGTTACCACTAGTACTTCTTATTTAATCCTTATTAAGACATGTTAAATAATTCTTTTTACTACCCTATACATTGAGAAAGAATACATCTGATAGGACTATCAGAAATCTGTAGCTCAAGCCAGAAGAGACTGCAACGTCCATTCCAAATCTCTCTTGGGGTGAGGGAGTTAAACATAATCACTATTATTCCCCCCCCCCCCAATGTCAAATTTAGAATTAAAGCTATTCTCTCATCCTATGGTTTGGCTACTTATTTACTAAGACCAATGGCACTGAACAACAGCTGCAGCGCAGATGTTCAGCAAGGAAAACTATTCTGCACAAATCTGAGCCTGGCCTAACCTGACTAAGAGTTGATCTTTACTTTTACAGATCCAGACAGGCAAATGGACAGAAAACATGAATGCAGTATTTCACAAATGGAAACCTGCATTGACCATACAACAAACTTTACTAAAGAGATCTAAGTTTACACTGAAACAGCAAGTTTTTAAATTTTAACTTTCATTATGAAAAGAAGACTCAGACTAGGTTTCCACTTCCTTTGTTTCTATTTTAGTCAGGCATCTTAATTACATTATTGTCTATCACATTGTCTAACACAGTGAAGCATTAGAGTGGAATTTCTCAGCAATCATACCCCAACAATAGAAGCCTCTAAGGCCCATATTCATAGTGAGAAAGGACAGTCATTGCCTCCTATTTATACAGTCAGAAACAGATCCCCTGTCAGAGTCCTCAGATTAAACGTTTGACTGCTGCAGCACGTAAGCGCTTTTAGGGCACTTCGATGAGACCTCTTAAAACTAGGACTGAGAAAAAAATAAAAGGCTACATGAAGTTTACTGCTCAGGTGTATATGAATTCATTCAAACTAAACATATAACCATACACTGCGGTCTAGACAAACTCTAGAGAAAAACTAATGAGTTATACAGAACATGTACACCAGGAACAAGCTGCATGGTGACACCACAGAAAACTTAATCAGATAGTTAAGTTCCACAGGCTCTGTGCTACTTGGATGATACAAGACAAATATAAATAAGTCTTAAACAGCCAGTTAAGCCAGGTTTATGACTCTGCAGCACAGTGATATGATGCTAAGTACCAGGGACTCTGGAAACGGGATAATACATATACTTAACACAGATTGTTCTCTACAACTCTCTCTATAGGCTTGTACAAGCCTTTCGGCATTTATTTATACTAAGTGCCTAAAGGAGAGGGTCTTCAGTGGAATTTATACCAAAATGACCTCAAAGTAGAATCAGTTTTTAGAACAAAATGAAAATAAAACTAAAATATCTAACTAGGATTAAGATTTTTTTGCCTTCTCTCTCACCCTAGTAAGTGAAATAAGATGTTTTACACAGAACTTGTGTTAAGCTGAATGTAATAGTTATTACATTCCATGCTCAGAATGAACATTTGTCTGTTTTGGAGGAGGTTTTTTTGGTTGGTTGTGGGGTTTTTTTTTTCCCCACTACTCTAATATTGTGGCAAGAAGAGCAATGCACCATGATAGTGCTAACTCTTTTATACAAAATCCTTACATTCAGGTTACACCTCTCAATCAACTGCCTGCTCTAGACCAATTCAACCTAAGACAAGAAGCGAAATAAAGCCTCTCATTGTTCTTTAAATTATTCTATTGATTTACAAATGCACCTCTTGGAGTCATATTCAGGAAATACATTCCAAACAGGACTCCACAGAACACTCACACAGAACTTAAAGTGTGAAACGTCATTATTTGTAGCTTGATCTTCAGAGAAACTGATCACTTGGCTGCTGCTAAAGTCACTGGAAGCTATGAATTCACATCACTCAAAATAAAAATAAAAATCAGACCATGAGTTTCTAAAATACTTCAAAATCTTTGGATAGTGTTATAGAAATTAAACTAATTATTAAAATATTCACCATTATTAAATATGGAAGGCATCTGCAAATTAGTCTTCGGATCTTCACTGCAGCATAAGAGAGAATGAGACTCGTCTTCCTCGGTAATGAGAAGTGATCTCTAAAGAGAGTAGCAGCTAGCTACCTGCTAGGGCCATTACAATTATGCGAGTTGTTCATTATATAGTATTGACAAATTATTCTGAAGTTTCAGGGCTTACAGATGTGCAAAACATGGTGAGGGGTTAAGGCAGGAGTGAAACCAAACCTCAAGATTTTTCTACACCTCCCCAAGTTTTTTGTTTTGTTTTTTTAAAACTGGAATCAAACCTAAATTTTGACAGTCAATTTTATGGTTGCTCTCTCCCATCTCCCAATTTTTTTAAAGACAGGATATAGAGCCTGGATCTGGATCAGGAGTTTTGATATCTCCTAGTCATCAGGAAATGCAGAAGGAGACATCTGGAGTAAAAACGAGTAACTCTGAAAAGTAGTATGCAAGAGAAGAAGATACTTCCCAATTAACAGAGAGCAGAAGGGAAAAACAAAACAAAACAAAAACCAACAAACAAAACAGTTGGCAGCAGCTTTGACACTGTAAGTCTTATGGCAGCAAAACTTCTGCCCCTTTTTCTGGAATGTCTTTGACCATATATTTATGTCAGACACTGGTTTCAATCATGGTTCAGACACCAAATGCAACACAGTAAGTGCTGTCTGGCTTGTGGTACAGATTCTGCCTGCTTCGTACCATCAGGATACAGTTAAGGTGGCAAAACAATCATTCATTTGCAGGTGAAATTGTATATAGCCAACCGCTAAGTTACATATATGTACATATAAGTACATACACTACTGATTAATGGTAGAACACCATTCTTCCTTATAACCCCCTCCACAGGGCCAGCAGCACTGAGAAAATACAGCTGGAGTAGCAGAGGACAAGTTCTGGCTCAAAGTATGTTCTGAGATCCCATCTATCTTCCCTCACTGGTCCAACTACTGGTCTCGGGGTAAAGTGAAACAGGAGGGTCCCAGTGCACAGTAAACAGCCAATCTGGTATTGGAAGGAACTACGGGAACAGTTACCAACAGCAGATAATAGACAAAACCAAAACTCAACAACCCACATAGAGCAAACAGCAATTCTTTACAGAATCAATAGACATTGGTTAAACTTCTGGCATAAACCCTAAATCCTAATTTATAGAGGTACGTAGTTTCTTTTATCTTTTCCTCAGCTATTCACCATCAGTGAGTACACAGCACAACTTGAAGTTGTCTTCATGTCTCAGGTTTTCATGCAGAATTTTTAGACCTGGTGGCACAGGAATACATTTCATTTGGGATGCTCATACAACAGTGGACTGCAGCAGTTGTGGTGAAGTCCTAGTGTGCAAATCCTGAACAGATACAAATATTCTCTTATCAGCAACTCTTATGAGGTAAGTAACAAATTGGCACAACAATGTCAGCATTTGCAGTTTGCTGGGAAATTAACTGATACCCCTTATCACCATATATCATAAGCACATACATTTTGACACTTTTTTCCTAGTATGTCGGAGCTGCAGAGACTGAAGCCATGAAGAGCATCAGACAAAAGTTGGCAAAGGTGGATTCAGCATCCAAAACACAGAAAAACAACAGTAATAAAGACTGGCAACACCACAAGGCAGAGTGTTATAGGTAAGGTTAATGAACAAAAAGCAGATCTTTTAGCATCTTGCTGAACATAATTGTATGCACCTTTCTAGTTATTTCAGTGGGAGATATAGCAAGGGTATATAAAGGATTAGCATGTTATAGTCAATTTCATCAAAACAGAATGAAAGAGAGGGCCCAGCCAACTTTGTTTTTGTGGTTTTGCTTAGTAGTTGCTTACAAGATCAAAGAGCAGGGAAAATTCTTCTATTTAGCAATTATTTTGTAGCTTTTGTGACTGGTAATAATCAACTGTTATTAAAACTAATTTCATTATTATTAAGCCTCAAACAAGACATATCAAGCATTACTAACAAATATTTTAACTACACTTAAGAGTAAGCATAAGAGGTTTTTTTTTCTTTTTATTTTGTATCAAAAGTCAAGGATTACAAATCCTATTAACAAGCACACACAGTTACTAGATTTTTTTCTCTCTGTAGACCGCACCTGTAAAGCAAAAAATTCCCAAGTATGTCTACTAGAGCATGCATTTACAATAAACATAGTTTGAGGTTATTTAGGCATGCCTGTTTGCATTAGGGTCATACCTCAAAACAGAAAGTTGGATTTTGTTGGGCCTTACACTGTAGGCAGCAGGCTTTCAGAAAGACAGAGAAAACCTGTGCAAAGTTAACTAGCAGGCCTGAGGCAGCACAAAGCTCACAACTCACCTGTCTCATATTGCAGCTTCCCTCTGCTGGACCATGACCTTCTACCATTTGTCCACAGACAAGACTAAGTCAAGTGTGAGCATTTAATTTAGACAGCCAGCTAAGAGCCTCAGCCTTTAGAAGAGCAGTCAGAGCAGCAGCACCATTGATTAGGACAAGATAATTTATTATAAGTTGTCTGCATCAAAGTCTTAACATTTTCCCCCAATTTTCCTGTCTGAAGTTCACTACAGTCCTCATGATGCATTTGTTGCACCTTTTTGACCATAACAATGAAGATTCAACATAAGATTCTTGGTGTATTTGATTAACTCATGTGGAGCAGGAAACAGAATAGAGGCACAATGACCAAGAATAAAAGTTCTGAGTCACCAAGGTTTATCATAGAGGAAACTCTTAACTAGAATGAGATTTAGATGAAAACACAAAACTTTCATCCTATTTCTGATTTGTTCTGACACTTCCCCTGCCACAAAAATATTACATAAATACAAAAATAAACACATTAACAGAAAAAACAGATTTACCTCTAGACTGAAACATTTGTACTCTGAATGAACAATCACCACAGTATCCACAGCATCCAAAAGCATATCACCCAGATCAACAATGTACTACTTCAAGAGTGATTTGGCCATATTAGGATTGGAAAGCTTTGTGGTTTTCCAGGAAAACAAAAAGAGAAGAGAGCCACAAGGAAGAAGAGGACCCATGCAGAGAAGGCACAAGGCAAGGCAACAGGAGGCTGACAAGGAGAGGGTGGCTGGCAAGGCAGGTCGCAGCAGCCAGCCCACCCGCTCTCCTCCCAGGAAGGACAAAACCCTCCCTGACAACCAGCCCCACACAGATGGCTGTGGGCTTACGTCTGGCTCCGGCCACTTGCCTCCAATGGTCACCCCAGCCAGCAGCACCCACACAGCAGCAGGTCGGAGCAGTGGGCTGCAGAGGTGAGAAATGGTGCTCACAGGTACAGGCAGGGATGTGTGCTGAAGCAACTCGCATGCAACAGGGATAGAAAAATGAGAATAGACTTACCCAGCATGTTCTCACGTGCTACTGCAGGAGGGCAGCTCTGCCGCCAGCCTCCACCACCACAAGATGGCTGCCTTCTCAGGCTGTCCATGCCCCAGCACTGAGGGAGAGCTGGGCCCCCTCTCCTCACAGGCACCTTCCCAGCCTCACAGCCCCCTCAGCGTACCGCATCACCACCCCAGCCAGAGGCTTCCCCTCAGAGGGACAGCATGAGGGGTTCCCTCCTTAGGGTATGGCACAGGAGGCTCCTATCCCCAGCTCTCACTCTGCTGGTCCCACAGCCTCACAGGGCAGCACCTCCCCACACGCCTTGTGGGGGGCACCTTGGGCTGCCCCACATCAGACAGAGCTCCCCAACACCCCCAGCTCATTTTTCACCCCAGGCACAGGTGTAGCCAAGCTCAGGTCACCCCCACACTCATTTATCCTCATTAGCAACAGGCTTTGTTTTGGTTTTTATTTGCCTGAGCATCATCCACACAGGCAGGTATGGGACAGAGCCATCGCTATTGGAGGCTTTTCGGCAGATTAACTTGACAAAAGAAAGGAAAGGAGCAGCTCCCACCTGCCATGTCACAGCAGGCCGGGGCAGTGACTACACCGTAACAGCCTGGCTGGGGGCGACAGGAGCAGCGGGTGAGCCCAAGCCAGCCCGCACTCCAACACACAACCAGCCCACTCCCTCAGACCCTTCCCAAGGGCAGGTAAGACATGCTGGTTCCTCACCTAGCCCAGCCGACCTCCTCCTCTGGCCAGGCAGACACAAAGCTGTCCTTCCTACCATTAACTGGAGCTTCCTCTCGGGAAGCCCTAGCAGACATGGAGCCCCCTGCCCAGGCGGGGACACTCTCTCTACTTCGCCCTTTACGCGGACCTGCCTCAATCTGACCGGAGATGCTTCCCCCGCCAACCGAAAGAGGCCGCAGGGCACGGAAGGGCCGGCGGGGGCGGCGCGGGGAGCGCGCAGCCCCCTGCCCGCCCGGCCCGCTTCCCACTGCGGCGAGGCCAGCAACAGCCGCGATTCCCACACCGTCCATCTCCAAGACCACTCGCAAAGAAACCCGGAGCACAGAAGCGCTTCCCGATGCCTTCTTTTAAAAGCGACATCACAGGCCGAGGTAAAAAGGCTGGTCGGGTATGCTCCAGAGCTGCATCCTAAGTCCCTGCAGCCCCTGGAAAAGTTTTCCTCAGTCCTAGGTTAGAACTGGAGACATACAGACTGTTTGTAGCCTTCCCATTTCACCATAGTGATCCTCTAGCTGACCGATCAGCTACCAGACATTTAGGCTTTTTTAGACTTCAGCTGTTTCCTCAAAGTGTCCTCTTTCCTGGGACTAGATGAAACGCCTGTGCCTGCCCCCTCGTGTACTACAACTTCAAAACATCTAGAAAAAATACAGAGGAAAACACAAAGCTGGCAGAGGTTCAGAGAATATAGCTTAAGTAGCAACATATTGGGACACTAAATACTAGGAAATTAACCTAAGAGTCATCAGATACCACAGAGGCCAGTACCTACTGGAAACAAAAAATAGTAAAACATTTACCATGTAGAGAAAACAGGCACCATTGGCCACAGTGAAAGTCCCACGTAAGTAAAATCTACTTTAGTAAGTACATAAAGCATCTCTCTCAAGAATTTTAAATCTCAGTTAACAGATAAGTCACCATTCACTGAATGTCAACTTTAAGTGCATTATTAATTATATTCCTGTTCAGATTCCTCCTGGAAAATGGCAAGAAGAGAAATCTGCACAGGAAAAAGTAAGAGCAGAAAAGGCAGAAAGGCTGCAGCTACAAGTGGACAAGAAGAGGAAGGAACAAGAAGAACAGAAATGGAAAAGGAAAGAGCTGCAGGAACAAATGGAAAAAGTGAAGGCAGGTGTGGAAAAGGAACAACAGAGGAACACAGAGAAGATGCAGTTAGTGAGAATAATGTTCTCATTTGAGAAGAGAACATTTGAATGGAATGATGACACAGAACTACTGTAGGCTTTGCTTTGCTTTTTGTCAACCAGGCACACACATCCAAACCCATCAGTGTTCCAGCATGAAGCAACATATATATAAACACAAAGCATTGTCTGATGTAACAGAAGACTAATAACACATAAGAGTGTAAAGGAGCCAGCAAACCAATCCAGTACTTCCAGGCAAATTCCAAACTAGAGGATAACATCACAGACCTTTTCGTCTGTAACACGTGCATACATCAAGTTCCATCTTTTAGCAGCGTATTAGATTTTTCCTAAGTTTAGTATTGTGTGTGTGTCTACTAATTTAACTTCATTTTAATACTTTCATCCATTTATCTTTACTCTGAATTTTGAGTCTGTCCTAAAATTACAATTTTCCAACTCATTCATGAAAAATCAGTATCACCAGTGAATCAAAGTCATTAAATTCAGTTTTTCAACCAATTGTACCTAGCTTACAGCAAGTTCATGAAGATGACATTTCCACACTTTCCATACAGCATCAAAACCACTAGTGAGCATTTTCCCCGACAAAAACCTCAGCATGGTCACAACTACACGGTTATAAAGACATTTCATAGCAATGTAGGTTATTCCTTAATGATAAAAGAATTTTATACTGCAAAAAAATGCATTAAGAACACTTTTGCTCTGCTGATATAGCTTTAGGAAAAAAAAAATCCCAACAAATACTTAAGGCAAAGCTCTGGGAAACCCACCAGTATCAGGAACAAGCTCTGGTGTAATATAATCACATTTCTATTCACCTTTTGAGATGTTCTGCTTACACAACACATTCTGACACCACCTTACTGCTTTGCTTCTATGTTACACTTACGTTTTCATTAAGAATTATATTTACTGGGGAGAACAGCGACCTCCTTGGGTGATTTTGAAGAGCTGCAGCCTACCTAGAAATGACTGAACACTTTGAAGGGTATCCCCCGGTCACAGGCATTTTTAAGAACCGGATTTGTAGAAGTGGCATCTTTTAATCAGATGGTTGAAAAGAAAGGACAAATCTGACTTATAAAGCATTTTTCGATGTTAGTGCCATACCCTCCTTAGGTTTATTTCAGTAGGCATTCAAGTCAAACTGCTGGACTGAGAACCCCGAGTTTGGAAATTTTCTTAAATAGCACTCGGTGAAACAGAAGAGCTTTAGTTTGATTATCCTTAACTTACCATTTCCAAAATAAGGAGAATATTCCTTTGTTTCATGAACCTCCTTGACTTACTTTCATGCTCCTTACAGCGTGAATCCTTCTACAAAAATTGCCCATTTTGACGGCCATTCTGTTTACATCTAAATCTCAGCCAAAGCTTTCCATTGCCTCCTTGCTTGTTGCATAGCCTGAGTTCTTGTTCTGGGTTTGTGTTCTTGTTCCACAAAAATGCAGTCCAATTTTTTCTTCCAGCTCTTGTTCTCTGAACTTTCCTAGCTTTCCCTGTGCTCTCCTCTATCCCTTGTTTCCACATCTTTGTTTCATGTAAAGCACATACCTGTATCCCATAGTCCTCATGTCCTCCTCAAAAGCATACATGTAAAAATTATAATTCAGGTTTTTGCCCCCTTACAGACAGTATGAAGGAAAGTAGACTATATTTTTTTTTTTTAATACTAATTTGCAGAACCAACCAGACATATTCTAAGCATCACTAACCAGCACCCATTCTCTCCATTCTAATTTACCTCCCCTTCACTTTGGCAATCTGCTTAGCTCTTTGGGCTAGAACCGGCTCTTCTGGCAAGAACACTCAGCAAACCTAAGGTTGCTATAGCAATTAATAATAATTTACATTTTAGTTTACAGAAACTAGAAGAAGAGTGGAGGCACCAGGAGGAGGAGGCAGCAAAGAAGTCACAATTAGAGAAAGCAGCACAAGAACATATTTGGCAGCAGCGGGAGGATTACAACAGAAAGCTTCTGCAGTTCCAGAAGAAGAGACATCTAGAGGAACAAGAACGAACAGGTGGTCTACAGAAAGGCTAATGCTTACTTTAGCTGCAGATAATTCATCTGAATGGATGATTTCTGGTGAAGGCATAGATTTAGCCTGTGCATCTGCCATGGCATTCCTGTGATGCCAAGTCCCAAACCTGAAGTATCTCAGCTGCTCCTCCTCTATTAAATAGATATGGTAACAATAGTCCTCTCTTCCATGGTCCCTGCAGCCTGAAGAAGAGAAATTCCACAGCCTAGCTACAATGCAACTGTGCAAGATGCTAGCAATAACAACAGTCATGCTACATCTTTTCATTTCTTGATGTTTGCATTATGTATCTTCTCTGAAAGCCTGAGTCCCAGTAGCTACGCAGTTAAAAAAAAAAAACTTCTACTTCTAACGAATAGTTAGAGGAAGGCTTGAAAACCTAAATGCCAAGCAGATTTTAAAAAAATCCAACTACAACTTAAGACAAACTCATGTGTTTGAGACAATATTAAATACTTGCAACATCAGTATTATAACAGTATTTTCTTTCTATTTGTAATTGAAGAAAAAAAGATTTCCTAAATAGCAAGTATGTGAGCAACATATAGTTGTTGGTGATCTGCTTCTAAGAGGCAGAAAAATGCAGGCAGAAAGGAACAATGTGATTAGAGGAGGAACACCAGCAGCTGGTGGAGATGGCAGAACACCTGGAGTGTAAAAGAAGAAACTCTGAGAAGACAAGATATGAGGCTGAGGAGCAGATGAAGAAAGAGGAAGATGGTAGACTAACTCTAGAGGAAGCTAAAACACAAGCAGAGCTTTTAATCAGGTACATAGCTATTAATCAAAGATATTTCTTTTCCTCAGTAATAATAATACATCTTTACACCTAGTGCCAGACTATACAAAAATACTTCCGTAGTCCGTTCTATCAGTGTAGTTAACATTGAAGAGCAGCATCTGTACCTTGGGAGTTAGTTAAGCTGCCTTCAATTCAAATGCCAAGACACAATGCAGTTCTTTTGCCATTTAACCAAGTTTTCCAATGATTCCCCAAATTCCATCAACAATTCACATACATCTTATCTGTATTCTTTAACTGTTTTAAACATTCACTTACACTACAGAAAGAAGCCCAACTAGATTTCCCCACACATCTGAAACTATAACTACCTTTACACAGTCCATTGGAGCAGACTCCAGTATAGCATGCTTCCAGAATTCATTCCTACCAGCACCTCAGAAGACAGGAAATGGAAGTCTGCACACCACATAATAAAACGCTGCAAATAACGTAACAGACCTTCTTAAGGGAAGCCTAGATCAATTTGTCAGGCACAAAGCAGTACTAGGTACAAGAGGATACATGGGACCTACAGCTGAGCAGGAATAACTATCTCCTGCTTGCTCTATTCATACTGTTGCAACAGGAGAACATACTGGCCCACAAGAAGGTATTAGCATAAGCCAACATTTTCTTCCCCAACCCATTCCAAACCTTGCTCAAAGCCAGCTCCTAGGGGAAGTCGAATCTCCTGTCCAGGCTCAGTGCCTCATAAGGCACTGCACACACTGTGGCAAAGTCAAAGAAACTGCCAGTGAACCAGCAACGAGCTAACTGAGTGTGTAGGTTTCAAGTCAAAGCACCAGCTTTCTAACCCAAGGAGGAATTCTGTCCTATGTCTGCAATCCACTTTATTAACACTGTTTGAAGACAAAGAGCTGATCCGGAACAACATCTGCAACTCCAACAAGCACTAATAATAGAAGCTACCAGACTAGAACACATTCAAGATACTCATTGTCCATGGGTGTTTTCTTATTTTCAGCTGCTTGAAAAACTAGGCCTGAAAACCATAAAAAACAATAAATAAATGCTTTGTGCCAGGAATGGGTCATTGTAATGAGCTCTTTCAGTTCCAGTCTAATTCATTCCGACTTGATTCAAAAGAGGAACAATGTTCCTTTTTGGGATAGGTGCTACTCTCATTCACAAATTATTTTCCCAGAGTGCAACAGTAGTCTGTGCATACATCCTACTGATAGCAAGTAAAAGCATTCATGTTTTTATCAGCCAGTAGAAATGAATCCAGACAGACATCCTGAGGTGCCAGAACACATGTAGTTTATCTTTTGCTGCTTCACCCCAGACTCTTTGGTCCATTTTGTGTTAAGAGAGAGAACAACAGAACTGTCAGTTTACAAAAGGTATGAAGACCTCAGTGCTGACTTTTGGAGGAATCCTCCAAACCAATAAATTGCAATAACCACGCTACTGTTTAAGAAAAGGGTAGATTTCAGTACCAAAAAGACAACAACAGAGAAACTATAGCAAGATAAGAAATTTTCTTCCTTGTAAATCAGGTTTATCTTATTTGCTGCTTCTCCAATATTATCTAACATAAGTGTAACATTTGTAAATTCAATTTGTATTGCAGTTCCTGTAGAGAGTCTCCTGTGGAGAAGAGTAATCAATTTTTGCAGTCTCTAAATTGAAGCTGAACTTCATTAAATTAAATATGCATTAAGTACTAGTTCTAAGAGCAAAACAAAACCAGTTTACACTACTTCCAACTTGCACAATTCCTACAGTTCTCTGTATGGTGCCTCAGAAGCTGATCTTCTCATTTAAAAAAATTTACCTGAACAGCAATAATTCAAAAGTGCATAAAGAAGATGCACAGATATTGTAGTATTGTATTCTTAAAGATAATTTCAATTTAAAGTAGGAAAAGTTAAAAACTATTATACAGTTGTAGTGCTTCTAAAACTACATGGTTAGTCAAAATTTGCAGCAGACTTCAAGCTTTAGCATTATCAGACATCGTAATTGAAGTCCAAATCCTGCCAACATTTACACATTTAACTCAAAAAAAAATCTCATTTTGTTGAATTGATGATCATGTAGATATATTTATACTTAAGAGAATACACAAATCCTTTAAACACCAGCTTTAAGAAAATCTGCTGAGACTGATGATTTTGTAAAGCTCTTATCAATACAGCTTTTATATGCCACCATAGTGAATACTAAATATATTAATTTCACAGTTAGAAATAAAGGATTGGCTTCCACCTTCCACTGCATAACTGACTCAGTGAAGATGGTTTTGTTCACCCACCACCACTTTTTTTTTTAAACACTTAACAAAACCAACCAGCCATCAATAGCTGAACTCAGTTCTTCTAATATACAGGTAAGCATGTATACAAACACAAATTGCAGAAGGAAAAAAGATTCTTTTCTCTGTTTTTCTCCAGCATGTGAAGGCCAATCTGACTTCCAGTCAAGTGCTTCAAAGCTATGAGTGGTTTAGAAATTCTACTCCAGACCACCTTTTCAGAAAGAAATTCTTTGAAAAGTATTAGTTCTTCCAGAAAAATGAAGAAAATTCAAGTCTGTCTACTCCTTGACTTCAAAATTCAGGTTTTATTTCTATGCACAACTTCCAAGAATGAACTTCCTTAAAAAAGGTACTAGTGCATCTGTGTAGCATGTGTATCTTCTCATTTTACATAAAGCTCTCAATACTAATCTTTAAAGCAGAGTACAGTTTTCCTGTTATTACTGTTCCATCAAGTTATAACAGTACAGACATTGCTTTAGACCAGCAGCTCTGTTGAGGCACTAGCAATTTGAGGCTTCACAAGAAGTCATAGAGACAGATCAGATCAGTTTGTCACTGGTACCATATCCACTCTATAAAAGAGATGTATTTTAGGACAAGGTTACACAACAGAAAGACATCTTTGCCTTGAGTTTCATCCTACCGAAGCTGTGTTCTGCAGGAAACCCTCCTCCATAGTCTCAAGAGAACCAAGTGCAGTGCTTTGACTAGAAAGCTGATATGAGCATATAGAACAGATTTGGAAGACGAGAGTGAGCAGTTAAGAAGCAAAGAAAGTTGGTGCAGCAACTAGAGTATGAGCATCAAAGCTGGGGATCTGGATTCTGTTCTCAGCTCCACTTTCAGCTTCCAGAGTGACCTGAGTAAACTACCATCCCCTGCGCCTCAGTTCCTAATTTGCAGAAGAGGGATAATGGGAATTTGTCTACTAACAAGAACATTATACAAATTTAAATTAGAAGATGATCTGATAATAATCACAAGGGTGTTTTATTTCTGGTATTCTGAAGCAGATATATTTAGTATTCTAAAATAGCAATCAGAAATAAGTGCAAAGAATCCATGTTGTTCTACATCACAGTACCAATCCCTCTTCCCCCTAAGAATTGAATTACATAGAATACTTCAAGAAAACCCCATATTGACATTTTGTAAACAAAAATTTTAATCTTTTAAAAAATTGCTTAGTGCAACTATGTGTACAAAAGTATTTCCAAATCAGAAACAGGACACAAACCACAAGCATGAAAGAAAATGCATTTCTAGCTTTACAGCAAGTGCCATAAAAACTAATAATTCAAAATCTGCAATTTCTTCCAAGTATGCCAGCACTAAAATGTGTCTTTAAATGAAGTTGGCATTCATAGTGAACTTGATTTACCAAACCAAATCAGAAACAAGTCCCATTTATCTGCAGAAAGGCTGAAGCAGGGACAGTGCAGAAACCTTCTCTCCACACTACCCTGCCCACAACCCCCATCTGAGCTTTCATATCCAGTAACATGTTCTCAAACTGACCATTTAGAACCTGCAACTAGCTAGAACATGAAGTGGACCTTCATAATGATGCCTGATGAACCATCATGACACTTCATGTCATCCATCAGATTATTTAATGGTACCACAATCGCATGAAATGTAGACAGAAAAAACCATCTTCATATTTCCTTCCAAGCTGCATTTTCAGTTTACCTTTTGTGCATAAAGTGAAGCTCTATATAACTGTACGTGAATATTCTCTAACAAGAGAAGAAACGGCTAGTAGTCTCAAATAGTCACCTGTAAACCAAGCAGATAAGTATTTTACTAGGGTAAGTAGAAAAAAGTAATTTTTTTAAAAATGAGGTATATTTACAGAGCATATTTTTTTTTCTGGCTTCAACATATAGTTACTGGAAAAGCATGCCCTAATTATAACTTTTTATGTGTTTGCTCATTTCCAAACATTTGAAAAGAAAATGCAAGTTGTTTATAAAATTGTTTTTCTTGTTTATTTTAAATGAAGCTGGTACAGACAATGTCCATTCAAAACCCACGTCCCAGGCCAAAAGGTACAAACAAGAGTGTCAAAGTAACACCAGTTGTCTGCTGTGAACATTCTTGCATGAATACCTGCGTGTACTAATTGCTATATGAAGTTAAAATGCTTCTGGGCTCTTCTGGCAAGATTTAAGAATCATTAGGGTTTTCAATTTTATGTCTTCAGCAAAGCCATCTCTGGAGCAAGGTACAGATGACAACAGTTCTAGCTTTTCCATTTCCAACTTGGTAATCTTCTTCGCTGGGCCATCAGCACAATTTAAGCAAAATAGCTCTGAGTTATGGATACACAATTTCTCCACAGTTTAGTTCTCTGAAAAACTTCATCTCGCACTGAAAGTTATAGTCCAGGAGTGAAACAGTCACACATCAAAACTTCAGGGCAGATATGGAAGTCATTAAGAACACTCGCCCACCTGGCAGATCTTACAGCCTTCGTGCCTGAAATGCACGAACCTAGTGAACATACAAATGCATGTGTGTACATGTATTTCTAAAGGGGAAGGTAGAAGGGAAGAGGGTAGCAAGGCTGCAGCTGGATCACAAAAGTTCAGCACAATGAAAACAGAAACAATAGTGTATAATGAGCACGAGAATTCAAAATACCAGACGCTTGAAAATAAACTCCCAGAGATGGGGTGCCAGTTTCAATTCAGTGTTGAACACCACATTACAAAAGAACTATTATTTAAAAATAAAAAAGGATTAAGGGGGAAGAAAACAAACAGAAGGATCTAAACTGTTGAGTGACCCCCCGTCTGTTCCTGATAAACTTCAATCACATCTTCCTCCTCCATCCCCAGCTGTGAGAACAGAGAAAAACAGCATATAATTGTTATAAATCTGGTGTACTGAATTCAGAGCAGGTCCTAGACAAGTTATACAATGGTTTGTTCCTCTGTTCCATCATAATTCATCAAAGGGGTGAAAAAAATTTCAGCCACCATCTCACTAGCCAACACATGATTTTCAGTCCTTTTCCTTCAGTATTATACATCTCAAAGCAAAAGCCTTATCAGTGAAGCCTAAATCTGCTTGTGGAGCAGTACCCATCAGCCCAGAAGCTGCTAGCTTTACCCTTCTCTAAATCCTTTCTTGGGCAACAGATGCACAGGAATGTAACCAACATCATAGGGAACGCACCAGCTGTACAGCCACATGTACAGCACACTACTAGCTCACCACATAGCTAAGACCTACAGGCTGCAACTCAAAGCCTGTTTACAACTGTTCTCTCAGAGGGCAACTTGTTCAATTTCACAGTACACAAGTTTGATTTTTCAGGTGGTCATTATTATAAGCATTTCTTCCTGCTTTGTCATAATAATTGGTGGAAGTCACTGGATAGCAGAAGTAACCTGTCTTCTATTTATTTACACTTTCATCTAATAAATGTGAACTAAATACATATTTATTCCAAAGTCACAGTGAAGTTCTAGCTCAACAACTGGGAACCTCCCCTAGTTTTTTCTCCTCTCTGGTACACATTGACTACACCCTCCCTTCTGAGACAACATTACATATGAAGGTCCAATCAGTCTCTTTCTGAACTGTGTTATCAGCCTTATTAAAGATTCTAGTTGGACAAATATAGCCAGACTACATTTGACTAAATATAGTCCAACAAGTTGGCTGTATTTAAAGAAACACCTTCAATTCTGGTTAACAGTCTAGCAGAACAGAGAAACTAACCAATTTGGTATTTAGTTTCCCCAGTGAACTGTGTAACACCTTTTCTAGAAAGAAACTCACCTCCTTGGGGGTATGATTATCAGTAATTCTCTGACCCTCGAAGAGGAACCTGAGTGAATTCATTGGAACACCCTAAAAAAAAAGAAACAGATGTACAAGAAAAAAACTTACTGAAACTTGTACAGCTTTACAAGAAAAACTTTTTCAATAAAAACAACATATGCGAAAGTCAAAGAAAGCATTAGTTCCTGTTACACAGGGAGCTCAGTTATTCTGTTGCAACCACATGGACTGCAAAGAAATGACTCTAGGAGCATGATAGTGCTGCAATGTTTTTTTTTATTCCAAAGTCTCACTGGAGTTCTAGCTCAACAACTTGGAAGTAGTTTCCTTAGCCTCCCCCCCGCCCCCCGTCTTTTTTTTATTCATAAGTACTGACTACACCCTACCTTCCAAGACAACGCTACACATGAAGGTCCTGTCTTTTCCTGAACTGCGTATCAGCCTTATTAAAGATCCTAAGACAACAGGAGGAACCTGATGTTTACTTCATGAGCTCCCACCCTTGCTTTCCCAATCTTGTATCACCATAGGCAGGAATAGTGACCTTTACCATTATCAGTTCTGCAAAAGCTCTACCCTGGGGACAAGAAAGAGCAGAGCTGAGGGGGAGAAAGGAGCACCCCAATGGTGAATAAAGTTAAGTTGCAGTATGTCTATTGTACAGCGTGCATGTATTACGGCAGAATATCATACTTCAGTAGATGAGGCAAACACCTCATCTTTTTCTTCTCTTTCAAGATATGAGCAAAACAAATGCAAGTGAAATATGACCTGTTTTGTGCATCAATTAGATCTCAGAAATATTGTTTGCAAATAACTAGGCAGAAAAATTCACAGGAAATAACAGCTCTTCACACTGTTCCAACAACCCCTCTGGCCAACTTGGAACAAATGTCCATGGTCCCTTTACGAGAGAAAGGCTACCTGACACCAAAAAACGTATTGACTGCTGATGAAGGAAATCACAGACTTTCCAGAATTCAGCCCAGGAGATAGATATGGCTGTGTTCATTCAAACAATTACTTCTTTCTTAAAAGAATTCCACACATACATTTTCATCAGTCAGTAAGACTGCTGCATGAATGATTTCCAAGATCTTATTTTAAAATTTCAAGTTTTTCAAATGAATCACAATTTTAATCATTTGGATTTGGCTACAAACATTATCTGGTGTTTGGTCTTTTCTTTCCTCCCAATCCAGAAGGACAGCAAAAAAGAACACATTCTACAAAGAACACTTCAATTGACAAGTTCAACTCGTCTCAAGGTATTAAGGAAAAACCCAAAGTATTATTTCTTATGATTATATCTCCTGAAGCGAACTCAAACACAGTTACTCAAGAAAAGGCCACACAAGGCATCTATCCCCAAAGCTGGGGGTAAACTAGGCCAGGGCTTCTGGAAATAGCAGCAGTGAATCCACAATACCTGCCACAGAATCTGGAAGTGAAGATAAGTTTTTGTTCTGTAACAGTAGTTATTATTTACTTACATCCACAATTAATGTTGCAGATTTTTCTAACTTAAGGCATAACAGCTAGTGTTAATCAATTACCACATTAATGGCTGTAACAATGCCTAAGGCTGCTCTCATCATAAGCTGCAGTATTCTACAGCTTTAAGAGAACTTCGCTTGGAGACAGGAGATGTTACAGTAATTATAAATGCATGCCTGGGCATTTTAAAAGGTAACTTCTATGTCTTCTGAGCAGCCACTATGTATTTTCAAACAGCAATTTTAACTTACTACAAAATTCACAACTGTCTTAAACAGAAATACCTTTACTTGTCAAAAGAAATTAGGAGATCCATTATATTTGTACTGTCAGACACCCATCCTGCTTGTAACTAGACAGAAGCTTGATTGTCTCAACAAATGCTTTTATTTGAAAGAACAGTGAGAAAAGTAAAGCTAAAGAGTTCGGCTTTTTTATTTTCCTTTTAAAGACAGTGCATCATTGTTTCACAAACCTGTCTTTGACAGTATGATTCTTTGAGTTTCTTGAGGTGTGTTGTCATTTTCACCTTGAAGTGAATTTCACTGCTGTCCTAAGAACAAAAAAGAAAAAAGTTACTCTCTTTGTAGTAACTGTTTACTTTATCTATGCTAATTTTAAGACTTTCATTAAGAAAAACTTACATAAAACTAACATGGAATGCAGTTTAACTATCACTGTGCATACCTTGGTGCATCATAACATTAACCTCCAGGATGATTTATCAGTCACTAAATTCATCATACACTTCCACAGGAAGCGCTATTTTAAAACAGATGGCATAGTATAGCCTTAGGCTCACTATTGAGGTTTTAGATTTAAAAGTACTAAAAACCATACATGGTTCAGCCTGTGCTTCCATCTTTACCCAGCTGATGTACTTATGAAATACAAACATACATATGCATGGGACTTCTGCTCTAAGATTCCGACAGACAAGTTAAAGCTTGCACTTCAAAATATATATGAAACCTCGTTCAATTAAAGTAATTATCTACAAGTTAGGATACAGGCAGACTTGGCAACACAACACCAACCTAAGAAGAAATCTTAGGTGTCATTATTCTATAGTCCTTCCTACCAGCCATAAGATAAAGTAACCACAACTATCAAAATGGCTACAGATAAAACAGACTGCAAGAGGTTCTGTGCAAAAAGCATGCGGGTCACATTTCGCTTCTGAATGTGTTATCATCACCAATTAAACCAGTAGAGGTAAGCTAGTTTGTGTTAGCCCTACTTTAAGTCATCCATCTCCAGTCAACAGCACAGCAATGGCACTGATACTCCAACAGTACTGAGTTAAGTCATAGGAGCTAGGGGTTCTTTGCACAGAAGGACTTCTGTTCAAGAAGGATCTCAACATTCACATTCAAGCACAACTTGAATTCGGACTTATAATCCACCATTCACATCCACCAACAAGCCAACCAACAGAATCCTCTTCCTATCCCTGTCAAGAAAGCTAACCGCATGCTTAGTGTACTACATGAACTCTGAAGACCTGAGTTTATTGATTTTGCCACATATTTCATTCATATCCTTGGATAAATCAATCCCTCAATGCATCAGGTCCCCTAGTTGTAAGATGGGGATCACACTGACCAAATCCTGAGTCATAAGGATAAATTAATCAAGCTTTAAAAAAACCAAAAACCAAACAACCACACTAGAGAGAATACTAACATACATTACTGGCAATCAGTAAGTAGTTTAAGGCAGCGGAGGATCCACACTGAAGAACTGAAAGTATCGACTTCCATTTGTTCATTTCTACAATACAAAACCTCATACCTCCACCAAACATCAACAAGTAATTATGTAAAAACTCACCTGCCCAATGACTTTGAGTTTAATGTACTCCCCTTCTTTCTTATCTCCTAAGTCCTCAGCTGAAGGTTTTGCTTCCTGCAAGAAAAACATGAAAAAAAATCTGATCAGTTCAACACTTCCATTATCTTCACTGGACAGTATGATAGCTGTCATCCTCCTTATTACATGAAATCAGACTATCCAAGGCACCTTATTTCTTCCTTTCTGTGTGTGAAAATAGCAGTAACATAGTATTATGAAAGGCTGTCTGCCTGCAAAAGGTTTAATTAATGGTGGAAGAGCAACACTGTGAAGAACATAAGAGATAAAAGAAGGATCATTTGGAAATAGATGACAGATGCAAAAATAAGTAGTATGATTTTTATACCACTAACTCCTAGTCAACCAACAGACTGCAAAAAAGAAATACCAGAAGTGTACCAAAAGGCTTAGATACATGACAGAAAAAAGAACATCATGAGGAGAGTAAACAGAAAGCACTTGTGAAACCCTACCAGTGTAAAGAGTGAGCCATGCAAACATTTTTCAGTCTATTGCATGAACAGTAGTCACTACTTTCAAAAGGACTGTCAGCCACCTTTTCTATGACAACAAAACAACATCAAGTAACAACTTCCTTCTAGCATGTTTGTTTTAAGACCGCAGTTCTTAAATGTTCTTAAAAGTTGCAGTCTAAGAACTATAGTGTTTTGATATCTTTCCAGGATAAGAATTAATTGTACAGACAAGTTTGATTCAACAACTTGAGCACTAAAGCTCATCAAAAGGGTTTAAGTATTATGTTCTGTAAGACATGAATTAAGGACATCAAAGTTTTCATGTTAGCTGCTGATAGATAAGACAAGTTAGAGATCAAGTACTATTAACCCCATCCCTTGCCTGTCACTACATATTTTGGATCAGGCCTTTAGTTATGTTCCACTGCAGCACAAAGGGACTTGACACAGACACTGCCTCAAGTCCAGATGGTGCTCAATGAAGAAATCTTCCAAAGTAGTCAGAAACAAGGATATCCTGCTAATCGTGTTTCAATCTTCCTTTTATATTTTATTGCTTAACACAGTAGACAAAATAAGCAAAATATGTACAGGAGCCTACCACATATATTTTCCCAGCCCTAAAGGGACTTTTTGCTGCATGTACAGAAACATCCTTTGTATGGCTGGACTTGAACTTTAGGATCAAGCACCAAAAACACATACTAACCTTCTGTATTAAGTCCATCCAGATGGGTGTCTATCTCCATATTAAAATGGTAGACAAGCCTTTTCAAGCATTTTTTTTTTCCCTTGAAGAGGTTAAATATGCACAACTACTTTGAATGTTAAAAGTTCAGGAAAGGGCAGGGGGGGAAGTCTGCAAACACCTTCCCTATCTGTACCAGTCTCACTCTGGAAGAGAAAGAGAGGAAGTGCTCTTTGTATCAGTTTGACTCACTACCTCAGGCCAGATCCATTCAGTTTCTGTGATGACAAAAAAGTATGAGCCAGAAACTCCACCTGGTTTGAATACTTTTTGTTTTTTTAAATACCCACCTGGGCACAACCTGGATTGCTGGGACTGATTCATCACCCTTCAAGCTCAAACCCAAAATGACCCCAAGCTTTCAAGAAACTAGACTCTTACCCTTAGATCTCCAAGCAAGTCACTTTTGAAGTCTGAAAGGAGTCTTCACTGGTAATACATTCACAGCAACTGCGCTCCCCACCAAAGGTTTCCCTTTCTAACGTATCTGAACTCTAACCTCATGGGACTATTTGCAGGAATAAAAATATACTGGTATCCACTCCTGACTGAAAAAGAGAAAGAAAAACAAGAACCTGCGACTTGTTCTGATAAGTTGCGCAAAAAGCATTTTTATTGTCCGTATGTGGGATTACTAACCTCTAGGAATCAGAA
Source organism: Buteo buteo (assembly GCF_964188355.1). NCBI lineage: Eukaryota > Metazoa > Chordata > Aves > Accipitriformes > Accipitridae > Buteo > Buteo buteo. The sequence goes on from NC_134175.1 coordinate 23,914,594, forward strand.
AGAGATTCAGATCTCTACAGATCTGAAGCCTATAACTTAAACTATCTCCTGTTTTGCTATCACTGAAAGAATTTGTAAGAACATACTGTCCCTTTACATGACATTTCAGGTCAGTCACTGTCTTAGTTTACTTTGCATAAGAACCAAATTGCACAGCAGCATATTATCCCAGTAATAGAGGCATTTGTAGTAGTTTATACAGTTCTGTGCATTGTAACAGATCTACCTACTTTGCTTTCCAAAACAAATCATCCTGTACAAGGTATGACAAATCATCATTGCTACTATGACTGTGCCTCTGGCCAATATGAGTGGAAGGCAATGATTCACAAGATGTTTGATTCCTACCCTCAGGGAAAGAGGGCTCTAGTACCAAAAACAAACGGGGAAGCAGCAAACAGTAGAAAAAGCAGAGGGAATTGGAGTCTTGAAACACCATACCACAAAGGCAGTCGTTTAAAGCCCCAGCAACCTCTCACCCACAAAAGAAAACAGCTGTAGTTTCAGGAATAGAAAAATAAGATCAAATCAATGTTGACAATGCCAATAATTGAAGCTTAAAAAAGAGCAAAATATTTTAAATCACAACACAACAAGACCCAGCAAGTCTGAAACAGCTCCCTGCATTTTGTCAGTGAACTATACTGCTATTCAATGCCAAATGGTAAAGCCAACATAAAAACACTTAAGAACAAAGAAAGCAAGGAGATTGCAAAGTTACTAAACTACAGGCATTCACTAACAAAATCCTGGATCAGCAATCTGCAAGGCAAACCTCCAGACTTTTACTTGCACTGTGAAAAGAACTGGTGTTTAGAGTATCTCATGAAACAGTACATAAAAAAAAAAAGACTACCATACAAACAGAACAGGAATACCACAACACTCCCAAGTTGTAACTTTTCATTAGATGCCTAAAGTTTTAAAGGCTTCATTCCACAGTTTTCCTAAACAGCACAAAATGAGGCTCCTAGTACCATCTCACATTTATATATCAACACTAAATTCATGACCATAAAAAGCACCCTAAGTTTCTCGGATGAATCACACTGATACTGCTATTGCAACTAATGAAACCACAAAACAAACATTGCAAGTTTCCTCCTCCAATTTTCTGAAGTGCTCAAACTTCAGTGTCCAAGCCTAAAAAACACCACCTTATACTCAGCACACTTTAGATAATCTTTAAAAAAAAAAAAACCAACAACCCGAAATTACTAGGGGAATTGGACTACAACACACTTCCTAACACAGCAAATAAACTCTTACATTTGTTACAGGAGTGGAAAAATGCATACAAACTACAACATTCTTTATTAGCAGTACATGAACAGGTAAAAATGGCAGCATCTAGGTTCAATTAAAGCAAAACCAGCCTGAGACCCTTGCAGAGAGGGGAAACACAATTTTGTCTGTTTCTGCTTAGATCCCAACAAGCCACCACGTGTTTTTTGGAGTATGCCCTTCTTGCAAGTATTTTTATTTATCATAAAAGTTAATTTCCTATCGGAAATAAAGTAACTAAACCAAGTATGCATCTTTATACTAAAGTGACAAGCCAAAATTATCGTAACTGGTGACAAATTATGTCCTCTTAATTCCAGGGCCAAAAGGAAAGACACTGTAAGCAATCCACAATTTTGGGTAATACAATTATTCCTGCAGGACTGATAAACAGAGGAATGAGATTTACAGTGCTGCGTTACCATACGTTATACTGTTACTTATTCATCTGTTTAACTCTCATTGCACAGTCCCCCCAGAAGTGAATGACAAGATTTTACGTTTGCCTAATCTATTAAAAAACAAACCAGGGTCCTTATTCAAAGGCCTTTAAGATACATATCCAAAAAAAGATTATCCCATACAACAAATTTTACATACTTCAAGCAGTCCCAAAGAACAAACACATATGTGTTTTAGCAGAACTTGCCTGGAGAAGGAATTACCTAATGAAAGCTGCTATGTGTTAAAACATGCCTCAGTTCACAAATGCAGAGAGCTACAGAGCAGGTCATGTGAATATCAGTCTACAAAATCTAGTTCAGAATTTGCCTTCTTTTTTTTATGCAGCCACTTTTGCATATTTTACTACACTGGAAACGTGTCCTAATGGGTGCCAGCAATAGCTGTGCTCCCAGCTGCACTCTCACACTCAGAGATAGGCAGCAGCACCATCCTCACCAGCAGAGTTGCATCGTGCTTGAAAATAGGGGGCAGGGAGGAAGATCACAGGCACATACAGCAACGGTTTCTATTCACGGGTCATAATGTATCAAGCCTATTCCTCAAAGCTGACACAGTATATAGTAAGCTTAGGCTTTGTCTCTGGATACTTTTAATTTTCTGGCTGGCACCAGTACTGTTCTTGACTTCACAGCACTGCAAGAAACATTTGTAGATACTGAGACTGATTTTTCCCAAAGTCGAATCGTCATGACAAAGTTAGAATACACTGCCATATGAAGGCAATATAAAAAATAAAGCAAAACAGAACACAAAATTAAAACCGGAATGCTGTTTTAACTTTCCACCAGCAGGTCACATAGCCTAAAGCAATAGTTGTAAGCAAAGGACTGTATACGTGCCACGCCAAGCAAGCCAGGAACTTGTGGTACAAGTAACTATTTAAGTCCTTGGTTGAGAAGTCAGAATTGACAGGAACGTAACAATGTACACGGACTGAAGGCAGGACAGAGTCTTGGTGAAGGACGGGATGTTTAATACAGGCAAGCAACGCCCAGCTAAGGAAGTCTGGGGTTTTTGCCCCCCTCCTTTCGCATTCCTAGGGCAAACAGAGGACCCGGCAGGTCTAGCCTAACCCACACGAAGCCTGCTTCGGGGGAAGAGCATCCTACCACGCACCTGGGAAACGGAAAACGAAAGGATACAACTGCTGTGCAACACGGCTCACCCCTCGCTGCGCTCCCGGGTTTCCAGGGCCGGGGCTGCCCCGGCAGCGATCCCGGTAGCGATCCCGGCCCGGGGCCCCGCGGAGCCGCCCCCGCTCCGGCCGGACGCCGCCCCCGGCCCCCGAGTACGGCCTGCCTGGGGCCCGCCCCCGTCTTCCCCGCGAAATACCCGGAGTGAAGGGGAAAGGGAGATTAAAATTCGGGGCGGGGGGGGGGGGCAGAGTTTGGCCGAGGTCGGAGATTGGCGCGCGCGCACACACAGACACACAAGCCCCGCGGGGGACATTCACCCACCCACCCCCCCCGCCCCTCCCGGGCCGCCCCTCACAGAGCGCGGGGTCGGGCCGGGGCTGCCCCGCGGCGGGGCGGGCAGGGCCGCAGGCAGCTCCTCCCGCGGCCCCGGGGCCTGCCGCCGCCCGCCGCGCCGTCCCCCCGCGTCAGACGGTAGCTGCCCCCGGGGGCGCCGGTCGGTCGGTCGGGGCCGGCGGCGCCCGTACCTGGTCAGACATGGCTCGGCCCCGTTGCGTGCGGCAGGCTCGGCTGGGCCGCTGCAGGCGCTCCGCTCCTTTCTCTGCCCGCAGCGCAAACACAGGCCGCGGCGCGGGCGGGATTTCCTGTGCGCCTGAGCTCACTTCCCGCCCGGCCCGACGCGGCGCGGCCCGCCCGCCGGCTCCTCCCCGGCCGCACCGCCTGCGGCCCCCCCCCCCCTCCGCAAACCCCGAGGCGCCGCTTCCCCGGGCTGGCCCCCACCGGCCCGGCCCCCGGCGGAGGCGGGGAAAGGCAGCCGGGCCGCGGCAGGGACCGCCCGCCGCTCTCCCCGGGCCCCGCGGCCAGGGCCGGCCTCTGCAAGCGCGGGCGGCCCCCGCAGGCCCGGCTGCAGAAGGGCACCTGATGGCTCTGCCCCGGAGAGAAAAAATAGGTGTTTTTATAAACTCCACTGGTCACAGGCAGCCTAGCGCCTGGAAGGATGGGTCTGCGCGGCCGTTTTGTCCTGCCCGAGAGGAGCTGGGCCACGTCACGTAACCCTTCCAACAAAAGCCGATTTTACAGAAAAAGTCACTCATTACACACACCTGTAATGACTCGCTAAGGTTGTTACTAAAAGGTATGTTTAACAACAAAACTCGCCCTTCTATTTAAGCACAGCTTGCGTTTTTTCAGTCATTGGAACCACACAAGTAACAGGGGCCGCACGCATCAAGCGAATTTCCACAGAGGCAGTTGCATTTGCACAAACTTCTAGCGATACACCGTACTAGAACCAAACGGCTGTCCTGTTTCACATCGGCACAGCACAGCTATTTGCAGGTTTGCGCAAGAAGCAACACCTACACCTTAAAAAGATTACATTTAGACTGCAGGCTACTTGGACTGCAGCATGTAGTGCCAAGATCCCTTTACAACAACTAAGGCAATTCCTGCATGGCATCGCTGCTAGAATAAGGGCACGCTTGACTCTAAGTGGCCAGTAAGTAGAAAAAACACATGCAAGAACCATAAAAACAACAACATTACTGTCAAATAAATGGATCAACAGAATTCAGCCTCACTGAAACAGGAGATTCTTAGCCTGGATGCTACTAGAGCGGTTTTTAACTTTACCAGCTACCCTTGGGGAAAGCTAAGAAATGGCTCTGGGCAGAGCACATCTATCAACACGGAGTCTCTAACACTCTGCAAGCCATGTTACTTTGTAGTAACACCAAAGCAGCTGCACTGCTGCATTTCATGAAGGGAATGGCATGTTACAAACACAGCTACACCAAGGGACGCACTTTCACTAGCCAGTGAAACGACGCAGTATCTAGACTGATAGGAAATAGTTTAATCACAACTGTTAAAACAATTCAGAATTAACAAAGGAGGAAAAAACCAACACCAAAATAAAGAACCAAAACAGATGCTATACAGAGCTACAGAATTAAGACGATCTTTCTTAGGCAAGGCCTAGTAGGCAGGAAAGCCAAAATGTTCATACTTTGCCAAGCTCACAGTAAGAGCTCGTTAAGAGCTTAATAACACTACACAAAGCACCAAAATAAGCCATTCAAGGGCTTCACAGCAACACATGATACTAACAGAATAGAAAATGACAAATACTTACTCTGTCCTAAACATCACTGCTGTTCACAAATGAAAGCAGTTTTAAGAGCAGGGGGAGTAGCCTTATAGCAATAAGGCTAAAGTCTCAGACTCTGGCATGAAACCTGAGTGTGATTCTTCATTTTACCCATTTTTCTATGCAATCTTGTAATAAAAGCTAACACTCACATGAGTCAGAATGCCGTTACCTATCCCTATACATAGCGATAAAGGCATAACATTGAAACGTGCACATCTACATATACACTATGTAATGGTAACACAACCTCTCTTTGCTCCCTTCTTAGCTGGCTGTAGATGCATTACCTCTCCTAACGCATTACCTCTTCTAAGATACAAGCTACATTTGTATAGCATCCACAAAGCTAGTCTTGGTTCAGCCCATGAGAACTGTGGAGGTACATCAACAAAACTCACACTTTTCTTCTTTGACAACCCAAACTCAACACAGAGCATAGTTAAAATTAAAACATAATAAAAATCAAGCTGTTTAAAAAAGATTAAATATACCTACACAAGCTTCTTCCCACAAAGCCCAAAATCATCCTTGCTGCTGCAGCCACCATCAAAGCTACTTACCCTAATAACCTCACCTAATTCTCAGGTGTTTTATAACTTCTCTGATTCCCCATCTGCAACTAATTTCAATCACCTGAAGTCAATACAGTTCACCTCTGTTGCTTCAAACTGCTGCTAACTTCTCCAAAGCTGCTTACATGGTTTAGGAGCCGAGTGCTGTTAGTGGTTTTCCCAAAACTATTGGTGCATGTAGTCTGTGCAAAGCTGCTTTGGTCCGCCAGAACCAAATTTCTTATAAAACTGGACTTTAACCTATGAACAATCTGTAATCTCATAATGGCAACATATTTGCTTGAGAGTAGTTAGTGCTGGCAAACAGGATAAATAAGGTGTTCTAAGTCAGACAAGTAAGTAGTGTTTACTCTTAAGTTTACTCTTTACAGTAGTAGTACTCCCCCTGAGCCAGCAGTACCAGAACCGGTACTTTAAAACTAGGGGGAACCTGGAAATTCTCTTTCCAGTTGAACATAATTTCTTTGGCAATGTTGCTAGTTACAGGACTTCAGAAAATGGGTTACATTAGCTAAAGCACTGAAGTCTGTCCTTTAAAAAAAATAATTCTTAAGAATTATGTGAATCCCCAGATTTCTCTGACTATTGGCTTTCCAGCATATTCCTTATATGAGAAGCAGGAGAGGAAATGAAGGCGTGCTGACTCATACGGATGGTTGCATAAAACACAGCAACGAATGTCTGATATTAATCAAGCCCAAGCGTTGCTTGGAGCCTCTCTTCCTCTGGGCAGGAAAAACTCTGCCTCTCTTTTCAGTGCAGGTAACCCTCAATGTGAAATAAGTGGGAATTTAGAAGGGGAAGAACTGTCGCTTTTCGCCTGTACTCCACTAGCACGCAGTTTTGCAATTACTCAGTAAGGCCTGGACCCAGGCGCAGAAGTAGGTCAGACGCAGCAGCGTGCACAAAGACGCTCTTGGCCGAGACAGAAACCAGCAGGTGGCACAAATGGACAGATTTAGAGGCCTCCGGCCTCTGCCTTCCCCCAAACCGAAATGCCTGTATCCCCATGCAGCAGCGCGGGGAAATAGGCAGCCTTTAAAATTTATTTTTCAAATGCATGTGATTTGGCACTTCTCGGTCGGAGAAGCAAACCTTTCAGGTGGCCACAAGTGCACTTGGTCGCAGCAAATCCTTTACCAAAAAGAACTGTATCTGGACGACGATCTGCAGACGAGGCCTTGGGAACGAGCCCGAGGAGCGAGAGCAGAGCGGGCAGAAGGGGATCCACCGCAGTGCGTGGAGAGGGCCCGAAGCGCCGGCTGAACCCTTGGCACCGCAGGCAGGCTGGATGCAGCGCCCCAACGCAGCTCGGGGTCACCGAGGGGGGTCACCAGCTCAAACCTGCTTCGGGATTCACTCGGGAAACAAAAAATACCGAGGCGGGCACCCGCGCCCTCGAGCACAGACCCATTTCGAGTCGCAGCGGCCGTCCCCGCCGCCAACTGCTGCAGGGCCCGTGAGGCGCCGGGCAGGGGCCCGCTGCTCCCCAGGACGCCCGAGGGGCCGAGCGGCTGCCGCCGGTGCGGTACCCAGCGGCCGGGCTGGCACGTCAGGCGGGTGGGCTACCGCAGAGCCGTGCGTCCCCCCCACCGGGGCAGCCGCCTGAACGCTTACGGAGAATTGTTTGTGGGATTTTTTTGTTGTTTGGGGTTTTTTTCCCTACGTCCAGAGGCTCGAACCTTCACGAACAGGAGGCAGCGGACACGGCTGACGCCGCGGCACCGCCCGGCCCCGGGGCGGGCCTCGAGCGGACGGCGGTGGGGACGGGCGCAAAGGGGCGGGGCCGGACGCAAAGGGATAACAGGCTCCGCCCCCGCCCAGCCGCGCGCGGCCACGTGGCCCCGCCGCCCGCCACGTGGCTCGCGAGAGCGCGCGGGGAAGGCGGCCCTGCCGCTTCCCCTTCCGGCGCCGCTCCTTCCCCTTCCGGCGCGCGCGTGTGCTTGACCGGGGGTCCCGTCCGCTGGCGCACGTGGCCGCGCCCCCCGCCCCATCCCGGGCTCCGCCGCCGCCATGTTGGTGCTGTTCGAGACCGCCGCTGGCTACGCCATCTTCAAGGTAAGGTGTGGAGGGCCGGCCGGCCGTGGTGCCTCTCGCCCGGCCGCGGCGCGTCCCCGCCCGCCCGGGTGGGTCTCGGCGCGGGGGGGCGGCTGCCGGCCTGCGGGGAAGCAGAAGTGAGGGGGGGGAAACACGGGCGGGGGGGGCGAGTGCCCCCCGGGCCGGGCGGCTCCTCAGGGAGTTACTCCGCGCGGCGGCCCTTTGCGGTGCCTCCGGGGCCGGGCAGGAGCCGGGGGGTGTAGGAGCAGGGAGGCCGTGTTGCGAGGGAGGCCTCGGGCCAGAGGCGCGGGGAGGGGGCTGCAGCGGGAGTCTGAAGGCGCTTGGCGGGGAGGAAGGGGGGCTTCCTCGGTGGTCCTGCCAAGCGTCACCCGTGGCGCTCGTTTGCTCCCACCTATAGGGGTAGATTTGGTCGGAAGGCGTGCGCCTGTGGCCGTGCCCCTTTCGGAGTCTCCGGAGGCACCTGGGTTTGGGCACGTTGACTTCTTTCTCTTCCTAACCGCCTTCCCGTGGCTGACGTTCCAGCAAAACCTTGTGGGTGCGGGAAGGGGCGCGTGGGAGACGGGCAGCGTGTTCCCAAACGGGTGTGCAGGGTGCCTTGGCTTGAGCACGTTTCCAAAAGCAGGCTGGCTGAGCGCACGGGCAGGGTGAGGGTGCCTGCAGGTACAGTGTGTGGTCTGCCTTCCCTCGCTCAGCTGAGAACATGGGCTGGGAGGAACAGGCTGCTTCACAGGGCTTTGCCAGCCTCCTCATGAGGTGGCTCAAAAGCTGCAGTTTCATGGTGGTTTGAACAAGTCTAAACTAGAGCTGCTGCTGTGCCATGCTCCCCTCTGGCCTGTTCTCTTGCTTGAGCGTTGATGCCTGTACAGTTCCACCAGCTTGTTCATAGAGTTTGATCATAACACTTGTATTTTTCCCCTCCAGCTTAGTCTTTTTTTCTGGGTTAGCTTGTGTGAACACAAGTGCAGGTGCAAAGAGAGCAAGGTGCTGGTTTCTTGTGCACTAGCCTGCTGCAGAACTACACCCTTTGTGCTCTACAGAGCCTATGTTTACTTCACTTGCCCAGAAACCTTTCCTCCTCACTGGGGTGCAGCTTGGGCCAGGAACATTTCAAGATGTAAGCAGGCAAGGAGGATTTCAAGATGTAAGCCTCAGGGAGAAGACAGAAATACTTCTAAAAGCAGATGGTTTCTGTTCTGTGCCCCCCCCCCCCCCCCACTCCAATGCTTATGCCTGGGGAACTAACACATACAGCAGCTTCCCTGAAGGTTTTGCTCCCTCAATGTTCACACTGGCTAGTGTCCTGCATCTTCCAAGTTACTAAAAGTTTACCTCTTGAGTAGGCTCAAACCTCTTGTGCAGTGAGGCAAGGCTTTCAATGGAGCCAGGAGGGGCTGAAAATAATCCATATTTTAATTTCTAAAAGCAGGTAGGCATAAAGCAAAGGTAGGAGGAGGGGCATAAAGAGAAATGAGGAAGTGTCTCTGCAGAAGTGCTGCAGGGCTCCACTGCAGGTGTCACCAGCTGGGGCGTGGGGGTCTGGCTGTGATGTGTGTGCAAAGCGGCTAGAGGGCACCAGGCGTCAAGGAGCAGTGATCAAAGGCAGGCTGCTAAACGCCTACTCTGTGGGAAAGACTGGACTGCAAATGGTGTCTGGGCTGGATTGGGAGAGAGGTGAAAGCTGTCTGCTGGGACTGAGCAGAAGTAGTATTTTATTAAAAAACGTTTTGAGACAAGCTTTGGTTTTCCATGCTGATTCTTTTTGCAGCTGCCAAGGACAGATACGGCAAGCCCCAGCCACAGTGCACATTTGCAGGGCAAGGCTCTCAAATCACATAGCTTTGCTTTCCTAGATGCAGTAGCTGTTCAGCTGCAAACCTGTGTCACTGTTACACTTGTACGTTTGTTCTGTATCAGAGTAGTCTCTGCAGAGTTTAGCTTTTTTCTTTTTAAAGCAATCGCTTTACTTGGGGGTTGGACAGAATTTGTGCTTCTGAATTTTGGGAGGCAGTCACAGTCACCCACTTCCCTTTTCAGCAGTGCCCGCAGATGTCACAGAATCATAATTTGGGCTGGAAGGGGCCTTAAAGATCATCTAGTTCCAACCCCCCTGCCATGGACAGGGGCACCTTCCACTAGACCAGGTTTCCAGCATAACTGCGCTTTGCCTTTATGCTTGGGGGATCAAGAACTGTTGTCCTCTGCAAGCTGTGTAGCTCTTGGGTATTCCCTTGTAGGTGCTGCTTCCGTTAGAGGACCAAACACTCTAAATAGTAAGGGCAAATGGGGCATAGCCATGTTACAGATCTTGGAAGACTTTCCAGTGAGTCTTACTATCTTGCAGGATACAAAATATCTATAGGCATGTAATTTCTATATGCTAAAAATCTTGATTTAGCAGCTTCTGTGTCTTTATTTTTCTCTATGCACCCATGTCTGTTTATAGAGGCTGAAAATTCTGTAGGCCTCGGGGTCGGAAAGATGAATTGGAGGAAAGAATCAGCAAGCTGAGGAAAGGAAGAGTTACCCTGAGGTTTTTCTGTGCCTCAGAGTTCTGTGGGGAATGAGTTACTATGTTTATTTACTCAGCTACTAATTGAGTTTAAAAAAGACAACCTCCTTGGACTGGGGTTTAAAAAACTGGAAGAGAGCAAAATCTCATAATGCAAGAACGATTTCTGCACTGCACCCAGTCAAATTGCAATTGTGTTGCATTTGCGTTGTGGGGACAAAACCACAAGATTTTTGAGTGAGGTGTAGAGAATGTAATGTTTTAAAGATCTTGACTGTACTGTTCCCCTGAGGACTTTTCTAGGAATTTGCAGTACACTCTGCGTTTTGTGAAACATGTGTAGGCTCTAGGGATGTAACTGTTAATCTTGTGCTGTTTAAAAACTGAGGGGGATCCCCTTTGTACAGAGATTGGATTAAGCCATTGCAGCTTCTTAGGTAATTCCTGGCTCGGTTGATTACCAAGCTGTCCGTGAAAAGTCTTCTTTACAGAGATGTTCTCTTTCTTCCTTGGGCTAGCTCAGATTGATGAAGATAACTCATGGGATCACTCCTTCCTGTTAGGCATCCCAGGCGTGTTTGTATTTTCCCGAAGTAGTGGCAGGTTTGGTTTTGGGTCACCGGGGTTGTGAATGAGTCCTGTAGAGGAGGTGGAGCAAGCCCAGTTTTGATAAACAAGGAGAGGGTTTTGCTTTAATGTGCAGGTTCAGAAGGACCCAGCTATTATTGAGCAACTTCTGTAATTCAGTTGAAAGTAAAAACACTGTAATATTATGTGTGTATTAGTAGGATAAAGCTGCTGAAAGAGAGTGATGACACTGGAGATCACCAAAATTGAGTTTCTTGACTCAATCACTATTAACTTCCAGTGGTTGGGTACACTGTAAATCTGCTTCAGGTCTTCTCTGGTGAATGCAGGGTTGAATGTTCAAAAGTACTTTAAATATAGTTGTGTGATTTTTTTTTATTTTTTTTTTTTGTGGCGGTGGTGTTTGGTGTTTTGGTTTTTTTTTCCTTCTACAGGTTCTGAATGAGAAAAAGCTCCAAGAAGTTGACAGTTTATGGAAAGAATTTGAAACTCCCGAAAAAGCAAACAAAATGTAAGCAGCTTTATGGGGGAATAGCAGCCTGGCTTTTGGAAGGACATGACTGCCTGTAGTTATGCACATCTGAGGTTCAGAAGGAAGTACTGGTTTTTATTTTTCAGTATTGTAAAACCTAAAAGCTGTAAACAATGATAATGTGAAGTTAGATATCCAGATAAACTTAAACTGGAATATCAAAGTGAAAGAAATTGCTTTTTTCCTTGCAGCGTAATTAAGCTGCAGAAGTCATTACCATGTGTCACCGAAGCAAAAAATTGAACAATATTTTAAGGAGATCTCGATGCTTTCACAAGAACATCCAATCTTGTAATGCTGGAACCAGCTGAAATGGTGGGGTTTTGTGTTCACAGGAAGTTATTAAAAAAAAAGTTTAATCCAGCTGAAAGTAATAGCATCTGAGTCACTGTCAATTGAGAATTAGTGTTGTTGCCCATGCCATCAGTGAGTGTTAGCACCACTGCATAGCTGCATAGGGATTGCAGTGTCCACTGACCAAGCTGGCCTTTCTAGCAAATTGCCCTGAAGCTGAGGACAACAGTGAATTCCTTCCAAGTCTGTTTAGGGTGTTTTTATTGGAAGATTTCTAACCAGCTTTGGTTATAACGGATACCTCTGAACAAGCTATGCCTTGTGATTTGGATTTATCCTGCTCTGTAACAGTATTTAGAGGAGAGGCCAGAATATCCCACATCTGCCTGTTTGTAGTGTGTTAATGTTGTCTTGGAAACATAATTTTGGCCACTTGCTAGACAGGATGTGGCTCTTAATGGATCTCTACTCTGATCAAAGTAATTCCTATCTCTCCTGCCTTTCTGAAAAGGCATCAGTATAAGCCTGGAGCTTCTGTTGGGCTCTGTGAATGCTTAACTCAAGCATTCAGCTTTATCTGTGACCTTGCTTCCTTTGCAGATACTTGACTCACAAAGAGCAGTGGTTAATCACAACTGGATTAGTCAAATGCCTGTCCCTGACAAGGAATTTACTAGATTGAGATAGCTTCTTAACTGTAACTCTGGATATCAACACCACAGACTTTGTGAGGGGGAGAGGGGAGCGGGGCCTGAAGATCTGACACAGCGTGGTTAAACACTGTCCCTGTGATTTTTGGCTCTGGTCAGCAGTTAGGGCACGGAAGAATTTTCTGTTGTTTGTTTTAAGCTTAGCTCAGAACTTGTATTCTAACATCTAATTACAAGGAAGGACTTGAAGTTTCATGGGCAATGAATCAGTTCAGTTTTAAAGTCTCTGAAGATGCATTTGGTTGAAAAGCATGTTAAATCTGAGCTGTGCAGGGTGTGCATTCCACAGAGGCAGAAGGCTCCCTTTTGAAGATGTGTGGAAAGATGCTATCATCAGTCAATCAGGAGTGACACCTGGTTAATCAGGGTGCAGTGTTGAAATTTAAATGGATGATGTCTGTCTGTAATTATGAACTACAAAACAAAAAGGGGGCTTCGGTTTTCTGATTATGTTGGTCCTAGAAATACTAAATCAAAATTTCTTCTTTTTTTTTTTTTAAATTAAGTTTGTGGGACCCAGCTGAAAAGTCAGATCAGGCTCAAACTTAATCAGCAGGTTTGGTGCTCTTCCCTCTTTTTGAGGGTCTGGATATTGATCTCTGCTCTCTTGCAGTCTTAAGGAGAAGAGGGGAACTATAATAGCAGAGGCAGAAAAAAAGTAAAACGGTTCTAGCATCTGGCTTATGTACATTCGTTCATACAGTTGTATTTTTCTTCTGTAGAGTAAAGCTGAAACACTTTGAAAAATTTCAGGACACAACAGAAGCACTTGCTGGTAAGTGAGTTAACACCATTCTTACAAAAAAAACCCCAAACAACCCTGTCAAGAACTACTTCACTCATTACTTACCTCTGACCCTGCTCTGTTTCTTTGCTTAGTTTTTAAATTATAAATTTTTCAAAGTCAACTGTTTTTGTTGTTTTATGAGGTAATCCATCCAGTCTATAGAGTGGTAGAGATGTAATGAAGTGTAGTTTTTTCCTACCATGATTATTTTCCAAGCAGCTCACTAGTGAGCACCGTGTAGAAGGTTTTGACTGGTATATGTAGCCTGTTGTCAATGATGGATTCTTGTTGAAGCTGAATATAACTGATTGAGTCAACATTTCGTCACTACCACTGAGACAACAGACAGATATCAGAGTACATATATTATCACAACTGCCCTTGTTTTATGCACACATATTATGTCTGTGTTTTTACAGCCTAAAAAAATGCCTGTATTCCACTTAAAATAAATTCAGGAGTTTAAACAAAACGGAAAGCCTTATATTCAGTAACGTTTACTAATTCAACACTTAAATGTTTGATGCCGTGGACTAGTTTGAGCAGAAATTATAGAAGTTCTAGCTAATCATTCAGAAATGGTGTGACTATTACTGCTGAATGTGCTGTATGACATCAGCAGGTGCATGTTCCAGGTCACATTTACAACTAAAGAACGGATCTTCATATTCTGATGTGGTAGGGTTAGCTTATAAAGGAAGCTAAGGAAAGAAGAATGGAGACACTGCCATCATACATGAGATGCAAGTGAAACAACTGAGACTCGAGCTGCTGTATATTCCTCTTCCTGGCATATTTTTTGGATTATGTTGCTTTTGCATAGGTTTGGATTCAGATCATGTATAGTTAGGCTGATTAAAACAAAACAAAACAAAAACCACCACCTCACAGAACAGAACAAGAACTACCCCCTGCCAAAAACTTCTACTACTTTGCTTCAGGTTTACTAATCTGTGAAATGGAAGAGATTATTCAGACTACCTAGGTCACATTTATTTGGAAAGGAGGACTATGTATGTGGTTGTTCTAAGTGGATTAGGAGCTATTGGCCAGCTTGAAAGGTGGAAACATCTCTGTTGTAGAAAGGTTGAGAGGACTTAGATTTTACCCTTATGTTTCATTAATGTTCTGCAAATCAACCACTGGCTTCTGCTCTGTTTGCTGTGATGAAGATGTTGCATCAATCACAGAAGTTCTGTGGAGCACAGAGCTGACCTGCAAAGAGAGTTGTATAAGTGCTTGCTTGAAATATATTGTGTGGGATTGTAAAGCTTTCACAGAGCTATTAATACTTGAGAATGAAGAATGTCCTTTTAAAATTTGTCAGTCTACAAGCTATATTAAAAGGGTCTGTGTCTGACTGCTCAGTCAGTGTGTTTGGCATCATTCTTTGTTGGACTTTAGATAGTACGTTATCATCAGAGTATGCAGATAAGCCATTACTCAATTTAGGATATCATGATTGCTGACTAGTAGACCTGGAAAATGTTTGGTTAATTAAATGATACACAAAATGTTCCCATATAACCTTGCCTTCAGAAATGTTAAACATACATCCAAGGCGTATGGCATACTGTTTGTAGAGATCCTTAAACAAAATTGACAGAAATAGAACTGAAACCACGTGGAGAAACGAGAGGCAACTGGGAGAAGGGTTTTTGATTTAGGCCTCCAAAGGAGCAAGTATATAATTTTCTTATACTTTGATTTTAGCTACTGCATGGTGAAGTAGTATTGCAGCTCAGACTAGAGCTACTGTGGGCAGTTAAAATAAAAATAACAAGTTAGGAGTACTATTTTTACAGGTTTTAGGAGGGGAAAGAAACTGTATCTCTGGTGTTTTTGTTTTATACAGCATCCACAGCTCTTGTAGAAGGCAAGCTCAGCAAGAACTTGAAGAAAATTCTCAAGAAGATAGTGGCAAAAGATGCCCATGAACAGTTGGCTGTAGCAGATGCCAAACTTGGAGGTGTCATAAAGGTGATAACTGATTTTGCCATTCTTCCTTTTGTCTCATGCTGCTGAAATCTTATAGTCAGGTTCCAGAGATTTTGCAGTTATTAGCGATGGATTATGCTGCCAATGCTGTGTTTCCAGTGTGGAAGATACCTAATCCTTATGATCAAATGTGTACTGCATGTATACTGGCAAGATGTTGTCTTGAGTACACAAGTGAATGTTATGGTCAAAGTGCACTAAGGTGTTCAGGTTTGCTTTATTTCTCTCTTAAATTTTGGTTAAAAATATTTAAAATTATTAAAAAATTAATTTCCCTAATAATCCCATCCAGAAAAAGGGGCAGGAGGGACAACAAACAGATAAAAACAGCCAGGCACACACACTTATTCATCACCAACAGATGCAGCAATAGGGGGGGTGATGACTTACTGTCTTTTGGGGAGCCACCTTGTTCTGCCTTCCTCAGTCTACAAGCAATTGTGCACATCCTTCAGTCCTTGCCTGGCAGAGGAAAGTAGTAATACAGTAGAGGTGGACTGCTTTCTCCAGTGTCTCCTAGGTGTCAGATATCATCACAACCATGAGGTTCCTATCTCATGTCTGATTACTCCCTGTTCCCGTGGTTTTTATTCTGACCACCTCCTCGGCCTGTCTTAGGAGACTGGTGTAGGCTGCAAAATGAGGAGGATTTAGTGTTAAAGTGAATAATACCAAGGACTCAGAACTAATTATTCAGGTTTGTTCTCTGAAAAAGACCAAAAGCCCCCAGCCATCTACCTCTGAATTTTCTCTCTGTGGCCAAACCATTTCTAGTGAATGGCAGAATCTTGAATCTTTGGTTCCAGTGTCTATGTAGCAGATAGAGTATTAATTATAAATCTCCTCTTCAAACTGGAATTGTTACTGTGTGGGGAACTGGGGGTGTCCCTACCTGGAGCATCAAAGGTGACTGAAACTTGTGTGATCACAAGATTGCAGTGGGAAAACCAGGTGTAATGACATAAGGACTTCCCTACTGGAAGAAGGGCTTTACAGGAATGTCATTGTTGTGCTTGACTTTGGACTATTGATTTCCATCCTGCAGGATAAACTGAATTTGAGTTGTATACACAGCCCAATGGTTACAGAGCTGATGAGAGGAATTCGCTCACAGATTGAAGGGCTTATTACAGGCCTCCCTTCTCGAGAGATGGCAGCTATGTGTCTGGGTCTTGCACACAGGTGAGTTCCTGGAACACCTCTGTTTCATCCCATGTCTGCCCCACTCCTGTGTGCTTGGCTATGCTGTGTTGCTTGATGTGTCTCAGAGTATGTGACATGGTCTCATACTCTCTAAGTCAAGACACGTTTGTATCTGAAATCTTGTTTTATAAAGGAAGGATGTTCCAGTTTGCATCCACCCTTTAGAGAGGCTTAATCTTCACCCGAAGTTGATAGCTTTCCGTTGCATGTTACATACTTTAGGATTTGGTTTGAAATGTCTCTGTAGCAGTCAAATGAGTCATTTAAAACTCCATTGCCACTGAGAGACAAGGTGAAGACCATGATTTGCTGATTTATGGCAGAATAAATACCTATATAATACATAATGTAAATGTTAAAGGCAGAGGTGACTTCCCACCTTGCTATCACTGCCTTTTAGGTTTAGCGAAGCAGTAGTTAAATACAAAGTTGTTGGGGTCAAGCATTCATTCATGAGTAACTTTTAATCCGTATTGTGACATGAGCTTGTCCTGTCCATGAGCCACTGGAAAGTTAGAGAACTGCTTTGCTGTAGCTATTTTCTTAAAAATAGATGTTTGTTTGCTTCAAAAATGGGCATTAATATTGAAAAAGGACTTTATCAATGCGGATTTGCATCTTCATAAAGTGTCTTTTTACTGTAGGATACTGAGAAATTTTAAACGTACATTAAAGCCAGATGGTAATGGACTTTCTCAGACAGTGAGAATTTGTTCCAGGAGGTTTCTTCTGTTGCTTCACATTAGTGTTGCTGATATTTGCTGCTGGGTAGGTACAGTTTTGTGGATTGCCTCCAGCTGCTGCAGAACTGGAAGGGCTGTTGACAAATACTTTTTGTGGGGAACCATGCAGAAAGAAACCAACAATCAATTTCCTGCCACGGCACTCATGTTCAGTCTGCTGCATGTGGTACAGATAGCCTTAACTTTCCCTTTCACCCTGGTCACAGGGTATGTGCATGTACACATGTCAGAGCTGTTGCGAAACTTCTGTCATTGTGGCTTCTGGCCACAGCTGAGAGCAGTCGGTGGCATAAAACTGAGCTGGTATGAATGAATGTATGGACAGCTATATTCATGTAAAACAGGAACAGATGGGACATACTCTGCAGCAGGTTGTCAGGATGCTGGTGAAACTGTATTTCTGTCTCCTCAGCCTTTCCCGATACAAGTTGAAATTCAGCCCGGACAAAGTAGATACCATGATTATCCAGGCAATTTGTAAGTATATTTAGAGCTTAAATTATTACTGGATTTGGCTTAGGATAGCTGACTTTTTTACATTGGTTACAGAAAAGTATTGCTGTCAATTTCCTCCTAGTATGTTTCAGTAAATTGGGCATTGATATTCAGCCTGGCATAAGGTGTGTTTTCTTAACAGCGTTTTCCACAAGCAGGAACATTTTTAGGGTGATACAGTAAACTGGCATCCACTTTTTCTTAGCACAGAGATCAGCTGAAATACAGGCAGTATTAGTTCAGTCCCCTGAGGACTTCACTTCCAAATGTGCCTCCTTCTGAGTAGTGTTGGGAGAATGAGCCCCACAGGACACGTTTTTCTGACCCTTCATTTTGGTGCTGTCTTGCATAGAGGGCAATGTAGAAATAGACTCTTATGTTAGGCGTGTAAAACCTACTGCAGTGTGTAATGCTGCATTCCATCTCCTTGCTTTCTTAACGGAAAATGGACTGAAATTGTAAACACAGCTAGGAAAGCCCATTCCTCATTTTTCCTTGAAGACATCCACATCATAATCGGCATGCTTGCTGTGAAGCAGTGGTGAGGAATCCTGTTTGGAATATTAATTCCCAGACTGTTGTCAATGATGAAACATAGCCTAGCTGAAATTAATGATTTAATTCAGTTCCTTCGTCACTACCACTGAGACAACAGATGGGAACGTTGGTATTGCTTTAGTGGGAAATATTTTAGCCTCAGGGCTCTGTAGCAATGTATGCTGTGGGTGTTACTCTTATGTTGTAAATCCGGTTATTGGTCATATCTGGTAAATGGTGAGCCTGTTGGATTTGCGTTGGGTGTATTTATATTATAAAGGCAACTAAAGGACTTAATACAATCTTTTAAATGAAGTAACTGAATACAAGATCAGTTTCTCACCATTAAAACAGTTTTCCTTAATGTTTATTAGATGGCTAAGTTTTACATCAGTCTTGTGTGTAGCACTTTGGCTGACTGAGAGGAAGAATAACTGGCTGCTGCTCCCCTTCCAGTAGGATGTGCTTTGCAGCTGTTACAGGAGTCTGTCCAGGACAGTCCCAGTGACAAAACTTTCAGACCACGCTCATGGGAATTCTAATATTTCTGTAATATTGTGCCTGGGATTATGCAGTTCTCTGAAAAGCGAAGACTTCTAATGTACTGCAGCTTATGTTTCATTCCAGTCTTTATGGGATAAAATACTTCAGTTTACCTCCCTTTACGCTCTTTATGTTTGTTGATTTGAGAGTTTTCCATTTTTTAGATTACCTTTTTAGAAAAAAAGTCCATTCTTCTTTCTCTTAGCACTTCTTGATGACTTGGACAAAGAACTGAATAACTACATCATGCGCTGTAGGGAATGGTATGGTTGGCACTTCCCTGAACTGGGCAAAATCATCACAGATAACCTAACGTATTGTAAATGTGTGCGGAAAGTTGGTGAGTAATAAGGAGGCATGAGCCTGCAGAATGTTGCATGTTAGTGTGCAGTGCATTAATGGCACTGATTTGTAGACCAGTGACTCGCTCATCCAGCTGGTCATGACCCTGTATACAATCCTGCCTTCAGCAGCAGTGTAAATAGGGCCAGTAGAAAAGTAGTGTATGCTTGCATCTATATGTTGATGCAGTTTACCATTTTGAAGCTTAAGAGAAAGCTAATACCATATCACCCATCAGTTCTTCATGGACCACCTGCATATCTTCTTAGAATCACAATTCATCAGCAGACCAGTTTGGAAATTAGCTGCCAAAAACTGATGTAAAGAGAATTGGTACCTGTTTGCGGGTGTTCTTGGAGACAATAACTATTATAATTATAAGAGCAGAAAGAATGACTGCTGTATTATTTTGGACACTTGCCTCACCTTTTAGGCATGTGCTTTGTATTGATGATTTTATTTTATTTTTAAATAATGAAGTTTGCCATTCCGAGAGAAACTTGTGGTTTTAAGGGAGCTTTTCTCCCAGTTGTAGGAAGAATTACATAGGTTTGGTTAGTGGTAAATGACTGCTTGCTTCCTGGAATTCTTCCTTTGTAATCTTGTGATTGAAAAATTTGCAGCAAGCAGCTACTGAAAAGGTGAAGTATGTAGTGTTACAGAATAAGGGCTTTTTTTCTAGTTTCAAATTTAATATTTCCAACTATTCTCAGCTAGTATAAACATGAAGTCAGAGCATTGACATATATTTTGGGAGTTTGGAATAGGATGATGGCAGACTTGACTCACTGTTGTTATTTTGGCCTTTTATCTTCATCTGTTTCTGTGCTTTTTTACTAGTTCATCTCTCCCCCAGCACAAACATACTTTCATCTGTCCCCCACAGGAGACAGAACCAATTTTGCCTCCTCTGATGTTTCTGACATCCTACCAGAGGAGATTGAAGAGGATGTGAAGGCTGCCGCTGAGATTTCCATGGGGACAGAAGTATCAGAAGAAGATATAAACAACATAATCCATCTCTGTGATCAGGTATGTACACGTGGATGAATAGCAATAGGAACTCCACTTTAGCCATATCAGAGCCTCTTCTTCCAAGGAGAGGTTTTCCCAGGGCGTTGCTAAGACACTTGTGATGGCAGTGATGATTCCTATGTTGTTGCTTTCCTGATGTACAGATGTGAGGGTGTATAGTCACTACCTCATCTGAGCCATCTCAGACTGTTGATGTCTGCACAAAGTCTTCCAAAAGTGGCAGTCTTACTTTGGGGGGCAATGTTGCCATCATTGTGCTTTTAAGTCTTTGAGATAATGGTACTGTATAGCCTCTTCTTGATCTGTCACTTTTGAAGCTAGCTGATAAACCTGGGGTTAAAAGTGGAGCAGTGAGGCCCCAAAAGAATTAGGAGCCCTATCCTGCTTTCATCTGGATTGTATGTGAACTCCCTCTGACTTCAGTGGTGCCAGTTGGATCCCTTTGTGACATTACCAGGGAGTGGCAGGGTTAGGAGTTCCTGTTCTTGGTCTAGACCGGGCTGCTTTTTTATGTGCATTCTAATTGTGTGTATTTGTATGGAACAAGTAAAGAGCATTCATCCCATTTCAAGAGAATGGTGGCAAAGATTTATGTGAAAACTGAATGTTCCAGGGTTTTGTCCTAAAGAAAAAGTCCTTACTAA
The DNA here is from genome assembly GCF_964188355.1 of Buteo buteo. Classification (NCBI taxonomy): domain Eukaryota; kingdom Metazoa; phylum Chordata; class Aves; order Accipitriformes; family Accipitridae; genus Buteo; species Buteo buteo. Next base: position 23,935,218 of record NC_134175.1, read on the forward strand.
GTATTTTTGTTCTGCTTCGCTGTCTTTGGCATGTTGTCAGCTCCTTTATCAGGAGCTTTGCTGAGAAGATAAGTTGCATAAGGGAATAAACAATACAGATCCAATATACTTTATGGATGGAGCTCTGCTCTGGGAATATGCCCTATATAAAGCTTTCTATAACTTGGGCTCTCGGCTGTCTGCATTTTGCATTTTATTAGTCTCCTTCACTGGAATTCTCAGCACTTGCTCATTTCAGTATATTTTGCTCTTAATGTTTGTCAGTCAGCTAATACTGATTCCTATAACCAAACTCTGTGCCAGGTGATTGAAATCTCTGAGTATCGGACACAGCTGTATGACTACCTGAAGAACAGAATGATGGCCATTGCTCCTAATCTCACTGTAATGGTGGGCGAACTGGTTGGAGCAAGGCTCATTGCTCATGCAGGTGGGTTACACTGTTACACTGATCAGTGTAAGTAAGGCTTAGATGACCTCATCAGAGGTTTTCTCTGAGGAGCTGGTCAGCTAAAAGCATTATGCAAGGGCCTGATGAACATCTTGTGGTAAAGTGGGGGAAGGTAGCTCTTGAGGAATCGGAGAATACTAGCATGAGCTTGGTAGTAGTCTGTGATGACAGAGTTCTCAGTTGGCCTGAATTCTTTTTGGAATATGAGGGCAACTTAAGTCACTACCTCTTCTGAGACACTTACTGAGCCTTCTGCTAATAGTCCAGTCACTTCTGAGGTAAAATGCTGACAAACTGGCATTAGGCTTTTATAGTCAGACTGTCTCAAGGTAGCAGCCTTATTTCAGTTACCTGTGCTGAGGTTCTGTGATGACATGTTCTTGCTGCCAGACTTCGTCAGGAGTAAGCATTACTCCGGTGTAATATGTTTTATTGAGTCAGCCTTCCTCCCTGTTGTTGAAATCAAACCAAGACAGCTGAGCATGAAAGACTGAAATGGCTTACCTGTCCTTCAGGAAAAGAACATGAAGCAGCTCTCATAGGAATAGATGGCTCTGAGCTTCCTACTTTTGCATAGTGTAGGAATCTAGCCTCCTGCTTCTTTAGCTGCTCCTTTTACAAATTACTGTTGCTGTGTCACTTCCTTCTAGGTTCCCTCTTGAATCTGGCAAAACATCCAGCTTCAACAGTTCAGTTACTGGGTGCTGAGAAGGCACTCTTCAGAGCACTGAAGACTAAACGGGACACACCTAAATTTGGCCTTATCTATCATGCTTCCCTAGTGGGACAAACCAATACCAAAAACAAAGGAAAGGTGAGTTGCAGAATTGTTTACCAGCTTGGCTTTTTCCAGAGCATGAATATCTGTCCATGAGATGGCTTGAGCTTCATGCTGAGGCTCTTTCCATGGCTTACTTTACTGTATTGCTTCATGGTTACGTGGAACGTGCCACTGTCCCACAAGTCTTTGGATGTCATTCATTCCTGTTTGAAAAAGCAAATGGGATTGTCCATTCGACACATCTGAGTAATAACAGATGCATTCCTGCTGAGTTATGATGTAATGCTGACTATCTCAAGGGGTATGTTACTACTTTCTTCTACATGATAGTAAATTAAGCTGTTACAGGCTTTAGTCTTGCTTGAAAATCAGACTCTTTTTGTTGTGCTAAAGCTAGTAACTTTTGTGGCTTGCTTTTAGAGAGCTTAGGCTTTTGTAGTTCAGGTTGATGAATACGTGTTTGAATTGTGGAGAAAGCTATCCCCTCAAACTAACCTGATTTGAAGGTTGGGGTAGAGTGGGATATGTATAACTAACTTGCTGTCTCAGATGTTTTCCCTCTATTTATCAAGAAAATAAGGCATTACATTAACAGTATTTCAATGTTGAAAGAATGATGTACTAAGTGTTTTTTGGACTAAACACTGCTATTAAATGGTTACTTTGTTCTTTTGTTTGTGGGTATGGTTTCCAGAGTGAATCATTGCCTTATGTTAAGTCTTAGCATTTAATATTCTTTTTGGGTTTTCCAGATTTCTCGAATGCTGGCAGCTAAGACTGCCTTGACTATTCGTTACGATGCCCTCGGAGAGAATACCAGTGCTGAAATGGGAGCTGAGAACAGACTAAAAGTAGAGACGAGACTGAGGCTTTTGGAAGAGAGAGGGGTAAGTCTAGCAGAGAGTTGCTGAATGAAGCTGACATTCTTGGTTATGGTATGATTTTTTGATGCACTGCTTTCTGAGTCTTTTCCCTTCACTCAGTTATGTCTCCTAGTGTCACTCTTATTCTGTAGTTTCTCCCAACCTTGGCTGGAGCAGTAGGGTTTAACCTGGCTGCATCCATTTGTTTGTATGTCAGTTTTTCTTGTTTACATGTCTGTCTTCATTTACATTACATTGAAAAAAATCTTGATTCTGAACAAGATGAATAAGATCATACCTTTACATTCTACTACATCTGTCTTGATTGCAAAGATATGTTTATTACTTCATAGCTTCTCTCTCTCTTCATCTTAGAATAAAGTGCATTCGCATTTTCTCCCCTTCTCACATTTTCCACCATGGGTCCCTGAAATCTGAATGCTGGTGATGCTTAGTCTTACGGAGCTTTCTCTGTAGCTAAAGCAAGATGTTGTTCTGCAAATTGCTGCATTGCCCTCCCATCAGTCACTTAATGCATATTCCGCCTCTCTATACCTGCTGTTCTATCTGCTGCCATCGGTGCAGCATGATGGGAGAATGTAGGGTTCACTTTCCTCTTTTTGGTGGCATGCCTACTGCATGTGATCTTGTAAATGATGACTAGGTTCAGCCTTCCAAGCTAGAAGTTCTGATACTAATGCTGTAGTACTGGCATTGCTAGAACAAAGAAGAAAAATCCAGAAAAACCTGCTTGCTACTCCTTGAGCATTTCATGGGAGGTGATAATTCCACTCGAAACAAAGGCAAGGAAGCATGTTAATACCAAAATACAAACTGATCACCTGACAAGTACAAATTTAATTCAAATCCAGTTTGGGGCCTGTATTGTGGTTTTAAGGGTGGCTTTATGCCAGACATGGGGTGATACCTGCCCTGACATGCAGTTATCCTTGCAAAAAAAGTGTGCACAAATTTGAGCTGGTCTTGGGAATTTAGAAGTATGATGTTGTATGTCATGGGGCTGTGGTATGTTTGATCTGGTACTAGAAGCCCTTTAATTGAATTGGGTTCTTGAAGAGCAATATTAGGAAGGCACATACCTTTCTCACCCCAGTCACCTCCCTGTCACTGTTCTACTCACAGGTGTAAGACTCATACAGGTACACAAGGGCCTGGGCAATATATGGCCAATAATATATGTCTATCTTTCCATTTTTAATTACTTTCAAGAGCTGTAGAACTTGTGTTATGGATTGTTTTCATTATGAGTAATTTGTTTTTCACTTCTGAATTTTTCTTGTAGATAAGAAGAATCAGTGGCACTGGAAAAGCCTTGGCCAGGACAGACAAGTATCAAAACAAGAGGTGAATAGTTTTTCCTTTCAGCTTGGCTGAGTATAAATAACTCTCCATGTTTTTATTTCTGAGAAGCTTTTTGGTTGTGGGCTGAGTTGACTTAAGATCCAGAAAACATTTTCTGTGCTCTTAAACACTGATGACAAGTCCCATTGCTAATGGGAATTTCAATTTTCCTACATTTTACAGTTGTGGTAAAGCCAGTGAACTGGAGAAACAGTCCTGATTTTCTAATAGTAGATTACTAACATAATCAGATAACAAGTATGTTTAGATGGTATCAGCATCAGCCCAAAAAGCTGAGTAGTTTGGGGAGTTAATATGTAGCAGCTTTATTTAATGTAAGTCTGAATGAATTAAATTTGAGAAAATGAGAGTTTGAATGAATTTCTTTGACATGGAAGCTGTCCTAGAGACCTACTTAGTAGTCTTATTCTTAGAAAATAAAAAAAAAGCACCACTTGTTTTGAGCAAAGCTTCATCTCCTTGTTTAGGTCTTGTACGTAGTAAGTAATACATATCTTAAGCAATAGGTAGGGTCTGTATGCTGGACACTGTTAGAGCAGTTTCTGGTGTCTGAAGTGATACTGTAAATGGCAACTGGGACAGCTGAACATCTAAGGATTTGAACAGGTTATTAGTCTGAGCTGTGACATCTGGGTTTTTCGCTTAATTTGGTTACAGGCTTCTTGCTTGGCTTGGCCTGCTTATTTTGCTGAACCTTTGGTGTAGAGAGGGCAAGTGCTTAGCAAAACCAGGGCTGGGTGCTAGTTCTGTGAGGAAAAAATAGCACTGTTGCACCCATCTGCGGTCCCAAAACATCTTTCTCAAGTGTAGCTGTAACTTTCATTTCCATATGCTAGGCATTTCAAAGTGTAGTGATGGCTGTGATTTCTGGAGCAGCTTTTGAAAAGTGTCAGTAAATGAAGCATCAGGGCGCTATAAGGAGGCAGTAGCTTAGAGAGCAGGGTGTTGAGGAGACAACATACATGCTGGGTTTTGACCTCTTGAAATAAGGAGTCATGAATTCCTGCCAGGACATGTTTCTGCTGTTAGACATGCTTTGCAAATGTGTCTAGGCTTGGGGGAGAGACTGAAGATAGTTCCTGGCTGTTTGGCTTAGTCTGGCTGCCTAAAAGGGAAACTTAACTCGGTTCCTGTTAAATTGTCCTTGTACAAAAATGGCAGTACTACTCCTTTATGGAGATTGTTTGAAGGGCTAAACTAGTGTTTTAAGGAGATTGGCAAGAATCTCGTAGTCTTGTATGGAACTATGGATCCTGTATGAATTAGCTACATCAAAGGCATGTTTCAGAAGTTAATTGTGAGGTAGTTTTTAGAGTTGAGGTTCAAGTGAAGCATTTCAGTATGCTTTCCAAAAAAGCTGTGAGAGAGTGCATTACCTATCTTTGGCATGTTTATTTGCTGATTTTTTTTGTTGGTGGGGTTTTTTTTTGGTTGGTTGCTTGTTTTTTGGGGGGTGGTTTTTTGGTTTTTTGTTTTAATTAGCAGCAGCAGTCAATGACAAGGAAGCCAGCTCTTGCCTGGGTTTAACTGAAGCGGAGTCCACTGTTTGCAAAAGGCTGTGTAATCAATTTCTGTAAGGCCAATATGCAGTGTTAATACCCATAAGAATAATTTCTGATGCTTAGAGGGTGAATTGATGGTACTGTCTGCTAGCATTAATTACCACATGCTTCCCAGTCTAGTTGCTAGCTTCAGTTGCTTTTTTAACCTGTGCAAGGTAGCTACTTCAGATTCCTACTGTAGAGAAGTTCAGGTGCTCAGTATGTGACTGGGGAGGGGGGGGGGGGGAATAGTTTAGGCTTACTCTTTTAAAATTCCTTTCTCCTTCAGTAGGAATTCTGTTCTGAATGAGTAAGAAAAAAAAGAATTGCTTCATTGCTATTGTATGATTCCATTCCCCTGAAAAGGTCCAACTAAAGAGCACTGGGTTTCAGTGTGGCTGGTCCTCGGCAGCCTGTAGAGGAGTTTGGGACTGAACAAAGGAGCACGCAATATTTGAGAAGACATGGTTTCAGACACAGATTAGGTATTTGAATGTCCCATAAAGTTGGTGATCCAAGTGATAGAGATGAGCCATAGCATTACCCTGGCTTGTGAGTTGTGCCCTGTGAACATAGTGGTGGAGAGGCAGTGCAGAAAAAGCAAAAGTAAAGCTACTTCTAATGCTGTATGTATATTACCCTTAGGGTATGCTTATATGGACTTAAAAAAAATTGTGGGGAGCGATGTGCTTGTGACCATACAGCTATACTAGAAAGGCTTTCAGCAGCAGGGATCAGTCTAATGGGTAATTTAAGTGCTCTATAGAGCCTTGAACAGATAAAACCAAACTCTTAACTTAACTGGTATCTTCTGTTCAGATCAGACATTTGTACTTCATGGGCTATCTCCTGTAGTCGTGATTACTGATGAACCATTCATGTATTGGAGAAAGGGCCTTACTACCTGTAGATGCTTTGTTAGCTGAGCAAGACTGATTTGCAAATATTCTTGGGAGGTTGTGTTGGAAAGTTTATGTTCAACTGCAGGATCTTACCTGGGGGCTAGCTGCTCTTTTTGTTACTTAAACTGACTTGTTTTCTTCATTACAGCGAAGTAAAAATATTTGACCCATCTGGTGACTCTACACTTCCTGCTGTTTCAAAGAAACGCAAAATTCAGGAGGTTGAAGACCAAGATACAGAGGTTGCTGTGAAAGCAAAGAAGCTTAAAGCAGAGATGAAAGGTTAGTTGCTGCATCTGTGTTGCTGGCATGTCGCTGTGTGCATCATGCAATGGAGCTTAACGTTTACAGCCAACCACAATACCTGGTTATTCTCCTTGGGTATGACAGTGTATTTTTAAAAAAGTAATAATCCTTTATGGACTGACACCAGACTGCAGTCAATTTACTTTAAATATCTGCTTTTAAACAGTTGTAAGCATATAAGAACATTTAAAAACGAAATTCTACTCATATTCTTGCAGAATTTCTTGCTGAGCAGGTTTATATTTAGTGGGCCTCAGTATCTTGAAGACAAAAAAGCTCTTCCCTGTAAAACCAGAACTTGCCCAATTTTCTTTAAAGAATACTGGTTTTTTTCTGTATAGAAATGTTGTCTGGCATGTTTCAACATATAAAGATTGAATGTCAGAATTTGAGGTGAAATGACAGTTGGAAATTTCAGTCTGAATTTACATAATACATGAGTAATTGTTACTCTCTGGAGAGCTAAAACTGAACTATGGCCACAGTTGTTCTTTCTTGCTCTTGTAAGTTACTGTGTGATTTTTGGACTGTGACTTAAATAATCTGGTTTTATATTATGGTTCATTTTAAGAAACATTCTTTTCTCCAGTGTGCGCTTCAGCATGTCTAAATGGCTGGCCTAATACTTGCTATGATAGTGAAGTACCCAGTGTGTGACTTGGGAGGGAAAAAAACGGAAAAGGAAGATGACTTTAAGTCAGTTTTGTGAGAACTTGAGCCAGATCTGGGCTTGAGCTACTCCTAAGTTTTGTCAAGTACCTGTGCCTGCAGCAGGTGAGGGTTGTCAGCCTCTCCTTTCTGCCCTTCTCTGTACTGCTGTGTTCTAGAGTATCGGAGTGTTGTTATGCTGGTTCTGTACATCTTCCTGCTCAGCTGATGCCGAGGTGTGATCTTTCCAGACGCCGGTTGGTCCATGGTGTCTGTATACATGGATGGAGCAACTTGTAGGAACCTAAACTTAGCTGAGAAAGTTACATGGGAGGGAGAATCCATTGTGCTATAAAGCTGAGATCTGTGCCCCAGCTTGTTCTCTTGTACTTATCATAATGAGACAAGGACACATGAGTATTTTGGAGGCTTGAACTTTGCCTGTTTTCTTTTTGGAGAATGTGGGTGTTCTCAAAGCTACTGCTTTTGATAATCTTTTGAAATAACTTCCCTTACTATAGCCTCGAAATTGTTCCCTTGGGCTTCCCTTGGATTATCAAAGCAAGTGTTGACATCTCACAGGTGTGAGCTCCTCACAGGTGAAATACTACATTCATTTCTAGCCTGGACTCCTACAGTATGAGGAGGATATTTCTGTTCATAGATATATTATTCAACGGTTCATGCTTTTACACACATCTGCTTGGTTTTGCTTCATTTGCTGCTTTGAGCATTGATACCTCCTGGTTTAGGGTTTGAATAGAGCTTAGCAGGTACCCTTGAGCTACCAAGAATTATTTGAGCAGTAGACAGTGTTCAGAATACTTGTGGACTACTGAAATCCATGCTGTTTGCTTGTAAACTTCAGTTCTTCATATCAGCGGGGTCATTTTATTTGGATACTTGGGCATTAGAACTGTGCCAGTTGCTTCAGGCTGTGAAAGAAGTGTTTTTAGAGAGCTTATTTCTCATATCACCTGTATGCAGAACTGATCCCTTCAACCTGTTCTCTTGTACCCTTTAAAATAGCACTGCCCCTATGTTTGCAAATTCTTGTATTTGACCACCCTGTAAAGTACCTGGATTTCCCTGACACAGGCTAGACAGACCATGACCTTGCTCTTTTCCAGTATAGTTAGTATGACTCCAGAGTGTGCTGGGAGGGGGGGGTGGTTTGAGAAGTTTTGAGTAGTTCAGGGAGTTCCATAATACACAGAAGAGTGCAGAGGAGGTCCCAGCATTAAGATTTTATGTTGCATGTCCACTTGAATGTGCATGAGCCTTAAATTTCTGCTGTTCTTGGCTCTAGTCTTTTTGATGCAGTGCTCTATTAAGCATTTCCCTGGTCAGAGATTACACATCCAGACATAGTGTTATGAAAGAAGTCTCTGCCCCCTCCTTCCCCATGCTGTTTGTGCAGCTGTGTGGTAAATGGGGCCGGTGGAAAAGCAGTCCAGGAAAAAAAGGAATTCTTCAGCCATATCAATTTTGACTGGGTTTGTATTATGAGAGGAAGGTAAGAGACAGGAATAAGCTGGGAAGCTGCCACTGAAAAGTGATTTGTCAAACTATTGTTTTAATATTTGTTGTAAAGGGGGTGACTATTTTGAACTGTGCTAGCCTGAAATGTAAATGTTACTATGACATGTGTAGCATTTTCTCTTTCCCTGTTTGGGGTGCGTGTATGGCAGTACTTTGGATAGGAACTGGCAAGGGGGTTGGGGGTGAGGCATGACTTCAAACCACTTTCACCTTTTACACCTAAAAAGAAACCAAGTGGAAGGATGGTGCCTGAAACAAGTTATAATCCACTTAAGGAGTTGTCTGTTAAAACCTGTTTTAGTGGTGGGGGAAGTGAAATAGGACAGGTATTTTTGTGACTACAGTCTTTGAAGTTGAATGTGGCTAGACAGAATGCATAGTACCAACAAGACTAGCCAGTGCCCCCGGTGAAGTGTTCAGCTTGCTTGCATTTAAGTATCAGGATATAGTTGCAGCTAGCCACTTGGAAAGGTCTCTCTTGAAAAGAGAAATACCGTCTTAATTTAATGGAGTGAACCCTGCAAGGCGCAAAGCCTTAAATCACAGCAGCATCATGACGTGGTGCCTTTATTGATAGGCAATGTGACTTGATTCTGTGGATGCCCAGCATCATATGTAGGAGGGAGGGTACATCAGGCTGGCATGTAAAAGCTTAGAGAAAACTGGTGGAAAATGGGTGAGTGGAACTACTGCTGGTGATCTCCAGGACTGCACAGGGCCATCAATCAAATTGCTCTCCTGGGTGCTGTTTTCTGTGCCTCCATGCCTGATAGTAAGAGCTGTTGGCTTTCTTGTCAGCTGCTGTGTATCACAAAGAAACCCCACTGGGCTTGAGTGACTTAGAAGTGTTGTACCCGGAGGGAAGAGACCAGCACCCCTGGAGCCTTTATCCTCATTCTGCCTAGGTACAGATACGTGAAGTCTTGTGATGAGCTTTGCTAGAAGGCATCAACTGAAATCTTCAGGAAGGCGTCTGCTGCTACTAGCTGTGAGAAGTGACAGTGCCTGTGAGTGCACAGTGCATCATCTGCAGTTGTAAATTGTGACAGGTTCCACTGCCTGGTGTGTCAGACTTGATGACATGTAAGGTAATAACGAGAAGTTATTTTTCCAAGGTTACCACCCAACATTTTGCTTGAAAATGCATAGCTTACCAATCCAGCTGAGTGAAAATGGGTTGTATAGCAAAATGTGATGCGTATGCTCTTGTCGTACGGTATAGCTTTAATGTAGTTTATGCTTATTTTTCAGCTACTTTTTATTTCCCTGTGTCATAGCTAGGGAGGTGATTTTTATAGGTGTTTTGAATGCCTTATGCTTGCATGCTGTTTACTGTGAATGAGTGTATGGCAGAAACCACTTACAGTTATATTTACCAGTTCCTTTATCTGGAATCCTTTGCTGTTTTGCTTCTGGCATTTTTTAATGTCAGAAAACTGCATGTGTTAGCTGGCTGTATTTTCCTGTAGACATGTCTAGAAATTTTTTACCCTGAAGCCAATTTTTTTGTCTGAAGCTTATGTTAGAGGCAAAGATTGAGGTGTATTTTTGACTCTTATAGTTCTTCTGCTGCCTTGAGGAACTAAACTTGTGACAAAGTACAATCAAGATGTTAGGAGGTTGTGTGGTTCGGGTTTGTTATGATAGCATTGGTTTTGTTTCTGTTCTTTTTGTAAGTGGTAAGTAAGTGTGCTTCAAAATGAAATTTATTTGGTTTTGGGGGGGAGTACAGTGAGAAAATTACTTCGAGTCACACCTCCAGTAGCAACTGTACACACGACAAACACCACCGGTTTCAGTGTCTCAATTTTGTAGCTACTGAAGGACAGTGGTTGCTACGTCATGAACTTACTCATGAGTATTATGTACTGAGAAACTTGGTATCCAGCACTGACTCAGCTGTGCAAATAAATTTAACTTGGGTATGCTCCAGTAACAGCTTGGCTACTGCATAGGCTGTCAGATTGGTAATGATTTCTGCTTAGTTTCTTTACCTAGAGATTCCTAAGACTGTGGTATGTATTCTAGAAAATGAGTGGTAAATCATAGTGCCTTTACCACTGTGATTAGATAGGCCAGCAGTTGATGAATAGTTCTGAAAAATAAATGTAAGAGGGCATTAGTAAATCTTTCCTTGGGTTAACATTCCTCTCTGCTTATATAAATAATTAAATTCCTGTCTTCCATGACATGAAAGAGTTTCTGCTTTTGCATTAAATGCTTTATGTTAGCTCAGCATTAAGAGATCTTTGCGTTTGCCAATCTAAATGGTAAAGCAAGCTGGTCTGCTGCTTAGAAATTTCCAACACCAAGATAGGGAAATGAGTTGTGAACAATCTACTGCTGGCTGAATGTATTTCTAGTGTGGGTTTTAGAGTCCTTCCACTGTTCTTGTGATGCTGGTGAAAAAAATTGCCTGATTGTGGACAGTCTGTTTTCAGAAAGAGTACTTGAAGGTAACTTGGCAGACAAATGAAAACATGCAAGCTTGTTTTAAACTTTGTGAGCAGCATATAGGAGTGGTATTTGTACCAGGAGATGTGTGAATAGTGCTGTCTGAACATTGTCACTTGTGTCTTAGGTAGTTGTGTACTTTGATTATAGCAGGTATGGGCACATCATGCAGGTAAGGGCAAAGTGTAGAGAAAATAAATGTGGAGAGATGTAAAGAAGGGCAGTGTATTCGGTATTTTGCATTCTTACTATCATCGTTGCATCCTCTCACATCTCATAGAAAGCTTATCCTTTTGCCTTTTTACACTCTTAATAACAGACAACCTGCCTTTCATTTTCCTTCCTTCTGTGGTACAGAAGAGACAACTGTAGAAGATGACGAACCTGTCAAAAAGAAGAAAAAGAAAAAGGATAAGGAAAAGCAAGTTGAAGAGGAGGAGGTACTGAATGAGGAACCCCCTACCAGCCCCACGGTTGAGGTAAGGCAGAATTGCACAGCTACCTGATCCTTTATGGGAATGGATTCTCTCCTAAAACATATGGACTGAGGGATCTGTATAACCCATGGTATGCAAGGATGGTTTTACTCTAGTAACTTTATTTCATGATATCCATCACTGTAATGTCCAAGAAGACTTGTGTTACAAAATAAGGTCTGGGAAATTTGTGACTGTAGTGCCTCCATGTACCAGGAATGTTTCCCCTCCTTTCCTCTGCCCACCCCCAGCTTTAGTCTTCTCTCTTTCCTCATCTTTTCTAGTGGGGAGGGTGTCCCTTGGTGCCAATCCACAGGCATCTGTCCAGTGTTTAGGACTTGTAGGGAGCAGAGGCTGTACCTGCTGAATTGATGAAGCATCATTTGATGTCTTCTAGCAACAGTAGAGTGGATGGGACCAAACCAAACTAGTTGCTCGGTTTTGAAATCCTGTTTTTAACATGGCGTTTAATTTTCTCCCCTTTGTTTAGCACAGCTTCACTGCTTGGGCACAGTGTTGAGCTGCCAACAGTGTGGCAGACAGCTTCCCTTGCCCACTGGCCCCACCATGCTGTAAACATTGAGTGCATTTAGCAATAGAGGAAGGAGATGACTCTTGGGTTGTGCTATGCTGAGTGCAGCAGCTGCTGTAATGCTTTGAGTGTGAACTCCGTTGCCCAGCTACATGTATTGCTTTGCTTCTCCATGATGCTTTGTTCATAGCAATGTTTGTTTGTTTGCAGAATACAGAGAAAAAGAAGAAGAAAAAGAAGAAAACAAAAGATGAGGATGAAGACTAAGGAGCAGGAAGGAACATTGTCCCTTGGACAGTTGCTTCAGAGTAGCATTTCTTGACATAATTTCTTTAGCCTCCTGCTGAAAACTGTAACTTCCCTATATTGCAAGAGGGCAAGGAGATGAATTTGATAGCTGTCCTCTGCCCTGGAGCAGAATACCCCAGTGTCTCTGCTACTTAGGTGGATTGCTGGTTTTTTGCAGTTTCTTTTCTTGAAAAGATCACACTAGGTCCTCTTTTCATATGCAGTCTCCACTGATAAGGAATAAAAACATTTTTATGGAGATTTTATGCCTCTGTCTTTTAACTTGTTTGCTAGTTTTCTAACTACTATCAGGTCTATTTCTAAGATTTATTGTTTTAAATGAATGATCAAAAAAAATTTCTGAATGTGTAAATGTTCTGTTGCAGTTTATTCTCTGAAGAACTCAAAGGTGGTAATATTAAGTTCTCCATAAAATTGATAGAAATATCTCTGCACAATATCCAAGATGCATTGAACAGCTGAGGTGTGTTATTGTGTCTCCTGAGAAAGCCTTTTTTTAATCATCTTTCAAACATTTTGGTTTTGCTGCACTGACTGACGAGATTTAGATGCATGTTTTGAACTAACATGAGTTAGCTTCCAAATTGCGTCTGTGGTGATTGTGGCAACTTTCTTCACTTGATTGGTAGGGGGTGGGGGAAGCCCAGGGCAAAATTACTTCTACAGCTATCTTATCTGATAATGAAGTGGAAAAGGCGAGTGTTTTTTATTAGTAGCAGGAGTCAGCCATTTCCCAATTCTGCCATTCTCTGTAGGGGATACAGATACACTGAAGTAGCATCATATCATCAAGACACTAAAGCTCTTGAAGCTTTATGGTGGAAGAGGAAACAATTTTTATTTGACTGTGCTTATCACTCAGTTTATTAATTAATATGAAAATTTTTTTCTAGGCATAATGGTAAACTATTAGCTAAACAAAATAGCAGTGTCTTTAGCTAGATAACATTTGGTAACTGCAGCCAGTGTAGCTGGTGCTTTTCTGTGGAATACAGCTTATTGACCAGCTCTTGGTATTTAACTGCCTGTTGTCTTACTTATCTGTTAGTGGATATACCAAATCCCTAACAAAACTGCTAATGTGTTTATTAATGCAGTTCTGCCAGGATCAAGAACATGAACTGCATTTTTTTATTTCCTTAGGAAGGTTGCAGTAAGTTGATGTGCTATAATTGAGAGCCTGGTCAAGGAGTATCCTGAAACAGCATATTGGGACTGTGCTACCATATTGCAACCATCTCTTGTCCTAGGTGTTATGTATGGATCCTTCTGTTGCACTGTCTGTAGTCACTGATGTTTTACTAAGCAGAGCTCTGGGTTGCCTGGGAGTACTAAGACCTTTTCAGTTCATCTGCTTTTTGCTAGGCAAGTAAGATGAATTGAAGCTGAAATGTTTGAGCAGGCAGCAAAGGTATTAAAAATTATTCATAATGAGGTAGAAGACTTGGCTATTGTGCCTTTAGTTTTTTATTGTAAATGCATTTTCAAACAGAAATCCTTAAGACATGAGAGTTCAGTTTCCTCTGAATTATTAATGTAATCGCTTCCTCAAAAGTATCAGATAAATTATATATGTGCTGCTCAGAAACTGTGCTATATAATTTACCCTAATCAGAAAATTTGTATGAACATCAGTTGCTTAGTAAGCCTAATCGCTGGGATCGAAATGGAGAGAAGTTATTTTTGCACGGCCACTTTTTTGTCCCTTTTGCTTATTCCTTTGATAACAAGGGAAGGAGATTCACCTCTTTTCTTACATAGCACATTTTACTGGTTTATGATTGCAAGCCAGTGTCCAGTGCAGGCCAGCTTCCATCTCACAAGACAGCCTCTTGGTGCTTAGTCATGAAGCAGCATGTCTTTGCCTCTCCTCCTGCTCTGGTGTTGGGAATGTTGATTTCAGTATCGAATTAACTAGAGCTTCTACTTTACTCTCTTTCAACATTTCTGAAATGCTGCGGGCTTTTTTGTTTTGCTGAATGAAACTTCTTTGGAGGGGAAAAAAAAAAGCACTGAGGGCGCAATGTGTGTGACCCAGAAATACTGGGTGGAGAAAAGGAAGCAAGTTTTAAGCTTTTCAGTCCTGAATAGACTGCACTTACCTGCTACCACCTCTTTTAAGCAGGTAAGGAAGTAAGTACTCTTGAGTTCTGGTTTGAACTGTTAAACTCCTCATCTTCAAAACAATAGGCTGCATATCCCAAAGGGCTGCTGCTGAAACATTGGTAAGTGTATTCAACTCGAGTGCTAAATATGATCAGTGAAAATAAACAGTGGTGATGGACTGCAGTCATTGTAAGCCAGGGTCACTGCATTTCACGTTGCTTATCAGTTCAAGCAGATAAAGACTGGTTTGCTTGCACATGGTTTTCCAGAAAGGTCTGGACATTTCTGAACAATCTTGAACCTTATAATAGTTGGGAAATACTATAACCTCTTTGCACAGAGAGGTGGTTCTTCTCACCCAAGAAGTAGGATAGGCCTTTAAATGACACTTGAGCCTTTTGATCTTTTTACAGTAGCAGTTCAAATCCTGAGGCTCGTACAGCCTCTCTTGTAAGAAATAATCATGCAACAGGGCATTTATGTCGAGCCTGTACTGTTGATTGCTAATCTTTGTGAGGGAGTTGATCCATCCAAAAATGGATCTTTTATTTTGTCTATTGATACAGCAAAACCAAACAAAACCCCCAAAATAATGTTAGATTAGGGATAGATGCTTTGAGTTGCCTGAATGGAGAAGGAACAGCTAGCCAGACTGATGATGACACTTCAAGTAAAACAGTGAGATCTGTGGAACAGAAGAATCTAAAATGTTTTAATATGATCCTTAGAGCATTTTATCAGTATGGGTTACTCTAAACCAAAGCTAACAGTGAAAAATGGCTGGTGAACTAGGGTTAAGCCTAGAACAGGGTGAATGGAGGTGTTTCAAAGGGATGGTTGCCAGTTTGAAAGCATCTCGCACAGATCCCTTGGGCTCTTAAACCCTTTGTCCCCAGGTCCTGCTGTTCTGGGGGATATAATGTGTGCTGTGCTTGCTCTGCATTTGAAAATCTAGTCCCATGTCGATTAAGAGCTGGAGGGGCAGCCTTCCTTCACAGCCCAAGTTAATTCTTAATCAGTAGTCAACAGTCTCCTTGACTGTGTGGTTACAGACCCTAGCAGGCAAAAGCTGTCCCTCCTGGGAAAGGGGTTGCATGCAACCTCCACTTAACGCTGCAGGGACACAGCCACTGGCCCAGCCTTCTAGGAGCTGCCTGGCTTCTGCTCTAGGGCCTGACTGGCTTCTGGGCTGAGGTCCTGGGGGTCTCCTACCTGCTTCTCTCTCCGTGGTTCACACTGACGCAAAAGGAAAACTGCGCTGGCTTTGGGCTTTCAGCTGCAGAATCCAAGTGGCAGAGTGCCTGGCAGGGTTAAAGTGGTTTGGTGTTTGGTTTGGGGGGGTGGGGGTGGTTTGTGTAGGGGTTTTTTTGGTTGGTTGGTTGGGTTGGGTTTTTTGGTTTTTTTTTCTTCTTTGGAAATGGGGAACTGTGTGCTTCCCTACTCCACAGGGAGGCCATCAGCAAGCACAGGACCTGCTTGCTGTCTGCTCCTGCTGGGGCACCTTCTCACTGGAGAGGTGTCATCTGGCTTTTTTAGTTGCTACTTTGCACTGTGAAAGCTGTTGTCAGGAAAATGAGTGCTTTCTTCAGGCTGACTGTAGTCTTTTGGAAAACAGATGTTTGGGGGTTTTGGTTTGGGTTTGGTTTTTTGTTTTGTTTTGGGTTTTTTTTGCTACTTGGGAATTTGCCTGGTAGCATTCCCTGTGCATAAGGATTTGTTTGCATGGGACTGCTGGAGGGACATGGCCGTAGCCCTGTCCTGACCTGCGGCGGTGCCTCACCCCAGTGCCTACTGGCCATGGATGCGTGCTTCCTTCCAGGTGTCTCCTGCTGCCTGCGGGCATCCTACTTGCTTCAGTCATCCACAAATTGTTCCTCCCACCCACAGATACACACCCTGTGCATGTCTTCCCCATGTCTGTGTCTGTGCAGCAGCTCTTGTTGGGCATCAAAAGCCAAGCGGAGGTTCCCTGTTTTTCCCTACCACAGGGAATGGGATGAGGAGGCACCATGCACCGCTCCAGGCACTGGCCCTTCGGCTCCGGAGACAAGGAGCTCCCCAGAGCCATCACAGGATTTTGTGTGCCCCTGCAGTGAGAGGTGCCTGCTGAGACTGAGGTGGAGACACGGGAGGTAACTGCTCAGGGTTTACGAAGCCTGCCTGCTGGGGAGGGACAGAATCGCTGCTGGTTTTCAGGTAAAACCTCCAGCTTGCCCATCCCTCTTGAGCTGTTTCTGCACATGGAAAGTCCCAGCAGTCGGCTTCCTGCCCTCTGTGCTGCATCCTGGTGCCTGTGTGCCCCCGCAGCGAGGCTTCACTTTCTCTGGAAAAAACAATAATTTTATTATAAATGACAGTCAGCTCAGCAGTAGCTTCCTGTCTTCCCCAGGGAGGAGGACAGCAGCGTGTTGTCTTCTGGAGTAGCTTAAAATTTTGCATAGAAATCTTGCTTTCTTAATCGCCAGGCTCGGACCCTGTGCCTCTTCAGCCGCAGGCTGTGACGTGCAGCCCTCGGGACCGGTCAGCCTTTGCCCCCGCAGACCTGGGGATGCCCTGAGCCGGAGGCTGCCTCCTCGGCCTGGCACGGAGTACTGCCAAATGCTCCATCCATGCTTATACTTGCTTGTGCTTAACTAGCCCCTGTTAGAAATCCAGGAGCTTCTGCAGTGAGACCACCTTCTCTCCATGGGTGAGACCTAGCTCTGAGCTTTCATGTTGTTTTCACATCCGCTGCACTCTGCCTTATTTCTTAAGCAAAAGGTTATTACTCTCATAGCAGTGAGTATCTCTACGTTCAATGATTCCGTGTTTTCAGTAGTATTAATCTATGATAGATTTTCTGATGTTCAATTTCTCATCCCAGTTACTGGCTAATGGAAACAGCAATTTTGTCTCTATGGACCTCAAGCAAAATATGATGAGCTACCGATGGTGATGCACTGGTACAAAATTTGTAAGCTACCCTGGAGAGAAAGGATGGGATAGGACTGAAGTGCTGGGTGGAGAAGTGGGAGAGCTGGGCCGATGGCGGGGAAGCCAAGAAGGGCTCCAGATCCAAGGGAAATGAGGTGGAAAAACTCCTGTTCTTTGGATTACAGCCCATTGGGTTTGCCACCTTTAATCTCTGATCTTCATATTCCATCTCTTAAAAAGTGAGATAATGCCTCCCAAAGCCCCTAAGCATACAGGGCTCTCATTATCACATTATTTATGAAGCACTGTAAGAGCTCTAAATAGGATGTGATGTAGAAGTGTTGTGAAGAAGAGGAAGGAAACCTGTTTGACAGTACAATGGCTGCAAGTGAGGTTGTCCAAGTCCATGATGATATCTCTCTTGATAAAGCTGCAGCCAGTCTTAGGGCAGCCATGTTAAATTCTTTCTTCTCAAAAAAGGAATTAAAACCAGCTGTGCTGAAACACAAAACACTTCTATCTGCATGGTGGCAAAAAAGAGGTTTGCTTTTGTAGTGGTGTAGAAGCATATTTTAAAATTATCTTTTTAAAACTGGTGTGGCACTGAGTGGACTGGGGACAGTACCGAAACCTGAGCTCAGGCTTTATTGCTGCTCTCTGCTGCAGGATCAGCAAGACCATGCAAAATGGAAGCTACTGTGGATGGGAGACAGGCTGTTATTTATACAGCTGTGAACATAACACCATAACACTGGAGATAGAGAGAAATGCAATATAATTGCCAATTACTCAATCAGTGTATTGTGACATGCTGAAGCAATAATGGGCAGTGCTGTGGCAAGGGAGCATGCTTCCTCCCCGTGGCCAGCCTGCCCGCACCCGCCTGGGAATGGCAGGACACCGTAAAAACTGTACTTGCCCTTTAGTACTGTTTTCCATGTTTTTGCTCGCTTGACGGCAGGCAGGCACCGGGAAAGGAGGTGCCAAGCAGGCCGAGGAACCCGGGCAGGTCTCCTGTGCCCAGACCTAGCCAATGCCACGTGCAGCACGAGGGGGCTGCTTTGAAGCTTTGCACCAGCGTGTTGGGCACTTTCCTGTGTGACCCCTGTGCAGGAGCCCCTTGTGCTTCTCAAATCCGACCGAGGTTTCCGAAGCAGGAATGACATGGGGCCTAAACCGCATGTGGTCTCCCCGGGAGGCAGTTTCAGCTGTGGGGATTGGTGCAGCCAGCTCTTGTTTCCTGGTGCAGCACAACAGCACATCCATC
The DNA here is from genome assembly GCF_964188355.1 of Buteo buteo. Taxonomy (NCBI): domain Eukaryota; kingdom Metazoa; phylum Chordata; class Aves; order Accipitriformes; family Accipitridae; genus Buteo; species Buteo buteo. The sequence goes on from NC_134175.1 coordinate 23,953,692, forward strand.
CAAATAACAATATCCATCCATTTTAATCCCAGGGGGTATAGTACCTTTAGGCTGTGGTAGTTAAGTAAAATAACCAAAGATGCGTAAACCATCCCCAGCAGGTCCTGGACATGTGAATCTGTTACAGGTAGAAAAAGTGTAAAAATAGAAAGCCCAAGTTCCAGGATCTGTACTGTAGCATCTTTTAAAAATGTCATCAACAACAAACCAAAAAAAGAAGCCTTTGTCTAGACACTTGTTTCCTAATGCTGAACGCCAGGAGTTATTGCTCCTGTACCTTTCTGGAGACTTTCTGGCTGGGGAATGTTCTTTTTCCAGAGGAAATCCTTTTAACTTTCAGCAGTTCAAGACTCTAATTGGGTGAAATAATAGCTTGGCACTCCCCCAAGCAATATGATTTTTATCTTTTTTGTTGTCTACAAAAGTCTGGCTTGTTCCAGTCCTATGAGTCACAGAGGGAATATGGATGTTGGACCGCCCTGGTATCTAGGGATGGGTGTCTGGTGAGATGGGCATGGCGTCCTCGGTCAGAGGTGACTGTGGGGGTCTGAGACATCCTCGGTCAGAGGTGACTGTGGGGGTCTGAGACATCCTCCACAGAGTTGGGGTAGTGCTGCCTGCCCCTTTCCTGCCTTCACAAGGGCTGATGTCTTGTCGCTGATGTGCGCGTTTCTAGGCACCTTCATTCTCATTGAGTTATTCAAAGGGTTTTTTTTGTTGGCTACTGCTCTGGTTTCTCCAGGTGACTCATTTTACAATAATTATGGATTCATGCTTTGTCTATGCCAAACGCTAACTATTCATCAGCTTCAACTAGCATGTTTAGATGTTTTCAGTGGAGACTTAGATTTTGATGGTTTATTTAGCCCAGAAATAAGCCTGATAGAGTAAACACTGGAGCTTTGAACCTCTTGGGATTTTGTTTCTGTACATCGGATTAAACAAACTGAGGTATTTAGCACAAGTCTCTCTTCCTCGTCCTGGAAAAAAGGACCTCAAGCCTCAGGGTGCAAAGCAGCAGCCATGGCTTTCACTCTAAGTACCCTGCCTTCCTTGTGTCCCTGGGGCTGCGCAGCCACAGGCACGTGCCTCTGGCACAGGAGGGGACCCTCTGGCCAGGCCCTGCTGCTCCCACGCTCGAGGTTGGGTGCGTGCCAGGGACCACGGCTCACCCACATGAGGATGAGGCACTGGTTTTACCTGCGAGATGCATCAAGCAAACAAAGCGCAGCAGGAAGCTGTGTGGATGATCTCGTCTCGGGTCCCGTCTGGCTCATTTGAGTTTAACATGAGCTAGTTGAATACAAACAGGACTGCGCTGGTCCCAACCCCACAGCTCCTCCTGTGCTCTCAGCAGGGCTCCCCTGGGGCTGCAGATGCTGGTTTTAGTCTCCAGACCGTGAAGAACCAGAACGACGCATCGTGTGTTGCTGTTGCCCCGCCTCCACGTGGAAAATCCAGCTGCCCCTGGGCTCCCCACCTCACACCGTCCTCACTGTCGAGCAGTCCGGGGGGACCCCATCTTCCCTTTGTGGTGGCTTGGTGCAATGGGGAAAGGCCCAGAAGCAGGTGGAGATATGGCACCAGGAAACTACACTCCATAAAATACCCTTGGGACAGGGGATGCACAAGGCTGGGCTGTTCAGGACTAGCTTAAGCTAAGCTGAAACCAGGATTTCCCCTTGAATCCTTGCCTTGCTTGAAGTAAGGCATCCAAGTAGCAAAACCTCCATTGAGAAGGAAGCAGTGGGCCTCCATAGACCCTCTGTGAAGGTCCTTGTTCTCTCTCTGCATCCATGGCACAGGTTAAATGCAGGGCCTGACCAGGTGTAATAGGAGGCTAAATCTGGAAAACAGTTAAACAACCAAAACAAGCTAATGGGACACAAGCACAGACGTGTCCGTGTTGCACTCGGTTTGCGAGCAGCAGGGCCCGTGAGGCTGCTGGGCTGGCTGTGCCCTCTTTCACCTGCTGCCTCTCTTGCAGGAGCAGCATTTCATCGTCCTCCTCCAAATGGTGCCACCAGATGCTTTTCCTCCTGCTTGCCACTGTGAAACACCCGCCGGGTCAACAGCCGGTACCTGCCTGGGAAGCGCAAGCCCTCACACTTTGTTTCCTAGGTAGGTTTTGTCCCCGCGAGCAAAGCAGCCCCCTGTGCGGGTGGCCTCGCAGCCAGCACCCCGGCTGCCTGCTCGGGACGGTTTGCAGCCGAGGTGGGCTAGAGCAGCTCCGGCGTGGGTGGGCTGTCCCACCTCGCGCCAAGGTCCCTGGTGCCCTGTCCCGGCGCCGGCTGTCCGGGGAGGTGGAGAACGGCACAAGTGAGTGAGGAGAGGGGGCTTCCTGAGGCAGGTCGTGGTGCTGTTTTAGTCGTGGTGTTCAGGTTTGTCTCTGTTTCTGTGTTACTCTGTCCTTTGCTGACCAGAAGCTCTTGGTCCTCTGCGCCAGCGCTGCTTCCCTTGGCGCGTTTTTTTTCCTTCTCCTTTTACCATCTTTACAGTTTGTTTTCCTTCCTGCATCTGCAAGGTTGCCTCCAACAAAGCTCTGGCAGACAATGTTATCTTGCGGCACAACCAGTCCCGCTCCTTTCCCTACAATATCTCGTCTGCTCAAAGGCTTGGCTGGAGCAAGGTCCCCGTCGGGGAGTGCAGCCACTCCACACGTACCCCTGCCCACTGACACCGGCAGCTTTGCCCTCGGGCAGGGGCATGGGCAGAGCCACATGCCGGCAGGGAGGGCAGGAGAGGGGCAGCTGCAGGAGCTCGACTGTAAAAAGGCACCCGGAGAGACTCACGCTGTGCTTGCTGGAGGGGAATGCCATTAATTAAATGGGTAGGAGAGACGACTGAGTCTATTTTTTCCCCTTTGGCTTATTCACTTGATTTGAAAGGCCTTTTATCTTTTTTTTTTTTTTTTTTTCCTCCTGAGTTTGTGGTTTTAGTATTTTGGCAATCAAAATAGTTTTGCTCTGGACCATCTGTGGGAAAGGGCTTTGCACCAGTTTTGGGAGAAGAGGTTTTAAAACCCTGCAGGGGAAGACAGATCGAGAACTTCCATTGCTTATGCCTTGAAGCAGATATTTGTGATAACTAATGCACCTGAAACTATTAAAGAAAGCGCAGATACAAATAGCACCAAAATTAAAGAAAATGAACTATTCCTTCTCTTGATCACACCCTGCAAACCAGGAAATATTTCATCTTATGCAAAAAGTGGAAAGCAATATACTGTCCTGACCAGGGCAGTCTGGAACTCTCATGATATTCGCTTTCTGTTGCTGGGGCAGGATGGTGAATTTAGTGGAGCTGCAAGTGAAAGTCTTTGTTCTCCAAAGGCTTGTAAAAGCTTCATGTCTCTTGAAAAATCTGTAGGAAATTGAGTTACTGGGTGCAGTGTTTCAGATGAATCCAACTCTCATTGCGATCAGTGGTGACCTTTCTATTTACTTTTAAAGGTGTTCATAATACTGAGACCATGTTGATAGGCAAATGCTCAAGATGACTTGTTTTGTAGTGAGGGTTAGAGCCTTGTTCAGTAACCAGCCATCTGTTTTATCAGATTGTTTATCTTTTGTTTCTGAAGTCCAACTGATGTGCATTGTTTTACCAACGAAAAGGGCTGGGAAGATCACTTTTTTCGAATGCTGTGCCTATAGCACAGAGCAGGACCGTAAATACTGCTTTATACTAAATATCTTCTGATGCGATAGGTTTGGATTTATTTTTACTTTGTTGCTGCCTCCAGCCCTTTCTAACTGGCATTTCCTGGAGCCTCCTGCGGATTTCCAACCAGAGAACAGCACAGTGAGAGCAGGCACGTCTCCTGCGAATGGCGCGGCTTTCCCCGGCGAGAGGTTTGCACAAGGCTTCGCTGGGTGCTGGTGGAGGTGGATCCTCCAACGCCTCGTGGTGTTGCGGTGAGTCACAAGTGCAGGCACCATGGGCACTGAAGCCTGTGACAATATAACAGCACAGTCCAAATGTACCTGTGCAATCCGAAAGTATAATCTCAGGTACAATCTAAAAGTAACTCCAGGCGTTAAGGAAGAAAAATCAGACGTTATGTCCCACACTGTGTGATCAGCTGAAAAAAATGGCAGCGGTTTTACAGGTAGCAGCTTCTGGGGTTTGGTTGGCTCCTGGTATACACATTTTTTAGGGTTTATTTTCCTTTATTTTAGCATAAAGCTCAGAAACTTATGCTGATAAAAGCAGAAACACTGATTTAATCACGTGAGTTTATGGGCTGTCAAATATTAACTAGCATGAAGTTTACAATAAATCATTGAAGCTCATAACTCTGATACTGATAGCAGAACAACTACCATTTGCTGAGGTCAAAACTACAAAGAAGAGCTCTGAGTGCATTTTTAACCTAAAAAAAAAAATCTGGATGTAGAGTAACAGAATCTGTGCTTGTTATGTTTGTTTCTCTGATTTCTCAATCAAATTTGCTCAATATGCAACTTAAACATCTGGGTTTCCTTTGGCTGTCAGCTGCTGATTGCTGTCCCCATGTGAAACTCTGACCTTTAGAGATTGCTGCAATGAGCTGTTTTGCCTACCCATAGTTGTGTTTCATGCCTGCAAAAGATGCAGGTCTTGCTGGGTTTTTTGGGGTTTGGGGTTTTTTTTGGCATGTCTCTTGTTTCTGGTCTCCGTGCTGTTAGCTCAACGGCAGAAAGCATAGGAAATGCTGTTCTGCTGGGCCAAGTTCCTTGGAACATCAATTCCCTGCTACCACCTTCCCCTAAATTAATGAAGTCAGGTGAAGAGTGGTGCCTCTGTCTCTTTACAGAGGGTGGATGAGATCCTGCCAGCCTGCTTTTAAATGCAGAGCATCCTCAGCCACCAAAACAAGCACGGTTTCCCCACTGAGAATGATGTTTAAGGCTGAGGTCCCAGTGTGCTGAGGGGATGGTTTGGGAGAAGGAGGAGGAGAAGAGGGAGCGAGTGTGGACCTGTGCGTGTCCTTTCCCCTCTCCAGCCACCCACCAGTGGTCCTGGGGGTTTCTGCAGCTGCAGAGCAGGCAGGGGTCCACACCGACCCCCGGGTAAGACTACGTCAGCCACCCATGCTCTGTGCTGGGGAAGGGTTTGGGCCAACTTCATGTATGGTTTTGGCTAGACTGACTCTGCAAAGCAAAAACGAGCGTCCTTACTCTGAAAACTAGGACTCGGGTGTTGGATTTGACACAGCTCTGTCTTTGCATCATATAGACATGCTTTAGAAATGGCCTCCAGCTGAGCTGTGTGAGTCATCGCAAGATGATGCCTACAGGAGAGAGAACTGCGCTTGGTGATGTCTTCTTCTGACAGCTACTTCTCCAAGATGGACAAAGAAGTCTGGGTGCTCTCTAAGGTATTTTTGGCTGTGTAGTTTACATAGAGGAGACAGTTTTGCTTGTCTCTCAGAGACCACAGGTAAAAAGTGATATTATGCCTTATGCAAAGGAGGTTTTTTCCCATGAACGTGCTTATGAAAGCAAATAAAGAATCCAGTATTCCCCCAAGAGCAACTCCCTTACCATGAGCCACGCTGCCCTGACATGAGAGGGGGACTACCACAAGGCGAGCCCCCGTGTGCCCGCAGGGTCACTTGTGCCACTGTCCCTACAAAGGGAAATGAGGAAGAGGGTGCCAGAGACCCTTGCCTATCCCAGGCCTTCCCTGCGTGGAGGGGATGTGCTTCCCATGTGCTCGTGGACTGGAGGAGGCTGTCTGGCTCTGCATCTACCCACCCCACAGACTGAATATCTTGGCCTTTCCCATTTACGTGGGGATTAGTCACGTCAGGGCTTGGATATTGCAACTTTTGATGGCGTAATCCTGCCATGTCTTTGGCAACTCGAAGTCTTCCCAGACGAGACAGGAAAGAGTTTAATGTCTGACGCGAAAAGCAGAAACATCTATAAAGGTGAGTGTTAAAGTCTGTCAGGATGAATTCCCCTGCCAAAGAAATGAGAATAGAAATGGTGCAGACGTGATTTTCTTTTTTGATCTGTCATTGCAGACCACTTTCAACTGTGAATTTCTTGATAAATATTTACTATTCATTATACAGTTCCCTTTTGACATGAAATCTCCAGAGACACATAGTTCTAATATAGCAAAAACCCCACGTTTCTGAAAGAAAGTTACAACTACTCCTGGTCCTGTTCAATGCACCTATTTTTATCTTTCCAGATTTCTGTATTCTCTTTGCACTAGTTAAGATGCTGCAGAGACCCTGGGTTTGCTTTGGCTTGGTGATCCAGCAGAGCCGGCATGTCACCACTCTGGCAGTGACCCACTGAAGTCCCAGGGGATGAGCCGCCGGCGGGAGCCTGCGGGGACTGTGGCCCTTGCGATTCGTGACAAACATCACATGAAATGAGCTGCCAGCACTGGGGACATCCCAGATGCCCACGGGAGTCATCTTATATGAAAAGCAAGTAAGTGGTGAGGAGCGAGTGTCTGGCTGTAAGCAGACTGCAAGGGTTCAGGCAAACCCATGGCTCAGACCCATCCCTGTCAATCAAGATGTAATTCTTGTCCTGAGGCAGCTCGGTTTGGCCTCTTTCGATTAAAGAACCAAAATTGCAGCTGAAACAAAGCATCACCTTTCTCACGCTGCGTAGGCTACCAGAAATACAGCACTCTTACCCTGTTTTGTTTTGTTTACATCACATCCTACTTTCATAAAGTTTCTGTTAAAGCATGTCAAGCACAGTTCTGGGGGAATTTCCCTTCAGCCTTCACAGCATCCTTCATTTCTCACTGTCTGCAGTCACTCTGCTGCTGTTGCACTATGGGAAAAGAAGTGTTTTGCCTACATATTTGCGAAACTCCCCTCACCACAACAAACCTTCTCAAGCTTCGATAGAGGCTGGACTGCTGAACTGAGGGGGGCAAAAACCCAAGGGGCAAAGGTCTGTGCGAGCACTGAGCCAGCACAGGGACTGTTGAAGGTGGTGCTGGGCAGAGGGGGAGGAGGGTGAGAGTCCTGCCAGGCTGAGAGATGCTTTTGAACAGTGCGGTTTCATCTGATATGATTTCATAAAGCTAACGTTTAAGGGTCAGGTGATGTGATATGCTGCCTTCAGATGTTGCATACACAAGCCCAGCCCGCTGTTGAGACAAAAGTGGCTTTAAGCCCCGTCTGTCCATCTATCTGATCCATCTGTTTGCCTTTTGCCAGCTGGCATGAAAGGTTCTTTTATCTGAAACTATTTCCAGCTATTTCTCATTTCAGAAACTCCGAAGTGTTTGCATGACTTGAAAGAGCTATTTCCAGCTTTTTTGGCTGGGCAGCGTTCTAGCTTCAGATTTTACGACAGCTATTTGAGCATGTTCCCTTGCTTTTGGAAGGGCTATTACAACAGGTCTTCTTTCATAGGAAAGGTATGTGTCTTGCTCAAAATATTCATCATTTTCTCATGTTTTTGTCAATGCCTCTTTAGAAATCACAGGTTGGCAGCGTATTATTTATGGCGAGCCAAGTCCAAAGCATGAGCAGGGAAGGTTCATGGGTACAATAGGTCTCCAACCAGAATGGGGATGGGTGCTGGGAAGCGAGAGGTGTCTCGGTATGGCTGCATCTCTTCGGGACTCACTGGAGCATGGGATTTGCAGATGCTCCATTTGAAACTGTACAGATGCCTCCAGGTGTGAAGCCTAGAGCTGCTGCTGGGCTTAATAATGCCTGGGAAATGGGATGAAGCTTCCAGTGCTGGAGAGAGGATCCTTTTGCTGTTCTTGTGTGCCTGCCACTGAAACACTGGTTGTTTTTACTCCAGATCAGTTATTTTGAAAAGACATTTTTGTTGCTGTTCAGCCCAGACATAGCAAAGAACATTGCAGCTTGCGGGGGTTTAGGTAGTGACACTGCTCCTGGAGCACTCGAGCGAGCAGCACATGGTGGGTGGTGGGCAGCGATGATTACTACATTTCCTTACTGCAATACCCAAGCTACTGTACGTTCAGTTTTTCAAGGGTAGCTTTGATATGTCTCAGTGGAAGGAACTGTGATATAGATCATACCTCACTTGTTTCAGGGAGCTTTGAATTACATGTGCTTCCCTTCATACCGAACAGCCTGATGTTCCCACTTCCCTGAATAGCAGCCACACGAAGGAGCAAATGCTGAAAATTGGCCTGTGCCTCACGGTTACACTGTACGGATGGACGGTGGCATAAAGCGGAGAACTTCAGCTACCCGCTGGAGAAGTGTTTGATGCAAAGTTCAGGCAATTACCTGCTAGCTTAAAAAGAAAATCTTTGGTTTTGTTTGGTTTGGGGTTGTTTTCTCTTTTTTTTTTTTCTTAAGATGTAGCAATTTGTGGCCAAATCACAGGGTCTCGAGGGAGCATTCTGGCTGAAAAAAATTACTTCAGAATTTGGCCTAGCATAACTGTAAGATAAAAGCTTTTATGTAATCACTAATTCACAGTCGCAGTTGCTTTGGCTTCTCTCATTATCATTCTTAAGTTATTTTTTTCATGCTGGGAGTTGGATTTTCCTGGCACCGCATCTGTTTTCAGCAATGTATACACCACAACTGCTGACAACTAGGAGTCGGATCCCATGTTCCTCGACCCTGGCTGTAGCTTGTTTTTTCTGGCACCGCTTTAAAGTCTCCCATCTGCACTTGTCTCTTGATGACCAGCGGCGGTCCTTCAGCTGCGTGAGAAATGCCTGATGTTATCCTGTTGTTCTCGCACTCCTCCGGACCTGTTTCTCGGGCTGGGCTGTGAGCGTGGTCCTGCGCTGGCTGCGCAGCCCTTGCCTGTTCCTAGATAGAGACTTATCGGGGCCAGCCGTGGCAGCACTCCCATCTCCTTCCAGCCCTCCCCCGTGGTTACTGGGAGGCCCGCTAGCTTTGTGCATTTTAGCATGACAGAAACGGCGCTCTGCTGCTTCTCTGGATTTTTCAGTCCTTTTTGCTCTTCTGTAAAATACTGCCCTCTCCCCCCGACCTCTGTTCCATCTAGGCTCTGTAGCATCTCACCTCTGCACCCTTCAGCTGCTGAGAGCTGGAGGGAGAGCTTTGTGTCTGTCTCTCTACCTGCCTCTCATCCCCACTGGGCTGGTTTTTTTCCAAGCCTGGTACTGGTTGCCCCGTATCCAGCATACTCACAAACTGCTGCAGTTCTTCTTAGCAGCATTTTGAATGAGTACAGCTGTTTTATGCCCAAGTTCCTCCCGGCTTGGCTTACCAAGAGTATAACTTTTTAAGGGATGTGTGTCCTTGCTCAGCTGGGAGGCTAGATATTTTTCTGAGCTTACTCTATAGTTTAATGTGCGCACGGTGTACTTGACAGATTAACAGTATGTTCGTTCCTCCCCCACCGCTTGTCTGGGTTTGTTTACTTCTGTTATTCCCGTTACATTCAGTTTCATTTGTTATTTTTGGTTTTGTTTCCCAGGCCTCTTCCCTTTCCTTACTTTTGCTCAGCTTAAAGGAATCCTTTTTTGAGCTTTCTTGGTATTTGGGGGGAAAACTACTATTACTGTTGAGTGTTTCATGCCTCTTCATCGTGCCTCACCAGAGAGGGCATGCAGGAGCTTGTGCGTGCATGTTCCTTCCCTGTCCTCATTCAGGTGTCAACTTACTTTCATCTTCCTACACCTCCCAGCACATGTTGAAGCTTTACCTGGCACTCAGGGTTTCCATTACCTCCATACCACAGCTGACATGATGTAGCAGTCTTCAGCCATCCCTCTTTCTGCTGTCATCCGCTGGCTGCCATCAGGAAAGCAACGTTACCCCAGGCTGGGAAATTAGTGGGAATTACTCCCTCCTGGAGCCCTGCTCCCACTGGCAGCAGCACTGGTGGTTGGGCACGTAGTCTTCCCTCAGTGAGGAGGGGAGCAGCGTCCCAGCCTGGCCTATGTTTCATGGAAAGCCATTTTTCAGCTGATTTTCTTTCCTGCCTGCCGGTGCCCTGCTGGTTTCCATGGTATTTGTGGTTGTGTAGGGGTGGCAATTTCAGCATCCTGGCAGCCTTCCAGGCTGCCTCTCTAGAAAACCCTGTACAGTTTCAAATGTATATGTAATTTTTCTTATTTTCCTTTCATCCCACAGAGCTGCTGTGTGGTTTTAAGCAGTTAATCTATTCCATCCTTCACTTATCGCACAGGCACAGTGTGAGGTTGTGCCCGTTCTTGATGGCAAGTTGCTTTGAGATCCTCTGATGAAAGGTTTGCTGTAAAGGCAAAGAATGATCGCAGCCACACGATCGCTCTGATTTCCAGGGGACGGTACAAAGCATCCTACTGAAATAACAGAAATTCGCAACAACAAGAAGCTGATTCTTGGAGCTGAACTTAAATGGGATGGGGTCCCCATTCACTTCCATCCTATTGTGTAAGGGGTCTTTCCATGTTTTCATCCACCCTCTGAGAGCTGCTGTGCCCTGGCGGGTCAGTGGCCGCTGCAGCACTGTCGGTGGGTGTGTGCTCCCAGCCCAGCTACACATCTGTAATGGCAGTGCAGAAAAAAAAAATCAGAAAATCTTTGTTACAGATGAGGCCTAATTCCTGTCAATCCTCTGTTCTGTTTTGTTTAAAAAAAAACAAAACCAAAACAAACCAGCGCTTTGCTCTAAGCAACATTTGGAGTGAGTCGAGTGCACATCTGGTCTCAGCTTCACGCAGGCTTTCATAATAGTCTCTAGCCATAATAGTCTCATTTTTTGGAAGCGAGTCATTGCTGCTCTTCGGGTTGAATGAACTCTGATCAGGCTTGGACCTTTATGTGTCAGGGTGAAAAAACACCTCGCGTCTGAGCTGTGGGAGGCCAGAGAAGTTGAAGAGAGCGGGTGCTATGTTTGGATATGCACAGAGCGGCCTCTGTTCCATTTAATTTGGGAAGGGTGATTAAATGGTGACCTTCTCAGCTAAAGATGGCAGGTCTGTGATCTGTGGCTTCGGCTGTTTTGGGCTCTGTTTCATCTGAGGGTAAGATACATTTGGCAACACAGACTAGTACCAGATTGAAGGCCCCCATTGTTGAGATGGGTTTAATGGCCCCAAGTTGAAGGAAGATGCTCCTTGGTGTGCTAAAGGGAAAGGGGCTGCAAACTGCAACATGTATTAACTATTTGTATCTGTAGAAACCACAGAAGGAGATAATACAGTAGTAACAGCTGCCCCTGGAATTATTTGTGCACGTGTTTGGCTCCAAAGCTTTCTGCCCAGCTGGCTGGAGGTCACTGCGAGCACTGATAAGTATTTGCCAAACGCCCAGAAAAAGACAGGACAAGGTCAGAAACTCTTCTGGTAGCAAGGCAGAGCGTGTTTAGCAACCGCTATCTCCCAAATTGGGGTAAGAGATTTCATCAACAAAACACGCAGGGGAGGGCTGAACGCTAGTGGCGGGCAGGAGGAATCTGCTTTACAGCTTTTGGCTAAGCTGAGAGAAACATGGGACTTGCTGTTTCCTTCTGAGCCGAGGATTATCTGCTGGCTTTTTGAGCCTTTTCCAGTTGCATCTGAGTGTAGCGATGTCAGCGTGGCCAGCAGCAGGAGTCTTTTGTCATCGTGTCCTGTCCCCCCCAAAATGTTGCTGCCGCCCCCCCTCCCATCACTGTGTCTGTATCTGTTGGGGCTGGGCCAAAGGAGCCGGGCAGCTGCGGGATGGAGAAGAGAAGCGAAGCCCAGCTCTGGCTGTGCAACGGTTGCAGGTGCCTGCAGTTGGTTATCTGAATTTGGGGACATTCGAAGCAAGGCTTCATGCTCAGCAGCCCTTTGCTGAGCTCTGCCCCTGTCCAGCTCTGGCCCAGCACAGCCCTGTTCAGGGGTGCAACCAAGCAGCTGGGAGGGCTTGCGGGTGCTCGTGTCCTCCGCACGCTGGGGTGGCTGCGGGAGCGTGTGCCCTGTGAGCCCACGCCTCGCCCAGGGACCGCGCACGTGGACGCGACCCTGGGTGGGAAGCTGAGGCAGAGCCCAGGGCAGGTCGCCCTCCGTTCAAGCATCAGCCCAGGCTGCCTCCTCGGGGAGGGGCAGAGGTGAGCCCGAAACCACGGCAAGGGAGCAGTGGAAGCGCCTGGGGAGGGTGAGTGAAGGCTGTGAGGGAGGGTGGGCCGGCGGCCAGGGGAAGGAGGGGAGGATGGGGTCTGCTTCGAGGGAGGAGGGGGTTCATGGGACGCTGGAGTGGGGATTGCTTGGTGGCCAGAGGGAGTTGGGGAAATGACTGACGGGGCTGCCAGCAGGTCATGTCTGCGTGCTGGCCTCTGTGGGGGCCTGCTTCTTTCTCCATCCTATGCCCCCTGGTTGCATGCGCTGATCTTCAGCCCTTCCAGGCAGGTGGCTGCAGCGATGGCCTCATATCCCAGGACATCGTAAAGATTTAAGGTGTTCACCATCACTAACTTAACATGCTTCCCTTCACAGGCGCAGATGGGAGATCTCCTAGGGGAGGACTCCTGGGCAGGCAGACCAGCACCTTCTTGTTGTTAAGGCAAATCTGTGGGGTTTCGATCTGTTCTCCTCATCTGTGGGATTTCTCCTGTTGCTCTAGTCCCATTTGTTTATACCTCTGATAGGAGCACTGGTGGGGACAGTGTCACACAGCAACTCTATTAACGTACAGATTAGCTGCCTCCCAGTAAAACGATAACCCACAGCGAGGTTTGGTCACAGATATTAGAGGTCTGAGTTTAGCATCCCTCATTTTGTTACTCACTAAATGCAAATTCTAACTTGCTTACCCCTCTCCTATAGCTTTTTCTGTCCTCCTTTCCCTCCCTGGCTCCCTTCTCTCCCACCCGTAACTTCCCTCTTCTTTCTGTTCAACATTTAGTTCAGGGTCGGTGCTTCTGTCGGCCCTTGCTTTGCACCCCTTCCATCCTTCTGCTGCCGCTGGGGACATGAAAGCTTCAGCAGAGTTATGGGCGGCAGAGGTGCAGGGCAGGTGGTTTTTCCTTTTGCTAAATGGAACCTCTCCAAAGTTGGGGGGATGGTTAAAAGTAAATGAATACTAAAGCAAAACTGAAAAAAATGCTAGAGAGGGTAAACCCTGCTCGGACACTGATTTTACCGAACTCGGTGAAGGGCGGGAAAAGAAAGGGAGAGGAAAAGCAATATGCAAAACATCACAACTGTTTTGTGGCAAATGGGGTCAGTGGGGGCGGGGGGTAAGGAAAAATTCCTTCAAACTTATGAAACATAAAGCACCTCCTGTGGCATTTCTTTCTGTGAGATTGTCCTTCCTGCTTTTGATGAGCTTTCATCTGTAGCAAAACTACAAACTCTTTGCTGTGGAAACAAAGTGCAATTTTTCCTTTAGAAGTCTCTGTCCCCTTGTCCCTCCATCCTCATTTATGTCTATGCCTTTTAATCTGAAATTGCAAGCTGAGGAAGATGTTTCACAGAGTCCGAGGGCTGTCTGTGCCCCCTAAGCCACATATGCAAGGCTTGCACAGCCTACTTTGTGCTCTGGAAATGGCCTCTGGGGGCCTGGTTCTCATTTGTGAATCAAAGCATTTTAAGCCTCTGCAATTTCAAATGACCGTCAATAGCATGAGGTGAAGGGAACAACTGTGCTCTCAACACTTGATGCGTGCACGAGCAACTCGGCACAGGTGCCGGTGGCTGGAGTCGGTGGTCTGGCCTGTGTCGCTTCAACAGGAGGATTTTTGATGGGTGTTTCAGGGAAGCAGTTAGTTGGGTTTATGTTTTCCAAATTGATCTGTGAGAGACAAGCAGGCTGTACAGAGGTACTGACTCATTTCTTGATCTGAAGGAACATTCTTCACAGATAAAAATAAGTTTCAAAATCGTCAGGCAACAGATGTCATGTTACAGGCAGAAGCATAAGGGATAGAAATCTCCTGTTTGGTATAGTAAAAGGTAACAATTTTACTTTTATCTTTCTCCAGGTGACGTTCCTGGAGCTGGCCCCATGCAGGAGAGGAACGCTGAGCAGGTACGCTCAGAGCAGCACCTTCCTCTGGAAGCAATGGCTCCAAGAGGTCAGCCTTCTGCCATCGTGCTTGCAGTGGCAGCAAGCCTCGAGTTAAAAGATGCTTCAGTTCTGTTTCCACTGTTTTTTGCCTTTGCAAGAGAATAAAAAACCTGAAGCAGCTTCGTTGTTAGGTTTATATTTGATTTCTCATTGCAGAGGGGAACTGTTGTAAGAAGCCTGAGCAAAAGCTGTTCCCTTGACGCTGCTGCAGACTCCTTGAAAAGGAAATAGGGAGAGACCAAGGAGCCAGGTAACGGCAAAGGCTGAGGGCTGCACTGCAGCTGCTGAAAGACATGGAGAGAAGGGGATGTGCGCCCTGTTACGTTAAATGACTGCCCAAACCAACAGCCTCAGAGGAGAACCACAGCTGCAAAGGAGCTGCCAAACAAAGGATGAAAAAAAGGTAGGGGACAAATGCAACCCTGGCTAAGCCCTCATCCTCACCAGCCATCCAGGCTTGGCAGGCAGCAAGGAATATGTCAGAGCCATTCAAGGGGTATGATGTGTCCTCTGGGGAGTGGAGTAACACCGAGGCTTCACACCTCCGAGGCCTGGTGTCACTCAGGGGCAAGCGGTGGCACCGCTGCCACCACTCAGATGTTTGGGGACCAGTTACATGCATGGCTGATTTGCCATTAAAATTTGTCATTTAAAATAACAAGTAACAATTGCATTTTGTAGACATTGCTTCTCTCCTTTAGATGAATGTCTGATACTTGTCAAGCTGGCGTGGAGTTCAAGGATGGCCGGCAATGAGCGCACTTACAGGCTGTTTCCTCCAGACCTCCGCCATGCCAAACTGAGTGCAGGTCCACCGGGAATTTATCGGAGGCTTTCATTTTGTTCTCAAAGGGCATTTTTATTAGCTTTCTGCTAGAAGTATTGAGCTGATTGGAGAAATATTTTTAGGTCTAATTGTCTGCGAGAAATTAAAGAGCAAAAAGGAAAAGGTGGCTTTTGAAAACCACGCTGGCTTGCGCTGCCAACTAGCTTGTGTAGTTAGTGATTAAAAAAAACCCCAAACAGCAGCAAAAAAACGCCTGCCCAAAAACCAGCAGGAAAAAGGGAGGTAACAGTAGGAGGAGAGCGTGTTGGAGATTCCTTGAGCTCTGTTCCCAGCCGCATGTCCTGAGTGTGAGAAGGCTCAGGTAGCTCACAGGAATGAAACCCTGCAGGTCTGTAGCGATGACATATCCCTCTGCTACAGACCAGAAGGTGATTCTGACACAACTCATTACATTTCTATTTCTGACTAAGTCCATTGTTGGATTTAATGAATAAGTGATGTTTTGAACTGATAAACACCCTGCAGCAAATTTCCCATTTTATGTTGTGATGAACAAGCCAAAAGATTCAGGCAAGCCGTAAAGGGCCTTTAACATATGATTTCAGACTTAATTCAAAGTGGGAGGCACTTCTCACAGCTAGCTTGAAAGTTTCTCTCACCTCCACCCCCAAAATGGAGATAAGGTTTCCACAGACTAAGCAGTGTTATCTCTAAAACAAGACAGCAACTGCTACGAACATTGTTGGTAGTTCATTATCACAGGGAAATAGTGTGTATTAAGAAATAAAAAAATGTCTATTAACTTTCACTGCTAATCCTTTCAGATAAAAAAATATTCCCTTTGTGTGTTTATCCCACAGTGTGCACCTTCCTCCTCCTTTTCCCAGAGTACTGAAGGCTTACCTGTCCCACACCCACTTGCTTACGTTTCCAGGCTTGACCCTTGCATCTTTGATCATGCAATTATGGGCTCCCCATAGGAAACCACTCGCTATACCAAAACCAGGGAATGTGAGACCAGCATAAAAGAAAAGAAGTTTAATATCTAAATAAATCTTTCCAGGGACTGCCATAAAAGTAGTGCAATTAAGTTTTGCATTAAATTAATTAAAAGTCTTCTGTCAAAAGGTAAACAAAGCTGCCACAAAACTTCTCTTCCGATGTAGGATGATAATGTCAAAGACTGTTGTGACTTTGTTGCAGAGTATGGTTCACCTTGCAGTACATTATACAGCAGCATCGTAGAGTTAGAAAAACCCAGGTCTGAAAACACTTACTAGTTCATACTCACAAATATTTTTTTTTTCCAAAGGCTTGACAGTTGGTGCTTTTCTGTGCTTCAGAGACAAAGAAAAATGAAGTCATAACAGCCTTCAGATGGACTTTTATGAGTCTAAAGGCCAAAAGTAATGTCTGGCACAGATTATTTAACTAGACTGAAGGGGAAACGAATTCCCTCCGAGGCAGGGAATACAATTTACTATTTCCTTAAGGCTGTCAGTAGAATTGTGAGCATGAAAGCCTGCTCTGGTATGTGATGCCACAGGAGGTTTTGCCAGTCTTGCATCTTGGCAGGGCAGACTGACCGTCATGGATAGTGGTCTTCCTGCCTGTCAGAAAGAACAGAAAGGAATTGACTTTTCCCTGCAAATGACTTTTCCGGGGCTTCAGTCACAGCTTGGTGTCTCTCTGTCCTTCTTTTGTGGAAACTCTTTTCCCAAGATGAAGCCAAGCCCTGGAAAAGGAGCAGAAACTGACAATAATTCAGACTAGGTGAAAGTGATGCTGGTAGGTTGCAGGAAGGCTCTGAAGGGCAGGGTGCCTTTCTGTCTTCCCAAGGAAACGAGTCCATGCTGAAGAAAGGTACTTCTGGGTCCAGGTTGCTTCTAAAGTCCCCGGAAGATTCATTGTTTTTCTTTCTGCATATCATGTGCCTGCTTCCCTGTAACTATGGTCTTCCCACAGCCACCCTTGCTATCCTGACCTCTAACTCCAAGGGCACTTATGGGGGTGCATTAATGCCTCTGTGCAACACCCTGGATTGGATACTGATGGGAAAATCTATACAAAATAAGTAACTGAATACTTCCGAGGATAATGATGTCTGCGTGTGATTACTTGTTTGGTTGCATTGGCTGAAGCTTTAGCTGCTAACTCAGCAGACTGTAAGTAGACAGTATTGTCTTTTCAGTTCGTTCTGGCTGCAATTCAGGATGTTAATAATCTAGACAGCTATATAAGGCTTGGATCCTGGCTATCAGAAACCACCTCTCTCACCACTTACTGTTACAGGAGGTGAGACTGGGGAGATGATCTTGCTGACAGTTCCCTAATTTAGCAGTGATTGGCAGGCATTCGTGGTGGAGACCTGTACCAAATCCATTATTTATTAAGCTATTAATTGGGATCCAGAATGGGTGTATTTATTTGTAGAAAAGTCTGTGAACATCTTGATTGCTGTTCTAACATATGTTTATGCATCAGAGTCAATGCTATGGGGATGCTTTGTTTTTCAATTAGGAACAAAATATCCCCTAAAAGCTAAACATCAGGCCATGTTATTATCCTCTTTCCCCAACACTTAAGACAGCACTGAGAACACTTTGGCCAAGCCGATGGGCAGCCAAATATAATTTATGGCTTGTTTTAAACTGATTTGTTGACTTCACGAAAGGCCCTGTCAAAAAGAACAGTCCCCTGTGTCCCAACGATGATAACAGTTATGTTGCGTCAGCGCTGAAAAACTCTTGGATAACAGTGAACCTATCCTGAGAAATCTTTTTAAAGTGCCTGAACTTTGCATTTTCTAAAAAGAAATACAGCTAAAGCTATTGTTTGGTAGTTCATTTTGGTTTTCTTCATCCTTTGTTCATTTTACTTTCCACTGATTCGAATACTCTCTTGGAAGCATGAAAACAGTTTTCCATATTCCAGGTAATTAAAAATAAAGATGTGTGTTGTTTAAAGGAGATGCTGCTAACAAGGACATGTTTAATTTCACTTATGTACAGTGATAAATTTGCAAGTGATAGCAACATGTTTGCGTCTGCATCAGTATGACTGACAGCGGGAAATATCTGAGATGCATATCAGCCTTCTTTCTCATCTCAGTGTCTGTCTCACTTAAGCATAGGGGCAGCCCCAGTGTGCTGCCTGTGGCTGTGTCATTCAAAGCTCCCACGCCCAAGGGCAAGACACATGTGCCCTGCTGTGGACTTGGTTCATATCAGACTGACATCTGGGGGAGCTTGCAGTCATCATACCCCGGCTCCTTTGGCGCTGTCCTCCTTGCCCCCTGCCCCATGACTGACCTCCCAGCACAGCCTTTCCCTTGCCTGGCTGCAAGAGCAGCGAACACAGTTGCAAAAGAACATCTACTTCACAAGATCTTTTCTCCTCGTTCTATTTTTTAACAGTCTTGTCTCTGTTAGTTCAAGATTGTTGTTTCATTGGGTGAAGTTCTTCCTGGTGGAAATACAGTGCTTCAGTCACAATACTTTCTTTCAAATCTTGGTAAGTTTTACAAGTTTTCTCTTGTCTCCCCCCTACCCTTACCTGAACCCGCACCACAGATTTACTATGTTGCAGCTCTGCAAGTTTTCATTATCCTGAGTATTTTTCTGTGGGTCTTACTTGACGTTGCTGAATATTAGGCTAGCGAAATCCTAGCTTACAGATAAAACAGTATAACAGAAAGAATGATAAATATGTTCTTGTCCAAGCACATAACAATGAATGAGTCTGACTGTGACAGTTTAGATCTCTGGTTTCCTCCCATCACCGTGGGAAAAGGAAGCTGCTTCTGTGCTTAGACAGCAGTGATTACTTCCTACATCTGTGTGGTGAAGCAAGGGTCAGCCCCTCCTCGGCCCTGCCAGCTCCAGACAAACAGGGGTGCAGTGGCTCCAGCTCTGCAGGCTGGCATCGGTGCATGGCCAGGGGCCCTTTGCAGACTTCGAAGTCACACTGGACTAGGAGGGACCTGGCCTTTGGGGAGAAGGGCTTTTGCAAAATTCAAAACAGGTTAGGGAAGGAGGAAAAAAATCTTGCAAACTGCTGGGATTGCAAGTCTGGGCAATTAGTCGAAGGACCTGATATAAGCTCAGATGAAGCAGATCCACAGCCCCATGGCCTTCCCAAGGGTGTTTTCTTCATCAGGGGCTGGGTTTTTGTGAAACTGAGAGGAAATAATTGTATTAAAAACTGCACATCTTATTCCTTCTTTCTAGGAAAACACAGAACAAAAATCCAGTCCATTTTGCAGAGCAAAAAAAGAAAAGTAAATATTTTAAGGCAGAATCTGTTTCGTGCAATTTCTTGTGGAGAAGAACTCCCAGTATTAATTAATGAGCCAAAACTAGAAGCATTAAAACAAGCAAGACTTCTGTCATTTACTTCAGGCTGAGCAGGTTTTGATACACGTCATAAACAATTACAGTAATTTTCTTTTACCATCTAGACAGTGAAAGTGCTGTGCAACCCACACAGTTAGGTTCTTGTTTTCTCTGAACAAAGTAGATCTCGCTTCTTTTATTGGTAGGTACAGCTGGGCAGAAGGTATGTTGCAGGATTTGGTGTCTTTGTTGAACCAGAACAGAATGCTGGATTTTGGGCCCACAAAAAATACTCAGTGCTGGTTTGTTTGTTTGGTTTTTTTTACCTCTCTTGGAGGTAAAACTATTCTGTTTGTTGTTGGGTGGGTTGGGGGGAGGCGGGCATGGGGGAGTGAGTTTTTTGGTTTTTTTATGTAAAGGTTATTTCTTGACAGATCGCATTCCACAAATAACAGGAAGGATACTGTGGTTAACATGTGGTTGCAGTTCTGGAAAGTGGCAATACGTATTACAATCTGGGATTCTGTATTTTATTGTCTCTCACCAATATCCATGTTAGATCTGCATAGATTGGAAGCAAAGATATTTTAACAAACTTTTAAAACATGTTTATAACTATCAGCCACATAAACTCAGCTTGACCCTAGGAATGTCAAACTGTGTCTCTGGCCAAAGCATTACAATGATAAAAATCCTATTAGAATTTATTTAATAACTCTCTTGATGATGCAAGAATCGGATTACACCTATTTCACCTGTTACGGCTTGTGAAGAGGCACAGAGTTATGCAGAAGCCTTCTATTATCATTAAAATCATAACTGATTTGCAACTCCACCATTTCATGCAGTAGCCTTTAGTCTTCTGAGGCGTGGGATTGGATTTTTGAATTTGTATTCCTTGTACCCTGTTCTTGAAACCAGTGTAGGCATTTAGGCACAGGAAGGCATTTCCCGTAATTGACCCTCTGGAGAAGCCCTGACATGAAGGTGCCTTCTGTGTGCAGGATATTTTTAAGAACCTTTTTCTACATTACACCCAGCAAAACTGGTTTGAAAGAGCCTTGCTAGGCCAGACCATCAGACGCTACATTCCAGTTGCAGTTCTCCCATCAGCTGCTGGCCTCGATTATCTCCTTGGTCCTGCCTGAGCAACATTGCAAAGGTTAAAGCATACGAACAGCTCAGGGGGCTAACTTTATCTTTGTTTTGAAATCTCAGAATCTCTTTAAGAGGCAGATAATGGTTTTGCTTGGGAGAGCGAGGTGGCTGAAGCCACATGAGCTGGGTGGACTAAGGGAGACAGAAGCAGGTCGCCTCGGCAGGGCCTGCGGCAGAGCTCGGCAGGGACCGGGACGGCAGGGGCTGGACGGAGAGGACAAGGCAGAAGCTTCGGGGTTTTTGAAAGGAAGGCCACGGAGTTCAAAGCTGACGCAACCTCAGGGCCAGCAAAAGGCTTTTTGTTAAAGGCGGTTTTGTGAGTCTTGAGCTCATGCTTCCCCGCTGACAGGCTCTCAGGCGCTTTTCCCGCAGGCTGCCCAGGGGTGGCCGTTGGCCGCCCGCGGCCTTCCCGGGAAGGTCCGTCGCAGCCTTCACCCGCGCCAGGCGGGGCGAGGCCCGGGCCTACCTCGCAACGCCAGCCCTCGCCGCCAGCTCTCCTCCTCCTGACGGTGCCCTTTGCCTTACCAGCCCCAGCCCACACCGGGGCGGCCGCTGCCACCTCCCACAACATGGCGGGGCGGGTCGCCGCCCCGCCCTCTGCCCGAGAGGGCCCTTCTCTACCTACCTGGAGGCCCACCTCTATGGTCGGGGCGCGGCGGGCAGGGGGCGGGGCGCCGCCCGGCCCCGCCACTGACGGCGGGCAGGGGGCGTGGCCTGGCCAGCGGGGGGGCGTGGCGCGGCGCGGCGGGCCGGGCGCCCAGACTGGCAGTTGGAGCGACTCCCCTTTGTGTCTGGAGCCGGGAGAGCCGTTGGTGCCGTTGGGAGGGAGGGGGCGCGAGCCGCGGCGGGGGCGGACCTCCGGCCCTCGGCTCCCGCCCGCAGCCGGCGGCGGGCACGGGAAGGAGGCGGAGCGGCGCGGAGCTGCCCCTCGCCGGCGAGCCCGGCGCGGGGCGGGGGGGGGGGGGGAGGGCGCTGGCAGCGCGGAGGGGCTGAGCAGTTCCCCGGGCCGCCGGCGGCGAGCGGTAGACCTGAGGGAGGAGGCCGGGCCGGGGGCTTGCTTGGCGCTGTGGAAAGCCGGGGAGGGTAGGCGGAGGAGGGGGGGGACGACGACCGCCTTCCCCCAGCGCGGGGAAGGGCCTCCGCCGCGCTCTCGCCCGCGGAGGGGAGCCGGGTGCCTTCGCAGCTGGAGCCGCCGAGGAGGGGCCTCGCCTCCCGCCGCCCCGCGCTCCGGGCCCCACCTTTGTCGGGGTGGCCGGGGGGGGCGTCGCTTCTGTGGTGGGGGGCGGGGGGCCGGGGGTGCGCGGTGGAGCCCGCCCGGCGGGGGAGACAGATGGGCCGAGATGCAGCCGCAGCCCTCGCCGTGAGAGCAGAGGGGGTCGCGCCTCGCCGCGGAGGGACTGAGGGGATCGCCGCCGCCTTCCCGGGCGTGTGAGGCAGCGAGAAGACAGAGACCTTTAACGGGATGGGACGCGGCTCTGCCGCACGCCCGTAGAGCTTGCTCTCCGCGCCTCGGTCAGCCTAGGGGGGCTGCCCTGACTGACATTGCTGTAGGCGCGGGCTCGCGTCTGGATTATGTTTCCTTCTCAGCCGGGCTCTTTCTTCGATATCGTGAAGCTGCGTGGGAAATAAGCTCGGTTCCCAGCTCGGTGGGGAGCGTGCCGCCGTTCCTCGGCGGGGGGAGATGCCTCGGGGCTGGGAGGCAGAAGCAGGCGCTTCCCCAGCGTCCGCGGAGCGGTGCCGACTCCCGAGGCATGAAGGCGGGCGGGTGTAATGGAGTAAGAGCGAAGACGGCTCCTCTCATCTGCCATTTGCCTTTCTACACGGGATTGTAAACCGAGACAGTTGAGGAAGGCTGTGCGAAAGAAGGAGGAAATTCCTCTCGGCGGGGTTTTTTTCGCCCCCCCCTTTTTTTTTTTCTTCTCCTCCTTCTGCCTCGATCCTTGGCTTCCCCAGGTATGACTGCCTCACTGCAGCACCTTGTGCTGGTGCTCTTGCTCTCCAGTGCCACCCTGCTGCTCAGCACTGCGGCTGGTAAGTAGCCAGTGGGTGTAACGAACTAGCCATTTTGGCAGAGGGAAGGGGGGTGGGGTCCGCTGGTATTTGGGCACATCTGTGTCTCCTTAAAAAGTGGTGTGCATCCATTTCAGCGGCAAAGCCCGATAAAGTTTTGAAATCCCGATTCGTTAGGTTTCTCGGAGAATAAAATCTGCTTTATTGTGTAAATGAACTCGACCTGCATTCAAGACGTATGCTTTGCCTAGATCTGCATCTCTTGTCTAATAACTTAGTTCAGTTTTGGAAGAATATATAATCTTTTTGTTTTGCATACCTTGCCCTTTGTAAGGTAATGCAGGAATTTTTAATATATATTTTAATCGTTAGCAGAGCTGTGCCTGTTTTGCTGTGGGATCTTTGGGCACAGCCATTTTTAATTTTATCAGCATCCGTGCTTTTAGGGGCCTTAAACATGTGCTGCGGTTTTATAACAGACTTACTGTAATGTATATATATATTTTTTGGAGGAGAGATCTGAAGCAAAAATTTAGCTACTTCTGTTGTCACTTGTGATTATAGAACAGTAACAAAAAACACTGTTGACGAATGCTGAAAGGTCTTGAAGAGTACTTTTTTTTTTTTTTTTAACAAGAAGTTGGAAGCATATATGCTAAGAGCATCCTTGTTCATATTTTTGGACACTCTAGACCTATTTTTAATTTTGCTCAGAAGCTCAGTGTCAGATATGTAGGATGTTTGGTCATGATATTGCAAGAGGTGTGTGTTGGTCTGGCATCCTTTGGTTTTCTGTCATGGTGACAGATCAGCATGTTGGAGCCTTCTGAGTGTTACCCAGCTTTGTTAGGCACTAATACCAATTCTTGCAGTATGCATTTTCCAGTGCTTTTGGAAGACTCCTAGGACTTCAGGGTCTTTTTAGTAATCGGGATCTAATTTGCAGTGCTTGCTTTTTTTAGTGTTATTTTGTAATCTGATCTGTATAATTCATAAATGAATCTTTGTAAGAAAATTGCTGTATCTTGCTAAGATGACCCAACAAGCTGATGGTAGGTTCCATATTACATTTCAGTGAGGTTTTAAAATCGGATTATTTGTCAAAGTTGAAGATACTTGGTGTTATTATTAGGAAAATCCTGGAAATTATACATGTTTAGGGAGTTTCTTCATCACTCTGATAGTCCCTGTTTTTCTTGCTTCTGCTTTTTAAGAGGTCTCTTTTGAGAAAATATTTAAATGAAAAGATTGATGTTGCCTATATCATCCAGACCTTTGACTGCCATTATTTTAGATTGATGTCTGCAGCGTCTCTCTGTGGTAGTTTGAGGAGTGTTTTTGTTTTCTTTTTTCTTCTTTTTTTCTGGAAGAAGGGACTTCTGAAGGTCAAAAGTCCTGGTATTAAAGCACATATGAATCAAGAATGCCTAGCTCTCAACTTTTCCTTCAAATATAATTTTTAAAAAACATAGGCTTTTTTTTCCCCATTGTGAAAACTTCAGTGGAGTTTTAATTCTTCTGCCCTGATGAGAGAGAAGGGTTACTGAAGGAGCGAGTATGGATTTGAACCAGGCCAAGGGCTGGGCAGGTGCAGTACAAGCCCATTTGCATGGTTTTGCCAATTCACCTCAATACTGACCTGGCAACAGCATTCCCAGTATTTCAGTTCTGGTTTTGCCTTGTTAAAAGGGTATTAATGATGCCAGCTTGTTTGGTTGTTTTGTGAATAGGAACCTATTTTCCCATTGTGATTTATTTCTTAATTGTGAAATTTCAACAATCCACATTTTAAAAAAACCTTGGTCATAATCCTCTGTAATAGTAATTACATGGATGATTTGAGCTTTAGTTAAAGTAACTAATGGTTGGTTTTAAGTTCACACTGCATTTCAGAAAAAAAAAGTCTATACATGGGGAAGCTACACTAATGTGTAATTCTGCCCTTTTATGTTCATGAAAGAACCAACACTCTTTCTTCTCTTCCCCTCCCCCAGAGTATGAACTGTATGCTCCCATCAGAGTGAAAATGCTGCCTTTGTAGCTTTGAAAATCACTATTAATTCTTATTTCTGATTAGCAAATGGATACTATAGCTCAGCAGTGTATAGAACTGAGTGTTTCTAAATGCAAAATCATGGTGTCAGAGGGTAAGTATTTTCATAACAGATTTGTTAGTTTCTGTGTGGAGGAGGCTATCTGGACCTCCTTGGGGAGAGCTCCACAAAGACCTGGGCTTAGTATGGGCAGGAAAGGAAAGATGTGAAGATGCATAAAGGTGGCAACAAAAAAAATCTTACAGTGGGGTTGTAGATGACAGTTTCACTCGTCATCTGGAATACGAATGAAGAACGAAGGTGGCTCTTCCTTCACCTTCGTAATTGAAGATATAATAAAGAACTAGCTCTAGATGCAGAATTATTTGCTGATTACTAGGGGGAAAATACTACTGGCTTCCTCCATAAAATCCATTTCTGCACAGGTGTCTGGTAAATTTGTATTTAAATCATATATTAGTCCTTGTAAAGACAAATGCTACAGTAAGGACATTTTACTGATACTAGTTTTAGGTAAAAATTTGAGGGGTTTAAGAAGTTATATTGGAAAAAAATGGTTTGTGCCATTTTGATCTTTATTTCTGAAATGACTTGAAATACCTCTTTCTAAATCTTTTGTTTAGAACTATGAGACATATTTATATGCCCTTATATTTTAGATGATTTGGATGTGTTAATTGTGAGGGTTGTGCCTGAAGAGGTGGTTGGTGAACCTTTGAGCTGTTCCCCAATATTGCTAAAGAATTTTATTTGGGTGTTCACATGGACTTGATATTAAAGATACAATCTTTCCTCATTTCACTTGCTTGCTGTCTGTGATATGCAATACTAAACCACTCTTCATTCTTTATACATATCCAGGGTAGACAGCATTCAATTGTCTAATGTGTAAATTATTTGCGCAAAGTATGAGGTGAAAATTAAAGCAAACACAATATCCTTTTATCTTTGGGAATCTTTCCATGAATCTGTATCTATGCGGTTCAACAGGGCTGCAAAATTTTCAGTGTGAATGGAATTGGATAGAGATTGAAGTTTTTTTTTTTAATGATCATTTTAATTAATTAAAATGAGTGAACTGAAGCATCTTTATCCAATTGTCTTGCCTGTTAAAGTTACTTTAGTGTCTAAACATAATTTATTTGAAATATCAATTGTTTGACATGAGGAAGAGCCTCCTTTGGCTATTCAGCTCAGTTCTTCTAATTCAGCGTAGTAACTGACTCTATGTATCTTGCATATTAAACAGGTTTTTTTAAACCTATCTGCACCCCAATGTCTACTTCTTTACTTGAGCTATACCCGTTGTTTATGGCTAATTCAGATGTGATCTAAAAATTAAATTTATTTTTCTGTTTGGCTTGGGAGCTGTCTCAGAAATATTAGCCTAGCAGATGGAAACAGACTGTTTGCTTGAGGGGCATGACTGGTATGCTTGATGGATGACTACATGTACAAGTGTAGTGTGTATGCCAGACTAGGGCTTCATTAGCTGTCTAGTTGTGTAAAGAAATAGTGTAGCTGTGAAAGCTCAGGATGCTGCACTGAGCCATTCACCCTGCTGAGAGGAGCCTTTCTTCCATTAGGTAGATTAGCCTGTATGAACCTCTGTGATATCTCATATAAGCTGCTTCCAGTTTCTAAGCGAACTTCAGTACTTCTGTACTGCACTGTGCAGTGTAGGCATAGCCTGTGAGGAAATGGAAGCTGCACTCATCTGATGGCCAAGGAGCCCAAATTTCGAGCCCTGAGACATTACACAGATACCTTGCCTCAGTATGAATAGTTCTACCCTCAAAGGAACCACATGTAAAAGGTTGGCTAGATTCTCTGCCTATCCTTTGCTGATGAAGGCAGGCAAACCTCACTTCACCCTGGACAAAGAGGGAAGCATAACTGTATTTCTTGTAATTATTCTTATGGTGAACTGTATATAAAGTGGTTGTTTTGATGACGCCTCTCTAGCACATATTACGAACTTCTCTAAAAAAATAATTTCTTTGTTGACTTTTACATTATTGTCCCCCCTGCCTTTTTATATTCCATTATTTCTGAGTACCCCGTATAGGCAGTGGCATTGTTTCCTTGGCAGATACCACCTTCCTCTGCCTTTCTGACCAGAGGGATGAGAAAGTTGGTATGTTAGGTTCTTCAGAAATGTTTTATTCCTCACAATGGAGTGCATGGCTTACTGTCATTGGAGTATATTGTGTTTGGACTCAGTCTGTCTGCTCCATGAGCATGTGCTGTCATTTTCTGAGCAGAGTCTAACTTTACTAGCCAGGGCTGTGTGTAAGTGGTGTGTAAAGTTTCATTCAGAACAAAATGTTTATGCCCTGAATAAAGCAGGCTTGGTGATGCTTTATGTTGGGTAGGACAGGAATCTGTGCATAGCTTACAGGCAGTTTTAAGTATTAATTTTATTAAGCCTATAGACTTAGTGGAACTGCTCACTGCTTGAATTTGAATTTAAAAATAAGTGAAATAGAAGAACTGTTCTCCAAAACACCGACATTTCAGTACTCAAACTGATTTTCTGTGGGTTGTTTGTTTTGTTGTTTTTTTTTTTTCTTTTTTTTTTTCCCTTTCTTTGAAAGTTAAGTTCACAGAAGTGTAAGGCTGGAAGTGAATTCTGTTTCCTCCATGGTCTGGTTGCATAAGTACAGATAACAGTGTTTGTCTAACATCTCTAAAATCTCCAGTGAAGAGGGATTTCACAGCCTGTCTAGGTAGCCTGTCCTGTTACAGGGCTTAATTATCATGTTTTTCATAATGCAACAGGAGCAGTTTTTTCCCCTTCTGTTCTAATGCAAGATTGTTTAAGATATGCCTTGATTAATATGTGGCAATCCATCTGAACATACAGCGTGGAGTACACACACAGGAACATCATTGCCAGGGAACATCAGTCTTGGTAAGTTCATGTGTTGAAGCTTAGTGTCCCAAACTTGGCTATGGTAATTTGCCATGGGAAGCTTGAGTTGACTATCAGTGTTTTAAAATGATTTTTTTGCAATTTTAAAAAACTGCTTTTGAAAACTTAGGCTCTTCCTAAAATTTCCATTTCTGATGGTGCCCTCCTGACTCAAGGGGTGTCTGTTAATTGCAGAGCTGGGCTGAGTAGCAGGAGTGGACTCTGATAGGAGAGGTCAGTCTGGGTCTGTGCCCAGGACGAAGAAAGGCTAGCAGGACAAGAGAGATTTGAAAGGATCAAGGATTCGGTCTGGTTTGCAGTGGAATGAGAACCAAGGCATATTAGACAGTGAGACAGAGATGGTGTCTTACATTTGTCAGACTTGTTTGGAGAAGGAGTGCCTGCACTTGTGTGGCGGGATGAAGTTTTTGTGCTGGGGGAGATAAAGAAAGCGTAGTTACAGGTAGCAGTTTTGAAGATATCTGTTCTCTCTTGTAAGAATGAATGAGAGACCTAGTCATTTAGATAACGCCTTTACCCTCCTCCCTTTCCCTCAGTCTCGTAAGTTTGGAAACCACAAGGTTTTTGGGTGGTGACGGCATTTTATCCCAAGTCATTGGGGTGTGTCAGTTTTGTCAATTGCCTTCTTGGATTTGCATCAAGTAATGTTTTTTGTTTTGAAGTCTAAAGGTGTCTACCTTCTGCATCGCTGAGTATATTGTATTTTCTCTTTTGTTTCTTATTTCTGAGAGAAAGGGAGGGAAAAATAGGCACGATGGACACAGAAGACTGTCATTGCCATCTGCGAACCTTTCCATCTCCACCATTAACTTCTGAATCTGATGGCCAATTTCAACCGTATGTGAAAGATGCTAAAAGTCTCAAGGGATTAATTTGTTACTGTTTTCATGAAAATTAGGAACAGAATAGAGGAGACAATTCCTAGGTAGAGCTTTCCCAAGGGGAAAGCAGAGCAGAACTCAGCCCATGTAATTCTCTTTGCTTAAAACTGTCTGCCCAGTCATTGCAGAGATGCTGGCAAGCGTGTTGGTGCATACACCTTTCTGGACTAAGTACAGTATATTTTGTCTTCTGTTAACTCAGCAGGGAGAACTGGGGATCCCTTTTGTGGGAGGGGTGGGAGTTGAGTAAAAAGTGTGGGAGAAAGGGCATGTTTATAGGCAGTTAGTCTGCTGCTTGTGGAACAACTTGTGTTTAACCTGAGACAATGTAGTAGACAATTTTTTTAACTGAACTTCCAAAACAATGCCCAAATCTCTTTACTGAATGGCTAGCATCCATTTACGACTTCACAGTGTGTATGAGTAACTTGCAGTTTATGGTATGCATTGTTTTTCACACTTTCAAAACTGGATTTAATTTACTATCCTGTGTATACACTTAGCTTTAGTTCAGATATCCCACACATTAAACTTTCCTATGATCTTTTTTTCAATGGTGCTGTAACTTAGCCTTTCCTGTGGTCCCTTTGAATGTTTCTGTTACATATTATACTTGCTTAAACCTGTGAAGTGCATGAAAAACAGTTTTATTATTTGTGTTAAGCCAGAGTAATGGAAAGGCATGTACTGTCTGTCACCTTCTGGGTTGGAGTAAATGGTAGAAAATGACACAGCTAGTGGTATAGTGCACCTCTGAGCTGCTGTACTGACTTGTTACTGGCAAGTGGGCTAGGTAATACTAGCAGTGGTGCACAGCAGCTCTTGCTATTATGTTTAGCCAAAAGTTGATAATACATTTATGCTCCTTGTTCTACTACGTATACTTTTTCTATTTTGAGTTGTAAGCAGAATGGGTGTAAGAAAATATGGGTAAGAGGCTCTTTTTTTTTTTTTTTTTTGAGATGACTGAAAGTATAATTGTAGGTCGTGTATGCTAATTGGGCTCCTTAATTTATACATTAGAGAATGCAGCACTTAATTAATACCAAAGTATTGGGCGTTGGCAGTGTCATCTCTCAAGCTGATCATTCTTGGCGTGAAGTACATTTCCCTCTGCATAAGTCACAAAGGTCAGGTTCACCTGGTGTGAGAAGCTTTAACATAGTTCAGTGACAAGAATGACTGTGTAAACATGCTCTGCTGCTCTTGCTTTTGCCTTATCAGACTTAGTCGGTTTGGCTTGGTTTCTGTTAAAAATAAAAAAATTTCTTTCTGCAACCAAAGCAGTATGGGTACAGAAACTTGGAACAAAACTTCTGACCATCCATCTTAGAGAATCTTAATTAGGTTTTCCAAGAATTTAAGCTAATCCACAATCCTTTGCCATTCTGAAATTTGTTAGACTTGACAAACATGTATCAGGAAAAATAATGGGTCATGTTACTCTTCAAGCTATTTTCTATAGCAATGATTGTATTAAATAAATGAACTTGCAGGGGTATGTTTAGTTGTCCATTTCTAAAAAGTGTTTTGCTTATGTTGGTGATGGAGTGGTTCTGTTGTAGTTAGTTTGTTGCTGAACCTACTTGAAAATTAATCTTTCCTTCTGGTGCTATCCTTCAGTCAGTAAAGCTGGTTTAGTTGGGCAGCTTTGTGTCCCTATACCTTCCAAGTTACAAAAATCTTGATGCAGACATAATATACACTGTAGATATGTGCTAGTATGCTGTGAACTTTGCCAGTCCTTTTATTTGTTTAAAACCTAAAAAACAGAAGTTATTTTTCTGTATTTATTTGCAGACAAGGGACCTTCTTAGCTGAAGATAAGGTTTTCTTATGATTACCGGTTCTTAAATATAAATTTTTATTATATTCAGCTGTCTGAGATATGAATGATAGGTAGAGCCAATATAGTAAGCTGAAGAAAACTAAGTTTGTAGTAGGAAAATTGTAGCACGTATCTTTTTAGTTAGACTGTGGCACCACCATATATATGCAAAGCAGGCACTTAGGCCAAGAACAATCTTTCTGTATTAAAATAATTTCAGTTGCAATCAGAGAGGGATAAAAGGAGCCCTGTAATGAAGTTCGTCTGGATGCCACCATGGTGTCGGTTTCCTACGTTTGCATGTTTAAGGTTCTTTTCCTTTACTTCTAGCTGTAATGGCCCAGGCCAGGGAGCTGTAGCTGGAGCAGTTGCCATGATGGAAATAGCCCCATACAGGCCTGGGCTCTGCCAGCTGTAACAGGAGACAAGCGCTGGGTCAGGGCGCACACTCCTGTCTCGCAGGGCTTGCTGCTGGTATTTGAGTAGGACTCGGCTGAGAAGTGGAAGAACTTGTTCCAGTGTTCTGTGCTATTCTTACTCTGCTTTGCAGGCTGGGATGAATGACTCCGTGAATCTAAATGAGTGAAAAAAAGACATGGAAACAGTAGGGTAAATAATTTCTCATGCCCACTGCCACAGTATTTGGATCTCTCTGTAAACTTTTTTGTATAGAACATGCAAATCCCCGATTCTAGTGTGTATTGCATAGGTACAGTGAAGATGACTTGTAATACATGTATGTGTGTGTGTGTCTGTATGTGTATATATCTTTACGTACTCAGTATGTTACCAGCATTTGAGCATACCA
Source organism: Buteo buteo (assembly GCF_964188355.1). NCBI lineage: Eukaryota > Metazoa > Chordata > Aves > Accipitriformes > Accipitridae > Buteo > Buteo buteo. The sequence continues at coordinate 23,984,432 of NC_134175.1, forward strand.
ATCTGCTTCACTGCTAAAACCTAATATTTTAAAATTAGCAAATTAGCTGTTTGCTTGGTGTTCTTGATTTCCAAAAAGTCCTTCTAAACAGCTTATTTTGCGTGACTGGTAAACTTTACACTTATTAATTACATCCAGATTCTACCAGGACCTGTTAAATAATTTCTCTTTTAGTCATACTAAGATGACTCTGGCCTAATTAAATTTTAGTTAAATTTAGTCTATAGTAGTTAATGTTGTTGCAGCAGAACACAATTATTTGGCCACAGTTGTTTAACATTGTTTTAGCTAAGAATTTAGTAAATATTTTTTCCTGAATTTTTCAGTACAAACTTGGATATCTTAAATGGCAAATAGAGACTTTCTTTGCTTTTATTGTTTCCTGTCAGAGAAGTAGCACTATTAATGAAGCTGTCAGCAAATTTAGCTTCCCTTATTCTAAGAAGTAGTGGAATAGAATGTTTGTGTGCAAAACAAATAAACCCCTGACTATTATTTTACTAATTTGTATGCAGACTGTATAATGCTACTTAAAATTGAAGATGTGGCCTTTGGGTGCAGGAATATGCAGTCTAAATATGACACAATGTAGTAAATGAATTTAAAAAATGGGGAGAAGGTGTGTAAAATAAGGAAGACTAGTGATACAATAATAATATAATAACTCAAACAACTTCATGGTTTCACTTTGAGAACGCAAGAATATTTTTCTTTTCCCTTTCCCATGTGCAGGGAAAAAAAGCAGTGAGGCCCTAAGACACCTGAATAATAAGTAGTGCCATAATATATGAGACTGGCAAGCATATTCTGAGGAAGCCTAGAGGTGTTTAAGAGGGAATGTAGTAAAAGGGATGTTGAATTGGGTCCTGCTGAGGAATGGAAGAGTTAAATGTGAAAGCAACTATTCAGATAATGTACTTTGAAGCAGTCACCAAAACAAGTCCTTCATCTTCAAGCAAGTGAGGTTCTGCAAAAGGAGGCAGATATTGTCAGAGTGATATCATGGACAACAACTTGATTTTCTCGACTAGTTTTGGAAGGGTGGCAGAAGGGTTAGTAGCAAAAGAGCTGAGCTGAGAACATAATAAGGCATGCAGAGGAATAAAGAATGGGCTTTTAACGTGGTGTCAACAAAACTGTGAATGGAGTTGGTGTTCCAATAACAAGGGAAGAAGATAGGCGGAAAAAGTCAAAAAGCTCCACAGTTAATTAAGGTTCTCATTAAAAATTGGACGACCAATTGGGAAGAACTGTGAATTGTGTGTAGCACACAGGGCAGTGTGTGTTACACTCTTACTCCTGTATGTCCTTTTACAGAAGGAAACTTGCACTAGCTGAGTGAGAAAGCACCTGGAATTGCCAGTAAGTCCAGAATATGTCCCCCAGAATTGTGTCTGAACTGCGCTGTGTGTAGCCAGTACCCATCAAAATAGTAGCAATGGGTTTTTGTTTGAACTGGTAGGAGTGTAAAGGAACAGATGAAAACTAGAATTTTAACTTTTGAAAAACGTTTTTATGTGGCAATAGTGCAGAACTTTACTGAGCATATTTTTATACAAAGAACCTGAATAATCCACAGTTGTACTAAGGGAAGTGAGAATTTACATAGAATCTCAATCCTTTTTATGACTTTACCTCCTTGCATTTGGTTAGGATTAATCTTCCATAAAATTGTTGTTAAATATTTATGAAAATCAGTGCAGTGTCTTAAGTAATGCTTAATTTAAACGACTGAATGGCTGTGGAGTTTTACAAATAGTACCTATGTTTTAATGTTGCTTTACTACCAACGAGACGAGATATGGCTCCTTGTTGGTGGCAGGTTTCATGTATTTGTCATGCATATGGTATCTTTTCTGCCAACTTTAAATCTTAAAATGTACTTAAATCCATAGTTTTCAGACACGAGGATTTGATGTATATTTAATGACGCTGTTATATATCACTTCCAGTCTTCTGCAATACGTTCATGCATATAATGCAAAATAAAAACCAAGCAAAAGATGTCAACAGCCTTTAGCCAGGCTTCTAATTGAAGTTAATCAAGATAATTCTAAATACTGAACTTCTTACTGTATCAGTTAACTTGTCTTCTGTATCTGATTACTGAGGGGAAAATAAAAATTTATGTGAATGTTCTGCATTTAAATGGAAGTTTAAGTAAGTCACTTTTCTGTGCTGACGTGATGCCAGTTATGAGCCTCTCAACGTTGCTTTTTTCATGTACTTTTGTGTTCATGCTATAAGCTTAAAACCAGAATCACTTGGGGACAATGAAGTTCAGTGCAGTTATATTCTATTTTCAAATGCTTATTATACAAGATGCTGGTGTAATCCCCCCAGCCTTTTTAGTATTCCAATGTTCTGAATACTTTATTAATTTGAAAAATGTACAGATTTACAGTTAATTCTTTGAACTTGACAGAGATTTTGGAGATCAGGCATTTTAGTGAGGAAACACTGAGAAGTAAGCCTATTGCAATATCCTTGCTTCTCCAGATAAAACTAGACATCCTGGCTGGATGTTTATCAGTGTTATTACAGGACAAGGTATTTGTATCTTAATTCTTTCCCTAGATTTGCCCACCCTTGTCCACCCTTGGTTTTTTTCTTTTTAGGATGTTTAGAATAAGCATGTAATCAGTTTACCTTTATGTTACTGACATGTGCTTTCAACATATAATTGCAACTAAATAGTTTAAAATAATCTAGGAATGCCACATACAAAGAGTTATTACTTTTAGCTGAAATATATAATAACAAATGAGTATGATGTGTGTGATGGAATCTCATAGTAAATTCCTTTGTGGCAATCACATAAGGTGGTTAGTTTCATTGCTTAATTGATAACACAGGGGCTTGCTTCACTTCTGTGAAGTGTGGGAATACGAGGTGCAGAGGTAACTGCATTCCATCAAGTTTCAGTCTAGACAGAGCATCATTCATCCTGTAACAAACAAGGAGGGCTCATCACCTTCTTAAAAGTGACCTTGCAGCTAAAGCATGTGCTGTGGTGGGCACACAGAAAGGCAAGTCAAGAGCTCCGTGTGATCACCGGCAATATTCTTCCTAGAGTTAAGGGTCTTGACTTGAAAGGATGCTGCCTGGATTGCAGAATGTTGGTTTCTTCTCATTTTATAGGGGTGGTGCTTTTTGAAAGATGGTTTAATGAAGTGCTAGACAGTTAATTGCATTAGACTGAAGGAAAAGCTTGTTATCTAGTTGAGGTGGGAGGAAGTTTGAAGTACACTTTTATTGCAAAAAGTATTAAGAATACTCATCTCCCTCCTTTAATTGAGGAGTAGTAGAGTGGGCTTTGACTTTTTCAAACCAGGTTTCCAAGGAAAGGGCTGCTTTTTTTTTCTTTTCTTTCTCTTTTGCTTTTCTCTTTTGCTTTTCTCTTTTGCTTTTCTCTTTTGCTTTTCTCTTTTGCTTTTCTCTTTTGCTTTTCTCTTTTGCTTTTCTCTTTTGCTTTTCTCTTTTGCTTTTCTCTTTTGCTTTTCTCTTTTGCTTTTCTCTTTTGCTTTTCTCTTTTGCTTTTCTCTTTTGCTTTTCTCTTTTGCTTTTCTCTTTTGCTTTTCTCTTTTGCTTTTCTCTTTTGCTTTTCTCTTTTGCTTTTCTCTTTTGCTTTTCTCTTTTGCTTTTCTCTTTTGCTTTTCTCTTTTGCTTTTCTTTTTTTTTTTTAGAGGGCATGTGTCTACTTCTAAGGCATATAAAAATTCAAAGGTAAAATGTGATGTAGCACAAGTTGAGCCCAGTTTAATTAGTTCTGGTGGATTTGTTAGCTTGATTTCTACGTAGACACTACCAGAATTGGTTGGGGAGGACTGCTGAGGGGAAGAATGGTGGAGCTATTGAGGAAAGTGTGGAAAGGTATTTTCAAGTTTTCTTGGTGATCTGAGGACAAACAGTGAGTAGCAGATGCCCCTGATAGCATAAGAGGCACAAGCAGTGAGATACACCTTGACAGCTTGAGGATAAATGTTAGGAACTCATGAGCAAAGAGATGCAAGGGAACATGATCAGTTCAGATAGAAACTAAATAGTTTGCCAACTGCTTTGCTTTGATTGCCTGTGTGCGTGCTCCTAACCTGCAATAAGTGTAAGATGGCTCTTGGAAGGAAGTTGTGAGCATCCACATGCAAAGTTGCTGCAGGGTAAAGTAACTAAATTCCCACTGTAATTTTGTATTTTATCTTATCTGGCTTTGTGGACATCATTGCTTCTCCCTCACCAATTGTTCTGCTTGAGTAGGAGATGATAATCCTTCCGCAGTTTAAGATCCAAGTGGAGCACTTAAAGAAGGGAAGCTGCAAATGTTGTATTTAGCAGAGGATGAGCATAATTCTATAGTTTTGTTTTCACCAGCAAAAGTCACCTAAAAAGTTACCTAAAAGCAGAACGTTGAAAACAAACATGAAATCAGTCATATAAAACAAAAAAAGTCATTATTATAACTGTCTGTCTGACCGTAATTCAGCTGCTTTGTAGATAATTGTGACAGTTTTTATAAAGTATTTTTCTCTGCAGGATCTCTGCCTCATTTGATGGAAGATGGAGTAATTTCAAGTTCTTGCAGAGAATAGACTTTGGCAGTTGCAGACCTTCCTGCTTCTCTCTTCCCCTTGGATGCTATATCCCCCAATTTGGAGGTGGTTCTTCATGTGTGCTTCTTTCTTGATGCTCTCTCTTTTTCATTTTCACTTATTCCCCTTTTTTCAGTTATTTTAAAAAGGCATTTTTATTTCAACTTGAACAATGCTGTTTTATGCATTTCTTTGCTTTAATGAAAAGAAATGAGTTGTGTCATGTATCTAAAAAGAGATCTTTGATAAGTGTTCAGGTCAACTGAGATGCATAAAGGAAGTGCAAAAGACTGAACTTTATTCTTCCCTAAAGGAATGCTTAGCTTTCCTGACTCTTCTGGTATGCTTTCTAAAAGTGGGGCTCTTTTATTTTTTTACTTTTTTTGTCTTGCAGAACACAAACTCTGAGAATCTTGACTGACAGATGACAGATCTTCTGTGAATGTGTAATTTGTTCTGGGGCAAATGCAGTGGGGTGAGATTAGAGGCAGTATAGGACGGTCATTGCCTACATAAACTTGGCTCAGTATAGCCCATGAGAGGTGGCTCATCTACTAAACTTCTTTTAAACACGCATGAGCTTGAGTGAGTAATTAAGGAAGCGATTTCAGATATATATTTAAATAATGCTTTTGGAAGAATTATATGAAGCTTTGGTTAGGATTTGGGGAGGGGGGCAGTTAGGGTAAAATTGCGTAAAGGACTGTTCTAGTCCTTGGGGAATATACAGGTTCCAAGCCACATATTTCCAAACTATTTCTCCTATAGTGCATTTTATTAGAGCGTTCCAGGACTTTTGAAAGGCAAGCTGGTAATATATTTTTTCACTATGTGTAGAAGAAAACCAAAAATTTTTCTCAATGTTGTCAACTACTGCATGGCAGGGGAGGGAGGGTGTGACAGTTCAAAAAGAAAGTCATCATGCTCTCTTGGAGATCTGTATCTAGTCATTAGTGTGGTAGCGGATACCTTTCCTTGTAGTTTTGCTAGCATTTTGAATTCTTGTCTTTGTTTTTAGAGTTGTATTGTGCAAGACTGATGAGATCAGGCTTTGGAAGTTAGCTTAGCACCACTGTAGCCTTTGCTTGCTCTGCCCTTCCTATCCTTCCGGTTTTTATTCACCAAATGTATACAAATGTGAATACAAAGACTGTCCTCGTCTCAAATGTCTCCTTTTGAGGAAGAAGATAAGAGTTCTTCTCTCCTGTCCCATACCTGGCATATGGTAGCATTTATCCAGTTCTGTTAAGGAGTGCAGAAGACTTGTTTTAGCATATGATAATAAACCTCTCATAGCTTTAAAATAAACAGAATTAAACTAGAGTCAGAGTTGGCTAGGTCTTTAGCAGTGATAGTCCTAGATAGAAGCTCTTAAATTCCTCTTTAATGAGCCACCTAATATTTGCTTTTGGTCATTCGGAGCTGACAAATCATACAGTGCTGTCAGTCTCTACAGATTCCTGTGCTTGAGTTAAATTGTCTCAACTGCAAATGATCACACCGAGTACTGGCGCTTAAGCAGCGCAGTCAAAATACGTTTGTGTGAGAGCTGCATCCCCTTTGCACTTACTAGTGGGAGCACCAGCAGCATTAAACACCAGCAGCTTAAATCTGGATCCCCTGCCTGGCCTGCTGGTTCATGTTCAGCGCCTTACCTAATTCAGGCTTGCTATTTTTGTGTGGAACAGAAATAGATGCATTCAAAGGTAAAGTTGCCTGCTGCCCTTCAGGGCAGAAGTTGGTTTGGAAGCAGTATTCGGCTTTGGCTTTGAACCTGTGACAGTATTGAAGACAGTGCGTTGTTGCAAGCTGCAAGCTCACATATTTTGTAAAAGCAGCTGAGGGAAAAGGAAATAGTAGTTATGGCTACATAAGATGAAGAAAGGAAATGGGAGCCTCCCTCAAGTGCAGCCACTAAACAAGATAGTTAAAAATAGCTGCTTTTCCCCTCTAAGCAATTGTCTAAGTTGCCATAAGTGTTGTTGGGAGCTGGAGACAAGTCTCATTCCCTGGATTTTCTGTTCTGGGACACCAGTTGTGTTTTGAGAACTTGTGCTGCGTACACCACTGATTATTGCAGTACAGATGTTTAAAAGAAAAAAAGAAAAAAACCCAAACATTGAGGCCTAACTGTGATTGTAATGAGAAAAAGCATCAGAGTACTTAAAACTATATAGACAATGGATGGAAGGAGGACCATAGTGAGATGAAGTATCTCACTGTTGCTTAGCATGCCACCAGCAAAGAGGAACAGATATCTGGTTTGCTGGCTTCCGTCCATTGTTGTCCACTTCACCATTTTGGGCTTCTTTCATTACGATCCCAAGCTGATATTTTTTTGAGACATCTCATAATTGAAAGCTGGTTGTGAAAGCAATGTACTTATTAAAACTACAGTTACAGAGAAAAGTTGTGAAAGGTGGTGATTTTATTTCAAAACATACAACTATTTGATACCATATTTTTAATGAAATTTTGTTTTCAGAAGGTTTAGAAATGCATTTATGAATTTCTTACCACTGTTAACTGCTCTGTTTCAATTCTATACCAGTAGTTCAAAAGAAAAAACATTTTAATTTGAAATATATTTTGGAGTGTTTTATCTTACTGCTGTTTGAATTCTGCTTAAACTGATTTTTTTATAATCATTCCTGACCTCTCAATTTCTTCAACTTGTTACCCCAAGCAGGCCACAGATTCCAAATAGCTGTTGTTTTGTATCATCCACTCATCCTCTTTGTCTGTTTGAGCTGCTCCTGTGAAGTTTAATAAACAGCTAAGACAGCTGAACAAATGACTAAATAGGTTTTTTGGTAGTGTGTACAATTGCCCAAGTATGTGAATATATTTTAATGATTCAGCAAAAATGTGGTGCTTATTTGGTAGGCACGTAGTGGATGTTCCTTATGTTCGATGAAAGTGAATTTTTAATCTTTAGCTGTATCTATATCTAAAGTAGCAAATCCAGGTGTCTCTGACATGCTTTCACTGCATTTCTTAGAAGCAGCAGTAAACTATAACATTCCCTATGTAACCTTTTTTTTTCCTTTTCTTTCTACAGTGAGTATCCTTGGGTTTTTTATTGCAAGAAAAAACAAAGTGTAGAGACATGAACACATTGCTGAAATTTCATTACTCTTATTTCCTTTTTTCATCTTTGTGTATTTCCTTTGTGTTTTTTCACTTTTTTTCTCTCTTCTGTCAAATGTTCTCCAAGTGCCTGTTCTGCCTATGTAGGAGAAAGAAGAGGTAATTTGAGACTTACCATTATCCAATTATGTTGCTGGAATGTTTTGGTGACTAATACTAGTATATGTAAAATTACTCTGAGCCCTGCTTTCCGTGTAGATTTTAAGAAACTCCTAGACACAAAGGACATTTGAACGAGCACATGAAACCCTAAGAGTGTTTTCTGTTAACCTTTTCTGAAGCTGTTAATTTTTCACACCTCATGTAGTAAGTTTAGTGTGAGGGAATCCAGTGGGCTACTGTCTGAGAATAAAAGTGGATTTACTCAGATATTGCCAATTTCTCAGCGCAGTTTGGTGAATTTTAAGCTATACATACTATGACAAAACTTTAAGGTAGTTGTAGCTATTTTTTTCTTGTAACCAACTGATTTCCATTCCTTTCCTATTTGTAACAGCTGTTACTTTTGCTAATGGTGAGCCTTGTAAATTTTCTTCAGGCTTGTTCTGCAAGAGAGGGCAGGATGATTATGGTCTTAAAATTAGTGACTTTGGAATTAGGAGACAACATTTTAGGTCATCTTTGGGCAGTTGGAACTTCTAGCATTCGAGTTCAAAAAATGAGGGTGTAGTGTTATTAAATTCCTGAACTAAAATACGCAAGTTGCCAAACCTTACACTATCGCTGTGTTAAAACCATAATGAATGGACCGTGAACATTGACCTATAGTTTCTTTACTGGGGGAGAAAGATGCTAACTAGGTGCAGATTTCAAACTGTGTTAATGAAAAAGTACAGTAGAATTAAAAGTGTTGAAATCTGTTGTGTCATACAAATGAATAGTGGATGAAAATAGAAGAAGGTATGCTATAGTATGGGTTCATAGATGAAAAGATAAGAGATCTGTAAGAGAAAAGGTTATTTCAATAATTTACTGCTTTGGAAGCACAATAAATGCTTGTGAGGTGCAAGAATGCTGATAATATAATTGGAGATAAACTTTTTTCCTTCCTAATTTTCCTCTGAGGCTGAATGGCTGAAGCTTTAGGCACTAGACTGGTGTGAAGAATGAATCTTTCTCACAAGAGCTGTGTAATAAAGACCTCTTTAAGCATATGAAAAAAAATACTAAATTTCAGTTAGTCACTGGAAGAGGTTGGACAGAGAGGAATTGTTTCCTGCTTAAAGTCTTTGTAGATTTCGTAGTAAATCTAATTAGTTGACTTCTGAAATTAGCCTGACACATGCACACAGTTTGTGTGTAATTACCTGTCTGCCATAATATGAAAACGTTCCTTCTCTCAGCTCTGTTTCCCTTGTATGTAGTTTTGTTTGCTACCAAACAGAAGAATCTGCAGTGAACCAATTAATTAAAAATACATTGTATCTTAACATTTTTGTTTGTTGATGTAATTCTCTAATAATACTGAATACAAATATAAGCTGGCTGTTGAAGTAGCTGAATTGTATCTTAAAACCAGACTTTTGAAGCATTTGAATCTCTCTGTTCAGTTAAACATTAGAACTACACATTGTCCTTTCTCATGTGAAAAATAAAGCCTTGCCAGGGATGGGCACTTTCTTAAATGAAACATCTGTAAGCTTTTATTTTCTTTAAAGCAAATATTTCCTGCTACTGCTATCCTCATGAATGCTAAAGAATAATAGAATTCTTAGTCTGTGTTATTCTGAGTGCCAGATAACAAGCAGGGAATATATTCTGGTGAGATAGGGCTGTGTTATCTACTCATTTTTCTGATGACGAGTTGAGGCACAAAGAGTGGCTTGCTTCAAATTGTCTTTGGTTGAATACTGCTTGAGTTCAGCACTTGTAGGCTTGTCCTGTAGCCACTGGATAATTCTAGTATCCTCAGTTCTGCCCAAATGATTTCTTCCTATGGGATAAGACGTTATTTTAGTTTCAATTTGGAAATTGTTGCTTGTCTTGTTGGGAGATTTTTTGTTTCCATAAATGTGCACTGCTAGAAACTTTAGTCTGTGTATGTTTGCAAAGACTTTCTCCCCTGAAGTGTTACACCTTCTTCTGTAATGCTGATTCTTCTTACACCACATTTCATATCTTATCAGTGTCTTTTTGGATGAATTAGAGGAGCATTTAATGATGTTCTTAAAATTTTGAGATTTAACTCCAGTGATTACCAGGAAAGAGACTACAAAGAGTCCTAAGGAAGAAGAGAGAAGACTGAAAAATCAGTCTTGCAGGCTGTCTTGCATCCAGATACCCTGGTGAGATCTGCCTGCAATAAGGATATGGAAGCAATTAAAGAAAAAAAGGAGGAAGAAAACCCCAATGCCAAACCCAAAACTTTATATATTGAAAGCAAGGTGTCATTTAAAAAATCTCTTGCTGTATACTTTGAACCTAGCAGTTTACTTCCTACTGTTTCTTACTACAATAATATTTTTTTTCCTAAGCACAACATTGTCACCAGAATCAGAATAAATGCCAGGTACCTAGAGGGTAAGAAAGAAGCTGGGGGTGGGGGGAAGCTGCATCTGCAAGACAGTTGCTCTTTATTGGAGACTGTAAGCATTTCCAGTCTCTTTTCTCTGTTTCAGTTGCATCTTCTCCCTGGCTTTTGATCTTTTCATTTGGTTTTGATCTCCTTTGTGTTTGTCTACTTCTCTGAGCGGTGGCACCACTGCTGCTTTCTCCACTGGCCTGTGTTGTGTCTTCTCTCTGCTTTTCACATGTTAGCATTCTTAGTATTTTGGTTTCTTCCTATTTTGTGTGCTTCCCTGGCAAGAGCAAGGAGCTTAGGATAGAGTTGTGCTTTTAGTTCCAGTTTTACCAGAGTAGGTTCTTGGCTGCTGGAGGAGGAACTGAAGATAAGTTCACCTCAGCTCGTTCATAAAGCAGCTGAGCATATTTTTACCTGCCTATGGAAGCAGTCTGTGCAACAATCCAATGTCCTAGAGAGACGGCAGAGCATGTCCAGTGCTGCTGGTCTGTGAAGAACTGAGTTTCCATACTAACAACCTCTTCTGAAGTTTTTCAGAGGCCTATAATTTTGGTACTCTGTCAAGAAAATGAGCAATACTCCCTCTATTCCCCTTCCACACATCCCCCCCCCCCCAATAAAAAAAAGAGCTAGCCGCAAACCAACCGAAAGCCACACCCGTGGTATGACGCAGCCCGTCTGCCACATCTTAAATTCAGCTTCTTCCAGTTTTAGGATTTGTCAACAGAATACTTTCAAAAAGTATTTTAATATGGACTTCACAAACCATTTTTTCTAGTCTTACTCTCAGGCATGGCAGCATCATTTTAACAGAATCTGTTTTTCACTTCTAAGTAAAATAGTAGAAAAACACTTGCTGTATGAAATCTGTGACCACACTGATAGTTTGGCCTATGTTTTAAGCAACCTAAAATAGAGTTCTTCTAAGATGTGTCAGATCCTTAATTACAGGTATAGTTCTAGGCTTGGTTATAATAAATGTAATTATTCCCTCCCCTCTCAATTTAAATTAAAAGTAAGTAAATATAAATAATGTCAACCCAACTGTCCCTCAATGCTGTCCTTAATTGGCTAAGATTGAAAACATGGTTAACAGTGCAATTAGTTTAGAAGAGGTCCCAAAACTTGAATTTCAGGTTATGTATGTGAACATACTGAGCTGAAATAATGTGAAGATAAACTAGAACAGGAATACTTGTGGTGGTGGTCAGTTTAACAAAACCAAATCATGATAAAAAGCCAATGACAAATCAGACCTAGTGTGTTAATGCAAATATTTATAACCTGTTTGACCTAAATTGCTGTCATGTCTTCCACTGTTCTGCAATTTTGATGAAAGCTTTCCTTCTGCTTGAATTTATTTTGTAACATTATTAATAAGTTTTAAAAAATAAATACACTACTCAGTAAAACAATTTAATGGAGTTGCAGGGTGAAATCTGTAACTCCTAGTAAAATTTTTTGAAGATTAGCATTATGTTATCTAATGGTGGAGAATTCACATCACTGTTATTGTGCAGCTTGTCCCCACTCCTGATGCTTCTTAAAGAAGTTGCTGGCTGTGGAGTATTCTAGTGACTGCTCTGCGTTGCTTTCTGCTCTGTAAGCAGGACTTGTATTCAGATGAGTGTTTTTAATGGATCCATTCACAAATTACACGTCTTCATGCAGAGCATAAACTCCTTCAGAGCTGCATGTGCTCTGAGTTTTGCAGTCATGCTTTCAAATAACACCACCTTACATCCCTGTGGAGAGACGTTTTTGCATTCTCTTTGGGAATGCCCCAGTGACACAAGCTGTGCGTCTGACAACTGGTTTTAATATGAAAGATTGTTCTAAAGGCCTTTACAGGAGGAGTAAAAGTTTGTCATCATTCTTGTGAGGACAATGGTACAGCTTTTAATGGCCTTATGCAGGTGAAGAGGTGCAGCTGGCTGGCGTGGATGAGTTATCTCCTTGCTCCCTCCATATTTTTCAGAGCCTGCATGGGGCAGCTTAGTTTTCCAAGGGAGCCAGCAAGAGATTTGATGTTTCTTAATTGACTTGAGACTGTTTTCTCTGGGCATGAGACATGATGAATCTTAAAAGGAATATGAGAGACTGGCTCAAAGACACAGTGGAGGGAACTGGTGTGGAATGCCCCCTCCCCTTGCTTTATCAGCGGACTCCATTTGAAGCTTACAGTTGTTGTCTTGAAGTAGTTACCCTTCTTGGAGGGGAGTTTCCTCCCCATCTTGATGAAACATATTTGGTGGTTCCCACAGCAAGCAGAGACCTGCTCTAGGTGTGCCAGACATTGCCTCAGGGCCATTGATAGGGCACTGGCTGTCAGGGGGGATTCTGGTAAGTGGACGTTTTGACACTCATGTTTTAAATTCCGCCATGCTGCAGTTCCAGTCACTGCTTATGATGAAATCATGTAACCAGTAAATTATTTACAGAGGCAGGGCTAGATTGGCAGAGGTGTCCTCATTGTGAAGTGAAAGCTCCCTAAAGCAATGAAACAATAGAGAGTAGAATTGGAGCAGAATCTAAATGAAGTAAAGATTTTATGGCAGGCAGCCAGAAGGCCAGATTGGGTTTTCTGAAGTACTGTCTGGGTTTGTCTTCATAGTCTGATACTGCAGCCCTGGAAGCTTGTAGAGCTTTCTGGTTTTGTGTACAATGTGACTAAAATGTGTGATTGTCATAGCATCTTCTGCTTCTAATAATTGCTACTATGCTTTTGCTTATCAAGAACTTGGAAGAGACTCACAGATCCTCTTATCAAGTATTATTAGCAAGGCTAGGCAAGGCCACTTCAGTTCAAGTCAAGCTTGATTAGAAACTGGGTATGCTGACCACTGGTATGGTTTAAATACTATATTTAAAACAACAATGGCAACAAAACTACAGTCCTCCGTCTCCACCTCCAAACCTACTCCCAGCCTCCACACCACAGGCAAAAACCTGACTGGGAACAAACTTGTTAGCAGATTAAAAGTTCTGTTGTGACTCTCATGCATGGATTACATAGGCCTCCCAGGTCCCTGTGCAGTCCATGTCCTTGTCTGAACAGAACATGGGGCAGAGGTAGCTAGCTGTCTTGGATGGGTATAAGGAAAAAACCCAGCAGAAAGAAACAACTGTATTTTAAGGGAAATTTCAGAAGAACTTAGATTTCAGTATCTCATGTATTCTTGCTGCTTTCAAATTCAGTTACCACAAACTTCAATTTATTATCTAGTATTATCCTTACTGGCTTTAGGTTATGTCAGTAGATCTTTAAAAACAGTCTGTGGAAGTTTTTAGGTATGCAATTGAAGTTAACTTCAAATATTTAACAGTAGTTATTGCTATAACTTACTTGCCTATTTTTACAGGGTTTACGGTGATTATGGGTATGATGCATTTTCAAAAGTTCCCCCTTTCTAAAATGGCTACTGAAGCATGCAGACTCTTCTGGATCTCTCTAAATATTCTTCATAAACAGTAATAGATACCTTGCCTTGTTTTTCTAATTCTTAACTCTTTGCTGTGATTTCTTTAAGATTTCATTAAAAGCAAGCCATTATCCCACAGGAAACAGTTGGTTTCAGAGCTAATATATACCACTGAAAGGAATAATATTAATTTTTTTCTGACTTGTCATGGCTCATGTTTTAGGTAAGACTAGATAGTCAATTTTTGAACAATTCCGTGTAACCCTTTCATGAATGAATTAGCTATCTTTGTCATTCTTAACAGCTGCAACTGAGCATTGTTAATTGAATATACACACACAAGTAGTGCATCATAGCTAGAAAATACTTTAAATCCTTTCAGCTACAGATAGTCATCTGGTGGGACAGAATCTGCATTTCAGTGGTCGAGAAATGTAATCTCTGTTTCTGATGGTCTTGTAGTAGCTAGGGCAAAGTGAAAGCTTCGGGACTGGTATGTAAGCTAGGCAATTAACTGGAAGCAAAGGTTAATTTTCACTTGTCATTAATTTAATGCAGAATGGTGCTTGCCAGGGTCAATGCTAGCATTGTGATTTGCAAATGGTGTTACACTGTCACCATTCATACTGTTTTTGTTATAGTGAGCAGTTTGTGTTCGTAGAATAGGTTCATTGTTACCTTGAAAATCAAGTAGCCCATGAGATAGTCTGTTATTCTATTCCAAAAAGTTTAATATACAATTGTAGCTGCACTTCTTTTTGGTAGATCAGTTTTATCCAGAAATAGATTTCTCTCTTCCTTCTCCCCCTGCCCATTTTTTTCATTTCAGGGAAAATAGAAGTAATTTCTATATGGAGATGGTATTTAATGTGGTTTTAAAGGTGCCATATAAATATGTAACTGTGAATACAGACTTTTGTTTTTGCACAGGGTTGCTTTTTAGGAAGTGTCTGCAAGTAATGATAGCTGAGGTTTGGTCGGTAGGTGCCCTTTGAGGTAGGGAGAGGCAGAAGAGTTTTTACAGTTCTTTTCTTACTTTTCCTTAGTTATTTGTTGCATTCTGGCAAGGGTCTTCAGGCACCAGGCAGGAGACTGCGGTTCCTGGAGCTGATGATTTAGTCATCCTTCTACAGCAGCAATCCATGAGGAGATCTCTCTCTTCCAGCTTCTATCCTGCTCCTAGCTATGTATTCCTTCCTCTCCCTTGTACTCATCTGGAACCCCTCATTAAGCAGCTTTAAGTCACTAACCTGGCAGAAATTTAAGTAGTGTGTTTGTGTGGCTACTGACCTAGTTTTCTGCCAGACTGGAGAGTTACAGCAGCTCATGGTGGCTCCTGCTGTGGGTCTGCTCCAACACTTGTTAAATAGCGGGAGTATGCAGCACTTTTGTACCGTGCTTTGAAATTTTCAATGTTACTGGCAATTATTCTGAGACGGAAATTTAGCTCTGCCTGCTCACTGTATTTATTTAGGCACTTCAGGGCTGTTAGATGTTGAAACAGTATCTGTGTATGTACTTAGATTCTGTGAGTGGCTAGGTTCCTTAATACCATGCATCTATAGCCTATTTTAAATTTAAAGAGCCTGTGGCACTTCCCTCTGCTGCAGCATGGGCTATATTTCTTCTTTCATGTTCTTGGACCGAAGTTTCATAGGTGGCTATCTAAACTCACCCCTTAAAACAGGCATCAGACTGATGGACATAATTTATGTCTGTTTGTAAAGCATAATTCTTCTGGATATGAGATGAATGATTTTAACAATGTAGAATATTATAATGTTACAACTGAATGCTTCAAATATGAAACTTATTGTAGAATTTTGTAGAATAATTTAGTATTTATGTGATGTGCAAAATGGCTTACAAGGTGTAAGCAGATGAAATAAATATGCTTAGTAATGCAAGGTCCGTGTGATTAACTAGGTAAATTCATAAGATACAAATTTTTAAGACTTGCAGAAAAAAGTGTATCAGTTGCTGTGTATTTTTTCTGTAACAGCTAATCTTCAAATCTGAATTTCCTTCATCTACAGATAAATATATCTGCCTTACAAGCTGAAATATTTGCTTGGTTATTTTTTCATATTTTAGTAACCATTTACATTAAGTAGATTGAAAACATGTTCTTAGTGATTAAACACCTTTTTATCTTTCATTATTGTCAAAATTCATTCTCATAAAACTAATTCAGGGTCATTTTGTTGTGATACAGTGCAGTTGTCTTGCTTCGTAATCTGTCTTTATACATCAGCTCTGTTTGAAACTCTCCCTCTTCACAGTGCCTTTACCTTACCTTAGAGGAAGACCTGAGATGTTTGCATTGGACTACAGCACAAGTAGTCTTGAATTTCATGGATGCTTGTGTATAAGGAAAGGCAAGTCTGATTATTGGCAACGCTTGAAATTCCAAAGTCCACTGGTATTTGTCCAGGTCATTAGGAGTGAAGTTACTCTGGGTCAGCACAAAGAAGGAAGTGACAGATTTACTGCTAAGAAATGGCTTGGAAATCTCTGTGCAAAGTAATTACATGCAGGAAGCTGTATGGGAATAGGAAGTCCGAAAAGGCCAAAACTGGCGAGTTACAAGATTTGGGGAGAATCCAGGCACCTGTGACTAGCAGGCCCATCGCTGATTTTTCTCTTCAACTTGAGTGATGGTTGCCCAACAATCCGGATCTGGTTTTGGGTATTTTGGTGTGGGTTTGGTTTTGGTTTGGTTTGTTTTTTTTCCCCACAAATAAATTTTTGTTTTCAAACATGTAATTACAGTAAATTTCTCTACTTTTTGCTTGGCTTCTAGGGGTTTCTAGAGGCTTGTCAGAGATGAGTGTAAAATGGTTTTCAGGAAGGAAATCACATTGCTAGTAAATAATCCAATTAAATTTTAATGCAGAGAGTGCGCGGGTGTCTAATTTCTCTGGGACAGCTTCTGTCATTCATAGTTACTGAAATAATGAATGTTTCTCTGTAGTTTGTTTAAAGGGATCTTCAGAGAACCTCTTTGCATATTCTATCAAAATATATGCAAATTGACTACCCACAAGTCCATTCACTGAGCTATCAAAAATGTATTGAAGCACTTCAAAAAAATCGAGCCAAGTGAAGATTTTGTGTCCTGGAGTGATACCAGTAACATAGCAGATTATTCCTATTTCTCATTTCTTTAAGAGGAAATTTGGAATTTCTTCGTGTATTGGTAGACATACTTGATAATAGGTTGCTGTGAAATAGGAGGTGTTGCCTTTCAGCTCCACAGAGGTCAAAGAATGAAGTGCTGTGGAATTTACTCTGCAAAGGTTTAGTAGTTTACTCTTCTTCGTACAATTCTATACTGTAATTACTCCGTACAGGGCAAGGGCTTAAACTTCTATGAAATTCCCATAAAACCACTATGACAATCAAGTAAATGATTTTAAGAATAATTCCCCCATGAAAAAGTCTTGGTTTTAATTCTTGGAAGAGTGTATAGTATCACACAGTGAGATACTGAAACGATCAGCTGACAATGACGATTCACTCTGTTTCTGAACGCTCCTCCAGTCAGCATTTGGTGAGCACAAATTTCTGTTTCAGTGATCTGACCATTGACTCCAAAGTATTGGTTTCTTTGTATTTGTAGAATTGTTACATGTTTGATTTGCTTTGAAGGAAGCAGTGAAGCCTAGGGTGCAGTTCTGTGGCAGTTGAAGTTGATCTAAACCTTGAGCTGCCAGGGACCACCTTTCTTGACTTCCACCTGCCTCCCATACGCCCTGCTAGCCAGCTGGCCTTGGCTTCTCTCCCATTGCCAGCACCAGTGCTTCAGTATGCAGTGAGACCCTTCGGAGAGCTGACTTTTCAAAACTAACCTCCCCCTGCTCCCCCAGTTTGTTTTTTTCCCCAGATTGTCTCTCTGAATTGGTTCACTGTGCAGTTTCATGAGTGTCAGCTCTGGCTCAAGAGAAACAGCAGTAAGTAGGGGAGGGGAAAAGGCAAAATGGTGCTAATCCCACTTCAGTTTGGTTTAAGAGGCAGTGTAATGGCCCTGGGGGGGTGGGGAGAGAGAGAGGGGGAGAGAGAGAGAGAATTATTCCTGGATTACTGAGTAACAGGGGTTGTCTACAGTTATTGAGCAGCTGATTAGGAAAAAACCTTTGTCTAACCACAAGTGGTCCATGGAGCACAAGAGAGTCAGTAGTTCACAACTGGTGTGTAAAAACCATATGAAACAATTTAAAACTGCATTTCCTCAATTAAAAGTTTGGCTTAAGGGTTGATGTTTTGGGAACTTCTTGTCTGAAGAGAGAGAAATTTGGTTTTTTCATCCTCTATTCCCATTGGTAGTTTCCTTGATTTATAGGAGAAGGAGGCTTGTTTAGGGCTTGACTATATTGTGCTTTTTAGTGAGCTTTGGGGCAGACCTTTTCTGCAAGGAAAAAGGAACTGTGAATAGGTTTGAGCTGGTTATGTGTGATACACTGACTTCCATTATCATCTTTTGAATTTCTGCAGTGGTTTTTTTTGTTGTTTTTTTTTTTAAAACTCTGTTTCTGTCACTGGGCAAATAGCAAGTGGTGTGAATGCATAAGTGTTGGGTTTTTTTCGGTTTTTTTCTTTTGTTTTATTTTAAAGGACCCATTTCTACTTGAGAAGCATTGCTTTGTGGTGCTTCCCAGCCCTTCTCTTTTGTTTCATGTGAGCCTCTCTAGAATGCTTAAATATGCTAATCCCTGGCAGCAGGAGGGTAAAGGCTTTTTAAACTTTTTGGTTTTGTGAGCCTTTGGTTACTTAAGATAATAAGAAAAGTAAATGATAAAGATATGTAAATGATGTGTATAATTATTTGCTAAGAAGTGTACTGCAGACATAGATTGCTTTTGTAAGACTTCTGGAATAAAATGGGCGTGATAGTAAGAGATAGTAGGAGACATTTAAACAGCAAATTTGCAGAGCTCTGACAAACTGTTTCTATTACTGAGCTCTACTACTGAATCATATTTGATGTCTTTTAAAGTGATAGGTGATGAAAAAAGCTAATACCGTTGCTGTTTTTAAAAAGTACTTGTATAAATCAAATGGTCAGTACAATTTTATATAAGCTTATATGTAACCTATTTATAATTTAAAGATTTCCTACTGAAGAGTTGATTGAGATGACTTTTTTTTTTTCTTTTTTTTCTCTCTCCTCCCATTTAATCTGTTGCTCCTTTTTGGATTATTTGGTAAAGTGAGAGCTGCCTTATGGACACAAGCTGTTACTCTGTGGTTTTGCATCATGTTTGGATAAGCTGTAAGCATTACATACAGAAGAATGTGCAAGTAATATCTTAAAAACGTGAGATTTTAAGAAAGTCATTTGCATTTAAGACAAAAATAAGGGACTGGTACAAACATACTTGATGCTAGACAGCTCTATGATTTTTAGAGGTATTAGTGTGAGATAGAAGAAAGTGAAGGGAATAAAGACTATTGACTTTATCACTGTATGATCTATTGCAAACTTGCTAAGTGTCAGGTTCAAAATCATAATTCCTTGGGGCACATACAATGGAAAATTAACTAATCCTTAATGTTAAGCACAAAGTTAAGGAGATGCTTATGTTCTGCTGAATACTGGTCTTGAATGTTAAGCCAAACCAAGACATTTATCTTGTGTTCATAATAAATGGCTGGGATTTGCATAAAGTCAGTTTTTTCTTGGTGCTTAATTGCCTTTGTATAAAGTAATGTTTTATAATGGACTTTTATACAGTTGGGTAATTCTTTTTTTTATGTGACGTGGTAAACAAATGTTTTTGGTAGTGAATTACGGACATATTTAACAGGAGCTTACAAGTACTAAGGCTATAATTGTCTATTCCAACCCTAGAGAAAGATGTCAATCTTTTCAAGATTGAAGGAGATCATTGCTAGCAAAATGTTTTGTTGTTGTTGTTTTTAGTGCAAGCTATTTCATGCCATTACCTTCCTGAAAAGAATATTGATTAATGACATTAAAGGGTATTGAATTGCATTTAAAATTTCAAATTTCTTGACATCCATATTTGCATTTTAGTTGGGTAAAACCCATTGTTGCTTTTCTGTGAAAGCTGTGATTTGATACAGTTGATTTCTTTTTAAAGGTGGTTGATACACATGTGCAGGGTAGAGTAGAATGATGAAAAGGAGTAATAAGCAATACATCTCTGTGGAAGAAAAATTTCTAGAGTTTTTTTTACACAAAATGCTATAATCTCTGACTTGGAGAATGCTAAGCTGCTGATGCTTAGAAGCCAGAGAAGTGTACTGGAAAATACTATATGTTTGTGTGTCTAACATCTGAAACTGGTCAGTATTGGAAATCATCCAGAAAACATACGCACTGTAAGTGTAGGGTTTCAGAAATACTCCACTCTGTTACTGGCACCACGTGAATAGCTGGAGGGAAACTAATATAACAGCCTGAAACCTTTACATACCCTGAGCAGTCAGCTAGCTGAAATGCCTTTTCACCAGCAGGATAATCCTTGTAAATGATGTGTGTTAGGTCGTTGGGAAAACCCTTTTGTCTCATACTGAAAATGAAGGTCTTCTGATCATTTTGCCCATACATTAAGAATGCCAAGAGGTCAGTGTTGTGCATTTTCCCTGTCTACTCCACGTTAAACATTACACAACGGATTTGTGCTACAAAAGAGTGGCAGTCCAAATAAATAAGTGGTGCAATTTTCAAAAGCACACAGTTGCCCTGTGAAGAAGGAAGATGTGGAAGGTGAATGGCCTTAACCTGAAGTCTCACCCATACAGTGTGGTTTTTTGCCGTGTTGTCACGTAGGCACTGAGTGCCATCCTGCCTACAGTGGGGGAGGTCCAGTTTCCTCGCAGCTCCTTCCCTCTGCTGCCGATCCTGCTGCTTTTCTGCTTCATTACCCTGATGTGGGCATTGTTGATGCCTTTTCACTCTCAGTCCCTCAGTCTGATTCAAAGGCTACTTTAGTGTATCTAAAGGAGAAGGTCTTTCACCTCCTTCTCTCTCAAAATACAGCCTGCATAGCAAATACTCGGTGGTGTGATTATGTTCAGCTGCACTGTTACAAAGGGAGATTTAAATGAAATCCAGACTAAAATTTTAGTCCTGTTTGGTGAGAAAATGATAAATGGAATAACAGGTTTTTCATGATAGCAGCTTGCTAAATTACAGGTTGCTGGATATTGTTGAGAAGAGCAAACATTTCCATCTCCTCCATGCTGTTTTAAGTATGCAGAATCATTGTCTCTTCTCAAAGATCCTCACATATAGATCCTTATTTTTACATTTCACGGGTGTTAATTTGTATATATTTCATAGTCTGAAATTAACAAAGTGAGATGATGATGTTAATGCAAACCTTTTCTTCAATTCCATACGGTGGGTTGCTAATTCAATTTAAAATTAGTGATATCAAATACACAAAATCATTATTTAAGTATAAATGTGCTTTTACATTTCAACTGATAGCAGTGTTATGCACAAATTGAAATATAATTTGTGATTAATGTAGGAATGGATTGTCACAGCAACGGCAACTTAGACAGTGCTTCAGCACTTCTGAGCGGATGGAGTTCTTATTTGCTGCCTTCTGGCATTTTTTCTCGTGAACCCTTTGCCCTCCCTTCTTGTACTCTTGTCCATGCTCCTTTGTTTGCTGCTCAGATTTCCCACACCCTGTTAGTGCTGTTACTACTGCATTTAATTAAATGTTTTGCTTTTGCAAAATTATCCAAATGCAGTGCTTCGTTGAACAACGTGCTATGAAATGCCTTTCATAGGAAGCAAAGTCTTCTTGCCAAGTGTCAGCTGGAGAGACCTGCACCCTCTTTCCATCTCTCCCAGCACTGGGGAGACCTTAGGTGTTACCTATAGCATTTATTACAACTCCACTTTGTGCTTGTTAAAGCTCATGCCCATCTTTTATTACGTACAGTCTCTTGCTATATTTATGTAATAACAATGTGAAACACATGAATCTGGTTCCCCTGTTCAGTCATACATGATCAAGCAGTAACCTTCTTCTCCCTTACCTTTGGGAAAAGCTTGCTCTGTTTGGACAAGGCTTGCGTGGGTGGAGAGAACAAGTGCTGGTCCTAACCTAGGATTTACTTGGTACGTTCATTAGATATTACAAACAGAATGTCTTTTAATGTAAGCTTTGAAGAATAAGTGTCTTTGCTAAATACTGTATACTTACTGTGTATATATAATTTATGTGTGTAAAACAAAAGGCTTGGGCTGAGAACTGCTTTCAGCATGCGATGGTAAAGGGAAGTATCAGCGGTAAAGGGAGTAAACTTCCTATACATTAGTTTTGAGCTTGGACAGTGCTGGCATTGAGCCTGAGAAGATGAGGTTCTTCATTGGTTCATTGCTGATAATATACTGAAGTTACACTTTACCAATGGAACTTGGCTGCAAGGGGGATCTCAATGTATGGTTTCGTGCAGGGTGTCTCCTGTGCGCAAGTGTCCTTTTTGAAAGGAGATGTTTTGGGCCTTGTTAGCAATGATTTGGGTTATACCCTGTAATATGATAGTAGGTCAAACTCAGTGAAATTATAATTTTAATAAAGTTTGCAAATTATTGTAGAGAAAAGTGTATTTCTTTCCAAATAAATAAACCCTTAACCCAAATGGGAAAATCCCACTCCATAACTAGGTAAGAGAGAGCACTTTCTGTGCACAATTCATTATATTCTGGCTAATTCTGGCTAATTTTTTTGTTGTTGTTGTTTTGTTTTTACCTGAAACTAAATGTAGAGCAGCTTGGGAGCAGAGAAACTGCTGTCTATTATATAGTTAGGTTGTACTGTATTTTTTTTTGTTTTTAAAAACACGCTTATCAGAAAAGGAAATCTTCTAAAATATAGATATGAAACATGAAAATTATTGTAATTTAAAAATGTGGAAGTATGATTGGACATTACATTGTCAAGCAAATATACATATGACTGAGTAGTGTGACTAATGTATTATTGTGGTGTTTCTTTAGTTGAGAACTTCAATACTTGTTTAAAGGAAGAATCTCCTTCTGTCTTGTAGAATGTGGTTCCTGTTGTAGTGATTTGGGCTATCAGCGATGCTTAGAAAAGAAATCAGAACTCGACTACTGCTGATTTCTTTTTTTTTTTTCCCAAATATCAAATAGGTAGCTGGATTTCTAACAATTTAAATTAGAAGGGTTAAGGGTGTCTTTTGCATCAAATGTTAGCTGACTTGAATAGCACTATATGTGAACTTCGGTAATTGTTATAATGTATTAGCGCTCGCTTTTCTTGGAGAAGAGTTGAAGTGACATTGGATTAGCTCAGATAAAGTCTGGGGCATACGATATTCTAGCATGTCTGTTTGTCTCTTTATTTTGGAAGTAAAAGCCCTGCTGTCAGGCGCAGCTTTGCCCGCGGTTCTTGTCTATTTGATGAAGGCTGTTTGCGGTGCTGGAGAGGCGTCTGCAGTGCCGGGGAGTTGCCAGGACCTCATTAAGTGCAGCTTGGACCAGAGCCAGGCATTCAGGGCAGGGGAGCCTCAGCGTTTTCTCTCCCGGCGACGAGAAGCAGTTCAAAAAGGGAGGGGAAGAAAGAACAGACTGCTTCACCCATCAACTGCTGTGTTTTATTGTGCTAAAGGGGGTTAGCTAAGTTCTTGGAAATAAACGTAGGCTGTAACTTCTGCTAGCTGTTGTCAACGTTGAATGTGTTCCCTCCTGTCCCTCGCCTTTTTCCTTTGCGTTGGTGAGACACAATAACTGTAACAGGACGTTCAAAGGTCTTCCTGTACTCTTAGTAAAAACGACTTCTCTTGTGCGATATTCTAAATCAAATGAGAAATAATGTATGTTAAAGCTGTAAACATCGCCACCTTAGAAAAATATGGTCTAGTTTTCACATTTCCTGTTGTGAGCTGTAAATTATTTCCTAAAAATAAATATTTCAATCCATTCCTTTTAAACTATAAATGATTGAAATAATAATTTCTATAAGGCGTAAAGCTTTTCTTTTGCTAATATTAAAAGTATATTCTATATATCAGTTATGGGGAAAACTTCAGATAATTTGTAAGTTTTCTGAAATACTCAGTAACTGGGGCAACTGTGTTTTAAGAGATCAAAAAAGAATGCTTTCTGAAGTGAAATTCTGCTAGGCAGAAGGATTTTCAACTCTGATGCCACTTTTTTTCCTTCTGTATTTAACCTGTGATTTATCCTAACTGGCTAAGATTTAAGACTTTCTAAAAAACACAGTATCTGAGCAGCACCAATATAGAAAGCTTTTCATTTAAGTGCTACCCTGCTGAATGTTTTGAACAACTAAGATGCAAAACTGTGCCCTGAGATACCTGTGCAAAGACAACCCAGAATAATGTAGTGTAGCTGAGCAATTGTAGGGTGAATTGGTTTTAGCAATGGATTGGATGAGTGTGTTACATGGATGTGTCTGGATCTGTCTCATCTGTCTTTCTTTTGTATTTTTACCCAAAAGTGCCCAGAAAGATTGCAGGGGGAGCAGAGGAAAGCATGAAAATGAGTTACAACCTGCTGCCAGCCATGGCTGTCAGCTGTGAGAAGTACTATTTGCTCATGTTAGCTGACTTGTTTTGCAAATTTGCAAAACCAACTCTTTTTCCAGACTTTTCTTTAGAAATTACAGTCTCCTCATCAGTTTAATAGTTTATTTAGGAAAATGTTGGCATTCTTAGCACAGCTGGGAAACCTCTTCTACCTGAAGAAATAAATGGTGGCTTTTGTTGGTGGTTGTACTGGGTATATGGCAAAATTTATACAGTGCTGTTTTCTGTTTTGAGAACAGAACCTGATAATGAGTCAGAATATTCATAAAACTAACACATGGCCCCTCAGACTTCCCAGGACTTGCAATTTCAGCAGAACTCCTTTGTGGAGATGCAGTAGACAGACTGCCATGCAATTTACTGTTTGAGACCTGTAGTTATCTTTTTGTATAGCAGGGAGTATGTCTTGAAGGTATCTGTTACTGTTTTTCAGATGCTGGGCTTCTTTAAGCTCATGGAAGTGCTATTGAATGAGATAAATTGTAGTGAAGGAGACTGTATGCTGGTGAAACACTGCTGTTTGTACAGCTGCAGATCAGTTAATAGAGACATAAAGAAGCAGGCCAGAATGGGGATTTGAATAGTCCTATATTGTCTGAAAACTGTACACATCCTTAGTTTGCTGGGTTGACTATGAAGGAGGGAAGCAGCCTGTCCCATACTATGTTGTTAATCATTTTCTGGGAGAGGGGCAATGCAAGTGGCAGTACTGCTGAGTGGTTACAGTTAGCTTTTAAAGCAACATTTGTTTTACAATGCAGATAAATTGTGTTGTCTGAAAGAAAATGTGCCTCTTGTTTGCTCTTTCAAAGGGATTTAGAATTACTGTAAGGATTGCATAAACTGATGTTGAGTCAGTGCAATGGTACTGTCTTTTGCTAGTAAGTCTTAGGAATACGGGGAGAAAGAAGAGTAGAGTGAGATGAACACTGAGCAGTCGGCTGGCACATCAACATATAGTTGATACTTGAGCTAGAGGGAGTTGATTACAATTCTTGTAGAATATCAGTTTAATTCTTAGGGGGTGCTAGCCTCAGAGAGGGGAGCGTGTACTGATGGCTATTACTCTGTAGATTTCTTCTACAAGAAATGGTAGTTCTGCAAGTATTTAAAACAACATAGTCAAAAGCTAAAAATTGGAAATATTGCTGACCAAGCTGAAAACCTCAGATTTTTCCCTCCAGTCTAAAAAGGTAAGTTGCTTTGACTATTTCATATGTTAATACCATAGATGTTCAACAGTTACTGATAATAGTATGTAGGAAGAGTATCACTGACTACTGCAGCTTACTTGTTTAGTAACGCTAGAATGGGTGAAGTACAAAATAAAATTAAAAATCATCATGGAAGCTTTTGTTGTTGACTTCTTATTTTTTCTAAGCTTGAAAATGACATATATCTTCCACATTTATCTCAAAGTATCCGTTTGATAGTATCAAAGGTTGTAGCTTTCCTTGACATAATCTTAATCATGCTGCACATCTTTAGAGCCATTTTTTGTGACCTGGGAACTCTATAGCCATAGGTCCTACATGCTGTGTTTATACCTGAAAGTAACTGAGGGAGTCAGAAGGAGGTAATTTCATTAAAGTTCTGTTTTTTTTCATAAAATATCCACAAGTGGGAATTGATTTACTTGAGCTTGTTTAGATCACCAAAAAAAAAAAAAAAGTTTTAAAGATTCTGAATAATTATGAGCTGAGTCATCTCTAGTTAAAGTTAGGCAGACAAGTATATGTGTCATTTTTCTGTGCCTTGATGGCATGCCAGAAATGTGTAATCAAATTTGCATGTCTGGATTTGCATTTAGTAACTAAAGTTCCATGTATATAATTTAGAAAATAATTTTTGTTTAGATACTTGATTTAAGAATTTAGACAACAGTTTAAGAAATGTTTCTGGTTGTTATTGCTGTTGATGCTAGTCTCTCTTAGTTGCTTGCAGGTTAGATATTGATACTGCTTGAACTTTTTCTTAGACCTGAACTTCGTATCATAGGACATCCATCAGAAATTGAAGACACTTCCTCACTTACGATGTTTAAAAATGAAACATTATTATTCAAGAAAAAGAATTAAAGTTACTTCTTGCACATTTGTCAAATGACAGTGGCAACTTAAGCCTTTTCACTGCATATTCCCCACTAGCGACTGTGAGATCCCTCACTGCAATAGATGGACTTTATGGGGACTCCAGATAATTGGCAGCTGAGGTTATCTTGAATGTTAAGGCCCAGGGCTCTAGAAGGGAAATACAGATGTGCATTCTATCTAGTATTTTTCAAATATGGCCTGGACAATACTAATTAATTACTTGACCTGTATGTTTCCCTCCATTATTATTTTCTTTTCAGAAAGAGAATTCATACTGTCCCCATTTTCCTATTCTTGAAATCTTTGAGAGGTGTGCCAAGGAAGCCCAAGTGTTTGGGGTCAGCTAGGAAATAGTTTTTCTTCCACTCGTAAGAACTGAGCCATCTGTTAGCTGTGGCAGAAACTTGCGATAAGAACTAGAGACAGTATTCTTTGATGTATTGGTACTTGTTTCTATTTATGTGAACTGGAGGACAAAGGGCTGAATCTCCAGGGCATAACTATGTTACTAGTACATAAACATATTGCTATTTGAAAATCAAGGCTTGTAGGAATCCTGTAAATGCTGGCATCTGTGCCTGCCAGAAGCAATGGTAAACTGCCCATCTTTCCTTGCACCATACTCCTGCTATTTCATTCAGGCCAGGAAGGTGCAAAAAGGAAGGTGCAATAAATATCAGAAGTTCACCTTGGAACTGAGGGGTGGCTTCTGCAAACTCAAAAAGGGATTAGACAAGAGCCGGATGAATGTTGTCTTAATTATTTTTCAGAGTAGGGGCCAAGCCAGAGAATCTATCAGGAATTTTCATTGTATTCTCTTCCATGTGTTTTTGGCAATGGGAATGCAATGGAGAACTGATGCATTGTGATGGAGTGTTATTTTTTTACTTGAATATTGTAATGGCAGTTACAGTTTGTAGTGGCACCTGAAACGATCTTTTGGTTGTTCTTGCTTCCATAATGCTGAATTTCATGCAGAACAGTGGAACCAATCAACAAAATTCACAATGGTCTGTCATTCATCCCTGGATGGCTGTATAAAAGATATAAGCCAATGGTGCCTTTATTCCAGTCTTCTGTCTTTTCCTAGAGGTAAAACAACCCTGGATTAGTTTACAATCTCCATAGTACTTTCTTTTTTTATTATTATTACTATTTTCTAAGGTTTTGATTCAAGGACACACAGCCATTTCTACAAATTGCATCCAGGTAGTTAGGCAGAGTTGATAGGCAGCAGTTATAGTGAAGTGTTACAAAATACTTTGGATGCAGTGTAGCGAGTCAAAGAGCTGGGCTACCAGAGAAATCTCCTGTGAAGGGTGGAATTCTGGCTCTGCTGAAATAATGTGGCAAAATTGCCGCTGACTTTAATGAGGTCAACCCTTGGGTTGTAAAGGGACTTGAATAAATACCTTACATAATTCTTTTCTTCTTCTAGTGACATTTCACACAGGCATTTGGGTGCAGATGTCATGATATTGATTGTTTTATTTGTTTTCAGAACTGCAAAAATAGGTGACTTTATCTGAGTCTGTGTGGTCTTTGCAAGAGCAAATTCTGCGGCAGATGTCCCTGTTAGTCTTTGGAGGCTTTGTAGGAAGGAGAGAGAGGCACCTTATAAAAAGCAAGATAGACATGGCATTTTGTTCCATCTGGAACCTGAGTGTGTTGCATCAAGGAAGCTTCAAGAGCTGCAGTTGCTATAGTGATGCTTGCAGTGATGTTTTTCAGTACTTATTTTCTTTGAACACATAGAAAAAGTAAAGCTTAAGAAAATAAAAATTGACAGCCTCAGACTCATTTAGCTTTAAATGGTGGCTTGTGTGGACTATTTTAAATCAGTGTATGCATATGAAGAAAACTGTATAAAATGAAAAGAATGTCTGTTCTGTTCATCCTACTGCCAAGAGTAAGTTTTGTTTTTTAATAGACGCAATTCTTTTAAGATACTGCTTGTGCCAGCGTAGGATTAGTGTTAGTGTATGCTTCAGCAGAAGGTGATGGGGGTGTGCATGCGTAGATCCGACAGGATTCAATTGTTTGTAATGCTTTATAAACAGACACTGCTGTGAGGAGCTTATGTCTGATTTTAGATTAAAACACAGCAAGACATTGCATGTTGCACTTTTTCCATTTCCTCCTCTGTTCCATTGCAACTGGTCTTGATTGGGAAGCCGGTCAGCTGTGCTGAAGAGGAGCAGAGAGACCTCCGCAGTGTTTCTCAGCTTCTGCCTTGACATCATCTCTGACTCTAACACTGCTATTTGGCACTTGACAGGAATTTAACAACTTTAGTACGATTTAAGTGAAGTGTAAATGGTTACATGTGTATACTAAAAAGTTATAG
Organism: Buteo buteo; assembly: GCF_964188355.1. Taxonomy (NCBI): domain Eukaryota; kingdom Metazoa; phylum Chordata; class Aves; order Accipitriformes; family Accipitridae; genus Buteo; species Buteo buteo. The sequence continues at coordinate 24,013,111 of NC_134175.1, forward strand.
AAGTGAGAAATGTGGATTAGATCTGGTGATGGGACAAGCTCTGGCAGAATTTGGAGCATCTTGCTTGCCAGAGGTCCTCTGGGAGCTGCTATGCTGGTATTAAGCAGGAAGCACTTTTGAGTAATCTTTCAGCTGTAAAATCTCTTGTGTCTAATAAGCACCTTTTCTTTCCATTGGAGTGGTTCTGGTGTCTCTAGCCTCTACCCAGCATGCTTTCATTGAACTGTTAAGAAATTAGTATCCATGAGGTCTTTACTTTTCTGTCAGATTTGGTTGAAAATAGCAATTGGGTAGTGTTTTATGATGGGCGGGAGCAGAGGACAGAGCCTAAAAAAAGAACTTTTGCGCTCTCACCATCTGGTGTCTCTGGGTTATAGAGCAGACCTGGTTAAGGAGGGGACTGCCAAATTTTTGTGCGGGTAGGAGCAAACCAATATGGGAGAAATCTCCACTGCTGTCATTCTTACTGCAGTGCCATGCCCGGTCTGTGTTACCATTCTGTTTGTGGTTTTGGCTGGCAGGCTCACCGGGGTCGCCAACAGGGTCTTCCATAGTGGGTGCTCGTGCCAGTCATGTTAGTAGCCCTGAGAGGTCTCTAGAATGCCCTCGCCTTCCTTCCCCATAATTCTGGAGTTACACAAGTGTTACCCCATGAAATGAGAGAATGAATTACTTCCCCTGAATAGGGACTTTGATAAGCACTAAGTAATAGGCAACATGACAGTGACTAGGACAGTTTTGATCTTTCTTATTTTAATATTTTTGATACATACTTGGATGAAAGCATAAGTTGGTTCCTGTCTCAGTTTGTTTATAGTCAGAATAAAGACACAGTGTAATGACTCAGGGCAAAAATGCCAAAGTGTGGAGGTCAGGTCACAGGCTGAAGAATGCCAAAGATAGTTGCAATGGAGCCGTGTAGTGTGTCAGCTTAATGTGTGTATTGGTATGGGGGTTTTGTTGATACTTTTTTAATGGTTAAAGTCCATTCATTATGGACTTACATTGTGGTAGAAATTATTTTCAGCACAAGCTGGGATGGAAAGAAGGAGAGTGACTTTGTGACTTGGCAGCTGCTCATAGGAACCGTGCTGTATGTATGGAGAGTGACCTAGAAAAGGTGTATTGGTGCTTATGGGAGAAACTGGCATCTGCTAGCAAATGCATCACAGGGAGAGCAGGCAAGGAAATGATAAGCAGATTGAAAAAAGTCAGTGAGAGAGCAAATGCTGTAGGACTTTGAAAGGTAAGATGGGAAGTACAATGAAGTTCAGCATTAAGGGGAGAAATAGCAAGACAGAGAACCTTACTGCTTGAGGGGTGCGAAAGGGATGTCAACGGGAACATAATAATGAACTCTGTGCTGGGGACAACCTACCTATGGCTTTAAATGTTGTGGGACGGATTCTGCACTCACTGTTTCAGTAGCTTTTAAAGTCTAAATACTACTAGTATAATGATGGTATTTTATGAGTAAACTGTTCTCAGTGTATTCAGAGATTGCTGAATTTCATCATACTTATATTGTCTGTATTTGTCAGTTACAAGTTAGTAATTTTGCAAAGCCTGTGAACTGTCATGTCTTGTTAACATTCTTCTGTAATGTCAAAAATACCCTCAAACTTGATTTTCATATAGAAAAATCAATTCTCCTTGTTTAGGACTTGATTTACATTTTTCCTTTGCTTCCTTGTTTGGCTTTCTATTGCATCAAATTGCTTCAGCTAGAAGGGAATGGTGGCTTCCTGCTGAAAGACTTACTTCTGTAGTTTATGTACTTATTCATTGGGTAGGGAAAGCTTAGTCATGACTGAATTAAATTCCTCTTTTTTCATCCACGGAATGCTTCTTTCCCTCCATAACTGGTGGACACTGGCTTGCTGTCACTGATGGGAACAGTTGCGCATTTCCTCTGATGGACTTTCTTCATTTTCCTTTGCTGTTACCCTACAAAGATAACCCGGCCTGGATTTTTGTTTTCTTGTTTTGTGTTCTGTTCTCCTCTTTACAGAGGAGAGACTTGCGTATCTGCCAACATTTTCATTATTTTACTTCCAATTTTGCATCAATACCAGTGTCATACATCCTTACAGTCCAGTGTTCTCAGAGAGCACTTGCGTCATACTAATTAGAGGGGCAGGAGTAGGGGAAAGGATTAATGAAGCTGAGCCTGAGCTGCTTTTTTCTTCCCCCTGTGAAATCTAACTGATTCTGTTGTTGGGAGCTTCTTTAATTTCTGTTAGTGTTTTCTGGTCCCTGAATAATCCAGTGACTGGGTAATGTTAAAACCCACATCAATCAAAGTATTTCCTGTTTTCTCATCCTCATTGTCCTCTGTGACGTGCAACTATGATTTAGAAAAAACAAGATGTAATGGAAAATACAGCTTTTATAAATAAAGAAGCCAAAGAGGGTGTGGATGAACTTAAGTGTAGACCCCCTCAGCAATCTTTACTTGGGTGGATGGATAGGGAGGAGGATTTCAAGAGTTTTTATATAAGGGTGAAAAAAGCTTGCAAACCTGAGAGGTTTACCTTTCAGTCTTATGGGATAGAGACAGCAAGCAAGATTTGGAGAGTAACCACGTTGTAAACAAAGAAGCTGAGGCTAAAACTATGGTAAGCTGCTTTTCTTAAACTACTCTGCCTCATTGAGAGCATTTGAAAACTGTGAATGTCTTTTGTTTCATCTCCTACAGAGGATGTTCAAAGACCTTTAAATCCCTAGAAGGTGAGGGAAGGAAGACAAACTAGAGAAGAAGCAAGTAGGGGAGAAATAACCTATCTAATCTAAAAGCTTTCTGGAAAGCCATGCTTTGAATAACTGCCGCATATTTTTACTTCTGTAGTTAAGCCTAGTCAGTTGGTCCTCTCCTGACTGGCTGTGAAATTCTGATTTTAGCTTCCTCTTCTGAGATAGAGGCCATATCAATAGCTAGAAACTGCCATCAAGATGATCCTGTTTTTCTCCCTGTACAGAAATCTTAGAATTCGATGTATAATTCCAAATGACATAGACCAAGCCAGTGTTAGTCAAAGGAAACCATATGCAGCAAAAAATGCCACATCCATACTTCTGATAACAAGATACAGCTCTATTCTGTCTGCTAAAATTACTTCTTGGTTTACCAACTACCAGAGGGATGAACTCAATTGGTTACTATTCTTGGGTTTGCTTCAGTGTCATCTGAAAGGAGTGGTTTTACCAGGTGAATGAATCACTACAATTTCCTTCCACATCTGAATTTTCTTTATAGTTAATAAATCTTGAATTTTCTTTATAGTTGTATCAAGTTGGAGTGATGCAAACATTCTCCCATTACCAGTAGTGCAACTCATAAAGTTGTTGAAAGAACATGATTCTGAAGTGTTAGTAAGATGTTAGTAGAAAACTAAAGACGTTTCCTGTTTTTTGGTAAGCAATGCTGTAAGCACTTCAGGATCTTGTTAAATGCTGGGTTCTGCTGCTTTCCTGTTTGGTAGTAGCTCACTCTCCAGTCAGAACAATAATTCTTTCTCATAGTCTTAAGGAGGAAAGTGTTGGGGCATAACAAACTACTTGATCACTCTTTGATAACAAAGACACTTCTTTTATTGAGGGCTATTGGAATTTTATCTTTTGCAAATTTTTCTATACGTGAACTGAAAAGCTATTTGAAAATGTTTGAAGATAAAGCTGTAACTTCCAAATTGTTCAATTTTCTCTTTCTGTTATTTTATCCTAGCATCTGATAAGACATGAATTTTGGCATTGGTTTAGTTTTTAGTAGGATTTGGGGAGAAGATTGAAAAGTCAAACCTTCACTGGACAGCATCCTTAGCTCTGAATGGCAGTGTTCTGTAATTTTCTTCACTTCTTGATTTTGTCAGGTTTTACTGTAAATGTAGTTTATAACTCAAGATTTTCTAAAACCACATGCAATTTGTATTCCATAAGTTCAATTTTTTTATGTGTAATAAATAAAATAATAAGTTAATATCACATTATCCCGCTATACCCTTCTCCCTGGCAACAATGGAGTATTCCTGAAAGCACTTTCCAAGCTAGCTAGCTGTCTACAGTCTATGATAATCAGCTGTAATGGCACATAGGCAGCTGGTTTGCTAATCCTTTGATTGCAGTATTAGTTTGTCTCAGAGACTCTGAAAACCTGTCTGATCCTGTAAACGTGTTTAGTGAATATTGTAGAATAAATTATTTCTTGCCTTAAGACCTAAAACACATATTGAGGTTATGCGTTGTCTATTTTCACTGTGCTGCTGGGTTTTTCCCTTTTTTGATAGCTGTGTTTATGTTAAAAGAAAAAAAAAGACATGTCTGTTCTAAAACTTTAGCAAAAAAAAAAAAAGGACTTAAATTCATTTACCATTGGAAGGATTTGTATTTTAATCACCAGAAATTGTTCTTATCTGGCTTATTACCATGTCAAGTAATACAGGCTTGGATCAGGATCTCTTATTTAGAAAGAGATTGCAAATAAGATTTCCATTATATAAATCTATTAAAAAGAATGGGAAACATACTTTGTATGTATGTGTGTCTTATTTACAATAGCCAGTATTCTGTGCAACACTATTTTTGATAAACATAGCTTTAGTAATGCATGTGCAAACATGAGTGTTTTTCCATGTTATACTTTCATTTTTATATATTAGAGCCAGTTTGCTAGAAAGTAAGTACATGAATTAATAAACCTGATCTGAATTTCTTTAAAGCTGCTATTTAAAAGTTTAGTGCAAGTTATATTGCTTTGTAATGTTTCTAGGTCAAATTAAAGAGGAAAAACTTACTTTATTCACTTCATAAATGATAACATTCTCAGTAGTGGCTGACATAGTGCTTGATCGTAAGTTTTTCTTCTAGAGACATGTAAACCAACTAATATTTGTTCAGTGTCCCTATAGTAAAAGTATATACCACTTCGTGCTTTTGAAAGACTGAGGCCTTTCAAAAAAGGTGAAAATGTAGAGGAAAAAACCTCTTTACTGGTAAATTCTGCCATTGTGAAGCCTCTGAATTTTTTTTTCTTTGTCAGATGAGATTTGTCTTTGTTCCTTCCTTATTAGTCCAAATGCCAAGATGCTATTTGTGCTTATTTCCTGCCCTTAAAGCATGTATGATTCAGAAAAAATGTGAGCTCTAAAAATCATGGACCAAAGTCCTTTGTGTCTATGTCTGTGGTAGAGAGCTACAGTGTGCATGGGGAAGCCCCCATGTAGTCTGGCTCTGTGCTCACCCCTGGAACAGCTGGTTGGTGGGTTAGGCTCGCTAGTGACCTGAAGAGCCTGATGTTTTCTGCTCACACTACCTGTTATGTCTTGTGAGATGTTTTAACCTGTGCTACCTGGGTGTGTATATATATAGGGTGAGGAGTTAAGATGGTCTTTTGAGCATAATTGTAGTCATTGTCCTCAGGTGTGTAATGCAAAATAGTTAAGCAAGTTGATGACAGTCTTTTCTTTGAATGTCTATATTTTGGGAGTGCCATTTTACATGTTTCCTGTCATTAGCATCAAGAAAGATTATTAAAGACAATCTTGTACTCTTCAAAATGATTTTTTTTTTTTTTGTTTCCTCGTCCCCAGAAGTTTTTCTTTGGTGTGATGTACTGTATTTCAGTACATGAAAGCCAGTCCTTGAAACACAAGTGTGTTCAGTAATCTGGGCTTGTCTGCATGTACCAACCATACCCTTTTTAACTGCTCAAGTTTAGAGACCAGAAGTTAATGAAGAGCTTGTCTTGACTAGACACTGATTTTTCTGACTATAGTTTGCAAGAGTTAGCTTATATCCCCATCTTAGCTGATGAAGTTGTTATTGGTACAACAAAGATTTAAATGGGAGAGAATAAGTGCATAAAGAAAATGTATGATTTGATTTTAAATAGTTCAGTGCTGTGCCCGTAACTTCCTACCATTGTAAGCACTGTAACACCAAGAAATATAGCAACTGTGACCTCTGTTCAATGAGGTGATAACCTTGAAGTCTAGCAGAAGCAAAAGTCAATATTTTCCATTTTTTTTCCAGTTCAACAAGCAGCCATAAATACCTTTAGCTCACAATTCTTTCCATACCTTTTCTCAGTTAAGGAACACAGAGTAAGAGTGTTTGAAGTAGGTCCCAAGTTCCTGCAGCAGCCCACAATCTCTTACTAGTCCTTGCTAATACTCCATTCTCTGCATGAATTGGCTTTCACATTGCATTGGCTAAATTAAGGTGCCTAGGCAGCTGTCATGTTGACTGTGCTCTTGACTCAAGATGGCAATGGTTTGTGGGATATTCTGTGGCATACCTTGAAGATAAAGGCTTGAGATGTTTTTGAACTTAAACATATATTCTTTGAGGAATTCTGAAAAGGTGAGAGGCTTGATACCCTCATAAAGCATGTCAGGGTGGAAGCTAGTTTTCTGCCTTTTGCTCCCCTTGTCATTTTTTTCAGAGTTTAAGATTTCAGAGCCAAATAGATTATGCTTCTGTAGTCAGTCAAAACATAATATAATATATATTACTGAGGGCAAAATATGATTACGGTTTTGGAACTTAATTTCCTTGTAGCTTCAAATGACAGAATGTTTGCCAGTTTTCAAATGTTTCAGCGTATTGCCAGTAGTGTAAGCTTCCTAAAAATGTTTATAGGAAAAATTTTTGTAATACACTATAAAAGACAGGCTGTATGGTACTATCTTTCTCCACATTCAAGCTACTGAAAAGTTTTCAAGAAAATGTTTTAGAAATACATGCTTTAGAAATGGCAACCACGCTTGATAGAAAAGTGAGTATGGTACACGTGTTAGGGGAATATCTAGTAACAGACTTTTTTCAAGGGAATCTGAAGTAGACTCTGGAATAATTGGCTTTGCTCTGGGAAGTTAGTTGCATCTGAGTTTGAGGGAGAAATACCACATCATTAGTTTGCTTTACTGTTGCTTTTGCTGCAGAGTTTCCTGTGTTATTCCATGCAGATACTTCACTTTGACAGCCCAGATAAACAAAAGCCAGACACTTATACCCAGAAAAAAATCCCTGAACTCCAGTCTAGGGTAAAGATAAGAATTCAGGCTTTTTCAGTTCTGTGAATAGACACTGGCCACTGGAAAAGATTATGTGTGACTAAGGCTGTGATGATTTCTGTTCTGACATAATTGCTAAACAGTAACATGAACATACATTTCTCTGAATGGAGATATAGTCATTTAGGAAGTGAATAATATTTTTAAAAAAATTGGAAAAATGGTAGGTTTGTTTAAATCCTGTAATATACATATTCACGCTTTCAGAAGATTAAATGTAGGCTGGGATTTTTCCAGGAGACCTGGAGAAGTTGGATGTCCAAAATCCCATCAAGTCAGTGAAAGCCAGCTACTTCCTTCCCTACGTTTTTCCAGAAATCTGGGCTTAAATGACCTTTAGCTTGAGTTGGAGTAATACTTAAATAAAGTGGAAGGTATACATTAAAGCTGGCCTACAAAATAGTTTTCGTTGAAAATGTATCACTTTCTTTTGCCCAACACCATGAGTCTGTGAGTAGGTTCTTTCTGAGCTGATTCAACTGTGTGTAATTGGAATTCCTGTTTGCTCATGGGGTAAAATAAGCAACCGTTTCATCTTGAGACAAGAAGATGGTGCAAACCGGACAACGTGATTTGAAGCTACAGAGATGCTTTCTGCCATGTGAACCCCCACAGAAAATCGTCATCTTCAACTTTATTAAAATTGTGGGAGCTCTAAGATTATTGAAGTGGGAGCTGGAGCTCTAAAATTATTGCAAAACCCAAACATTCAGTCAAGAGTAAATGTTTTCATGCTTTGTGCTCCACTAATGTGTTTAGATTAGATTCTCCCTTAAGTCAGTGTTAAACATGCTCCATGATTTGACACTTCTACGGTATTTAATGGTTTAATTGTATAAGTTTTATGCTAATTTACCTCTGCTTTCCAGTATTTGAGCTTGACAGCTTTTTCAGAGGGCTTCTTGACTATGCTTGGACCCTCGCATTTCTACACAGGACACACTGACTGGATTTTGTTTTAATACGGAATGTGAAGTTTTTGGAAATGCTGGCTATAAGTTGATGTCAGATTACGAAGATGAGTACTTTAAACCTAATAAAGTGAATGCTAAAATGCCATGATATTTTACTATTTTTACAACAAACCCCAAACCTTCTGTAATCTCTTGCTGCAAAGCCTTTAACTGTTTCTTAAGTGAAAAGTTGTGTGATAAAATGTTGTCAGTCCTGTGTAATCGTTGAACTAAGATGATGTTATTGTTTTTTAACATGCCAGAGTGGGTTTTTCACTGGTAGCAGGTGATTTATTTAGAAATTTCATATTGGACAGATTAATAACCTTCCTCCACTACCTGTTTGTTACATACATTTTGTTTTAGTTCTGTCTTGTTAAAAATCAATGGTAATTTAGCATAGGGGAGAAAGATGGAAGGAAGAAACCTGCTGAACTGGACAGACTTACACAATAAAAACAAATGTCCTAACTGCGTACTGGCTGAACACAGCTATAAAACAACGTTAAGGAGAATGCTGAATCATTGAGAGGTAGATTTTTTTTCTGGTTTAGATGTATACATTCTGGAGGAAATCTTGTAAGGTGAGGGAAGCTCCGATTAGTGGCCAAAGTAGAGGTAGTCAAAGGTCAACTTGTTAGGGCTGTAGTTGAGACTTCAGGACAGTTGGTTTTAATTCTGTAGTTTGTCCTTCTCTGACCCTGGCTGAGTAAATGAGATGTCCTCATTACAGATTCAGCTTGAATCTTTTCCCATAGCAGCTGAAAAATGCCTCAGCCTCTTAATGTAAACTGTGAACCAGTATTAACTCTGTTGGTTCAAATTTGCTTGAAATTCTTGAATTTTGTCCCAGCAAATTTTATGCCAGAACACAGGTGTTGCTAGCTTTCTTGCCACTGTATCTTGTGCTCTTACTAGATGGATGAAATTTTGATTCTGTGGTAGTGCCCGATTCGGTTGAGGTTTGCACAGCGAGGAGGTCTGGTTGTCCTCAGACATTTCGAAGATTGTGGAAATAAGGCAGTGACACAGTTTATGGGCAGTAAGCGCAGGTATTTTTGCATAAAATCTGGCACCTTTTGGGGACTACATAATTTGACAGCTGCTAGCAATAAATCTCTGCCATCCTGTTGCTCTCCTCCTGCATGGCTTCTCTCGCTTAAGATGGGTTCTAAGGTAACACTTCCTTTGAGAGTAAATTTGGGGAAAAGGAGAACAAGGCCTTCACTGAAGAATTTGAGTTGACTATTTACTTTCTGGCCACTCCATACCTCTCTATTTACGTTAATTCCAATTCATGGAATTCCTGGTATGGTGAATGTATCAGGGCAGAGACATACAACATTAGGGGGCTGCAAGGGGGGCATGTGTTGGTGGCCCTCTGGCTGTGAGGCCATGCTAAGAGGGTCAGGACGTCCCAGACGGGGCTGAGAGGAGGCCACGGACCATGTACTGCAGTGGTGCAAGACAGCAGCAGTGCCTGGGTGGGAAGTGAAGTGTGAACCTTGTGCACAACATGCGAGATACAACACAGCTGCCACGTGATCTAGTTCTATTTTATTCATTTAGTGCTAAAAGACCACTGGTACTTCAGAATGAAGCTGAAACACCAACATACCCACATACTGTTGAAGAATACACAATAGGAAAAGGTTGGCGCCTCTGTCACTGCTAGTAGTGTTCATCAGCAGACAACAATGTGTTAGAAAGGGAGTAAAGAGAGAAAAGAGACTTCAAATTTACTTGCACAAAGGTTAGATTGAGGAGAAGGAAGGACTAAGTATAGCCATGTACAGAAAAAAAGGCACTTGAGTTTTCTAGTTGCATGCTATTTTGATGGAAAAGGGTCTTGTAATGAACATAAATGATTTAGTCATCTGCATGTGCAGTCACTTAATCATTTTGGAATGGATATCAGTACTAGTAATCATTTTAGTTTTGGCATTAGTTCTCAATCAAAGCCTGGCTCTGTGTAATTGCCAGCATTTGAAACTGCGATGTTACACAGCAAAAGCAGACAAAACCAAAATAATTTTCATCAGTGAAGGCTAAGGATATGCAGTACTGTGAACAGATTATTCCAGATTTTAACATTTGAGTATAAACTGCAAGGGATTTGTCAAAATATATTTTGCAATATATCTTGAGGTACATAGTATGTCCTATAAAATATAGGAGGAGCTTTAATGATTGTGATGTGTTTATTTCCTCTCCTCTTGTTGGAAGGAGAGGAAAGCTTATGACAACAGATGTAAATTTCTGAAGCATTTTTCTTTACTCTCCTGCTTCTTTCCTGGAAGTTCCTGTATTTTCTCGTGTAAATTTCCATTCTTTCTTATTCATGTCTTCGAAATATTAATCTAGTGGTTGCATTTGTGGAGCCCACCTGGAGGACTTCTAGTATAGAAGTTTGCTGTAAAGCAATAGGCTGTGCTGTCTGCTCACTGGCTGTGTGTTGCACTGTGCTGCTCCTGACCTCTTGCTCAGAAAGTCCCCAGGCCGTTTCTGGTTGGTTTAGACCCTCAAGCGCTCATGTCCAGTCCTTAAGCAGACTATTTCTCTTCTTGACCAGTGTAAATACATGGAAGATTACCAGCAGTTTAGCTTTTTTCTTCCAGCTCTAAGTTAGTATTAAGGATGGTCTGTCTGTAGAAGAATGTCTTCTTTCAAAATGCATCTGCTTGTGATATATTTTTACATAAGTGTATACACATTTAGAAATATCTGTAATTAAAACCTCCGAGGAGAAAAAGATGAAAAAAGCAGCAGTAGAGTGCTTGCTAAGTGATGATTTCTTCAGGATTCTGTTTCTCTCTACATCACGCCAGAATTCAGCTATCAGTAGTTGAAAGGATATACTCAAAGGAGCCTCCTGATGTACATTACTTTAATCGCCTTCCTTTTAATAGTTTGCATTATGAAGACACGTGCTATCTCGTAACCCTGCCTTGAGGGTGATGATGTTTCCCTGTATTGTGTAAATAAAATAACTCCATAGAGAGCTGACAGGGCCAAAAGAAAACAGGTTTTGTGTCTATGGCTGTTCTGATGAAAATCTCACTAATTCAAAGGACAAGTTACAGAAAAAAAACCCTAAATTGTTTCAGAAAAAATCTGTTGCAGCCTAATGAGGTTCCCAGTTGAATGTATGGTAGCCTGTATTTAAAGAAATCCCGTTACAGGCAAACAAATGCTCAGAAACCTTTTTAATTTTTTGTCTTTTCTCAAGTCTTCACCTGTGTGGTCATGAAGGCAGTTGGACATAATTACCAACATGGTACCCCTCTATGTCGTCTGTGATGCTAGCAAGTCTGTTCTTATAGGTTACATGCAAGTTTGTTGTGACAGTTATCTCAGATTCTTTTATTCATGACTGTTGCATCACAAAATGTATTGCCTGGCATTAATCGTAAAGTGGCAAATGTTTGTTAGTTTATTTATTTATTTTTAATCCCGACAATTAGAACATGAAGTAGAGCAATTCTTTGTAGCATTTGAGTAACATTTAGGTCCTTTATCCTTCCTTTCCCCCTCCCTTTGCACTTGATGCAAATTCCATGTACTGCATCGAATAGATGTAAGGTCAGGAAGTGTCGATTAAGTACTAATGGAACTGACTTCCTATGCTATTAATGAAAACATGACTCATGTTCTAAGGATTTGCAGTTGGATTCCTGTAACTTCTAGTATTTCTGTTGTAATTGTTTTCAGTAATTATGTTTTCCTAGAACACACAATGATCATGGAAGAATTTGTATATTAAAAGCAATAACAGCATATTCATTTGTTTAAACTCATCCTAGTATGGATGAATTGTGTATTCATAGCACACAAGATTTCTGACACAGACAGTAGATGCTCTTATAATTTTCTTTTGATCTTTGCTGTCCAGCAATATCTTCAGTGGGGAATGAATGCAAATATTCAAATAATAAATACATCTCAGGGTGTTTTTGTAGCGAACCATTACCAACATCCAGAATTTACATATTTGTGTGAATCGCTTCTCTGTTCCTGAGCAGTTGGAAATCGCAGTATGGTTACAGGGAGAAAATACTGAAAACATCAGTATAGTGTTTTTCCTATAATAACTTGTTTTTTCAGCTTTTTTGTTGGCGGTAGAACTGATAAATGCTAAGATTGTAATCGTATCAAAACCTGAGCCGTATGCCAAAAGGAAATTCTTGAAGCCCCAGTGCTTTTTCTTGAGCCTGTATAGTGGCATGGGGACGAACTCCGTGCCCCCCAGAGCACTGCGGCAGTAAGTGTGAGCCACAGGATGGACTTAGGAAACTATGGGCAATTCCTAGTTCCTTTATGATTTCAGGAAAGTAATTTAACATAGTCTGTTTCCCCATTCTCCTTTCGGAATGTGACAATAAGGTTTCACAGTCTGCTTCAAGTCAAGTCTGCTAATGTGCATGTGGTGATCAGATACAGCGGTAATGGCAGCCAAGCAGGAAAGCTAAGAACATTTAATGTTTCTTAAATTACTTCTTGAAGCACCCATACTCAGTCGTAATGCTGCTTGTGTTTTAAGCATATTTTTTAAACTGAACAGTAAAGTGCATTTTTTTATAAATATAGGTGTAAAATGGGCTGGAGAGCAACAGAACTCATTTTCGTTTTTTTCTGGTTTATGATAGGGAAGTGAAGAGCTTGTCCCGTTCTCGCTCGTTTTTCCCTTGGTAGGACTTCTGGGAATGGTGCCCTCCCTTGTCTTTGTTGGAAATCTCTGCTGGATGAGAGAAAGGAAGTTTTGAGTTCATTTTATTATTTTTCTTGAATTATTTTGACATAGTTTGTCTGGTACACAAATTCAAGAGGAATGGAAAATAGGCATTTCAGCCTATTTGTTGCTACTACAGTTGTCTGTAGTAGCAAATTTTTCAGTGGCGTATGACATGTAAGCATTCAATTGCCATTTGTTTGTTTCAAAATCTCTCTCATTGTCTTTTATTAAAGGTGAATTAGAAAAGACCTGAATGTATGAGTTCTGTGATGAACAAATATAGTTTACTATGAATTTTACCTTATAAAGTTAATAAAAGTACCGAAAGTCCTTCTCTTGCTTCTTATATATTGTGAAAGAAATAATAAATAGCTGTTTTCCAGTTTTGGAGGTACCCTTTAATGAGACTTTCTCCTTTTCATAGTTGTAATTTTAAAAATATGAAATTATACTTTTGTCACCTACTGATTTAATCAGATAATTGTATTGAAGTACAGTGAACTCTCCAGAGCTGTCCACCCCCACCCCCCGACCAAAAAGAAGTTGCTCATTTGATTCAGTAGATTTATAATCTTTGGGGGAATACATGCATCGTTGGCAGGTTTTTTTCTGTTTGTTGTGCTTTAGACTTAATGATGGAAGAGTTATTATAGACTTACACATTTACAAAGAAACTGCAATCCAAATTAATTTTAATGATTTTACTGCAGTTATTTTTGTAAGGCTTAACTTGTGCAGGGGTAATGAGATGGATAGCTTGAAAGGACCTGTAAAAGAGTTGGAACAACATGATTTCTTTTAGTAAGAGCAGGGCTCTGAAAGATGACTTCAGCCATGCAGCAGATGTCCTGTGAAATCTGTGCTGCCACTTATTTTTGTGCTAGGTCTTGGTTTTGTTTGTATGCCGGGACATTTCGTGTATAGCTTGATCTGTAAATGGCTTCTGCATTTTGCCAATTTGAGGATACACTGCTGGTGTATCTTGGGTCTGTGAAATCTGTAAGGAAAGGAGCACTGTACAGTGAACTGTTCATGGGTCCTTAGTATCTGGTGAGCGCATCTGTCTGCAGGGGCCTTGCCCTTCATTTTTCTGACATAGCTAGCAAATGAACTGGATATGTCAAATGGATCAGTTCAAGAGCTTCAGTCTTCATAGGGATATGTAAGTTTATTTTAATTGCTCTTGTTGTTTAATAAAGATCTTAACATTAAGGTATTTCCTTGGGTTTGGATCTCTGTGAACTGAAGACAAACAAGAGAATCCAGTAGTTCTGGTCTTACCCTACCATTTCACCTCCTTGGAGACAAAAATAGCAGGTAGCCCAGCTAAGGAATATTGTTTTTATGTCTGGTTGCTGCACATTGAGTACCTTGAGACCTGTGTCCTGCAAGAATCACAGAATAGTTGAGGTTGGAGTGGACCTCTGGAGGTCATCTTGTCCAACCCTCTTGTCGTGGTTTAACCCCAGCCAGCAACTAAGCACCACGCAGCCGCTCACTCACTCCCCCCCACCCAGTGGGATGGGGGAGAAAATCAGGAAAAGAAGTAAAACTCCTGGGTTGAGATAAGAACGGTTTAATAGAACAGAAAAGAAGAAACTAATAATGATAATGATAACACTAATAAAATGACAGCAGTAGTAATAAAAGGATTGAAATGTACAAATGATGCGCAGGGCAATTGCTCACCACCTGCCGACCGACACCCAGCCAGTCCCCGAGTGGCGAATCCCTGCCCCCCCCTTCCCAGTTCCTAAACTAGATGGGACATCACATAGTGTGGAATACACCGTTGGCCAGTTTGGGTCAGGTGCCCTGGCTGGGCATGAGAAGCTGAAAAATCCTTGACTATAGTCTAAACACTACTGAGCAACAACTGAAAACATCAGTGTTATCAACATTCTTCACACACTGAACACAAAACATAGCACTGCACCAGCTACTAAGAAGACAGTTAACTCTATCCCAGCTGAAACCAGGACACCCCTGCTCAGGTAGGATCATCTAGAGCCAGTTGCCCAGGACCATGTCCAGATGGCTTTTGAATGTCTCCAAGGATGGAGTTTTGGAAGGAGCAGCTTTGGAATTGTTTCCAGCTAAGCTGCTACAGAGACCATTAGTGGCTGCCCTTCACATTGCAGGTGCTGAGCTCCCAAGGGTCAGGTAGATGTGTTTCAGCTCTGAATGTACCATGCATAGCTGTTGGCTTCCATGGTGACTGAAAACTGACGTAAATGGTCATCCACGAGGAACACATGTAAATCCAAATGAGCAACAGTATTTTACCTTGAAGGGTAAGATTTCTGTTGAAATAGGTAAAGTTTAGAACAGGCACCCCAGCACTTCTGTATATTTTGTAGTACTATCTCCATTTCTTTTGGGGAAGGTTTAAGGCATACTCATCTAGGATGGAGGTTGCTTTCAAGGCCTGACTTAGAAGTATTCTAATACTAAAAGTTTTTAGAGCTGACTAGTTTCCACTGCCTGGAAGACAGCAACCTTACTGCCAGATTCCCAGAGCAGGAATGTGCCAAAATCACGCAAAGAAATTGAAGCAGCTCATCTATTCTGTTGTTCTTCAAGACAGTTTCTGGACATCTGAATGCCCTACCCAATTTTCTTCGGCATTACAGATTCAACAATGAACCTACAGAGGCCATACAGAAAAATAAAGTAGCTTTTGTTACGTGTCCCCCGTTCTCCAGATGTTCCGTGCCATCAGGGAGGGGGCAGGGGTCAGCAGAGTATTGCAGTGGGTACTGCTCCCACAGGGGTTGTACTACTCTAAGTTATAATCGAAGAAGGAATGTGCAGTGATCAGCATGAAAACTCTAGTTGTTGGGTGAGTAACCTTTATTTTTCGTTGGAAAAGTTTCCCAGTGAGATCATCTGACATTGAATTGTGGCAAGTTAACTTGCATTTTGATTAGTTTGCTAGTAAACTGATAAAGATGGACACTCAGGTTGCTAGCAGTGGGTGTTGTACTTTCTCCTGCTTGTCCCTTCTTCCCCTCTGCAGGTATTTTTATAGAGCATTACTTTTTCTTAAATCAGAAAAGCCTTTGGTAGCAACTGTTGTTTTCTATAGTGTATGGTTGGACAGCATCTAGCACAACAGTTAACAACTTTTCTTTTTTCAAGTATCTTCTGCATGTTCCTGCCTCTCAACCTTGATCTTAAGAGACTTATAGAAAGATGAAGAGACCAGAAAAGTAGACAATTAAAGCTGTCTGTGTCTCTGGAGCACAGACATGATATATGTAACTATATTTCTGAGGAGAAAGCAAAAACAAAGGGGTTTTTTTCTTTTTCTTCTGTTAGTTCAGAAGTTAATTTTTTTTTTTTTTTTTGTTAAACCTATCGAGGTATTATGAAAGTGGACTTCCCTAGATTTTTTTTTTTTTAAACCACAGGTTTTTGATAAGGAAACCAAATCTGTGTGGCTGCTTTATAAATTCTGGTCTTTTAAATTTCTTTTTCACAATAAAGGCAAATTATGAAAGGGCTTATCTTGTAGCAGTTTGAGCATTCTGTAAACAACATCTTGGATGACCTTAGTCCCACTCAGCTACCACATGCAACTGATTTTAAAACCTTCATGGTGTCCCTAGGAGCAGATATGTCGTGTTTCACAAGGCTGTATAATTCTGTCCTGTTCTCTCTTGAAAATTATAGTTTCGTTATAATTTTTTTCTCCTTTTGATATTCAAAAATTAGTCAGCTCCAGTCTCATTATGGCAGTGAAGTACTGTCCTTTTCATGCATTGTTTCTTGGCCAGTCCCATGTCATGGAGCAGAGAATGCAGGACAGATGCTTCACGCCTGGCATACTCAGCTGTTCCTGAGAATAAAACTACATGCGACTGGCGAGTACTGCTCGAGGCAGCATATGCTAGCTGTTAATGTGTGACCTTTTTGTCCTCAGTAACTTGACTAACTCTACTCATTTAGAAAGAAAAAAATTGTATATGAAATTTAGGCCACTGAGTTTATGAATATGAAGCCACTGCCTTAAAATAAATGTATTTATCACTTTAAAACTCTAGTTCTAGATGTAAAGTGTTAATTGCACACTGATCAGTGTACGGAGAGGTGGGTGAGTAGCATGGACTGCTGGCCAGGTTATTGGACTACATGGAGCTGCAAGTGATTGAATTACAGTGGCTTAAGGAGTTCCTGTCTTCTCAGCAGAGTTTTACTGCCACTGAGCTGACATGCAGCTCAACTGATCGTACACACCCTACCAGACTACTAAAATATAAGCTAAATTGTGCTGGTTTAATTACTGCTGCCACAGAATAAACTGGGAGACACTGACAGACTGCTTTTCTGGATGGTGCAGCTATTTATGGTTGTCTCAGCATAAGAGAATTATGAATTTTGACTCCTTAGTGAATAGTAACAGCCTTAGAAGTGAGACACGTATCTCAGTCTCTTGGTTTGTCTTTCTATTACCCAATTGTCTGTGTTGGTGACACAATGAAACAGCATTGTTGCAGTGAGTCTGCCTTGCTGAAACATGGCTGCTTTGGGGCCCGTGCTGTAGAACGATCAAATAAATAAATCCTCAGTGAGGAGGTACTTTATACATATACAGTACCTTTAATAATTCACAATTACATATGCTATAATTTTATTTTAAGTTCAAAATCTGTTTTCCCAAAAGACCAATCTACTCCACCTTGCATCTCTGCTACCAGTGCTTTCATGGGAATTAAAGAACTGGGTGAAATCTAGTTGTTGAGATACGTAGTACAAATTCTTACTGCAATTGGATGTTTGCTGAGCTGTACTACTGAATAATATTTAAGCACCTTGTAATTACACACCTAGCTTTCCATGCGCTTTATAAAATCATTCAAGGGAAGAACAAAACCATCGAAATATCATATTCACTACAAATGTAGGATTTATTTATCTTGGACTTGATGCCTTTCTGAAGAATTTATTGTTTGAATGTGTTTTCTCTTCTCTTCCTACTCATCTTTAGAAAAGATGACAGAGGCATATCAGCATGGCTGAGTCCTTTCATTGAGGTGATATAAACAAAAAAGTAGTAAATCATATGGGTAAAACATACGAGTTATTAAGATACTGAATTTTTGAAGTTGATTAAGTATTCTTCTAAAAATCAGTATGCTTTTTGTGGGTGGTTTTTGTTTTGTTTTTCTTCTAATAAAAAGCCCCAAAGATTTTTCAAGTGATCATGGGTATGTATTTTTGTGATCTCTTTGTATGTTTTATCATGTTCCTGCTGGACATGCCACAGGGAGACTTTACATGCAGTGTTGCTCCTGTTTACAGGCAGTGTTTCCCAGAACTGCTGGACAATTGTATGGGTTTTACTCTGCTGTTAGTATTTCTCTTGGTGGTCATTAATGAA
This sequence comes from Buteo buteo, assembly GCF_964188355.1. Classification (NCBI taxonomy): domain Eukaryota; kingdom Metazoa; phylum Chordata; class Aves; order Accipitriformes; family Accipitridae; genus Buteo; species Buteo buteo. The sequence goes on from NC_134175.1 coordinate 24,031,249, forward strand.
ATTGTGTGAAATAGCCCAGACTGATACATTGCTGAGCAAAAAGAAGTAAATATCAGTGCAACAGCTGGATAACATGTAGAAAAAAGAGATAGGTCAGTAGAAAGAGAGTCAAAAAAACCCTCTGAATTACATAGGCACTGGGTTGGATGACAGTCTGAAAAAGATCATCTTGGTTTAGGATCTGCAAACAATTAAGTAACGCATGCAGTTACTGAAGAAACCAGCTAACAGTTGCATAACTTATGCTTGAGGACAAATGATACAGATGATGCAGACTATGCAATGAAATTTTTATTCTGCACCTGTGAACTTTAAACATTTGCACATTCATTTTGAAACATCTGCTGAGGTTTTTTTGTCCTCTTTATGAAAGTAACTTCGGGACAGACCTGATTTTTATTTCTGTTGGAGTACAAGAATGGATATATATAATTCAGGATGGTTTTGAATGTAGGTTTCCAGAATACTGTAATAGTCCTTTTATTAAAGTTAATATTTCATGCATAAAATCACTGACAAAAAATATTTTTCTTTCTTTGTCTAAAGCTGCGCAGAGTGAGGAGCGGCTGTGTGCATTTAAGGACCCATATCAGCAGGACCATGGAATCAGTGAGAGCCGAATCTCCCAGGAGAATGGCACAATTTTGTGCATGAAAGGTAGTACCTGCTATGGACTTTGGGAAAAAACACGAGAAGGAGACATACATCTTGTAAAACAAGGTATGTAACATTTCAGTGTAAGTGCAGTAGTTTTGCTATTCTTTTCACTTTTTTTTGTGATCTAGCCAGCCAATACGAAGATGCACAGCTGCAACGCTAGACATTTTGTTTATGCATTGTACAAATGCATAATTTTAAACTTCCCATTTAGCGATTTTAAATATGAACAGAAAGTTTGTTTGAAATAAATAACTTCTAAAAGAGACCAATGCACCGTTGAAAGAAAAAACACTCCACTTGCTTGTTACTTAGGATGTCCAGAGGAAAATGGCTTGACTCTATCTCAGTATTTGTATTGATGTAATGATAAATTTAAAAATAAGTGTCTCATTAAATAAAAATGTATATTCATATTGATTGTATGTTTGTTTACATAGAAAATTGCCACTATAGTGCAAAACTGTCACATGTCACTAACTGTCAATTCGCTGCTATTCTGTGGGGAGAGTGATGGGAGGGAGGGGTGAAGGGTTTTGCAGTTGCTGGAGACGTGTTTTGATTACCATTCTCAAGGACTCTGCTCTTGGTTACTTGGATGAAAGTTAATGTAGTATAAGACTGAATGAAAACTGGCATTTAGAAACATCCTGTGAAGTTGTACTCAATGTTGGTTTTTTATGTTTGATCTGGTAAACTGCTGAAAGAAGCAATCTGACTGCTTACCTCTGCCCCCACGCTGCCTCTTTCCCTTTCAGGCATTTGTGCATAAATGACATTTAACTGCCATTGACCATACTTGGGAAGGAACAGTTGCTGCAGGGAGAAGGGGCCTGCATGAACCAAGAAATAAGTTGTGATCCTGTAGAAGAGTCCAGTGATGTTGACAATGAGGAAGGACAGAATTTTTAGAAATTATGCAAGAGGCATCAAACTATAGATGCAGCCTGTGGCCTAGCTCTAAGAAGGGGACTAGGTCACAATTTCATCTAGACTGTGGGCCAGAGGGTGGTAATATTGTCTGTGGTATCAGAGAAATGGGGAATGCCATACTTCTGCTTAGAAGGCTCAAGAATTCAGGTTTTGTCATACTGAGGTTGACAGCTGGATGCCTCTGATGTTGGCCTTCACTGCTGCCCATATTTCTTCTTGGCTGTGGTAAATTCTGAAAGAAATTCTTCAGTTTTTGGTTTAAAAGGTGATAGTGAAGTCAGACAAGCAAATTATGATAACTATTTTCACCCCACTGTAACGTTTAATTAGGTAATGGATTTCTATAGGTATGTTTAATTGTCCATGCAATAGAATTAATTTTATGCCTCCTTTAAAAAGTATTCTTTAATTTGCTTCTTTTTACAGGTTGCTGGTCTCATATAGGAGACCCACAAGAGTGTCACTTTGAGGAGTGTATAGTTACAACCACCCCTTCCTTGATTCAGAATGGAACATATCGCTTCTGCTGCTGTAGTACAGACTTGTGTAATGTTAACTTCACAGAAAATTTTCCACCTCCTGACCCTACTGATACAACACCTTACAGTAAGTCGGGCATTTCCATCTCTGTCATTTAATGGTTTGAGTAATTTCGAGAAAGATTCTTATTTCATGGTACTGTAAAATGTAAAACCTGTGACCTTTCTATTTATATGCAACAGAAATGGCAAACAGAACAGAGTTTTTCCATGTGAAGTTTATCACATTTGTATATTCCACAGTGCTCTGCAAAGAATGAGTTAAATGCTTACAAGAGAATTGTTTGTATAGGCAACTGCTGAACACAGATTACATTTTCCAAAATGGTCTCTAATCTTGGGTGCTTTGGTATTTGGATGCCCAACTTCAGAAGCCTGTGGGGATATTCAGAAGGATTCAGACCTCTGTTAAAAACAGGCCAGTAAGTTCATTAACGTTATGGTACCTTTGAAAAGTCTGGCCTGCCTATTCAGTCGTGGTTCACAGACAGCTTTGAGCAGTAGAACCAGTCTTATATCAGGCTGTTGAGATTCTCTCCAACAGTCTTACAGTGTTTTGAAATCTGACTTTTCTTTTGCATATCTGTGGTAGATACTAACTTTGGTATAATGTTCAAAGAGCACTAGTTTGCGCCATGTAGTTTTCTTCCAGATTAGATTATCTGTTATTTATTATAAAATCAACATAGCATATGGATCCAAAGCCAGGGATCAGACCCCTTAACCTCCTGTTACAGAAGCAAGATCATGACTAGCAGACACACTCTTACGCTGTGTTCCAAGAATTAAGAACCTGTAAAGAAGCTGAGTTAGTGGTGTAATCTAAACAGTTGGATAGCCTTTTCTAAATAAGAATTTGAAAGAGTAATTGAATAGAGGCAGGTATTTAAATGGAGGTACAACTGTTTCTGTATGTTGAGAGTTCTTTATCAATAAAAAGTGTTTTGTGAAATTAAGACGGCTTTAATTGGATAATATTTACGGCTATAGAATGCAAAAAGAATAGTTTGTGATTAGGAATGATATTATTTGAATTAAACACTAAGATAGTGAAGATACTGATGCTTTCAAAAGTAGCTGTAGGATGGAGTCTTTGTAAGCAATTTTGGTCAAAATGAGGACTTGGCACACTGAAAAAAAAAAAAGCAACCTTTTACTGGGAAAGTGCCTACAGTATAAATGGGTAAAGAGAGTTGATAAGACATGGTGCCTTTTGGCTGATAATACTATTTGTAGAACCAGTAAACAGTCACCATTTGGAATCAGTGTCCGAGCTTGGCACTGTGCAATGCAGAACAGACTCTGCTTGACTCTGGTAATAGTCATCTAATTGGGCTCCCCAAATGTGACTGGAGTTAGTGCTGTGCAGGGGATTTAGACGGGAGAGGAAAAAAGGTGTAAAGATAATTCCTTGTCCCTTTCTATCCCCCCAAAATAGGAAGGCAAGGTTCCTACAAAATTACTTGTGCTTGTGCTTCTCCAAGGGTAGAAAATTACAAGCTGAATTAATTCAGTTATTGGGTGATAAGATCTTCAAGTAATTTTTAAGGGAATTTTTAATACTGAAAGATCTAGCTTGACTTGCAAAGCGAGACGGGGGGGTGGGATTAAATTTGTAACACAGTGCTTAATTCACCCATCTATAATTGAGTGCTGCAGTGTACGTTTCTACTGACTCAAACTGTTTTGTGTTATTGTGTCACCTTCCATTTTCATAATATGCAAATTTGGCTTTAGGCATAAGCATAAGCAAAGTAGGATGCTGCCTAGCACAGTTGTCTGTCTGCTTTGACTAGGTTAAGAGATGGAGATGGGCCATTCCAGCAGCAAGAATGGCCTCATTTGCCACTCTGGTGTTTTATTTGTAAAGCTCTACTACTGCTGCATCTGACAGGGATGGGGCTGCTCCTGGCAGTGTGAATCCCGTACACCTGCAGCACTGTGGAGGCAGAGGGTGTTCTAGGAAGCTGAAAGGATGAAAATAGAAGCAGGCTGTGGCACACAGATCCCTGCAGTATTACTGACCCCTGTTCTAGGCACTGGAGTCTGCATGGTCCCTTTCCCAGCCCTTGTGACTCCTTCTAGAACCCATTTTGGTGCTGTAAGATTTAGTTTTGCCACCTCAACATTGAGGACAGAAGTGTTGCTTTAGCAAAGTACAGTTTTTATGGAATTGTTGGGAAGCTTTGAATTACCTACTAGATACCTTACTTGGGCACTCTTCCAGCCTTTCTGTTAAAGTTGTCAGAATGCTTTGAGAACATTAGTAAGCTTAGTTGCACAAGCCGTGACAGTCTATATTACCATAACTTCTAGATTATTAAATTAAACAGGTTATAGTCATATGGGAAATCTTCTGCAGAAGAGTATAGCCCATGAACTGTAAGAGCACTCTTGCATCTGTATTTTTGATAAGGTATTAAACATGTTGTACATTGAATAGTTCTTGAGTGACAGAAAGTGAGGTGTGTGGCCTCCTAGTACTGTATTTATGGTCCTGTAAATTTCAAAGCAGGTGTGACTAGTGTATGGTTAATTATGTGAAGCCTGATGAATTCAGCCAACAGTTAACTAAGTATTTGTAAATGTTTTTCTGCTGATTTCCAGTAAAATCACCCAGAATAAAAAGTTCCTGAATAATAAGTGGAAATTCAGATATAGTTAAAAATGGAACTGAGCCTGAAAACACTACTGATGAACCTAGTCAATTTAAAATTTCATTATTAAGGAAAATTGTAGGCATTCTTTTAAAAATGTTTCCTTACAGCTATATGAAAGATCTGTGAAAACAGCAGAATACTGTTAGTCTCTTGAGCTAAATCCATCCAGAAAAATAATGGAGAAATAAAAAAGTTACTTTATACAATCTTTTGGTTGCAGTTTTTTGTGGGACAATTAACAGTGGTATATTGAAAGATGTATCTAGACTATAAATGATTCAAGAAGACTAAAAGTAAGTTAATTGAGACCTTAATACATGTTAGATATAACAAATTACTGTTGTCATAAAATATAGCAATTCTTCTCTTAAATATTACACTTAATTTTTATGTAATTTTTGCCTTTTAGGATGTCAAAACATGTTTATCTCACAGCCATATCTGTGTAGAATGGAGTATCTTTTTGTGTGTGTGTGTGTTCATATTTGGTCAGGGCATAAATATAAGAAATCCAGCCTATCTTTAAAAAAAAACTTTTATAAAAACAAAAAATAAGATTAAGGACAAAACAGCTTCTTGAAGCCTTAAATTTAATCCTTACTGCTTCATAATGTGCAGCTGGTAATTTAAAACAATCATACATCTGAGTAGTCATAATAGTCTTCTCTTCTATCTTAAAGATAATCCAGACAGATTTGAGTAGTAGTTGGTTGCTAGTCCCTCCAGCTAGAATTTTGCAAATGCTTTAGGATCGGGTGTCATCTAGAGCCCACAGTCTGGAGGTATTAAAAATGCAAAGATTCAGATAGCTGTTTCCTGATGCCAGGAGAAGTAGAGGTTGGGGAATGGTGTTTATTTCAGATCTGAAGATTTGCCCATGGAATTTGGAGCTACTGAAATGCAGAAGTTCAAAAACAACTGCTCATTCTCAACCTAAGCTTGCACTTTTGGGGAAAAATATACTTTCTTATGCTTTACTAAATCACTCATGGATAGATTCATTATTCTTCCATCTTCTATTTTCACAAAAAAATTGACAAATTAAAATCCATCTTAACTTCAGCCAGTATGTGTATATACCCCTTAACTCGAGCTAAAAAGAGCCAACTATGGCTTCCTGGATAAATGTTTTGAGATGTGTGTTTACTCTATTGGCTTTGTCAAATATTTATTTTGAGACTTGTTAAATATCTGCCTCTTATATCTACAAAATGCTTCCTGAATTCTGAGACTGTTTTGAAGATAAATTAATTAGTTCTACAGTCACTCATAATGGCCATTTAAATAGAATTTAAGTAGCTGAAGAGGTAAATGATCCCTCTCATTGGTCGTAGATATATTGCTGTAATGAAACATTCACGTTAAATAACATAAAGATGAAAGCAACAAAGCCATTTTTAATTTTTTTTTTTCCCCTCGAGGCTGCATTCCTGGCACTGCAAATAAATTAATCTTATAGCAACTGAATGTTAAGAATATATTTTTGTATGACAGGTGATGTATTTGCATGTTATATGGAAAAAATCCCTGGCAGCAACAGTTGAGCATTACTGGTACATACTATTGTTGAAGTGATGTAGGGTTTTCTCCTCATAGCAACAAATGGTGGCTGCAATTTTTATTTAGGAACTTATATTAAATAAGAGCACTGGGATTTGGATATAAAGAAACTGTCTCACACAGCAAAGGAAGCTGGTTTTTCTTTATTGTAAAACACTGATAGATGGGTTTATCTTTCCAGGGTATGGTCCTGGCTTTTCTTTGGCAGCCCTCTTGCTACATATATAAAATACGTATTTAAAAGTCTGTCTCTGAGTGCTCACAGAATTCTGTGGAAACTTTGAGGAAAGCTACCATTAAAAAAAAAAGTAATTATTAATGTATGTGGCTGGGTTGGGTTAATTAAGGTAGTAATAGACAGTTTTTATTTAACTATGGCTTTTGAGAGGCAGCAGTTAGACTCATGTTGCTGTGAGCACATGGCCCAATCAAACTCCCACTGAAGTTGAATTAGGTCATGTCAGGCTAATTTTGGAAAGTTGTAACCCTGCTCACTCTCAGTTGTTATCTTGAACTGCTTTTTTCTGGAGAGCAGCATCTGATACTGGTTTATAATTGAAATGCATTTACTTCAGCTGGTTTCTGCTTGCAGTACCTGATCAGCTAAATTTGTAGCCAGTGTTCAAGCTGGTCTTTAATTTCTGATCTGCCTAATCTAAGAAAATGCTCTGTAAATAAGCATTATCTCTTACTTGCACTATATTTTTTTTCAGGTGATTTGGATGTATAGCAAAGGGGAAATTACAAATCTTTGCAAGGTGGCAGATCTTCTGTCTTGAAAGATGGAGGCGGGACTGATCCACATGAGGATTAAAACTTGTACCCTTGAAATGATAGGGAGTCAGTCAGGCACATCTTCCCTTCAGTGAAGAGATAAGGCATTATATGTTGTTAATGTACTTTCACTGTAGTATAAGGCAGGGGAGGAAATATTAAGACAGTAATTAAGGGTCTTAATATCTCTTTTAAAAAAAAGTTTGAGACAGCTAAGCATTTGGTGCAAGAGGACAATACTGTGCCTCCCAGGAAGTTATTTTATGGCACTATAGAAAACAAAGATGCTGAACTGCCGAAGGAGGTAAAGATGAATGTGCGTGGAGATTTCTAAATATGTATCTCTGTTGAAGAGGTTATATGTGGAGCAGGTAATAGAGGGGAAAAAAGGAAAAGTGGGTTTTTCTTGGGAATAATTCTTTAAGATACTGATATAACGATGAAATATTTTGGATTTTTAGCCAGCTATTGACAAATGTGTATTTTCTTGAACCTTTAGTTGCTGTTCTGTGTGAAATTTTATGCATGTTTAAAAGAAATTCTTGTATTACTTTTTTTTTTGCTGTTTATTTGGTTACGGGAAATGAATTAACTGCAGAGGGGGTTGTGACACAGGGTGCATATTGCTACAAACACTTAGTGATAACATTTTCGAAACGTGCTAATTAAGGCTATTTCTTGTGTTGTTGCAACTGAGGGAAAGGTGATAGTATTGTGGATTAATGTAAGGAAGAAAAAGTAGAAGTGAAAGTAGTTGTTGCAGGGAGCAAACAAAGAATTAAAGCAATTAGTATAGGAGATTATGTAGAAATTCTAGTGAAAGCCTTAGTTTCTGTAGAATGAGTGGAACGTTTTGCAAGTCACCAAGATAACTGGTAATTCTTGTTAAGTAACTTCAGTTCAGTGATTCTCATTAGAAATGGACATATCAAAAGCAGAATCTCTTAAAGATTGTTGGTAGCAGCACGTAATGTTTTAACTTCTAAGACATCATAAGTCTCCTGAGATTAAACTTGCATCTTTACTGAATTTAAAAGTAAAGCTTTGATGTGCAATTGGAATCTGAACATGAAGTGTTAGCTGTGAAGGCAGAGCCTACTTAGACAGAAAACTGTACATGTACATTTTTTTCTTTTACAGAAACATTTTATCAGGGAGATGAAATTGCAGTGTTTTACTTGCACTGAGATTGAAATGTTTGGAAATGTTTTAAAATTGGTGTTATGCACTAAACCCACAAAATGCTAAAAACTGTGTTAAATAAAATAAGAACAAACATGTTTATTTGAAAAAGGAGAAACATTTCAATTTCAAACATTACTTTTACCAAAAAAACTGCTTGTTTTTTTATGGGTACATTCCCTATTGCTTTATCAAACTGCTGTTTGACTTGATAGGAGAGCTGTACAAGGTAACTAGAGCTGTGCCAGCAGGAATTAGTACTGTGTTATGACCTGGTGGTCTGAGAACAAGGACCTTTGCAAAGTTCTGTTAAAAACCTGTTGGAATCTAAAAAAGAGGTTTTTGGATGCAAGGTGGGATGTTATCTTTATCTTGACATTGCAATAGTGTGTTTGTGAAGTTCTAGAGCTATAACTGTGCTTTGTTTCAGAGAGCTAAAAATATTTTACTTTAGAGTCCTTAGAGATCTCAATTCTTCAAGCAGATGTGAACATAACTTTTAGCTTATTCGTTTGATATGATTGTCTGATCTGCATCTTTGTCATCTTTGAAGTGTCCATATTTCTAGTACTACACAGCACATATATTATTCAAGATTAAGGTCTAGAATGAAGAAAGAAAACAGATTTTTTTTAAATCAGTGATTTTTGCTGCCTTCAATAATAGTGAAAACATACATTTTAAGCCAACTAGTATCTGTAAATAGGTGATTCAAAGTTCTTGTATCGTGCAGTTCTTGAGGCACTAATTTGCATCTCTGCTGGAAATAAGTTGCTTATAGTTTATATTATAGTGCATATGTTTTATGCACTTCAAAGAGTTTAAAGATCTGCAAATATCTTTCGGTAATACAAATACAGTAAACATTTTTTCCATTTACTGGTAATATCGAGTATTGTCTGACTTTTATATTGCTGTATAATAAATTCAGTATCATAATTAGCAGATAGCTGTTGTGACAATGTACATTGGGGCTTTATTGCGAATGCCTTATAGACGAAAGGCAAAAGTAGATAAGGCTCCTAAGAATGGGACTCTTTCAGAATGCATTAGCAGAAAATTGAACTGTAAATAAAAAAGGTAGTAGGTAAGGAATTGTCTTGCCTCTTCTCAAAGCAAAATGGAGAACAGACAAGGATGCTCTACTTTTTATGTCTTTTATTCAGATGCTGCACTGTGCAATGTAATAGATGAATACAATGTGTACAATATCAACATTATTCTAAACAAATCCTACACTGCTATTTAACAACCCAGATAATTTGAGAAATAGGTAGGAGCTCTCTGGAAAGCAGATTGACATATCAGTACCCTTTTGGGGGACATTCTAGATTGACAGGCTTTCTGATGTAGTAGTAGTAATAGGCTTCTAATAACTATTCCACCTACTCCCAAAATTTTAAGACTGTGTGCTGTAAATCTTAACACTTCAGAGTGAGTTAAGACTATGCCACCATGGAAGCATTTCTCCTTTGAAGACTTGCGAATGTGGTTAGGTAACTCTCCTCAACAAAGTATACTGACTGAATTAGCCAAGATACTGTACATTGTAGTCATTACCAAGCAAAATTAAAACACTGTGTTTTATGACTGTTCTACTTGTCTACGCCCCTGTGCTTTTTCAAACAACATTTATTTTCACATCGGCTTTGTTGATATCCCCCTCTCCCTGTCTTGTCATGCTAAAGGCTTCTTGCAGTGAGCAGAGGTGGCAGAAATGGCTGTGCGCAGGCCTCTCCGCTGCTGCAGCTCCTGACAGAGGGCATTAGCTTCAAAATGCTGCAGCTGTATCTCCCTGGGCAGGCTGGAGCTGCTAGGCTTGCTGAGAACACTGCTCCTCATAATCCCCTTTCTCCTGCGATGTTATCCTAGCAGCGATCCTCATGTTTGATTTTTAGCATGGCTCTACTGTGGTTTTCTTTAACAACGTTGAAATGAATGGAGTTAAGATTAGAAGGAACAAGAACTCTGCAAAGTTCAGTTATAAAGTACTGCTAGGTGCTGCCAGCTACTAATAATAAATACTCGCCCTGTGACCTGTTTTGTCTGTCCCCAGTACAGTAATGGTGAGAAGGGTCTTTGTCCACAGACTACTGACATAGTAAAAGGCAGACTTGGGACTGGAACTGTTAAGTTCAAAACAGAAGATCGCTTACAAATGTCGGGTCTGTTACTGGCTGTTCAGTACTATTAAGCTCATTTGTGCAGAATAGCGTTTAGATCCTGGAAAACCTTTCATGTCTTTTTCTTGCTACTTAATTAGACATTTTCAATAAGCCTCACTTGCTTCTGTCCTACATGCTAAGTTTGCTGACAAAAATCTGATCCTATATCATGGTTTTGCTCAATATGTTTTATCCCCTTGATTTTGGAACTGATACAATTTAGAAAGCAAGCTTTAGGTTCTTGGCATTTGACATCCACTTAGAATAGTCCCCTGTTAGCCCAGCTGCTTTGCAGTCTTACCCAAGTTGCATCCATAGCTCAGCACGATGGAACTCAGCCTCCTCAGAGGAGACTGAAAGTCCAGACATACGATTAAAAGATGTTGGCTCTTCGGAGTTGGTCATTAATCACTGTTCCTTTTTGAGCCTTTTTCAGTAAAATTTTTTTCTTTATCTGGAAAATATTGTGATCCTGAAAATCCAAGACATTACTTAACATTGATTTCTGACTCCTTTCTTTATGATATAGCATAGAGCGCATCTTCAGAGAGGACACAATCTGGAGGTAAAACACTAATGATGTTTCAATTTGGCGCAATCTTAGGAGTTGTAGGTCAATAAAGCATTTGGTTTTTAACAGTGTGAGAAGTTCTTTCTAAGAACACTTGAATTACTTTTAGACAAAACGTTTAAACCAGGTGGAATTATGTCAGATGTCAGGGGCTTCTGCAGAGGCTGGTGCAGAGCAGTCTGTGGGCAGAGATAGCTGCATTCCCCCCAAGCCACGGAGCAAAAGGTGCAGGGCAGCACCACAACAGCCCAGATGCTGGGTCGAGTCTGGCTTGCAGGCGCTGCAGTCAAAGCCTGAACTCAGGACTGTCTGTGCTCATCTTTGTATATATGCACTAGATGATTGTTCTTTATGTGATTTGATTTCTTCTTATTGCTTTCACAGCTGTGCTGTTGGAGCATCTTCTATGGGGAGTATTAAAAAGGTTAGGAGCTGTACTTGATACAAGCTATAGTTTGTCTCTTTCCCTCCACCATACCAGAAAAAATCTCTGCATGTGAATGGATACTGGGGATCAGGGTTTTAAATTTCCTGTTTTGTATTTAATAAATAAAATGAACAGTGCTGTGTTGCTATGGTCACTAATACCTAAGCATTGGAGTTGGGAGACTGAGCGTTTATCTATTTTTGTATGTGACAGAGACTTTCCCTTGTTGCAGTTCTCATTAGGACTGAATTTGCAACAGGAAATCTGACTTTTAATGCCAGCTGTTAGAAATCTGCAGATTTTTTTTTTTTTTTTTTTTTTTTTTTAGTTTCTGTGCTTTCAATATCAGAATAGGTATCGATCTTTCTAAATACTGAAAGTCATCAGATTTAGGTAGACAGTCCGTACATTTCCTTCTCAGAAGTCTGTTTTGATTATCAGTGTTTCATTTTGGTACACTAAGATATTTATTCTGTAACACATTTGATAATTTGAAAGAAATCAATATATTCATTACTCTTAAAATCTAACTTATACACATTTTACCTTACTTCAGTTAATTTGTATAGTGTACTTCCATACAAAATTGATTCATGGAAGAACAATTGCTATACAGATAGGTCTAAAGGGGAGAAGTTAGAAATTCAATCTCTAAGGGCAACAAAAAATACTGAAAGAGGAAAGTGTGAAGACTTTCTATTGCCTTAGCTTTTTTCCTTGTGCCTCAGCTTTTTTTTTCTTGGTTTAGGGTAGAAGGAAAGATATTTTCTGAGAAGTCTGAGGAAGGACTTCTTTTTCTAAGACATCCGACACCAAATTGCATTGAGCCTGAACAGGAGTTTGTGATCCAGTTCTTTTAAATTCCTTTGAAGGTTCCAGTGAGGTGGATTCGGTGTTTCAGCACTACAGTTTTATGCATTTATTTTGAAGTTTGAGCCTACAAAACATTGCATGTATGTTTCTTGGCATTAGGCCAATTATTTTCGAAAAGTTTCTGACGTATTTGTGGATGACATTAGACAGCTTTTGACTTTGGCCTGGATTTTTGCCTTCCTTTAGACTGGCGGCATGAGGCTCATATAGAAACTGCTTGCAGGCCTGTAAATATTTTCTTAGACTAGCAAAAAATTCCTTGTTCCAGACATTCAAATTGACTTCAAAACTATATATACTTTGAGCCAAGGGTAAGGTATGCTTGCATCCTGTATAAAAGCACTTCTCACTTTTGTAACACTTGGACAGGAAATACAAGTGTTGGAGCTGTAGCAGTGAAAGTGACTTTTTTCCTATGCCAAATCAAAATATTTTCATTTCTCTTTGAGTGATGGTTCAGAGCCCTGTCTATTGATTTGTTCACAAACCGGATGCATGTATCTGAAGGAATACGTGGCTGATATGTGCTCTAGACAGCTGGCCCATCTATATGGAGCCACTAAGATCATTGTTGCTTGATTGTAGTTCTGTTTCTCCCATTAAAGCATTAACTCACTCTGAAAGTAGTGATGTAGGATGCAGAAATAGAACTTTAAACCTCAATGAATTAGTACAAATGTTAAAAACACAAGTACAGTTTATATACATATATGTATGTCCCTTTGACATTGAAGGTTTTACTGTTTAAAAAACCAAAACAACACACACACAAAACCCCAAAAGAAACGAAACCCAAACCTAGCCCCCCAGCAAAAAAAACCCACCAAAACCGACAAAATAACCCCTAAGGGTGGAGAAAATACCCACGTTCACACCAACATGAACTCCTAAAAGGTAGACATCTAAACTGCAGCAAATACAAATTGGTTATATTCTAACTGCTGTTCTGTTTTCCTCCATTTCTATTGTCTGAGGATGTAATTGCAGTGAGTAAGGTAAAATGGGTGATGGTAACTGAGCCACAGTGAATTACACTTAGCAATGTTCTTCCTTTGAATGCAGGTCCAGACACTGCTACTCTGCACTGCTATGGGAAAGCAAAGAAAACTTGGTGATAACTTGTTGTGAAATAAAGCATGGAAAACCACCAGAAGTCAGTGATAGATGAACATACAGAAAATATTTGAACTGGTTTTTGAAGAAGTTTTTTAATGACCCTGAAGAGTAACTCGAGCTTCTCTGCCTTCATCAGTACTGTCAGCAGCAGATCAATTGTGCACTTGTTAGCTGTGCTGATGAAGCTGGGAAGTGTCCACCACCACACGTAGGTTTGGGTGAGCAGAGCACTGTACACATCTACGTTAGACACTCCCAGCTGCAGAGCCATTCATAGCATTTTCAGTGCAAACTAAAAATGTGTGTGGGTGAAATAAACATAGACTGTAAACCAAAAGCATGACACATCTCCTGAGCGCTGTGCCAGGAGCTCTGGGAGGGATGCTGTCCACAGGCCTTGTGGCTCTTGCAAACAGTGCTTGTACAGGCACACTCGCAGTGAGAGTGCCGAGGAAGATGTGGGCTCACCCTACTCAGCTTTGGAGGGTTAAATAGGAGACTTCATCTGTCCCGTACTAAGAGAATAGTTAGTGTGTAATGGCAGTGGGCAAGAGTGCATCAAGGGAAAGGTTTTAAAGTAATCTGAGATTTCAACTGTATACCTCAGGTATGGTAACATTATTTTTCCTGGTTTTATACAGATCAGTTAAATGGGATTTTTTTTTTTAATGTTATTTTAATTAGAAAACATCAAGCTCTACTGTGGGGAGAAAGTTTTCTTAATAGTCTTGGGGTATTAGTTATCTGTTGCGAAGACAATAATAACTACGTTTTGGTAATGGGGAAAACTCATAAATTGTGAATCCTTAATTTCACTGAATATTCCAGAGTAGACCAAGTGAAATAAGGTACCAAAGATAGCAGTCTGAATAGCTTCTCCCAACTCTGCTGATCTTGATCCTACATGGAGCTAGTGTGTAGTTATTATAATCTAGAACAGACTGCACAGAGCAGGGAGTGGAGGTAAGCACAGTCCTGCATTTAGTAAGAGTCTGGCTGTGTGGTCACCATGTTATGTCTGCTGGGAAACAGAAGTTTCTTATAGTATGGGGGAGTGCAGTGCTAAATATTTTATTAGCTGAGATCGTATGTCACCTAAATGTTCATCAAAGACATGTTCGTTTTATGATTGCACACTTGCATGCTAACTTACAAGTAAGTGGGTGGGTGAGCATTAAACTGGTAAACTTGGAGATTTTTCTACCAGCCTGTATAAGAATTGAAATGATCACTTCTAGTCATTTACAGTTTCTGCTTAAGCAGGACCTGACAAATAGCCTAGCACGTTCAGTGCCACAGTGATGCCAGAAGCATGTCATGAATTTCTTCACTGCCTTAATGTATCTGTAATCATTGTAACAGGTTATTTCAGTAGCAGTGTCTTATTCCCAAAAGTGCTATTGGCACGATGCTGGCTTGTGTTATGATGGAGCCCTTGAAATGAGATTGGAAGGCAGGCTTTTCCATTCATTCTAGATTATTATAAAATGAAATAGTTACCAGGTAGATGCTGTTAGCTGCAATTTTTTTTTCTTTTGGAGAAGCAAGTATGTACTTGCAAATGCCTTTCGAAGTTCGAATATTGGCGTACAGCTGTAATGTGGCTGTATTTTAATTATTTGGTAGAAATGTGCTCAAGTACTTGACAGCTTGCTACATTATTGCAGTGAACTGGGCTCCTGACAGACCTTTCCTGGATTTGAAATCTTACAGCAGGAAGTTCAGGAAGAAAAATAGAAAGTGTATTTTGTAGGTATCATAGTAACCGTAGAACACTTGGATTTCCTTTGAAATGATAGATTGGGAAACAGAACTCTTGTCTAAAACATTAATAGGATGGTACCTGCTCAGAGGCATAACTGATGTGATTACCTGCAAATGGGATAAGCAAGGAAAACAAAAACCACCAAACCATAGTGCAGGCTAAAAGTGTAAAGTTGATTGAAGTCTTCCATTTCAATTAGCAATCATAAACCCTCATTTTTGTCCTGGTTATGCATTTTCACTTTAATGGAGTTTATAGAATTGCATATTACTAAATCTGATTTCTTTTAAGAGTAGCGTGAGAATGATGGGCAAAAAAATTCAGAAAACTAGTGTCCTGGTTTCAGCTGGGATAGAGTTAACTGTCTTCCTAGTAGCTGGTAAGGTGCTATGTTTTGAGTTCAGTATGTGAAGAATGTCGATAACACTGATGTTTTCAGTTGTTGCTCAGTAGTGTTTAGACTATAGTCAAGGATTTTTCAGCTTCTCATGCCCAGCCAGCGAGAAAGCTGGAGGGGCACAAGAAGTTGGCACAGGACACAGCCAGGGCACCTGACCCAAACTGACCAACTGTATTCCATACCATGGGACGTCCCATCCAGTATAGGAACTGGGAAGTGGGGGCGGGGAATCGCCGCTCGGGGACTGGCTGGGTGTCGGTCGGCGGGTGGTGAGCAGTTGCCCTGCGCATCACTTGTACATTCCAATCCTTTTATTACTACTGTTGTCATTTTATTAGTGTTATCATTATTAGTTTCTTCTTTTCTATTAAACCGTTCTTATCTCAACCCACGGGTTTTGCTTCTTTTCCCGATTTTCTCCCCCATCCCACTGGATGGGGGGGAGTGAGTGAGTGGCTGCGTGGTGCTTAGTTGCTGGCTGGGGTTAAACCACGACAACTAGTAATTCAGGGTGTCTTAAATTTGGGGTGACCAAAAAAGTATGTATTAAAAGTGGGCAAGTGTCTTTGCTGAAATCTAGAAATGCTTTGATGGTGTCCAGCTGGGAACCAGAAGAGTAATTTGAAAGCCTTGGCTATGAGTTCTCATATTTTGTGATGCTTTTAAAGCAGGAACACTTGTCAGGAAGGAGTCAGTCTCAAGTTTAATTTTATTTTGTTGTTTCACAAAAAAGGTTTCTATTTGTTTAATGGGACTTGAGGTTTTCACCATTCATTTAACAGGATTTCATGGTACACTCAGGATTTGAGTAAATCAGATTGACAGAAGCCTTCTTTGTATTAATTTTTTAAAAGGCTGCTTTTCCCCATTCTAATTTCTACAGTATTTTTATAAATAAGTGTGTCGTGAAGATACCAATCTCACTCTTACAGTTTAATTGTACAGCATCATTAAAACAGCCGAAACCAATACTCAGGGCTGTGACAACTTCAGGGATTATTTTAAGAACATTTTTAATTACATTGAAAATATGTTTAAAGTAGAAGAGTTACAGAAGCTGTATCCTTCAATATGTAAAAGTTTTATTCAATCTGTGAACTTAATATAGCAATCACGCAGATTCCAACATTGTTAGCAAATCCGTTCTATAGGATGATGAAATGTCTCCCTGTGACCTACTCAGATTTGTGTTGAAATATTTATACCTGGTTTGAAACAAGTTTGTTGCTGTAGGGCAGACAGAACGTGTTATACAGGTGAAGTCAGCTGTATTTCTCATATACCCGCGGTGTAACACAAATTGATAGCTTTGATACCAACCTTCATACTTGATTGATGTGTATTTGTTTTGGCAGGGGTGTTGTCTTAGATACTGTCCTTCCTCCCCTCCCATGGTGTCCCCTGTTGGTTTTCTTACCCAAATCCCTGCTCAGCATAACCGCAGTTGTACAGCACAGCTGTCAGGGCGCTGCTGGGCTGGAACAGGCACCTGGGAGTAGGAGGCAAGGGATGCTTGAGCTGGTGCTTGTGCTGCGAGAAATGAACATCAAACAATGTCTGTATTTGATCTGAAATCAAGTACTTAGATCTGTAGAAGGATTTTGCATAAGTGCAAACTAAGGATTACTATTTATCATTATTGCCTTTTTCATCTTCATGTTATTTTAAAATAATCAGAATAGCCTTTGAAGTTAGGGAACGTACTGTTTTTCCCATTATATAACTAGCTAACATAAAGCACAAAGAAACAAAGTAACCTGCCTAAGATCAGGCTATTATATATCAGAGCCAGAAACAGAACCCAAATTTCTCTTTGCTTTGTATTTCAAGTTAGGGAAAATTTTTCTTTCCTTTAGGAAGAAAATGCATTCACACATATCTAATATATGCACTTGTGTGTCCTCATACAAGATGCAGTTATCTGAAGAAGGTCACTCCAGCTGATGCCTTGGAAACAGAAGCTGCGTGTCAGTGGAGACTATTGATTTCATTGGGGTCCTCCTGAGGTTAAAGCTTTTCTCCTCACTGGGCTGTTCTCGCTGTTTTAGCTTCCACCCTGCTGAGTGCTGGCTATGCCTCTGCCTCCTGACTGCTCTGTTGAGCTTGTCAGATTTCCAGAGCCTTTTCTGTCCTTAATTTCCTTCTGCTTTAGGATGTCCCCAAATAGCTGCGTCTCACATCTGTGAAGTATCTTTGAGAAGGAGTTTCTTCCTGCCCAGAAGCCAGCTGACTCTCCGTTTAAGCAAGAATAGGGATAGAGGAAAATAGCCTTTGCTAAGGCCTCCCAGCTGGCGAGGAGAGACAGTCTTCAGCAGGAACCAGGAGAGGTTCCGCTGCTCCGCTGGCCTCCTCCACTCACTGGCGTGGACACAGGGGATTGCAGCAGAGGGAGAGCAGTGTCTTCAGTGATGGCGCTGTGCTGGATGGGAGCTGAACGAGGAATGGGAGTGAGAGAGAGAGAGACTGAGAGACGGTGATGCTGACTGAATGAGAGTGCCCAAGGTCTCGAGGAAAAGAAGGGAAGATACTCTTCACTGTGTTCCTCGGGGACCCTGGAGCAAGATAGGAGGGGGATTTTTGGCTGGCCCCAACTTCTGGTTTCTGCTTCACCACTCAATTCCTTCTAACAATAGTTTCGTCTGGGACATACCTGGTAAGACCAACCAGGGCAATGTTAGAGGGTAGAGAAATGTAATGATTTTTCTTATCTTCAGGTTACAAAAGACTTTTAAAATATTTTTGAAGTCTTAAAAAGAGAATCTGGTAAAAGTTAGAAATTATATGGCCATGTAGAGAAGATGACTGGGAAAAACAGGAGAGTAAGAGGGAGGATTAATGGGAAAATGGGACGTGTACTTTCGTGTTAGACTTTGTCCTTCTAAACCATGATAGGAAGAGCAGGATCAGATGCATACCTTTTGGAATACCACGGGTGTTATTTGAATTGGCATTAGCCAGACAAACACAAGCTTTAGTAACCATGAATGTTTCTACAACGTCGGACAGATTTAACTCACAGCCCAGTAGCACATGCCTTCAAATTTAAAATTACAAAACCTTTTACGTGCAAGAATGAGTGCTATACTGAGTTGTACTGAAAGTATAGAAGAATGTTCTTGAATTAAAGAAAATAGGAAGAGCTAAGTTTTAATACTAAAATATGTGCTATACCTGTGGATTACCATTGAAGATTACAGTTTTAAGCTGATTTAGGACATTAGCTCTGAAGTACTAGGACATAAACCAGAAGTGTAATGAAAGGTTTTGTCAGTACTCGTTTTCACCTTATCTGTTTGTATCAGTCTTGGGTTTTTACTTGAACAGATTAGTTGCCTAAAACTGTGCTGTAATTCAGATTTCATTGCATGTTTAGGAAAACGATTTTGGAATAAACACCCCATACAATCGTGTCCATTAAATCAGTTCATTTTTCATTGCCTGTTACTAAGGTTGACAGGAAAAAAATATTCCTGAACCTCAGTCAGGGGCGTGCAGCTTTATTGACAGGACGTTAGTCCTCCGTGTACCTGCCTGCCCAGGAGCGCAGGAGCAGGCAGCGCAGAGCTGGCGGCAGGCGGAACCAGCATTGCGCCTCTGCGCCGCAGCTGGCTCCACGGCTGCAAACGGAGACACCCGGCGCTCCTCCAGGGTGCACCCAGCAAGCGCCTGCTTGGACAGGCCCGGCTGCCCCACGCTGCTTGGGCTTGGCTCAGCCTTTCCACTGAGGAAATTGCTGGCAAGGGGGGGATGTGGGTTTGTAGGAGCGAGGGGAGCACGACTGATTGGTAGACAGCATTGCTGGGCTTCGGAGCTCTCGAAGACACAAAAAATGCAGGCACGCGGGATTAGAGCTGCCTTTTCTAAAAGATTTGGTGGTTTGTGGGGGTTGTTTGCTTGCTCACCCATATAAAAATAGGCATGTTAGTGTTTCGATGTCACTTTTTGGGCTGTATTTTTAGTGCCTGGGAACATTACAAACATGAACTACTTAGCTATTGAGCCTGTTGGATTTAAAATAGCTTCAAATAGCTTTAAAGAGGTTTTCTGAAGTACTCATTTTTTTCTGTTGCAGCACGTGCATTTTTTCATCCAGTGTTTTTACAGAAGCTGGAAGAGTGCCGTTATGTTCAAGCCTGTGTTACCGTTTGGTTTGATAAAGAAGTCCCTTTGGTCCAAGATCAATATAAAGGGACAATGTAGATGTTTTTTGCAGCCTTTTAGTTAAAAAACATTTTTCTGACTATTTTATTTCAATATAGAAGATGACCCCAGCATGTGGTTAAGTGCCCAAATTAGCTTTCCATTACGCGTGAAGGCAAGGTTGAGGTGTACTCGAATGCAGTTTGCCTACAGAAGCAAGGTATTATTTTTTTTCTCTGTAGTAACCAAGTATTTATCAGTATATAGGGAACTTCAGAAAGATAATCTAAATTAAGTTTTGTTTTTTAATTGCTATTCATTTTACATGCATTGTGATTATAAGGGTCTGTTCAGTAGTGTTTGAAATTATGCTGAAGATGCCCAAACTCACAGAAGAAAAGGCAGAAAGAGAAGTTGTGCTGGGTTTTTATCAGCTCAGGAATTACTTCTGTACAAACGTGACAAGCTGCTAATTCACCTCTTTGTATGTAGTCATCAAAGAAAGAGCCATTGGGGAGGGATTGCATAACCCACTTCTCTGCCAAAGAAATTACCACACATGCTTAATTTTTAAGTTTCGTGTATCAGCACAACCTTCAGTTTTCAAAACAAAGAAAAAAGGTGAATCTAATACCCGCGGCCTAGCTCCGGATCAGGTGCTTGGTGGCAGCTGGTACCCCTGAAGAGGATGGAGGCACCAGAAGGGATTCCACCCCTCGGACCACCTGGCTGCAGGGGCAGCGACAGAGCCCTCCTCTTTGAGACAAAGCCCAGAAAGCTCAAATCTAAACTGTGTTTTCTGACAGCAGATTTTTAAAGAGATCTGCCTGTTGAAACTCTGCCATCACGAATGACTGACTTCTGGCTGTAGCAGGATTCCTCTGGAGCGTGTTACGGAAAAGAAATTTTACAGCCCAAGCTGGCTGTATGAAGTTTTGAGGCGTTCTCTGAGGAGGCAGACAAGATGCATCACAATGCATTGCTGCCAGGTTGTAATGTTACTGCAAGTCTCATGAGAATCTGGTGCTTTCTTACAGCCCAGGTTCCATACAGTGACGTGATTATGTCAAAAATGAATTAAAATTTTAGCTCTCCTGATGTGGAGAAAAAAACATGAAGAGATGTGTTATAAAGGACAGTTCATGACAATGATTATATAAGATTTTATATAAAAAGTTAAAATCAGTCAAATATGATGGTGCTAAGTGCAAAGTGGAAACATATTAGTGACTGTATAAATCTTTTCTTCAAATAATGGAATGATTGGAACTAAGTGCAAATTTTCTGCTTCATCTAAGTCAATAGACTAGAAACCAGGGATTTGCTCTTAAGTCCAGGGAAAACATCCATTTTAAATTGTGAAGGAAAATTGCTTTAAGGTTACTGCTTGGCAGGATTATTTTGTTAAAGAATGTTGCACCATCTCCCACAAAAAAATACAGTTCCCGTTGTGCTTTTCATTTGTGTGAGCACCAAGTGCTCAGTCCTCTTCCATGAAAGTTTTCTTGCTAACTTAATTGTGCATTCAGGTCCCTCCAAAAATTGTATGTGAAATAGTGTTCTTTAAGTTAACTTTGTTTTAACTATTGAAGGTGGTCACATTGATAGGTATCAGATATTTGCATTTTATACTATCTTATTACAAAATGCGGACATGGATTTTGATTTTATTAATGATTTGTCAAGCACTTAGGGAAGGATACAGCCTCACTTCAAATGTACGGGCTCATAAATCAGAATGAGGATAAGAGTAATTTTAGAACATGGACCTATAAAAGCTTAGGAGAACAGGAAAAGTTGTTTAGGAAATGCTATTTTTTTCCTTTCATCGTTCTCAGCTATACATAGGTTTAATGAAAAACAGGCAGTAGCTGCTGCTGGAGTTCATTGTAAAGGTCTGTAGAATATAAGGTATTCCGACAATGTAGTCCCAGCTTAACTGAAAAAGTAAGTTTAAATGCATTTAGTTAACTTGGTGTAGAAGGCTATGTGATTGGGATTGTTGTTTGCATCTATGAAAGTCTGACCTATGTCCATGTATGTAAAAGGCTGCTAACATATTTCTTCATGTATTTCTTCCTTACAAGTTCTCTGCTTATTTTTTTTTTCTTTCACATTTTCTTCTCTGTAGTGAATGAATTTAAGATTTACTTAAGATTTGGTATAGTGTTTATATTGGAGGCTTTCTTGTCATTTGCCTCTAGCATGGTGAAGACTGAACTCTTGCTGCGGGACAGTGGATCAGGAATGAGGTAGCAGTCAGTTGGTTGGAAAGAAATGTTGATTACTGTCCAGAAAAGAGGGGAAAAAAAGACCTGATGAGGTGTTTTCGTTTGGTTGGAATGCGCTGCTAGAATGCAGTAAGGGATGAGGGCTTACTTTACACTCTGCGGAAGATTCCTAGGACATGTTTGATATAAGCTACGTGTAGACAGAACAGATAAATAGATGTGTAGGTCCTTGGAAAAGATTGCTAATTGTATGTTTTTTCGAAGGGCCAAGATCTTATCACTGTCATGAAAGTTGTGCAGGGCTACTGTGAAAAGAAATGTGACTTTAAAAGCAAGTAGAATTAATTATACTTGAAAAGTCTCTTTTCCAATCTGCAGAGCATATTTGCAGTCATCTGCAGCTAAAGGCCATATTGCCCCCACACTTCAGCCTTCCATCGCATGCTGTGTTGGTGACTGAACCGTAAGGTTTCCCTCATGCTGCTTCTGATCTCATCCTCAGTATCATTAAGAGTCCTTAATAGAAAAGCAGCTTCTACAACAGACTGGCAATGAACATACTGAATCTATCACATCAAAGAAATAGTTGTAGGATGGCGTGAAGACTCTGCTTCTTTCTAAAGTGATCTGTATGGGCAGATCTTTGAGTCCCTGTGTAGTTTTACTGACTTTGATCAGAGTCCATACAGCTGCAGTTGTTTTGAAGAATCAGATGTTACTGTGCTGTGAAGATTAAAGGATGGTGTTTTCCTTATGTGTTGGAGACTAACATTGCTACTTACTTGGTGATATGGCAATTTAAATAAATATTAATATTTTGGTACCTATCAGCTGTAAGACCACTTGGCTTCTGATATAGTGATACCAGAAATTCTGTGGGAACTTAGGTAGTTATTTTTAAAACTGATTTTCATTATATAGAATAATTGTATGTTTCTCTAAAATGTTTTTATACAATGCTTATCTAAACTTAAATACACACATATTTTATAGAATTATTTACTACTGTGTGACAAATACACAGCTGTGAGTCATTTACATGAAGAGTAGACAGATTTCTAAAAATGGAATGAGAAGCCTTAATAGCAATATAGAGATCTGGTGGAAATTTATGTGCAAATATCCTTTATTATATGATCACTCTCATATAAATATATAGCATTGAAACAACATTTCAAAGCCTAAGGTTTCATATTCAAACATTTAAAGATTAGAAGGAAACAATGTCATTGCTTGCACAGTTTTAAGGCCATCTCCATGTACGTGTTGTGATACAGCCTTTAATTATACAATCAAATTTTTCCCCATGGGATTCCTAGTTTTTCAACATGGCTAACACTGACTGCCTTTTCTCATGGCTGTCTTAAGATGTCTCACCATAACAGTGATCTCTACAGTGTCCCAAGGAGCTCTTTGGCCATCATGGTGTAGTACCTTTGGTATAGTGGTAGAGAAGAGTTTTCAGGACAGCTTTCAGCTGCTACAAGGAGGAGACTATCCTTCCTTCTCCTCATTTCCCATTCCATTTGCTTCATACTTTGTAATTGTAGTAATAGTATCAGGGCCAACAATCTGCTGAAAGGTGAAGTAAGAAATGTGAAAACTTCGCATGGGTTCTTCACAGTTCGTGACCCAGGCTGGAATATTTTACCTTCACAGGACACACTTGGGTGCTTGAACTGACGCAGTAACGATGGTGGTGGTGGGTTGGTTGATGCTTTATCTGCAGTGGCCACAGAGGGAAGATATATCAGAGTGGGGGGGACTAAGGGGATAGCTGTCTGCAGGTTTCACAGTATTTGCTGATGGGAAAGGAAGATACAGGAATTACGCATCCTCTTTTTGGCTCCCAGGGAAGAGTTCTGTATGTTTACAGACTCTTTTGCCGTTGGCCGTTGTTAACTAGTTTTGTCTCAGTTTTCTCTGATTTCTCAAAGTGTTCTTTGGTAATAGGATAAATGCTGATTTTAAAGTATGGAAACAGGAAGCATATAAAAGAGCCTTTCATTTTTGCAAGTTAAATTACTGAGAAATAAAAGAAGAAGCTTTTTCAAGCAGAGGCACAGATTGGAATACTTTTGCATTAATTACTATTACAAGCTTATGTTTATAGTGGAAAAGTTAATTTGAAGGAAAAATATTATTCCTCCTGATGCCATTAGCACTGTCAGTGTTCTTCATTCTGTGTCGTTCCTGAGGAAGGTTAGGAAGGCAGCAGTAGACAACCTCCATATGTGGCAATGTGGAAGCTTAATTTTAAAAAAATTAATTTACCAAAGATATTGTCTAAGTGTTTGGAAACTATTATGGCAGTGATGCCTGAGAGAAGAGAGAGAAATCCCTAATGTGGTAGAAGTGCCTGCAGGGAGTATCCGAAGTGCAGGGCTGGGTTCAGCCAGATGACTCACTTCTGAGTACTAGAAGCATTCTCCTTCACAGTTTGCTCTGAAATACATTCTCAATTATTCGTGTGTACCTTTGACAAAATTCCCTCCATACACAGGAGCTGTTGTACTTGGGTTTTTGGAACCTGAAAACAAGCTCTTTGTTGCTGGTGAGGTCAGGACGCTTCTGGGAACGGTGGCTTGTTGGTTACCAGCTGCTCCCCAGCCAGAAGGAGGTTGTCTCTGTTTTAATGAGTTGTGCTTTGTTTCTTTTTCTTATTTGAAAAACAAAACAAAACAAAACAAACCACAACACAACTGTTATACTATTTGCTGTGATATTTCTTTGTGATGGGTTTAGTGGACTTCAGAAAAATGTTGACTAGTATCAGAATTACTGTCAGTAATGTTTCAAGATAGAAGTGTGTACATGCTGGGTGCTTTCTAAATGGCATCCTCACACTGCTGCTTGAAGAGTCAGTAGCCCTGTCAGCAGTGCTCTCCCTTTGCCATCCAAGTGGGATAAGAAGTTGGCTCTTCAGGTGTTCTGGGCCTGTTTCTGTTGGTTTTAATTTTTTGTTTTGGCAGATTTTGTGTTAGATCAGGGAGCCTAAGTGGAAGTTGGAAATAAAAACCTTACATGTAAATAGCAGTGAAACAAGCAACTACAGTAATCTCTGCTTTCAGTTACAGTAACATAAACTTGAAGAAGCTTTGCTGATATCTTCTGTGTACAAGCGTAGGCAGAATTTGGCTCAGCAGTCAGCTCCTTAATTAGTGGATTTTCTAGAGTCTGCAGCTAATTCTGCTCAGCATATGCTATTGCTTTTTTTTATGCTACATATTGGTTTGGGAATAATACTGAGATACCAGTGTTCCCAGTCTGAAATTGGAAACCACTGTTGGACAGTTGGGTTTTCATTCGGTTTGTATTTGTCACTAAAGAAATACCCAAATATTGGTAATGATCCCCAAAACTCAAATGAGATTGTTGAATAGTAGTTATGCGTGTTTAAAGTCAGTTTGTACTATGACATGACAAAAAAATACTGAAGCTGTAGGGCAGGAGTCTTGTCATTGTAAATAAACTTTAAAAGCAGAGTCCACTGATTTGGGGATGGGATTGTTAACAGTTTCAGACCAACAAAGTCTTACTTCAGAAAATGTTGTTTATGCTCTGTGATGCATCTGGAGCTACTGATAGGAAGTGTAATATCAAATAAACTTTCATAATGAATTTCTTAATCTTAAGGACTTGTAGTTGTTTCAGACAGGACTATAAGTTCATGGAAGAAAACATGCAAAGAAATTTGTATACATGTGTATTTTACATTCTTATTTAAAAAGTGCCTTGCTTAAAGGTCAGTAATTACTTTCATTGACCCACACTGATGTGCCTTTTGGTAAGTTAGTTAAAATGCATCTCCAGATAATACCAAGAGAAATATGGCTTGTATGTGCATGTATATGTATATACAAAATACATATTATTTTACTTAAAAGTAGATAAAAGAGGAAATGTGAACCTCTGCAATGCCTTGAGAGGTCCTGTCTGGTTTTGGCTTTGCTGGCATTTCTCATCTAGGCATTTAAAGTCAACTCAGCAGCTGGTGTAAAAGGCTAAAGATGAAATATATCCAAAGAAAGAGATGGATTGAAAAAACTAATTAGTTAATAAGAGTCTTGTTAAGCTTTGGAAGGTTTTAAAACTGGGTCAATAAATGACATACCCTTTTTGTTCTATTTAAGAAAGATTGATAATCTGACAACATCAAAAGTTATTAGTCATATGAAGCAGATAGAGGGCAGATAGGAAATAATACTTTTTGTGGGTTTTTTGCGGCCATCTGGAACTTTTGTCATACTGTTTGTTTTGTGCTTTTCTTTTTACGTAGATTTACAAGTAAAAGATGGCAAAATTGTCCTTGCTGAGAAATGACTGGCCATCAAATGCAGCATTTTACTCATTCATATTGTTTTGAGCTGCACGTTCCCACTCCATTGAGATGTTCAGTTACCCTTATTAAGAAATCTGTATTTATCCTTAAATTTATAAACGTTGCTCAACAACCTGACAATAGTAACTCACACTGTAGGGCTGACTTGGCTATTGGAATGTTGACACCATCATTTTAAAATGTTTATAAGAATTAAAAATTGGTTCAAGATAAGCCAATCTAAGATTTGTTAAGAAACAACTCTGCTTAAAAAAATTAAAACACTCCTGTTTAAGGCCAGGGAAGTTCTCTGAGGTTACTTGGTGGCTGCACAGCTACCCACTAAAGAGAAAAAGCCCCCAGAGGGAATGGTCCATCAAGGAAAGAGAAAGCAGCAGTCATTTTTCTCTGCATGTTTTTCTACTGCTGATCGGCACAAAATGTTGTTATTTGGAGATTTTCTAGTAGCTCCCCAGCCTGCATAATGCCACCATTCACAGGTTTCTAACAGGAGAAAGAGCAAGTGTGCCAGTGCAGCCAGAGCTGCTAAATAACCCCTGTTGCTCAGGATGCCCTTGCCCTGGGCCATGCTAGGAGTGGAGGAACAGCAAAATCCTGTTCCAGGGTAGAGCAGGGCCCTCATGATGGAGGCATGTTGTTAACCCTTTGTTTATAAGAAGAAATAAAGTAGAGCAATCAAACTTAGGTATTAGATAACATTTGGCAAACAGTAGTGGAAACGATTACTGTATGTTTAGCAATGGGAAGGTTGTAAATGGCTGCTCCCTAGTTGCGTGGTCAAAGAAAATACAGCTGAGATTATAGCATAAAGCTCGGCCCCTCAAAACCTGCATTTTCTTAGTGCATGCTAGGCACTATCTTGAACTGATGCAAAACCCACCACATTTAATATATATTTTAAAAGGTAAGCCAATAAAATGTAAATTCCGTTCACAAAAATATGAAAGTCAAAATTACATTTCCCTGCCAGCAATTATTCAGCTTCTTACACTTGTGTAATATTTTATATAGCTTTGTGTGATGTAAGTTTCCTTTATGATGTTGTGTTTTTTAATATATATGTATGTATGTATACGTTTTGAATTTGAAATATATATTTGTATATGTAGTAATGGTATTTCTTTTGATGGAACAAATTTAATTTTGATGGTGTCATGATTATCACAAGCTCCCTCTTATTTGAAGGGCTTATCAGATACAAAGTGCATGTTATTTTTGGTGGGTGATTTTTCACATACTTCTATCGTAGCTGAAACTCTCACTGGTATTTTGTTTTACCAGCTTTTTATTATTTCCTCTTACCTTTATGGTTATGTAGAAATGGAAGCTGTTGTCTTTTAAATTTGCTTTCTCTTCTTACCTGGTTCTCTTGCGTCTATCCACACTGGGAACTGGAATAAGTGAATCATGTTTAATTTCTTTTAAATGCAGTTCAAGCAAAGTGAATTTGTCAGTTTATTCAGCTAGTGTAGACTGGGATAGATTGTATTTCAGTCTCACCTTAAAATTTACCTAATGTTTAAGCCTTGTGTGCATTTTATATTTTGTGGTTTTAGCATAGTGAGGTCTCATTACAGTCTTTTAAGGAGTACTTTTAGCAATATATAAGACAAGTTTAAACATAGTTCCCAAACTTGATTTTGAAGCCAAAGTAAATGAGGTCTTGTAGTGCCACATTCCAGTGATTCTGACATCAGAGGAATATCTGCAGTAATAAATTTTAATATGAAAGTGGATGAATATTTATATGCCTACAAGAAGCAAGACTGGGGTCTGACATGGAGAAGCATTAACTTAACCATTCAAGACACTAACAAATTTTTTCATGAAAACTTTTTCCCCTGCTCTGGAAGAAAAAAAAAAAAAGCTAAAGCAAGGTACTGACATTTTGACAAAAATCAAATGTTATTTTAAAAAAGGCTCAATAAAACTAGTTATTTAATTTTGTTTAGTGTTTTATTGTTGTTTCAGGTTTCCTGATACTCTGCTGCAGTCTGTGGAGATACTTCTTTTTGTGAATTAGGGAGTGAGAGTTAGGCTAAAAACTATCTGAGGCCCGACAAAAAACAAATCAATACTCCAAAGTATTTTGAAATATTTCCACAAATGGACTTGTATCTAATGTACATTGTAGATATTTGATACAAAACATTCAGTATTCATCACATTTGCAGCATTATTAGCAAACTTTTTTGAGATTTCCATTCTGGGAAAAATAATGAAAAAAAACCCAACAACTTGTAAAGGTTACAAACCTGGTTCATACCAGGAAGCTGGATTAAGGCAGAGATAGCAGAGCAGGACTGCATCAACTTGGCCTTGTATGGCTGGGCTGAACTTTGTCAGCTAGAAAGAAGATTGACTTTCTGCTGTTGGTGCTTCTCTCTGCAAGGGAAGACTGGGAAAAGCTGCCAATGAACGTGCGCTCAGCTGTATTTCTGCTGATCAGCTCTTTTGCCATCCCTAGATTTTAAGAGGAAAAAGAGTTTAGTGCAGTGTCTTACAATCCAGAGTACAATTTTTTTTCCTTGTTGTTGTAATAACAATTACATGTTTTATGGTGCTGATTCTTTCAAATTTACAGTTAAAGAATCTTCATCTTGTTTTCTTTCAGATTCTTCTCATTCTTTTCATCGAGATGAGACTATAGTTATTGCCCTTGCATCTGTGTCTGTACTGGCTGTTTTGATTGCTGCTCTGTTCTTTGGGTACAGGATGCTTGCAGGTAGGGTTTGACGATACTGGGGTTTTTTATTGTTCTTTTGACTATTTCTCAAAGTTATACTTATGTCTTCTGCTCTTCCCAGTCTCTACTATATGTTTGTACATAATGCTCCCCTTTCTCCTCTCTGACACTTTATGGTGATATGCCTTTCATAACAGTCCAGAGAGATTTATGATTTCTCCAAGCTGGCATTTTGGGACCCATTTTTCTTCAACAGATCCTCTTCTCAACACAGTTTAAGTGAGGTTGTGAACGTGCTTTATAGTTATTGCCAGTGACATTCAATTATCAAAATAGTTGTGTAGCAGATAGCCTTAAGTTTGTAGCTATCAGCACCTCACTGCTGATTTTAGTGACTCTGAGAAGATTTTACAGGTTTCCTTTTTACTTGTTATGTCCTTGCCTACAATATGTGTTTCTGCCAAGTCCCAGGTAAGTTGTATTTTTTTCACTTGTAGCATGGCAAAAAAAGGAAACTCTCTGATTCCCTCCCCACCTCCTTCCACAGGAGACCGTAAACAAGGTTTGCACAGTATGAACATGATGGAGGCAGCAGCATCAGAGCCCTCATTGGATCTGGATAATCTAAAGTTGTTGGAGGTAAATGTTCAGCTCTGTTTCTTAATCTTCATTTTTATTCAATGTAACACTTGTGGTCATATCACCTCCCCGGTATAGTTACAGAAATAAATGTGTCAGTGCTCCTGTAATGTTTTCTTCTAAATCACAGTTTAAAGAAGAAATGAAAAGAAAAAATAAAACAATAAAAAAAAAAAGGTTACCACAGTTACATTTTGCCTGGTTTTGTTAGTAATATTGTTGGTATTAGCTAGAACATGTTCTACCTTGAGAAGAAATACTAAACACTGGGAGGTAAGGGGGGAAATTGGAATGTGCGGTATTTCAGCGTTGCATCAAAAGATCCATCTTTTTGCTTGACACTGATCACTTGAAGTAGTGTCCTACTGTAGTCATCTGAAATGCTTTAGTAACACTATTGGAATATAGAATTTATTGCAGATAGAGCAGTGTGTTTCAGTAGTGGTGCATTTACGTATACTCATTCTTCACAGTGGGGTACTCTCTATCTCCATGGCAACTAGAGGCCAACCAGAACTTTCTACTCAGCTTGGTGTTAGACATGTCATTAGAAAGCTGCAAAATGTTATGTTTTCAATTGGTATGCTTGATAGAACTTAGGGAATTTTTAAAAGCTTTTAGCCAGAAATAAATCAGTAGAATGACTGAGAGAATTTCAGAGTGTGGTACTTTTCTTCTTTTTGTCCATTGGAATTCACACCTAGAGATGCAGACTGCAGAGATGCAGTGTGGTCTGGGCTAATGGTGACAGCAGACTAATCAGCAAAGAAGCTTGGGAGCCTTCTACTAACAAAATAGTACTTGAGGGAGAGTTTACAAGAGTATAAGGATGTGTATTGTAGAAGCATGCAAAGACCCAGATGAAATTACTCACACTGGTAAGCAGTCTTGGAAAAAGCAGCAACTTCATTGGTAGAGAGATCTGCTATGGCGTCTTCTGTCCTCTTTCTTAAATCCTAAGGAGCTGACTCCTCACCCCCAGTCATAAGGTGTTGCAGAACAAATTGTCTTAACCTGTGCTTGCCTTTTGACCTCTCTGTGGGTAGAATACATTCCGGGTTTGTACCTTGAAGTGACTCGCTGCTCTTTTGCAATCCACTGACATGGAAGGACTGAGAAATAGCAAGTCTGTATGTTAAAGGATACTTTATTGTTGAAAACTTTCCTGTTAGACAATTTTATCATCTTTAGAAGCATTACTTTTGTAATCCCTTCTGCTTTCCATTCCTCCTCCAAGTGTAAGTATTTAAAAAGTAAAAAGATTCTGGTCTGTGAAATCCTTACCGTTTCATGTCTGGGTCTTCCTGACAATTATTTAAATTAAATAGATAATTGAATTCTTATGTAGTTAGAATTTTTTGAGCTTTAGAAACTAGGACTCTTCCTGAAGGTGGTCCTACGTTTTGGTTTAGAGCAGAGATCGCATCTTTCTTTAGTTGCCATGGAGATGGGAAAGGCTGGTCTGTGAAGAATGTCTAACAGTGGGGGCTAGAATAAAGATTCACAGGTAGTAAGGAATTAATTATTCCTTTCTGTTAAAACCTGTTTACCTCTCTTGGTATCTATTTTGCATTACAAATGCATATATTGTTATTACTAACCTAAAAGGTACAGCTTATAAAGCTATCCTAAACCTAAAATGTTTAGCTTAATGTCTGTGATCTCTGGAGCTAGTTAAAATTGATCACATAAAAGCTATAAATGTTTAGTAGGCAAAAGTTTAATAAGAGAATTAGCAGCACAAACCACATGGATTTTATTGATTCTGTATATAACTGCTGACTAGGTTATTTGTGATTTATTTACTGAGTATTCAGACCATGGATCAATTTAGTAAGATCTAAGTTGGCCTATGCTGAGGTTTCCAGCTCCAAAATAGCTTTTGTGACAGCATTCTAATTCTAGTTTTCAATACAAAATATTCACTATGTTCACTATTTTTTGTAGTGTATGTCAGTGTAAAAGTTCACGTACAATCTTTGTAGAGTGAAAACTTGGGGTTTGTCTTAATTTATTATTTAGTGAACTAATCATTTACATTTTTTCACAGTTGATTGGCCGGGGACGATATGGAGCAGTGTATAAAGGCTCCCTAGATGAACGTCCAGTTGCTGTGAAAGTATTTTCTTTTGCTAATCGTCAAAACTTTGTCAACGAGAGGAACATTTACAGGATTCCACTGATGGAACATGACAACATCGCACGCTTCATTGTGGGGGATGAAAGATTCACTGCAGACGGCCGTATGGAATATTTATTGGTGATGGAGTATTACCCCAATGTAAGTGCTTCAAAGAAATCAATCAGATTGGTTTAGATTCCTAAGAATAGCCACATAACAAGGATGTTCTTTAGTATTTGCCAGGTTTTTTCATTGTTGCTTCTTGCACGGTAATGTAAAAGTAATCCATATAAATTACAATTTTAATGAACCTCAGGGTGGTTTACTGTAATACCTTTTAAGATTTCCCAGTTAGTGCTACCAAATAGTCTTACAAATTCTTAGCTGTAGTATTTGCTCTTGGTTACCATGAAGGTTTTTTTAGTCAACTGTGCAATATTCAAGGTCAGAATTTGACAAGTTGTTTTTACTTAAAAATAATATAATAAATTTAAAACTTTTTAGTATTAAGACATTATATCTCTGTTATGGTAGTTATGACCTCACTCAGTAGCTGTAAATGGTGGGGTTTTTTACAATGAAACATAGTAGATCCAATATTGTTATCAAATGAGTTTGTGGTACTATAAATCATGTTGGCTTTTTATCCTGTTATCTTCTTTAAAGCTTTCTGTGGCGTACCATATTTATTTTGCTGCACCATATATTGATGATGTAGGACAAATCTTAAGAAGGCAGCCTTACTTTCCAGAACTTTATGTTCAAATCCCCTTAGCTAACTGAATGCTTATATCCCTCAAATTCATTGATTTGAGTTCCTAACACTCTGTGTGTGTGTGTGTGTGTGTGTGTACATGCATAGAAACAAAAAAATTTAAAAAATACACAGCATAAATGTGAATTGCCTTCATGAAAAATCATAAAATGTAATGTATATGGGGTTTATATATATGAAAATGCAAAAAATTACATTTCACAATTTATCTTGGGGGTTTTTGGCTTGTGTATGGGAAGGAACTTTAATTGTTCAGTTAAATAATTTTTTTAATGAGCTTTTTGGTCTGAAGTAAGTGAACTCATATTGTATTTACTCCAGTGTGTAAACATGATGGCTGAAGCCTGATTTGTTACGGGGACAGTAGGACAAAACCTGTTTATTCAAGTAGCAAAAAGAAACAGAGCAGTAATAAATAGCAGTAACGATGGCCTGTCTTAGGGTGTTTTAAGCTCTACATATATGCTTGTGTTGAAAGTTAAATGCATATGTGTATATAAGTATCTAAATATATATGCAAATTTAAGGCAGCAGCACTTCACAAATATATAAAGAGTATCTAAACTGAAACTTTTAAGTGAGAACACACTTGATCATCTCAGCTTAGAAGAGATGGTCATCTAAGAAGAGATTGCAGGGACTAGAAATGACCATAGAAAAAGTTTAGTCGTGCCTGTACCAGATGGACAGTGACAAAGCACGTCAGCTCTGGCCTGCTCTGGCAGAGTGGGCTTATTTTCAACTAATTGAGTTAAGTGAAATCAAGCAAGTATTCTGCTCCTGGGAAGCCATGGCATAACTGTCATAACAGGTGATCCGGTTTTGCTGTTTTCTTGAATGAAAGGATTTTCATCTGAAATGTAATTTGATGGAAAATTGTGCCTTATTGCTTATATAAACAGGATCTGTTAATGATCTGATTACATGCACAGATGAGGCTTATGACATCATATCAGATTCTTTCCCAATATGGTATTAAGAACAGCAAGATTAGTCTAAAGTCAATCCACTGGTGGTTCAGAAGTCATTGGAAAAAGTGCACAGCAGGTGTAATTAATGCACAGTGTGTTCCTTAATTCAGTGAGCAGATGTTCTGCTGTATGTGGATCTAACAGCAGAGAAGGAAGCCTGCTGTGGCAGCCCTACTAAAAGAGAATTGCACTGTTCAAACTGGAGCCATAAATCTTATTTCAATAAGGAGTAACCCATACAAGATGTGCAGGTGAAATACTCCCCATCCAAAACATCATTCTCCCTTGAAATGCTTTCCTTTTCAGAAATAGGAATACACAAACCAGAACACTTTCACACAGGTAATTGTTCTTGGTGGTGCCTCGGTGAAAGCAAGACAGATAGGTTTGACACAAATTGTGTCATTATCCAAACGTGCCTTCAGACCAAAGAAAGTAGGTGAGCAAGTAATAAAAGGAAAGATACATGTATTTATCAATCAACATGCTGTTCTGATGGTACTCTGAGGCGTGGCAGGTGAATAAGCAGTGAGTAAGTTGCAAGCGATGACATAGTAGGAAATACATAATAGCCACAGAATTGTCCCCTCAGTAGTCAGACATTCATGTCTTTTTAGAACAATAGAAAAATTGTTGTAAAACACATACAGAATCTTATGATTGATAAAAGCATCAATTTTATCAAAATTTATTATCAGAACAAATGTCCCCAATTTAACATGTAACTCGTGACTCTGACAAAAATAATTTTAATTAAAAATATATATCTCTCTCAATCTTGACTAAAACTTTTCCTGGTTCATTTATATTGAGCTTCACTAAAAGCATACAATCACAGCCCTCAGCTAGCTTAAAAAATATCTGGTGGCTAGCAAGCTCTGCAGCAGAAAGATCTTGAAGTTGGTTTGAGCTCTTTATACAGTGAGTGTTTCCCAGTCACACCATGACAACAGTCCTGTGGCCTCCATTAGAGTGGGCTGGAATCTCAACCCACTAAGCCAAGAAAATCTGTTACTGCACCCAAGTTGCTGGCAGTTGGAGGCTAATAAGAGTGTTTGTATTTCTTAAAAAACTCTAAACAATAAGAAAAAAAAAGTAAAATTCTTTAACTCATTTCTAGGTGGATTCTCAGCTTTTTTTTATTTATTACCAAAATCTATTTGAAGTTCATATAACAGCATTTTAAACAATGAAAAAAAAAAAAGTTCATGTAAACTTGTATGAGTGACATTTGGTCTGTGTTTTCACCGAGGAGGTTATCTATTTAGGGGTTCCTTGTTCTGCACAGGCCAAGTCTGAAAAGCTCTAAGACTTTTGTAATTCTATTAATGAGTGTCAAGAACTTGGTTTTAGTTTTAGCATTGGATTAAAAAAATGTCTAATGCTTCAGTCACTTTAAATTCTGGTATCTCTGTGCCTCCATCTGAGCTGTGCATGCGTTACATACCTGAATGTAAACTCCAAATGGACTCAAATAGCACATACCAGCTTTTTTTGAACCAAATGTACATAACTAATTTTGCAATAAAGTGGTTCTAGTTGCGGCTATGATCAGATGTTACACATTGGTGCCTCTTTAAGATTACAGATTTAAATAGGCAAAAGCAGGGTAGCATGTAGTCATAAATATTTTGTAACCCATATGCGGAGACAACTGGTCACCTTGTTCTTCATGCATGGGGATTTAGTTTGTTTAAACTAAGTATATTGTCATTGGAGACTATGTGCATAAAAACTGCTCAAAGGTGTCATAGTTTGCAGGATTTGGCTCTTGTTTCAGATAGCAGTCTCAGTTTCTAGAGTATCTCAGTATCATAATTGACACCCTTCTTTCTGGTTTTCTTGGAGATTCCACCATTTTTCACATTTAACTTCTCTTTCAAGAAAAGGGGAACATGACATTCTTTTTTCCTGTTTCTCCAGTGTGTGTGGACTCACTCCTATTCTGAATTGCCTTCGGGTTTTTTTGTTTCGATACATAAATAGATTATAACAGGGGAGATGCCAGTGGGAGATGTCAAGTATTCTGTAAGTGCTAATGGTTTAAAGACCACTATGTAGTAACCCAGGCTGTTTTTTCTGCAGTTACTTTTCTTCTGTTGTTCAACAAGACTTTTTGAGAAGAATAATTGAAATGCATGCTTTGCTTTTGTTTTATAATTAATATCATTATTCCTGAAGGCAATCCCTGTGATAAATTTTCTCTTCCCCTTTAGATAAACCAAACGGCAGCACTAGAAATTAATGAAACTTTCATGCAATCTTGTGCTTTAGAAAATCTGGGTAAACACAGAAGCAGTTGCGGGATTACACCTTTCAGGAGCAATGGATAAAACTGACTCTCCTGAAGATTTTGAGTTATTCAACTGTGGACAATGATTTTAATCCCTTTGTTTGTTTGTTTGTGGTTTTTTTCAGGGTTCTTTGTGCAAATATTTGAGTCTCCACACAAGTGACTGGGTGAGCTCTTGTCGTTTGGCACACTCTATAACTAGGGGCTTGGCGTACCTGCACACGGAACTACCTCGAGGAGGTAAGGCCAGGAAGGGATGCCAAGATGTTTAAGATACTCTTATTTCTGTCAGGCAGTAGATTCCTATCTTTCTTTTTCCTCTATGACAGTACGGTGAGTAGGAAATGATGAATGCAAATAGAGGTTACTCAGAACTTCTCATATGTTCTTTCCTTCTGAACAATCCCATGTTGTGGGCTGCATCTGTGACACTTGTGTGAAAACATGGAGTAAGAGCCAGCAGAGCCCCAGAGAAAGGCAAGAGGAGGAGGCAGAGTTGTGCAGCGCTGCTGTATCATGGCAACAGATGACTGAAGACCTGAAGCACTGGGTGTCTGTCTAGCAGAGAGCAAACAGATGGGGTGTTCTGTTTTGTTTTGCAGTTCAGACACAAATCACCGAAGCAATTTTTAGTTTCTGTGTGAACTGTATACACGAAAAGAAATAATTAAATCTTCTAACTCCACTGTAGTTTTATTTATTTTTGTCTGAGGGTGTGGGCCTAGTCTTCACTGTGTACAAACAATACTGCTGGACTTTTAGTGTTTTATAATATCACAGGATGTGACAACATATTGATTTATATCTTTATATCTCTGCTTGCATGCTTCAGCCAGCATTTCAGCAGCTGAAGTATCGTGATTACAAAGCAGATATTCTGAAATCTGTGATGTATACGGCTGCAGAATATGGCCTGGCACTGAAGTGTTAGCTTTTTGGCAGTAAATAAAAGGATGGTATCATTAATTCTACGTTAAGGTGCTAATGTTTGGATTAAAATTCCAAACTATATATCTCAAATGTTAAGCATCAAATCTACCAAAGAATGACAACTGAAGATGCTGTTAAAAGTGCAAGGCTGAAAATAGCTAAATCAGTAATTCCTATGTGCCGTTGAAACTGCAGCTATCATCTTAACTTCATCATTTCAAAATGTGCAGACCGTTGTGTCCATTAGTAGTCAGAAAATGTGTAAACTTTCCATCAGAAAGAAGAGACAGCCATAGACTGGTCTATGAATGCTAGGAAGGAACTCATGGAGTAGAATAAATTCCACAGTAAAACTGGTTCTATAGTGCTGGCTGCTTTACTAATAAAATAAATTGCATGTAAACTAGGAATAACTGAGGTTATTCTTTGGAAAAGAGCAGATCATTTGCAAGATGAACGTGTTCAGACTCTCTGGAATAACACTGTCTACATATCTTCTGCATAGGTGCCAATTCCAATCATAATGTAAATAGTTGGTGCTGTATTTGACACAGGAGTGTGGATATGAGAGAGAGCATTTGGAATGGCTATCAGGGCTGTGGCAGCAGGTCTGTGCTTAAGTACATGATGTCTCCCCTGCCAAAATCATGCTGAAGTATCCCTTGGAAAGCAGCTTACTGGCAAACATTAGAACTGTGTATAGCAGTAGCCTAATATATCATATAGATACAGTGAAACTCTGAATGCCAGTTAGTTTTCTATAGATAGCATACTGTGGAGCTCATTGTGAGGAAG
Source organism: Buteo buteo (assembly GCF_964188355.1). Lineage (NCBI taxonomy): Eukaryota > Metazoa > Chordata > Aves > Accipitriformes > Accipitridae > Buteo > Buteo buteo. Next base: position 24,068,795 of record NC_134175.1, read on the forward strand.
CAAAAATGTTAGCTTTCTAAAAGATAAGTTGATTTTCTGTTTATAAAAATAGCTAAGCAGACATGATGAGATTCTCTCATTTTGCCAAACAGTAGAACTGCTCAAATATTAACAAGTACTTCCATATGTCCAAATAGACCATTACAAACCTGCAATATCCCATCGTGACTTGAACAGCCGCAATGTACTGGTAAAGAATGATGGAACATGTGTAATTAGCGATTTTGGACTCTCCATGAAGTTAACTGGAAACAGACTGGTACGCCCAGGTGAGGAAGATAATGCGGCCATTAGTGAGGTAAGTACAAATGAAGATAAACCAGTGTATAAAGGTATAAATTGAAGACAATTTAGTACAGAAGTAACACTGAGAAATAGTTGTTTCTGTTGTTAGAAGGTGAGTGTTAAGGTGGTACAATTCCTGTAAGGGGGAATTGCTGCAGTATGGGTGAAGAGTGGCTGAAACCTTGATAGGAGGAAACCGGTTTTATTCTCAAAATACTCGGAAACAAACCTAGCATTTTGAAAGGTGATAGATTGGCAGCCCTGGAGGCTGAAGTTTTCTCTGTGAGATATGAGAAGATGCAAGGTAGGTTTGGTGGCCGTGTTGTTTGCAATGATGTGGTACAGGTTCCTTCAGTCTTGTACTGCAAGTATTAACTGAAGACCAAAAGTTCTTTGGTGGGTTTGGTCTTCATTTTTCTGAAATGGTGGCATACCACATTCTACATCCTACAGCCATTTCTCTGTGTGTCATCTGCAATTTTCTGGACTTCAGAGGGATACATCTGGGAGAGTTAAGTGCATGTAGAAAGACATGGGCCAACTGAGAAAGAACAGGGACAAAATAACAGGGGATGCTTGAAAGAGTACCTTATGGGAAAAGATGAAAGAATGAGGGTTGTTTAGGGAAGTAAAGACAGAGACAGGTCTTTGAATATATAAACAGCTGCTACAAAGAGAAAGGGATCAACTGTTTGCATTCACTGTGGATAGGACAAGAGGTAATGGGATTATGTTGTAGGAGCGAAAATTTAGGTTAGTTACAAAGAAACCTTTCTAATCTGTAGAAGGCAGCCAAGGTCTGGAATGGACTGCTGAGGAAGACTATGTAGAATTTGCATCTTTTTATGAATTTAAGGAACAGATTGGGAAAACATCTGCTAGGAGTGGGTTAGAATGGATTCTGGGCAGAAAGAAGAAACTGACTTCTTAAGCTTTCTTTTTTAGGATGCTTGATTCAGAGAGTGGGGTTTTTTGTTGTTTTTTTCTGTAAGCATAAATACAGTGACATCTGAATATAGGCTACTGAAATACAGTGAGACTATTTTAAACAAAGAGTAAAAGTTCCTAATGGTTCAGTATATTTGTTGTCTTTGTGCTTTTATAGAAAACCTTTACATTGAATTCAAAGAATGTGTTTCACAGTGCTAATCACCTTCCCTTAGAAAGCTAGTGCTACATTAATAGTAGCTAGTGCTACATTAACAGTACCTAGTGCACAGGTCCTCTTTTTAGGTCTCCCCTTGCTGAAGAAAGAAACAGGGAAACCACTGTTTAAAATGCAGGGATATGGAATAGTCCTGTGACAAAACACTGTCCTACAAGTACTGATGAGTGATTGCTTTAATCTAACATATTTCCTAGTGGAAATTAATAGACTTTCCAAGGCTGTTAATAACCTTTGACCATGGAAGATGTAGGGGAGAGCCTTGCTGACAGTCCAGGAATAAAGTGAACAAGTTCCGTGTTCAGCAGCATCCTCTTCCATTGTGACACATACCTTGGTGTTTAACAGAGTAATTTCAGGAAAAAGAAACATTTCTGCTATATCGTATTGCATCTGAGAACATTTAGTAAGGGACAAACTTACTTTGTTTTGGTACATACAAAAAAAGTGGCAGAGTAGGGAAAGGGTTTTATTATGACTAGGCTCCTGATAAGAGTCTAGAAGCTGAGAACATTGATTAGAAGAGAACTGCATTTTCCTTAACTGTTGAAACTATCAAACAAAGTAGGGTATTAAAAAAAAAATCTCCATAATAAATTGACTTTGGAAATTGCTTCCTGATTTGAAGCTTTGGTTTTTTGTTTTTCCAGGTTGGTACGATCCGCTATATGGCCCCAGAAGTGCTTGAAGGAGCAGTGAACTTGAGGGATTGTGAATCTGCTTTGAAACAAGTAGATATGTATGCGCTAGGCCTTATCTACTGGGAGATATTTATGAGATGTACAGACCTCTTCCCAGGTAACTAAAATAATTGGAAAAAATATAATAGTAGAAAGTGGTACCAGCAGCCAAAGCTACTCCCTAGCTATAGCTTTTTAAATTGAAGAAGGAAAGGAAATTTCTCAATTGTTTTTGCCACTAAGTCGGTGCCATCTAGTGTTCAAGATGATTGTTGTCAATACAGTGTGTTTGAGTGTGAAGCATGGTTCATGCTGAAAGACTTTAAATTACCTGTTTAAGCAGTTTGCAGGCTTCATGGTAATTGCAATTTGAGCATTATTATTATTATTATTATTATTACTACTACTACTATTGTCTGGAGTTTACAAACATTGAGAGTTGGGCTCATGGCAAAGGCAGTACTTTCAGTTCTTAGAACTGGTAAAAGTGCCTGAAGTGTCTTTCAGACTTCCCTCGTGAAAGGATGGATGAGAAAGTGCTGTCATTTAATGTAGCCTTTAGTCAGTCATACCTTTATTTATGCTAGTGACATTGAAAATTCAGGGAAATCCTTCATACCTGTAACATAAAACAAAAGGAAGTAGACTTCTAGAATTTAACATGTGAGATTGTCACAACCACCATCTTCTTCCCAAGATATAGCATATAGAGTTAATCTGACATGCAGCATTCTCTCTGTAGTCAAGCAGCTGCACTTTATGTGCAAAGACTTGTAATTTCCCTGGGCTTCTTCCCAAAAGAAGTATATGAATATATTCAGTCAGCAATGTTTCATGGAAATTAGGTGTCATCCTCAGGCTCTAAGACATTCTGAATGTGCCACTCAGCCAGCAAAGTTTGAAGATGCTAGCCTTTGAGAGGTTGCTGAACAACACTTTAATTCATTTGCAGTTAATTCAGCTTTTTTTGTGAAGTTAGACTTTGGGGTAAAGTGAAGAATGTCTCGATAGACAGCAACTTTGATACTACCTTTCATCACCTGAAAACCTTTGCTCTGCCTTTTAATCTGTGATTATTTTTTTCTTTCTTTCTTTTGCTAACAGGGGAATCTGTGCCAGAGTACCAGATGGCTTTCCAGACAGAAGTCGGAAACCATCCCACTTTTGAAGATATGCAAGTCTTGGTGTCTAGAGAGAAGCAAAGACCAAAATTCCCAGAAGCGTGGAAGGAGAACAGCCTGGTGAGATTGTTTCTTTGAAAATATTCTATCCTTTAACGAGCTATAGGGTATACTCGCTTCTTAAAAGCAATTTTTGAACACATTCTTTTTTTAAAATTTTGTTAGTATTTAAGGATTGGGAGCTGCTTCTGTCTGGACTTCCTAAGCATTGAATTCAGTTTTTAAAAAGCCATTGACATGAAAGCTAGATTTATTTTAAGGAAAAATAGTGTGATTATTATCGGATGCTGAAGTGTGATACACAGAACATAACTTGTTATATTAAAGGTAAGACAGTATCTGTAGTATTATGCATGAAGTGCCCATATGCTAGTTGAGAAACATAAAGGCATTTTCTGCCTTTTGACATCTTATAAACTAGTAACACCCTAACGAAGTTGGTAAAAATGTAAATATATTCTTCCAAAACTAAAATCTATAAACATTGTAATAAACTTTTTCTGAAGTTGTATAGTCCTCAGAATTTCACAGAATCACAGAATCGTTTAGGTTGGAAAAGACCTTCAAGATCATCGAGTCCAACCATTAACCTAGCACTACCAAGTCCACCACTAAACCTTGTCCCTAAGCACCACATCTACATGTCTTTTAAGTACCTCCAGGGACGGTGACTCCACCACTTCCCTGGGCAGCCTGTTCCAATGCTTGACAACCCTTTCAGTGAAGAAATTTTTACTAATATCCAATGTAAACCTCCCCTGGCACAACTTGAGGCCATTTCCTCTTGTCCTATCACTTGTTACTTGGAAAAAGAGACTGACACCCACCTCACTACAGCCCCCTTTCAGGTAGTTGTAGAGAGCTATAAGGTCTCCCCTCAGCCTCCTTTTCTCCAAACTAAACAGCCACAGTTCCCTCAGCCGCTCCTCATAAGACTTGTGCTCCAGGCCCCTCACCAACTTGGTTGCCCTTCTCTGGACACGCTCCAGCAACTCCGTGTCTTTCCTGTAGTGAGGGGCCCAAAACTGAACACAGCACTCGAGGTGCGGCCTCACCAGTGCCGAGTACAGGGGAACAACCACCTCCCTGCTCCTGCTGGCCACACTATTTCTGATACAGGCCAGGATGCCATTGGCCTTCTTGGCCACCTGGGCACGCTGCCGGCTCATATTCAGCCGGCTGTCAACCAGCACACCCAGGTCCTTTTCCACCGGGCAGCTTTCCAGCCACTCTTCCCCAAGCCTGTAGTGCTGCAGGGGGTTGCTGTGACCCAAGTGCAGGACCCGGCACTTGGCCTTGTTGAAGCTCATACAATTGGCCTCGGCCCATCAATCCAGCCTGTCCAGATCTCTCTGTGGAGCCTTCCTACCCTCGAGCAGATCAGCCCTCCCTCCCAACTTGGTGTTATCTGCAAACTTACTGAGGGTGCACTCAATCCCCTCGTCCAGATCATTGATAAAGATATTAAACAGGACTGGCCCCAATACTGAGCCCTGGGGACCACTCGTGACTGGCCACCAACTGGATTTAACTCCATTCATCACCACTCTTTGGGCTTGGCCATCCAGCCAGTTTTGTACCCAGCGAACAGTACACCCGTCCAAGCCATGAGCAGCCAGTTCATCCAGCAGAATGCTGTGGGAAACAGCGTTAAAGGCTTTACTAAAGTCTAGGTAGACAACATCCACAGCCTTTTCCTCATCCACTAAGCGGGTCAGAGGCTACAGCTCCTAGCAATCATTTCATTATAACTACATTAGAAATTTTATATGGCTTCATTTGATCTGCAATTTTTATTTTCAAGACTATAAACATAGTAATGTTGTTTGTTGTTTTGAATTAGTCTAGCTATGGCTTAGAGCCTTGCTTGTTGCTGCAGGCCAGCAAGTTACAGCAAGTCAGCTGAACTCTGGTAAGACTGTGTGTGCTTGCTTTCATCTGCAGCAAAGGTGAGGTAATGTGAATCCCCTTAGCTTGGGCGGGGGGGGTGTCTTTTATTACAAGCAAAGTGAAATGCAAATAGTTACTGGGTTCTACCTGATACACGGTAACTTTTTTAAGCTAAAATACCTTGATTGTGAGTATGAAAATGACATATTTATTTCTTATTGAAAAAGATACTTCTAGTTATTCCCTCACTGAAATTAGCCCTTTCAATCTTCAGAGACTTTGCTAGTTGATAAGTATGTAGCTACTGTGCAGATAATGGAGAGCCTAAGGCCTCAGCTATGCTGGTACTTGTAAATATGCATGAAACCATCTTCAGAGAGGAGCATAGCCTCCAGTATTAGCACTGTTGTAAAACATGTTGTAACTGAGTTGAGAGCTTCATAAAGAGGTTCTTCTATTACACAGTTTTGACCAGCCAGTCTTGGGGGGGTGGGGAAGAGAAAAAAAATCCACGCCCAAACTATATAGGAAATAAGCAGCAACTGTTGTAACTATAGCCATGTTGGCAAATGCACTGTTGGAAGAGCCAAGCTTGACAGCTGTTTTTGAAGACAGTTATAACTAAAACAGTTCAAGGTTTGTTTTGTTTTGCAGACTATCCTTTTAAATGTTAATTATGTTCTAACAAGCTGATAGACTCCAGCATTATTAGACACTGAGCTAGTAATGATCCCCACATTTAAACTGCCTAACACATTATTTGTGTTGTCACTAATTTTTTTGCAAAAAATTCAAAATGATGAGTAATGAAAGAGTAATGATGATGATGATGATGAGTCCAGCTCTAGGGATAGATCTACACCATTGCTTTAAGAGAAAAGAAGAATAAATAAACAATCTGTAGTTCTCTCATGGGTATAAAACAACCTACTCCACCCTCTGCCAGTTTAGGATAACATCTGAATGAGCACTCTAGGGGAAATATTGTAGAAAACTAAGCTCCAGATAACCTCACCCTGGACCCAGGTCCTAACCTCCTTTATCTAATGCATGAGATAAAAGACTTTTGCCTGTTATTTAAAGCTATACTGATATGTTGGGTTATAACACTTTCATGCAAATTCATCTATTAGAGAAATGTATTTGCCCCTTTCATTTGAGAAATACAAATAAAAAGCAATGTTTTATTTTTTAGGACACATGATTAAGGCACTCAAAAGATGTGCAATCCTAAAAAAATTTATGATTACCTATGCAGTCTCAGTCTGCTTCTTGAACACATGTGTTATGATACCAACCTTGATTAAGCAGTATTGTTTTTCACAGTATAAATCAACAATCTGAGCAGATGATGTGCATGAAATAATTCACAGGCTATAAACTGAGTTGAGATGTTAGCAGCATTCTTGTCTCATTTGCCACAGCCAAAGCAGGGCCCAAGCTTGACTTCAAAGGTCAGGACTGAAGGATATTGTAGAGAATAATAAAATAATGCAGATTTCTTGTCCCTTCTATCTTTTTTATGAGTGCTAGAACTTCTAAATAGTGCATTTTAGTATAGATCTCTTTGAACCTGAAATTAATAGAAAACACATTACTGTGGTAAATGTGAAGCTCTAGAACTTCAGTTTTGTTAACTATCTATACAGTCATCCCTGTACTCCTTTCACGATCCTTAAAACATCAAAAGGAAAGGATCTGCTAGAAGAGAGACAAAATATATATTGGTTAGATTTACTGCTGGTGAAAACTGTAGGGGAAAGCCTTACAAAGGGGCAAGACAGGAGATTAGGGTGTCCACTGACTGAGATATGTCTAAATTGTGACTAAAGCAGGTCCTAAAAGTGGAATGAAGGCTTTTTATTCTGGGAGAGAAAACGGAGTACACTATCCTGTCATTGTCCCTGAGGATACTTTTAGACTCATGTCCCTCAGCTAAAAGAGATGTGGTTGCTTAGCCCCTCTTCAGTCTACTGTGGGAAGGGAGATAAAAGGTTTGCTTGTGTGCGAGCTCATCCCCACCTGTGCCACTGTAGCTGCATCACTAAGCAGCAGTGACTTGCCAGATGCAAGCGATGCCAGGAGCCTGCTCTGTGGGTGAAGAGCTCTTGGCTAGCATGCAGAGCAAGTCCTGGCTTCTGCTGCCAGAAGTGAACAAGGCAATTCTGGCAGAGAGGCAGTCAGCAGGACCCACTGAATGCCTTAGTGCCCAGCTGGGACTATGCACAGGCATTGGTGCTGGAGAGGTTAAAGCTGGGCTGTAGATGTGAGATGTTCTAGCAAACCATATCCTATCCACGGGCCGTAGATTGGCAGCAGGGGCCAATAAACATCTGCCTGTGTTTTGTACTCCGGACGCAGTGGAAGCAGAAGTGTTCAGTGCTCGTAATTTCAGTTGTCTCCTCTCCAGGCCTCTGACCATATGGCAGCACTTTTTGGAGGTCTTGGGCTCTAATCCTGACTGCACCATTCATCCCACTGTGTGATCCCAGGAAGTGTGTCTGTTTCTGTTCCTCCATCTGTAAAACAAGGGCAGCAATAATCTCCTCCCATAGCTCAGCCAAATTCACTGATATTTATGAGGCATTTGGATGTTACAGTAGTGAACAGGGGAAGAAAAGCATGATGAATGAGCAAGGCTGTGTTATTTGCATACAGTGCAGGGAAGCAAGGTGGCGACCGTTAGCTGGATTGTGAGGATAACAATGACAGCATTTCCAGAGTATCATCAGTCCTTAGTACTCAGCCTTCATAAAGCAGGGAGAGTGAGCTGAGCATGCATACATCAGAGAGGGCTAGCTGAAGGTTGTATGGACGTTGGTGAATGTAGCTTTTCCTAAGTAATTGTCTTCCCAGTTGGTGTTTGTGTGAGGTATGATATTAGTCCTGCATATTGCTGTTATTAGGGCAAGCTAGCTTTGAATGAAATTGTGTATTTTCTGTGTCTCTTTCTCACCAGTTTGTGACCATTTTCATGCATACAGAATGCTGTCATAAACCGGTAAATTAGAAGCACAAACATAAAGGGAAAATAATTTAAGATAAAGGGGTTTTGTTTGTCTCCTCGTAGGCTGTGAGGTCACTTAAAGAAACAATTGAAGACTGTTGGGATCAAGATGCTGAAGCTCGACTAACAGCCCAGTGTGCTGAGGAAAGGATGGCAGAACTCATGATGATTTGGGAGAGAAATAAATCAGTTAGTCCAACGGTCAACCCTATGTCAACTGCCATGCAAAATGAGCGGTAAGAAGAGAAAACATTTGGTTTTAGTCAGCAGCAAATGCCCAATGCAATGCTCAGCTCACTCCAGGAAGGAAGCTAGATCACACTGCTAGCTTAACATTTCTGCACCCATGAAGCGGGTGTGTGTTACATGAGCTGGTCTGCATATGGGTATTGTATGACATGATCCTGATTGCTTGTGTTCTTAAGATGTCCTATGTGTCCCCAGTATTCAGGCACCTTTTATGTAAACAACTGTACTTCATACAGAGGGGCGTTTTAAACTGAACTTAGGCAAACTGTCTTAACAGGCTTGCAAAGATAGGAAGTGACTATGAATTGTCTTTAAGGACTCTTGCTAAATGATGCATAAAACTTCCGTTCAAAGTGTTCTGCTAAAAACCATGAATTTGCAGGCAATGAGAGTTCAGGAAATCACAGAGTCTCAAACCTGTAGCTTTTCAGTTAAAGAACCGCAGGGCCATCATTTGTCATGGTTATTCTGACCCAGGGAGAGAAGTGCTGCACATTCTCTGCTTACGTATGATCCAGAGGGAGTGAGAATTTGCAGAACTGACATCAATGCTTAATAGAGATCTGGATTTGAGAGAAGAGTAATGTTGCTGTATATGGCAGTGTTTATTGTCATGAAAAAAATTATGTTCAAATCGTAGAATACCTAAATTGTTAAAATAATAGATTTTTCATGGTTTAGGACCTTGTGACTTTTTCCTAGCATCACTTTCTCTGTCTTGTGTGTTCCATTCTTGTTGCCCTCCTTCAGCATTACTTCTCTGCAACTAGAGCAGTACCTTCGCAGTGACCTGGACAAACAGCATATTGGACAAATAGAAGAAAATTACTGTTATCAGACTTAGTTGTATAAATAACAGCCATGACAGAATTGTTGTCCTACTAAAATCAATTTTCTGCTACCCAAGATTTTTCAAGGATGTTACTGTAAGATCTCAGTTTGTACTGTATCTGTCCTTAGTTTATGCATGAAAAGAGACAGAAAGACATTCAGCTCTCTTAAATGAGAGGCTTTATAATATAAGGTGATTTTTACATATATGATCTTAATATCACTTATTTTTTCTTAAAGGAATCTGTCGCATCATAGGCGTGTATCAAAGATAAGGCCGTATCCAGATTACTCTTCCTCTTCCTATATTGAAGATTCAATCCACCACACTGACAGCATTGTGAAGAACATTTCTTCTGAACATTCGATGTCCACTACACCATTGACTTCAGGGGAAAAGAATAGAAACTCCATTAACTATGAGCGGCAACAAGCGCAAGCTCGCATCCCTAGTCCTGAGACAAGTGTCACCAGTTTGTCCACCAATACTACTACCACCAATACAACTGGTCTCACTCCTAGCACTGGCATGACCACCATATCCGAAATGCCTTATTCGGATGAAACAAACTTACATACTACAAATGTCATGCAGCCAGGTGGGCCCACCCCTGTTTGTCTGCAGCTAACAGAGGAGGACTTAGAGACAAATAAATTGGATCCAAAAGAAGTGGATAAGAACCTGAAAGAAAGTTCTGATGAGAATCTGATGGAACATTCACTAAAGCAGTTTAGCGGGCCAGATCCACTCAGCAGCACTAGTTCCAGCTTGCTTTATCCACTGATAAAACTTGCAGTAGAGGTGACAGGACAACAGGACTTCACACAGGCTGGCAATGGTCAAGCATGTTTGATTCCAGATGTCCCATCTGCTCAGGTCTATCCTCTACCCAAGCAGCAGAACCTTCCGAAGAGGCCTACTAGCCTCCCCCTAAACACCAAAAATTCAACAAAGGAGCCACGGTTAAAATTTGGTGGCAAGCACAAATCAAACTTGAAGCAAGTGGAAACAGGCGTTGCGAAGATGAACACTATCAATGCTGCAGAACCTCATGTTGTGACAGTAACCATGAACGGAGTGGCTGGGAGAAGCCACAGCATAAACTCTCATGCTGGCACAACCCAATACACCAACGGCACAGTGCCATCTGGCCAGACAACCAGTTCAGTAGCACAGAGGGCCCAGGAAATGCTTCAGAACCAGTTCAGTGGAGAGGATAGTCGGCTGAATATTAATTCGAGCCCTGATGAGCATGAACCCTTGTTGAGGCGGGAGCAGCAGGTTGGCCATGATGAAGGTGTTCTGGACCGCCTAGTAGACAGGAGAGAGCGACCACTGGATAATGGCCGAACAAATGCCAATAACAACAACAGTAATCCATGTCCAGGACAAGACACAGCTACAGTCAGTATCCAGAATGTAGTGAGAAATCCTGGGCAGACCCAAACTAGAAGAGCACAGAGGCCTAATTCGCTGGATCTATCAGCCACAAATAGTTTGGATAGCAGTAGTATACAGTGTAAGTGCCTGCAGGACTTGAACAGTTTCCCTGACACTTTTTTACTTAATAACTACGTATATCTGCTTGAATAGAAAATACTTCTGTCTCTTCTGTCCCTCCCCAAAGCATGCTTGCTAAATCCCATATAAATTTAATTTCTATCAGCGCAATTTCAATCTTCTTGATAAAGTCCTGTCTCCATCAACTCCAGCACATGTTAGGTCACTATCTTCCTTCCACATACATGGAATAAATCTGTCCCTTTATAACCTGTCTACTCTGACTCTAGGAAGGGAGTAATTTCTAACTTTCATTATTCCTTGCAAGGCACCTACCTTGGCAGCTGCAAAGTATATTGAAAAAGCTTCCTGTTTCTTCCTTCAGGGGCACATTATACCTTCTTTTCCTTATTTTTCCTCATTCTCTTAAGAGTAGCTGGCTCTAAGATGCATTGATTAAAATAATTTATTATAGCTACTTATATGCTTCATTACTTCTAAAGCAACTGATTTTACTGTATTAGCCCAGCCTAGACAGAGGGTCAGGCATTCTCTATTTTGTTATCTGAGCTCCAACAGTTATAGCAATCCTTTGTCAGTTTACCATGTACATATTAAAAATTAATCAAAGTAGTTAGAGAAGGAATTGATTTTAATAGACTCCTTCAGAATAACTGCCTTAAAAGTTTTACGGCCAAAGATCGAAGAGGTTACAATGGGGCTCTGCTTTTTACAGTGAGAATGTAATCATGTAGTTACAGTTAAATTGGGTACATCCTCTGAGTTTGACTTTAGGCCTGTTGGAGCTGTTGGAAAGTCCTCCTAGTGTGCATTTTTAAGAGAATGTATTTCCAGAACGCGCTGCTATCTTTGAAAGGTGCTTGCAAACGTCTGACTATGTTTGGACAGGCGCTGTGATACTAGTGAAATAGTCTGGGGTGCCAGGCATGTTTGGAAAGAAAAGGTTTAGAAACAAAACAGAACAGATCTTTAAAGAAATTTAGATGAATATTCAGCAGTGGAATGTTTAAGCCTTCCTTTTAAGTAGGAAACCTTAATTTTTGTCTTAACATATTGACTTGAGTTGAAATCTTACTGAGGTAAAGAAAAAAGTCTATTGCAGTAACTCTCTTAAATTGAAGGTTAAGTTAAAAGAAAGGGTTTGAAGGTTATATAAAGTGAAAATTTTTTTAACAATCAGATTCCTGCTGCTGAAATTTTATCCTTGTTAAACTTGATTTTGCCAGTTTTGCAACCCAACATCCCAAATCCTGACTTAGGATCTTAACAGAGAATGGACCGTTTTGTCTTCAGGTGAAGTAGGATTAGGGGACCTATGATTTACTTATGCTATTAAAAGTTTAGCCTTTGCTGTCCTGTAGTAGCGACATTTTTTTGTACCTCCCATTACAGGTAATATAGGATACTATGATTGCAAAAGCCCCTCAAATGTCAAATGCTGATTCTGCTGTTTGCCAATGTGCATTCAAGGTAACACAAATTACTTCACTGAAGTAATTTCTGACAGAGAACAGAATCTCACCCCTTGTTTTAGTGGCAGCTAGTGTAGTTGATATACCTGTCATGCCTCTGCCACATAGTTGCTTTTGTGTGATAAGATTTTGTTCTTTTGTTCTGTTTTGCATGAGTAACAACCCTGGACTCCAGTCTAATCTTACCTTCCTCATAATACTGTTTTCTACTTTGTTTTTGTTTTTTGTTTGTGGTTTTTTGTTTGTTTGTTTTGTTGTTGGTTTTTTCTTCAGTAGGTGACTCCTCACAGGATGGCAAATCAGGCTCAGGAGAAAAGATCAAGAAACGTGTGAAAACTCCGTACTCACTTAAGCGGTGGCGTCCTTCAACGTGGGTCATCTCCACTGAGCCGCTGCACTGCGAGGTCAACAATAATGGCAGTGACCGGGCAGTCCACTCCAAATCCAGCACTGCTGTTTACCTTGCGGAAGGAGGCACTGCCACCACAATGGTATCTAAGGACGCAGGAGTGAACTGCCTGTGAAATACTTTAAAAGCCGACAAATGACCTTTTTTTGCATTATTTGAAACAAACATGCAGAAGACATTTTAAAAAACTGCTTTCTCCTCCTCTCAGCAACCCCTACCAAGGACTCGCTTTAAATAGATTTCAGCTATGCAGAAAATTTTTAGCTTATGCTTCCATATTTTTTTATTTTGTTTTATTTTTTGAACGTTTTTGCACTTTTATTTAGTATCGCTAAAGTTAAGTCTGTCTGTTTTGACCACGGAATATATATATGTGTATCAAAAATGTGGTCTCAAAATATTTTTTTAAAAAAAGTAACAAAAAAAAGTATCACTGATAATCAGTTTGGACCAGTTTCTTAAGGTCACTAAGATCATAAGCAGACTATAAGACAGGTTTGACTGCAGTGGTGTCTTGTAACCATGTTTTGATTTCTGTGCACAAGCTAGTCTGTATATTTCTATGTTACAAAGTGTATTCTCTTTTGAACCCCCTATTTTTCTTGTGTCATGTTGAAATGTGCAATAGTCTATAGTTCACAGTATGCTTTATTGAACAGTGTGTTTCTAAAACTGCCACATGTTCCCCTTTTTCTATTTGTTAATTTTTCCCTGACAGTTGAGCAGTCAGCCGGTCATGACAGTGAACTTTGCACACCATAGCCAGCTTGGAGCAGCTGCCTATATCGCATTGTGCTCTGAGGTGACAATGCATGAATTTTCCCCAACTTGAAAGGGCTTTTAAAAAGGAACAACAACAAAAAAAACCCCTGAGCTCAGTACCTTTCCTTTGATCCTTCCAAATCAAAATATGTTTCCTTTATAGTAGTAGATGCCAGCCTGTGAAGTTCTGAGTAACAAAACATTGAACAAATGTAAGGAAGTAGTCAGCCATTTTTTCCATTTTATTTTGTGTGCAGTTTCACCCCCTGTATTTATGTAAAACCTTATTTAGATCACTAATGACGTACACTGAAACATACATTTTATTCAGAAATCTTAATAACTGTCAAAAGGTCTAGTGAAGATAGATTGCAAACATATTTTGTTTATACAGAGGAGAAATCATGAATCTTATTTGGCACAAAACAGTTTTGTGATGAGTCACAAATCTTTCCTGATTTACCTCTGCAGACAGTCTGGGGTAAAATCAGTCTGATTACTTATGCAAGTAGTGCATCCTAATTGACTGTTATTGCTGAGGTGAAACTCGTCCTCCCTTCAGAGTTTTTAGAGCCCCTCATTCATCTTGTTAAAATTTATTGCATGCTTTTAAAATTCATGGTTATGAGTGTTTGCAGGGGAGGGTTGGTTGGGGGTTTTTTTCCCCCTCTGCTTAGACCCTTCTTTCAGTTTGTATGCACATTGATTTTAGGCATCAGTGAACATGAATGTAATGTCTATTGAGATAAATTGTTTTTTCACCATCTCAAGTAAACTTCACCTTTCTTTGGAATGATTGTTCTTACTGTCTGCTGAAAGAAAATCAATTTCGTTATTGGTCAGGATGCCTAAGAAATATCCTTCCAGCTGAGAAATATTCTTTCTGATTGAAAACACTTCAGTAAAAACTATTTAGATAAACAAAGATACAACACATGTCTTTGGTACTGAGTAAAGTTTTATCACTTTATCTGAAAACCGGTGATGTTCAAAGAAAGAAAAATCTCTTCAGTCAGCCTGCCAAACTCCTGTGGCAGGATACTGGCAGCAAACAATTGCCTTCCCCAGCCTGTCTCCTTTCAGCTGACTAAAACAGATGCTCTGTGCTTTCAAGCTCATTTGTTTCCTTGCTGTTATATTATTTTTTCCCCCTGAGGTAAACTTTGCCAACCCTGTTCTTCTGTATCTGGTGATACAACTAGCATAATATATGCCTTGCTGCATCTGATTCTTGCTGTTTCCCAAACTCCCTTGTTTATGCTTGATTGCTATGATTTTCTCTTGTAACACTTCTTAATGTTTCTTAGATTCTCCTAGGTATCTCTAAGAGATAACTCTACAAATCCAGACTTTGATTAAATGTAGTTGTAGAAATACAAGCCATGAGACACATTTTGGCCTCCCTATGTTCTTTAAGCACCAGTTCAAGAAGTACCTTTTGTCTCTAAGGCGTAATTCTGCTACCCGCCTGTATAAATATACAGTTATATTTCATTTCTTCAAAAATCCAGCCTTTCTCTGGTTTTACTTTTAATTCACTCTCTGGCTTCCCATCTGCTGCAATCTTGCATCCCAGATGTTGAAAACCTGCCAGTTGCTCAGCTGGGTTTCAAGACCTGAATCAGAATTTTTGGCATTCTGTTCATAATGCTGGCTGTGGTTTTCTTCTCTTTTGGCCTTCTTTGAGTCTCCATTTGAAGTACAGTATGTTGTTTTGTGGTGATCGCTGTATCATGCATACTGAAGATTCTTCACTCCTTTCCCAGTGACTTTTTGCTTTGCCTTGCACGTATCATCCATCAGCGTTTCAGAATGTGGGCTGAAAAAAGCATATTTAGGACACTTACCTAACTTGAAACACTCTGGAGAGAGAAAAGTTATTTGCTCTGACTACTGCTTCTTTCTGCTAAGATGGATTTGCACCAGTCTTCTAGCCTTTCTTTTCAGGCCAATCCTTTGTAAGAAATCCAACTTTTTTATGCTCAATGCAATCAAAATCATTCTAATACCAGATGAAAATGTTCTGCAGTTTTACTTAAACATTCTTAAAGCAAACATGATGGTTTCTTTTCCTTTATCTATTTCTATCACTTGCTGGAAGGCTTTTGGGATGAATTATAATTAGTAGAAAGTACTGGCCTTGTAATCTACCATGGATAAATATAATTTGTAACATGATGGAATTACGTACTTTATCACAAAATACCCTATAGATTAAATAGAGAAAAACTATTTTTAAAGGTCAGTCAAAACAAACTCTTAAGTAGGTACCAAAATACTGTAGTTCTGCACAGCTAGATGAGATCAGATTAGCAGTTTGGTTTTAATGCTTAATTTAGCAATGCCCCTTTTTTGCTCATAGCACATAATCCAATTTCCACAGAATACTTTCTCTGTAAATTAAATTATATTGAATTGTATCTCATACCATGGGGAATCCTTCTTAACCAAACAAAATACATGTAAGAGAGAGAATTCTACGGATCAGACACATGGATAGTTGATAAATGTACTATAATCAGGGGAAACAAATGTGTTCTATTTCTTTATGGGGCTTTTTGTGTGTGTTTGGGTTTTTTTTAAGAGAAAAGGATGAAAGTTGATAATTTTCTATCAGTTTCTCATGTATATTACAGACAAGATAAATATAGCAAAATGAAAATAGAATGATAGTGTAAATACCTATGAATTGTGCCACTGTCAAATAGGCAACAGTAGAATATTTGCTATGGTAATTTATAATGTATAATTCAAGTAAAATGTTAGAGCAAACATTTGTGGTGTTTGTATATATAAGCCAGAATCCAAAATCTTACTGGTTTTAGAAAATTATGTGCTAGTAGAAGCCAGAAGAGTTGCTTAGGTTAATGCATTGTCTCTTTTTCTGTTTCTTATAATAGAGATACTCACCAACATAACATGGTTTTTAGAATGTGAATTCTAACCATTTGAACAGACATGCCTCATAGATTGATTTTCTTCTAAAACTGATATTTACAGGTCAGATTATCTGCAACACTTCCCCTGAATTTGCTTATAATGCTCTATAGCTTCATGTGCTAAACAATTAGTATTCAAAATGCTTTTCTTGAAACTCCACCATGCACTTAATTTGCACAGCTAAAGGTAAAGGAATTCCTTATCTAAAAGAAAACCAATTGATATTGTCATCATTAGAATATCCTCAGAAACAAAAAACACTTCTGTTTGTGTTTTGCTTTCTTACTGCCTTTCATTTGTGTCTTGTTTCCATATAGAAAATTACCTAATTTTCAAAGGCAACACAGTTTCATTTTCTCAGTGCACTGGGGACAAAAACCAATGCATGGATGCTGGCAGGTTTCAGGAAACAAACAACAAAAAAACCCCCACCTTATAAATATGTTTAGAAAGTATGTATTTTCCCACCTGTCAACTTTCTCTAAAAGAAATCTTTAATCCTACCTGCCTCAGAAAGGAGAATAAGGAAGTTCTGTATTGGTATGGAATAGATTATTGGGCCAAATTTAATAGTAATGAATTGTTACTTAAAAAATATATGTGTATACATTGTATATGCCATAGTTTCAGTGTTCAGTGTGTTTTGCTCCAATGATACTCCTTTTTTAAATGGTAAAAAAAAAAATAGTCCACTAATATAACATTACTAAGTCTATGTTAAGATTATAATTTTCTTTCATGAAAAATACTCAAAAGATCATAGCCATTCTGCCATTGAAACGTTTTTATGGAAAGTTCCAGGCTCATTAGGGAGAATTTTCAAATTCAAGTATTTAGTCAATACAGGAGAAATTAATTATGCTGTAATTTTTACTTGTATAAAAATGATGGCAGTTCCCATTGCTGAAACAGGACGTTTTTAAGTCATAAAAATAATAGTTGCTGAGCACAGTAGCATATACATGACCTGATGTCTAATTGGAAAATTTGGAGCAGCTCATCAAAGAAGAAGAAAAAAAAAAAAAGGATTGATTAGTCTATGAAAGTTGGATTATAGACTGGACAACTTAGTATTTTGCATAAATTTGGATTATTTGAATTTTTTTGTCTGGTCTCCCACTACCCGTTTTAACAGGTAAATACATTAACCTCCTTTTTTTAATGTGCTGCTTATTTTTTGTTCAGCTTCAAGCCTTTCTTCAGTGAAAAAGCTATACATATTGCAGTGAAGCCAAATACATATTTTTTTATGTAAACTCTGTATGTATTTAGATGCATATGTATGTTGTGCGTGAGTTCCAGCGTTAAATTCTGTGAGTTACAGCATCAGATGGTAGCACTGGTAGCAAGTATAATGTTCTTTTTCATATGCCATTTTTAAGTTGTCTTTAGTGCATCCCAGTAAAATTGGGATCAGACTGTGACATATAGTCCAGTAGTGCAAGATCTCCCATGACAGATTTGTCACTGATTGTTTAGGTGGAATGGATTTATGAGAGAGAGAGAGAGGGAGAGAAAACTGGGAATGCAGATGACAAAATTTATCTGAAGCTGAGTAATTTAAGATACCCCTCTTGAAGATCAAAAAATAACCAGAATACTTAATACCTGATAATTTTTACAAGGCTTTTTTATGTAGTAGCTATAGTTATGTATGTGGTTGCTATTTAAACATAGCATTCTAGTCCATTAAATCCAATTACATTTTAGGCTTCTATATTGTTATATAAAACTGTAGCTGTAGAAGTACATCCCTTTTTTTGATCCCACCCCAGTAGGTTCAGTTTTGATGTGACATAGTAACAAATCAGATTCCCCATTTTGAGGTTTCTTCTGTACCAACTAAAATTGGTAGCAGAACTTTCACTTCTGCAGATAACAGATAAGGCACTCCTGCGAATCACAATGGGAGTTATGTTTGGCAGAAGTGTATCTGAGGAAATCAACATCTAATCGGCTAGTGCTTGAGCCAAATGCTGTTGAAATCAAAGGAGTCTGCCATTGGTTATGAGCAAAGGAGGGTTGGGTTCTGCTGGCATTGGTTTTAAAAATTTCTTGGGAGGATTAGCCCTGGGAAAGCTAAGGTGGAATGCGGGAGCACATGGGCAAACCCTGGCTACTGACGTCTTGAGGGGTGTTAGCCGATGCCTCGGTTCAGGCTGTCAGGCTAGGTCAGTACCAGTGCAGCTGTGGTTATTGTCGGGAAGCGGAACTGCACCAGTGGGAGTGGGAGTGGAAGGTTTCAAGATAAATGCTCATTTCCACCAAAGCCTTTAATGTTGATCTGGGCTTCATGCAGGTCTGATTTAGTGGCTGCTGTGGTGCGTTACTAATATGCATTACTTTCTATGGCCATTTCTATTTATTTCACTGTGGTTTAATACATGTATGTGCATAATAAGCAGGAACTAGTCGGAGCTACGTTAATTTATAATGTAATTGTCAGATATTTTTAAAAGCCTATTGATCAGCAATTGTGTAAATTTGCAAGTCATTCAGTTGGTTAACTTCAATGCATACGTCATGCTTCAACAGACACAGTAACTGTCACAGTAAGGAAGGATTTCTTCAAAGCTCTTGCAGGCTTCTGCAGACATATTACAGGAGCATACATCCATCAGGGGCATAGCATCTTGCCTGGTAACTATTTTAAAGCAGAAATAATTAGCCTTTATAACTTCCTAGTTTCAAGGTCTGACAAAAGTCAATTTTTTAAATCCATTCACTTGTTTTTAAGACAGAGCAAAAATGTGTGAGGTTTATTTCTAGAGCACTTGATTCACTTTTTTTGTGCTTCAGAACTGTATCGTGAAGTATCGCACTTCAATCTTGTTTATTCAAAAGGAAGGAAAATAGTTAATGTTTCTGTAGTTTGTAAAAAGTCACAAGAACAAAGAAACAGGCAAGTCCAAGTTATAGCTGACTTTCGTTTGTCACTTTTGAATTTCCTGATTTGTGACTCTCCTCTCTCTTTCACACTGTTGAAATGTATTTAAAAAGGTTTGTATGTAATGTTTCTTGTCTGCTTTTTGTCTCTAGAGGAAAGTGTGCTCTATTCACATTTATATAAGCTGGAATAATATTTTACAATCACTGTTGATTATTTTCCCCCTGAATGCAGTATAAGAGGAAAATGAACGTGGCAAAGACTGATTTCTAGGGTTTGGTCTTCTGTAGAAGCTGAAATAAGGAGATGTGAAACTGCCATTTTCCTTACAAAAGACTGTAAAGAGAGCATTACTTTCTGAGCGAGCTTTTCTGGGGAAGAGGGGGAGAAACCCTAGAATATGGAGTCTCATCAGAACCCTTTTGTTAACGGGTATTTTTGGTTTTTCTCTCAAATGACTGAGGAAATATCATGTATGAATTTATAAATAATTGCTTTCAGTTATTTCTTTTGTATAAGCTGCCCAATACCCTTGCTATGCTGTATAAGTTGTGTTTCATGGAACAGTGTGAGTATGAAATAAAAAGCTAATTTTGGGGTTTTAATCATCTGTGGATGCCACTATGAAAGCTGACATTGTTAAAGCCACTACAGAGTTTTCTATGAATACTTGTAAGAATTGCTTTGTTATATATAAACCTAAATAAAGAGATTGTATTGATACAGAGACATTGGATAAGAACATTTAAAAGGCTATTCTTTAGGTCTAAAAGAAAAGGCTTGCTGTAAAATGGTGCATTATTCCATTTATTAAAGATCATATTAATGACAAAAAGCACAGTCTTTTGTGGGTTTTTCATATATTATTGGCCATGAGTAATAAGATGTGCTCCCAGGAATGAGAGGAAAACCCCTGTTGTAGCTGTGTTTCGTTGGTTAAAGGATAAGGAAATACTTCATTACTGAGGGCTGAATAGGACTTTCAGACACCTTAGGCATGTGACAGATTGCACACTGCACTGTTATCAGATAATAATGTGAAATAATTAGGGCTTGCTGTTGCTACATTAATGCAGTGCCTCTGCTTGCTTTTTTTGCCCATTCGCACTGGTCAACCAGTTAAGATGCTTGTATTGGCAACTAAATACCATTTTGTAGGCATTTCAAAGCAGTAGGCCTTACATGGCCTCTTGTCACACCTTGTCTGTTAAGTGTTTAAATGCAGAAAAACAAAAGAAAAAAAAAAAACAGAGGCATTAAACTAAATGCTTTTCTCCTTCACTTTTGGTTGGGCTGCATTTGAGTAGAGCACAGGATTGATGGCAACCAGCCATGTGGGAGGAACACAGCAAGTAACATACCTTTGCAGGTGGGATAATTAAAATAGCAACCCCTTGTCCTTCCCACACAAACTGTTGCACTCTTTCCCCTCCCCATGAGGAGAAAATGTCATGGCATTCTTACAAGCAGGAGGTTTCCCAGCCCAGAGCTGCTGTCCCGTCTGACAGAACTAGAAGAGATGGATTAAGTCAGTAGAAGGACCCTGCAAATTTCCCCCACTGACTGGCCTGACCCAGGAGTTTGCCTGCTATGCCTCCTGAAGGTAAGGGGCTGGAAAGAGACAGGTCTTCACTGCAGTCTGCTTTGTTTTGCTTCCTGGTGTTTTTCAACTCCTGATGCAAGAACTTCATTTTAAAGGAGCTGTCTGGGATTTTACACTTTGCAGTGAAGAGCTCTTCCTCTAGTTTCCCTTCTTGCAGTCATGCTTGTGGGGAAATTCAAGCTGAGCCATTAACTGTAATCACCACCATACAAATGGTAGATAAGCTGTACCCATACACAGGTGATGCTGTTCATTTGATCTTGGCTTTCTCATCTCCTGTGTAAGTGTGACTATTGGTAAGTGTGAGGGAGTTAGTGTTCCATGGCCTGGTTGCTGCTACGGCAGGCAGCAGGATGCTGAGGCTTTAGGACATGGGTGCTTGTCCCTGTGGAGAATAGAGGGAAATTAATGCAAAATGGTCCCGAGAACTGAGTATCGCCCCCACTAATTCACCTTCCTTTCCTGACCAGAAGGACATTACTAAATACTAAATCTTCCCTTTAAACAAGAAACGAGCCCCATCTTTCTTTCCCTTTCTAGCCATGCAAATGCTCGCTGAGCTCTGAGGCAGCCATTCTGCCTGTGCACGTGGAGGGAACTCAGTTCTCCTCAGTTCTCTTTCTGGAGCACAAACCGAGCAGTGCTGGCTGGTGTTGGGCTACCACCACACTGCAAGCTCACTTGGGCAATGGTCACCATGGCTTTGAGGCAAAGTCTTACACAAAGTGCAACTAAACTCATGCCGTGTCACCAGAGTGGTGAACTCTTCAGTTTCGCTCCCACTGTTCCTGTGTTTGCTTTGGCCTTGGGAAGGGGTTCCACATTAGCACCAACTCTGTAGCATGAGCATCCCAGGCCCTACAGTGCTGCAACACAAATCTTGCACCTTAAAGCACCAAACACTGCACTATGGGACCTCACTGCTTCCAGCACTTCATTATACGCGGTTTGGTGGGACTCATCCTGCACCTCAGTTGCTTAGTTGTTTGTATCTCTTCTCCTTACTTAATTCTTGTTAAATTATTTTTCTCTATCCACAGCGATGATTTTTGCAAGCAAATAAGGAAGTGGTGCAAGTCTTACACCTCTGTGGCCAAAGAACTACCTCCAAAATGCAAAGACAGAAGGGAGGCGGAGTGAGTAGCTTCATTTCTTGCTGTCATAAATAAGGAAGAAGCAATAAACCGAGGCAAGTAGTGTATGGTTGAGCACCTGCCTGTATTGCACATCACCTCAGCCCCACAAATGAACCTAGACAGAAACCCCTGGCTATGGGGAGGGAGCATGACAAGCCTTGCTTCCCCTGCAAGCTGGAGGCAGACTCTGTTCCAGGCTGGATCTGCAGCCACCTTGGGGGTTTCTTTCTCAGAAAAAGATTAGGAGACTAGGAGAGTTATTGACAAGGAAAAGGTCCCTCCCTGAAAGAGAGCACTGTGCTTACGTGCAGTGGCTTGCTATTGGTTCAAGATGGCTGGCCAACAGCAGCTCACAGGAAAGAGAGGCTGCCTAGCCAGGTCTTATTTCCTACATGTGGGGCTTTAAGGACAGGCCTGCAAAGCTCTGTGTGTCCAGAGATTTCCCAGGAGGCTGTAGCCAGGGAGAGTCAGTGGAGGCCAGGAGCGCCAGGAACCGTGTGAAGGTCTTTCCTGCCGCCATGCCCTGCGCGGCAGCTCTGCCTCGGGAGTGGGGGAGAAAGTGGTGGGAGCGTTACAGCAAGCTGGGGAGGGATGCTGACCTGATCAACACAGAAATAACAAGGGTTCCTGCACGCCATTCCACCTTCACTAGTGCTCTGGATGGAGGGCTGGGAGCTGGGGGGGGCAGCTGTGACAAAAGAAGTAGACGGTCCGTCCCCGTCCCCAGCAATTATCACTCCTTGCTGACAGCAAGAGCGGCCAAGTCCTGCCCTACCCCGGCAGGTGTGGCTGAGTCTTATCCTCAGGGCATCTGAGAAGCCTGGACTCAGCTCTGCAATAACAAAAGTGTTGCTGGTGAATTCTATTAATACGTTTTTTACTGGGTGCGTGAGCTACTTAGGCTTAAGAAATAGTCTCCTTGTAGATTTCCCTGTGTGACCTCATATACTCACCTTGGCCAGCTCTCTCCTGCAGAAATAACAACCACTTTTATTCGGCTTTTGCTTTGCTAATGAGAAATGAAAGTAAAACAACAATAATTATATTCCCCTTTGTTCCAGAGCAGCGATGCAGCTGCAGAACGTACTTTGTGGAACACAGCCACGTCAGTCTTCCATTTGTTTCCATTCAGGGTTTTTCTCCCCATTTACTTCTTGCTAATTCTGATGTTATGGAAATTCTCCACGTGCAGGAGATTATAGACATCTGCTCACTGCCATGACCCAAAGCATGTTCTATTGGATAAGAAGGTTAATTTTCCACAGGCAGGAAAATTCGACTGCACCAAAACATTTGTATCTGTATAAATTCAGCTTTTCATGTTAGCCTGAAAGTTGTCATTCTCCATCCAACAAGGAGTTGAAATGTTTTGATTCCTAGAATTTAAATGGCACGCTCGAGTCTTCTGCTTTTATGTCAGGGGATCTTCTTCCTTCAGCTCTCAGTACCAGGGGGAAAGTCTGTGAGAAATCCACAAACGGTGATCTGAGCCAAAGTCATGCTTTGGGGATCACTCATGCCTCTTTTACAAAGACAACAAATAGCGCTGCCTGAGGACAGCTGGTCTGTGGAAGATGATTAAGGAAAGCAAGTCTGTATTTACTATGCAGTGTCTGAGCAAACAGCGTTTCTAGATGGGGCTTGCACAGGCACTGGAAAAATGTTAAGGATGCAAACATTGAGGAAGGTTGGAAACACCTGATGATCCAGGTGCATTTCAATTCCTGATGGGAAGGACAGGAGCTTCCCAAGACCCTCTATCATGGTCCAAGCACCTTTTGAGAATGAGGACGTACACTTGGCACAGAGCAGGCATGGTTTGGGCAGATGATGGGCAAAAGCCAGCGGGCAGCATCTCAAGTGCATGAGGTGGATTTGAGGAAGGGGAAAGAGCATGAAGGGAGGCTAAAGATATTTGTTTCAGGCGTCAGCAACACAGTAGGACTCAGCATTTGTCTTTGGCCCTATTTCTTCGTTGTTCCTGCCAAGTGCTGATAGGAAAGGATAGTGTAGGGCATTGTGATAAAGAGGCTACAGAGGTTATAGGGCTCATTTCACTAGTGTCACTGCTTGCAACAGGCCTGCAAGCAGCTCCTAGGAACAGTACAGGATTTTTTTGCTTTCCTCTATCACTTAGTGCAGCCTTAGTTTGCGAAAAGTTCATTCCACAGGCTATCAGATTTCCTAATCAGAATGACCAGAAAGAATCGTTTTCATAAGGTACTTTTATGTGCATGCAACTGTGTGCATAAGAAGTGAGGTTAGTTTGTGTTCTGTTCCTGGTTTTGTTACTGATGGTTAGGCTATGTTTTTTGCAGTGACAGGTGTTTTACCAGTCTGACGTAATATTGAAATTATACCTGTTTCCTCAATCTTTCTCCCCCTCCCCCTTTCCTCTTATTGGAAAGGTAATAATTGAGCCCTGCAGGTATGTTGTAAAGAGTAACTTCTAGCACCTCAAGGTCTCTGGATTAGTTAAAAAATCAGATCTGACACAAATCATTGTAGCAAGTTGTAGGTCTGACTCTAGTCCATGAGGTAGGTGTTGCTGCTGCGCACACCAGTTTTACTGGGGCAGCCAAGGCATGTATGGGTAGCCAGAGAATCTCCTGCAGGAGGGAGGCCTTACTGGATCTCAGCTGAGGTGGAAAGTATTTATTGGGAACCTGCATTTCTGTTGGTACGCCAAGAATTTTCTTGCAGGACCATTAAAAATTCTGAATCAGGCCTCAGAAACAGCTGGCTTAAAATCACTATTAAGCAGGATAATTTTATTTATTGTTAGCTTCTAGAAAACCAGAATGCAAGTAAATCATGTGTTTGAGCTTTGCCCTGTGATCATGGGGATAGAAATGTGCTTTTAAGGCAAAGGCAAGCAGAAGTCCTCATCTGCTTACATAAGCCATGAACTGAGACCGTAAGTGAAACGTGAGGTATTTGCAGCCAAAGAGAAGTAAGCAGCAGTATCAAAAAGGCTTGATTTGGGCATCGTGTTGACCCTAGCATAGCAGCCAGCCACAGGAAGTGCTCACAGGTTCTTCTGTTGCAAACCAGCAGCAGCCGACACGCTGCAGACTTGGGAAGCCTTCCCCTATTCCGGGTTGGGGTGCAGGAGGCAGGCAGAGGAACTGAACTCTGCTAGGGGAGGGAGGGAGGGAAGCAGGAGGAAGGGCAGGTTGGTTCATGATCCGCCCCTGGTGGGATGCCAGCTGGGAGACCTCTGGCTCCGTGCTGGCGTATGGCAGAGCTGAGCAGCAGCTCTTGCATGTGGAGTTTTTCCTCAGCATGCAGCCATGAGGCAAGTGTGCTTAGGCAGTTGCCCCTCTCCTTGGGGGAGACAGGCGTAGCCCAGCATGCAGTTCAGGGTGGCTGTTGTGCTGTGGTTTCTCCTGCAGCAAACGGGTTTCCGTGAGCTGCCAGGCAGGTTGCAATCATGTTCAGGGAGGCCAGGCAACACATCAGGGTCTGACGTCTGCATCACTTTCCTTCCACTCCCGCTGCACAAGCCTGCTGCTTTGGACAGGCTGTTGAGGCTTCTTTGGAAAGACTCCAAGTAGACCTAGTCCAAGGATTTACTGGTCTCTGCTCCAAGGATAAGAGACGACTTGCAGGCTCATCACTATGAACGCATCAGCCTAGTCATGCCAACCATGACTGCTGGAGATGTCTGCATGCTCCCGCTGAGCAGAGTGAGCCTAACACCCTGGCTGAGCATTGGATGAGGCCTTGGCAGCTAACAGCAGAGGGGCTTGGGGCTTTGCCTAGCTTTGCTTCCTTCATCTTCTCAAAGATCACATTCCTCTCTCTCAGTGATGGCTCTCCGGCTCTCCCAAAGTCAGGCTGAATGTGAGGTGCTATGCATGAAGACAGGATGGAACAACTGAGACAAACTGACATATGGCTGAGGTGTAACCAAACTAGTTAAAAGCTCCCCTGCACCCCGTGGCTGAATACAAGAAGGATTCAGAACACAACACTGCTTGACCCATTCTTTCTGAGTAGATATTTTCCCAAATCAGAGAATCCCATGCTCCCAATTCATCACACACTCTGCTGAAGTTACTTAGTTTAACTACAAGGGCTGGTATGTGTACACGGAGAGAGAAGCAAAATCATTTTGTCACTGCCTCTTGGTGCATGAATAAGTCATGCCAACATGCTTTTCACAATCTCTTTAGCTTTTCTAAATGTTACAAAAACAAACAGAAGCAAAACAAGATTGTAGGCCTGAATCAGAAGGAGTGAACTCTCTGCTCTCTTAAGTGAGGAGTGTCTATAGTTATATGCCAATTCATCACATATATACAGGATGTTTATTATCCTACAATATGGCAACAAAATACACATTATTGAAATATTGTCATTTATCAAATTAATTGATAGTGTCAACAATTGAAATAAATATTTTACAGTATATAGCTCCATTATACTCACAATACAAATTGTGCTGGTGGCTTGTAGGAGCAATCAGTGTTTAGTGTTTGTAAATCAAGAGTTTCCTGCTGTGGTTCATAACCATTCTTCTGCCCTGAGACTAGAAATACAGAAACATGTTACATCTCTATACACAACACAAATACAGACAGATCTCTGTATTATATTTCCAAGCTCTGTAAATATGTGCTAAAACTATAAAGTTTTTGGAAGATAATTTTAAAGAAAAACTACTTGCTTCCTAAAAGGAAGGAAAGTTTTATTGTTGGAGGGGAAGAATTCTGTGCAGATTATCATTCAGCATCTTTCTTGCAGGACACCCGGGGGAGATTAAACTGTGTCTTGTTTAAATGAACTAGGCCACTTCTCTCTAATGTTACCAAAACCAAAGATTCAGAAATGCGGTGGACAGCATGCCTTTTCTGCTGCTCATTCTCCTCCCTCAACAGAACCCAAGAACAGTTGCGGTCACTCTCAGCTGGCGAGAGCTCATGTTGGTGAACCAAGCTTGACTCCAGTTGCGCCTCTCCTTCAGCAGCTGGACAATCACAACAAGGTTAGTGTTGCTGCTGTCATTTAACGTGTTCAGAAAATTGATCTCTGTGTGTGGAAAAAACCTGCCGCATGTACATGAACTTAGCACTGGCTGCTAAAGAAATTAACCTCGTACTTCTCCCAGGTAATTATGTGTGCCATGAATGCGCAGTAGAAACATCTCTCAAGCATGCAGTTAAGTGTTGCATTGAGGAACAGGGTTTGTTTGTCAAAATTGTGTTATCTTAACACCAGCGAGGAACTGAAGCCTCAGGATGTTATTTATATGACAACTTTTCTTGAAGATTGTACTTCAAAAAATGCGGCAGGAGCACATTTTGGTTTAAGTTGTCTTTTGCTTATCGCATGTAGTTTGATTATGTCCACGGTCCCATCTGTTGTTTTTTATTGTTTTAATCTTAATACCTTATTTCAATCTGCTTGCCTCCTCAAATCCCCCCAGATATTCTGGAATATTAACTAGTATCTTACAGGTTTTGTGTGAAGCAAATTCTATTACATTTGTCCTATTTTTTTAAATGTCTTTTCCTCCTGTTGATGTTGAACACCCACATAAACAAGCAAACCAAACTCACTCTGCAGGGGAGAGATGAGAAATGCAATGAAATATCCTGGGGCATAATCTAATGCTTAGATTAGACTCCCAGAATCTTTAGCCTTTCAACCTTCAATATTGCTTGCAACAACTGTAGGTAAAAAAACAATTTCAGGCAGTAGATTGCTCCCTTATGTGTGCTGCTTTGCATTAACTTACTTTTGGAATAAGACAAGAACATATCTGAAGCTACTTCGAGCACAGTCATTTTCCATATGGTTTTCTATTATTACTATTATTTTTAACATTTTTCATACATATTACTGTGAGCAGTGAGCGGTTCTACCATAAACTTTCAGTCCTTAGTACAACAAAACTCCCTACGTATTGGTTGTTTTGATAGCTGTACAGTGGGATTTGGGCCTATGAACTTAGTTAAACCTCTTTGACCCTTGTTTCTCTGCTTTTCATTCAGGGTTACTATTTTGACCACTTCCCTGACTTGTTTACATCCCTGTTTTCAGCAGGTTGCAGATCTGTTCATGCAGCTCTGTGTGTTTTATCAGTCTGCCTTTGAGGGCACTCTTGATATGCTTCCAGCGTTCGGATTGATTTGTTTGTATCTGCAGCTTTTACTACACACCATATTTTAAGAAGGAACTAACACCTTGCATGTAAGGGGATGTCTGCAATACCTAGATTTAATCTCCAAGCAATGACTACAAAGCAGTACATTTTGGCAGGCCTCTGGTTAGGCGCTGAGTGCCTCCAAGTCGGTGGGAGGTGGGAGTGCTCATCACCTCCCAGGGGCTGCACTTCAGCGTGGTATGTGAGCATACCCCTATCTGCTCAGCTTGTGCAGGCCAATGGGTCAGTTAAAGTAGCAGGTAGAGAGGAGCTGAAGATGCAGAGGTGGATCTGGTGTAGGTGGGATCACGCATGACTCCAGTGAGTCTGGAGTCACTGAAGTGACTGAGGTCACTAAAAGGCTGGTTCAGGGGATACTGGTAGAAGGCTCACAGCCTCTGTGACGACAATGGGTTTCATTCCTATTTTTTGGATCACTGTTGGCACCATTCCATTAGGTGTTATGGCCAGAGTAAGAGCATCATGGATGTGAAGAAACCCCAGCCTAAAGGTTCCACATGAAACTGTACGAAATGTGTTGTCCAAAGTTGGCCTGGGCAGCATTTGGCAAAGTCTGAAGGCAGTAAGGAGTGTGACAGCTGAAACAAAACCCAGAGCTTGGGAGGCATGAATTACAAGGAGAGTCTGGGGGGCATCTGGATCCAAGTTGTTCAGGGCCGGGGTTTTGTTTCGGGGGGGGGGGGTTGTGTAATTAAAAAAAAGTTTCAAAACTATTTTCAAGTAATTCATAATCCTGCTTTAGTTGTTTCCATTATTTCCATAAGGTGTAGGAGTAAGATCCTGTTGTAACACATTTGTTACAGTTTAAACAAATTAATGTATGAAGTACATGGTGGTTGATTAGGTCTCAGTACATGACTTTACATGTTGAACTTTCACATCTAGTGCATGTAAAGCAATACAACTGCCGATGAGCAGTCTACATAAATGCTTTGCTTTATATTCTCGTAACAACTGTGTGGAGCAGTGCCATTTTTGCAGTGTGACAATAACGTGGGAAGTACTATAATTGTCACAGATATCTTCTGCATTCAAAGTCGTGACTTGGCTCCATAACGTGCATCATGCAAATAAATATGAATCCAGACCTTTCATTTTTGGCCTCTTCAAAACAGTAACAGGAATTATAATGTGTTCAGAATATTTTATGCCCGAAAAATATCTTTATGGCACACTGTTTCCAAACAACTCCAGTATTTCTGGGGAGGGTAAGCTGTCCAAGGGATGAAAGGCTGCTGAGCAGCTGTACTGGCACTGGCTGTGGGTACTGTCACAGCAGCAAGAACCGCAAGGAGGATTGCATCTTCTGCTCTTGACTGAAAATTGCAGCAAAGAAGTGAAATAAATGCTGTATAGGTTAACCTGCTTTAGGATAACTGTGCACTGTCCTGGGCTGCCAACAAAGCAGCAGACAGGTTCCGTTTATTTCTTCAGACGTGCCGGGATGCTGGTTTTCCACCTTCTGGGCATTTACCTGTGGAGCACTATGTAGCTCAGGTTCTCTTTTTCAATATATACATGGAGTCACCAAGGGAATTACAAGATCCCTTCACCTCCAGTGCTGGCGGTACACAGCCCATCCTGTTGCCTGCCTCTCAGCCATTCCTGGTAAGGAGAGCACTGTCTCCCAGATATTTCATTAATGAAGTGGGTTATCTGGGATTTTGATGTTTTGCCACATTGTACCAGCAGTACTTGTGACAGCTACAAGAAAAGGACTGGGAAGTGGCCCTATGTGTGTAATTTATAAGGTGACTCCAGTAAATTGCACACTTTAAGAAAGGGATACAATAGGACTGATGGTGACCTGCTAGGCTTCTGGTGCCTTCCCTTGACATAGGCACTTCCAGGGGTAGCCCAGGATAATTCTCAAGACTGGGCACAGCCTCTTGTAGCCAGTTTTGGTTGACTCACCCAGCTATCCTGCAGGCCATATCGCCAGTAGTTACAGTACCTGTGAGCAAGCATAATGTCCTTCAAAAGAAATTTAATTAATCCAGAATGCAAGAGCTAACTTCATAACAACCTCATCAGGAGAAACATATCTGTCCTGTTCTCTTTTGCCAGTCTGATTTCTCATAAAAAGCTCTTGACTCTGACAAGAGCTTTAACCTTCAAGGCTTTAGGTAGACCAGTGTCCAGGCATCCTTAAGAAGGGCCTGTGCACAGTCTTGCTTTTCAGATTTGTTAAACTTGTCAGCCACAAGGATGGAGCTCTTCAAAGGGGAAGTTGGGACTTTTTAAGTGAAGTAGGCTTCAATCAGAAAAAGCAAAGGAGAAAGAAGGAGAGAAAAAACCAAACCCAAGCACAACCAAGCTGAAGAAAAGAGAGAACGGTCGTTTGTTGTCACACCGTTTGTATCATAGCAATGGTATACAATTGCAACATGCAACTTGTAAAGCAATACTGGAAAGAATTTGGGTAAGTCCTGGTAGCCCAGAACAGGCACTTGCAATAATGACAGAGAGAAGATTTCTCTATTCCGTCATGTCTTGAAGGTGCTAAAGTGTGTTTACCTTGCATCTAAATAATCCAAACGCATGAACTAGGGCCCATTTCATGCATGCGTTCCCTTCTCCAATGTATAAATGAGGTCAAGAGGATACCGGCCGTTACCAAGCGTTTTCAACAGACCGCAGTGAAGACGCAACTGACCTAATGGAGAAGAGTAAGCACAGCAATTAAGGGAAAAGGGGGTCAAGTCTGCCCGGATATTACCCACGTATCTGGTGCCATCACGGCAACGCTACGCCGGTGGCACGGCGATTGGATAAACCTCTGCTGAGCCCCCGTCCTCCCGCGTGGCGCGTTTAGCGCTGAGAACGCCGGAGCAGCCCTACTTCTAACGCACGGCGCTTTCCTTGGGGCGGGCTCCCAGAGGAGGTGTGCCGCTTTTGGCTCCGACCAGGACACCGGCGTAAGCCGCGGCCGCCACCCCGGCCGGCTTCCAGGCTTTCCACGGCCCCGCGGACACCGCGCCCGGCCCCGGCGCTGCAGCGGCAGCCGGCCCCGCGGACCCCCCAGCGCGTCCTGCGCCCGCCTGGCCGCTCGGGGGCAGGATCGCGGCCCTCCTTGGCCCCGGGGGTCGCCGTTGTGGCCAGGGGTTCCCGGGGGTCGGAGCCGCGGCCCGGGCCGCGCTCCCGCCCGTCCCGCAGCGCCGCTGCCCGCCCCCCGCCGCACGCGCTGCAGGCAGCGCGGGCCCCCCGCCGGCGCGGGGGCGGGGGGGGGGGGGGGGGGGGCGCGTGTTGCTTTAAGCGCTGCCCCCTCCCCCTTCCCCGCGCAGGCTCGGCCACTCAGGAGCGCGCTCCGCAGCCAATGGGCGCGCCGTAGCTGCGCGAGCCGAGCGGCGGCGCGCCCAATGGGAGGGCGCGGGGGGCGGGGCGGGCGGCCGGGGCACTATTGTTGATGAGGGGCACGGAGGCTGCGGAGGCAGCGCGGGTCGCCCCGGGCTGGGGACGGGGCCGCGGCGGTGGGCGCCGCCTGAGGCGTCGGGCCCCCGCGAGGACCTGCCCGCGTCTCGTGCCTTGCCCCTCCTTCCCCGCCACCGACGGTCTTCCGCGAGCCCGGGCTCCCAACGGACAATGTCCCACCAGCGCGTGAGGCGCAACGGCTCCCCGACCCCGGCCACCTCCCTGGGAGGGGGGGGCGCGGCGGCGGCGGGTGGCGGAGCGGGAGCGAGCAGCCGCCTCCAGCCCATGCGGGCCACGGTGCCCTTCCAGCTCAAGCAGCAGCAGCAGCAGCAGCAACATGGCAGCCCCACGAGGAGCGGCGGCGGCGCGAGCGCCCCGGGCGGGGGTCTCCCACGCGCGGCGCCCGCCTCGCGCAGCATCAGCCCCACGCGCGCGGCGCCCACCGGCAGCGGCAACGGCGGGCGCGGCGGCCCCGCCACGGCCACGCAGACGTCGGGGGGAGGGGGAAGCGGCGCCGCCGCCTCGGCGGCCGCCGCCGTCGCCTCCTCGCGGGGCAGCCCCACGCGTGCCGGCGGGGCGCGGGGGAGCCCCCCGCGACCCCACCACCTACCGCCGCCTCCTCCCCCGCCGCCGCCGGGCTGCGGGCCCTCGCCTTGCTCTTCTCCGGTGCCTCCGCTGCCGGAGGGCAGCGCTACAGCGGCGGGCAGGGTCCGGCACCGGCGGCACTCGCCGGAGCGAGGCAGGAGCTCCCCGGAGAGGAAGAGCCCCAGCTCCCCCGTCTGCAAAGGTGAGCGCTCCTGTCAGACGGCCCGCGCCGCGCACCTGCTGCCCGCCCGGCCGTTACGACCGGGGCGGGGGTGCGCGCGCGCGGCCGCTACCCCGTTGCCTGAGGGGAATGGGGAGGCGGGCGGCCGGGCCGCCTGGGGGGACGGGGACGGGCGCGGGACCCAGCGGTCGCCGGGGGCCGGCCGGGCCCAGCGGCAAAGGACACTTGCTGGGCGGCTGGGCGAGGCGGCTCGGCGTGGCCGAGTTTCGGCCAGCCCTTTGCGGGGCGGGAGGGCTGGGATCGGCGGTGCTCTGTGCCCGGCGGTGCTCTGCGCCCGGTGGTGTGCCTCCGAGCGCGCCGTGCTCCCGGGGGAGAGGTGGGGACAGGGGCTGTGCCCAGGCTTGTGCCCGTTCTGATCCTTCTCTGGCGGGCGGCAGCACGTGTGGAGCGTGTGTGTGTTGAAGGGCTTGTGGCTTTTGTTGCTGCTCTCTTGCTTCCTGGCTCTCAGAAGAGGGACGGAGAAAGCCAAGCGCGCCGCGTGGGGAATTGTAGCTGCTCCTGTGGCACTTCTGCGAGTACTACCAGAGGTTTCCAGATGAGAGTCAGTGGTGTAGGTGTACTTAAGATACTTCGGTACAAGTTTAAGGTGAATTTGTGTTTGGGGGCTGTTGTGAAGCCTTCACATCTTCTCCCTTTTCTGTGCGTCTCGTGACAGACGGTGCGTGTTCTTGATCCAAACAGTGTCCGCAAGCTTGCGGTTAGTTAGCACTGTAGGCATTACACAGAGATGTAGGAAAAAAAGTATTCAGTGTCTCTCATAGTAGTTACTTTCGACATGAACCCTGCAGAAGGATGCGTGAACTTGAGTGATGACAAGCTTGTGTTACAGTGAAGGTAGAAAATAGCGTGGGAATGGCACACATTTTGTAGCAAACTGCTTTTTAACGTTTTTGAATAATTAAAACATATCTACTGGGAACACTGAAATTTAAGCAATATGTGGCATCTGGTTGAGGATAATAGAGGCTTACATATGTAAGCCCTTTTTCTTGAGATAAAAGTTTACTCAAAAACGCATGAGTGAGGCTTTGTGTTAAAGTCCTCAAATCTGTACAAATCTCTGACTTTTGAGATACCAAAGCTTACAGCTTCTCTTTTTCATTAAATTGCATGTGGGGATCTACACAATAAAGTTGACTAATATGCAGAAGTGTATCTGCAGAAATCTAGGACTGACATGATTCCTTTTAACACTTCTACTTCTCCTAATGTTGCTCCCCCTTTCTAAAATAATGGTTATAAGCAGACTACTGTGTTGGGTTTTTTCTTTTTTTCTATCCTGGCTCTTGAGGAATGATGCTGCCAAATTTGACAGTCATAACCAATTGGTGCAGTACTTAAGCTAATGTCTGTGTGACTTAATTTTACTTTTTTTTTAAAAATTCAGACATGCCCCTTCAAGGTTACCATATGCCTGCTTGCCTGCAAAGTGAGAGAGCAGTCTCACAAAGGCATTTAGGTTCTGAATTAGATTTTCCACTTTCCAGATACAAGTAATGTGGGGTTTTTTAAGGTTATATTCTGAGGCTTTGGATTGAGGAATGTGTGTATTCTTCGTTTGAGATTCTTGTTAATCAGTAATCTGAAAGACTTTATATGCATCACAAAATCCTATCTTCTTTCTGTGAACTTTATAGAAACTCTTGCCCAAGATGCAATCTCCTGGCCTGGAGAATGAGGAACAGGATGGCTAGCCTTGAGACCCAGGTTCAAAAGCTGTTTGTAAAGGCATGTGTCAGACCACTTAGGGTGGAAAAATTGCACCATCTTCAGATTGTTGTGTAGAAGCCTGTTGAAACCACGCTAACTTTACTGGATCTAAGA
The DNA here is from genome assembly GCF_964188355.1 of Buteo buteo. Taxonomy (NCBI): domain Eukaryota; kingdom Metazoa; phylum Chordata; class Aves; order Accipitriformes; family Accipitridae; genus Buteo; species Buteo buteo. The sequence continues at coordinate 24,103,047 of NC_134175.1, forward strand.
ATTGGCATATAGAAAGAAACAAGTCATTTGATTGCTCTACTGTGTTAAGATAGCTTCACTAGCTTTTTACAAGATGTGTGAAAACAGAAGAGTAGTGTCTGTTTAATTGCTTCCTTGTGTTTAAATTTCTGAACAGTACTTGTATTGGCCCAAAATGCAAAATAAACCTGTTTAATATTGCTTAACATTTGTATTGTATAATCCAGTGCTTGATAGAGACAGAGCTGACTTCAATTTTTTCTTCATCTAGATGAGAAAACTTAGTGGTAGCTGAGAACATGGAAGTGGAACTTCATTTTTGCTGATGAGGCTACAGTTGTGAAGCCATGCAGGCCACTTCAGGGTATCAGTCAGAATCTACTGCAGAATAACTTGGGTTTTCCTGTTTCTTGTTTTCAGTTGATGATGGCTTTTGCTCATTCCTACAGCTGCAGCCCTGTTTTTCTAGATTAAAATGAACCTTGAGGTTAGACAAATGATAGCTTCTTCTGAACTTCGATACTGGTTCTGTAAGTTGTATACTTTAGACTCAACTTCATGTTTTTCAGATTTTATTTTCTGGGAAGCAGTTGAATAGTTTTGAACATAGTTTTCATCAACCTGCTTAATGCTTGAGAACCCCAACTTGTGAATTTACAAATGTGACTTAATAGCTTCTTTTGGGGTTTTTTTTGGTGGTGGAGTTCCTTGTGTGTGTGTGTGCGTGGGGGTGTGTGTTTATTTGATTGTTTTGTTTTCTGAACCAAATTGCAACTAAACATTGGAAATACTTAACTGAATTTTCTGTTGATGATGGGATAATTACAAACTGAAAGATTCTATGGCACAATTTCTAAATTTCTGTGCTTTTCTTGCTGCTTCCCTTCTAAATATGACCAAGAGCCTAGATCTTCCTACTACCCAGTTTTCATCTTTTACTTTCCCTCCCTGCAGTCTCTAGCACTTATTTTACAGACTTCAGCTTCTACTTGCATGTTGATGTGCTCTGTCCTTAGCGTCACTGGTGTGGCCTCATTTCTACACTGCGAGGTCTGTCCTGCAGTCTCCAGTTTTGGTTCAGTTTCCACATAACCCCTCTTTACTTGTCTGCAAACCACCCCTGTTAGAGGAAGTTGTTTTGACCTACTAGTAGACTGTTGCAAAATGAGATAATGTGTATACTCTACCTTTACTGTTATTTTTATCTTGGTTTATCTACTGAGTAAACATCAAATGCAGTCCTGTTACGTTCTTATATAAAACACATCTTCTCAGAAGAGTTCAACTGTTCAACTCCCAAAATGTTATAATGCACCAGGCTGTGTAAACAAGAAGGTCAAGACCAGAGCTGTATCAGTTGTTTACTGACCCTTTCAGGTACCTTGAGGTTGTGAGAGATTTCTCTACTGGATGCTGAACTTTCTGGTATGTTCCAGTTGACTGTATTTGACATTTACAGTCACTCTGAAAATAAAGGAGAAAAATTGGTTAGTTTTATCTGGAACTACATTGGCCTTTAATTATTTAGAATAGTATATGGAAGAGTAATATTGAAGCATACTTGTATGAAAAGAAATGATGAAAATTGTTATAACAGCATATTGGAAAGTCTTAAAGAGTTCAGATGTGAACCCCTTCTTGGGATAGAGAGAAGGAACGGAACTCCATAACACTCTTATATTTCACCGTAGAATTTATTTATTTTTAAGACTTTGGTGAGTGACACAATAGTAGCTGCAGACCTGTCAACATGAATTACCAAGGTTTTGCAGTAGTTATAAAAGATATTACTGTAGGACAAGAGAGTGCAGAAGGCTTTGTGTACCATTATATGGCTGCTTTGCTTACCTAAACTGTTTAACAAATGGTAGGTATAAAGAAAGTTAATTCATTTTTGCAGCATCACACTTCAAGTTTCTTGTGGCCAACACTTCAGGGGAGCTTGTTTGGATTAAAAATGTTTCAATTCACTAGAATTAAGTAACTTGAACTTCTTGGGCTTTCTGAGGTTTGTTTTTGTAAACCAACATTAATTCAGTCATTCTCCTACCAAGGGATTATTTTGAATTACTAGAAACAAAAGCGTGAGTAGTTCTTTTACATTTATGTGAAGATAATAGCCAAGATTGTCTTCCAAAGGGAATATACATGGTTATGCTGTGTGCCTGTTTTTAATACTGTCTGAGCCTGTTGAATACTTTCAACGGAACATAAAAAGTAGGTGAAGCCCCTGAGATCAGTTGTGTTTGTATGAATTTTTGGGAAAAGACAGCTGTGCATGGGAGAGATCCCATGAATGTCCTTTCTGAGGAAAAGGCTGACCAAAACAGAACAAAAAGGTCAACTGTATGCCTAGATGCCAGAGAAGCTTGTTGGTTTCACTCTTTCTCACTTTTTTGGATATCCTACCTGTATAAAAAGCTTCAATTAGAACTCTGTCAGGGAATTTTATGAGGTTAATGGTGTCCCATGCTTTTCCAGTGGCTCTTTTTGCTGCTTGCTAGTTTTGTTTTGTTTTCCCATGGTGTCTGTTAGAAGATGTTTCTTTGGAGTTTTTATTTTCCCTCCTCAAAACTTTAATTTCAAATATGTAGAAAGATATCAACAGGACTGTAAAATCAATCTTCAAGTTGCACTTCAGCAGTAATCCTTATTTTGCAGGTCTAACAACAGTTCTGAACTTCTCCTGAAGAATTGAAACATGATTTTTCAGAGTGTTTTGTCTCTTAGGACTTCTTTATGTGTAAGACCTTCCCTCTTTCTTTCCTTCTTTTCTTTTACATATAGCAATTTTCTCCCATGAGGTATCCAATTCACAGGGGCGTGTTCTCACACTGTAATTTTCTTTTTCAGTTGTAATTGCAGTTGTAGGACTTGTATGTTAAGAGCCCTCCAAGTCAGCACTCTCTTTCCTATCTTTCAGTTTAGTTATTGGTAAGCATCTCTATTTGTTCAATTTTGCTCTTCAGTCACATTGTTAGACTGCCTTAGCTTAAATTGCCTTTGGAGGTGTCTGACTTCACAGTTGCAATAGATCCGTGTGATACTGGTTTACCTGTGGCAACTTCAGTCAGTCAGTTGTACTGTAATGTACTGTAATGACTTGTGAAGACATGGCAACTTGCCTGTTATTTTCCCACATTATGGACTTCGTTGATTTGTATTGTGTATGTTCTGTTTATATTTTGTTCTATTATTTTGCTTTGTTTGAAGCCAGATTGCAGAAAGACTTTGTTTCTAAATAGGTGTAGACTAGCAGTGGATGGATAGGAGGGTTGATATTTATCACAAATACTGGTTTAAAGAGATAATCAGGCCAATTAAAACAGATCTAATATTTAAGAAGTGTCTATTTGATGAAACAGCTCCATTGTTTTTCATCAGCCACAGCTGTTGTAACTGTTATCTCTATGGAGGCAGATCTCTTGTTATGTAGGTCACATCAAGGAAAAATAGCAGCTGAACACTTGCTTCAAGTATTGTAGAGGAAAGTGCAATAAAAACATTGTATATGTTTCCATTGAAGTCTTTTGAAACAGCAAGGGGAATTGTATAGTGGACTTTGGCAATTTGTATTAAGATGTGTTGTGAAGCTGGAAAAGTAAGTAAAAATTAATCCAAACATCCTTGCCCCATCTAAATAAAAGTAATTTGAAAACAGAATTCCTTGAAAGACTTTTTAAATTTGAGGAAAAGAGAATACTTGCAGGCTTTGTGCCTTGAAATGAGTAGCTTCCCTTAAACTTAAATAGTAAACAGGCTCTTCAGTTTTCATTCTCTCCGTTTGCCTAGGAAAATATTCTTTCCGCTTTTTTTGTGAGGGAGGAGAGAGGGTAATAATTTCTGCTGCTTCAGTTTTGAAGCTGTCTGCTGCGGTGGTTTTGCAGATGATGTGACTGACTACATACACTTCCTGATTTTTAATTTTTTTTTTTTTCCACATCCTTTGTTTCCCTTTGGTAAAAAGAGAGAAGCTTCTTGAAGAGGAAGAATAATAATTCAGAAGAAAAATAAATAGGGAGAGTATGGCAGTTGCTTCTGAGACAGATAACATGTTCGATATAACTTTGGAAGCAAGTGTAATTTGTAAGGAATGACACGTTGCATTAGCATGCCACATTCTCCCATGGCACAGACAAAAGGAATCGTTTTGAAATCTCCTGATACAAACAGATACAAGCAGTGTGCTGTATGATGGTAGTAGTAGTCACAGAATTTCTTTGATACAGGGGTCTTAAGTGCATGGTAACTCCAAAATTGAGCTTTGCTGCAACTCCCTGAGAGCAGATCTGCTGTGAGCTCAGTAGTAAGATTTTATCATTGTTGGTACTAGTAGAAATAATAAACCAGATGAGGGTGAATGTGGCTCATTATAGTGCTAATAATTATTTCCTTATAGTTGAATTGAAATATTTTCCACACTTTCAATGTGTACATTTCTAATGCAAAATTTTCATGAGGATATTTAGTATAGAATGTCACTAGACTTACATTTCAAAGACTGGTGTTCTATGAGACTAAGATGTTGCTCACACCACTGAATTCTATACCTAACAGGTTTTATTAATATTTATGTACCTTTAGTAGATTGAAACAGCTTAGAAATTGAATCCTGGACTTCTGATGGCAGTGGTTTTATTTTCTGACTAGCAGTCAGAAGCTAATCAGGCACAACTTCTTTTGCCCATAAATGAGTTTATGTAGAATTCAAATTGCTGTGTTATTTATACTTCTAGTACAGAATTCATCCTAAGGCACAGTCAGGAAGGACATATGACTGAGTTTTTCCAGTGCCCTTGTAAAGCTTCCATCTGATCTCTGTATCTTGTTTGCTGTGTTCTAGCCGTTTGTTTTAGGCCTTTGTATTTGTTACAGGTAACATTAATACAAGATTCTTTCTGGTATAATTCTGTGGGGACTAGATGAATTGATAGTAAGCTTTGATCATTGTCATTTCTGGATTTTACATCTAGAATAGCTAGTAACAAATAATGTATGAGCATGTATGTATATCTAGACCCTGGGTCTTTCCTGCTTGTTGGTCTCTTTAATGTAACAAACCTCAAAATACTATTTTGAGGAACCTTTCGTCACAGTGTTTACACTTACTAACTTGCAGTGTAGTCTTTTACTGCCACTTTACTTTAAGATATCATTGACAGATGGGATAGATGCAAATTTTTGTTTTTAACCATATTCTTCCTTCTCATGTTACTTCCTGTGCTTGTTATACGTAACCTTTTTCATCAAGGGTTCCTGTTAGTACCTAAATTGTTCTGAAAAGTGATATCAATGTAAACACTAAAAATGACATTTTGCAGAAGGTGTAGTGTCAGGCAAATATGAATGTAGTTACCAAGTAGCATGTAAAGGGAGGAGATGTCTTGATTATCTTGTAAAATGTAAATCATTACCTTATCAAACTTGACTTCTGGATCTAAGGGTTGGACATAACTCTTTATGAATCTGCCATATATCGTATACTGGGTGGTTAATAAAACATGTCGGTTTATAGTGTCCCTTGAATTAAATTAGGTGAAGGGTAAAGGGCTAGTGGGATGAACTCTAAACAGGACATTAAATTGAAAAAGTTCAGCACAGTTTTTTTTGTCAGCCTTTATGTATGAGGAAACTTAGCTATTTTTATTTCTTCCAAGCCTTCATAATTTAAAAATCCAGTGACTGTTGCACCTTTTGGGGGAATAAATGGTGGTGTATGAGTACCAATGCAACATTTGTGGCATAAGGGTATTTTTAAGGAAACCATAAAAACACATTTCATTGCTTATTAAAACTGAATAGAGCCTGGAAAAGCAAACTTAATTCCTGTATTAAAAGTATCTTGTATACTTAATAGCATAGTAGTTCCAATTTGATGTGATTTCTTGTAGGCAATTAAAATAATTAAGCTCTCTGTCTTGCTTTCTTTCTAATCAAGTGTTCTTATTCTAGCTGACAGATCAAGACCACCTTCATCAAGCCCTTCCAGTATTATTCGCCGGACTTCCTCATTGGATACGCTTGCGGCTCCATACCTTGCTGGACAGTGGCCTCGTGATAATCATGGACAAGCTGCTCCATGTATGAGAGACAAAGCTACACAGGTAGGACAGATTTTTGTCTTCAGAGTATTTAAATGTGAAGACAGGATTTAAATGTAAGAAGCTTTTCCCTTGAAAACATTCACTTTAGCTTTCTTGCTTGCAAGTTCCTATTCACTTTCCAATTGCAGGAATCCTATCTTTGCTATTATGTATGTGAATTATTTGCATTCTAAGAAAAGGCTGTGAACTGTAATATCTGTTAAGAGTTCCACTTTCTTCTTGCCTCAGAAAAACACTAGTGTATTGCACATCTGTTTTCTCATTGTTCTTCCAGTGTGCAGTACACTAGATTGCACTGGCGTTAAGTACTATTTAGTTTAAATGTGTACAAGAGAACTTAGTGACTCCCTATATGTATGCCTGTCTTAAAGCTGAATAAAAAAGCTTCTGTAGTGCCTGTATAAAAGTTATTGTAGCCTTTTCTGTGATAGGCTGTTCATCCTCTGATTGTAAAATGCCTTCAGTGTTCACATGGGATCTGTGCACCAAGTATAGAAATCATATACATTGAAGACCTGACTCATTGAACTGTGAATGATAGTCAAATTTAGGTCAACTGAAGAGTATTAAAAAAGTACGTGACTTGCCAATCAACTTCAACAGCTTGACAAAATTTCACAAGCTTTTAATGGTTCTGTCCTATGCCACCTGTAAAGACAGAACCAACAGTTGAATGAAACTGGTGTTACAAGAGTTACACGCTTATCATGACAATTGTTTTATCATTCCCCTTAAAGGGAGCTGTTGTTACATGGTATCCTACTGTGTGCAGAAGTGATTAAAGATGGATTTTTCCATAAAATATCCCAGTGTTTCATTTCTCCTTCTGTAGATGCAGTTTAGCCGTGGATTTCTCTAACTTGTAGAGTGAAAGAAAGAGCCAAACATACCAGATTTTAAATCCCTATTCCTAGAGCATGGTTTCAACAGCAGATCTCCACCTATTCCAAAGAACATAAGCAAAATGCAGTTGGAAAAGAAACTGACAGCATGTGAGACTTACTTGAGTTTGAGCTTGCCTTAGGTTTGGTAACAATAACAAAAATGTGGCCGTGTAGGTTTGTGTGCTGTCTACTCAAATGTGTAGGATGTTGAGCAGATGGATGCCTGCAGTGTTGATTGTTACTGTATGGCCTTCTCAAGACCCACAACATTTTGAAGAAAGGACCACAATTCAAAGAGAAGATCAGTAGAACAGTAAGGTGTTTTGTAGGTGAATATGCCCATATGGATAAGGTGGAAATAGAAACTGGTGAAGATAGGAGAGCTGAGGAAGAAGTTCTCTGTGTAGGAAAATGAATTGGAAAAATGGTTAGAAGATGGGGTGAAAAAGGTAAGCAAATCATAGTAAGAAGAGGAGGAGGAAGGCAGGCGTATGATACAGAAGGAATTGCTGTTCATGTTTAGGTATTAAAAGGCATTGTTAAAGGGCAGAACTAAACCAGTGTCTTAGCTATTTGTTTTCATATTTGATTTCTTAGGATAATACTTTTTTCAAAATAATTATATTTCTATACTACTGCCAAAGTATTTGCTATATTCAGTTGATCTCTTTCAGCTTAGTTTCGGTTTAACCTGAGTCATGGTTGGGCTTTTCAAATCTCTGTATTTTCCAGTTAGATTAGATACCATCTTTTTTGGCTTACATTTTTCTTTTGTCTTTTTCTTCCAATTCTGACACATTTAGCTGCTGTAGTAGAGGGGCTTACATATATAACGGGAAATATATTTGTCAAGATTAATGGGAAGACTGTAAAGGGTATTGGATATTTCTGCAGAATGAGTATATTTAGTGGTGATTGATGTTAGTATACTGCTGAGGGAAATGGAATGATCTGTTTGCGCTTCGTAATTTAAAATTTATCAAACCAGTAGAAAATTTTGGGATACAGACATACATCTGTATGTCCAAAGCTTGTGTTGATATGACACTGATGAGACAACACTGTTTTTCATCTTTCTGGTGTGCTTGAGAGCAACCATTTGAGCTAGGGACAAGTTTAAAATGTGATTTACAATAGTTAGTTTCCCAAGATAGTATAGGCTCTCCATTTGTGTTGTTTAGCATTTCTGAACACACGGTGTTTGGATGAAGTTTCACTTACAAGATATTCTGGCTCCAGTGTGTAATTTCGGATTTCACAAAGTCTGATGTGAAATGGATGTGTTCAGATTTCAAAAGTTTAGGGAATAGGAATTGAGCCTGTTAAGATGAAAAAGATTTTCATGCTAGGTAAGCAGTGTATCTTGATTCTTTGGGTTTATGGCATAGGGAGTAGAGTCATTCAGGAAGCAGATTGGGAAGAGAGCAATTAGTGACACACTTTGACTTGCAGGCCTTTATAGAGATGCCCATAGGTCATAGCTGAGAACTGTGTAGGAGATCCCAGGTCACGCAGAGACTGTCTATGTGTCAGACTCCTGTGTTGACTGATTATTTTGATGAAGTCTGTCTATAAAACCAGACTGAATTATGTACATGCAGAATATTTGTTGGATGATGAATAAGTGTAGTATTGAGTGTTCTAGGGTCTGGCTAGAATTCATACATGCAGATATTGTTTTAAGTGCTGCTAAAACAGGTGTTTGTAATCTTGTGTCTTTTTCCCTTTGAATCAAACCTGTTTGGCTTTGCCTGTGGTTGTTTGAAATACAGCTATGTCAAAATACAAGCTAAAATGAGACAATTGCTTTGTATTTTTTAATTCTTAAAGAATAATTCATTTCAACTGCAAAGTTTTTGCCTCTAAGACTTTTTTTAAGTGTTCTACTATCTGTGATAAATTTAGCCTTAAACTCATTTCTCTTTGTACTTCTAGAACACCCAGAAGGATGTTGTGAATGGTAACAACTAATAAGCAAGTAGTAGTACTTTAGGAACCTAGAGAAATAGAAATCCCTCTTTGTTTATTGGTTATTGGGTCTGTGTTTCTTGAAAATAAGTATTATAAACAAAATATGGGGAATAAGTAGGAGACTTGCTAAAACAGTATTACATTTCTGTCTTGGAGGTTTTCTATAATTTAATGTCTTATACCTACCCTTGCTCTTAAATGGTTTCTAACTATTTGTTTTGAGGATGAGCATCAAAGCAACCTTTAATCCTTTAAAATAAATCAGATACTAATTTATGAAATAAGTCTTGAATCTTAAGTTAAAGTCTTGAATATAAATTAAATGCAAAGACTGATTAGAGTGTTAATTAGGTTCCTGTAGGCAAGTGTAATGGTTGTGCTGAGTTGGGAAGTTAGAATTAGTGGCTAAAACTTATTGTTCCAAGAGCTAGAGGATAGGATGAGACTACAGATTGACATTTGAGAATTGATTAGACAAAGATTGGTACTTGGGAATGGGGTTTATCTATTATTCTGTTTTATGATGAAGATAAGTGAGGGCTTTTCTGGAAAAATAGATTCTAGTGGATTCTAATTTTGCTATGAAATAGGAATTTCAAAGCAACCCTACTAACGTAATTATTCAGATTTGTCCTAGTTAGTTTTTGATATGGAATGATGAAGATGAAAAAACTACTGATAGTGGAGGTTTCATTTGTACGAAACTTGTATCTGTGACTGAAGCCAATGGAAGTTGCAACCTGTATGTTCGGAGTTACACCTCCATTTTCCCTGCAAAACGGGGATTAATACCACATCATTGAAGGCCTTGTGAGTTTCTGTGTTCCGAGTACAGATGGGGTAAGTAAGGTCAGCTTGTTGCTTGCAACCTGTTAGTCTCAAATGTAAGAACAACTGTTGCACACTGTAGATGTGAAGGCTTTGAGGCAAAGTTCCCGTCTGTAGGACAAAGTGAGGTATCAATGACTCCTAAGGGTGAGTTAGCTACATCACTGCCGTATGCTAAGAACTGCACTATGGCAACAGTGAATTTAAAAGGAATTCATGGTCCCTTTCAGTGTGTAAGCCGCTTCCAGAACTCATTCCCTCTGCTTCATTAGGTATATTTCTTATGACTGCACAGAGATTCTGATAGATGTTATTATCTGTCTTCTTAGAGCCTTTACAGTTCACTGCTTTTGAAGGCTGTTCTGGGCATGGCTAGGTGGGAATACAAACTGTCCATAAAGCATGCAGTATTATCACAGGCTTGCCTGTGCATTTTGTTACCTTAAATAAATACAGTTTGTCTTAATGATACTTTGAATTTCTCAGAACTTTTTCACTGCAGTATGTTTGCAAGTTTCTTTATTAAATGTTAATGACTTCGTTGGTTTAGTGAAACGAGCTTAGTATTATCTGTGTTGCTTTCTGCCTGGCCTGAGACAACTATGAGCCTGAAGCCCTTTGAGGCATTAATAAGTTAATTTCCTGCTTTGCCATAGCTGTAGTGGTGCTTACATGCCTTACCTTCCTTCTTCTCACTCTTCTGAGCAAGAACATGATTTTGAAGCTGTACTGGCGCAGGCTTTCACAATGTTTACACCAAGCTACCCTAGCTAATGTGTCAGAAATAACAAGGTCAGCATCTGTGCAGGAAATAAAATATACCATCTCCCCCAAATTCAGCACTGTTGTACTGGTTCTTTAGATCTCTATAGCAGCTTGTGGTACATCTGGCTGTTAATACTGCCTTATGCTCAATAACTTGGAAGGGAAACTAGCACATTACTGTATTAGAGTAGGTCTGAAAGTTGTTTTTTTGTGTGGTGGTGTTTGTTTTTTTTAATTACATAGTTTCACTCCACTTTTTCATACTTTACTTGTCAGAAGGGCTTCTAGTCAGTGACTGCTTTTCACTCACAGTTCTGAATCTAGCAAATCTTAACACTGTTCTCTCTTCTAATTTGTCTCAAAATATTCTGCCAGAAAGCAGGAGTTAACTTTTTTTAATTAATCCTGTAATCTTCTTGCTGCAGACAGAAAGTGCCTGGGCTGAAGAATATTTAGAAAAGAAGAGAAGCTCACACAAACGTTCAGCATCATGGGGCAGCAATGATCAACTCAAGGAGGTCAGAAATACTATTAATTGAGATACCTTTGGGTTAAATTTTTTATTTAGTGGTATGCACTGTTGCCATGAGCTTTCAGGAGGGCATGACTATTGTACTGCTTTGTTTTATTATACAAATCATGCTTGGTAAAAAATAAGAAAGAGCTGTTCGTTTGTTGATTTCATATAATAATGCAGGACTATTAAAATTTTTAATCTGAATGTGTGGGAAAGAAAGTGTCAAATGCAGGTGACACTCTTCATGAAAGGAGGAAATAAAGCAGTGACCAAACTACTTTAAAATTTCCATGTATTTCAAGTTCTTTCATTAAACTTCCAGAGAATCTTCTGGGCTTCAGTGGAACTAGTAGCTAACATGTCAGGTTTGCAAGAATTTGAGTCTAATTTAGTGCTGGCAATAGTTATGAACGTTGTGGTAATAAAGAATTTTAACTAAGTGATGGAATAAATTGATGAAACTGTGTGTGTACCTGAATGTATCTGGTGAAATACGTGAATTTTTCCTTTATTAGATTGCAAAATTGCGTCAGCAATTGCAGAGAAGCAAACACAGCAGTAGGCATCATCGTGATAAAGAAAGGCAGTCTCCATTTCACGGTAACCATGCAGCCATTAACCACAGTCAGGTAAGGCTGTGCCCTTTTGGACATACTGTGTAGCTAATACTATTTTTAACTCCTTTCAAGGTTGTGGTTTGCCTAAAAGGGAACTTAGAAATATGTACTGCTAAATATGTTGTAGCTATAAGTGAATTCTATGAAATAGATCCGTTTGCTTTGACTTCGAGTGTATGTGGTTCCAGATCTTTTTGTTACTTGGCTGGGTTGGCTTTGAACTCCCAGTTTCAAAGAATTTCAGATAGTTAGATCCTTCCTTAAAGCAAAACTCTTAAAGTGCATTCTGCAGACTCTACAAAAGGATGACAGAGAAGCTTAATCTAAAGCTATAGATTTTTTTTTTTTCATTACACATTGCTATAACAGTTATTAATTTGCATGTAGAATATGGCATGGAACAAACTGGTGGTAAAATGATACACCCAAATAAAATCATAGTTTTTGCTGATCATGTTTTGTGTCTTGACAATAGCACTTGTCTAATCCTATGATGAACTGATTTAGAGAGCTTACCTGACAAAAGGCTATTCAATGGGATTTTTATGTACTCTGTTAAAAGTGTTTATACTCTTGATGGCTTCATTCAGCTGTTGTAAGATTATTTTTTTCCCTGTCATTTATCATGCCTTGAGACTTTAAGTAATAATCACTTCAAAAATTGTGATGGTTAGGCCACCACATGTTCTGTGTGCAGTTTTAGTTTTATCTCAAGACTGTTAATGAGGTCAGGTTCACAGAGAGGTAATAGTTTTAGCTCAATTGATAGCAGGTGGAAAAAAATTACAGGCTTTTAGACATTCAGATCCTTTTTCAAGTCTGTTTTGCTTGAGTAACTTTAAGAAAAACAATAGGAAAATCTCTTCCCCCTCGTCCCCTCCCCACTGATATCTCATGAATGTATATTCATGATATACGCACATATGTTTTAGTAATAGTTACAAAAAGAACGAATTCCTCATGATTGCCTTGCAAGTCAATGTAGTTGAAAGGAACTGTGGAACTGTCAGTGTTGTGAATTGAGAAGGTACTTCAGATGTGAAGCTGCTCTGCAGATCTAATTGTATTCCCAGTTACTCCTGAAATGCAGTTAGTGTTGTTCTAATAAATTTCATACTTTGATACCAGTTAATGAAAACTGTTTCCTTTCTGTTGTTCCATCCTTCCAGAAATAATTTAGGCCAAGGAGGGAAGTTGTTGCAACTTCAGCATGTGTCTTGCTCTACAGGTACTTAGACATGCTGATAAAGGATGAGAAAGAGAAGAGAAGGCTCCAGGGAGACCTTATAGCAGCCTTCCAGTACCTAAAAAGGGCCTACAAGAAAGATGGAGAGGGACTTTTTACAAGGACATGTAGTGATAGGACAAGGGGATAATGGCTTTAAACTGAAAGAGGGTAGATATAGAATAGATACTAGGAAGAAATTCTTCACCATGAGGGTGGTGAGGCACTGGAACAGGTTGCCCAGAGAGGTTGTGGATGCCCCATCCCTGGCAGTGTTCAAGGCCAGGTTGGATGGGGCTTTGAGCAACCTGGTCTAGTGGAAGGTGTCCCTGTCCATGGCAGGGGGGTTGGAACTAGGTGATCTTTAAGGTCCCTTCCAACCCAAACCATTCTATGATTCCATGAAATAAAAAATAGAACGGAGAACCATACATACAGTCCTGAGCAGCCAGGTTCTTTCGTAGATAGAAGTCAGGTGTCTGAGTGAATCTGTTACACTTCAAGACTAGAAATAAGAAAGTAGAACAATGTTTTGAATTTCTCCTGCACTGTTCCTCTTAACTCCTACTTTGTATAAAAATCAGTAGCATCTTTTGTCTCAGACCCGAACTTGTCCCTGCTGTAGTTCATTTAATTAGGAGTCATGAATTTTCAGGACCTAAGTGCCTCTTGAATTCGGTTTGTTACTAGTTTAAATTCTGTGCTACTAGAAGTATTGTATTTAGGATTTTTTTTAGAATTGCGTTTTTTGACATAACAATTTAGGAATTACTTCTTCAAACTCTTTAAATCTCAGAACAGAAACTGTTTCCTCCTCCTCTTCTGTACAGCAGAACAGTTTGAATTTGAAACAGGCTCTCTAGTAAAAATTCCTACATTTTGATCTGCTTTACTGAAGTATGGGTGCAGCGTAGCATGCTGCTAATCTTAGTGACTGTTGTAGCTCAAGTCAGAACAGTCCAAAATGATGAAAGACGACAGACAAATAAATGACCCAATCCCTTTCTACCAGTTTTTTGAGAAAGTTTATGAAAATTGGTGAGACACATTTAAAAAAAAAAAGGGGGGGGGGGGCGACAGGTCAAAATACTTGATGCAGGTATTTAATCCAAACCTGTAGAACTTGTTTGAAGATTTGTTCTGTACTTGTGGGCAACTGAGGCATTTCAACCAAAAAGAAGTGTACTGAGGAACTTTTGGTGTAGACCCTTCAGTATACTGGAGAACTACATGCAGCCTAACAGGTTTGGCTTTGTATTCTACAAACAATGCTAAGCTATTGTCATTTTAACATAGATAATCTTAGTGGCTTTTAATTTTGAAAGTGAACAGTGATGCTACTACTCTGAAAAATACCCCACCCACCCACCTCCAAATTACGTATATAACTTTTTTTCATCATAATTAATTTATTATTATGCTCATGAAACTTTGCTTCTTGTATGGAGCTCTTTTGCATTCTGCCAAATTTTAGAGTACGTGAATAAAATATTGCACAACAGATAATTAGGTTTTGGGCTTGTGAAACAAACTATAAAATATAAACTGAGGGAAAGCATCTTTTCCAACATTGTGTTACAAAACAAAACATTGTTTTTCTTTATAAATTTTGTGCCAGCTGTGTCGAGCTACTTGCAATGGGGGGAAGTTACAGAAGGCTTCAAAAAGAGTAAGTGAAGAGTTTAGCTTAATGGCACTTAGAGGCTTTCTAAGCCAGAGTGAAAATCTGTAACTGTAGGCATCAAGGGCAAAGCTCCTAGGCTTTCTCATTCCTTTCTAGGGAACTGCTAAACTAGAATTTCTGGCAGCAGCTCAGTTCCTTCAGGATTTGTGGGAAGGACTGTGTGGAAACAGTTGCAGTTAGTGATGAGAATATTTAGAAATTTTTTTACATTCCCAACTTAAAGAAAACTTGCAGTTGTTGACTCTAGAGGGTCATACAAAGATTTCTGAGCTCAAGGAACTGGATTCCAGACAAGGCCAAGAAAATGTGTTAGGAAATTGCCTCGATAGTACCTTCACAGAGACCAGGTAAACTCTGTTTAAAGTTTTGGAAATGGCTTGCTTTTCTAGGTAAAACTAAGAGAAGCAATTCCAGTGGATTTATTTCCTCTTTTCTTCCCTACTAATAAACACTTAAGCTTTGCCACAGTTCTTGAGTTTTATTAAAATTTTTACAGCGGTTCTTGCCACCTAAGCTTCCAACTGATTGCTTAGTTGTGCTTCTTTCTTCTGTGGTTGTTCCGGGTTTTTGGGGGGTTTGTTTGTGTTTTTTCTTAAGAAAGAAATCCACACAATCTCTATAGAATAACCTTGTTAGCTATTCCTGTCCCTCTACTCAGAATCAGGAAATAGTTGGTGAGGAACTTGATCAAGTCCTTGCTGCTGACTACATCTTTTTTCCAGAGCAATTGTATGGTTTTTGTTTGTTTTTTCATGATGCCAGAAATGTTCTATTCTGCCTCTACAGGAAAAGGGGTTTGCAAAAAGGTCATAGCCTTCGCAGGTGATCTCAGGATGCTTCTGAGAATGTTGGATTTTGAATTAATTGCACGGTACTAAATCTGTGAACAGGAGTCAAACCAATGGGATTTTCCTTTATTCTCGGTGTTAATGTAATGGATAAAATAGAACTGAGGTCAGAGCTGAAGCCAGATGGAAGAATAAATGGATTAGGTCTTTCAAAATAATCTTTTTTCCTCAGTGCACTTGGCTGATATTATGCTGCTACTTGACGCTATGAACCATCAAGTCCCCTCCTTTCATTTTCCTGGGAAGCACGTGTTCTTAATGTCGTACCAATTGATTGATCCTAAGCAACCACTAATACCGAGACCAACTGCATGCAGTTTGCAGTGTTCGGTTTTTTGCGTCACTCTTACCACCATGCATAGGTAGAACATTCCATTTTTAGAGTGGAATTACCATGATGCATTCAACCTTGAGATGGTTTGATGTTAATATCTGGAAGCATCAGATGATCTTGGATTCTATATAAATTTCTGTTGCTTGTTTAAAAATTGGAATAGCTTAGAGCATTTTTCTCAAATGCTTGTGAACAATTTAGATTTGTCATCACCCGTATTTCGTATCTCATGAGTTTAAGCCATACCTGTAAGTTTCAGGATTCTAACTGTCCCACACCAAAACTCCCCATCAGTGTGTTATTAGGTGAGCACTGTAGTTATTATCTTGTGTTTGGCACCTTGCTTCATTTTGTGCCTTCCCAAATACGCAGATGAGTTGTAAAGGTTGGTTACCTATTCCTGTGTGTCAGGGGCCAGCTCCATGCAGACCTCTGTGAAGGCAGTATTTCTAATATCAAGTTTCTTGTTTTGAGACTGGTTGTTCCACCCCTGTAATGGTACCTCCTTCCCTTTCCAGCCTCCAGCACTCCAGGTTAACAAGTCATTGTCAGTCACGTGCAGAATATTATTTCTCTTGGAATTGAAACATGCTGTATTGAACCATAGTGAACTCTATTGGAGCAACTTGTGCTTTTCTACTTTGAGCTCTTCAAATAGTACTATGATTCTAAGAATTTCTGTGGTAGGCAATCATATTTAAAAGATGGAGAATTCCCATGTTTTGCTAATGGCTGCTGAAATCGTAGACAAGCATACTTGCATTCTGCTTCCTACTTTATAACAAGTTTAGTTTGTCCTAAGAATGTGTATATTTAAAAACTGGGTGCATAAACAGCCTTTATTAGTGCCTAAACTTGTGCTGATATACCTGTATTGTGACTGGATATTGACCTGTATTAGTTTACTGGATTGTTGATCCAAGGCCTTGTTTGGAACTGAATTAGCAGGGTTGCTTTCTCAGACTTTTTTGCACTCTTCTCCAGTGGTTTCTGTTTTCTCTTTTTCATCTTCAGGCAAGGCTTTTGAAAGCCTTTCCAAGTTTGGCCATTGTGAGAATGTTTAGTTTTTGTTGACATAAACAGAGTCACAAGCATTTCCTGAACAGAAGCTTTTGTAGTCCTTGTGCAAGTCTTTTTTTTTTTTTTTTTTTTTTATAGCTATCCTAATGTTTCAGTAAAGCAAAACCAATATAACATGTAAGCTTTGCTGCCTTAGAGATTTGTGATTGTGACAATATGTCTGTATTATGATCTGCACTTAGAATTCTCTTGTTTACACTAATTTCTCTAAGGTATTTTTTCTGCCAGACAAATTTTTCTTGGTTTTTGAGAATTTGCACGCAAAGTTGCAATGCTCTGGTGTCAGTCTATGCACAGTCTCGTTACTTAGAGGGGAAAAAAAACCCCAAACCCATGAACAAACCACTTTGAAGGCCAGGTGAGAATGCTACTGTCCTTCATTCAGTAGAGGAGATGTTCTCAACACAGCACACTAGGCCATAGAGTCTAGAAATTTTACACAAGAATTTTGCTGTGGCTTTAAGTGTCATGCTGTTCTTTGAGTTGAACTAAATGTTTGCAGGAAGCATTCCATTATATGTAGTAGTGCCCTGCATAATCACCAGGAGTCTGTGTTGAAGTTTAGGGCAGAATCTTCAGATGTTCTGGTAGCATGTTTTTTTTTAATGGGGAGGATACTAATGGAGAGGATGGGAGATCTTGAGAAGTTGTGGTGTACCAAAAGGGGCTTTGGAAGACTTCAGTAAAGTGTTTTCTGAGAATGGAATTTTCATGTGTACTTTGAAACACTGGATTTTTAAAATGTTAATCTTCCTTCTGAAGCAACTATGTATTAACGTTTGTGTTTGGGATTTTATTCTTTCTGTGGAAGTCTTCCTAAATTGTTTTGTCAACCTTTTATTTTTAATATAGTTACTATGTTGGTCTTCATTTCTAGCGTAGTGCAATCTTGCATTTGTGGAATAATTTTCCTTCTGCATGTGCCATTTTACTGTAGGTGACAGCAGACTTCCATTAAAACACAATTTTATTGAAATTACATGTGGTAAATCCAACAGTGAAGGAAGTGAAATTGTGGTACAGCTCACTTCAGAATGTGAATATATTTTAAAGGCTTCAAAAGTACTTAGGTTTAAATGTTTACTGTTAAATTTTCACTTGTAAAGCAGTGTCAAGCTGGAGGCAAACCATATCAAGGGAAGTCTTGAGACTAGATTGTTGAAAGCTTTTCCTGCTAGAAATTAGATTTGAAACAAAATTCAGGATGTCTGTCTTCATGTAAGGCATCCATTTTAACGCAATTGCTATAGTTTCATGTAAATCCTCAATATTGAGGTGTAGATGTATTCTGTTTAAAGGTTCACTTCTGAGTAGAAATAGTGACTGTGTTTTATAAGTAAATCTACATTGCTTTCTCACTGTCTCTGGTTCTTCAGGCTCCCATCCCAAAGAGTGCTCTTGTTCCTGTGATACCTATTACCAAATCAACAGGATCACGATTCCGAAACAGTGTAGAAGGTCTGAATCAGGAGATTGAGATAATAATTAAGGAGACGGGAGACAAAGAGGAGCAGCTTGTTGTATGTATCTGCCACCATGATTGCTTTCTGTAATTATTTTGGTTTTACTTTCAAGGTTTTTAAGTCATAAAATTTGTCTGGAATTAATTATGCTTTCTTTAATAAAGGTAGTTGAAAAGTGTCTTGGAAATCAAAAAGGAGGAGAGAGTTAAAGCTTGAATCTGAACCTTTTCCTCTGTGATTACTGTGGCGTAATTAGTTTTCTAATAAAATAAGAAATCTCAGTAAAATAAGAGAAAAGACAAAAGGTCTGTTTTGAAAGTTTTTGTAGTAACTTTTTCTTCTCTTTGCCCATGCTGAACTGTCCCCATCCCAGTTGAAGCATAACTTGCCCATTTTTAACTTTAATTTTATTTTTAGGTATTTTTAGAGGTAAATTTAGTAATAAAGTATCAGAAATACAGGGCATGAAGATGATTAAGGGACTGGAACATCTTTCATGTGAGGAGAGGCTGAGAGAGCTGGAACTGTTCAGCCTTGAGAAGAGAAAGCTCAGGGGAAAGTTATCAATGTGTATAAATATCTGTTGTGCAGGAATGAAGAGGAGGGAGCTGGACTCTTCTCAGTAGTGCCCAATAACAGGGCAAGAGGCAGTGGGCATAAATTAAATCCATTAAATTCAATCTGAACACAAGAAAAACACTTCCCCCCGCCCCCTTCCCCCCCGCAATGTGTGAGGGTGCTCAGAACTGGAGCAAGTTGCCCAGAGAGGTTGTGGAATCACTGTGGCTATGTGAAATATTGAAAACTGTTGTCCTTAGTTTCTGAAACCGACTTTATTTTCTCTTGGAGTCTTGTGTAATGAATAAAATTTTCTACTTCAAACAGTTTTGTGAAACTGGAAAAGAACCTCAGCATTACTGGATTTAAAGAAATTGCTGACCAGACAAGAGCATCCATTTGATACCTTTTATTTTTAACAGCCTCAAGATATTCCAGATGGGCACCGTGCACCACCTCCATTGGTTCAGCGTAGTAGTAGTACTCGCAGCATTGATACTCAAACGCCTGGTGGAGCAGACAGGAGTAGTAACAACAGCAGCCGCTCGCAGTCAGTATCTCCAACCTCATTTCTTACCATCTCTAACGAAGGCAGTGAAGAAAGTCCATGTTCTACAGATGATCTTCTTACTGATTCCAGAGAAAAAGGTACTGTGTAACTTTAAAAGTTCAACAGTGCTAAACTTTTAACTCATTGCTATGTGCACAAAGATGTAATAAAAGAGGGGATTTGGAGAAATGGTAGAACACTTTTTTTTCCTTGTAAGCAATCTGTTTTTTCCAAATTGCTCCAAATACTGTGTGTGCACATATATCTAGTGCTCTGTAATTGAAGCTGGATAGATGTGACTGAGGAATGTGCTTCCCAAACAAGTTTTTGTTTTTAAATAGTAGATTCTTCAAGTATTTTAAGCAAGTTGCTTCTTCAAGGGTATACAGCAACAGGTAGAATGGCAAAGTAGGCTAGTCCTGTTGCTTGTGTCAGGTATTTTTTAGGATCTCAGACAAAATGGGCAACCTTCCAGCATTTCATACATGCACCTGTAAAAGTTTCAACTGTTTGCAGTTTTTTAATTATTCTTTTTTTTACCAGAAATCTTCTGAGATATACTAGGAGAATTTTATAATTCAACATAAAACCTGTTCTGGTTTTTAAGGAGTATGGCTTCTGCCTATTTCTTTTGGCTAGATGGTGACAGCACAGGACCATAGATTCAGGTTTGCAGTTACAAACTGAAAGTGTCCAGGAATGAACAGAGATTGCAGAGAAGCCTGAAAATTATATAAGGAGAAATAGAAAGGAGGAAAGGGATTGAGATAAGAAAGCTTATTTGCAAATGAAGACTTGGAAGTGAATGAAAATGTTTCTTTATTTTATAATGTTGGTAATGAAGTGGGTTTCAATTTGGGGGGCATTTAAAGATAGTTATTGGGGGTTTTTTTATAGTGTGACACATTTAAGTAATGAGATACTCTGTTCCTGCAGAGAATGGGAATAATTCTCCCTTGCCAAAATATGCTACCTCACCAAAACCCAACAACAGCTACATGTTCAAGCGTGAACCTCCAGAGGGCTGCGAAAAGGTGAAAGTCTTTGAGGAAAGCTTGTAAGTTGATCTTTAACATTCAACATTCATTACCCATTAGTTTATTGCTTTTTGTGTCAGATGAAAATTATTAGTCCAGTTGCTAAAATCATGCTAACAGCATGATCTCTGTTGTTTTGTGTGACTATATACTGGTTTATATGTATGTATTTTATTGCTGGAATTTTGTGTTAAAACCTTGAGTACTCTTGAGAGGACTGTTTCTTAACTGGGAGATAGTCGGGGAGGAACTCAAATAATCAGGTACAGAGAGATGTAATAAGAATCTGTAATGCATGTGCATCAGCTAATATATGTCACGGCTTGACAGGTACATCCAGTAATCTAGACTCTGAAGACGATATTCTTTTCAGCTACATCTATGTAGCTGTGAAACTTTTAGTGACAGAGTAAATTTGACCCTGAGTATTTGATGCTTTGGTTATTCTGAAAAAGTCAACTTTTGCCATCTGGGAATATACTAGGAGGGTTTATGTTTTATTATTATTTTCAGTAGAGTTTTTATACCCTTATGTCACTTGGATGTTAGAATCTTAACCTATAGTTTAAAATTTCATTTCATCACACAAGGAGTATAATTTGGTTATAATTCTCTTCTGCCTATGTTATCTCAACAATGCCATCTGGTATAAGTAGTAATTAAAAAAATTAGAGCTGCCTTTGTGTATTTTCCATCTCTGATCTTAGAAGATGTTTTTTGAGAGGTGCCTATGGCCTCTCCATAGCAATGTGGAAAGGGTCACAGTAACTTAAGTTACCTGTCTCTATTTTAGAATGTGGAAGCTATGTTGCCAACAGATTAGATAGTCTTCACTTGCTCCAAGAACATACTCTATTGTGATTTGACTAGCATTTGCATTTCTTTTCAGATGTCCTTGCTGCATAGCTGTAGGACTGTTCTGCTATAGAGTGAAACAGGCTTCTACAGAAGTGTTTACATAGCTATGGTAGTTCTTAGACACTTCAGTGTCATGCAAAAATCTTTCCCACATCTGGTACTTGCATTCCACACGTACATGAAATACATGAGTGTAACTATTTAAAGCTCAACCTTTGTTTAACACTATTTCTATCTGAAGTTTACTGGATTTTCATTTGGGAAAAAAAATTTATAAATGGGGCTGAATTTTCTGGACACTTAGAGAATCAGCTAACATGGAAACACTCTATTTCATGAACAGAGTTACTTTTCAGCGTAGGGCATCTCCTACAAGAGTATACTGAAAGATAGGCTTGCTGGGCCTAGTGGAATGAAGATAGAAGGGCATATGGCTGTCTTACAAACACATAGAATCATAGAATCATTTAGGTTGGAAAAGACCTTCAAGATCATTGTGTCCAACCATCAACCATGCCCACTAAACCATGTCCTGAAGTGCCTTGTCTATGTTCTTTTTTAATACCTCCAGGGTGTGGAATGTGGAAGAGAGGGGGAGGTTATAGGCTGAAGGATAATGCTGGCAACAAGAAAAAATGAGTGTAAATTTGTGATGGTTATTTTCCAGCAGGGAAGGGAGGCTTTGGAACAGATTCCCATAGTTTTGTCTTAGAGTTAAACTAGCTCAGTAGACTTACATTGCAGACTTAGAGATAGACGCAGAAGTCATTCCTGTAGTATCCACAATTTCCCTTCCAGCTCTGTCTTTCATGAAGCATGTCTCTCAGTTGACTGAATTACATGCTGAGATGGCAAAACTGCAAGTCAGGATCTAAAAATGTGTGTTTCACACCTCCTTCTCAGGTTATAGGTACTTGATCATGAATGCCACTTTGGGAATACTACATTTTACTCTCTGCATTGTGTTTTTAAGTAAGATGGGCTCATCTTTTACAGAGATTCAGGCCACACTCAACTGAACATGCAAAGGAGGCAAAAGACTAGAAAGGGGGATCCCCCTATGATCGTGAACAGCTCTAACATATGCAATATTAAGAACATTGCTATGCCAGCTTTCTTTCACAAGGTTTGCTGTATAAAGAGTGTTTGTGTGGGGTGCAGAACTTGTTGGGTTGTGAAAGTTTCTGGAGAATGTGATCAAGAATACTTTCTCATGTACTGGGTATGCCAATTCATGGACAAGGTTTGTGATCCGCAACATAAAGTTAGTGTCTTCCTTGGGTTTGGAGACAGCCTGCCCTAAAAACATGCTGTTTATCTCGTAGTATGTGTAAACAAGCAGTTGAAACCATCTTGCCATTTGCAGTATGGTGCAAGTGTCATTAAGGCATTATTGAGTAGCTAAAATACTTGAAGTTTAAACCTCAACTTGTTTCTGGTGATGTGTTCAGCAATACATACCTGCCATTGACAGAATTTGATTGTTCAATGTAATTTTGAAACTATTGTGTGTATTTTATTTCTAGGCCAAAGCCATTGCATGAAATTCCAGCCTTCTACTGCCCTGACAAGAACAAAGTGAATTTCATTCCTAAAAGTGGCTCTGCTTTCTGTCTTGTCAGCATCCTCAAGCCACTTCTTCCCACACAGGATCTCACGCTTAAGGGCACTACACACAGCCTGACTGTCTCCTCCAGCATGACACCCAGTTTGTTACAGCCCATTTCTATGGCCTCCTTGTCTACAAACACAGATCAAGACAGGATCTCTCGTGGAACAAGTACAGTAATACCACAGACCTCTATACTCCAGCAATCGGGACATATTGAGGAAGCTGAAGGATAGATTTAGATTGTTTTGACATTTTTCTGGGCGACTACTGGGGAAAAATTGGAACCAGTTGACTGGACCTTTCTGATCACACTATTTGCATTGTTTTAACAATTTATGGCACTGTCATAATTGAACTGTTTGTATAATTGACAGTTTGGTAGCACATTGAGAAGTACAGGAGGATGCAGCAGCTGATACTCTGTTGCACTTTCTGCTTATGAAGACTCCGGTTCTGTTTCTCTCCTGCTTTTTTAAACACTGGTGTAAAGAAAGACAGTCATAATCCTTTGCTGTTTAAAGGACCAGTTGTTGTGATGCTGTGTGTCCTTTGACTTTTTTCCCATTAAAACAAAAATCTCAAGATCAACCAGCTGATCCCATTTACCATTGTAATCTGCAGAGGGAGGGGCAATCAGATGGTTTTGCAAGATGTCTTTTGTATGAAAATGTGTATTTTGTAACAAAAATTTGCCTTTTCTTGTGCGTAGCAGATGGTGTTTAGAAGACACTTCCCTGGTGATGATTCCCACACACACATTTTTTCTTAATTTTTTTTTTTTTTTAGGAAAGGTTCTTTTTTACTTGGCTGTTTTACAGCTGCTGGGACCAAAGGATTGCTGAAGTATTTTGGCAGTCTCAAATTATGTGACCTTGCTGAACAGCCTCAGCCCTAAACAGAATAAGACAAGTTAATATGTTTGCAATTTCTAAAACAGAAGAGTATCCAAAAAGCAGTGTTAGTATATAGTGTACCTTTTTTTGATATTGGAAGTTTGTGCTTCAGGTAAGTCACGTTCTTAAAACTCCTTCCTTCACAGAATTCCTACCAGTGTTGGTTTATTGGCTGGAAAATTGCATTTTAAAGCACTCGCCCCAGTATTGTTCTATTTGTCTGTAGGATTTTTGTGCAGGGGTGGGGAAAAAACATGTTACCCTCTTACTCAGTATTCTTTCTTCCAGAAGATACGCCGCTTGCCTCTTACAGGCTTGCTTGGCTACTTATGGAGTTAGTCAGCCTGAATCATTAATCGCTCTTGGCACAAATTTACTCTGATGTGACTCATCACTGTATTATAGACCCTGGTCACATAATAATGAAATATCTGTGCATGATTTCCTCCCTTTTTGTCATAGTGGTGTTTTGTGTGTCTGTTGAAGGTGATGGTTTGTCAGGCATGGTATCTGTTACACAGAAGTTTACAGCAGCAGATACATTCTCCCTTTTTGACTAGCAAGTTAGGCTGGCATGTAAAACAGAGGATTTTTTGATACCTTGTCTGTCCTGATGTGCAGCAGTTTATGGTTCCTTTGAAATTATAATAAAAAATGAAAATGGAGGGAAAGGCAATTGCAAATGGAAACTGTTCAGGAACTTCAGTGAGGTTTGTCACATGTTCCTGGAGTGCGTTACTTGGGTTTGAATAAATACAATATAGGTGGGCAAAAAACTGCAGTGACCTGAATACCAGTGTCGTCATCAACTTATAAAACAAGTTGACCTTGTACCTCTTTTACAGAGTTAGATTCAGTAATTTCAAAGTGTCATTATGGACAGTCTCTGGGTCTGAATATTGGTCTGTTACACATGAGCAGTTCTCACTGGCTTGCATATACATAGCTTCCATGGGTCGGTTGCATACTTGGGTCCCCTCATAACTGCATCTATTTAAAGATGATACTGCAAATATAACAGTTTTGTTCAATGCTTAATATGCTAAATTTGGTTGCAAACATTTCACTTGGGAGAAGAAAAAACCCTGCATACCTGTGCAGATAATAGTCATAGTTTTGATGCACGCTTATTGTTCTTTCAAATCCTACATAAATAAGATAGCAATGTACTTAGCAAGGGTAAATCACACTAACACGTGCTAGTCCTGTGTTCATAGTATAATGAACCCCTTTTTAAAACATTATGCAAAAATTCAGCAAATGAAAAATGTACCAAGAAGTATTAAAATTTTAGACCTGTTAAATTAGCAAATAAGCAGAATTTGGTTTACTCTTCTTCCCATCAAAATAGGTGGGATTATGCAGATGGGACTAAAGAACTCTGTTTCGAAGTAACAGCTCTGATTTACACTGAAGAAGTTGTTGAGGGACAGAGTTTTAAAATAAGCAGCTTTGTGCATCAAATTTGTGTAAATTGGCCAGTTGATAATTCTTTTCTAGGTTTTGTGGATATTAATTAGTTTTTTCTAAAACAGTTACAGTGCAATTTGAAGTCTAAAATTTACTGCTTTAGACAGGTTTGTTTAAACCTGGTATGACTGGAAGATCAGATTGTTCAGGTGAAGAAAGTACTTGTAAGTCTGTTTTCTGTTTCTGTAACGGTAGCATGTAAAGAGCTTCTCCATCAATACCAAACTGCCTAGTGCTTTATCAGGAGATCTTAACTGAATGGTTAAGAACCAAAGGGCTAAAGTTAACAAATAGCCTTTATTACAGCCTTGAGACTTAACTGACTTCACCAAAACTGCATTCTCATGTTTGTTTTCATCAGAGTGATTCTCCCAAATAGCAGTGGGCTTTCTTACCCTAGGACTTTCTTTTGCACCTGTTGTAGTACTTGAGCATCTCTTTGGTAGTTTACATTGTATGTTATTGGACAATGTACTGTACAAATTAGTGAGCTGCTCTGATAAAAACCAAATGTAAATGTGTGAGGTTTCTGCTTTTTATAAAAACAAACTGCTTTCAGGACAACATTCAGTCTTTTTTTTATATGCAGGACAACTCTACTATTGCCGTGGCAGCTCTACTTTATTATGAATCCACACTAAAGGCTCCGAATTAAGAAAATATGACAGCTCTTGTTCTGAGACCAGCTTTTACATGTGTGCATACAAAAATTAGCCTTAAACTTTTTATGTGCTGTCTTGTGCCATAGCAGAGCTGTTAGATAAAGTATTTAAATCAATTTCAAAATAGCTTTGAGAGTGCATGGAGCTTTTTTAAAATTCTTTTATGTAAGGGTGGGATGTTCAGTTTTTGGGGGGGTTGACCCATGCATTACTCAAGCACAGTTTTACTGAAAGGGTTCAAGTTCTTTTGGCATACTTTAAATCCTAACTATGCATAGACCTAGTCAGTTCCTTGATTGCCTACTTTGTAGCTTAAAAAAAATTAAAGGTCTATTTTTATGCACAACTTGACACACTTGATATTCTTGTTTTCTTGGTATTTTACACTTCTAGCCACACTTAAAGGCTGGAGGCAGTGTTCAGTAACACTGACAATTGATTTTGAGATATACTAAATGGTGTTCCTCCAGTTGTAAATTCTACATAAGTCACAAGGAAGGAGGTCATTGTTTGTAATGAAGGTCCATGGTGGCAGCTATGACTATTGGAATCCTTTTTGTAAAAAATCGAGGCACAAGGGAAAAGGACTTCTTTGTTAAAGTTTGACCTGCTTCAGCTATTCTTTCCTTGCTTGGTGCCATAATCCTGTAGGAACATATTTAAGTACTTGGAAAAGTGACAGATACATATACATATGAGTACATATATCTTGGAAAGAAATTCTTGGTTGCATGTACATGTCCCAAGTGAGGAAAAAAGGGAGTGAAAATTAAATGCTGCATACTGTGGAAGTAATGATTGCTGTGTTTGATTTATGTAAAGCAATAGCAGCTCTTAAAAAGTATGTTTAGTCTCAGGGCTATTTTTCGGTTTGTTCTAAAATACAATGTACTGGAATTCAGAATCTGAGATTGTTGGGAAACACTGAAGCTGAGCCTTTTAGGAAGAAAAAAAACAAAGTCATATCCGTTAACCTTTCTTCTGCCTCAAGCCTAACTTTGTGTTGCTTATTGAGCTTAATAGAATTCAGTGGTACAGCAATAATTCCTTGCTGAAGTATCACCTGTTCTCTCCCTGCCATCTCTGAAATGCTAAGTGATGTCTTCACAGTAACTCATTGCCAGTGATGTCCATATTTCCTTGCTGAAATGTTTCCTTGCTGAGTATCTGACAGCTTCTCTGTGAAACTGAAAGGGCGAAGGAGAAGGCATAGAAAGTCACCAGAGACTTGCAGTTGTAAAGATCCGTGCTGCAGGGTGACTTCTTAGGTATCCTGATTCCCATTTGACTTATCGAGTGCATACACGCTTACAGTCTGCATAGGTCTGTTGCTTTTATCTTCATGGTTTGAGGCAGGACTGGTATTTGTAAGAATCTTTTTTTTATTGACAGACTTGCAGACCTGTTCTCATCCAGAACTGATACACACTTACATGTATCTCCAAAGCAAAGCTTGGGTGTCATTCTTACTTGTTCTCATGAAATGAATATAACCTGCAAAAAAGACCCTTGACATAAAAAGCATCCAAACGCTTTGGATGAAGGTCAGGACTGTGCTTTCTCCATATAATTCCATAGCTTTAAGTGTGTGCCGTTCATCAAATGTCATAGCCTAAGGATGTCATTATGGCTTAGACCCAAATGAGGTTGCTATGTATTAAAAGAAAAATGTTCACTTTTAGAAAAGGTAATAGAAGGTATGCCTTTCCTAACCTAGGGAGGTGAAAGCACTGTGGAAGAATTGGTTTCATTGTGATCGAAGAGTTCTTACAGAGTTGTTTTTCTAAACCTGGGTATGCAGGAAAACAAAATGACCACTTATAGCAAGTTGTACCTGTATATTTTCTTGACGTGAGTTTGTGAGTGTGCAGCAACTCTGAAAATCAGTTCTGCTCTTAGCATTTTGTTTATACAAAGAATGACCTAGATGCATTGTTTTGAAACTGTTACTTTGGTGTCAAGTCAAGTGGGGAGAGAATGTTAACTATTCACAAGCATTTTGTGAATTTCCAGTCCTGTACCCCAACTGAATTGCAACAGTCTCTTTCTGAATGCTCCAAATGTAAATGGAGTCCTGTTACTGCTTGCTTGATTTCATTGCATGTCATTAGTAAATACTTAGGGTATGGTCTTTGTTTAATAGTTCTTCATTGGGATTTGTATTTGACTACAGAGACTTCTGTAGTGTTGAAAGGTCTATCTGAATTGCAGAAGAGGACTTGGCCTGATAACACTGCAAGTTAACATTTCTTACACAAATTCCTTTCAAAACAACTCTGGAAAATCT
The DNA here is from genome assembly GCF_964188355.1 of Buteo buteo. NCBI lineage: Eukaryota > Metazoa > Chordata > Aves > Accipitriformes > Accipitridae > Buteo > Buteo buteo. Next base: position 24,131,273 of record NC_134175.1, read on the forward strand.
AGTAAGCTTAAAAAAAAGAAAAAACTTTCTGGACATCTCATCCACCCTAATTGTCAATGTACTGATAGTTAAAGAAGAATATTGCTTGGCTTTATTCTAAATTATTTCATTTATAATATGTGCAATTTTTGAGGGTAGCAGTCAAGGGGTGTCTAAAACTGCCATTAGATTTGCCTTTGTATGAAATTGGCTGATAATGTTTTCCTCTGTTACACTGTGATAACTTGTGGAGCTGTTCTTGCATATGTTGTACTGATAGGTTACTTGTTGCATGTAAGGTGATTTTTGTAAGCTGGAGGAGTTCCAGGGATGTTCTGCAAAAAGGGCCTATTCTGAGGTGATGTACACTGGTGTAAAACTGGAGCAGCTCAACTAATTTCAATGGAATTCTTGATTTACACTAGTCCCTTTGCTATGTGTAGTTATGCCAGTACTATTTTGCACAATGTTATTTAGAATCTTGAGTTCTGACTTGTGAACTGTTTCTACTGAAAACAGTGAAAATTTTACAAACTGCAATAGTGGAATGTTTTTGGGATTATTTTTTTTTCCTAAAATAAAAAGTCATCACTTCAAGCTATGGGCTAGTCTTGGATTTATTTTTAGTAGCAAGGGGTTTTGTGTGCTCTGATAGCCTGAAGATTTGCCTGAGGATTTACCCTGAGGGTAGTAGGCATTTACTTCAAATAAAATATATACTTTTAATGCTTTAAGAGGAAAATCATCAGGATGAAAATCTCTTGATTAATCCACACCTTTATTCCTGTAGTGCATCGTCAGAATAGCCCTGAGAGTCTGCCTTTCCCCATCTTCATCTGCAGTAGGTTTGGTCAGTTCCTGAGCACTTTACAATTCCACTATTAGAGGAAAATGCCCCAAGTCCTAGATTTTGGGAATGGAAGGATTCAGCATGTGTTCTCCTGGGAGTGAAGGTATGGAAACAGGACTGAGAAAAAAAGACCCGGATTCCTGCTGGTAGGTTCATACTGCTGAAGCCTACCTGGGAAGGTACTTAGGCTGTTTGTTGAAATAGTCTCATATGCTACATGTTTCTGTTAGCTCAAAACAAGCTTCTTTCTTCATGAGCAGAATTTGGAGCCAGGGCTCTTTTACACTAGAAATAGTGAGCTAGATAAATTATGTATTTGGGGGTTTCTTGCTAGCTCATGTATTAAATTTAAGTCTAATTTGTCTAAAAGGCTTGGAGTAATTCCCCTTCTGGAAAATCATTGTCAACTGTATTTCATTCCACAATGAAGAAAGAGGTAGAAGATTTCCCTGAATCTTGAGGAATTGGAAGGTTTTCTAGTGTGTACCCCTCAAAGCAGGGCTAGCTTGTGCTTTTCCATCAGTGGAAAGAGTTGGACCAATACATGGGACAGCAGCATCAACTTCCTAAGAGTGTGCATTTCACAGCCAGAGCCTGGGGGTAAATTTGCGCCCAACTCAGAAACTACTTGGTTAAAACGTAAAAGAGGAATTCACAGCTGTTGAAGTCTGGGGTGGAATACAAGAGTCTTTTCTGTATTTGATGCTTTCTTACATTTTATTTTTTTTCACCTGTTTAGTTGCCTGTGGATGTTTGCCTGTCTCCAGGTGAACAGGACCTGATTCTTTATTAAATAGGTTGTTACCACATTCTCCCTTAAACTGTTTCTTCACCACTAACTACAAATCTAGTATTTATGGTTTCATGCATGTAACAATGATTTTACTGTAAATACATCTGCTGTTTAAATTCTTTTCACACATTGTGTTACACATAGGTAAACTGCAAGACACATTAAGAGGCTGATGAAGATAATCTATGAAGACAGAGGACTGAAAGAATAACTGTGTGGTGAGCAATGACAGTCCTTCCAATTCTTGATGCACTGTTTTCATTGTGAGCAGTTATATTCCTCAGCTAAATAGCTGCTCATTTTGTTTCTTCAGATCGTGAGAGAGAGAACCAGGCAGGAGACCACCTAGGAGAATTTCTTGGGTGTCTCAGTTTTGGGTTTTTTTTTTTTCTTAGAGTTAGGTCTGATTGCGTAGCAAATTGGTATAGGAGTTGTAAGCCAAGGCTGCATGTGTTTTATCCTATCCCCTTGTTGTCCTCTTGGCTCTCTGCTCAGCATTTGGAAGTTGTGCAAGTTGGTCATCCCACCCAGACTTTGAAACTTTTCAAGTGTTACTGTCTTAAAATATTCCTTCTGTATACGGCATTTACAGTAGCACTGTTCAGCTGCCAGACGTGTGCTGGTTAAGTGCTGTGTAAAGTAGACTTCAGGTTAGAATAGGGTGGAGGAAATAATTCAGGTGAAGTTCTTCCACACTTCAAGTAGGCTGGATTCATCACCACTGCGTGTGCCCTGTTGCCAAGTCTTACTCCTGCCAAACAAGCCCTATTTGCCTCCTCCTGCACTGTCTGTTTACAGAACCCTGTTTCACATACCTGAAGCTGTGGCCCTGTAACTGATGCTTGTATTGATGTAGGAACATGTCTGTAATGAGTAACACTTTCACATTGTGGTGACATTGCTTGTAGGAAAGAAAAAATTCAGTAGTAGATTAAACACTAATTACTGCAAGCAAAGTAGAACACTGTTCATTAATTCCTACACTTACGAGCACGGGTAACTGCTGTGATTAGGCTGTTGATTAAGAAACTGTTTGTTACACAGTACGTTGTGGATGTCTTTTCTAACTATAGATGTGTATCTGACCAGTGTAAACATTTGCGCTGTAAACACTAGTTTCACTATTGATGGAAATGGCTACTGGGGAGGTTTCTCCATTTCCTAGCAGCGGGTGCTCCACTACAAGTTTGTGAACAGTGAGCACTGCCAGAGTTCATCTGGCTGTGTATGTCAGGCAGGAAGGAGGTGAGAATCTGTTCTGTTTGCACTTCTTCATCTTTCTGAATCTCTGAAGTTAATTACAAGTTAGGGCAGAACTTGACCTGCTGGACAAATTAACAAAAAGGCTACATCCCGGCCTAGCCCAAATCTCTCACGTGGCTTTTGCAAATTCAAGATTTTAATCGTGTCTCAAAAATACTCTTCTGTATACAGAATTCATAGAAGCACTGCTCAGCTGCAAGACATATTTGGGTGATGTGTAGGGTAGATGAGGAGCTACAGCAGAATTTGGTTTACAATTTGCAGGCAAAACTCTTGTAATTGCTGCAGTGAATACAGTTAAAATCCACTGGGAAACTACAAACTAGGCTGAGCTCTCAGATAATTACGAGTTGCTTCTCTCCTGAGGTGAAGTTTTTGTTCCCATTTTCTCTTTAAATAGCGCAGTTTGTTTAAAAAAAAAACCAAAACAAACACCCAAACAAAACCAAAACCAAAAAAAAACCAAACCCAAACAAAACTAGACCACTCTCAACCTTTTGTGAGTTGTAGATATTTAATCCTTTGTTAAGAGGTTGCTTAACAGCATGTTCCTGTGGTATGTATGGAACAATTCCCTTTCCCCACACAGAAAATGATCTTTTCATAATGACTTTTGATGCAAGTTGTAAGCCATGTCCTCAGCCCCTAAAGCTGATCTTCAGGTTTCTGGGAGCTGTTTGCTAAGTTCCAACAAATTTCTTCAAATAAAAGTGCAAGGTGATGTCCTCGCCCCAAGAATAGGATGGATGGTGGCTTTCTCCTGCAGAAGTGTAACAGCTGCCATCCCAAATCACCAATATCCACCCACACCAATAAGCCAAATATAGGGAGAGCGACAGGTCACTTCAGGAGTTGCAGTACGGGGCGATTTTGATCTTAAACTGCAAGCTCTGGACAGCATCTTATGCAGCTCTTCAAGTACCATAGCTTCACAAATGTGTCTTCAGTTCCATTGCTTGTTTAGAGCACTATCGCCTCACTGCCTGTTTTTTTTCTTCCACAGCACCTTCAGTTGTGCTATACATCTCTTTTGACAGCCACAACCCCAGTTAAAATAGCCTTTAAAAAACACTGCTATGCATTCAGAACTGACAGGATCTGAAATGCAAGAGCAGCTAGAGTCTGCATAAACTGAAAGAAATGTTCAGACTGTGTCCTGCAGTGTAATTCTCCATGGCCTAAGGCTTACTGGAGCCCACAGAGGGTTGATGCTATTTTTCTTGCTGCAAGAAGATAATTACAAGTTAAGGAAGAGCTTGACCAATGTCATCTGGTATTAGGCAAATTCATAAAAGGGCTACATCCTGGCCTAACCTGGATTTTTTTTGTGTGTGTGTTTCTTTGGCAATATCAAGATTTTAACCGTGAGATTCCCAAGTTCCCTCATTTTTGGCACATTGGAACTGTATTTCTAACTGTAGTAGAAACAGTGCAGAACCTGTGGTCAGTCTCACCTTTGTTGCCAAAAAAGTTCCTGTGAAATTGCAGATAGCCAGCAGAATAATTCTAAAGCTTTCAAAGTGCAGTTAAGACTGAAAAGTCATGGCTTCCTCAGCATTGGGAAATGATACCGTTATCCTATCCACTTTTATGTCCCAAATTCAGTTTTGCTGTCTCAGAAGTGTGAGTCCTAAGCATGTGATTTTCTTGAAGATAAAATAGTTAAAAAGAGTCCATTGTATGCCCTGGAGTATTTTCCTGGTACTAGTATTTGCGTGGTAACCCCAGGGATTTTATTTTTAGAAGACCATGGGATAAAAAGTAATTAGCTAGATCTAGTTTTTTCCCACCTTTTTTTTTTCCCTCTGTGATGTGTCAGAAAACAAGTCTTTTCTGCATTGAATCATGCCAGCTTAACAGGCTTTCAAACAGCTCTAAAACATCCCAAACCCAAGGTGTTAGAGACTGATTTTTTTCTTAAAGCTCATAGTAGGATCCTTTAATGCTGTTCTCCTTGGAACTTAAATGTCCACCATCATGCCAGATGATGATGTATGTTTGGAGTGGGATTTAAGCATTCTCTATAATGGTAAAATGAAATTAGTCTGTTTTGAAAACGACTGTAACAAAATACCATAAATATTTGCCTGTTGGATAACTCTATAAACATTAAGCAGTTCATCTGCTGAATATCCAGTGGCATCTGGATTTGAAAGGAGATCCAGATCTGCAAAAAGACTGAGCTAATGTTGATACAGCTTCAGTCATATTCCAAACAGCTAGAAAAAAGACAAGATGAAGTAATATTTTTGTTAAATCTAATAAGACCTTTTAAAATAATATTTAAATTGACCTCAGGATATTTGTGTAGGCAAATAATAACTGAAGTATTTTCTTGTCTCTCAACAAACCAGAAACGCTGGCCTAGTGTGAATTGATTGGTACATGTAGTGAAGTGGGAGACTGAGTTGCTTCACAAGCTGAATGCAACTTAAAGTATGTTACAGATCATCTAAAATGAAGGACTTACTGAAGTAGAAACTGTTGGTGTTTCTTACCAAAAAATATTTCATAATCCAATATAGAACACAGTCTGCTTAAACCTTTTCTCCCTCCCTTAGCATGAGTTCCATAATGTGAGACTGAGTACAGCCAGTGTCAATTACTCTGTGATAAGAGTGTTTATGTTACTTTTCTCTTCTCCTACTGGCACATTTTCTGGCACTAGCAGAACTTAAGAGTATGCAAAGTATAGAACAAATTCTCTCCCTGTGCCAAGAGTGTAGTACTGCTGTCTAACATTGTAGCATCTAGTGCTTTCACTTGAAAGTGCAAAAAGTGGTTGACCTCTGAAAGAGAGAAAAATGGATTTGTGGTAACTTCCTAAGTATAGTGGAAGCCTAAAAGGACAGCAGGACTGGAGGTCACATGTTGGTTTATTTTTCCATCGGAAATTCAGATGTTGTTATCACTTTTGCTGATAACTTTTTAAGAAGTAATGAGCTTTTGAGAAGTAGGGAATTGGAGATCATCTACAAGCTTAAGATGCTGTAAAATATGAGCTATTAGATCCAGTACAAGACACAGGCTACACTGTGGTGACTCAGTTATAAATTAGCACTTATTCCAGTTGTTTGGATTTTGTCTTTTCTTTGAGCAGCTTAAGGAAATAATGCCCAAGTAGATAGTATTGACTGCATCAGGTATTATCCTTTTCTGATTGTGTAGTGCCGGACACTACATATTTCATGTTTAAAAACAATGCTCTACCAGACCTACAATCATTGTAAGAATTAAAGATGGTTCTTTTTATTTTTGCAGAAGTACTGACACAGATTTAAGGAACACTAAATATATATTTGTTGCATGCAAGACAATCTCACCTAAATTTTAAAATGAATTTTTTTAGTGGATTTACTGGGAAGTCTACAAGAATTCAGTTTAATCTATTCAATCCAAGCCTACTTCTGACTCTTACTTTCTTTTACAGTAACAGCCTAGAAAAAGCAACCTGGATGAGTATTTTAAAATGTATGTTTGAAGAGCGTGCATTCAAATTACAAAATTCTGAACCCAACAGATTTTAGAAAAGTGTTTGAAAAGATGCGGTCCTGTTCCTGGAGAAGAGGGTGGTCCACACATAGTTATTTCCTGTTTGTATTAGTCAGTAGTGGAATCGAAGATGCTGAGGGTGCAGAGAGGTCCATGCCTCTGTCCCATGCGACCATGCCTGTGTCTCAGGTTATGTGGTGACTGAGCAGTTTCCCCATCTGCAGCAACTGAATTTACCTCTAAATATTTTGACCTTCCTCTCACCATGCACTTATGGTCTGAGTGGTGCAAGTATTGCTGTGTTGTATCATGATTGCTTGGTAATGTAGATTTGTCCCTAATAACACTACAGTAGTTTTAGACCAGATCATTTTGCTATGAGAGTCTTGCTGTTGTTCTGAGTGGTAGTAAGACCCAGTCTTCCCTACAGAAAACAGTTGTGGACGTATGATATTTTGCAGATACTCAATCCTGATGTTTTCAGCACTGTGAAGATAAGCCAGAGGAACTGGCTGTGCTTTCTGATAGTGTAATTTAGTCCTGAGATGGCTGCTTACCTTGAAGACTCAAAAATGTATTTTCACTTTGCTGAATGATCTCTCCAATACTGAAAGAATCAGGACTTACTAAGGGTTCCAGATTCCTGGAGTAATATTAGGATGTATTGAGAATTGACTACTTGTCTTATTCTTTCAATTTTCTAGTTGCCAATATGTAACTTCTCTTCCTTTAGTTCTCTAGTTGTCTTTTCTCCTGGAAAACTTAACAGTGTGTAAAGTAGGACAGTGGGATGTAATGTCTTCATGTGTAAACTTATTCGGATAACTGTAGTATAACCTACTTTCAGGAAGAAAAATTAATTTATATAAGTAATGAAGTTTTCATTTGGTTGTTACTGGATTTCAGATGGCATTTCTTAAATGAGTGCATGTTCTCATTTGAAAGGCCAGGGTCTTGAGAAATTTTTTCACGCTTTGGAGTAACTAATTCTGCAAGTGGCGTAGAACTGGCTTGTTGGCCGCTATACAGAGAACAGAGCAAAGGTTTTGCTCTCTGTAGCTGTATTTGGATATTTTAAGCCATAGTTGGTTTGATTCATCCTAACATTGGGTGTGGCTGCAAGGCATTAGCCAACTGTTCCTCTCTTTTGCAGAAGATTATGCCTCTGACTGAGAAGCATTTGGAAATGTATGCTAGCATCTCAGGTTGTGCAACTCATGATCTGGCAGGTTGAAACACTCCCTCCTCCTCCTCCTCTTGCAGCACTTTGTGTGGAAAATGTTAATGATGTTAACATGTTTCAGGACACAACAGTTGGGTTTTATGAACCATCTGAGCTACAAGTGAGGACTAATGATTTATATGATACTTCTTGTTGCTGTCTGCATTAACCCTAGGGTATTTATTAGGGCTGATGTCATGGAAAAGCTGCCCCATCTACCCTCTCTTCTGAAGAATAGTAATAAGAAATGTCAAAAAGTAATTTTGACGTGTTAAAGGCATTTTTCTTGAATTTTCTTACCTTTTTCTGGGCTTAAAAGATGAAAATCATCAGGCTTGCTTATCTGCACATTGTTTCTTCATTGAACTTCTGTCTTCTGAACTTCTGGAATAACTCCAGAATAAAAATAGGCCTGAGCTGAAAAAACACTGCCAGAAGAGCTGAAAATTAAAGCCAGCAGGCCAGAAGAAATTCCCAAACAAATGTGTATGCATGGGGTGGGTCAGTCCCATCATTATTTGTTAAAGAAATAATTATATAAAAGTTAGATGACAAAGCATTTGCAGTAGCATTGTTTAAAGGTTACATAATTCTTGCAAAAATTGGGCATTATATTTCGGAAAGTTCCTTTAAAAAGGGTAATGAGAGATTTGCCTTTGAGTCTCCATTGTTTGTAATATCCTCTTTCAGCATGAAAATATTTTCCGTTCCCATCAGTTTTGTCATTTTTTTATTTGGCAAAGATGAATATTTTTCCTGAACTTTAAGTAGAATGAAAAATCATTATTTTTGTTGGCTTGCAGACGTAGTAGCTTCCCCTCTAGTAAGACTGGCAGATTTATTTTTGGAGATGTTGTACCAATATATATCTTACACAGTTATTTCGTGAAAGCAGATTAGATGAGCCTACAGAAAAGGTTTAGTTTAGGGCTTGCTTGCAAGATTTGAGTGAGCTATATGTGACAGAGAATATAGTTCTTTGTGAATACGCAGTAAGTTTTACTCCATGGTTACACAGCTATCTGCTTAGTGCTCTTGGCTGTCTGCATTGCCCTCTAATCCAGCTCCAAAGGGACTACTTCTGACATTCCAAACTGCTGAGCAGCTTTCCGACAGCTGCCATTGAAATCGGAATAAAAACAAAACTGTTCTCTTTGCCTTCCTCCCAAGTGTGGATCAGGTGAAAACAGAGCCAATTTCTTGTGTGTGCCAACTCTACCCTACTGCTCCATTGCCTGTGTTGGGGTGGTCTCCTCTGATGTGCATCCGTCCCCTTGAGAAGACAACCAAAGACTGAGAGCTGGAGTTGTGCTTTGAGGGAGGATGAACAATAAATCCTGGGCTTTGCAGTTCTAAGGCCTGGAGACGTGAGCCTGTGCTTATAGAGGGAACTGCCTGGCATTTCTGGTGAGGTGGTCCAAGATACACAGCAATTGTTCTTTACTGCATCACCGTGGTGCTGGACCTTAACCTGTAGTATTCAGGCCTATAGAAAAACTATCTTGGGTGCCTTTTAAGTGTTTAATAACTTAAGGTTTAACTTTCCTGTTCCTGGTAGTTCAGTTAACCAGGTAAAAGATTAAGCACCCTGTAAAATTTGTGTTTTCTAAAAAAGAAATAAATTAAAGAAAATACATAATAATAAAGCTGCTGCTCCTTTGCCTTTATGACTATTTCCATCCATTTGGTCTGCATTATAATAGATACAACAGTCTGGGCAGCCCTTCTGCAAAGATCTCACTTGACTGTAGCTTCTCTGTCCTCTGCCTGCTTTGGCAGCTTGGCCCGCAGTAGCCTCAAGGGCTTTTGTAGTATAGAGGGCCTGCTGCTGCTCTCTCTTGTCTGCCTCACTAGTGTGAAAACAGCTTGCTCCATGGAAGACTCTTTGCTCTGCATCAAAAAGTTATAAAACTCTGACCTGTGTGGATATGTAGCTGATCACATGTGATAGCATTTCTTTTTTTGCTCATCTGCTGTACTGTGTGAGGGTGAAATTCACTCTGAAGGCAAGTTCTTTCCTATGTGGTTGGATGGGTCCGGGCATGAGGGACCTAAGAGGTTCAGGTAGCTAGCGATGTGCATGATAGGGATGAATCCACACTGCTCAGTGAACTTCTGGCATGCCTTCATCTGTTAAGGTGACTATGTTAATTGCTGAGGTACTATGTCAAGTTTCTAGAAAGAAAATTGCTATACATTCATGTGTCCTACCTATTCCAGTTTCTGTTGCGACAGAAGTTTCTTTAATGAGGTTAACCTGAACAGAATAAGAACGAACTGATCAGAGTGCTCATGATGCAGGTTGTGTTGAAATCTTAGTGATCTACCTGCTGTACAGATAAGGAGAGCCTGCATCTCCCTTGTGCTGATTTTGTATTTGGCCAACCCCAGCTACTTCAGCGGAAATACCTCTGACTTTGTACTGATGTCAGGGAAAGGAGATTACTACTATGAAGGTATGTAACTTTTTTTTTTTACTTCGGTAGATATAAATTAATGATAAATTAATGAACATGTCATTATTTACTTGCATGATATAATACTACCAGGAAATTTAAATGTGAAAGATGATGATACTTACACTATTATACCTAAGGTGAAAAAGAAGAAAAATGAAAGACTGCAAGTTGAAGGAAAAGATTAGAAATTAGCAAATAGCCTTTTTTTTTTTTTTTTAGAGTTTGGTTTGGGTTTTTTTTAAGAATTCTGGGAAGCAGCTATTTCCTTCCTAATAAAACATGTACAGAATGTTTATGATTCTTCTGGGCTCCAGCTTATTTTTTTTGCTTACTTATTGACATTTCTGGAAATGTCATCTTTCTTCTCTCTGCATTCTTCAGTGGCGTTGTTTAAGGGAGACCTCTGTAATGGCTAGGAAAAAAATGTTTCTTAAGAAAGAATGAACACATTGACCTATTGTTCCATCTCTCCAATTTATTGATTTGTACAGTGCAAGATGTGTAATGATAATGTTCTCTCAAGTGTCTGCTTGTAAAAATAGTTTCAATGATGTGTTTCGAAACTGTTACGGAAATTCTAGTTATACTTCATAACACTGGGACTGTTTATATTTCCTCAGGAAGATGACTATATGCCAAAATTTTGGTCACACTTAACAAGATGATTCCATTTCTAAGTTCCAGTGCTGTATAGCCATTTACTAATTTCATCAGATATTTTTTTAATTCTATAAAAATATTCTTTTATAGATGGAATTCTAATATACAATATGGCCAAAGAGATTTAAAAGGGGAAAAAGTGAGGGAGAAGGAGGGTAAAAGTTTCATACTTCAGTATAGATTGGCAAGTGAGCACAGGGAATGACCTTTAACATGCTGAACACATTTCAGCTGATTGATTCTAGAGTAAATGATCATTCCCCTGTTCTGAAACTTGGCATCTGTAAGAAAGCCATTGCACCTCCTGTGCAACAGAATGATATGGGTGGAAGCCCACAGGCTGTTCAAGGACTTTGGACATGAGCTGAGCTATTTTGCAGAAATGCAGAAAGGTTACTAAGGGAGGCAAGTCATTGAACAAATTTAAAACTGGCTGCTGCTTGCATTGTTGCTTAACTGTTTGGATCTACAATATGTGGATCTCAAACAATTGGCTTCCTACTCAATTCACTAAAAAAAAAAAAAAAAGTATGAGATACCTCAAGCTTGAAAAACAGAATCCAATCTTACAGCCATTTCTTCATAAAGCTTCATATAGTATAAAAGTGGAAGACTCACTACTGAGCATGCAATTCACGTGTCCAGATACTTGTGCATGTGATTTTTGGATAGAAGGATAATTGGAAGATTCAAGGGCAAATGAGCACAGAATCTTGTACTTGCTTGGAGGAAGACAAGGAATTAGGGCTCAGCCTTTCCTTATGGTGCTTTCCAGAAGGCTTTGCAGAACTATTCAGATTTTATTTTTCAAGTTGAAAAGAAATTCTTAAATACTTACTTACACTTGCTCTCTTTCATTGAAAAAGATGAGTAAACTGTCTAAGACTGCTGTTCAGGAGTGGTCATTCCAGAAGACAGACAGACAGACAAAGGCAGCAGGTCCACACCTACCATGGTAAATTCCATGCTGTCATGGGAGATTGGGGAAGGCAGGTGAGCAGGAGCAATCTGGTGCTATGGCAGACACCTGATAGACTGCCAGGGAACATGGCAACAGGCTGCAGTGATTGCCTTAAAGCAGGTTCACCTTCTGACAGGTGCCCCTGCAGCTTCTCAAATTCAGACTTGGTAACCCTTACTTCCATCTGTATCTAAACCCATGAAAATTGGAAGATGCAACAGCAAAAGGAGATCAGTCTTTGACTCTTACTATACCGTATACTACCTGCAACAGTATCTGATTAGAGAATCTATAAATTCAAACCAACTTAGAAATCTATAGGACTGGGATATATTCTATTGTTATGAGATTTTTTTATGTGCTTATATAATAAAGTGATTGAGTCTGTCCCAGAGAAAATGACCATCTGTTGGAGAAAAGTGTAGAAATACTGAATAGTAATTATAACCTCCACTTCCCGAAAGTGAAAACATACTGAAGATACGCAGGTAATCTTGTACAGTAACCTAGCAGTAGACATGCAACTTTGATTTTCATTCGTTTTATTTTACAGAATTTTAACTCTGTGCACTTTGCACATAACTACACTGTCATCCTGGAGGAGAGTGTTTCAGGCAGAAAACAGAGTTACGTTTTCATTCACCCTTTTGTTTGCTCAGAAAAAGCACTTAACAGAGCAACTGCTGGAGAGACAGAAGATGGAGAGTCTTTCGGAAGGTAAGTATCTACATGAGTAGGAAAGTTGTTGCACAGCTCCTCTTATGGTGACTTGTTTGGGGTGATAAGCACATTCTTCTGTTTTAATAACAAATATAGGGGAAAATAGTTTTTTGTTCTCCAGGTGTGGAGGAGATTCTTTTGTTTTTGTTTTGTTTGCTGAGCCCGCTCATGAGATACAATAGATATCAGTAGCTAAAAAATGCACTAAGATGATATGTCTTTGCCTCCACTTAAATCTTGGTGAACTTGTTGGCAACCAGTACTTCACCTAGTGTAGCCAGTACTTGTATGGATGAGTGAACATTTACTTTTTGGAATTACCCATTTTGCTTGCAGTTGTCAGGATACAGCTCCTGGGATTCATCTTTGATCCACAGCGATGTTCCTCTGTATTCCATGCAGACTTGCTCCAGAGGGTATCAGATATTGTAGTTTTATGGCTGAATATTGGTAGTTCCTGCCCAAGGTGAGACAAGGGTCAATCTGAAAGTAAAGTAAGAAAAAATAGTAAAATACACAAGAGCCCAAGTGAGCAGTATGTTTTGGGGAAACATGGGACAAGTGGACTGACTGTAACTTACAGCATAGTTAAAATTAAGACTTTAGCCTTCATGTTTGTCAGCATTCACACGCAGGCTGCCCCTCGTTGACTTCTTACCATGTGGCAAGAACAATAATAAATGCTGAGCTAGAAGATGGTACATAAATTTGATTTTCTTCCATTCTGTGCCCCAAAGTGTAAAAGTACCAGAGATGCATGTTCCATAAATGCAACTCTGTATTTACGGCAATAATGGGAACCTGTTTGCATGCTCATGGCCAACAGTGCATCTGAACATTGCAAACACCCAACTTGGGCAATGCCCATTTTTTTAATTGGAACTCCCAGCATTCTGAATATAAATCGAATTAAAATGTCGTACAGTGTTAATGACTCTTACACTCCCGCCAACTCTCAGTAGACAAGTGGGTGAAGGATCTGGTTTTGATAGCAAGGTGTGTGTCTGTCTACCCAGCAGTAGCATTGAACTCCCCTTCAATCTGTTGACTGAAAATGTCCAATAATAGCTTGAGTGTGTATCAAGAGCTATTGCTTATTGTTGACTGGGCACTTCAGCAGTAAGATCCCTCCTACAGAATTGCATAGGGCTTTGCCAAGTGTTAGCATATCAAGCTGAAATTTTGGATTTGGTGTATCTCTGTGGATGGGCTTATACTAACATTTGGTCTGAGGTGGTTGTGTAGCCCAACCTGAACAGGAGAAGAATGTGTGGGAAAGAAATAGAGCAGGCACACAGCTCGAACTGTCTTGAATGATGGGGAAGAGAGGTGTGTAGAGCTCCCTTTTATCACCAGATCATCAACACCTGCTAGCTTGTACTTTACATACCTCAGAGTTTAGGAAAGTGGTTTTCTCTTTAGGTATAAAATAGCTTTTGCTTTTGACACATGTCCCTCCAAATACCTCCGCACCATATACACGCATGTTTTCTGAATTATACCTTCAGTTGAATTAACAGCAGTGCATTGAACTGAGTGAATGGGGACTATTAACTAAAGAAAAAAAAAAAGTTGAAAACCTTTGCTGGGCAGAAGAAAGGATAATCCTTCCCTTGACATCTGTCCTTCTTCCAGCTTCACTTGCATTCTGCTCTGCCTGAAACATTAATAAGAGCCCTAGCTTATTTTCTTCCTCAGATATGGCTACAAAAAGAAGTAATTGACAAATAAAATGTGTGGCAATTCCAATTTATTGACTGTTTTTATCACGAGTACTCTGGAGGTGGCAGAACAAGCACATTGTTCAAACTGATAAGATGTGTAAAAAAGACCTTTGGGTTTTGACAACATTTGCAGTTAGATGTGGTGTACATGGGGTTGGAGGAGGAATTAATTAAAAAACAAGTCACTAATGTCCATGTCAGACTTCATGTGGAACAATGGTGAAATGATGGGTGTTGGGAAGAAAACATGGCTAAGGGATCTATAGGCATGCTACAAAGGAAGATGAATGTGAATATTTTACCATATTATGAAATCTGATATTTTTTGCTGGTTTTCTACTTATATGTCTTCAATTGAACTCTGGGGCTTAAGAAGGCATTCCTAGCAATGTAACATTTCCAGGAATTTTAAAAAGGGAAATTTTTCTGTTCTTTTTCTTGAGATGTACGGAAGCTTAGAAAAAATTATATCATCTGTGATATATATTATAATAATGCCCTAAATAACAAAAAAAATGCAAAAAGTTGAAAATAAATATGAGGGAGTGTGTGTGTGTGTGTGTATGTTTTTATGTATACATTAATGAACATTTTGAAAGAATTCTGAATGTTTAATACTTTTGAAATGCTCATTATGAACAGCAGACAGCATTTTGAAAGGCTATGCAGTTGTAATTCTAAATATTAATTTCCAAACCATTTCTCATAAATGTTCTTAACATACCCGTAAAATATGGATTTTAATGTCCCAGGTTGTGGTTTTGTTTTTGGTTTTGTTTTTTTTTTTTAAGAATTGAGGGGGAACTTTTCTGTAAATTTTCCACCTTAGTAGTCCTGTTATGTTGTGCAATTTATAATGAATAGCACACCTGCAATTATGTACTACTATGCCAGCATTTAAATTTGTAGTTGGAAAGACGTAAAATCCTTTTTAATCCATAAAATAATTTTTTTTAGTGTAAGGCAGCATTAAAGTTTTCAAGGATTATAAAGTTCTTCCTTCATTACAATTATAGCTTCAGTAATAGGCTCTGCAAAGTCTAGTTAGGTTGACTGTTTAACAAAGGACTTTGTTTTCTTCTGTTTGTGAAAACGCAGCATGAATGTATTTTTTCATGAAATCTCAAACCTAATCTGTCAGTGCTCAATCTGAAGCAGTGATTGCCTCAGGAGAGTGTAAATGTTTTAATGTATCCCAATGTTAGAGACTATATAAAGAGAGAGAGAGAGAGAGAGATTATATATCTCTAATGTTACATATTCAGTATTTATTTAAATAATAAGAATGCTAAAAAGAAGGACAAAAGGAAGAAGAGCCTCAAACTAGAATAAACTTCTTACTGCATACTGTACCATAAAGTCCCTATCAGTATTTCTCAGTATTCCACTAATCAGTACTAGATATCTGTGCAGGCCACCTGAATGGAACAAAAAAAAAACCTTCAGAAAGAAATGTTGATTCATTATTTTGTGGACCAAATAAGTTAAACTATAACATTAAATTATATAAGCATATAAATAAAAATATATAAATTTAAAATTATAAAATTTAGTATATAACAGCATTCTTTTATCTCAGAGCAATCAAACTTCCCAGCAATAAAAAGAAAAGAAACTGGAAGTGAAGTTGAACAAAACTCTTTTTTAGAGGTCATTGGGGTATTTCTGTTGAGAAGGTCTTGTTTCAATACGGTGTTTCACTGGGTAGCAGTGCAATATAGGCAGAATCACATTTGAAGACTAAACTAGATTTCAACTTGACATTAGCAGGTGACACTTCTGTTTGAAACAAGACTCGAGCTTGACTACTGACAAGTGCTGAGCGCGTACTTGTAGACAATTTATGAAATATAATTAAGACAAAGGTCACACACAGAGAAAAGAGTGGTGTTTGAAGCTATTTGTGCCTTTCATCGAAAGTAATTAGGACCACAGGCACAGGGGGAGGATTAGCTTCTGGACAACGGGTGGTGACTCAAGCTGCAGGGTGCAGACGGCTGACTGCGCTCGTAGACCATGGGCGATGGTTCCTCAGAGAGCCCTGCTGCCGGCGCCGGAGAGATGCTACCAACCAGGGCTGCTGCCTGAGCATCAGCTTCCTTCCCACTTACCTCTTGCTCTTCCCGTGCTTGGTGGTTCTAAAGGTGGGGGAAAAACTAACAGCTGAGACATTTGCAGAATAAACGTAAACGACAAAAAGGTGTGTCAAAAGCAAATACTGCCTGCCGTAGTGGCCCGAGTGTCGTAATGTAGTCACTGATGTATGTGGGAAGAGAAATACAGTGGCAATGCATCAGGCACCTGGAGTGTCTGCTATATTGGGACATGTTAGTCTAAAGGTCAAAACCTGATATATTTAAAAGGAGGGAGACTTTTACCTCCTTGATCTTGATACTCCTGTGAGGAATAAAACAACAGATGCTTTGCTTGCAAAACATGGAGTGGGTGGCAAAATAAGAAGGGTAAATGGCAAGAATATACTGCTGCAGAGGGAAATAAAAAAGCTTATGTTTCTAACTTTTTACAGTAGCAGCCCTACAAACTGCTGTGTCATAAATTCTAAAAAGTAATTAGAGAAGGCCAGTAGGAAACAGTGAAAGCAATACTTGAGCCAACTAAGCAAAATTATTAGCTTCAAATGTGTCTGCCAAGATATAAGAGATACAATTCAGACATCCCAAAACTGAAAATATTTTTCAGTTGCTGCACTATACTACAGCAAGCTGAGGAAAGATTAGAAATAAAAATTTCTTTCATTAAAACAGGCTTTTCTGGTACGTAGTTTAATATTCTTGAGAATGATCTGGTCAGATAAAATTTTGTAGCTCATAATCCTCTGTTTACATCTAGCAAGCAATACTATAGATACTGCAGAGATTCAGAATGGTGCATGGTGGGATGGTGCACGGGTTGTAAACTGCTTTCCTTGCAAAAATGATGGCTTCTTTTTAACACGACACTCCAGACTTACACGTTTAAATTGCAGCCAACTAGAGGCTGTTAAAACTGAAACAGGGAAACTGTAGCCTCTTCATCTGTTCATCTTTGGTGAGTTCATGCTGGATCTGTGGCACCAGTGTCTCTGGCAGCATTTTTCATACTAAACATCTGTTGTTTTGATTCTTCTGTTTAAATAGATTGAATTAGAAGGGGAGAAAAACCATCATCTCTTCCCCCCTCACCATTCTGCTCCAAAGCTTAGTTACTATGAAGACAAATCTTATTTCCTTCCAGAAGAGGCTTCTCTGACATGCAATATTTGATTTTTTTTTAAATTGGTTCTGACTCAATTTCCAGCTACATCAAGATGCAAGAGCTGATTATTGTAAATTACATTCAGCTAGGGTGCATGTAAGCTTCTCTGCAAATCTATATTAAGTCCATTGATTTTGATAGGCTTCGCTGTCTTAACTGACATGCTCTGGAGTTACAGCACTGTAACTGAAACCAGAATCTGCTTAAATCTGTGCTGTTCAGATCTAGGAAACATTTTGTTCAGTAGTTTAACTGCAGGAGATAACTACAGGCCATAGTGCAGTTTTCTGAGAAGCAAGAGAGACTGTCCATTGAGGGTCTCTGTATGTATGCTCTTAAACCTAAAGGCAGAACCTTACTATTATTTAATTCATTATTCTTTTAAATGCTGTGGATATATTAAGAGGACCACTTGCATGTTGATGTCTTTTGTGTAACACCAAGAACTATACTTGATCCTTGCTCCAAGTATTAAAAACGTGCTGCCAGCAAATTCCAATGCGTCATCCTATGCACAAAGTCCACCAAAATAATGAACTACCAATCCAAGATCTGCTGAAAGATAAGAGCTCACATCTGAAATTGAGATGTGATCTTAACAAGCACATAAACAGATTCTGGTCCCTGGTGGAACTCAGTGAAATTCTGTCAGATTTTGGCTTTTTTTTTCTTAATTATTTTTAAGATCAAAAAAAGTTCCCAAATTTGTATGAACCTTCCAAGATTCAGGCTAAAGTTGATGCAGAACCTGAGAGGGAAAGGCTGGGAGAGAGATGGAAATTTGTGCTTTTTAAATTAGAAAACGATTTACTATATTGACATTAACGGGGGACATTAGAAGATAGATGTTTGTTGTGAATCCAAACCACATCGCAGTATGAACAACTCCTCCCGCTCATGTGCACCCATGCCACGCCTTCCAGACTTTGGTTCAAAGTACAGGTTTTCAGCAGGTGCCTCTGGGTGCCCGCATCCCCTGTTAGATCAGCAATGCGCCTTCAGGCTTGGAATCACACAGATGAGGGATTTACGTCACCTAGTAGCCTTCAATGCTGCAAATATTTTAAAAAAGGACAGTGTAGCTTATTTGTTGTTGTCATCCTCCCGATCCCCAAACAAGCCCTATACGACAGAAAGAATTGTCCATCTGACTGGCAGACTCTGTGGTAACACTTTGGTTAATGCAGTAAACTCAAAAGTGCTAAGCTATTCCACCAGATGTTAGTGTATGCAGGGGTGTGCACGCAGACGTGGTAGTGACACCTTTTAGAGAGGAGAATGATTTAAGAAAGTCCTCCTCTTTGATGCTGCATAGATTCAGAAAACAATAATGCAATTCCAACACTAGATAACATTTTGGGGACTCCTCAAACGATACAAATGACTGAGACTGCCCTGTTGAAAGAAACTAGTACTTGTTAGTGCCAGGAAAAATGATGCCATTCTCATGTATTCATATCCTACATAACAAACCATACTGACACTGCTTACGATCCTTAGGTTTATCTCTTAATTTGGCATCCAGCTCTGCATCAGATGTTACCGCATATTCATCTTCATTCTTTGGTGAGCTTGTTTCAATTTCCAATATTTCTTCTGCATTTTGTTCACCACTGGCCAGTCTTTTGACCTGTCTTGTATGCAGAAATCCGTGAGATAGCTCTGTGTGTGCATGGGTGTCTAACAAACTGGAATGTTTTTCACCAGCTGGGATAGAGAAAGAGTTAAAGGAGAGCAATTAAGTCAGTGAGCATTTCCTGAACGCTCTTCCAAGGGATCTCAACTGTCTTTCACGTGCAGTTTACAGCAGCTGTGGTCTGACTGAAGATCAGAACTTCCCTACTCTAAATTTATAGACCATAGACAATAGAAAGTGTGATGAGGGGGACGCTTTTGGATAAGCAGTCTAGATTATTGGGATATTTTGCTATAATTGGCATATCCTATTTCTCCATACAGCTTTTTCGTGAATTCTGGTTTGCATTCGGAGATGGTTTCAAACATTTAAAGAAACTTGCTTGCTAGAATTATAAGCTGAAAGTCTCAGTAGCAATCACAGAGCATTTATTTTGATGTTTGTTTAGCTTTACAGACATTTAAACTGATACTAAGATCCCCTGTTGGTCACAGGCTACTAGTTGCCCAATGGAATAAACTGCAAAGATATGGAAAGCTGAGATTTTGAAGTTTTGAATATGAATATGTAACTGATGATACAGAAATTTACACTTTTTTGGTTTGAGTTGCGTTTTCAGCATTCCATACAGTACATGTCTTGATTTGGATGGCTTGGTAGACTCATCCAGACTGAGCAGCTGTCTTTCCTAGACCAGACTCAGCCAGCTTCTCACTGGCAGCTGAAGAGCCATTCATTTCATGCAATTTACAGGACAATTCAAATTGGTTTTCATGACAATTAATTTTAACCCAAGATTTGCCCCTAATTTGAGATCTCTGCCAATGTGCTTACATCAAACAAATTTGGTGATTCTAACTCAATTGGGCTTTTTTGGCATAGGAATTGCTACATAAGCTACTATAACTTGTTGCTATCCAACTAAGTGGTCTGTGCAGCTCATTGTATCTGTGTGCTTCTCTCACCTGAGTTGGCCAAGCAGGAGTCAACTGCAGGGAAAGTTGAAGCTTATGCTGGCATTGGTGCTAAACCAGCAGAATAGCCTTTCCATTTGCTTGGATGTTGGGTGAGAAATCAAGGGTAGCTTATAGTTCTGTCTATCAGAACAGGATCTTCAGCCTTGATCTCTGAAAAGCTGTCTTCCTCGGCCATTTAACTATCATACAGAGGTGCAATGAGGATAGCATGACAGGACAACCTGCCACAATCATGCATTCTCAAAGCATGATTCAGTAAAGTTCAGTAAAACTTACAGGTAAACAATAACTAATCCTCCCAAATGTGAATACCCTTTTTAAAATGTGAATGCCTTTTTTTAAAAAAACCAAGAAAAACAAAAAACAAAACAAACAAGGAAACAAAAAGATGCAATATACAAATAATAACTTTAAATGAAGCAGGGTGCTATTCTATAACTGTGTTCACCCCTGGACTGGGGCATGTTGAGGGCCAGCTTGGCAGCCCCATTCTTACAGAGAGTAGAAATCCAAGTCAAGTGTGTCGACCTAGTTCACATTAAGTATTTAATCTGACAAAACCTTTCACCTCTCCCACAGCAGGGGAAAAGAGCAAATACTGAAATTTCAGTGAGGTCATCAAACAGACCTGCCCAAATCTGATCAACTGCTTTTTTGCCCCTTTTTTTTTTTTTTTTTTTAAAGAAACGTGTTTAGAATCATGCAATCTTGGAAATAACTTTGTAGCCTCCATTTACTCAGTGATGAGAAAAGCATTAAAAATTCTGAAATTCTTAAACTTATATCCATGTTTAAGTAACAAGTTGATAATTAGCAAGACTGAGATCAACTTAATAGTGTAAGAAAAACGTGTATTTTTCTTTTGGGGAATCTTGGCGTATGCCTATCTAGCACTTTCTGTTGCAGAAATGTCACAGAATATGCCAGAGAAAACCTCAGGAGTTTTCAATAAAAGTGTATTCCTTTTTGTATATAAGTTTTTCCTTCCAAGCTCTGTGAAGTATTTTTGTTTAAATTGTAAAAGTCACTTTAAGCATATGTAGTTAGATCTATTTCCTAATGTATGGGTGCTGAAATCTAGGGAAGTATGTTGAGTTTATACTGGAAATCTATCAGCCCATACAAAACTCATTTAAAGGTCATACAAGTTTATTTTCATTGAGGAAAAACCTCACCACCAGGCTATGGGCTGTATGTTGAAAGGAACAGGCAGAGCAGCGCTGGCTGGAGATCTGCATCCTCGCCCCAAACTCATAAAAAAACGCAGCCTAAGAAAACCCCAGTCTCCGGTCAGCCTGTCCTCTCCTCTCGCTGTGCCTCCAGAGCGTACGGTGCACTCCTCAGCAGCTCACACCCCACGAGGGTCCAGCAGCAAAGCATTTGACTGGGGAGCAGGTATCCGAGGGGAGTTTGGGGGTCTCAAAGCTGTGACTGAGGCGTGGGTTGGGGCTGCCGCCCACAGTGCTGTGGGTGGGCTGACATGCCCTTCCCTGGAGGGGTCTGCAAGCTTTATGGGAAAGGTGCTGATCTCCTGGGTGGTACGATGGAGAATGGTGTTACCCACACAGGCTGATTGAGGTTGTGTGTCGCTTTCACTGGAACACTCGCGGTTTCCTTCCCCCTGCCCTTGTTTTTTTAATTCAGTCTCCTAACTGAGAGAAGGCTGAGAAATTAAAGATTAAAAAACTAAACAAAATGACAAGAGAGAAAAACCAGCGCTCTGCCAGGGCTGGCTGTAGGAAAGCGATGGTGATCATCCGGAAGGAAAGTTGAAGGCCTCAAAGCAAGAAGAAAGCTGAAAGAACCAGCTGGGAAAAAGCAAACACACGGACAGAAAATGCAAGTGTGACACTAAACCAAGGACCAAGCAGGTGAACCGTTGTCTTTAACGCTTTTAACGTGTGTCTTAATGCGTGATGTTGTTTGAACTGTATTTAGAGGCAGCGTATGTGCACTAGTAAAGTTAACAGTTTATGCCAGGTGTCAGTGCAGAATGAAAAGATGAACTAGGAACAATTTATTGCACAGCCTCAAAACCAAAGCCACCCCCCCCCCATCCCCACTGACACAAAAAATGAGTAAAGCTTGCAGTAGTTGACTGTTGTCTTATTCCCCTTACTTGTAGTATCACTTTGATGTTTAAGGAAAACTAGCTGCTAGTACATAAAAGGTTTTTGCTGTTCTATATTGTGCTACCAGGGCACTACAAATATGCAGAAATGTTTTTTAGGGGGGAGGAAATGTTTTTGTGACTAGAATGACCATCAGCACTTTGATTCTGGAAGACTAAGTTTGTTTTTGACTCGGTTCTCTTGCAATTTTAAAATCAACTCATGCTGGCCATTCTAATTTCAATCATGATTTTAAATGAAAGAACTGTATGTTTGGAGGAAAACAAATATTCTTATTAAAATGTTTTAATTAAGATTACAGATTACCCAAAAAATTGTCAGTCAGCCAAATCTAAAAAGTATTTTTGTAGGTTCTAGGATAATTTATAGACAGTGGTAATACAGATGCATTCCAAAAATATGTTGTACTTACTTACACTGGTATCACATCATAATGTTAAATATGGTTTACTTAGTTGCTTCTTTCTGCATCTGACACAGTACTTTTCCAAATAAGAGAACCCAAAGTGAGAGGAAGGTGTAAAAACCCTCCTGCTTCTGAACTGTGGTCTACCAAAACCCACCTTTCTAGTTACACTCGGTGTATTTGCTACAGGTAACAAGTGTAGATCTAATGGATTCAGTGTTTGAAACTGAAACAATTAATGCCAGCTGGGTTTTCTTAAGTCTAAATAATATAACAATCTTTCTAAGCTAAGCTGACAGTCCAAGTGATGTGACCTTTTTAAAAAGCATTTTTTAAATCTTTCTGGGAAGGCAAGAAAACCGTATTAAGGTTACCTAGCTTGCATTCATGAGTCTTTAGACATATGCATGTAAGAGAACCCACTTATTTTATCAACTGCTTAATTGGCTGGAGGTGCTGCACAGCTATCTGACTGTGAAATACTACAGTAATTCTAAAAGCTATGCTCAAGCATAACTTATATCTGAAGGAAAAACTGAAAAGAGTAATAAAATGGGTGTTTCGTATAATGCACAGAATAGCTCAAGACTTTAATTGTCACTGGGAGTCTCGAAGACAAGTGAAGCAAACTAGTTTCCAAACTTCCTTCACTGTCTTGCTTTACACTAAAAACCTCTCCCAACTTTACTTGGTTAAGACCTTCAAAAGTCAGACATACTCGATTAAGGATTACCTAAAGGGGATATTACTCTCTTCTGTTTTCATACTAAAAAATTATTAGAGATTTTTTTAAACTTTTATGACTATTAGGCCAATGATTGCTACAGTAGACTGGCATATCCACAAATGTGCATGTGAAATTATAGAGCTCTGTAATAGTGGTGAGGAAGGAATGCTGCATGTTCCAGCACATACTAAATTCCTGCTCAAAAAATGCTTTGTATTTTCAGTAGGTTTACAAAACAAAATACTTATTCACACCATATTTGTAAGTTCCAGTTTGTGGAGTAAATAGAAGGCAATGTTTTAAAGGAAGAAAGTTTAAATAAGAAAAAAAAATATAATTAGTTGCTATATTAAGGTATGAATAGTGTATATTGCTTTAGAAAGGATGAAGCACATACTAAGAACACGCACATGGATAATAAGATGATGGCAAAACAACTAATTCCTTGTAAGCAGAATTTGTAAATGAAGGTTAGTTTATAAGTTGCAGTACATTACTTACAGAGCCAAGGGATCAGAGATCCTTCCCCTGTGTACCCTTGCTGTTTTCTCTATGGTTTTGCTGCTTAGGTATTTCCTAAATGGCTTACTCAGAACTTGTCCATATTGTAAACCGGGACATCCAGGTTTACAATATGGATACTCTTCATAAAGAGTTTTCACCCTTCAAAGAAAAATTATTAACCTTGTAACTTAAGCATTTGACTTGGTTGTGCTGTACAGGTCTTAGATTTATTGAAAGCTAAGACATTAGTGGGGATATTCAAGTTTGGTTTCTACTGCAGTAATAGCTTTTCTATTTAAATGCTGAATTAAAAGCAAGACCACCAGCAGAGAAAATGAGCATGTCTGAATAGTACTTATCCTCTATCAACCTAAAAGCTATGGCAACTTTTTGTATCCATTCCTTCTAGAAACAAATTAATTTTTCTTCTGCCTTCTCTGTGATCCTCCACTTGTTTCTATACCTCTGCTGCTTTTTAGGAGTAAGATATCACATCAGTTGTACTGCAACATAACGTGTACTGTGGCACAACGCAGGCACATTATATGAAGTAATTTACAGCCCTAACTTATGAGCAACAAAAAAAATTGAGTATTTCATCTGTCAGTAGATCTGTCATGTTCCTTTATATCATACCACTTGCACTGCAAACATACTACATCTTCATCCTAGAAAGAAGCCTGGCTTCATCCATTAAGGACCTAATTGTAAGAACTGCCAAGAGGCATACTGAAAGGAGAGCTGAAGTCTGATTTTTATCTGCAGTAAGGCACTAAACCAATGAACTGAAGCATAAAAGCTTTATTTTTTTTTTCAAGGGAAAGCAGGGAAACTCAAAAAATAATTTAGTCCAGTGAGTAATTTTTCTGTATGTATTAAGAACAGTTACTCCTTATTAAAGGGCTACACAAATAGTCATTTAAAAGATGTTAATTCAAAGCCATCAAAAAGGAGGAAACACCCTTTGCTTTGTTTCACAGTAAACACGTTTGTAACTGCTTGTTGCCATATTTCTTTGACAAATATGGATACAGGTTACCAACACAAAAACCAGGAACAGCTCTCTGAGCAACAAAAAACTCTCTTCAGATGTTGGTTCTGTAGGGATGCTAACAGAGAGCCACTGCTGCAAAAATATTAAAAAAAAAAAAAAATTCTTCTGGCTGTTGACCTTCATGCTCCAACATCAGAGGCTGTAGCTGGGTATCTGTAGCAATACAGTTTGTTGTCTGCACCTCCACTCAATAGCAACTGATGAGAGGAAAAGAAAACTTTGATTAATACCAGAACTAAGCAAAACCTACAAAAAAGTTGAGGACTCCAATTTCTTCTCCCCTTTGAATACATAAAAAGTAGTAACAAATAATGAACTGTTAATGCATGACTAAAACCCAGAATCAAAGTGCAGAAACAATGTTGTCCCTTACCTTCCTCCTAAAGTTAGAAGCTAAGTTCTTGCAGGAAAATTGCTAAAGCTTTTCTTGCCTTTTACTGAGAACAGGAGCCACACTGAGAATCTTGACATTAACAATTCTTCCCATTTTACTCGTGTGTACCACTACAGTAGCAGAACAGCTTGCTTTAGAGGATTATATAGCTTCCCCCCTTCCACCTGTACTACCATGCCCCAGCTGTCAGTTCATGCTGCTGCTTTAATCTCCATGGCAGCAAACAGTACCTTGGAACATATATTTCCTCAGCAAGGTGTAGTGCTGTTCTCATGTCTCTCCTTGTTTGGAATATCAGTGTAACACCTACTTAATGCTACCGAGCTTACACGCTGTCCTGGTTTTGGCTGGGATAGAGTTAATTTTCTTTTTAGTAGCTGGTATAGTGTTATGTTTTGGATTTAATATGAGAAGAATGTTGATAACACACTGATATTTTCAGTTGTTGCTAAGTAGTGCTTAGACTAAGTCAGGGATTTTTCAGCTTCTCATGCCCAGCCAGCAAGAAGGTTGGAGGGGCACAAGAAGTTGGGAGGGGACACAGCCAGGGCAGCTGACCCAAACTGGCCAAAGGAATATGCCACACCATATGATGTCATGCCTAGTATATAAACTCAGGGGAGTTGGCCTGCAGGAGAATCGCTGCTCAGGAACTAACTGGGCATCGGTCAGCAAGTGGTGAGCAATTGCACTATGCATCACTTGTTTTGTATATTACAATCCTTTTATTATTATTGTAATTTTATTATTATTATCATTAGTAGTTTCTTCCTTTCTGTTCTGTGAAACTGTTCTTATCTCAACCAATGAGTTTTGCCTTTTTCCTTCTGATTCTGTCCCCCATCCCACTGGGCGGGGGGTGGGGGGTGGGGAGAGACTCAGCAGCGGCGTGGTGCTTAGTTGCTGGCTAGGGTTAAACCACGACAAACTCCCATCCTACTCCTTTGCACAGCAGCATGGGAAGTGCTGCAGCGTGTATGACAACACCACCCAGTTATCAACCCAGTATCAACCACAGCACAACTAAAACTTCCTGTTCTCTTCTGTCTTTAAGCATAAAAGAAAAAAATAGTCCATGACTGCTTTTAGCCCTCTTCCTAACAACCATGCATATAAATTGAGTAACTTGCTCTTCAGACTCTTACCCCTGCTTCTGTCCAGTCCACACACAAAACCTTGTCTTCGTGAGCAGCCAAGTCATACAGAGGAGCTTTGCAACTGGTAAAACACAGGTATTTACAGTCACATGTTTGAAGTTATATGAGCAATCACAGAAAACAAAATTGGTCCCTGGAAGAAATACTATCACAATGCTAAACAGATGTGGTCTAGCAGTTATAAACACTTTCAGAGAGTTATCTATACTCTCTACCATCTGTGATGTTCTCTCTGCTTTCTCCAGAGCTGATGACATCAGTGTTAACCTCTCCTACATCCCCAAAGAGAAAAGTAGCAACATTCTTCACTCGCTTGCAAACTACGTTGACTCTGAAATTTAATCAATCTACTTGTAAGGAATATTTTATTATATAGCTTCCTTATTCCACATGTGGATGCTGCTCAACTGTGGGTGTTTTCCAGAAAAGCCATTTATGCCTTCTGAGTGCAAACCGTTTAATTGCTTGGAAACTTGTAATGGAAGGTCTGAAAAGAGTATCAAGTGAAACTTCACAGTTAGGCTCATTCCTTAGTAAAATAAGGTATCTTGTTCTGTAAAATAGAGGAATGGTTAGCAGAGCTTCTGCTGTTCCTAATCCCAGTAGCAATGTTATAGTTGCTGCCTTCTCCATGTCAATCAATGTTGCTGTTAATGCCAGGTAAGTCCTGTGTTGGAACATGATACAGCTCACTCAGATGTTAAGCCACAGGTCCTCTGGTAGACTACAAGTATTCTTCTCCCTTTTGTTAAATGCTTGACTCCTAAAACCTAGAGGATTTTCACAAATTCCACAGGAATTTTCAATTAATGTCTCGGACTGCTTTTGCTATTTCATTAGGTTAACTGACCCTGTAAGGTTACATGCCTTTGAACAGCAAAGAATGCGTGTTTATTTTACCTCCTTGTATCCCAGAGCTTCACAATGTTGTCCAGAGAACCAGAGATCAGCTGATGCTCATGGGTAGGTGACCACTTCACAGACGTCACCCAGCCTGTGTGAGATGTCAGAGACAGGAGAACCAAGGAGCCATCTGAACAGAAAAAGAGGGAAAAAAAAAAGACATCAGTAGATGCCAACTGAAACCAGCACTTAAGATCCATACAAAACTCAGTGAGAAAAGCAGTCAGCAACTTATTTGCGTTCAAGGTAAGTGTTTCTTCCACCAGTAATTCTAACATCAAAAATCGAAGTGAACTTTAAAGAAAGCAAACAAATATAGAAGCCACACAAGTTTGAGGGGAAGGACCCCAAACAAAACTCGGAATGTATTTTCTTGTCACTAAACTCTCTTCAAAGACTTTTGAAAAAAGCAAACAAAAAGCCGCTTCTATTATTAACATATAAGAAAAGAATACTGTTAAATTCTGGATTAGATTTATAGAAGCTAAACAAGTAAACATGCCTATGAAATAAATCTGTTAGGTTCAGTCATAAGTTATCCGCGGTCCTGTCAGACATGGCACCCCTATATCATAACAAAGTGATGACATTTCACTTTAATGATAGTCCAGCCAACTTAGGAAACCAACTTAGGAACTTAGCCAACCTTGCAAAAACAAAAAAAAAGTTCAGGCCTGTGACTGCACAGTTGAACAGTCATTAGTAAGTTTGAAACAAATAAACAAAAAAAACCAACCAAACCCAAAACATAGAAAACCTAAGTGGAGTTAGTTTTCTGAATTATTAGGTGAGAAATCAAAAAAAGTCTTGCACCAGATTACAGAAAATAGACATAATCTTTGTATTTAATAAAAGCCCCTAAATGGCTTGTTTCAAGCAGAGGGACCAGAAAACAGTCTGTGAGACATCTCCCAACAGGGTGAAGTTCCGATTTTGAAAAAACTACTTTGAGAACATGCATGTTTTAGCTCACCTTTGCTGCGAGGATCCCATAGTCTAATATGTCTGTCAGTGCTCCCGGATGCGAGGCGTCGACACAGTGGTGAGTAAGAGACAGAATTAAACACTTTGTTTCCTGTCTGTCAGAAAAGAAAATAGTAACTTTAAGAGAGGAGCTACTATTTTGCACAACTTTTTTCATTGAGCTGGACTTCAGCTGAACCTACAAAGTATAATGATCTCACCAAAGTTGATTTGAGATCTCCAGTCTCAGCATCCCAGAGTTTAATGGTGTGGTCCCATGACGCACTGCAAATTTCTTCAGTGTCTGACCACAGCACAGAGGACACCGCTTCTGTGTGGCCAGAGAGGGTTGCCAGAGGAGTCTAGAATTTAAAGGTGAGAGGAGATTAGACTGAATATTGTCAAAAAATCTGTTCTTTCAACAAATAAAAATACATGTCTGATCAGCCTGAGACACATCACCATAAGTTTTCATATAGTCGCTTTTAACAAAGAGAAATTATTTTGTGTGGCCACACTTCTGAAATAAAATCCTGGACAAACCCGGAGCTCATCTTACCCTTGTTAGTCCCAACTGTTCAGTTTTCTGTTTCTTCCGTGGTCTGTTAGCTGCTTCTTCCATTTCATCCTCTTCATCTGTAGGTACTGTGACAGCAGACAGTCAGACTTGATCTAGAGGTTTTTGAATTGCATTTCCATAGAATGAAGCAAAACCTAGTATTTACAGTACCTAATCTGTCTATGATGCATGAGTATTTTAACCTTACACCTCTGATAAGATCAGTATTATCTCCATTTTGAGCAAGAGGAAAATGAATACAAATTAAGTGATATTCTCCAGGTCATGCAGTTTTAAAATGAAGTCCCAATGAGGTTTTTAAGACCATCCTTACTCATGGAAAATTTAAACAGTAATTCAGGTGTGTGATAAACACAATCTTTCTTTTAGATACAATACCTACATATATACTCCCAAACTGAAAGAATGTGACTTGGAACAGTGAAAGAAAGCATTCAGATCAAATGGGATTAGTCTACATTTCTAGAAAAGACCTGGTCATCTTATTATACTCCATATTATGGTGTCAGTAACAGAACAGGAAAATAACCCACAAATTTTTGATTTGTAAGAAGTCTATACTCAAACCTGCACATTTATATAAATCCATTAAAAAGTAAATGAAAGAGATGAAGTACTGTTTTCTGAATAAAATAAACATCAGCACGCAGTTGATAACCTTATCTGAAATTGTCTTACCAACCAAAAGAATAACTTAATATAGTAATGTACAGCCTTACAAAGCTTACAAAAAAAAAAAAAAAAAAATTCTAGCTTGCTTTTAATATTACAGACTCAAATTTTCTTAAAGAAAGAAGTATTCAGATACCCATCTTTCAGGTTATTCTAAGTACAGGGGTTTTTTTAAGAAAGCCAAGAATCCCAACTTAGGCTTATCCTACCTGCAGACCAGATCTTTAACATCTTATCCCAGGATCCACTGCAGAACTGTATGAACAGAAACATTTTGTTAAAAGTTCATCCAGGCAGACCTTGTAAGCCATACTAAATACATTACCTGCTTGACAAATCAACCAACTGGTTACAACACAGGAAGAAATGTGCTGGGCTGCTCAAAAAAAAAAAAAGTTTGGTATAGATCAAATTATTCTTTTTCCTTCCTTTGCAGGAAAGATACCTACAAAATATCTCTTTATTTCCTTCAGCACCAAAAGGTTTTATTTTAAAATGTCTGATATTGAGTCAAGCTGGGAGCAATGACTCCACCTTTGGTGTGAATGCTCTTAACTGTTGAATTCCTGGATAAAGGGAAAGAACATCTTCTACCACCTGCGTTTTCTCAGTATCACTCTGGAAGTTTTTTCCACACCAAAAATACTGTG
Source organism: Buteo buteo (assembly GCF_964188355.1). Classification (NCBI taxonomy): domain Eukaryota; kingdom Metazoa; phylum Chordata; class Aves; order Accipitriformes; family Accipitridae; genus Buteo; species Buteo buteo. Next base: position 24,161,406 of record NC_134175.1, read on the forward strand.
AAAATTTAGGTCAAATTTGAAAATAGTTCATTATAACACAAAATTCATATGCATTAAAGGTAACATTTACTTAAACATTCAACTTCACTCACAGAAGTCAAAAGCAGCAGTATAATGGCTTGTGCTATCTAATGTCACCTCCAGCTTTTTGTGATACTAGAGGTTAAGTGCATCACTTTGTAAAGATAGCCTAGTGTTGATATAGCACTCCTAATACCTCAATAACCACCATTTATAACAAGACTGGAAACTTATCAGTGTGTCAGTCATAATAGCATGGTGACTAGTACCTACGCAGGGACAAAAAGATGATTTTTGAGATACAGGCTGCTAACATCGCAAAAGACAAAGGTTTCTTTCCAGGAGTCACTCACTTTAGTTCTTGTGCAATCAACAGCTATGGAGTCTACACTGCCAGCGTGTCCCCTGCAACAGTGAAGGGCTTTCACTTTGTTCTTCTCCACATTCCACTCCCATAGCAGGACAGTTTGGTCCATAGAAGCACTGAGTAACAGGCACGATAAACTATCTGAGGAAGAAAAAAAGTCATGCTCGCACCAAACGCAGCTTTCCAAAGTCTTTACATATACTTATTCTCGTCAAAGAAGAAATAGCAGATAGATAGAAACTCGTATCTATCTCAGTTTAAATCATGTTACCCTGCAAGTACAATTAATATAAGTATACATATCAATATTTGCTAACGAAGCCTGCAAGGTGGATAGACAACGTACATGTTTTAACTATACTCATTACTGTTAAAGGACTATTTTACTCGCACCCGTGACTTCATTTCTAACACCACTGACAAGACATCGAAATAATTGTATTGTTTAAATAATAGATAGAGGAGTACTGCCATTTTTCCCCCAATACATCAAACTGTTACTACTGCCCTAATATATATACTGACCTTGCTTCACCCATGCCACATCCTTCACTACTTCTGTATGCCCAGCTATTGTCATGATGGATTTCCCCTCCAAAGACCAGATTCGAGCGGTCTGATCATAGCAGCCAGTTAATATCCTAGAGGGTATAGAATTTGAAACATTACTGTCTTTAAAAACCAACAATGTTTTTATGAAAAAAAGCCTCAGCCAGAAACTTGGAAAAATATTAGCATAGTAACTGGTTAGCTGAAATGTATTCAAAATATAGCTACTTCATGTGGTTTAAAAAAAAAAAAAAAAAAAGGTTGCAAAAGTAAAAAAATCTTTTTGTTACAGAGCAAAGTTCCATTAAAACCTACAACTGCAATGCTAGTACAGGCCAAAAAGAAAAGCAATGGGAATACTGCATATTCTGGTATGTGAGACTTAAGATTGCTTATGTCATTAAAAAGAAAAAGATAATTTGTTGTTCATAGTACATTACTAAAGTATAGGAACATTGCCTAGTTGATTGGAAAGTGTATGTAAAAATACAGCAAAAAAGAACAATTATGGTTGGCTGGGTTTTTTTTAAAGAAAAGCTCTGCATAAAGGTACACTATTATATTTGTTGCTAATGAATGTCACGCTTGAAGTCAAGGGTTTAAGCTAAAGAGAGATAAGGAAATCTTGCTGTCCTTTAAGAGAAAGGATAGTAAACAGCATTTGTATTATCCATTTTTATTAACAGTATCTCATGCTCAGTAACTCTAGCTGTTTTCTACCTGTGTTAAAGTCACTGTCAGCATAGAATAGAGGTGTTAAAACTGAACTGCTTACAAAAGCAAGTAGCTGACTGACTTGGCAGCTTAAAAAACCAAACAAACCACCACCAAAACCAGAGCAAAGGGGTGGGGGGGGGAACCCAACAGATTATTAAAGAGACAGAATACCACTCCATCTGACACCATGGAGTCCTCTGCACACAAGAGGAATAACCAAGAGAAAACTGAGAATCGGCTTAGCGCGGTACCATTCTTCAGTGGCTTGAACAGAACTGATCCAGTCATCATGGAAGATGCATTCCTCTGGCTGAGGGGCCATATATTTCTCCACATACTCTATTTCCACCACTTCTTCCTGAGCTCACAGACAAAATACTTATTTAGTGTGATTTTTTAAATTTTTTAAATCAATAACAGTAATATTTAACTGTAGTGGGGTGCAAATATACAAGTTTATTGGGCAAAGATCTTGGTACCCAAGTCCTTTGCCACATGAATGAAATTAAAGTCTTTAGAAAAAAGTGTCTGAATTACACTGCTTTCCATATTTTTATCAAATTACTATCAATAGCAAGCTGGAAGTAAAAGCAAGCAATTCCACTCTTCTCAGGTTCTTCTGTATTTACCCATACAACACTGGTGTCTAAAATATTTCACAGCATTTTCTAGAGGTAATACTAACCTCCTCCATTATCCCCCAATGTAACTAATAGAGTAGGAGACAAAAATATATTAATGATTAACTGAGTAAGACAAGAATTTCCCCTCTGATCTCTACACAGACAACAGATGGAATAACGATGTTCCTTGCACTGCTCAGTCCCACGCTCTCTAATCACTTCACAGTTCAGAATGGATTTAAAAATACAGGGAATCCTCCTGGGAAAGTCAGAAAAGAAATAAAACTGAGCAAGGAAATCTACCTAGTCAGGACAACAGTGTAATACCTAAATCAGATTGAAGTAAACTGACTAAGTCTGTTCTACTGTCCAAGATGGGGAGAAATTGAGTATGACTTACTGTGGAGATATTTTCCATTTCCATGTGCGTGACCAGTGGCATACGCAAGAACTGGCCATTGATAAGGAAGTCAAATTCCACATACTTGTGATCTGCTGAAACAAATTGGGAAGAATCCATGTTCAGGTGTCACTATTTATTTGATACCATCAAGAACAGCATCATTCCGTGGTTCAGGAGAATGAAGCCAACAAGAGGTTGAAAAAACCAAACAACAAAACCTCCAACAAAACAGTTGGTTTCTTCTCCCAGTTGTAAGTGGGGAGCCCATGAATTCCACAGGATTATGTGAGTTAAGAGAAAGGAAAATTTGCTGTTGGGGTTCAAAGAGTTAAGTTTGCCTCTTATTGTTAACACATTATTTTCTAAACCCTTTTCTTTGTAGCTACATCTAATCAAACCCCAGTGGTGCTTCATCACTGTTCTGCATGGAGCTTGCCACTGCTAGCCCACATCTTTATCATCACTAGCTACAGCCCTGTATTTGAGGCAGCAAATCCTAAGACTTTTTAGTTCCTATTTCTCCCTCTGTAATGGCATAGTTGACAAAGGCCCTGCATTTTGACACGAGCGTTGCATTGTGCACTGGTTTTCTCTTCAAGTTTGTTTGCAATTTTACGGGTTAAAAGCAACTTGCAGAAGTCTCAGCAGGTTAAGATACAATTAGTCTAGTTTCTTACAGAAAAGGGGATTTTTCAACAACGTTGCACAAGCGTCTTTCCCCTGAAAATCTTTCAAGTCAGGCCCATTTCGGCCAGCGCTGACAGAATGGTTGAGCTCTTCTCAAAGGCTTTCATAAACCCCAAACCTTTGGTTTCATTAGTTCTTTTGCCAGGTTTTGGGGAACACTTCCATTCCCGCCTGCTGGGGCGGCTGGGTCCGTGGCGCAGGGCACACGCTAATCCAGCCCTGGGAGCGTTTCCCCCGGGACTGCTCCCCAGCACCGACGCCCGCCGAGTTTCAGATCGGGTCCCAAGAGCGAGGCAGAGCCAGAGCCAGAGCCAGAGCAAAGCAGCAGGGCAGGACCGGCTCAGGCTGAAGCCTGACCTCGCCGCGGGGCCTGCGGGGACCGGGGTGCTGCTGCCGACTCCGACGGCGCGTTTCTTCGGCCGGGCCGGGCGCTGTGAGGGGCCCGGTTCCCCCGAAGGACGGGCCCGGCGCGCACGGCAGCGGCGCGGCTTGCGGCGGAGCCCCAGCCTCCGCCCTCGCCGGGGCCTGCGCTCGGGAACGCGGGGATGGAGCGGAGGGAGCTCGTCGCCGCCGGGCAGAGCGCCTCCGGGGGAAAGGCGAACCCGCGAGGCCGGCGCCCGCCCGGGGCTGCGCCGAGCTCCCGCTCGGGACCAGCGGCCGCCCGCCCCCGCCCCGGCACCTACCGTGGCCGGCCGCCAGCAGCTTGTTGATGAGGTGGCTGAGGTCGGTGGTCTCGGAGGCCGCGGGCACCGAGAAGGGCACATCCTCCACGGCGTACCTGCGAGCACACGGCGCCGTTACCGCCTCTGCGTTGCCCCCCCCCCCAGTCAAACCCACCACCCGCGCCGGGCGGGCGCACCCTCACCTGCGGTTGTCGGTGCGGAACCGCGCCGTGAGCTGCGCCATGCTGCCGCCGCTGACCACGTGCCGCGATTAGCCGCGCCCGCCCGCGGGGCACCGCCTCCCCGCCCGCCCGTCGACCGGCTGGCCGGCCGGCCGGCCGCGCTCCGGCCCCCGCCGCAGCCCCCTTTGCCCGGCCCGGCCCGGCCCGGCCCGCGCCGCCCGCTCCCGCCGCCGAGCCCCCTGCGCCTGGCGGCCGGTCGCCGCGGAGACCACAACGCCCGGCATGCCGCGCGCGCCCCGGCCCGCCAGCGGCGGCTCCCGCGGGGCTCCGCGCCGCCGCCTTCCCGGCGCCCTCCGCGCGCGCCCCCTCCCTCCCTCCCTCCCTCCCTCCTTGCCCCGCCGCCCGGCTGGAGGGCGGGCGCGGCGGCGCGCGTGCGCCGAGGGGCGGTCTGCATGGCGGCGCCTGCGGGAGCGGAGGCGAGGTTGAGTAGACTCCTTCGGGACCATCCTCCGCCGCCCCCCGCGGGACCTGCGGCGGCCGGGCCGCCGTGGGCCGGGCCGCGCTCTTCCCTCGGGGCGGCGGGCGGGGCCCGCGCTTGTGTGTCCCGCTCCGGCGCTGCGGTGCGGAGGGCTGTGACGGGGGGGCGGGCCGGGGGTCGCGGGGTGAGGGGCAGGCGGTGAGGTGTCCCCCGTTCCCCTCAGGGCTGGGGCGTGGGGAGCGCTTTCCGTGGGGCAGTCGCAGGCCCTTGGGCCGCTGGAGGGGTGTCCCGTGCCTCCCCCTCCCCTGGGGGCCGCCGTGCCGCACCCCCGGCCGGGCCGGGCCGGGCCGGGCCGGGGCGGTGCGGGGCGGTGCGGGGCAGCCCGCGGTACCGGCTTTGCCGCCGCGGCGGTGAGTAGTTCCCCGTGTGGGGCTGCGGCGTTGCCGGAGCGGGCGAGCCGGCGAGCGGGACAGTTGGCTGCTGGTGGGGTGGTCTTGGTGTAACTTGGGTTGCGGTTCTTCGCACGTAAAGTGACACGGCGACAATAAACTTCCTACCAAAAGTAATAAACCCAACATGCAGTGGACCCTAAAAGAAGCTCTAAGTGAATTTGCTTTTTTGGGAGAAAGCTGCTTGTGTGCATACCTGCTGTGTGCTTGGTTTATGTATGTTCTTTCCCGCCTTTTTGACAGTTACTTGTGGCCTCTCGGGACAGCTGAGCTTGTCCTGTGTCCTGACTCAGGTTGAGGCAACTTGTTGGAGTGGGCAGGTGTTGAGTCTTGATGTTTTGTAAGACTCTGAAATCTCACCTCTTTCTTAAGTGTACTTAAAAGATCTAGCGTTGTTTGTCAGTGTAATTGACACAGGTGCATTTTCCAGATACTTGTGCTAGCTACACAAAAGTGACTTCCTTGAGAAACCTTTTAAGTACGAGTCCCCAGATCTTCTGTGTGTTCTTAACAGTATCTGCCTGCTCTTCCGTGACAGAGATAAGCTAAATCTCAAACCTGGTACAAGTTAATATAAAGCTAATTGTAACTCATTTGTGTGAGGCTATCACTATGCTCTAATTTCCTCCCTGTTATGTTTTACTGTAATTCGTGCCCTTCATAATGGTGGTAGAGAAATGTCTTCAGAGGTAGCTTTTTCAGAGAGAGTGTTTAATTGTTGAAAGCTGTGCAATTATCTTAAATCTTTTTATAAAACCTCTGAAACATTTCATGGAAGACCCAAAAAAGACTGTTAGCGAGGCATTCGACTGTATGTGTTTCCTGTCATGAAGTAAAAATTAAAACCAGAATGGGGAATACTGTTGTCAGAAATGCTAAAAACATGAACTTGCACAGTCAAGCTTTGATCTCCTTTTTTGTTATTGTTTTTTTTTTTTAATGGGTATGCACTGAAAACTTGAAGCTTGAAAAATGTAAGAGAGTTCCCTCTCTTCTGCCTCGATGGAGTACTCCTAGGTAGAATGTGCTTGTTATCACAACAGACTTACCTGTTTTTTTACAGTTTAGGTTTCTTCTTACAACTAAAATCTTGCACTCTTGACTCTGTTTAAAATAACTAGTCCTGGCAGTTTGAAAGGCAGTGTTTCCCTTTGGAATCTGGCTGCATGTTGCCTTCACAAGGAGCCCTTGTAACTGAGGCAAGGCAGAAGAAAGCACTCATACAAAGCCTTAAAGTTATGTCAGTCTAGAACTGGTGTATTTTTAGGGACTACTGCTTGTAGTTGGTAGGTATAGGTATTACCATAGAATAAAGAATCGGAGGCAAGAAAATGGAGAAATCTAATACTCTGCCTTAAGGCAGGGCAGAGGTGTGACTGGCCACTAATAGGATTTTAAAGTAAAGCTAGCTTGAGACTTCTGTTAGTGTCTTTAAAAGTTTATATATTAAGAAATAGTATGTGGTCTTCTGGGTTAGAGAAGAGATTGCAACTGTTAGGAGAAAGGTTCACCTCAGAGTGGGCATTCAAATCCTGTTCCTGATGTTATACAAGTTGTGTCCGTGGATGACAGTCAGTGAGAACCTAGCGTATGCAAGAGGTGCCCCTGGCTTCGATAGCTGTATTATCATGGGAGTTCTTGATGGCTAAATAAATTGAGATCTGACTGCCTTTTGTGTTTTGCTAAATGATCTTGAACTATCAGTGCGTTTGTCTTTGGAATTGAGCCACTGATGGTAATGTGTAGGCTAGATTGCAGTCCATAGTGTTGGCTCTCTTGAAGATCCCGTCCGTAAGATCCTGCATAAAATGCTCACGATGGTTATTGTGTTTGCCTGCGCTAGCAGTTTCTGTGGCTGCTTGCTCTCTTTGTAGAGTTGAACCACGGACAGCAGTGGTGTAGATTTCCCTTTATTTTGAGCAAAGTGCTTCCCACATGGAGGCAGGGTGAAGGAAGCAGTCCTATGGTGTTAAAATGCACTAACCCTTGAGTTGGAAATGGCCTTGAAGTGGTGGACTTCATGGAGAGCAGCCTGTAGAGTGCTGTGGCTGAAGCTGCATGAAAGGCTAAAGCTGAGGCATGGAGAGCTGCCTGTTTGATGTGTGCACTGAGGATACAGCTGTTGATCCCGTTTTACACAAATATTAAACTCCCACATTTCTCCTTTATCTCGTTGTTAAATGTGGGTGTTGTGGTTTAACCCCAGCCAGCAACTAGGCACCATACAGCTGCTTGCTTGCTCCTCCCCCTTCCCAGTGGGATGGGGAGGAGAATCAGAAAAAAAAAGTAAAATTCCTGGGTTGAGATAAGAATGATTTAACAACTAAAGTAAAACAACATGTATACTAACAATAATAATAATAAAATATAATGATTGTAATTAAAAGGATTATAACAAAAAAAATCCAAAAAAACCCCAACCAAACCAAAACAAAAAAGAGAACCCCAAGAGAATACAAGTGATGCACAACGCAGTTGCTCACCACCTGCTGACCGATGCTTGAGCAGCAATCCGCCCCTCCTGGCCAACTCCCCCCCAGTTTCTATACTGAGCATGACATTCTGTGATATGGAATACCCCTTTGGCTAGTTGGGGTCAGCTGTCCTGGCCATGCTCCCTCCCAGCTTCTTGTACACCTGCTTGCTGGCAGAGCATGGGGAACTGAAAAATACTCTAACTTAGGATAAGCGCTAGTTAGCAACAACTAAAACATCAGTGTGTTATCAACATTATTCTCACACTAAATCCAAAACATACTGTACCAGCTACTAAGAAGAAAATTAACTCTGTCCCAGCTGAAGCCAGGACAGTGGGATACAATGGTGTTACACTGGAAATTTTTGTGCCATTTATGTAAAGTGTTTATGAAAAGAAGAGATACTTGTATTTTATTTACTCATTCATGACAGAATATCCATACATATGTATGTGTATACAGGATTTAACTCTTGTTTGGGGAATTTGTTAGCAATATTTATACAATAAAAAAATTTATTAACTTTTATATTTAGATTTTCTACATATTATATATTAGTATATATCATTTTATATTTAAAATTTATTAAAAGTATATTTCTTTAAGAGAAAAAATAAATCTTTTTTGTTTGGGGTTGCTTAGGTTAATGAAACCTGGATGGTTAAACCATGAAGTTCATTGTCCGGGCTGATCTGCGTGCCAATGGTTTGCGTGGGTTAGAACAGTGATTAGACAAAGTCACAGGGCAAAAATGTACCAAGGGCATTTTTTAAACACAAAGATAAAACTTCAGATGTTTCTGGGCTGCTTGTAAGAGGAAGCTGGATAAATATCGCTGTATATTTACCCTACTGCTGTTGCTTTTCACCCTGAGCTTTATTATTAACCAGTGTTAGATACAGGATATTGGGTTACTCAGGCCATTGGTCCATCCTGATACAGCCATCCTTGTGTTCTGTACTCAAGTTCCACCACACTCAGGGTACGCACCGTTGGTATCCCTGGAAAAAACTTCAGTTTATCTCAAAGAGTTAAATGTGTTGCTTTGGCAAAACTGACATATCTTCTTTACATCTTTTAACTGAGGGGAAATGGTGGAGTGATGATGAAATCTAGTTTTCTGTCTTTTTTTCATTTGCTGCTAACATGCTTCAGACATTTTAACTGAAACATCTCATAATTGTTCTCAGATCCAAAGCTATGAAATATTTGGTAAACATGAGGTAACTTCATTTGGAACTTGGTTTGGAGTGTCATCACTTGAAAACTGAATGGAAAAATAAATCTGCTTCAGATGAAAGTATTTAGTATATTGAGCATATGAGCAGCTTAACTTCACAATGTTGTTTGTATCAGCAGGATGCTTTATTCAGCTTCAAAAGCCAAGGAGATGTGGATTTACTTTGCCTGTGGTCCTTTATATCTTTGCAAAGCAAAATAAATTTGTGCTTCCAGGGTTGTACAGTTCTTTTCAAGTGATTCTTTAGCCTTTTACGTTCTCCTTACTAAAGCTATAAACAGTTGAAATACCACAGCCAAGAAGGTCCATCTCAAGTAATTTAGTATGTGGTGTGGTGAAGAAGATAAAGCTGGTAGAAGTCGTGTACTAATATAACACTGCCTGTCTTTAAAACAAATAATGAAGGAAAAAATCCTGAACACCCTTCCGCCTCCCTCACCCCAAACTGCAGGAATTAAGTTTTCTTCTGTTCAGTTTGGCATCTTAGGTGTGTAGTCTAGTATGTATGTACTCTAGTAACATAGACGCCAAGTTCATTTGTCATTTTGTCTCATTGCTTATGAGTATTTGGGATTGGTCACTGCTTTAAAGGGCATACTGTCTGGGTGAAAGCCTTATTCTGTGGATGTGGCAATTCACTGTCCAATATTATCTGTTTGCTTGAAGGTTTGTAATGGGCAGCTGAGCTCCTTGAATTACTTTTCTTTGGGATAGGAGGTGAATCTCCAAAGTGCCGGGAACTCTGTCTTTTTGCCTCTTATCACATGATTCATGCCAAATTTAGTTTCAGATATCTGGCGTTTTTCCTGCCAAAGCTTACTGCTGTAGACTAACAACAGTAATTTTATTTCATTTATATGTTGTTTTATAACCCTTTAAAACAAATGTAATTTACTTCAAGATGGCTGCATGACAGAGTTGGGTAACACAAACCCTGTCTGTTGATTATGGAAGTAGGTGACTAATATTTTTGTAAAACAGTGCTGGCATATCTTTAAATATCAAGTGTTCTCTAGATGTGTTATGGTTGTTAGTTGAGTGCTTGTGGACGTATTTAGATGAAAATCATGAGAGTGTGTAAGTGTGTTTTGTATCTGTGTGCAATGACAAGTCAAGCAAATTGTCTTACACAAGAGGCTGAACTATACTGGAGCAACACACTGAAATTTTTCTGCAGTGGGTAATGAAGTGATAAAGAGGCAAGAATTTCTTGAGGGCTTTGATGTTAGCTTGCAATGGCGTTAGAACTTAGAAGACTAAATTTGTAAGACCAAAAAAATGTCTTGGTTGAGGCTAAAGTACAGAAGGCTGAAATAAACTTTTGTGACTTTTTCAGGTCATCTTGTAATGGAAAAAAATGGAGCTGACCATGACATTCCTATGGAAGGATCTAATGATTTGTTCGTAGGGAACTGTGATAGTCCAGGAGAGTCAGAAACAAATGATCAGGTTTTTCAGGTGAGGTATGAGTAGCCTGTCTTTGTAGCTGCTTTCTGATGAATTTACAGTATGATAGTCCATCAATGTGTTTTTTCTTGCCTTTATAATAATACATCGTGTCTTTTTAAAAATACAGCATTTCCTTCCCTTGGATTCTTGTGCCATTCAGTTTTGAACCGATAAATATCCGGATGTTACATGTAATGACAACTTTTAGTAATTATATTAATAGAACCTGTTAGAGTGCTGAAGAAATATATGTATTATTGTGTTAACAAAATCCTTTAATAAAAGAATACTTGATGACATGCCTTGGAGTAGGAAGGGTTCAGAACACTGGAAAATCAGGTCAAATTGCTTAGTGACCAAATGTGGCAAGTAAGAATCCAGGGACACAGGGCTTCTGTGTAGGTATTGGGGAAGGGGAGTCTTTAATGTATTTATTATCAAATATTGCCAGATAGTCCTAGCCAGACGGATTTCTGTGCATAAATGTTCTTCTGCAGATTACTTCAGCTAGCATAAAATATAATTCAGGTAGTGATTTATTAGTGTGCTTATGGTCTCTACACAATGTCTTTAACACAACTAGTGCCATTTGTTTGTTGCTGCTTTTCTGGTGTAGTTTACAGTAGACAGTTTCATCACAGAAGATTTATACCTGCAGAACTTTTGAGAAGGTTACTTGGCCCAGGTCTGACTTAATGTTAAATTTAGAAATATTTTTGCCAAGTCTTTGGATTTGTGGTTTACAAATTTTTGTAGCAGAAACGTCAGAGTTGCTTGCATGATTGCTGCAAGAGATACAACAAATGACACTCCTTGCATTGGCCAAATGACAGCCTGACATCATATTTTGCACAAGGGCTGCCTATTTTCCATTATTTTTACATGTTTAATATTTGTGTTGTCAGAGTTTCAATGTGACAGATATTTGTGCTTAAATGCTTGCATTTAATGAAAATGGGATGTGCTGTAAGAACTTGATTCTGCAAGCTTGATGAGAATAAGCTCTGAGTACTTATTTTTTTGACTTGCAAAATCTGATTCTTGGTCTTGCACTGTATAATTCTTGGACTTGAATTGGTGGGTTTGTGTTGCTTGTGTTTCTTCTGTGATAAAGAATTAAGAAAGCATATAGAGATTTTTGTCTTTATAGCTAAATGCATGTATCTAAAGGCCAAGTAGAATAGTATCTAGGTTTTCTCTTGAAGTCAAATCAAGTTGGTGGATGTTGTACATTTGGGAGTTTTTTGGTATAAGTTCTCTCGGTTTCTGGGTAGACTTGAGATATTTTGAAGTGATGGAGTGGTTTTGGGAAACAGATTTTGGGCACAAGGGATTTTCTTTCCTCGTAGTAGAGAGAGTTTATTCTAGGAAGCAGAAACATGAATACATTTTCAGTATGGAAGTGGAAAACAGAAATAGAACTGCTAGTGTTAGCTAGTAGCCTCTTGATCAGAAGGACAGGAGCTCCCTCCGCGTATACAATACAGCACACTGGTTTTAAATGTTCTTTTCTTTCTTTTTTTTTTAATAGAAATTGCTACTCAAGATTAAAGTACATTTTACTGGTTTTCCTCTGTGAAAGCATCTAACCTGCATGGATTCCAGGGATCCATTGTTTGGACAGAGTGACTCTCCCGCAGCCTTGCCCATCACAGTACGCCTCTCGGGCAGTTCTCGATCATTGTCTGTGCCCGTGCGGCCACCCCAGCCGCAGCCTCGCTCTGCAGAGGAGTTCCACCTGGTAGACCAACCCGGGCAGCCTCTTTATGAGCTGCAGCCCCTAGGAGGGCCCAGTGCATCGATGGTGAGTGTGTCTGAAAACAGGGGAGATGGTGTATTCACAGAGGAGGGAGCTCTTTGAAGAACTCTTTTATATGGTGCTTGTTTGTTGTAACAACGGCTGATTCAGACTTTATCTCTAGCAACAAGGTGAAACTTTTCAGTGGTTCAGTTCATGCTCCAGCTGGTCTTCCTCAGGTAGGCAAATCCTGTCTGCAGCCATTACTAATTTTATTAAACAACAACTTTTGTCATTATCAAGCCTGGATGTTACTGTGTGATGAGATCTCATAGTTCTACCACTGCTGCTTACTCTATATTCCCTGGATAAGTGTCTCTCTGGTTTTTTTGGGGGGATTGGAACATTGGCAATAAGCTAACCCACTATGTCTCTCCCCCCTGCCCCGCCCCAATTAATTTGCTTAAAACATCGCTTTGTAATTCTTAACACTCATTTTGTAAAAAGGTAACTCTCTCACCCAGAGGGTTTGGTTGGCATGTGTTGTACTGTCACTAAAGACACTTCACCCATTTAAAGTGTAATAAATCAGAAACAAGATGATATTTTATGTTACACTAGGTTTTGTAACATTGTTGGGAACAAGTCCTTGGTAGTTATGGGAAAATATACCATAAGGAGTTGTTTAAGTTTTCCAGAATTCTAGACGATTTAATTATTTTTTTTTTAAGTCCTGGAGCTTTTCTTCTACCTCCTTTTGCATAAAATGCTGTCCATAGAGGTCAGTTTCTTAGGAGTAAAGGTAAACAATTTTATATGTTGTGATTAATTCTGCTAGTCCATGAATGGAGTTACATTGAATCCAGCTATGAATAGCTTTCAGGCTTTTGATAGCTTTAATAATAGTGTTGTAAGTTTCAAATAAATGTGTAATTCATTGTAGAATCCTCTAAGTTTTTTTTTTATTATTTCCTTTTATCAATTAAAGGGCTATTTTAAAAGAGGGAAAGTAATTTTAAGAAATTGACAGTAAATAGGCAGTTTCCTTATTATGTGAAATCAAGTTAATTTACAGGCCCTAATTCCAACCAAAATATTTCCTGTTCTGGCAATAAGCAAACCCATTTGTGAACTAGTGCCGTTCAAGCTTTGGTGTGATTGCCTTACAGATGATTGTTGCCAGCCAGTCAGAAAATGGACAGGTGCTGCATGTCATTCCTTCTGCCCAGCCAGGAATGGCCCAAGTGATCATTCCTCAAGGTCAACTTCTGGATGTGACCAGCACACAGGGTGAGTTTAATCTGTGGGACTTGAGGGTGTGTGTTCTTGTGGCTAAGGATATCCTGCATGATCTCTTTCGTAGCACCTTGTTTGTATGTGTTTCCTTTCCGTAGTCAGTTACAAGACAAAAGTACGTGCTTACTGAATCTGCTTTCTGATTCTGAATCTGGCACCCCACACACCATGTTTTCTGTTGGGCAAAAGCCTTGTGAAATAAGAGCTATTATGTTCACTTTAGATATGCAATGGATAGATTGAGATATCGAGCACAAAGCTGCTTCTTGCCTTATTTACCATTCATAAGGATATTTGTGCCAAGTCAGACAGCTGTATTAGCAGCTTCAAATTTTCACTGTCTGTTTACTTCATTTTGAGTGAAGTAGTTAATTCATGTAACGCAGATAGCAGAATTTATGTTCTGGTCTGTTCCAGAGATCACTGGTGATGATGCATCTTTTGTGAAGCCAGGAATGAATAACCTCGGTAGAAAAATTGTTCCCAGTGAAGAAAATGAGATGTAACTTTCACTTCATTGCTGAATTTTTTCCCTCAGTGTGTTAATTGTCACATTTTAAGTATGTGGTGAGATGCAAAACTAGAAGTGCAAATTTTAAGCTTTTTGTTAGAAAAGGGACATAGTGAAATCTGAAGGCATGGATTATTTATCTGCAAGCCTTGCTGGGTGGCAAAATACTGTGTACTAGTTTGCATTCACAGAATATGACTGAGAACTAGGTTGTCACATTTTGTTAAATTCTCCAAGGTTTTTTAAAATTTTGCATTTTCTGTATAAAATTCTCAAAATCTGAGCAAATTCTTAAAATCTCAGCACTAGGTAAGTGCTCTTATGGAATGAGAGCTCAAAGGTAAGACTAGAATCCTGATGCTGGGTGGATAGAAAAGAGTTGGGATTCAAGTCATGATCCAGCCCTTTTCACATAGAGTTGGAATATGGTTTCATGACCTTGCATTGAAAGGCTTGCTCCTACACTAGTGCTCATCCTTCCCTCCCTCTCCACCTGCTCTTGTAGGTGTAAAACCACTCTCTGGTTACTGTGTAGTTGTACGTGACTTTAAGCTGACTGTATGCCTTTAGTTACTAAAGAATTGCTGCTACTTTTTGTAGGCAATAAGTTGCAATACTGAATAGTATTTTTGTATTCCCATTTTTCATCCTACGTGGGGCTCCCTGTTTGGAAATAGCTCAGTTTCACAGTATTTGAATACATGTTCTACAACAGTGCTACAGGGTTTTTTGTTTGTTTGGTTTTTTCCTAGAGACTTACTGTATAAAAGACTTTGTACTTATCTGATCTTTAAAAGACAGTTAGGAAGACTTGGTGGTGGTTTACTGTGGAGATTAAAGGGGAAGGAGAATGGACTGTCAAACCTTGAGTTTCACTTGCCTGCACATGGTGGTAATGCATGAAATGGCACCGGCTTCAGAGTAGGCCATAGTGTCTTAAGGGCACATCTGTGTAGAAGGAACCAGTGCTTGGAGCTTTGAGCCAGAGTGGTGGTACTCTGAAATGCATACTTTTGAATCTTCTGGAACAAGTTTTCTAGTGGAGTGATTTCTATACTGAGTCAATAGCTTATCACTTTCTCAGGATGGGGGAAAGAGGTATCTAAAGAGAGCTCCCTTTTCTTTACGTTGAGACCAAAGTATCAAATGTCTGCTTTCACAGTTTTCTGTTATGTTTTTGTTAACTATACACACAGACTTCAATCTAACAGTATTGTTTTGGCTTATGGATTGCTCCCTGTTATCAAGAAAGGCTAAAACATTTGTTCTAACAGCATGTCAGATTCAGTTACAAGAGGCCTTTTTTTTTCTTGTTTAGGTGTTCTTTTCTAAGTACAAAGCAATATCATAATCTCCTTTTTTCTTAGTTGAGAAGCAACCAGTGTGTGATTTGCAGCTGAACAAAATAGTTGTGCAATCCTATATGGATTTGTGAAAATGTAAAGCAGAGTAATTTACAAGTTCTTCTTACTATTTGCTTTGTTGTGGAAGGATTCATTAGCAGTAGCGTGATTACCAAAGTCCTTGAGTACGACCAACCTTATCAAGTGTATCTTCATATGTATACCTAGAGTTTGAGTATTGATTCACAACTATTAAACTACTTTATCATCTAGAAATCCTATTTCATATGTCAAAATGCTTGCTTTTCCAACACACAAAGTTTAATTGTAGCTTGTCATTTCCCCATTCTGAGTTCAGTTATTAACCAGAAGGCTGTTTTATTTTTGCAAAGATGTTTCGGAAGAGAAGTGTGGTGATGGGAACTTGCAGACTGTGGCGGTGGCTGCTATAGCAGACAGTGCAAGCAGTTACATTCTACATCCACAGGCATCTCTCACCGTATCAAAAAAAACAACCGCCAGGTAGGTCAGGAGTTAAAAGGATGAACAATCACTTTGATCCACTGTTAGTACTGCCTTTTTTTCCTGCAGTTTGTTTTTGCAGTGGTTATCACAAAATTAATATAGCATGGAGGTTATGAACCCTTAGTATTACTGGACAATGTCTAGCTACCTGTGTTTGCAGGCGGCTTTTGTATGTGCTAGAGCAGTGGAAAAAGCATTTGAAGTACCTGTATTCCAGAAATAGTTGCATATATTCTGTCCAGAACAGTAGGTGGGCATTTAAAGTAACACAATGCAAATTACTGAAATCACTTCAACTAGACACTAATACTGCCATCCAAGAGTTGAAAGTGATACAGTGAAGGAACTGCAGGGAAAGCTGAAGTTTGAGTGAGCAGAATTTCTTGTATGAGTATATTAAAACCTATATAAACTATCCTCCCGCAAGAAGAGTTAATTGTAGAGATAGAGATTTCAATAGTCAGCATTAACAGGAAGAGCCTAATCTTTGTTCTCTGGATAACTTCTTCAGCTTCCTTTGATAAAATATGACAAAGTAGCTGCTAACGGTGTGTTTCGGTGGAACATCTAGACAGGCAGATTGGTTATCAAAATTTCTAAAGTTAAAATAGTTGTTATGTTTTTCTTCTCTTGATGTCCACTTGATTCTGTCCCCATGCCAAGTGATGCGTACTATTTTAATTCCTGAATACTCTGAAATTCTTTTTTGCTTAAAAAAAACCCCAAACCAAATCATAGAATCATAGAATCATTTAGGTTGGAATAGACCTTTAAGATCATTGAGTCCAACCATCAACCATGCCCACTAAACCAATCAAACAAAACAACAACAAAAAAACTCCCCCAAAAAATCTGAAGACGACGTTTGCTCTGTGGACTGCAGGCTGGCTTTGCATTGGTTTATGCTCTTTTGAAATCAAGATGTGGAAGAGATTAATCTCACTACAGCACAAATTATACATATTCAAGAAACATTTCAAATGAAGAGAAACAGTTTGTGAATGGATTTTGTGGACACAGTCTGCACCTGTTAGAAAAATAATCCTGGAAAAGAGACATATTTGTATGGACAGGAGGTGATGCACTTGAGTTTTGGAATAATAAACAATGAGTAAGCACTGTTTCTGCCCCAGGGTTTAGGGAATGGAGAAACTAGATACTTACATAAAATAGCTATTGGAGCTGGTTTTCAGTAATTTAAAATATACTAAAATGTGCAGCATTTAACAAGTGTTTGATATTGGTTTTAATCTTCAGTTGTGGTGGATTGACCCTGGTTGGATGCCAGGTGCCCACCACAGCCGCTCTATCACTCCCCCTCCTCAGCTGGACGGGGGGAGAAAATATAACAAAAGGCTCGTGGGTCAAGATAAGGACAGTTTAATCCAGTGATTGCAAAGGTCACGCGTGCGAAAGCAAAGAAAAAACAAATGATGTTATTCTCTACTTCCCATCAGCAAGCGATGTCTAGCTGCTTCTCGGGAAGCAGGGCTTCAGTACGCGTAGTGGTTGCTCCGGAAGACAAAATGCCCCCCCCTCCATCTCCCTTAACTTAGCTTTTATATCTGAGCTGACGTCATATGGTATGGAATATCTGTTTGGTTAGTTTAGGTCAGCTGTCCTGATTGTGTCCCCTCCTAAGATCTTGCCCTACCCCAGCCTGCCATTGAGGGTGGCAAAAATGTTGGGGAGACAGCCTTGATGCTGTGCCAGCACTGCTCAGCAGTAGCCAAAACATTGGTGCGTTATCAACACCTTTCTAGCTACTGATGCAGAGCACAGTGCTATGAGAGCTGCTATGGGGAGTATTAACTCCATCTCAGCCAGACCCAATACATCAGTATTCTACCATCAGTCTGCATAAGAAAGTTATCAAGATAATCAACCTATTTCACCATGTTTTGTCTATTGCTGTCAAGCAACAATACTGAGAATACTGAATGCTCAGAGGACTTCTTGAATGTAGAAAACAGTGTTTTTTTTAAATACTTATATTTACTGTGAATTATTTCAACAATGAAATAGAATATGGGGAAAATGAACCCCAGATTTTTAAAGCAAGTTGATACAATATCTATAGTTTGATCATATGCTGTAGGGTTATACATAATGCACTGATCTGATATGTTACCTGTAGTTTAGACTAAATTGTTGCTTTCTTGGATGTCTGTATAGACTTCTGCTGTATTTTTTTTTTTATTTTTCAGGGTAGTGGAAGATCCCTTTCCTGTCCCTCTCCAGCCATTGCCACCAAATACACCTGCATGGGCACGCCGTCTCAGGAACTGTGAGGTGGGCTGCAAAGAATTCTGACTTGATGTCTTATCATCCTATTCCATGAAAGGAATAATTCATAGTTGTAGAAATTGTGTTCAAGCTTCCTGGTATTATGAAATAGTACTGGTACAAACTGGTACTACTAGCACATTTAAACACATAAAATGCTATGGTATCCCTTCCTTTTTTGGGAATGCTAGCATAACTGACCGTCAGCGGCTCCTGAAGCAAAAAACGTGCTTCTGAAATCTCAGTACCATACAGCGCTGGGAAAGCCATTGTGCGCCATGTTACAGTTCACTCTTGAACTACAGTGCAAGCTCTGTTGTCTTCTGCTGAGCAAACTGTTTTTTGTTGCCCTTAGTGATCCATTAATTAAAGAAGAAAATTGCTTTTGTATGGTCTAAGTCTGCCGCTGTTCATATTAGTTCATATTGTCACATAGAACTCAAAATCCCTATAACTTGCCAGTGTCAAGTCTGGGACTTAGAGTACCTTAATCTCAATGTTTTACTAAGGATTTCTATTTTAGATACTCTCACAGAATATTTTTTTTTTTTTTTGTACCAGCATGGTTACCTGTGCTTGTTTTCTCTTTTGTTAAAAAGTGCTCTGACTTTATTTCCTCTGATGGCTTTTGACCTAAACAGAACTCTCTCTTTATTTGCATACTGTTAGATGTCGGCAGAACTGTCCTGATGACTGGGATGATATCAACAGCTAGAATGCATCATAAATCACTTAAAAGGAAGGGAGGGGAGATGGGAAGATTCTTGAGAGATCACCTATCCCTTCCTCCTGCTACCAGACTCTTCTGATAGATGTTTATTTTGCTTTCTCTTAATACTTTTTTAAAGGAAAACTCATACCCTCTGTAGCTGGTTCACCTCTTCAGATATCCCTACTATTTGAGGTTTTTCCTATTGGCTTGGCCACTGATAACTGGAAATTGCAGTTGCAGGGACTTAGAAATTGAATTTCTTTCTGTATCCACTTAGAAATAACTTAAATTAACTTAATATATTAATCTATTCCTCTTTTTATATGCCTTTTATTTCATACAAACAGTACTGTCCACTATTATATCCACTTAAATGTTAAGAGATCAGAAAATCAATAACGTGAATTCTTCCATGGTGGAGATACCATTTTCACAGAATGAGTCACTTAATTCAGTTCGCCAGTGAGTTATTAAAGTCCAGTAAGATCTATAACCCTTATTACTGTGTTTTTAGCACTGTGGCACATATTTTCCTGTCCTAACATCCAGGTAGCTTACCTGAATCATTTATTTTTTATTTCATTTTATAGGAGGACTTGTATTATGATCTGCTTCATCTATCTGAGTCTATTATGAGCAATTTCACCTGCTGTGTTTAAAATTCACAGCAGCAGCATTTATAGAAGAGTTCTTGTTTTTAAAGAAAAGGAAATCAAAATGTTGTCTGTTTGAATGTGTTCTGAAGATGTAGAACATCTGCCTCTGCTGTTCAGCAGAACTAGTGCCCCTATGCATTAATCCTGCCTGTTCCTTTAAAAAAACAGTTATTTTATTGCTGTTCTGCCTGCAGAGTCAGCCCATCCAAGGAGGAATAACTCAAATTCTCTTCCTCCTTGTGTGTTATCAGCAGAGTTGCTTTGCTGAGTTTGTCAGTTACACAGTGTAAATCCATTGGAGACTGCTAGGATGCATGTGCCTTTTCATGGGCACAGACTAGAGACAATGGGATTTTGAGGTGTCATTTATCTTTCAGGTGTGACTGTCTTGCAGAATGTTTTGTTACTAGTAACAGGATTGAAAGGTCCAACTGGAATTTGGAGATCTAGTAGAGGTGCAGATAATTATATCAACTCACAGTTCCACTCTTTCATTTACTTGCCAGAATAGAAACAAATGTAAACAGTGTTGAAGTCTGTGAATTTCACAGAAGATGCCAGCAGATGAAGCCATGGTATGGCCCGGGTACATGCTGCCGATTGTGTATCCTAGGGAGCTGGCCAGGACTGAACTCCGAAGGGCAATGACTCCTTTGGCAATTAGTACTGCAGGCAAACGCAGAGCAATATGAGCTGCAGCTGTCCAAAATTAGCACTAAGCTCTGTGTTTGGTGTTGATTCCCTGACTGCCTTGAAATGTTCAGCTTACACTTGCTGTGCGTAGACAGTGTAATGCCTCTGTATCCTGCTGCTGTTAGTTCACTCAAGGAATACTGCAGTCTTGATATGTGTACTTCAGTGTAAGCTTTTATGTACCCTTGCTGAGATAAGGCCAGCAGGGAGAAAAGGAATGCCCCTTTTTTTGGCTTGTAGCTTGGCTAGAGTTAAAGGGTTGGAGAGTATTCGATTACTTTGAGGTAATTAAGTTGTTAATAAAAAGTGGATTTGAAAAAGAAATGGTTATTTTCTACAACCTACTTAGTTTTCAGTGGTCTGATCAGGATGCACTTCCAGCATGTATCAGCATACTGAAATACAGTGTAATTAAAAACTGCATTAATTAATCAACTGTACAAAGCTAAGTTCATTTGTTTGTGTGGACCAGATGGTTTCACTTGTCCATTTGTTCCTACTTGGGAAGCTCCTAGAAAGCAGGGATTCTGTGTGCGGTATGACTTTCTTCTCCTCCTCCCCTCCCACCAATTTTGGGAAAATGATCGATCTTGCACAGAAGTAAAGCCAGAATAGGAGACAGTGCCGTAACTATTACTGCTACTTTTCTGGCACAACAGTTTTATCAGTCTTCTCATCTCCCTAGAGTAAGGCCAATGACCTATTTATAGTGACAGGTATAAGATATGGAAAGAAAAATGCTGGTCATGCAATGTTCACTGTGTGGAGTGGTACTGTAATCCCTCTTGCGAAAGGGGGCATCCCAGGTTTC
Source organism: Buteo buteo (assembly GCF_964188355.1). Lineage (NCBI taxonomy): Eukaryota > Metazoa > Chordata > Aves > Accipitriformes > Accipitridae > Buteo > Buteo buteo. The sequence goes on from NC_134175.1 coordinate 24,182,281, forward strand.
TGTAAAGAAGGTACTTCTGGTACTTCTTAGGCTGCCTTGCTTCTCCTGGATTTTTCAGATCAAGTTTTGGACAGAAATGTTATTTATAATTTCTGGCTAAACAATTGCCAACTTCTCTTCCCCACCACAGCTGTTTGAGCGCAGCCTATGCAGATTTTCTTAACTGCTGGAGCAGTGGGCTTGCAGTGCAGTGAGCTGCTGAAGTGTAAGCAGCTGGTGTCTCAGAACGACTCATGCAGCCGGTGCATACATAACCCTCTGCTTTTGGGCTTGTGCTAGCAGCAGCACTGTGCTGGCCCAGTTCATTCACAAGGTGTTCATTTGTTCTTTGTTGACTTTAGGTCTTGCTAACCACAGACTCAGTGCAGCATGTGTGTGTTGAAGTAGATGCATAGACAGTTTTTAGTGCCTCAGAGATTCTCTGTGGGAGTCAAGTGAAAATGTTTGCCTAAGACGAATTTGTGTAGGAGGTGGCTGCAACTGGTGTGGTGGCAGAAACAGCAGGAGTGAAGTTGTCCTATGGAAATCAGAGTTGGCAGTAACTGTAATCTTTTCAGGGGTTCTTGGTTTGCTTAGGGTTTTGGAGGGCTGACAAACTCCTGACCTCAGTGGGGACTGTTCTGGTGTTAGATCTTATGGTAAATCTATTTGTGAGGATACTAGTATGGGGAAAAAAAACATGAAACACCAAAAATCTGGGCCTGTGTCCTCACCTGCCAGAGTCCCTGACTGCTTTTGTTTTCTTGTGTAATGTTCAGCAGTCAGCTGGGTGAATAATCCTATTATTTCACCTCCTTTCCATGCAGAAAATTGGGGACTCGTACCGCGGCTATTGTGTGAGCGAGACAGAATTAGAGAGCGTTCTAACGCTACACAAGCAGCAAACACAAAGTGTGTGGGGGACGCGCCAGTCTCCAAGCCCAGCCAAACCTGCCACACGGTTGATGTGGAAATCTCAGTATGTCCCATATGATGGGATCCCCTTTGTCAATGCAGGTAACTAACTTTTATTTTAATAACTACTTTCAAAATTTCAACATCAGTTGCTAACTGGCCATAAAGAAGGATCTTTATGGTGTTTCTTAGTGTTGGTAAAGTCAAGGCACAAACATAAAAAAAGAGCAGCTTGGGCACCTCCATGACACAGTCTGAAGGAGCTTGTTTCCCTGAAACCACGGGCTTATGTTTTGTTGTGATTATTTCCTTTTGTTCTTTAGAAATAAATTATTAAGTACCATTTGATGGGGTTTCTTGTGATGAGATCTTTAGGTGGAGATCCCATCTGCTCCATCAGGATGTGAAAGTTCTCGTAAGGGTAAGAGATTGTTTGAGTATTCTTGCCTAACTTGGAGATCCTTTGAAGAGTTTGTTCTGCAGGAGCCAATAAACTATTTGTGGCACCATTTAAAAAAAACTAATTAAATTTAAAAAAACAAAATAAACTGCAACATATGTCAACAGGCAGATTTTTGGTTTTTAAAATGAGTGTGCAGACTTCACAGGTTGGTAATTTAGCTCATGCAATGCATATGTGAGATTACTAAAGAGTTCATTCAGATATGAAATGAACAGGTTTTAATTGTTACATAGAGATCATGAATGACTGGAATGTAGGTTATGTGCTTGGTTTTTTCTTTTTTTTTTTTTTTCCTGAAAGTAACTGAAAAAGTGAAATGTTAGCACCAGTTTTAAAGCTTCAGCCATAAACTGTGAGGTATAAGAAAACTAAGAATGAAGGCAAAACAATTTACACTTTTATTTTTTCCTCAAAATGTATATGAGACATCTTTAGTTCCCTCTAAGATTTGCCTGATAAATTAGTTGCCCCCACAGTATGATATTTAGACCAAAAACACACATAGATTTTTTTTTTCTTTAAAATGTTGTAGACTAATAGAGACTCACATTATTAAATTGTAATGTTTTTTGCTTTGCTCAGACCTCCAAACAGGCATTGGGTATATTTTTAACATGTTGCCTTTCCAATACATTTAGGTTTAGTTTATAACTCCTCTATGAAGAGCATTCATTAAAATCCTTTACACCTGTAGAGCAGAGGCTGTCAATATGATTTACTGAACTGCAGTTTAAATCCCAGATAACTGAATTCTGAACAGTGCAGAACAAAAGTGGTATTTTTGAGGAATTTATCCCTTCTGCATAAGTGTAACCAATCTTTAATACCTTCCCTGCTGTGCTTCAGCTGTGGGAAGGTGGCTAGCTTCCTGTAGTGTAAAACATGCACTAATCATCAAAATCTTGTTTGTTATTTTTAGTAAGAATTTTGGATAGTTGATACTTTGATAAAACAAGGGCCCCATCAAATTGCTTTTGCGATTCATATTAGCAAGGACTAGTTTAAAGCTGTTGAAGTCTTTTCAATCCTAGAACTTGTATTTTGTTCTTGAAAAAGAGACAAGATATCTGTTTGTTATACATAGTTCTCTTTTAAATTTTCTATTTCTTTATTTGCATTGATTTTTTTAAGTTGGTTTTTTTTTTAATGTCACACTCTAAGGCAATAAAACATTGGGTATCTTATGGAAACACATTATGTTGCTGTTGTGGTTCTTAAAAAGGTTTTGGTTATATCACTTGTCGTATAGGCAGCTCCTTGCCTGCATACTGGAGTATATGAATTATAAATAAAAAATAACTAAACGTGACGTGGAAGAAATTGGGAAGAATTTCTTGACCACTTTAGTGCTATTCCTGTTACCCCTTTTGTTAGAGGTCTGACTAGAAGTCTTCACTTACTTCAAGTTAAGAGCTAAGCAGTATTTCTTTAAGCGTGTCTAGTTTTGTGTGGGTATGCCACACTGAAACAGTGTTATTTAGCAGATAAGAGAGGCCAGACTTAACAAGTAAGAATTTATGGGACAGCATGGTCTGAAGTATTAATTTGAGAGGGGAGGCTGGAAATAGCTGCTGACCTTTGATTTCAGATGTGGATTTTCTCAGTTATTTTGGGGATTCTGCTTCTCTTATGTTTATTACCAGCATTGTGCTCCTTTGGTCACTTGCAAGGCTGCTTATCTTGTAAAGCATTGGAGTTCACCAGGGCAGAATCCAGTATTTTTCCTTCATATATGTTGCAGGTGTGTTGTGAGGTATAATAAGTTTGGGAAGTGCTTTGGAAATGCTCTGTATTCCTTACATGCTGTGAGAGAAGCATTTGCACTGTATTTGAATGCTTGCTACACTTATGTGTTCTGCCTTCTGAAGAGTTTGATGGTAAACAGAAATAACTCTTTTGGAACTCTCATCTTTTCTGTACTTACTGTTTTACTGTAATACCTTCAGGGGTTGCTTGAATAAATAGAGTGCATTACTTTCCGTTCCCAGGAAGCAGAGCCATTGTAATGGAGTGCCAATATGGACCAAGGAGGAAAGGGTTCCAGCCCAAAAAAGCTGGCGAGCAGGAAAGCGTCTCTGGCCATCTGTACAAAGCCACTTGTCCAGCAAGGTAAGAATTGTCTATAAAGCTGGAAGAGCTACTCAGCCTCCTAAGAAAGCGTTCTTTCTGTGAGTCTTGACGGAGCACTCTTTGGGGGTGGTAGCTGATATGCACTGTAGCTCTTAGCTTCATCTCCTTGTTAACTTGAGGTTGATACTCATTTAGAGAGAAGGAGGAAATGCTGTCCTGTTAAACTGAGTAAGGCTGAGATTTGATAGGTTGCCTGGTTGCAAAGTAGCAGTACATCAGGATGTGGAGTAAAAGTGGGAATCATTCTCTACCTAAGCATTAGTTACTTATTGTGGTGTCCTGTAGTGACCATTTTTGGTCCTAAAACTTTGTCATCTTATTTGTTGTTTTTCCTTCAGGCTTTTAATTGCACTCATATCAGCCAATCATCCTAATTTAGTAGATGTTCTATTTGCTGAAGGAGTTATAGTTTTTCCTGTTCACTGGGGACTTTCTCCTTGTCCAACACTAATGGGTTTTTTTCCTTGTCCTTGAGCATTCTCCTGGGTGCTTGTTCAGTTTTTATTGAGCTAAGAGTGTGTTTACCTGGACAGTTGCAGCTAGGTATGTATGTGCTCACTTCTGACTTCAAGCTGGGTGAACTACAGCCTGTTCAGAAATGGTGTTGTGTTTTTACTATACTGAGGGACAGAGGATTTTTGCTGAGGTGCAAAATGACTCTGGCTGAGTGGCTTCCAGGTTGGAACAGAAGTGTGTCTGTCTGCATCCATCTCTGTTAATGTGTCCTTAACAATTCTACAGTTCTCTTAGAGGCTTTTCACCCCCTGCAGCACTCTACTTGAACTTTTTCTATACTAATATCTGATATGAAGTAGGTGGGCATTTTGCCTTTGCTCCTTGAGGGCAAAGTATACTGAAGGAGAATTTTTTTTTACACACACCCCCCCCCGCTTCTTGGCAGGATCTATATTAAAAAGGTTCAAAAGTTTCCGGAATACAGGGTTCCTACTGACCCTAAAATTGACAAGAAAATCATAAGAATGGAGCAGGAGAAATCATTCAACATGCTGAAGAAGAACTTGATAGATGCTGGCGGTGTCCTCAGGTGAAACTTCCACTTTTTTCTTTATCTTGACAAATGAAGCAAAAAAGAGCAATAATTTTCTTGGTTTGATTTATTTTTTACTTAGTCACTTTATTAAGCCTCTTGCTTAATATCAATAGTAAAAAATCCCACAATGTTAGTAAGACTTATGTGGCTTTGGAGTATTAATATGGTAAATGTGTTAAGCACCAAGCTGTGGAACTTCAGCAGATGTTTTCATGCAGGAAATAGATAGAAATAGTTTTATTTGGTGGTTTGAGCTGGTTTATTTTGCATTGAAAGGTGTGAGAGGGCCCTGAGCTCTGAAAGGCAGTATCTTCCAGCTCAGGGGCTGTAAAAACTTAAGTCAAACTAGGTTGTTTGTGATTATCAGTCTGTTCCCCCATTTTTTGCCTTTGCTTGAGGATTGTGTGTAGAAACTCTTTCCTTCTTGCCAGGTGGTATGTACAGTTACCCACTCAGCAAGCCCACCAATATCATGAAATGGAAACTTCCTGCCTCCCTTCTTCACCCTCCCATTTGTCTGTGTCTTCTCCTGAGGAGGAGGAGGAAGTTGTTAGAGATGAGAACTGTACTCTGCCTTCCCGACTTCATCCTCAAGTGGCAGACAAGATCCGAGAACTGGTGTCTCAGGGAATAGAGCAGGTCTATGCAGTGAGGAAGCAACTAAGGTACACAACTGTCTGACATGCTCTCAGTCTGTAATGCTGTATCTACTTTTGCATTTGATTAATTTGGTTTGCAACTAAATGGCAGTGCTGATGCATTACTGAGAATATTTCCCATATGTCATGAGAATCTGTTTTTCCCGGCTTTTGTCTCCTCTTTCCATTTTATTATAGGTAGCCACTAAGAGCTGCTGTCCTCCTAACGTTAGTTGAATAAATGGGGATTTTAAATTCAAAACTCTGTAGCAGATGCACAAAGAACTGGGTCAGAAGATCATCTAGCTTGCTCTTGTCATTACAACAAGGGGAGGGAGAAGGTAGCAGTGTCTATAACAGAGAGAGATAGCACAATATATTTTAAATACACACATTTTAATGTCCTTTAACATGTGACAGAAAGTATGTGGAAAGAGAATTATTCAAGCCTGATGAAGTGCCAGAAAGACATAACCTGTCCTTCTTCCCCACTGTGAATGACATCAAGAACCACATTCATGAAGTGCAGAAATCCCTGAGGAATGGTGAGATGGTGTATAATTCAGAAAGTATCCCAGCAATGGTACGTTGGCCTTTGTGTTTCTTTTTGATTTTTGGAGTTAAATACTGGAAATCTTATTTTAAATTTTTACCACTTAGCTGTATTTCATCCAAAATGCTCTATGACTTTATATTTCCACCAGCAATATTTTCAGTGGAATCTCTGGCTGAGCAAGATTGGATTAAATGTGACTAAAACCTTCTGACCTTATTTGTTATTTATCTCATCACCATTCGATTGCTATTAGTTGATTGAAAAACTGCAATACTAGCACTTCATGATAACTGCATTAACTGAAAGCCATGTGGTGTAGAAAAACTGGCATGCATCAGAAAATTTTATTCATAGCTTTGTCATTGTCTGTGTTTTGGAGAGGTTACTACTACTTTCCTGTATCTGAAAAATGGGGATAAAGTATGTCTCAGGCAGTCTAAATTAGGCCTTGCACAACATTTTGAATGTGTAAATATTAATAAATGCACTTTATAGCAAGTGAAGTAAGCATGAAGTAGGTACTTCAGAATGCTCGGTAACTCTGACGTGTTGTTCCTTAATTTTCTTCCACCTATTGAGTAATAAGGGATACACAGTGACCCTAGTTTTCCCAGTTACAAGGCTGACTGCCGAAGAATTGCTGATTTAAAATCAGCTTTGACAAACTGTACTGTTAAATCATGCTGTCATGAGTCTTTTCCCTCTCCCTACACTGCTCTTGGCCCAGGTGAGTGAGTGATACTTGTTAGTTAGCCAAATGGTTTGACTATTTTCTATTTTAAAGTCTTTGAATTGTCATGAGCAGGCTTTAGCCTTCCTGATATAGTGCATGTTAAAAAATCTTTTACAGTAATTTTTTTTTTTTTTTTTTTTTTTTGGTAAACCAAGAGCTCCCAAAATGCATGGTTGTAAGAAAGTGTTTTAGACACTGTTTTCCTATGGGTCCTGTATTGAGCCTATGTTCCTGTAATAGATAAACTTGCACCCTTTCTGAGAATTGAGATCTTTTTCCTTTCAGCTGCAGTGGACCACAGACAGTGGGAATGTTCTCACAGAGACAGTGACTGTTACATTTGCCTCACCACCTTCAGATGGTAGGACTGCATTAATAACTTAGCTGTCTCCAAATGTGATTTGTTTTATTAGCTATGTCACAGAAGTTCAGTTTCCTTCCAGAGAGGTTGCTGTCATGTTCTGTCACTCAGCTGAACTTAAGAAGGATTATTTTGGTGTGTCTAATTTGGTATGCTTTTTTTTTAACTATTTGATTGCATGTGTGGAAAAATACGTGTAGTCATGATGGGGTTGGCAGAAGTATGAAAATTATAAATTTGGCTTTTATTTAGCATTCTCAAGTGACTGAAGATTTTAATGGGATGGTTATGTGGAAAGAACATCTTGTCTTAGATGAAGGTGCATAATAACACCTGTGTAGAGAGAATTAAATTCCTACTGAACAGCTATATCTGTCAGGGCACACGACACCCAGGAGCCAGCTGGGTACTTAAGTTCCTTGATGGTTTGTGCTTCACACATGCTTAAACATCTTGCTAAAAAGGACTTGAATGCATATTGGGTTTCCTGCTTTTCACAAAGTCATTGGCTTGATGAGTTCCACTGCTAGGTTCAGGCCCTGAACAAGGAATGCTGTATTTCTGTTGCCAGAATTGAGAGCACTGTTTTCCATTTTTCCTTAATGCTTAGAATAGAAATAGAAACACAGGTGTTTAGTGGCAGCAGAGCTGTGAGATATGTTTTTTCAGTTCTTTATGTGATGTAACCTCTTTATTAATATGTGATGCTAAAGTAGCATCTCTTCCCAGCGACTGCTGAGCCACCTAACAAAGTGTTAAACTTCCTCCTACTCTGCTGCAAAACCAGAGTGTAGGTAGTGTAGATTTCTACAGAAACTTGATTTTATGTTCATGGTCAAAGGTTTGGTTTTTTTGAAGACACTGGTTACACTACTTTTCCTTTGTTGAAAGTGGGTTCCTACTACTATTATTTCAACTTCAAAACATGTATTAAACCAAAATACAGGTGTTTGTAACTAGGTCTACTTGCTACCCACATAGTTAGGATTACACATAGGCTGAGATGCTCTGCTAGAACGTGGTAACTGATAATAAATTTAAAATGAGAGATGATTGTGCCCTTTTCCCCAGGTTTCAAGGATATTTTGTCTCCTGTGACACCAAAAAAACTTTTCTGCATGTTTGTGGATCCTTTCCCCATCCCTTGTTTAATAGGTTTGTTATGAAACTCATCAGAAAAGTTGTTGGCTTTTAGCAGGGATATGATTGCAGCAAGGTGGAAGAGCCTAACTGTTTGCATACATTAAGATAATGCTGCAGACTTCTTATATGTTTTTAATCTCGGTGGTGCTGCCAGCTTGTTTTCCCATTTAACTGGAACATGGTGGTGGGTACTTTTTGTTCCAGACAGCTGATAGAGAAGTCTACAGGGTCCAAAGGGGCACTGCCACAGTTGTCATGTTTAAAGACTTACTCATGTCAACAGTTATCCTCCACTGTGGTTCTTGCCTGAAGAAGTCCTGATGTGTTTGGGTTTCTTTCCCCTTTGGCCCCTGTCACTTCATGACCTATTTCTTATCTTTGTTGTAGCAGGAAATATAAACCTCCAGAGGTTTGGCTCACTGTGTGATTTCTCCTAAATGGCTTGGTGAACCTAATTTACGTGGAGCTGTTCCATGCACACCAGTGCATTTGCAGTTAAAAAGGCCAATGTTGGGCTTTGTTTTGTTTGGGATTTTTTAAACTCTTATTTTAGCTGTTGCTGCGATGGATCAATTTGAACAGAAAAGCATTATGTATGCTTGGTGCTCTTAAGGCAAGAGTTTCAGTCTTGACAACTGTCAGAGGACAACAGGTAAATTTTTAGGCTCAGTTTGAATGAGTGTCCCTCTTTTTTAAGGAAGTCTTGTTTTTTAGGAAAAAAAGGAATTTGCAATATGAACAGACTTACTGTGCTTAAACTTGCATGTCTATGTTAATATTTCTATTACTGTGCTTTTATGGAGAGACACAGAATAGTTGTGCCTTCAACAGCTGTGATAGAGCTCAGCAGGGATGACTTTTGGTATGAACTGTCTGAATGCTGGTGAAGGTTCAGGAAGACCAATTCTTGTTTTCTTTGTCTTTCACAGATAATTTTCTAAGGCAGTGTAGCCTATCAAATGTGTAAACATCTATCCAGTGACATACTGAATTTTAATGGAAGCTAGAGAATTGGATTTGTTTAGTTTTCTGCATATGTGCACCAATTCAGTGAACATAAGCAGATACTCTAATTCCAGCATATCTTGTCTTCCCTTATATATGTGTGTATGTGTTTGTACACATTGCAAACACATGTTTATAATTGTAATACAAGTCTAAGCAAAAAAAGAGGCCTGACTGAAAAAATTGGCTCTCATTAATTTATGTGAAGTGGCAGCAAGGGAAAACACTGTCTTTTCAAACTTTTGTGTGTATACGTTTTTTTTTCATTTTAACTTGTGCTGAATGGGGACAAATTTACATTTAAGAAACCAAACAATAACAGAACTAAACCCAGCTGTTTGTTTTCTTGTTGCGCAGAACTCCATATCACTATGTGATACAGCTTTCTCTGTTCTCTCCTCAGTGTAAGAATCACTGTAACTATCAAACTTAAGTGTGCTCCCTTTTACATCTTTTATGAAGTATAATGACAAGTGAGATAAAGTACCTGTGTGTATATATATATTTGGGGCTTTTTAACTTCTGGCATTCATACTGAATGCCCATGCAGTCTAAGGAGTGGTTAGATTAGGAGTTGAACTATTAGCTTTATTCCTAGGCATGTTGGTGTAGAATACACCAGGGAAAGAACACCAAGAATACACTAAGGAAAGAACTACCATCTCTTCCTACATGTGAATATTCACATATGCATATGGAATCTCTGTATAGTGTTAAAAAGAGCCTAAATATTTAAAGTAGTTGTGTTCAAAAAGATTTATAGAATGTATTTTATGGTCAGTTACAATAAAGAGTTAGAGTTTGCATATCGGTATATGTGTTGCAAAATGTATCTCCACTCACTTAGATTGCTGGAAACTTTTGTACGATTTCCTGTTAGAAAACTGTTTGCAATTGGCCATTCTCAATTTTTTTCCATTCACCAGGCTAATCTACATGCACAGGGCAAGGTCTTCTTTTACAGTTATAGCAGTGAAACTGCACAACAAGAGGCTAAGCAATGTCTGCTTGTGTCTGGATAAATCTTAACCAAAATGTTCTGGGTGGCTCAAACAGGAAATGGAATGATCCCATGGGAATTTTTCTTGCAGAAATTGCTACAAGTGAATCTCAATTTTTACAAGTCTTCAGGAAATGAAGTCCATCATTCTTGCATTAATAAGAATTTTGAGGATATGATGTAATCTGTAGGCTGAAAGGCCTCCAGATAAATGGACTTTTGGTGAGATATTGCATAGAAGTTATCCTAATTCCATGAAGATGTTTGGAAGGGAGTGGTGAGGCTTAGAGGATTTTCTGCGTAGATTTTTGTTTTGGAAGACAGCCCTTTCTTTTGATGCCTGTCTGTTACTGAGCCCTTACTGAGGTGTATGTATTGTCAAATTATTTGATTACTGCTTTGATAGAAATGTTTCAGCTTTTATGTTATAACTAGAAATTCAAAGTACAGTGTGGGGTGCAATTACTTTGCTCTCCACAATGGATTTATTGGTACTTCTTTTTTCACTCTGAACAGGCACATACAATCTTCCTACAGTGTTGTCTTTTTCTCATACCCAGCCTTTTTTCTTTAGCATCCAAGTTCTTCTGCAAAGAAAACAGCATATATGTATATACATGTCTTTTATATGTCTATATGGAGATCGAAGGGGTTTGCTCAGTTTGCAGGGGAGGCTTTTAAACAGGAAGAAGAAATTTGTCGTAACTGCTTCCTCTCTGTGGCACTGTAGGGAGCTCAGCAGGGGAGTCAGTTGTCACCAAAGCAGAATCCAACCAGAGCGGGGAGTCCTTACTACCAGAAACAGCTCAGCTGTTGTCTTCACTCTCTTCAATTCAGCCCAAGATATTTGCACAACTTCAGGTACAGTCAAGTTGTTTACAGAACGTCAAATGCTGTGTGCTGGGAATGCTGAAGGCGAGCTGAGAACTGCAAGTTCCCTCACAGCTAATGACCCAAACACTGGCTAGGTAACGCAGACTTTGAAATAGCTGTCAGCTCTTATGTTGGCCTCTCTTGCATGTCACAGAGCATATAGCTGTGGTGCAGGGGACCCCACTACCATCTTCTGATACTTTGAAGTTAGGGTCTTTTGTGAAGGCAAAACTAAGAGAATGAAGGTAGTGGGTTTCTGCCTCAAACCAAGCGTCAATTCATTTTCCACATGGTCCAGTCTTCATAATGAAGATGCTGCAAAACTGAGGGGAGATAATTCAGTCTTATTTATTCCTTTAAAACCTCCTCCAGCCTCTTAAGAAAATATGTTAAAATCCTAAAACTGCTTCCAGCTCAGATCTGTAAATTTCCAGGTTGAAAGGATGAAGAGTGGGGATAAGAATGTCATGCTAAAAGAGCTTCTTCTAAAGTTCACCTTCCTTCAAAGCTGGCTCTTTTAGCCTTCTTCCCTAACTACTTATTTGAAAAGCTACCTTCATACTTCTTGAACCCCAGTGAAATGCATGATCTCTTCCCTAGAAATATAGTCTGCAGTAAGGTGCTGTTTTACTTGCTGTTTCCCTCTCTTTCTCAAGACAGCCTGGCTCCACCTCACTCCCTTTTTTTTTTTCAAAGCAGTATGCTTAGCTTGTAGTGCCCACCTCTTGTGGAAATGGCCAGTATCAGGGAATGATTTGAAACAGAATATCAATCCAAAATTAGAGCTTTATGGTCATAAGCAGTCTTCTAGATGCTTCTGGATACCATTGTCCTAATTGTTTTCTAATACAACTTTTACCTAGGGTTGCAGGGATTGACTGTTCAAAAGAGATGATGTATAGGAAGTCAGAAGCTATACAGTTCCAGCATTCCAAAATACGTGCCATTAAATGCAAATTCCTCCTGCTGTAAATACTAGTATGTTAGTTGTTCTGCCTTCTCTTTCACAGGGATTACAGCTGCAGTCAACTTTTACCTCCACAAATGGATCAACAGCCCTGATAGCTGTAAATAACCATTCCCCTCCCAGCCCTGCAAGTCTCCTGGATTCCATAGGGAGTGCAATAACCAGCCATTCTCTAGTACTCAGTCAGGGACACAGTCTGCAAGCAGGTGCTAGCCTAACACAGCATAGCACTGCTGCCTCTGCTTTTGGGACTCCGCCTGGCTGTGATCAGAGTTTGGTCACCATGGGCCAGTTGGTAGCAGTTGGAGGGGTAGATGACTCCAGAAGCCTAGAAGGAGGAGTTCATCAGATTCTCCTGGGAGATGTACACACTATTCCAGTACAGATTGTGGACAGCCATCCAGCACTTAGTAAGTTGCAGTCTTCCCAATAATATGTAAATAAAGAAAATATGGTGGATTTTGGTTTCTGTGTGTCTTGAAGAAAGGAAAGAAGTGTGTTGATAATGGGGAACTCCAGTGTAGACTTCTTTCAGCTGATTCTAATTAGTTTTTACTGTGAAAACAGGCTGAGTGTAAAAAAAAAAAAAACACAAACCAAAAAAAACCCTTTAGTTTTTGCTGTAAAAAGATGACTTCTTAGTTAAACTGCTTATCACTTTCTTTGACCAATTACCAACTTATTTGATTAACACAATATTTTTGCCAAAAATCCTAATATTTAGCTAAAATTATGATCTTCAAAATAATTTTTTTAAAGAAAAAATAAGAATAGAAAATAGCCAATACTGAATCTAGTTAGAGCTCTTTGGAAAGAAATGGGGGGGTTGGTGACTTCTTTCTTTGCACCATCCCAGCAGATTTTTGAATTTTTTAATAAACTTTTACTAGGATCCTGTAGTCATCAATATGCTTTAGCAGTGATCAGTTGGAGTTGGACATAATCGCTTGGAATTTCAAACTTCTATTTGAAAATACTTTTTAAAAAATACACAGTAAACACTATAAATAAATAACTTCCTATCAAAATGGAAGGCTCCTTAAAACCATTGTTATCAAATATAGATACAGTCTTTGAATTCTCAGCCATGGAACCTGACTAAGAATGAAAGCTTGCATTCTCAAAGAATTATTTCTAATTCTTCGTGAAGAACACTTATTAGATATGGAGCATATATAGATCATTGCAACATAATCTTTTGACTTTTCAGAGAGTCTGAAATGTTAGCCATGCAATGCTTTATTATTTCTGTATTATCTTTTCTTGTCATCTATGACTTCTAAAAAGATGACTCTTGAGTAGTTTTGCAGGAACATGTAGGTAAAGATGTGCTAGATCATAGCCTACACCTTTGTAATGCCATAACGATAATTATCTCCATATGTCCTGATGACCTTTGCAGGTCAGCAAAACTTAATTTGTACTAAATTCTGTAATATTCTGAAAATGGAAATATAAGACTAGATAAAAAAGTAAAAAGGAAATAAAGGGTACATGAGGAAATATACTGTAATTAATAAGTGTTAAAGTAATATTGGGATATTTTACTGTGGCAGTATGATCAAATTTAAGGGATTTTCTGCCTGCTGTACTCAAATGTTTGTGTAACTGGTTGTTTTCCCTTTTATAATTGAATTTGACTAATCTTCTGAGAAATTCTGTTTTCATTCAGGGTAAAAGAATTTCAGAGAAGTTATCAAATTTACCTCATCCATTCAGTTGTTTAACCCATTTGTTCAATCTAGATGTTGATGCCTCTCAAAAATTTTTGTAAGTGATGAGTGTTGTAAGTGAATTTTTAAAGAAATACCATTAGTTTACATGAAAAAAAATGTAGTCAAATATAAAATTCTATAACTGCAAGGACTAAACTCACTGTTCCTTTGGGATTTCCTTTTTGGTTTTTTTCTGGTCAAGGTCTCAGTCTATCATCATCAGCCTGAATTTGGAAATTGTGAGAATATTGGTGCCATTCCTAAGTTCTGTGGAGGAGTTGCCTATAAAATGCACAGATACTTTTTTTTTTTTTCAGAGGCAAGTTCTTTGTCTGGAGGAGGACAAAAAACAGTCTAGGCTGAAGAGGGAATAATGTTACAGAGCTTATTTGGAGGAAGCACCATATACTTGAACGTAGCAGTTCAGTCAGTGTGTATTTCAAGATGTTTTTTTCTCCTCTGTGTGTGCATACAGTTATGCACATATGCGCTTGGTTAAAATTATCCTGTACGTTCTGGATTTTCTCTTATCCCAGTGCTAACTTAAGAATAAGCTATTTCCTGCTGAAAATATATGTGCAGTCATTGAGAAGTATAAGTGCCTGAAGTGTAAGTCATTCTCTAAATCAACATGCTTTAATTTTTGCAGCAACAGCACCTCCGTTCCTCCTTTTCCCTGGAAAAGAAAAAAAAAAAGTAAGATGGTAGCTTTATTTTTCCATGGGAAAGAGGAAAGACATCTTCTGTGAGAGTAATTTTGTATCTCCAAACACATTCTTTTTTAGAAGATGTTTTAAATACTCTTACTTGAGGGGGCCCTTACTGCTGTGAATTCATATCAACTTGCAATGCCTTATAGCACAGTAGATGACATAACTGGCTGTTGAACTAAACAGCAGTTAACTTCACAAATGCTTTACCTATTAGCTTGAGTTCCTGAAATATTTTTTCTTTTAAATGCATACAGTTATTGGGGCTGAAGCGTTATCAGTGTAGTGTGAACTTCAATGTTTTATTTTTGTTTTCTTTTTAAGCTGAAGAAAATACAGAGGGTGTTACCTGTGTGAGCCAAGTTAAACAAGAGCCAAGAGAAAAAACATTGTCTATGGAGCCAGATAAAATCAGAGACTGCCATAGTTCCTCACCTATTTAAATCTGTGAAGCCTAGAAGGATTTTTCAAATCGGAGAACTCTAAACGTCTTGGAAGGGAAGGCGGGTGCTCTCAAAGTAATGCCATTCTTTTTAAGTCATATTGTGACATTCAGATTAGGCATATTTTACACTAGTTCTGATGGCCAGCTGTTTTGATTTATGACTGATGTGGCTCACTGCCAATTCCAGGTCATTCAGTTGCCCTGTGGAACACCACCTTTCTCTTCTGTTGCAAGTTTTGAGTAATTTGGATGCTATCCAAATGGCCCATTTTGGTCAACATTTCTGAAGGTCTTCCACAGTTTAATTCCTTAGCTTTAAAATGTGGTTCACATGCTGGGTTTGCTTTTCTCCTTGAAACCCTCGACTGTTACGGTACTACAGAGACCATAGAATCTGCCAGCTCCAAGACCACAGAATCCAACAGCAAAGTGTATCAATACAGCAATGGTTTTGTGACAAAACGAAGGTCCAAGATGCTAAATTTCAAAGTGATGAAGGATGTGGATGCTTAAGAAAATGCAACTTTGACCTGATCATAATGTTAATGGTGCGAAGATCAAGGAGAGGAGAAAGGTGAGGTTGGCAGGTGAACGTAAGATTGTATGATGAGGAAAAGTGTGTGAATTGTAATGGTGAATGTTTTCAACTTTGACATCTTTAAACTTATGTTCTGGCTTTATAATGAGGTTCATTGCTGCATACACCCTTTGCAGTGGTACTGTATTAGCAGTTGCTCATAACAACTAAATGCAGGAGGCTTGTCTCACGGAAAATGATTGATGCTGCCTTTTCAGTTTTTCTACCTTTTGCTTTATGCACTTATGCTATCAGCTCAGATAAATATGATATAACCTGCTGCTGCTCATGATGTAGGGCTTATGGATGCATCACTAACAAAGAGAGGCCCAAGAAAACAAAGCAAGTAATACAAATCCAAGCGGTATGTGCAAGTCTGCTGTCCCTATAATATTCAGAAAACAAACTCATCTTTTTCAATGGTGGCAGCTTTTAGGACTGAAGTGGTCTGTATTACTTAAAATAATTACCAGGAATCTTTAAAAAACGGAATATGATAAATATCTTTTAGCAATATTTAAGCCAGAGCCATAATAAGTGTCAAGCACTGAGTTGCATAATCTGACAGACTTGTTTCTTTAAGAAAAAAAGATATACCTACAGATAACTTGGAATCCGTTTAAAGCAGTAAATTAAATGCAATTGATGCCAACATAGATATCACGTTAAACAATAACATTGTTTGCTTCAGATGTTGAATTCTTAGAGCAACATTCAGAGTATTTTGTATACAGCAATATCAGTAGTTCTGTTATTAGTTCCTACTAAGTGGTTGAGAACTTCATCATAAAATTAGGTATTTTTTTCTGCATGCTGTACAAGAATGCAATCTGAGGACTTTCTCTTATTCAGACTTAAAAAACCAAAAACAGGAAAAAGATTGGCTCATTTATGCAGAGGAGAAAGTGTTAGGAATACTACATGAACATAAAGATTAACATTTTTAAATTGTTAATTTTGTTAACATGCATTCAAGGCATTCACATACATCATCTAAATAGTGGCCATTTAAAATTAATTTTAGATTTTCTTTTGAGTGTTTAAAACTTTCAAAAGTCTCACATTGAACTTGGGTTCCTAATACCTTTATGTGCAGCATCTGTTAGGTAGGTGCTGTATCTTAGTCTTACCTTAAAATATATTAACTTCTGTGAGGTTAACTAGCACTGATAATGCTGTTCATTTAAAACTAATGTTTATGGGTTAGCTTAAATTAGAATTTTCCAACAGGATCATGCTCTTATTAAATAAGAGTCAGTATTTTATCATGCAAGTGCATGGAGAATCTCCAGTTCTTTGGAGTCTCTCATACTTAGTTTCTACACTGACTTGTTTTGTGGTATGCCTTACTCATTTCCGGGTAGGTAAAATCCCACAAGGTTCACTCTTTTGGTTTTTTTGTTGTTGTTGTTAATTGTGAAAATATGTCCAAAATGGATGTTCTCTGCTGCAGTTGTAGTTCCGGAGCGCACAGGCAGCAGTCACCTTTTTTTTTCCAACTCAGTAACTATATACCAGAATGGGTACCTCCTTCCACGCTGCTGTATTCAGTGATTCCATCACCTTTGGTTTTTCTTAAACTAATACATTCCAAAGTATATTGCCTTTCTCAATATTACTTATTTTTTGAGAATTGTTCCTCATTTTTGAAAATGCTTATTCTCAAAAGCATACATTACAGCTAAAGATTAGCAGCAAGAGGTTATTTCAGTTTTAGTTCTCTTCAAAGCAGATGATACATTTGTGGTTGCAGTAAAAGCTTAAGGAAAGAGAAGTTACATTTCCATCACTTCTTGCTTAGCTCCTTCATTAACAGATCTGTTCTTTAACAGTCACTGTTCTTCCCACCGTGAGCTACAGTCTCATCCTGTGCTGAAGAATATTTCTGACCATACTTCTATTTTTAGTTTAGTGCTCACAGCTGGAGGAAATACTCTTTCAGTCCATCTTGAATTGCAGGCTGTGAAATGAATTTTATAATCTACCCTGAAAACAATAGAAGAAAAAGTTGGGAGAAATTTAAAGAAACAGTAAAGAATTAGTTGTTTTTAAAAGCTGGGGATGAGAGTTGCAATTCTGTTAATCAAAAAATTTTATTTGAAATGCTTCTTCAGCCAATACTTGCATTTTTGTTTTCAATTTCCTTCATTTTCACAGAATTTCAGTTATTGTGTCTTCCAAATACATATTCCAGTTTACTACTGTGTTGTTTTTAATTTAGTGTAACCTTTCCTCTTTAAAGAGTATGTTTACATTTGTTTTGTGCATGTTGCTAATGGAGGAACACAAACTCATCACCCATATCCACTCTCTATATTCAGCTTAACACCTTAGTTCACTAATGTCCACAGAAAAGACTCTATTATGTATATGAAAAAATCACAAGTAAACAATACCACTTTCAATGCACTTAAATTTGTTTGCATAGAATACTCAAGGATGATTTTTCAGAGAAGGCTATATAGCTTGGTACAAAGTAGTTGGTTATTACTTTGTGTTGGAATTGTAGATGTTTTTCTGATGTTTACTTTGTTTTCTTGTGGTTGTTCTGTTCAAGCATTTATTTTGCAAACCTAGAAATCCTGAGATTCCACAGTACTGTAAATGAACAAATTATTCTCCAATTTAACCTTATTGTTGGTTACCCATAACAGTTATTGGTTGGCTTGACAAGAAGGGCTGTGCTTATGTATGTGCATGCAAAAATAATTTTTTGCTAAAATGTAGAGAAGACATAAAAGAGCACACATCCATAGCGCTTGTTCAAGGCTGGCAGTCTCTTGGATGGAAACCAGTAGTGTTAATGAGTCCTTTTCATGCTGTTCAAAAATCAAGACTTGGTTGTGTGGTATGAAGATTGTTGCAGTTTGTACAAAATTTAGAGGCAAATGTCTGTATATCTATGTGTATATATATATTTATATAGTAACTTAATGTATAATATTCCTATTCAAATGTAAACTACTTTTAAAGTAATGGTCTATGTTGTGGTTATGGGGGCTCACAGGGAGAATTAGAAGAGCTACATGAGGGCAGTGGTTTCTGGGGATGAAGGAGAACAAGTAGCACAGGTCCAGGGAGACCAGGTGGAAGAAGGTCCTGAAGATGTGTGAAAAGCAAGGGACCTGCAGGGAGGGCTGGAGGGGGCTGTGCTGGAGGGGCTCCGGGGCTTGGAAAAGGATTATGAGCCCATTGCAAAGGCTCAGTGCAGCTCCTGAATCTATGCAAGTAGTGGATAGGGTGAGTTCATGGTAGGAATTTAAAGTTATGGAAGAAAAGGGAAACCTGTCCTGCCCTCAAACCCAACAGAGCTGCTTGAGTTTTGGTGAGTACCAGAGGCAGCTAAATGACCTTCTGTAGTCTGAGACTCCTATTCTTATTTTCTAATATGAAGAAGCAACTCCTCTTGGACCTTCAACCAAGGAGCATAGACTCTTTTCCTTTACATGTTACCAAGGAAAATACACCTTTTCTTCCCAACTGTATTAACTTGCTGCTCTCCTCATCCCTCTGGGTGCAGCTCTGCCTGCCTCAAGCACGCTCAGTATCCACCCAAGTCTCTCTTCCTTCACACTCATTAGGAGTTCCACCCAAGTCCCATGCCCTCAGGCCCACCAGTTCTCAGTGTTTCACTGTTACACTGTTGAAGCAGCTGGTGAGTTCACTGCACAAGTAAACACTGGTGAGATTTGTTCCTGTCAGTTTTTCTTCCTGTCTCCCCAGGATCCCGAGTCCCTGTGTTGCTTTTAATTTCATTCAGTTTTTTCCTTGCTTGCTTTGGGGCTTATCCTCACCTGGATGAATATCAGGCAGCTACATTTCACAAGACATTTGTTATATTCACAGCAACCAAAAAGATGTGAGAAAACAAGGAGAAGAAGATAATTTCTGCCAGCTGTTAGGACTTTATATTGAGAAACTGGCCTGTTGCCTTTCATACCGCTTGAGTTCCTGGTTCTGGCAGTGGATAGTAGCTGGCTGTTGACTCGTCTGTCTGTTGGCAAACTTACAATTTGCTCCCTTATGCCTATTTAAACAGATACGTTTTCAGAAGGTTAGGCAGGAAGAATCTGTTCCGTTAGGGATAGAAAGTGTGATATAGCTGAGGGTGGTGCTGTGAAAAGTTACTGATCTTTGTGGATCTCTGATGAGAAAATTCTCCTTGATCTGCCCTTCCCTTCTGAACAAAGCTTTCATAGGAATAAACTTCAGCACCTATCCCATCAGTAATGACTATCTTCTCCCAGTAGCAGTGCACCTTATTAATGAATGAAAAAACATTGTGTAAAACAGGCTGTGTTGATTTTTTTTAGATCAGAAGCTATCCAGCAGGTCTATCCAACAAGCATCAACTAAGGTATGATTTGGGGGGAGAAGAAGGGGAAGGCAAAATCTAGTCACATGGAAGACGTGTATGTGGGTTGGTTTGGGGTTTTCTTCCAATGTAAGCTGTTACATCTTAGTATCTCATTCCGTTCCTAATGCACATGACAAATGACATGTTTATTTTCTGAAGTGATTTGATGTGTTTTCTGGAGAGTGTTCAAAGGAGTGATCATAAACAGTACTGCTGTATCATAGAAAGTAGTAGTAGTGTTTGTCATCTAGGGCCCCATCCTGTTCTAGTACAGAGGTGATTTAAAAAGCATGGAATGATTTCTGAGGACAAATACTGAGTGTCTTTGTCCTAAGGGGTCTTCCCTGGACAGAAAGTTAGGAGCATTGGATGCTGTGAGAGTAATTGTGTCAACAGTAATCTGTTAGCCTGCACTAGATAGAAGAAAACTCACAAAAGGCTTGCATATGATAACCTCTATGGACAAAGTTAACTTTGGATGCTTAATAGTTTTAAGTGATATATGCATAAGGGATTATATGTATCTTGGGAAAAAAAAAAAGGAAAAAAGAAAATGGAGACATTAATATAATTGTTTGCATGTAGTTCTTTAATACAGTTTTAATTACAATTAACTGTGGTTAAATAATACAGATATTTTAGGGCACATATAATCAGATCTTTTAATGTGGATAATTGGAATGCATGTTTTTATTACCATCCTTAGCTCTCTGCAGTGCAGCTCAGTTGGTCATTTGGCATGTGCTGGGCTTCTGCTAATGACAGTCTGCCTGTTTAAACAAGAGCATGCTGTTCTAAGCAAATTAAATTTCTTGCTCTTCCTGATCTTTTTTCTAATAGAGATTGATAAGGCTCAGAAGAGGA
The DNA here is from genome assembly GCF_964188355.1 of Buteo buteo. Lineage (NCBI taxonomy): Eukaryota > Metazoa > Chordata > Aves > Accipitriformes > Accipitridae > Buteo > Buteo buteo. The sequence goes on from NC_134175.1 coordinate 24,202,763, forward strand.
TGAATATCTGTTTGTAGTACAGTGATTTCATAAGTTAATTTCTGGGTCCTCGTTATGAAGGAACTAGAGAGCGGAAACTTACATACTGTTGGATCTGCTGTTCGGTCATTTTTCTAATGTACTTGGATTTCTACAGTGGGACAGTGTTAATACAGCATAAGCTACAACTAAATCACTGTTAAAATTTTAGCTCTATCCTTTGGTTAAATGTTGATAGTTCAGTGGCTCCAGGAAAGATGAGAGACTTGCTTCTGTTCCTTGTGGAATGGTCTTTGTCTCTAGATACTGTTTAAAATGTAATTAGATATGGCAGTCAAATGGCAGCAGGACAGCCAGAAACAGAGATGTGTGTGTTGGCAGATCAGTAAGAGAGGGAGAAGTTCAGTACCAGTGTCCTCATTCCAGACTAACGTTCTCTGTGCTAGTCCTGAATGCACCCCTTGGGAAACAGTGGTGATTTGTCTTTGTGTTCTGACATAGCTGTTCTTTCTGCTTGCCCACTCAAGAGGTTGTACAAGCCTGCAAGGGAGAAGGAGATCACGAAGAAAGTGTGTAAGATCTTATGGGAGGACCTGCAGGAACAGAATGGAGGAGATTAAAGGTTGATGACATGACTTCTATAAAGCCCACATTCTTTGGTGGAAGGAAGAGGATTTTTCAATAGAGAATAAAAGTAAATCTTCCTTTTCCAAAGTATTAGAATTACTGCGTCTCTCTAATCTGTTTGACAAGATGCTTAGTGTTTAGACAGATCTCAATGTTTTTATGAGTATATACCAAAATGTGAATGGATACTTATCCATGCATTGCCATGTTTGCATGTCCTACTGAAACTGTAGGCCAGTGGTGCCTCCCGATCTTTGTATTGTCTATGTACATTTTCTTAAAGCAAATGAAAGCTTGTTTTATAAAGAAAACAGTGGAGAGCTTTTGTTTGAAGTCCTTTCAGATATATGCTTTTTACAGAGTAAGCTTTAACTTAAAGTAGATAATGTTGTATTTCTGCAGAAATTTCTTATGAGGAAATACTAGTGTATCTTCTAACCCTGTGATAACCTAAAATATCCAAAGCCTTTTTCCAATTATTTTTTTTCTTTTTATCCAGAACAGGAAGCATTCCAAATTGTCCTTCAAAACCACCATGTTCAGAGCCTCAAAGGTTTGGCACTTTTGTTCCTCTGTAGGTGATCTTCCATCTGTGCTGCAAATCACTGTGTTCAGGGTCTTCCACAAAAAAAGAACAGCACTTACAGAACCAAACTTGCACAGGGGAAGGAGTGGGGTGGGAAACAGGGATAACGCCAGAATCCTTACTTACCACCTCTCCCATCACATGAGGGCACTTCCTTTTCATTTGCATAATCTGACCTGGTCACTTGATGGCATGTCAGTAACAATATCTGTAAACCATAGTTTGTTTATGAACATCTGTGTCACATCAAATCTAGATATGACAAATTTTCTTTGTGCTTGGAATTTGCATTGGTTTAGTGAAACCAATGGTGTCAAATGGTCAAGTCTCAAGAACTGACAGAGAGCCTTCAGCTGTGAATTTGGTCTTAATCTGAGCTCTAACTGACCTAGGGAGAAATTCTGAGGCTGTGCCCATGTGTTCTGCAGCACTTGTTGAGCAGAAGAAAAACCTTCAGTTTCTTCCAGCTCCCAAGAAGAGCTGCGTTTTTGTTTCTACCTGACGCAGAGCTGCTCATATTTATCTCATGGAATTCTGCTCTCCATCTTAAGGGAAGACAAAGGTCTTCCTGTATGAAAACTTGATGGTCAGTGTACATAGTCTGAGTGAATTGGGCGCACCTAGAACAGTCACCCTCAAGCATGCTGTAATTTAAGCTGTGTTAGGAATGGAAGCTGGTAGAAGGAATAAGCAACTGAATAATATAATAGTAAAAGTAGGCATTCTTGCTCTTCACATAGTATCCTCCTCACACAGTACCTTTTCTTAAACATCTTGAGAGAAACACTGGTCAGCAGTGGGAATAAAACAAATCTCAATTTCCACCCCCCCCAGCTTACAGTTTAACAGGGGTTTTGCTATTTAGCCACAAATTCGGCCTAAAAAATATCTTCTATCCTAGATCTAAGCGTACAGTGTTTAATTCCTGAAGGACCATGCTAAAAATTCAGTTGTGCTTTGTCAGGTCACTGTTCTTATAGACATAAATTTAACTTTTTCTCACAGATGTTTCTTTTAAAGCTAAAATTAAATGGGAGAGAGAAGTGGAAATTAATTATTTATGTTTCTTACAGATGACACTCCTCAGTTTGCTGAAGTGTGCAGGTGTTTCCTCCTTGACTTCTACTTTTAGCTCTTAGTTCACTATGTGTTGGATGTTTTCTCAGGATTACTTACCTCTGAGAGTACTCCAGATAATCAGCAAGAGACCAGAGTGGAGAACAGAAGAGGAAGTGAAGTTTGTAAAAAGCTGCTTGCAGGAGATAGAAAACTCTCAAAGTTACAGCTCAAGACTGCAGTTTCTTCTGGCTGAAGTGGTTCACTTTAAATGGTAAATCTAAAGTTAATTTAAAGTTGTGCCCTGCAGTGGCCCCACTGCAGGACACAGCTGAGGTCATCAGTGAAGCTGGTGGCACCTCTGTGAAAGTGTATTTAAGAAAGGGCAAAATGCTGCACAGCAGAGAGGAGTGAAGAAGAAAGTGAGAGAAACAGTCTTCTGAACATCAAGGTTGGAGAAGAAGGAGAGGGAGGAATTGCTTCAGGTGCTGCAGCAGGTATTTCCCTGCAGCCCACGGAGGACTTCATGCCGGAGCAGGTGGAGATTTCCTGAAGGAACTGCAGTCCACAGAGAGGAGCCATGCAGGAACAGGCTTATGCTGAAGGACTACAGGCTGTGGAGAGCCCATGCAGGAGCAGGCTAATGCTGAAAGACTGCAGCCTGTGGAGAGCACCCATGGTGGAGCAGGGAAAAAGTGTGAGGAGGGTGGAGTGATAGAAAGGAGCTGTTACAGACTGACTACAACCCCCCATTCCCCTTTGCCCTGCGCTGCTTCGAGTGGGAGGGAGGTAGAGGAGTTGGGGGCTGAAAGTGTGAAGTTGAGCCTGGGGAATGAGGGGAGCATGAGGGGAAGGTGCTGTTTTAATTTGTATTTGTTTCTCAGTATTTTAATCTATTTTAATTGGCAATAAATTAATTTTCCTCACATCAAATCAATTACTTGAAATTTATATCTGGACTCAAGTCACAGTGGAAAGTACTTACTGATTTCTCTTTGATTACTGCAAGCCATTATTGCCTTTAATTTTTTAAGTAGGGCACAAAATGGATCAAATTTTAATTTTTAAGAAGTCATTCTGTGTGTGGAAAGGAGTGCACCTTGTTTGAATCAGGAGTTGCATTTTTGGATGTGGTCTGGTTAGGCCTTTCAAGTTCTGCGTATTCACCTTTTCACTAGAGTAAATCTCAGCTGCAGAGTCTACTCAAGAACAGGTCTAATCCATTATATTTCTGCTGGAGAAGGATACCAGCCATATTTTTACAGGTTTGAGCATGGGAGAATCATTTGGAGGAAAAGATGCTCCAGCAGTAGATTCTACGTTATCTACCTTGGTAGTGGTGTTCTTAGAGATGTTAAGGATGCAGCATCTTCATGGCATTATATCTAGCTGTGCTTCAGAAGGGGGCAAAGTTTGGGGTGAGTGGCATCTTTGGTGAAAGCAGTGTTAATCTCAAGAAAAGAAATAAGCAGAGTTTGGGTATGAGATTTATACCCCTGTGCTTTTCAGAGATTATTTTCCTGAATGAGAAGGGAACTTTCTTTAGAAGGTAAGTTTTATGTGTGGGTTCTTATACCACCTACCAAAAATATCTGGCACTGGCCACCAAGGGTGTCTAGACCACCAAGGGTGTCTGCTAGGTGACATGACACACTTAATGGTTTCTAATAGGGGCACTGTTTGGAATACAAAATTGATGGATATCTTCCTAGCATTAGCTAAATTAATCTTTAATTTCTTCCCCTCTCTTCGCATCTCTCTATGAGAGGAAGATTCTCTGTTAAAAGGAACATGGTGAATAGTTAGTTGTCTGTATGGAGGACACAAAGCTATTTGTGGTAGATAAAGAAGACTTCTTTGATAATAAATTAGATGAGCTTCAGAAACAATTGTACTGTCATAACTTCATCAAGTAATTTCTTCCAATTATATCACTCACTTTTGATTATTGTCTTACTGTTTGCTTATTGTATAATCTATTTGATAAGCTTTCCTGGCTATGTCAAGGCCATAGGAAAAAATGCATGTAACAATTCTCTTTTCTCTTGAAGTTCTGTGAAAGGGAAAGGAATTCCCCATTTTGCAACTCTTGGGGACAGCCATGCTTGCTTAGCCACCAGCTGCTCTGGAAGAATACATGTTTATCCATGTTCCCTAGCTACCAAAAAATCTTTTGCACTGATAGATTCCATAAATTTGTGAACTTGAATCAGGCAAAGTGAATTTGGCATTAAAAAAAAAAAAAAAAAGGCGAACTACCCTGCAACCAAATTTAGCATCTTCAGGAGCTGTGGCCTAGGGTTTATTGGTTGCAATAGTAAAAAGATCAATGTTTTCATAGTGAAATGTGGTTTTATTCAGCCAGTTCAATCTATGAAAAAAGTGTTTCCATTCCTTTTATTTCAGACTTGTGAACTTTGCAAAATTATCTGAGAGATCACTAGTGAGATTAGCTAATAACTGCAAAATGGAAAAGTTTCACTGTGGACAGGCGGTAACAAAAGATACCATAAAGTCAGCCAGCATAATTATCATTAGTAAGGTAAGATCTTTCAGACATTAACTACAGGCTAATACTTTTGGTGGTATGCTGACACTTATTCTGATACTGCAAACAAAAATAGTGATTGTAAGCCATTGCAGAAAGAATTGGGAAATAAAGCACTTTGTAAAGTACCAGTCTGTGGTGGGTTTGGTTTCTCTTGGCTTTGTCATGCTTTTACTTAGTGTTCAGCTCCTTTGCATACCCTGTGTAGGATCTGTGTAATCCAATCTCTTATGTAGAATAAGTTAAAATAAATTAATAGTTAACACATAGAGCATAATACACAAGTTCTTCATGGCAAGATAAATGATATGTCATATATTTTCTAACAGAAATAGTTAAAGTGTTTGAATATTATTGGTAATTATCAGAAGACATTTGAGAGAAACTTCGCATATTCTATATTCACTCTTCTATCTGTGTTTTGCTTTTGGAATTGATGAATTCCCATTTCTTTGAGAGCAGTTATTAGCAATGAAGCAACTGTTTTCAAATGAGCTATAGGTTCCTGACTGCAGCAGAAATAGCTTCAGGTAGTGAAACTGGAACCATATTTAATTTTGAGTGGCCAGAATTTCTGAAGAGAGGAGGCACTGGAGCCACCTCTGCACTCACAAAAACATTACCTTTTGGTCATAATTTTATAAAGATCAACAAAGTTTCCAGAAAGGTTTGGATGGCATCATACACAAATATAGTATGCTGTGAGGCAGCAATGCTTCCTGCTTTGTTATGAGATGCCTAAAATACTTCGTGTTCATTATTTAGTGTCTTGCCACAGACAGGATGATACAAAGAAGAGGATCCACAACAAATATTTTGTTTAAACCCAGAAACAGAGGCAACAGCTGGCATATTTTAATTTGTTCCATGGGTAACTATCATGAGATATTTGGGGTTTTTTTCTCTATAGCATTGTCTGGTGACAAAAGGTAATTTTATTTGGAGGATTTTCTAAGATCCAGGATCAGGTAGTGCTAATAATGTTACAGATTGTTAATACTGCTGTTTGGGCACTTTTTCAGATTTCTGGTTTGCATAATTTCTTCAGGGGAGTTTTGTCCATACATTCCAGTGGTCATGCTGTCTCTGGGATATGAAGTATTGTAGCCTTGTTTACTAATTTAGTCAGAAAAGATTTGTTTGCCATTACTTAGATGATTTACAGAAAGGTTAGTACAGACGCCTGTCTAGATAAAAACTAGTTTTCCAGAGATGGAGTTATTTAAGGCTGCTGAGCAGGCAACACTGGCTTAAGACGGTGAGTACTGACATGTTGAGGAATCGGAGGGGATCAATTTTTTTATGTCCTTGTTGAATCGTAGCATTCACCAAGGGCTGATAGCTGAAACAGAACTTCTTTTTCACAGGTCAGCAAGCACTTATCATGTTTGCCCACAGAGTAAAAAGTGAACTAGCATTATTAGATACTTGACCAGCACTTGCTTGGATTCCTTCTTGCTGTTCTAGAATGAGTGGTTAACCTTTGGCTACATGAGAAGGGAAATCTCCCAACCAAATGTTTGGCTGTCTTCTTGGTGATAACAAGCTGTATCAGAAATTTCTAAAAGAGAAGCAGTGGAGAATATTGAAGAAATACCTAATGAAGTCTGTACCACAAAGAAAATGTGCACCAAAAGTAACTCCTGCTTTTGAAAAGCCTGTAGAACATGTTCTTAAATCCTGGAGCATGAATCAAGCTGTCATTGTGGACCTGAGCATACTCTATTGCAAATCTCCAAAACCCTCTCAGCAGCACCCAGGCAAGTTTGTTCCTATTAACCCCAAGCAAGGAAAGGAGTCTCTAGTTAAGCCACATACTGAGTTAATATATAGTGTTATTTTACCACATCCATTTAAAAGGGTTGCTTGAGAAAGCAGTTTAAAAGCACTAATGCAGTCAAAAATTGAAACTCCATTTTTAAAAGTAGAAGTTGAAAAAATCAATCTGTGTTCAAATTTGTAGTTCCCCCTGTTTTGCATTAGAAGGGAGACAGAGGGGAAATAATATTTGCTTGACTATTGCTACTTTCTTATATCTGTCATCCCTCCAGGACTGCCGCTGAGAACTTAAGCGTACATACTGTTTTTTTCCAGTGGTAATTTACTTTTCATTGTGATAAGGAAATGTGTCTGTGTCCTCAACCATTTTCACCTGTGTTTTCTTCTGTGGAATACACCTTTCAGGTGAAATATTGAGAGTCTTTTTAAGATTCCGAGATGCTTTCATGTTTGTATAGCCATTGAATACAACTAGGAGTAAAACTAGATGAAACACTTGTCCCCCTTTCAGTTCAGGTGATAAGTTATGTGAGGTAATAGCTATGATATTTAATGTATGTTGATTGATTACAGCTGTAATAAATGCTGTAATCTTTGTAAAATTTATGCTTCCAGGTATTTGGGAGGTTGATACTATTGAAATATGGTAATCAGAACCATAACGCTGTGTTCTTAACATTGGCAGGATAAGCTGATTAAAGTTTTCTCTGAAACATGAAATATGGAGTAGACATTTCTGGCAAGGTCTTGATTAGTCTCAAGGGTTATTTTTGTAGCATTGAACTTAAAGGTAAGTAATCAAATCATAAAGACATGCTCTTCCATTACATTAAATCTCTTGAGAGATTTTGAGACCTACTTACACTTGCAACAGGTTTATGCTAGAGAAATGTCTCTCTGGTACCTTAGTGATATTCCAGAAGCATAATGATCCTGTAAAAAGTGATCCTATGAAAAGGAAGATAGCTTGGAAGAGATGATTAGTGGAGATTTTTCTGGACTATGTATATGTGTAAGCTACTTGTGGAGAAGTCTTAACACATGAGGAATACAGGGCTGGAATTTTCCCATGCTTAGATGGGAATCTGTCCATGACCTTAGCTGAGATTGGGCCACATGACCTGTGGAGACCCACTCCAGTGTAAATGACTCTGTTCAGTCAATCTGTGTTGTCAAAAGATGATAGAAAATGATCTGTATGTGTATAGAGTGCACTAGCAAGATGGACAGAGTCACTGTAGCTTCTGATTATTCCACATCTTTATCCTCCCATTAATGCACAAGTCATTTATTGCAGACTATAAATTGCAAGGAGTGTGCTGTATTGTGCAAGTTATCTTGATGTAGGCTTTAGGGGTTTCCATTTTATTTGACCCAGTTTTGTGCTTGAGCAATTAACATACTTCAAACGTGCTGCTGTCTAAGGAGAAAAAACTTACCCTGAGAGATGTCTATTTAAATGTATGCAGAGTGATGCTGAAGTCTCTTACTTAGTACCTTGAAAGAAAAATGAGGTGATGAACTCTAAGTGTCAGGAATCTATGAACTGACATGAGATTCTTCAAGAAATTGGGAGCCTAATGATTCACAAATGCTAGGCATTTGTAATGTAGGTGCTTAAAGCCGCAAAAGCACCAAACTGATCTGACCTGTTTTCTTCTGTTGTGAATTTAGCTTCTGCTGTAATAGGTAAATTTGATAATTTTCATTCTACAATACTTGTTCTTTAACAGAAAAATATTCTATTTATTAAGTTCTCAATAGATGCCTACCATGTCTAGATATAGGTCAGGTTAGTGCTTCAAATCTAAGCCAAACTGGTAACGATCTAGCAATTTATTTACCCCTGTTATGACAGAATCTAGTTTTAGGTTGGTGCCCAGAAGTAATAATGCCTGAGAACAAAAACTAGCACTAACTGTTATATCCTTCTTGAAAGTTTCACTTCTAAAGGCAACTTCCTGAATTGCTTTAAAGCATGCTAATAGGAAATGTGAGGAAGTTTTTCTTGCTGCATTTGTTCTCAGGATGATAAAGGTACACACATCAGTGTGTGTACTACAAAGAAGATAAATTGACAGTTCCTCTGTTCCCATTGAAAAAGGGACTTCCAATAAAAAAATTAAAACAATCATTTAAAATGGAGAAAAAGAAGTCATTCTTTCCAAATACACTGTTAATCTGCAAAGGACATGTCCACAAAGTAGTATTGAGGTCAAACATTACTTAGAATGATAATTTAGAATATCCATAGTTACATTACTGTTTTTACGATCTAAACCTTTAACATAGAGAGTACAAGCTAACCATGAACTGATGGGGATAAAGAATAACAGGATATTCTTTGGGGATCTGGGGAGGGTAACATCCCTTGCACTTTATCCTGAAATAATCTGGTACTGGCAACTTTCAGTGACAGGTTAGTTGACTAAATGGGCCAGCAGTCTGATTGATTTGTAACAGAAAGGAGTGTTAACATTGACTTAAGCTATTATGATGAAAAGTACCATTCTTTTGGAGGGGTTTAATTTTTTTTTTTTTAATTTTTAATTTTCTATCTTTATCTATATTTACTTGACTTGGTGTTTTAATATATTGTATGAGGAAAGCAGCAATTTTTTAATTTTTGGATGGTGGGTTCTTATTGCTAATTCACATCTTGAAGTTCTAATCTGCATTTATGACATTAGCACTTATTCAAGGACAAACAGTGTCAGACAGGAGTAGAGAATTAGCACAGAGTGAAACAACCAAAACCATTTCTGCTGGCTTTTTTAGATTTTTGTTTGGTTTGAGTGGCAGTAGATAATGGACTTAATAATTATAGGGTCTTTAAGACTTCACTCTTCCCTTGGAAGGTCTGTGCCCTGCTGAAAATTTTTTGTCATCTACAGGGTCAAGCAAAAGAGACAGGCTGAAGGTGCTGCTATTTGGAAAACAATAGCTACAGAGCTATTGAGTGTTGGCAGGGGATGCAACCCTCATCCCTATATCCAGCAGATGAGAGATCAAGAAATAAAATAGAAGATGGACATGAGCCCTATTTTTCTTCTGGTTGTGCCCATATTAGATCAAAAGACTTCCAGGAGAATTAGTAAGCAGTGCTGCAAGAGAAAGCAGAGATAGGAACTTGGTGATGGCAGCTGGTTGAACTCCTTTAAGTCATTCAGCTATTTCTGTAGCATTTGGAGTGAGAAGGTACTTTCCCAATCCTTGTTCAGGCTGTTTGGAAGGAATATGTTTTTTTCCAGACTGCCCATTCTCTAGTTCTTGGCTTTAGCAGGGCAATGGCCACTTAGGCCAACAGCTTATGAAAGGAGGTGGGTGTTGGACAAGTGTTCTTTGCTCAGACAATAGGAGTAGCAGTTCTTCTAAATGTTGCCAGTTCTTTGTGCAGCAAGTTGCTCTGTACACATCAAGAGATAGCAAATTTAGGAAGTAGGTGTACTTCTGGAGGCTGCAAAAAAACTGAAATTTGTGTGTGTATGTATAGCCTCACACAACACAGATACACATACACATGTAATTATGTATGTAGTTTTTTTATCAGACTCAGTCATTTGTTGATAATAACTTGCTATAAACAACTGTTGGCACAAAGCCATTTTCAGTCATCCTATAAAAAGCAAATAGCTTGTTTTCATGTGACAGCTTGATGAGAGAAGAACCTTAGAAACTGTTTATAGTATGTACAGCTGTTTTACAAAGTCATTTTAAAATACATGTTTCCTGAACTGTTAGCTAACTTGCTTGTGTGTTGAAAGACCTTTAAATGTTTAGTATGGCTGTTACCTTGTGTTGCTGCTTCTGTGCTGAGCAGTCAATCATTGAAATCTACATTAAAAATTAGTCACATACTCACCAATTTGATTTTTTTTTTACCGTTGAGTAGAGAGTATAGAATCCAAGGTATTTTCAATCTGACATGCATTATAGAAGAATTAGAGGATTTGTTCTAATTAAATATGTAAATTTAAGAAATGTTAATAAAATCAGTAACAGCTGTGGTCAATGACAGTCTTACTTCAGTGAATGTACAGAAGTCAGACCCTAGGAAAGGGTCTGAATAGTTTGTGAATCATTAGTGACTCTGCTGCTTTCTCCAGCCAACATCAGAAAGATGTTTTGAGCTGATATGCAAGCATTGCTTTGTTCTGCAAGCAGATGAAGAGAGAGAGGGATTGCAATGGGGTGGCCCATGCAGTCATAGACAAAACATGAGGTGGTGGATGTAAGACATCAGAAAAAATGGCACTGAATGAAGGAGAGGCAGTGCCAAAGATGAGCACTAAGCGATACCAACATTATTAGGTATCATTTCTTCTGGAGCACCTGTACTGCTAGACCTGTGCTTATCTTGTCCTGGCCTGACCAGGTTTTCCACATCAGCTGGTTTTCCTGCACTTCACCCTTTGTGTCTTGTCCCCCTGCCCTGGCAGTAGGGAGGGGAGGCAGGAGGGCACTTGCTCCTCTTTCACTCTCCCTGCTCAGCACCATTCTGTTCTTTTCCTAAGAACATGCACAACAGATTTGCCTGGTATGTGGGTCATTGGGACTCTCTGACCAAAACATGAGTGCATGAAGATAAAGCATCTCAGACTATACAAAGGGAGAAGCAGAGGTTCCAGTACTTTCAGTGCTACTTATACTGCAACTTGCAGCATGGAATGAAGTCTGTGGCCCTCCCAGCAAGATTGGACCAGTTTGGGTTTAATAGAGACAGACTATTCTTGCACTAACAGCCTCTTCAAAACTGAAACTTTGTGGTGAGTTTAATAGGTGCTTGGTCTTTCTGGAGTATCGGTAGCGTGAAGGAATCGTCTTTCACTGATGGACATGTGATGTATGTCAAGGACAAGGCTTTGATAGCAGAGACAGGACAGCAGACAGTAGTGCAGAGGAGTCACTGGGAAGTGTTGCAAACAATTGAAACCTGCAGTTCCTGTCTGGACTCTTACAGCTTACACTGTTCTCCTCTGAAAGCTGATGACCAGGGTGGACTTCAGTAATTTGTACCTATGTTTCATGAATAAGGATGTAAGATAAGATCCTACCTTTTCCTCTCCTGTGGCCGTGCTTGCCTCATAATTCTTAAGGTAACATTTCTTAATTATGTGCACACAACTAACTTCAAGGATTTTTATTTTTTTCTAAATGAAGAAAAGGGGCATAATTCCCTCATCTTACTGATATTTTCTTAGAACATTTGCTCTCTGTTCCTTTAGGCTGGCAAAGGTACCGACTGCATTAATACTTTTTGCTACTAGAGGGAGCTCATGGCTTGAGCAGTCAGAGTGAAACATAGTATCTTGGACAATTCTTGAGGAAACACAGATGGGAAGTAAAGTGGCATTGATGACTATAATGCACCTTTTTCCATCACTGGCAAAACTAGAAGGGCTGAATTTATCTGCTTAGGCTTTCAGAGACACTCAAATAATGAAATGCTGTAGCTGCAATTTATTCTATATCTGAGCACCTCTCTGTCATGGCTGGATTTATCTTCACAGCTTCCTCTGAGGAAATAAGCCCTCTCATATCCCTGTTAATACATGGGGGACTGTAACACAGGGAGCACTTATGGTAGTGCAGCTTTCAGGCTATACCTGCCATGGCAAATTCAGTCAGGAGTCAGTCTTGTACATAGCAGGAAAGCAGCACATAAGTGTTCTTGAGAAGTCCAAATGTGCTGCATTTCTGGGCTCAGCCAGTTCCCTGCCACAATACCTTCTCACCCACGGTAGCAAGACTTCAGTTGGGAGAGGCTGCTGGGTAGACAAAGTTAAGAGACATGCTGCTTAAGCCCCTCTGTGTTGTGTCCTCTCCCCAGCTCTGGCTCAGCTAGCAGCAGTCATGGAGCTGCAGAGGGGCCACTGAGGGGCTGAGCTGTGAGTGCCCACTGTCTCAGGGTAGGGAGAAGCTGACAGCAGGCATCTCATGCGCGTTCCCATGAGATAGCATTCAGCAAATAACTGTTCAGTGGGTTTGAGGCAGTGAAAGGCAAATACATCTTGGACTTGTTAAGGTCTTCTCTGAGACAATGGAGGCTGGCCAGCCTGGTGGACCTAAGGCGTGCCAGAAGCACCTCAAAAGATGAACAGCCAGCAGCAGGCTGTAAAGAAGGCTGTTTCTCACTGGCCAGAGGTGAGGAACAGCTCACCAGTTGTCCACAGACAGCACTGGCCAGAAGAGAAGATTGGGAAAGGAAGCTGGCAGGATTTGTACCCTGGAAGAGCCCTACTATGGGAAGGAAGTGTAGAAAGAGGATAAGCAACATGACAGTATTGCTGTGTGCAGGGGCTGGATGATCAGAGAAGAGAGTGCATGCACATGCGAACAGGTGTATGCAAACACGCTCTATATGTATATGCACAAAGAAGTATTTCAGGGGGAATTTTCCAAAGCACCCAGGAGGAGACTTGAAAGCACAAGGTAACATCCTGAAACATGTTGGCTGACTCTTTTGCCACCTCCCTGTTTTTCTGCACTAGGGATCTGTCACTAAAAGGGCAGCTGAGAGCAGATTAGGCCCCAGAGGCTGGGGTCTTTGGAGGCTGAAACACAGCCATACGTGAAATGGGCTGGCTTAAATATCTTAGTTAAGATAACTTTGCATAACCAGAGCAAATTTAATTTACATTACAGCCATTTAATCACTCAGAGTTCTTGACATGTGGACTTCTAATCCTAGTGAGCACTACCTGTATCCTGTTTAATTATATTTCAACTCCTTATTCCTTTAGAAGTAGCTCAGCTGTCACTGTGACGCTCAGTGGAGGTTACTGAAAGTGTCAGGGCAACAGTAAGTGGACAATCATATTCTTTCAATGCCTGAGAAAAAGCAAAATTAACTGCTCTGCTGAGTTTTGGCAATCAGGGCTCCGTGTTTGTGCAGGGGCAGATCTGCCCGGGAGAGGGCAGTGATGCACAGACGCACACTCCGGCAAGGGGTGCTGGTGGCTTGCGTAAACACATACTTTTAATAGCCATCTCCTGCACATACAGCTGAACTGTTCTTCTTCTAACTTAGTTTATTCTAAATGTGAAGTGTTTAATGCAAGATAAACAAGTGCAATACCACTGGATGGAAGTGTGAGGCTTCTTTGATCCTTTCCAGTTCAGGGGTGAGAATTGTTCAGTGCCGTGATTTTTCTCTTTACTTCCACATCAGCAAGGAGGGAGCAGTGTCCTTCTGAGGGGCTTTTGGGTGCTGTCAGGCCAGCATCAGCATAACTGGGAGCCTTTAGCCTGCTCTTCACTGTAATAGCCATGGTGGGGAAAGTACAGTATTTCAGATAGGAAGAACCATACAGACAGGTGGATATTAGATACGACACAGAATAATCACTCAAATGCAAGCCACAGTAGAGGGATTTCAGTGGAATATTACAGCCAGAAACATGCTCTCCTGCTGGAATAGATGCTGCTCAGGAAGCCATGCAAGGGGGCTCTTGCAAAGGGCTGAAGATGAGAAGGCATTACAGCACATTGACTTCATAGATACCTGAGCTTAAGTACTACAGTTTTCCCAACATTAAGTGCTGATTGCTATGATTAATAGTTCAGTCTAGTTTGTGGAATAGAAGATGCTAGGATATACCTGGGTGCAGAGAGCTGACGTTTTTCTCCAGTGTCTTGTAACACAATTGCATAAAGCTAGATTGCTTGGGCTTTACTCTTAAAGGATGCAGTAAGTACCAAGAGATGCTGTTACTTGCTCTCTTATAGGTGACACTCTAGAGAATCCTCTGGCCAAGGCAGTCATGTTCCTTTATCACGTAAGCAGTTCATCTCCATGAACACCAATGGCATAATTTTTATTTAGCTGGATTCCCTGTAAATTCTGTCAGCTTTTTTTCTTCTTCTTTTTATTTGTGCCCTAACAATAGAAGTTGAAAAGAAAATGGCTGAGACTTATAGCACATACTATTCAGGATTTACAAAATGGTTGATCATGTTCTTGGATGTACTCTGAACATGAGTACAATGATGGATACATGGTGTAAAGAGGATTTTAGCTCTAAGGACAGTATTTGTATAGGAGTTGCAAGCTATGGGGAAAGTGTACCTGCGGGTCATGTTTATGTCCTTGCTTCTCATACTGCAGAGAAAAAGAGCCTTGAGGCTGCTCTAATTTGTATCTAACTGCAGCTGCACCTGAATTGCTACAACATTAGCCAGAGATCTCAGGAATGCAGCAGCAATGGAATCTTGCTTCTTTCCCCCCCTCTGCTACTTGCTAATTAAATTAGCATTAAGATGAAGAGCGACTGTAGAGGAGTGCAGAGGCAGACTCTGAAGGTGTCTGGCTGTAAATTCTGTTCTGAGGAGAAAACAAGAGCAAGTTTTTAGCAGCAACAACTAGCAATAGCCAGTTCTTGGAGACATTTTTTAAAGTAGAGTCAGCAGATTACATTTGTGAAAGCTCTGGCATCTCAGACTTCTTCTAGATGGGATCAGTTTCAGGTCTCTCTATCCAAACCCTTCCAGGAAAGTTGGGACTGGAAGTCATTGCTATATAACATCTGTTCCCTGATCTCACTCCAGCTTCAGTATTTTCTTCTTACAGTATTTGGTGCCCAGCAAGGAGCTCACATAGGCTGTATCTGTATTGCATGCAAGGAGTGCCTTGTGAGAGATCCCTGAACTGGTTGGAGGCTCCACACAGTGGTGCTGCTATGCAGAGGGACTGGCCTAGGCTGTGGGTGCAGGATGGCTGTTAGCACGGTGCCGCAGGGAGGTAAGTGCTGCACAGTGCCGAGGTGTCAGTATTACTCCCACTCCCAAAGCTGGCAGGATTGGTGCTGGCTAGGGGATCTCTGCACTGAGCTGCCTCTCATAGTATAGATATTCCTCTTGTCTGCTGTATTAAAGGCTTCACAGGGAGAGTGAGCAGTGTCCTGAGACCAGAATCAGGTCAATGCCTGTGACTGGGAAGCTGGAGAAACCATAGACCGCACCAAAAGAGGTCACAAAAGGCCAAGAAACCAGGGTGGGACCAGAAAAAGGAGAAAGATAGGCCTGGAGCAAAGGCAGGCAGGGAAAGCAGAGCAAAGACATGTCAGGAAATGACAGTACTGAACATTCAGCTGCATCCTTAAGGCTGCCTATACCCCCATAACATGGAGAGGCTGAACACAGTGCCCTGGTGATCCCAGTCCTTGGATTGTTTGAATACAGAAACCACATCAGACTGGTCACTAGATGAATTCATGAACAACTTAATTTCTCAGTCCCTATCAGTGTAGAGTTTAAGTGTTCTCAAATGTATCCTCACAGCAGCATTCCCCTTTCTGAACAGGGAGATGGAGATGCGGAGACAGAAGCAGCTTACCTCAATTCACACAGGAAGCCCATGGCATGCCCAAGGACTAAAGGCAGAAAGTCACCACCTTAGTCTGGCCTTCCTGCCTTTAAACCTTTCCAAATGGGGCTGCATGGACAGGCAAAAATGTCACACAGATGCTGCTGTCCCCCTTGTTCTTGTGGGGCCTTGGTTTGCCTGGCTGCTAAGTGGGTGAGTACTTCTCCCCTGTACCACTCTTGTTGGCCAGGAGAATGGCCAGCAGGAATGAAAAGCGGAGGGCAGGTGCAGCAGGTGCCAGCTAAGGACATTAGAGGGAAAGGTTTTTGCTAAGCTGGCAAAGCAAGACCTGTTTTGTAGAGAAAGAAGAGCTGAAAGGATGCAAAGACAAAGCAGGGAAGTTACATTGAGCTAAACCTGGATGTGCTTGCAGAGATTAATAGCTGCTTCCTGTCCCATATTTCAATATGTCTTCTGCTTGCAGTAGTTTGCAAACATACACAAATGATTTTCTGGAAAGGCATCTTTTAATTCTCCTTACTCCTGTTCATTTCCCCCTGCGTTTCAAGGCACAGGTGCAATTGAAAAAAATGGCTCAAAACTACATTAATGAGCTCAAACACCATTCAGGGCACAATCCAAAACTGCGCAGCCAATGCAGACCTGTGCATTGGTTTAGTGGGATTCAGATTAGATCTCAGTTAGATAGTTTAATTAAAGTGTGACGGGGTAACAGCAGTAGAGTGAAGCAGAGCAGCCTGGAAGAAATCCACTTACGCTCATTGTCTGTTAGCCTCAACTGCTAGCAAAATTAATACAAAAAAAGATGAGAAAACTGGGGAGAAAATATCCCTGCACTGAACTATAGGTGTTAAAGAGCAAATCTAAATAGAACTGGCTTGAGAGGTCCAATGTAGTCATTCCCAGCTGCCTGCAAGAGCTATACCTGAAGGAGAGTAAATTGGACAAAGACTTGCCAACGAGGTGATGGGTCTCAGACTGAAGCTTTTGTTCCAAGACCTTACTCACTGTGTTCCCGCCTCTTTCATACTAGATGTCTCACCTTCAACTGTACTATTCTGGCTGAAGCTCCAAGAAACAGACCCACCAGCCTCTCATTGCCCATCCTATCTCCATCACTGCTGTGAGCTCTCCTCCCTTCTACCACAGGACCATCTCGTTTCAGGCTGCCATGCACAAGTTGCTTACTGAGTTTTCCTTCATGTGGGATCTCAAAACTCTCTTTTCTCATGACATATCTCTTTGCCTGCCTTGGCCATCCCTCCTTTCCCATACTGGAATTGCTTTTTCTGTAGTACCCATATCTTCTAAGCCATAAACCAACTTTTCCCCCACCCCTCCATTAATTTCCCCTTGCTTTGGATATCAACGAGATCTCAGTTCTCCCTTCTGAGTCACTATTTTGTTTTTGTTCAAATATCGTCTTCGTTTGCTACAAAGCTGACTGTATTATCTGCTAGTGGCAAAGAAGGATGACATTTAAAGACACTTATAAAGCAAAACCCGCACCAGTCAGAGGCCAGGTCGTGTGCTCCTAGTAAGCCATTGCTTTATGTATCAGTGTATTAACTCCCCCATTTAGATTGCAAAATCCATAGGCAAAGGCAGTTCCTCTGTAAATGTTTAATGATTATTGTTCTAAAAAGAGAATATGAATAGACACTGTGATTAACATGAAGAATGAAATGCTGAAAATAGGACTGATTTTCCGTTTCAGGAGTGTGATCCTCCAAATATTTCAAAAGAGAGAAAAGGAATACCACTGATCTCAGAATACTGCAGTAAGACTCTGGAGAAAGAGCTGTATCCACTTCCTAGCTCTGCCATGGCAAGAATGACCTCAGGTATTGTTACTTAATTTCCCTGTGACTTAGCTCTCTATGTGTAAAGGGTGATTGCTCTCTCTTTGACTTGCAAGGTTGTTCTGAGATGTTTTGATCTTATAGAGATGAGTCAGAGGAGCACCTATGAAAAGTTTCTTTTGTTACAAGAGATGCAGTTACTGGTGAAATGTTGAAAGGAGAAGGCCAAAATCATGAAAATTTCAAAACTACCAATCTCGCAGGAAACAAGGGTGAAATCCTGTGTGGAGTCTGTTTCTTCAAAGGAGAGTCTTGTGGTTTTAAGCAGTGAGGAGTTTCTGCATATCTTTCTTCCTCTGCTTGTGATAAACCTTTAGCACCAGGACATTTCCCTAAGTGGAGAGGGCTGTCTGGGTGCCTGTACAGAGAAGTTTGTCATTCCATACCTCAGCTGAATAAAACCATTTCTCATAACAAAAGGGCAGCCCTGACATTGGGTGGCTCACCAGTGCAGTTCCTGAGACTGCTGACATGCACGCATACAGGTACACAGGCACTGCTTTGTCTCTGCAGTCCGTGGGCTGGTTGTACGGTACAACTGTCCGTTAGAGGTGCATCATTTGAAGGTGAGGTAGAATAGCACAGCGTCCAGGACTTGGCTTCAGTAAAAGACCTGCGCAAACTTGGGGACAATAATTTCCTTTTATTGTTCTTAGATTCCTCATTGGCTAAAAACGAGTCTAGCAGTGCTCAACCTTGTATCCACAACACCTTGCACACTGTAGTTGAAAAAGGCCACATCATTCATTATTCACATATGTGTGTATCATTACAGTTCACTGTTCGAACGCTGTCTTTTGCAGAGACCTCCCGAGGCCTCTTGTCCACATTTCACTGTTTAAGCAACCAGCGTGCATCTGACCCTATAACATTGCAAACTGCCTCAGAAGTTGGCCCCTTACAACTGGTGTTTGAAGATGGGGACAGTCTAGGAGCCCTCAGAAGAATGTTAGCTGCATGCTCCTGAAAGTGGCTCTGAAGGGTCTCGGGATGGAGGTTCATGCTGGCTTTGGCTCAGTCCATCTCTCCATCACCAGAAAAGTGCCCACAGCCAGAAGGTAGGAGACGTTGGCCTGTGCTAGATCCCAGCCTGCCTTCTCCAGCGGTGTGGGGAGGGGAGGCTGCTCGGGTCCTGCCTTCCCAGCGGCAGCTCCCAGTCGCAGCTGCTGGATAACGGACAGCAGCCCCAGGTTTGGCTGCGAGAACTTAATCTGCACTGTCGTCCCTCATTATTGCCACTCAGTGCCGTCGTGTCCAGCCATGAAGGGTCACAAGATGACATGAGAGAGGTCGGGTGGGGGGGTGTATAAAGGGGCCTGGCAAGAACCGGGAAATATGGAAAGGCTAAAAAGAGAACAGCAATCCAAACGATGCTCCCAGCGGCTCGGTGGGGATGGGGCTGAAAGCGGCTGGGTTCACACTAAGTTTTCCCGAAGGTCACTCTGCAATATGGTAACTCCCAGCTCGGCTGTCAGTGCCCATAAAGGCAGCTCTCCTCAGAGTGCGGGGGTGGGGAAGGGAAGGAGGTTTGTTTAGAAGCATTAGCGTGCCCCTCCCCCGGCCCCATTAGTGGCCCTTATTAAACCGGCACAGACAAAGAGCAAAGATGCCCTCGTTAATGGAGAGTCTCCGATAATTACTCTGCTCTGCCGCTTCTTTTGGGGCCTGAATGGCCTTTGAATAATGTTTCTCTTGCAGCGGTTGCAGACAATACCCTCGCAGACTGCTTTAAGCGGTGCCAATCCCATTAGCAGAAGAATAGCAGAGCGCTCCGCTTGTGAGGGTGTGCGCGCCCGCCGCGGGAAGGGGGCTACGCTGCCCGCCGCCTCGCTCGCCCCCCTGGCCCTCCGCGGCCCGGCAGAGCAAAGCGGGGAAGTGCTGGGCGAAGCTCCACCTCGGAAACAAATCTCCCCGTTTAAGCAGCGCCCGAGCCGGGGCGCTGGCGACAGCCCCGGTGCCCCTCAGGGCCGGAGCGCGGGGGCGCGTCCGCTCACCGGGAGGGAAGGGCTGGGAGGCAGAAGCCCCGCAGGGCTGACGAAGAGGAGGGCCTCCAGCCTTCCCGCGTGTTCCCCGGGCACGGGTCTCCCTCGCACCCACGCGAGACACCCAGGGGGACGGGGGCCCGAGAGGCTGCGGAGCCAGAATCGTGTGCTCCTGCTTTACCATACAGAGGCAATGAGGTGACGGTCATCCCTCTGCATCCAGCGGATTACAGAGCATTAAAATGGCTGCACCGCCCGATTTCGGGAGGGTTAATTTTCTGCTGCACGCCCCAAGCAGGAAGCTAATTAGTGTGTTCAATAGGTAGCTGTCAACCAAACTTGGAGGAGTTGGAATAACTCTACCTGAGCCTTTTGCTTTGATCTCCCCTTCTGCAGGATAAGTGAAAATCGTGTATAGCTGGGCTGGCTGCCGTGTTTAATTTAATCATCTGATGATATTTATTTTCACAAACATGAACTCAAGGAACAATTATCAGAAAGGCTTCATCTTGTGCTGAATGTGCCAGTTAACGGCCTTTCTGTGAGGTAATAGCTTCTATGTAGGGAGTCAGTAATTAAAACGTGTGAAAAAGGCCCCTTCTTCAGAGGCAACGGGGAAAGACAGTGGGTCTAACGCTCAGCTGGTGGGAACTGGCAAGTCTGTCAATGGCCGCAATAAACGCGTATTGCTCCTTCCACATTATGCCAGCAAAGGATGTGCCCAAAGGGTTATTGAGAGTTTCCCAGTTTGAGAAAGATGTCTGGTTTCTTATCAGCAGGAGCCAAACTCAGGAATACATGGTACAATGATCTGGTCTTTGGAAGATGGTTCTGCTGTACTCACGGGAGATGTTCAGATCTAAAGAAGAGTGCTCGGACCTGCAAACTCTCCCACAAGAAAAGCAGCAAAGTCAAGTTTCTAGTGTTAAGAGATAGAGCCATTTTCTCCCTCTTTCAGTGTTAACTCTCTAGACTTCCGGAACCATAATCTAAAAGCTAAGAAAAAGTGGACATTTGAGACATTCCAAGTAGAAGGAAGATGACTTCCTTTATGTCTTCATCATGTCGACATTCAGGGCACAATTTATTTCCTTGTACGGTTAACCACCAGATGGCTCTATGCCCTCTGTTCAGTTTTGGGCCTTATGTTGATGGTTGATGAGCAAGGGGGACAAAGCTGGAAGTCAAGCTGTGTGGAAGGATCTGTTGGATAGCCACCATCATGTCTTTATCCAGGATATCCTGCTTGAAACAGCTTGTGATTTCATGTTGGAGGACAGTGATATGCTTAAACAATGAAAATTGCAGAATCTGGAACTTGCATTCTTAAATATATAGAGTAATTAACAACAAAAATCTTTCCAAGGTTCATATTTCTTCAGAATTAAAGCATGTTATCTTGCAGCTTTGAAGGATAACATTGGTAATTTGTTTTTTTCCACTGATACACAGACTGCAAGAAGAGAAATCTCTACTAGACTAGAGGAAGAAAACGCAGTCACCTGTTTTCAGATTCAGTTGTTTTATGCTGTGGTAGAGGGATATGTGATGGACTGCAGATATAAAAATGTAATTTAGAAAGGGGATTGAATCTCTTCCTCCTGTCAATAAAATGGTGACAATTGTTTATAAAGTGCTTCTCCGACAGAATGGAAAATTAAAAACTCGAACCCAAACTGTTCCCTAGCAGCCAGTGTAAGAAAGGTGCATGTTAATTGCATTTTGCCTAGGAAATGGAAAGTGTTCCCATCCCAGTACCTTTGTGCAAAAGGTTTCCAGCAGATAAGAACAGAGTTAGGAATACCTAGAGCTAGGAAAAATACTCCTTAGGGGGCTGTCGTGGTTTAACCCCAGCCAGCAACTAAGCACCACGCAGCCGCTCACTCTCTCCTCCCCCACCCAGTGGGATGGGGGAGAAAATCAGGAAAAGAAGTAAAACTCCTGGGTTGAGATAAGAACGGTTTAATAGAACAGAAAAGAAGAAACTAATAATGATAATGATAACACTAATAAAATGACAGCAGTAGTAATAAAAGGATTGAAATGTACAAATGATGCGCAGGGCAATTGCTCACCACCCGCCGACCGACACCCAGCCAGTCCCCGAGCGGCGATTCCCTGCCCCCCCCTTCCCAGTTCCTATACTGGATGGGACGTCTCATGGTATGGAATACACCATTGGCCAGTTTGGGTCAGGTGCCCTGGCTGAGCATGAGAAGCTGAAAAATCCTTGACTATAGTCTAAACACTACTGAGCAACAACTGAAAACATCAGTGTGTTATGAACATTCTTCACATACTGAACACAAAACACAGCACTGTACCAGCTACTAGGAAGACAGCTAACTCTATCCCAGCTGAAACCAGGACAGGGCTGAGAAGGACAAAACTAAGAGACCAGTATCAGCCTCTTTCACTATGTGTTCCCCCTGTTTCTGGGGGGAACACGGTGTTTTCTACAGACCCCCACAGTGCACAAGGCAATGCTGTGAGTTTGGGGGGGGGGCCTTGGTGCTAGCCAGCCCCAGGGAAGCATCTAACAGGAGGTGCCTTTCCCATCTCCCGCACAGCGAAGTGCTGGGGATTGCACAACGCAAACCATTGCAATGCCTGGACGTGTTTAGCAAATGGGGTCCCAAGGAGCCCCATGAGACATGCTTGGGCTGTAGGAAAGAGAGGGGGGCAGGAAAAGTGCCTGACTGCACTGAATGCCTGGGACTTGACTTGGCTGCTCGGACAACTGGGATTGTTTTGGGTTCATGGTGCATGGTTATTGTCCTTCCGGATTTATGGCTGCCAAGTGTCTCTGGCAATCTGTTTTTGAGCAGAAGGGTGATTGTTCTTGAACAAGGCCTCTCTGCTGTCCTCCCCTAGAAAGAAATGATATCTATGCCCTTCTGCAGCCTGAAATCACTTTTCCACTACAGGTGGAAAATGATACATGGGCCACTTCCCAGAAAACTACCTAAGTATGAGTGTAATGTTCAACACAGGCAATTTCTCTTCAACACAGCAGTGAAATCAGAACCAGGGGAGGGATAGATTTTTACACTTCTCTTTGAGCACAGCACACACTGCCTACGTGCTCTCCTCCCCTGACATTCATGTTCTCACAGGTGATGGACCAGCGTGCCCTGGGGAACTCTGTGTTCATAGTTGGCACAGAGGCAAAGTTCTGAAGCATCATCAGACCCAGGAGTCCTGGAGAGCCTCTTTCCTTCTGAGGAGCCCAAGAGATAAATGTCTCAGTACTGTTTGAGAAAAGGCTGCATGGCGATAAATAACATGGCAAGTGATGATACTGCCTTGTCCTTTGAGGGATTGTGGTGCATACAGTTGAATTAGAATAAAAAGATCAATCTTTGACTGTTACCCAGTGAAGAAGCCATTCATCTTTAGGAGCAGGACTTGAAATGTATGGTGCTTTAGTAATATATTATTTGTAAAGGCCAAGATTAATTAATTTTCAGTCAGATAACCTGGTATTTTTTTTTTGTGCCAAAGGCTCTCATTCATCCTTGCTGTCACTGAAATGAGATAAACCACGCAAACACAACTTCGTTAATTGTGCCAGTCACACTTTGCAGTATATACTAAATGGTTGGTGTGTGAGGATGAGAAGAAGAACTACTGATGGAAGCTAACCTAACACCTGCCTTTTGTTGTGGATTGTGAATCCTCTTTACGGACTCAGTTCAGCACCACATTTTCGTGCAGTTACATTTCAGCACTGACCTTGTCTCTGCTGCTCAGCCCAGCACTGCTGACTCCCCTGGGACACAGTCGGCGAAAGAGCGCAGCGCCCGTGATTTTAAACGTGTACACGGTGCTACTCAGAAGTGGTCTGCGTACACTGGACGTCAAAGTTCAGGTGCATCCCCAATCTGCACGTGGGTATTTCTCGGCATGAGGCTGTTTTTACAGGACAGGTGTTGTTGGGTGGGGTGCCATGCTACCCCAATGAAACGAATCGCAATGAAATAAGGGATGTGTAATTGTAACTTTTTGTTTTCTTTGGGTAACAGGTTGTGCCAGAGATCTTTTTGGTGCCCTGTGGCGATAGGAATTCACACGCCGTGCTGCTCCCTGCGCCCTTAACGCCTCGGTAAGTGTGCTTGCCCCGGGGATTGTTAAAAAGCCGTTTAGGATTTTGCGTTTTCCAGGTGTCCTGAAGTCAAGCGTCAGCTCCCTGAGAATCTCAGCCGCTTTCAACGTGGAAAGGTGCAATTTGACCCCTTGCGTCTATATAGGAAAACCTCAGGGTTTTTCTATAAGGGGAAATAAGAAGCTGCGGGTTCCTGGGACACGCGGTGACGGTCGGGCCGCCCTCCCGCCGTTCCTAGCGCTGGCGCAAGGCCGCAGGGCTGCCCGCGGCCGCCGCTACCTCCGCCCGGGCCACCTCCGCCCGGGCCTCCCCGGGCGCCGGGGCTCCCGGCTGGGCGGGCGGCGGCGGCGGCGGGAACCTTGGTGCCGCGGAGCCGTTTCCCGCGGCGGCCGGGACGGCTTTGCGGCAGGACGCGGCCCCGCCGCCCGGCAGCAGCGCGGCGGCGAGGAGGGGCCGTGCCGGGCCGGGCCGGGCCGTGCCTGCGCGCCGGCGGCGCCGGGCCGGGGCGAGCGCGGGGAGCCCCTCCTCGGAGCACAGGCAGAGCGCGGCCCCCGGGCGGCAGGTAAATACCCCCTTTGGTCCGCGGTCGGTGCGGGGCTTGCAGGGTCTGCGAGGTTCTCCAGCCCCTCCGGGGCGGGCAGCCGGGCCGGGCCGGGCCGGGCAGCCGGGCCGGGCCGGGCCGGGCAGCCGGGCCGGGCCGGGCCGGGCAGCCGGGCCGGGCCGGGCCGGGCTTCCCGCCGCCTTCGCCGTGCTGCCCGCCCGCCGAGCGCGTACGCGGGCTGTGTGCGAGGACCCGGGCGCGGCTGTGTTTGCGTTTGTAGCACGAAGACGTCTGTCGTCATGTGCCCATCTGGAAAGACACGTTCCCGTGTGCGTAGAAAGGCCCTGTGCTTTAGTTTTCCCCCACCCGTAGCCGCTCCCGATCTCGGCAGGAATTTGGGCTGCTCCCCGTCGGTAGAATGGAGCTCTCCGGTCTGTGTAGGCACGGCGAGCAGGCATTGCGCTCTATTTTAATAGTCCAGAGTATGACATAATGCCGTGGTCTTCTTACATTGCAGTAAAATTGCTTCTGGTACGGAGCAAGCGCCCAAACACAGCCGGTGGAATTATACCTTCTGGAATCCAATAGGCCCGACAGGAGAGTGTATGTTATGAGGGAATGTGCACTAGCTGGAGGAGCATCAGCAGAAATGCTAGGATCACTGGCATGGCAAGGGAAGGGAAGGGAAGAAACTCGAGACTAGGTTTGTGTAAGGAATCATGACTTGCTCCTGACCTGTTTTCTGTTCTGCAACTATGCGCTTATGGCCCTGATCCTGCAAAAACGTACAGGCAAATCTGATTCTAGGCACTGCGTAATCCCACTAAGTGACTACAGATAGTCGCAGTATGTAAGAATAAGAAAGCATCTGAACCTTAGTAGGACCAATGCCCATATACTTTAAGCAAAAGTAGTTTTCATCTTGCCGCTTTCAAAGCTTATTTATCCAAAATTAGTGAATTAAATTTAGGATTTAAAAAATCAGAAATCTAAAATGTGAAACAGGGCACTATATAGTAGAATGAAGGATCTTATCAGTCTGCGGTAGCTCTATGCATCATTCATTCCTGCAGAACCTTATCAGAGTGAAATCACGTTATGTGTTAACATTTCAATTTCATTAGATGTTTTGAGGTTTCTACTGGGCTCTACTAAGATCTGCTGTAATAAAGTTATCGTTCAGCTTGGAAAACAGCAAGCGTTTGTGCTGAGTAGTCACACGACTCCGTAGTGGTACATGTGGTTACAACCAACCTGTGGGGTTAGCTGTTGTGGCAAGGCTGCCAGGACCTGAGTGTTCGGGTTGCTGTGGTAGTTTGCTGAACTTCAGCATTATTTGGATCATTGCTTCTTTTCCTTCCCCTGCACCTCTTCCTCTGATAATTAATGTGCCAAACCACTGTGGTCCTGGCTGTTTGAAAGACAAGAGGAGGGCTTACTTTGAGGTTCAAAATGAGTTTGTTATTAAACACGGTATTTCCATCAATGTCAGCATTCAACCACTAATAGTTATGGGAAATCCAAGTCTCACTGTAGAAAGGCTTGTACTGTCCCAGCTGAGTTTTTTGGGTACTATGGTTAGAGGGAGGAGTTGGCTACAGTCACAGGTCAGGGCTGCTCAGAAAGCTGTGTGCTGGACAGATTTGGCTGTCAAGTGTATTTCCTTATGGCTGTGCCATGATCTCAGGGAAGAAATGTCTCCCACGTTCTTGTGGGAGATACTGTGTTTCTTACCCTCCTTGTGGCTGCTGGGGCAATGGCAGCTGTTATTCCCAGCTGTGGGGTCATACTGGGCTGTGCTGGAGCCTGAATTGCTTCCTGCTTGGTATGCCTCAAAGAAACTACCCTGCAGAGCTAAGTAAAAATTAATTGTGTAGTCTGGCATGGATGGTAAAGGATTCAGTTATTATATTGCTATTTATACCAGCTAGTGCTTCATCTAGAAAGGTCCTAAAGTATCTTCTGAGTCCTAGTTATAAGAAGATAAATGCCTTCAGCTGGCAGTCCCCCTTCTGTATGTCCTTCATTGCTTAAATGCAGCCACCTTGGGGTGCACTACGATATTGCT
The DNA here is from genome assembly GCF_964188355.1 of Buteo buteo. NCBI lineage: Eukaryota > Metazoa > Chordata > Aves > Accipitriformes > Accipitridae > Buteo > Buteo buteo. The sequence continues at coordinate 24,229,221 of NC_134175.1, forward strand.
GCATTACAACAGCTGAAAGTTCAGCAGCCTGATTTCCAGCAGTCTCTGTAAATGAGTTCTGGAGGAGCAACAACCCCAAGAACAAAATGTGCCTTTTATTTGTGTTGAGAACTCACAGGGACAAACTGAAAATGTCTTAATTTCTGATCTCTTTAAAAAAAAAAAAAAAGTCAAACTTTTAAGGGCTGGCTATCTTTTCCCTTCAGTGTAGTTCTAGAAAGTGTGGAGTGGGGAGATACTTGTAAAATTTCAGTTTGCATTAACCAGAAATGTTTGTTTAAAAAAAAAAAAAAGTTTTATCTCACTTGGCATATACAAAGTTCCCCCCCATCCTGGCAGGAGACAAGCTGGTACATCATGGCAGATACAACCAGAAATATTAGACTGAGTCATGTTTTCTGCTCTTTCTTGAATGTCCAGTTCAATCATGTTTCCTCTTGTACTGGAGGAGGTTTGTATTGTCCCTCTTGGATACCCAGTTCCCTGACAGTCTCTGTACTCTTTGTGCTGAAATCGGGAGGTAACAGGCTGTTTTGTGGTGTCAGTCTGCCTGGCAGAACAGGCAGGAATTCTTGTCATCAAGGGAAATATGTAAAATGCAAGTTATACAACTTTAGACAAACCTGTACACTCAAAGCAAATGAAAATAGAAATCATTGACCCTCCCTTGGGTTGTTATTTGAGACTACAGGTATGTTTAAGACCACACATCTGTGCCTCAGGCCAAATCACTGCACTGCTTCATTCCGCTTGTCCACGTGGATTTTGTGCCTGAAGTGTGGGTTTGAGGTGTTTGCATCCAGATGATCTTCCGGGGCAGTGCTAGGATTCAGGAGAGCCTCTGTTCCCCTACGCCTGACATCCTTCCCTGCGAGGTCAGCCAGCCAACAGGCAGCATGCACAAGGGCATAGTCTGGATTTTAATCTGATGTAACCTATGAAGGTGCCCACATGTTGATGGGTTTGGCTGGCCTGCAGCCTGGGCTGTGTGTCATCATCAGCTAACTCCCCTCCGGTCAGTCTGCTTTGCTTTCTGTTCCTTTCCTTGCTAAGGGTCCTTCATCCTTTCCAGAGTCCCAGTCCAGCTACTGAGATTTCAAATGGTTACTCATCCACGGGAAGTGATACAGCCACTCATTACTCGGTGATGCTCCCTAGCCAGGAGGGATGTGTGTCAGATGGCTGCAAGGCAAAGGAGTCAGTTATAAGATCTCTGGAGAGTGGTACAGCAGTCAGTCTCTAGGAAAGAAAAGCGTTCTGTGGTCCATCTTCCTCCACTGCTCGGTCCTCCTCACCCTCTGGACCCACTTTGTTCCGGGGCAGCAGGCTGTTGTGCGCTTTTCAGCTTAGAGTTTCTTGCGTTTTAATTACTGTTTCCAGAGTGCAGTTAAAATTAAAGATAATGTATACTATAAGCATGTTTATTATTCATTACTGTGTGCTCATCACTGGATGAGCTGTTCTGTAGCTGTGATGTGTTAGTTCCCCAAGCAGGGAGGATGCCTGGGGAGCTTCCTTGTTAAAAGCACTGGATCGGATCAGCAGCTGGGGAAAATCTATGCTTCACAGAGCAAGACTCATGTATCCTCACTTAAGGTCTGCTTCCCTCACAGAATATGGCATTCTTCTTTCTGCCTGGTTTCACCTCTTTCTTAATTTCAGCTTTCCTAGTTTGATATTTTTGGTTTTGTTTTCTGTAGTGTGGAAGAGATCACTGTTGTCTTTCAGCTTATCTGCAATTAGGCAGCAACTTAATTGCAGCTGTTCCTGCTCTTTGCCTCTGCCTGGGTGTAGCAGACAGGATGTGGGAGCTCTTCTTCACTGATAAATGTTGGCAGTTGATTTCATCCTTAAGGGCTGTAGCAAACAGGTGGTTTTGCAACATGGAAATGGTTATGGTTACATTCCTAGTTATCCTCTCTAGCACTTTGTCCTTATAGCCAAGCATTCCTGACCAGAAAGCCCCTTTCTCCAGTTTTCCTGAGCTTTTCCTCAATATTGTCAGTGGTCTTGTGCAGGAATATCAGTCAGAAGGTATTTGTGTGAGACACTTGAAAATTGGGATAATCTGAAAATTTTAAGCAATTAATTTATCAGTTGTGTGTTGGGGAAAGAGGATTTTGAAGGGGTGCTTTAAAAATGTGATCTGAAGACAGTTATCCAGGCCATGTTGAATCAACCATTGACTATGATATGGCAGTCTCTTTGAAACTGTGATCCCTGTTCCATATGAAAAGTTTCTTGTAGTTTTATCTTCTTTGTGAGGCACTGTAAATTTCATCCAGACATTTAAATGGTGAATCTAACAAGCTCGTGTGCTCTGTTGCTCACTCAGTGTACACAGCAGTAGGTCACCTGGAGTTTTGGAATCGTGTGGGGAGAAGGCCTGCTTTGTGCTGAGGGAAGAAAATACAGCCAGGATACAAGAAAATGTGATAGCTTGCACAGGGACGATGTCCCAGCTGATGCTCTCTCCCTGCAATCATCCGTTATGAAATTCCTAGTTGTCAGTCGCCGCTCCAAATTGAGTATGAGAGGCAAGCAGGAGTGCAGCTTTCAATTGCTGCTCAGAGAACTGGCCACTGTATGCATGGGATTCATAACTGCTAGCAGTGTAAGTGTTTTGAACCAGGACTGCTCTTTGGTTTCATATGGATGGCACACAGTACAATGGATCTGACTGTGGACGTTGTGCGCTGAGGCTTCAACCACAGCAGCAGCTGTGATACTATGCTTCCTGTACAGCTAAGGGAGAGAGGGCTTCTGGCTGGGGGAGAGACTTAGGTGCCATCATGCTTTGAAAGAGCTTCTGGTCACAACAGGATGGAGAACGTTTGCTGCGTTGGCCTTGCTAGACTGTAAATAAATAAAGCATCCTCTGCCATCTAGTTACAGCAGAGGGATGCTGGAAAGAGGGCACTCCGCAATACCTTGCAATGTGCGGTCACTGTCACTTCTTCAACTTTTTCTGCAAGCATTCTGCGCCAGCAATGTATAGAAGTGCGTAGACAATGGTAAAGACTTTGTGTGTGACAGTCAGCCATCTGTGCATCCTCATTCTGTCTTCTACCCATTCAGGTGTGCCCACCTGACAAATACAGCTCAACTTCTTAACTGAGAGGTAGCACGTAAGTCTTCAGCTTCATAGATTTTTTCAGGGATTTTGCACAGCAGAGCCTGGGTTTCAGAGTCTGTCATTGACCTAAGTGTGTCCCATTTAGATTCTGGGCAATGCCTGGCTGTTGTTACCCACAGAGCTAGTCAGAAATCCTTGTAGCAGCAAAACCTGTAGGCTGTGGTTGTTCAATGTGCCACTGGAAGACATTCAGATCACAGGCTGAGATTGCTCAGACTGACAGGCAGAAAAACTCATTAGGTACCAGCTGCTCCAGCCCCAGTAGATTGTATTCAAAGAGGCTGTACCATCCATCTTTTCTTCAGATGACCTGTTGTTCAGACCAGGCTTGTCACAGCCCATAAACTGGGCTCTAGTGGTCCAGGCCTGCAACATAATAGAAATAAAGGTCCCTGAGGCTGCTTGAATTTGCTCTGCCACCAAATTGTTATCCAATTGAAAGAACGTCTCTTTCTGTTTTCCTTGTTGGCATTGGAGTTTCAGCCCACAGTTACAATGCAGTGCAAAGATAAGCAGAGCTGGTTCCCACAGCAGGTTCCAGGGTGCTGAGAAGGGGATAGGACAAGCTCTCCAGTGGCTGAGGCACCCCTACTCTCTATTTGCATACAGGTAACTTGTAAAACTCCTCTTGTGCTCTTGAGATAAAAATCTCAGAAGCACCCAAATCTTTGCCAGGAATTTGAGCCTAGGAGTCAATGAGACTTGGGGGACACTTAACAATATTACCTGCCGTTTGCTATCTTTTGCTGGCTGAGAGCTCCTCTCTCGTTTATGCATTTCCTCCTGAACACATTGCTTCTGAACATCATTGATTGTTCCTTTCTAATTCTCTCTCCAAATACAAGAGAAAAGGGGAAGTCCCTATTTATCTGGTGTGTATCACTTATTGTTTTATACATCTCAATTACCTGTGTGCTGAAGACGAGGTCCTGTGAGCACCAAAACCAGCAAGACTGCTTATCAAGTTGTGTGATGCCTCCTATTCCTCCTTCCTGCTTTCCCCCTCTGCTTCCCAGTGTTTTCAGATCCATCTCATACTAACCCCTTGTGCTGTCGTTAATTTGGAGAGACCCATGTGGTGGCACTGGCCTCCTAGAAAGGATAAGGGACCGAGTTTTGCCAGCTTCTCCATTATCAGGAGGGTGAGTTTGGGCCTGTTTCCTGTCCAGTGTTGAACAACAAAAACTGCATCACACTACTGCTTTGTCACATCTAGTTGAAGTTACCTTTACAGCTCAAAAGAGAGAGAGAGAGAGAGAGGGAGAATAACTGGCAGATAGGCAGGATGGTGGCACAAACCCTGTTTCCTTAAGAAACCAGACTGAAAGGTGCTTCTTTTATATATATTTTTTTGTATGGATTGGTGAGCTAAATGGTTCTCTTCAGTCACTGGTTCCTAAACACATGCTGGCTCTAGCTTTCTCTCCTGCCTGAGCTAGAATGAACAGTCCTGAACATAATGTGTAAACTGGGGGTATATAGCGAGTGCCTGTTGTGGTGGTATATATCACTTGCAAGATTGCTTTCTACCCTTGCCTTTTCCATTCTTTTTCATTTTTGCCATGTGATGCCTAGGTATTTTCCATGGCCTGTGGGGATCCAGAAAAGCACATTAGGAAGTTAAATGATCTCTTCCAGTGTATGTTCCTTGGCGTTTGTTGTCCATGATTTTTCTCTGCTGTCAGACTGTGCTGTCACCTAGGTTAAGTCCTTGTGGCTTCTTTAAGGGAAGTAATCTTGACTAAACTGAATGTCAGTGTCTCACATGGCATGATCAGCAATCCTTGCTGTTTACCTCAGCCATATGAGTAATGTGGCCACTATAAACTCATGATAGTAAGACTTCACTCATGTTGTAAGTGCACATTAATTATCGGACTGCTGCACATTTATGGACGAAAGCTGTATCTGCGTTGGATGTACAGAAAAGCATGTTTTTCAGCTGCTGCAATCCCTGTGTCCAGCAGTCTTTGCTAACTACAGTGTACCATGTTCCTTTTGCCTTTTCTTCAATATGACTAGTTCTCCGGGGCCTAGATGAGCTGTTAGTTTTCTGCTTCGCTTAACAAATCCCTGCTTACTGTAGCCTTGGCAGTCTTTAGTAGTTTGGGCTGATGCATCTCTCCTCCTCTCCTATTCACTGCCTTAGGCTGAATGTCTTTGGAAAATTTCAGGCGTTTCCAAGAAACAATACATAATGCAATACATTTTATAGTAATTTAAAAGGAGTTCATCCTATCCTATTGTTTGCCTTTTTTTCCCCTTCATGTGAAGGAAGCAATTTCCACTGCTTTCCCTCTTGGAGGAGATTCTGATGGAGCTGTTTGCTGCCATATCAAAGTTTGCTTTCATTTGGCACCAAATCCATGCAGAAGTCTGAATTAAATTTATGTTGCGTGCCACTGTCAGAAAATGCCAAATTGTGTTTATAGAGGATATGTGATTGCAGAATCCCAGCACTAGTGGGAATTACTGGCACAGCTCTTTCTTTGATCTAAGGAGGTTCTTGGTGGTGTAGGAAGGGATGAGCCTGCCACCATTGAGGTCACCTTTCGCATCTTTATTGAGCAGGGCAAACAGACTAGTTTGGAAGCTATGAGTGCTGCAATTTGTGAACTGTGTGATACAGGGGCCTGTCATCTTCTCATGACCTTGTGATTCAGCATCTTACTGGATGTGAGGTCAGTTTGTAGTGCGGCATCACCACACTTGGGTGCATGATGCTGGATAGCTACAGTCTCACAGGATCCAAAGAAACATGCAGCCACATGAAGCCTCCAGCATTTAAAAATGAACCTGTCAAATGTAAGTGTCATATTTTTCACCTTGCTTTCTACCTTTCCTAATGATTTGATATAAAGAACAGAGCAACATTGCATCTGCTACCACTGAAATGCTTCAGTGGCATCTCACAAGCCCTTCTGGAGTGATTACTGCTTCAGTCCCTTGAGTGAGAGCAAGGCTGTTCTCTGCCAGCCCCTGCGAAGCAGTATCTTTGAATGGGCCAGCCTGTAGCTTTCACTGTTGGCATATGATTGTGTTAGTGCTGGTTTTGTTCAAGTGAATGCCTGTTGCAGTTTTGCAACTTCAAAATATCATTCTTGCTTTGAAGACATGCTGTAGGAGGATGTAGAATAAGTGGGCAGGTTGCACAACATCATGTCCCTTAGCCTGTTCATGGAGCTCCCAGGCTCTAAGGTACCAGGCAGCAGAACGCTGTTCTGGGATTGCTGGCAGGAATGAGCTTCAAGAGCGAACTCCGTGCAGCATTAACCTGACAATGCAGATGTGTCCGGGATGACTTTATTTCCCACTGCCGTCAACTGGCACTATTGCACAGCTTTGCAAAGAGTCTGTTCCCATACTGTTCTGATTTGAAACCACTCCAGATCTGTTTTGTTCAACCCTCTGGTTGCAGTTCTGGGTCTACCTTCAGTGTCTTACTCTACGTTTACTTGTTGAAGCTGATCCTTGTCCTGGTTTACTATGAGGCTAGTGAAATGAATCTTTGCAAAGAGATAAGGAGAGAAAGATCCCAGTGTAAAGGCTTGAAGTTTCCAGAGTTATGTATGTGATTATTTATTGCTTTTGAAAGTTATTTCCTTGGAGTGTGTTTGCAGAGATCATGGTCTGAACTGCTGACCTGTTAGGAGGGAGGGTGAGCTGCTGCTTTCAAACACAACTGTGTCATGGCTGGCCACAACTGAAGTGGGGATGGGAGGATGCTAGGGGTGATTGCAGAGGGGGTTGGTTTGTGCTACAGGATTCTGTGCCCCCATCTTGGGGGTCTGCTGGCCTCCTTCCTCACTCTGGCTTGCTATAGGAAGGGGTGCCTATTTAAAATGACTTTGCTAATAGAAGTCAGGCAGATAGACTGTTCTGTATTAAAAAAAAGAACCTTAAATAGAAGTATTATCTGTGTTTGATGCTGTTTAATAGATGTTTTTTCCTGCTAAATGTAAATCTTCATGGGTCCTGGTAGCACTTCAGCAGCATTCACAAGCTAACGAGCTGCTAATTATCAGCCCTGCCCAGGCTAATTAGTTCTGTTAAGTGTATTAACCTAGGCAGAACTCTGAGCTAATGCAGCTTTGCTGCTTCTAGGACTTGAGCTGATGTGGCCAAAACTGGGATGTAGATCTCAGACTTTGGGCTGTTCTGCATATATGGGCTCTAGGTACTGTGATTTCTCCTAGCAGCTGTGAGAGCTGTTCTCCAGCTAGTGCAAATGCTCAGTCTCCAAGTCCCAACAACTTGCATGCATTTGACTGCTTTCCCCAATTTAAACATACCTACTGTGCACTTCCCTCGAGCATGGCAGCACTGTGGATGGAGCTTCAAGAGGGAGAGGTGAGAAGGCAGCAGGTTTGGTGTGACAGAAGTCAGCAATGAGATGCCCCTTTACTGCACCACAGGGAATAGAACCCCCCCTTCCTTCCTCGTCACAGGTGTGAGCTCAGGTGGATCAATGGAGCTCTTCAATAGTTCTAGCTTTAAAGCCCTTTGCTATTCTTACATTTTGCCCAATGAGTCAACAGCTTGGAAGTAAAGATCTGCAGATTTGTGACGGTGCAGGATATGGTATATTTTGTTTTGCTGGTAGGATGCATTGTCTTTCTGGGCCTTAGGTTGCCACATGGTTTCACTTAGGTTCCCAGTGATATGCTAGAGACACACTCTTTGCAGCATTCTGCAGCAGCCTAATAGCATTGATTTATTAGGCAAATATCACAGTTCCTTTTATGCAGGCAAGTAGGCAAAGTAGCTGCTGTAAAACTCATGCTGGTCTCCTAAAATTGGGAGCGCAAGCAGTCTGGGAGGAAAAGGCAAACTATTTGAGGCTGGTTGGCTGATTTTACTAACCCTTCGTTTCTCAACTTTTTCTTACAGCCCCATGGGAACCTGTACTAAGCATTCCGTAGGTGGCTGCATTTGTGATGTTATTCAGTACCGCCTCTCAGTGCAGCTTTCCAAAGCTTGGTTAATAAATGGCATCACTTTGTTTCCTCTTTATCTGGCACCCCATCCTGCTCTCTGCAGGTTCCAGTTCAAGAAGTGATAATACACAGAGTTCACACACAGTGAACAACAGAAACCCCAAAGGGGTTCTTCGTACACAATAATCTTGGTGCCAAATGAAGGAGAAGTAAAATCAAGGGGACTGTGACTGTGAAAGGAGTGATGGGATTAAACATATTTATCTGGGAAAAGGCCCTTACTGATGTGATATTTTGCTTTGCTTTCTCTACAGGTACTCTCCATCACTGTGAGCTTATTTCATAAATGAACTGTAGCCCACTTGATCAGTGAATGTTAAGTCTCCCATCTGAAGAGGGGTTGATTTGGTTCCTTTCTACCACTAAGGATTGTGGCTGGTGAATGTATTTGCCCCACTGCCTCTAAATTAATGGTGTGCCAAGGACAGATGTGAAACAGCTCTTTCTCTGGATATTGATGTGGTATCTTCTTAACACATTGCAACGCCTTGGGCCCACCAGCAGCACGGGATATGGAGGCTCTTGAAGTTGATGACATTAGCCCTGCCTTGGAAGTAACTGAAGACTTTTTCAATAGTTTTGATACTAAGCTTGAAAAGATTGTGCAGCCCTCTGAGGTATATGGTGTACAGGAGGTCCCTGAACTGGTTGGGCACGAGGTATTTGATCAGATAACAGAGAGCAGGAATCTGAGGAACGTTGCCTCCTTAGCCAAAAGTAGCCTCATCTGGGATCACTGCAAAAATGGCCTCTTGGAAACCAAAGCTCAGACAGCATTCCCTGCCAAAGACCACTGCATGGTGCAGAGAGGAACAGCGGCTGACAACCTCGCTTGGGCAGGGGAAGGGGAGACCGCAGCCTTTAACATATTCAGTATCTGCCAGCGGAGGAGAGACAGGCCTCGCTCGGTGAATGACATCCTGGTACAGAATGAGGAAGCCTCCACATTCAAGCCAGGACACAACAGGTCACGCTCTGATATCAGCCAAGTAAACTGGGGAGTGGTCTTCACGGGCACCTCCCTGCAGCAGCCACCTGCACCTGGTCAGGACAATAACTGTGCTCTGCTCTCTTACCTGGCATTAACCAAGGGAGAGGACATCCAGGGAAACACAGGTTTGTGCTGGTGCTTCATTGTTTCTGTTGATATGAGGACTTTCCTATTTGTTTTTAATATTTATCTTGAAAGAGGAGCTGCATGTTTAAAAAACACAACCCTCCCCCCCAACAACTGTGAGGTAGCTCTTAAGAGGATAGAAGTCAGTAGGGCTCTGTTGTCCTTGATATAGCTCTGTCTGTTTGCCTGCCTAAGGATCAGTTTTTAAACCAATCTCGACTTCTGTTCCTTTCATGGTTTGAAAAACTAAGCTTGTTTTACTTTTTGCTTCTATTTTGTTCAGTTTGACTCGGGGGGAAAAAATAATTTACTTTTTTTGTATTTCTGGTCATTTCATTTTCTTACCTGATTTCCCCAAACTAAAAAGAATTTGAACGCTAAAGCTATTGGGAGAATGGCAAATCCAAACAAAGCTAGTTTTCATAAAAGTTAAAGAGTGGCCGTTAAAAAGAGGGCATACAAAGCTTTACTGTGAGGACTGAGATCTCTGCTCTGTTTCTTTAAGAAACGCTGGCTATTCATAAACAATTAACAAAAACTCAAGCATGCAATTTGTGCTTGTCAATATTAAGGCATCTCTGCTAGCCTTGGATGGGGTACAGGAAGTCTTGTTATCAGATTGAGGCAGGCGCCTCCAGTGAGCTGTATGAAGCGATGTTTCAGCAAGTGATACTTTTTCCTTTTCCTTTCTGAAGCACTGCACTGGAACAGGTTGTGCTCAGGGCTTCAGAAACACTGACCCAATGTCTCCATCTCCATGATTTATTTTGTAGATGCCAGAAGTGGACTGGGCACTTATGAAAAAGAAAAGCAGCTAGTGCCACAAAGATTTTATAGTCTAAATAAAAGCAGGCATTAACAAAGGAATTAAAAAATGGAAATAGATGATCTTTAAGGTCCCTTCCAACCCAAACCATTCTATGACTCTAATAATCAAAGGGTTGTGAAAGCCTGCATGTTTGTGTATGGTGGAATGACTCCAGTTATGAATAGGTAGCTTGTTTAGGGTTAAAACAAGGCTTTTGGATTAGGTTTTCCAGATAAGTCAGCTGTTTTGGAGCATGAAAAGCAGATGCCTAAATTTGTTTGTGGATGTGTGCATATATAAATATACATGTGTAGGTATATATATGTATGTATATATACATACACAAACCTGTAGGTTATTGTGTTACATTGCGACATAGTTGCTATATCCTAAAGAATGGTGCTCTTGGTTGACAAAGGCAAGTATACCTGCTGTTACTTTTGTTTAGGGAGATACATTGCTTCCCATAGAGTGGGGTCTCTGTTCTGTGTCCTTCCCATGGAAGGGATGCAGAACAGGAATGCACCCAGAAGCCTGGAGACAGAGCTCTCAGTTTCTGTCAGCTGTATCCTGGGCATCTCATGGGTTTAACTTAACATGTAACACCTTTTTATGCCCACAGAAACACCATTAAAATCTAGCTATTAAAGGCCAATACCTGTTCCCGATAGTGTTTTAAGCTTAATCTTTTTGGCACAATTTCCTCATGCAGCCCTCAGAAAAAGAAGGGGTTCTGTTACGTATACTGTTCCTATAAGAAATACCTAAGCCATCCTGTATTTAAAGACCTGTTCATGTACTTACTCAGAGAGAATAATTTCAAACTGCCACTGTATCCCCAGTTTGCAAGAAGCAAGTCACCAATCCAGCTGAGCAGCAGAGTCTGAGGCCAAACTGGTCTCCCTTCTATCAGCCCAGGGCTCAGGCAACTGCAAAGTACATTGGGGTGCACCCTAATGCATTGCATCTCTGTCTGGGGTGAAGCAAATTACATTCCCCTCTCCCTTACACACAGATGCAAGACAGTGTGATGCCACTGTTCATAAGAGGTAGCAAAATGAAAAATGGAAATGACGACATAGGGTTTTTTTCTTCTTCTTGCAAACAAAGAAATTTTATTAGGAACTGCACTGGTGGGATGCCATTGCTTCTGAAGTCAGGGACCGCATACTGCAGTCTCTCCCCTGCTCCTGGGTGAGAGTCTCTGTGCTTTCAGAAGCCGGGCTGTCTGCAGTGCTGTCCTCCTTCGTCCGTGGCTCCCACTTCAGCTGTTCCAGTCCACTTTGCTTAGAGCTGACAGACCCCAGGGAGACACACCAACCCTCTGGAAGCCCTAAAAGAGCCTTGCTGTATCCAGAGTCAAGTCTATTGCAGGACTTCAAAACAGTGTCTAGAACAGCTTGATAAAAAACCTTCTGTGATACAACCATGAGAGGAAGAGAAAAGACAAGAAACGCGCTCTTTTTACAGGTGGATATAACTGTGGGATTCCTTAAGCTTGGTTGTGTCCAGGATACAGTCACTCCACCACAGTGTGTACCCAAGGTGTGCTGCTTTGGTAGTAGCAGTGGAGTGCAGTTGTACTCTTCCCAGCCCCTCAGCAGGCACTTACACTGTTTAAATGCAGTTAATCCAATGAAGTTTTTCTCCATACAGAAAAAGTGAACAAACTGTGTTAGTGTGATGTACTCTTTATGGTTATGGTTTCATGTTAAACAGTTTGTAGTTGTGAATTATAACTGTGAAGACCTCACATCTGTAAAGTAGTTTTGTGAAGCATAGCAATATTGGCACTCTTCAGAAAAACAGAAATTGACAGATTTCCATGAAGAAAACTCTTGCTTTTAGACTCTCTGCAATGGTGCTTGGTATCTTGTAGCTCATCTGTTCCACAGTTTCTCTATGGTACCAGGAAAAAGTCCCATTGCTGTGCTCAGTGCTGCCAGAAGCATAGGTCTCTTCAAAATGGGTTTTTACAGAAGAGACTCAGCAAGGGAAGGAAATGGATTAGTAAGAGTGGCTGAAGAACCTCTCCCAGTACCTATAGCCCCCCTATAGCAGCAGTCAGTACCTCTAAGCTGCTCAGCCCATACTTTTTCTATTGCTTTTTGCAAAGATGCAAGGCATTTGTCAGTGTTTGCTGTGTGCCCTCCAAGAGCCTTTCTACATGGGATGTTTGAAAGCAGGGGTACCTTCTTTAAGGAAGGAGAATTTCTGTGCTCTAAAAATGCACTCTTTTAACCTGTTTCTCTAACCTGTTCTGTTCAGCTGCTCTGCAGGTTTTAGAAGGTAGTGATGGTATTTCTTCCTTCTGTGTTTACAAGAGAGCCTGCCATAGAGGTTGGTGCTACTGTGAGCTGAGCTGAAAAGAGAAAAGCAAAAGCAAGAAAGCAGGTGTTGCTGATACACGTATATGGTACTGGTAATTATTCTCCACAAAGGACTGAAAAATGTATTTTAAGGTTGGCTAAAAGCTGCTGCAGTGGTTGAAGGGGTCATAGTGGCCGCAGCCTGTGGAGACATCCCTTTCCAGGGCTTTAATATGGATTAAAGGAATGCATATGATATACTGAGAGCAACTTCAGCCACTCCTGTCAGTCCTCGTTGTGTTAAAGGACTTCCCTCTGGAGCCTGCAGAGGTCTCCCAGTCCTCCGAGGCTGGCCGAGTTGCTGCGTAGATTAACTCTTCACATTTTTTTTCCCCTTATCTTCATAGTATATTTATTACTATGAGCTTATCTGTTCCTGCTGCTTGCTTTTTTATAATACAAATAAAATGAAACTGGATCCTTTCCATGTGCTGTGAAAGAAAAGGATCTGAAAAGAAGCTGTGCCTTTTGGGGCACTATCTCCTTAGGCCTGCTGGCAAAACAGCTAGTGTGCTAGAAATGAACTCTGTTTGTGCTACAAAGCAGTGTCAAGAGGTAAGTGGAGCTAGCAAAGACAGAAGTTGTAAGCAAATTCAAGGCAGGCTTTTTTATTTCTGGACATGTTGCCTGGCAAACAAAGGGAGAATGCTGCTTCTGTAGTATCCAGCGAAAGCTTGCTTAGATCATTAAGACACAATGTGTGAGCAGTTAGCTTTGATAGTCATGTGGATGTTTTTATTCAAACACAGCCACTCCCGGGAGTGTGGGTGCTATAGTACTTTTCCAGGGTGGCTGGTTTTCTTGCCTGCCATGCCTGTGAGCTTGGGGAACTCCAGAGCTGTCATTGTGCTGAGCACCTGCACACTGACAAACTGTCCTTACTGCAGAAGGCTGGTGCCTTGTGCCCCTCTCCAACAAGCAGCTATGGAGGTATTCAGCCAACCCCATTGATTTTGGCAGTATATTTTGTCAGGAAGCAGAGCCTGCGGGGTGTTTGCAGCATTGTGGCATGGCAAAATAAATGTATCAGAGGAAGGTGACTGCCTTAAATCTGGCCAACAAGCCTAAAATCTACTGTGTGTGATTGAGGCCGGGATTTCCCCTCCTTCTTTTGGCTGACTGGTTTAAAAAAATACCTTCCCTGCCCCTTCACATTGCTTTTTTAATCTGGTTGGGAGCCTAGCCATCGTTTGGGACATTTTGAAGATATGATTTTTGTACGCAGAGTTTGTGCAGGGTATGTTTCAAGAGAGGCTTGGGCCCCTCTTCATATAGCTTTTGTACATATTACATACTTTTCTAGTGTGTTTTTGTAGAGGTAAGACACCTAAATCTGTATTCATGAGCGGCACACCACTGGTTCAGAGACTGGGGATGGGGGGGTGATCCTTGAGTTCTGAGGAGTCATTTTACAGTGCTGCTTTCTCTTATTCTGGTGACCACACTGACTTTATGTTGGGGTGTTTTCTTTGTTTGCCAGGTATCCTCACCTTTGGCAGCAGTAGTGGTGGCTGGTGCTGGCTCTCTGACATTAGTGGTACTTAGTGTGCTCTCTGCAGCATTAGTGGTACTTAGTGTGCTCAGCAGGTTTGTGGTGGTGGGTCACAGAGCAGCAGGCAGCAGTGCCATCAGTTGCTGCTGTTGCTGTCCTGCTCAGGGAGGAGCTGCAAAGGCAGCTAGCTGGCAGGGGGAGGTGTGGCAGGTATGGGAGCTGCTGCAGAGACGGAGATGGCCAGAGGTCCTGAGAGGTGTGACATGCAGCCTTCACACTTCCCCTCCGGTGTTGGCCAGGTAAAGCCTAGCTTCTGATCGAGGGAGGTTTCGGAAGCATAATTGCCATTTGTGATTTTGCAAAACACCCCTGTAGCACTGTCTTTTTGTCTGTGGTATGTAGAAGCTATGCAGCCAGGTCAGAGCAATAGGCCATTAATTGCCACTGGGATGGCAGAACATTATAGGTCTGTGGTGTTCTGCAGAAGATAATGGTCCTACCATCTGAGAGGCGGCTGTACGGAAACACTTCTGCACCTTCCCCTCTGGAGAGCAGGAAGCCTCAAACCACTTGGAAATAATCCCAGAGGTATCAAGCCAGTTGGAGCCGCCCCTGTGGCCAATTTATTTTCAGCATTAAAAGGTAGTCAAGAAAAAGGTAGCTGTACTGCAGAGATTTGGGGCCTTTCAAGATTTGAGGAGGCAAAAATGCTGTTTAAAATAGAATGTGATCCACTGCAGGGTCCATAAGTGCCAGGGACTGTGGTGCATCTAGCAGGAGATAGCCCCTTCTCCCAGGAGATTACAGCTTAAATACACCACACAGTAAGGGTAGGGAGGGTGAGTGGGGACAGAGAGGTGAGGCACTTTGCCCGGTATCAAATGGGAGTATAATTTGGATCACCTGACTTGCTGGATGATACTTCCCCACTAACCCCGCTGCATAATTCAGAGAGTGCAGCACTTGCTCCCTGCAGGCTCACTCCTGATTGCTCCCTGGGCTTGGGCACCCTCCGAGCTGGAAGGGCCATGGGGGGCTGGCAGAAAGCAGCGGCAGCAGAGGGGGCTAGGCTGGGCAGCTGCCTTGAGTGGAGGGAAATGTGACCTACTCCACTCCCTTGCCTGGGAAGCTGTGGGAGGGTGCAGACTGATGGAGAGGGGAGTGTGGTGGGAGGCAATGGGAGGGGCTCACATACAGTGGATAAGTTCACAGTGCAGGAAGATGACAGTAAACAGCACTGATGAGTTTGGTCATGAAGCTGTTCTGGTTGGGAGGGTTATTCTTTATGGAGATTTTTGCTGTGGAGTTACAACACTCCATAAAGCTAATGAACAGTTTTCATCTCCTGGGGCAGTGCTGATTGCTTCCAGTGATGTTGTGATGACTTTCATAACTGAATTTTCAGGTTAGTTGCTATCATTCCCTTAGTGGTGTCAGCTAACTCTCCTAATGTGAACTGACCCTGTTTTTGTAGCTTTGACACTCACTTTATATCCTTTCTTCCTTATTTTTAAAGCTGAATTGAGTGAATTTATAAAAAAACCCAGCAAATCCATCTTCATTTGATATTCTTACTTCTTTTGCAAGTGCTGCTGTTTTATGCATCTCCTAGCTGGTAGTAGGTAACCATGGCTTTCAACTCATACTTCTGTCTTTGCCAGAGTTGAGTCCTGTTCTGGGTTGGTCTTCCACGTTGAATCCAACCTCCTTCTCTACTGCCCCTTGGCACAGACATTGTGTCAGTATGCACAGGGTGCTGGTGGTCTGCTCAGCAAACACTATACAAGTGTTTGACTTGCTGCAGAGGAGCAAAAAGGATTGGATGGAGTGGCTGGGCAGCCGGAATCCTATAGACTTCAGCAGAATTTCTCGTATGTTTCTCATACAATGCCACACCTGAAGGGAAAGACATAAAGAATAATTTGTTCAGGTTCTTTATCCATCTCTTTAGGCAGCTCATTCAGTGAGGAGCTTATTTTTGGTGAACATCTAAGCCAACCTCACTAGCAGCGCATAAATCTAAAATTAAGAGTTTGCCAGTTCAACATTCTCAAAGCAGGTTTTGCTTTCCATAAGCCTAAGGAAAATGAAAAAGAGTGAATGCCCTTCTGGGGAGAGATGCTGTTTCTTTATATGAATTAATGCAAACTGCTGCCTCGTTACAAGTCCCATTGCTGTAGCAGTCCCTTCAAAAGATGCGGCATTGGGAGAAGCAGCCAGATTTGGCTCCAGGACAGCCATCTGCTGGAAATTTGTAGCTAAATATCAGTGCCATTATTTCAGGACCAAGTGGAATCAGATAGACTTGCCTGAAAGAGATACACCTGCAGGCCCAGGTGGTAAAATAAGTGGGAAGAAAAGACTGTACTTTCACGTAGGAGGGGGGTGGACATTGTGGATCTAAGTCACGCTGGCTGAGGCACAGTTTGTCCCTGATCTGGCAAACCCTACCAAGCAGGTGACCCAATTTGAGAGCATTTTAGGTCCCAAAGGCGTCTGCTAAGTTTTATGGAAATCAGAGAGGAGGGCTATTGACAAAAACTCTGTAACTTATGCTCATCTCTCACTAGGCATTAGAGAATCTGGAGAGGAGAGCCACCTCAAGAGACAAACCTCTCAGAAACTAGGCATCTCTGCTTCTGCACTTTCCCAAGTTACTTGGTATTACTGTCATCAGAAATGCCTCAGTGGTGGAAAACAGGGCAAGTTTTCCTGCCATACCAACAGGGACACAAGTACAGTCAGTTTTTCAGGAGCATATATCTTCTGGACATGCTGAGACAACATTTGGGCTCCCTCTCCTGTGGTGCTGGTTGCACCAACTGCCCCCAAGTGTGGAGAGGGGTAGGTGTGTGCTCGGTGCAGGGTGCCTAGCTGGGACAAGTGGGCAGTTCCCAAACGAGAGAAGAGGCACTGAGGAAGATACTGCCCTGTCCCCAGCTGCTGAGTCTCTTTTTGTTTCCCTCTGCTTTCTTCCTCCTCTTGCCTTGAAATTATAACTCCAAATGGCTCAGGCGTGGGCCATTTACTGTGATTATTTCCCTTTTTTTACTCTTCCTCAATTTACTCTCTCTGTCTCTGTAGGGAGGAAAAGAGATGCAGTTTCTGTTTGGAAGGTGGATGGAGAGAGCGAGATGGTAGCATTTGCTCTCTGAGTGGAAAGGTATTATCTGGCTTACTGCATGTCGAGGAGATAAAGGAGCAGAGGGTTGTAAGGTGTGCATGTATGTGTAGCATATGGATTCAGCCTGTCTCTGCCAGCATCTATTGCCCTGACCTAAACAATACGAGACATTTGAATTTTAATCAAGTTGGCTGCTGGTTCTGTCCCAGTTAGAGCGAGAGGCAGTAGAGCCGATTCACGGGAGCTTGAAGGGAAGGAGTGGGGCGAAGGGGGGAGAGGGGGGTGCCTCTGTGAAAGGCAGGGAAAGATAGCCTTTCTCTAACTCAACAAAGGACAAGCAAACCTGTGTGCAGATGAAGGAGGGGTGGCTGGGGGAAGGTTATGAGTTGTCTTATTATGGAGAAGCTTGAACTGTCATCTGTACTTGATGGAAGCGAGAGAGATTGCAGTTGGAGCTGCAGAAGCACTGACTCCCTGATTGGATTAATAGAAAGGGAAGATGAGTCTAGAATGGCTGCCCATTATCTGCACTACAAAGGGATTAGTGTGGGTTTCAGAGAAATTAATGGCTTTTGAGTTAGCGCAGAAATACTAATGAATGTCAGGGCCAGAGATGTACAGTGAACAAAACTGGTTCTCTTTTAGTGTGTGTGCATGCACGTGTACCGATCCATTTGGGCTATGAAAGTGTGCTTTTTCTACCATTTTAAGTTTCAGATTAGGCTTCCAGTTTTCATATTTAGGTGAAATACTCTTGAGTTCCTGATTTGTCTGCAAGGTATAGTTATATTGATTTCTTTTCCACCTTTTCAGACCTAGTGCCAAAGCAGCAATTTTTTAATTGTTGTTATGATTTTAGTAATATATGCAGGAAATCTTTGTAGGTAGAGTGCTTTGAACATGGTGTTAAATGCAGGCTCCATTCTGAGTATGTGAGTGACATGGGGAAGCTGAGGCTGAGCTGGCAGGGTGAAACCTAAGTGCATCCTTTTTGTTATTGTGGATGGGAGGTAGCATCCTTCCCTCATTTTTTAACTCCCATGAGGTTTGCATGCTCACATGAAGTATATCAAACAATTAATTCTCATGTACGTTTATTAAGTTTAACTGAAACTTGCCCACTTAATTCTTACAAATCCTTAAAGCTGGCCTTCACTAAAGGGCTAGCCAAAGCTTTTACACTGTTGCTGTACTGAATCCTCCTGCCCATACGTGAACCTCTCAGAGCCAACTGCAGCAATGCTTTCAGCCAGGACAGGAGCATCTCCTTATAGACTGTAGGTTACAGCCCAAGTTCTGCTTTCTCACCAGTTGGTATCAGAAGCCCCTTGGACAGTAACTAAGTCCCTCAAATACTCATAGTCCCTGACTCTCCTTGTACCCCTGGGAGGATAGACAGACTCACCCCTTAGCCAGTGGTGGTGAGGGCAGCTTGGCCAGCAATCCTGGCCATGTTAGCTGGGAAGCCCAGTACAGATGGGGATGCAGTAACTTCTATACAGGCTTATCTCTGGCTCTTTGTTTCCAAGCTTCATCAAGCCCAGACGCTTCTGTTCTCTTAGCTCTGTGTTGAAGACATCCTAGGTATACTTGGAGGTGATCACGTCTAAAACTTGTTAGAACGTGGCCTGTTAACATGAGTGGTAACTGGTTAAGCTGAGATGCTGAAAGTATTTTGTGCCTCTAGCCATCTACCCTACCCCTCTTCCAAAGGTTGTCAGCCCGAGGGCAGAAACCATGAGTGAAACAGCTCCTGTGTTGCTGTGGTTTGTAACGCTGCATGTTAAGGCCAACTGGTGCTGATTATGTTTTGACCTAATTGTGCCAGGCAGTGGAGGAGGAGCTGTTCCCAGGTGGCTACCTTGCTCCTGCATCAGGAATAGCAGTCTCCAAGGGAGATGGACAACTGGAGGCAGAAACTTCTTCACTGGTGTCTGTTAATTCTGCCACTGTTTGTAAGTCAAGACCCATCACAGGTACCCTTACTGGAAAGGTGAGGCAGAAGTCAAATGGGAGCAAGAATTTGTTCCTCAGGGATGGGTTGTTTTGGGGGTGCCAAGTGTTAAAGTTGGTGTTAGAGTGTAACAGTGAATGCCACTGAATTTATACAGGGACCAACAGAAATTGCATAGAGCCACATGTCCAGCCAAGGTGAAAATACAACATCTGCATGTATTAGTGGTGGCTGAAGTGGTGCAAATCAGATTGGAACAAATTTTGCATGGAAACCTTTTTTATAAACTCAGAAATGCTTTAGATAATTCCTTTTGCATTCGCATCACTTTGGTGCCCGGCGTGACTCATGTATGGCTGGTTTTCTGGGGACAAAGAAAATTTACCTTGACTTCGCCTTGGGCTGAGGTTTGTGAAAGGGTTGGTTCCGAAGCACCTGAAGTGCTGAGGCGCTTAGATACGCATCTTTGGGTCTGGGCAGCCTTTACTTTTCATTTTTGGTCATGTCTGCTGGTCCTGAGCCTGATTCTGATAAATGAGCAGAGCTCCTCTCTTGTGAACAGAGCTGTGCAAAATGTTCTGGTCCCGGGTCGTGCTGAAATGTGGTAAGACACTGCTGTCGCTGGGCACAGTTCTCCATTCCCCGTGTCCTGGGTAAGTCTGGGTGCCAGGTGCGGTGCCCGGGTGCTGGCAGCGGGGCTGTTCCGGCCGGTTCCAGCTGGTTCCAGCCGGTTCCGGTGGCCCCACCGCAGGGCACAGGTGGGCCCATCAGCCACAGGTGGGGCCTCCCTGGCAGAGTGCCTTTCAGAAAGGGCAGAGCGCTGCACCAGGGCCTGAGGAGTGAGGGGAAGAAAGCATGAGGAGCAGCCCAGGGTCAGAGGAGAAGGTGCTGCAGGCGCTGGGGCAGGGATTCCTCTGCAGCCCCTGGGCAGACTGTGGTGGAGCAGGTGTCTCCCTGCAGCCACATGCGGCACCCCATGCTGGAGAAGGGGGAGGTTTCCTGAAGGAACTGTGGCCATGGAGCGCTCATGCAGGAACAGGTTTATCCTGAAGGACTGCGGCCCATGGAGAGGACCCACGTTGCAGCAGGGGAAAAGTGTGAGGAGGAAGGAGCAGCAGAGTGGAACTGACTACGACCTCCCATTCCCCTTCCCCCTGTGCTGCTTGGGACGGGGGGAGGTAGAGGGGTTGTGTGTGAAAGCATGAGGTTGAGCCTGGGAAAGAGGGGGTAGGAGGGGAAGGTGTTTTAATTTGCATGTGCTTCTCACTGCCTGTTGTGGTTTAACCCCAGCCTGCAACTAAGCACCATGCAGCCACTCACTCACCTCCCTCACAGTGGGATGGGGGAGAGAATCAGAAGGGTAAAAGTGAGAAAACTCGTGGGGCTGAGATAAAGACAGTTTACTAGGTAAAGCAAAAGCCGTGCACACAAGCAAAGCAAAACAAGGAATTCATTCACTACTTCCCATCAGCAGGCAGGTGTTCAGCCATCTCCAGGAAAGCAGGGCTCCATCACACATAACATTTCTTGGGAAGACAAACGCCATCACACTGAATGTCCCCCTCTTCCTTCTTCCCCCAGCTCTACATGCTGAGCATGACATCATATGGTGTGGAATATCCCTTCAGTCAGTTGGGGTCAGTTGTCCCAGCTGTGTCCCCTCCCAACTTCTTGTGTACCCCCAGCCTACTCACTGGTGGGGTGGGGTGAGAAGCCTTGGCTTTGTGTAAGCACTGCTCAGCAATAACGAAAACATCTCAGTATTATCAACACTCTTTCCAGCACAAATCCAAACCATAGCCCCATACTAGCTACTATGAAGAAAATTAACTCAATCCCAGCTAAAACCAGCACACTGTTGAAATCTATTTTAGTTGGCAATTGATTACTTGATAATACTGTACTCTTCTGGACAAGGTTCTGGGAGACTTGCAAGTGTTTTGTTGCTCTGTCACTATTCTCCTGGATAATCTCAGGAAAATTGCTTTGTTTCCTGTCCCTCTGTTTCCCTGTCTCCTTTTTGTAAAGTGTTTTGGTACCTCTGGGTAAAAAAGTGCAGTATTGTTGTTGGCTCAAAGGTAGAGTCAATGCTTGTGTTTGATAATTATAACCTATTGGGTGAAGGCTATTTCTGTAACCCTATCCTCCACATATATCATGTATGGGTAGGAGAGATGTATAAGCTGGAATGACGTAGCAATTTGAAACGATTATTTAAAAAGAATTAATGGTAATGTTCTCATTTTGTTTCCTCCAGAACACAGGTCAATGTTCCCAAATATTCTGAAGAAGGGATACTTAGAAATTAGAAGAGACAATGACAGCTACTGGCAAACCTGTTATGCTGAGCTCTCCCCATACAAACTGTACCTGTATTGCTTGGACAGCAGTGGCAACCAGACTCTTCCCACCGTGTATCCACTCATGCATTTTCAAAGGGTCACTGTTACTGGTTGCATCGAAACCAAGGTGGTGGACGCTGTCCTGTCAGACAACTCGCAGCTACAGCTGAAGGCAGAGTCTTCATGGGAGGCTCTGGACTGGGGACAGAAACTCTGGGAAGTGGTGCGTGCTTCTGTGCCTGCTTTCACGAGACAGCAGGAGAAACTGGAGAATGTGCCAAAGCCTGAAAATAATAGTGACCTTTCTCAAACCAATGGATTGTTAGAGAAGCCTATGGAGCTCTTGCTATCCATGAATTTGACTGAAAACACTAAAGAGTACCAAAATATTCTCAAATCAGGGACTCTTTACAGGTTAACTGTCCAGAATAACTGGAAGGCATTTACTTTTGTCTTGAACAGGTCTTATCTCATGGCATTCCAACCGGGTAGGCTTGATGAAGATCCTCTGCTGAGCTACAATGTTGATGTGTGCCTGTCGGTCCAGACAGATACTCAGGATGGCTGTGACTCTTGCTTTCAGGTCATTTTTCCTCAAGATGTCCTCCGCTTGCGTGCAGAGACCCGTCAGAGGGCCCAAGAGTGGATGGAGGCACTGAGAGCAGCAACCAATGCTACTAGAAGTTTAACTCAGAACCCACAGGTCACGCTTAGGAGCAAACCTGGAGATCGACCCTTTGGAAACGATGTTAGAAAGAGCAAACGCCAGTCTGTGACCACCAGTTTCCTGAGCATCCTGACCACGCTGTCTTTAGAGAGAGGGCTCACAGTTCAGAGCTTCAAGTGTGCAGGTAAGCAACCAGGCTGCAGCATCAGCCCCTTCTGCAGGAAGAGAAAATAACTGGGAAAAGCATGTGTGTGTTTTAGCAACACACAGTCATTCCCTGCCTCTCACTATGGCTGTAGTTACTTCAGTGTGTTAGCCTTTCTTTGCTCTCTGTAAAATGTGGAGAGAAGCCTATGGGATACTCAGGGATTCACCTGCATTTGATGAGCAGCGCTGAAACATTAGAACCTGTACATATGTGAGCCAGGCCTGCCTTACAGGGTGACTGAGCTGTTTTCTTGATTCAGGACACTGGAAAGGTGGTCAAGAATCAAAGGGATTTGAATTCTGGATACGATGCAACTTTCCAACTTTGAGCACTTTTGTTTCCTTTTATTACTGTGTCACCTCCAAGTCGTTTTTGGAACTCAGTTTCGGCTCCAGGCCTTCTGGGGAGACTCCTCAAAGCATATATGCTTCCCCAAAACACCGTCATTTGGTGATGTGTGTTCTAGCACTGAGGTTTAGGCATGAGCTCATCTGCTCAGTTCTTCCCTTGAGGCACAGGTGAAAACATGTCCTTAAGCTTCCGCATCTAATTTTAAATTTTAGTTCATTCGACTGCTGACTCTAGTCCTAGGCAAGATCATGATTTTATTCAGTTCAGGAATGAAGTGAAAATAGAGAGGACCCATGTGAATGCAATTCATTGTCCTTTTACTTTAGCACAGGCACCTTTGTGGAGCAAATTTGGGTACCTTGCGCCTAAACTATACTCTCTGGCTGGCTTTAGTTATGCTCACTTAGAAATTGTCAGCTGTATCAAAAACAGCTTTTCTGGAGGGTTTTCCTCTTTTGTTATGGGATCTGTGAGGGTCCTGCCTCTTCCCCACTCTGCTCTGGGGTGGGCGTCTGATATGGAGGTCTCCTGTTGCTCTAGAACCACACATGGGTCGGTGTGGGCCCAGGACCTGCTGGCTGGCCTGAATCCCTTCCAGGGGAGACCTGAGCCCCACAAGTACTGGGTTACCCTCAGAACTGGCTGCTGGTGCAGCTGGGTTTGTCCCTCTCTGGTAGTCACCCATGGGTGCTGTTCCTGCTTACTTCTCCACAGGCACCCACCTGGCAGCCAGAGCATTGTGAAGGTTGGACTCACTGCAGTTAATGATTTGGTCACAGTATTTGGGCTTCTGCCTGAATTCAGTTCTGTTCTTGGCCACAAACTATGTGACTTCATGTCGATTTTTTTCTGGGAGTAATTATGTGCCAGACTACTGAAACTGAAGGTGCCTAGGTCCTATGATAACTCTGATTACCTGAACACTATTTGACAATGGTCATGTCTTACCTTTAAGGGTAGTTGTGAGAGTGAAAACTGCAGGGAGACTTTGGGAATGGGTCAAATAAGTATCCCCAGGATGGATCCAGCCCAGTGTGTTAGCCAGCAGGCAGCCTTGTGAAACTCAAGAAGACAGCAGAATTAACAGCCTCATTTTAAGATAATGTCCCAGATGACATTAGAACTTTATTACTTTGTCCTCATTTCTTTTAATTCAAAGCTCAGTAGAGGAAAATTTTGTGATTTTGCTTCATCGTCTGACTGAGGTCCAGGAGAGTTTCAAGTGAGCGTTTCCAATGACCTCCTCAAAAGTAGGATCATGCCCTGGGACGGCAACAAAATGCACGTCTCCAACGTGAAATAGGTTTTAGTCTTGCATTATGCAGTACAGGAGCAGACTTTTCTGTGGGAAAGGGTGGATTTCCTCTCCAAAACACGGGACGATTCGTCTGCACTCACTCGTGTATTGCCCACAGAAATAAGGTGCTCTCACTGTGTCAGGGTTGCATGGAGTCTTTTCCATGGCTGGCACTTGTAGCTGTTACCACAGGGCAAAGAAATGAATAATTGTAATTATAACTGGGAGAAGCTGGGGAAACTTATCTGGCTCAGAAAAGTTTGTGCTGAGGAGACTTTGGAGGCACACCAGCAAGCTGAGACTCTTTCCTTGTACCTTGCTCCATGCAGGCTGTTTGCGGTGTTCCTCGGCATGGGCTGCTGTTTAACCTAAGGGGCCTGCTGTTGGTAATTACAGCTTGCAGGCATTCAGAGGTTTTCCCCAGGGCTGCTGGGAGGGGTAGGCTTGGAAAAGGATGAGGAGGGGGGAGGAAGAAAAGTTTTGCTGTGAATTCTTCAGCCATTTAGTGCAAATTCCTGTAATTACCGTCTTTGTGTCCTGTCCCAATGGCACATAATACAGCAGAAGCCTTTCCTAATTGAGACCTTACAGGAGGTACAAATCCCTCCTTTGTTCGGCCTGACAAATTAGTGCCAGAAAGTGGCAAGGTCCGAGTGGGAATCAAAGGCAAGCAACACAAAGATGGAACTTAAGGCTACAGTAATAACCCTCTCTAGTCCTGCAGGGGTGGGAGGGAAGGAAAAGTAATGACCAATGAAAAATGAAGGGTTTTTTTGTTATAAATTCCCTTGACATGACAGCACCTCAGGGCTGCTTTATTTATTTAGGAAAAGTGATTAAATAGTAATACAACAGGGCAGACCATTGTCTCTCTAGCTACCCCCCTTCCTACAGACCCCTGCTGCCTTGGCTAATTGATTGACAATGAACCTCTGATAAAGAAGGTTGTTGGGAGGACCTGATGGGGACAGTTTTTTTTTTGTTTTTTTTTTAATTTTCTCTTTGCAGTCTTTGTGGGGTTCCCCTCCCCGATTTTTTTCTGTTTGAAATGCCCTCTGCATCCCCCTTTCCTTTTCTCCCTCAGTAAAAGCTTTTCAAGGGACTGCTCCCAGACAAACAGCTGATACTTACAAGCAGGTAGGGAAAAATGCGAATGTCTGTGCCTCGCTATTGACAAGTTTATCTTGGAGTCTGACTAGCACTTTTCAACTCCTGATACAAGCCAGGGCGGTGGTGTCAGATGTAGTCATGGGGCAGGGGTGACAAACTGTTGATACACTGGAGTCAGAAGGGCAGCTTGAAAAGTTTTCTTTTGCTTGATTAGCAGATACAAAAGCTTTTCCCCACATTTCTAACTGCAGTCTTAACTGCAGAGGGCAGGGCATTATTTCTCACAATTTACCAAAATGAACGAATAGGCCACTAATTAATAGTGGAGAGGCATGTTTTTTAATAAACACTTTTACCTTTGCTGCCATTATTTATATTTTTGGTTCAGAACAGCAATACATTTTCGAATGTGGGGTTAACTAGAAACTGCTGGCACTGGTATGGCAGCCTCCTCAGTCCTTTGCATGTTCGTATAACTGCAGGCTTATCTTGCCCTGTTGCTGGGGTACATCAGTGTTCCTGTGGGACGTGTTTGGGGCCCTGAGCAAGAGTGACATTTGTGAGTGTCAATCTGCTCAGGTGAGACTTTGGGGGGACCTGCCCCTTGTCTTCAGATGGATATGAACCAGAAGTTGGTTACAAGTCCAAGCTGGTAAATATCAGGTTTCATGATTTGTTCTTTAATATGTAGAAAATGAGAGACACGCATCATGTTAGGATGATCTGTTGGACTGTGTGTGCATTATTATTTTTTATGTCTTTATTTCACCTGGATTCAAGAGAAATCCCCAGATGGTTTATGTTACAAATTTGGGATGAGGTGGCTTCCACCAGAGCATGTGTTTGGCAAGTGCAGCATGTTGTGGAGAGTGGTAGCTGGTTGTGAGTACTTCAGTGGCTGTCTTGTCTCCCTGCTGGGCCATCTATGGGCTCCTGGGGAAAGGCAGGCATTTCTCCTGGAGGAACCCACCTGGAGGTCTGTAAGGAGCAAATGTCCTCAGCTGCCCTTCACTATTGCTATTCCCTTGGCATGTGCCTTCAGGTTTCCATAGATGGGGAAGACAAACGGCCTCTGCCCTTACCTCCTGTCTTTGCATAGCTCCTGTTCTTTTGATGTCTCTCTCTTCCTCTTGACCTTTTTTTTTTCCTCTCCCTGCCCTTTATTAAAACAAACATTTTTTCAGGGAAGTCAGTTGTGCCTGCCAGGAACTCTTGTTGCTTAGACCGCAAGTCCTAATGAGTGTGGGAGTTTCTGCCTTCTGCAAAATGTACTCTACACCCTTTTATTTGTCTGTGTGGCTTTACTTGCTCCTCTTCTGGGGTGTCTTCTGTCTTTTCCTCCCTGCTTTCTCCATTTCTCCTTACTTGCCAAAAGGATAAATACTGCTATTAGGGCTCCTCTGACTCAGCTGGCTAAGCTGAACGCTAGGTGCAGAGAAGCCAAGGTTCGAAAATAGTCTATTTCCTGAGCTTGCAGCCATGTCAAATTGAGCAGCAGGTGGAAAGCTGTTGACTTTCAAGGAATCATTCTGCCTCTAGTGCTGCGATCATGTGTGTAGATGGGGGACAGTGCAGTGCAATATGCCCAGCTTGTGCAGCCTCTGCTCTAGCTCACCCCACTGGTCTGAAACCAGGCCCTAGTGCAGTAAAAGTAAAGTCGCCCCCACCCCCCCCACCCCCAAGTAAGTATTTTCCTAATAGCTTGTGATTTAAAAAAAAAAGGGAAAAAAAATAGCCAGGTGTGATGTTGACTTTGTTCAACTTCTCAAAAAGCCATATGGTTGAAACTTCTCAAATCCAGATAGTTGAAAAGCATGGGTGCTCCTTCCTTGAATTTAGCAAATACTTTGTGAACTGTCATCACACCCAGCACCTATTTGTAGCATGTCACTGAAATAAAAATACTAGGGGACAAATCTTAGCAAATGTAGCACAATAATAAAATACTAGAAGGTCCTTTGGAAGGTTGTCAGCGCTCTTGTCACATTTTTAGTCCCAAATAACAACTGTTCTTGCCTGTCCAGGGCTTTTAGGATTGTGCTTTCTACGTGCTGTATATATTTTGTGCTTGGTTTCATTTTGATTGATCTCTTTGTTCCAAGACTTCAGCAGCTTTTTGCCTTCCCTGTATTTGAGACTCTGTAAAATCCCCTGAGAATGTGTTTTGCACTGTAAAGGTTTTATTGTTGAAGTATCTTCACTTTAGACCACAGTCTTCCATTCTTGTATGTGACTTTCAGGCCCTATTTCTATTGATTCAAAAGTAAAACTTCCACTGCTAACAGTGGTATTTCTAAACTCTTATTCTTTGCTAGCCAAAACCAGCTGAGCAGAAAAAGCATTGTCCATGTCTAAATTACTATTTGGAAAACACACGATGTCTAAACAAGGCCACTGACTTGTTGGGAGGAGTGGGGGGAAGGTTTCCAGACAAGGGTGACTTGAATTTGTGTAGCAAGTAGTACTTTATTTGCAGTGGACCTACATGTTTCAAAACACAAGGCTGCTGCTCCACAGTGCTTTGCCATGTGACAGCTCTGGTTTGAGGAAAGATTAGAAGATACAGCATGGTATCTCTTCTACTTGCTTGAGTTGATTAAACCTATTATCAGTGATCACTTATGATCACAGAAGCCATTTAAGCTTCAGTAGTACGGTGAGTGAGCTCTTCAATCCAGTTTTAAGATGGCTTGACTAGAGGAAATGGCAGTGAAAACTATTAGCTTTGTCTAAGCTGGTAGAAATTAGGTCCTTCATCTTCCTGAGATTTGGCTGGCACCTTCTCAGAGTGAGATTTTCCCCTTCGTAGGACTTGGTTTGGAGTTGGCCTGCTGCTGCCCAGAAGGGCAGTTTAGATGAGTACTTGGCCAGTTCAGTGCCTGCCCTGCACCCTGCTGTGCACTTTGCAACCCTCAGCTGGTGTTTTACTGACGACTTTGCCTCAGCCCTGCAGGTGGAACAGCTGGTACAAATGTCTTGGCTGATGAATCTACATATTCCTCCTGGCAGGCTTAAAGGGTGCCTGTGCTGCCTGTATGGGGATAGGTGACTCCATTGCTCTAATCTGCCTCTCTGAACAACTCTGCAGGTTTTCAGTATGTTCTTTTTTTTTCTTCTTTTTTTCCATCACAAATAAAATATTTGTGCTTATTTCTTTTGCTGTTATGAGCTCAATTCTGCTGTGTGTGAGCATGTCTCTACTCTCAGCTTAGGCTCTGTGTTTGTCCTTGGCTATGCCTTGTTTCTTCCTGGCTTGTGGGTGCTAAGTATTTGTTCCACTGCCCCCAAAGAACTCTTGGTTGCTCAGGGATTCTTTTGGTCCATTTATTGTGTGAAGCCAGTCTTGAATCTTCTGGCGTGAAGTTTAAAGAAGAGAGTGCCAGAAACAGGGAGTCTAAATGTCCAAGTCTCACCTTTGTTGCGATGGAAAAAGCTGCATCTGGACAAAAGGAAGTGTTTTCAGACCCAAAAACTCCCAACACATGCAAACGCACACACAAATACACATCCAGTTCTTCTCTGGAGAACCCAGAGGTTCCTCATGAATTGCATTACAAGAGACAGCTTGCTTTGTTGGGCTAGCATCTTTTAAATCAGTCAAGCCAGCTTTTGCTAATAAAGGCCTTGCCTTCACAGAAAGGCACAGGCAGGGTATATCCACAAAACACCATTGCTGCAGTTGCAGTTTGTACCAGATCCCCAAGCTGGTTTGGGACATGACTGTTAATTTAGTTTCCTAAGAAAACAATGCTTATGTTATAATGCTGTTTGCTCACAGTTTTAGCCCTGCCCCATAAGATTTGAATTTACCTGACTGTTGTAACAAAATTTGACAGAGGAGAAGAGGTAGCAAAGATGTGGGAATCTTAAAGGTTTCACAGAAGCTGGCATCATAGGGAGTCCCTCTTAATGCTGCTCTGGAAAAAAGCCTACGATGTGCACTGTGCGTTTGCTTGGCACCAGAGCGTCCACGCAGGTGTGCAGCCTTGAGGGACAAATATAGAAAGAAAATGGCTGCTTTAGGTCCACTACTGCAGAACTAGGGCATTTGTGTGTGTGTTGGCAGGGGTCCTCTCCTTCTGTCATGTGCCAAAGTAGTGTATTATTGGCAAAACTAATACATGTGTATCAGATCAGAGGAATGTAAAAGAAGTTACAGAACAAACCACAGGCCAACTAGTGGGAAGGTTTCAGGTTCAGAGTCTGGCCTTCTGCAATGTCAATAGACTCTGATACATACCTGTGCTGGGTAAACCTGAATAGTGCATATGCCCGAGGTAGTGCTGTGGTAGTGATGTGTGACCAAGAAGAAATTTAGCCAAATAGCATTGGCCAAAAATATATAACCACACTTACTGCACAGTTGTTCCTCATGTTAAAAGGAGGTACAAAATCAGCTGTGTATTCAAACAGAAGTAGAGCTGATTATTTCTAGGTGTGTTAATAGCTGCTGTATCAAAGAAATGAAACATAGCAAACCAGGTAGCCTTCAGTGTAAGCAAATGAGTGAGCAGTGCAAGGGTAAGTGGTCTTCAAACTAACTGCAGAGCAGAAATGAAAACTGAGTGAAGTAGAGACTCTTTTTGCTAAATGACCTGGCCACAGCTCAGGATGCTGGCACCAGTGTTTGCTCTGATCACACAAATGGCTGGCCTGCTCTTTGCTCTGTTCTCTTGTTTACCTTCTCAGTATATAAAACCAAGCATGAGTGTAATCAACTGTAGGAATGGGAATACCGTTATTAATTATGCTCAAATTATCTACTTACTCCTAGCTGGCAGACTTCAAGAGCTGGCCCAGAGAGTGTGTTCAGTTCCCATCCCTGACTAAAGAGTTGGTGAATTACTAAATCCTGCCAATAAGTCATTCCATGGAAGCTCCCATTCCCTTCTGTCAGGCAGTGCTTCACAGTCTCAGCAAAGTGCTGGATACTGCGGAGAATAATCCTGTAAGGGTATGGGGGAAAGAATAACAAATTAGCTTGAGGTATATGGTATTCTTCCTCAGAGCTGTTGTCCTGGGAATGGGGAGAACGGAGTTGCAAGGATGCTCTGGGAGAATGCAAGCTGGCTATGCGTTGAAGGATTCGCAAACTATAACTGTAGGTGAAGCATGTCTTCATAGCTGTTTGTAACTCCCTCAGAGCAAGTTCTCTGGGAAGAATGGCATCTCAGCCCTTCTCAGCATTTGACACTAAAGGTAAAAGAACCTATGTTCTGGTGAAATTCAAGTGGGGACATCCAAGCAAATAAAAAGCTTGTTTCCAAAAGTATAGTTTTGTTGCAGCCATTTGACACACAGCTAGTATTTTTTGGTCCTGATTTATTGACGAAATGTTGTTCTTCACTTATATATACAAAGTGCAAGCTTACACTTTGACATTTATGTTTTTTCAGTGTTCCATTTGCAGGCTTAACTACTATTACTTTTATTGGGAAGGCAGAATTTAGCTGTGTAACCTGCAGCATGCTTGTATGCTATCTTCTACAAAGGATAAGTATAATACAAACATGCAGAATGTTGTGTGTGCGTTTATATGCTATCACCTGGCTTGTTTCCACCAGTGATTTTTTTTTTTCTTGATTGTTCATCTTCTTGGAGAGGGTCACAGCTCTGTGTGTTCAGCATGACTGACGTAAAGGGTGTTGTTTACTTCACCTACTCCTGGCAGTCTAAATATTGGATGTCTATGCTAATCCAGTCTTCACTGATTGGAAGAAAGCCTGGGTACCTAGGGGATGATTCCTCTCATCTGCCTAGGAGAGATGCTCTGCGGCAGTGTGCCTGTGAGTAGGATGGGATGGGTCACTTTCTGGAGTGGCTTCTCTTCCCAGCCCAGGCTAGAGCCTGTAGTCAGCAAGCCTAGACTGGGTAGGCTAAGTTAGCTGAGCTGGATTGTGTGAAATAGGAAAGACAGGGCTATGCATTGTATCTTCAAATGGCACTAATGAAGATGGGAAGGCTGTTAATTTAGGGCTTAGTCCTGAGCTCCAGCTAATAGTCAAGGTTTCCATTGACTCAGAATGGTTGGTCCATCCTTTGGAGTCTATTTAAAAAAAAAAAAAAAAAAAAAAGAGTCTGGGAGTTGGGGACTAGTGAACCCTTCCTTCTGGAGAAGCTGATCTAGACTATAACTAAAGTGAGATTTGTACGTTGCTGACATAAATAGTGTGGGATTTATATGTTGCTTAGTTAATCGTAACTGGATAGGGTCAAACCCACGTGGCTTCAATGGGGAAAATTTTCTGCCTTTAATCTGTTACAGTTTTGTTGGTTTGGGTTTTTTTTGTTTTTTTTTTTTTGTTTTGTTTTGTTTTTTTTTGTTTGTTTTTTTGTTTTTTTGTTTTTTTTTAAGTCCATAAGCAGCTCACAAAAAAATAGGCAAGGTGAGTAAAGTGTCAGACTTTGCTTGGAGGTTTATGAGTTTTTGATTGTTTCTTTAGGAAGAGAATTGCTTCGGAAAAAAGTAGTGCTGGGAAAAGGACAAAGTATAATGCAAATTTAAACCTGTGTAGGCATGAGGGAGAAATGAGCTTGATTGTTAGTGTGTCTTCCTTGTGAGCTTGAGTTTTCCCATGGTGGAGTGAATTGTGGAATAGATGCACAGAAACATGAGGCCAGCAGCTGAAGTAATTCTCGCCTTTTCTTTCTGTTTGTGCTGAGCAGCTAGAGCAATGTTGTATGCCTGATCTAACACTGAAAATTTTTTTGCTGTGCTCCTGTTTAGTCTGCTTTATGGCTTTATCAAGCTGAAAGCCTTTTGAAGTCTGTGGGTTATTTTCTTTTCTTCATGTTGTATGTTGTTTCTAAATGAATTAGCTTCTAAGCTAATCTGTCACAGATTTAATTATGGTACACAATCATGGGGGAGTTGCTTTTTCCTGATACTAAGCAGGGAACTTTATTGCATAAGGAAAACAGTTGTGTACTTAATTCTAGTTTGGTCTTCCACTTTCTCTGTTTCACTGTGGAGCTTTTCTTGCTAAATCTTGCTAAAAGATTAAAGAAAAAGGTATCTGGATAAAAAGAACAGTTGTGTGTGTCTTCCTTGACCATAAGAGTATGCAACACCCTGAAAGTGGCAGAAATGGTGTTTTCCACACTATGCAGAAGAATTGTATTCAAGTGTCTTGGATTCCTCCTCCATACTATCCTCACTACCACCTTAAGTCAAGGAGAGAGACTTGTTACAACTTTTTAAACCTGATCTTCCTGTACTTGTTTCTTCCCAAAGTCTTAACGCTTGGAGATGAGCCTCTTGATGTTGATATTCCTGCTCTGCTCACAGACATGTTGTTGAGAGAGGTTCATCTGTGCCCAGTAGCGCTTTCTTGCTGCTATTTTTTTCTAACCCCTATTTTCTTTGCTTGATTCCAAGGCTGTTTTGTTATATTTTCTGTGATGAAAGGTTTGGGATTACTCCTTCCCTCACTTTGCTAACAGTATACCTACAGCTATACTTCTTCCCTCTGTAGCTTGCTCTATAACATCCTTTAGGTAGGGGTGATTTGGAGTAATAGTAAATATCACCGTATTCTCTTTGCTCTAGGCTTAGGGTTTTCCAGACCTTTGTATAGATGTTATATGGATAATATTCTGTGTTGAGCATTAGAAATAGGTGATAGAGGCTTGGTGAGAGTTATGCTGCTTTTTCCCCCCATCCTGTGGAAGGTGCTTTCTCTAGCTATAGGCAAGTCAGTGTTTTCTCTGCAAACATTAAATGGTCCTTCTTCCACCCTAAACTGTTTGTTGAGTTGTGTTACCAATCTCTGAGGTGGTCAGCTACATCTGACTATCTTGCTCAGATAGCGAGGGGTGCTCAAGAGTTTAAAGCCAGGAGTCAGTACTAGCTTTGCTTCTGGTAAACATGATGGCAGGTTTATGTACCTGAATGTCCAGGTGCAGGATTTCCAAGGGCATTAAGCCACAAGCTATTCTATCCTCCTCTTCTTTCTCTCTCACTCTTGCTTTATTTTTTCCCATCTTAGAAAAACAAAGTAGCATAAGTGGTCTATGCCACAGAAATATGTTTGTCACACTACATCACTTTGAACTGCATAACATCAAAGAGAATCAGTGCTTTGATAACTTGATTTGAAAGGACTGTAGAAATAGCCATCATTATGAATCACAACAGATAGGAGTGGGAAAGATAGATGGTGATTTTCAAACAGCAAAGCTTGTAAGGTAAGGGAAAATGTAAGGTAGGTGCCAGTGCCATATTCTCATCTAAAATACCCTGACCTTACAACTGTTATGTAGCTTTGCAGAATATGATTTACTTGAGGATATGAAGAGGAATGATAAATACTCTGTAAAAATGTGTTTCTGAGGAACAAGGAAACAAACGTGGGCTCAGAGAAGGGCTGGAATAAGGGAGAAAGCAATGCATGCATGCTGCTTGGGTAGGAAGTTCTTCTACTTTTTCCACCTTATAAAACT
The DNA here is from genome assembly GCF_964188355.1 of Buteo buteo. Taxonomy (NCBI): domain Eukaryota; kingdom Metazoa; phylum Chordata; class Aves; order Accipitriformes; family Accipitridae; genus Buteo; species Buteo buteo. The sequence continues at coordinate 24,262,635 of NC_134175.1, forward strand.
ACCCTTCCTGAAGGGAAAGGCATCCAAGATTGCTTGCTGAGACACTCCTCACCCCAGAGACCTTCAGTTCTTATGGTCTGGAGATAGGGAGGAGGAGGGAAGCCCCCCCCCAGCACTTTTGTGCTTTGATATTTCTCTCCTGAGGAAACTCTCCGTGGACTGGAGTGAGTGTCTGGCTCTAGGAGGTTGCAAGGAATCAGGCCTTAAAATGGTGACTTCTAAACCGCAAATGTTTAGTTTAGGGTGATGGCAATTCAAATTGGAGTTTAGCTTATTCTTGTCTTCAGTCTAATAGATAGCAGTTTAAGCATTAAGACAAACTAGCAGCCTGTGGAGTGGCAGGGAGTGCACAGTGGCAGTTAGGTGAAATCAGTGTGTCCTTTCCCATCCTCATCCTCCAGACGAGTAAGTGTTGGCTAGTGTGGAATGTTTATGAAGGTTTCAATGGCATTGAGTTAGGAGACTGCAGTCTCATTCAGACACAGCTTTACCACCAGTACTTCATCAGCTGGTCCAAACACATTGAGCTAGAAAATACTACATATTATTTAGCAGTCTCTGTTTCACCCAGTGTGAGGTGATGGCTGTGTGTAATGAAAGCTGAAGTTGGAGCCAGTTTGAGGCAGATGCTTCAGTGCTTTTCAGCGATAGGAAATTCAGAGACAACTAGTGAGGAGAAAAAATCAGACTTCACTTCTTTTAGCAAGGCTGGCACAGGAGAATGTGCTGTACTGAGCATTGCCAACACAAACATCCTATTTGAGGGCTTGTTCCCATTTAGTTTGGTAATGCTCTCTTTCATAGATTCCTTCATCTTGCTCCATGAGGGGAGGAGTGGGCATACTTCTCTGTTTCCTTTACAGTGGGGCAAGATTTACCTCTGTTGGGCTTTTAAAAGCATGGGCTCCATAGCAACAGTGTGAGTACCTTCTGCAAGTATCTTCTAAGGCTACTAGTCAGGCAAATGTCATGTCAGATGAATAGGAATGGTATTTCATGTCTTGTCAGCTGTTCAAAACCTTTACTTTTATGTATGAATGCATTTTAAAAATTGAAAGAACAGTTCTATATGTACTACGGAGCACTGATACTGAGCTTACTACTAGGTGTGTCTGCTGACTTCATCCGTAACAGCATAGTGGAGGAGGACTGTGTGGAAACTCTTTTAACTGACTAGTCAAGAAGCTGCTTTTGGAAAAAAAGAAAAGAACAGGAAAGGAAAGATGGGAAAATGTGTGCTTTGCACTGAGAGAAATATGAAGTTTTTGGCTCCTAAGTTCTGATCCCAAGTCACAGTCATACGTCATCTTTTTTTGTAACACACTGCTGAATTACTTGAATTGACTTTACCCTTATAAAAGGCATACCTGCATTCTTTCTGCCCTAAAAATACTGCTTTGCAAAAAGTTCTGCTAATATTTGCCATACAGAAATTATTTCTACAATGATAGTAGTTTACAGTCATGTTTGGGTTTTCTGTTTGATTAGCTAAGATGAGATCACATTTTTGCATTATGTATGTTGAGTTATACCACTTGAGATATATGTTTATACTTATGCTCTGATCTTATGAATGGTAAAGGAGGAGATATTAACATAAATATCTCTTTCATCAACTGACCTGTTTATATGTTTGCCTTTTTCAAGAAACTGCACATCCTCACTTAAAAACAAAAGGGGAGAGGAGGGGGGAGAGAGGGAGATGGAGAGAGGACATGTCCCACACTGATTCACTTGATAGTGTGTATTGCAGAGAATCAATGGCCAAATGGCTCTGGAGTGTGAAAGAGGAGGAAGTGAACTGATTGTGTTGGTCAGGTTATTCTAATTATTTTGATTAGAGCAGAGGGGACATGGTAGCATCAGCTAATGGAGAGAAGGAGGAGTTCGATTTGTACCTCAAGTAGTTGAGCTGCAATCTCTCCTCAAATCAGGATAACTTCTACTGGGGAAAAAAGATTACTTCAGTGGGAGAAGTTACATAATTACACTAAAAAATATCAGTTATACTGACAAAACCAGTCAGTCAGTTCACTTCTGCCTGAAAAACTCTGTTTAATGAATACTTTTGCTGTGAAAGTGATGTACAAGGTTTCTGCTAATCAGCATTACTAACCAGCTCCAGCAGAGACTGAGCATATGGCACATGCCTGAGTGTGGGTCTGGTGCTAATTGTATTGGTAGCTGTAAATGTCATACGGGGATACTAGTATTGGAAGGAAAAGCAGAAATACCATCACGTGTGCTGTTTCAAAGAGATCTTAGTAGCAACCACAGACATCCCATTACATCTTATCCAAACATTTTTAGTCTTGCTTCCTGAGCAGGTTGTTTAATGTGACTGTGCTGTCTGTCTTCAACCCTCCACTCTAATATTATTTGAATCTGCTGGCTTGTTTTAGTTACAGTTGAGAGAAAGACAGAGGTGTCAAATACATTGAGTTTCTATGTGTTTTGTGAAAACAGGTGGTCAGGCAAAGGAGAGCTCTGCCTTAGTTCTTTCCAACTAAAGCAGCAGCTTTTGAATACATTGTTTTACCCCAGCGACTCCCCATAAGAGGGCATGGGAAGAGGCAAGGGATCCAGCTGACAAAAAAGTATCAGGCAGACCTCAGACCTTGTAAGACACGTGGTAATCCAATTGTAAGGAAAATAAAAAAACAACACCTGCAGGAAACTGAGCTGTGTCACTACTGCTAGTCAAGGACTACTCGTTCTTAATGTGACTTCTGCTCACAGTTATTTTTCATGGTCTGACTGTGGTTTGCCTTGGCTGTGCTAGGTCTGTGGCTGAATCTTACCTGCCAAGTCAGCATCCCTTCTGGCTGTCAGCAGGAGCTGGCTTGTGCTCCTCCAGGCAGCCAATGCTGGCCCATTCTGTTGTGGGGAAAATGGGAGCTGTCTGAAGCAAGCACACAGTGCTTCTGTGATCTGCTGTTTTCTGTCTAAGCTTCAGGTCATGGTTTTCAGATGGCCATGGCTTTTAAGTGCCCAGTGTCTCAAAGCTGGTCTTCTGCCTTTGTTTCTTTAGAAGTGCTAAGTATCCTTAGTGCTAAGTATCCTTTGACGGCTCTCTGAACTCTTTGTCATAGATGCCCAAGTTAGTGTATGCTTGTTCAACGCTAGTCCAAGAATACTGATATTTATTCCCCTATTATTTAGGGAATGAGAAATGGCTTATTGGTAAAATAAAAAAATAAAATTTAAAAAGGGTCTCAGATGGGGGAATAATTACTTTTCTTACAGCATCCTGAGTGTGTACCTCTGGCATGGTGTACAAACCCAGACTTTTTCCCCTCTCTCTTCTCCAGGCTGTCAGCGCTCCATAGGCTTGTCCAATGGGAAAGCCAAGGTGTGCAGCTACAGTGGATGGTATTACTGCAGCACCTGCCATGTGGATGACAGCTTCCTCATCCCTGCACGGCTGGTTCATAACTGGGACACTTCCAAATACAAGGTAATCTCCCTGCAGGTTGGCTTGCTAGCAGGTGAACTGAATTGCTCTTTAGACAGAAACACAGACATTGCAACTGTTGAAGGTTACAGTTATTGACTGCTAGTACTGTCTTTGTCCATCTTGTCAGAATGAGCCACGCTCTCTCAACAAGACATGTTTTCATCACAATTTCCTTAGCCAGGCCTAAGGGGTTCCGCCACAGGAGCAGCCATGCTCCTCTTTCTTGGTGGCATCTTTTCCATCATTGCTTATCTGGTTGTTCAAGAGACAGGGAGGGGCAACAGTGAAACCTCCCTTTTAGCCCTAATCTTTGCAGTTATTGGGCCTTTGAGGACTACCTGTTCCGTAAGCACTAGGGACTACGGACTGGCACTGCTTGGTGATGGATGCTAAATAGTGGAAATGCCCACCGTAAACTGGCATATCCAAACATGGTGTTTGCAAGGCCCACTATGTCCTATCTCTTGGCACGAATATTTCGAGGACACTAGAAGGACGTTGCTATAGCACTTATTTGGACCAGGCAGCGGAAAGTAACATAAAGAGAAAATTCTACAGTTGTTCATTTGCCACACAAGCAGCTTTTCTAAAACTTCTGTAATCTGCTATTTGCTGCTGCCTTGGTGGCTGGTTGCTAGATAAGAGCAACTGATTACATGCCTCAAAGCATTATGCCAGCAAACACAGTAGCAGTGTTGTTTTGCCATCTCAGGGAGCATATGCTGAAACAATAACTAACTCATAAGGAATCCAGACCATGCTAGAGCCTCAGACCTAGCAGCCACTGTTAGGAGAGGCTGTTTGATGTTTTGTGTCTGCAAATATTATTATTATGGGCTATTTGAAAAGGAAAAAAATAACCAGTAACTGCCCTATTAGAGGAAAAGCAGCTCTCTTGAAGAAGAAATTTGTCAGAAGGGGAGATTATTAAAAGGTAGCCAGAGCCTGCCATCAGGAAAATGATAGTCTTGCATGATGAAATGCAAGATTCTTCAGAATTACAAAGCTCCTATGTGTGGAGACAAAAACACCTCCCTTTCCTAGAAGCTAGGACTAAATATTTAAGAGTTCTTTCTTGGGATGCTTTACCAAGGACTAAACTTGCTAGCCCATGGTAGTATAGGTAGCTGTGATGAGGGGCAAGTGGATGGTAAGGCAAAGACCTCCTATCAAGCTGTCAGTAATACTGCCAAGCAAATAAACTGTTTTGTTTTCTAAACCTGCAGGGTAAAAACTATGCTCTGTTTTCTGTGGTCTTGGTATAGGCAGCTGAGGCACAAAAGGAAATGGGACTTTCAAGCTTAAGCATTCGTTGAAAACTTAGTCTACTGTAATCTCACTATAATAATGAGAAGTTATCAATTTGCACTTTTTGTAGACAGGCAGAACAGCTGTGAGGTGGGTTGGGAGCACAAGCAAATTCTGTGCAGGTACTTTACCAGTCTCTGTGCCAAAATGCTCAGAGAGGTGGATTTAAGAAAGGACCAGCATCCCTTAGGTAGGAAAACATTACAACATCCCCAACTGTTAGAGCAGAAGCTAAGGCAGGGAAGGAAGGTGAAGAGGACATCATGTGCCACAGTGGCAGTGTGACAATTGAGCTGTGATCACTGTTTGGATCTCCTCAACTCCATCCCATCCATGGCATAAAATAACAAGTAGTTCTTGTTACTTTTGTGAAATCTTTGGGATATTCCCCTTTCTGTTCAATTCTGTATACATGTGCTTTTATTTCTGTCCCTGCTATGCCTCCATGGGAACTAAGCAGTACTTTTCTGAGGCAGCTTACATAATTGCCTGCACTTTTACATCTGCATCTCCTTTCTCCATTCAGAGATAAAGTCTGATGTTTATTTCTTCTGTATCATCTAGAAAGCAACTTAGTGCTGGCTGCTGCACTTCATAGTTATAATGAAACTGCATGATTCCTTAGTGGCATATTGATTAAATGTGTTGATTTGGCAAAGACAGATATCTTGTCCCACTTCCTTGAGGTGATTTTGGTAGTACTGATTTTCTTTGGGCTCATTTTAAAAGGAAGGTAACTCAATTTGTCAGCTTTTCACCTCCCATAATTGGCCAGTGTGCCCACACTAAGCTGTGTAGCAACATCTTAAAATGAAGCTAAACAAGAGAACTTCTCCTACATGCACAGCCCAGCTCCTCACAGGTAGCGCAGCAATGCCTGAAAGTGCAGCTTCTGTGGGGGTGACTTGCTACTGGCTGGACTCATCGCATACCCCAGAGAGGTCCTGCAGGAAATAAGCACATACCACGTTTGATGGTCAGAACTGAAAGAGGGCTTCAGTCTTCAAAAGCTTCTGTGTTTCACACAGTCTGAAATGTGCCTGTCAGTCCACCAAATGGAAACAAAGTGAATGAGGGTTTGAAAACCTTCACTCCTCACTACCACCTTTTCCCTGCCTCTGCAGGGGTTTCTGGGGTCTGTCCCGTCTGTCTCTGGCAAAGCAAGCACCAAGAGGTACTCTAGGACACCAGCTTTTATGATAATACAATGTAATTGGGCGTGTTTCCCTTCTATGTTTCATGTACTCCTAGGTATCTGAGCAGCAGCTGTAAAGGAAACTTGCATCAATGAAGTAAGTTTTGCAAATGGAGGGGTTCTTGTCTGCTTTTGGCAAGACGGGTCATGAAAAAACAGAACTGGTAGAAATCTGTGGAGCTGTGTCTTCCCATACCCAGGATCTTGAAAAACAACAATGCACTTAACACCTGAAAGCTCATAGGTAGGAAAAGAAAAATCCCCTCGACTGCAGTAAAAGCTCTTTGAAAGGACTTGGCAGTTAGGCATGTTTCTTCTGTCATAACCAAAGCAGCAGTTCAGTCCCCAGGTTCACTGTTTTTTCCAGTCTCCCTACTGTTTTCGTATTTGTGTTTTTCATGTGTTTGTGTGAAGGGAAAAGAAAAGAGGCAATCTTGTGAACATCCTGTCTTCTTTTTACTTAGGCCAACTGTTTTCACTGTTTGCATGCAAAACCCAGTAAGTATTGCTGTTCGGTTCAGGTGGCTTCCAGCCTGTGCAAAATGCCAGACAAACACAGCAGGAAATGAACTCCCTGTGCCAGAAGGCTTCAAGGGAGGCTGACTTCTGGTAAATTGAATTCTGAACTGTAAGTTTGCAGCCTCTAGAAGAGAAAGGTCTGGAAATGTTAGCATCCATCCTTGTATGACATTTAAAGCTAAAACCCTGTTGCACTTTGCATCTTCTTACTCCTTCTGGCTTATTTAATAGGATTGTCTAGTCTGCCCAGTAAAACTGGGGGACTGTGAGTATGCTAGTCATGTACTAGAATATTGGCTGGTAGCAAGCTGAATTATAATGACTGCCTGATCCTTCCCATTATAAGACTGCATTTCAGCTTCTTGTAACTTTGCTATGGTTAGCAAGGTAGGTTAATGTTTTACATGACCTGTGTGCCTGTGTCAGGCGTGCAGAGTGAACCGACACCTACCTGTCAGCCAGTGATGCTGGACAAAGCTACTTCTCCTGCAATCAACACTCTGCAGGTACTTTGTATTGGCAAAAAGAGAGAAAGGTTTGCTTTGCTCCTCTCTCCTCAAAGGCTTCATTCAGACCATGCAGCACCAGAGTCACACAATAATACTTCGTCATCATAGTGCACATGTATTGCAGAGTCACTCAGGTGACCTCAATTCTGGCATTTTTTTGTTTCTGTGCTCTTAATGTTGCAGCCTCAGGAGGGCTGCCCCATACAGGGTAGAAGTGTGCACAGACATGGGTGTAGTACTTAGACAGTAATCGCCCTCTGGTTCCTGAGACAGTAGGGCAGGTGGATGAGGAGCCCATCACTTCAGCAGGGGTTTAAGGCAAGGAAGTAAGTCTACAAAGAACACTGGGCACCAGGTCCTCCTGATCAGAGGTGCTAGTAGCTGTATCAAGCATTCATGTGCCTCCTAGGGAATCACTGAATATGTGCCTTAATTTGTCCATTGGTGGAAGAGGAATAATATTTACTATAGATACAGCAGTTGTCAGGGGATTGCTGAGATATTAGAGCCAAATAGTTTAATGATTGTAAAAGCAGGTTGTTTAACTGCAGTCTCTTTTGTGCACTGCAGTTAGCATGTCTAATAAAACATCAACATTGCTAGTGTTAGAAAACTTGACATATTTGGGGTTTGTAGAGTTTTGTTCTACAAAATCCAAGTTGCCAACACAGCATGTTACCTGTGCTTCCATTCAGACAGCACAATTCCTTGTACTTGCCTTATTTAAAAAAAAAAAAAAAAAAAGAAAATAAATTAGTGGGATGTCTAATACAAATAGGTGAGATATTTAGTACAGCTTCAGGACCTGGGGAACCTGTGGAGTTATGGTCTACTGTATTTAAAATTACACATTGTGTTATCTGTGTAGCTATTGGTGGGAAGGTTGGCTTTCGCGTTATTTCTTATATCTTTATTATGCGTTGTGAAAGGGTTACATTTGGGGCTAGCTTTCCCTCTAAGTAGCTAGTGACTCCTATAGCCAGTAACTTGTGCTGGTTTTGGAAGTGGTGCTATTTATAAAGACATATATTGCTTTTTCCTACTTCCTACCTTACAGCACCAGAAGGGAAATAACATCTTAAATCTCAAGAGGCTATGGTGTGCCCTTTCTCCTTTTGTTAGCCTAATTCATCCCTCCCTCGACTCAGTGTAAACAGTGATTTAAAGGTCCAGGAGGACTAATTGACTTGTGGAAGGAATAGTATTTCTACAGCACAGTTTCAAGTGATTTGCAGCTCATTTCAGGTAATCCCATCTTCTCTTTTCCAGCTGTGATAAAATGCAGGAGTAAGGAATGAGAGGGAATTTGGCCTTCTTGCCTCAGAAACAGTAGTATCTTTTCTAGTGGGAACCTAAGTCCCATTAATTTATCAAGATTACAGTAGCTCTTTGCAGGTGGAGATAGAGCACTATCATGAAAAAGGCATAAGAAAAATTTCTTGCAGATGAAACATTGTGAGTAATACCAGTAAAATTCAACTTTATTTGTATTTAAAAAAACCCTGCAACTTGATAGATGTGCTTCTGATTATTTTCTTTTTACATAATTTTAACCATACTGGCTGAGCATGAAGGAAATGGGAGTAGTACTTTGCACTGGAGTTCTGTACCCTGGGATAGTACAATGTGATTGGATTTGCAGTGTGTATGTTTCGTTTTCTAATGTTGTGCTTTGGCACTTACCTAAGCACTTGCTTCTTGCCAAAAAGAAAGCAGCGCACAAACAGAAAAATATTAACAGGGAAGAAACTTGGTATTCAGTTTTTAGGCTTGAAAAACATCTAGTAAGCTATGTTACCCTGCAGTGAAAACATGTGTGGCTGCAAATACTGCTGTACTTCGGGTAAATAAGGAATTATCTGATACACTCAACTTTGATGGGCTTGATGAAGTTTGACTTGGCTATAAGCAGAGACAATTGGATCTCTCTCAGCTCTGTCTTCATCTGTAATTGGTAACAGAGTAAGTTTTCAGATGCAGAGAATAGCTGACAGATCATGGAGGGGAAGATTTAGTTAAAAAAAGTTGGGAGGAAAGCCTAGCTAAACTGGTTGCTTTATTTTTCAGGTATCAAAGCAAGCCAAAGAGTTCCTGGAATATGTTTATGAGGAGCCATTGATTGATATCCAGCAGGAAAATCCCATGTTGTACAAGCATGTTGAACCTCTGGCAACTGTTGGTCGCCTGAGACAGCAGCTAAAATCTCTCCGAGCCTATTTGTTCAGCTGCAGAGCAGCAGTGGCTGAAGATCTGCGTAGAAGGTAAGAACCACAGACAACATACAGTACAAGGATGTAGTGTCCTTGTCATGTTGCTTTTCTCCTTTTTTCTTTTTTTTTTTTTTTTTTTTTTTTTGTCTTGCAATCTTATTCTGAACGCGTTACCCATTTAGAAAGATGTTTGTGCTTGCATCTGACTTCCCTGGGCAGCTGGGTTATCTACTGCCAAAGAAAATGGTTTTATAGGGTCTGAGTATCTGAAGTTGTTCTTCACAACTATTAGCGCAGGGGTCACATGTTGTGGTGAGCATCTTTTACTCCTCCATGGGGTCTCTGGCTGTGCATGAGTATTTTCAGTCAGGTGTGATACCTCATGCTCCCTGCCGTGGCATCACAACGTGGTAGCAACTGTTGGGACCTTTGAAACACCTCACAGTATGGCAAAACATGAGGGAGGCCAGAGTCAACCACCTGTCCAGCGCTTCTGCCCTCTTCTGTGATATGATCTCACACAAAGGCAGAGGCCAGATGTAGTCCCCTGGCACATGACCCAGCATGTGATTTATGTGACACCAGAGTAGTTGTGCTCTTGCTCAGCCACTATCTTTTCCATCCATGATGTGGCTGTGCTCAGTGTTCTGTTCATTGGAAAACACATGGTCACAGCACAGCAGAAGGTGTTTCATATTGAGTTTTCTGTGGTGGAAACTAGTTTTATAAAAAGTGAAATTCTTTTTAGAAGTGCTGTATCTTAGTCTATTCAGCTGCTGCAACATTTTTCCAAGGAACTAAAAATTAACAGTCATCTTAAAACTATCAAGCCACACTTGTAACCTTAAAAAAGTCAAGTTACTTTTGTCATGGATCTCTGAAAGAGATGGGGAGATATCTCTGCCCATGCCATACTGTGAGGTGAGTGGCACCAGGCACAGGCAGCTGACCTGCATCTGTAAGCATTTTTATCCCCCCAAGTTTGTAAGCAAGACAAGACCGCAAATAGGAAAGCCACTGCTTCGGAATTATGAGCTGCTAAAGGGCAAGAAAGCAGATGACATCAGTGACTGTATTTTGAGCGTGGTGTTTTAGGGATGGGGGACCCGAATTCTCTGGGAGGAAGAGGAGGCTGCACTAGCATCTTTATCCCAGGTAAGGAGTGAGGCGGTAATGCTATTTGGTACATAACCTATGTCATTGCTTTGATGAACTACCTAGAACAACTAAGAGAAGGATATAGCAACAGGTTTCTGGAAGGTACTGCTGAGTTCTTGTGTCAGACCCCTGTGTGTTAATATGTGTTTGTGTCTTACTGCTCAGTTCCTATTATTTGATAGGGTAGCTTACAGCAATTTAAAAATTAGGATGATTTTTCTTTTATTCTAGAGGATGGTATTATCTTGCAGAGCTGTTTTGTTATTCAGCTATAACTTTCCTATGCCATCCTCTTCAACTGCAATAAAACTAAAAGGAGAATAAGATTTGTGAAGGCTGCCATTCAGAAAAAATGGCAGAGAAGAAATTATGCTTTCTGATAAATGCTGAAGAAAAGAATGCCCTGATTAAAATAGACAGGAAGAGGCATGAGAGTGAATGGACTTGGGTAAGAGAGTGAAAGAAGAGAGATCAAAGGAGGCCTAAGCAGAGAAATCAATGGACTACAGACAAAGGCATGAAGGAAAGCCAGGAGAAGGAGGAGATTCAAAGAGGGAAGAGATCTCAGGAAATTAAGAGTTAATGAAGAAACCAGGACAAAGAGGGAGCCCAAAACCCTTCCTCCAAAAAGGAGAGATGACAAGTGCTGAGGAAATGCAGAGAGGAGAGAATGGACAAAAATTAACACAGAAATGGGTGCATGGTCTTTTCTTGGGGCGAGGAGGAGAGAGGAAAAAAACTCCCTGTATCAAAGTGAAACACCCAGAATGGCAGAAGGGGAAACAGGGAGATACTCCAAATGCTCCCTTTTCTTATCTTATGTTCCTTCACACTGTCTCCAATTAAAGCTTTCTGTGGTGGAGAGGAGGACCGCAGCCCAAGACAGGTTTGCTTTTTTACTAGAGAAGCATCTCCAGTTTGGTAGGACTTGTTAAAAATGCTGTAAAAGCCACTGAAGGAATGTACAAAATGCACCTTAGAGTTCAGCTCCTTCTTGCTCTGTGAAGTCACTGTTGGGGTGGGTTTGGTGCTCAGTTGGTCCTCCAGATCTCCCCCCTAAGAGGTTTGCAGAAATGGAAAGGAAAAAAAGTTCTTTTCCCAGAAGGAGTTATTCCTTGCTCAAAACTGGTCCCAATGGCTTTGCTTTCTGCATGTAGTATCACAGTGTGCAGACATTCACTATCAATATGATGGCTTTATAGAGCACAGCTGAAAAGTAAACAAAGAAAATATGTGATTTAAATTTCCCTTTGGTTGATCACACGGGCAACTTGCAAGAAAAGGAGGCATTTAAACAATACGGTGAGACAGCATTCCTAAATTTAGTACTGTTTCCTAGTTAGAAATGAAGGGCTGGGGGAGAAAATCCAGTTATCTGTCCTGCTCTGAAAACATTTTTTTTCCTGCTTGGTCTTCACCTTAGTATGTGAATGACTATTAATCACAAGAAAGTGAACACAGCATCTTGAAGACCTGTCAGACCCATATAAACAGACTGAAACAAACTGTTAATATTGCTGTCTAGGGAGAACTAAAAACAGACTGATTAATTGTATTGGCACCTTGCTGCCTTTGGGACACTGATAGAGCCTGCCTTATTAGGGAAAAGCAGATCACTCTGAGGTTTCTTTTATTAATACTATTTGCATTATCATCTTCTTTAAATCTATACCTTGCTCTTGAACCCGGATTGCAAAATGAGGATGGCAATGAAGTTGGAAACTCTTGGTGTCCTCTGGGAAGACAAAACTGTTTACAGTGCTTACAAGTAACTTTTTCTGAAGAATTCCAGATGTCTATAAACCAGGTTAGCTCAGGATCCAGTTGGCTTAAATGTGGAAATGTTATTTATAATGCTTGGTGTGCATAGACAGGTACTTTAGGAACTTTGAAACTTGGCATCTAGCAGAGCACTCAGGGCTGAACCTTACTGTGAACTTTGAAGAAGCAAGTGACTAAGTAGAAAGAAAGGAAAAAAAAAAAAAGGAAGAAAGGAAGCAAAAGAAATCGTAAAAGTAGCTAGAAGGGTCACAATAAAAGTGGTCTTCATCAGTTATAATGATTTGTTCTCACCTATTGGTGCACTGGATTCTAAGCTTTTTTTATATTTGCAAGGGAAAAAAATAAAGGAACTCAGACTTGGCTGGGAGGAGAAATAAGGCCCTCCACTGGTGCATATCAGCAGCATTCCTCTGAGGTTAGCCAGCTGAGACTCTGAACCTGTTGCTGAGCTCCCTGTTTTACAAGGGACGTTGTTATGCCTCGTTTGCTGTGGCTGTCACCTCAGTATTGCAACAGACGTAATTTGTCTCAAATGTCTTTACTCAACAAGTTCTCGCTTGTTTTGGTTGCCTTGCTTTGTGTGGATGCTGTTCAGGCAGAAACATAAAAGACCAAAACCTAGAGCCAACATAGAATTAGTACAAGTGGAGCTGTACAGATCCCACCACCACCTGCAGATTGTGGGATGATGAATGAATGGCACAGGCAAACAAGATGGAGTCAATAAAATTGATAGTTAGGAAAGAGTGAAAATCTCAAGAGTCCATTAAATAATGAGGTTATTCTGTGAAGCTGTGCTGAATGATGCAAGTTTTATTCTGGTTTTGCTTTCTTCCTTTTATCTCTAGACATAAGATATGCTAACAGTGTGTCCGTATGCCACAGCCTCTTTTCCTCTGTTCTTGTCATGGTTGAAGGCTCTTCAGGTCAAGCAACTGTCAGAATGATTTTTTGGGAAGTCTTCAGGCACCTCTATGTCTACTGTAGGGTAGGCTAACCCAGGTCAACTTGGGAGCTCTCTCTGGGCTGTCTGCTCTCTCAGCTATACACCTAAACTTGCAGTTCAGGTGTTGCTAGCCCAGATATTTTAGACAGATGGCAGTGGCACAAGGTAAATGTTCTGCAGCATGTTCCCCTGTACATTAGTGCTCGTTGCAGTGCCCTCACTCTGTAAATAAATCTTCTGAATGGCGATGAGAAACTCTATGGAAAAATTTCCCTCTTTGTACTCATCTCCGTCTGATGCCATTTGTCCATCAGCTCCAGAACAACAATACATCAGTTTTACCCTAGCAAAGCTCCAGTGCTGGATGCATTACTTAGCGTCTTACAGGAAGACCAAATTAGAGCTTGCTGTTGCAGCAGGAGGTTAAAGGTATACCTCCAGTGCCGCAGACATGTGGTCCTGGCTGAGCCTGCCGGTCTGTCAGCACGATGCGAAACAAGCCCAAATTCAGTTATGCTGAACAATAGAGTCCTGTCACTTCCTACAGTGAGGCCTTAGAAATATCGCTTCTGACACAGGAGTAGATTACTTTAAAAATATTTGTGTGGCAATTGGGGAACCTGTCTAAACACATCACAGGAATCCTGAGTGATCTTATGCAATCGCTATACCACCAAATACCTCACGTATGTTAAGCTGGGGCTGTGTCATCTTTCAGACCAAGGACAACAGAAGGTCATTAAGTCATGTCCAGACTGTCAAAGGAGACTGTTTTCTCCATTTTCTTTGCAATGAGCAGGCCATTTGGAGAGTGGAAAATCCCAAAGCAGGAGAACAAAGACACAACTTGTGAAAGCAGGAGACTGCAAAAAGAAAGTTTGAGCAGAAAAGGAACACAAGGATGTGGTTTCATAGCACTCAGGGCTCTGATTTAACGGTAAGACCAGCAGGAGAAAATTTGTTGCATGGGTGATTGGAAAGAGGGCAAGAGATAAAGTCATTCAAAGAGGATATCCAGATATCCTGAGAGGATCCAGTGTTGAGACCAAACAACACCCCAAAGTGAGGAAAGGTGAGAAAATAAATGCAGAGAAGTATGCACGAGCCATTTGTTGTTTTATATAGATCCTGCATGCATGTAGTCATTGCAGTAGCTGAAATAAAGTATGCCTGTTGATGGAGCTCTTGCAAACAGACCACCTCTTTGCTTCAACTGATGTCTTTTTGAAGAAGTAACTGTGCATGCAGGGTCCTTGCAGGTTAACATCTTAAAAAGCATTTGGCTAAAACTGTAGGGGATGGAGTTAAGGTAGACTTCGAGCTTTCATTTCAACTAGGGGTAACAAATGGCTGGAGCAACAAGATGTGTGCCAGAGCAGCCAGGGTGGAGGCAGTACTGCTGTCTGTTCAAGCCAAGGGAAGGTTAAAAGCACAAGCCAATGCTCTACTATGTTAAGTGTCCACCTGAGGAGCATGCCAGGGTATATATGATAAGTTTTCCAGAGGACAGGTGGGTCTTTAAGTTCATGTTAGCATTTTCAGGTCTAGGGGCACACCTGCAACTCCTTGACAAATTGATCAGCAGTATTAGACATCTTTCAAAATGGTAGTTTCCATTCACCTTTTGAGACTAGGTTGCTTTAAAAAAAAGTAATGATTTAAAAAGAATCATAGAATCATTCAGGTTGGAAAAGACCTTCAAGATCATCGAGTCCAACCATCATCCATACCCACTAAAAGAAGTTCCTTTTAGTTGTAGACACCACATCAAATGTGACTTGTGTCATTTTTATCCCTGTGTTTTTATATCAGAACTTCCAGCAGCAAACTGCAAGGGTTCAGAAGTGCCTGACAAAAGCAAGAGAGCATTTTCTTATTCTTCATTTCAAGTTAATTGGGGATCTAAGCTATTTTCATTTCAAAATGAAACTGTGTGCTTCTAATTCTCTGCATCCTGCTTCTAGTAAGAGCGGCACTTGATTACTGAGTTTGATCTGTAGTAATTCTTGTCTTTCACAATGTTACCATAACCTTGCTCAAGTAACCACAGAGGAGAGAGAGTTTTTAGCTGGAAGTTTATATACTGGTTCCGGATCGCTGATGGATGATAAGAGTAACTGTTTTAACATAGGGATGCTTGTGGGCAGTGTGGGCTGAGATATTTAGGAATGGCTATTCCCAGAACACAACCAGAAGAGTGTTCATACCTCCCAAATGTGAAATGGTTCACAAACGCTTTTTTTAGCCAAACCCATAGAATTAGAAAAAAATCATTAATCTGGTATAATACCACAATAATTAAATAAATGAGTGTTTTGTTTTGCTTTAAATTCATTGATTTATTATTACCTCCTGACTTTCAAATCACTGGGTTTTCCAGGGCCCCACTTCTCTAACTTTTTTGGCTGGAAAGTTGGGTTTCTCCTCTCCCAACATACTTCCAGGAGCTGGGATTTTCAAGAAAGTACAAAATCAAAAGCCCGAATAAAACTATAAGAATTAGCAACACTGGAAAAAATCCTGCCTTTCCCCCTCACCTCTGGTGCTGTTCTCTACCTTAAATTAACAGATTCCATGTCAAATGAATTGCAAGAGAAAACCGAGGAAGAGATGTTATTTACCCTGCCACATATATTTGGGATAACTGGCAATTCACTGGTACCCCTCCGTGCTTCTAAAATTGAAGAGTAACTCTGAAAAATGTGAGCTCCCATCAGTGAGATGAGAGCACACGCAGTTAGTTCCTGCCCGTGTGCTACGCACACACCCGCAGCTCTTGGTGGTGCATGCTGCAGGGCCTTCAGAGGTCCTCTTGACCCTCGTCTAGGGGCAGAAAAAATCCGGGAACAGTGGAATCGGCATGTGCTAGCCTGTCAGCTGCTTTAGCTTGCAGCATGGTGCCGTAGCTTAAAAGTACATTGGTGGTGGTGTCAGTTGCGGTGCCAGGGTATGAAGTGTGCTGGCTGAGGAAACGGACTTGGTACCTGCGGTGTTGTGCCAGCTGTGGGTGTAGCAGCTTCCTGCAGAGGGGTGGAGAGGACGTCTGCATGGGGCTGCGTGCTAGACTGGTGCATCTGCGTCTCCCGTGAGTCAGAGCTCAGTCATACGATTCTCAACCTGGTCAAACAAGACGCTCCTGGCTGGCACATGAAAGCGTGGTGCCAGCTTCCCCTCCCACCCTAGGTTTCAACAGGCTTTTTGGTACAAAAGAGACTTGGTTGTGCCCACCTGCCAGCTAACTTAGTTTCTTTTGATTGCGCTGTAAAAAGAAGAGTTCGCTCTGCTTATCACGTTTGTACTTTGCTTATAGTGTCAGGCTTGGGCAGATTAATCAGTTGTAGCTTTAGCAGAGCTGTCAGGGTATTTAACCCACTGGAGAAAAATTACCTAAGCTGATGATAAACAGGCTTTAAATGCAGAGCAATTACTTAGTGCTAACAAAGCACCATGACTACACGCTTTGTCCAAACGCAAAAAGCAAAGTCTTATCAGTGGTTCTGTTTGCAGGACAACACTAAAAGATAACCTTTGTTTGTGCAAATACTTACCTGATAAGATCATCCGAAAGGGAATGGATGAAATTTTTGATTCTATCTTGCCTGAAGGTTATGCTTCAGATTACATAGTATCAAATAAAAAAGAGTAATAATCACAAACTGAGAATGCTCAGTTCTCTCTTTTAGTTGGACCAAAAGTCTCCAATGAGGGGTTTCTTTCCTGCTTGCATTGATTTCTTTTATTTCTAGCACATAACAATAAAGCAATTTAGAGACCTTTAACCAATAGGACTTTGGATTTCATTGTTCACAGGAACTGGCAAAGCTGGGGCGCTGGTTAGCATTGAACTTGGTTTGTTCACTGCAGGCTTAACCCTGACTGGTAGCCAGGGTTTACAGCACAGCAATCCTGTGACTCACAACTGTTCTGTTTTGCATCGATGGTGAAACTAGTCCGGGAGTTTCCAAACTGTGAAAGCTTAGGAGGTGCTTTTAGTGGGATGTGTGCTCCATACCATTTGCCTCTCAAGGGTCACAGGTCACATTCTGAAGCAGCAGAGGTTTGAGTTTTTATTGTGATGAGTCTTAACATCTTGCGTTTGACCTCTGTCTAGCTCACTCCAGTTTTCTTCTGTGTTAAGATTTGACTGAATGCTCTTAATTGACCGACTTAAAAAAAAAAAATCCAGTTCGTTATAGCACACGGATCAAAAGATTTACAAAACTGATGTCTTTTATTTTGCTTTCGAATAACGTACCAGAGATTTCCCATTTGGTGTTTGTAAAGGACCTTTATATCACGGGAAAAATAAAATGCAAGCACGTGTTTTGGTCTTCTTGGATCAAGGCCTTATATTAACCCAAGCATGCTCAAAGCTCCATCTCATGCAGAAAGTAAATACATATTTTCTAGTGAAATGTTTCTAAGTGTATTTATCTTAGCCTGCTCTGTGGTCTTTGTCAGATTTTTTTAGACATGAATGTGATTTTAGGTTGATTTGGATGACATGTAGCACTTTGTCTGGATGCTAATGCAATGGCAGGACGTTTGTGTGAGTCCCATCTTGCCTGCTGTACTCTACTGACTTTGGCTTCCTTTGGCCAATTTCAGTTGCAGCTGACAGAAGGACAGAGATGGCAAAGACGTTATGTTCCAGAGGAAGTGTTTGGGTCGAGAAGCAAGAGGCTCTGAATTAGTCCTGTGTGCCCCCTACTGAAAAAGACTTTATATAAACCGTCACCTCATTAGGCTCAGAGAACCTGTGCAGACAAGCAAGCTGTTGGAAACCAGCTGTCATTCATTTTCTTGCTCATTGGACTACTTGGTCTGTGTAGATTTTCTGCCCCAACTGATTTGCTTGCATTTTATGATGAGGTTTTTTGAAAATGTGTTTGAATTTTATATTCTGGTGCTTCTTATGGGCTTGATCCCCACCCACTAGAGGCTGACAAAACTGGCAATAAACAGACACATTTCTGGGAGGTGGTTCAGGCAGCTGTTGAGCATTGGTTTTTCTTTCCAAATGGGACTAGAGAAGTTTTCTGGAGGAGATCTTAATTGCAGATGTGCAGCACAGCAAGATGTGTTTTTGAAACAGCCGCTCAGCTCACCACAGGTGTTGTGAGGGTGCATCATTTATATTTTATATGATCAGGGACTGAGCTGCCTACTTTTAGGCAATTTCAGTGGTTTCACACCTATGAAGCTGTGCGCTCTCCATCTTTGGTGATGTGGGCAGGTGTATTGAGAACCATGCAGGAACTGGTCCGGTTGCTTCATGAGAAATTTTGTAAATGCTGTTGTACGTATGAGCTCTAGCTGCTCAGCTGTTTTTCTGTGGCCCGCCACAACCAAATTGTGATTTTTCGAGTCAGTAGGAGGACTGCAAATCTGAAGCTGGACCAGCCTTACTTACTGAGGGTTTTCTAATGCCTCGGTTTCCACAGAGTGCCTCTCCCTTGAGTGCCAGGTATATATATGTGTGTGTGTGTGTCTTGCATAAGACTGGGAGGACAGTACCCTCTTTTTTTCCTGGAGATAGATTTGGAAGGGAAGAGGGGTGATGGATGCTGGCTCTGCAGAGCTGCTGCTGCAAACTAACATATCTCAGGGAGGGGACAGGTACAAGGAGAGGATGACTGTCACCAGGGTCTGTGCTGGCTGAGATGCCCCCTGACAAAGGAAGTCCCTCAATCATGAGTTTGCTTTTTATCTGCACACTTTTTATAAGGAGTTAGAACTTGCAGGAAATAAAATGCAGTCCTTGAAGGCAGGGGAACGTGATGTTAGTCATCGATATTAGTCATTGACAGTTTCTGTCTTATGGGCTGTTCAGGCTATTTCCTGAAAAAGGAAATCTTTCATTAGCTAATTATTTTCCTTAGCAGTGCTGTAAGGGCATCAGCAAATAATATAGTTCCTGGCAAAGCTACCACACTGTTTAGCGCCTGCCTGTGTGATCATGGGAGAATGATGGGGAAATTTTAATGAAAGAAATGCTATCAGAGCTGAAAAATACTAATGGCTTCAAAATGCTGTTCAGATTTGACTCCTTAGCAATCAGTTTTAATAAATCCATGTGCAAATGAGGAATCCCAATGTCATACGTTGTCTAATATCTGGATTTTGACTGTTTTCTAGTGGTCTTTGACATTGTGCCAAATGTATTATGAAGGTGTGATGCAGCAGAGCCACTGGAACACATTCACCTCCAGTAGGAGCAATGGTATAGCCTACAGAACTGAAAGGGGAAAATGCAGTATCCCAGTGAGACTGCAGCTGAGAATTAGGTGGGTAGAGCAGACATGCGTGGTGAGTCAGAAGGAGCAAGGGCACAGTCTTGCTTCAGAAGAGTGCTGTAAGACTGGCAGTTCCCAGTTGTCAGTGCCTTGCTTGCAGGACTTCCCCTCCCACCCCAATAAAGCTTAGATTTTTTTCAAAAGTACAAAAGGAGTATGAGACTTCGTACCACTCACCTTAACAGCAGTGAAAAGTCCTAGTCCCTCCAAGACAGCTTTGAAAGCATCGGTTTAAGATAGTCATTTAAGACAACTAATGGAGTAGGATGAACCAAGGTGCTTCCATTATTTCTTAGATTCAGTGTTCTGTGAAAGATTGCAGTTGGTACTGATATCCCTGCTGATCTGTGTTTTAGCTAATTATGTTGTAGCAGCTTCTGAAATCTCTTGAGTTCTGTGTACTTTCTCGTTAGTCTTGTATAATAATCATGTGAGTTCATATCAGCCTTTCAGTATCTTTGGTTTTTTGAACATGTCCAGTGGTCTTTCGGTTCACTGCCATTCAGTTCTATCATTAGAAACCGATCTTTGCCAGAGCTTTGGTTATGCACGTAATAACATCAAGAATTTTGTTTCTGTATTGACTTAAAACTACACCATTGTAATGTAGGAACTGAGTTCACAATTTCTTCTCTAAGCATTTAGCGTAAAATAGTTGCACCTCTTGAGATGCTTGGTTGCTTTTTTTGCAAGAGTGATGTGATTCTTCACTCCCAATGATACCTTAGCATGGTGTTGTATTTGTTCTGCGTGGATGGAAAATAAAGCCGGTCAGCTTGTTGTGTGCATGCTAAGACAGAGATTTTAATTAGATGCACTTCTTCTCTTCCTGACTTTTCCATGGCTGATACATAGGTTTTCATAAACTTTTCTTGCTAACATCCACTTACCTTTACAAGGTTCATTTTTCTGTGTAATGTTACTTTAACCCAGTTTTTCATTTTACCGCAAGTCACTCTAATTAGGACATCTCTTCTCTGTTCAAGTTTCTGTAATTTAGCTTTACTGAACAGGTCTATCAGTGGATAATCAATGGTCTTGCCTGAAACCTTGGTTTATGTAAGGAGAATGTGCCTTTCTCAAGTAATTATAAAGTCTATACCAATACATATATTTCTGTATGCAAAAGGGAATTAATATCAATCAACTTTATGGTGGAAGAACAGTATCTGCGTGACATTTTTCCCAATATAGTTATTTCGGTTACAAAACCATAAATCACATCTGAAACTAACTGTTACAGTTTTCTAGCAGACCAGGAATCTTGTGCTAAAAACTGTAAGAAATACTTTTAATGTGTAGTTTGAGTTATTTGTTTTTATATCTGGGTTAATTGTTTAAAAAACACCTGTGCTCAGGATGAGCTTTCAATGGCTGTAAATGTCACGGCACATCCTTACCTGATAGTTGGAGAATGACACTGGCACAGCACTTATTGTGGAATTGTGCCCATGAGGAATGCTATAAAAGTAGTTGGTGCTTACAGGGTGACATAATTCCAGTTTCTGACAAGCGCTCTCTCTAGCATCATTGTTCTGCAGTCTTTTGGTGGGGAGAGGAAATCTTTTGAGTTTCCCAGTCACCAAGGCATGACACATCCATTTTTATCTATTCCAGGATCTTTCCCAGGGAGTATCTTCTCCAGCAAATCCATCTTTATTCTCTCGCAGACCTTCAGCAGGTAAGTTTCTTCGACTAATTCTACCTGTTACACACCAAGCCTGTTCTCATTTTCAGTGCTAGTTATACATTCCCCCTTCTAGCTGATCATAGCATAAATACCTTTACTTCCAAGCCATCTCTGTGGTATATAGTCTAATATAAAAATGAGTTAACAGGGGAATTGGTTAGGGATGAGAGAGAGAGAAAGCCTAGAGCGTCAGTGTTGAAATGGGGCTAGAAAGAGGCTGCTGAAGAAAACTGTAGTCTGCAAAGAGAACTTTGCTGTGAGAAATTTTTCATCTCATCATTGAAGGCTTATCTAAGGCTCAGCCTACGGGGTGACAAGTAGGATTTATTTCTTTGCTTGAAAGAATAGTTATTCAGGAATTTATGAGTTTGTACAGTCCCTAGTGCAACATGCTTATTTACAAAGTCTGCTGGGCATTACCACAAGAAGGGAAAAAATAAATATTAAAAAAAACAACACAAAAACCTTAGCAAACCTGCTACACAAAGTTAAGCCATACAGTGTTACTATGACAGACGTGACTGCAGAAGAGCTAATGTGCCAGCAAAACGTCTTTGCATTGGTATCGATTGAACTAAGTAAACACCTTACAGTACATCTGCCTGAACAGCAGAATTTTATTGTGTACCAGATTAAACAAGAAGAATTTGGCAAAAAGCTGAAAAGAGAGGATAGGGAATCTAAGGTGAATGTGCTGCAGTGCTCAGATGCACAATGGAGGAAGCAATGAGGTAAGACAAGCTAGCTGACCTGGGCACATCTGTGTTCACACTCTAATGCCGTTGCCAGTGATATGTAATACATATTATTTTAAGCTTCTTCCACTGGTGTTTCCCTTGTCTAGTGGTGACTTTTCTGCAGGGTAACAGGTAGCATAGTCAGTTCTGGATGTTCAGTTGACACATTTAAGTTGAAGGAGTTCAGATGCCCTTCAGAGCTGGAGACTACAGAACTACAGAAAATATGTGTTTTGTTGGCCGGTGAAGTCCCAGGGTGGAAATGATTCCATATATAAAATAAAAAGGCCAGTCATCTGAGGTCTAAAACTGTTTCCATATCTTTTCAGCATGTTTTGCTTTCTCCTCTTTAATAATCAAGCCATGAAAAAGCAAGCTACTTAACTTCAGAGCTGCAGTCTCCCTGGTGGGCCTGTCTATTAGCCCCCAGTGCTTTGTAAGCTGCTTAATCAGTTCCTAACATTGGTAGTAGATGTTTTAGAAGCAATCAGCAGCTTATCAAGCACCCTGTGGGAGGGAGGGAGGGTAGAAGTCACAATTCATCCATTGATTTAGCAGTTCCCTTTAGCATGTCTCTTTGTGTTTGTATTTGCAAGACACCTTCTCTTCCCCTGAGGGCCCCAGCCCCAAACTTATCATATTTAGAGGCAATATAATTTGATTACCATTTCTGCTGGGGTGGGTTAAATTGCATTTACCTTTTAATCTAGCTATACCCTTGTTTTCAGCCTGGAGAGGATTTTCCACATTTCAGAGGCTTCAAGTTTGAAGTTGGATTGCTTGTTTTTGTCAAAGTGGAACTGGAGTGGAAAGGGGAGGAGGGCCCCATTGAGAAAATGAATCCAACAGCCAGAGAAACACTAATACCCTTACAGCCCCTGCTTCCTCCCTGGTTTGCCCCTTACCGCTGCTTTCTCCCGATTGCTCATAATTTTCTACTGACCTGCAGTTTGGGTGGGTTTTAATCCTAAAAGTTTCTCCTCCTTTTGATTCCTCTGCTGCCTATTTCCTCATATCCATGGGCTGCTTTTGCACTGTATCCTGCTGTCATGTAGATTGCATGTGTTTGGGGAATTAACTAAAAGGTTTATTAAAGATTAATGGAAAGATAAGGCATGGTGAGTGAATTAGAAAAGCAGAGAGGGGTAATCTGCAGATATAAGCAACCTTTACCCTGGTTAGTCCCAGCTCAATTCTGATTTGTTTCCTAGCCAAGTTCTCTTTAAAGATCCTAGAAAACATGGGTTGTTTCCTACCAAGCAGCTGAGTTTCAAATATGTGGTATGAGGATCTGTTCTTAGGTGCAAAAAAGTTGAAATGCCTGTTTGCCAGTAGGTGAAGCAGCATATAATACTATTCTAAAATGCAATCCAATTTAAAATCTCTTTCCAAGCTTACCAGAGCTCCATGCTTAGACCTTATGGATGTGGCAGAGTACATAACTTGAGCTATCTGATGGTCTGGGGATTATTGTCACTTGGATCCTTTTGGACAGGGCTCTGCTGGGGAAGACCTTAACTGTGAGGTTAAAAGTAAGGTGGAAAAAAATTGAAAAAAAATGTCCTTAATTTTGGAAACTCACCAAATCCTGGTGAGGTAGTGGTTTTGCTAGTACTTTACTCATTAACAAATGTTTATAGTACATATGTGAGTAGGCCTGACCTTTAACCAGAGAGGCAGCAAGTGATGGTCTTTATTTGTATGTGCATGTTTATTTAAAATAAACACAAACACACACATGCACCCCGGCAAGGTTTCACTGCAGACCGGAGCCCCAGGGACTACATTAAAGTTTACAGCAAGTCTATCTATGGGCATTCCCATGGGGTTTTCTTAGAATCCTCTTGTCATTGTTGGAGGTGTTAGCAGGCGAGATAACTAATTAGGTGCATTCAGATTTAACAAGCAGAAACACAAAGCATGACAGCTTGCTTATTCTGCCCCATTGGCTACACTTTCCTTTCCAACCCTCCTCGGTGTCATCTGCCCAGAGAGTAGTCTGCCCTGCGTCACCCATAACACCACTGCATCTGTTAGCCAGTTTATCCAGGGCTATTAAAGCTTTCAAGAGGGAGACCTCCAGTTGTTAGGAAGCAAGTATTCACTCCTGAAATTGATGGTTTTAGCAGACATAGTACAGTGGAAAAATTGATTACTCTTATTTATGTGCAGTGTAGTCCCTGATGGTGCAGTCACAGTCCAGGGTAGCTTCACCCTAAACCTAGTGGTGGTGTGAACTCTGTTCTCCGCTGACATTACTAATGGACGTATCACTGGTTTTGTGGACATGTGGACATAGTTCATGCAAGCTGGAGTTAAAAACTATCCATTCATTTTGTGTGACTAGGGGGCTGCTTTTGGTGAGACTAACAGTTTTTACACCGTTATACATTGATTTGGACAGAAGCTGACTCAGACAAGACTCTTGTATTTCTTGGGAAAAGTGATTCTTGCTACTTACATTAGACTGCATATTAACAGGAGCTTTTAAAGCAAAAGACTTGAAGTGGCTATTGTGACAGTTCAAAATTCAGGTGCTTAATCCACACAGAGAGTTAACTAATGACTTGCCTCTTTTTTATGTTAAATAGCAAGATATACACGTATACAAATATTATTGCAGTGATGGTCTTTGCTGTGCAAACACTCTTAGTCATGGCAATTATTTCATCCTGGTTATACTATGGCCAAAAGATATGGTAATATAAAAAGGATCCACTGTAACAGCAAAATGACTGGATGTCAAGGAAGGAAATTGTGAGCAAGGTAGGAGATCTAAAAAGATGATGATTGAAGACTTGTTTACACGGGAGCACTCAGGAAAAAAAATTTGAAGTGACAAAATATGGGAATTTAAAATGATGAGTTGAATTACATTGAATCACTGTGTAAATACTGTTATTCAAATATAAGTGTCTTTCATTTGGTTTATCTCCATTTAGTTTGGAAGCAAAGTGAGCTAAATTGTATTAAGGCCATTTTCATTCTGAATGTGTATGTCCATACAGGGATTTAATGTAGTATAATTTATCCATTTTAACATTGTAGATAAACTAATCCCTTAAAATTTAATTAAAACATCCATTTACTTCAGATCAACTTTCCTGACTACCTGTAGATGAACCTACAAACAATGTGAAGAACAGCAGAGAGAAAGGATGAACAGGAGAGCCCTGTTCTCACAATAATGTAGCACAGGTCATACAGTGAATATGAGACATGCATAAAAAACCTTAATGGAAATGCTTCTTTGCAGAACACACAGCAAGCATGAGGAACTTAATGCCATGGTAACATTACTGAGGCCAGAAGTTTATCATCTTTGAGAGGATTAAGTATCCATAATGAGAATGTCCACAGTTACAGTACGTAAGATAAAGAGATTATAAGGTTTCAGAATAGACATATTATTTACTGAGGGGATTAGGAAGATGTCTTCCCTATTGACAGACGGATCAATGATTTCATCTTCCTCTGATGTATATGGTACTGATTATAGCGTCTGATAGGGTTTTGGACTAGGTGAAGAGTTGGTCTAACAGAAGTATTCCCAATATGAAAATCTTAATGTTTCTGTTCAAGATTTTGCACATATAAGGTTCCCTAACAAAAATGTGGGGAATAAAAATGAACTTCAATGAAACATAAGTTCCACCTAATTTGAGCCTAGTATATTGCTAGATCAGGATTAGGAAGCCTTAGAAGAACAAAGAAATTGTTAGGTCTAGTTCACTTTTCCAGGCTTTTAACCCATGTTGCACTTTCGTCACACCTCCTTTTCCAATGGCAAATTTGGGTCCTCCCTGTATTTTCCTAGACTGAGATGGAGGAGATTGGAGATGCTCCTTTTAGGATTTTTGCATGTGCAAAACTTCAGGTTGATTTAGACAAGTTGTTTCATGAGTCCCAACAATAGCAAGACTGAACGGAGATGTAGACTTTCCTTTGCTCTTTACCTGCTGGTTTTTTCAGAAGTAAAACTTCTTTTCTGATCACTCAGTCCTTATACAATTACTTAGAAATGCTCAGCTTAGATTTATACCATACAGCCTGATGACTTCCAAGCCCATCAGTGGTGTTGTCCTTGCTCAGCAGTTCCTTTCTATTGATGCATAAGAAGGATGGGATGTGGCATCTAACCCACATGCCTGTGCTGGTGAAAACCAGTAGTGTGCACGTGGCTATATTGATTGACAAAACTGGGTTTTGGCCAACATACTTTGGGCTTGCTCTAGTTTAGGTGTGGTACTGGGATAGGTGAATGACAAACACCGCCCAGCCCACCCCAGCTCTTAACGGATAGAGCCATACTTGTTGTCCTGGTTCCAGCTGGGTAGAGTTAATTTTCTTTCTAGTAGCTGGTACAGTGTTATATTTGGGGTTCAGTATGAGAAGAATGTTGATAACACACTGATGTTTTCAGTTGTTGCCAGGTAATGTTTAGACTAAGTCAAAGATTTTTCAGCTTCTCATGCCCAGCCAGCAAGAAGGCTGGAGGGGCACAAGAAGTTGGGAGGGGACACAGCCAGGACAGCTGACCCAAACTGACCAAAGGAATATGCCATACCATGTGACGTCATGCCCAGTATATAAACTGGGGGGAGTTGGCCTGGGGGGTGGGGCTCAGGAACTAACTGGGCATCGGTCAGCAAGTGGTGAGCAATTGCACTGTGCATCACTTGTTTTGTGTATGCCAATCCTTTTATTATTATTGTCATTTTATTATTGTTGTTATCATTATTAGTTTCTTCCTTTCTGTTCTACTAAACCATTCTTATCTGAACCCATGAGTTTTACCTTTTTTTTTTCCTGATTCACTGGGTGGGGGGTCAGTGAATGAGAGGCTGTGTGGTGCTTAGTTACCAGCTGGGGTTAAACCACAACACCTGTAAAAGCATTAGTGCAAACTCAGTTATATCAATGAGAAAGTCTTTTGCTGTCATTTATTTCATTCAGTGATTCAATATAAGCTGTATCAGCTTAAACTTTTATTAACCAAAGATGTTTACCCATGTAGCTGTACCAGGAGATCCTTTTAAGTTTAGGCAAGCCCTTTTTTTCCTTGAGGGGCAGGAGGTGGCAAGTGGGAAGGAGAATTAGGTTTTTGGCAGGCCTGGCTATGCTGAGAAGGCTGATGATTTGTCTGTTGCAGTTCTCTGTTAGGAGTTCATGGTGCTCAATAAAGGCAATAAAATGCCAAGCACATCTGTGCCGTAGCTGCCACAACTCAGAGTTCAGCACCGTAGTGAAAACATTGATTTACATTGCCAGCCTCCCAAGCAAGGGTTGACACAGCGTGTGTGACAGAGATGCAAGTCCTGCAGTGTGTTACTACCAGTAGTATTCAGCTGACCACAGGTTCGAAGATGTTGCTCAGAGCAGAGCTGGTTTAAAATGGTGGTGGGTTTTAACTGGCCTGTCAGGTACAGCCCCTGCTCTTAAATATTTGGTAGGAGGTAGACAGAAATAAATAGTTGTGTGGACTCTCTTCCCCGCTCTGCTGAAGGCTTTCGGTGACACACAGGACAAGTAATTTCTAATGGGGTTAAGGTAAAATGGGTCCCACTTTACTATGTGTATGTTTAAAATAGACAACCTAAGCACAATTAAGTTCAAAAGAGGGAAACCAGTACTTTGGAGGGGTAGTCCATCTGACCTATTTTAAATATGTTGTGTAATTTAAATACATTAGGATTTTGAGGCACTTAGATAATTCTGTACTTGAACTATGTAAACATGCATCTCGGACCATAACGACATAATGCTAATAGCCATCCTCATGTCCTTCCTTTATGACCTGTGCCTGTATGACTATGGTAACTGTATTAGCAGAAGAATATGAAAATAGTCCTAGGATGGGAAAAACACACAATATACATTTTCATAAATATTAAAAGGTCTGATAGCAAAATGGCAATTAAACAGTTTGTATACTTTCCTGTGACTGGCTGTGGCTCCTTATCACTCATTTCTGTCACTCCCTGGAGTTTGCTAGCACTGAGCTGCCTTTCAGCAGAACAGGAAGCTTCAGGTTAGCTGATATTCCAGGTGTGTGTGTAATTCCCCAAAGTGCCGACAGCTCTGCTTACAATTAGTAGTAATGGCATTGATCTTACTGTTGTTTCCTTTTTACCACAGTTCTGCTGGGGAAGGGAGTTGCTGTCATTCAGAATGGCTCGTGGTCAGGTAGAGAGCATGGCAAAGCCAGCCAGGCTCGTGGGGGAAGAGCTGGCCAGGAGCATTTTGGCAAGTGGCAGCCAGGAAGACAAGTTCATCTGAGTTGGGTGTGTTAAAGTCTTGGAGGCAAAGTGTGGAGATATAACAAGATTGTTAATAGATGTTTATAATAGCAGAACTGGTTTTTGCGCTGCTTGAAACCAGAGTTTTCAACAGGGCTTATTAAATACATGTGATGCTTTTCCATGTGAATATGTAATCTAGGCCACTTGGCGTTAAGTGTGGCTTTTTAGAATGAAACTCTGTTTAAAACAACCCAGCAGTGGTGCCAGTGGCTCGCAAGAGCTTCTGAGTTGAGATCTCCAGAGATATTTTAATTTTTTCAGCCCCTAGAAGACGCAGTAGCAATATAAGCTACCCCTTTCCTAGTGCTTTGTACTAACCAGGTTTCTTCTGTACTTTTTTTGCTGTGCAGAATGAAAGGCCCAGTACTGCAGATCAGGGTTAGCAGTGTGAAAGATTGGGCTCTAACCTCATTGCTGTACTTCACATAAAATGTCTCTTCAGGAGAGGCAGCTGGATATATCTCAAGGAATAACATCCCAAGAAACCAAATTTCCTGAGGAAGCAAAATACTGTCTCAGGGCTACCTGCTTGGATGAGAGAAGAAAATTTTTTTTTTAGAATTTTTTTTAAAATATACTTTGTACTCACAGAGTTTATTTCAGAGTAACCCTAGCCATTTTCTTGGTATATTGCTTTCTTGTTCTAAATTCCTTGAGAGGACTCTTCCTCAAAATTCCCTGATCCAGTCCTGTGCAAGGCAGGAAAGTTTCTAATTTTGTGATATCACTCATGAAATAACGTCTTGCTCAGTGGGCATGTAGAGTCAGTTAATATCTTGGCATGGAATTGCCTGCTTAATCTTAAGGAAAAAAAAAAAAAAAAGCACATATATACTCTCTGCCTGAATGCATATTTGCTTGTGTGTGTAGTTAGTCACATATGTTTTTAAGCAAAGGAAAGTGCTTTCTGTTCTCTACCAGACAAATTCCTGGTACTCTTTCAACCTTGTTTGATTAAAACAGCCTTTAACCTTTGCTTGAATACCTGTTTCTTAAAACAACCTATAATTCATCCCTGCAACAAGATTAGGAGAACTTGGGGTGTGACAAAATTGACATGTAGCTGCCTGGAAACCTTGGGGGAAGGAGAAAGGAAGAAAGACAATGGAAACAGCGAGTGTGAAGGCAGAAGTTGTGGGGCTAGAGTCTTGTTGCAGGGCTGGCTGGGGAGCTGGCACAAGTGATTTCCAGGGATGTTGTTTATACTGAGACAATTCCATCTCTTTCTCATTTGTGTCAGCTTGCACCTAAAGACCTGCTGAAATTTCAGGCTTTTCTTCCTTTCCATGAGAGGAGTGGGGGAGGGCTTGAAGGGACCTTGTCATCCACTCTGCCTCCTGCTGTAAATTCACTTGGAGTGTCACTGGTTTGTTCCTCTCCCCCAACCAATGTAAAACTCTGTCTTCACCATGCCCCCTGCCTGTATGTGCTTGTCGCAGATTAGCAGCATTTGCTCTTGACCTTGTTTTGTTTTTCCTTCTCTTCCCAGTGCCTGTTATAGTTAGTGGCTAATTTGTGGAATATCACTTTAATACCAAATTAAAGTGCAGCATGTTGAGTGGTCTGGTTTGGAAGGACCACGAACAGCAAATGGCTCTGCTGTCAATGTGGACTGCCTGCCGCAAAGAAGTCAAAGGGAGCTTGTGATTTCTGTTTATTAAAATTCTCACTCATTTCTGCTTCAGTTTGATTTATTTGGTGGTTGGTTCTGTGGGTTTTTTTGTTCTTTGTAGTGTTTATTGCCAGGTTTCCTTTCGGGATGTTCTCTGCCCTGTGTGGATGATGAGTTAGCACGGCACAATGAGTGGCTGTGCGATGTTGCTTTGTTTGTGTCAAGGCCAGCGATGGCAAAATGTTGTCATGTGTGTCAGAGCCAGCACCGTGCGCTGCTGTCAGCAGTGGATGAACGGAGTCCCTGGCCTCACCCCATCCTGTCCACCCTGCTGCCACCTGTACCACAGGCTGAACAGGCCTTTGGGACAGCCAGGGACCTGCAAAGGCTGTAAAGGGAAGAAGAGAGAGAGGATGGGATGGTATCACCCTTACTGTCGGGAGCTGGGATTGTGGCCTATAGCATGGCTGTAGCAACAAAAGATGGGGCTCTCCGGAAGTTACTGCTGTGTTCTTTTTTAATTTGTTTTACAGCAATGCATAGCGACTGATTCTAGTGTGCATGCACACAAATATTAAGAAATCATACTTCTCTTAAGTCACTTGCAATTTAAATAAGTCAGGCAATCTGAAAGAGGTGACTGGGAGTCAAAATGGAGCAAGGAAAGCTGACCAGACCAGTATATTGCATAAAAGATGGGGCAGAGCTGAGATCTGATATCTGCCTCCCTGGGGCTTTTACCTCATGATTATCCTTCCTCCTTCCATTTCCCTTTCCTCTGAACTAAAGATTAATTGTGCATTGAAATCGTAACAAGAATTTGCGGTGTTAAGAATCTGGTGAACGGAAGGGAAAAAGTCCTCAAGGAAATTAGCAGTCCACAAGCATTGTGTGTTCCCTAGATATAAATGACTAGGAACTTCCCAGCCAGGGAATATGTTTTCCCTTTCTTTTCTCGCAGCTTGCATTATCCTTAGCTAAGCATATTGTAGCATGCTTGTCTCCAAGTCCATGTTTTCATCGCAGAAATCCCGACCCTGCTGAAATCTGTCATGGGGCAGAGATTCCATTTACCCTTTGTGCTTTAATGCCCAATCTCCACGCTTAACAAATGTGGAAAATACCTGCTTGATCTCCAGTTAGCAAATAGGTAAAGGCAGCCATTGTAGCTTTCCTGCACCCCTGTCTGCTTTTGCTCTTCCCAGCTTGTGACAGAGATCCCCAGTGACAGGGAAAAGAATGCATCAGAAAATGATTTCTAAGACAGATTGTGCAATGTAAGGATAGGAGATAGAGTGTGAAACAAAGATAGTTGACGGCAGCAAAAGGGATCTGAGGCAGGCATTAAGAACAACTTCCCAGCAATTTTGAGCGCTGGAGAGTTGTGGGATCTCAGGGGTGAGAAGTTTTTAAGCAAGTCAGTCATCTGTCAGTTGTGCCGCAGGGTGAGGAATAAACTGGAGGTTTCTAGAGGTGTTTTTTCTAGCCCTATTTTCTTATATCATTGGTAGTTTTTTCAAAGGCATATTCCTCACCTGTCCTGGAGGTGAAGAAAGATTACTAAGTGTTTAGTTGTCTTCCACAAAGCTTCCACCAGTGGAATTTGGAGGGTAGTGACCACAGTGGTGAACCCAAGCCGATCTGTTCAGGAGATTTTATTTTCCCTTTCATTCAGTCCAGGAAGTACATTTTCTGTGGTACTCTGAAGTCTAGGTGACGCTGGAGCTTACCTCTGAGCTTGTTAGCAAAAGGCTTGATTCAGACTAGCTGTTTCTGGAGAGGTAGAAGGAAAACAACCAGGAAGAGGCAGAAACCTTGTCTTTAGAGGATGGTTGAAAGCTGTGCACAATTGTTGACTGCTCCTTCAGATGGCTTCCTTCTGCCAGACATGCTTGTGACACTAATCCCAATAATTAAAGTACTTTCTATCCCATCAGTATATATAATTGAGAATGGTGAATGAGTTTCATGTCTACCACCCCTTCTATTTTCTCAGTGCCTCTTGGCCTTTTCATGTCTCTTCTGCATTGCGTCAGTGCCTCCTGGCAAATTCTGTCTGTCTCTCAGATAGAGCCAAGTGTGCGTCTGGCCTTGAGAAATAATCATAAATTTTGTTCTGTCAGGAGGAGAGGCCAGGACAATCCAGTTGAGATTTGAACCTGTAGTTCAAGGTGTTTTAGGGATTTCATATCACTTAACCCATCCCCTCCAGGCGTCACTTGTGTCTGACATGTAAATCAGACTGGAGGAATAAGTGGAACAGATTGCTTGGTGCTCCAGGAGAAGGTTATGAGGCAAACCTGTGTCTTTAAAGAGAGTGCCTTCTTATAAATGTTATCTGCAGGGAAATACACCAGCCCCTACATAAGTAGTTAATGTTACTGCTTCAGTGTTGGCTTATAAAACAACTTTATCACCTCTATGACGATAATGATTAACAAGCTGATCTACAAGGGTGGGGTCACAAAGCCATTTGGCAAATTTAGCTTGTCTCACAGTGGCAGTGATACAGAACCTGAGTTTTACAGTATGTTCACCACTTCACCTGGAATACTAAACACTGGTGGTGGGGCTCTTAAGCAGAGCAGTAGCAACAGGTGCTCCAATATGAGGATAATAACCAGGGTTTCCTCCTATGCTTCTGGTACATGAAGAAATTACAGGTCCAGGTCTGAGGATTCAGGAGAGTTGGGGACAATTCTTAGTGTTTATTCCCTGATCACTCAGCCACAGGGAAGTGGTGGTGTTCCTAGACATGCTGTTAGATGGTGTCTGTGGTTGTTGGCTGTCCCTTGTGTCAGAGCTGGCAGAATATACAGATGTGGGTAGATTTCTTTTCCTTCTCCTAGAAGGACCCATACCTCCTTCTCTTTAAGTGACCCTCACTCAAATTCACAACATAGACTCCTGCAGGAATGGAGGTCTTACTCCTTATCTTTTACTTCTTAGCTAGCATTGCTGACAAGAGCCCTGCCCTCAAAACAAACACTCACTGACCTGAGAAATTTCTGAAAACTGTACTGTTTTTTCTCTCCTGTCCAGAAGGTTCATCATGTCTGATAGATTTCAGTGTTGATTTGTGTGGCCATGATGCAAAGGTTGGGTATTTCTGTGGCACTGGTCTAATAGGTGGGCTGAAGGCTACGGAGGCGTTACTTGAAGCAATAGTGGATTACAGCTGACTCATTTTTCCTTCTGTTTCCACATATCCCCCCTCTAGTTCCCCCTAAAGCCCTTGTAATATTACCTCTTTGGGAATGACACAGTCTGAGTTTGGAGGGGACTTCCATGCTTACCTTGTCTAATCAATATTTGATTGCTTTTCAGTGACACCCAGTCAGAGGCTTCTATTATGTCTTTTCTAATTTGAACAACTGTCAGGGACTGGAACAAACTCTGCCTAATTTTGTATTAGGGGTTTTTTGTGCATTTTTTTTGTCTTGTTCTGTTTCCCAAACAGAAAGTTATTGAAAGCTGTGAATTTAGGTTACCATCTCTCTGCATTGTCTCTCTCAACAGAGACAACAAGTTCTGCCACTGTTACCTTGGCCACTTTTCTAGTTTGTTTTTTAATATGAAAACATATATATTGCAACACTGTGCTCACTACATTGCTCTCCCGTGCGACTAGTTTGTGCAACCCTCCTTCATGCTGGTAAGTATGTTCTCATACAAGGAGTTTTTGTTGACTGAAAAGGGAAGACAAAGTGACTTGAATTCTCTCTGCTGTGTGTAATGGGCTGGGGTTTTGGACCCCATGTACTGTGCTGCATGAGAGGAGGAGGTTTAGGGGCAAGGCTAGGACTAGGGCTGGGGAGTGGGAGCCTTCGGAGCTGGACTTCTACCAGCATTGTGCTCAGCCAGGAGAGCTTGGATGAGTGGTGGAGTCAGGATAGAGCCGTAGCTCAGCATGTGTTGGAGGTGAGAGGACTGCCTCTCCTTCAGTGTAGGCAGCCTCATGGGCTCAGAAATGTGTTGTGAAGGTAGGGCACAGAGATACCAGTGAGAGTCCCCTGGGTAACACGTGCTGCTCCTAGAAGTTGTCTGTGGGCAACGGTCCTGTTGTGCACATAGTGGGGCTGCTGAGGAGGATTTCTCTGCTTGTGGAGGATGCTGTGGTCTATGGCCTTTCCAATTCTTACTCTCTGGAAACAGCTGGCTGCCTGCGTGTTTCTGAAAACATCCCCTTGATAGAGCAAGGGAACTATGAGTAACTTCCAGTCTTTGGATAGAAGGATCAGGAAACCTCTGGGGGCCAGCAGCCCTCCTGACAAGTAGTTAAACTTTGACTGATCACACATTGCCCTCATGATCATATTAATGTGATGTATCCAAAGGGATTTCAGCTTGTACCGTAGACCCTGCTGCTTTTCATCTTCTCTGTCTTCCTGCTGAATCAGGAAAAACATAACCCAGTGCATGTGCGTCGTGCCTTCCCGCTGCCCAAGGCTCTCGCAGCTGTTGCCAACATTGGCTTGTCTGCTAAGGTTTGGTAGTCCCCATATTTCCCCACCCGCCTCACTCATGCAGAGCATAATTGTTTCTTTGAATTTATACTGCTACCCAACTGAACAGTAGCACAAAAATATACAGAGAAGATTTGATTTACCTTTATTCATAACTTTGACTTGTATGAAAAGCCCATGTTCTATAAATCATCTAAAATAATTGTCCCAACACCCCTTTGTCCTGTGTTCAGATACTGTGTACCCCTCTAGTTTCTCCCACTGCTGCAGACAAGTCTCTGCCTTTCCCTCTTGCTTGCCGATACCACCTCAGCTTTCCCGAGCCAGGTGCAGGAGACTGGGCAGTAAGGCAGGTTGCTGCTCCTGATGGCTCTTCTGGCTTCTCCTCTCCCCTCCCCAGCAGCCCTGACACCTGCAGCCGTGCTCTGGCCAGAGGGATGCTCTCTGCAGCATGGGCAGGGAGCCTGTGTGGCAGGCTTCTCCAAAACACAGTTTGCCCCATTTAGGGTGGGAGATATGTGGCAGTTAGTGTAAAAAGCAGTGTTTGTTTTGTTGGTTTAAATTGTAAGTGCTTTGAGGGCAGGGCCCGTCTTTTATGTGTGTACATGTGGGTGTGTATTTTTATACAATTCCTAATGCAAGACATGCAGTCAGGAGCTGCAAGTATGCAAAGCCGCAGCTTTCTGTCCTGTGGTAGCTTAGAGAAGTGTTCTTCCAGACCCACAGAGGTGGACAGTGATTCTGATCTGAACACTGGGGCTATTCAGAGACACAACTTGCTTTGGGCCTCTGAACACAAGTATTTTCCTTGTGCAGCAGTGGTAAGCTAACTGTAAGAGCATGGCCCCATGTCCAGAATCCTTTTGGGATGGGTTCCTTGACCAGTTTAGGAATAGAAGGCTGCATTGCACCCTCCATCAACTGATGACCAGGATACCATCATCGATCACCTTTCACCCTTAATTTTGGACAACAAAACAATTGCTTGCACTACAAAGAATTTGGACTAGAAGACAGACCTTGCTTTTTCATGTCTTCTGTAGGTAGAAGAGAATCTGAACTCAGCAAAATTGTAATTTGTTTTAAGCTTAAGGCTTTTTTTTTCTTTTAAGAGGCAGGAATATATTTTTAAGCCTTTGCAGGTGCATGTTGAGGCTGTGTTATGTTACAGGGATAAGTCAATGGTGAAATTTTTGGTTTCTGTTCCTTTGGCATACTCTTAACTTAGTTTTGTGCTAAATTTCCACATTTCTTATGAAGTGTGATGGGCTGTTCTGCAGCTTGTAGTGTGTGATTTCACAGTTTCTCTATTTTGTAAACTTATTTTATAAGCTTATTTTGTAAACTGAAATGTCCTTAGGAAGGGTTTGTGTCAAAGCTTAGGAGTGACTCCAACAGTGAGAACAGACGTGTGCTGGATTAGACTGCATGGGGGCTGTTGGAGTTTCTGTCACTGAAAGGCTTTAGTAGCAGATACAGCTGTAAAGAATGACATAGATGTTACTGGCTCTGCCAAGATGGCCTCTGGAGGTTCCCCCCCTTGATTTCCCTGATGTCTGGATAACTCATTACATTTGTTTAACACACTTCTATAATCACTTTTGTTTCCTTGAAACTCAAGATCAGATTCCAGCATCAACTGGAAGAACATCCTGGGACTCTGCCATTGTGGTTCTGGGATGTCTAAATTGATGACCCTGGGCCTCTGGGAGTCACAAGAGTGCACTTAGTCACAGGAAAAGTTTTGACACCTTTGATTGCATGTCCTACACTCCTTTTCCCAAGCCATAAAACACTCTCTGGGGAAGTGTTACCCTGAAACTCCTCGTGGGGACAGCAAGCACAAAACTTCCTTTTTGCTTGCTAGGGTAAATGGAGATGAGGATTTTATTCTTATTAGCCACAAACATGAATGAGAGAAGGCTGCAAAGAAAAGTCATATCCTGCACACAGCCTTGAGGTCTCTGATGAAACAAAATGACACAAAATTTACAGATGCTAAAAATAGTGATAACATCAGTTTGATGCTGCATTTTGTATTCCTCCTATAATACAGTAGAATGGCCTGTAATTCATGTTGTAAAATTGGCGTGCATGGCTCTTTGAAGATATCATCTTCATTGTATGTCTGCAGTGGCCAGAGTTACAAGCCAACCCACTACAGTGCTACGACGAGCCATGCAAATAAATAAATAAATAGGGACAGATAACACCAGCCCCTCAGGGGCAGCTGTCCACTCTCAATCTGTCTTGCTTAGGTTGCAAGCTCTTCAGCATAGGAAACCTTTTGTGCCTTGTACAGACTTAAATTCACCCCTGGTGCTTAGGAAGGTAATATATTATGTTAATTTGTTTATTACATGATATAAAATGTAATTTTTAATTCAGAGATGTAACTTTTAAGTCCTTGCTGACAGTCACATTAGTACAGGCTTAGAGAGTTTGTTTGCAGCTCTGTCTTCAGCCTGGCATTTTAAGCTGAGCTCTGTGGCCTGTCAGAGGTGGTTGCCACAGCATGAAAATGCTTTGGAAAATACGTATGCATTGTGGTTTATTATCTTTGTATGCGTATTTCATCTATTAGTGCTAAATGGCTTCTTGGAGGGTGATTGTAGCCATGTCACTGGCTGGGTGACTTCACTGTTTCTTTCCTCCTGTTTATTGAATACTACCAGCTTCTGTGTCTTTCCCCTACTCCCAACTTGTTAGGCTTTCAGACCCTCTGTAACTCTGGAGTCTGCAAGCAAAAAATGTCTTCCTTCAAAATGAAAAACAAAACCCAGCCTAGGGGAGCTAAACTAACTTCTGGCCATCTGTTAGAAGGTTAGTAATATCACTACTTTGAACTTAATTTTCCTATTTCATGCAGCAGCTTCTCTGCATTGTTTATATTCTGGTTGAAGGGGATCTTCCTATACCAGGATGCAATAGGAACGTCATTTTTCCTCTAACATGAGCAGATGTCCTATCTGCGGTACTAGCAATAACATTACCGCTTCCTGTTGTTGCAGATGTTCTTAGCAGGCTAGAGCTGAAAGCAAAGAGAGGGTGCGTTTCAGCCCGTGCCATTCAATGCCATCAACATCAAAGCTACCTATGCACCTTCTTTTCCACATGTACTCTTTAGTAGTGGCTATCTTGGCTAGCAGACAGGAAGTTGCCCTGGAACACAAATTTATCTCCTTTCTACTTTACATAGGCGAGGAGTGCTTTCAAAATCTCTGTTGTTGTTCTCTGCCTTGACTTTTGCTTTCTCTAGATTCATTTACACTAAATTCAAATTACAAATGGTGTGTTATCATATTTAGGGAAGGGGTGCCTGAACTGAATCTGGCACACATTTAAGTGTAAATCTCCTCACTCTTAGGTTTCAGGGCACAGCCCTGTGCAAGTCTTCAATCAGCAATTATTGCATTCTTTTTCCTTTTTATAGGAGGTCACTATCAAATCCTGTGACACATTTCTATCACTAATCTGGCAGGCTGCCATTCAGACCACAGGAAGCCTGGGAGAGAAGAATATACACTTAGGGCCTTATTCCATCTTCATTATTCCCTACAACTGCAGAATTCCTTAAAGTCTCTGGAAGTTTGATCTGAATGGAAAGTATTTTGCCTGAATAGCACCCCTTATTGAGGCATTGTCACCGAGTCACAAATTTAGATGAGTGTTGTGGCTAGCAGTTTAATCTATACTGCATGGCTGTTTTTTCACACCAACACAGGGAGTGCTAATCACTTCTAATGGTCTAGCAGGATTATCTGGCAGTGAGGGACTTCTCGATTTGAGAGCTGGACACTGAAGGGAAAAAAACAGTTCCCATTCAGGGCTTTATCTGAGAATTTATTCATTCTGGCAATGAGGGGAGTATTGTATTTTAATGGTTTTCAATGGGAAATACAACCTGACTAAAGGAGGAAAGCCAGGGTTCTGTTCACAAAAAATATGCAAAAAAATTGTGCTTTGGAGAAAAAGGAGCAAAGACAAACTGAGATTTGTGCATAAAAAATAACGAGAAATGAAAATCATAAATGTAAGGCGTCCATAGCTGTCAGTTAGATGATAATATGGAAGACTTAAACTCTTTTCCTATCTACTTTTTTGTGCCTTAGTATATGAATGCATTGTTGTACTTAAAACGACTACTAATCTTGTATGTTATTGCTGTATAGAGACTTACAGAGAGAGAGTAACTTTGTTTTTATGTTTAGATCATTGCCAGTTCATTGGCTACTATTATAATTTGTGATTTCATGGAGCTATAATTGTTGGAAAGTAAATTTCCTGTTGTTTTAACCAGCAGCACTTAGCTATGTTTCTGTATTAATAAGTACCGTCTCAGTCCTTCAGGGAGTTCTGGTCATTTTTGGGGGGTTCATTCAATATTGTCTTCTCCTCATTTCAGGTTATTGAAGGAAAACTGGCTCCTTTCTTGGGAAAGGTAATCAAGTTTGCCACCTCTCATGTGTACAGCTGCAGCCTTTGTAGTCAAAAAGGTTTCATCTGTGAGATTTGCAACAATGGAGAAATCCTTTACCCCTTTGAGGACATTTCTACAAGCAGGTACTGTAATGTCAGTCATACATGTGACTTGCGTGTCATATCCTTGTGGATTCTCAGCCTCCTGACCTCTTATTTAAATAACTAGGGACTGGATCCCACTAATGCAGGGGATTTTTGGGCACTACACTAGATTACTGGTCCAGGGAGGCCACCATGAGCAGACTTGGAAATAGATGGGAAGAGCTACTTCCCAAAGCCCTGTAAGTCTCAGAACAGCTGTTCAAAAAGGTAAGAGTCCCTAGTAGCATCACACAGTGTGATTTATCCAAAGCTCTTCTGAGTTTGCAAGGTGTCCTGAAAAGCCAAATGGATTCACTGGAATGATCACGGACACCTTTCTGGTATCTGATGTCACTGGGCCTATGATGTACTGGGATTGTCCATTATAGTACAATAACCATCTATTTTGAAGTGTTTTCCCTATGAAATGTTATGGCTAATTCTCTGCTTTCTGTGTGCATACTCCTCTGTGCATATGTATGCAAGATTTTTTTTTTTTTCTTCAATGAGATTGCTATTCTCAGGTGGCTACAAAAAAAAAAAGCATATACCAGTACTAAATTAAATAAAAGCACCTTTATTTCACATTATATGGAGTACTGGATGCCAGGTCAGGGACAGGAGTTGCATGGAAAACCTAGAAGCAAAATGCAGGAAACCAGAGCAGACTTGGCAACGCAGCAGTGTTGCTACTCTTTTTCACAAATGTCTTGGATTTTGAATAAAGGAGACTTTTTTTTTTTTTTTTAAATTTTTTTTAACTCAACAGAAAGACAGTATATCTGACAGCACAGCATTCCTCCATAGATAAGTACTTTTCTGGCTGTTTCAAATACAGTCATTTTAATTTGCTCTCCAAAGTGTTCTGTTGAAGGGGAAAAAAAAATTGAAGAGCCACCTTTGGAAACAATCAGGACCAGACTGTTAAAAGGGCTTCATTAAGAATCTGATTCCCCTGCGTGCACAAAGATGTTAAGTTGCAAGTAACCAGGGACTACTCTTTGGGGATTTTCAGCCTGACCTGCGTTTCAAAGACTGTTTGCACATTCTTTTTCCAGACTCTAATTCTAAAAAATGCATTGACAAAGCAGTGGGCATAAGCTAAACAAGGTGTGCAGCTGAGCTCTATAAATGGTTTTCAAGAGCTAATGTATCTAGGGTGCATGGTGAGATAGGCCGAGTTAAAAAGAGAGAGACTAAGATGACATAAAACATACGATGTCTATTGAGGCTGTATAAAAGGCAATTGAAGATATTCCCAAAAGATTGATGAGAACATGTAAGAGCATTTGGGAAGACAGGTTTACCTGAAATGTCTGTGCATTTGATTTGTCTGGGCGTTTTTGGTCACAAAAACATTGTTGGGTGTATATTGTTGCCCCGCCCTTCAGCTGAGACCAGACATACCTTGCAATTACAGAGTTTAAAACCTTCTGGAATCAAATAGTATTTGTCAGCAGTTCAGTGAAAGCCAAAAGAAGCGGCTCTAGCTCCTGTTTTTATGTGAATTAGAAACCAGAAGGGACTTTTGTTCATGTTTCACAAATGTGAAGTCATGGTTGATGTCATGCCAAAGACAGCGGTCTTTGTTAATGATTTTAATTAAAAAACAATCAGCATGAAAGGTTCTCCAATATTTCTCTTTCTTATTTTGTCAGAGGTCATTCTGCTGACTCCTTTTGTACTCCTTATCACTAAAACTTGATTTTATCTCCAGCATTTTCCATTTCCCTTCCTAGTTAGTTTTCCCATCTGATTACTACTTGTGTGTGCACATGCACCTCTGAAACTAACCAGATTATTTCTATTCTATATTTTTGCTCTTTTCCACCTTCAGGCTGGAGGCAAGTCATGCCAACAGAGGAGATTATGTGTTTTACTGTGCAGCTCCATCAGCTGCAAAGCAGTGAGGAAGAAGGCCAGGTAGAGGCATTTTGTGTTTGTTTCCATCTCTTACAGATGAGAGATATTTCTGAGGTAGGTGTGCTGACCACTACAATGGCAAGTGTAAGGTGAGGAGGCTAGTTAGAAATAGGTAGATGTACAGAGTAACCTGTGGCAGATGGAATGGCAAGTCATAAAATGTGTGAAGACTTGCAGTTATACCTGAAGTTTCTGATGACATGTTCACCTTTCCTTGTTAGTTAAGTGTCATACAGAGCTCTGAGTAAACAGTTAGCTCAGATTTGTGATTTGGTTGTGCTATTCTGAGTCCACAGTGTGCAGTGAGAATTGACTACGATTCCCTTTCTCCATACTGGTTTTCTGGAATTGCTGTTTACAGCATAATATTCATATCTTGTACTCAGTACTAGACTGCCAAGTACCCTGGATGTAGCTGCTGAGGTAAAGAGGGAAGAGCAGCTGAGCTCTGAAGACCATGTTTTTCCTTCTTGCTTTTGAACGTTGCTTGTTTGCTTTTCAGCATGCTACTAATTCTACCAGCAAACTGGGCTGTTAGGGTGCATGACAGCTTTTGCAAACTTCACCTCTCTGTTGAATGTTTAAAAAGTGAAGTCTTTTTGAGGGTGTGTGGCGTGTCTGTGTTGAGCTGGCATTTGTTTTCCTTGCTACCTCCCTGACTTTTCTCACTCTTTGGAGAGAAGAGTGACAGCTGTCAGAGAGGCCATTATAATTCCAAGGTGGTTCTCATCTGGCTGTTACCTTTCCATCTTCATGGTCTCTTAGGTCAGCTTTGAGGTGAAGAGAGTGTTTTTCTACAAAATATTCTTAGCAGTTTCTGGAGCAATCTTCAGTAGGAATTTATGAAGGATGGCTCTTCTTTAGGTAGATACAGCTGAGGGAAAAGGAGGGCCCCTCTTGAGGGCTGGAGTTTCTCTTTGGTCAGGTTATTTGCTTGAGAGTCATTTTTGTCAGTCCTTGAGCAAACAGAGTGAATACCTGGGTTATGCACTCCTCAGGGTTTGAATACACATATATTACATACCCTTCTATCACTAATCAGCATGACACATTCCTTTGTTGGCAAACGGTTCCAAAACAAACACAATCAGTTCACTTAATTAGCGGGTCTGTGGGCTGTGCTTGGCAGGCTCTTTACATCCTGCTCAACAATACAGCGCAACAGTTTGCTGCCTTGAATGTAAGGGTGGGCTCACAAAGTCATAAGCTTTCTAATGATATTTCCTTTCTGTGGCTTTTCTTGGGAGGTGGCCATTCTGCACAGACCTTAATGAAAGCTGTGATTCAGTAGTTAAACAATTTCTTAAAAATTGTCCCATCCTTTTGGATGCCTCTTACAGTCAGTTTGATTCCTCTGTCCCCCATTTTCTTCTTTTCTGTCTTACCCATATTTATGTAACAGTTCATTAGAATTCTTTCTACATTTCACAATTTCGGTATCTTTTTGATGGCCTTTAAATCATGAGAACTGTATTTAAAGCCTCCTGAGTTAATTGCACATTTCATGGAGCAAATTGCCAGTTAACGTAAACTCTCACAGCTCTGCTTTTGCTAGAGCTTTGGCAACTTAAACAACCTAAGCATCTACCTCCTGTTTTATTTCTTGGACTATATTTGCCCTGAGCTTAAATTTAGCAAATAAACATATAAAATTATCCTATTATATCACTAATTTTATTTTTACAAGTGTTGTGAAGT
Source organism: Buteo buteo (assembly GCF_964188355.1). NCBI lineage: Eukaryota > Metazoa > Chordata > Aves > Accipitriformes > Accipitridae > Buteo > Buteo buteo. The sequence goes on from NC_134175.1 coordinate 24,305,006, forward strand.
GAGTTTCAATAGCCCTGGTTATAAACTGGCTTGTTAGAGCTGTCTTTGTCCATTTGTTAGCAGCCAGGCACTGCCCCTCAAGTTGTTCTCATATTACTTGTTCTTCATTAACGTGGTGAAAAGTTTTTGTTTCTTTCTCCTAAAACTAAAAAAAAAAAAAGCAGAAGTGAAAAGAAAATGCCCATGTAGTGGTACTGTTGTCTATAAAATGTGGCTGTATTTGTTTTATAACCTAGAACAATTTTTAATAAGTTTTAAATCTTAAGGAATACTGAGAAAAATACCATTGGAACAAGAATACAATTATTCATTAAAAAGGGTTTTCTGTCCAATTAGGTAATTAACTAATTACAGTTATGGTTAAGATTATTGCTATTATATGCTACTGAAGTTTTGGTCTTGCCTGTGTGTCAGCATCCTAGTGACTACTTTCACAGGCAATTTGTTGTGTTTTGCTGGTAAAGCTACTTGCTTGGTTAAGAACCATTTAGTCAATTCCTTGCCTTTTATGTGGTGACTATAGATGTAGGTGAACCATGGAGAGCTGCTCTTTTGTGTTCGTATTCATTTATCAAGGCTAAACTGTTTTCACTTTGCAAAGTTAATTTGTTCTGCAGATCAGTTAAGACATGTAGACCTTTTAAGATACAAACCAGAAGACCCAAGTTTAAAATAGATGTGCCACAGAACAGGCTTGACTATATCAACCAGCTTGGATGCCTCTATAATCTTTGGCCACCATCCTGATAAGACCAATGAATGTACTTAACTTTATACATAGTGAGAAGTCTTACTAAAGCCTCTGAGGCTGTGCACTTAGCTTTATGTGCATGCCAAAGTCTTTGCAAGATTACAGCTCACTGTGTTATGGATGCTATGTCACCGGATAAAACCAGCTTTGAGCATTTGGGAGAATGTTAGATATTAGGTGGAGAGACTGAAATACGTAGTATAGAGCATTTACAGGAAATACCTTGGCACAGGTCAAAGGCATCACTTGAAGTACATCACCTTCCCTCTTGCTTTGATTAGTTTGTTTTATGCTAGACAGCCTTTCCACAAGCCCAGTTCACCTGAGCTGTGTTAGTAGCTTAGTACCTAATTTTTGAAAGAGCTTAGCTTATCGGATGTTGATAGTTGGTTCAAAGCACCCTGAAGTGATCTGCTTAGCACTTTCTTTAAAGAAACTTAGGCACCTAAGTAGATGTTAAGTTCTCTTGATAATTTAGTTTCACCTGAATCTGTCAAAACTGGTCAAAATCTTCTGGCCCCGACCTTCTGATTTTTGTCTGTGCAGGTAGCGCAGTAATGTTGTCTAGAATACATAAAAAGAAAGAGATAAAATATACTGGCTTTTTCTTCAAGCATTGTATTTTTGGAACTGAATTAGCTTTAGAGGTTGGTTTTACCTGCCTCATGTCAGAGTGGTATTAACTAGAACGTTCAGTGTAGTGGCAGATACTTATTTCAAGTAGGAAGGTCTCTGCAGTGCTGCCTTGTGCTCTTCCTTGCTGGCTGAACATGGCAGCCATCTCGTTTCCAGTTTTATTTTGCAGGTTCCCTGCTGTGCCTTCTTCCTCGCTCTAGATATTTCCAACTTGCCAGTCAGGACCTTTTAATTCTTCCTCCTCCTTCCTCATGCGAAATCCCCTTTTAAGATAGACTGCTCCATCCCCCAAATATGGTTCCTTGTAGACCAGACAACAGCTTTTCAATTGTTTTTTAGCCCATGAAAGCCAACACTGCAAACTCTTAAGAACTCAGAAATTCTAAGATTACCTTAAGGATCTTGTTGTTTATATACTTATTTATTTTTTTAATGTTAAGTTCCTTTTTTCCATCTTGGGTCCAGGTGGGCATGTCTTCAACATTATGACAGAGCTATGAAGTCCAGGTGCCTTTGCCTTTCTTTTTTATTAAAAACATAAATCCTGGCTTAATCAGAGGATTTCCAGACTTGAGACTTACAGAAAAATGCAAAATAGCAGAATCATGCAGTGAAATTATAATGGTTGAAGGCAGTTTATGATATTACTGTTAATAGTATTGCCTGACTCTTTGCTTTTAGGTCTTCAGCCAGCCCTTTGTGAATACAGTTCATTGATAATAGGAGAGGTAGAGGGGTGAAGTCCAGTTCATGACGTGGCAGCTAGCAGAGGCAGAGGATATATGTCTGAGCAATGTAAACACTTGATTCTCTGTGGCATCTCAGCCTCTCCAGTGGGTTGCAGGTAGTGGGTCTACCATGTGTAGGGCTTTTCCCCTTTCCAAGGTAACTTAGCTCCACTGACTAAAGTGTAATCACAGGAGTTTCAGATTAAATGTTTTAATACTGATTTTAGTGCCCCTTTACGGATTTCTTGTGAACTGCTATGTACAGGCCATGTTACTTGGCTTGGGATCTCTGAACTTAGACAACTTGTGAAGTGCAGTACTGAGGCCAACAGTCAGTCCTTAGTTCTTCTGCTGGATGCAAGTATGGAAATATACATAGGTAAGTGTAGAATAAATCCCTGCAGCCACGGCTGGCAGGGAGCTGAGGACACACTCCCCTCCTTAATCAGGAGCAATAGAGCTCTGCGAAGAGGGGTCTGGGAGCTGCAGGATCGTTCTGCTCCTGCTTGACCCTGCTGCTGTGCTCTGGTGCAGTAACTCAGCCTGTGTATGCAACTGTCGCAGGAGGATAGCTGGTGGTTAAATCAAGCTGTTCTTGTTCAGCCGTGGCTGGTAACAAATTGTTCTGTGAGCACCCAAAACGAAGACCTGCTCTGTGATTTCTCTGGGTCTAGCAATGGAGGAGTTGACACTGAGGCTCCCCGCCTCACTGGTGGAGTGCTGGTGGTTTTCTCTCCCCTCCAGTGAGCTGCCCGCTTTTCCCCTCATTTGTGAGGCTTTAATATCTCTGACCACTTTGCACATCTGTTGGATGCAGTTGACCGTGGCAGTGGGTGCTGGCATGACAGGACAAGGGGCAAGAGATGGCACAAACGGGGAGGCACCCTGTGGCAAGCCCTGGGTGGCAGAGCCAGGACAGGGGCTTATTCATTCATCCTCCCCTGCCTGGGGCACTTCTCCAGCAGTTCAGTCTAAACCAGGCTAGGTAAAAGGGAGCAGACCCTGGTCTGGCAGTTTTCATTCAGGGACACCGGGTAGCATGACATTCAGCCATCCTGGGGTGGCATTACTAGAGCAGCAGTGGTGGTGTTGGTCACAGATGCCATGTCAGCCTGTGTTTGGGCTGGTCCCTGCAGCTGTTCCAGAGGTGCAGACGATGGGTGCTCTATTTGGTGAGTCCCATCAGTACAGGCTGGCGGTCGCTGTACACCCCTTGTTAGCTGCCACCTGTAACCAGCTCACCCCTCTGCATCAGTTCTCTCAGCACACGAGCTGGGGCAATGGTTGGCAGTTACAGTTATTTCTGCTGGTTTTGTACCCTCTGGGGCCAGCCCAGGACCAAGCTGTGCCATTATAAATGAGGAGTGTCTTCAAGCTGTGCTAGCATGTCAAGGGTAACCCCCATCTGATGAGCAGTTATATGGAAAGGAAAACTATGATTATGCTTTGAATCACTGCTGACTCCCTGAACACTGAACTAAAAATTCAGAGTGATTTTCAGACATGTAACAATTTGAGGGCCTGGGTAGAGGGCTCTGCTCTGGTTTTGTTTGGCCTTTTTTTTTTCCCCCCTTCAGAGGCAAATTTTTCAAAAGCCAATTTTTAAGTATGGTATTTAACCCCCCCCCCCCCCCCCCCCCCCCGTGTCTAGCAAAGACAGTAAGCATGTCATACAAGGCATTATCTTAACAAGCTCCTTATAGGGACAAATCAATGTCATGTTAGTGCCAACTTTCTTCCATTCATTTACTGCACGAGTGTCCCTCCCTAGGCAGGCTCCTTGCGTTGGTTCCTAGGCAACTGTAATAATATTGCTGCACGTGTGTGTCAGGCATTGATTGCCTTTGGGGCTTTTTTTGTGTTCTAAGTGAACACAGGCTAGTCTGTTTTCCTTTTCTTTGTGTTCTGCTAAAGTCTCAGAGTTTTGAAGGGCGCGTCTGTGATATTCACAGCTGAGCAATTCAGAAATACTTGCAGACAAGCACATGTGCATAGCGTGGGATGGTGATCATGCTGGAATCCCTAGGCAAGGCTTACTTCAGCTACTGTGGTTTGCTCTTTGGGGGTTTTTAATAGCCAAGTTACAGGTGGCTTAGTATTTCAGATGCTTGGTGAATATATAGCATCATCTAAAGAAAACATAATGAACAACGCCATTTTATCTTCTTTTTACTCTGCATGGAGGGAAGGAAAAAAACCTGAAGAGTTCTAGTCAATGAAGGGTTCAGCCCTAAATCATATCCTTACTGAAATTCCTTTCAAGAGATTATTCACTTGAGCAACTGCATGAAAGGTCTGGCACAGAGGAAGTGGGCTTTTTTTTAAATGAAAAAATGAAAGTTAATGTATAAAGTTACAAGACAAAGGGTGGTGGGTGAATATGGCACTGCAGCGAGACAGGGGAGCTCTTTGCCCTTCTCAGCTCTTGTAAGGAGCTCCTGGCTGACCTTGAGCAAGTCAGTTCACCTCATTTCCCATTTGTGAGCTGGGAGTGGTGGTGTGTCTGTCATCCACTGTTTGTTCTTTTCAGGGACGAACAGCATAACCATGAGCTGCTTTGATTCCCTGCTTGGTGTTTGGAAGCCAGACAGGTATAGCCCACATGCGTGGTACTGAAGCTGTCCTAATAAACCTTACTAGTCCCAGCAGCTTCATCCCAACACAGTCACACTGGTCAGTCTGTCAACCTGTAAGGTTCCTAGGAGACATATAAAACTGTCTTTCAGATTACATCCTGGGCCACCAGTTGATAATCCCTGGTTTATTTTGTCTGCTTAAGGTGGAAGGTCTTTGAGGCCTCTTTGTGTTGCACCCCCCCTCTTTGGGCACCTGATCTTACCCATGGACACCTAAATGGTGGTGCAGTACAGAGGAGAAATAAGAGTATAATCAATTGGTTGTGCAAAATCTAGAATTACTTGAGCCATAAGCCTGTGAAATACATGTGGGAAGCATGAAAAGAATTTGCCAGAATTTACAATTTACCACATATTGATATGTTTCAAATGCCCAGTCTTAATGGGAATTACTAACACTGACATTTCCTCAGCATACAACGAATGATTTTATGCTTTTAATACAGAAAGGCTTTTCTTTTGTAACTAGTAATGATGATAATAAGAGCATTATAATGCCTGTCTGGCTGTGGAGAGCTTTGCCCTTTCTCTCTTACACTTTTCAGTGCAATAGAAATTATTTAAAGGATTGAATAATTTTCTGCATTTTTGTTACTCTGGTGTTCAAACAAGTAAAACAGCCTTCACACATAAAACACCCCCTATAGTCTCAACAGAAATTGAGTTGGTCAGGAAAGAGAAAAAAAGAAAGAAAACACTGTAATAGAGAGGAAGCTATTCCAGATGCCTTCTTAGGAGACTGAAAGTCTCTATGAAAACAACATGCAATGTTCACCAGTTCTTCAAATAATGTTTGAAAAATAGCAAGATGCTGTTAATGTGCAGTATCGTAATATCATTCATTAAAGAAGGAAACATGAAAGGCCTGAATGGCTATGGGCTCATCAGCTTATTATCAGTGGTATATAGAAGTCTCACAAAAGATGCAGGGACTTCTTGGCCTCTAGCCAAAGAAGTCAGGATTCAGAATTGTACCTGAATTGCCTATGACAACAACAAAGGTTAAGGGAAAGATAACTAAGTGTAGTGAACTATTACATGAGCCTTTTATAGACTACAAAATGTATTTTTTCTCCAGAGAAGTAAAAACATTTTCCAATACTGAGGCTTGAAAACAACACTAAAGAAAAACTGTGAAACTCACATGTGGAGGTAAAATTAGATGTCAGGATTAAATAAGAAGTAATCTGTTTGTACTATTCAGAGAAGGGATATAATTTTGGTGGGGTTTTTGTTATCACTGGAAAATTTCTTGGGACTGAGATCAGGAATGGTCAACTAGTTGACATTTCCAGGGTCAGTTAAGACTGACTGTATTCGATATGGTGAAAAGCAAAGCTATAGATGGCTTGGGGTAGTATAGCTCCATTACTTTAAAGGGAGTAACTTACCATTTGCACAAAGGTAGAGCAAGATCAGCATTGCCCCCCCGCCCTGCCCTGGTGACTGTGTTTCTTTAGCAGCGAGGGGATCCAGGCATGCAGTGAAGGCTGACCCAGGTATCCTCTCTACCTGTCCCTACGGAAAGCAAGAGGCAGCTTTGTTCTGCAGATCAGAGCACCATTCTTCCAGGTTGCTGTTGTGTTGTCATCTGCACTCCGCGATTGGGGCTGGGAGTACGTTAGTCTTCACCTGAGAAAGCAGAAAATTGGTCTTGAGAGCAGCAGTCAGGGGTGGGGGCACCAGAATGGACCAACGACGGTCACAATGGCTGCAGTGGACTGTGAGACCTGGGGCTGGCGGTTTGCGCTGCTTCTGGTTAGTGCCTGACACTGTGGGGTCTTGGTCAGAGCTTCAGCTATTGGACCAGCTCTAATAAATAACAGTGCAGGCATTTCTTCTCTCTCTTTTGGTTCTGAGGGACATGAGAGAAATTTTTTCCACTGAGTGTATTTCTGAAAAATGAATTCACATTAATTTAAACACCATTAATCTTTGTTTTCTCTGCTAATGGCCTTTGACTGGGGAGAGCAGGTGTGCTGGCTCCTCTCATCCTGCTCCATCCATTTCAGCAGCAATTTCTGGTAAGTTTTGTTACCTCCATGCGTACTGTGGAGAAATATTGAGTGAGCGTAGGGAGTGGCAATGCGAGAGCACAAAATTACATTCCTCATCAATCATTACCCTCTAGCAACTTCCAGGGCACTGTAAATTGCTGACTAACAAGGGAGAATTAGCTTGATAAAATCACCATTAGTGTCAGTTCAGAATGATGTAAAGTTTTAAAGACACTGCTGTCCTCTCTATCTCTCCCTCATCCATTAGTATGTCTGTTCATGGAGATCCCAATCCAGCAAAGCACGTAAGCATATGCTTAATGGTAGGCAGATCAGTAATCCCAAGGAAATCACTGGGATATGAGCCCTAAGCATGTGTTTATGTGCTTCACTGGATCAGGGCCATAACACACACTCTCTGAGCACAGAAATGATTAATATCTCTGTGTGAGCCAGTTTCTTGATTCAAAACCAGATTTAGACTCACTAGCTGGACTTAGAAATATGATAGTCAAGTTTTACTGCAAGAGAGTATTGTACTTAGCCTCTTTAGCCTTCCTTTTCTTGTTTGTTATTTGGGTTTTATCAGTTGATGCTAGCTAGAAATGTGCCTCACTAAACCTCTGCATAGCTTTCTCAAAGGTCTGCAGTTACTAAAGTTTAGACCATGTGTTTGGACCCATGCATAAAATGTAAAGTGCAGCCAGATCAGGAACAGTTTTTTTAAAAGTTAAAGGTGAGATGCAAATGCAGCTAATATAGCTAACAGGTTGTATTAGCTTATGGACTTCTCTCAGTATTGCCAGACTGCATGCCAGATATTACAATTTGCGTTATGGCTTCTAGTGTTTGGGGTTTGTTTCTTCATGTTTTCAATTTTTCTTCACAGTCTTGAAGACAAGATTTCCTTATTTCTAAGGGGAAAAAAAAACCGAGCTCAAAGCAAACAAACAAAAAAAAACACTAAAGATGTAAGAATGGACACTTGAATTCTCATAGTCATTTGACTACAATAGCTGCAAAAAAGGAAAAGTGCAAGGCATTTCAAGACTTCCCACAGAATCACCAGGGTGACCAGCGCCCCTCATTTGTATTTCAAAATTGCTCTAAAGTTTGATGTTTTGTTGCTTTCATTATTTGATTATCCAACTGGAATCTAAGACTTTGTACCTCTGACACTGACATCCTTTTATTTTTTTCATTTGGTTACAAAGCTGTAGTGGCTTCACTCATCACTACAGATAGTTACTTGCATTGAAAGGCTGAGAATATTCAACTGTTTAGTTGTAGCCCACTCCGTGATCACCAGATGTTTCATTGTTCCACAGCCATCTGGAACTGGGGTTTGATCTGCTGTGACATTACCTCCATTGCCTCAGAGTGCCCCAAAAGTAATCCAGTCATATTGTCTGAGCAGTTGATTTGTTTGAAGTCATAATATCACATTTGAGAACAGAATAGCACAGCTTTGAATGCCAGAAGCTATAATTGTGTTGATCTACTCCGATCTTCACAGGACACAGAGCAGAAAATATCATCTACCTCTGTTTCATTTTTTACTTTGCGGAATGACGACTTCTCCTGCTGTTGGAGTACTTTACTCTTTCCAGGACAGCTGACACTGGAACTTCAATGAGGAAAATGTTATATCTTGGCTGTTGCAAATGCTGAAATATATCTTAATGGAAATGAATATTGTTACTCTTCATTTACAAACCAAAGCAGCAAACTTGTCTTTCATAAAACAAAATTGATGTCTATTCTGTGATAGACCTGAATGCTGGTTAATAAGAAGATAAGTATTAATCCTAAAAATTTCTGTCTGTGAAGCAGAAGTGCTGGGACAGATTCTCAGCAATTGCAAATGAATGCAAGTCAACTTATTTTAGTTGTCCTGAGTAGCTTTACACCAGCAGAGGTGTGGGCAAGCCAGTGTCTTTCACAACTCCACTCTTTTGAAACATAGCACTCTGAGCTACCAGAACTGTTTGAAGGAATGTCTACTGCCCACAATCCATGTGACGTCCATTGCATGCTCTGGTCCTATATTGTCATTCAATTTTGACACTAATTTGTGTTTGCAGGTGTGAAAGCTGTGGTGCTGTCTTCCACTCTGAGTGCAAAGTGAAGGCTGTACCATGCCCCAGGTGTGTGCGTAAAGAATTGCAGAAGAAGCAGAAATCCTTCTGGAGGCAGCTGAATATGGATGAGAACTTCGAAGAGTCTTGCAACATGTTTGAGTTGTCATATCAGAACACATGAGTTCCTTAAGGCAGTGGCCAGCCTGAAGAGAATCCCTTTCCCAGCTGCCAGCTCAAGCAACTTCTCAGCTTAGCCAGGCAGAAGTCTTTTTGCAAAATAATATCTGACCTTCTTCATCTGTGAATAGCAGCTGCCAAAGTGGCCATAAAGCCTTGTTGGCTTTAAAATACCAATGGCTAAACTGCATTTTGCATTGAAGTCCAGCCACGAGCTCTCATACGAAATGTGGTTTACTTGAAATGCTTTAGGTCTAGCTAATTAAGCACCCAACTTTTTTTTTTCCACCTCTGGAGAAGACTTTTCCTCAAGGCAGAAAGTATTTGCTGTCATGACCACATTAATTTTTATGTTGTTCATTTAGAATTGATGAATCATCTACTTATTTATGTGTATTATTTATTTATTATAAGCCTTGGCAGAGGTTCTGGTGAGGTGTTTCACAGAACCCAATGGGGCAGTAATGATTTTAAATGCACCTGCTCCTTCTGATGTGGACATGTGGTTCCATTTTCTCATGTCTCCAGGGAGCTATTTTTAAAGGATCAGTGCATTTACATGTCACTCCTCCCTGAGGAAAGAAAAGTATCTCCCATCAAACCTTATCTGGGGTGCTTGCAAACATAAGATGCAGAATGATTATTTGAGGTATGTTTATATATTTATAACCACCCCAGTGAACTATTCCATATGCAGATAAGCAGGGGACTTGCTACTGTTTTTGTTCAGGCTGAATATATTGGTTAAGCTCTGTCACTGAAGTCCATTGAGTTTTACACTGGTTATTCTTGATCTATGTGAGGCCACATCCTCATCTCCAGTAACATGATGTTGGTTCTGACCTCCTGCTAGTCTCACGTTTTAAGACATTTTAAGTGTCCACATTGGTTTTGTTTTTATTTCATGAAGTTTACTTCAAATGTGTCTCTAACCCGAACCTGTTAGACTGATAGTCAGGAAAGTGGTCTTGCCCAAGTTAGTTAGAAAATACCTCCAAAATTGTGAAACACTAGTTTGCTGTGTTCATATGCAACTTGCGTCCTGCGTTCTCTGTGAGCTCTAAGGGATTTCAGACTTCTGTAGTGACTTGGGTGGTAGAGAGCGAAGTTCCTCTAGGTATGGTTCTGCTCCACACACCTGGAACACAGGGAAGTATTAAACATGGTGAATTACATACATTGTGAAAGGGGAGTACATGATGGATTTAACTGGGGAGATGTGCGTCATCACTGGCAGTATGTTGAATTCATTGCGGCTTCACCTCCAGTGGGCACTTAGAGATCATCCTCCCTCCAGTCCACGTTCTTAACTCTTTCTTCAGACCCTGTAGTAATATGTGTATTACATACATATGAAAGCATTCACATATATATACACACACACATCTATATGCAGAAAGCAAATATGGTTTCAAGAGAAAAAAGCCAGTCACGTGCATGTGAATTTTTCCTTTCCTTTCACACAGGTTTGTGAAAATACAGAATACTGATCTTTGCTTCCTATATAGTCTGCAGGCTGTTGTATTCAAGGCAGAAAGTAGTCTTGATCATTGAAGCACCTTGCTAATTGCTGAAGTATTTTAAATAAAAAACCAGGGTACATCATGCTTACCTTAAAAGGTAGAATGCTACAACGAATTGCCTTGTACTGGAGTATAAGTGGTTACCTTTTCCAGCCTCCAGTCAAAGACAGTAGCTGGATCTGAGCTTTCTCAAATTTGAGTGCAACTACTATATATATACAAGCATGTTTATATCTGTATACATTAGACAACCAGTGCCTTTCTTTTCCAGAAGTCCTTCTCTTAGTGGAATTCTTTGGAAGGAAGTGAGGGTTTTTCCATGTTCTTGGCGAAGTAGTATCCGGATTCCCATATTTAATAAACCTGGTGAATCATGCACCTTTGTCACTAAAATTAATACTTCCCCTACACAGCAGTGTCTCAGTCTCAGCTCACTGTTCCTCATGTGAAATGAATTGCTTTCAGCTATCATCCTTAAAGATAAAACATTCCTTGTAAGTCCATTCCCACACGAAGTATTCCCTGTGTGTTCACAAATGCAAACACTGGGGAAGTATTGTGGAATTAGTCATGCAAACAGGAACTGCAGTGGTACTGGCTGAATAAACAGTATGCTCCTATGTTTTTCAGCATGTGTCACTACAACTAGTGCTGTGGCAAAACCAGTAGCTCTGAAACTGTCAGAATCTGGCAGGTATGATTTTGAATTAGCTCTAGACATAATGGTGGATCATTAAAGAAGAAAAGGTGGTGTTTTTCATATCATTATGCTCTGGTATTTAAGATACCTTACAGCACTGGTTCATGTCCAGCTTGGTTTAGAGAAGGCTGCTTGTGTGCACTGTCAAAAACCCTATGGAGTCAAGGAATCAAGGTTCAGACATTGCAAACTATTAGTTAGTTTGACAGATGTCCTAATCTCCAAAGTACCAGTCATGTGGGTGGTTGGATATTGTAGTTGAATTCTGGAATAACAACATAGTGTTGGAGTTACTCTGGGTTTGTACAGATACTACAGAACAGTTTCTTTGCTAATGGAAATTTACAGAAAGAGAGAGTATGATCTCAGCAAAACCACTGGAATCAGTCATGGGTCTGGAACCACTGCCATTATTAAGGGTAAAGAGCAAAAGGGTGTTGTTAAGATATGCTGGCAGCACCCAAAGCTTTATGTAAAAGGATAGTGTACAATGCATATCAGATTCATTTCTTTAAAATCCAATGTTGTTGTAAACAAGCCAGTTCCTAAAATGGATACATGTTAATTTCTGCTTTGAAAAAGTAGTATAGCTTCTCACGGTACCTATAGGAGCAGACTGTAATGTGGAAGATGCTTTCCTCTCAGGGATGCCTAGCTCCTATCCAAAAAAAGTAATTCCATATGAACGGGTAGGATAAAGTCTTCTGTCACTACCTTTCGTAAGCATAATGAAAGGCTTGATCCTGCCCTCAGAAGGTGCCAGTGCAGTAGGAACAAGCCCTATTCATTTTTCAGGACTGCAAGGCAAAAGAATAAACTGAAACTACTCTTCACATTGCTAACTCTCAAAAGACCCAACTCTAAAAGGACAGTTTTCTTGCAAGAGCCATCTGCTAGGCAGGAGACAGCCCAGGGTTCTGTGGGTGGTTTGGGTTTCAGACAGTGCTGTACCCTCGTGTGGTTGTCTCTGCTCTACTAATAGTGCTGCATGCTGGTCCCCCCTGCTTCTCTTCCCATTCTGCAGCCCATAGCCTGCACGTGGCTCTGCTTTGCAGTCGTCTGGGTGGGCATGAGCTGGAAAAAGTACCCGAGGTCTTTCCAGATTGTACAACTCCGTCCCCCACCACACGCAGGTGAAAATATGTATTAGTACTTCTAGTCTCGTCCTGCCCACGCATGAAATAAATTTGAATAATAGCATGTCATTATGAATCAAGAATAAAATGTGCTGTTTGTCTCCTTCACAGAGAAGGGGCTTTCATAGCTGTTAGAGGAGGAATTGATCTGTACATTCAGTTACTACTTTTGCTTGTACAGAACTTGTAATCAGCGTAGAAATAAGGTGCTTCACTGCAATGGACTATAGCCTGACCCTCTACAACTACTTAGAAACTTCTCATCTCAGTTTAGTTAGTCTGAGATTATTTTAATCTAGTACACTGTAGAGATCTTTATTCAAGTCTCTTTTCCTCTTTACCCTGACCCTCTAGCTTTCCTTTAATGGGAAGAAGGACCTACCTAGGGGATGCAAACCACAGCTTTTTTTTAATATTATCAACCTATAAAAAGAGAAATTTGGATCTCTTAGGTAGACTCTTTCTATGGCTTTTTTTTTTGGTCTGTCTTAGGTGATGAAAAATGATGGTTTTGTGATGTGACACAATATCCTGGCTGGCACATACCAATATGAGCTCATTGCTGGGATGATGGGAATTGGCAGTTGTGAGGGTTTCCTAGATAAGTGAGAGAAGGTACTTTTTGGTGAGGAACTTGAGTTTTTCACAACACTCCCCAGGCTCTGATGGCCCTGTTAGGAGTGAATCATCAGGGTACCTCTAGAGCTCCTCTTGTCCAGGCTTCTCTTAATATCAAGATACTGTTTGTGTTATAATGGATTAATGATAACGTCCTGAAAGACTTAAAAAAAAAAAAAAGCGGAGGGTGTCTGTTTACAGTGAAGTGGGGAAGCTGCACAGTTGTATTTTGCTTTTTCCCTGTAGCAATGGAAGCCACTGGGTTTCCTGGGCTTTCCAAGGTCACGGCCTGGATTGCAGCCGACTGTTGATCTGTATGAAAGAAATGTAATTGAATAATCATCATAATCTTCTCTCTTTTTTTCTGCTGCTCAGCTGCAAGCCAGTCCCCCCTCTTTCTCTCACTGTCTCTGTCCCTGTCTTTGCTCACAGTGCTGAGCCTACAGCCAGACTTTGAGCTTCATAGCTCATTGTCTTGCTTTTGACCTAGTCGAGTCTGATCATTCTCTCCATCGTAATTTGCCTTCCAATTTTCCCTTCCCAGTAGGAGTGCCTTACAGTACTGTATATTAGTGTCTATCTTACTGTTTTGGACTTCTGATTGAATCTGCTGTTTGATTAACTTGTAGGCTTAAATTGAAACTCGCCCGTGGCTGTGCATGCTCTTTTGCAGGGGCAGCTGAGTAAATCAGTTTGCTTGTTCTGCCCTCATGAAGTGAGCTTTACAGGCTGCATATACCAGCTCTGAAGACACCAAGCTGCATGGAAACCCCTCACTTTTGCTCAATTTGGTGCCTTAAATTTTCAAAAGTGAAGAATTTTATCAGGAATGGTCTGCCATGATGCAGTGTGTTGGGCATTGGAGCTCGAAACCCTTGCTCATGGTGGTTTCCATCTTGCTAGGAGTGGTGACCATAAAATTTGCTTACTGTCTGTGCTTTGAGAGGGAAATATGAGAAAGGGTAGCATGGAGATGGTGCTGGCTTTTATTACCTATATTTTGGAGACTGGCTGGGCTTCTCTCAGAAGTGCGGTTGCACTTATGCAAGACCTTCAGGAGCTGTGCATATATAATAATGGGAAGCACTGGACATTAAAACAGTATCAGGTCACGTGCAATTTTGCTCCTCCTAGAACTACTGGCCAGCCCACACCACATGGCAGGGGACTCCCATACGGCGCTCCCTACCCACATGCACAGCTGGTTCCCTGAAGGCTAACCCAGTGAGGGCTTGGTCGGCATTACCTTAGAGAGAGGGTTAACCTGCTTAAAGTTTAGTATTATTTGCTAAAGTATGTGGCTAACTCTTCCAGCAAGTATCAGCCCTGGGCACGTGTCCATACTGACTGTGATCTTTTAAGTCCACGTTTGACACCAGTAGCAGGAATCCCGTTTGACAGCGGCAGTGCTGTCACTGCATTTTAGCAGTGTAGCGAGGAGACAGCCTGGATGATAATGTGCAAAGTCCTTCTTTACTTGAAAACCCTGGTGTGCACGGACTGGTTTGGGTGATATCTTAAGATGCCAATTTTGTCAAAGTTCCTTAGAGTGGCCATTAATCCAAATCACAAAGATGCCACTTGCGGACAGCGTCAGAGAAATCCAGGCCTGGAAAGCTATCAGCTGTCTAGGACCAAAGTGTATAAGGCCTCGTCTACATGCACAAGTGTCAGTGGCTCAATTATTTATTTATTCATGTCTAATCCATGTGTTAAACCAACATAAATCCTTGAATATACAGCATTGTTTTAGTGGAAAAAGGATTTGCTTCAGTTTTGCTTATGCACTTGTCTACAAAGTTGATCTTGCTTAAACTAAAGAGCGCTTTCAGACTGATTTTTAATGGCATTGATACCTGTGATACCAGGTTAGCTTATACCAGTTCCTTCTATACTTGAGCTAAGAAAAAGTAAGAATTCATGAGCAAAATGTGTGTTTGAAGGGTTTTAAGTGATAAAGGCAGCTTCCAAACCAACTTTAGTTCAGTCGAGGCAGTTAGAAGCTGGGGGAAGCCAGGTGTGAGTAGCAGAGCGCAGTGGCTGATGCTGTCCCTGGCAGCCTGGGCTTTCCTTCCCACCAGAGCATCAGCTCACCTGCAGCACTTGCAATGGATTTTAGCATTGCTGGCAGCGCACCCTGAGTTTTTGGAAAACCATTATGTGTGTGTGCTACTCTGTTAACTTATTGGCAACATCATTGTGTGTGTTTCATTGTTCTTGTGTTTGCATTGGGTTTTTTTTTACTTTTGACAAGGATTTTTTTTAAATTATCTGCAGCTACTAGGCAATAGTCTTAATTTATTATTGATGTGTAATAATGTTATAATTTAAATTCAGTGAGTTAATTGCTTGTTGACACTTGAGCAGGGTTTATTTGGGTTTACTTGTGACAGCATCAGAGCACCAGTCCCTTGTGTATAAAGGCAAGTCTCAATAAACACTAAAAAAAAGTTACTCGTCCTTTTTAATTTACCTTCTGGTGGGTACTGCACGATGGGTAGGACAAGCTTTGAAAGAGTGCTAGTTTCCTTAAAAATGCTAATCTGCTGGTTAAAGTCTTCCAAATCTGAGCAAATTCTGTTATTTACTGTTCCTGAGTCTGAGCCAGGTCGTCTCTGGAAATGCTGTCAATGACTGCATCAGGCTTTGCGGGTTTGGATTCCCAGTTGAATCTTTTAAGTGTTTTTCGAAAGCCACAAATACCTGGATTTTTAGTGGTGCTGACCTCCAGCAGCTCCCAGAGGACCTTACTGGGAGCTGTTGTTGTCAGGCACCTTTGGATAGGGAGCTCCTGGGAGGCACGCAGGAGGCACAGGGAGGCAGCTGTCACAGGGACCTCTGCCAGAAGGGTCCAAGCTCAGGGCCTCGAGTCCTAAGTAAGGGAGGCATCTCCCAGCTGGACTGAAGGGTCCGCTGAAGGGCTGGAAGGGCAGGATTTTGCCCACGTTGTAAGGCCTTTCTAACTGATGGATGTAGGAGCAGGCATGGCTCCTGCTCTTCTGGGCTACTTCTTCCAGTGCCCCAGCTGAGGAGCTTCTGCAGCTCCCTGGAGCCATGGATTTGGTGACTGTAAGGATTGCAGTGCTGAGCTGTGGTGTGGTGGCGCTCATGGGCCTAAACCCCCTGCCTTAGGGCCCCCAGAGAAATCCACACCTAGCCCCATGCTCTCGTGGCCTTCAAAGAGAAGGATATATCCCCTCTCTCACTGTTCTCCTGCCCCTACCCAGAAAGACCAGAAGTCCACCGGGAATGTCAATCCTCTCTTCTATAGGAACCTTTGGACTTCATCCCTGTGATGAAATCAGCTACAAGCAAGGAGTTAATGTTTGACCGGGACCACACAAGCTGCATGAGAAAAACATGTGCAAGACCTTCTCTTCCTCCTTATTTGCTTTACAAGGTGAGCAAATTCTGTTACGACGTCTCCTTCCCCTTCCACTGTCACCTTCCCTCCTCACTTCACCCTGCAAGAGGTGGTGGGTAAAAGCATCAACACAGAGCAGAGACTGTGGGGTCTAGGGAGTCCTGGGAGGAGCATTTTGGTTTGGTTTTTTTCTGTCCTCCCGTGGCTGTATTTACACAGCTTCTTTCCTCCTTGCCCCTTCCCGGCCTTCCTGTTGTGCTCTGTTACAGTGTATGAACCGTCACTGGAATGAGCTGCTGAAAGGACATACTTCAATAGCTGTCATGGGCAACTTGGGGCTGAAGTTTCAAGCAACATTTCTTTTGGCTTCAGTCAGGAGCTAAGGTGGTGGGATTTTTCTCCCTGTTGTACATTGTCATTACATGAAAGCTGTGCCCTCCAGTGAAGTGTACCTCTGCCAAGAAAACCTTACATTGGCAGCCCTGTTCTTAACTCCTGCACACACACCCCCAAAAGCCATGCTTTTGGGGTTGTTCTATTAACCATTTGTGTTAATTTATCAGATAGCCTTTAACGTAGCAGGCCACAGAAAATACCAGTCAGACTGTGAATTGCAGCGTCCCCTCCAGGTCCCTTGGGAAACAGTAGCAAAGTGGCATTTTTTTCAGATACTGGGCAAGGGGGACAGACTGGTACCCCCAGAGTATCCACCCACCTTGCTCTCTTCATGGTTGATACTTCTCATGCTGGAGGGACAAGTCAGTGTTTTATAACCATATGAGTTTATGTGTTTGGGAATGTTAGATCATGGGCAAATCTTAAAACCCCTTAGGTCCAACAGCCAGTCTTTTGGATTTTGTACTTTCATGTTCTTGTTGCATGTTAAACGCTTTACAATAGGTTGAGCCCGGAGAGTTGATCATCTCCTACGGCCAAGACCCATGAGTGGTATTATGGTTCATTATCACCTGAGCATGCCAAGCCAAGCTCCAGCTTTTCTCTTAAAGGTCAGGACAGTTCATTTCTAAAAAGTTACCCTTCTAGCTCTTAAAGCAAAATTAACAGTATTTGGTTTCATATGGAAAGTTGACTGGTTTTCTAAAAGGTGGTGGAACTGGAATGCAGCTCTTCTTCTGGGAATAAGTGACAGTGTCCACCAGTTTATGAAGTCCTGAGGACACTGTCTAAAATAAATGAAATGGTACAAGCTCCTTGTCCAGCACTGTGCTCCAGGCTCAAGGAAACAATTTTTTTTTTCTTTCAATTTTTCCATAACATGTATGATACAGTCCCAATTACAGTACAGTAATAGATTAACCCAAATGGAGCTAGCTTCCTCCTTCTTTCCTTAGGGACAGAGAGGGACCTTCCGTACCTTTTCAGTGAAAGGCATGCTGAGGGCAGATGAAAATATTCTGGGAGCGTGCGGATATAGCTCTGGACTGTCTTTTTAAAGTAGTTCTTGTTTAACTAAATACTCTCCAAAATAGTGGTCCTATCTAGAGGCCTGATTATTACCATTATGAGAAGGTGGTGAAAAGCATCTCAGATAATCAGGTGTCACAAGTAAAACCAAAGTATCCAAGGCAAGCAGGAGTAAATTCCAACCATTTTAAGCGTAGACAAATATAAAACTTGGCATTGAGGCTGTAAACATGCTAAAAAGTCAGTCTGCTGTTTATAGTAAGTGACTTTTGATTTTCTATAATTGAGTTCAAGGCATTAGCCTCAGATATTAAAAAATTGTGATGCTCATCTGGAAAGCTAGAGAAGTCAGATAAGAGCTTGTATTAAGGGCTGAACTTTCATTGACTTGAAAGTTCCCAAGTGTTTATCATGTAGGTACAATAAGATGTATTTACAGGTGAATAAGAAAGAGTTGTTAGTAAAGTTAAGTATTGTTTAAAAATAAGAAAGCGCAAGTTACTGAATCTATGTAAGAAAGCAAGAGATGTAATCAGTGTGCATGGAGCAGTTCAGTCCAAAGTGCTTTCATATCACTAAAGATTATAAATTAATCTCATTTGTGACTGACACTGTGGGCAGGTACTTGAAGTTGTAGCGACTAAGTCATGAAACATAATGAGTGTCTCTCCACTGAATCCCCTTGATTTCTGAGAGCAGGGGATACAGACTGCCACAGGAGCAAGGTTAGAGTGGAAAAACTGAGACCCCAGCACCATTCCATCATCAGATGTCGGCACACAATTGCTTGTGACACTGGTGGATGTTGTTTATTGTGTACAGATTGCAAAATGTCCTGTTCTGGCTTGAACTCTGCACTTCTGAATAACACTTGTCTCTGATTTAACAGACAGCGTGATCAATCCTTTAAGCAGATACAAGCTCTGCTGACTCCAATGAAGGCTGCAGTTTGTGAAAGAACCAGAGCTGGGCTCTTGGTGCTTAGAGACATGAGCTGTAGCAGTGTATAAAATTGGCAGATTCCTCGTAAAATGCGTGTGCACCTAGCAGAGTTAACCCTGGGTGATAACAAGTGAAAGAGGGTGAAAGCATAATAAAATATGGCTCTCTACTGTAGGTATTTACACAGTATTGACATTGTTAGCTGTGCTTAGAGATTTATGTCAAGTGTTACTGCGCTGTCATAAAACAATAAAGTACTTCTGTGAAGGGCTTAGGGCAAAGGGGAGGCAGAGGAGTCTCACTATATAAGGCCCTCCTCCAGCACCGGTGGTAATCCATGGGAATGTTTCCATAGCTGTCGGCAGGAGCTGTGTGGAGGCCTGCTAGGGGAGGATGAGCAGAAGCTGCACGTTTACTATGTTTAGAGCAGGTAACTAGTGATTTTCTCTCAGGGCGGATATTGCCACCACCAAATTTTAGGAGCCTAACACAGCTGACAAGTCCACCTTGCAATCAGTGGAGAGAGATGAGGGTTCCTCCCTGGGAGCAGGGATGTATCTGAACTGAATTGTTCTCTGGTGTTTCATAGAAATGCTGACAAGGACCCATTAAAGCTGAGGGGTGACATTAAGAAAAACACTGTGCTTACGGTGGACATGAGGTAAAAAGGGCAAGAGTCCAGTGTCCCGTGGTTTCTACACAGCATACCCTGGACTCAGCACACTTTCGGCTCTAGGCTGTTGTAGCTCTGCTTCTCACATTGGGCTCACAGTAGGCTTCCCCTCAACATTTTGGCTGCAGTACCAGACTTTGCAGCTGAGCTCAATGTTTATATGTAGTAGACCAAACTGAAATGCCAGTCCCAATCAGTCAGAGCACCAGGGAGTTTAGATCCAGGCACGGTGCCTGCCTGTCCATGGGTCTGTGGCTCCAGTTTGTCCTCCCTGCTCATTGTCTCTGCTTTTCATGAGGTTATGGCAAGATTTCTTTTCCAAGCCATGCCAATACATGGGACCTGTTATTCTTGCTGCAGAAAGTATTACTCTTCCACTAGAGGTGGTTCCTCTGTAGTTGTTCCCTGGTTAGATGCCACTGCATAGGAAGGTGCTTTCCTGCTTTTTTCCAGATGCAGGAGGCAATTCTTTTCCATCAAAGCGTTTAGCAGAAGTGTTTTCCGCCATAGCAGTCCCACAGCTGTCCTGCAAGGGATGGGAGTTACCTGCTTCCTGACCCTGCTCTGGACAATGCTTCTCAAAAATCAGCCAGCTTCAAAGAAGAGAAGCATGTCTGTTGAGAAGGGACATTTCAGAGCCCTTCATAAACCTGAGTGTTGCTGCCAGCCTGGCTTGCCTTGCTTTCCCTGTCAGGAACCAGAGTGCTCTACACCTGCTGTTCTTCACTGTTCTTTGAGGGGGCTT
Source organism: Buteo buteo (assembly GCF_964188355.1). Classification (NCBI taxonomy): domain Eukaryota; kingdom Metazoa; phylum Chordata; class Aves; order Accipitriformes; family Accipitridae; genus Buteo; species Buteo buteo. The sequence goes on from NC_134175.1 coordinate 24,325,138, forward strand.
ATATGGGCTGTTTGGAAAACAGGTGGGCAGGTATTGAGTGCTTCAGCATCTGAACCCACATCTCTCAACTATCTGAATTAATTTTGAGTCTAGGCAACTGGATGAGCCTTCTGTACTTCTTTCTCAGAAGCCCGCACCGTTTCCCATCCCAGATTTTATCTTAAAAGCTAATGAGTAGAGCTGAAATCTGTCCCTCGCTAGTCAGATACACCAGCCTCCAAACTCCAGGGCTAACTTCACACTGGGGCAGCTCTCAGAGTCCATGGGCTCACTCCAGCTGAATCTCAGTGTGAGACTGTGTTGGTCGCTCCTTTTGAGCCCTGGGAGGTGTCACAGTGGCAATAAACAGCCTCAGTCCCATGACACCTGATGTCCCTTTCATTCCTCTGGTCATCAGCTCAGCTGGTGCTGGAGATGTGGCCCCGGTGCATTCCCCTACTCCCAACAGCACTGCAGGCTCCTACTCCATAGGAACCACCACCTACCCCAGCAGAGCACTGTCGGACACCCTGTCATTGCACCCCACTGTCTTTGTGCAAAAAAAGGGTACTTTAAGCTCAGTTCAGTAAGAGGTGAGCACTCTGTCTCGCCTGTGTACCCAGAGCAGAGTGCTGCAGCACCAGCATCCCCTTGGCTTTGTGTGTGATCTTTTCCCATGACTATCTCAGTGGTGTCCCCGTCACATGAGTTCTTCAGCCTCTGGGATGGTGAGACAGCCTGGAAGATTGAGATGACCCTTTTAGTTTGCACATCTCTTGCTCTGCATAGCCACCCATTAAAATTAGTCACTCTTCTCTGCAGGAATTTGCGGGGAACCTTGGAGCAAACTGCTTGGGACTGGCAGGGACGTGCACGCGGGAGAGACGCGGAGCAGAGCGTGTTTCTTGCTCCTCACACTCTTCTTTTTATTGACCGGCCTCACTTATTGGAAAAGACCCATGTGTCCCCGTCCCCCCCCCGCCCCCCCGCCCCCTCTTCCTCCCCAGCCGCACAATTGTCACCGCCAATTAGTGCATTGTTAGGGCACACAATGGCGCTGTGGCCACTGGAATGGGCCGCTTTTGTGTGTCTCCAGTCGGCTGTAGGGGCAGTCAAGATTCATTTAGGGCCTTACACAACATGGACAGAAAATACTATCAGAAAAGCAAAAGGGGGAAAGAAAAAGGGAGAGAGAGAGAGGTAGCAAGGGCGGGGCGCAGGGGGGGGGGGGGGGCGAAGTCTGCTATTCAGGGGTTAGCCCAGCCGCATGAAAGGCCCAAGAAGCAGTGCCACATTGAAGTCGGCCCCTTGGAACACAAAAAGGAACCAGGGCTTAATAGTAATTAGTGGGCAAACTGCAAAGAGCTCCGTGGCTCTCCAGTGAATTGTTCCTGCACTTACTGCCACCGCTGCCCCTTCCCCCTTCCCTCTGGATCCGACCAGGAGGGGAGCAGCTCCGGGATGGGAATTGGCGGCCCTCCTTTACCCACCACGCTCTGGGGAGGCCTCATCTAGCTCTTCTTTGTGGCATGTAAATTGGATTTAATTCGCTAAAACGTGTAGCAAATTACAGGAGGTACTTCGCAGCCAGAGCAGGGCACAGGGGTATGGTTTTGGGGTCGGCACTGTGCCCCTGTCAAGGACCTTTAAAGCAGCCCTGTCCCTTTTTGCAGCCTGGCACGACACACCTTGCGGTTGGGCTGTGTTTGTCTGTGGCCTGTCCCTCTTCCCCCAGCAGAGCCTTGGAGGTCACTGCTGTTGTTCTCTTCTGCTTCCATTGTTTCCCTCTTTGCTCATAAAATAATCACCTGTACAGGTTTTTACAGTCTATTTAAGGAAAGGCCTGATAGCAACTCTGTCAGCTTAGTAGTGATGAGGAATCTGCTCAGGCTGAAGACCAAACCTTGCCCTCCCTTCTCCACAAAAGTCTGCACAGTGCAAACATCACTTGCATCCACCCCTTTCCCCTTGTTTCTGTGCCAGTTCTCAGTCACGCTAAGGCCCTCATTGGTACATACAGAATTTCTTAAAGCACATTTTGGCCCAGCGCGGCTTGGGCTTGTCTTGGATAGCTGCATTAGCATGCAGCTGAATATGCTTAATCTCTGCTTCTGTAGAGATCAGTTTGTTGCTGTTATCAGTCTCAGCTCATCTCTTGAACTGCTCGTACTAGGTTTAGTCAGGAGCTTATGTGCCCAACAGAGTTAGCTGTGTCTCAGGAATATGCCAAGTTAAAAGATCCATAAGGCAGGTTTGACCTCACATAAATGTGCTTAAGTACTGAGGAGAAATTCAGGGCATCTTAGCCCAAATGGAAAGTACACAGAGACACAAAATTATGAATCATTCCTTTTATGTTGTCAGGGAACCTAAATAAAATCTATGGAAGAAAGCTGCAGGGCCTGGTGGTTAGTTTGTTGACTCTTCTCAGCTAACGGATGTGCGTTTTGGCTATCCTTGGATACAGGGGTGCTGGAACAGGTGCTGATCTCAAGCACAACCACACACAATCCCACAAACTTAAACTGGGCTCTTGTGGATTCAGCTCAGTATAAATTAGACCAGACACCAACTGACCAAATTTAGTAGTCTCTGCTGGAAACGTTTCCAAACTGCAGCGCTCGAAAGTGATCCACGCACACACACACCCACACTTACAGTTCTGGACCGCTGTCTCTCTGAAAATAGCTCCTCATTTCCTCTGTTAGCTACAGGTACAGCACTCTCCTTTCTCTAAGGTACCTGAGCAAGCTTAGGAAATGCAGTTGCTGCTCCAGTACCAATCTTTTTCCATGACCTGGAAGCCACAGCCGTGCTGTATGTCTATACAAAATAAGTTTGATTGTATTAGAACGGTGAAAATAAGATTCACGAACAAGACTTTTGGTCCATCTAAAATCCCATCATGGGTTTCACACAAGGCTGAGGGCAGCACAGCAGACATCAAGGACTTGGCTGGCGTTGCTGGGATGGCTCCCGCTATGCAAACACAATCAGGGAGCTCACAGCATACATGTCTCACAGATAGAGCTGGTTGAAGCCACTGTCTCGCAACACAGAACGTGTCTGTCTCTCACCAGCCACAACACGTCCTCTCTCTGCTAATTAGCAACATCCCTGGCAGAGTCAGCTGAAAGGATTACACTGTCTTCTCACCTTGCCCTCTCCCTTCTTCCCCAAAAGAGACATGTTTAGTCCTGTCGGGATGCAGCTTGGCCGACCCAGGTAAGGAATCGGCCTCATTCCCCTTCAGACTGCCCCTCTACCAGAAAAGGTTTTTGTCTGCAGGACAATCAGTCTGGCCCTGACTGAACGGACACACAGCCTCACATCCCTGCAGCGTAGCATTGGAGGTTGTTAGCCTAATGTGCTCTAGTGGAATGGAAACAGAGCACAGCATCTGCAGCAGGAGCCAGAATAGTCTTTTTCCAGCTCAGGACTGAAGGGTTGATTTCCCAGCTCTGTGTGGCCATAAAGGGCAAATCACAGAACTTTTCTGTCTGCGAAAGCAGGGAGAATTACCTGTCCTTTCTCCCATTTTTTGTGTTCCTTGACTGCTCAGCCTGAGAGCTGTTTGTACTGCAGGTACGTGCAGCACCCAGCACAGTGAGGGGCAAATAATGAAGTGGTGGAAGCTTGCACAGTAATTTCTTCAAGTGCACGTGGTGGGGTCCTGTCGGCCTTGTGACAGTGTAATGGCTGGGGGTCTGGCAGTGCCAGCCTGTGCGAGGCATGGAGAAGGGCTCAGCTGCTCCCTTGTCCCAAGTAGTGGAACAGTTAATTTCACCAGCATAAGGGAAATACATACAGAGAGTGAATTCTGCTGCAGCTGGACAGACTCCTCTGAGCAAAAAGCTGAACCAAGCTACTCCACCATTTTCACGCCATAAGGAAGGTGCTAACCTGTGTGAACCCCATCTTTGCAGTGGTTGTGCTACTTTTTTTATGAGCTTGTTGCTTACATAAAATCAGTTTGATTGTATCGGTCTGGTAAAAAGAGCTTTTAAGAGGACTACACAACCTGGTCATCAAAGATTTTTGGCAATGCTGTGCTAGCACTTGTGAAAGGATTGTAAATATTTTGGAGCACTTTCTTGCATCACCAGGACATATCCCAAGGAGGATAACATCATTGTGTGCTTGATGGTGCTGCACATGTCAGTGAGGTACAGGATTTAGGGAATGGATTCCTTCTTTTGCCCAGCAAATCTCTTGATGTGCTCCAATTCTCTAACACCAGTCACTGCTAAAGCTGTTGCTGTTTAAGATTGCGCTCTGTGGATCACTTGCATGTGTTAATTCTTCACATCTAACTAATGCCTGAATGTGAAGGTTGCTAGCAACATCCTTTCCAAAATCACTTTGACCTGTGTATTACATTATCCCATGAATGACTTGCAGAAGGAAGTAATCAAAACATGTATAGTTCCAGCTAGTGCTAATTGCCTTTCCATCTGTTTCTGTCTCTTTTTACTTGTGTCCAATGAATGTTGATTATGCAGGGATTTAAATCTGTATTTCAACATAATTTGGTTCATTTGGTGTGAATGACATGACTCACTAAGCCTTAGCTCCAAATATTCCTCCAGCCCCGTGTCAAGCACTTCAAGGATGTCAAAAGCAGATACGGAGAATCTGAAGTGCCTGGTCTTAGCAAGAATGCCTAAAAGGTCAGGGAGAGGACACTGTTTCAGGAGATCTCTGGCCTTGATACTTACTGGTTCATGAAAACCTGAAAACACAGCACATGTGTATTGTGTATGAACTTTCTCCTTCTAGGGTACTATAGATGAGTGAGTACACATACAGGATAAAGCTTTCAAATGTTGTGTGACTTTTGATTGCCTCTGATCTTGAGTTGGCAACGTGGCATGTCATAGAGGAGTCCAATTTCCAGAAGGCAGGTCTGTAACAATTTCTGAAGATCCCTTAAGGTTGCCTCAAGAGGGTCCAGAATCACTGCATCTGGAAAATCTTGATCACAGCGTCTTGGAGGTTAGTGAAGGAATGCAGTCAAAGCGGCTTATGTGTTTGAAACCTATTTTGATTGTATGAAACTTAGTATGTTCAGGAAAGGCCAGACTGAACTTGAACTATTCTGAACACAAACTGAAGTCGCTCTTAACAGCGACAGTTGTTATCATGTGTTTTCCACCAATTCACAGAATTTTAAGGCCAGGAGAGACCACCCGTAACCGCAGATGTTCATACTGATAGCAGTTTCTTTGTAAAGTGCCAGTTCAGCATAGACAGAAAGTTTCTTGGAAACATTTCTATTTTGACTGACCAACATTCTCTGAAAGCCAGGCAGGACCTAAGGGACAAGTGCTCACCAGGCTGATTCCTGGTTGATTTCTGCCCAATTTCCCAGCAAGCTCCTGGCACCCCAGGATTTCCATGTCCCCCTCTCCAGGACCTCCCCTGTCCTGTGCTCCCAAGGCCTCTTCTGGTAGGGGGCTTCTAGGACTTCTACACGTTGCAAGAGGAAACCTCCTAGCTTTTCCTGATGCTGCAGGATTTCTCAGAAGTACAGGCAGCTTGCCCTTTTTGGCACAAGCTGGTGTGTTTTACATTGTTTTTTAATGTTGGAATTTTCCACAAAACAGAAATTGCAAGTTTCAGCCAGCTTCAGTCCAGGCTGCTTGAGTGTTTTCCCCAGAGGATTTTGCACATTGGCCATTACAAACTTGCATCCTAACGCTGAAGTTTTGCTACAACATTTTCAGCCAGAGGTTCCTCTAACCTTTCTCTCTCTTTGCTGGATTAGAAAACTGCTTAGTACTTTTGACCCTGGCAATAAAGTACTGCAACTGTAACAGATGTTAGTTTAATTTCATTGTAAAACAAGCAAATAGAAACAGGTTTCCAAAGGTTGTGACCTGAGGCAGGGAAGGGAAAACATTGTGCCAAAGCTGAGCTGCTTTGGGCAGTTTCACCCTGAAGGTCTCTGACAGCAAAGGAGAGGGCAGAAAAAGGAAATACCTATTTAGAGATGGCGTTGATCAAAACAGCATTGGTCTGAAGATAAAGCAAGCAGTAATTAGTCATTATTATTTCATAGAGGCATTTGGTACCTCCCATGTATGAGTTGGGGGGTTGTTTTACTCATGTGGTCGGAGTCAAAGCGGGTGTAAGCCAGTGCCGATCTTCGCCAGGCAGTGAAGCCGTGCTCCTTAACACCTGCCGAGGAGCCTGGCCAAGGATTAGGCTTCTCAAATCTGCAACAGTGTTCAGAAGCCAACACTCGTATTTTTGCATGCCGGCCCCCAGTAGGTTACAGGGAAGTGGTGATGATCCCACCTCACATGCACATAGAGGGTTAGATGTGCCATGGTGGAAACCACAGCTTCATGGCTGTTAAGGTCACCTTAACACCTTGCCGGACATTCAGATCAGGCAGGGCAAAACTCAGGTTGTCCATGGGAAATCCCCTGCTCTGTCAGCTGGGAAATGGACTGAGCTGCTCAGAGCACTAGAGTGGTGAGCACTGGCCCCTTGGTCAAGAAAAAAAATCTCAGAAATTTCATGCTTCAAGGTTGCTCATTTGGCAGCTTTCCTGAGACCTCAATTCACTTACAGCCATAAGCATACAAATGTATATGCAGTACAATCACCCTGCTTGGAAATCCCAGTGGAGCAAAGTATTTAACTCTGAAAAATACTTGGAGTAACTTCTTTACAATGTATAGAGCAGCAAGCATTTCAGAAACAATCTAACTGTGTATTTAAACAGTCATTACTGCCTTCTGGGTAAATAACACATGTTTTTAAAATGGTCTCTATACACAATAGACACTAACACAATAAATCCTAATTGCTCTGAAGGACCCATTAGGCTCTATCAGGTCAATACATGGGGTAGGTTTTTTGAAAGTCACTCACCCTGTTGTTACATAAGCCACAATTTGAAAGTCCATAAATAAGTATTTGCCCAATGAAGAGTGAGGGCTTTGCCAGGGCCATACTAATTTATCATGTCAACTTCACTCTGGGGACTGTTTTCTTTTCAAGGGCCCATGTTAAAAAAAAAAAAAAAGAAAAAAGCACAACGTGATGTGTTTCAAAAACTACATATCTGAAGAGTTTCAGGCTGCAATTTCCCCCCGCCCCCCCAATCAAATGTGAAGTTCACTGCCTCCTCCTTATCTTGGCATTGCATGAATCACAGCAAGGAGACCTGAAGATCAGCCGTGGCTGTTGTGCTGCTGGCCAGGCCATGGCATGGCAGGGACCCTTCCTCATCCCCGCCAACCCTCCTGCACCTTTGGGCCATGGTCCTGATGCTGCCTCTGCCTTCTGCATGCTGTGGTGGTGGCACCTTGGGACAGGAACACCCCTTTGGTGTTCCAACTGTGCCTCTTAGAAAGGGGTCCCAGTCCCTGAGGAGACCAATGGAAACTAATTATGTACAGTTTATGTGCACTTATATATACAAGTATCGTTAAGTAATAACTGGTGAGTCCGGCAAGATGAGTTTCAAATGCAGCCACTCTTCCTGATTTTACTTTAATCTTACTTATCTGAACTTCTGGTAGCATTTTATGAACGGCAGCATTTGTGTCAGGTGTTCCTAAAGTCTGTGTTACTGTTAGAAATCCAGTTTTGCATTAATTCACTCAGAAGTTGTCTGGTTCCTTGTAGCTTTTTGAATGTGACTACAGTTGGGGATGGCTTTGTTTTCCTGCAATATGTTAAGGTGTGTAATTGTACAGGTATATAAAAAAAAAAAACAGTACTGATGTAGGTTAGAGTTTTCAAGGGAGTTTCAACAAGGCATCCATGGTGAAAAGCATTCAAGTGATTTAAATCTGAATTCCCGTCCCCAGCCCACAGCTTTTAAATCATTTGGGCACATGAGAAAATGTTTGTTCCTGCAGCTGTTGCACTTTGGTAGGATTTGGGTGCCAGTATCCCTCTGCAAATGCTGGCAGTGATTCTCATTCTGCTCTGCCTGCTTGCGAAGGGCTCCTTTCCTGCCAGGTCCCTCCTGCCTGTGGGGCAGCAAGGACCTTGGTCTCTTATTTGGAAGCCCCCTTCCAGGTCCAGTTATGCAAGGTCCATCTTGGTGCTGGGGTTTGCAGTGCTGGCAGCCCGCAGCCTTGCAACTCTCAGGTGGGAATGTGAACGCTTGCCATGGGTGGAAGCAGAAGCACGCCTGTCTTTTGGTGCAGCCTGCAACCGTGTCCTGTGCATAGGGGAAACATCGATCTCCTTTTGTGCATGATGGGTCTGCTGTGCTGGAGCTGGCTGGGGGCTGCACCATGATGCCAAATGTGATGGCTGTCTGTCCCTGCACCCGCAGCAGGCAGTAAGGCACAGCCTTGCCAGTCTCGTGCTGCTGCAAACCACCCTGTGGTCCCCAGCACCCTCTCGCTCAAGCAGTTCGTTATCAGGGGTCACTGCTAATTCGAGCAGCACCTAAGCTAGCACAGCCTCCAGCTGGGATGACTGGCAGGCTGCCTACCAGCACCAGGAGCCCATAGTCACCTGTGCTGGGCCCCCACCGCTCCCTTCCTGGGAGCCGGAGACTTGTCAGCAGTGGAGACGAAACCGGGCTTTGCTGCTCCAAGCAAGAAGGGTCGAGGGCCAGGGACAGCGTGCTGGTCCTACAACAAGAGGGGCAGGAGGTTCCTGCCCTGCTTTAGTACAGGCAAAGCCAAGAGTGAGATCAGTGCTCCCTGGCTTTGTCCCTGCCCAGAGCCTGGCCTGAAAAGCTCTTTGCAAAAGTCTGTTCTCTAACAAGGACAAGGGCAATAGCTAGTCTTTACAAAGGAAGCTCACTTAGTCCTTTTCTAAAGTCTTTGAAAAGTCACAGGATCCTTCACAATGGCAGTTTGTCCAGGTAAATAGCATAGGCTGACAATACAGCAGTGAAAGAACCAAATACAGAAATATTTACCGCCTTTTTACTTTCTGCTTCTTCCAGGAACCGCTGCATCCCAGCTGAAAATGCCTCAATGGGTGGAAGGTATGTCCTTGAGGACACATGTATTGCCAGCCCATGCCCATATCCTCTGGGCTGGAGCCACAATCAGGGACTAGCTGGACTCCCAAGGAGACCTGTCTAGCATGGTGGAGCTTCATGAGCGCCTCTGCACACAGGTAAAACGATTTCCTAATAATTTTTAGAGTTTTTTAACAACAACAACAGCAGCAAGTTCTTAGGGGTGGGAAATGCTTTCTTTTTTGTCTCCAGGGTTTGGCACACTAGGTTTTGTGCAGGCATGGCTCCTGTCACTAATAGTGCTGGATGCACATAAAGCACTGTACTCTCATACTGTACTGTAGAGATGAATAACAAGCCTATCAACTTACTTACACCATATTTAATCCTGTTCTGGTTGCTCTGCTACGTATTCATAAAAAAACAAAAAGGAAACAGAAGCACAGAGCAAGTCAACAGATGTCTACCTGGCTCTTAATTGGATTTTATGTGTCCCCAGTGTAGCAAATACAGCATTATTTACAGCCAGGCTCTAAGAATTAGATACATCTGGAGGAGTGGTGAAACCTGAACCAGGATACAAGAGTTGATAGATTAACTGAAATGAAGAGCTGCCCCATTTTCCCCTTCTTATCTTCTCCCTTCCCACCTATGTACCTGTTCCCCATTGTGTGTCGAATCAAACCAAGATCCTGCCCAAGGGAACGCTTATAAAATGAAAAATACCAGCAAAAAAGAGAATTTCTGCTCTTGTGGAGCTTCATCAGCATTTTCTAATTGTACAGCAATGATGATAATAAAAAGGCTGCCCTCTGCTCACAGCTATAATTTGGATAATCAACTGAAAGCCATAATGAAACTGTCTGTGATTGCTTTCTGCTGGGCTGCTAGTTCACAGAAACTCATTGTTGGGGAGAATTAAAAGTTATGACTCCTGCTACAGGGATATGCCACTGTGTTCCAAAGGAACATGTGACTTGCAATTCTCTTCCGTATAGCTTTATTATAGGCAGAACTTAGAGCATAAAGCAGAGAGGTATAAGGACTTGAGCTTTTTTTTCCTTTTCTTTAAAAAAGTTGTTAAACATCAAGGTTGTCAGTGCCAAATGATACGCATGCCTAGGCTGGGTGGACTTGTAGACAGAGAGGATTTCGGAGGTGGTAATGAGGTCTCTGGCCTTAAAATCCCTGGGGACTTTGGTGTGTGGTAGCAGCAGTCAGCGCTCCGCCCAGAGCCCCAAGAGCCACTGGCCACAGAGCGATAGGCAAGCCAGATTTTATTCCTTCCTGGGAGGAAGGCAGGAGCTAAGTCATGCTTCGAGTCTTTGCTTTCTGGGCTCTGGATGCAGTCGGAGGCATTTTGGGTGCGTGAGATTTTGGGTGCTGGCGTTCCCCAGCACCGGGCCTGAATGTGAGCTGTCCCTGTTTGTGATGTGCTGTGGGTACGTCTTGACTGGCAGATCCAGTGCTGGATGTGAGTACTTTGGTCCAAATTGCCCTTCCATCCACATCCGCTGAGGAGGAGCGAGGAGCTCCTGTGCAATGGCTTGGGAGCAGCCTTCCTCCTTGGCCAGAATAAGGGCGCTGCCGTGGCGGGTGCAGCCTCTGACCCCCCAAATCTGGCTTCTGAAGCAGGTCTGTTCCCCCGTGTGCCCTGGACGTGCTGTGGGCTTCAGGAGCAGTGGAAGCCGCTGGAAGCCGGGCTGGTAATTTAGGCGTTTGCTAGTGCACGGATTCGAGTTCCTTACGTCAGGCCGCCGAGCGTGATCGCGGCGGTCGCTCCGGCAGGAGCCCGCGTTTCCCAGGGCGCCGGGAAGGGACCCCTGCCCCGGCCGGGGTCTCTCGAAAGCGCCGGCTTCGTTCTTTTGCGCCGCGCTCCAACGCCCGCCGCCTGCTCGGGAGGAAGGCGGGGGCTCGTCAAACATGTCCCGCGGCTCCGAGGCGGAGCGGGGAGCCGGCCGGCAGCCCAGGCCAGGAATGTGGTAGCGCAGCCGCCTGCACCCTGCCAGCCGGGCGGGCGCGGGCAGGTCCGGTTTCCCTCCCCCGCGGAGGCTCAGCTTTCCGGGAGGCGGGAGCGCTGCCCTGCCAGGCAGCCGGGAAGCGGGCCGCGGCGGGAGGAGGCGGCGGGAGATGCCGCCGTGACCCTTGTACCCGGGCCGTACCCTTGTACGATTGCCGGAGCGAGGCAAAGGCGGGGCAGGACCCCTGCGCGCCTTCCCCCCGAGGTTTCACCCCTTTGCCCCCATCCCGTTACGGCGGGGTGAGGCCCCGGCCCCTCCCCGCGGAGAGGGGCTGAAGGGCCCGAAGAGGAGGGGGCGAAGCGGCAGCAGCGCGGCAGCCGCCGCCCGCCTCCTCCTCCTCCTCCAGCCGCTGCCCCCGTCCCGCTTTGCTCTGCACGCCGACGAGGGGAAGCAGAGCTGGGGCGGGCGGCGGGTCCCGGGAGGGGCGCGGCGGGCAAGAGGGGAAGGAGTCGGGGTCCCTGGAGCAGACCAGGAGCCGGGGGCGCATGCGGACCGGCCGGTGGTTGGGCAGCACCGTCACCTTCTCACTTCGCCGGCTGCCGCCGGCCGGGCCGGGGCCGCCGCGGGTGTCCGAGCGCCGGCGGGCGGGGGTCCGCCAGGCCGCCTCCAACAGCCGGGGCCAGGCGGTGGCGGCCGGGGCTCGGCGCGGCGGGGCGCCGGGGGCAGCGCGGTCTCCCGGCGGGGCGCCTCGCTTCGCCGCCGCGGGACTCGGCGCCCCGGGCGGGGGCGGCCCTGGGGAGCCCCGGCGGGGGCGGAGCGCCGGCGGGGCGGGGGCGTTCCCGGGGCGGGGCTAGGGCCGGGGGGCGGGGCGCGGGCGCGGCGCGGCGCGGGGGCGCCCGCCCGCCCCAGAGCGCAGGTGGCGGCGGCGGCGGCGCTGGCGGTCCCGGCGGGGCCCCGCTCCCGGCGCGGCGGCGGCGGCGGCGGCGGCACTGGCGGCGGCAGGTGGCCGGGGCATGCGGCGGCGGTAGGACGCGCGGCGGCGATGGGCGGCCGGGGGCTGCCGGTGCCGCTGGTGCTGGGGCTGCCGCTGCTGCTGGGGCTGCCGGCGGCGGGGCGCGCCGCCTCCAAGGCGCTGGTGTGCCAGGAGATCACGGTGCCGATGTGCAAGGGCATCGGCTACAACCTCACCTACATGCCCAACCAGTTCAACCACGACACGCAGGACGAGGCCGGGCTGGAGGTGCACCAGTTCTGGCCGCTGGTGGAGATCCAGTGCTCCCCGGACCTGCGCTTCTTCCTCTGCAGCATGTACACCCCCATCTGCCTGCCCGACTACACCAAGCCGCTGCCCCCCTGCCGCTCCGTCTGCGAGCGGGCCAAGGCCGGCTGCTCGCCCATCATGCAGCAGTACGGCTTCGCCTGGCCCGAGAGGATGAGCTGCGACAGCCTGCCCGTGCTGGGGGACACCGAGGTGCTCTGCATGGGATACAACCGCACGGAAGCCACCACCCTGCCGCCTTTCTTTGGGAAGCCCACGCACCCGGCCAAGGACGCGGCCAAAAACCTGACGCCGCTCGATGGGCAGCGCCCCTCGGGGATGGACTGTGGCCGGACTTGCAAGTGCAAAGCACCCCTGATCCCCATCTCCAAGGAGTCCCATCCGCTGTACAACCGTATCAGGACTGGGCAGGTACCCAACTGCGCCATCCCCTGCTACCAGCCCTACTTCACCCAGGATGAGAAGACTTTTGCCACCTTCTGGATCGGCCTCTGGTCCATCCTCTGCTTCCTTTCCACCTCCACCACCGTGGCCACCTTCCTCATCGACATGGAGCGCTTCAAGTACCCCGAGCGACCCATCATCTTCCTCTCTGCTTGCTACCTCTTTGTCTCCGTGGGCTACATCGTGCGGCTGGTGGCAGGGCACGCCAATGTGGCTTGCAACCCGGAGCACCACCACATCCACTATGAGACCACGGGCCCGGCTCTCTGCACCGTGGTTTTCCTTCTCCTCTACTTCTTTGGCATGGCCAGCTCCATCTGGTGGGTCATCCTGTCCCTCACCTGGTTCCTGGCAGCCGGCATGAAGTGGGGCAACGAGGCCATCGCTAGCTACGCACAGTACTTCCACCTGGCTGCCTGGCTCATACCCAGTGCCAAATCCATCGCTGTACTGGCACTCAGCTCCGTGGACGGCGACCCGGTGGCCGGGGTTTGCTACGTGGGCAACCAGAGCCTGGAGAACCTGCGGGGCTTCGTGCTGGCACCGCTGGTGGTTTATCTCTTCACCGGCAGCCTCTTCCTGCTGGCCGGCTTCGTCTCTCTCTTTCGCATCCGCAGCGTGATCAAGCAGGGCGGCACCAAGACTGACAAGCTGGAGAAGCTGATGATCCGCATCGGCATCTTCACCGTGCTCTACACAGTACCTGCCACCATCGTCATCGCCTGCTACATCTATGAGCAGCACAACCGGGAGGCATGGGAGCGGGCGCAGAACTGCTCCTGCCCGGGGGACCCCCACCGCCCCAAGCCCGACTACGCCGTCTTCATGCTTAAGTACTTCATGTGCCTTGTGGTGGGCATCACGTCCGGCGTCTGGATCTGGTCCGGAAAGACACTTGAGTCCTGGAGGCGCTTCACGGCCCGCTGCTGCCAGGCCAGGAAGCCCGCGGGTGCCTCCGTGTACGGTGAGGCCAGCCCGGCGCTGGCAGGCAGGACGGTGCTGCCCAGCATGGCCTCCTACCACAAGCAGGTCCCGCTGTCCCACGTGTGACCGGAGAGAGCCTCAGTGACCCCAGCCACAGGGAGGAGAGGGTTGCAAAGACCCTGGGCCACAGAAGAGGGGGTGGCAGCTGGGCCACCCCGGCATCCTCAGCCCCACCGTGGCAGTGCTGCCCGGGACCGAGCAAGTGCACCCGCAGGGCACGGAGCAGCCACGGCCCCAGGCAGGGCAGGGGGAGGTGTTGCCAGCGACATGGGGGCAGAGGGACAGGGAGGCCTGGAGCCTGGCACCGTCATGTATGCCCCATTTGGGGTCCCACGCCCTGTTTGGGGTCCTGGGGCGCTGCTGCCTGCGGGCCGGTCAGGTGGCAGGTAGCCCTCGAGCACTGATTTGTGTCCCACAGTGAGCCTCAGGGCAGGTCTCGCTGGCGCTGGGGGGGAGAGCTGCAGCAGGCAGGGCAGGTGGTGGCTCCCAACCCCGGGTGATGCACTGGCACCGGCACCGAGCCGCTCGCCAGAACCCCGGGGGGATGCGAGGGGGCCGGGGAGAGCTGGCAGTGGGGACAGCCTCTCTGCTGTGCTGCACCCAGGTCCCCGGGCACAGCTCCGTGTTGCGGAGGAGGGGGCTGGGGGCCCCAGCGCGATGTTGCCGCTGGCCCCGCTCGGGCAGCGGCACGCTGGGCGGGAGGGAGGGAGCTGCGCGGGCTGGGGGCTTCGCAGGCGGTGGCGGTGCAGGAGGAAGGGGCTGCAGGGAGGAACTGCCACCCAGCCCTTGAGGTGGGCAGGGAGAGGGTCCCAACTGTCTGCAGCGCAGGTGGGGACCAGGCGGTCCCAGAGGTCCCTTCTCCCTGGGGCAAGCGCCTGCAGGCTCTCCCCAGGCAGGGGGCTCGGGGCCGGGCAGGGACTGGTGCCGGTGGGGCTCAGCTCTGCAGCACCGACTCCTGGGTTCGCCCCGCCGCTCTGCGGTGGGCATCCAGCTCCACTCCATGGAGCAACTCGCCCCGGAGGGCCGAGGGGCTGCGCGGGTGACGAGGCTGCTGTCCCAGCACGGGGTTTGCAAGGAGCCCGGGGCGCCGCTGGCCCTGGCGCTGAGAGCAGCCTTCTCCCGAGCTGCCGTGTGCTCTGGGAAGGGGTCGATGCTGCTCCGTGCCTCTCGCCTCTGTAGCAGAGTGAGTTTCTCGTGTCTGCCTGGTGCCGTGCAGGTTACCTGGGGTGAGGTAGGCAGCCCCAGCGCCCTGCCTGCCAGCTGTGGCACGCGGTGCAGCAGCTGAGCGTGGCACAACCAACCCTAAAAGGGTGGTTGTGCTTCTGCAGCAGGTAGTGTGTGCATGGCGGGGAGGTTTTCAAGCCAGGCGGCAGTCTGTCTCTCCTGGGGAGCAGCTGGGTTTTCTAGCCAGCCAGCTTCAACACTTCTTGCTGCTTTTTTCAAAGCTGTGCCTCTGTTGGAGACAGTGCCGGGTTTGAGAGTGAGCAGTTGATTTAGGAAAACTCAGTAGAGCATTTGTAGTCTCTTTCCTCCAGCTTCCTAAGCGTTTTTCACTTCCCTAGGTCAGACAGCAGCAGAGCACTGACAGAACTGGTGCCTGGCATTAAGTGGTGGTGACAGCTGGGTTTCGATAAGTAGAGTGATGGCGGGGGGGGGGCTGGTTGTCAACTTCACTGAATGCAGCAAGGGTGAGGGGCTTTGGCTGCGGCACGGGATGGGGCACAGCTGGCGAGAGATGGCTGCCTCTGGCTTCAGCCTGCTTGTGAAAGCACCCGATTTTGGAATTTTTCCCCACTACCCTAAGTGGTGATCATGTATGTAACTGCCCAGCCACTACTCGAGTCCTTTTTGCCCTCCTTCAAGCGTGGCACTGTGACCTGGCTGCTTGAGCACTGGAGAACAACTGCTGGCTTTGCTCCTGCGGGACTGCAAGGATCCGAGGTTGTTCTGAACGCCCTCGGACCACTTCAGTCAAGAAGGTTTCCACCTCATGTTAAACCCAAAGCCTGAGAAGTGAGGGAACGCTTGAGTGGCACATCTACTGATAAAGGTACTGCCAAGGTACTGCATGAGTGTCTTTGGGGCATTCTGGCCAGAGGGGCCAGTGGTGCAGGGATGGAGGGCTCGGCAGGGACTGCTCAGCTGCTCGTATCAGCACTCTTGCACAGAGGGCTCACTCCCTCCAGCGTGCTGCAGTACTTCACCGTGGACGGAATTGTACCATGTTGTGTTACAAACTGTAAATAGTTGTATTATAGCCTGGTTCGTACATACAGAAGCCGTAGTGACCTTTGATATGGGTTTGGGACAGGTGTGTTCTCGGCAGCGAGGCAGGTCAGGCGCAGAGACGCTGTGGGTAGTCTCGTGTTGTAATCCAGGGCATTAAATGATTCCAGCCTGCTCCAATCCACGCCTTGCTGGACTCCTCTCTTTCTATAGTGCCTTTTGTAGATACAGCTAAACACACATCATGCAATACAATGAACAAAACCGTGTCAAAGGTGGTGTTTTCTTGTTTTTGTTTTTTCCAAAGTGCAACTGACTGTGTAAAGCTTTTTTTTTAAAGGAAAAAAAAAAAAAAAGAAATCCAAGGTTAGCTACAAACTGTTGCCTATTGAAAAATGCAAGAGCATTTTCAGCTTTGATCTAACAGTAGGTTAATACAATCAACTTGTGTTTGAGCCAGGCTTCTCAGCAACAAGTGGCAGGAGGGGGAAAGGAGCCGTTGCCGTGTGCCCTGTATGCTGTAGCCAATTTACATGTTGGGTTTTTGCCTCTTCCGTTACTGATGCTCTTCAACGTTGTTTAAATAACTGTACTATATTTTGTGAAAAGCTGAACAAATTTTATTCAAAGAGAAGTATTGAGATTAGTTATTTATGAGGACAAAAAAAGTGTGTGGTGTTTTCTTTGCTTCTGCTAGAATATTAATTACCATAAAAACTTAACTGGGGGGGGGGACAGGGAGGCACGTGCTGGAGGGCTGTGCGGGGCTCTTATCACAAGGGATCGTGGGGGACTGGTGAGGCAACTACACTTGCATGGTGCAGGAATAGCATGGTCTGTGTGCACGAACCCCACGGGGTGCTGCCCTCGGCATGGGGGGTGTCACGTACCCGCGCCCTCACCGCTGGCATGCCACGGCCCACCACGGTGCTGCGCGTCCCAGCCCGGGTGCAGCAGCCTGGCTCTGCACTGAACTGGGTTTAATCCTCAGGGGCTGCCGTTGCTGCTGGCTGGTGCCCGTGACCTCGCTTGCTAGCGTGTTTTCCTTGACAGGCCAAAGTCACACCTCGCTGGTAGAAGAGGGTTAACTATCAACTTTTATTGGTGTTCTGCAGTTTGCACAGTATCAGTCCCTCGCCCTGTGCTGAGATCAGGCCCTGAGTAGGTGCCCTTTGATACTTTTCAGGCCAAGCAGATGACAGCTCTCAGCCAAGGGGGATGCTGCACGCCGATCTGAGCGTCCATGTTGCCATCTGCTGTGCGCTCTCTCGTGTTGGGAGGAGCACTGTAGGAAGGACAGCAAGGGGTTAAGGCTGGCTTCGTGGTGACTAATGGTGCAGGACTCTGCTATCTAGTTAGGTGTGTAGGCACACACTAGGTCCCACTAGATTGGATCTCTTAACCTGGAAGCAGCATTCCAGCACCCAGCGATAAACCTGACAGCCGCACAGACTGACTCACCCGATTCCTCAGTGCTGGCTGATCTGCCCTCCCCGTGCTCAAGTACAGGCAAAACACACTGTCAGGGGCTGATCCTATCGCATGCAGGGCAGCTGTTTTGGGCTGTGGAGGGGACATGCACCATCTCAGCACGAGGTTCTTACTGAGGAGCTGCAGACACTGACCGCCTGCCTCCAGAAGTAACTCCAGCACCTTGCTGGCAGCCTTGTTGTCATCCTCGCCTCCCAGGAAGCCACCGTGTCCTCAGTAAATAGGAGTTTGGCAGAGCTGCCATCCGCTGCCTACCTTGAGCCACCGTTTTGGAGCAAGGGAAGGGCCACTACTGCAGGCAGCCGTTTGCAGATCACCTGCAGGACTCTCTTCCTGTGAGCACACGTGTGGTCGTGCACAGCCCAGCCTAATGCTTGTTGCTCTTGTGCTCTCCGTGTCCCATCTGGTCGACTTGGGTCATCCTCGAGGCAGTCACTGGCTTCCTTGGAGTTAAACAGTGCAAATTTCAGGCTGGGTGGCATGGAGAATGACAGTGTCTGACAGCATGGGGACCATGTGTCTTCTCAAATATCACAGAGCAGAAGCCAAAGTGGTTGTTTCACCTAAAACATGCCTTGTCTGCAAAGTAAGCCCGAAACTTCTAATCCTATGACAAACAAGCCCATGTTCAGCCAGTTAAATGCTCTTTCTCTAGCTGGTCAGCTGGGGGTGGGGGTGTGTGTGTAGCGGGGTGTGTGTGTAGCAGGGGGTGGTGGTATAAGGGCACTACAGTCACTTTGGCAGGACCCTGTAATTCACTGTATATTGTCAAATAACTTATTTGGTGCAAGTGTAGTTTTCCCAGATAACATTACGGAAAATCAGGCCTACATAATGCTACTGCACTATTGTGCTATGGGAAATACCAGTGCAGGACAGGGGCAGCAGCCTGCTCCGTACCGAGCTCTGAACACACCAGCTCACCCTGCCCCACGCACGCCTGCCAACCCCCTGTGCAAGCTCTTGCCTCAATTGCTCTTCTGTCCTCTTCTACTTGCTCAGGTGATGCTTGATGCCTATGCTCTTATCCAGAAGCGATGGTCTTGACATTTATTCCATCGCTGAAGTGCCTGTCCTCTTAACTGCCAAACCCACACTGAAGTAGCTCTCATAAAATTCCCTTAGAAACAAAATACACAGTCCCGTACACAAAGGGAAAGGGCTGCTGAAGCCCAAGGGCATCATGTAGCCCACAAACACGTCCATGACTTGCTGCCCCTGCTGACCGCTACCATACAATGCTCATGTTATTCTTGCTGGTGCTCACATTATTCTTGCTGGGCCATAACATAGCTATTGTCTCTGCAAACAGTATTTACTGCCAGCTGGGGATTGCTGCCCTGGAACTGAATGCAGGCAGAGGTCACCTCAACATAGATTAAATATTATTCAGCTGTTGGGGTAAGAGAAACAAGGTACATTGATCCTGTAGCTGGTTGCTCTTCCCTGGGAGCAGAGGTGAGTAACAATCTCTGCAATTCCTGTATTCTAACTATGTTTGTATTTCTTTTGCCTTTTTGAGAAATGTGCTGCCAACACATGGCAAAGTTACAGGGTATCCCCCCCCCTCAGTTCATCTTCCAGCAGAACCACCTAAATGCAATTCCTTCTGAAACGCTATCACTGCTCATCCCTTCAAAAGGCAGCTGTATGGTTTACTTTTTATTGTTTACCTAAGAAATCCACTAGTTGTGTTTTCCAGAATTTAACAACTCTTTTACCAGGACCATTTTAACCAGAAAGTTAAATGAAATTGCTGTTTTTCCTCTCTTAAGAAGCTGAGTTGTAGTTGAGCCCTGTTCAGTATCTGCTGAACAGAGCAAAATCCTATTGACAATGTGCTCTGGGCTATGCTACAGTAAAACTAAAGCCAGTTAAGGTGCGAGGCAAAATTAAGTTCGGAGCAGCAGTCTCCTGCAGGATATATTGCAGAAGCAGCTGTCAGCTCGAGTTGTCATTCACCTGCCATCCAGATCAGCAGGAGAAGCCTCCATCTCATTTGGCAAAAAAGGTAAATGCCCCAAGTTTCTGCTGAGCACCTCACAGCTGAATGGCTGCATTTGCAGAAGCTGTGTGCCAGCCCTCAGAAAAGTGCATCCAGACAGATCCCACAAAGTTGAAGGCACCTGGCGGTGCTAAGGAAAAAAAAACTTGTTAGCAATTAGGTCACAAGTCAATCCAGGAGTTGGTCACTTGTAGCTTCCAATTTAGTGCTTCTCAAGGGAGGACTTAAAAACCAGCAAATCACCTCCAGAGAGAGACTGGCCCTACTTAAAGGCCATTTAAGTGCAAAGAAACTGTCAGTGAGTCGTTATTTGAGCAGCCTGAGTCAAATTCTAAATCCAAACGACATGTGGGAATAGGCAGCTACACAAGACTCTACCACGCCTTCAGCTGAAGCAGGCTGCCAGGGCCCTGCCCCATGCTGCCGACCAAGCGGCTCACAGTTGCCAAATGACCTCTGCTGCCGGCTCCCCAGACATTCACAAGTCACTGTGATAAAATGAAGGCGAGGGGCTGGTATGGGGAATGGAAGGGCCTTAACACACACCACTGGGTTTTCTTCTTTCTTTTTTCAGACTTGAGAGAAGCTGCACAGCCCCAAATACTCATGAGGGGGAATGAAATCAGACAGCTGTACAGAACACACAATTCACCTTTAACTTTAATTAAAATAGAGTTTATTAGCTTTTCTTTTAATACAAACATGAGAAAGGAAAACCACCTGAAGATGTAGCATTATTTTCAAAATTGAACTGTGATCAATACCTGAAGTGCCAAGTTCCAAGGATTTGGGAGCCGGGGCTGGCACATTTGCATACCACAAAAGGCTATACACATCATTTTAACAGTTGAGTGCAGCCAAACTGATGATTACACTCAGACAGCCCCACACTCTCAAAGATATATGGACTTGCGATTCAGTGTAAGTGTCTGGGCCTTGGCTGGAAGAGGAGGTGCACAAAACCTGTGCCATTTGGAGGCAGATCTGCTCCTAGGACAAACCGCCTAGAATCTATTTGGATCCAAGAAGGGAAGATACTACAAAGACTTGTAACAGGAAGAGTCTAATAATACTTATCCTGTTTAGAGTTCAGTTTCAGAGCCTGAAAGTAAGCTCTGTTCCAAAATCGCAGAAAGAGCAAACCCCAAGCCTCTAAAGCAGTTGCACAAGATAAAATTCACTTTGGAGGGCCGGGGAGGGGGGGGGGGGGCAGGGAGGAAAGGGGGGTTTATAGAAAGCTTTTTGATAATTCTCAATTGAACACAATATTTTTCAATCTATCATCTACCTTGTTAGGTAGTCCAGGATTCTCAAACTCATTACTGTCTCATTATGAATGTAAATCCCTCCCAGGCAACAAAAACCCAAGGAGAGCCAGATGGATGCACAATATCAGCTTTAGGAACTCCACTGTATATAGCACAAGAGATCTGCAGTAGAACTCAGAGAAGCAGTGCTGCACACATGCCATTCACCACTGGATTGCTACACTGTTTGGGATGGTGATGATGTTTCCAGACCAACTTTCTCATTCATTGCCTCAGAAAAATAATACAGATTGCGTCTCTTCCAGAGCGATACAAGTATTAGAAAATGAGAGAAGCACCATAATTCACAAGAAATGCAGCATGGACCCTATACATTTTAACAATACATAAAACCATATCTCTGCCCCAGTCAAAACATTCAAAGTCTTTTGACAATCTCTACTGGAGTGAAGTTGTGGGTGCAGAGTTGGAATTCCTTCCTGCTCGGCAGCTTCTTGGTTATGAACAGATCACCAACAATAGCAGCTTTTAGTAGCCAAACCAGGGAAAAGCTGTCAACATGTGTCTATGCTACTGTTTTCAGCTCCAGAGTGGCTTTTATACTTTAAGAGAGTCCCATGTTTTGTTTTGTTTTTGTTAACACTGCATTGACCTGAAATACAAATGCAGCGAGACTCTGGATAACAGGGGAGAGAAGGGAAGAATGTTGTAACTATAGTCATGTGGTTAGTGTTTAAATTCTAAAATTTAAAACTACTTATTAAAAACCTCAAGAGTTCACAGCTATAGGCCTACATAGTAAGCAAACATCTGTGGGGGAGAGAAGGAGAGAAGTTTGTTTTTGCACCTCTGGATACATCAGAAGGAGGAAAGAGTTGATTTGACAAAGGTCTTGTCTTTTGCACCAAGTACGCTCCTCAAGCTCTGGGCTCCCTCGGCTAGTTTACCCTCCTCTCCTTCTCTTGCTGGAAGACACCATCACCACTGGCTTGTGTGCATGGAGTGGTGGTATTCCTCCAATTCATATGGACGCTGGTTCATGGTGCTGCACCTTTCTCTCTCCTCAGGAGAGGATGGCATTAGAACGGCGGATACCAACTAAGTTATCCGCACTGAAAGATCGTCTCATAGCAGCTTTTGACAAGTCTTTGTATTTGTCTTCACACAGCCGGGAGATAGCCTGGATACCACATTCAGATACAAAATGGAAAGTACACATTAGAAAAGTCTGAACATTTCATGGAAGCTTTTACAAGTGTAATACCAACAAAGCAGGCACTCTGTAGCAGTGACGCTACCAGCTTTTTTTTCCTAGAATGAAAGTAGGTAAGAACTACTTTGGAGGGAAGATACTAAAGGGGTCTGTCCCCGTGCTAACAAGAACCCTGTCAGAAAGACAGACATAAGGAAGGTAAGTGGTTTCCATATACAAGTATCTTCATTCTTTTACCAGTCTCACTATCTAATGAAAAACTTGGATCCATTTCAGACTTAAGAATTTGTGGAAGTAATGTTCAAAATTGCACCTAGTAGCTAGGTCTGCTGCATGCAGCAGCACAAAAATCTTATTTTAATGGTATAAAACCACACACAGCCATTTCTATGAGAGAAAAGGTTCAAACTGAAAAGGTTTCTGCACTCCCTTGGGCACCTTGCCCTTGGCCACTCGGAGCAAGTGAGCCTAGGAAATGAAGTCCTACTAGGACCTCACCTCTATTTTGCCTTTACCATCTCTACACCCTTGCCCGAAACGTGCTCTTCCCGGGATCACTCACATGATCAGGTTCCTGCAGAGGTCTGAGAAGGGAGGGCAGCCCACTGCTCGATGGCATGGCAATAGCCATGGCACTTAATACAGCTATTGAGTATCAGCACATGTGGACAACTTAGTATTTAACTGTTTTTTCACCCGTTTATTGGCTTGCCTCTGCTCTGCTTATCTAGCTAGTCAAGCAGCTTTTATTCTGATGCAGCTATTCTAGTAACAAGCCTCATTATTTAAATCTCAATAACACACAATTGTCCAGGAAACACTGTGTGTCCTCCCCTGCAAGGCCTATTTCTGATTGGAGCCTTCAGGCATTATCAATGCAAATAAATAAGTATACCTGTAATAAAAGGCTGAACTGAATTTCAGTCCTGAACATTTACTTCCATTAATAATTTACCACCTATCACCAGGTGAACTTTCAGAGTCCTGTGACCAGCTACAAGCCTACACCTTTCCTTTAAGGGAGTACCCATTCAGCACAGCCTAGTGTTCTGGAAGTTCAAAAGGTGAAAAACACTCTGAGCATGAATAAACTTCTAAGTGGATTTTAAAATAATTATTTACATTTATTTCTGCTGACCTTCTGGAGACATGCATTTGGCTCAAGAGTGGCATTCTTTGAGACACTGGCTGCATGAGCTCCTGGTGCAAGACCAGACAGACTCTCCATCCTGTTTTAATGCTAGCACATCAATCATAAAGCAACCTGTGTTGACATATTTAGCCCCAGTCACCCATATGGTGTAAATCAGTTTTCAATCCCTGGAATACTAATTCACTGCTTCACACAGGCTCCTATCAACTGCTCGTGTGCTTCTAACCGAAAGGTAGAATTAAAAATTTTAGCAAATGGTTTGAATATTTACCACATTTTAGAATTAAAACCCCAAAGGTCCTATATACATCCATTAGTAAGTGCATTATGGCAAATCACATACTGTACTGAAAATTACTCTGGTTTTAAATACCAAGCCCCCAAATGCTAGCAAAGAAGAAACAAAACAGGCTCACAATCTGTAAATCATCCACTCATACCTGGGCACTGAGCAGTTCAGTAAACAATTTCCTGTGGAATATGAACTGCCCTACAACCACATTTACAATTAGTGACAGCGTTAGCTTAAAGTGCAAGTAACAAGGGTGACACAAAGCAGAAGAGTTGCATTATTTAACTTTAAATAGAGGAATTCATAGGCATATCATACCTATCATTCCAAAGGACCAGGAGGGATCACACTTATTGCCAAAGTTCAGCCACTTCTGGGACAAAATAAGAAGACCTGGCACTTGGCAGAATTATTGGGGGTGGACAATAGAACAATATAAGCCAAGAATACCATAGCACACCCCTCTTTGAAAGGGACTGTGGTATCAGTGTATGCAGGGTCTGCGGTAATGCCTTTGTTAAAGGGTCAACAAAACAACATACAGAGTCATCAATTAAACCTGGACAGATGAAAGGTTGCATTGATCCAACAAGAAATTTTGCCTGGGAACCCAGGTAATTTAGATATTTTCAAAATGTCTTGCATATCTCCAGCAACTAGGAAGACTGACTCTGCAAAAGTTGAGTTTTTTTAAAAAATTAGCCTTCCTACCAAAGAAGGCTGCAGGGACTCACAGAAGGGCAGCCTTTCCCATTGGGCAGAAGGGGCCAGTAATCTGTATTTACACTCCTCTGGACATTCTGAAGGACTCCTAATAAGCAGCTATTCCAAAAATTTATCTTAAAGCAACATTTCTTTGGAAAGGTGAGGTTCTAAAAGTTGTGAAAAGAAACATATTATTATTTCTGCAGCTTTCCCCAGACAAATGGTTTATTAAACCATGAGAGCAGTAAGAGTGCTGCCTCTAAATCTAAAAGCAGCTGTGCAGTGGGATGCAGTGGGAAACCTTCAGCTGGTAGTATTTAGAAAGGTCTGAGTGTGACTGTCTCTAGGTGCTTGGAATACAGACTGCGACCAGGGAAGGACAGACAATCCATTACATATGACACTAATCCTTTCACTCTTAAGTAGTCTAGCTGAGCTACGGTTCCCAAAATAACATCCATTTTATTTTGTGATCTGCTAGACTTCTGTAATCTCTGTCCCTTCCTTGCCTCAGAATACTAGCTTAGCCTAGGCATGGTTTTAGAAGTGCTAACTGTAGTTATAAAGGGGTTAAATTAGCCTGTAATACACTAATCTAAAAGCTTTTTAGTTTTTCTAACCACCACTTAACATGATTAGCAACAGATGCTCTTACTTCACATATAGACAGAGTGCCCTGCTCAGCCAATCTCAGACCATTACCTCCAGTTTCTGTGCTCGCTCTTTACTGAGAGGCTCCAGCAGAAAGCTCAGGTTATTGTCATCTGCTAGGGAGCGAAGATCGAAGTAGTATTTGGCGTAAACACTGGCAGGAACATTGATATTAAACTGCAGTAGCTCCAAGAAGTGTCTTTCCATCTCATTCCTAGGAGGTGTAAGGGACAGAAGACAAAGGAAAAAAAAGATTGGTTTAGCTGGCTGAAAACACTGAAGAGACCTCAAGCTTGTTTTTAAAACCAGCAACTTTGAAATAGTCATCGAGAGCTCTGCATTATTGGTTTTGAGAGACAGGTCATTCACTAGTGCTCAAAACAAGGTGCAGCTTTTGAGCCCTGGCACCTCCGGCTCAGAGAGAAAGGTAGTGCCCTGTCGTGCACTCGCTCGGCTGACCGGGGAGGTTCATTCTTTGGAGTTCCATTAGTGCAGCTGTACAATTCATGCGCCATTCTCACTCTCGCACGGCCCCACACTATAGTGATCAGATGAAAGGAATGATGTATGCTGTTTATTAGCTCTGAAGAACTTGCAGACATTTTCACCAGGCTGATAACAGGAAGGGGGTTTATTGAAGTAGAGGCGACTAACAAAAGGAGTAGGCAGATCACCACGGCAACAAATGGATCTATGAAGAGCTGCTGCTATTATCTCACAGAAAAAAGCCTCTTGAAGCAACATGGATTCATCTTCAATAAATAAATAAATAAGCAGCATTAGGTGGGAGAAGGAATTTTCTCCTCAATAGCATTAGGCAGGGTAACAAAGTACTATGTCAAAGGGCACTGTCCAGTTTTTACTCACTCGTCTATTTTCACTGGGCAAAATATTTGGAGGGAAGTGGGAAGAGTGCCATGACATGAAAAAGGCTGCTTCAGCTACTGTACCCTGGTCAGCTAAATCAGAGGTGTTCTACAGAAGAAAAACAATGTTTTACAAATTAACCTAAAAGAAACTGGTGGTACCCAAACCAAGCAATTTGTTTCAACACTAACTCAACGATTGTTCCTACTGGTAGCAGACCTGTCTCAACAGAATTTAGCAGCTGCATAGGCCAACTGTGAATACACCAGAAGGTAAGTTGCACAAATTCAGTGCCAAGGCTGTTCTGGCTTTCTGGGAGCTTTCAAAATGGATGTTTTACCTATCAGAGGGGGAAATAAATCAAGGAATCATTCAGGTTGTGTCCTGTATTGGATGGCGGGTCTCAATATGAATAGCAGCTTTGTGCTTGTTTCTAGCATAGTGGACTTGAGTATCATTCAACCTAGTGCCAAAATTAATTTCCTGTTCATATGGTCATAAGCCTATAGAAATGTAAATCAGATAATGTTTTGATGATCAGCTGATCAGAGCTTGATTTGCCCTGTGAATAAATGTTCTTCACTGCCCCTTTTGTACTCACTACACTAATACATTTTAATTGTGTAAAAATACAATTCTTCATTGGATTAACAAGTCTCTTAACAGTGGTTTAAAACCTGGGAAAGGATAATGCCCATGTGTTTTCTGTGCCTTATTTACAAATACATGTAGCCAAAAGAATGAACAGCATGTGTCCCCTTACAAGCAATATTAGCAAGAGTAGCAGCTGCACAGTTAGTTTTTCAGTGATTATGGATTCACTCTCATCAAAGCAAGCAAGTTTTGACAAAGGATGACTTCCAAATATCAATTTAATTTCCTTTGATTTTTTTCCCCCATTAGAAATAAGTAAAACAACAACAACCCCCCCCCCCCCAAACCCCCAAAGTAAAACCCCTTTCAGTAAAAAAACCACCTTTGCTTTGGTCAAATAAGAAAGGGGTTGTGATAGAAAAAATAAGATTAACATTTTACCTATGTTGAGCAGGAAAAGGCTAAGGCAGATGAACTCATCTGCCAGTTGCAAAGCCTGGATCACATATCCTTTAACAAACTTTGACCCACTAGCAGTTTCTGTGAGAGCCGCGCAGCTTACGCTGCTAACAGAGTTGTGAGGTGGGGCTGCCAAACAAGTGTCTTTAAGCAGTAAGGAGAGTGTGTTTGGTGGGGATGAGGTGCACCTACGCTGCCTTCAGGAGAGGTGCCTGGCTTGTACACATACACACACGTGCACACACAGACAGATTTGCAAACTGGGTGAACTAAACCAGATATAAACCCTTTTGCCAGTTCCAGAGGGGTGTAACTCCCATGCTTGGCTTGCAGTGGCTCAACAAGAGTATCCATCAGGTTAGTGAGATCATTCTAGATATGTAGAGCCAAGAGGAAAATTCACAAAAAGTTCACAAACAATACCTGGCAGAGTCCTGCCAAGCAATCTTCAGCTGGGGAGCTGCTGGGGTTTTGGGTGGATTTTTTTGGCAGCATCACCAGCTGTCTCCAACGTTAGAATGCGACCATGCCTGAAATCCGTTGCCAATTGTTTTCTCTCAGTAACACTTGTATTCAGAATACCTAACACTCACCATCAAGTGACTAATTTAAAAAATACTGGAACTACTAAAGCTGACAATTAACTATAGTACCAACCACTAATTGAAAGTAGACTTATAAACTTAAAACTTAATTTTGCTGAGTATTTTAAGCAGTTTTCCAAGGTCCCAATTATCCAGCCCAGGAGCAGTGAAGTCTGCCAAGCTGCAGCAGTGCGGGGCCTGGGATGGACGCCCCTGGGCCACTGTCAGAAAGGGGTTGTACAGTTTCTGCCCATACCTAAATTCAAAGGTCTAAGTCATTTCAAATGAGATGGGATTACAAAAATCCCATCTTCAAACTGGAGGGAAAATAAGCTTAAATTCAGTCTATTTTCCTTACCACCATCACTGCTTTGAAAATGTAAGTACTGACAATTTCAGGAGACCCAACATCAGCAATAGAGAACAAACATCCTGCTTGTTACAGATATTTTCAGTGCTATCAATTTGATTTGTCCCAAACAGGGCCAGAAGAAGAGACATCAAAAGAGCAAGATGTATGTGCTCCAGCACTCCTAGCACCGCTGACCCCACTTCAGCCATCTCAGAGTTATTTGCAGCAATGCTTCAAGTATGTTCCTCAGACAGATGAGCACTCTGAGCCAGGTTGAGTGAAGATGCACGTTGTATAAAATCACTAATTAGGCTTTCCTGAAAGCAGGGCTGGCACAGCCCTGCATTTGGAGACAAAGAACTGCCAGGCAAGGGGTATGTATAAAACAAGGTACTATGTTTTCAATATGAAATAACTTGAATAACAAAAACTGTTTTGGTGCAGGTAACTCACCCATTTTTAGAAATGCTTCCCCCTATCTAAAAGGAAGAAAATTGGATATTCCTCCTCCTAAAGAGTCCCAGATAAATAATTACTGTATTTTAAACATCAGCTTTAGGCTGAATCCAGGAAAGAGAGCTTGAGGCAAAACCAGACTCTCTCACACAGGTAGCCTCTCAGTGCTGTGTGCAAACCTCTACCACCTCAGTCTGCTCCTGTACTAGAACTGACTGTTATTACACAGGCCTCAACACATGCTGAATTACAGCACAGCAGTGTGATCAAACCGAAACACACATAAAACATGTCATAAAGTTTATTAAGGCCAGAAAGCCTGATATTAAGTTAGCCTTCTAGCATTTCTACCACTGTGCTAATAAGGGAAATAGGGGAACAACCTGGCAAATAGAATTAAAACAAAGCTCTCAGATGGAACTTTGTGAGAAGAAATTTAACAGAAAATCTAATGGGCCAAATCCATTCCACATAAACATGCCTCCAGCCCATAGTATGAGCTTGGAGCCACAAGGATGAACACATCCTCTGAAACTGCAGAAATTGTAGGGCTTAAAGCTGAGCGCACCAAGAAAAGAAAGCAGATTCAAAACTTCTGAAAAACTGAAATCTGCATCTGAGACAAAAATATATACAAGGAACAGCCTTACATAAACAAGCAGTAGTAAGGTTGAGGATTTTGTTCCCAGCACTGTAGGCAAGTCTAAGAACTCACCCAAAGAGGATGAGCTGTAGCAGTAGCTGGGTGTAACACATGCAACCACAGATACCAACACAAATGACACCTGTCTGCCAGCAGCAATGGCTAGGAATTCAGACCTTAAGATACTTAGGCCTTAGCTGGATACAAGAGCAGACACATAAGTCACAAGTTATGGCTTACCCTGCAATTTTTCAAATTCTAAAACAGAAGGAACAAATTTAGTTCACTTTTTTTTTTCCTTCCCCAAAAGACTTTTGATAAGACTATAAATTGGGCACTTTAGAGTTACACCAATGCAAAAACTTAGTGGAAACAAGCAGCCAGTCCCATGGTTCATCACTGGGGGAAAAAAGGTAAAGAAAACTAACTTTGAAGTTACTCACCCAAGTCATTAGAAATATTAATACAGATTTGTCTCAACTTAGGGTTATCCAAAGATTCCTAGGTTAAAAAAAGGGAATGAGGCCAGACACCAGATATACATATACCCTAGCACCAGACATGCGTTTTTTCAGTATGATCACAAAAATTGCCATTCCAAAAAAAAACCCCAACCCCCAAAAACCACCACTGCAGATTAGCCAAACCTTGCAACTTACATGTCCTCAACAGTAATGTCCTTCAATATTTGGCAATAATCCACATTCCACACAGCCTGATCATCCCAGACTTTAGAAGCCAGCAGAATAGCTCCTAGGACTATCCTCTTCCAGTTACTAGGGCATATGTCAATCTCTGCATAGGTTAAAAGCCTTTCCAAATAAACCTATAAAAAGGAAGAAAAAATTTTTTATGTGTGTAATTAAGACCTGGAGAGGAGTTCTGAGTAGCAAGCATGCCAGTCCAATATGATTATTTTATCCCATTATCGTTAAGTGTGTCAAAATAAGTGATTACCACTTATACTTTAGAATCCAAACTTTCAGGACTTAGAGGTTCCATTTTTTATTATAACATAAGAATGGACCACCAAGGTGTATGATAAAGATACTGAAGAATCAGTTCTGAGCAATGAGCACTGCTGTTTCAGGGGGACACTGTTAGACCTCTTTCCGTCACCAAGTCACACAGTGACTGACAGGTTCTCATTAGGGCCTATCTGGGATAGCAAATCACTCTACATCACACTAGCCTTTCATCACAGTTAAGGTTCAGCACTTGTAGCTTAACAGGAGGTGCTAAAACCTGCACTGTGATCTCCAGTCATGGGATGAAGATGCATTAATTGCTACCTTTCCACAATGAAAGGCATTAGAGTGCTATTTCTACCTCACCCTGTAAAGAACAGACTTCAATCCTTCACCTACAACAACACCATCCTCTGCTTTTATCTACACCACCAACTGCTTAGATAGTGAAAGATACCCGAGTCCATAGATCTTGGTCTTTTACTCATTCCTCCCATGTAATCTCAAATCAGCCCACAGATGTTGAATTGGTCCCTTCCTTAAAAGTTTTTGCTATTTCACACTCCTATAATGATCCACGTACTAAGTAATTTGCACTTTCAAATCTGAATATAGATTGGTTTTAATGTTCTTTTCCCTAAACTAAGACTAAGGTCCTAATGAAACCTCAGATAAACTAGTGGGTGCAGGAAGCTGTTGTACAGGTCTAAGGGCAGGATCAATCTTCATTACTAGGGTCTCCCCACACTTTCTTCCCATCCTTTGCTTGTAGCCTTCAAGTGGACTAAAGGTGTTCCTATGGTAACAGAGCCACCTAGTGGTAAAGCCGACTTTAAAAACTAGAAATACTTCAGCTGGCTAGATAGCCTGGGGTTAGCCATCATCTTGTTCTGTCAAAATTGCCTGCATGTCTTTGGAAAAGCAAAAACCTCAAACTACTTTCAGAATTTCAATAGCTCTAACTATATGGCCTTTTTAATTACTTATTTCCTTATTAAAGAAAGTCCTTCAAGCTGAGTTTGCTTAATTGCCACATTGTCTTTTGGTGACAGTTCTCCTTTCAGACTCTTTTTCAGAAAGAAGCCACAATGAAGACTGAAGTCTAGGATGCAACAAAACACAGTTTAAGTGATTGTCTAATGCAGCAATTATATAGGTTGTGGTTTTTTCTTTCTCTTCAGAAACATATATGTACATGCATGCATGCATATACGTGTGTGTGTATAAATAATCAGTATCATCATCAATTTTTTATATCCATCTTGCTTTCTGAAATCAAACAACAAACTGCAATGAGATTATTCTCTTACTATTGTTCTTAAGTTCCAAGTACCTCCATGTCACCTGGGGAAAAAAGTTGTAGCCTCTTTGGTTTAATTAAAAAAAAAAAAGAAGTTTTATAGAAGGGTGGCAATGATTGAAGGACATAATAATGAGAAAGTTCATCTCTTGGAGTTCCTACAGTATTGATCCTCAACCTCTTAAGCAGTGTTACTTGCACTGTTCTGGTCAATGTGAACTCTAAACTCCCTATTTCCCCTCCACATAACTGAAATAAAAGATGAAGTCTGTCTGATCTTACTATACCCCACCATTTACAATGTCCCACTGTTCTGCCTTTCTCAAGTTTCTTCAGCAAGTTATATATTACAAAACAAACAATGTTTGATTGGACAAGTAATTAACCATTACATATTGATATACAGAAAAGGTAAGCTCCTTTTTAGTTAACCACTTCTGTGACTACTGAGAAATCTTCTCTAATGAACTCACTTGTACAGTGTCTTCATTATTAACAAGGTTTCATGAGACACTGTAACTATTTAAATGTCAGTTCAGCCCAGTTCACTTATTGAGGGGAGGAACAAAAACTCTTCCAAAAGCTTAAGTTTCAGTTATCAGGCATCTCTTACCAGTGTCACTATTGCACATTCAGCTGTCAGCTGTGCAGCACTGAAAAGTGTCCGAACAAAACGGTAGATGTGCTTGTGATCAGGGTCATGTTTGTAGTAGTCATCTGGAACTTCTTCCCGCTGAAAGAAAGTTCTCTGAATTACTGAAAATCTGTCTTACTTAATACTGACTTTAAAGAACAGCCACACATGGTTGTTTCTTCTCACCAAGTAGAAGTGTATACAACCCTTCCCTGTTACAGAGACAGAACAAAAATTATATACTGAAAGAAGCAAGCAGCCTTGCAATGTTACAACTATTCCAAACAAAACACAATAGCTTTGGCTGGTATCTTTGTTTTGAACACTTTTTTGTAAGGCTAACGGGAAAGAGCACGAACTACCATCATTATTACAGGTGCTAACTATTGTCCATGGAACATTTTACAGACTAAAAGAGATTTTTATTAAAAAAAAAAAAAAAGTTTTCTCCCTGCAAGAAAATCACAGATATATACACACCAGGGAAGCACTGGCTCTTCAAAAGGCAAAATTAAGAGACTTCAAAAGATTCCCTTTCCAGCTGAGGAAGAGTTGGAGAACATATGTCAATAATTCTGTCACAGGTAGAACTGGAAGGTAACTTACGCTGTCTTCACAGGACTCCTTCTTGAGAGATTACAGAAAGACAACAAAGCTAATGAACAGCTACATTTAACTTTGACATGATGCTAAACTGTTTCTAAATACAGGGGAGAAGAAAAGCTTAGAAATAAACAGTCTGTAAAAGCAATTCTAAAATGAATGAGAATTCTGACACTGTCCCCCCAGACATTCTGATATGCAGGACTCTTCCTGGAGGAATTAAAACTTCAAGAGCTCCGCCTCTACACACTGGTTCTGCAAGACTGATACTGAATTGCTTTCATCTACAGTACAAGTTAGACCAATAGTATGGTAAAGATACCAGATAAGAACAGCATAGCTGCTTGACATTAAACAGGTCATAAGGTAAGCAAAGCAGCAAGCATTTTCTTGTGGTTTTGTAGTTTAAAATAGCCAGGTAACAGTGTCAAGTAAAATGAAGAGGTAAGTTAACTTTGTACGCTCCACGCAGCCTTCTAATACGCCACTAACTGATGGAGGTTACCCCTTCAAGGTGGGCATGCAACATTAGGAATAACACGAGCAGGATCCTCCTTGCATGATTCCTGTGCTACGAGCAGTACAAAAGCACATATGGAAGTACATTTTTGCTGACTGGAAGAACTGAGGAGGAAAGGACTGAGGCTGGTATTTTTGACTAAGTCCTGTGATGCTGGTAACTTGAAGTTTGTTACTTCTCCTATTAGGGTCAACAGAGCCTGGATTTGGACTCCTTGTCACTGAATCTTTAGAGGACAAGGTGTTCAGAGACTTCTTCCAGCTAATAAATCTTTTTAAAGGAACTGTAGGTATCCAGCCAAAACCCCAATGCTATAGAAACTAACAAGCCATTTGCATCCTTCCCCTCAGAAATATGACATACAGCCATTACTATATTTCTGCCTGTATACTGCAGTAACATAGAAGAGACCTTTAAGTGTTCCCTAAAGGACACAATGATTTTCCTCTATTCATACTCATTAAATAGGAGGTAGGCTATATGAAAGGATCAGAAGATGTCAGGTTGCTAAATAAAGAAAAGAAATTGTCTGATGAAGTGCTGTTCATCTTAAATAATTTTCAATGTGAAACAACAGATTCAGGCAGTTAAAACAGTTTTGGACCAGATTTTTCTCTTGAAGTGCCACAGTCCATACAAGAAATCTTTTATATAGCTCTTCTCCTGAAGTTCATTATTTTTGTTGAGTAAAGAGTTGTCTTTATTCAAGTGTACAATTCCTTGCACAATGGGTCATGTTTAGGGATGAAACTCTAACAAAATATTTAATTGTATATTATAAACTGTTTATTAACAAGCCAAATCCGTGAGATAGATTAAGCTGCATTCACTCAGGTAAGTCCCAGAGCAAACTGAATTTTTAAAGCCACTAGAGCTTTGCTAAATTAATTTCAAATGAAAAACAAAGGAATTCGTTCTGTAGGACAGTCATTAAGCTAGTAGTGCTCAAACTGGACATAAAAAGCACACGCTCCACTGCTGAGCTTGCCTGTACTATGAGGTTTTGCATCTTAAAGATTGTCTAAAAAGGTGTACCAGGACTAGTCACATTAAAATCACATGCTGAATGCTCCTAGCTGTTACTGCAAGCTGCATTAAGCGTATTTGCTTTAAAGTTTTGCCTTTCACGTTTTTTAAAGACCAAACTCAACATCTCCTACTTTGTGTGATGCTTCATGTATTATGTTCTTCTGTTTGCAGTAATTTAAAAGGTTAGGCACATATCTACTACCCATGTCTTCTTAAACAAATAGGAAAGAGTTTTAATTAAAGTAGCATTAAAGAGGGGAGGAAAGGAGTCAGACAAGAAAGTTTGGACATGCAAGAATCAGCACATGCTTGCTTTCTCTTCATATTCAAAGCATAGGAAACTAAACAAACTTTGCAACATTTAGAAGCACTGGGTTCTGTTCATGATCTAGCTGATACCAGAAGTCCAGAGGACAATGTTTGCACTGTATTTTATATATAAACATACAATTTAAGATCAATTTGCTTGTGACCTGGCGCTAAGACATTTTTATGACTTACACAAATCGAGATGTTAAAAAGAAAAAAAAAAAAGTAAATTGATACACATTCAGAGGATCAAAAAGTTACACTTACTGTGAGAGGATGAGATTTTTCATCAAAAATATCCAATGATCTGTCAGAATCTCTACAAAGTAAAAATCTCTGTTTTAGCAACAAGAGTTAATTGGTAATGCTATGCTCCACTAAAAAGTATTATTCATTAAAGAGGGTAAAGGGACATATTTTGTAGTTCAGCTTTTGCTAGACCATGGTAAAAAGTTATATTGTATTTTTGAAAAGCATTTAATGATAAGATGTTGAGTATGTATAATGATGAGTAGTTAAGAAGGTAAACAATGAATTGCTATCAGTGTTCTCATATTATGTTTGGTACAGTTCTCCCTTAAAATGTGAAACTGTCTCATTAATAGCATCTAATTAAAAAAGGCAGCTGTAATTTTGAAGCATACGCTGTAACTAGCTATAATGGCAAGGGTTATTTGTACATGGAACAGGGTGTTCCTTCACCCATCAAAACTAAACTGTACCTCTGTATTCAGGAAAAGCTAAACAAAGTCCAAAGGCTGATTTGTGGCGAGTTAAGTGTATTTTCCTCACTCCCTCCATTTTGCCTTTTTATGCTTCATTCTCAATGAAGCATGTGTCATTGGATGGGTGTATTACTGACCCTTCCGTATCAGCTCAAGAGGGTGTACAAAGAGAAAGCAGATACAGCATAAAGTGCCAGATTTTTCAACTCCTTTAAGTTATACTACTTGTTACTGAAGTGACCAAGACCATATCGCTGGCTCAGAAAGTTATTACATTTCAGCAAAAAAAAAGAAAAGTTCACTCACCTGTTCTTTATATGGTAGAATATTGCTAATGTTACACTAAAAAAGAGAAAGAAAAAAACTTAACAAAGCATATTCTGCGCACACTATTCCACTGCAAAAGCTGTTTTTCAGGGCAAAATGTTCAGAATCCATTACGTATTGGCTTCCTCTCACATTCTTGAGTACTCTGTGTCTCATTTCTGATGTTTACCTGCCTGAACAGAAACTGGCCAAATCAAATTTGCTACCCAAACTACTTTTACATTCATTGTACAGATATTTGTGCCATGAAATAAACGTTATGCCACATTTTAAACACACACTTTTATTGACTGATTAGGTGACATTTATTGAAAATGTGGACTATTCTCAACTAAAATATAATAAAAGTTCACTTGATGTTACATATACTGTCATAGAGATTCTGCTGATGTTTTAACGCTGTCTCTCTGGCTGTCTAATTTAGGACCTGCCTAAAAAAAGAGAATAATAAAGATGATAATCCAAGCATAATCCAAGAAGGGGACAAGAACAGATCTCAGTCTCTGCTGAGTCAAGTAAGGCAACAGATTTCATATTGACACTCATCTACTGTGGCCAAATTTCAGATACTTTGCTGGCAGTAACAACAGGAACACTGCCATGCCAGGAATCTATCATGGGCAAGTTCTGATCTGTTGCCAGCTGTATAGCACTTCAAAATCGCACAAGCACCATCTTTTAGGTTCTTTCTTCTTTAGAAAAGGAGTTACATGCTAGATACCTTTGTTTGAAACCAAATTTTAAAGAGACAGATCAACTTAGACACTTCCAAACTCTACTAAACTGTTAAAAGAGTAAAGCCTTCTGGGCCTGAAGCTACTTTGCCATCCTTTCCCTTCAAGCACAGTAAAACTCTCTTCTCAATTCTCAGCTGATATCACCTATGTGCAAAGAACTGTCTCTGTGGTACCCAGAACAATAGGTCAAACAGCCATTTCCACTGGAGAATCAAGAAGGCTAAATAATTATCAAACTCACCTACCTAAAATAACAAATATAAGAAGAAAAAGTAGAAACCCAATGCCAGCAACGTACTGTTATCCACAACTAGAGGGCAGACTAATACCACTGGCAAGTAGCAAACAGTCCTGCAAACTCCCAGCAACTCTATACAAAATCCATTTCAAGTTTTCCCAGATCGCGAGTTTCTGGATTTGGTTTTCAATGTGAAGCCTTTGAGCTCACCACCCCAACATGCACTTTTAAACCCAAAACGCTGACACACTTCTGCACTGCCTCAGATTCTCAAGTGCACAACGATAACTACTTTCAAATACAACAGTACATTAGCTCTGTAACCAAAAAAAAAAAGCTCACTTCAGCAGTCCTAATTAACCAGATCTCTACACCCCTTCCATGACCAACCTGAATAAGCAGCACTGTGCTCCTCTCATTCAAGTGTGTGACTGGCTTTAGAACAGACAAGACCACCACAAAATGCCAGATAAACCTTGCAATACTACTCAGCCCTTTGTCGATGACAAATGGTTCTTACCACTTTATTGTGCTTCTAAGGTTAGGTTGACTGACGGTGCTGTCATCTATAAATATTGTTGAGCATGAGCTGTATTTTTTCGTAAGCTGCCCAGGAGACACCTTAGTGGGAGGAAAAAAAAAAAACCCAACAGAAATACATTCAAGAAGAGGGATTCTGTAAACTTTGGTTTACCACACTGAATACTGGCTTTACACCTCAGGTAGTTACTGCAGAGGAGGTCTTTGGAAATGATTGTTCCTCCTATGTAAGCTAACCTATAGCCATCAAGTTCCTGAGGATACCCTTTGTGTAAGATAGGTTTATAAATCATCCCTTGTAATATACAAATTGATGTTTTTAGATAAGTAGTTTTCAGCAGAAACAGCTGCAGCTAAAGCAGCAAGTCCTCCGATTTTCTCAGTTCGCCTCCATTCCATTCTTGCCAGTTTGGGTCTCAGTCTTCCCTCTGTATGATGTACTTTATTAGATTTCCCTGTGACTCCATAATCATCTTCTTCCTTCTTTTATATCCTATACCTTTACATTTACTGGTTATCCAGTACTGCTCCCTGTAAAGACAGTTTTGCATTTGGGGTTTTGTCTTGTATTTCAGAAAAAAGAAATCTCTTCCTGACATTGCTCACTTCGCTCATGTCTTGTTTAGCGTCTGCAATCTGGAAATAAAGTATTACTATTACCCTTACTTTTACTATTTAGAGCTAGCAATATGTTTCATTATCTATCCTCATCCTGTAGATTTTATACTGTAAGAAATCTTCCTATATAACACTAAGTCAGGCTTCCCTGAGCATTTTTAGAGAATGCCTTGCACTAGAGCTAGAACGTCATAATTGAGGGAGGAGTTCTAATCAAGCAACTCAAGATTCATTAGTTTTTGCCAGAATCTTTTTAAATGTCTTGTCTAAAAACTTGAAAGTCTTCCATATGAAAATGTTGGCACCCTCCACAACTCAATGGCTGCCTGGGATGATCTCCCACTCCAGCTAAAGTTTGCCAGCAAAAACAATCCAATCACACTTCACCTTAGTGCACGCATACTAAAGCTGGAACTTTGCAATTGAAAAAGGAAAAAAAAGAAAAGAAAAAAAAAAAGAACCACCCCCCATAATCATACTAAATACAACAGACTTGAAATATTATCTTACCAGTAACTTATTTTTTTTGCTAGACGGTATTTTTTAAGCTTTGTGTTAGTAACTTCCATTCTTAGCTTTACTAGTCAATTTTTTATCCATTTATTAATGACACTGCATCTTTTTTGTATATTTTTTTTGCTAAGTGAAGTGTCAAAACCAACTAATATTTGCAGAAAAAGTTTAGAGCATGTTTTCAGTTTTTAAAACCAGTGGATTATCATTTGTTCGTCATGCTGATGGCAATGTTTGTTCATCATTCTCTTTTCATGCTGGATACATTTCTTACAGTAAGTCCTGTAGTGATGCTCAAACAGCAAGTCATTTAAGACATCATCTCAGCTGAGAAATTAATCCAGTTTTATTTCTGTTTAAAAAAACCAACGTAGGCAGTTTGACTTATATTTTCTCCTATACTGTTCTGAAATGCTCGAGACTGATACAACACAAAAATCCACTCTTATTCTTTTGACATCAGGCATTCTATGCTCTGTGATACTGTGCCTGTTGGTTTATTCTTTAAAGACAGGCAAAGATAAATCAGTTTTATCTTGCTAAAGAGGATTTGGAACACATGTAGGACTATATACCTAGAACTACTACAGCTGTTTCTTGAATTTGTCCCAATATGCTAATAGTATCTGTATAGCACACTAAGAATTTGTTTTACTTACATGATTGATGTGGTTACTCTTCCTCTTCTCTCGCACTAGAAAGAGGGAGAAAAAATGTGAACTGAAAGGTTTCTAAAATACAATCCCAATTTACGTTCAGTAAAGTCATTCTATTAACCTAGTCTTCTGAAGTACATGAGTATTAGAAGTGTCAAATTTGACTTCAGGTATCTGGAAAAGTAGTTTGAGGAAAAAATACTGAGTTTTATCAAGCTAGTAAACTAGCTACTTCCAACTATCCACATGTACATTTAGGAACTACTTCTACCCATTGCACTAACACAAAAATGGCTCAGCTTTGAAAAGATGCTGTGCTTCATGAAAAACTGCATGACTTCAGATAGTTCAAATAGACAATGTCCAACATCCAACAGCAACCACTTAGTAACCAGAAGTAAAAACATCACACACTGAACCTGAAAGACACACAAGGAGGAAGTGAGGAGCCCAGCATTATACACTTGTTCTCTCTTCTACTATTAGACAGCAGAAGGTAAAAAGGTATTTCACAATACAGAAGATGCTGGCTCAAGCCATGCCTGTTTATCATACAACTGCAACCATGTTATTTTATCATTTTAAACCGTGTCAGCCTTTCAAAAAAGACTGTAAGGTTTAACTTCCAGCTATAACAGTAGCAGTAAAACAGTGCTGTTACAGGAGAGCTGAGAGTTGCGTACATGCAGAAAGCTATATAAATGTGACCAGTCTGGGCAGGTGACTTCTCCAAAGTTTTGACCTCAGACCACTTGTTCACAGGACGCATTCTCTTACATATTTAGAAAAATTAAACTGGAAGAAAGTATCCAAATTTTTTTTGTCTTTTTGCATAAATCAAAACTTACAATCCTAGTAGCATCTCAGTGAGAGAGAACTTACAGATATTAATTCTACTAGTTCTATGGAAGGTTAACTAGAAAATAAATTCTTCTCCCTGATTGTCCATAAAAATAATAAAAATCAATTCATCCAACTAATACAAACTTCAGAGAATAGTTTAATATTTATTACCTCACTAGCTGACCATTTTTCTACGTGAACACAACTGTATGCATTTCAATACCTTACATTTGAAGAATACCACATCATGTTTAAAAGCAATACTACCCCCAATGAGGATGTTCATTTAGTTTGAACGTTATTTGCAGCAAGGCTGAAGGGCTGCACAGTGAATGAAGCTGCACTACAATGTTCAAGAACTATGTCAACTTGCTAATTGCAACTCAAGCAGTGCTTCTCTAAGAGGTGTTTGAAATATGCAGGTCAGATCCTCTGTCTGTCTGAAGACTGACCTTAGAGGCCTCCAGGAAAGAGGGCTACATTTCCTCGGTATCATCTCTCCTGGAGAATCATGCTAGTGCTTGTCTCCACTACTCACAGATTATCTGAGCATTGCAAAGTTGATGAAACTGACAATTTTACTGCTTGCCATAAGACTCTGAATAGCAGGACTGCAATTGACAGACCTGTCAAAATAATCCTACTTTTCTGTGGCAAAGCTATGCCAAGGTAGAAGACACACTGCAGCTTTCCATCAACACATCCAATCTCAAGTGCAACACAGTCTTAGAAAAAACAGTTCTTCAAACAAAAACCAACTACAAAAGGAACAGAATAATTTTTAAAATAATATCTTAAACTCCTTTTTAGTTGCAACTTCATAATTTACTATTGTCAAAATTCTTTTTTATTTGTGCAATATTGGAACACCTCCACTTTTTAAACAGTATTTTGGAACGCACAAGCTATAGTAATTGTTCAAAACTGACTTTATTAAGTGAACAAGGGATCTGCAGATACATCCATGTAATTAAAACCAGGATTCAAGAATAATTATACTACTGAAACTATTCAAACAGTTTAATACAACATATTCAAAAGCAACTGATAGAGACTGATGGCTTAGTCTTATTATTCCTTACAGAAAACTGTCCTTTAGTTCTTTATTATTATTTTCTAATTTAAAGCGATTTTTAAAACAGTCCTTGGTCATAAAAAAAACCACCACTGCTTGAAGCTTGAATTACACTAGCAAAGAAAGCATTGCTCCTTCAGACTACTAGGATCCAGACTCTGAAATCTCCTGATGTTTAGAAGAACAAGTGATTTTAAGTGTTAAGTAAAAGAGCCTATGAACAGATTTCTGTGTAAACATGCAAATTATTAATCCCTGTGCTTTGAAAGAATTAAAGTAATTTAAATGTTCTCAAGCTGTATAATTAAAATAGGCAGTTATTTTTCCAGTTTTTCTCCCGCCTTTTTTTAAATTGGCAAAAACTTAGCTTACCATCTGTTTGAGACTTGCTTAGGAAAATTGTGCTTGCTCTGGGATGATCAGATGGATTAGATTCCAAGGCTAAATCTGAAACAGAAAGGACAAAAAAAAAGGAGAGACCTTTAACAGAAGGTGATGATTACTGCAACAATTCCCACCCAGTCTTAAAATGCTCAAGCAAGTGATGGAGACAAGATCAGAAATACATAGAATGGGCTGTCTCTCTAAAGCAAAACCTTACTTTTGCCAAGATAAATAAAAATCTGACATTTTCCCCTCTGAGAAAAAGCCTGTGGACTTACTGCTACTGCCATGAAGGTCTGAAGTAGCTTATGGTTTTCATCAAAACAAAATCTGGAAAGGGAGATCTCAGAAAACAACATACATCTTCAAAAGTCAGTATGCACCCCTGCATGTTAGGATAGCTGGATGTGGAGCCTGTGCTCCATAGAGGGCAGAAAGCTACAACTTTGAGAGCATAATTTAAAAAAAAAAAAAAAAAAAAAAAAAAAAAAGAGACACTGCTGGTCTTTCGCTCTTTCACTCTATGGTTTAAGTACCCAATAGGGCAGGAAACAATCTCTGTGGTCTTACAAAAGAACCCAGCAACTAACTTTTACAGTGCTGATAAATACCAAAACATGGATCTTATGCTATTCTGTTCTTTTGGAATTTTAAGTAAAACCCTGTACAGCTAATATATAATTACTGAAGAACAAAATGACTGCTTTAATCCTTTGCCACAATGAACTAGCGATGACATTAGATGAGGATATGTTAAGATTGTTACTTAGATTAAGATGGGAGTAATCACCAAAAAGTTTGTTGATGAAACTGTAAAACATCATGATGAAATTTTGAGCTGCATTAGTTTTGACAGAAGAAACAGCTGTTCCAAGGAAGTCATGGTACAGACACACTGACTTCAACATATGAACAGAATAATCTAGTACTGTGATCCTGTACATCCTGGAAAGAGCAAATTCGCATCCATTTACATTTGTCATTCTGATCTTCCTGTGTGCTACTTATGCCATGCTAACCATAAAAGCATGCGAGCTAGCAAACTTGCACGTTAGTGTTTTGAGGTGGTACGCCAATGCAGTTACCACACCCTTAAAAAACAAAGTCATCTAAGAATCAACATCAAATTTTAATGAAGAAAAAAAAACCCAAAAAACAACCTTAAGAGCTTTTTATGCCCTCAGACATCATAACTCTGGTTAAATAGTAGCCAGAGTACACACAAACTGTCTTGGTGCTGGAATTCTTAACAATCTGATTGTTTTGTGCTACTGCACCTAACCCACAGCACAGCCACAGCCCTCATGCGTCAGCAAGTGAATGTAATTGCAAAAGTACGTGTGTCCCCGAGACTTCTCATTCCAGATTCCCACTGGTACACAACACTGGTATCCAGACCTGGATGTTTTCCAAGTACTTGGCTTACAACATCACTGATCTTAGTCCAACAGTATTGCTCTGACACTGGTCCAGGATGCAGACCACTGTAATTTTCAATCTCTACTGTGTAAGTAAGGTGGCCAATGTCTATTTAGTAACACAAAGATTGTTCAGTCAGGAATTTGACCCCCCCTCAAAAAAGGCCAGAGTCAGCTATGAAAGCAGACCATCTCGAGCAGTTTTAGAAGCTAACTTACAAAACCAGTATTTCTATTTTCACCTTACTGTGCTCATTCATAGCACATACAGTGAACAGATACCTGAATTTAATCATATGGTTAAAATGTAAGAAGTCCTGGTTTAGAAGCCCTACAATGGAATTTGCCTTACAGCTCATACCCAAAGTACCACTAATACACATTTGATTCTCTGAAAAAAATTCCAGCACACAATAGTATGCCATACTGGCACATTTTAACTATGGTTTGTAACATCTCAACAAAATAGTGCAACTATTGTTTAAAATTTGTCCACAATGTTGACAAGTTTCCAACACTGATTTAGCAAAATTAAGAGACAGTACAGAGACCAACTCTAGTTTCTAATGCTAGCAGTCTATTAAAAAAAAAAACCAACCACAAAACAACAAACTTTGACACAGACCAAGGAATTCACTAATAATGGCAAATATCAAACAACTTTTTAGATTTGAGAAAGGAGTGATTCAGAAATGGAAGTATTTTGCTAGTCTACCTACTACCTACCTACTACCTAACTTAAAAATCATCAACAGGCAGAACAAGACTGCAATATGCAGGTTTAAAATACAGATTATTATTAGCAAGTTATGATGCAAACAGAGCAAACAACTCAAAATTTATTTATTTACAGTTCAGCAGCAACTTTTAGAATAACTGGGTAAGTTGGGTTAGAAAGGACCTCAGGAGGTCTCCAGTTCAACCTGTTGCTGAAAACAGGGTCAGCTATGAGGTAGAACTAGGCTACTCAAGGCTTTACCCAGTTGAGTCTTGAAAACCTCCAATGAGGGTCCACAGAGCCCAGATCACCTTTCCCACTGAGGGGGACTAATGCTTACAGGGCTAAGGGACTCACTATGGAATGGTAGGGAAGAGCACTGTACAAGACTTGTACAAGAGGACTGTACAAGACTTGCATGATATTTAGGGGAAGGCAGCAAGGAAGATTGGGGAGGAACAAGCACAGGAGAACAGGGAAAAGGGCTACTGAATTCAGTAACTCCTAACACAGGGCTTTGTGTTTCTCGTTGTTGAATTTCACAGGGTTCCTGTTGGCCCAATCCTCCAGCCTATCTAGGTCCATCTGAATGAGCAGCCTCCAGCATTTTGACTGTTGCCCAGCTGGGTGTCATCTGTGATTTGGGCGCACTCCACTGCCTCCTCCGGGTCACTGATAAATGTTAAACAGGACAGGTGCTTTTTTTTCCCAGGGATGAGAGAGTACTGGATAAAGCTCATCCTCCCTCACACCATAAAAAAATACACCAACATCTTGACTTCCCTGAGGTTTTGATTTACTTTGAAACTACATGACTTGTTAAAGCTCACTTCTTATATTGTTCCTCCCTCTTGTGCTCTGCTAGTCCCTATATCCATGCTTCTTAGATGTTAGAAATCGGGTCTAGGGCTAAAAGCACTACAAGAATTAAACACATGCAAGTATAACCAACTTTAAACCCAGACAAGAAGGGTCTAAGGTCTGCAGCACTGCAGGATGTACCAAGGAACACAATATTGACATGGCCACACAAGACAAACTTGCTCCCCTGAACCCAAGCACACCCACACATTTGAGGAGATAAACGGCAGTGAAAGGAAAATAGACTTCACTGGCTTCAGTTCCACAGTGGCTCTGCCAGACACAAGATGCTTTGTGCTGGACAAAGTCAGGTGTATCAGCGCCCACAGCACATTAAATCCACAACACAGATTATACAACCAGAGCTACAGTACTAGTGAAGTCCAAGACACATTGTGCAGCCCCTGGTACAAAACCCCAAAAGAAGTGATAGAGACCAACTGTAGCTAGGCTTCTTATCCCAGAATAATGTGGCATTAGCAGAAACAGTACATCTGCTTTTCTCTTGCAAGAAACTGCAAAGATGCATGTAGCAGACCCTCCCTGTAGCTTTCCCCTCCTAAGCAGCCAGAGAATTTTAACTGTCCTGTGCGGTTCTCCTTGGACCATGCTTTCTTCCAAACAATGGAAAAATTAGTCATATGATTTGCTCTTCCTAAACTGTCAGTGTTGCTCGTGAAATACCAAGAAGCAACAGCAATACAGCTTATGAAGGAAGTATAAGGCAAGAGGCAGATAAAGATATGAGAAGAGCTAAAATGTCATGGAAAACATGGCAAAAGAAAAGCCAGAGGAAGAGATTAATCTGTCTGCAAACAATTTGACTCAAGTGTGTAGCACTTATGAGTTCAAAACCAAGATATCTAGCCCTGAAAAGAAGGGTAAGTCTTAATTAGGAGCTATATCAGAAGATGTATGACAGAAAGCTCAAGCTTCACAGGAAGTTAACAGAAAAAGCAGCATGGTACACCACAGGAGGAACAGAAAAAATGGGAATTAAAACATGCAGAAACAGGAATGACAGAAATGAGAGAAGCAACAGAATGATATAAAAAGCAAGAAAACAACTCCAAAACATTTTTGTTCTAGAGGCTCTCAACTCAACAGAAGTCAAAACACATTTTCTATCGGACCCTCACACCCAGCGATAAAGAGGAAGAAGGGAAGATTCCCACTAGAAATTAAGTCTGTGGGAGCTGCACAGCAATGTAGCCACACTACAACAGCCCTCCACCTCTCTCTCAGAACTGCGAATTAAAAATAGCCTTCCCCCTTATTTCTCTGCATCCCTCAGTGCCATTTACTCACGTGGTACTACCAAGCTTGTCAGATCAAC
Organism: Buteo buteo; assembly: GCF_964188355.1. Classification (NCBI taxonomy): domain Eukaryota; kingdom Metazoa; phylum Chordata; class Aves; order Accipitriformes; family Accipitridae; genus Buteo; species Buteo buteo. Next base: position 24,370,040 of record NC_134175.1, read on the forward strand.
CTTGTTTCCAACTGGAGCGCAGAGAAGCCTGAACTTGCTTCCCTCTCTCACCATTCTCATTTTAAAGAATCCCTTGCAGCTTGCTTGCCCTTCAAACAATCTCAGCTTCCTCTGCTGCTGCTGTGCGCTCCATGGGCTGATAAGAGCATACAGTCCCCCACAGGGCAGATCATATTACTTTTAAAAGCAAACCTCTGCCCCTAGCTCAAGATCTTATGTCCTTTCCTCAACACAAAATCTGCATGAAGACTTTCGTTTTACTCACCTATGCCATATAAGAAAGTGTGGGGGTTTTAGGAATCTATAATGCTAGCTACTTACCTACTGTTTTACACACCTCCATGGGTGATTTCTACCTATTAAGAACACATTTTGCACACTGCATTGTGCTACATGTATTATCTCATTAATAAAGCTGACAGTCACTGTTAAGTAGCAGCCTTTTGATGATTTCACTGTGTTAGAACACTAAAATATTGCATTTCCTTTAACAGCCCCATCCTTTGCTTTACTAGACAGCAGTAACATTTTGATACAGCACATATTTAAAGCATTAAATCATAAAATCATCTCTTTGCTGTAAATTGAGTTTCTTCCCTTGCTCAGTGGGTTACTAGCTTTGATTAATGTTTGAGCTTCCCTTATATTTCATTACCTTACAGTGTGAAAGATGCAAGTTCCTTAGCACTCTCAATACACATTTAAAAATTAAAACAAATTAGACTAACAAATTTGCTAATACATTTCAGCAAGACTGTTATTCCTAACAATAACTTCATATAAAATTATTTGTCCTTTAAATTATGTTATTTTATTTCTATTTCCAAAAACTTTCCTAAAAATTAAAATTCTGGTTTCTAAATTCAACCTGCTTTGTTAACTCCTCACCAGCCACACAGAACACACAACAGAACCCAGCGTACACAGGTTGTTTTTCATTTGCCTTCTCCTGTTATGTCGTCAGTTACACACAGGTTAGTCTATCCTTTAGACGCTCCATGGGTGCCTTCTTCCCCAGATTTGGACAGAATTAAAGCACTTTGATCTCCTGATTATTCATCTTCAGTAGAATACATCTCTCTTCCATAATGGGATGGACTCAAAAGATACAAAACTTGCTCTGTTTTCATAACTAATACAAGCAAATTTGAATACATAAAGGACTGGATCTGTGTTTCAGAAGTGCTTTCAAACACAACCAGTTCTCAGAAAGGAACTCTATTCTGAGGGAGAATCTTGGTGAAAATAAACTTAACCAACACTTGCATATGCATAGGTCCCTTAAAAACACTCCTAACTCCCCAGAGGGAATCAACTCTTTATTTAAAAAGGAAAACAACTAAAACCAACCCACACAGTTGGCGTTTGTTCACAGACAGACAGAATCATTGAGGTTGGAAGACACCTCTTAAGATCACCTAAATCAAACTCCCTGCTCAAGCAGGGTCAGCAAGAGCAGTCTGTCCAGGACTGTGTCAGTCAGGTTTTGAATATTTCCACAGACAGGGACTTCGCAACCTCTCCAGGCAACCTGTACCAGTGTTTGACCACCCTCATTGTTAAATGATTATTTTTAAAGATTGTGACTTTACACAATACACACAGAAGGATGTTCTAAAGATATTTAAAATGTCAGTTGTTCTTTATGACACTACTATGAGAACAGCAATAGCATTACCAATACTCAGCCCACATCTAAGTGCATTGTGATGTTTTAGAAGGCTGCAGAAATTACTTCAACGTACAACAAGCTCTCTTAATCAAGAGGGAATTATTTGCTCTTTTACACCACACTCCTGAGCTGGGCTGGTTCAACAAGAAACTGACACAGTAAGCATTTCAAATTTGCTACTAAAATGAGAAGAATTTAGAAAGCAAAAGTGTAAACCATCTGTTAAATACTGTGGGCTATAGCCAGGGTTTAAGTTATCTATTCATTTCTGTGGTTTTAAAAAAAAAATCAATACAGTATTAGTGTTCTTGCATTTCTTAAAGTGTAGTTGGATCCATACCACAGAAAATCCCAACATGATCCTATTGCACTCGGTTCACAGCCCCTGTTGGGGAAACATGGTAGAGAGATCTGTTCCACCGTACACAATACCAAGCCTTTCTGGGACTGAACAAAGTCCTGTAGGTTTCCATGTGTTTCATGATGTACCTGCCAGGGTTATAATCACTTCTAAATGTTTTAGCTAGGCAGAACAGCAGGATGTCAGGAGTGCCCCAAATTCCACACTGAAGGCAGGACCAGTTAAAAGGAAGGAAAACTAGACACCCCCAGGATTTTATCTCGGAACTAGAAAGAAAACAGTAGTTCACAAGCTAGATCTTAAAAGTAACTAACGTTTTGTTAAAGATGTGTTTCTGTAATGCATTTAACATAGGACCATTTAAAAAGACGAGGAGAAAGAATTGCTTTCATTCTGTCCGCTTTTTATTCCCCACATAGACCTTCACACATAACACAATTCACTACGATGAGAAGCTGAAGTAGAACTTCACAGCTCTAATTTTTTAACTGATAAGCCAAAACAAAAATTTAAAGATCAACCAAATTTTACAATCCTAGATTCATGCTGATAACTGCAAGTGTAAGGAAAGCCTTCCCCATAACAACTCCTCGTATGTCTCTGCCTTAATTATCACAAGACATGGTTCAGAATGAAAAACAGGCAAGTACCAGAAATTCCAGTCTCATCTAGTGTCTGCAGGTAACCAAAATAAGATGCACTGTACTGTGTGCTAGGTATCATATGCCACCTGATGGACTGGCATATGTTCTTTCTCCTCTTCCAACTGCTCACGTTAACACAAACTTCAAATGAAGTTTGGGCTTTTACGAAAGTTAACAGTGTCATCAAGTTTTGTGCCATTTTAGGCCCAAGCTCAAACACAGTCACTCTACAGCGGCTTTGTGGATTCTCAGCTTACCTGCAGTTTGTTCTATAAAAGAGAAATAACTATCTGCATAACAAAACACATCCAACAGTTTTACAGAAAAGCTTTTTTTTGTCTTTGAAAAAAACTGGCATTCAACAGTTTATTATCCAAGTCTGATTGACATGTTTGATGACAAGCCAGTGTTACTTTTCACACTGGAAAAAAAACCCCCAACAACTATGTCTGATTACTGCAATGACGCAAGACCCTTTCAGAACTCCAAACAGAAGCAAAGTTGTGCTATAGACACACAGCTCATCAAACGCTGCAGAACGGTACCTGGTTGACAGTAGGATTTTTGTGAAAACTGTTGAGGTAACCCTGATAATTGCATCACCTGCAAGTATGATCTTCAGTTATATTCATCTGGCTTTACTACACATTTAAATAAATTGCACCAAGCTTTTTAAGCTGGCTGTATCCTCGTTTGTCCGTTCAAGTTGAAACATTCAGAGTTTTCTTATGAAAACATTATTTTTCTAGTGAGTGAAATAAAAGTGCACATTCAATCTCTAGTTGTAATGAAGAAAAAACAAAGAGATTTAGAAATCTCAAGATGAGCTTGTTGGCAAGGATCTACAGATCTAAAGTCTGGGTTCTTAATGTCTGGTAGTATTTTCTTCCTGCCTCCCACAGTCACTTCTTCCTTCTTCCTATACGTGGAAGAAACATTGCGAGAAACCTTAATTTAATGTGTAATGCAAATTTGGGAGGAGTAGGTTTTTGTGTTTTGTTGGCTCATGCAAGAGTTCATTCCCCTGTTAGTCAGCTTTTCAGTATGACCTCACCACACTGATCACACTTGAGAGAACAGATACTTCTAGCCACAAAACTTCTGTTGCTCTTCAACATCTACCTTGACAGGTAGGAGGGAAATGAGCAACCCTCCTAAAGAAAGCCAGAAGAGGAAAGGATCCTAGAGATAAGTTACATGGGAAAAGTAAAAAAAAAAGCTCAAGATGAAAATTAATTCAATTTCCTTAGTTCTATAAGTTTCATCAAACCCCTCAGGTTAGCCATATATTTCTTTCCAGTATTTCCCACTTTATGAAAATCTCTCAGTTGTAATAGCTGTTATACTGGAAGCCTGAAGAAACACACTCACCAAAACAAACAAATCAGTTTCCCTCCATATGAGCTTCATGTAGATATGTTCCATATCAACTATTCTTAAAAACCTAAGGCTTACACAAACTTGCTCGCTGCAGAAGTCTACAAGATTTAGTGAAGAGAGAAAAGGATAGAGGATTCCCAAGCTGTCAGCAGTAGCCAAGCATAAAAACAGAAATATAGATACTGTACTGTGGCCATGATTTCTGCTATTTCCAATTCCCAAATTTGTAGATCAATTTCATTGTTGTCTCTGAACAACTTAGCGATTCAGACATTTCCACTACAGGCACTTTACAGATCATTTCATAAAGGCCATGACATTAGGCATCTTAAGCCAACAACATGCAAGGTGTTTCAGGCTTACAGAGAGTCAATTTTTTCACATTTGTCAAGATCACATACTATTTGTAACTGCTACAAATACCTTTGTAATTAATTCCTAGTCAGTTACAGGAAAGAGATATTGCAAGTTCTCGGGAAAGAAGAGTGAGTGTAAGTGAGGTGAAAAGCTTGGTGAATACAAGGAAAAAAGGAGACACAACACTGGAAAAAAGGCCAGAGCATCCATTGGTTTTCACCCCCAACTTCATATTTGTCTAACTAGACAACAGTATTTGTCAGCCTATGCAGCCACAGATCTTCAAATAGAGAGGCACAAAAAACCAACACGAGATTGTTAAGCCTTTCCTGTGCTGAAAACTGCTGGCATCAAAAAGCTGACTCCTTGCATCAGTGTTCATCTTTCTTTTTTTAATTTGACTAACATTTTAACCAGCATTAAAAAAAAAAAAAAAAAAAAAAAGGACACCCCCCCCCTCCACCCACATGCTTGAAGTGAGCTCACATTATATAAGAGAGGAACAAATGAACAGTATTTACACCTTCTGCAAGGAGGTTTATAGACAAGCTGTCGGTGAAATCAGATCACAGACAATCAATATATTCAAGTATCTGTTCATCTTCAACACTGTTTAATAACTGCGGCATGTAGGCAACTTGAAGCTTGCCCCTTTCAGCATGGCACAGCCTCTAGAGGGCCAGGGGGCTGTTGAAAAAAGAAAAGTAGGCTCACAGGTATTTGAATCTAGGCACTAGTCTGTCTGAGCCTGTTCAGGTAAATCTCACTTACTTCATTCTCTATTAACTCCCCTCTTCAAAGTCCCCTTCTGTTTGTTTTCCCATCTAACCTCTGTGTGATGACCACATCCCACTCAGCACCTCTCCTGATCCCATTTGCTGGTCCCTCTCATCCCTGATTGTCTTTTCCCTTGTCATTCTTCACCACCTACCCACCCACCAGTTCTCCAGGTGAATGTACCAGGTCATTTTGTCCCACCAGTTCAGTAGGTCAACAATCTTCCCCCCTTGGTTCATGTGAATCAGTCAAACCTCTGCTCAAAACTGCTGAACTCAGTAAACAGCAGTGGTGGTACAAGCAAGAAAAGTCTGCCAATCGAGGCCTTGTTCTAGTTTTATCCAAGGATCAAAGAATTTGTGAAAAATTAGATCTGTGTTTAAACTTAGGGATCTGGCAAGAAAGTGTCAGCCATAAGAAGTGCTCCCCCAAATAACCAGAAAAAAAAAAATCACAGGAAAAAAGAAGCCGAAAATAAAGATTAGCAGACGGTCATTTGGGAAAGCAAACAAACAACCTCCCTCCCCTAAAAAACAGTAATCAGCACAGCCCAAATGGCACGTTAAGATCAAAGAGCTGCCATTTCTGAAACTAGATAGGAAACCCTTTTTGATCAATTCAGACTGCTTCGGACTGTTGCACGCTGAAAGAAGGAACACCTAATGCTCAGCTGAAGAGTCAACTAGCAGCTTTACGTTCATTTTAGCTTTTGATATTTAACATTAACAGTAGGCATAAACCTATCTGGAAGAAACTGTAATTTTCAAGTTACATTTATTCCCATTTACTTAATACAACTTAGCTTAGCATATCAACCCACAAATGCAGGCTTATTTCTCATTCTGAAAAAGCATGCACTGAACAGATTATGGCTCAGGATCTTGAGAACCATAAAATACAAAGTCATCCTTTAAATTCTCTTAGCAGTGGATCTGACAATCCCTTCCCATTTGAATTAACTTTTGTGGAAACATTACACTTTCAGTTTCACAGGGTTTTAACTCCATCCCACTTACCACTCCTTTTTTGTCTTACATAAATACCACTTCATAACCTCCCCATTTTAAGAAAGTGAGATTTTTCTTGTTTAATTCTGATCTGATACAGACAATCTAAGCAGTGCTGACTGGAAAGCAGTGCCTGTTAAGTAGTGTGCTGGAGAAGCTACAGAATAATTCTCATTTAAGAGCATAGACCTGCAAGGACCACATTCCGCTTGCTATGAAAAAGCAAGGGAAAACAATACAAAACAAAAAGTCCAAAGCTCAGTTGGTAACTTCTGCATTCCTGATACAACCAATACATTAAATTTTAGCAAAACAAGCGCAAAAGTGTTAAGACAGACTTAACAACAAGAAACAACTTAAAGATAGAAATTTAGGGAATGAAACATCTCCATCACATTTGGATGCTAGCTTTCCGATATATTTAGCTGTGTTCTTAGAAACTCCTAGAACTGAGCAGCATGGAACAAAAATAGCCAAGATGATCTTGACTTTTTTCCCCTGCAGCTTTGTCTCTCTTCCCCCTGCCAAAGCATTCAAGAAAAGGCCAGTCAGTAGGTTCCCAGCCTTCCGTTATTGACAAAACTGGCATCTTAGCTAACCTATGATATTATACATTAATAAATTATAGAAGTAATATTTATCCCTCAAATGAAACTGCTGGACTACTTACCACTGTAGCAACAAACTAATGCTCTGTAGTAGACAACAGCACAGAAACATGTAGGCTGCTTGCATGGTTTGGGTATGCTGACAGCTTTTATATCCTAGAGTTAAGAGGGATAAGCATAGCTATCTGGTATATGCAAGTGCTGCATTTACAGATTTATTATGTCCATAGAAAGTCTTAAACAGATAGCAGTGTCACTTAAAATTTCATTATGCCTTTTTCATGACACTCGATTTCAGACTTAACTTCAAAACATAAAGCATTATTTGTCAGCTGCTTCAGTCCTACTCAGGTAGTGCTTTGTAATGTTCAAAAATGAACACAAGAAGTTTTACTTCCGATATTGACCATCCAGAACTGTATTTTCATAAAGATATCAAACTCTGATACTTTTTGCAGCCCTGAACAGTTATATCAATCAGAAAACTGTAGACAAATAGTATCTATAATTTGTAACAGATCTACTTCTGAGGCCATGCAATAGCAAGCCACATACCACTGTAAAAGTGATCTTTAAAATAATCTAAAACATATACTACTTCTGCAGTTCTAATTTTAGGATTACCTCCTGCTTCAAGACTAAAGTTTCCATAGCCACAAAAGTAAAATTTGTGCAAGACCGCTACTATCTTATTCTTGGACTATATACTTTTACTCATGTCTGCAAATTAAAAAAATTAAATACATCCCTACTTCAAGGCCAGTTGTGACATCTGGATGAATTCACAATTAAGCCTACTTACTTAGCACTGCTGACATGATCACATACTAATGATTCAAACAAATACAACCCTTATTCCTGAGCAGATTTATTTAGCTTAGGCATTTTTTGCTTGGGTTATTAGAATCTTTAGAGAGTTTAGCTCCTCCTCCCTTAACAAGTATAGGAGAGCTGAGAGATTTCTGTAATATTTTTGTGAGAAGGTGAAGTTTTATTTCTCCTAGATGGCAAATATAATTTCTCCTACTGCTGTATTGCACAGCTGCCTCAAAGGAGATCCAAGGAGCTGACTGTTCCACCTCGTTTCTGTAACAGCTGCACCATATGGTGCTGTGCAGAACCATGCAAGTTTAATAATTCCATTTCTGAAGGCTTCCTCACACTCCTGTGCAGCCAGCTTCTCCCTGATGGCCAAATTGGTTTTCTCAAGTTCAAGACGAGTATGGAGGGCCAGTGATAATTGTTATTGTATGCATTGTACATTAAAGATGTCAGACAGGCTATCTTTTTTTCAACCGAATGTATTTCATATAGGTGTGGTTATAATTATGAAAACGAATAGCAAGATGCTTGTTAATTAAACTAAGTTTTGAATATCATAAGCTATTACACTGTGCTGTACGCTTACAGTAATCACGTGAACATGCAGACAGACACGAGCACCCCTAACCTGTTACATGTTGTCTCGGTAACTCTCACTGCAGCACAAACCTGCAAGCTCTTCCTAGGCATGTCTGAAAAGGAAGGAGATGCATAGCAGAGCAAGTCTGTGTGACACCAGTGCTCCAGGTGTAACTGGAAGGAACCTGAACAGCAAACACGTACTTTCCCATGAGCTCAAGGAAAGCAAATCAGGAACAGTGAGAGCTACATGACAGGGAACCTCGGTGTTAAGAAGTCCACAGCTATAAGCGAGCACCCTGCATCGCTAGATTATAAATTACCCACGTCCAGCCACAATGATGTCATCGTAGGCACACAATCTTTGTAATTCTTAATTCCCTCGTTCCCCACACACCCTCTTCCTTCCTCCTGTTCAACAGAGACTAGAAGCGCAGCAGCTTTTGTGAACCGCCTGAACGTTACGACCGAGTAGCGACTCCGCAGTTCAGGAGAAACGAGCGGCCACACTTCCACCTCACATGGGAGCTCCCGGGGGCTCTGCCACGATTCCTTCGCGTTCCCCGACCCCCCCCGCCCCCCTGCAGCGGGCCGGGAGCGGCCTGCGGGACTGCCAAGGACCCCGGCCGGGCACTCCGCGGGCCGGAGGGGAGCCGGCCGCTCCTCCGCCCTCGGCCGGGTTTACCTGTTAAGCGGCCGCGCCGGCCCCGCGGCTTGTACTTCGGCGAGAGGTCCCGGACCCGCGGCCCGTTTCCCCCGTCCGGCGGCAGCCGGGCGCCGTGCCCGCCGGGAAGCCCGGAGCTGTCAGAGCGGTGACAGCCGCGGGGAACTTTGCTTGGGGCGCGGCGCCGGCCCGGGCGGCGGCAGGCCGGCCCCCCCCCGCCCCGAGGGGCTCGCCGGACCGCACGCTCTCCCCCGCCGCCGGGACAAAGGGGACGCGCCGCGGACGGGGAAGCGCCGCGCCCCGGGCTGCCAGCCCCCCCCTCCCCCGCCGGGCACCCACCCGCGGCGGAGCGGGGCGGGGGCACCAGGGGGACAGCCGCCGGCGGGGCGGAGACGCGGTGCCCGGCGCTCCCCGCCGCCCGCCCGCCCGGCCCCGCCGCTCGCCCCCCGCTCACCATCCGGGAACTCCCGGTCGCTGATGTGCTGGAGGTGGGGGCCGCCGCCGCCGGGATCCGAGTCCCCCGACTCGGCCTCCGCCGATCCCGAGCCGCCGCCGCCGCCGCCCGCCGCCGCCGCCGCCGCCGCCTGGTACGCGTCCGCCCAGCGGTCGGGCCCCGGCGCTGCCCCGCCGCCGCGGGCCCGGCTGAGCTTGGGGCTGGCGTCCGGGGATACGCAGCAGGTGACGGTGTTGCCCATGGAGCTCGGAGCTCCCCCGCCGGGCCCCGGCTACGCGGCTCCCGGGCTGGGGCGGGGGAGGGGGAGCCGAGACGCCGGGCTGAGGGAGGGAGGGACGGAGGGAGGGAGGGAAGGGAGGGGCGGCCCTCAGCGCCGCATCACCATCACCGTCGCCCCGGCCCACGGCCAGGCGCGGCCCCGTCCCGCCCCAACGGCCGCGCGAGCCCCCCCGCCGCCTCCTGCGCGCGGCGAGCAACGGACCTCGCGCGAGCGGCCACCTTCCCCCGCGCCGGGGGAGGGGCGGGGGGAGACCGGGGTAGGGGTGGGGGGGGAGGCCCGGCCCCGCCTCGCTCCCACCCAATCGCCTCCGGCCGGGGCGCCGCGTGACGCCGCTCCGCCAATGGGCGCGGGGCTCGTCACGCGGCCCCCGCCGCGCCCTTCCTGGCCTGCCCTCTTCCTTCCCCACGCGCACACGCACACGCAGCGCCGGCCGCGGCCCCGCGGCCCCGCCCCGCGGCCCGCCCCCTGGCGGGGCCACGCCCTTGGCCACGCCCCCTCCCCCGGGAGCGCCTGGCTGGCCCTGCCCGGTCGCGCGCGTGCTGCCGCGGCGGCAGCAGCAGCAGCAGCGTGAAAGTAGTAAGGGGATCGTTAAAAGCAATACTGTAGCGTAACAAATAACACCTAAATGTATTAATAAATAGTAACATTAATAACATGCCGCCTGTGTGCCGCCTGCGCGGTGGCCGCGTACAGCGGTCCCGAGAGGCTCGGTAAGGGGTGCAGGCAGCCTCGGGTGCTGCACTTGTAAGTTTAAAAGGTTGTTTCCGAGTCTCGCCGCCTCTTTCCCCCCATAATCAAAGTGCAACCTTTGAAACAGGGCTTCTGGGGGGGTCTGGGGTGTTTCGCCCCCCTGTCCCCGTGTCTGCTAAGCAGGCGGCTCGTGTTGCCCAGTGCCCGGCCGGAGTTTACGGTGAAGTCCCTCAAGTAGTCGAGCATAAGTGAGGCTTACACGTGGCCGCTGGGATTCCCGGGGACTTTGGTTTCGCTGTTCTGAAAGTCTCCAGCAGCTGCGTTTTTGCTGGGCGAGTCTCTGCTACCTGAGAGCTTCTCAGAGGACTGGAATGCTCGAATACACCGCGGGGAAGATGGCTTAGAGGGCAAGATACCCACAGCGGTCAGAGGCCCTGATAAGCACAAACACGCGTCGTTCTGCAATGGGTCACCTCACCGTCGCTACAAAAATTTGACTCTGGCCCCTGATAAGAAAAATGGCTCCGCAGAAGACTTAAGAACACACAAAGTATTACAAAACGCTGCTGTCATGCTGGCAGTTATTCCAGAGGTAGGCAGGCTCAGGGTTTCACTCCGCTCTGTAGGACAAATCCTAACGTTGGCTCTCCGTGTGATCGCGTATGCAGAGTTTTCAGACAAAACCGTGCCTAGTTTCTTTGAAGAGAGGAAGTCATAGATGCTGCATTTCTGGACCCTGTGCAACTTAATTCCAGGCACAATAAAGGGAGGAACTAAATGATTTATAGTCTTACATGAGGATTATTCCCTCAGACTGATGAACCATACTTTTTCACTTGCCGGCAAGTTCTCTAAGCTGTGTTAGCTAAGCCTCTCTACACGCTACTGATGGTTTGTAAAGCCTCGTTACTCCAGAGAAACCTGACCTCGCTGTGGATTACATGAGGGCCTCAGAGAAGATTTGCTTTCAGCGCTTTTTGAACGGCTTCAGCCCAACGTCCCTCCGCAGCCTCCGTACTCAGCTTGGAAAGCTGTAGGACAGCGGGTCCTACTCCCACATCCAGGAAGGACCGGGAGTTAACCATCGGGTGGGACAGGAGGTTCGCCTGAGTCGGAAGGGGGAGGAAGGAGTTTCACGCAAAACAGCCATTCAGAAGTTGGTGTTTTCTTCCCTCTGGCACTGCATCCACTGATTTTTGGTGAGGATGGTGGGGGAAGAGAAGAAAGCTGGAGGGTTGGTGTGGTTTAGTGAAGTAATTAATTCTCAACCAAGAATAAGAGCTGGCTTGCATCTGCACTATTTAATACTAAAACTGGTGTAATTTACCCTCTCACACCAGAAAAGCAATACCCGTACTTGTTTGCTGGCTGACTCTGTTTTAAAAAGTGGCAGCAGCTGAGAGCAAGCTGCACTCCTGCTGGGAAGCCCAGCGGCTCAACGCCGATGGAGGTGAGCCTGCTCGATCCGGAGCGGTGGGAGGACTCACGGGCACATCTGCACATCTCAGCCAGACAGCCATGACGCCGAGTGTCCATTTCTTAAACCGTGCCCATCCTGTTCCTTGCAGCCGCACCAGCGCGTGCGATGGGGCTGCCCGGCTTTGGTGGAGGGAGGTACAACCGCAGCAAGTGCCTCGTGGGATCCCAGCAGCAAGCTGGGACCTCTGCTAAGTCTGGGCTTCGGAGCAGCCTCAGGGAGCCCTTTGCCAAAGCTGCGGTTTGGGGCAGTGGAAAATTCTTGTTCAAGGGTGAAAAAGAAGTGAGCAAGAGTGGCTCACCAGGTGTCTGAGCACTGGGACCCAGCCATCGAGGGCAACAGCCAAAATGCCACATACTTATCCCGATAAATGAAAAATGCTGGGAACTTGGAGTGGCTGGACTATGTGATGTGTCTCACTGCTATTTGGGCATGAAGGTTTTGGTTTCTCTGCCTCTCAGAGGCTGAAGTTTCCCGTGGGTCTCGTACTTGTTCTCAGTGTGTAATGCTCCAAAGGGGAAGAGACGAGGGCTGCTCTTCCCCCGCACTAGCGCTGGTGTAGAGTATCAGAATTTATACAAACATGCAGAGGGGGGAAAGAAATCAGTAGTCTGTTTCTCTGTATAGCCTTATTCAGGTAGGTCTTAAGCAAGAGGAAGCTGACTTTAATCCCTGGAAATCATAGAAACAGCAAACTGTCCCACCTCCCTGTCGTTCCAGGAGAATTTAAGCTTCCGCTTCCACGTAGCTTAGTACACCAGTAGAGAGTATTTTTCCATATCTGTGCATGTTTCCCCGTAGCTGCAGTAATGAGGAATATTCATTTCCCCCTCCATTTTGGCAAAGTAACTCTTAAAATCTTAATACAGATCTGATTTATCAAGGTAATATGACAAAACCTGTTGCTGTGTGTATTTTCTGCAGAACTAGGCAATCCTTTTAATAGGTATAGCCTGAGCAACGCCCTGCAGAGATGAAACACATTATCTTTTATTTATGCAGCTTAGCACTCTATTGACTGACTGCTATATCAATATACTGAATACCATCTATCATGATTTATTACTGGTCCTGGTTCTCTTCCTATTTTCCGTCTCGTCTTTTCTGCTGTTTTGCTTGATTTACCCCAGTGAATCATCAGACAGTTTCCATTATAAAAAAAAATCAATTACTTTGATGTACAATGGGCAGCACATACCTAGTTCCACATTTTGCATGATAAGTAGGCATTTTGGATGGCGGATCTTGGCAATAATGAATGCATAAGCTGAAAATAGCTTACTACAGACCATTGAGATTCAACCCTTTTTCCTCCTGCTCCAAGAAGAGAGGTCTGTGCTGCGGGACCTGCAGTTACTGCCCCTTCTCTCTGAGCGGGGCACCCAGTGGGCAGCGACCCCCCCCTCGCTCACAGACACCAAATACTGTGCTTTTACATAATCCATTGGACTGAACCGTTTTCCACCCTGCTTGAAGCGTTTCCCATTAGTTGCAGTGTTCACTCCCCTCCTGGTTTCAGGGCTGGCCTGGTTCTCCACGGCTGCGGCTGGGGTAGGGCAATTCCCAGTGTAGATGGTGGTGCAAGGAGGGTGGGTCAGTTTTATTGAGCTCTCCTGATTACAGGGCTGGCCCATAAAGATTATTAAGTCCTATTGCAGAGTGTGGGTAATGCTGGCAAGCGCCCATCCCACCAGTAGCAGCGTGCCGTTTCTGCACCTTGCTTGGGAAGGACACTCCAGCTTCGAGGTCTACTGTGTGAAAACCTCCACGAAAGACAGACTTGCAAATTGATGGAAGTGGGATTCCTGGGTGTATTTGCTTGCTCACTTCAAGCCAGAGGCAGACACTTGGGAAGAAGCCTGATCATGAGCTATGGCCTATTCTGAATGGGGCTCAAACTTGCATGTTTGCAGACAAAATTCAAACAAATCAGAAAAAACTTGTGTCACCCTCTGCACCAGGCAAACACTTCTTAAAATGGTTTTCTTATGGGACAAGAAAACAGTTTATCTCTCAGCTTTAAATGCATGCAGTATTTGTAGTTTGGATTAGCGCTGAGCATTCATGCTCAGTTAACCTCTTGGGGATTACATTTAGTTTCATTCGAACGCTGCCTCGGTGCTGCATTCAACCAGGGTAACTCAGGCAAGGAGGGTACAGTACAAAGTCCTGGATTTTAGGCAGGTGTGATCCTCAGATGGAGGCATTCTGGGTTTTTAAATTCTCTTTTCTTGTTTCAGTTGCATATCTAACAGGTTTCAGTTGCTCACTATGGGGAAGAAGGACCAGCTCGCAGCACTGTCCTGAAAGTCGAGACATAAAAACTTCCCCCCGGAGGGCTGGCCAGGCTCTGAGCACAGAGCAGGGCGATGCAGCGGGAGCTGCCCCTGCGCTGCAGCCGGCGAACACGCGCCGTGCCCGGCTTGGCTCGGGGAGAGCATCCCCGCTTCCACCCGGCACCTACTCCACACCGAGGCAGCCATGCCTTAATGTGAAGACAAACGTTTCCCGGCGAGTGGGTTACAGCAGGTTTTCTTGCAAGGTGCCACCCAGCTGAGCCGCAGCAGGCAGACCGGGGATTCGCAGTGCCCAGAGCATGGACGGATGCGGTCGGGGCAGGGACACAGGCCCTGCAGCTGCCGGGGGTGAGATGCACCCCTCTGGAAACCAAGGGTAGGAGTAACTTCAGTTGGGTCCCTCGGTCTGTTCCTCAAAAGCATACTGCACCTTTCTCCCAGGGAACAGAGAGGAGCACGGCAGCTTTTGACTTGTTCTGACATTGTAGGCTTACTTTTTTTTTTTTTTCCCCAACCTGAATCTTGCTTTTATGAAGATAAAAAGTAATTCTTTTGCATTTGCGTTCATAAAGAAAATGTGACCTAAATGTAACCTACAAAGTACTAAGCTCAAGGGTACTGACTGCCGAATGGATTCCAGTGGGTGTTAATGCCAGTGCGGATGGGAGTTTATAAATTTGACACTTAATGTCACTATTCCCTAAAGAGAGCAGTTTTGTTATACAGGCCTTCGTTCCTCCTCCAAGTGATGGCTCACGTTTAACTTTTAATAATGCATGGTGGGGAGAGAGTGTGTTTGCTTTAATTTTCACAAAAGGGAAAGCAACTTTCCAAAATGTGGGAAACGAATCCTAATTCAAGCCCTCTGGGGAAGTTACTGTAACCACCAGGAGAACTCCTCACAGCCTTTAAGGAAGGCCAGGCAGGATCCTGAAACAGACCCTAAGTCAGATTGTGATGACAGCTGAAGGAGGAACAACCTATATTCCTGAGATGCAGAGATGAAAAAGACCTATGATTTATTCTGAAAATACAAAGGACCAGGTTCACTCCTCATGTGAGTCTAATGAGGTCAAAGGATCTATACCAGCGAGGAACGTACCCTGCCAACTACTGAATGCAGCTTCTGAGCTATAAGCTTAACTGTATGTATAATTATTTGCAGGGTGCATAATAAATGAAGACTGCCAGGCTTGACAGGACTAATATTAGTGCTACCAGCTGTGTTTTGGCTTGTGGGCTCACAGGGGAAGGTAATTCTGTCTCTTTACTTGGCCCGTTTGCCCCATACACGTGAGCCGCTGTCTGCTTGTGTTCAAAGGAACTCCACTTCTCAGACAAGTCTTTACATTTCCTGCGATGGTTACTTGTAGGTAGATTTGT
Source organism: Buteo buteo (assembly GCF_964188355.1). Taxonomy (NCBI): domain Eukaryota; kingdom Metazoa; phylum Chordata; class Aves; order Accipitriformes; family Accipitridae; genus Buteo; species Buteo buteo. The sequence goes on from NC_134175.1 coordinate 24,385,492, forward strand.
GCACGTTTTTATTTAACTCCCTCTCTGAAAGCTTAGCACTTGCGTTCATAACCACACAACCCTGTAGTCCCTTGCTTCATGATGCTAAACCAGGCTTCCCTTCATCTGTGAGCAGCAGTATCCCTGAGAGGAGACATCTGAAACCATAGTTACCAGCTCCTATCTGAATGACGACTCTTGAAAAATTCCCAAACCCAAGGGTATGTTCTTCTTGCCCACAGCAACTGCAACAAGAAGCTGTGAATGTCCTAAAATGCTTGAAATTAAATTGTAGGATTTTCCGTAAACCATCCAGCTTCACAGTCACCATCAGTCCCGGAAATGGAGAATGGCTCCTTGCAAATACTCAGTTGTGCTTCACAGGGCCAAGAATCTTAAATCCTGTAAATTCTGCTGATACCTTCACTTTGACTTAGTACTGCACATGCCTTTCCAAGGCCATGTGCCTCCTTGTTTGTCTGCAGGGCGATAACACCAGCTCTGGGATGTGTTTTGTTCAATTTCTCCCTTCTTAGAAAGTGTCCCAGCTGCAGGAGAAGGAGTGCTTACTGATCCTACTCTCAAGGAGTCTATGGATAACTTGGAGAAGTGCCAGGACTTTGTCTTTTCCTGGAAACATAGCTGCAGGAAGAATGAATCACCAGGTTGAACCTGTATAACCAACTGAAAACAAAAGCTCAGACTTCTGTGTCTCACTGTTGCACATAATAGGGGGAAAAATAGGCATCCTGTTTTGAAATCCACTACCAGCTGACAGGACAAAAATATTGCATGCGGGTTTGTCTTTTGAAGCTGACAAGTAACATAAGACTATGGCCATTTAAGGGAAAAAGCCTGAAGCAAAACAGTAGTTAGGGAAATACAAAATTCCAATGTTTTTTGGGGAAAAAGCAACCAGTGAGGTTGTTCAGAATGCACAAGGTGGATTTTTAGTAGCCCTAAATTTTCACACTTTAAAATCTTCTGTAATACCCTTGGCTAGCAGTGAATACATGCAAACCAGGGCTGGGAGCCTGTGTTTCATAGCGTAAGGACAGACTGCAGTGCTGGTGTCATTGATTAAATCCGTCCTTTTGCCTCTGCAGCAATCTAAGATGTCATTACAGGCAATGCAGAGGCTTCTTGGCTAGCATGCGAGCATCTGGATCACTGCAGGGATACCAACAGCACAAACATATGGGAGTTAACATTTCTTTACCTTAGCTTCTCTTTTCTGATCCTACCTTCATTTTGCCTTAAGGTAGAATAAAACTAGCTTCACAGTTATCAAAGGCTAAGGTAGAGTTAATGGAGACTTAGTACCTGAGAAGAGAATTTGAGATGTGCTGAAGCCAAGCAAGACGGAGGCCTGCAAAGCTGTACTTTGAGTGCTTTTGGGCACAGGGCTGGCAGAACTACTGTTTTGATGTATCAAGTGTTAGAAATAGCTGTTACTGCAGGTCATGGATACAAATTTCCTATGAGGAAAAGAAAATTGCTTTTCAGTATTTTAACACAAACATTAACATGGATGTGCCACTTAATTCAGAAGGGTCAAACTGCATGCATAAGCCCTGCAGTAAGTTTGTTTAGGGCAAACTTCTAAAGGTTTAATTCCAACCCTGGGCCACCAAAGCCTGGAGGGAGGCTCTGAGGAGCACTTCCTATTAGCTTTAAGGTACCTGAAACTGTTTAGACTTGCTTCTTCTCCATTGTCTTATAAGGAGTGGAGAAGAGAAACACTGCCAATGCCATTACAAATAACACTAAAACCCCCACGTTTTTTTGTAAACTTGGATTCTGCTTGGTTTTAAAAGGTAACCTTTGCACTGAGGCAGATGTCCTAGCATCTATATGAATGCTATAGCTGTTGTCTGCCTGTCCATATAGTTGTTTTTAAATCGTTTTAAATTAGTTGTTGTTAACTAGTTTTAAATTAATAAAGTGCATTGCTTGCACTGCAATTTCCTCTCCAATTATATAACACCACACCTATAGAGCACACCAGAAATTGGCGACCTAGCGTTAAGCCTCTAGATCCATACTCAGGCCCCATAAAAGGCAGGTTTTTGCAGCGTTTTTCCCCACGCCAGTATCCCACAAGCCAGACACATGTTACCCTGGCCTACAATCATCAACCGGCTGCAAGGAGTACAGAAGCCTCTGGCAGAGGAGGGAAATCACAGCACAGGGCTCACAGGAGGAGCACTGCCGGAGCAGCCAGTCCCGGTGTGCACCGATGCCTGCTCATCTGTCAGTCGCGCTCGGGTGGCTTAGGGACTCTCCCACCATGAGACCCAACACATGGCATCTCACAGGATGGAAGTCCAGCAGCTGGGGATGTGGGTAAGGCTGTAGGTCTGTGAACATCTGAAAGTGCAGTGGCAAGTGGAGGAGGTTTCCAGCAAATGAAGTGCAGCTGGAACTGCAGTGGTTGCTTGCAAAGAAGAGCTTACTCATTTTGCTTTTTGTTCCTTAATTAAAACTTCAGAATAATGTCAGCTTTCAGACCTGCCAGGCCTTTGAGAGATCAGTCAAATAATTCCCCTAAAAGCCAAGTGATCTTTCTGTAAAAAGACATTTTTAATAAACGTGGCGGTTACGTATGACAGTTTATCAAGATGCAAGGTTGAAGGCGTGAATGTAATGTTACTGATGGGAACTATTCCCTCTTCAGAGGCTCCAGAAACTTCCTGCCTTTCAGCTCAAGCACTTATGAAATTATATATCTTCATATTTTTAATCATTACTTCCATTGTTTAATGTAACTCTCTGTGTAAAGGAAATTACACCCTAGATCAGACCATACATTTACTTCAATACTTAACATTTTTTGCAAGGATCCTGCTGAAGCAGCAAGTTATAAGGTCTACTGATAACCTGTCAGTTTCTGCAGAAACTTAAGTTTTTATTTTTCATTCACCCCATTGGTTTCAAAGATGATCCAGATCAGTTCAAGTTGGGGCTGTCTTAATTCTGCAACTGCAAGCTGTCATCAGCCAAATGAATCTCTGGTTTATTCCCTTTGTATTTAACAGCAAATGATTCACCACCCCATCTATCTCACTGGCGTGGAGAACCTGGAAGCTACTGGTGAAGATAAAATGTAAAAATTGTTAAATCATTTCACTGCTAGTCCTTTGAATGGCCACTTATGGTGATACTTGGGGAGAAAGATGGCTTTCTTTTCCAGGTTTTTCTCCAAGCTTTGTGTTCGTCTGGTTGATGAAAGCTCTTAGCAAAATAGATATTTGTCCAAACTTTACTTCAAAGACAGTTTTCATATTTCAGTGCAATGACAACCAGAAGTAGCTGCTATTTATTTAGAGAAGAAAGGATTAAACATGTACGACCAGAAGTTTCTACACAAATGGAGAACAGAACCATTTGGAATGAGGCGTTGCTGTCAGAGGGTTATCAACAACACAGGTTTCTAGATAGAGCTTAAAAAAAAATCAGATTGTTTCTATTTATACCTGCCTTTGCCTTGGTAACCAGAGACTGCGTGAGGGATGCAGTATTTTCCCCACATCATGGATGGCTCCAAAATCCATGCGCAGCTATGTGGTACATGCAGTGTCTGAAGAACTATCACAAGAACCGTCACATTCATTTCTAAGACAGGATTTTAAATATTAAGCAGGAAAGGGAAAATTTCAGAAAGGGAGGTATATTAGTACAGCTTCAAAATAATTTGTACTCGTTTCTGTCTCATCTACTTGATTCTTTGATCTTCTAAGTATTACAAGGACCATTGCTCTTAAACACTTTTTCTTAATTACCCCAAGGAGCTTACCTGCATCTGAGGTAGCAGGATTTATGTATAATTGGACACATTATGCCTGCTCTATCAAGTAGTTGAATGAAATAAGAATGGACTTGAATCAGTGTTTCTTTATACCTTTAACTCATTCTTGCTTACCTTAAAATCAGCTACTTCCTACCTTGCAAGTTTATCTGCAGCTTAGGTGTCCTTATAGCCTTCTGCAGTGTTTAAAAGCTGAACCAGGCTATGTTCTTGCAACTTTATTGTTGCGCTAAGGTCTAGCCCTGCTGGGAGAAAAAGCATTTCAGTTCTGGGCAACTGTTTCAGCCGTAGTTCTCTGTTGTTGCATTTTCCTTATCCTTTTACTGTCAGGAAGGGTGGAAGAAACTAAGTCTCTTTCTCTGCCATTATAATACCCAGGTACTGTATCTTCTTAGAAAATGGATATGGAAAGGGGAAAGCAGGTAAATATAGGCTTAGAATGAGTATGGGGAATCAGGGCCCTTACTGAACTTCTAGGGGACTTGCTTCCCTTCTAATAGCTTCAATATCCAGTTACAATCTGGAAATTAATTTCTGATCTCCTATCTAAGGCTCATGGAAGTCAGTGCCAAAGTAACATTAGCAGGGAAGAAGAGGAAGTACTTCTGGGAAGTAAGGCAGGATTGGTAGAGAACCTGCTGGGCTCCAAAGATATTCAGGGATATCTGACGTATAAAAACACATTCTTGGAATAAAAGCACTCGCTGCATTATCATCTTTGGGAACAAATGTGCAAATTTTCACATACAGCCTTTTTTCACTCTAGTTGCTATTCAGCCAGACCCTTGGTCTCATGAAATACTGCAGGGGAAGAAAATTGATCTAGGTGGGGGGAAAGGAGGCAGCTGGGAGCACTGGAGCCCTGCCGCATCTTGGTTGGCGATCCCAGGGCTGGCATGTGGTGCGGGAAGTGGAGGCAAAAGCTTTGTGCCATTTGGGAGCTTCCCTCTATTTGCCTGATGGTGTAGTTTAGGCACAGCGTTAAGTGATTCAAAAACTCATCCAAGCAGAGTTCTCATTTCAAGTGTAATCACTCCCATTGCTTTTCCCACACCGCCTATATAAATAATTGAAAAAATAATCGAGATAATAGCACAAGCAGTTTCAAACTCTCAAAAGCAGGAGCAGTGGCAAGAGATCAGCACTTTAGGACATAAAACCACAGTAAGCTGAATCATCGCACCCGCTCTGGCATGTTTATGAGGAGAACTCCGAGTTGCCATAAGACAAGTATGAACTGGTTTGGGGCAAGTGAAATTCTGGTTTCCATTCCCCTACAGCAGCAGAACCCTAAAACCAAGCTTTAGTTCCTGCTGCCCCTGTGCAGCCTGTAACGCTCCTCCACAAAGGCGTGTACAAATCTCGAGCCACTCTGTTGAAATCAACAGTTTTTAGATGTAACCACATTTGCTTTTGTCCACCAGCCAGACTTGCTGCTCCCTGTGGGAAAGAGTGGGGATGTTTTCTGGAGCTGGTTACACTCCCCAACTTTGAGGGCCAGCCTTGTCCCGTCGGTGGTGACTCCGGGAGCTGCCAAGCCGTGCAGCCACTGGAGATGGGTGCAGGGAAGGCATGCTGCTCCCCTGCCCTGCTCCCCCACGTGCGGCCCTTCGCACGCAAGGCCTGGCCCATCTCCGGGCTTGAGGAGCATGGCTGGAGGTCTTGCGCCTTTTTGTGGAGCACCTGCAGCAGCGCCTCCAGGCAGCCAGAGTGCAAGTGCTGCCAGGATGCTTCCCCGGCCCTCCCGTGGCCTTTAGCAGTCTTTGGAGCAAGTTCAAGTAACTGGAGATGGAGACACACAAAGGAGAGGAGTACTGTGTTGTTTTGCCAAACGAGAGATTAAATGGAGCCAAAGGTAAAGAAGCCCATGCGCAAACAATGCCGCAGGAGCGGTACCGCCACACCACCAGCTGAGAGCAACTTTGGCTTTACTGCCTTGGTCAACGCTCTGGCCGAGGTGCTCAGGAAGTGTTGTGTTTCTGCGATGGTTACCCAGTTACTGAAGGACCGCTTCCAGGCTGGTGATGAGCGCTTGCAGAGACAGCGTTCACTGCGGCAGCAGCGGAGGACGAGGCCGGTGGGCTGGACAAACGCCTTCCCTTTGCGCTGCCTTCCAAACCCCCCCCCGCAACAAAAGCCATCAGCCGGAAGCACAGAGAGGCTGCGGGGACAGCAGTGTCCCACAGAGCGTTTTGCACCGTCTAACTTTTTGCGTGGCACGTAGGTCTGAAAATGCGAGAAGCCGTCCCCGTCCCCAGCGGGACGCTTCTGCCCTCCGGGGTGCCCCGAGGACCTCCCAGGGACGGGCGCAGGCACGGCCCTTACCCATGCGGCCGGCAGCCTCCCAGTGCCGCACACCACGCTGCCGAGCCCGCGGTGGCCGGCACCAGCCCCGGGCCGCCGGCATCGCCCTGCGGACAGCCATGCCTTGCGTTCTGCCTTGCCTGGCCGCTCCCCGCCCCGGCCCGCCCCGCTCTCCCGCCGTGGCTGAGCGGCAGGAGCGCTCGGGAGACCCCCCAGCCGCAGCCGCGGCCCCAGCCCTCTTCACCCGTCATTTGATCGCCCTCCCCGGTGAGCGCCGCCGGCCCCGCCGCCGTTCCCCAGCGGGGAGGCCGCCCCCGCCCCCGGCCGCGGCGCTGGGGGCCGGGCCGGGCGCTCCGCGGCGGCCCCCAGGGCCTGCGACGCGTGAGTAGCGGCCGGGCCGGGCCGGGCCGGGCCGGGCGGCGAGGGGCCGGGCCTTCCTTCCCCCGCGGCGGCCGGGCCGGGCCTTCCCCCGCCTTCGGCCAGGCCTCGGGCGGCGGCGCGGGGCGGAGCGGCCCGGCCCCGGCCCCGGCCCCGGCCCCGGCCAGGGCGGGCCGGCGGGGGAGCGAGGCGCTCGGAGAGGGCCCGGCCGGCGGGGCTGGCTCCTGCCCGGCGGTTGCGCGGAGGCCGCGGGATCGGCGAGGCGGGGAGGCGCTCGGGCGGCGGCGGGATGGCCTTGGTGCCCTACGAGGAGGGAGCTGGCTGGGGAGCGCGGCAGCTGCACAGCCCGTCGGCCACTTACCGCTTCGCCAGCCACACCATCCGCCTCAGGCAGGACTGGCGGCGGCTGGGGGTGGCGGCGGTGGTCTGGGATGCGGTAGGTGTTCGCACCAAACGAAGGATTTCTGTGCTTGGTGGCGGCTGCCGGTAGCGCTTGCCCCAGCTTTCAGAACCACCTTAGGACATTGTCTAGCATTGAGTTGTTAACGGAAGGCTTTTTTCCTGTAAGGGTCGTTTGGGTTTTTTTACAAAAAGAAAACGTTAAACTCTGCTTTACCTTTTTTTTTTTTTTTTTTTCCCCTCATGAGAGATCGTGGAGGGCTGCAGGGGAAACGGGTCACCTTAAACCCTGCACAGCCAGTGCCTAATACAGGAGGTAGTCTGGGTAACTGACAGAACCCTCACCCATTTCTTAACAGTGGCCGCTGGTGTTTGCTTAACGCCCTGTACAGTACAGACCCTGCTGCTTGTAGCGTCGAGAAAGACTGCTGATAGACTTATCTTGGGGATAAGAACCGTCTGAAACAGAGGGGTTTGTGGCAGGCCCGAGGCTGCAGGGCAGTCGGTCGCAGTACCACTGTGGGAATCCAAGGGCTTCCTGTCGGTCGGGTCTCTGTCCACACACAGATTGCACTTTTACCTCTAGCTTTAAAGAACAAGCGTAACAATGTTAGCAAACTCCTGAAATGAATTGGTGCACAGGGCTGTTAGTCTTCCCTGACATTGTCTTTGACAGAACTTGCTATGGAGAGCGCTCCTTGTCAAGATTTCTGTAAAATGCAACACACATTAGATACAAACAGATAGAAGTGTTATTACTTACTCTACCTATGTCCTTCCTGATGGCATGCCAGTGTTGGGCAGAAACCTTCTGAAATACCACGCAAGATACTGTGAAACCTTATCTTGCACTTCTGCAATACTGTGTTCCTTCACCGGTGTTTGACACGCCCCAGCTTTTCCTTTCCAAATGCAACTCTTTCTGCCTCCTGTTATGTTTGGGGGATTCATGAAGCAGTGTTGCTACATCTGAGTTGTAGTCTCCGTGGTTCTTTTTTGCTTTTGCCTATAAGAGTCTTACGTAAAATTCATAAAAAGACCACATGTGCACACAAGAGGTGGAGAAGAGCTGAACAAAGTCTTACTATAGACCTGAAGTGCCTGATCCTTCCCATAACCTTCTCTCTCAGTGTAAATCAGAAATCCAGTGTTCGGTATGACTGAAATGAGCCCTGTGCTTAATTGCCCTTGTCTCTTGGTTTAGGCTGTTGTCTTGTGTGCTTATCTGGAGACGGAAGGCATTGATCTCAGGGATCGGTCTGTGATCGAGCTGGGAGCTGGAACTGGATTGCTGGGAATAGTGGCCACATTATTGGGTAAGGGCTTTTTTTTGTTTGTTTAAAGCAATTTACAACTGTAGTAAAACTGGCACTTTAACATCTACATGCCTGGTAGAAGTTAACACCAAAGCTACATACATGAACTGTGATGTTTCCTGTCTGAGTCATCTTCCTTTCTTGTTAGACTTCAGAGCTTGCTGTGTTATTTATTGTAGCGATGGTGCCACTGCAGTTTACTTTATGGTGGGACCCTGTTAAGGCTGACGCCTGTTACCATGGCACTCAGCTCAGCAGCATCAAGTTCTGTAGCTATTCTCCCCCAGGGAGCAGGCGCTGTGCTTAGTTTTCCACTTGTCCTCATAAAAGCTACAGACAGAACCTCTCTGAGCTTGCGTAAGCCTTGTTAGTCTATCTTACAGACAGGGAAAGCAAGGTCTGGAGAAATGAAGTGATTTGCCTGTGATCTGTCTGTGGCTGAGGCAGGGACTGGGTACTATGTTAAATTTGCGCTAACTGTCCCAGGTTAACTTTGTAATTCAAAGCTCCAGTGGCTGTGGAAGGTGCCTATTGAAATAATAAAAACAAAGCAGTTGTTTGACAAAATACAATCACGCCGTGCAACATCACACAGGCATAACTTTTGTCTGACCTGTGAAAGAGGCTCTCTAGCTGCCCCTCTCATACTGAACAAATACAGAATTGTAACAATCCCTGTAACTTACTCTGTCACCTATAGAAAGGCGGAAAGTAACTTCTCTACTTTCATGCACTAAGAAGCAGCTCCAGAAAACACTTTTTGTTCCCTACCCAACTTAATCTTCATGTGGAGTACACTTTATATACTTAAGTGACTGATGAAGGGTAGGCTGTATGTAGATAGTGGGCTTTTTGCTTGTTTTGTTCTTTTGTTTGTTTTTAATCAGGCAGCTCAGGGGAATTGTTAAAGTTTAACAGGAAATAAGGAGCCTCTTAGAGCATTGTATTCCAAATGCTATATTTATGGACATTGATTATATGTCTGAGACATATACTCCTGTATCACTTAGGTGCTCATGTTACCATCACAGACAGGGCGGCAGCACTGGAGTTCCTGGAGTCAAACGTACAGGCTAACTTACCTTCTGAACTACGTCCAAGAGCTGTGGTGAAGGAACTGACGTGGGGAAAAGACCTGGGTAACTTCCCTCCAGGAGCATTTGACTTCATCCTGGGTGCAGACATCGTGTATCTGGAAGAAACTTTTGCAGAACTGCTTCAGACGCTGGAGCACCTCTGCTCAGAGCAAACTGTGATTCTTCTTTCCTGTCGTATCCGCTATGAACGGGATCACAAATTCTTGAAGATGCTGAGGGGCCATTTCTCTGTATATGAGGTCCACTATGATTCCAGTAAGGATGTTCATATCTACAAAGCACAGAGGGGTAGTCGCAAGGATGACTTTTGACTCTGTGCTTTGTTAGTAAATTACTGATGCTGTTCAATCCTCACCTTGTTTCTACTCAATACACTAGTTCCTAAGCATATCATTGCAGTTGTGTTATTTCACTGGCTTCTTGTTCTGATGGTCTTGTCTGATCACTTGGTCTTAGGCAGCAAAGATTGTACTTCTGTTCTGCATATTGAACCTCTGCTTCATTTCTCAGTAGAGTTGTATAAGGTCTTCCGCTGACTTTTTATCAAACATGATTTTTGAAACTGATTTAAGATGCAGAAATCTCCAGGCATCAAAAATGTCATCAAAAGATCTGTTGTTTAAAATCAAACCACAATTAATTTCTGTGGGAAACTTAGTGTGTTTTTTTCCCCGTCCGTTATCACTTTAACTCTAGAAAAGTAAAAGTGGATGAAATATAAGCTAAGACTCCAGCGCTAAATGCTTTAACTCTTCAGGCCTTCTGCATCTTAAAAGTTGTGGTAAAAGAAGCCACTTGAAGGGCAAAACCAACAAAGGCAGCTGCTATAAAGTTGTTCTATTGCTGTCACTGCTGAATTGAAGAGCCATGGGGAAACAAAGAACAAGGGCGGTGCCTGTGTTGTGAACTAGTATGGCAGAGTAAGCCAACTTAGAACTATCAGTGGTGTTTTTATCTGACTTGCAAGCATGGAGGCTATTCCTGCAGTACTGAAGCAGTCGTGGTTCTTGGGTTGTCCCTAACAAGATAACTTCCCCTCGTACAGATCAAGGCTCCTTGGAGCAGATACACATGCACCTGTGCTAGCCCTTGACTCTCAAACTACCGTTAAATAATGTACTTTCTGCCTTTTTTGTGGCTCACTCTGGCTCCGAGAGCTGTTATTTAAGAGAGGAGGGTGCTGCTGTAAAGGCTTTGTAGCTAGGCGAGTACTTATTCTTGTATTACTTGGACCTTGGGGCAGTGTCTAGATTTCGGCATGCTTTCTCTGCACAGTGGTAGTTAGACGCTGTTCTGAGTAACTGATTTCATACCTTGAGCTTGTAAAAACACCTCTGTGTGTTTATTCCACAAGATCCTGTGTGAAAAATGCTGCAGCCTGGAATCCGTCTCGCACCAGCAGCAGCAGCAGACTTCCTTCTCTTTCTAGTGGTGGAAGACTGAAACTGGTGAAAACAATGGGCTAACAGAAGATGGCTACGCTTCTAAATGCAGGCATTGCGATAGTACATTTTTTTTGGTGGATGTGGAAATTGTTTTTTCTTTAAACTTAACTTACAAAGCCCCAGGTCAGGTTCAGGCTTTACGTGTGTGCATGTCTTTGGCATTGGCAACAGCAAACACCAGCAGGGCCATGGATGTTAGGAGTTCTTCATCACTTCTGTTTCCATCAAACATCCTAACTGGAAAAGATGCAGAGGGACTGTGGTCCAGAAGTGATGTGCAGACTGTAATCTGGAAAGGACACATTTATCATTACAGCTGTCATTAATGAGGCCCGAAGGTCTCGTGCTTCATCTCTGGTGCATCTTTCGCATGTTTTCAGCTAAGTTCCTTGCTTGGCTCTGGACTCGGCTTGGGAGTTGCTGCTCTGAAACACTTGTTTACAACAGTATTCTCAGAAGCCACATGGTGTCACTAAAACAGCACTTACGCAGCTGGCTGGGGATTTGCCGTCTGGAACTAGAGTTGAAGTCCCTTCGAGGGAAGGAAGACAGCACCTTTAATTTAAAACAGAACATGATATGAACTTTAATGTGCCAGACATGGCTGCTTCTGTCCTATCAACTGGGTGAGCAATGGCTGAAAAAAATTACGAGCTCTCCCCGCTCTCTCTGGCTCCAGTTTTTGGTGCTTGGCTATAAGTTCTGACCACTCCTCGTCCTCCCCACTGGTCTTTCCTTGTCTCCGAGCTCGTCTGTGTTCACTGTGTATTAGGCTGCCTCCGGGCTGGAGCTGGCAGAAAGCAGCACGCTGGTGCTTGGGCTTGTGAGTGCATGTGACTTGGTCTGTGGGAAAAGCCCGCTACCTGGCTGTGCTCGGCCCTCACAAGAGGCTGCAGCTTGCAATACTGGGAGCCTTAGCAGCTTGCGCTGTTGCTATAGTAGGACCACACTTAAAAAGCATGCAATGAAGTGTAAGGACAGAATGAAGCCTAGTGCAGCAACCTACACACTTTTAAGAAGGAGGCTTTGCTCCAGGCCTTGCTTTGACCATAGTAAAAGTTTTGTACTTTTACAACAAATCAGTTTAATTGCATCTCTTTCTAATTGTTTAGCAGCTTTCAGTGTGTGTTTTCCCATTGCTCCTGTTACAGCCCATAGCCTTCGTGCCAGAGCAGGCATGTGCTGGAAGAGACCAGGCCCGGCTTCTTTTGCTCTGTTGCTGTTGCACACAGCAGCTGTATGCAAACCCGAGGGAGTATGTTTGGAGGCTGAAGCAATGCTGCTGCCCTTAAGTAAATACTTCTGGAGAAAAGCGTGAGATGACACTGGCCGCTCAGGTGAGTGCCTTGCCTCTGACCTGCAGAGCTGAGCTCTTGGTGGCCCCTCCCCAGCTCAGCAAGTGGCACCCCCTCAAGGGGACACCTTCTCCTCTGACTGCTACTGGGGTGCGCGCGCTCCTTTAAATTCAGGAGACCAGACCCAGGAATACTGTGGTTAGGCCACAACCTCAAGCACGTTAGTTCTGGTTGCTTTTTAAGCTACAGTGTTTAGGGGCAGGCACCAACCACGAGAATGTAACTCAGCTGAAACCTACAGCCCGTTCCCTCTGGGCTGTGCTAACGCCCACCCGCACCAGGCAGGGAGCAGTGCCTTCCATTGTCCCAGGCTGGGCTTCGCAGCTTTTTTATATTCCCATCACACTTGGCTTCAGGCAGATTGTCAGGACTGAGCCACACTGGATGTGCAGGGCAGAAGTAGCAGGGGCGTAACTGCCCGGTGAGTGAGCACACAGAGAGCAGCCCTCTGCGATGACACCTGCAAACTCCAGTGTCCTGACTGACTGGTCCCAGGTGAGCTTCTGCTCTGGTATGAGATGATGCATGGTAATGCTTCAGCGGCTGGTTGGCAATTACACTAACACCCTGCCCAAGCACTTTGTCACCCTGTTCATGCCGGCACTGGAGAAGTCAGCGTGATTCTCCTTCGGGTGGTTTCCACAGCGTTGGTCCTGTTTTGTAACAGATGACGTGAACTCATCTGTAGGGAGGATGTGTTTGGGCATGGGTCCCTGAGTCGTGGGGCAATTCATATATAGTCTCTTGAGAAACAAAATACTCACCCTAGGGAGAGGATCCAAGTCACAGGGAAGTGACCAGGTAAGATGCGAACATGCTGTGAGATTGTGAAACCACCCCTGAAACATGCCATTCTGCAAGGGAACAAACTTCTAAAATGTCGTTGCAACTGAAGTCATGTTTGATTAATATTAAGACACAGAGTATGAAATCAGCTCTCTATCTTATGGACAAAGAGCTTCAAGGTGCAGCAGTGTCAGAAGAATCAGGTTCACCAGCTGACCTACTGACTGCACAGGGATCTGTGTTACCCGATTCTTTTCACTGTGAAATTCAAGCCAAGCTGCATTTTTACCTCAGGGACTAACCCCTGTTTGGGATTCTCCTTCATTACTGAGATGTAGATTTTACTGAGCAAGTACGTGAATGGCATTATGAAAACGCTCAGTTGTGAAAACCACAAAATCCCAGCGATAATGAGCTGACCTTACTGCTTCCCCTTGATTTCACTGGAGGTGTGTTTACCTCAGTGCTGAATTTTTCTTCTGGCTTTCATCCCAGTGTTTGGATCCAGCCTTGCAGATTACGTAATGGGGTTGCGATCCTTGCAGTGTTTGCTGCCTTCTGTTCTGCTGTTATTAACATCAGTAGTACATGGTTTACAGGAATGCTTAAAAGTGAGAAAGACAGCATATTTAAGCTGTGAAAGGGAAAAGTCTTTCACACATTATTAAACAATGGAACTAATTGCCACCAGAATGGATACTGGAAAGCAGGTTTAATAGTATCAGAACTGGAAGAGAAACTTTGTTTTTCAGGACTTGAACCTCTCACTAATCTAATTCAATTTAATTAAGATTAAAAAAGCCTTCCTTTTGGGGAAAATTATCTCATGAACACTTACAGCAGGCCACAGATCACGAGAGGACAGAATAGTCTGCTTAAAATACGCCTTTTCCCATATTCCTATCTAGCTACCATTTGCCACTAAATTAGTGTAAATGGGACATCCTGCTCAAAAAAGAGACTTTGTAGAGTTTTTTAAAGCATGTTTATGTGACTGCACATAAATGTTTGTGTAAAAAGGGAGTTGACAGTTTATACCACAAAGGTTACAGTAAGAAAAAGCACTTCTTTATGACAATAATTCACAAATTCACAAGAATCACTTTAATATACAAAGCAATTACTACCATTCTGAAACACAAAGCAGCTAATATGTACATAGTGTTAATAAAATGCATTATAACCCAGTACAATTTTTTTTAAAACACAGATAAAGCACAAAAAATTAAGTAAAAAAAAAAAAAACCAAAACAAAACACAACAGGGATGTTTCTAGATTTTTAGGGAGACGTAAATAAGAATTTATTTTCCCCTAATAATGGATTTTCATTTAGTCTTTTAACTTCCACAAGTATGTGGGAGTCAAGCTCAAATACCCTGTTCTGTGCTGACATGGTTTGGGTAAAGAATCAGAAATGCAGATGAGGTGAACTTACTCTTTCCAGCTTACATTACAAAGGGAGAACCCTCGCTCTGGAAACTTCCCTGAAAAACGTTGTTCCAAAACAATTTCAAATTATAAATCCAGAGTAGAAACAACTCATTTTTTAAGTGAACAACCAATCTGTGGACAAGTCTGTGGAGGGGTTGGCTGCCAACTAGCACCTCTTCTTGCCCTGTTCCCCATCCCATCCCTAAAAGTCCATATAAGCAGCACAGTTTCAAATCTCATACAAACTCGAAGTTCTAGAACTTTTTAAAATTAATGTTTCAATATAAATAAATGTCATTACACACAAAAAATGGAGTGGCACCTGGATAAAACACAACTTGTGGAGAGCATCCAAACATCCTTAGTTCTTAAGAGTGGCCATTTCCAGGTAATTAACAGGCTCAAGGCCTTCCTTCCCCGTGGTCTCACTCAGCTATCCCCTAATTTACAGAAATACATAGCCAAGGCTGAGACTGAGTGAACCGAGTGCTCCCAAGTCGTGAGTACAGTAAGTGGTCAGCTTATGAAGCGTGCCAACCATGGATCATTACGCCTGTCCCTGGCCCTTTCTCTGCCTGCACACAGCTCCTGAGGACAGCCAACTTCTCCTGCCTCTCACTGGTGAAAGCAAGACCTGAACTCACCACTTAAACAGCAAGTCACAAACCGCACTTGCAGTACCAGAATGCAAACAGGTCACCGTCTTCAATTTGTGCTGTGCAAACTAGCCCCAGCAAGTCTCTTTGCAGGCCAGAGCTTAAATACATTTAACAAACACATTCCAAGGTGAAACACTTGAAATGCAAACCCTCTTTGCCAACTAGATCTGGTCCCTTTTTCCCAAAGATGTACAGATTTCAGCCATATCCATCCACAGACCTGAACCTGTCACAAGCACACAGTAGATAAGATAGGATTTCAGCACCTCGTTTCTCTTCATCACTCTGGCTCCTCCCAGACTAACTAAGCGTCATGATACATTCAGGTTTCTGCAAAATCAGTGTCTTGTACAGCTAGCAAATTCGAAAGCTCAGGGCAACAAGTTCCCAGGCACAGTACAGAGAACCATCAATGTACTGTATGCTTTCAAAACCTGCTCACAGTGACAGATTCCAGGGTTATAGCTAAATTATCATTGCTCCTGCAAAAGAGAGGTGGTTGTGCTTTTTTTATCTTTTAAAGCAGGGTGACACATTGTCAATGTACCTTTACTTCCTGGTGTCAAAGAATTGGAAAGACTTTTGATTTATTTTCTTGGAATGCAGCTTGTAAAACCTGCAGCCAAATCTCAGATTAAGAAAAGGGGAATAAAGTGGCTGAAAAACAGTTCAGCTTTCCTTCCAAATTAACCTCCCTTTCCCACTTGGGATCATTGAACTAGTTCTATTCTAAAAATAATTTCACATCCGTCCTGTACATACTGCTCTGAGACACCACACACTTAATTCTTTCCAGTCTTCAGTATTGCCTGTTCAGATCTCCTGCCATTTTGAAGTAATGCCTGCTGGACGCCAGGTGCTAATCAGCAAGTTAAATTTGTAAAGGAGTCAACTGCTGTGGGGAGAGGAGTGAATTGTGTGCAGGCAGCAGGATTACAACAATTGTGCCAGGAAGCTTCTCAAGCAAACCCAATTGCTCTTAATTTTTTTTGTTCTGTGTTTTTTTTTTTTTTTTTTAAAAAAGTGCACATTTTAATTAAACATTTACAAAGAACATAGTGTAACAAAAATAAATACATGACCTTTTGGTTAGATCATTGGCAAATGTTACATCACTAACCAGCTTCAGGGTGAAAAAATGACAATAAAAACAGGGTCTTAGAAAACCAATGAAATCCTCTACGAATTGTCATAGATTTGCAATCACTGATACTGAACTTGTTTTGATGGGGAGACTTGCCTTTACTTTAACCCACAAAAAGCACTGGCTGGCTGTCATAAATTAAAAAAAATATAAAATAAAAAAGCAGAGGCCAATTTTCACTAACAGATGACTACTTGCAGCTGCAGTCTACTGGAAGCCCAGATTTAAAAAAACCTGTAGTACAAATTTAGATCAGAAACTACCAGGGCTGTTTTTCCTTATTAAATCTATCTTTTTTTTTTTTTCCTGAGCCTCTTAGTGATTCCAAACACCCCACCAATTTTCTGATCAACGTACAAGTACCGGAGAAGACAGTGGTCTACAATGCAAAAGCCAACTATAGAACAGCCTGAACCTACAGGTGTCTGTATAGTCCTGACGAGTATGACCGGCTAAAGTTGTGCTTTCAGATACAAGCAAAGGTGCTGGCAACTACCTAATTCTGGTGAAATCGCTGCTTAAATAAAAATGCCTCGCCACGACCCCAGGAGGAAAACAGAAGTCTTACCAGTGGTTCCTTTAGAAAATAACACCTTAACAACCTTTCCAATTGTTTTGCCTTTGATATATAGCTGCCAAAGAGAAAAAGCCCCAAAGTGAACTATTCTGCGGGGTGGTGGTTGCTGTAAAACAACTTTTTACATAATTTCAAAAATCTCCATCATAAAAAACAAAAAGAAACCTCACGAAAGCCATGATAGGTGAAATAAAATTCTTGAAAATGGATAACTGAGAAACAGCACAAAACAAATCAGTAATAAGCGCTAGAATAATGCAGCCCAGAACTACTGGGGCGGGGGAAAGCTTTCACACACGCGCACACGTCCACACACACCCAGACATACACAGAAAAGTAAAAATTTTTTCTGACCTCCATATACTATAATACTCAGCATTCCTGACTTAAAAGCTCTCAGAGCTGTAGATTATATACTGTGTGTATATATATATATGTACATATATTATACATATGTATTTTCCAAGAATATCTAAATTAAAAGAGCACCTCTGACAATATCTTAACTGCCTGATTGGTGCTGCTGTTTTGCAAAATAATGACATTACAAAAATTATATTTCAAATCAATTCTTGTTTATTATGAACATAATGGATCTAGCCCTTTCTAACCCTCTCTTCAGGTAAAACAGGCTATCAATTCTTGAAAACTCACAACTGTGAGATATAAAACTAACCCTCCCTCCCCCCTGCCAGCATAATTTCTATCCTATTTCCAAATGGCCTTAGTTTATAGAAGCTGATTACCCCAACCTCACTACTTGATAAATAACATATGAATGGATTCCTGTGTCATATTCTTTCCCTTATTTCCCAGTGTGAATAGTAAAGCATGTATGGGTAACCCTAGCCAGCCCTGTACTTGGTCTAATACATTTTTTATTATTGTCATTTAAAATTTCCGTTAAATAAATTCCAGTCCCTAAATCCTCAGTGCAGCTGAAATGCAAGTGAAGATCCTTGGAGATCTCTATGAACTTTAATGTTCTTTTTCCTAGTGAAACATTAGTTGCTAATGAGGTCTAGACTAGTAACACTACAGACTACTTGCAGACCATGCACAGACAAACCAGTAACACAGTTCTCCTGTCACTGCCGTGCAAATTTGCACCAACCCTGTATTAGAAAAACCCTGTCTGGGTACTGGTTTAGGCTCCCTGGTCCTTTCAGCTCCCAGGCTTTGTGCTGAGTGACTATCAGCAAGTGCTAAACACTGCTCATTACCCACTAGGAACAGCTCTCAGATCACAGCTAGCCTCATTCAGGTTCACTGCAAAAACTCAAATTTTGCAAACAGGTGATTCTACAAAAGAAACAGCCTTAATGTAGGCATGTACAGCCTTTTCCGTGTTTCTCAAAGCTGGAGGAACCATCCCATATAACTGTGTAAATTAGGCCATCATGAGCTTCATGTTTTATACGAATGACTCCTGTATTATCAACATTTCTACTTCAGCGCTAGTTCTGAAAAACTGGTAACCGTTCTATGTGTTTGTATTCTCTGACTAAGAATCAGACCATTTTTATAAAAGCATTGCTGAGAATTTAGAGTCTTCTTTACATTTGCATTGCTAAACTAATAAATTCATCTTTCATTAAATAAAACCATGAAAATTAATTCTCTATGGCAGATAAAAATAGACCATTTATAAACCCCCTCAAAACTTGTGAAAATGAATTCTTTCATAATTGATACTTACGTTCTCTTCTTCAAATACAAACCTAATTTGAAATTATTGCTAACTCTAGATTTAACAATAATGCTGTAAGTTTAACCCTGCTCCTTTGAAAGTCTCTGAAACTGAATGCCCTCTCAAATGAGAAAACTAGAAGTTTTAATACTGCTTAGCTGTTTGAGACTCAACTGCCCAGAGTCTTCCAAATGTTCTTCTTAGAACGTCACATTGATTGTATAACCTTTTAGAAGCTCGTGTTTGAAATTTATCTTATAAACAGGTAAAGTGAATGGGAAAAAAAATATTAGCGAATACTTCGCTAGGCAAGGCATTAGTACAGACCAAAGCCTTATTCCTATGTCTCTATACATAAAAGTTTGACCAGAAGCTCGAAGTAAACTTACTCCATCAAATGACCCAAGCTAATACATCAAGAGTCTGGCTTCAGAGGGCCAGTAAACAAACTGCACACGATTCTTTTCGACACATTCTTTTCGACGACTTCTTGACATTCTTTTTTGGTTCTTTTTCAGCATGATTCTTTTTAAGTCCTACTGCTTAGTACAGAGTTGGTTTTAAACATGAACTACTTTTTTAACAATGTAAATTTGGGAAAGATTTCATTTCCTCAGTGCACACAAAAATTTGATCTTGCAAACATCTGAGGCACATGAGTAATTTTACTTACAGGAATAAATTACTTGGTCAATCTGACCCTTTACATGAAAAAATCCTCCAAATAAATTAAGAGTTTAGCTAGCTTGGCCAGGTTCAAATAATTAATATTGTCCCTTGCGAAGCAGAAGTTGGAATATTTGTGTTTGAAGTCCTCTTCAGTATTCGAGGTTGTCCTGGTACTTGTCATACTGCAATTTAATTTATGTATGGAAGGCAGCCTCGAAGTTTGAAAAAGAATCTAGCAAACCAGGCTGATGTTTCCATTGAGTATAATAATTTCCATTACATAAGATAGCGGTAGGGAAATAGAAATAACCTCATTGCTTGAGAGGACTTGGGGGACAGACTATACCATCATCAGGGAGTATGTACGTGGAGTTGGCCATGCTTCAACTGCTTAGTTGTTCTGCATATGAACAGGTAGTGCTTTCAAGTGTTACCCTTGCTTACTATGTGACTGTTTTTGAAATGTCACTGTTCTACCTTTTTATTCTGAATTCCTTTCCCATCCAAATATAATTTCCCAACCAACATCCTATGAAGTTGGTGTTTGCTTTTTGTGCATTCAGAATGCTGAACCCACTTGCACACATAAGCTTCGAGAAGCAACAACTGACCAGTGAAGCTCATTTCAATGCATTTGTTTCTGAGGTATGGAGAAGTTTTTACTAGTCCAGGAGGGTTTAATACAGATTACAAATCAAAAACCTTTCTGGGCTAGTTTGAAAAAGGTATGTTATCTCCACATCAAGAACGTGACTGTGAAGTGCCTTTCATTTGGCATGCCACTTAGCCATGTATTTTTATAGTTCATAATGAATATGTGAAACCAATTTGGCAACCATTGCTTCTTCATTGCACCATGTATGCTCCATGTATGTGGCCCACAGTCCTCTGGACCAAGAGGCTGGGGTGGTTCTGTCTCTAAGGCAATGGAAAGGGCTCAGCACAAATTCTTCAAATCATTACAGGACCCTCCCCACAGTAACTTCCCAAGAGACCGCTGTTACTCCTTGAAGAGGATGGGGAGATGAGAAAGAAGCCTGTTCTTCTTCATGCTGAGACTGATGATGAAAATAATCTTGTAGGGGGAGAAGTGGAGGCAAGTACTTGAACATTCACAGTTTGATGCAAAGCACAGATGAAGTATATTCTGTAGTTGCTTCAGGCAGTTTTGCGCATAGAAAAAAAGAAATGTTTAGAAAATAAAAAGTTTACTTTGTCTTTCTGGGCATAGCCAGAACCAGTCTCTATCCCACCTGGACAAGTGAAAATGGGAATCCAAAATTAATCTGATTTGTGGCAGTAAAGGTCCTTAAGTGCTTTCAACTCCTCAATCAGTGTCTTGTTTTGGTTTTCAAGCACAGCCACTCGATTTTCTAGACATTTCACATACTCCTTTTTCTTCCTGCGACATTCACGTGCTGCCTCTCTGCAAAGCAAAAAACGCCATTCAAATCCAGAATGATGACTTGCAGACATGGGCTACTTAGCTGTTCAGGTCAAACCTTTACCTAGCACTGCCATTTTTAGAATACGGAGGTATTGTTAAGAAATGCAAGTTAGGAAACATGCTGAGTTCATAAATTGCTCCTCACAAATCACACACACTCAAGATCCACAGATCATTTCAACATGCAGATCCCAGTAAATCAGCACCAATAAAATTCTGCTTCTCTGAGAAAAGGATCTTACTCAATGACAAAATTCTGCTTGCAGGATTTACATTAGAGCCTTTAGGCTGATTTGAATGCTGCTGCAATAATTTCATTGATTTTATTATTATAACAAATAGATGAATAATAAAAACATGGACAAGACCAATATTCATCCATTAATCTCTTTATAGTCTTCACTCTTCCCTTTGCTGCAGTCCAACCAAATACTAATGGTCAGGAAGTTCAACTGGTGCAAAAAAAGCTGTACTTAGAGCATTCACTTATTTGCTCTTGAGCAATACTTTCATTTTATTAATAATGTCTGCATCACTGCAATGATAATATAAATGACTCAAATAAAAAAATCACAAAATAAACAGTCACTAGGAACCATATAATTCTTCAGTCCTTGTCTGCTGTGCCAAGAACATGGCAGTGTTAATGTGCTGAAGCAGATCTCGATACAGTCAATGTTCTGGGAAATGAGAGGACAAAATTGAACCCAGTTCTTCTGCTTATTAAATAAGCAGTAGTTGTACTAATAGGTAAAAGAGAACGTCTGTTTCAGGAACTACCTGGTAAGAAGATTCTAAAAGTAATTTTTTAAATTCAGCTCCACAAATGAGATAGGATGAAGAAAACCTAGTTTGTAAGCCCTGAAAGGACTCAGGTATCTATTTGTCACCCCTACAAATACAACTTCACATGCTTGCAGCACTTCGGTGGGCCATATGCAACATTTAGAATTTAAGTCAGTTTGGGCTGTTACTTGTGTCATCAAAAGAGTAAGTACTACTGGATCAGGAAATGCCTCTCAGTGCAAACTACTAACCTGTCTTCTTGGGTGACAACTTTTTCTTTCTTCTCATGATTTTTCTGCCAGCTTGGGCTGTATATTAAGCCACCTCAAGTCTGTGTGCATTAGTTATTCATTATGAACAGCTAGAGTTATACTGAATTACAAGAGAGCTTTTAAAATGTAAAATTTACACAGAAAATTTGCACAATAATATCTATGAATATTTACGCTATAATCCTCCAATAAGTACCACCTCACCATCTGCCTCTCTATATCCCTTTCCCCTGCTTTGCTATGGAGCCTAGATTTGCAAAGATCTATTAAGCAGGCAGGCTAAAAGCACCACATGCAACATGATACTGTTGCAAAAGCTGTCAATTTAACTCAAGTGGGGGTAATTCCCCATTGTTTTTCTTGGCTTTCCCAAACACAAAAGCCTTCTTTTACTGGAATAAGACTGCTGACTAAATGAGGGGATTCAGAATGCTAATTAAATTTTTCTCAAATGCAGAGCCTGACTGAAAGGCTAACATCTACTATTCAGTGATATCAGAAAAATAGATAAAAAGGGGAGATGGGTGTCATTCTATAGAAAAACCTTTTAAAAAAAGTGAACTCTGCTGTTCAGCATTATTTACTTCATTAAAGTCCCTCAGATATGCATTGGGTCTGCTCATGTAACTTTGCATTGTGTTCACAGCTCAGCAATCTACAGAAGATAAATGCACCTGTACAACGTAACAGTTTTTTCAGACTGGCAGATGAAGTAAACAGTGTTTTCATGGGGCTTCCCCTCCTCAGAGGGAAGGGAAGCCCTGCTATTTTCCCAGTGTCACAGTGTAACATACAGGCTCAAATCTGTGGCCTGCAGATGGAGTTCAAGCTTGGTATGATGGGTCAGCTCAGGCCCACCTCTTCCCTCTACCACAGCAGCAGGCTTAAGGAGCAGCGTGCCCAAATTCTCTCTGTTGCTCCCTTTCTTCGCTGCCTCCACCAAGCCCCACCTCAGTAGGCTTGGCTGTTCCTCCTTGCACACTAAATCCTACAGGGTCAATTCTTCTCTCTGTCAGCCCTTCTGCTGTCACTACTGTCTCCACAAGATTTCAAAAGGAGTAGCTGCTTGTTTAGCCTTTCCTTGAGTCTTTCTGCCTCAGGAGGGTAAAACTCAAAGGGCAAGCAGCTAAAGAGAACAAGTGAGACAATCAAGAAAGTACTCATGAAGAGTGCAGGTGGGCCAGCAGGAAGGAGAATCCATGCCGAAGGCTAAGGTAAAGAATCCAGGAAAGGAAACTACCTGAATGCATTAACTCAAAAAAATCAACTCACCTCGGTGTTTTTAAGAACACATCTGCAGTCACACACGTCTCTCACCAGTGACTTTTCTCCTTACGGCAACTAACAAATTCATAAACCTCACAGAATGAGTCTCACACCTTTACTTAGGGTTTCATAGTCACAATACATGGCAATTAGCAGATGTGCTTCTTTGCTTTGCATCTTTAAATAAAGGCAAATTCTTCAGAAAGCATTTCATAAAATGACTAAGAAAGATCAGGATTCTTAGTGCTTAACCGTCTAGTTCTATGCAGAGCTGACTGGAAAAAAAGTGATCTAAATGTACATGCCTGTTCTTCATTAGACGCACTTCTCTCTTCCGTGCGGCCTCTTCTGCTGGCTGGGTTGGAAGTGCTGGAGAGGATGCCATGACTACGCCTGGTGCAATGGTGCTGGTAGGGGCGGTGCGAATCTGGTAGGTCTGCACATCTCCTGAGGCAGCTGAAAGACACAAGGGAATACGATGTCAGTCTGGTGACAGCGCTGTTAACCACGGTGTGAAGAGCACCTAGTCATCTATCTAACCATGCACTGTGGGCTACAGTACAGGAGGGATGACCATCATCTAGCTCATCATTGCTCAGTCTCAGTTTATCAATGTAGGCAAAGTTTTGAGCATTCCTGCTGAAGTCTTCACTTGTGCTTGATAACTTGATTTGTCTTGCTGCATTGCTGTGCTTCTTTCTCCCTTAGCATATTTCTTTTTACTTCTCTGTTTTTGGGGCAGTTTTAGCAGTTTTAAGAAGATGAAGGACGGCAAACAGTATTTCTAGCTATGCTCCAAATGTCTATCTGCAAAAGGAGAAACTGCATGTGTAAGTATTTGGCACAGAAACAAGGGTGGAGATGTAGCATTTACTCCAAGAAGAGAGAGACAGTGCAAACTAGGCACTCCACTACTTCTCTAAAATGAACAAGGTCTTGAGTCTTTTGTTTTTTTATTGTAATCTAGGAGTGTGTTATATTTGCCTGAGCTCAGAAAAAAATACGACACCACGTAAAGAAATCACATGTCCTTAAGAACACAAAAACCAGAAGATCAATGCAGCAATAGTATTTTTCTTGGCTATGTATTTTCACTGATGCCTGGAGACCTCTTCACTGGATAACTTTCAAATCACCTGCTTTACAATCATAAAAGCAGGGGTACACTTTTCTGTTATTTTTAATACCCACCCACCCCAATTTTTAATACACCAAAACATGTATTTTAATACAATAAAAAACTCTAACTTACTCTAAGTTGAAGTAGCCCTGCTTGCTCTAAGTGGAGTGCTAGACCAAATGATCTCTTAAGGCACTAAATTATTTTATGATTCTAAGATTCAGTCATTAAGTACTTGGTGACTAGTTACAAAAGCTATAATAGGTAGAAATTATGACTTGTAAAGGGGAAAAAATTACTAATAAATTAAAGTGTCCTTATAGAAAGAATCAAACAACCTTCTTTCCTAACTTTAATGCTTCACTTTAAATTTACTATTGCTGCAGATGACTATCTGGGAGAACTCAGAACTCTGAAGTGGTATCAGTTTTTGCAGAACATATTAAAAAAAAAAATTGTGTGGACAAAATACAGGAAGTACAACATGGAAAACCAAAATTGAATATATTCTTTTAAGAAGTAAACACAAAATATCCACAATTTTATCAATCTGAAGGGAAAGGCACCAAGAAAATGTGACAAATAGCTTTGTCCAGAATTTCCTTTAATAATTTTGGAGACTTTACTGTGCCAAAGCTGTTAATTCTGTTGAAGGAGTTAGGTTGGCAACTTGTATCTGCATGGAGAAAATGTTATACAGAATGACTGGCTGTGAAGTTTCTCACCTTGTACAACAACTTGGTTGCTGGGTACAAGTATCTGCTGTCCGTCTGTGGTCTGTGCATATTGTAAAATGGTGGTGCCAGGCTGGGTTGCAGCTGCATTGGTCATAGTCAATGTCTGGAGACCTTGTACTCCATCTGTGCCATTGTTAGACAACTGTATTGCTCCTCCTTGGGTTATAGCAACTGAAGAAAAAAAAACACCGGACACAGCATTTAAGACACCAATTTACACATTAACTTACAGTATTAAACCTAGATATGGAAGAATACTGATCTGAGTTAAATCCCTTGAGCCCTTATACAACCTAAAATCAGACATATGGCTTTAATGTACATTAAAGAAATCATACTTTGAAAGTAAGTTTTCAATTTTTCATGAGACCCATATTTTTGGGGGGGCCAAAAAACACAGCCTAAACCACAAATTGGTTTCTCTGATAAACAGCATCACACAGAGGAGCTACAATCCTCCCCCAGGGAATACTTTTTAATTTGTTAGTTAAGATTTTCTTCTTGGTTGGTTTAGGTCTTTTCCTCAGTCCTTTCTTTTTTCTTCTCATCTGAAATTCCTCTCCTCTTCCATGCTTTATGCCCTTCAGTCTCCTCTGCTGCTACTGCTATCCATCTTGTGTTTCATTTTCTTCTTGCTTTGGCATTTTTTTTTCTTCCGATTGTATCCCCCCTTCTCTACAACTTCCTCAGCACCTTCCTAGCAGTGTTTTCATTCATAAAGGTCCAGTTTCACACTTTTTTTTTTCCCTTCAAGCAGTCTTACTTTGCTGGGTTTTTTCCTTTCTTTCCCTCAATCCTGTCATGCAGGTATACTGAGACATCACCCCTCATTTGTGATTCCACAGAATTTTACTGTGTTCCTATATACAGACACCCCAAAATCTCAACTATCTGCACAAGCAGTTATTTTACAGTTATGGTAGGAAAGCAGAGTTAACTGCATCAGTTTCAATAAAATTAAGTAGGGCATTAGGCAAAGTGGCTAAGGAGTAAACAGAGATACAAAATTTTAAAGAGATTGTAAGTGAAAGATGTAAACAAGTAGTTCCTTCTCCCTTTTTGTATATTTAATACTGTGTGTGTTTGTGTGAGACAGCGTGTGAATTCTAGCTTTACTGCTGTACCATCAATCCTTTAAGTCAAAGCACTAGATCTATAAAATCAAATGAATAAAGAAAACAGAAACCTATATTTATTACATATTTTAAATAAGTTTGCTGAAGTTCTTATTTTTTCAGGACTTTCTAAAAATGTAATTGCAGACTGTAATGTTTCTTCTATTAATAAGGTTGCAATTTTGTGAATGAGTATTAATAATCTGCCAGGAAAAAAAGAAACTTCTGAATTACCTCACCTGGTTCCTGAAGTGAAAAAGTTTATAATAGCATTATGGTTAGTTCATACTTTGCCTCAGGATGCATTAGCTACACTAACTGGCAAGCAGTCCCAGAATGTTAATTGAACATTTAAAATACTTACAATAGGAAAGTGTTTAAAAGGCATGGTTATCAAACAGTCAAATTAAAGTAGTCTTATTTTCACCTCCTGCTTTGTCCTAGTCCAAACAGTTATAGAAATAATAGTTCTTCATCTTCTTATCCCCACTTACTAGCACCACTGAGAAATTCAGACTACATACTGTACTGCCCACTGCTGGTTTGGTAAATGGGAGTTGGCACCGTAACAGTGGCGATGGCAGGTGCTGCTGTTTCCTCTTCAGACTTTTCTTCTTCGATCCTTGGCACTCCTGGGGCGTCTGAGGACAAGTCATTCAAAATTTTTCTGGCAAAGACAGTGTGTTGTAGAGATTTTAATAAAAATTGAAAAAAAAAAGTGTATTTGATACATAACGCTGGAGAAAACTGAAAAGTGCAGTAAGCCAGCAAGGAAAATACGGGTGCAGAATGAAAAACCCGCACTATCTTCAAACTCTTATTGGAGAGGATTGTTCAAAGTGCCATGCACAGATGGGCAAGAGAGCCAGCACAGAACAGCTGTGCTTATCAACACAAGATATGGGTGCTTCTCAACAGGTTCTTCTCAACCCAAGACACAGCTATCACAACCTTCCCTTTTTCTTAAAAACATGTTTTTCTCTCATCCATTTTTACTTGTTTCCTGCTTTTAGCCACATAAAGACTTGAAGAAAGCAAAAGTATGTAAAAACCTGTCTCCCCACTTACATTAGGGGAACTGCTCCATTTCAGAGACCATAAAGGCCTCAGCCCGAGAGCTGAGTATAAAGGAAGTAAGAGGAAATGCTTGTAAAGAGCAACCAGTTTATAATGTAACACGTGCCTGGGAGACAACACCGAGTGTTTGAGTGAGGTCACACAGTTACATTTACAGGTGCCCTGCCTGAGAAAGCTGTGAGATCAGCATGGGTAAAGGAAAGAACAGTTTGTTTAATTACTTCCATGGGTTAATTATCCAAAGCCAAAACTGCTAAAACATCACCGCTACAGGTCCCACTGAACATGACTGTGAGACTGACCATAGCAGTTACTGCAATTTGCATTGTTTAGACCAAACACTGTCCCTCAGAGGACTGTCAAGCCCTGTTCACTGCTGGCATATTCTATTATGTCACTGCAAAATGCTACTTAGGTAAAGGGCAACATTTTTTGTAATTCTCCTCATATGTTTTCCTGTGGACTGTCACTAGAACTCAAAGTGTGATGAAGCAAACACAGCTGTAGACTCCAAGCTCCAAGACAACACTCATTTCTTAAATAAAGCTCCTCAGGCTTTGGGAGCCAGAACATCTGTATGGAGCTATTCAGGGAGAGCAGTCACTCTGCTAAGCAACTTGACAAACAGAGCTTTGCTGTTGCTGTTTTGACTCTGTGTGCATGCAAGAACCCCAGCATTGCACAAGCACTCCACTGTGCCAAGCACCACTTGGACAAATAAAAAATTCCCATCCAGAGAGTTTGCAATCTAGGTATTAGACCAAGAAAACTAGTAGACAAAACAGTCGAGAAATATGGAGAGCAGGGAGGATGAGGAACAAAACCCAAGAAGCTCAAAATAGAAAAGAAGAAACTACAGCTCACCACTTTTTAAGCTCATGTCAGTTACAATCTGGTGGTTAAAACCCACCTTTGCCACCATAAAGATGGATTTAAGATAGAAGGTAAGGTGGCAGCTTTACAAATATAGCAGCTATAAACTGACATGGGGAACACATGATGTACTTCAGTAGCAGGATCAAAGTGGAATTTCTGAGGAAAAGGTATAGCTTTCAGTTCTGTGAACCTATCTGCACCTATCTTGTCTCTGGGGCCACTTACAGCAGCTTGAGTAATGCCAACCAGGAACTCATTAAGCACAGCAGTAGTCTGGTGCAGCCTTTCTGACATGACACCTATGCCAGCCCAGAGGCTGAGCTGCGTATAAAAGTCTTACAATTACAAAGCTTTGCTGAGTCACCAGGATCTGGTTTGAGGACAGAGATTGGTGCGGCATCAGTGCATGCAAAGGAGTCCATCTCAGACAGAAGTTAGCATGCACAAGTACCCTCTTCTCAGTTTTGCTGCTTGTTTACTTAGCTCTGTTGTCTCACGATATACAGCCATTCTTCCATATATAGTCAAAGCAAGTGTCTCACTGCAGAAGCAGACTGCAAGGAAGTCTGTGGCAGCCTTGAAGTTAGCAACACTGCTCCTCACAAATAAAAATACATTCACAGATCTATTATGGCTAGGGATCTTCAGCAACGATTTTCACTATCTTCAGCAGAACAGCCCTGAAGGCTGCTGAAGAAGGTAGAAAATAATCTGCAAGTGCTAAAAAAAAAAATATGGTTGAGAGATGCTCAGGCCTACAGTCTAGCTTATATTTCTAAGGTTATGCTCATAAAGAAAAAAGAAGCATCTGAATTTTCTGAAGCAGCAGGAATCCACAGGTCAGTTAAAACCTGCTGAACTCCAGAGCTGTTCCTTAACGCTACTTAGCATGTTTTAAGAATGAAAAGTGAGATTTAGTACAGCCAGAAAAAGTTGTGCAAGGGCTTAATTAATAAAGTAACATATGACTAATACCATGTGAAGGAGCACCTCAATTGGTCTTAACCACAGAAGTATTTGCCATGACAACTAAAGATACTAGATGCCTATCACTACATTCGACTCACACCCTGACTCCTTAAACTTTGAACACAACCAATTTTGCTCAAGCAGAAATTCTCTCTGTGCCACAGAACACATGTTCATTGAAAGTCTCATGGGAGAGAGGAATTGTTTGATTGCTGCTAGCATTTCAACAATAATGAAAAACAATAGAGTTCATTTTTTGCAGACTACAGATTATAAAGAAGTTACTTCCTTGCAAAGCTTCAGTGTATTTCATGTATTAAGTATCCATTAAAGCTACCTCTAAGGCACCTAGCACAATGATACCTCAACGTTTCACAAATGTGGCAATTCGCTTATTCTCAGCTCATTTCTGTCTTAACTTGAGTGTAACAGCTGAGGTTTCTTCCTCCTCCTCCTATTTTCTTATACTCTTTACATCCTATTCCATGGAAAGACATTGCAGAAGAGAGATTTCAGTTAAATGGTAAATGTCAAAATAACTATAAAATTACACTGTTTGTCTCCTGTCCTGGTTTCGGCTGGGATAGAGTTAATTTTCTTTCTAGTAGCTGGTACAGTGTTATGGTTTGGATCTACTATGAGAAGAATGTTGATAACACACTGATGTTTTCAGTTGTTGCTAAGTAGTGTTTATACTACGTCAAGGATTTTTCAGCTTCTCATGCCCAGCCAGCAAGAAGGTTGGAGGGGCACAAGAAGTTGGGAGGGGACACAGCCAGGGCAGCTGACCCAAACTGGCCAAAGGAATATTCCATACCATGTGACATTATGCCTAGTATATAAACTGGGGAAAGTTGGCTGGGGAGGGAGGTGGATTGCTGCTTGGGAACTAACATGGCATCAGTCAGTGAGTAATTGCATTGTGCTATTGTTTTTTATATTCTACTTCCTTTATTGTTATTATTGTCATATTCTTCTTCTTATTATTATTATTATTATTTTCTTCCTTTCTGTCCTACTAAACTGTTCTTATCACAACCCACGAGTTTTACTTCTTTTCCTGATTTTCTCCCCCATCCCACTGGGTGGTGGGGGGAGTAAGTGAGCAGCTGCATGGTGCTTAGTTGCTGGCTGGGGTTAAACCACGACACTCCCCACATGAAGAATGCATCCATCGAGCAAAATGCTTCTGCTTTTAACCTCCATACCTGTAGGATGGTCGTCTGGAAAGAATTTCTCTTCGTTTCTGTGAGTCTGTGACACTGTCTACTGATTCCTGTGAATCTTCACTTTCTGCTATAGTGGAGATCTGTAAATAAGAACAGCGATCAAACTTAACAAGACACTTCCAATGTCTTTATTTCAAGGAAATGTGAAAAACACTACAATGCAAGTATTCTACAGTGCTTCTACCTAGGCAATGAACAGAAAAGGCAGGCTGTTTAGTAACAGATCCAGTGAAGAATGACCACAGTCAGTTATCTAGTGTCACAGTGTCACACTGAGAATGTCCTTTACAATTTAAATATTCCAATAAGAAAATATAAACAGTAATTTCATACACTTTTTGCTTTCCAGGATTCCTTGTTTCCATCCATTTTAAGGAAACAAAAAAAGATTTTTTTAGTAAAATTTAGGGAGAGAATAACTAAAACCAAATTAAGATAGCAGAAGTGTTTGGAAACAAAGAGCAAAATACTGAAGTTGAGAAACATTAATTTATAAATAATTGTGTAGACATGTTATAGAGAGACTGCCTTTTGGGGGGAAATTGTCAGGAAAGTGTCATACGTGAAGATGCTAAAAAAATAATGCAGTGCTGCAATTCTGAATGCCTGTGCTAAAAAAAGACAAAGGTTTATGAAGGAAAGCTAAAATGTTTGTATGTGGTGTATAATTTTCAATTCAAAGTGTGCCAAAAATGTAAAAACAGCTCCAATACATAAAACCAGAGACTGTTTTCCAAAAGACTACAGTCACCTGACAAATATACAAACACTAGCCACAGGGAATAGAGAAATGCCCGTGTGAGAAACATAGCTCACAGCCTGACATTTTATGCACTGTAGGGAAGATTCCTAAAGGCTCAAAAAGCTTGCTGGCGCCCAAATCTCACAGTTATCAGATAAAGGGCCTGAACAGGTCCAAGGCTGACTGTGAACTACAGGGCTTTGAATATCCAAACACCCTGGCTTTGCACTAAGCCAGGTGAATTCCAAGCATGGTTTCATTGTCTCTTATCTTCCACCTCTGGGCTAGTAACTTGTGCACTTCTCTGAAAACTGCTCACCTCCGATAGATTAAAACTCTAAACTTTTGACTCCAGTGGCTGAGAAGGGTAGAGCCTGCCAGAAACTCAGCACTAGAGCTGACAAGGAGTAAACGAAGATTATTATCAGAATGGCCTAGTTTTAAATTAGGCATGCCTTATTATTTTTTAAAATAACACCAGCTAAATACCTGTATCAAATAGTCACGATATCTACTTTTAAAAATTAAACATTTTTTGAGCTCAGTGTACTAATAGCAAAGGAACGATGCACAGTCCTTGTCCTGTGTAGCTGCTGTACACCAAGCAATTTCTGTTTCTGCATTCAGTAACACTGAGCTTAAAGTGGTTCAAAAAAAAAAAAAAGTTACAGGTTTTAAAGATTTCAGACTACTTGTCTCCTATGTCTTCAAGCTACCTCATCATATTGCATTATCTGTCTTGCTTTACAGAAGAGAATATGCTAAGGCTTTACAAAGCAAACACCATTCAACAGGCAAATTTTAAAACCATTTTTATGAGAGAACTGATAGGTTTATTTTAAGAACCATTAACATACAGACATCTTTGTAAACCAATGCAAGTATTTTCTAACTAGCAAAGACTGTCATCCCAGAATATCAGCCTCATTAATGATTAAAGATTACATTATAAAAAAAAAATCCCTTTTGTTCACTTCAGAATAGTATGAACTCTTACTCAATAAAGATGTATGAAAATACAGTAGAGATGAAAAGTAGAGTAATACTGTAAGAAAAACCATGAAGCTGTTAAACTCACCAAACAAATTCTAAAGGGAAATGAAAGTCAGCAATGTTTGAAAGTGAAAAGTGGTTAAACCAGAACAGAAAAAAAGTCACAGAGTAGCAAATACTGTACAGATTTTGCCTTCAACATGCTCTTAAAGTTTATATACACAAAAACACAATCCAGGACACAAACACATTAGAAACCAGTGAACTGGCAGGACTATACAAAAGGCCCAATTCACATACTAGGAATTTCTTCAGTCAGTACCTGAACTGTCTGGACCTGTGGAGATTGAATAACTGATGGCTGGGCAGCCTGAATTACTCCATGCACTTGAACTGTCTGCCCATTGGGCAGCTGAACTAAGGTCACCGTGGGCGCAGAAGACGTTGCGTGAGCTGCTGGCATAGATACCTGCAAAGAAGAGACAGTGAGCATAAATCAGGTTATTGCAAAATCTTCTTATTTCACTACCAAGAACATTTTTTTGTGAAAGAATTACATCTCTTCTAGACCCCAGTTAGATGACCCAAATGTTTCAGCATAATGTAAAACCCCCTTAACTGCCTAAGCCCAACATCTGACCTACTTTACAAATTAATCTAATGCAGAATTTCTGCAGGCTCAAAACATTGCTTGTAAAACCACTGACAAGAATGCGAAAAACACAACTGCCTCTATTTTGAGGTAACCTAATAAAAACACATTATTACCTTTCGCTTACCTCAGTTAGATATTGCTAGGACATGGGTGTACTCCTACAGACACTGCTGAGTCAAAGGCAGAAACATATGGGAGTGGAGCTATTTTTGTTCTCACTCAAGAAAATGCAAAGTGTTTGCCAGATGTAAGCAGTTAAAAATTTTTAGGGAGTCACACCTTTCAGACTTTCCAGAGACTAAACCATATTGAGTAGCTGGCAAAGTCCACTGAAATGAAGAAAACTGACCATGTGTACAGACGGAAAACCCATGGGTTTGCAGTGGAAACAAATGGCTTGTATGCAGTTATTGTGATTCAGTGTAACGGGTCAACACAAACTCTAGTCTTAAGAGTTATTTCTATGAGGAAAAATTGCCCACAGTTTAAACCCTCAGTTCCTAAACACAATTTGTTTCACCAGCGCAGACCTGTAGGCACAGTGGCCGTGCCAACAGGGATAGGCTAACGACTTCAGCACGGCACGTTAGCACCGCGTGCACAGCCACGCGCGTCCTGCGCAGGGGCTCAGGCTCCGAGGACAGCCACATCCACACCGAGCTGTCCACGTCACGCGGGGAAGTCTCACTCTGGCAGGTCACAAGAACCATGATGGGCGGCTGAAGGACCACGCACCAAGGCTGCTACGTGGCTGGGCAGTTGCCCCGGTGCGCATCCAGTACTCCACACTACTTTCTGGTGACGCGATGCACGTGTTCATGGCCGGGGGGCTCCCGAAAGGCAGGAGGGTGCCAGGGCTGCCGCACCAGCACACGCGGCCCTCGGTTTGCGCCCGACGCGCGCCATCACAACCCTCAGGGAAGGGCTGCAGGCAAGCACGAGCTGCTCTGGCAGACCTCAGCCAGGTCATGGGTCACTGACTAGACAGCCTTCTTCTAGACACCCAGGTTTGGAAAATTTAACAATCCTCCAGTGTTCAACGGCATTTTCAAGAAATTGCACCCGTGTAGCTACCATGCGAGAAGGGGCTGCACTGCTGCCCCACCTAATCTCAAAGAGCTGCTATGTACCGGATGCAGAAGTAAATCCTTTGCTGCTCCCATGAACATGTGGTTCTCAAAAAGCTGCAGTAGCTGATCTCTGAATTTCCATAAACATCCACCACTTAGAAGGAAATCGTGCTTAACAACAAAATTAAAGGGAATTACATGTAGATCTCTCTCCTCCACAGCTGTCCCTCCCTAATCCACAAACTTGTGTTTGCCTTTACCTTCCTTTTTCAGGAAAACAGCTGCAGCGTTACATGGTGGTACTTCACTCACATCTGAGAGAAACCGGAGCTGAGATTAACATGAACGCACTTTCCTCTGGCAAATTATATTCCTCTACCAAGCAACCTTTTTTAATAATGCATGTCTGACTAAACAGTCCTTGGCAATGACTGCAAAGCTGATCAACTGGAGGCCACTCTGCGGTTGGATTAAGCCCACAGCAGAGTGTAACTTCCGCACATGTCTCTGACTCATACCTCGTGGAACTGGAACGAGTTTCCTTTTGACTCTGAAAACTACCCTGAACTCACTAAAAATGCAGCAATTAAACTAAGCTTACAGGAGGGGTGACCTTACAAGAGATAATGAATTAATTAAATTGACATAATTAGTTATTTAGATTTGCCTAATCCTCTGAGGGCACTCCCTAATGCCAAACACTGCCACTTCACATATTAAAAATATTGTAGTAACGTAACACTGATGTGACCAAGACAAGGAATTATGTTTAGAATGTTATATCACCTCCACAAGGAATATAAAGCCTGGGGAAAAGCTAAGGTGCAAATAATACAGTGAATGACAACAGAGGAAATTAGGAAAAATATAACATTTTTTTTTGTCGTTCACATGGATTTTAACCATAGCTGTATAGCTTTTTCTTACTTGGAAAAAATTCTCACTCAAGTACCAGGGTAATTTTGCCCGAGTAAAGTGCATTCAGCCCACTACATACTTGTAAGATCAGCTACCTGGAGGGTAGTATGTTAGCACACAAATTTAAAACGTTCTTGCTTCTCTGGACTAAATCTTAATGCATATCAAGTGAGAAGCAGTTTACCGGTTTTGCAAGAGAAATAAAACTACTTCCACTCAGTTCACACTGAAGTGTTATTCGCACCACCTACATCCTGTGCCGAAGTTAGACAGTGAGAAAACTGCCCAAAGAGGCAAGCTGGTGTAGGGCAGCTGGTGGCCTGTAAATTCACACTGCAGCTTCACTCAACA
Organism: Buteo buteo; assembly: GCF_964188355.1. NCBI lineage: Eukaryota > Metazoa > Chordata > Aves > Accipitriformes > Accipitridae > Buteo > Buteo buteo. The sequence goes on from NC_134175.1 coordinate 24,420,153, forward strand.
AAATCACCCTGTGCATTTTAACAGCTCCAATCCCTATACTATCACTTGAATGGAAGTGTACTATCTCTGGTTTACCAAAAGGTGTAATGACTTTAAAAAGACATTAATCGTTTATAAAATGGTAAGTGATTTAACACTTGTGCCACTTAAAAAGACTATGAGATCTAAAAAACCTGTTTGTTCTTTGCAGACTGCAAATAGTTTTAAAATTAAATCATTACAGAAGAGAGTCGAAAAGATTCTGTCCTCATTTACACAATGGAGTTGCTTCTGCCAACCATCAGTGTATCCAAGAATGAAACCAGGTTCCAAAATCAGGGATGTAGCTGGGATCGCATTTCTTGTTTCTCCAAAATAATTTGGGGATAATAAATGATCTACTACCGTCTCTCTAAACAGCCAACAAATCTGTGAAATTCTTGAGACAACAGGGTGACACAAGCTGTCAAATGCCACGTCATTCCACTTGATTATGATGTTTATAATATTAATCCCATATGATAAGATGTTGTATTTGCTGCATTATTTATCTATATTTTCAGTTTGTTTTCTTCAGAATTAAACTGAGTGCTATAGACAAGTTTCCAACAGATAACATAACAGCAAAACAATCCAATCAATATAAAAAAAAGACAGTAAATTACATGTTTTGAAAAAAATACCTTCCAGTGGTATGGTTGTGGTAAAGAATGCTAGAAATATTTTCATTCATTATTCTATTAACATTACACAGTTTACACACACATACAGTTCTTCAGAACTAACACAGCCTAGTGTGATGGGAAGTTAAAAATCTCTACTGCTTTAAAAATGTGAAGACAAATATCAAAGGAACTACACATCGCACCTGTTTCAGAATCTTATCAATGGAACCTTCTCTCAGGCCCATGAGCAGACATTATCCCTCTTAAAAAAATTATCCAATAGGTAAAACTATTACATCGTATGATTTTATACCTGGGCTAACGTTGCAATCTGTGGTTGTGCCTGTACTGTCATCTGTTGGGTTTCTGCCTCTGTAACGGCTGCATCTCCACTCTGCTGGTTCTCTGCTCCAGATTCCATGGTCATTTAGTTACCTACAATCACAACATTTGTCGTAAGTCTGGGTTGGTATGCAAGTCCATTATTCTTGGTGGATCTGGTAGCAATCACTGCAGCTGAATTCCCATTACTATATACTGTTTTCATTTGCTTATTAAAATGTTGCCAAACTATTAGCATTCAGGCAAATTTTTTTCATGCCAGGTGTCTGCCTCAGGCTGATTTTTCTGTGTGTAATGTTTCTGAAAAACAGGTCCAGTCTCCTCCAATAATGAGATCAGAAAAAATGTGTTTTGCTAATCTTAAAAAAATTGCTCGAGCAATGGCACTATGATGATCTAGTGCCTCCGCAATTTGGAATAATGACCGGCAGTTTGTCAGGAAGGGCACTCCCTCAGTGCCAAGGTGACAATGTGCCCTGCTACAGTCCTCCCTCTCCCCCGCAACTGCAGTTTGCAGATAACCAATAGCAATTGCTTCTGTGTTGGGCACTTAGTTTTCAGTGTTCTTCCATCTGAACTAAATATGCAACACCTCCATGCAATTTCTTTCCACAACCAGTCTGTGTATGGCCCTATGTCACAGCAACTTAGCCTTTTCTACTCAGTAGTTTTAAAGTCAGTATACATAATGATGGAAGCCATTTCTACTTGACCCTTACGGCAAATTAATATTTTTATATTTAGAGGTACATAGTAGTTTGTCATGACCTAAGTTTTGCACCACATTTAGTTCCTAATACACTTACATGTCTAAGCAATAATGGAGCAAGCCTAGATCACCAGAACATACAACTCTATAAAAAGAGGTTGCATAACTTCCAAACTCATGCATGTAAGTAGAGTGCAATGAATGTTAAATTCTGCACTGATTTTTGAAAATTACTTTTCAGTTCTTCTTTAAATACTGATAAGAAAATATTTAATATATAAAAAATAACTTCAACATACAAGGAAATGCTCCCAATGGTGATCTATCAATACCACTGTATTATACAGAACTCCAAATAGCAAATATTAAAAATCAATATTACCTCCATAGCCACAGTACCAATACTGTGTACCACCCTGTGCTGCCCAATCTACTCAGGCCTCTAGCCACCCTAAGGCAGCACACTTCTCTTCAGAGCTGGAGCAAAACAACCAGTAGAGAGAGCATTTCTGCTTTGGGAAAAGGCCTGGAGGCAGAGGATGCTCAGATCAGAAGAAAGGTGGAAAGAAGGAGAAATGCCCCTCTCCTTGCTCAACTTTACTGGCCACCCCAACCCCCCCCATCCCCGAGGAAAAGACTTAGAAGTGTGAATGCAGTGTATTGTGTGACCACATTTTAAACACAAAGTCAGGGAAACTTCTGTTTCAATGCAAACTATACTTCAGTGTTACAGGAAAGAGAATACTCTTTGGAGATGTATTGCCTAAAGCAGTAGAGTCACACTTCAACCCTGAGTATAATAGGAAATGTCTGTCTTACAGTAAATGATTGCTAATCAACAAAGATAAAACAGCATTTCAAAGTAGTAGCTGCATCTCACATCAAAAGGAAGCCAGCCAATGTATATAAATCAAAATCTATATATTCAGTATTGAAAATGACTGTTCAAATGAGCTTTTGTGTTTGTGTGTATGCGTGCGTGTATACTGAAATACTTAAGTACCAATCATTTAGTTTCAACATCAGTTTAGAAACTCTTTGGAAATGAAAAGAATTAAACCTGATTTTCCTTAAACACTAACAATGAAAGAAAACTTACAAATTTTTGGAAAAAACAAATTAAATTCTTCTAAGCACCTGGAATTTTGTTATGCCTCTCCCTGTTGCCATGATTTCTGTCCCACATATACCAGGTATTACACCAACAAATGCTCACAGATAAACAATACTCTACCTGTATGTATATACTTGTAAACTGGTCATGAAAGAAATTAATTGTAAATTCAGCATTTTAAGTAGTCTAGACATTACATTTTTTGTAAGTATTTCAAGAATAGCCTATGTCCATGCAAATACAATAACCCCATTCTTTCCTACAGTACCAAGTCTTCTCCATGTTGCATTTCATCTTCCACAAAGCACGAAAGAAAATCCATGCACTGTTACTATTTGTAATATACATTAGCAAACAGTTCTTAAAGACTTCATTCATGACAACAGTTTAAGTGGTTCTCTATCCCAGCTTTAACATACACCTTATATTTTAACAGTCTTAGTCCTCCATGTTATATGTCCAATTTTTGGGGGTATTCTGCATTTTCAAAAGTGCAAACTACAAACCAGACTACCATAGGTTTTCCTTTGATTTTTATCATTTTTAAGGAGGTATCTAGTTTTATCACTTTTTTGTGAGTATCAGCCAGTTTGTCCAAGGTAAGCAAATCAACAACTTTTTCCCAATTCCTATGCATGTATCATGGTGACTCCAGCCAAAAGACTACCTCATCGGAACCGTTTCAGGAGCAGATCTTTTGCATCAGCAACATGTCCCAGCCAAGTATCTGAAAAGAACTTTAAAAAACAATTTCCCAGCTACAAATTCAAGTATGTTGCAAAACTAATAAATGCTTTTGTTTGCTGATAGAAATCATGACTCCAGTATGGAGTCAATTGCTATACAAATGGGATTAGAAACAGATGAAATGTACAAGTGAGGAGTCTCTTGAATCAGGTACTTAGCAATGTTCGCAATGGTAGATGTTGCCAAATTCCTGCTGAGAAATGCAATGTTTTCCTAGGAAGAATTCTCAATCCTCTCACACGCTATTCAGCAAAGGACTTCTGGTTTTACAAGCTTAGTTTCCACACTTGCATCACCTTTTGCATATGTAATCAGCAAAAGTGTTAACTGTTTGAGATGCTCCCTCTTCTACAACACCAACATTTCGGAAATCAAATTCTTAACATGAACACCTAAAAGGAACATCCTCATTACAGTAAGCACCAAGCAATGCAGCAAGCTGCCTGCAAGATTTACATCTTCACACATGCAGTTCAAACGAGTTTCCAACATGACTTGTAGTTTTTGGACAAGCTCTTAGTTTCGTGTTATTTGCACGTTCTAAGTACTCTTGAATTTGGTTCAATTTATACATCACAGTATTTGTATTCTAACATCTTCACTACTACTTTTTACAGTTAACTTGTGAGGAAAAGAAGGAATCAGATTTTTGAGCATCACAACATTATATTCCAGATACAGATTACTACATTGTTTCATGTTTGCTTTAACAGTATGATATGATTAAGATTGCCAAGATATACACGACAAGGCACCTAGAACATACTTATTGTGTGTATGGATAAGACCATGATGGCTGAAATAAAGGTTGTCAGTTCCTATTAGTTCTTTCAATTTACAGTGTAACAGATGAAATTATGTTTGTTGAAACCTTAACCTCCCCAGACATACAAATGAATGCTAATCCTTACACTCCCTTTCTAAGCTGTCACATACCCCTAGTCTAGACAAGCTTTGCTGACCAGTACCCCCGTGTCTTTCTTTTCTTTTGGGTGCTCAGGCCCACCCCACCACCCCATCCTTTTGCTCCTCCTGCTCCCTGGCACTGATTTCCCTGGCAGCCATCACACCAGGACTTCTCGAATGGAGGCAGGGATCTGGAAGCGTCCTGGTGGGGAACAACTGTCCAGAGCAGGGGAGGCATACGGGAACAGAGGGAGCACATGTTCTCATTCCTTCCTGCTTCCAGGCTACTTTCCATCTTGTCAGGAGAGGACACACCTCCCCACTTTGAGAAAAAATTAGTAGTTGCTGTAGGTCATCTTGAACCAAGTATTCTAAATGAAACTAACTGAAAAAACAGTTAGCTATTAACAAGCAGAGTTGGAAAACCAGAGTCTGCTTGCCTAAAACACCCTGGCTATGAACTCTGAACACGTTAAGAAAGCTGATCAGATTACCTGGTTGGAGACGGTTTAACTCTTGACTTTTATGCAATACACAATTTTCTTTATTAGTTCAAAAGAGCTAGTATTATACTTACTAATACTTTCTTAATAACATACTAATGATCTGAAACTCCGGAGGTAAAGAGCCAAAGAGCGAAACAGCCAATAATTTGTTTTGGCCAAATCAGGACTGGGAAAACGAAGTTCAGCAGCAGATAACTAACTGTAATAGCTGAATATACACCAGGACAGCAGAAGATGGATGCTAATAAACACAAACAGTTGCAGAATGCAGGGGAAACTGAAGTACACACACTGTAGAAAAATCCAAATAAACGTGTCTTGTTAGTTGCATAAACCTGTGAATGGGGCCTGGCACTACTGCAGATAGTTCACTTCAGATTTCTGCTTAACACACATCTATGACACGAAAAACTAAAGTGTTAGACTGCAACAGCAGTAAGATACAGGGTAATCTTTAAAAATTTTATTTGTATAGATGGACCCTATACATCAGCTGGATTACAGTGCAGAGGTTGGGAGTCCATCTTAAAAACGGGTTGTGTGGAATCTGTGTGTTCAGAGAAAGCAAGCATTTGGGGCAATGAAAACGTGTTGTATGAACAGATTGGACAGAATTGTATTATTTACCCCAGAAAGGACAGAAATGCTTCAAACGCTAAAAAAATACTTAAATTAGTAACAGGGTAAGTAAGCAAGAAACATTCACTGTCTAATTATAAGAACAGCTAAGTGGAAAGCTGGCAAATTTAAAAGTATAAAAATGAAGATTTAAAAATATCTATTAAAAAATATGAACATTGATACTTTGTGTACTGCACAAATAGAGCACTGATGCTGCTGACGATAAGCAATTTATAAGGATTCAAACAGGGGTTAGGCATGCACATGGATAACAAGAATATCCAAGAATATCCAGAATTGGTGTGGTCATTTCATACCAAAAGTAGTGCAGAACTGAAAGGAAGATAAAACCTCATGAGTCTGGATTTAAACCAATCTCTAATCCTTAAAAATTCAAATAAAGATTTTCATGGGGGAGGGAGATTATGTCACATGTACTTCTTGCAGGTTCCAGTAGTCTTTTGAGGTACGTAATGATCTTCAGTATCTTAAAGACAGGATGCTGAACTAGATGTGCTACAGATAATGGTAACTCCTGTAATCTCTGTTATTTAAAGTGAGCATCAATGCTGTGTATTCAGAGCATGAGCAGTTACCCCCCCTCCCATCTGTTTACAGAGCCAGGAAGATATAATTCTGTCTTCCCACAGCTTTCATGTCATCTTCTTCATTCTTTAGTACCCACCTATTGATACGTCTGTGGTCCCCCTGGCGCATCTTGCTTTCTTACTTCCTTTTTCTATCTCCTATCCCAAATATCCTCATAAACTCCAGCATCTCTCCTGAACGTTAGGCTTTGCTCCTTGGCTTCTCATTTGCTCACATGAGCCATAGAGCTTTCCGGCTCTGCAGACAATGCTGCTTTTTGTCTCCCGGGATGGACTGGAGAAAAAAGCTGGAGGTCCTTTCCCAAACACCACTAAATCCAAGAACCAAAATACCTCACTGTGGCTATTACAGCAGATAAAACTTTCCATCCACTTTCATATGTGAAGGTCCTGAATGCCCTAAAGCTTTCTGTGCTTTTCAGTTCTACTGGTTGGGACAGTAAAACACAATACTTCTCCCCACAAGCCTTTCTTTTGTCTTTAGTACACTGTTGTGCCGATACGCGGTTATCACTTAATGCTTACACTGACAGTTACTGGCCATACAATATAACTACACCTTGAGGCCACACGGTTCGCTTTACACCTCACACCTACCATCACAGCCTGCTCACAAGCACAGCTTTACCGAGTGACACACTTTGAAGTCTCTTTCTCCTCCACAGCTAGATGATGACTTCTGGTTTATTAAAGTACACACCCAGATTTTGAAGAACAACATGACAGCCTCCAAAAACAGTGCAGAGCAGAGACCAAACCAACCTGTGCCCATTTTGAGCTGGACTTGTGCCACATCCAGTCAGACATTCACCCAGCCATCACCTGCAGAGGCCACCCCTGCTGCCGCATTAGGTTCCTGATCCAGTTCAATATCCAGCCACCCAGCAGCTCACAGCAGCGAAGGGCTTGGGGCAGCGAGGGGGCTCAGGGAAGGGAAATGGAGGCAATGCCTGGTTCTCAAACCCTGTATTCGGATTTATTCATAGCAGGCATGCCAGTACAATTGTTCAGGACAGCTCCACCAACCAAAGTTCCAGGAATTCGACTCACTCTGTATGTACTGTATGTGGCTTTATAAAGCCACAGATCCACCATGAAAGCACTGAAAAGGTCATCAAACAGCGCTCTCACATGCTATTATCTGTTTCCACCTTTTCAGTGTAATTACCGAGGACATTCACATGAAATCTGTAAACATTTCTACTGTTACCTTGCAGTGCGGCAGCCCTTTCAGCTGCAGCTCAACAGCCACTTTATGAACTCCATTCAATGGCTGCCAGATTGAAAATGTTCAGAGAAAAATAATTTTATTTACAGCTAACACATGGGACTTCAAAGAACCAGTAATAAATGCTGAACAGGACAAGACAGGTCCATAATTATCTCTGTCACTAATGACTACAGTGAGTTGGCACAGGAATTGCAATTTATACCACAGCTTCTCTGCCATCCCAAACTGGCACTGCCCCTGCTCCTTCCCCCTGGGGATTTGCTCCTCCTGCCCTCTCCTCAGGGTGACAGGACTGTGCGCCATACTGTGAACACAACCTATGTTTGCTGCTTCATCTTAAATCTACCTTTTACCATTTCTCTGAACGGGTTCACCACATAGCCCCTTGACGATCATGCCAGCTTCTGGGTCAGGGCAGTGTAAGGGCCGGGCAAACCGAGTGGAAGTATAAGTAAAAGAATGGCCTCAACAGCCAAGTCCACTGAAAATGCCAAAAATGGACAAGAATCTTCAGATTATTTGCATTCACACACAGCAATCTGCTAGGCAAATCGAAGAATAAAAGCTGGAAAAATTCTTCCTCTCACTGGAGTTAAAACATTTGATCTTGAACTTACAAGAAAAATAAAATCGCACTGTAAAGAGATCTTGCACAAAGCAGAATCAGACCATCAGCTGAATGTAATACCTCCACTCCCACTTCCATCTCCATCAATATGACACTTGGAGAACTGCCTGAAAACTCTTTGCTGACTGAATACATGCTGTAACAGCCAATGCAAGAGAGGCAAACAATGCAGTATTTTCATACAGATCACAGAAGATGCAACCAGGAGCCCAGATCATGCGTACCAAACTTTTCTGGCACACAACGTTTCCAACAAAACTTCTAATGCAATTGTAGCTGTACTTCCAAAGTTGGTGAAAAATTCTCATACTTAACAGATTTAGATATGCAAATGATGAAAGTATTGGAACAAATGACTTGTGTTGCATGCTCAATCTCCCTTTCAATAAAGAAAGAGCAGGGCAGAAGACCAAAAATCTAATCTCACTCCTACAGCAGTGAGCACCCAAATCAGCAATCACCTCTAGATTTTGTTTTCTGTTTAGCATAACACAAGAAAGCTGACATTTACCAGGCAGATGGTGAATCAGTAAGGTGCGTGAGTGAAAGTTGCTTAAATACTCTTCAATGCTGGATTTTCCTGATTTGACTCCACACTCTTGGCATTGTATTAGGATCTAGTGTTTCTGCCTTCAAGCTTTTTAAAAGGAAGAGACTATGGCAGAAATTAACTGCAATTTATTTCTTGTATCACAGATTCTATGAACAAATACAAGAGCATCCAGTAAGCACTTGGTACATGCACATAATTTAATACAGGTTTTATCTATACTGCCTCTTCTTGCTCGATACAGAATCAAGGGATCTAACTGAATCACAACCTTTCCCTTCAAGACTGTGAATTGGGCACTAAAAGCAAGGATGAATCCTCCTGCACAGCTTAAAACCCCCCAAAACTATATATTTTAATTCTACTGATAATATATATACTTAAAAAAACCCCCTTCTTCCTAACCTTATCTAATAGTTGGGATAGGTCTTATGTGGATACACCAGTCTGCAAAGAGCCTGGTAGAAGAGCCCAAGAGGAGAGACCAGAGCAAGCATTTCCTAAGGCATTAACAATGAAAAGCAAGCAAATGCCTCTCCACTGTCTTAACCCCTTCGCATTCAGTAACTCCTCCAAAATACCATCTGTCTTCACATAGACAAAACAAAATGTCCAAACAAATCCCAGAAAAGTTATAAAGTCATTGGGTGACTATTATTATTATTGAAAACATAATCCAAAAATACGTTCTATTTATAAATGCTCTGTCCTCATATTGAATGCACTTAGGGTATTAAAAGACTAACTCACATGCTTTACATCTGTGATCCTTAATGTGTGACAGAATTGTGATAACTACATATAAACACCTTTAGTGAATATGTATAGTAAAAAAAAACACCAAAAAAACCCCAACCTGAAAGGTATCTGCAAACTGAATTTTAGAGAAAACAGAGATTTTTAAGGATGTCCTGAGCAGTATATACAATCTATTCACAAAGACTTCATGAGAACTTGCTTGTTTCTGAGAATTCAGCACATTTTGTAGTTCTTACATATTTGTTGCCAATATATTTATGCAGTGCATTTCCATATAAACTGACCACACTTTACTACAGCTTACCATCTTTTCTCTATTATCTCTTAATTTCTCTATTATTGCTGATTTCTTGCAATACCTACTAACTGTAGAAAGAAGCTTTCCTTTCACAAAAATGAAACCACGTGAAACTGTCAAAATATACACCTCTTTTCTCCATGTGTCTGCTGAAAGTACTGTGGCTCACCTTGTGGTGTGTAGCTGCTGGTTACTTAACAAAAATTATCACAACGTATCTGGTACTCAGATGTCTTTAACACAATGTAAAATAGGAGCAAAATAATTTTTTATGACAGCATCTGGGAGTTAATGCTCTCACTGAATACATCACAAACTCCAGTAACGAGCTCTTTGCAATTAATTGGTACAGGACCAGCAAATTAATAACCAGCATAGCCACTCATGTTGAGGTTTAATTTCTGGCCCTAGTCAAATTCTCCTTTTACCTTTGACTGAAACAGCACTGGGTGGAGAACTGACGAATAAATGACTCCAAGAGATCTGAAGCTGACCTCTCAGCAGAACTGACTGCAGTGATGTGAAGCCAGCCACTCCCCTTGTCCTTCTAACTTCAGTGCTAAACTGTGACCACGCGCTAGTCTGATGGCAGTTTTTTATAAAAAAAGGAAGATACGATTACGTTTGTACTAAGACTAGTGGGGAGGGGGACACGGCACCTGCTCAGCTCGTGGTGAAAGCTTGCTGGAGTGAACCTGCACCCACCTAAAAGCCATGGGGTGTATTAATGCAGCCTGAACCTAAGTAATGTGAGTGCAGCAATGAGTACAATAAACTAACATCTCTGTTCTGCTAATGAGGCCCTGCGCCCAAGCTGGTACACCCTACCTCTTAGTATGGGTTGTTAGCCTGGGCTCAGCGCCATGCTAAAGCAGCTTCATGACCTCTGCGTAAGGAGGGAGGTTCCACCTGCCTGGCACACCGAGCAACTTAGAAACAGCGCTCTGGTACCACCCAGCTATCTAGATATGCCAAATAAATAATTTATCCTGTGGTGCTGGTCAACAAGCAGAACATTTTGGGCCACCTCTTGTCATAGCAAACATTGGCATGTGAAGGTGTTCCAGCAGAGGAGCTAAGGCAGTCCAGAATGACAGAAAGGGGAGCTAATTCTGCAAGCCAATAGAGACCTTCTCCTTCCCCAGTGACAGGGAAAAAATGGGAGATGTTAGGAGAGAGGACTGTGTCCCTGCCAACAATTGGAGCAGAAAATGGTGCCAAGTTAGCAAGGTTAAGATCCATCTAAGAAGGTGCATGTGTTCCTTTTTTCCACTGGGTAGACCTGTCAGGACTTGAGATTTCCACTTGACCTGCCAGCGTCATTCAGATGGATCATATCTGTTCTCCTCCATACACATTTGTGTGTCTTACGGCCTTTTACTGCCCCATCATTCATTCTGGCAGAGTAAGAACCACCTAAATGTTGCATGAAATATTTGACAACATTTTAACATGTTGTAAGGATCTTTATCCATGTGCCAAGCAACCTTTAAACATCCCAGGTCAGAGGCATCAGCTGGAGGAACTGCTGCAATCCCAAACCTGTGGCAGCGTGCAACTCTGTAGAGAGACTCTACACACGTTTGTGTCATATAAATGGTTATCTCCAAGGTGGGGAAACTACTGAAACTTGTTCTCAGCAAACAACTACGGGAGCGATGATTGACTGCTCAACAGAGTTACTCTCCTAGAGAGAGGGAAGTATGACTATGATGTTGTTAAGATGAGGGTATTTAATATCAGTGCCTCCTGTGCAAACTTTGCTCTATATATGTGGTACAGAGATTCACATAGTCTCCATTACTGGGTCCATGACAAATGCTTAAGTGAACAAAGCTAAAGCTACTTTGAAATTATATAACGGATCACCCAGCTCTCTTTTGGTGCTCAGAGCAGCTCAGGAACAACTTATTAAAAAAAAAACAAACCAAAACAAAACCAGAGCATTACACAGACTCATATCACTCTGGTTAACCTGAGTGTTCCAAGCCCACAGCCAAGAATACAACATAGAGTAATCTTATACCTGTAACAGAGAAAGGAATCACCTCCATACAGATGTTTCCTTAATTGTAATCATTTAAATTACATACCAGGTATGATTTAATGGAAGCATATGCAGGAATGTGACAAGAGACAGATAACCATATAAACGTGTTTATTATTACCTGAAATCTTTCTATTCCAAAGTAATTTGTTTCCAGAGTCTCTGTTAATTTTACAGTGTGAAAATATTAACAGACACATCACATTTATCAGAATAGCATACTGTAAGACTGGACTGAAGGTTCTTAGAGATTACACTGATTAAAGATGATAATCTAATGTAATATGAATGTAAATTTATATTCTGAAACTCAATCTTCTGGAAAGTCCCTGAAATTCAGGGGACTTCCCCACGAATAAAGTAAGTGTTTCCTTTCCCATCCTATAATGAGGGAGGGCAAGTGTCAGTATTCAAAGTTCTTTGTTTGGGCTAAAATGTTAAATTAGGTACCTGAATTTCATCATCCATTTGTTTTGTTCATGTAAAAATAAAAAAAAGAGCTTGAGGTTTGAATACTGTAGGTCACCTCAGCAAAATTCTGCAGATTGGAAAGGGTCAGATGTTAGAACCCCAAAGTGATACAGATCACACTTGTTTTCATAGCATTCTTCTGTTTCAAGGAACTATCAAATCAGTTAAGAAATTCAGGGAAAGCATGGAGTTTTAGGTATTATCAGCAGCATATTTAAACTTGACAGGAGAATTTTAGGTAGAATTTGTATCTGTGCTGAGATTTTGTCTGTTGGCAAGAAGGTATAGCTCCATTGCTTATGTTTCTAACCCACTTCTGAATGTCAGTGCCTAAAGGTTTAATTCATAAAAAACGCCACTTCATATATTTATCCTGCAAGCTTTATAGGCATAAACTATTAAAACAAACACTGCTCATTCTATTTGATGCTTGGAACATACGTGGTATTTCTAGAGTTCAACCCATAGTATAAAAGCATGAAGTTTTGTAACTTGGTAAATACTGGAAAGTCTTGTTTAAAAAAACCACAACACTTCCAATGAGTTCAGAAAGAAAACACACAAAATTGATGTTTCAGACCAATGCTTTCACTGTTTTATTAACAGATTATCTTTAGAACTGGTCATCTGAAAGTAAGGTAAATGGAATTATTTATACAAAGCTGACAATTACCAGATATAAAGTCAAATGTCTGAAAAATTCAAAATAACCTGTATCTGTACAAGTAACTTACTTTTTGTTATAATAGCTTTGTTTCTTTCTTAACAGGCAGCATAGACTATTTTTTCCTTCAGTGCTCTCAAGTAAGTGAAAACCTTTGAATTCTTTCTGCAGCTGAAGCACTCCAGTAGAGTATGCCCAGGTATGCACAAGAAAAACAGCACTTTCTTACAAACCCTGCCCTTGTCCACCTTCTGAATGCATTCTATTCACAAAATTTATTGCAACATCAAAACTAAAAGATTTGGGGCTTAAGCCACAGCTCAGACTTGGAAATATTTTAAAAGCTAAAATTGCTCTGGTCTTACTAGTTATGTTGAAATCATCGTTGCTTGGTCAATTAGCACTAGTCTTGAAGCAACAGCAGACACATTATCTTGCTTAATGCACCAACAGTAAATCTGTGATCACCCTCTTCCTAGAAACCAACCAAAATGAAACAGTAACCAAATTTTGTAGTAAAATAATTTTGACTAATGTTATCTACCAAGTGGATTCTGGTTTATTTTTCATGTATTTTTATATTCTCCTGGACAGTGCAGGAGAGCTTCTTAAATGAGAAAGATCTCTCATACGCCTGCCAGGCAGATCTACTCTGCAGAAGTATCATCTCCAGAACAGAGAATAATTTATCTCAGTTCTCAAATACTTAACTGGAGTTTAAGACCTGCATTACCTGTGGGCAACACAGCTGTCTCCATGGAACAGAGATGTGACTTGCTGGTAATGCTGAAGGTCAGAAGAATGACTCCGAGTAAGCAACAGGAGCCACTGATGAACCAGAAAGGGCCAGAGAAAGAAACAGAATCTGTGTTTTGCATCAGTGTGCTGTGCACAAAAGAAAATCTCCGTTTTGCTTTCTGCAGCTACAGTCTTACAAGCATTTCTGTTAGCAGCATTGCCAGCTCAGGCTCTGCTTTCCTCCAGATTCTTTATTTACACCTTTACAGCTGTCTGTGAGGCTGTGTAGTAAATGGGACTGGGCAACCAATTTGCACTACAGGCAGACCAGAAAATGCAACTTTTTATCTTGGACCAGTTCTCCAATCCAGTTCACATCACTGCCTCACAGACAGCCATATCAGTGCTACTGGCACAGGGGCAGGAACAGGAAAGATGGAGCAGAATCCACCCTGCTGCAGCCAGGCCTGCCAATGAAAGCAAAGTAGATCAAATCATGGATATAGGTGTTGTAAGACTGCAGGAAGTCAACAAAGATGCTGGAGAAAAGAAAACATCTATGTTCTGTAATTTGATTGTTATTGTTTTAAGAGTGGGAGGCTGGAAACAGGATTATTTTTTATATAGTCAACATTAGCTTTCTGAGGATTGGGCACAGAGACACATTTTTCAAACAGCCACATCACTGACAAAGCAGTTGTTTGCAGCAGGTAACATACTTCTTCCTCTACCCAGCCCACAATAACGTGCACTGGTCATACAGTCCACATTAGCCTTATGTTACAACTTTCATGCTAGTAGTTTCAGCCACAATTATTATTTTAAAATCAGGAAGACCAGCCAAGGCATCTATCAGTTTGCAGTAACAGTGAAACTAAAGCGAGCATAGGTTGTAGGCCCAGGTGCCTTAGGCCAACTGACAGGATCTACAGCAAGGTGTTGGACCTGGGCCCCTTCTGGAGCTTCATCTTTCAACTTGGGCTTGGTTGAAGAAATGTTGTATGTAATTGTCCCCATCTGACTGGGCTTCTCATAAAGAAAGGGACCTAAGAGTTACACTGATCCAACCTCTTGAGAAGACTGAAACCTGCTGCTGCTACAGAGTAGCTAGTTCAACCACACAGGTGTCACCAGGCTTTCAAAAGAGGGAAACTCTCAGGTTTTTTTTCCTTCAGCTGAGACACTTACTGTGTTCTAGCTTTCCTAGCTGCAAAGACAAACTAATGTGGCTCTGATCACCATGGACAGAGCCCGACACTTCCTTCTTTCACTCCAAATCATGGATGTACGGCAGTTCCCCAAGATGGGTCTGCTGGCCCAGCTCTCTGCTGATGAAGGGAGAAAGTTGTGTCCCCCTCCTTCCTTCCCCTACAGTCTCCCTGCGAATTTGCACCAGTGTTGGTGCTAACGGCATCTCAATCACAAACTGATTCAGCTCACTCAAGCACAAGAAAACTAACCTAACAAAAAAGCATGGTTTTCTCCTTGGTTAGTGATTTGAACTGACTCATTAGATTTTACATACAGTCAACACCACAACCAACATAAGGGATGGCTGAACACCACACAACCAGGAGCAGAAGGAAGGAGCAAGATGTCTGTCTCTTGGGAGCCACATACAGTTTTATCAGCTCAGATGAAACCACAGCAACAGACTTCTTCTGTTGGTATTATGCTGTGGTGTTAGTACACAGTGCCCTTTGTCAGATCTTCCCTCCCTTGGTATCTCCCAGAATTTTCCTATCAGCACAAACGAGAAAAATTTGGATGAGTTTCATAAAGAGGTGCAGGGGTCCTACATGCCCTAGGCTTTTTTTTTTTTTCTTTCAAAAGAAAGCTCTCTACAATTTACAAAGGTGTAAATTTACAAACCCTGTTTATACTGCATGTCACTTGGAGGAACAGACAGGCACCAGCAGAGTTTGAGGCCGGGCCAGCTACACAGAGCCAGAGGAAGAATCATCAGAAAAAAGCAAGAAAATAAAGCTTCTCATCCATTATTCTGTGGGGTATAAAAGATAAGCTAGATGAGAAGAGATTTTACATTCAAGCCCTAGGAAAGGTGCAAGGGAAAGTAAAATCCAACTGGTATCGGAATAGCAGTAGAGAACGAGAGAAGATTTAGAGTAGCAGCTATCAGAAAAATGCATGTAATATTGGAGCCAAAATGTCACAGGAGGTTGCAGAGTTGCTGGAGAGATGATTAAGAAGATTGCAGCGAAGAGCTGCAGAGAACAGTGACAGGAGGTTAGAACAAAACACGTGAGAACAGGACTGAGAAAGTGAACATAATAGTTGTTAAAAAAAAACCACACAAAAGGTGTTAAAGCCAAGTAAATAAGTAGCAAAACAAACAGTATGTATACATGTATTAAAGTATGGGAACAGCTTCTGCTCATGTTCATTTGCTCATATCTAGCACACATAAAAACTTAAACTTAGCTAAAGGATCCAGTGCTGCAGCAAGAAGAGCCACACCAGGATCTATGCTATCCAGCTCAGTTATAAACACAGCAATAATTAAAAACTTTTATGTAGGCCGCATTTTCTCATTTAGCAGCACTGCTGTTTGAGCTGCCCTTATCTTTCTTCCTGCTCATTCTAGTCCCATCCCTTCCCCTGATTATGCTGGTACAGCTACTGTGCAGCCATGCAGCAACCAGAGGAGGGAATGAGAGGGAATGATCCAGGTGAAAAATAATCAGGCTCCCCACCTCTCACACTGCTGCATCATTTCCCCAGTCAGGTCTACCATGCAGTAGCCTAAACATTTGTGCCAGTGCAATGGAGAAGACGTTAGCAAATTACCAGATGTGGAGGATGCTTCAGCCAATATTACTGTAAAAAAAATGTATGCAGAACTATAGTTTCAGTCCATCAGCAGTAGATAAACTTCAGAAATTCTTGGGTTTCTCAGGCTACTTTTTTTTTTTTGAGTCTGCTCAAGAAATGAACCTGCTCTTTTCTAAGTTTAGAAAGCTGTCTGAAAAAGTTTCTGCCAAAAAAGGAAAATACAACCCAGCTTTACAGTTCTTCCAAATGCAGGGAAAAAAGTTTTGCTGATAACCTCATCGACCAAACAAGCTATCGCTGAACAACACTTAGAGGATCAGAGATTTATACACATCACTTGAACTCTCCCCTCTAAAAAGTGTGAAGACATCAAGGGTAGACTTTTTTGTTTCAGTTTCCTGCATGAAAGTAGCTTCAAAATAGTTCATTATAAGGCTTCCTGCAGCTAAAGTAGCTAGTGTAGTCTTGTGTCAGAGACCAATGGAAAAGTAATGAAATCCAGAACAGCAATTAGCAGGACTCTCCTACCTCTGGAACTATTTTTCCATCTTTCACCTAATGGGCTTGATTTATGACAAACATCAGATCTCACAATACTCTCAGAAGAAAAATAGGTGTGCTTATTATCTTGAGCGGTAAAAGAAACCCTGTACCTATGCACTTTCCTTAAAAACTCCTTGAGAGTACCTAACAAGCATCAGTGCTGCTTTAAACTTGTATGTATGTATATATGTTTTACATATACATAAAACATATACATGCATCCAAACAGGAACACACTTCCTCCAAATTCCTTACCCTCTCCCCTTCAAGAGGCCCTTTCACCACAGTTTTCTATTCTCTCCACTTCACATAAGATACTCTGAATCTAGCACTGCCAGAAAAAAACAGCAGCAGCATGAAATGGGAAGATCCTTGTCCGTTTTCAAATGCTTTTTCATGTAAAAGATCAACTAGACCCTGGCACATCTTCATCTCCTGCACAGCTGACAAGGCTGTTTTAGAAACATGGAAGGTGCCTTATTTGTTCTCACTCACCTTTTTAATTGTGGTACAACCATGTGATCTGAAAGTTTTGAAGAATAAAATAGGTATCAATGCCTTCATGCTGGGTGATGTACAAAGATTGTTAACCGCAGACTGCTCAGGTTTTCATAATCACCATGAAATATGACCACACAGACTGCAGATGAGGCAACACAATTTTTGATTCAGAGAAAAATCACTGCCCTGTCACGAAACTTCCAACTGTATGTAGGTAGGGCACCAGAGAGCTCAAACTGAATTCAGTAGGGTCGTTTCTGTAGATGAGGATTACTGTCATGTCCCCCGAAACTAACTTTCGATTAGTGGCAGAAAGCTAGCACAGCCTTCTCACTGCACAAAAACCTTGAGAAGTGTGGCATGAGTAACTGATCTCCACTTGCTTCCAGAGATCTGAAAATAGAGGTGAAGTGTGAATATCCCATTTGTTTCAAAAGGGCGTCAACAGAAATTCCTAGTCAGGGCCTTGTCTGCTATCAAAATCTTCACCTACAGAGCTGTAGCTGCACTTAGGCAAGAAGAAGAGGCTGTTTGCTTGTTACTGCAGCAGAACAGCTACTTTCCAGAATAAGATCAGCTACTACAGAATATTTTATATTTGACATCAGTACCAGCAATAGCTACACTGGTGTAGGCTTCCAGGAAACAGACAGATTGATGACTTGACAGTCTAAATGAGACGTTTCTAAATTTTCTGTACCAGCAGACCCCTCTCCCCTTTCAGATCTTTGGTTCTTTTTTTCACCCAGGGTAGCAGACACCCTTATCACCAAAAGTATGTAAGAAAATATAATACATATATAGATCAGATGCAGACCATTTATTGCAGATCCAGACACAAAGCTGAGAGTACTAATCTAAACATTGATGTTCTATCAATGAATCTGAAGCATTAAAAATTATTACACTCTTCTTTCCTACATGTAAATATTTCATTTTAGGTCACCTGTAATTGATGCTTAGCAAATACACAACCACCTCTCTGTTCCCTTTTCTCTGATGTGTTAGGATACAAAGCTGGTGAGGAAACGCCGAGATCTGTGTTAGAAAGTAGGGATCTGAGAGTTTTCCACTCTACTATGAAATAGAGTAAAATAAAATGTGTTTCTAAAGCTACAAAAAACAAGCAGCAAGGATTTACTGTCGCATTTTTGTATTTAAAATGAAGTGCATATTCCATCAAACCAAGAATGAATGAAATACACCAATGACTACACTCTCTTTTTAATCACTATCAACAGCTACATTGCTTACTGAAGTCCTCAGATGTCTATTAATCAATTACAACTTTAGAAACCCTCTTCTCGTGTTGGTATTATTCGGAGTGAAGTGATGTAGAGCACCTTCGACCTTCATTTCAAAAGAAGTGGTAGAAGTGACAGAAAACAAATTCACATACAAGGAAGGACAGGCTTATCTACACATGCGAATCACAAATACCCATCTTGAATAAAAACATATTGCAGTGACTTCACATTTTACTGTAAAAATCCGCATTTGTTGATACAGGGAAAGGAAGCAAGTAGAGTCTCAAAACTCCTGTACTCTGAAATAGCGTTTGGTGGTCACAATGGGACTAAACAGAGATATCCAATATTCCTAAATAAGTCTCTGGTTCTTTATTTAAGAAACAGGAAACGTGCTTCTAACCCCAGGAAAAAAAAAAAATCATGAGAGGTGTTATTCCAGAAGCAGATTATGTGCAGGCATTTCACCATTTAAGATGGAGAAGAAAACAAAAAAAGATTTTTAAAAAAATATATGTTTTGGGGAAGAAAAGCCATATGACCTATATAAAGTTTTTATCCTTCTATACACTGCAGAGGTGTAATAATCTTTGGTTAAAATAAGTTTTTTAAGATTGCCACGTCATTTTTACTTATTCCTGTACACAAAAATGCAGGTATCCAGGTTTTGAAAGTAGAAATAAAGTCAAAATAATGTCTTCTATTCTAGACAACAAAATGGGGAAAAAAGCCCCACAGCTGCAGCAAGGCAAGGCTGGTGTAAGGTGGAAAAGGCATCTGAGTTGACATTTGCTATTAAAGCAGGGCTAGAGGTCAAATCCTGCTTGCTGTGCAGCACCTACGAGTCTGTGGAGAACTGGCAAAAGCAAATCCCAAACCGAGATTTGCCAGCCACGGCCAGGCTCAAGTTCACTTTGGGTTAAAAATACTAACAGGAAAGGAAGAACGCAGCAAAAGGGAACCGTATCTGTTACGCGATCTGCGCACGGGGCTTAAAGCTCTTCCCTCCGCTATCTCCCCGGAGCGCGGTGTTGGGTGACCGAGTACCATTGCCCCTTCCACAGCCTCCTGCGGACGGCCGTGCCCCACGCTGCAAATAAAAGTAAACCACCAGACCAAGCGCTGGCCTGAGCTTCTGCGCACAGATTTTATTAAAAACTTCTCGTTACAGAGCCCAGGAGCGTGATACAGAGCCTGGGAGCACCCCCACGTTCTCGTTTCCATCACGGCAAGAGTTTGTTTATTTATTTATACAGCGCACTCGGGTCACCGGGGAAGTGAAACTCTCCGGGCGCGGAGCGGGGGGCCCGGCGGCCCCGCAGGAGGGCTGCCCGCCCGCCCCGCCGCCACGGCCGGCCCCGCGTCCCCGGAGCCCGGCGGAGCCGCGCCGGCCGGGAGGCCGCGCCCGGGGCCGCCGCCGACCGAGGCGGGCGGCGCCGGGGGGAGGAAGCGGGGCGCGCGGCGGCGGGGAAGCGAGCTGCAGCGCTCACGGAGGGGCGGCGCGGGGAGGGGAGGGGGCGCCCCGCCGCGGAGGGGGGCGCGGGTGGGTGCGCGGCCGCCCCCCGCCGCCGCCGCCGCTCCCCCCTCGTCGTCTTCCTCCGCCGCCTCCTCATGGGGCCGGGGGGCGCGATCCCCCTTCCCCGCCGCGGTGAGCGCCGCCGCTGGCTGCCGCCAGAGTCGCCGCCGCCGCCGCCGCCGCCCGGCCGTGGCGGCCGCCGCCGCCGCCGGGGCCGGCTCCCATCCGCCATTATCCTTTGTTCGCGGCGCGGCGGCGGCGGGGATGTTGCAGGGCTCGGCTCCATCTTTAAAGCGGGCGCCCCTCCCGCGGGCGGTGCAAGGCCGGGCCCCCGCGTCCTGCCGCCCGGCGGCTCCCCTGGTCCCCGCCGGGCTCCATTTCCTTCCCTCCCCCCCGCCCCTGTTTGCTGGGCGCCTTCCTCCTCTTACCGGTTACCAGGCTGCTCCGTCACTGCTTTCGTTCGCGCCTAGGATCTCGCCGCAGTTTTATTCTCTCCCCCACGTAACACACCGCGTCAAACTACACCTCCGCCGCGTCACTCACACACACACAGGCGCTCCCAGCCCGGCGACAGGCAGGCAGCGGCCGACTGAGGAGCGCCAGCCAGGGAGCAAGCGCCGAGCGCGCCGCGGCCCGCACGGAAAACGCCGAGCGCTCACGGAAAACGCCGAGCGCCCGGCAGGCGGCGGGAACGGCCGAGCGCGCCGCCGGCCCCCGCGGAAAGAGCCGAGCGGCCGCGGAAACGAACGAAGCGCCCCGGAGGGGAGGCGGAAAGAGCCGAACGGCCGCGGGAAGGCGCGAACGGCGCTTCCGCCCGGGGCAGCCCGCGCGGAAAGCACCGAGCGGGGCTGGGGGGGGGAGGGGGGGCGCGCGCGCCCTCCTTAACCCCCACCCCTGCCCCCGCCCCCGCCGGGCGCGCGAGCGGGGCCGAGGAGGCCGGAAAGCCACGAGCGTTCACGGAAACGGCCGAGCCGCCCCGGAGGCGCGCGTCCGAGCGCGGACCCGTCTCCCCCAGAGATTCCTCCCCCGGGAGAGCTGGGCACCTCGAGTTCACCGAGCGCGTCCCCGCGCACACACTGGCGCCGCGGGGGACCCGCCGCCCCCCCGCCCCGGGATCCCCTCTCCGGGTGTCCCCGCTGCCAGGGCAGTCCCCCACACCCCTTTCCTCAGGCCCCCGATTCTCACCCCAAGACCCAACCACCCCTTGTCTTTACAGGCACAGTGTGGCAGATGAGGTGCTGTGGTGAGGCGGTGCTGTGGTGAGGCAATGCTGCCCCTCCTCGATGCCTCCTGGCTGCCTGGTGTCCCCACCGTCCCCCCTCCATGTGGTGAAGCGCCCACATCCTTCATGCTACTCCTCTAAACCTTCCTTTACTGCCTGATTTTTGCTCCGGCCTGTGACTCCCATCCTGCTCCCTATCCTTTCTGGCCTCATGGCCGGCCAGCCATGGCGGCCCAAAACCAGGCACAGGGTGACTGCTGCTCCATCGTGACACAAATATCCCCGCAAAATCCCTCAGCCCTGAGCAACCGGCCTCCACTGGTGCTGCAGGGACAAGCCCGTTTTGGCAGAGGTGCAGGCACCAGGCATCGAAGCTGTAAAACCACAATTTTCAGAGCAGCTGTGACTGAGGCGGCAGTTTGCATCCAGGGCACCAGCCCTGTGCTTCGCCGCCTCTCAGGAAGGGCAGACATTGTCACGACCGGGCAGGGGATGAGATACGGGTTTGTGTCTCCTCAGAGAAGAGGAGCAGCCATGTGCTGTGGCCCTCAAGCTCATCTGCAATGCCCGCGTGATGTCTGTCGCTGGGGGTTTTAAATGCTGGAGAGGTGAACTTTTTCTAGGAAAGGTTTTTCAAAGAGTTGATGCCACCACGGAGCGGGGAACGGGCCGGTGTGCTCCAGCCGGGTGAGTCCAGCCCCATCTTCCCCGGTTCACAAACACAGTGGAATGCACCTGATCATGCACCCTGAAGAACGAACTGCTCGAACTGCAACCAGACAAAACTATATGCAGCCTTGAAGACACCACTTTCTGTTTCACAAAACCTCAAGATGGCACTACATAACAAGATTTGAAGCTCCAAATCTGGTTCATTTTTGCAGAGACACCTCTACCAGGCCACAGCTGCCACAGGTGCTGCATTGGATGACACCGGTGCACAGTTTAAATTAGTTTTGCTCTTGTCAAGTCTTGTTTTCTCAAGAAGGTTGAACTGATTTTACTTACACTGAGTTTCATCTAACTCCATCAAAAATTACAAAAGACGGTGCAGCGAGCGATTACAAGTTTACTTTGCCTTTGATTTTGTTGATTACAGTTATTCTAAAATAAACTGGAAAAAACCCACCTTTGATATTTAAAAATAAAGAAAAGGCAGCTCAAGTTAAACAGATAAAACATTGTTTTATTGACAACACGTACTATGGCTTGGGCCACAGCTCATTTTCTGCTGCTGCTGCACACTTCCCTCTGCCCTGCATGCAGAGACGAGCTCCACGGTTTGTAGCACAGTGTAGCCTGGGCTGCCACCCTCCCCATGCCCACTTCTCCCCCTGGGTGTTGTGGACCTGCGTCGTGCTTTTGGCTCGTACCCAATCCTGGCTGCAGTGTACAGCTGACATAATTTTGGAAATTACTTCCTCTTTTTAGAGTCTGCTGGGATATCAAAGCTCAATCCACTAAAGAAGTCCTTTACGACTCCTATTGGGAAGCAGATTTTTTCTGCCATTTAAAGCTTTTGAGACAAGCAAGAAATCTAAAATCAGTGTTTCTAATTTGGTCTATTCATTGACAGTGAATGGAAATGCTTCTCACTCCAAATAGCCGGTAGAGGTGCAAAAGGCTTTTCTCACAATCACATCCTTCTCGGTTCACTCCACTAGATACTGAGGAGGAGGGTTGTTTTTGATAGTGTTTCGACATTTGAACTCTAGCCCCGTTGCATAGAGTTTTAATATTTTAATGTGTGTATAATAAAGTATCTTCTATGCATTTTGTTACCATATACAGAGGTAAATCAAACTAGGTAATTCAAAAATATGTTTTAATTCAGGTAAAACATGGACATTTTGCTGTGTGGATTTTAAAGTTTGCTAAAACTTCTGCATTTCAAGGAGTGATTCTGAGATCGAAGCATAAGGGATCAGCCTTTGTGCTCCTCTTAGGAGGAGTAAAGTACTTTCTGTGAGAAAATACTTACAATGAGCAGAACAAATGTAGCCATCTGAGTGTCTCTTGTTTGACTCATGGATTTCTTTATCTGTTTTCCAATCTTTCTCTTTCCCCTTTGTGTTAATGTTTGTGTTGCATCAGCTTCTTTTGCTCCCTCGACCAACCAAAATCATACACATTCTCCACCCATGCATGTTTCCCAGAACTGGATTGCTTGCCCTTGTGCAGCAAGCCAGAAGAATCGCAGCAATAAGCCTTTAAGGGAATAAACTCTGGTCCTTGAAAGGCAACTAAAATGCACTAACCAGATCTCAGTGAATGGCTCCCATCAGAAACCTGGGTGCTGGGAGTGCCACTGGTGGGACTGAATTATGGTCTGCCAGACCAGCTAGGACTGCCCTTACGTAGCTAGGCAGCTCTTTGCATGGCTCTGAGCCTGCTTGCTGCCTGTTTAGGGCTGACACTCTGGTGCCCTGCTGATCCTTGCCAGCCCTGCTCTCGCTCACAGCTCTCCAGACGGCTCCTCAGCATTTCTCTGAAAGTCTGTCAGCTCACTGATAAGTTTGCAAAGGGCATCTTGCAGTGGTGGCTACTTCTCTCCCAGCCAGTGTAGGGTCCCCATATAACAGACAATTGCTCAAGAGAGCAATTTATCTCAAACTAAAATAGATGCCTCAGGCCAGGTGCCTGAAGTGATTTGAGATTATGCCCAATGTTGTCTGTCTTTGGTATCTTCATCTCTTGCCCCCTTGCTGAGGCTTAGACCATACCTGGACCGGAGCTAGATTCATCCCTGACTCATACTGGCTCAGTGGCAGGGCTGGGTGAACATCTCATACACAACTGCTGTGAAACCTTCTGACAGCTGTTTTGCACATTCCTCCTTCCCTTACAGGTTTTCTGGTTGGTGTGTTTTTTTGGGTTTTTTTTTGCCTCTCACCACATCTGAGCAAAATCAGGACACTAAGAAAAACTGGAACTTCTTTGGGAGTGGGAGTGAAAGTATGAGCTGCAAATCCCCCTTCCCTTGCTGACATCTATGCATGCTTTTCACTGTTGCCTCTGGGGGAATCTGTAGTAAATGGGATAGTGATGATGTGCCAATTACCCACAAAGTCCAAAAGGGAGAGGCTGACTTGGGGAGTGAACTGGAATGCTCAGCAGTTTTCTTCTTCATCAGCAAAAGTTTGCTTGATGATGAGTGAAACCCAGCAAGATTAATTACTTTTCTTACAATTAAGCCTCAGAGGCAAATTCATTAGCTTTGCAGCTTCCGGGTTGGTTACCCTGGGCAGTGGACTCCTTGCATACAGCATTGCAGGTTGATTGCCCATGGCCCAGGGTTCATAGAGGCTAACGGGTGACATATAGATCGAGAAAGGTTTGCGGTTGGCTGTAAGGTGTGGCAGAGCCACAATGCATATGATGCAATCTGGAGCAGTCGACACTGCTGACACTGGTAGCATGCAAGACAATATTTATTGTGGAAACACAGCTACACAGGCATTTTCAGTCTACACACAGCTGTAAAGAGAGCAACACAAAAGTATTTTTTACAGGCCACAGCCACCTCTGGCAATGATTTATAACAAAATAATCTCTCAGCATCAAACACTCGCTGACAATTTCTAGAGGACCAGTATGGTCTTGTAGTGCAGGGACATGGGGTGTTTTGTACAAGTATGACATTAAGCACAAGTATTGCTGGGGAGAAAAGAAGGCAGGCCGTGCTCTGGGGCTTCACAGCTACAGTGACTAATGGATATTCTCCCAAGGAAAGGGAGAAAAGGAGAGTATTTGCAAATAATGAATGTGGAGGGGGACAGATGTTACATTAGACAGTAAAGTGTCCAGCACTTTTCAGCGTAAGGAGTATTGCATTGCACTTTCCATCCTATACAAACAGAGCAACTGATTTTAAAGCAGATCTAAGGAAAGGTAGGGGGTGCCACCATACCCCTGTGATGGACGTGGCCATTCAGTAGCACAGACAAAGCACTGAACTGATGATGAATTTCTGAGGAGAAGATGAAGATAATAAAGAGGTGTTATTCTGAAACCCAATGACAAAGGCATGTCAGTCCTCTATTTCAGTGTCTGCTTCGGAGATAGATGGAGGCTTAACTTCAAACTCCTGTACAGAGCAGTCTTCTATCATTTCATAGCCTCTCAGGACCAGCTAAAACTGCTTACTCATCAGGATAAGGACAAAACCCTACAGGTTTAGTATCTGCCACAGAGAGCAAGATTCACTGGACGCCCTGAGCACTTTATTACAGAAGTAGGTCTAAATTCTCAGTTAGCTCAGAACAAAGTAACCAAAAATAGAAATGGTTTTTCAACATCATCCCACTTAAAGTTAATGAACTGCAGCTCAGGTCTGCCCTCACTGCTCTTGGACATTCATCATTGCTAAAAGTAATAAATCTTCCTGGCCAAATACAGGCTTTACAAGCAGGCAGATTGCATGCTCAATTAGTCCAAGGAAATTGGTCACTTTGCTTAACCCCTGCCGTTTGAAATATGGAGCCCCGCTGCCACACCATCCTGCCGGAGGAGGGTCACGTTTCTTCCACCGACAGAGCAGCCGGGGAGGGGAAATCCTCCGTCCCAAGCCAGGGACACAGCCGCTCCCTCCCATGCCTCACCTCGTGTGGAGCAGAGGAGCTTTGCTGGCTTGCAGGCTGCTGCAGCAGGATTTGCCCGCTCTGGCCAGCGTAGCAATTAATTTCTGAGCCCCAAATGCTTTTGGTTACATTCTCTGCTAAACAACAGCCCATTTCTGAATTATCGAATATCATCCCCCACAGAAGCACAGGGGATGTTTCGAGGGCAGGAGCACAGGAACAGATGAGCACAAGCAGCTTTTTGATGCTTTGACAATGTGCTGTGTTTTCTAAGCATAGCCAGTAAAATAAATCTTCTGGCTCCTCGAGCACACTGCAGCAAAGCCCAGCCTAGCCCACTGTCTGAACAGCTCCGTGAAGACTAGGAAAAAGTCTAGGCTTTCCCTTCAGTTCATGAAAAATGCCTCTTGAAGGTCATGGTTTTCTTGCCACTATAGCTTCACTTTTCTTTGTCTTCCTCATTAAGCTGAGTTTCTTCTCTTTTTGCTTGACCCCTGCTTAATCCCTAGTTAGCCATTTCTGGTTTTGGTTACTTTGTTCTGAGTTAGATGTGAATTTAGACCAAATTCTTTACACAGTGTCTTCTCATTGAAGAGACACCCTGGCTCGTGTAGTCCCAGTGGCTTCTGGGGCCCCCCACTCTTTATCCAAAGATACATGATGAATCGTGTTCCCACTAAACCCCCTTCCCGCCAGGCTGCCTCCTTTGCCCCGATCTCCGTCCCCTCCATGACTTGGCGAAGGTGTGACTTAGCCTCAGTGCTGCAGTGCAAGCTCAGGTGCGGCCTTTCAGCCTCCCTCCTTCTCTGTGCTGCTTTCCCTGATTTGGGATCGACAGATGACAGCCCTACAGAAGCTTGGTTATTGTTGTTATTCCATCTTATGGCAAGTGCCTTGTGTGCCAGATAGCCAAACTGCTTTGGGCTGAACCTCTAAAGGTCACATAAGCTTTGAAGAGCATCTTGTGTTTTCACGTGACAGGCTGTCACACAGAAGGGAGAACTAAAATGAATTGCTGACCAGGGAGGGGCTTAGACATGCTATAGATACCTGGTTACACTCCGAACAACGGCGGCTTTTTTTCTTGTCTATTAAGCCCTTTTATCACATACTTCATAGCTTGTGGGCCTGGGTATACTAAAAAATTTTCTGTTGCTTTAAGAGCTAGAAAAAATGATGACTGATATTATCAGCACTCATTAAAGTACTAGATATGGCAAATGTAATATGAATGGCATACTGATCTGGCATAGATAGACACTGTGGGTATACCCAGGAATCTGCAAGCCATGAAGCAATTGCTGTCATGAGGCCACATCAGCCCTACACAGGAGGGAGAAGGAGATGGGGCTTCCCAGCAACCCACAGGTCAGAGAGCTTTTCCTTTCAAATGGGAATGGAATTTCATCTGCTGCACATGGAGGAAAAAGCTGTTGGATGAGGTGCAGTGGGAGTCAAAGCTGACATGAAAAACCAAATCAAATCCAGTAATTGCTGTCAAAGTGAAATGAGGAGGAGGAGGGGAAATTGTTAGAGAACTTTTCTTGGAAATACCCTCAGCTTTGGCCTCTAGTGCCCACATTTTAGCTTAAAGGTGGCTGCTGGGGGTGGTATATTCCACATCGCTCTCCTGGTAAATACCCCATTTCTATCGGCACAGCCTGCTGGTTTTGAGTCAGTTCCTATCATATAGAAACTATTATTTAGACTGACATCCATACTTTGAAAAAATAAATCTTACATCTCCCTAGCTGCCTTTCCTCCATGCGAGAATCTAGCAAACACTAATTTGGTGAATAATTTTGGTGCTGGCAGAAAGAGGAAAGCCGGCGTCTTGTGCTTAGTTTCAGGATTGTTATCTCACTGTCTTGGTTTAATAAATGTCTATATATGTTCAGCAGCTCTAGTTTTTAGCATGTCCTTTTACTATAAAGTCATGTTGCAGGAGTTGTGGGAAGGAGGGGGAGGTTGTTCAGAAGAGAAAAAACAGTGGAAACACTTAAAAAGTAGTGCAGGTCAATCCAAAGCAAAATGTGGGTAAAAAAGAGGGTGGGTGGAAGAGAGGAATGATTACCATTAGCCTTCTTTGGTTTCAATCGCAGGCGTGTGCTATCTATTACTAATTTAGCTGCATGAGGGAGCCATAATTTCTTTAAAACATGCCAGGACTCCGGTCTGTCTCTCAGCCTGCAATATCCAAACAACAAATTGGGTCCCAGCTGGGCTGTGTTTATCAGCTTAAAAAGAACTGACTTTCTCTTCCACAGGCAGGAGGAAAGTGTTGTCTGACAACATGAACCGAGATCATTGGTCCCTCTCAAACTCCCTGCAAATGGACAATTTCAACCATTTGGTTGTCCAGGTACCAGTTTCGGCTCTGCAGGCTTTAACTGTGCCCTGTAACTGCTGGCACATCCCCATTGTCCATCCCCATTGTTCATCCCCAACCTCATCCCCATCATCCATCCCACCAGCAGGGTCCATCATCACCTTTTATCCACCACCACCATCTTCTGCACAACTAATTACGCTTTGACCTCTCTGCCCAGATGCACTGGCTTAAGTGAAAATGACTCTAAGCTGATTTGAATCGCACTTGAACTGGCAAGCAGGAAGTATTGGTTCAAATAACTAGGTTTAGCCTTATTTTTGGTGCTTGTTCTTGCCTATTGTCTTTCAGGTCGATTTTTGTAGACTGCTAACTATTTAAAGCACAGTGATTTGTACAATACTTCCACTAGCCTTGCTATTACATGTAGGTAAGAATGAGATACTGTATCTAATCACAAGTATTTATTTATCCAATTATATAACATATTTACTCGTGTGGCTATATAACATATAATTTAATTTGGTCTATGAAAATAGTGAGCCTTCCTTACTAGATTTGTGTCAAACCATCTGAACATAAATTGGAATTCAAATAAAAAATCACATTACTTTAAAGTATTCTTATTTAACTATTGATAAAATAGCTCAGATGGGCACAGTGTAAATGACAGTAAAATTGGCGTTTACAACAGACCTATTAGACAGAAGGGAATTGGCCTGAGAAAAACAAATCAATTTTTTTCTGCACCATGCTTGAATTAAAAACTGTGCGCAGAGAAGGGATCTGCTCATTTAAAGAATCTTGGTCAGTTGATTGGTGAACAAATGTTTGCTTTCTCTGTCCATCTCTCCCCCTGGGGGTGATCTCCCAGGGGTAGGTGAGGGCTGCGGTGGGAAGTGGCCTCCAGCCCTCCCCAAGGCCCCTGTCTGACCTGGTGTCCCCCCCTTTGGGACGATGGCCCTCAGTCCCACTGAAGTGACACCCACATGCCACCGCTGGGCACAGGCTCAGCAGCATTTTCAGCATTGACCGGGGACTCCTGATGCTGCAACGTGCACCCGCCTTGTCAGCTGCTCCCAGTGAGCCCCAGTGAGCCGCTGCTGGGGGCTGGGGAAGCGGCTCCGGGACTGTCACGTGAGAATCTGCACAAGAAATTAGTGTCTGAAGAGCAGCTCCTCACCTGCAGCTTAAATAAAAAGCACCCCTTTTTTTTGGAAAGCCCCTGTTCTTACAGCTGTGGAAGTGCACGCTCACCTCCAGTTCTGCTGTTCCCAGTAACCCCAAGGGCTACAAACGTTTTGTGTTTCCGACTCACAGCCACGACCAACAGCCTGGAGATGCTCGCGGTTCCCAGAGAGCCACAAGGCAGCAGCTGACTGCAAAGTGCTCTGCAGGCACTTGGCTGGCCCGCACCATCCTCTCCCTGGGTTTCTATCTCCTGGACGACTTTTGGGTTGCAGAGCAGTGAGCTTCATGGCGCGCTCACCCTGCCCAGGCAACAGGCAGCCTGCGCCCACACGAGCTGTGACACCAGCCCTGCTCGCAGGAAAACAGGAGGCTATTGACTTCAGATCTCTTTGGCAAGTTAACTATTGATTGCTCCCCTTTCCCCCCTCCCTTAACTAGTAAGATTTAATATAAATGAGTTGCCATGCAGAGCTCTATACAAAAGGATATTATATGATAGGGAAAAGGCAAAGCCAAGCATTTGGCTGAGTTTAGGCTGTTCTGTGCCTTTCCAAGCACAATAAAATTAACAGTATTATCTCTGTGTGTGTGCTAGCACTTGCAGAAGGCTAATGGTGCCAAAACGGCAAAAGAAAACCAGAACAGGTTTGGGAAGACAGCAGAGTGTTTTCCCTAGAAGAGAAGATTTGTGGTTTAATTTGAATAGCGCCATGTTGCAAAGACTCTGCCCTGGATGGAAAGTTATTCCAAGAGAGGAACTCTCCTGCCTGTTTCTATCTGTAGGAAGAGATTAAGGAGGACAGCGGCAAGGATGCTACCGGAGAGCAGCACGTGGGGACCTGAGGTTGCTTAGTGGAGAACATTTCCTCACTTTTATTTAGCTCTGGGGCATGGGTGATCTCTAGCCCTCTGCTCACCACACCTGTCTCAATCTGCCAAATACATTTAGCTCTTCTGGGAGCATAAGCAAACAAATAAAACCAATGTAAAACCCATGGCAACAGTTTTGTTTCATTCATGGATGCTTCAGCAGAGAAGGAACAAATTGGACACTGTGTATCCAGGTTTCTTGCTGAAATTTGGATTTTCCAGTGAACTGCATCTGGATGAAACTTGATTTCTGCAAAATGGAAATGCAGTAGGAACTTTGTAGTTTGCAAAGCCATAGCCAGATCTGACCTCCCTCCTGACGTCTCCCACCGCAGATTCTCATGGTTGACATGAGACCCACCCTGACTTACAGCAGTTTTTGTGCTCCCGAGTACCGAATTTCATCCTCCTCTCATTCTCTGGGCTTGCCTTCACTGCCACTTCCATCATGGCTACAACATCAACTATGACATGTCAAACAAGAAGGTGGGATAAATATCGCAAAGCTGCTTTTGGCTTTGAGGCTTTGCAGCCCTTATGATTACTGCGATTTGTGAGGAACGGGAGGGATCATGAGCTATACAGTAAGAAAACAATGCAACACAGTACCACTTCAGTGCCAAATTTTCAGGCGTTGGTTGACACAAACATCTCAGCAAGGCAGAAGTGTGATAGCAACAGAAACCCAAAAATGCAAGAGAAAGCACCATGCTACAGCATTAACTCCTGGTTAACAGAAACATACTGTTTCTGCAAGCACAGCACTGGAGCTCTATTAGAGCACATCGACCCCAACCCAAGAGGAATAACCTTGGGTTGAACAGCTGTGAAGTCCAGATAACCTGGGGTTAGCTTCATCTGGTGGGCTGGATGCCGGTTACTTAACCAAGTTAAAATTTGGATGATGGTGTCTGCTCTGTTAGGCTAGCTCACATTCGCTACCCCAGGTCAGACACCTTGGGGGGGAAGTCTTTTTTTTCCTAGCACTGATTTCTTTGCACTGGATCCCTGCTTGCTGAGGACACCTCGCCCCACGTGGGCTGCTATGCAGCCATGAGCCCGTCAGTGCTTCAGAGCAGTGTCTGCTGTGCCTACATTGGGAATGATAGGTCAGCTGCCAAAAATCCTGATGATGGTGTTCTTTGATAATTTCTTTCACTGTCATGCCTCTCATGTCATCTCTGTGGGGAGGTATCACAAGTGATGAAAGGTTTGTAGGGAGAGGTGGTATTCCTGATTGGAACAAGGGATGCAGTTGGAAAAACCGGGCAGACTTTGGGCCAAGCCCTTCTCCATGCTGCTGTGCAGCATGGGGCAGGGGTGGCTGCCGAGTGGCCTGCGGGACACCAGTGGCCCCAAAACTCCTCTATCTGCTTTTACTGCAGCAGTGGGTCCAACAGAGGCTATCACCTTTTCCTGTGGACCTGGTCTTGCTTTTGGGAGGGCAGGAGTGGGTTTGTGTGCCAAAGTTTTGGTAGCAGGGAGGCTACAGGAGTGGCTTCTGTGAGAAGCTGCTGAAAGCTTCCCCTGTGTCCAACCGAGCCAGTGCCAACTGGCTCCAAGATGGACCCGCTGCTGGCCAAGGCCGAGCCCATCAGCGATAGTGGTAGTGCCTCTGGGATAACATGTTTAAGAAGGGGAAAAAAACCTGCTGTGCAACAGCAGCTGGGAGAAAGGAGTGAGAATATGTGAGAGAACCAACCCTGCAGACCCCCAGGTCAGTGCAGAAGGAGAGGGAGGAGATGCTCCAGGCGCCGGAGCAGAGGTTCCCCTGCAGCCCATGGTGAAGATCATGGTGAGGCAGGCTGTCCCCCTGCAGCCCAGGGAGGTCCATGGTGGAGCAGATATCCACCTGCAGCCTGTGGAGGACCCCACGCCGGAGCAGGTGGATGCCGAAAGGAGGCTGTGACCCTGTGGGAAGCCCGTGCTGGAGCAGGCTCCTGGCAGGACCTGTGGCCCCATGGAAAGAGGAGCCCACGCTGGAGCAGTGTGTGACTGAAGGACTGCACCCCATGGAAGGGACCCACACTGGAGCAGTTCGTGAAGAACTGTCTCCCGTGGGAGGGACCCCATGCTGGAGCAGGGGAAGAGTGTGAGGAGTCCTGCCCCTGAGGAGGAAGGATCGGCAGAGACAACGTGTGATGAACTGACCCCGACCCCCATTCCCCATCCCCCCGTGCAGCTGCGGGGGAGGAAGGAGAGAAAATCGGGAGTCAAATAGAGCCTGGGAAGAAGGGAAGCGTGGGGGGAAGGTGTTTTAAGATTTGTTTTTATTTCACATTACCCTACTCTTATTTGATTGGCAATAATTAAATTAATTTCCCCGAGTCAAGTCTGTTTTGTCCGTGACGGAAATTGGCAAGTGATCTCTCCCTGACCTTATCTTGACCCACAAGCCTTTCATCGTATTTTTCTCCCCCTGTCCAGCTGAGGAGGGGAGTGAGAGTGGCTTTGGTGGGCACGTGGCGTCCAGCCAGGGTCAACCCACCACAGAAAGACAGAGCCCAGGCAGAGGCAGGACGCTGCCCCCCCCGCCCCCTGCTTCCCGCAGCCGTCCCCGTTCCTGGGGCCGGAGGAGCCTGGCTGGGGGCGCGGGGCAGCTGGAGGCACACCTTTCTGCCGGGGGGGCTGTGCCAGGCCACGCAGCCCTGCTGCCCCTTGAAACACCCGTGTGAACGCCATGCCCGGTGCTGAGCAGGATGGGGCTGCCACCCCGCTGGGGCACTGGCACAGTCTCCCTCCCCGGCACCGCAAGACAGCTTCTGGGAGAGGAAGATTGTTATTTTTTTTTCTCCTTTTAAATCTTCCAAACAAGAACTTATGTGCAGCCTAAGCAAAAAGTCCTGAGGCTGCAACTAGCAGAGAAAAGAGCTGTAATGACTGTATATGTTTAATGGCAGATCGTAAATGACTGGTGATGTGTCAGCTGGAGGTCTTCAGCAGAGCAGGACTTGATCTTGAAATGGTAGCTGCAACCAGTTATCTGCAATGAAACAAATGGAAATACTTTTGTGTCTTTGCTTGATGCCTTTTTCATGTTCCAGGTTTGGAGATTTTCCTTGTTCCTGTGAAGGAGACTGTGCTGACAAAAAGGAAAATGGCTTGCAGCCGGCTTCTGTAAGGTGACTCATGCTGCCAGCGCAGCCTGAACGCTCCCCGGCTGCTTTCTGGGGCTTGGTCTCAGCTGGGCGCCTGCTGCCCTGCTGCCACGGCAGTCGGGAAAGGTGAGGCCCTAAAGACAAAGGCAAGCTCCTTCACCGCTTGATCCTTCACCTCTTGCTCCTTCCTAACTCCTTGCGCGGACAGTACTGTCCCGAGGGGATGGTGCTGGCTGACAGTCTGCTTCAGCCAAACACGGGTACCTGCAATGGCATCTGCTGTAACCTCGGTCAGACCAGGTTATCTCTGTTCCCCTTATTTGCCTTCCCACCTTTGACCTTATTCACCTAGATTTCTGCTCAAAAAGAAAAGACTAATTTCCTACTGTGTGTTTTCTTTTACGCAGTTGGTGGAGTCATACAAACAGTGCCTTTTCTGACCAAGTCAGGGAAAAAAAATGTAGTTCAGATCAGTCCAGATTGTTTGTCTGGTACAGACCCCTCGTGGCTTGGAGTTATTACACCCTTTCTAAAAAATCCATCTATATGCAATGCAACGACAAAAAAATCTGTTTTGAAGAAAAATCAAAATATTTTGATGCTTTTCTGTTTGCTCTGTCACTATGAATGTTCTATAAGAGTCATACAAACATCTTGGGGCTTCAGACACTTATTTCTTGGGTGTTGATTTTCAGATGGTGTCTGTCCGGCACAGGTCCCTGGCTCGGCAGCCAGCGCCTGCTCCCGGCACAGCGCTGGGCACTCTTCCCAGGTGCAGCCAGGATGGGGTTTGCCTGCGGGAGGTTTTGGGGGGGAGGTGGGTTACCCCTGTACAGCTGCCCCTGCGCAGCCCCACTGCACATGCATTATTAGGGCAGAGCTGAAGATGGCAGCAGGAATTTGGTTTCCCGTACTGCATTTTGTCTCCTTGGGAAGTGCAGCTGCGAGAGGGGCTGCTGCAGAGTGCAAATGGGGCTGTGATATAGGTTTAATTACATTGCTCCTGGGGTCACTGCAAAGAAAGATGAACTTTTCTCCCCTTGCATTTAAACCTATTTCATGCACAAAGAACACTAAAGAAACCCAGAAATCTCCATCTGGGTCTTGAACTGAGGTGATCTCCTTTTCTAGGGATCCCCCATCTGGCACAGGGACCGTGGGCTGTACCCCCAGGCCCACAAGTTGCCTGCTTGCCTGTGTTCCTGACTGGAGTGACATCTCCATGCCACCTCCGATGGCTTACAGGAACAGGCACCACACGGGTTTGTGGTGCACAGCTAGAAAAAGAAAAAAAAATTTCAAGATAAATATGCATTTTGCACACCGGACGCCTTGCTCGCAGGGACTGCTTGCAGAGGGGCCGGCCGCAGGTGGCTGGGGAGGGGGCACTGCCAAGAGCCCTGGGTGCTGGGGTTTTGCCACTCTACCGAAGGGGAATCACAGCAGGAGATCTGCCCATTTTATAGCAGGAGGCAAGGGAGGGATGGCTGGTGCTCTGCCAAGTACGCAGTTGTGAGCACTTGACTCTCAAGCCAGTGAGAGAGAGGCCAAGGAAGACAGCAGGAACTTTATTCTGCATCTTAATTTATAGATGTTTCTTTAATCCTCTCGCAGACCTCATCTGTTTGAGAAATCCAGTTCATACGTCATCTGTAATGTCTCCTTCCAGACAAATAGCACCACAGCATCTGCAATTTCCATAAGCGTGTTGCACTTTGGAGACGGAGATACATGGGACACTTCAGCATAGCTTGCTTTTAAGTGCCGCAGGATTTGCCTCATCAACATGAAGGTCTATTTGCCGTTCAGTGCACACCAGCATTAGTTTCAAGTTGCTCAGATGCCTCAAGAGCAGAAGAGCCCGTTGCTCTGGGAAGGCACTGTCAGCTAATGCATTGCCCAGATCCTCATTTAGAAGGCAGAAATTGAGACAAAGCCTCAAAAAAAGAAAAAATAAATAATAAAAAAATAGCAACCCCATAAACTTTACATAATTTCCTGGGTTTCATTCATTTTGCTGTAATTTTACACGTCTTCACATTAAGTGCTTATATTGTCAGAGGAGCACTCAGGATAAGTAATGTCACTCAGCGAGTCACAAATGGAAGCCATGTCAGCTGGCATTGCAAAATGAATCTATAACTGGCTTTTTGTCCCTCAATTTGAGATGATCTAATTCAATTTCTGTGATTTATGGCTAGGAGGAGGATGCTTGCTGTCCTCCCGCTCCCTCCATGTGCCCAGGCTCGACGTCTTCCCCTCTTCTGAATATCCCAGGTTTTGGAGGTAATTAGTCTTTGAAAGGGCAGTGCACGTATTTCCTGCCTAAACCGATTTGTATACCAGTAACTGTAGGATGGAATTTTTTTACCTGTCCTTGCTGACATCCCAGGATAACAAGTATCACTCATGCCAGCCCTGAATTTGGAGATCATGGTGAAACTGCATTTGTAAGAAAAACATGTGAGGCATTTGGGGTGAGTTATGGAGACCTGGAAGAATTTACCGCCGCAACATGGAGCTGCCAGTGATGGCGGCGGCACCCGGTGCCAGCCCAGGCTGCTGCTGCTTGAAAGCCTCCTCTCCGCGTGTTTTTTCACTCCCTGTAGCTCTGACACAAAACCTCCTGTGTCGGTGGGTTTCCGTGGGTTTCAGTGGGCTTCGGATCAAAGCTGTGACATATAAAAATAAACTGCCTGTAAGATCTCACAAGCTACTACTTGGGCACTTAACATACTATGTCTGATTTAGCAAAAGAAGTGTTGCTTCTCAGTATCAAATACGATTAATATTGAGATAACCATGCACATATGGCAGAGGGCCAACGCATTTATCTTTGTGCGTTAAGGTCCCCGCAGCTCGGCGAGACGCTCCTGCTCTCGCTGGCAGCGGAGAAGTGGCAGCTGCCGATAAAAACTGTGGACCTGAGAGCTGGGGCTCTTCCCAGCTCACCCCAACTGCAAGCCAGACCATCAACGTACCAAACCCCTCTGCTTTAACAGCACATCCTCCCCCATGTCCGTGCCGGTCACTGCACCTTCCCATCCCCTCGAGTGCGGCAGCGAGCCCCCGGCTGCCGGGGGTCTGGTGTGCCGGGCAGGGAGGTCAGCCGCGGGCACGCAGGGGCTCTGCGCTCCCCTGGGCGCTGCTGTAAGTCACGCACATCTACGCGTGTGCACACGTGTGCACACATGTGCCGCTCCACCAGACCGACCCCCGCCGGCAGCGTCGTGGGGGTAAATCCACTCTGCCAACCTAAAGCCTCTCTTAATATTCACAATATGCAATGCTATCCCTCTCTGGTGCTGACCTGCTGTAGGGTACGGGTATGAGCTGCTGACTGGCTGCGGGGTCCCAGCGAAGGCGGTTTTGGCATGCAAGGAGCTCCCAGAGCCGCCCGAGGGGGGGGGAGGCGCCCTGTGAGAGGAGAGATGACGACCCCTCGTCTTGCTCATCCCACAAACGCTCCCATCGCTAGCTCTGTGAACAGCCCCAGGTAAGCTCTGTCCTGACCCCGTGAGCCAGGATTTTGGGAAGAAAACGTGCAGGGCTGCCTTTGTGCACCCTGTGTCCCGGCCACGCACCAGGCCCCCACGCTACGCTCCTCTAAAATTTGGGCAAAATTTACTGCTGGCTGGTGGCAGTGGCAGGACAGACAGACTCCTGCCACTACCCTGGCAGGTCACTCGCGGCTTCCCGGCACCCTCTTCCCT
The DNA here is from genome assembly GCF_964188355.1 of Buteo buteo. NCBI lineage: Eukaryota > Metazoa > Chordata > Aves > Accipitriformes > Accipitridae > Buteo > Buteo buteo. Next base: position 24,457,339 of record NC_134175.1, read on the forward strand.
CACTGCATCGTGCTCAAGTCATGAATATATGTATTAACTACAGAATAGTCTTAAGCAAACATTTATCTTGCAGAGCAACGGCTATTGTTAAAGACTCCAGGGATGGATGTTTAGGAAAACAAGCCCATTCGAGCGCAGCACTGGAAATGAGGACGTTCTCACAATAATTTTTTCCTTGGGTTAACAGTTTCCAAATAAGCAGGAGAAATGGTCTGAGGTGATTAAAGCAATAGAGAAGATTAGTTTTGTTATATATAATCACCTTTGCTTGTCTTTTATGTGTGGAGTGATTTTCTCAGCAGGATGTGTTATCTATTTTAGGGAACGCTAGACTTTTTTTCTTCTTCTTTTTTTAAATGTAAATCAGCTTTTTAATCTTTTTGTGTCAATTTGATAGACTGTAATAGCAATTCTGTTTGGTAGTTAGTTTCCCCCCTTCCCCAAGCACTTCTTTGCCTTTAATTGCCTTAATTGTTCTAATTTGAATAAATCCGGGATCACACCTTGGCTTGTGGAAATCCGCTGAGCATCTGCGGTGTTCTGTGTGGAGCTGCACCTTCAGACCCCTCTGTCAGCTCTCATGGGCGGGGTGTGGGACGCAGGTGGGAAACCCAGGCAGTACCTGATCTCAGCACCAAGAGGGTACAAATGCTGGACCTCCTCTAGGATGGGTTATGGCTTCATCTCAACTCTATTTCACTCCTGCTCCTACAGGGAGTGGACACCTCCTCCTTCCCCCAACTGCCCCCATCTTCTCAAAGAGATGAAGTTTTGGGTTAAATGAGGCAACCCTCAAAACACACGTGCTTTTTTTGACCATTGCAACTTTTTCTAGTGGTAGGCGCAGTGCTGGGGTGCTCACTTCTGCAAGATTTCCTCTCCCTGTGCCTCAGAAGAAAACACAAATTTTAAATGCTGATTTTAAGTGGCGCAAAGCAGCAGCAGCCTTTTTCAATGGTGCTCAGCTCTGCCACCCTCAGCCCTCTCCTCACTAGGGGGGGAGGACCTGGCTGCCCATAAGGGGACGTTCCCATCTGAATCCCTGCGCTGAGCTGCCACTCCACTTCAGATTACAGCCAGAAAGAAGAAAAAAGATGTAATTTGGCATCCTCATGCATTTTATTGGTAAGCCAAGATAATTTCACCCTGGTAAAATATGTCCCTCCATCAATCCCTGGGCTTTGGTGGGGCATCCTTGCTGAAAGACACAACGGGGAGAAATGCCTCCATCAATATGGGATGTGTTCATGACGGCGCATGAGCCGATACAGCCTGTCAGGTACACAACGGGGCAGAGAAGAGCCTGAGAAACGATTTCATATAGACTACTTGGAAAACAGTCTCCAGAGCAGCCCACATGAGAAGGGCTCCCTCGGGAGAGCTGGGAAACGAATGTTCATATGTCAGGGATGTCTTTCGGAGAAAGTGGAGAGGGCCATGGGCTGCCTCCAGTGCTCCCCGGCCCCGATGGGGGGACCTGGGGATGGGGATGGGTCCCTGTGTTTGGGATGCTGCTCACACCGGGAAGCTCTGAATTCAAGGAGGAGGTAGAGAGGGGATTTATTTCCAAGGAAATAGTGCCCAGAAGGCACAGGGCAGCCCAGAGAGTCAGTCCTCCTCGCTCAGCCTCTCTTCCCATGTCCCCCAACCCGAAAGCTGCCAGGATGGGAGGGGGTGTGCTCTTTTGATTAAGCCATCATGGGGGCACTTGCCAGCTCTGGGGTCACCGCCTGCTTTTATACAAAGTTAAGTGTTATCAGGAAATAAAGAAGGAAAACGCTAGATGATTATCAGGGAGGAAAAAAGGTTACAGTAAAAAAAGGAATTAAGAGAAAAAATAACAAGTTGACCATTATTAGGGAGGGAGATGCAAAGAGATAAGGGGCGGGGGGGGGAACAAACATCTACTACAGTATATTAGACTTTGGTGTGGATGTAAGTATAAAATGCTCCACAAGTCCTGTAATTGAGAAAATCCATCAAATGTCCTGACAGCTGTTCCAGCATTTCCAGAAGCGATAAAACTTGAATTTATTTCACTTCTGGAAAGGGGGCAGTATCACCTTCTGGCGGCTTTAATGAAATGCCATAAAATTCGAGGAAAAACTGTGCTGTAAAGTAATAAAAAAGGGCAGTCGGCAGCCGGTTGTTTGCTGAAACACTGTCAGAGGGACGTGGCGGGGCGGACCCACTCCCGATGGCCACAGCACCCAACCCACAGGCCCTGGGGGGATGGATGCTTCTCCTCGGCCCCGGTCGCTCTGGCCGGCGTGCCTGCAAGCGGCCGGAGCAGAGCGGAGCGGAGCAGAGCACGGCTGGGGCTTGGCCCTGGCCGGGGAGCACGGAGGTCATGGAATAACCGGTATGTGCCAAGGCTCACCAGGGCTGCGGAGGACCTGGGAGAGGCTCACGTGGCTTCCACCCGCTGCCGGCCGGCTGGCCCTGGCACCCGGGCCAGCTCAGAGCAGAAGAGGGCTGCGAGTGTGGGCATGGAGAATTTGCTTTAATTTTGGTTTTTTTTTTAAACTGTGTCATTTGGTGACAGGAGAAAAGGTTGTCGCTGCAAAACGCCTCCCCTTGTGCGATAGCTGCTAGGCAGTGAGCTTGTTTTCCTATTTAATTTGTTAATTGAAACTAAATTTGTAATACCACGTTTAACTTATTTGAAGACTCCCGGACTCTGTAATTTAGCCCTAATTTGTTGGCAGGAGAGCACACCTTTTGCATACATTTTTCTTTTTGGCTTACCATCATCTCTCACATAATTGCTGAGACGGTTTCCTTCCATTGCCTAATTTTGTGTAAATGCCGCAGGCACCTTGGGAGCCAGCGTTACTACCCCCAGCTGGCAAATATTATAGATCTAGGTAATATGTTTAAACAAGAGTGGGAGGAGAAGTCTAAAAATAGAAGGGAGGGAAGGGAAGGAGCAGTACTGGCCGTGCGGAGGGAGCCCTCTCCTCCCACCCATGGAGCAGGGCTTACCGGTCACACCTTGCCTTCCCCAGAGACACAAGGGGAAAGAGGCTGGGAACACAGAGCAAGAGCCACCCATTTGCTCCCAATTAGGGCTTAGTAATGTAAAATCCTCCACGCCAAACAAAAAGCTCGGGGTGAGGCTGTGAAAACCGATCTGGCTAACATGTGCCCCAGTCATTACAAGCAGTAAAACACGCTGTGTAATGCTGGTTTCTGCTCCACGACCCACCCCCCCATGCTGCTGGCAGCGTGGCCGTGGCCACCGCTGTCTTTCTGCCAGCATCTCGCACTCTCGGGCACCTCTCGCGGCTGATGAACCTTTTGGGGAGTAACTGGGACAGCTGAACGGGATGAGAAGTCTGTACTTCGGTCAGACTGTGGTTTCCAGCAGCTTGGCTGGAGGAGGAATTACGGGAGTCGCGTGGGAGCTGGAGTCTGCTGGAGGGGGCTCAAATCGAGGGAAGCGTCTCATTGCCAGCGTGCACGAGGTGGGGCTGCTCGTGCTCCGCAGTGTGCCGAGCACTTGCCACCACAAACCAGAAAATAAAGACAAACAAAAAAGGTGGTCTGTGAAAGGACTGTGAAATTCCTAAGCGGGCTTGTCTTTTCACATGCACTGGTGTGCATTGGCCAAATCGGAGAGGCTGAGCCCTGCTGATAACCCGCATGCTTTATTCTGTGTTCCCAGTCCAAGTCCCTGCTGCTCGCAGAGGTGTCGACACGAGCAAGGGAACGATCGCCTTCAACCCATGATGAGAATTCGGCACCCTTTTCCCCCCTGACGAGCGAAAGGCAGCTCGTGGCCTCGGCTCTCTTGCCACGCGTGAAAAGCCCGGTGGCCTCTGCAGGGGAGCCAGGGCCAGCCTGTGGCATCCGACCGGGCATCGCAGCCAGTTCCTAGACTGCTCCTGGAAAAGAGCTTTTTCCACAATAAGTACTCCAAGGCAGCCCATGACTTCCAGTAGGAATTATTTGAGTGTTAGGGAGGGGATTTCCCAAGACTTTGGTGACAGCGTATTAGGGGCTGATACTAAAATATCCCCAGGTGTGAGCGGGGCAGAGCTGACCCCTTTGGCGAGGACGGCGCTGTGCCGGCACTGCACCGGGGGAAATCTCGCTCCTGCCCAGCCATGGGAAGGATCCTTCTGAGTAACCCAAAGTCCAGATTTCTGCATGAAGGTTCCCATGGCAACTGGGCTGCAAAGATTAAATATTTAAAAATATGGAAGCGATGCTGGTGTGCGAGGCGAATGCAAGAACTTTGGGGCAAGCGGCATCTCCCTGCTCCATCCACGTGGCCGGGCCGTGGCCCACAGCGGTGTCCTGCATCCCTGCTGCTGCCGCCTCACCTGGCAAGGCTTCCCCAGGCTGGAGGCAGCTGCCCTGCCCATCACCCTGCCCATCTCCCTGCCCATTGCATCGCCTGCCCACAGCCTCCTTGGGACATCTCCCCCCCTCTCCACGCAATTATCTGCAACAGAAACTGCAGGGCACGAGGCTGGCCCCTTTCGGCAATTGCTTCTGTTGCTGCCAGCGCTCCTTAGCAAAGGAGGGGGGGAAAATGCAGTTTAGGTGAAGACCAAACCTTCACCAGGCCCCTGCCCAGTGAAACATCATTTGTGGAGAACTTGAAAGTTGTTCCCGATAATTTGGGCTGGGGGGAACAGACCAAAGAGCACTGCTGATTTGCCTTCATTTTACAGCACTGCTGTTGGAAATCGCTGTTTAGTGAAAAGCAAACGCTCTGTGGGAAGTGATCAGTGTAACAATATTTTGATGGAAAGTTTCTAATCCACTAGAAATGAGTAATCTGTTTTGACCTCCTTGTTTTGTTTCTGACACACTGCTTTACCCGAAGTGCATGGCTCGGGTGGCACTGACCCTGCTCACTGCAGTAAGATCATTCTTCCAACTTGAACGGTACCCATCCTACAGCAAACCAAAAAACACCACTTACAGCAGTGCAGGATCTTCATGGGAATTGCACATTTCAAGCTTAAGGTAGTCACCTCTTTTCCCACCAGTCAACATTAATTTATTAATTTATTAATACAGCAATTGAGTAACAGTGGTGATAGTAAAGGAAGGTGGTGCCAGCATCCGGGCATCCGCAGAGAGGTACAGATGGTCTCTCCAGATATGGTGGAGCTTTAACAGCACCACAATTTCAGCTCCCATCTCCTGAAAAGAGATATCTCATTTCTGAAATTACTGAAAAGTTAGGGAAGCTGGGTTTTTAATGGCACCTACCATACCTATATCCAAGTTTAACATTTCAGCCTTGTCTCTAAGGTAAAGACAAGTGAGGCTCATTAGAGCCCTTTTTCTAATTAGCTGCTGCAAACAGATTTTCTTTTATAAATGCCTGAATGTAAAGTTATTTGTGTACCTAATTTCTTTTTTATGTTACATTTATTTTTAAGTGTAATTCACTAAGGCTTAACATTTGTAATTCTTGCAGGGGCATTACAACCAGTGATGCACATTTATTACAACCCCTTAAATTGCTGCATTTTATTTCCATATGCTTTTGAATTGCTATTGAGCTTGTTTTGTGCTCTTCCCATCGTTAAAGTGCATTTTTTTATTGTACATAAATGGTAAATAATTGATACCTGCCATCTGGTGCTAATCATCCTGCCAGCCCTATGTCTCCACCTTGTCCTTTCATTCCTTGCTAGCTCTCCCTTATCAGTTCTTCCCCTTTCTTTCCCAGTTTTCTCCTCATCTTCACCCCTTTGCTCCCCAGACATGCTTGCAGTGATGTGCTGAGAAATGCGCTGCCCTTCACCTCTGTGCAGCCCAAACCCTCCTCTTCCTCCCCAACACCTTTCAGGGGAGGCAGTTCCCTCGGGGACGCTCATCCCACTCTCCGTGCACCAGCTCCCTTCATCCCCATGGTCAGGGCGGTCCCATCACCCAAGGACCACCAGGGACCCCCCAGCCGGAGCCACTCTGCCCCGACACCGCTGGGCTTTGCTGCACAAGTCCTATGGTGCCCGTGTGCCTCGTTACTCTTACAGAGGCGGCATCCTTGCCAGCGTGTTCTCCTACGTTAGCAGTGTGTACAGACCCACACGAGATATGAACACTGAACTGCAGGGCTGGGTTTCTCTCAGTAGAGTCTGTGCTGGAATAAAGCAGCTGGGCATTATGGTAGTAAAGGGCAGCAAACCTCAAGTGCTGGTGGCTAAAGAGAGAAGCAACAAGCCAGAAGCCACGGTGACATGATGCTGTGACCAGCTCCTGCCCTGTCAGGGAACAAAACAAAGTCCCTCCGACCCCTGAGCGGTGAGTTACATGGGCTACGTACGTTAAAAAACACATTTGCAAAGCCTGCAGTTGCTAAAGCCAAAGTAGGGAAAGCCCAGAGCCGCCTGCAACCAGAGTGCGCTTTCCATGAGCAAAGCAATTTCTTTCTTTTAGCCCAAATTAAATCTTTCCAGACATAAAAAACCCACTTGGAGGCAGTTTCTTGGGACGGAGAATTTCTGTCTAAATTGTTAAAAGTTTGGCAATGCTGTGAGTGACCAAAAGCAAGGTTTTATAATGGGAAATGCCAGGGAAAATTAGTAGCCAGCATTATTACCAGCCCAGCCGACAATAACAGCTTGCGCCGTGCAGATATGTGACCATCCAAGCTGAGCTAATTGTTGGTAAAATCCTAGGAGTTATAATTAGCCCCGATGGGACAATTCGTGCTGCTAAACCGAAGCGTGTGCCTCCCTGTTTGCAAGGGGGAGCTGCAGGGCAGGGTGGTGGCCCAGTGCCCCGGGGTGCAGGATGTGACCCAGCGGTGCAGACCACGCTGGGCAGTGCCAGCCCCAGAGGACGGGAGGACGGGAGCACTCGGGGGCTGGTTGGGAATAAGCAAGCCGGTGCTTCACCCCGTCCCCTCTTTCCCACCTTTCCACGTGATGGCCAAAAGGAGTTGTTATATGACAATTTTGCTGTTCTGCCCTTGCCAGAGCACAAGCCCTCCCGCTGCTTTCAATGCCTGCAGGACAAGGAGGTTTCGGGATGCTGTACCTGTCCATCTGTCCGTCTGTCCGTCCTGAAAACTGTACGCCAGGCACTGACGCGCGACAGCTCCTCTCTGCTCTGGGCAGCATGGTGGGTGCAGGTGTGTAGATGCACGTGGTACCCGACCCCTCCAGCAGCTGCCGGCACAGCCCTGGCCGCGTCCCCGGGGACGGCGCAGAGTTGCCCTCAGTCCCCTGGCGGGGCAGGTACCAATGGCACCTCTGCGGGTGATGGGCTTTTTGCGTCTCCCTCAGAGCATACCTGTGGGCAAGCCAGGCTGATCTGCCTGCAAAACCGAAGTCTCTGCATGGCCATGGCAGATGCCAGCCTGCCGGGACTGCCAGGGGATGGGGCTCTGTGGCAGCAAAGCGGGGCAGCAACTGGGCCGTGGGTGGGAAGGAGGAGGGAGAAGAAGTGGAGAGAGGTGGGGAAGGTCTGTGCACCAGTGCTGGGGCTCAGGCAGCCTGAAGTCTGCGAAGGGGAGGTTGCTGCCAGCTGCGGGTCAGAGGCAGCAATCTTTGCCTCTGAATATTGATGACCAAGGGTCCTAGGAGTTGGGCAATACGCTGAAGGCTAAAGGCATCCCTCCTGATGGACTGATGTCTGCAGTGTGTTTAGTAATGAACTGAGCTCCGTTCCATATTGCTTGTATTTTAGTGCACAGGGACCAGCCCTACTGAATGTGCCTCAAACAACTAACTCCCAGAGAGACGCAGATGGGCTTTACTCTGTCCTGAAACCCTCTTTCTGGCAATCTTGCTTCACTGGGGGACCGATCGATCAATAATTAAAACATGGGATAATTAAAATCTCATGAAAACCTTCTTTGAGTCCTCAAAGCAAAATATATTAGCTTCTCTTCTCCACTAACCACACCACTTGTCCTGATTTTGCGACATCCCCCAAGCATGGCAATCCAGACACGGCACCTTGCTGCTGCAGAGAGCTGGAGACGACAGCCTCCAGGAGCACCAGTCGCCCCTCTGGGGCCCTGATGCATTTCCAGCATCAGTTGCATCATTTGCAGCATGGCTGCATGCGGGGATGTGCTCACGGGCGTGCATGCTGGCTTTTGTTTGGAAAACAGGGTGGTTTTAGTTACTTACATTCCAGAAACTGGAAGCCCCGGGTCCCCTTGCAGCTGAGCAATGCACCCACCAGATACAAGCAAGAGTCACCATGAGAGTCCAGAGTCCAGTGAAATCCCACCATGATGGAGGAAGACTAAAGGCATTTTACCTGTTTGCTGCCAGGTAAATGGTGACTGTCATAAGAGTTGAACCTGTAAGCTGTGCCCTTTTTTTGTGTGCTCATAAATCTAGTGATGACAATAAAATGGCAGTTTTCCTACAGAAAACACAGGCTTTTTCCAGGCATCTAAATGTTAAAACACATCAAGCAGATTTTGAACCCAGAGTGCTCCCCGCTCCTTCTGGCAGAGCAGAGCCCCTCTGCCCAGGGATGCTTTCCGGGGTGCATTCAGGCCTCTGAAACACTCTAGCTAAATGGCATTCATTAGTTTGGGGGAATTTCTTTAGAGAAAAAAACCCTGTACTGGAGCCAGGTGCCACCAACGTGTGATTAATAGCAAGTGGTGGGGTCTGCACTCGCCAGTGGGGGTGCAGAAATTCTCTGTCACTCCCAAATGTGTTTGGCAAAAGCCTTGGCAGCTCTTTCTAAGCTTTTCCTGAAAACTAGCTGTCTTGTGGGATTAAAAAATGCTGCTGTATCAACAGCTGTGCTTACAGGAGCAGGTGAGATGCAGCCCTGATATTTCCAGATTGTCCAAGCAGGACGGTTCTTGACTATAGCTTTGCCTGGATGCTAATGTTGGCTGCCAGACCACATCCTCCACATCCCCTGGGCATGCAGGGGAGCAAACTTCAGGGCGGGGGGCTGCTGCCCTCGTCCAGCCGCCCAGCCACAAGCCCACCCCTGCGGGTCCCTCCCGTGGGAGCCAGGGTCCCCACGGACATGCCTGTGCCACCCTGCTGCCTCTGCATCCCTGCGGGCCACGAGCATCTGAAGAAACAGCTGCTGCTGCCAAGGCTGCCTGTGCCCGGAGCTGGCACCGAGGCTGCGGACGTATTCAAATCCTCCCACGCCCCCAGCGAGGCTTCGAGGCTGGCAGTGATACCCGCCGGCTTCACAGTGAGCCGCGGCGGTGTTCACGGGGAGGGGGGGAACGCGGCGGCTCCCGGGCTTGAATTTTCTTGCTCGTCTCTGATGGGTAGTTATTATTGATTGACATTTTTGGAGTTTTGGGGGCACTTTGGGGGAAGAGCAGAGTGTGGGAAGAGGAATATGTTGACAACTTTTTCACATAATCCTTTCCAGCCCCCTCATTTTTCAGTCAGCCATGGAACATATCCAAATATCTGGGATTTTAATGAAATTAAAAGCAAGCAGACCCAAAACCCCTTGAAAAATACAAGAAAAAACACAAATGGCAGTTATCCCTCCTCTCCAGCCCCTGTGCCACATGGCTGGGATGGGCATCCAAGGGGGTCTGGTGGTGACATGGGGAGCCTGCCCTGGCCCTCGGTCCTAGCCCCACGCCAGGGCAGCTCTCCTGGCCCTGTGGCCGTGTGGCCACCCTGCTTGGGTGCTTGGGTGGTGTTTGGTGTGAGCATCTTCCCCTCCCTCCACAGCATGCCACCAGGTCCCACGATAAGGAGTGTTTATACCACCGTCCTCTGCCCACACCAAGAGCCACATGGCATCCTCAGTCCTTTTACAAGGGAGGAAACCAGTGGTTTTGGTCCAGCACCCCTGCGCGCTGAGCTGTCTTAAGCAACGTTTTGAGAGCTATAGCTGCTGGTGTGTATTTATCCTAAGCCCCGAGCGAAACCCTGCCGGGAGCTACACCTCAACACATGCTGTTCAGGATCCCCAAAGGGCTTCAAGCAGGTTTGTTGCAGGAAAAGAAAAGCTCATTGTATTAATAAGTAGCAATCTACTTTAGCTTAACTGAACTGAAGCAAGCAATTTGTATTGCACGTGCTATAAAGATGAAGTTAAAGGTGGTTACAAGGGACGAATGATTGCATGCTGGATACATGAGCATGGACACGTGCAACGTCTGCCTCAACTGCTTTAAATGCATTTGCACAAGTTTAAGCACCACTGCTGGAGGTAACTCTCATATTATATTATGTACAATGCAAACTGCTGTACAGTAAATACCTAACTAGCAAGCTGGATTTTAAACTGGCATCAGATTTTCCTTGGAAATGGCAACCCAAACTGCCTGCATGGCTGGGAGGCATCACTGCATCCTCACCTCCACGGCTGCTGGCACCGGACAGAGCCGGCACGGCGATGTCTCTGAAAGACACTGCCGTTGCGTGCTAATACTGCGAAGGTACAATCCAGACACAGCTGGAGCTCTGGCTCCTATGAAGTATTCAAACCTCAGCCTGCAAACACATACTCTTTGTATTTTCCCCGGGCAGCTTGCTTAGCCTTTAGGCTTCCTGAGTTTTGAATTGTCTCTGCCTTTTGAGTGGGAGTTTTAAGAAAAAAAGCCCCAGCAGGTTGAAAGCAAAGGAGCCTGCTGTGCTGACTAACCATTTTGATTTAAGGCGAACGTGGGAAATACCGAGGGGAGAAGCAAAGCCTCCGCTTTGTGAGCAGCGCATCAGCAGTCAGCAGCAGCATGCGCTTAAAATGGATCCTGATACCTGCCGTCCTCAGCTTAAGATTATTAATGTTACTTAACCTAAACAAGACCGGACAGAAGGATTTTCCCCCAGCATGGATTAGTGAGTTAGGAGAAAAACAAAATTCAGCAGAAATCCTCTTATTCATTTTTACTGGGGGTAGATTTTCACATCTGAATGTCAGCTGCCAATTTGCATGGATAATCTCAGATTAGCTTTAGTTGATGGTTTATTTTTTTGTTTCCCCCCTCCTAAATAAGCGCACTTTTGCAGTGACAAAGGAGACGAACAATTCTTTAGGAGAACGGCTGTGACATCTAAATAACAATGATAAAAAAGTCCATCTAAAAACGAGCAGATCTGCGCATTTGGCTCCCCCCTCCTCACTATGCATTATTCATAGTAGACAACAGGACCAAATGTGTACGCTCCCTGTGCAATTACCAGGAGAACATACTCAAAGACATATGCTAGTGCCTCTTAGTGAAAGGAGATGTGCAAGTACCCATTATTTACTAGGCACTGTTATAAAATCTGCAAGTTTGACTCCAAGGTTGAAGCTTAATTGACTCCCCCTGGTAGCTCTTGTCATCCATCTAATTCAAGCCATGCAAAGGCCTGGTTGTTGTTTTGTATGCGTACAATACGCTGGCTGCTTTGGCACACGCTGGTGGAAAAAATGTGGTTTGCATCAATTAGCCTTTTTTATAGCAAGGAGAGTGGCTGAATGACAGGGCACCCGAGAAGTATGTAAAACTTCAGTGCTTCACTCAAAGCAAATCATCACTGAGGTCATCCGTGTTATCATCATGGCTGCCTTTGGCCCTGCTCCTCCTGAGCACAGAAGCCTTGATAAGGATCATCTGCTCAGTTTATTGCCGTCTTGATCCAATAAATACATTTCCTGTGAGAAAACCCTTCTGTGGGATTTATTTAAATCAGCCTCCCCAAATTCATCCCACACCGGTTCCCTCTGCGTGCCGTAAGCTGCCAGGATCTCTGTGCTGATTCCCTTCCGTATCCCCTTCCCAGGCAGGCAGTAACCTCTGTGCACATGGAAGTAATTTTCCTCCAGTCTCCCAGACCAGTCCCCCAGACCAGTCCAGCTCTTTTTCTCCCCAAAGTGCATCCCCTGGAGATGCATGCCCCTTTAGAAATGTACTGATGGGTGGTGGCATAGAGTCACCACCAAAAGCACCAGAGGAGGGTGCTTTCCTCCATCCCTTTTCACAGTCAAGATGAAGAAATCTGGGTTTATTTGTTTTCAATAGAGGCGTTTGACATCTGTGGTACAACCACTGCTAGAACAGAGAGCCGTGCGAGGGATGGGGAGGCCAGTGGATAACAGGGCACCCATCCCCATAATGGATGACAAAACTTCCCTGGGTAGGGGGTTGATGCTGACAGGCGTCACTGAGGCAGTGACTGAGATGAAAGAGAGCAGCGAAGTCCTTGTTGTGCCACCTGCGCCAGGCACTGGCTTCTTTAGGCAGCTGCCCCAGCCGGGAAAGGGTTCTGCAACAGCACCGGGATCAGATCTGACCGGGAGAAGCTTCCTCATGCGCCACTGAAGGATGTGCTGGGGCAGCCTTGATGCCAGGAGCCACAGCAGGGCCAGCAGCAAGGCATCGCCTGTGTCACTGCTGCACCTCGTTGTAATTTATCCACGGCTCCTCACCCCTTCGCCCTCCCGTTCAGTCTTGCACGAAACAGTGTTTCCCTGGGCTGCCGTCTGTCAGGAGAGCCATCCTCTGGCAATGCTGGCATGGCAGAGGCCAGGCAGCCCATGGAACCTGGCAGGACCCTGGAAAAAAGCAGCAGCAGATGTGCTGAGGACGCACAGGTGTGGAAATGTGGCACTTCTTTCTTTTTAAAGTGGGAATGCCCACCAAAAGGAAGGTCAAGAGTTAAACGAAGTTTTGGGATGGCAGTATCGTACTGTTCCTTAGCTGGTCAAATAAATGTAAGAATCTGTATGGAAGCGCTCATCCTAATTTTGAATAAGAACAAATACAATTAAGTAGGCATATTTTGGAGAAGTCGTGCGAAATACTCACGCTTTTTTTTAAGCAGCCCTGCTCTCTGCAGTGCTTTGGGAGGTAAAGCATCACTTCCAGCTTGCCTATAGTGGGAGGAGCGACAGAAGTGGTGATCTGGTGTGCTTTCCACGCGAATCCTTAACGTAGACATGCTGCAGCACCGCAAAAGGGAATTGACTTCACTGCAAATGAAGCAAGGCCTTAAGTGCTTTGTTGAACAGCAGCCGAGCTCTTTGGTAATGAACAACAGTGACAAAAGAAATAAAGAAGCAAGCCGTGATAGCCTGATGTGGTTGCAGTGGAGTAGCTGTTCCGATGGTTGCTGGCGTGTGAGATGACATGCGAATACAATCTATCTCCACACGTTGCTGCAGTCTTTCACCAGAGGCTAGTTTAAAAACCTTGAAGACTTGGCAATTAAGAGGACCTCTAATTGAAACAGAACAACGGTAGCATTTTAATTGCTGTGCAGCTCCCCTCTGGAGCATCGTGGTCTAGCAGAAATCCAAGGTTTCTACAAGCAGGTTTAAAAGCAGGTTTTTAAAATCATACAGAAACCATGTCATGCATGTGCTTTGCCTCAAGAGCAGTTTGCTTCTGTGGGGAAGGGATTAGCTACTCCACAACACCAGGGTCACATGTAGGGATAGAAAAGACACGCTGATTCAATGGGTGACACTTGTCCTGGAAACCATCGTGTTGGAGGACAGGGAAACCAACTGCAAGCACCGAGCCATTTAAAATGCATTAAAACATGCTCTGGAGCCCAGACTTGGGCCTCCTTAAAACAAACCATTGGCTGCTAATGATTAGCAGCTGAACAGGGAAAACCCACCAGTGTTGTGCAAACCGGGATGGTGGTGTTCTGATGTGCCCTGTGGAGGTGCTGCAGAAGTTCAAGTCACATCAAAGAAACAAACAAAACTGGAGGTCAGGATATTCCTTCCCATTACCTGGGTTATCCTTCAGTTTGGTGGCATTGACACAGAGCTCTTCAAGGAAGGGACGTTCATTCCTCCTATAGCTGGGAAGAGAAACACTCCAGGTAATGCTTAGAGTGATAATAAATGGGATTACAGCAGCAGTCTCACCCCAGCACAGAGTAACTGTAATGCCATGTGGACGTGGACCCTTCGGGGAAGGAGGGAGATGCTGGAGGTACTGGGAACGGTGCCAGTGTCCCCCATGGCGGGTGTCAGGGTCTGCGCTGGGCTGGAGCTGCTGGCAAATATATGTTGTAATATATTAACACACTTTTATAATTCCTTTCATTTCTGAGAGCCTCAAGACATGCCACAGCAGATAATCCTGCTGATTAGCTGAATCAAAGCTTTGTGAGCAAAACCTGCACACTATTTAGGGAGCTGCGCAATATGAAATCAATGTATTGAAAGAGCACTCTCCACAGCAAGCGCTGCTGATTCACACAGCCCCTGTCGGCTTCCCATTTCATGGTAAGTGACATCCAAAGAATGGTCATTGTGTTGTTTTCCATTGCTAATTATCTGGTGGTGCTGGGCTGGATGGCACTCGAGACATAAAAGACACCTTCCCCAGGGAGATGAGGACCAACAGAGAGAGGGAAAACTAAGGGCAGGATAGGAGGTTTCTGCTGCGCAGTCTGTGTAAGACACCAAACCTGGGCTGAAGCTGCAAACGCACTTTAGGAACAAGTCTCTAAAAAATGGTGAGCAGGTGTCTGGCACAGGGGGAGAGGAAACAGAACAACAGATAAAGAATAAAGATCTTTTCCTCTACCCAACAGCTGTATCAGGAATCTTAATCTAAAACCAGCCAAAGCCAAACCCCTTGCTGGAGCCTTGGGATTTGCCCCTTATTTTTGCAGAAAATCCCAGTGCTAGGTGTTCCCGTCTGCAGTTGGTTTCCACTGCATGTTTCAAAACTAGGTCTTGGTCCTCCTCGGGGGGAAGCAGGCAGCAACGGTGGTGCTGGGGGGGGCAGCACCCCGCAGGACCCCGACACAGCCCCCCTTTGCAGCACCCATGGGGGGCACCACCAGCACCCTTGTTTTCATCCCCCCCCGGCCCTGGCAGCACTGCTGCAGCCTGATGCTCCACCGCAGGAAGGACCTCTTAGATAATTGACTGTATCCCCTGCCAAGGCAGGAGGTAGTCTCCTGACAGAGGCTGTAACAGATATTAAACATACTGCTCTTGATCTCAGCAAAAAAAGGCCACTGGAGTAATTTTTTTTAACCCACTAAGTAAAAGCTTTCTAGCTAATATTAATAGGTTTTATCTGATGAAACAGTACATTCATCAGGGAAGGGTTTTTCTTTTTTTTCTCCTCCATTAAACTTTCGAAGAAATGTTGTAATTTTTTTAAGCTGTCACTGATTTTTTGGTAAGCAAAAATGGACATGTTCAAGCAGAAAAAAAATCCATTTCATTCTAAACCAATTTTCATTTAGGAAAACATTTCAACACACAATTTCCAATTTGGTCTCGTCGCATCCTCCTTGCCCTGCTGTTACACGGGTCAAAATGTTGCTGGAGATTGATGAAAATGCAAAAAAGTGAGCTTGCTTTAGCAGTAATTGGAACTTTTATATTTGTTTCCGCACCATTTTGTCTTGCTGCTTTCCTCTTTTTCCATCAGCCCAAGAGACTAACAAACACCCTCGGGTAGCCACATGTTGGTGCGAAGCCCATCACAGGGACATTTGTCCCTCTCCCTCTTCCCATTTCTAAATGACGTCCTCAACCAGACAAGGAGTAAGACCCATATTCAGGTGAGCAGTCACCGGCACCACCACTGCAGCTGATGACCAGCAAGTCATTCCGCTGTTAAAATCAGTCCCCTTGCTGAAACACTGCCTCTCCCACACTCCCAAAAGCCTTGGTTGCCCTCAGCCTTGCCCTGCTCCCGCCTGCCGGCCGGGGATACACGGGATGATGTGGAGCGGGATGGGGGGCAGCGGGGGGGCAGACCCCCAGCAGGGTCCTGCTCCCTCCAGCTCAGAAACATGGGGTCACCAGCATGGTGACCTGCTCTGTTCGCCTGGATAATGTCACCCGCTGGGCTTTCGGATATTGCAACTGCCCCTTGGTGCAGGTAAATACCGGCATTGCCGGCGGTGCCAGCGCTGCACCTTTTAGCCCCGTGCACCTTGTGGCCTCATTAGCCTCAAATTATGTACAGCCAGGGCCATGTATGAGCCGTCTCCAGCAGCCAGGGCTTCCCGCTGCCAGCTCGGTGCCTCTGCCTGCAGCCTTGGGTGTATTTTGCAGTTGTCTCCGTTTGGTACCAAGTGAAGAAAAAGAGGGAAAAGGTGAAAGGCAAGGAAGCGGGCTCCCGCATTGTTCATCTCCGAAGGAGGGAGGGAAGCTGCTGCTACAGCCCGCAGGGGCACCGTCTGCCGTGAGTCAGCAACCAGCCAGATTTACTGCCGATTGATTAAATTAACATTTGTTATAAGCCAGGGAAGGGAGGAAGGGGGGGAGAAATCCTCTTCACAGGTCTTGAATTATTTATGTCTGGAAGCCTCCACGCCGTGCTCAGGGCAGGCAGCAGCGACACAAGCTGCAATTCCCTGCGCACGGGGACAGGCTGGGCTCCTGCAGGACCTCCTGTCCTCTGACAAATTATAGCAACATGGGGTGGTACGGGGTGTGCAAGATGCACTGCTCCAGAGGGCATTTTCCTCCCCTTATTTTGGCTACGACGAGCTCTGTTTTCCCCCAAATGGCGTGACGGATGGTAGTAAAGCGCCGCTGTATTTCTAATGCCCTCCACTAAGTCTTCATCGACTGCTGCAAGAGCGAGGGCAGGTTTGTGTGGGCAAGGGCAGGCAGGGCTGGCTTTGCTCCGCTCCCCTGGCAGGGAGCCAGGAACGGGAAAAAAACCAAGCTGAATTCCCACCAATTTGATGTGATATTTTTTTCCTAGGCGCCGATAATGAAGCTGAATGGAGTCAGCTGGATGCTCTTAGATCTCAGCGAAACCTGCCTCTGCGTGCAGCGTGTGCGACGCAAGGCGCTGAACTAGGGACCGGACTCGTGTCGCTCCACAGGGGCTGTCTGGGCTCAGCACATGCCTGGCGGGGAGGGGGAGAAAACGTGCGGCCCTGCCGAGAGATGAGTTACATGGGCAACGCCTGAGCGGGCTGGACCTTCTGGGATAGAACATCCATGCAAACCTGGGCGCTCAAGCCAGAGGGCCAGCGAGGAGCAGGGACGGCGGGTCTTTTGTTCTCGTGGCTCACGTTGGGTTTCAGAGCCAGCCAGCCCTGACGCAAGACCACAGCCCTGACCACAGTGGCCATCTTTTTGCAGAGTTGGCAGCCGGCCCGAGTGAGAAATAAGGCGACTCTTCCCTTTCTCCTACTGACTAATATCTTCCACACAAACACCGTCAGGATGCGTTTCCTTTCCGCTGGCTGACCCGCCATACGGGGACGATGCCGTGAGCCCCTCATCCTCCCGCGGGGCGACAGGCGAGAAGCACGCTCCCCGCAGGGATGGGGACACACGGAGGGACAGGAGAGCGGAGGAAGGAAAGGAAGAGCCACCATGGTGCGAGGGCAGCGGCAGGGGTGACCCCGGGAGCAGTACCACCTCCTGTCCTCACCAAGCCTTCCCAAAGCCCAGTTGCTGCCCGTGCCTTTACAGGGTCTCACCCCACAGCCCATGCTGGTACATGGGGGCTCCCTGCCCCCCCTGGAGCCCTGTGCAGCCCCCCCAGCCCTCCTGAGCCCCAAGATGCTGTGCAGCTCCCTGGCATTAGCAGGGCAGCCAGTGTGCCTGAACTGGAGAATAAATTTAGGTATTTAAACTTCTCGTTACAGTCAGCCATCAAATATTCATAGTAACAGATAAACGAGGAGAGGAGGGGCAAGCCTATTGCACAAGGGCTGAAAAGGGAAATAACTTTTTACAACCAGCCGATTATGTTATAAATCTGGGTACGTCCAGGATTTATTTAACGTGCTTTCTGGATGTAAGCATGCTGCAGTTGCCGGGGGAAGCCGCAGCTGCGAGTGAGGGCAGGAGGTGTGCGGTTTGCCCAGCCCTGGGATAGGGGGTAGCAAGAGGAGGGGGGGTCAAGAGGAGAGCAGCCTGGTGTTGGGGTTATGGGCAGAAGTCAGCAAGGAAATCAAGGAAAGGCCCCCCTGCAAAGCCTGCAAGGGGATACGGGGGTGCATGGCAGTGGGGGGTGGCAGCAGGGCTGATGACCAGTGGGCTGGGGCACGAGGCAGGTGTCCCCCCTCTCACTGCCCAGCTTCATCCAACCTGCAGGATGCTATAATCCTACCTGTTGGGATTTAAGCTGAGGGGTCTGGTTGCTACTGCAGCACAAGATGAAGAAGGTAGCAAAAGCTGAGAGGTGGGCTCGGGCCACTGAGCCCCTTCCCACAGGTACCCAAAGGGCCATTGCCCCAGGACTGTTTCCCACCACCGTCAGCTGGGAGGCAAAAGGCCTCTCTCCCAGGCTCTTGCTGCAAGAAACAGCCCCGCTGTCCTGGTTTGCAATGGTGTGGCTTGAAATATTGCAGGAAAAAAGCCACGTCCTTGACATGAAGGGATTAGATGTGACACTAGGGAGGGACCACATCAGCTGGCACCAGCCAGAAGATGCCTAGGCAGCCCCTCCGGCCCTGACTGCACCGCAGGGGTGGTTTGGGTTTCCCTTCCCCTCTGAGCGGCTGCTCAGCCTGAGCTCAACCTCCAGCGCCCGGAGAGACACCGGCAAGAAGCTGTTTCAGCAGATTTTCAGTTATCGGAGAGAGGGCGGCACGTGGAGGGAGCTGCCTGCTGCCCAGCTCTCTGAACCGCTGGCAGGCACAGGCGCCCAGCAGGTACGCAGCAGCCCCAGAGGTCATCAGCAGATTTTCCCCATCACCCATAGGAAAAGGTGTGGGTGGGCTGGGAAGGCTGTTCTCTCACTGCACACTCCTTCCCCAGAGCCCTCTCCCCATCCCTGCTTTCCCCCGGTGGATGTGCCTGCTGCGGGGGCACCGGCCGGTGCAGGAGCCCCGCAGCGAAGCGGGGAGCTTTGCTAAGATTATTTCTGCACAAGGATTTTCCCTCAGCCAGGCCGGGATTTTCCTAACCCTCAAAGGCCAGGCGTTGTAAAGGTCAGGGTGTATCTCAGCAGCACAGCGCATCCGGCACGACAAGCGGATGCCTGGACCCCTCTTCCAGCGGCCGGTGCAGATTCCCAGACAACATCTCTTCGTGAAGCTCCAGGTTTTCTGCGTCCCAGGGAGCAGAGCCAGCAGGCAGGGTCGGAGGCATGCCAAGGGGAGTTCAGTCGCTGATGAAGTTTCCAGTCATATTCTATTTTAATGTTGAGATCCTCCATTTGTTCAATTCTTAAAGGTGACCCACAAAGGAAAGTACAATTTGGGCTCATGCCCAGTGTTCGCTTCCCTGTGCTGAATAGAAAGACCTGGAAGTAGGTATTTTTATAAAGCTACTTTTTGGCATTAGAAATGTGGATCCTTGCTTTACCTTGAGACGGAGGCAAAAGGACTCGCATACGGTGCAGTTACAGAAATGATAACAATGTGAGCTGAGCTGCTGAAAGGTGACCAGAGCAGGCTGTTTGCTGTCCAGAGTTTCTGGGTTTTTTTGTTATTAACATCGTTTAATTTCAATGATGAACTGACATTTTGGATAAAAAGCCTTTGTTAAAGCCTCGGCATCCTTCCCCCTGCTATGGTACGCTTTCCACAGCCTCGTCCTCCATCTGCTTCAGCAAAACGTATCGACTATCACTTCCATCAGCTAAAATGGCAAACAGGAAAAATCTTTAATAGCCTTTCCCCTCCAGGACTTTTGTCATACAGACAAGATACCTATGAGACAGCAACACAAATAAGAAAACCCCAGTCCCAGGTCCCAGGTCCCAGGTGCCCCCAGGGCTGCCCTGGCTGCGTGGGGCTCTTTGCCCTTCCACGAGCCGCAGGCAAAGGCGAGTGCTGTCCTCCCGTGAACACATCCCTTCCTCAGCACAGCCATCCCCTGCACCCCCTTTTGGGGCAGGATTCGTGGCTGTCCTCCCATTGGAGGCCGCTGGTGTGAAGCCTGTACATCTTTGGGCAGGCTTTTGTCTCAACCTTGTGTGTGTCCTTGGAGCCGTAATCCCTGTCACCCCCACACGGACACCCCTACTCCTCTCCTCTCACCTTTCTCTTATTTCCAGAGCCACTGCTAAGAGCTGGGGTAATTTCTGACCCCAGGTGTATGCCTATACAGTTGACAGTAAAAACACTCCGGGAATCTAATCACTAATAGAAATCCACTCCCCATGGGGCCGACACCGCTCTTTGGTGCGTTGAGGTTTTCCTTGTGATGCCCCCACCTCTTCCCGTCCTTGCTGCCGGGCCAAGGCTACTGCCAGCCCTGAAGTGCTTGCCTCCGAGCGGAGCGTGCCAGGCGTGCTGGCAGGCGGCAGGAGGGCAGAGGCGCAGGGCTGGGGACGCTGCTGCAGCTCTGCCTGTGCTGAGTCACGCCCGCCGGACGCTCCTGCAAATCCCTCTGTTTCCTACGCCGCTGGAAAGGTACCAAGAGCATTAGCATTGCAAGCCCAATCTCTGCAAAATAAGACAGCCCAGTCCTTGCAGTAGCTCCTGTTACAGCCCATGGCTCCCTTCCCCGTGTCCTCCAGCCACCCGTCTCGCCTGGGTCATGCAGCCTCCCTTCAAGTGTGCGCTGCGTGCCCAATGTTCAAAGCAATATCCTTGGGCCTTCTCCAAAAAAACCCTCCAGACCTAGTAAGCTGCTGCCGTAGCTTGTTTACAGCCTGTTGTTCCCCCTCGCATGCTCCTATCCTCCAGCAAGTAGAGGGATGGTTCCCACCTGTTTGTCCCATCCCGTGGCACTGCCTAGCCGTGGGCATCATGCAAGGACCAGGCAGACGCCGAAGTGGCCTTTGGCAACACTAGAGACTCGGATGTTGGCTTTTTGTTGACACTTGCAAGCATGGGGGAGGCAAAGGCTGGGAGGGACTGGCCTGCCCTGCTCCCCAGGAGGTTCACATCCCATGAGCTCCCCTTCCCTTCAGCCGCAGGCAAGTGATTTATGTCCTCTGTGCCTCCATTTCCCTGCCTGGGACGCAGACGCGCATCCCTCCCTCTCCAGGCTGCTGTGAAGATGGCTGTGTTTAAAGCCTGAGGTTCCTGGACACTATGGCAACAGGGCCATACAAATACTTAGGGCTGAGCCACCCTTTGTTTGGGGTTTCTGGAGTTCTGGTGTGACTGATGAGCTCTCACCAGACCAAAACCATCTTGAGTAGGCTCTGCCGGGGCCAAGCTCCTCTTGACGTCAGTAGGATTTGGACCAGGGCCCATCTTTCAGAGTAGGCGAAGCTAAAGCTGTTTTTAAACCACGCTGCTTCTGCCGACAGCGGTGAGGACAGAGCAGGGTGCAGGTCCACAGCGGCCCTGGTGGGGTCCTCCAGGGATGGAGCTCCACCAAATCCATTCACTTTAGCTGGCCGGCCCCGTCCACTGCCTTGCCGCCAAGACCCCAAGGCTCCTGGTGTGGGCAGCAGACCCAGCACATTCTGTGGCCTGAGAGCCCCAACTGTTCCTTGGGCAGACGGGGCTTCCTCTGCCCAGCTCCTCAAGCATCACTCATCATCCCTCCACATCTTCCTTTCCAGCAAGATTTTCTGAGGGGACAAGGTTACTGCCACCAGGCTCTGCTGACATCTGGGGACTGAGGAGGACTGAGAAGCTATAGGACCAGCTCTGGTTGGCATTCGCACTGTGGGAGACACCGGAGAGATGAACTGCAAGATCCCATGATCCCGAAGAGGTCTCTGAAGCAATACTGCAAATGCCAAATAACCAGCAGTTCAAGCTGTCCCAGGGGGTCTCCCCTTCCTCTTGAGCATCTAAGCGTCTCCCTCCCAGTCTCGGTCCTTACCACAGTGTCAGAGACAAAGTGAAGGTCTGTGGACAGAAAGCAATTCCTTCATTGCCCATCGTGTCTCCTTCCCAGCTTGCCCTCTCTGTGTCCCAGGGCTGAACTGCTCCTGGCTCTGGCTCCCGCTCTCCAGTTTTGGGCTTATACGGGGGCCTCTCTGGACTCTCCCTCACCCAGAGGCTCCCGGGGCTGCTGGGCCACTAGCCTGTCCCCTGGGCTGCCAGAGGGGCAGTGGATGTCTGGGAAGCAGCCCAACCTGCAGCGGGAAGCCCAGCATCAGTGCTCCATGGGAAGCGAGCACTCCTCTCCCAGCAAGGCAGCGTCCCCAAAGAAGCGTGTGTCCATATGCCTGGTGCTCACTTTTGCTGTTCCCCAGCAGCAGGACCGACTGCCTGTCACCCCAGTCCCGGAGGTGCCAGGGCTCGGTGCATCCCAGTCCCCCACCGCCCAGGCAGAGGCCACGCCAGCCAGGATGGCACAAACGGAGGGGAAGGAGGCCGGGGGGTGGGTATGAGACTGTAGGGGTCGGCGTTCGGAAGATCTCGCGTTGTCACGGAAAGTTAGAGGGTTAGTCGCAGCCTTGTGATGTACCTGTAACCCCACCTCCCCTTGTTAGTATAAAAGGAATTAACTGTGCAATAAAAGGAGGAAGTTGGTGCTCACACTGCGTGTGTTATCTGTCTCTTTCCCTGGTCCGGGCTGACCAGTGATCTAAGCGTGGCACCTTGATATGTAGCGAACGCTACATGAGACCCTCATCCAGAGTAAGGACCCAGCCAGGACAGGCGCTCAGAGCCGGGCTTCGGGCATGCTGCCCACACCCTGGGACAGCCAGAGCCTTTGCTGATGCTCTGGCCGCACTGATCCAGGCGCTCCACATGAACTGGTGTTTGCCAACAGCGGTGCTTGTCTGGGCATGGCTTCCCAGCACCCGCTGCCCAGGCTGCAGGCTTTGGCTCCGGGCTTGCCCCGTGCCTGGGGTCCTGCTCCAGGCTGGAGGTTCCCGGGCAGGACGGCAGTGTAATTAACTGCTAATCTTCTTCCTCCCTGGATTTGTTCAGCTCGGATAGGTCTCCCTGCCACTGCTTCCAGTCATTTCATTGTCTCCAGGCTCCTTCCCGCTCACCCTCTTCCATCCCAGGGCTGCTCTCCAAATCCACCAAAGCTACTTCTTGGGTCTTAAGCTAATTTTAACAAAGGCTCCTCCTTACCCTGGGGATTTTGCTAGTGTCTCTGTCAAAGCGGCCTTTGAAGTCTTTGCTACTCATGCTCACTAATAATTTAGTGTTTGGCTTCTGCATGGCTTCCTACTGTTCTCCTGGCTTCACCAGTCTCCCTCCTGCTTCACTCATCTTCTTCCTCATGCAGGTTGGGAGCAGGAACCAGTTAATATTTGATTTCCCCCCTGACTGCCGTGTCTGGGAGGTGTCGGGGGATCAGTCACAGCCGCCCAAGGAGGGAGCAGGAGCCCCCCTAGAGCTATTTGCAGCCCTCCCAGATGTCTCACTTCGCCGCCTTTGTGCCTCGCGATGCCCCGTCCCCTCGTCCCTCCCCACACCCACCCCCTGAAGGTCTGTTCTCCCTGTTCATAATCCATTATCTACATTTAATGCCTCGCTGACGTTCTCCCCTTTGTCTGATGGTGAAACCCTGACCAGATGTGAAGCTTCTTCTGTTACTAATGGCAAATCCTTTTGCAATAGCTCATTGGAAAATGGGGAAACTGTTTTCATGAAATAAAAATTGAAACACTGGACCCATTTTCATTCTGCGGTCTCACAAAGGAACAGGTTTTGTTTGGCATTATTTCTATCTTTTTACAGAAAATCACTCTTTAGAACTGTGGCTCAGAAGATGGGTTTGTATTGTTAGTACTCACGCTGCTAAACGTTTCCTTTGCTGTTCTGGTGTAGTTACTATTACTCTCATGGTCCACTTGCCTCTGAAAAAAAAAAAAGGGAGCAAGAGATGGAAGAAAAAAAAATGCAAATGTTCTGGTATGTGTTCAGACCTCAGAAAACTGAGGTCACCAGTAACATTTCCAGAAACATGATTGCCCTCTGTGCGTGCTGAGCACGCCCGGGTGGATGTGTAGATGGTCTCCAGGAGGGGGGTGAAGTGTGGCTCAGAGGAAGGTCTCTGGTTAACCCCCAGTGTTTTTATCATTTGGCATAATTTCCAGAGTCCTTCTGCAAACTTCCTTGCTGCTACAACAAGGTGTTAGGTTGTCCCATAGTGCCACCCCCATGCAAAGTCGCCCTCATCCAAATCACTATTAAAATATAGCAGCGCCAGCTGCTATGCATCGGCAGAGCTTTACAGCAGCAGCAGAGCTGAGGTACCCAAACAAAGCCCTTGAGAGCCTGCAGACGGAGCCATATCACACTGGGCCAGCATCTGAACGGAGATCCCCAACCTGGACGGATGCAGATAAGGTGTCAGCACGTGCCCTTTTCTGGCGAGCCAGCACTAGCACGGCACTTCGGTCTCGCATTTGGGCTGTGTGCGCTGGGATCTGCATCATCTTTTTTGCTGAGACAGGTGGTAAGAGGAGATCCTGGACCACAGGAACCCCAAGCACTGCCAGCAAGCTGGGAGAGAACTGTCCTCCCAACCAAATGCTTATTCCCATCACTACAGATGTGCCTATCTATGTTTTTCCTTCAGATGCAGGCATTCATTTTTGCAGCTAGTCAGAAATTCACTGATAAATGCCAGCCTGAAATGTTTCATCTCCTGTTCAATGAACTGTCACTGAACCAAAAAAAAAAAGATCTGCAAGGACATGCCTGGGCTCCTAGTGGGTCTGCCCAGAGCCAGGATTTGAGGAGCCTCCCAGACTCACTCATGACATTCTTCCAGTTGAGGGGAAATCTAGCTAGTTTTTAAGTTTTGGTCTAATTCAGAAGGATTTTTTGCTTTTAATTTCTGGATACAATGGCGTATCCTGTGAACTGGAAAGCCTGTGCACCAGCAAAGCTGTGCGTTAGACCCGTGGAGGTTCTTGTGTCCTGTCACTTGGGATGAAGAAGTTGATGAACTCATTTGATACCCCAAAGAGTTGAAACAATAAACAGAATATGCAAACCACAGACACAGGAGGCAGCATGAACACCTACGCTGCCCAAGAGATTCAACAGGAGGTGGTGCAGCAAAGGCGCTGAGTTGTGACTATGAACATGTTCTGGGGCAAGAAGAGCAGGCAGACAGAAAAGCTGTGAGGCATGGATGTGGGGAAGCGTGACAGCGAGCTGGTGAAGGGGGCTGAGGAAAAGAGAAGAGAGGGAGAGGTGCGGGACCATGCGCCAGTAAAACAAGCCCCAGAGTCATGAGCAAAGACGCTTTTCCCCACGTAATTTTTCCCAGGCGCAAGGAAATGTTTCATTGTGAAGGTAGAGGTGGGCAGCAGAGGTGCTTTCCCTCACCATCATTTTCTCTTTCCAAGGCCTGGAGCTTGCCAGGCACTGCCTTTTCTGCTCCCCACCACCACCGAGGAGAGGTGGCCATACGAGGAGTGACTGACGTCAGTGAAGCCATGGTTCACTGAAGCACCCGGCTAAAGACTTTAGACCTGGGAGGAAAAAAACCCTGGAAACGGTGACAGCATCTTTGCCTGGCTTTTACCCTGAAGCTGAAGGCAACAGCAATGAACGTAGTGATGGGAACAACCAGGGCAGCCCCTCCTGGGCCTGCCATCCTTCAGTCCCCTCACCTTGGCTCACAGCTGTGTTTTGCCCTTAACAGCGGGGCTGGTGGGTCTCACAGGGGAAGACAGGCACTGCTGGCTGCACAGCATCAGTGGGAGATGCTCTTTGCTCCCCTTGTTTTTTTTTCTCCCCATTTTTTTTTTTCCTGGAAGCTTTTGCTGCTGAGGTGCCCTCCCAGTCGGCAGGAGCAGAGCCAGTCTGCACGCAGCAGTGCCACCAGCACAGGGCACACGCCGGGCATCGCTCCACCACTGTGGAGTGAAATAAAAGTAGGTCAGGAAAGTAGGTTTGACAGAGCCAAGGACTGGACTTGTGACCTCACTTGCCATCGGTGTGGGAACTGAAAACTGCCTGCGCCAGCCAGTGAGCGGGACAGGCAGCTGCTGGGACGCTGGCCAGAGCGGGCAGCCCTTGCCCTCTCGAAGCCATGGCACTGTGCACGGCTCCGCTGCTGCACCCGCCTCTGGCAAAGGCTGAAGATCTCCGTGGGGATGATTCGGGTCTTGCAGGTTCCCCAGCCACCAGCTGCACTCGCCTGATTGATAATTGAAGCAAACTCCTGAGCCCAGGGCAAAGGTACTAATTGCAAATACCCACTGTCTCGGCCAAAGTGGCAGGACAGGGCTCCGCCAGCCAGTGTGATGCTCCTCGACGGAGGGGTCTGCCACTGGTCATGGATGGGGGAACAGAAGTCATCACACAGGGACCCCAAATACTCAACTTTGCCTCATTTGTGAGCCAGAAAATCACCCACCACACTGGTGCCCCCCGCAGCAGAAGGTGTGCTCCTTTGTTTAAGACACTTTCTAATGGATGTGCTGCAGAGCCACCACGTGCGTGTCTGTGATGCCCACTCCAAAAGTCCTCTGAACACTCAGGGACCCCAGTACACTGGGCTCAGGGATGGGACTAGACTTGGCAGGTCAGTGCAGCAGAGCGGATTTCTAACTGCCGCGGCAGAAGGGCTGGTGTTGGTACACAGCAACTTTCTGGGAAGAGAAGTTACCTGTGATAAACCCCACGTAAGGGAGGGAAGATTCAGCCCTTGTGATCCACAAAGCAACTGAACCCACAGAGACAATGGCTGTATTTTGGCAAGTGAGGCCCTTCTGCCTGAGGTGGGGGTGGCAGCGGCTGGGGCTGGGCAGGTAGGAGCAGGACAAAGCCCCCGCTCCCTGCAGCAGCTGGGGCAGGCGACCCGAGGAACACGGGTGCAGTCGGTGTCTATTGAAACCCCTGTCCCTGGCTGCCCCCCTGCCCGTGGTGCCCCCCGCACAGCCACCCGTGCAACTTTTCGGGGGCTAAAACCGGTGCTGCTCCCTCCTCGCTCCCGGCTAATTGCTTTAATGCATCCCGAGGCACCCGCCCTGCCTCCCTCCTACTAGCGGCTCATCATTTATTCACAGGGCTGAAACCCCCCGAGCAGCATCCCGCTGGCCGTCACGCTGCGGGGGGCTGATGCGGGGTGGCTGGCCGGCCACGGAGAAGGATGACATCATTTTCGTGCTGGGAGCCAGGCGCGCGGGGCCGGGGGAAAGGCTTAGCCCACTTATCTTCCGATGTACACCTACAATTTTCCCTTTCAATCTCCTTCCAATCTGGCTACTCCCACGTGAGTTACTAATATAGGACACGCAACGGGGCTTCTCCCCGCCTGGCCTATCCTCATCTATTTGACTAATTAGCTCAGTTTCGCTGGGGGGGTGTAGGGGTAGAGAGGGGGAGAAGGGATGAAAGGGGGGGGGGGGGATCTTGTCCGAAATCCACCCTGCTGCTCCATCTTCCCTAACCCCTAAACCGGTCAAGCTGAGCACGGCTCTGCTGACACTGGCCAGCAGGACCCGCTGCGGGGCTGGTGCTCGGTGGCTCTAATGCCATATCCAATGCCCTGCAAAACTGGGGGGCATGTTGGTGCCTTCCCACCCACCCTGACAAAATACCTGCCCACAGCAGCAGCCCTGCAGGTGCTGGGGCAATATTGCCCCTGCCCTGGGGAAATTACAGCTCCTGGCCAGCTGGTGAGGCAGGGCGAGAGGGGAGAGGGGCAAACAACAGAGGGCTACTGATTTGTTTTCCTCCTGCCCCTCCTGCAGCCTGTCCCTGCAGCGGGTCTGGGACAGACGGGGGGTTTGGGGGACATCTATGCCTGGGAGGGAGTCCCTGACCTCCTGCCGCCAGGACACACTGGCATCAAAACTACCTGCAGCAGGACCCGTGGCATGTGAGAAGCTTTACGAGTCATTCGGCGGGGAACGAGTGGTTAATTACCATGTGCCACCGCTGTTAACCTCTGCAAATAAGTCTAATTATCACAGATTAATGAACAGAGCACAGGCACATCCGAGGAGCCGTTGCTGAGGGTCTTACCAGGGCCACATTTCATTATCCTTCCAAGCGCTGCTGTCCTGCCTCCCCCAGCTGTCCCCCCCCAGTGCCACGCGTCCTACTGATGCTCTAGCTGGTTCCCGAGAAATGTGGTCCCACGGCTCCCGCACTGCTGGAGCAGCAGAGAAACCCCAGGGTATGCGCTAGGGAAGGCACAAAATTAGGGTCCCTGACAGCTCCCAGAGCTCGTCCCACGGACGTTAGCATGGACCTACAAGGATGCTTGCATATCAGGGCCATCTCCTCTCATGGTGTTATGGGGAGCCCCGTGATGTTTGGGTTATGACTACCTCAGAGGCCCTAGCTTTTGTGGGTAAATAATCAGATGAGATCCTCCTATCTTATCCAGGAAAGAAAACAAAAATAAAATAAAAAAACTAAAGCATGTCATAGCTCTTGTGGTCACAGGGAAATGCTCAAGTGAATCTCTCAGGCTGAGAAAGGAGACAAAGGAAAAAGAGACCACGGTTATTGATTTTTTTTTTAAAAGCCCACTAGTTCCCCACCACCGCCTTATGAGAGCCCGTGGCTGGGCAGAGGGGAGTCCTGGCACTCGCCGTGGGGTGGGCAGTGGTGCAGGCAGCCACCTTGCAGGGCACAGTTGCGGGACTGGGCTGAAGACGGCGGGAATGGCAGAAGGCTGGGGATGGTAGGGGATGCAGCCTCAAAGCAAGGAGCATTAATAAATGATAAGATTTTACGATCATGTCAGGAAAGCTTACACTTCCAGCATTAAAATAAATAATGAAACATTTTTTTTAGCTATTCTGGCGTATTTTCAGCACTTGCTGAATGGCTGATGCTTTGTTATGGTTGCTTACCCAGCACTCAAGAGCATCCTTTCAGATTTGAACCAATTAGCCCACGCTCACCTCGATGAGCACTGCTACAACACACGCACATGACTGCCTTACTGAGGCTCCCGTGCCAGCAAATCAATGGAGCCTCTTTTTGTTACCCTGCCCAAATTTAAGAAGTTGCTAGCCCCATCTTCACGTGGCCTGACGCCGGGAGGGGTTTGCCAGTGGAGAAAGGAAATCCGCACGTGGGGACATGCTGCCTTTGCAACCGGTGCCTTATTATCCCCCCCAAAAGAGCCCCACTGGCCTCGGCCGCATCAGGATCGAACATGTCCCATCGTCTCCCTCGTGGTGGTTTTGCTGCCGAGCAGCACAAATGCATCCCCGGCTTCAACACGCTGTCGCGGGGAGGAAACCAGCAGATGCAGAGGAAGCTGAATGGGCAAATGAATGTTAAAATAATTGGAGCCACCATTTCAGACTTGATGAATATGTTGCTCAAATTACAGCTCTGCCTTGAAAACAAAACAAAACAAAAGCCCCGATGAATGTAACATTAATTTAATAATAGTGAAACTTGTAAATAATGTAACACTCATTTAAACGGTTGCTCATGCAAGATCTCTTGAGGGGAGAGTAAGGGACTTCATAATTTTGGGGCTGGGATGACACATGTTCTGTAAAATGCCATGTATTATTCATCAGCTCCCCCAAGAGCAGGCGGGGTGGTGGGGTTGGGGCCGAGGCGCTTGCAGGCAGCCCCCAGCCCTGCCACCAGCCATGCGTGTGCCCCCTCCTCCTCGCCCGTCCCTTGGGTTTCCCCAAGGTTTCCCGTCCCTCCTCGTGCCCGGGCACTGGCAGCTCCTCTGGGGCTCCCCCAGCCCAGGGCTGTCCCCCATCCCACGGACATCTGCAACACCCACACATCTCAGACGTCTCTCCTCCCTTCGATGTGGCATTTATTTAAATGTTTCTCTTATCCTTCACCCTCCACCACGAGGTGGAATTAAATTCACAGAAAAACAAGAAAAGCAGTCCAGGGCTAAGCTAGTAATTACCATCAAACCCAGAGAAAACCAGAGCAGAGATACTCAATTTGAGACTTTGTCCTTTCCATTTTTTGAAGTTGCCCTTTTTTTCCTCTTTTTACTGCTGTAACAGCCTATTACCAGCGTCTACAACTTCCTTTCACCAAGGACCTCTGGGTTTTTCCCTGCCTGCTTCCTCTGCTTTATTTATTGACATATTCAATAATTCAGAGAAATCTTATTTTAAATGCACAGGGCAGAACTCGCCCCCAGGTTTAAAAAACAAATCCTGTCACGTTTGGCAAACAGCTGCGCGCAGAAGGCAGACATCAAACATATATATCCAAATATGTAAATTCAAAGAATCAATAGATATGGCATATTCTTTATTTTCATTTTCCATCCGGAAATAAAAGCTCGTGCGTAACATTATCACAATATTGCCGTATTGATTTCCTTGCGGTAAGCAGCATCCTACGAGACATGCCCCAGGAATAAGCTTTCCTCCTGGAGTGAAGGTCAGCCTGCTGCCACAGGGACTATTCTTACACGACCACAAATGCTTGATGGAGAGCTGGTTTGCAGGGCTGGGCTCTAACCTAGCACAACTAGTCTTCTTCCTCCTCCTCAGGCACCTAAGTGCCAGCTAAGGGAAGCCCTTACACACGGGGCTTTCAGTGTGAGTCCCATGGCACCCAAGTGCTCCCCCAGCGAAGACCTGGGGTCTGAGCTGGTGACACAGGGGCTGAAGCCTGCAGATGGGCACCCGCCATTCATTTGCCCCCCCAGTCTGTATTGATCCTGTGCACTAAATTTATTCTGCTCCAATATGCTATTCAGAAGGTTACTTCTCCTCTTTTATAGCCTATAGTATACTTATTTTTCACTTCTCCAGTGCCCACCACTCACAGTTGACCAGTGCTCTCCAGCCATCACCTGTCATGTAACTGCCCAGGTTTGTTTGTAGATAAGTAACAAAGAAATGTAAACGCGCCGAGACATACACAGCTGGTGTCACCAGAAACGGGAAAAAGGAGCGAGCATGGAGTACATATGAGAGAGCAGCCCGTGCTGTTTCATACTGACTCATCCAGGACTCTTAGCCTCCAGATGATGCCAAAGGCAAAGAGGCTGCATTGCAAAACCGCCGGGCTGTGCCTCTGGGATTTCTTCATGCATTATCATTTTCATCTCGCTGCTGTTGGTTATAAAATAAATGTGTACATCGATACAGTAGTGGCAAGCAAGCGTCTGTTTTGAAGAGACGTTGGCATTGTCTTATAAATGTCAGCAGCTGAGCAGCAGCGGGCTCCGTCACCTGCTACCGCTTCTATCGCTTCCCTTTTATTAAAAATACATATTGACAATAAAAGCTCCGGCTAAAAAAAAAAACACCTCCCTCCCCAGAAGAAAGACCTTGCTCTGCTCTTCTTGGAAAATCTTTAAACATGTGCCCTGCAAAATGACCTTACACATCTTCTCCCCTCCTGCGAATGCCATTGAAGCATGCTTTTAAAACCAGGCAGTAAAAAGTGAGGCTGCTGTAAGTGGTTTAATAGCAGTGCTTCTCACAGCTGCTGCAGCAGCAAATGTTTGAGCTTTCTAAAATACTGCATTTTGTCCAACCCGCCCCGCTCTCTGCCGGGCGGTCCTGTGCCGTGCCGTGCCAGGCCATGCTGTGCCGTCGTGCATGCACGTGTGGCTGCAGAGCACGCAGCCGCACGGCACGCCGTCCCCTGCCCCGTCCCTGCGAGCGCTGCAGTGGCACTGGGCACACACGGAGCTTGCGCTGCAGACAGCAGGGACGGACACGGCCTGACACCAACGCCTGACGCTTCTTGCCAAAATTCAGGGACGCTGAGCGCGGAGGGCTTTGCTACCCCTGGCAGACGGGAGCCGGGCTGGAGCTGCTCCTGAAGGCTTTCGCTCACTTGTCTGGGTGCAGGTGGTAAAAAGAAGTCAGAAGCCGGGCAGATCTGGAGGGGATTTATCACAGCTGACCGAAGCACTGCCGACAGCTCTGTTACAGTTTTACGATGATATCAGTTTAAATTATTTTTTCCTTTTTGGTAGGTGGATTAATTTTTAATTGAAAGTTATTTTTTAAAGTGGGAACCCCTTCCCTTTCTAAGTAATACAGGAGAGAGAATTTAGAAAAGCGTCCCATGAAAGCAAACGGGCTTTATTTCAACAGTCCCTGCCTAAAAACTCACTATTTGAGTTTCTGTCTCTTTTTTACTGCTTTCCTTCACCAGGCATCTCGAGGAAAGAAGGTCAGCAATGTTTTAGGAGGGCGGCTTACTGTATACAGCCCACTGGGTGCTTCAGACTCTCACGCATATCTCGAGTTTGCAGTGGAGATGCTGTTAAACAGATGATGGTCATGCCTGCAGTTTGCATCCCTTTACACCTCTGTATCAGGGAATCAGAAAGGTGCAAGTCCTAACACCTTCACAGAAACCCCAAAGAAAACACATTGTTCAGGAACACGAGCACGTGAACACCGCCACATAAATGTCAATCACCGCGAAACCTAAACATCAGCCATTTGTAAACTATCTGACTGCAAGTCAAATTGTTTTATGGTTAGAGGAGCATTTAATATACTATGAACAGTTTAAAGTTAGCATTTTGTATTCAGAATGATTAATGGCACCATATTGTATTTCAATTACTATGAGATACTTCCCTGTAATAAATGATGACAATAATATTCACATTAAGTCAATAAAAAGCATCTTCAAAGTGTGATGTATAAGTGCCATTATCACAGCCCAATGTGAAAGCATCATACAACAAGTGAGCAACACTGATAACAGAAACCCCAGCACCCAAAGGTAGATGTTTCTGCGAGGCAGAGGTATTGCCCTCTAGCTCGGGAAGCCATACCAGCTTCCCCACTGCTTCTAGGTACAACTTCATGAACTCCAGCCTGTGAGCTGATGAGATGGGACTGCAAGCATGGACATCCTACAGGCATTTCCTAGGCACTGTGGCTGGTAAGAGCTACACAACAGGTCACACCAAAGCCTTTCTCCCTTTCTTCTGCTACCTGAAACCCCATTAATTGAAAAGGGAAATTATTTTGCTCATGCTGTTTTAACCTGCTTGCTTGCTTGCTTTTTAATTGCTAGCACTGATTTAACTTGAGTGCTCAAGAGCATACCAACTGGAAACAGCTGCTTTCCACAGCCTCACACCTAGAATGTAGTTGCATTCCCCATCAGGAACTGGAAAAATGAAAAAAAAAAAAGAAAAAATTCAAACCCAAGACAATATTTGATTTCAATAAACAGTGAATTGTTTTGTCTTGGCATCTTAATTCAATTTTGTTTCATTTGACTAAAATAAAGACACTTGGCTTAGATGTCAAAACACAACAGCATATATAAAAAATTAGATACAGTATTAAATATCATCTAGAAAAAGATAATGATAATTAATAACCATTATGAACAGTGTATTTATAGCTAGCAGAAAATGTAGTAAAATGAGAAGGTGGAAATAAAACATTTTTGCATCACAGAAATGACAATTCTGTCTCTGTCAAAACAAGACATCTCACTATTATCAAAACAAAACAGAAAAGCCCAAATGATTCACTTTGACTTTCCTGTTGAAAATTATGTCCAGATTGGCACATTCTCACAAAATGCCTCAATTTCAAAAAAAGCTGCATGTTCTTCAGATGAAAATTCACTTCTGCTGGAGACCTTTGCAGCCACTCCTGCTGAAGGGCTTGGGAGAGAAGGTGCCTCTGGTTACATTTGGCACCTCTGTCCCTCTGGTTAAGGATTCGGACTCCCTGCCTGTGACCCACACACCCCCTTCCACTCAGTGGAGGCTGGACTCAGCAGTAGCCCTGTTTCTAAGGTAAAATATAAGCAAGTTTGTCTCCCCACTCCACAAAAAGCAAGGCTCACCCTTTGGTGCTACCACTAAGAAGCAATGAGCAAGGCACCAATAACAGTGGTATTTCATAAAACCCTACAAGGACTTAAAAAAAAAAAAAAAGAAGAACATAAAGAGAGAAAACAAAACATTTTTCTTTGCAGGTCAGCTTTAACACACCCAATATGGGGATTGCAAGAGAGAGTGGAAATCTCGGAGGGAGCCATTATCCGTAGATCACTGCCCAGGCAGACCATAATGGCCTCTCCCAAGCTATTAGAGGCAATTGTTTCAATAAGCATTCGTCCTGCAATCAATGGCAAGATAAATGGCGATGCCCCTCCGGACTCCCACCGATCTGGCGGGGAGGACGCAGCCTTCAGGCGGCGGGTCCCAAGGGAACGCGAGCCCCTGGCCTTGCTGTGGTGGCCTGGTCGGTGAGGACCGTGCCAGTGCTTGAGCGCGGGCAGGGGCTCACCTGGCAGCGCTTCCCCGTGCAGCTGGACCCATGGTGGCTGGTGCCCTTCTGAGGCCGGGGGGCTGCAGCTGCCCGCCACGGCCATGGGCACATTGCTTCTGCAGTCCTGCATGGAGATGCCTCCACCGACGCACTCTGCAAATCACTGCTGAGCTACCTGGTGCCTTGCACCATGACCATACAGCTGCAGCCCTGCATTACAGACTGCCTCTGCGCTATGTTGTAAATCCCCGACATTATGACCAGTGGCTTTTATTAAAACAAACACACAGACAACTTAGACCCGGCTAGAGACCCCAGCACTGCCTCCTGGTGCCGCAGCAACCAAGGTCTGCTGTGGTCCTGCACAGGCACATGGGGTGACCGTGCGGGCTAAGCTGAGTACCACGCTGTATTGAAACCCTCCCCCATGGTACCTGCCCATTTTGGGGCTCGAGGGATCTTCACCCCGCTTCCTGCAGCCAGCGAGCACTGTGCCTGGGGACATGCACTGTGTCAGCCATAAGGATCAAGCACCGCAGTAACATCAAGGTAATTTTATTAACCATCTATTCTGCTCTGAATGAGAAAATACCAGCTGCTTCAACGAGCCTGTATTTAAGGTTTTCTTTCCAAAGACCACTTTATTTTGTATTCCTAGACTTTTCTACCAGCTTGTCCAAAGCAGGAACAAAACATGCATGACAAATGCAGGGGCAGTGTGCCCTGGCACACACTCTGTCCAAGCCCAATTTAAAGTGGAAATTACCAGTAGAAAACAAAGAAACCTCCATAGTTTATCAGTCCTAATTCAATTAATGCTAATAATGTAGGTTACTAATAATAGTGCATAACTGTCTTCAACACAAACCAAACTTGTACCGCTTACTGTACAGCTGAGAGATGGAGGCAGACATAGCAGTAAAACACAAGCTGAGTCTCCAGGTCAAACCAGGCCATGCCCTAATCATACTGCTCCTCGCTTTTCAAGTTTCATATTATTCATTTCTTGAAACACATGTTCCTACTTAAGCCAATGGGAAATTTGCCATTGACTTCAAAGGGACCCAGAGCGAGCTCCTGCAGCAGTCGTTCTCCTTAAGGAGAAGGACTGTGCATCCCCAGTTTTGGCACGGCGTGAGCAATCCTGCTGGCTTATAAAGTCATGGTCATGCTTAACACCACAAGTGCTGGGTGAAAGCTTTTGCAGGAACACTCTACTAACCTTCATTATGGCAACTTCTGAAAAACTCCCCTGAATTTGTGCAGAATTCAGCAAACAGGTTCGTAAAAATGATTTAAGAACATATATGCATGCTGTAGTAGCTCTGCCCAGAAAGGGATGAGTCACGGTTTCTCAGGGCGCTCTCTGCAGCAGGACTACATGCAAATGCAAGAGGGCAGAGGTTCAGCCCCCCCAGCTGGTGTCCCTGGAGGCCCCTGGTGAACTAGGGTCTACCCAGGGTGGAGAAGCTGAAGGGTGGGAAGTTTGCGGCCGGGGCTTTTCCTTCTCATCTGAACAGGGGAGGGCTCATTCCGCAGCAGAGCTGCACTGACAGCAAGGGCAAGGCAGCATTGTACGTCACCCATCCAGCCCATGCAAGCCCTTGTGACTCCCCTGTCAAAACCCCAGTGATGTCTTTGTGCGTTGCCATGGAGAAGAAGTGATGTCAGAGACTGAGGCAGCTGCTGAGCCCGCTCACCTGCGTCAAAGAATCTGCAAGAGTTTCTGGGGAGACACGTCTCCCTCTTCTTTTGCTCCTCCAAGGCTCTGCCTCTCCATCTCTAAAATCCTCATTTCAGAAATCAGCAGGGATCCATCAGGCATGGCAGGCACCTGCCTTCTGCCTGGCAAAGCTCTGACAGGAATGATGACACCCAGCATCTCTACCCTTGGCCATCCACAAACCAGCTGTCAAGGCAGGGTGTTGCAGAACAAGACTCAGATCTTGGCTACCACTTCTCACCCGTATGACCTCTTCATTTCTTTCCTCAGAAAGAAGAACTTCCCAATTCAACTTCTGCAGGCAACCTCTGCTTTATAAAATTATTTCCCCCACCCCTTATAAAATAATCTCGTAACATTCCCTGTGGTTTTAATAGTAATAACCAATTACTCCCTGTTGGCAGGAATTGCTATGGGTAGAAAGGGCAGGGATGACAAACTGCTGGCCACCCTGCTGAGCACTGCCCCAGAGGAAAGAACAGCTCAGCAGAGCTCCCTCAACTCCCAAACTGAGGGGGGCAGCCAGGAGTCTTCTCCAGCCATGGAGGGTTTGGGGGGGAATAGGTACAATAGCTACCGGCCAGTCCCTGCGCATTAATCTGCATTTTGAGACAATACGGGGTTTATTCTGGGTTCCAACTTGCTTTGTGACTTTGGGCTAAGCTTTGTCACTCTCACATTTAACCTGTGAGCTCTTCTGTTGTGCAGCCAACACCCCAGGATTAATGGAGCGCTCTTGGTGCTGCTGCCTTTCTACCAGCAGCCAGGTATCCATCTGACCCAGTGACGCAGTGTGCAACATGGGCCAAATGGGTATGAGATGCTCTGCTGAGTGCTGTTCATGCTATAGACAGAGCCATGTAGACCTTCAAGGGAAATCAAAGCCAAGGAACAAAGATTGTGGTGGGAGAGAGGCCCAAAGACCGCTCTCCCTCTTGAACAACATCCGTTTTCCTTTCAGCAGTCCACAGCTGCCTGGCAGACAAGGGCTGAGCCCCCAGGAGACCTTGGTTGTGAGCAATTTTTTTTACAGACTATGTCTGCAGGGCCTTGTTCAAAGGCCTGTCTTCAAGCAGGGTGAGGACTGAGAGAGGGAGAAGCCCTGGAGTTGCAGCTGCCGTTGGGATGGGAAGGGGCTCCCCAAGCGAAAAGCTGTTTCTATCTTTTTTCATAAAACAGCAGTCCCCATTGAGATGCTCTTTAGAGGGAGAATTGCTGTGACACCCAGGTAATGCTCCTGTGTCATGCCAGCAGAGCCCGACTGCTAAACCAGAGCAGGGACTCTGGCCTGGGGCTGAGTTTGGCTCCAGTCTCTTTGTACGAAGCCTGGTCACTGCTGTGGGGTATGTGTGTGCTTGTGCCAAGCCAGGTATTTTATTTTTCACATACCTCTGTTGGGGAACATGAAAAGCAGGAGGTGAACAGCACAGCTGGGACACCCACATGAGCCTGGCATGACTCGCTCTGGCAGGCGAGCTCAGAGCCGCGGCTTGCTTCCCTGCATTTCAGCATTTCCTTATTAATTCACACATCTGCACTTGACTGTGAGAGCCACGTCTTCAGCAGCTTCTTGTAAGGAACAGGACTGAGAGAGAAACCCCAAGAGGACGTGAAAACAGCACAGTAAGAGACTCTTGCAGCTTCCAGCCAAAGACAGGCTGCTTTCAATGCATTGCATTTCCTTCACCTGTGAAAGGTCTAGGGAGAAAAACTAGCTGCTCTAACCCCTGCTTTCTGGAGAGCCCCCTCCTTCCCGTGGGCACCGAGTACCGTGGATGTTTGCTGTGGTGCCGCAGAAGAGCTTTGCTGCATTGTGCTACCTGTGCTGTGATGCCAGCTCTTCTTAAAAGGGCCCTTGCTGGCTAAAGCCAAGCCAAACTAATGCTTTGACCAGAGTAATGCGTGTAATAACACAAGCCAGTCCCCAGTTACCACCTGCTGAACCATGCCAGTATCCTCCTATTTTATGGTAAGGTTTCCTACAGATTACCTGAGTGCAGTCCAACTCAGTCATTAAAAGGCCACCAGCCCAGAGATGCAGCACATAAATATGTTTTTCTTGTCTGCTGACAGCCGCACAGCACCTCCCAAGGCTGCTGGGACCCCATTCCCAGGCCACCCTCCAGCAGCATTGTTGCACTGCTAGCAACAGCAGCCCAGGAGAGTCTACAAAGTGGACACTTCATGTGGAAGCCGTAAGAGTCCAGCTGGAGCCCAAGACTCACAAGTCTTCCTTGCAGCTCATTATTATTTATTATTTGTACTGCAGAAGTACCTGAGAGCCTACTAATATGGTCAGAGACTGTTGATGTCAGATGCTGAACACCAGCAGAATAGCAATGATAACTGCCCTTGCCAAGAGGTTCAGAAACCAACAGATCACTTTGGGCAGAAGGGAGGACTCGAAAGACAGCAGAGGGAGCGGTTAGATCCAGTGGGGTTCAGAGCTCATGGTGGGACCCAAAGGAAATCGGTAACACCAGGGTTGTACCTATCTGCCTCTGAAAGCTTTGACCCATCACCATACTGCTCTGAGCCTAACTGCAGTGTTCGCCTGGACAACACTGCTTTGTGTTCTGGCTTTGAAAACTGGGAGACAGAGACCAATCCTAATGTGAACAGCCACAGCCATAAGGTAAAAATGATTACAAGAAATACAAAAACCCTAGAGCACATGAACAAACCACAGCACATGAAGACTCCTTCCCCAAAGTGGAAACTCAATCCTGTTACATGCTGAGTGTGCTCGGTGCCTTTTCAGGACAGGGGGTCAAAAGCCTCCAGGCCAGATCCGGATCAAGCCCATTCAGCTATGATTTCTAACCTTCCCTTGAAGGAGCAGGCTTTGTTTTTTGCCTCAGCCCAGAGAACTTCTGCTTCAGGATGGCACATCCTGCTTTCTCACCAAACATCTTCTGCAGCTGGCCAGTGATCAACTTGCAAAATCCACTGAGACTTTTGATGCCCTAAGCTATGATTATGGGTTAAACCCATTCATCTCTAATCCTGGAGGGTGCTCGTTAGCTGCCCTACAATTAAACCTATTGCAATGCCCGCAGGGCACTGATTTGAAAAGGGAGGGGAGCCAAATGGTGCCTGCTTTTAGGAAGGAGGGGAGACACAGAAACCTGCTGTGCCACACTCCGGTGTCCTTCTCTGTCACTGCAGATCTGGGGAGCAGCTTGTGGCTCACTGGAGGCCAGGAGGCACCTCCACCCGTGCAGGCCCAGCATGGAAATGCCACCACACTGCTTCACAGCGTGACCCACCCAGGCAGAGCCAAGCACCAGCGAGGGTGATAGCTGTGAGCTACAGCCATGCTGCTCCCCAGGATGGAGATGGGAAGGGAAACCACCTCCGTCCCCTGTGCCCTTGGGATGCTGTTTCTGGGCTGCGCCTGCCAGAAGGAAGCATGAAATACTGAACAACCCTCCAGGCCACTGAAATGCTGCTGTGCAGGGATGGGAGAAGGACGTGAGGCCAACAGTAGGGGCCTTTCTCCAGGAAACTAAGGTCTGAGGAGGAGGCGAGAGGCTGGGAAGGTGGGAGGTATCTGCCTGGAGGGGGAATGGGGGATGTCCAGGGCCTGCAGAGAGATACTTTATGCCAGGAAAGGAAGTTGTCTGCTTTTCGACTCCTTGATGTTTGTTGGGATTTTGGTTCTCATCAGACGTCGACACGGATATAGATGCACAGAC
Source organism: Buteo buteo (assembly GCF_964188355.1). NCBI lineage: Eukaryota > Metazoa > Chordata > Aves > Accipitriformes > Accipitridae > Buteo > Buteo buteo. Next base: position 24,496,631 of record NC_134175.1, read on the forward strand.
ACATTCCGGTATCAGGAAGTGGCAACTCTGAACAGCAGGGGTGGCTTTTGAGCTCTCGTGCTGCATCTCTGGCAGCCTCTTTTCAGCCATGCCACCTGGCTGTAAACCACCACCACGAGTCCTCCACTCCCTTGGCAATAGCTTTCTGCATCCACTCCTGGAGTGGGTGCAGCTGCAAATCCAAGCACGCTCCAGTGGTCTTCTCAGTGCTCTTCCACCCCTTTGCTCCTTGCAAGGCTTTAGAACCAGCAGCAACTTCAACCCTACCAACCTGCAGGCACAGTCTCTTCCTCTCCAAGAGGGACACATTGAAGAACCAACACCTTTGAACATCCCTGTCGCAGGTTTTAAGCACAGGAAAGCTCTTGATTTGAGATAGTGAAAGGAAGAGATGCAGCTGGCAGCCTAACATGCAGATGTGACAGTAGAAGAAACTGATAGCCTAGACACCTGGAGAAAGTGCTTTAGCACTTTTGTTGACTACGGAGAAGGCCACAGGCTTTAAAACTGCATCGTGAGCTGCATACAGGGGATCTCAGTATAGTTGTTTCATAGGTGCCAAAGGGAGTGTATCCAGTGAAAAGTTTAAACTATACATAGATATACTACCCAATGGCTTTACGGCACCTTGTCACTGCCCAAACCAGAGCAGTGAAACACAAACCCAACACCCCAAAGTCCCCTGCAAATCAGCCTTCCCTGTCAGGCCTCCACTATGCACCCCCTGCCATTGCTCCTGGGGGCAGCGGGACTGGAAAAATCACAAGGGAAAGCAACCAGTGACCAAAATTGTGATTCTGTGCACACCAGTGGCTTGCAGAGACCCAGCCAAGCACAGGGGGTGATTCTGCACTCCCAGCTTGGAGAGGGCAGAAGAGATTGTTGCCAGAGGTAGTGGGGCAGGCAATGAGAAATTGAAGCTTTTCCCAGAAAACAGTGAAGTCACCTCTCCTCCTTCTCTAGAAGAGCAGAAGGAACAAGACAATGTTTTCTTTCCTTTCACTAGGATTAACCACTCCCATTGCCCCTTGATGCCAAAAATACAACCTTTTCCCTTTTCCCAGGTACCAAGACCCATCGGCGCTATTGCACAACCAGCCATACCACCTCCCTACATCTTCCCGACATTTCAGCAAGTCACAGCAATGATGAAGTTTGGGGCTGGCCTAAAAAATCCTCTCCCCGTTCAGGCTATTCTCTTTGCCCATTAAGGGACAAATCTGTGCTATGGATGAAATGTCCGTCCTTACTCTGTGCAGGTCCAGCCTGCACCCTTTGCCTGAATTTTTGTGTAGTCCTCTGTGCCCTTGAGCCCAGCTATGTAGCAGTGGGGAGGTATTGCTCCTCCTCCACATCTGATTGCATTGCTCTCCGTGATGGGTGGTGTGGTTGGGCCAGAGCAGGGAAAGTGGCTATCTGCCAAGAGTAAGGTCAGTACAGCCTGGGAAACAAAAGAGAGCTTGGCAGAAATTGTCTTCCATTACCTCTGGGTTAGCACAGGTAGATGCTACCTCAGGTGCTGGACTGACAGCATTATACCCAGCATATCACCACATACATTTTTTGTCTAGACTTTTCTATTTCTGCCAAGTGACAACCCCATTCTGCTTTCTCGACTGACCTCCAAAGCAGAATATCCAAGACAATAAAAATGCAATGTCTGCCTGGAAACCACCCAGGCAAGCGGCCAGATCTGTAGCCCAGCTCTTCACCTCAAGGCTCACAGCCAAAATCCTGCCCTCAGACACAATTCCTCCTGAAGCCAGCCAGAGCAGCAGACCAGCATCTGCTCACCGGATCTGGCCATCAGTTACAGCGCAACCTGGGCACAGCCTTTGCTGGTGTATAGCAACTGAGCTCCACAACTGAGAACAAGCTTCGCCCCAAGGGTGGAAAAGTAGCTGTTCCTACAGGACATGCATTCAGCAGACAGCTCAAGATAAGATAGACAAGTAGAAAGATTTTGATTGATTCAAATGAGAGCTACTCAGTAGCAAGCAGAGGTGACTACCATGGCAGAGGGGACTCCTGGGCTGCCTGTATATGCTGAGCTTTGCAATAAACCAAAGAATGAGCAACCCACAGCTTGCACAGGCCAGGTCTCCTCTCACGCCAGTGTTAGAGGGGAGCTTGGACATCAGAGCACTAAACTTTCTATGTATTAAAATGGCAGTTATGCTAAACAAGGGCAGAAGTACAGCACCAAAATGTTTTTCAGCCACAGGAATGACAGAATTTGAAGACAAAACCATATGTTTAAGTAGCTCGTACCATAAACCTTCACTGCTTTTGTCCTCTATTTCCTTGCCTAGGTCAGAAAAAGCCTCTGCATATGCGTATGGCCTTGTTCTGACAAACTCTTAAGGATAAATGCTTATCAAAAGCTTTTTCTGAAACAGGTATTTCTTGCATAACCCTCTCGGTACAGGAGCTGTGTTATGATACTCAAGTGCTGCTTCTTTCCAGATCTGACCACCTTAGTCCAGCTTTGTCCTCTCCTGTCTTTAAGTCTTCCCTTCCCAAGGTGCCCAGGAAAGGTGTTGCTTTGCCAGAGTGAGGCATGCTTGGAATTGGTAACAAGGGTCTGTAAGACTTCTCCAGCAGTGCTCGCTGCACTAACCTTCCCTTTCATCTTCCCACTAACACATACATTTACACATTTATGGGTACATTTATGAGAAAGAGCAGTTTATTATTCACATCCAGCCTCACATCTAGCTTTTCCGCTATGCTAAAGGTGCCAGAGATGGTCCTGTTTGAGGCAACCTACAGCTCCCCTAGGTGAAGGCTAGGAAACAGGCATCACACCAGCAGCTCACAGGAGACAGTCATCTTCAAGTGGACTGCCCCGGACTGTCCAGACCTGCACCCTGAGCAACAGCTCCCACAAGCCATCCCGTTGCTTCTGCAATGCAAGCACCCAAAGAAAAAGCATTTTTGCAGAGGCGAGACCATTTATTTGAGAAAACTGCCTATGTCCAGTTTCTCCCAATTACTGCAGTTCCTTCAGCAACAGCTTCATTTCCCTTTCCCTCTAGATTTTGACTCCTCAAACTAGAGTGCAGGGCTTTACTCTGCTTTATTCTAAAGTTACAGCAGTGTTGCTTGCCAGCACCTACATGAATTTGGGGTTGATACAGCCATTACTTGGGCTTTCTTTAGAGGTTTATTCTGAGAAGCTTTCTTCAAACATGGCTTTCAAAATTGTTAACGTGGACCCACTCTTGGAAAAGGCAATTTGTCTTGATCACCAAGAAAGAAAACATACCATGAACTAATTAGCACTGATGAGTTTTGCTGCCTCATACTTTCACATCAATCTAAGTGGGACAGCTGGGATGAGACATGTGTGTACTAGTGGCATTGTACCAAGTTACACCAGCTGTGGCCTGGCCCAGACGCTCTCATCTGGCTGCAGAAGGAAGACAATAGCAAGTAGGTATCATAGTCACTTAAGGCAAGAAAAGTGTGATGCAACTGCTCTAAAACTGGATAGTTTAACAACCCCTGGCAGCATCTGCTTACCCCGATACCCAGTCCAACTCACCCAGCCAACAACCCACTGTAAAACGGGTTATGTTCGTTCAGCAGCCTTGTGGCTGGATATAGCCCTGGCAATGCAAATGATGGGACTCCAGGGCCCTCTGAATTTGAGGGCAACAAAGAGAACATATTTCTGCTACTACTGGACACCCTCCCCCATCATCTTTAAATTGGCACGCTCAGTCCTGCAATCCTTCCAAAAGCAGAAATGCAACCATGTCCTGTATGCTTTTGGGGAAGCTCTGCACCACACTAACCATTTAAGGTCAAACAGCTTATTAGCCAACCCAAACTAGCACTCAAAGAGGGCTCAGCTCACAGCTAAGCCTGGTCAAACGCCACAGTCGATGCCTTAGTAAGCACACGAGCATTTCTGGAGGTAGCCTGGCTGGATGAACACTTAGCACCGCTCGGAAGCTGGGCTGCTGCGGTCTCCACACACAGGCACCCAGCACACGCTCCTCACACCGGCTGCTCCTGCTCAGGGTATATTCCCGCTCTGCCTCCTTCCAGCGCCCTCGCCGGCTGCGCATCTTTTCCCAGCCATCTGTGACCGAGAAAAAAAGTGCTTTCCTCACCCTGGCCACCCTCAGCCCCCGGGGACTCGAGCGAGAGCGGTGCACGGCTGCAGACAGGGCGGGAAGGGCAGGCTGCTCGGTGGGCGACAAGCGCGTGGCCCCTTCCCCGTCCCCTCCCGTGCCGGCGCCTCGGCGAGGCAGCCCCGCGGCCGGCGGCGGGAAGAGGGACAGGGACAGGCGGCCGGCGGCGGGAAGAGGGACAGGGACAGGCGGCCGGCCTCCCAACACCCTCAACAGCAGCGGTCGATCCGCCGACACCGGCCACCGCGGCCGGGCCGAGGCGCCCTCGCCATCCCTCAGCGCGCCGCGCGCTCCACCGCTGCCGCGCGCCCCGCCGCCCCCTTATATAGCGCCCTAAAAATAGCTCGCCGCGCACCGCCTCGCGGGTCGCGGGGAGGAGGTGGGAGCCGCGCTGTCGGCCAATCGGCGCCCCCGCCGGCGGTCCGGCACCGCCCCCCGCGCCCTGAGCGGCGCTGCCATTGGGCGACAGTAATTTCAGGCGCGCCGCGGACCCGCCCCTCCCGCCCCGCCGTTTACCCTACATGGTCACGCGCTGCCTGAGTGGGCCGCGCGGCTGCGCGCGCTGGTGGGAGGGGGGCTGGGGGCGGGGCGGCCGTGAGGCGGCCGCGAGGCGGAGGCGGCCGCGGGGAGGGGGGGCCGGGTTTGCCGAGGGAGGGTGAGAGGAAAACGGGGGGGGGGATGTGGTCTCCCGAAAATAAAGAGGGGAGGGGGCGGGGAGGGCGAGCGCGAGCGCGCATGGCCGCGGCGCGGGGCTGCGCGGTGCGCGGCGGCGGGGACGTGCCCCGGTGCGGCGGCCGCGGGGTGCTCGGTGCGCGCCGGCGCCTCGTCCTCCTCGGCCCGGCCCCCGGCCCTCGCCGTCCCTGCGCGCTGATTCTCTCTCTCTCTCTCCTCTCTTTTTTTAAAGTGTGACTGAAACAAAACAAAGCCAAAGGGACGCTGGATCTATCATTGGTTGATTTTCCTCCTCCTTTTTTTTTTTATGATCAAAAACAACCCCCCACCCGAGCAAACAAACACACACAAAAGCAGAAAGAAAGGGTCTTGCTCAGCAGCAGCATGGATGTCTTGGCTAGTTATAGTATATTCCAGGAACTCCAGCTTGTCCACGACACCGGCTACTTCTCAGCTTTGCCATCCTTGGAGGAAAACTGGCAGCAGGTGAATCATTTAAATTACTCCTGTAAATCTCTTAAGTGCAGGCAGTCGGTGCATTGGGGCTGCATTTCTGACTTTATTTTATTTTTGTTCTTTAATTCAGGGTTGGGTTTTTTTGGTGGTTCTTTTTTTTCCGCGTGGGTAGACCTTTAAATCTCTGTATTTTTTGCCACGACAAACTGAGCAGTCCATTCAAATCTGTCTGCCTTCAGTCCTTTCTGAGCACGCCCGGCAGCACCTGAGATCCGGTGGCATTCTTCAGGGTTTTGTTTTTATGTTGACTACTATTTTATTTTATTTTTGAGCTTAGATTTTTTTTTTTTTCGTTGTTTTGAACAAGGCTGATCACTTCCAGCCAGTGCTGACAACTGGCAGCTGGTGGAAACGGAATAGATCATTCTTATTTTCAGGTAATTAGTATATGTCAATAAAAATCGTAGCTTAAATCAGAGCTGGGGGGTGGGCAGGTGTGTGGAAGCACTAGCAAAAGCTTTTAGGGTAAATTCTGTAGCTAGGGAGGTGACTTATTCTTTTTTTTTTCTTTTTTTTTTTTTTTTAATAGAAGGTGGGGAGAAACACACACTTCTTGCTGTATCTTAAAACAATGACGCCTTAGGCTGGTTCCAGTAATCCAGTGTGTTTCGAGGCACTGTATGGTTAATATGCAGGCAGAATTAGAATAGAGATGGAAATCAAGTATTACGAACGCATTAAAATGATGACTGGTGGCGTGAATAAATAAGACCAAGGAGAAGAGTAGGTTACAGAGAAAAGAGTTGTATAAAATGGAACTATGAGCCCAAATGCATAGATCTATAAATAGTTATCAGCTGGGATACTGAGGGAAAAGGAAAGACAGGATTCCTCGTTATGGCAGGACATTGTGAGACCATCCTGTTTCTTGATGTGATTTTTCTGGCAGAGGTGATATGCTAGGCAAAATTCTGGAAACTAGTGTCTCTTTAAAAGAAAAAAAAAAAATCCGCTGGAGGGTAGGAATAGTGGAGTGTGGCTGGGATGACATGTGGTGCTAATGCAGCACACGGACCCGTGGCACTATTGGTATAAGAATAACGAGCCACTGGATTTTGTCTTGCCAGCATTCACCTTAGTCTTGGCTAGCATAAGGGTAGCATGTGTTAGGTCTTCAGTAAATGACAGCTTGGGATATTAATTTAATTTTTCCTTAGAAGTGTGTGTGGGGAGAAATGTGGATGGTAGGGCTTCAGTGGAGCACTGGGGCTGAGCATTGTTGTCCAGCTGGACTGGGGCTGGATCTTTAAAGGTTTACCCTGGTAAAATTATTCTGGCTTCAGCTTTGTGTGTGTATATGCGCACACACGAGAGGTTTATTGACAGCTACAGTGCGAACACATTCAGGATTTAATTTGCAAAATGACCGATCCAACTTTGCTTTATCCTGCGAGGGGGAGGGGATGCTTTTTGTTATTAATATTCAGCTCGCACATCCATGATAGTCACATCTGCTTTCCTGTTATATTTTTAACATGCTAATTAAACTGAAGAGGTTAATATAATTTCATTAAAAAATTATTTTCACAGCATCATTGTTGTTGGATTGGTTGCATATTCAGTTGCATATTAGTAACAGTCCAGACAGTCCAAAGCGAGATAATCTGTTGACATAGCCAGCATGCTTTAGGCAGTACTGTGTGTGATACTCTGTCTCCTGCTGCCTTTTATGCGTGGAAGAGCAGCAGTTTGTTTTATACAGTACAATGTACCTACCCAAGCCCACTGTTACCTTTGCGAAATTTAAACTCACACTCTCCTGGTTAAACCCCACTGATTCTCCATGTATGTTTGAAAAGAGAAGTTGACAATAATTTATTACATTTTCCCTTATTTCCCCTCAAATCCTCCAACCAGTGCCTGATGTTTCATAATACATCCTGTATTTACAGTTTGTTTTTATTCCCCTGTTGCTGCCTGGACTCTTCTTGCAAACAACAGGCAGCAAAACTGATGTATCAGTGGTGGGAGCAGCTGAAGCTGACTGTACAGAGCATGCTGTCACACAGGCTTGGCAGACCCACTGACACAGAGACCCCAATTTCATTCTTCTGAATCACTTGCAAATGTAGCCACGTCTTAGCGATCTATTTATTTTAGGCAAACTCTAGCAACTTCGGGACAAGCGATGTGTGTGCATGTATGTGTGTTTCTAAAGGCATCCCTTAAAACTGTCAGGTTGCAGTTGAGACCCCAGGGAAGAGAGCTGACAGGGCAGTGTCTGATCCTTGCGGGAAGCATCAGAACTGGGAAGCAGCAGCTTTAATTTTGAATGAAAACACTTGAATGGGTCTTGCCTCCACTCCCGTGAAGAGCTCTGGTGCCATACCCAAGCTCCACAGAGGCTCCAGAGCAGTGTTTCTCCCAGCAGCAAAGCAGCACCCCAGGAGATTACTTCAGCCTCTTAAAAGGGGGGAAGTAGTTGTGTGGGTCAAGTGCAGGCTTCTTTATCACGTTGTGAGCTCCAGTTGTTTTGTGGTTAGCAGCTACTAGTTCTTGATGCAGAGAGGTTAGTCCGTGCCAGTTCCTCCTCCTAGAAATGGTGTCTACTGCGATACCGTAAAAGATGCACTTGCCTCACTGAAAATCAGAGCATGCCTTGGGGTGAAAGTGTTGACACAGTCCTGTCTTCCTTTTCTCCTGAGTCTGGACTACTCTTTAGTAGCTGATGGCTGAGGACTACACAGCTGGGGCAGTTGCTCATATTGCCGATTGTGAAACACCCATCACTCAGGGAGGGCACTGACAGCGCAGGCACGTTGCTAAATGCTTGCATGCAGTTAGCTGATCTTTCCCTTTTTTCCTTCCCACTGCAAGGGAAATGTGAGCAAGTTTGGTATCTGCGCTTTTGACAATTAGCATTGGAGTTGAATGAGAGCAGCCTAACAATATGTACAAAACAAACAGATTTTGTGTAGGAAGAGATTGCCATCTCTAGTGTAGGTTTCTTTTTTAGGAGGAAAAATAAAAACAAAAAAAACCCCTTTGTCCGCCTTGGACATAGTTTACATTGTAGAAGTGGAAATACCTGAAGTGGAAGCTGGAATTGAATCCACGATGTGTTTCACGTTATTTTGAAACACATGTTGAGAAGGGAGGGCTTATTTTTTTTAGGCAGCAAAAGCTTAGCTTCCCTATGTCAGCTTTGGGTGTACATCTTCAGGCAAAACACTTTTGAGGTCAGGATGGTTTTTTCTTTGAGTGGGGAGGTCAGGATCTAATCAGTAATTCATAGCACAACTTCATCAGGAGGGAGAGAACTTTGTTTAGTCTTTGTTTAGCTTTTCCAGCAGCGTTGAGCTGCCACAGCACTGAGAGAGATTAAAGGAAGAGGTGGGCTCTCTGGATTGGAAAACGAGGCGTTTGCTGTACGTCAGCTGGCTGGTATCTCAGCATCTGTGTGTTTCTGCCTGGTGCTTCATCCTGGCTCTGACTGAACCATCCTAGTTGCTCTCTGTCCCTGCAAGCTGACTCTGCAGTTCAGGACCTGGGTGGGGGGAGATTTTAGCACCTGCATGGCTGCTGCGGTGCACCGGGCAGACCTCTGGCCCCATATGCCGTTGCTCGGGGGTAGATATCTGATGTGGCATCCCTGAGATTGGAACCAGACTGCTGGGAGAGACAGCACGAGGCCGAAGAGTGCCTCGTTACTCTGCAGAGGAAGGAAGTGGGTAGGAGGCTGTTTTTGAGGGAGGTGACTGTGAGGAGCGTAGCCCGTGCAGCTGCACGTGGTCCCACTCTCAGTGTGCCAGGCTGCAAGGAGGGGGAGAGCAAGGCTGAGAATTGGGAAGGGCTGGACATGGGGCTTCAGTCTGTTCTTCGAGCTGGGCCTTTACAATGTCATTTGGGGAGTCATTAAAAGATCAGTGTGCAGAAGGCATCTTTTGTAGTCAGGTATGTCTCTTCCTAGGGATAATATTTCAAATCATCACTATTATCCTTCTCCATAGGCCCCTTGGATGACTCTGGACTCACCATTCTTGTGTGGAGAAGGGGTCTGATCAGGAGACGTTTTGGGGCTCTCTTCATATTCTGTGGGGGCCATAGGGCAGCCTTTAGCATGGCAGTTCCCGTAGTGTCAGAGGACAGGACCACAAAGAACAGGTAGATGCATAGAGTCACCATGTGTGCAGCTGATGCAAGTGTATAAAATGAGCAAGGCTTAGGTGCTAAACCCTGGCTTATTCTAAAAGAGCCAGCCTTTCCCACATGTGTCATCGGGCAGAATAGGTCTAATTGGCTGGCAGAAGTGGAAATGGCATTATATTGTTTGCCCGATAACCATTGCCCGATAACATTTCCTCTTGCCTTGGCTGACCCGGCTGCTCTCAGCTGCAGCAAACAATGATCTTTTCAAGGAAGATGCACGTTTCCTGTAAAGTGTAGGATCAAGGAAGCCTTTGTTTCACTCTTGACTTTGTTGTAGAGCCTTCTTTGCATATTTTTAATCAATTCTTCAAGCCTCAGTTTCCCTCTTGCTGAAGCATCTGACAAAACGATGCTAAGGTGGGGTCTTTGTGGGACTGGGAGGCTGAGTTTTGACTTGTTCTGGCAAAGTGCTTTGAGATCCCTGTGCTGTGTGAGAGCAGAGTATCCTGAGGTGACTAATCTAGCTGAACTCTTACATCTTAATGCTGACTTCTATTTGGCAGACAGGGTCATTTTCAGGCCTATAGGAAAAATTTCCACTGCTACTGGAAAGGAATAAATCACACTGGAGAACATTCCTGCCTCCCCATCGTCTCCATTGTTCTAGTTTAATGGCATAGTTGGCCACTACATAAACTAAACCATCTCTTTTAATATTGCTATTTCATCTTGGTTCCAGTCACAGTGTAACACATTTCTTAAGTGCTTATAGTACATCATGCCTCTTGAGAATAACTTGCAGAAATGGTTGACTTCCAAGAACAGCCACATGTGTAATGCAGTGTATTTCAGACTCTAAGCGTCAGTCCATTTATACCTGCAGGCTCTCTGCTCGCTCCATGTGCTGAAAGCATACTCCCATCACCTTACAGAAAGAGATGGAGAAAGAGATGGAAGACAAACTGAAACTGCTGTCTCTTGTTTCATGATTCCTTAATTACAGAATCTGTTGTTATAAGTGATTATTTCTTGGCATTATGGAAGTGTAGAGCCCCGCAATCCATGTTACAGGTCTTAAATAGCTGATTATGTGTGTGACTTGTGTCAAGTGATTTTGAAATGGTGTAAATACCTTTAAGCAATGCACAACCATAATGTGGGTACTCAACTAGAAAATATTTTCTTTTATTTGTTTGGGATGCTTTAACCTCCCCTCCCCCAAGCCCACACGTTTATGTATGTCCTATTGAACAGGCAATGCATAGATTAGAGTAGGCTACATAAAAATCATGATATATAGCTAGTCTGCAATCTGATACTTCCTTGTGGAAATGGCAGAAGGTCTTCAGTTCCACGCAGTAATTTCACACTTAAGCTCTCGAGGGTAGAGGCAAATGGTATCTTCTGGATATTGTCGTATTTTTTGAGGCCTTGTCAAATGAGTCTCCACTGAGAAACGTCCAGTGTGTTACTCCTCCATTCTGCATTGGGAAACATGTTATAGGGAAGCGAGAAGGAAGCTGCTTCTGTTTGTAGCTGCATGTGAACAACCTTGATTGCAATTGTCCGTATAAAACAAAGGGATTTTGCTCACTGGCTGAGCAGCATTGATGTTCAGTACATTAAGCAATGGGGTAATAGTACACCTCATCTCCTATCAAGTTTGTCCCATTTTGCAGAGGGGAAGAAAAATTGTAGGCTTTTGATCACCACGCTCAAAACCTCATGAAGTTATTCACAGGTATTGTAATTGGTGGCAGTTTTCCTTTTTGATGGTAAACCTGAATTCTGGAGAGTTAATAAAGGTGTTTTCAAGAATGGTGCTGAGTCCCTCTTACTATCCATTCTGTTTCCCTGGACTCTCAAGTGCCTCCTGGCCATGCCCTTACGTATTCGTTACAATGCCCCCACCACTTCCAAACTCCCAGCAACACTCAGGAGCTGGGAGTGCCATTTTTGTGGTGTCTTTCAGGCTGAAGTTGCAGGAATCACCCACCTGAATTGCTGAATTATCTTCTCCCCACGGGTCCTCTTTGTACTATGGGTGCTTCTGCCTTGGTCCAGATGAATCTGGATTCACTTGAACTGCAGGGTTCAGCTGATTCTGCAGCAAACAAACAAAACAAACCTGCTAGGGAAAGAGCGTCCCCTCCTCCCACATTTTCCTGGGTAGAGAACAGGTTTGGAATCCAGATGTTACACAGGTATATTCCCCAGCTTGGTGCTGTTGTATTTGAAACTGTCCCAGTCTTCTTCCGTTGGCTTCAGTCTTGATAGGCACTACACATGTTTTGAGTGTCTGAGTTTGGCACTCTCTTGGCTGTGTCTCCTTCCCAGCATTGCCACTTTGAGTTAAAAAATCTTGTGCCTGGTTCCCAAGACACTGAGATTGTCTTTAAAGTCACAGACTTTTCACTTTTTAATTTGATGTTCTTTTTACTTTCCTTGCTTCTGAGCCACTGAAGATTTGGTTTATTGTCTTTTATTCTCAAAAATAAGAAAACCTGGGGTTTCCAACACTTACTTGATGCCAGCAGCATTAAGAAAATGCCACTATTGTGTCATTTTGAGAGCTGGCAGTAGAGAGATAGGTGTGTACATCAGAAAAAGCTCGTGTATCGCTGCATTCACCAGGCTGTATTTGCCATCCCTGCTCTGGCAGCAGCTGGTGAGGAAGGCTGCCTGGCTGTTCAGTTTAGGCTGCCTGTGAGAGCAGGGTGCATGTCTCATTTCCCTTCTTAGAAGAAATCGTTTCAGCCTTTATGACCAAAGATAGTTAGACATCTTGGATTTAATCAGGACACCAAACCTTTGCTTCTCAGTTCTTCAGTTTCAAAATGAGTTGGCATCTCTTCCGTTCTCATAGGGCTGCTGTGAAGATTCATATTGGGGGTTTGCAGTGCTCAGGCACAGCGGCTGGGGCAGGAGAGGGTTGCGCTAGGCTAAGGGGAGATGGGCAGCCAGCCTCTCTGAAGCTGCTGGCCCAAATCCTGCCACGCCAGCTGGCTGGTGCTGAAAGTGCAGGACAGCTCCTGTGCAGGGAGCCATTGGCAGGGTGCGGCACTGCCTCTCTGAAAAAATGAAAATAAGGATACAAAAGGTAAGCTTAAATCCCCCTTCCCACAGGTTTGTGTCATCTTTGAGACAACCTGGGCACAGGACTAATTTGGCCCCTTCTCTAGGTTTTTAAAAGGTGTTGGAGTTGGGTGTAGGAAGGCTGGGCAGGAAGACATGGGATTTTTTTGTTTAAAATGTTTAGTATATGAGCTCTGATATATTAAGCTGTTCTGATGCTCTTAATCCTTTATAAGCAGGTACCCATCCTCTCCCTGTTCTTCCACGTGAAGGATCATTTCCAATCCAGAGCATTTCCACGCAGTGCAACTGTGTATTCATTACATGTGTTATTATTTGGAGAACTATTAAGATGCATGTGGTATACTTTACAACGTACACTAACGAGTCTGAGTCATTTATGCACAGACTGCGTATTAATGTTTGCTGAAGGTCCAGCAGGCATGCTTATTTAAGTGTCGTAATGGTTTTGAACATGGTGCTTACAGACCATGTCTCACATGTCCTAATCCTCTTGGTTATTTCTTGGCATTGTGGACCCAAGTGCAAAGCTGGGGTTTAAATCATACGTAGGTGTCAACAGCTCCTGCTCTGCAAGGGATAGAGAAGTAGGCAGTGACACAGGCGAGCTTGGGAGACAGTGTAATTGATGGGGAAGGATGCGAAGGAGAAGGACACTGGCTTGTGAGAAGCTCTTCTGAGACATTCCAATTAGTGTTCTGATTTACAAATCCTGCCCTTAAACCTGCAGCCTCCCAAGGTCAGTTTTAAAGGCACTCTGGCGTAAGGTTGATGTTTGACCGTGATGGACCTTTGTAAACCAACATGTTCTGACAGAAACTGCAATCAATGGAAGTATCTCCATCTGTATAATTAAAAAAGCCCTGGAAGCAGGGTTTGCATTTTTTGGACAGGATCATCTTGCCCACCTGCTGCCTTTGCAGCTCTCGCACTGCAGCATTCTTCCTGTGCAACTGAAGTGAAGTGACTGAAAATCAAAGTGAAAATGACTGTTTGTTCGGATTGTGGAGTGAGGAAAAATGCATGCGGCATGACAAGTAAATTAGATTTTAAAAATGCTTTCACTACTAATAGGCTACTATGCTGTTAGGCATTTGGTTTTAATCCTGACTTTCGAGTGGGCAAAGTTCACTTTCAAGCATAAGGACAGTTCTTGGGTTTGTAAACATTTGCAATTTCTGCTGACTTGTCCTCACTCCAGCCCAGGAGGGAAATCAGCACTGAACTGAATTGCTTTGTGCTGGTGGGGGTGAAGTGGGGGGCTGCCTTTAGTCACCTGCCTTTATTCTCCACCAGGGCTGGATGGAAAACAAAGGTTCCAGCTAGCAAAGACCATGGTGAAAAATGTTCAGTGGGTGGAATGGTAGAAGGGGCGAGAGGTGCTCCTGTCTGTTTGCTTTTTACACCTAAAATGGACATTGGCCACATCACAGCACTTAGGTGTGATGTTAGAGACCTGGATTTGAGTCACTGCTTTGCTTGATTCAGGTCTGCCCTTCCAGATTACATCTTAGAAGTGTGAAATTTCAGTGGATGATGTGGTGGCTCCAAAACCAATATATTCCAATAAAACACTTCAGACTGGGCAAAAATGTAAATTTTTTTGAGAATGTTTGGTAGAAATGTTTCAACCAGTTCTACTTTCTAGAAGTTTTCCTGAGGGCCTGGCCCTGTTTTTCGTGTGAGAGACTTGTTTTGGCTAACATCTTTGGCTTTGTTGACAATTTTAGCCTTCCGTTTCAGGGCTTGCGCCCCTAAAACTGGATTTATTTTCCCCAGCTATTAGCAATTTGGCTAGTAAAAGGTATCCAGACCCTCTGCATCCTGTGACTCTCTTGCATCTTTTGAGAACTGCAGCCACAATCCTACGTGGTGCTGTAAGCAATGTCTGCATACTTCTGGTCTCTAACCTGGGGGCCTGCTCTCCCTCGCTCTGGGTGTGGGTCTGGCAAGGCATGTTGGTGCACGAGATGCACAAGAGCCGTGCAATCACATGTGTTCTTCGGCTCCTCGGAACTGCTGGTCGCTCCTCTCTCCTCTGCTCAGCTGCTGCTGGCGAGGTGCTGTGCCGGTTTGTTGGCGAGCAGTCAGTGTACTCACCTCCCTTGGCACCTCTGGCTTACCGCTGGGTCTGAGGTGTACCACACCCCAGGGTGCAGGGTGAGGTGAGCAGCTCAGGCGCTTTGTTCTTTTCCTGTGGCTGCACAGTGGTTTGAAGGGTGCCAGCCCTGCAGAGCCTGCTGCCTGCTTCCAGCTGGTGAAAAGTACTAAATAATCCTGGTTTGGGGTTTGGTTTTTTCTTTTCTTTCTTTTGGCTTCCCCTGTCAGCCTGGAAAATTTATGCTGCTCCGAAGAAAACATTCCACTCATCTGCAAGCTACTACAGCTGCCGTGTGAGTAATAAAGTATGGAAAGGAGGAAGGGAGAGGGGAGAAGAAAGATGGGAGCTGGTGTTTCATATGGAAAGCATCACGCCAGAAGTGGCTTTGTTTCCAACACGTGGACAGTGGAGAGGCTGCATTTGCTGCTTAATGGAAAATCAGTGCCAGTGAAAAGAAACCTCCCTCATTAGTGACTAGATCAGAGGGGGGTGAACTTCAGTGTCTCTTGCTTTTTTTTAAATGTGTCCGCATTTTAAAATAATAAGAGAGAAGCAAAGGGCACTGGACCAACTTGAGAATACAGCTGGTTTGGGCAAAATAGCTCTTTTCTGTCTCCATCTGACGCTGCTGTCCCAGTTCACTCTGGTGGTGTCACAGCCCTCCCTTGGCTGTTCATAAGCTGTGCCAGCACCTCAGGGTGGTTGTGAACATCTGAAGGTTGCTGTACATCAGGTTCTTAGCAAGGTGCGTGTTTCTTATGTTTGTTTTTGGTTTCTGATCTTTCGGGATAGTGTAAAGTCATGTTTGTAGGCTTTCCTGCACAATCGAGGAAACCAGGAGCTTGGTTTTGGTGCTGAGAAAGGTGGTTCTGATGTAACAAGAAGTCTCTGAGAGTTGGGGCTTTAAGAAACGTGTGAAAGAGCAGTGGGGGTTGCAGTCAAATAGTGAGAGTAAGGGACGTTTGTCTGATTAGAACAGAGGAAGGAAGCACTTACAGTTTTGGAGGTCTCCAGTATCTTGGAATAAGAGGCAGACAGCTGTAAGTGTTGACATGATACAGTGAAAGAGCTTGTAAGGTGCTTCTCATGCAGGTTTGAGAATTTCAGGGTAAGTGGATGTCACCTGGGGTAGTTTCCTACTGTTTACTGCAGGAAAACAGCATAGACTTCTCTTATCAGCATATCCCTTAGCTCTCCTGTGTTTTTAAAGTGAAAAGAAAGATTGTTGTATACAGTGTTTGAAAACGGAAGGGCCTGGTTTAGTCTGAGATTTTTTTCCAACAGGGAACGAGTCTTACGGTGTTTGATTGTACAGTTAAGGTCAGGAAGAGCTTTGCTGTTTCTTCCATTGATTACAGGATGAAACCTTATAGACACAAGCTGAATTCTCTGTCTCCAGTGCTCCCCTGGATGAAGGTGTTTGCTTGAATCAGTGCCTCAGGAGCTGGGGTGATTTGGGGTTTAAGGAAGGGTAATGTGGGGGCCTTGCTCTGCTTGGTTCCCTTACCTCCAGGACAGCCTGGTCCCATGGCATCACACTGTACTTCTGAGTTGGCTGCAAAGCTCATGCTCTCTCTTCAGGCAGCCCTGATTTTCTGCTCACTCAAGACAGTTTTGTTTTCCGAGAGTACTCCTGTATTAATCTTTCTTGGATGCTGGCAAATAAATTTCAAGGTACCCAGTTTAAATACTCTTTACTGAGTGTGCCTAGCTCATCTTGGGCTTTCTGAGCTTTGGTGGTTTGTTTAAAACATGAATAAGCCCCAGTTGTTTGAGGGAGAACAGAATAATGCCTGTGCAGAGTTACTTTCTGGTGTGGACTTGGTAAACGGGTGACTTCCCAGCATAGTTTCTCAGTGTTGAGAAGAATACCCGTAGGTACACAGAGCCCTACAAAGGCTGCATTGGGATTTCTTTTTCTGACTTGAGAAATTCATGTTACATTTCTTTGAAGAACACATTTGAGGGAAAGCAAGAGAAGCAAGGTGTGGGTGGTTTCTTATTCCCAAATACCTCCAGTGCATGTGACACTTAGAAAATGCTGAATACTCATATTCCAAGTCTTGAATGCCTGTCAAGCTGGACACTTTGAGTGGATGTCCTAGGTTGAAGACTCCTCTTCACTGGGACTGTCTCACACAGATTATCTTCATGCAGTAAGAGCTGTACCAGCTGCAAGGCCTTGTAATTCAGTCAGTGTTTTGTTTGAGCAAGCTTCATTTCTGGTCAGGTGTTGTTGCACTGTGGTATAAGATGGGAATTTCTGTCTCCTTTCCATTTCCTTATGTTTAAGTGGAAAAGGTCAAGGAAACCTTTACATTCTGTTCTGAATGCTTTTTCTCTTTGTAAATGGGAAGAGTAGTACCCACATCATGTTGGGGATTTCACGTCAGTCAGTGAGTCAGATCCTGGGCCGTTGCAAACTGATGCAGATCTGCCAAAGTCACAGTGCCAATACGCGGATTTACACTGGCCCAGTGTCCATGCAGTCACTTGACACCTTGCAGGAGAATGGTCTATACAAATCCCAGGTCTTGTCAGGATGTGGAATAAATATCAGGATGTGGGCAGAAAACAGCACACCCATTTTAATGATTTGATTAAAACAATATTGCTGCTCTATGGCTCTCATAAATGTATTTCCACTGGTGTTGGGGGGAGGAGATATTCTCAAGTGCCATAATGAGAGAGTACGTTTTTTAAAATGTTGCACAATAGGCCACTAAGTTGTGCTCCGGATATATTGGCTTATTTCTGTTTTATAGTGAGCTTGGCCTTAGGCATCCTATAAATACCATTTCTCCCCCTACCTTCAGCTAATAAATGATGGAAACTGTACCGGAAAGAAATTTTCTTTCCATCAAAGAGTGGGAGGTCCTGAGCAGCCCTCTATAAAACAAAGGATGCAGCATGATTTGTTTTCTTTGTTTTTTCAAATGAAGAAAATGTGGGGATGGGAGGGAATGAGAAGATATTTCTAAGTGCTAAACGTGCTCTCCCCAACACTGCAAGGTAGGATGATGTCTGGTGTGGGCATTGCTTCCCCCAGGAGAGTAATACCCATCTGTGAAATGGAAGACAGATGGGAGCGGTTTCTGAACAGTCTCAGTGCATGGGTAGAAGGAAGGATCCCATTCTGATTTACCCTCGGGCTTTCATATCCAGCAGTGGAAACCAACCTGAAAGTGGGTGTAAATGAGCGTCTAAAGGAGCCCTTTGTGTAATTCAATGGGCTGTGTCATCTAGGGTCGGACTAAATTATCAGAATGGCCCTTTTTGACCTTAAAATCTGCTTCTGTAAGTCAGTCCTCTTTGAGACCTTTTTGCTCTGTTTTAATGATGTCAGAAAGCTGTAGTGTAAATGTGAATCATGAAGGGTGCCTGCTTGTGCACATATGGGTGGCTAGACATGTTTCATTTTGAGAATCATCACACACGTACTATGTATCAGATTGGAAATGTGTCTCAGAGGAGAGACCAGGTTTGTGGAGGTGGGGGCTTCCTTCTGCACTGACTAGAATCAAAAGCGAGTCCATGGCATGGCATGGCATGGCTCAGAGATGGTGTAGGACCATATTCTGACTGCAGCTTGGCCTCTAAAGTTAGAGAAGGGTCAGGGAAGACCTTGTGATCAGCAAGGGGGTCTTACTGGCTAATTTTGAAGGCAAATAAGGTTCAGGAGCAGGTTGTACATGATGAAAAGGCATTTTTGGTCACTGCCTTCATCCAGCAACAATAAACCATGCATATAAGCAGATCTGGTCCAGAAACAAATACACTCGGAAATTAGCAGTTAGATCGTTAAATTCTTTTGCCCAGGTGCCATTTCTTATTGAATGCTTCGGTGGTGCTTTCCAGTCTCATTTGAAATCCACCTAGCACGAGGCCCTGCTTTACTTGGAAGCATGTGCTAAAACCTAGTTTAGGGGAGGAATATCTAACAGGCTGTTCTCTCTCTTACCTGAGTCTAATTTCTCCCCCTCCCATATTCTCTCTCTTCTCCATGCGCAAGTCCATTGCTTTGTTTGGGTTCACCCTGTTCATAGCTGCATGGTCTGTGACGCTTTTTCCCATCTTTATCTATATTAACTCTTTCAAGGATTGTTATCTAAATGTGAAATGAGACCCCTGTTCATTGACTGGAGATTATAACACTGCCTGTGGAACAGACATGATAAATAGTAATAAATGTGCATGTCCCTTTCAATTTTGTCATACTTAACATCTGTCTGTTCCTTCCAGTTTTCCTGTATATCAGATGCTAAGAATGTGTCCTCAAAGCTATATTGGTCTTCTCTGTGTCTTATCTATTCTCAGTCTCTTTTCAGCCTTACAGGATCTCTGCTTTGTATTGAGTGTGCATGTTGTGTTGCTGTTTCTTCCATAAATGCATTAATTTGTCTTTTTCCAAATTCAGTCTCAAGGATTTATTTCCTGCCCCTGCGTGGTTTTCTTTACATACTGCCTCTCTCTGCTGGCATCACAAAAAAATTTAGCATTTCCTCCTTAAGCTCTTTTCCCTGCTTTTCTTCACAATGAAAGCTTTTTATCAGTTTCCATAGTTTTCTGATTTGTTTTTATTAAGCATGTTTTTATAGTGAGGGCTGCGATCCATCCGAGTAAACGGAAACAAAAAATTGAGGCCAAAGTTTTGTTTGTTTGCTTAACGAAACAGATCAGACTTTAAATGGGATGAAGTCAAATCAGTGCTGATGACTTGTCTTGATGGTAGCTGCTTCTAAGTGCTGGCTATTGACAGCGAGTCGTGGAAGATCTCAGCGTTCTGAAAAGCCTAAAACCACAAATACAACCGTGGGGTTGAAAATCACATGGTGTATTAGTATCAGGAAGAGCAGGGTTGCTGTGAGTTGCTGCCCTTTGTTCAGCAAACAGTATCTATATGCTGGTTAGTTAGTTGAAGACCACTGTTTTTGTGGCTGATGGATGTGAGGTGGGTGTTTAACCTGGATCATGGTTAAAGGGTAAAGGCCCCTCGAATTTCGGTGCTCACCCAGCACACCGCTGCCCTTTTCTTCAGCAAAGGGAGGCGTTCCAACACGGGCAGGGAGGAGGCCTGCCCAAAATGCTGCGGGGTCAGTGGTGGGGTCCCACCACCATCCCTCTGGAGGGTCCCCCCTCTGCCACCACCCACTGGGGTGGGTGGCTTCCGTGGCCTTGAGCAGGGTGGCTCCCTGCCTCCCTGTCCCCGCCGCCTTAAAGGAGGATTTTCCACAGCCGCTCGCGTAAGGCAAAGGAGCCTGCCTGAGCCGGGGAGGGGGGAGCGTTAGCTGCTCTGGACTGCAAGGCGCTCTTCGGTTCGCTTGGCGGGTCACCCCGGGCTCTGGACCTTCCTGCTGTGTTTGTCCACTGTGCTGCTTTTAACCGTCTCCGCTCCTTTGAGTCAGCTTGGGCTGCTCGCACGGCAAAGAAATATTTTCCTGGTGTTTCAGAACATGCGTGATTCCCTCTCCTTCCTGTGGAGGAGGAAAGCTGCTCGCCCCATACAGGGTCTGCCGGGGTTATAACAGAACAGTGGAGCCTTGCCAAACAGCAATGAGGTGTACAGCTGGCTGTGGGCAGTGGGGCTCTGCCAGTTTTTGCTTGGTTCTGCCGCTGTGAAGACTTCTTGCAGGAACTGTCATCTTTCTCCCCTTTATTCAGCAAGCTCTTAAGCTGTGGGTATCCTTGAGGGGTTTTTGGGTGGAACATGAGGACTGGAAAGAAACAGGTCCTAAACCATGTGCTGTTGGTAATGATCCTGCAGACCAGCATGTAAAAAGCCAAATGTTTTAATAGAAATTAAGGAGTGAAAACAAAGAAAAGACCTGCTACAATGAAGCACCATGTGGCGCCATCCTTACAACTTGATGGTGTGATTGCACTGGTCTACATCCTGGGTGTATTCTTCCACCTAATGTCTTCCTGGAACAGCTGAAAACAGAGGGCTATGCAGAAAATCCACTGTCCATCCAGATGTTAATCAGTACAAATGCTGAAGTTCAGAAATAAAATATGAATGAGAAAATTGTGGGAAAGCAGTACTTTCTGTGCCTACCTTTATTTCAGTACCGGGGACTGTGCTGGCAAATTTGTGCAGTCTGGAGCAGAAAAAATCCTCAGTAGTACCCCGATAAGTCAGAGAACCTGACACCTACAGTCTTGAAAGCAAAACTTGCAGGTTGCCTTTTTGAAGCTCAAATTTTCCAAGAGCAATGACAGAGCAGTTTCAGCAGAGAAAAATATATACCCTTTCAGTCAAGACCCAGAGGTTTAGAGCATTCAGATATCTGTCTGATTTGATGGTTGGGCTTTGAACAGACAAGATGCTTCACAGCCATTGCCCTTAGAGAGCAGGGAAGCTGTTGCATGCCCATTTTACAGGCTGGGAAACTGGGACACCCAAGCGCTCAGTTGTTGGAGAGAGGAATTCAAGAGCAGAGCTTGAAAAGGATACCAGCTCCCTGATCTCCATTTTAATTAAATTCTTTCTGCAATTGTCTTCCCTGCCAGTTTAACTGGTGGAATGTGGTCTAGCGGAGGAATTTTTGGCTGCAAACTTGACAGGAATATTTTTCTGGGCCAGATCCTTGCCTAGTGTAAATTAAGATGACACCACTAGCTACGATTACTGTGCTAGCAATTTACTCCTCCCTCTGAGAATCTGGCCCTGGTTTGCAGACAGTGGGCAGTGTCATATAATTTGTTCTTTTTAATTTTAGTCTGTCTAGACACTTTTGCAGCACCCCTTTCTGGGAGGACTTTGTGCCAGCAGCTCTGGAGCAGCACCACACTTCTCTGGTGAGAAACGCTTAGCAGACACAGCATGAAGGTGGCCTGGTGTGCTCAATCTCAGCATTTCACCTCCCTGGTGCAGGGTTTGGCTTTGATAGTCTCAGTGATTTTTGGTGGAGAGGTGGCAGAGGGGATACATGGCAAGATTTCTTCCCTGTGGAGGGGGAGTGAGTCTGTCGTTTTCCCTGTTTTTGATGATGTGTTGTCCCAGCTGAGTGCTGGAGAAAGACAGCTGCTGCCGATGCAGCGTTTCTGTGGTAGTTTTTCTTTCCAGCAATGGATGACACACCTCTCTTTGTGGGTAAGAAGGTCTTTCTCCTGGTTTTGAAGGCCATTTGCTGGCCTTGTGTTTATTGTTACAGTCAGTCCTTCCTCCCATGCTGTCAGTATTTACCACTCAGCCTTTAGCTTCTCTGCTATGTTTTCTCCCACACTGAGTCACCTGGCATAGGGGTGTACCTCTCCAGCCGCCTTCAAACTTGTCACGAGGCGCACACAGGACCTAGTTTTTACAAAATCCTCAGATTTGCTGGCTGTGGTTAAGCAGGTGATTAGCTAGGACTGTTTTTCTTCCCCTTCCAGTCTCTTGCCAATTCCCGAGTTACTCGCCAAGATTGTCTGTAACTGTGTTTGTTGAGCCAAACACAGAAAGGCCATGACTCTGGCTGGGGCTCAGGAGCGGCAGCGATATATACCCTTTTACTACCATTACTTCTGCTTGCATCCAAATGCACTTAACTGAACCCCTAATCCTCATAATCATTTTACAAAATTTGCTAATCATAAAGTCCTACCTTCTGTTGTTAACCACCTACATTTACGTGTCTGTACCCAGCCCCCAAAAGGAAGGGTCTTCATGGCTGCAGAAAAAAGCCTGAAGATAGGGGTACTAAAGTCATTAAAAACAAAATTTCTTTTTGAGAAAACTATAAAGCACACACTATTTCTGGGATTCCACCTGAGCTTGATCAATATGAATGAAGCAGAGGTCTCCCAAAAAAGCAGCTTGCATGGAAATGGGTAAGAGATTCTTTGTGCAATCTTAATGATTTTGAGAGAGACGTTTCCCCTGTGAATTGCTGTAGGAGTTTGCACCCCTTCCCCCACGCTCAGCAGAGGCAAGAACATATGACTATCCTCATGTAAGGTAGTGCAGTGTTAATAGTGCTGCTGTATTGATCAAACTGGGCTGCTTTGTCACCAGGGACAGCTGGCAGGATTTATTCTGACTCTGAAGGCTGTTTCCAGTCCTTTCACTAGGCGAAGGGTGTGTTGTGCTTTTTGTCTTAGTCTGCAGGAGCAACGCTTTCAAAAGATTGTATGGTGTCCCACCATCCGCTGCCTCTATCATTTCTGCTCTCAGGGCTCCCACCTCACTCCCACTCAGAGCTGGATGGGTCTCAAGATCTTGTTGCAGCAAGATCCAGTTGTTTGCCCTTGGAGAGCACCTGGAGGAGCAGCCGCTGGCTGCTGGAATGTGGATAAACACAGGGTGACGGGAACAGGAGAGGCTTCCTCTTTGCTTAGAAAGTGAGCAAAACATCAGTAAGAAAGCAGCGTAGAAGGAAAAACATGTGCAGGGTGGTTATATTCCCCCCTGGCTGATACTCATGACCTTGTTAAAAAGATCAGTCTGCTTCAGAGACTGCACGTGGTCATTTTTAAGTGTAGGGAGAAACCGAATGTGGCTTTTATTTTTCCATCTGATAAATTGCCAGTTGCAGGTTTTACTTACAGAACACTCTGAGTAGTCTGAGAAGAACACGATCACCTTGATATTATATTTATGAGTAAAAATGGTATGAGGCAAAAAAAGCTCTTAGCTCACATGTAAAGAAGACTTTTAATGCAGTTTTTGCTTCCAGGAATGCACCATTACTCATGGCAGGGAAGGGACACATTAGCAGGCTTGACAGACAGGAGGGCTGAAATGCCTAGGGGCACTCAGGGGCTCGCAGGGGCAATTTGACATCATGCTTCTTTGACAGGTGTCGTGAGCTTGGTGCTGGGTAGTGATGGGACATCTGCAGAGCAGGGAATGGTTAGAGACATTTGAAATGGAGAAAAACTCCTGAACCTTGCTCTGGTGATGGTGGGAGCACCTCTGGGGCACTCTGAGAAGAGCCCACGTGCTCAGAAGTGCTGCAATGTATTCTGCAGGGGCTCAGGGTGGCAACCAAGTCACAACTCATGGCTGGAAAATTGTCCCCTGAATGTGTAGGCTGCCAGTAAGTGCCGGCTATAGCTAAAGAAGCACGGTTTGAGTGCATTCCTCTCCCTTTCTGAGTCCCAGTTCCAGGACTGCTGGGTCTGAAGCAGATCCCTCCAGCAGCCCCGGCCACCACAAGGCATTTTGGCTCTCGCTTCAGCTCTGGTATCATGCAACCGCTTGGGAAGCACAACTGCTTGGGAAGCGCAACTGCTTGGGAAGCGGAGCCGGCTGGAGGCGAAGCAGGAAAGTGCTCCCAGGAATGTTCCCTGCAAAGCAGAGACTCAGCCTGTGGTCTCTCACGCGGCTCCTCCTCTCCCAGCATAAAGGTTACCTTTGTATGTTTATAACCAAAATAAAATTGCAGCTCCTGAAAACTATAATTTGTACTTGGGGGAACATAATGTTTGTGTTTAGCTATTGCAGGGATTGTACCAAGGCACAGTGACAGAGGACTGAAGTGTTTGGGATGACGATAGCTGGCAACAGACTCCGCCTTTGGGGGCTACTAAAAACAGATTTAGTTAAGCAGTATCCATGATGAACAAAATGCCAGGGAGGACTGGTTGTACTGTGAGGAAGAGGACTCCCCTCCTGCAGCGGGAGAGGCTGTCCTTCCTCAGTTCCCGCTCTTCCCCTTCCCACAAACCAAGCCAAGAGAGCCTGGCTGTGGTCTTCCAAGCCGTGACACTGGAGACTTCCATCCCATCTCAGAAAGACAATAGAGGGAAGGAGTGGTATACAGCTAACCCACAAAGGCAGGCTTATCTCTGGAGATGCTATATAGGCTTAAATAGAGTGGAAAAGGGAAATGGGGGAAAATAGGACACTTAAGGTAAACTAACTACATTTTTTAAACGTCTGAGTTGGAAATATGCCAGATAACATGTCACTGTTGGGATTATAGTGACTACAATATGTTTCCTCTTTTCCTTGTTGGTAAGTGGGTTTTGTTTGTTTCCTTTCTGGAGAGTGGTGAGGGAGAGGAGGAGAGGTGAGGCAGGAGAGTTCCCTGCAGTGCATGTTTGGTAGCGCGCTGGAGCTGTCTGTGGCAGTTTAATGGGTAAGGCTGTGGTGCCGTGAACGTGACATCTTCTAATTCCTGACATCATCATTTGGGCCTTTTTGTCTCAGGGAAAGACGCAGTGTCGAGTTTCCTTTGGTTTGCTCAAAGAGGATACTTAGGGATGGGGCTGGAAAGCTGAAGGCCTCACAGAGCCTCTCAGCAGCATGGGTGCAGGCAGAAGGGATGCTAAAAGCCTTGCCAGCAGAGACATGCCCTCATCCGGTATCATCTCCGCAAGGTGGTGCTGAGTGCTGTGTTCGGTTATGTACTGGAATTAATTTGGGAACCCTCCCCATTAATTTTTTGGGGAAAGGTGCCAACATAAACTTGAGGTAGGGTCTGGTGATTTTGCACAGTATTCTCCAATACATTTCCAGGGATATTTTGCCAGGAGAAACAGAAGGTTTAAGAGAGAGCATGAAAAGGGTGAAAAGGGACAGTGTCTTGCCTTGACTGTGAGACTCCTACACAAGTAAAGAGTGTTGCTGAGGAGATGCAGTGTGAAGAAACAAGGGAAGGAGAGGGTGCTTGTAGGGGAAGAGAGGCTGAAAAGAAGAGCTTTTCTGAGGTCCTAGAGTCAGACAGGTTTCTGAGCAGGGCTCAAACAGGTCCCGTCCCATCTTCCACCTCCTTCAGGAAGAGTAGAGTTTCTCCTGGCCTCTGTTTCTCCTGATGCTTCATCACAGCACCCAGGCTCTGCTTTTCACCAGCCTGCTTAGTGTAACAAAGTACCACCCTTTGGGCCTTTCTGCATTGTAGTCTCTGCAGACTTGGGAGTCTGCAGGTACCCATTCAGGACATTTCTATGAAGGCATGTCATGATGGCTTATCATATAGTTAGCTCCTCTAACAAAAGACAGTCTTGTGCACAGAAACATCTTGAATTAACCATGGTGGCTGCTTGGATGCTGGGAAGTCATCGTATCTTCCAGGAACACCAAGACATTGCATTCCTTCTAGGCTATTTTCTGGCTGCTTTGCTATTAATAACTTTGTCCTGAAATAGCACTTTCATATTGCAGCATATTAAAATCCATAACAACTGGGTGGGTGTCTACAGTCAACAGACCGAAGAAAGTGAGCCAGCACGAGAGCTGTGGTTGTGTAAATTGGCTCATAGAGGTGTGCTGACTCTGAGCAGTTGGTGATCTGACCTGCTGAGCTTTCTCAAGTCGATAAATGGCAGGGCTTTTAATGGGATCTCCTGGCTTCCCATGCCATACTGCAGCTGGTAGCTGTACAGCCTGCTGGAAACCACGCTAACGTGAGGGTGGTCTCGTGATCCTTTCTTGAGGAGTGAGCAGTGCCGTGTCCAGTTCTGACAGTGCACCTTGAGTTGCTAATGGTATCCACAAAAGGCCCTGCCAGATCTCCTTTTTGTTTGATCTAATGCATTTTGGGTCTCCTCAGATGCCTGTGGGCAGTTGCTTGGGTTGCTGCTGAGCAGCTGGGCCAATACTGGCAGGCACTTTACCAATGTGCTCTAGCAAATTGCTTTTAAAGAGGACTGTGCTGCTTTTATCAGGGTGCGTAGCAGCCCAAGAGCACTGCCTGGGAGATTTGAGGCTGATCAAAATCCCGTGTGGCTAGAGTTTTGGAACAACTGCCTTGGCAAAGCAGTGTAGAAAAGAAAAGCAATGGAAAACACCCTTGGCTGTAAGGGAGCATCCTTTGGAGGGCGCCTGGCTTTTGTGTGAGAGGCAAGTTTACCTGCAGTGGGACATTCAAGTGTGAAGGCTGTTGTTTCTGTGCATAGGTGATGAAAACTCTGGCCTAGGAGTGGCAGAAACCAGTTTGTGAATATCTCCATATAGACTGCTCAAATTTAAAAAAAAAAAAAAAGAGAGAAGAGAAACAAATCCAAGTATCAGGATGTCTGAAGTGGTGCTGGTTTTAAATTCTTCCCATTTTTCCATTTTGGTCACATTGTTCCTAATAAAGTAGACAAGATTTGTAATATAAAATAACCATCTCCAGCAGTCAAAGAACACGTCAAATTCTGCTTCACGTAAGCCACAGAGTTAAATGGCGCTAATCAGCAGCAGAATTTCATGGAGTTTGAGTGTTGGCAATGTCCTCAGCTGATGTAAACAGGAACCATGAAATCAAGGCTGCTCTGTGCTGATTTACCCCAGCTGAGAATCCGGCTGTGCTTCCCATCGCTTTGTTTCCAGTCTGAAGTTTTTTTTCTCGATGCAACGGTGAAACTCAAGCCTGTTGTCTTCTCTTTTCCTTGCCCAGACTGGCATATTTATCACAGTAGCACATGCATCTTCTTGCTCTTGTAAGATAACAAATTGCCCAAATGATTTAAAAAAAAAAATCAAATTAAAAAGCAGCAAGTGGCTTTTTGCAAATGTGCTTGGACAGTTGCTGTGCTCATGTTAAAGTTTAAACTTCAGCCAAAGAGCCCACTGCTCTCTGCATGGCTGGAGGCAGGCTTTGGTCCTATATGTTTATTATCGTTTAGAAATGATATAAATGCTCTTTTATTCTTTTTTGTTCTGTCCTTACTCTACAACGCGTTCCTCTCCTTCCTCCTGCTTCCTGTTTCCCAGACAGGTCCCCACCTCTTCCTCCCCACAGCCAAAAATAATACAAAAGGGAACATACAAAAGGTTTTTTGAGCCATGAGATGTGATAATGAATGGGCATCATGTACAGGGTAGATACAGTAGTCCCAGCGCAGAAATGTTGATCACGCAAAGTCAAGATGAGGAATTGCATGTTTTTGGGTTAGGAATTCAGTGTTATGCATCCTCTTGTTTAATATGTTTTTAGGTCAGAGCAGAAGAGATGACTGACAACCCAGGACTCTTATGAAATGTACCATATATTGAGTGTATTGATCACATCTCTTCTCCAGGTTTGATTTAATAATCTAATTGTGAAGAATTGTGCTTACGAATATGCTGTTGCCTGAGAGTGCGCGAACACAACTGGTGTATACATTTGTGTCAGCTGCTGAGGAGGAAATGTTAAGCTCTCTCTGGATGTTAATGAAACATCTCTAAAGAGTACATTTTTTCATTCATGATCCTATCCAGAGTAATTACAAGGAATCCAATTCTGCTGTGCAACCCCACTGCAATACTTTGTAAGGATGAATCTTAATTGCGGATCGAGACCTAAAATATTGCTCTGCTTTGTACATTCCACAGCCGTCAGCATTTGCTCCTGCATATCCATTTCCTGTGAGAAGTTTACCACACTCTGGGGCATGCTTTGAACCTGATCCTTTGATTTCAGTGGGAGCTAGGACTCGCAATTCAAGGAGCTAATTGTGCCTTTTCGCTATGTATAATGCTAAACTAAAGCTGCTTCCAAACCAGGCGGCAACAGGTTAAATACACACTTGATGAAGTTTGGAGAAAAGTTTGCAGTGAGGGCCACTAGCCAGCTCACTCAAAGCCATCCAAGGTTGTTATATAAATAAATGATCTCTTCAGAAAGATTTTGAAACACACATTACGTATGTACCGTTTCTCAAATGGTCATTGTATGGCTACTTGCTGTCTGGACTGCATGGCAGCGTGCAGGGCATGTGCTGGTGTACAAGCACACATGGGTTTGATCATGTTTTTATACTAGCACAATGGGCTGCCTGCACTTTGGAATTCTTGATTTGGCTATCCTTAATCCTTTGCTGACATTGATGCTATTTTTTGTTGTTGTGACCGGCTGCAGATATTTTTTCTATCTTTATTAAACAGTCAAAAAACCCAAAAGCCCTCCAAAGCCCTGGTTCAGTGTTTGCAGATTTCTTTCATCCTTTTTTTTTATCTAGATGCCTATCAAATTCAGCCACGCTTAGCTGCAGTCCTTTGTTCAATATCTCACAACCAGTGCACTGAAATTCTCTATGCTTAGAGCCCAAATACCACAGATTTTTAGGGAACAAATTTGGGTTGTCCATTTAAAAGAGTGTTTGTTAGATAAGATATATTTCATTATCACTAAGTTTGGGAACAAATCTTGATTTTGACTCCTTGGTTAGGGTTATGGGTTCAGACTTTTTTTCTGTTTGAGACATTTGTTTTACCACCCATTTCTGCTGGTGAAAATTGCTAATTTATGGCAAAATTGGGTTTGATCCTTTGAGCTTTAGAGGATGATCAAAGTCTTTGATAACCTTTGTTACATCATGCCCCAGAGCAACAGGAAAATGGCTTGTGTTTATATGAAGGTAGTGATTCTGTCCTTTAAGTAAATCTACAGAACTTTTTACATTAAAATGTATCTTCGCTGAATTCAGTTGTGGCTTCTGATTTCAGTATCTTTTATGCTCTGAAGAAAAATGCTGTGGAGAACATCCAGAGAGAAAGCCATCTGTGCTGTGGTAGGAGAGTGTTCATTGAGAGTGCTGTTGTGCATGAGTAACAGTGAATGGCTGGTTTGGCTAAATACATTTCCTTAAAGGTTCATTCTTTGGGCAGAGACCAAGGGGGAAAATGGGCACAGGCCATTATTATACTGAAGAAATTTGCAAACAGAGGTTTGAGTCCTGCGTAGCGTAGTCAAGAGCTAATAGACTTGTCCATTGCAGACTCTGGTGGCTGGTGAGGCCCATTCTGCCAGTGTTAGAGAGGACTAGCCTGACAGCTCAGGCATATGGTGAAGTTACCACAGGAAAATGAGTCTTTGCGTCTCAGATGATCTTTGCTGACTATGTGTGTGTCTGCTTTTTGCTCTTGGCAAAAGCCTGTTTGTTGAGCATACAGTTAACTTGATTTGCTTCATATATACAAGGGATTAAGAACATGCATGCAGATATTTACAACGAGTTAGCTGTCATTAAGTATCTTATTGTTGTACCTGAGAAGTGGTTTTAGCTGTCTTTTTTTTCAATGAACTATATAACACGTAGGCGAGATGTGCTGGCACATGACTAGGAGTTTTGTCTTAAATCCTTTGCAATAGAAATGATTTGCTATTGCCTGAAACTTTTTCTTACTATTCATTCATTTCAGACTGTGGTTTTCCCATTTTCCCAAGTGTATTTTGCAAAACTACTTATTTTAATACTAAAATTCTGTTTATTTTATGCTGTCCCAAATGTTAAGCTTCTGATGTGCTGCAGCTTTTTGACAACTAGCAACTGCCCAGTAGAGGTTGCCAAGAGGAAAAGCTGGAGGTTTTGGCAGCTGGGTGGGAACAGATGACAATCTTGGAATAGATGGGCAAGAGTATTGGGTTTTGTTGTTGTTCAGGAAGTAATGAAGGCTTTTGGCAGTGGGAAGAAGATGCATCTTTCAAACCTTGTTTTAGGGTTAAGGACAAAAAGAGCATGGTATTTCAGGAAAGGCAGGTGGGTTTTGAATCTCTTATTCCTCTTAACTTCAGGGCTGCCCCACAACATCCAGTTGGGTACCTGCCTCTGGCATCAGCAATGCAAGTGCCACCGTAGCTCAAAGCTTTCACTGTTCTGCTGAAGAATTAAATATTGACACTCGGCACGGGACCTGGTGCCGCTGTTTGCTCTGAACTTGAGTGAACTGCAGTGGCACTGACCTTAGAATTATTGTTTTGTGTTGCTTTCAGGTTGAGGATGCTTTCTCTTCCTTTGCAGCTTTGAGACTGCCACAATTATTTAAAGTTAGAGTTGAGGCCCCTTTTTTGCATGCCAGTGGAAAGCAATGGCGTCATGATGGAGGTTGGAATTTGACCTTCACTATTGCATGTATAATTCTGTATTGCTCGTATAAATTATGCTGCAAAGAGAATCCTTTCAAGTATTGTAAACAGAGCTGGTAGATCAGACCTGCTTGTCAACCACATTCGACATTTTCATTCTCTGTCACAGCCTGATCTAAGTATCCAACTTCTTAATTAGGTTTTGGATAACTTCCAAGATCGGTGCTTGATGTCCAATTATATCTGCAGTAAAATGGCACTTAGAAGTAACTAGCACTTCCAGATAAGGACTTCCCATGATCTGCTAGAAAAATTCAAAATCAAGATGTTGTAAAATACTTCAGCATCAATAAAACAGAGGAACCCAGTGAGTGTGTTGATAAGGTGTCTTCCCTGACTTTCTGTCCTGAAATCATTATAAGTGTTTGGGCTTTGTTTTAGCCTTGGCAGAACTTTACTGTTGCAACATTGTCCTGTCTTTAGCTATGCAAAACAGCCAGGGATTTGAGTGCTGTAAAGACTTCACAGCATAGGCAGGTGCTTCTGAAGTGGCCTGTGATTTTTCAAGAGCCTGTATGTATGGGTCAAATTCTGATACACAACATGGCTGCCAATTGAGACCAGTTCTCGCAATTCATTGGAGCAAGTTTAGATTTATACCCTGGGAACTGAGAGTTCATTTGGGGTCATCAGTTGGAATTAGGTTTTCCAGAGCTGCCTGGACCTGAACCCAGATGCCAAACTTGTGTCCCTGCAGAGGCTCCTGGCCTATGGGAACATCTTTCCCCCATCATTCTCTAAAGAGGAGACAGAGACATTGGGTACCTACACTGCCTTGAGACTTGGCACATTGATGATGGTGGTGGTCCCAGCTTTAGCCTTCCTGCTGGTTGCTCTCTGGGGGAGAGTGATGAAGTCAAACATCAGCATCATGAGTGGTGACTCCAGCTCCTTCATACCTAGATTTTGAATGTTCTGGGTTGCACTTTAACCTGGACAGCTGACAAGCACCCTAGAATTTAGGCTGTCTCAGCCAAACTGAGTATCTGCAAGTCTGGGAGGGATTGGGAAGTCTGGGGTTTGTCTTGTTGTTGTTGCAGTTAGTAGCAAAACTGTCTTGATTTCTGCTGGCTGCAGAATCAGGTGACTGCTAAACTCTGCTGAAAATCATACACATGTATCACATCTCTGCTCTCAGAGGCACACGCTGGGTTGCTCTTGCATTGTATTTCATAGTGGTGAACATACTCAATGTGTTTGGTAAATGATCTTTACTTGCAGTAGATGAGCTTTAGGTGAGCTCCAGAGGTAAGAATGCAGGTAGATTAGAGGTCATACCTTTCTGAATTGACTAACATACTAACACTGAGTTTCCCTGGATCAATGCTGCTGCAAGCTCTGAAGGGACTAACAAGAGGTAGGTCCTTACCAGGCATAGGACAGCACTACAGTCGCTGTCTTGTACTGTCTGAAGGATCTGGTGCTGCATGTGGAAGTGTCATGGTGTGCAGTTTACATGTATTCTGCTGCTGTACGTGCCCCAGAGGACTGAGATGATAGTACATGTAGGGAGCGAAGAGATGTCATGAGTTACTGGTGCCTGGGCAGGAAACACACAGTGTTTCTTGCAGGTGGTGGACATGTGCCTCTGTTTGGAAAGTGAGCCTTTTTGCAATTGTATCCAAAATTGAAAAATCAGACTGAGGCCTTGTTGGGATTGTCCACATGCCAGACTGCCATCCTTTTCTGGCTGGCTTTCTGCAAGTACATGGGATCTTGCAAAGTCACGTCCTATTATTTGTCAGCCATGAATCATCATTTCTTTTAACTGGCTAAATTGAGGAGCAATGTGCAAGGAGAATGACCCTTGTTAATCAGGGCAGATGGGTTAAAGTAGTGGGTCACTTTTTATCCCTAGCTTGCGAAACTGGCTTGACAGCAAACAGCAATCTTACGGATCTTCTTGTGCTCCTGAAGGGAGCCATCTTCCTCTCCCCATTGCAATTTTTGAAGTCTTTATTGCTGTAAATCCTACAGGCACTGGGTAAGAAAGTTTAATACCCACCAAGTTGCCTGCAATGTAGCACCCAAAGGATAGTCAGACTTAATGTTGCATGTGACATGTACATCCATCACACAAAGCTCCCCCTCTCTTGCATGAGTGGTTAAGGAGAAGCTGGACCTGTCTTAGGTGTCCTTGGACCATTTTCCTACTGGGCTGGTAGTGGAAGTAGGAGATCTACAGGGGTTTCCCATCACCTGAATCCAGCAGTTTGGGTTTGTATCTCTGTGGATAGTGGTCAATATCCTGCTGGTCCTGCAAGTTTTTGATGCGCTCCCAGCTTCATGGGAATGGAGACCAAAAACTCTCCTGCCCCTCCTGACTGTCCACTGGGCTGGAGCAGAGACCTTGGTGGTCTCAGCCTGACTGGTTTCTCCAGGTCAGAGCTCGAGGCAAGGAGGTGGGCTTAGCTGGCCTAAAAATTGCCTTGCCAGGGCAGGAGTGAAGAAAGCAGGCTAGTTTCAAAACCCTGCCTTACCACTCCCTGGGTGATTTGGGCCCGGAGGAGGGAAGGTCGGGTAAGGTACTTGGCAGAAGCTGGGAAGTGGGTATGGGGAAAGACACTTTGTTTCTGCCGGCAATTGCCTGCTCTGGCAAATGCAGCAGCAGGTAGGGCGCTGGCGGGGGGTGAAGGAAGGGCTGTGGCTGTAACCCCTCGCCAGG
Organism: Buteo buteo; assembly: GCF_964188355.1. Taxonomy (NCBI): domain Eukaryota; kingdom Metazoa; phylum Chordata; class Aves; order Accipitriformes; family Accipitridae; genus Buteo; species Buteo buteo. The sequence continues at coordinate 24,529,673 of NC_134175.1, forward strand.
CTTTGTCTGCCATGCAGATTAGGTGGAGGGCTTTTCTGGCTCAGCGTTGCTAGGCTCTTCCCCTCTATTGACTTGGTGGAGAGGCTCAGGGGGGGTGGGAGGGAGGGACTGCATTATATTGTTTCTTTGAGTTGTTTTTTTCCCCACTCTATGGGGAGATGGGCTTGATCCACTGGTTTTGGATTTCAGAGGCAGAAGGCAAGACATGACCAGCTGGTGTCTTGAAATGGCACAGGTGCAATGGCTGCGGGAGGGGGGAGCCAGGAATAATTACAGGTTTCTGAAGCATCAGGCTTTGCCTGAAAAGGGCTCATCGAGAAACTGCTCTTTATGGAAAATTAATGGTGAAGCTGGAAAAAACTGTCAGGCCCACTATTGTTGTCTTGGGGTAGTGATGTCTTAAAGGAGCAGCACCTCCTGCTTGCCTCCCCTCCACGGGCAGCCTGGAGCCGGCACACAGCTTTCTGATCCCACAGCAATTGAAATGTCATGTCACTGTCATCAGATTTAATGGCCTTGAGTCCCTGTCTCTCTTTTTTTTTATTTTTTTCTCTTTCCCTTTCCACCCCTAATTTGTGATTATGCTTGCTCTTTCCTTTGGAAGCCTGTTATTTATTAGGCGTCTAAACCTGTTTCTCCCCACTGGACGAAGGCTAAGTGGGCCAAGAAGCCCAAATTACATGACATGGGGAATTCAAAAGCATCACCTCTCCTGGTGGTGGGGGTTATTCCTGAAACACTGTGGGGCATGTTGGAAAGCTGCTCCCAAAACCTGTTAGGATTCATCTAGGGAGAGACCAGATCCCCAGCTAAAGCTGTTCCTCACGGTCCCAGAAATGCACTTTAAAAAGAAAACAGAAAGGTTGCTTAAGGCACGTACTAGCTGATAAGTGTCCCACCTCCAGGCCTGTGTGCAGACACATCATACATACAGTGTTATGCCTCTAAAAATAACCTACATGCTAAAGTGTAGCATGTCACATTTGCATATATTGCCGTTTTGTTGCTTTTTGTCCAAGTCCATCTCTACAGCTCAGGTCTAAAATCGGCTGTTATTTTAAAAAGAAGCAACACATAACTGTCTGGCAGATTCCGTTGTGAACTCTGAAAGTCATCCCACCATATTGTATCTGCAGCCAGCAGTGCTGCTTCCTAGGTACATTGAAAGTAATAATCTTGAGTTACCTGCTAGCTCCTAGAGAGCTGTGAGTGAGGCCTCTTTACACTCCTGTTGATGGGACCTTTGTAGCCAGAAGGCAGGAGTCTCTGTCTCTCCTCTGGTCATATGAAGCTTTTGTTTCTTGATCAGATGCTGGACTGTCCAGATTGAGACATAGTTGGGTCCCAGCTCCCATAGGCTGAAAATTTTTGCCTAAAATCCCTTTCTTAATATCTCTAGAAGTGTTCTCTGATGAGTAGTTTTTAGAGGTTTCCGAAAAGTGTTAGTTAGAATGTCTCTTTCTCCAAGTCCTGTAAAATCACAGTGGTGGTATTAAACCAGTTAGCCTTCCAGGCAGCGAGAAATGAAAAATAGCACTAATAAACTCCATTAAAAGCTCCTGAAACTACAGCAAACGGTTTTCTATAAACAATAAAAGTTTATAATGTTGGTTATGGAGAACACTGGGCAGTGTGATGGTGCCTGGAGGCTTTATTGGGGCTAGCTCAGGGCACCTCATAATAAGGTACATTCAAGTAGGAGGCTCACCTCATCCTTGTGCTGATGATCACTGCTGTGGAGATGCAGGAACACGTTTTTATGTGGCAGCATCTTTGCAACTTCACCTACTTTTTAATAAGGTGCATGTGCATGTTTGTTTGCAAGTCTGGTGTCCTGTACACAGGAAGCCCTGTTTGACCAGATGTGCCAAAAACCCTCTAAAACTGACAGTAAGTTCCTTTTTTCTGTCACATCTTTCCTTCTCTCAGTCCTTTTAAACAAGCTGTGGTGTCACTGGAAGTTGTTCTCCATCTCCTATCTTAAAATGCTACACTTCAGAATTGTGCTGTTTTAGGAACAGATTGGCCCCAGCCAACTATGCTGACTTAAATTTGGAGTGAAAGTTAAAGTTTGTGAAGGAAGCAGTTCTTTGGTGAAATGACTTTTTGTTTGTATGTGGCCAGGCAATGGGGCCATTAGAATAGTTTCATGTGAAAGTGACCGTTGGTCAGATTACGCTTAAAATTGGGAAGGGCCTGGTATCCGTGGAACAACGTACGGACTTTCATGAAAATGTAGTGGATGCTTTCTGGTTGTTATGTCTTCACTTCTACCATAATATCTGCTACTGTATGTGGATATTCCCACACTCTGTCTCGTAGCAGCATCAAACAAGCCAAATCTTCATGTGTCCCAAAATGTGACCATCTCGTGAGAAGGTGCTGGTGTGCATGAGTGCTGTCTCTGAATCGCTCTGGGCCACACCGTTCTCCTGCCCTAGGTGGGAGCTATGCTGTAATCTCTGTCTAACAGTGGTTTCTCTCCCTCCCCTCTCCCTTCCCCTCCTGCAGACATGCCTGGAGTTGGAGCGATACCTTCAGACTGAACCGCGGAAGATCTCTGAGACCTTTGGTGAGGATTTGGACTGCTTCCTTCATGCCTCCTCAGCACCAGATGCAGAGGACAATATCCGACAGCTGGATCCCATCCTTTTACCAGCGGAGACAAGTACGTGTGACAAAAGCGCCAACATGGACATTATCCTCTCACGGGACAAGCTGCTGTCTGAGACGTGCCTCAGCTTGCAGTCCACCAGCTCTTCCACAGAAGGCTACACAGCCGTCAACCAGGCCCAACTCAATGCAGTAACCTCATTAACGCCCCCTTCCTCTCCAGAGCTCAGCCGCCACCTTGTAAAAACCTCACAAACTCTCTCAGCAGTGGATGGCACAGTGACGTTGAAATTGGTGGCCAAGAAAACTTCACTCAGCTCCGTGAAAGTGGGTGTAGCAACAGCAACCGCGGGGACGATAAAAAGTGGGCACAGTGACAGTGAACAAGGAGGTACAGGGGCAGAAGCATCCCCGGAAAACAAGAAGAGGGTTCATCGCTGTCAATTTAATGGGTGCCGGAAGGTTTATACAAAGAGCTCCCACTTAAAGGCTCACCAGAGGACTCATACAGGTACTTGTGTAGGATGCTTCTCTCATCTTGTCCTCCCGCCACCTAACCGTAACCATCTCCTTTTATTCTCATTTAGAAAAGAAAAAAAAAAATCTTCTGAAAGTCCAAGCTTCTATCTGTGAAACAGGGCAGTGGATAAATACAGTAGGCCAGCAAATGTACCCAGTATTCAATAGAACTGAGTAGTTCACCATCTACCATTAACCTGTTAGGGTTTCATATGTCCTATAGGGCTTGATGCAGAGTAATTTTAAGATACCTAAGGGGTGTACATGTATCATTCATGTTAAAACTGTGGGCATGCCAGTTTGGGTTTTCGGCACTCACTTCCCCAAGACAACTTTAAAAATGTTAATTTTAGTCGAGTGTTAATTGCTTCAAACAGAAAATAGCATGGGTAGGTTTTTGCTGCCTTTTGTATGGGGGGAAGAGAAAAATGTGTTTCAGATCTGAGATATGCAGTTTAGGAATAACGTGTGTGTGAGAGAGCATGTGTGTAGATGCAGACGTGTAGGTACGCAGATGCACGTGCCCTTGAGATACTCAGGATCTTGGACCTCTCTGGTGATAAAATACAGTGAGAACACATGAAAGAATGACATGGAGTTTGAATGGAATAGTACAGGTAGAGAGGGAATAGGATGTATGGAAAGATGTCAGGCTGTTATTTTGGGTAATATTTACTAATATTGCATATAAGCTCTGCTGTATAAGCTTGTGAAGAATACCGAATTGGCTTAGGTTTGGATGTTCAGGATCCCCACTCTCCTGTCATTTGTTCATAGTCCTGTCATTTGTTCATAGTCCACAGTAGCTTTTCAGCTGGTATTCATTGGCAGTAATAGCGGTGCAGTTCGCACACGTTGCTGCTTTGTTCTAAGCTTCACATGTGATGAGAGATGATAAATTCCCATTAGCACTGTCTTATCATGTGATTATTCTTGTTTCCAGAGGGATTGCTGTAATCAGTTTTCTCAATTTTACTGTAAAATGTGTGGTCTCTTACGATAACTGCACATTTAATTCATGATCTTATCATGGAGGCAGATTCCTAGAAGCGAGGTTGTTCTTGCAAGGTAGAAAATAACATGTTGGACCAGTGCAGTAAATCAAACAAATGTGTGGGTTGTTAAGAGAGCTGCATCCATCAAATACTAGGCAGCCCCGTAAAAGTTACATGGTTTGAAGTATAAATCATATTAAGACATGAAAGGCATTGGTTTTGATCTTTTTATATGGGCTTTCTAGTGCTTTTGCTGGGGATAGCCACCTTGCCAGGAGTGACCTCACTTGTGATCCAGTGATTTGAAAGCCAGTGAAAGTAGTGCAGTCATTTTAAAATCTGCAGCAAAGTGGTCAGGAGGCTCCTCATAGCACCAGTGCTGCTGTGAGGCTGGCCCCTATTGGGGCTGCCCGGGGGAACGTCCCAGCCAAGGCCTTCCATCAGTTGACGGGGCTCCCGTGGAGGCACAAATGCAGAGCGTGAGAGCCGTTGATGCAGTGGTCTTGCCTGTTCAGATGTGACCCCTGCATTCCTCCTCAAGCTGGAAGTGATGGGTCTTACACAGCTCTTCCTGAAGTTACTCAGGGATGTAACATGATCGCCTAGAAAGGGTGAACTTCGGAGTTCTTCTGGTTTTGTCACGCAATAGGCAGGGAGGTGGACAAGGAGTCCTGAGAGAGCACTTGCAAAAACCTCTACTCTTTCAACACCTCCACCCTTTGGAGTCAAAATCTTGCAAGATTTTGCATGCTTTTCAACGTAGCCTTAGGTCTGGTTGAATTTTGTATCTGAGGCCAAAACCTTTCCCCTCAGTAACATCTGCATGTGAAATCTTATGTTTTATAATTAATCCATGACGAAAAACATTTCTCACTGGCCCTCTGATAGTTCTGTTGAATAGCCTTAGACTGTACATAGTGCCATTGACATGTATGTGTCTGCCCATCCACAGCAGTGCTCAACATGGTGAGAAAGGTAAGTCCACCTTTGCTGGCATATGGGGAAGACCTGTATCAGATGATGAGACTGCAGCTGCCCGGGTGCAGTGCCCATACGTCCCACTCCCAGCACCTCACCTAGTGGGTTCAGCTACCCCTCTGATCTTGCCAGTTAAACCGTCAGTGGTTTAACCAGTCCCTAAACCATTTACTATTGTGGGATTGTACCTGTTTCCGTCCACTGAGTCCTAAGCAGAGAGCATAGGTTGTTAGGAAAGCAGGAAGGCAAAAGACAAGAGGGAATACAAACCTGGATGAACAGCTCTCCTGTCTCTGCAGCCATATAACCACCCTGCACCTGACCATATCCTAGCTGTGCATAGCTATGTATAAAGTGTGGTTTCATTTTGCAATGAGGACTGGATGCAGCCTTGTTGTTAAAATACATCTTTGATGCAGAACCTGGGAGCAGGTAGGCTCGTGGCTCCCATTTTTCTCTGTGGAAAGCAGGTTGTCTAAATACCTTTGAACATTTACATCTTGGGAGCAATCTAAGTGAATCAAGGGGAGGGGTGTGATGGGCTTATCTAACTAGCTTATTTGAGTGCAAAGCACAAAGTCATTCAGACCCCCTCATCCTCCTTAAGTGCTCTGTTCCCTTAAAAAACACTGACCGTTGGATGCCTTAAATCAGAGCTGGTACAATCAAGACATTAAATCTGTTCACACTGACCTCTGTAGTGAGGTTTCCCTGCAGGGAGCTCCAGCCTCCAGTAAAAGAGAGGGACAGAGAGGAATAGCTATGGAAACTTGGGACTGAATTACAAATGGCGGGGCTGCCTCCTTTCCCATGCATGCCTTCAGGGCTAGGGACAAGGAGCCCTTTTCCCCATCCATGCTTTGTTTTTTTCACACCGTGAGCTGAGTGTGTTATGGGTTGCAAATGCACCCAGTGGTGGCAATGGCTAGTAGCCACTTGGCTTAGTCAGTGGCTGAGCCAGAGGGTCTGAAATGATTGCGAGATATTTTCCTTTGGCTGGTAGTTTGTTAGTATGTCATGCAAGAGCAGTCTGCCAGTGCGGGCTCTGTGTAAAAGGGTGTGAGTGCCCTGACAGACAAAGAGCTCTCAGTGTGGGGTTCACAGGCAGGGAGGCAGATGCGGGCTGGTCACCCAACTTGCACGTGCAATGTCCACTTGCTAGATCAAAGGGATTTACTGCAGTGCATGAAAACAAGAAAACCATGGGTTGGAGAGCTGGGGGGTGGAAGTTGGCGGAAGGAGGTTGCATTCCTTTCGTTCGTATGTAAGGCTGACCAGACAGATGCTGGCTGGCGTTCCTCGCTGCTGCGTGATGAGCCAGGCTGGGCTGGAGGCAATACAGACTGATAGCAACTTGCTAGATTGAAGATGATCTTCTCTTAGGGCTTTACTTTTCTGGGAATCCAGAGACAGTCAGACCCCACATTGCACTTGGTGCATCCCCCACATTAGTCTCCCACATCTCATCCGTAAGAGAATCAGGACAGCGCTGTAAGGCCCATCAGTGGTTGAACTGGTTATGAAACCACCTTCTGGATGACCTTTGGAGAGGGAAAAACAATCATCTGTGTGGGAGAGAATTTAATCTGGAAGGGAAAGGGAAAAACATTGTCTGGATGGAAAGGGAAATGAAAATATTTGACTGAATTCAAAGTAAGCTGGGGCATCTAAAGTGAAGGGTTTGTAAAGGAGCTAAGAGCAGTGGTCAGACTGACTGTCAGAGGGCAGCAAAGAAGCCACTCAGGGGAGAAATAGTGGCTCGGCCTGTAAACAAGAGGAAATGGTGAGCTGTAGGTTTGGAAAGACCATACTGCCAATGCGAGGGAGAGGCAAAAACATCTAAAGAAGGAGCCACCAGGACTGGCACGGTAATCCAGCCCTAGCACATTCTCTAACAGTTATTCATGGAGCAGACATCAGTGCAAACAATGACATTTTGTCTCTTTTGAGAGACAGAAGTTTTCATCCAGCCTTCATACATGCATGGAGATGAATTGCCAGTGTAATGGACAGTGGAGAGGGAAGGAATTCGAATGAGCCGAAACCCATGTATAGTCATCAGTACTTCCTAAATTAGAAAACAGGATATTGCTGGTGAGTGTCTTGATGCAAATAAGTCTAAGGGTGAGCTGGCCTGTGACCTATGGAAATATTAGTCATGGGATGTGGCTGTGTCTCCCAGATGAAAGACCTCTGGAGGAGATTTCTGTCTCCTGACAAAACCATTCCTATCAGCCTTCCTTGCAGTAACATATAGGGGAAAGTATGAGATGGCATGGGTGCTTTCTGTCCAGAGATAAAGCATCACATATAAACTGACGAGGAAATCCTTAAGACTGGGATAGTGATAAAAAATGACCCCTAGGGGGTTCTGCTGGGGTTTGCATTATGTGAGTATCAGAAGGTTTGGTGTTTTTTTCTTCATCCATCTAAAACCAGGATCCGATACAACCCAAGCTCAAGTCTGAGAAACAGCAGTTGGGCACCTCACATCTATATTTAGGTTTCTAAAGCCTAAACAAGTGGGAAATACCCGTGTAAATAGATGTTACGAGTCTACACACAATCTTAAGATAACACTTATTTAAGTGGAGTTTGTTTCACATTGTCAGGACATCTTATTTTAAATTATATAGTTCTTTGATCCAAAGTGCTGGGTGAGAGTAAGTAAAACAAACAAATCCACCCTGCAGGAAGACAAATTACTACATTTGCAAGAAAAAGACAAGAGACACAAGAGTAATAGAAAGGCCATTAATGAACAGGAAATTTTTTGAGATGGGACTTAAAACAACAGAGAAGAGTTTTCCCAAAGTGTTGGAGATAGAAGAGGAAACGTCCAGAATTTGGAAGCAATCGGAAAAGACCAAATTGAGGAGAGTAGGCTGGATGATAGATAAAGAAGATTAATATAAAGTAAAGGAATAATAGAGAAAATGAAGACTATCTGTGTCAGTGATACCACATGAATGGGAAGCTGCATTGCTGTATTGTGTTAGCGTGGTAGCACCTGTGAACAGAAAGCCAATGAAGAGAAAGAAAAGGCAAATAGTCAAGGATAGCACCAATTCTGCAGGATGCAACATTTTGAATGACTTAGGAAAAAGCATTTGGGAGAACAGTGTAGGTAGCGTAGGAAAAATGAAAGCCAAAGCCCAAGATTTTTTGGTGTACAGAGACACACGGCTTCGTAGCAAGTCCCCAGCTCTGTGTGCAGGGCTGAAACCTGACAAGGGCACACGGAGGGACATGGAAGATGCTGAAGCTCCCATGGCAGCAGCTGAAGCAGCGGGTGGATTTGCCACTGGAAACAAAAGCAAGGAAATTAAGGGAGGAGGCGAGTATGAGGAAGACCTTCATTCAGGGCTGGATTTGTTTTGGGGTACAGTTGCTTTATCAAATTGGAAAGATGTATTTTGTTGTGGGATTGTTTTGGGTTTTTTTTATTTTGGGGGGTAAAAACATAGCAAGAGTTTATCAAAGCTGATTAAAATAAGCCCAACCTGATCACGAGCTCTTTAAAACTTTCTGGTTTTGAAGCCTTTTAGCCATTTGGCCAGTTTGGAGGGGAGTGTTGTGATTTCACTGTGGAGGGCCAGAGCCTCACTTCATTATTACAGCGAGAGATTAGGCTGAGGAATTGAGCTTTGTGAATCTCCAGGCAGCAGGAGGACAGGCCCTGCCAAAAGCAGCCCTTGCCATTTAAAACACCGGCGGTGTTCATCCATTGCTTAGTTGCCAGCACCTGAATTCTCAGTCCTGTGTTTCTGCTCCATCATTTGCCAAATCAGTAGCAATGGACAGTCTTACTGTTTGGGTTTGAAAATGTAAATAGGTATTGTTTGTTTGTTTGTTTGTTTGTTTGCCATGTGAGATGACTTTTGGCACAAGGGAGGCCTAGCAAGTGATGTTTGCTGTCTGTTCAGCAGCTGCAGGAGGGAGAGTGTAGGTGCCTCCAAGTGTTAGGCAGGCTGCCTCGGTAAGGTGCGGAGGAGCCAGCTCTAGTTTTTCATCTAGTGTTTTCTTTATACCCATCCAACCCTGAGCCCCCATGAGGCACCCGGCAGTGGGACGAATGATAGGGATCACAGAGAAAGACTCAAAGAAAAAACTCTCAACTTGTCTTCTGCTGATTTCCCCTTGTGTCGCTGCTGTCCCACACTGGATACAAATGGCATGTTAACAATGAGAAGCTATGATTTTCTTGTCCATTTGTCCAAAGCACTGGGACTTCTGAACTATGTGAGGTCACATGAGGCCTGAAATCAGAGATGTGTGCTCAGAGATGCTGTTTTAGGCTAAGGTGGGCCTGCTGGACAAGAAGGGCCTGAGCCGGCTGGGAGAGCTGAAGTTCTCTGGGCAGGAAAAGCCAAGTGTGCTACCTCTCATCTCAAAAGCAGGTGCTGGGTTAGGCTCTTCCTAAGCACAGTGTGGGCATTTGAGTCTGGGTCACATCTGGGAAAGCAGCCAGGAGCCTGGATGGACCTCTCCTAATCCAGAGCCTGGCTTTCACACCCTAGGTGGACATGGTCCCGCATACCTATGTACCAGCAGCAGCAATTTGCAGGCGGGAGCGGATGAACTGCAAGGCTTCGTGGAAGCTGACCTAAATACAGTGGAGGCGTCCACGCTTCTGCTAAGGGTGATGGGCTCCCAAATAAAACCATGGGCACCATGGTGTAGGTGGTGCCCACCATATAGCACAGACCAACTGTGGGTAGGGAGACCAACCAGGCCTGCATTAGCACCAGGAATAATGGCTGAAAAAATGTACTTAAAGGTAGCTAAAGGGCAAGCTTATGATGCAGAGAATGCAGGGTGGATTTAATGAATAAATTGTCTCTTTCTGTTTTGCTGCATTTTTGGAGAAAGTGTTTTCATGTCTTCAGAAAACTTCTGTCTAACACCACTCTCAAAAGCCAGTTGGTTACCACATGTCAAGCACTGAATGGTAATGTGCTGCAGTCGATTGAAATGAACGAGAGACAAGGATGTCAAGTGAGGGCAGTTTCAAAGACTAGTGCAGCCATTTCGGAAAGAGGAGGACAAAATACTGCATGGGACCTGCTTTATCCACAAGTCTCTTGAGAGTGACCAAAACCTTTGTGTCACTGCAGAACCAAAATCTTTCCATTGGTCAGCTTTATACATGATTAGAAGGCTTAATAAGAATTAAAAGCCCTTAAAACACTGCAGGCCAGTTTGCAATCCCAGCAGACCCCATTTGTAGGTAGGCACCCAAATGTTGTGTTGGGCAGATTTGGTGCTGAAGGTGTCTGGCCTTCAAAACCCAGGACTGAAAACTGGGGCTGCAAAAACTCAATGCTGAAAAAACATTTGTAGGCATGCTAGCTAAGCTAATGGTGACAAGCATGTGTTTCAAGATAAAAGCTGATCCCCAGCTGAGTTCTGAAAGAAAGGTGTCCTCACTGTATGGCAGTGCACATTCAGAGGCTTAGCGGATATTTATTCCTTCCTCCTGTACGTCTGGACTCTTACCACCAACAGAGAGAACTTTATAGATTAGCTGGACAAGTTTGCAATGTCATTCTAGTTTTTTATGATGACCATAAGCGATCATTAGTGGACTAGAAGCTTGTATTAGTTCTTGGAAATGGATGTTATAAAAATACAGTACACATCTGCATGTACTTTTGTTCAGTATGTAACTGCATGGAACAGTGTTATGGTTAATTTTGCATAAACTTCCATTTGGATATCTTCTTGTTGGTCACCTGTAACTTTGCAAATCTTTTCCTTCTTCAGAGTGAAATTTTCCACATTTGGTCTTTTTCCAGTGTGGTTCCTGCTTGTTATTTGGAAGTTGGAGGAAAAATACTTGTTTTTTAGGGGAATGTGGCATGTGTGTTGGGGAGGGGCAGGGAGAAAAGAGCTGTCCTCAGTGTAACAAGTTTAGCTAAAAACTTGGCCTATGTAGTGGAAAGTAGTCTTTGAGTAGAAGACTTCTATCTGTGAATATCTGGGTAAAAATGAACCTAAATGGACTAAGCTATGATCTGTTGTAAACTGACTTTGATATGAATGTGGTACATGTGATACAAATAATTCTTTGCAAAACCCATAGAATCCCAAAGGTGATTCTTTTCCTAGGCTTTGTTCAGCTTTGAATGTGTGTTAGGAAATGTCATACAGAAAACCTCTATATTTTAAAAAATTTTGTCCCTGAAGATGCAGTATCACCCAGCAATGGAATTTCATAGTACATTTGTGTCCTACTTTAGTTACATTCATCTGGCAGCATGAATGACCTGGGTGGTTTCCAGCTGGGTGGCTTTACCTCCCTTAGAGCTAAGGACAGGTAATGATTTGTGCCTTTTCCAAAATCCAGCTGAGGAAACTTCCTAGTCGGTAAAATTAATTATCTTTATTCGCTGCCTTGTGCTCTTCAGACCAGGCTGCTTGGTTCACCAAGGTTTGCCCAGCAGCGTTGCCAAGACCTTTCTGCCACCTCCAACCCCAGGACAGGGAGAAAGCACCAGGATGGGATCTCCCTCAGAAACATCATGTGCCTGCCACTGATGTAGGTAGCCCTGCCTTGACACCAGGGCAGGCTGCACTGGGAGAACTTGCCGGTGTATTTTTTAAGCCCTAGCATACGATTTCCCTTCCACTTCCACCCCCCAATCTGACTGAATAAAAGCATCCTGGGTCTTCTTCCATTTTTCTTTTTGTTGTTGACAAGACTGGGAAGCAGAAAGGAGTGTATGTTATTTTCCCCTTGCGTCTTATTCCTGTGCTGTCTCTGCCAGTCTGCATCATATTTTTTTGGTCATCTTTCTCCGATTTTTCAGTGGCAAAAGGGAGAAAATGAAGATGGTGAAAAATATGAGCACTGTAATAGTTGGGGCAAAACCCCACAGTCATTAGCAAAAATACGGAGCAAAACCATTTAAAATGTTAGCATTTAAAAAAGGGGGTGTCTATTCCTCTAAATGTTTTTTCCTCAGTTCTAGTCCCTGATGCATGTGTTTTATTTTGTGCCTGGAATATTTGCCTTTATATTTTGCCTGGAATTTGTCAGAAGCTCTTGGCCTATAATGTGGGTGTGCAAAGAGCACATCTTTGATACGCTGCTCCAGATTATGTAAATATGCACCGTGTCCCATAAAGGGCTGTCTCCGTTGTTCACCCTCTGGGATAACTTACAAAAAACAGAGGGAAAAAATATATTTCACGGTCCTGGAAAAATCCGACCCAGGGAACTGCTGAATTTTTTTCCTTTTTCATCTGTTCCTTCTGCCACTGCCACCTTGCCTCGCATCTTTGAGCTCGCAGAGCTCCACTGAATCTGAAACTAAAAGCCCTTATTAGAGGAGATTTTTTTTAAAGTTCTTGCCGCTCCTCTGGGGACCAAAGTAATGGCAGCTTGAAGCAGCAGCGAATGTGTAATTAGGGCAAACAGCGATGCCTCGCGTGATGGGGAGAAACAGGAGGAGAGGAGGGGAAGCGCGCAGCAGCCCGGCGTGCGCAGGCTGTTACTAGGAGACCCCGGCACGACACGCGTGAGATGCGGGGTGCTAATGGGCCAGCCCGCCGCCTGGGCACCGGCCGACCTGCTGCACAGCTGCTTCTGCCCTCCTGTTGCCAAGCAACTCCATCCTTATTTTTTTCCTTCTTCTCTTTTTTTTTTTAACCCCCCCCCCCCTTATTCTGGAGGCTTAATTGGGTAGTTTTGCTGCTGGTGTTGCTGCCGGGGGCCTGCCTGGGCCTGCCGCTCTGCTGCCGTCCCCAGGGCGCGGGGCTGGGGGAGGCTGTGCCGGCAATTAATGGGGCAGAAGCGCGGGTTGTGCGCCCGGGCTGGCGCCGGCATCCGTCCCCCGGCCCTGCTCCCTGCCAGCCGGGAGCTGCCTTCGGAGGGGAGCTGTGGAGAAGGGGGCTGAAAGGGGGACAGCGTTTCGAAGGCTTCATCGCTCTCGGTGGGAGTCTTGCGTAGACCCAGGGAGATAAAGCGTGGTGTTCCTCCCCACCTTCGGTGCTCAGCGTGTATGGCAACAGGCACTCGTTAAATGCGTCCTCCTAAGTAGAGCAGAAGATGGAAAATTTCCGTTTCTTTGAATGGTGCTACATGCTTTGCTTTTCTCTGCTTTTCAGCTAGGCGAGTGGGCTTTGCGGATGTGTGTTAGGTGCTTGCGTGTGTGTAAGACATAATGCTGCAAAAATTCATTTCTTCTCGTGTCCTGAATGGCTACATGCCGAAGACTGCTGCTGGCTTGGTAGACAAGCTTTGGCACGGCCCTTAGGGGCTAATCTGGAGCTTTGAAGTTTGTAGAAAGACTGATGGGACATTGGGTCTGGTTCTTAACCTCTTTTCCCCCATCTCTAATATAGACATGATCAGAGCCATCTCTCTATAAGGGCACTACTGACCTTTTTGGATGAAAGGAGCTGTACATAGTTCATGGAAATGTACTGCTTTTACACTTGATCATCCCTGCCCATCTAAAAATAGGTACAACCTTCTCACATTGTGTATTTCACAATCCTGTCACATTCCTCTTCTGCCCCATACTGTCTCCTGCCAGCTTTTCTCTTGTGCTTTGTCACCCTTTCAAAGGCTTTTCCATCTTTCCAGCAGGTGGCAAAACTGTGAATAAAATGCCTTTTTTTTTTTTTCCTTTTTCCTCTTTTTGGGTAGAAACCATTGGTGAGCCACTTAAGCACTGACCACTGCCCCCCCTTGCATTCCTTTGTAATAATAAAAATAATAATTAGGCTTTCTATTCTTCGACAAAAATCAATTAGGAGTATATTGAGGAATGAGAGGCTCAGAAAAGTATCTGAAATTGATTTTTGTAATTAGTTTTACTGGTTGATGGGTTGCACGCACATACGCTTAGATGTTAGCATTGATCTCCAGAGGATGTGTGTATTAAATAGCCTGCTCTTCCTTTTTGCTAAAGAAATGAACTTATTAATCTTAAAAAGAGGGTGATGTTGTTGTGCGCTGAACTGCAGCTGCTCGCTAGCTTTTCTGTAACCTCACGAGCAGAGCAGCTGTGCCTGAGCCATGTGATGGTAACTTGCTGAATCTAGTGTGAGAGTGAGGATATTTAACAAGGAGCAGGTCTTGGGCTACTCCTCTTCTGTGTCTCATATTTGACAAAGTGTGCATATGTAATGAGGGAGGACAGGCATGGGTGTTAAGGACACCTGTCTGGTTAGATTACATTTTTTCAGGAGTCCTTAAAACTGATTGTCCTTCCGCAACATGCTTCTGTTAATTATCACATAGGTCTTTCCATAGGAAGAGAGGAGTGACCAGTAATGTTTTCTGTTGTGCCATGTGCTGTGTGCTGATGTTCGGCTAATTAAAAGAATTATGGCTCAGCTTCATTGGTATGCCATGTATGTAGCTTGTAAAGCTCTCAGGGACCCTTGGAGATGAAGAGTGCTACATAAATATAAAATATTGTTAACGTGATGTTCCACATTAGGCGTCCCATTGTGCTGTGGCAGACTTCCGTAATAAACTGCAAAGCAAATACGAATGCCTGCCTGGTGTTTCTCTGCAAGGCGATCTGGGGGGGCTGCTTCTCACCGAAAACCGCACCGGCTTCTGGCATTTCTGAGCAACTTGTGTCTGCACCGACGGCATCCCCATGGGCACCGGCCTCTGAAGGATGCCTTGGGTAACCCCACAGTGACACCGCTGCTCTCTGCAGCAGCACGGTCCCAGTCACCAGCTCGGGAACAACAGGTCCCAAAAGGATTTCTCAGAAAGGGCGGTGAGGAAAGTCATTAAAACACTCTCTTAAAAAGCCATTGATTCTTCACACTCTTCTTTGCATGGCTCAGGCCCCCAGAGCTTCCTTATAGGAGAAATCCAGGCGAGAAATCTTGCATTTAATTCCTTTTTCAGTTGTAACTTGCAGATTGTCCGGTTCTCCAGGAACACCAGTCTTGGAGCAAGCGTAGCTAAAGCTGTCTTTCAATACATATTTTTAGCCATTGAGGCTTTTAGAACCAGTTTCATTTTGAATAGTTTTAAAATCATAGATTTTAAAAAGGAAGGAAATGTTTTGTGTTTCTCTCATAAAACCTTTTTTGGGGATCCTGAAACTATATGTAAATAATTCACAGTGGATTAGAACACATGGTGATTTTTAAGGAGGTGCTTCTATTGTTTTCTAAAGTCACTTTTGCGTGCTAGTTTTATGTAGTTATGTAGCATGATATTAAGGAGCTCTTAAAACATAGTATAACAAATATCTTACTTGAATGGCCTTCAAAATGTATATACAGACAGGATTTGCAATTTTTTCCCTCAGTTTCTTTAAGCATTTTTTGCTAAATCAGTCATACTGACAAAAGGGGTCCCATGACTGTATCATGTTTTAGCCTGTACCTCTCCTGTACCACGGAGAGATACCAGCAAGGATTTTGACTGTGATTCTCCTCTGAAGTTCACTGCAGGACTGTGGGCTTAAACTACTTTTTACTAAGTGCACTGTAATTGACATATGTTTGTGGTGTGGTATTTAAGGTGGGGTGCAGGGGAGGGATTACGAAATAGAGATGGATGGATAATCATAATATCTTCGTTTACTTTTAATTCTGTAAAGATACAGGGTGAAACTCAAGCCTTAATGGGCATTTTTCCAATGGCTTTGATGGAGCCAGGATTTCACCCCAACAGCATTGCCAACTCTGTGATCTTATCATGCACATCCCAAAATCTGGAGGGTTTTCTTAAAGTCCCTGCTCTTGAAATCCAGGGAACAGAAAGCAAACTCCTTTCTCTGTATTTCATAATGTTTCTAGCCTGCAGGGCTGCAAAGAGAAGTTTAAAATCATGGCCCTAGGTTATCTACAAAGCAGAAGGCAAATGATCTCTAAATATTATTTTCTTCTTTAAAATCTCATTATTTCTATGGGAGACTGGACTCATGACTTTTTAACCCTTGGGGCTAAATAATGCAGATAGGAGATGTATAATATGCCCAGTGTCCATTGTGCGCTGTACTTCTGTGATCATAACAGTGTCCTCAGCTGATCTCGGTTATGCACCTCTGCATCGTGTAACCTAATGTTTCTACTAATCAGTCTGTGTTGAAACACCACTGTGAGATGTCTGTAGCAAATGCTGCCTTATTCCTACAAAAGAAATATCCCTGGGACTTAGAGGGTGCCTGCGGGATGTAGGCGGCAAGGACAGGGAGTCTCTGGGTTTTGAGAAGAGACAACATTCCCACTGCTGTGTTTTGTGAAGGAATATTTATTGCAAAGGCTTGTATAGCGTTTACAATTAAGTATGTGTTGGAGAGAAAACCTGATGTTCTCTGTTTTGTGCCTGGAGAGCAAAGATACAGCTGCCTGCAGCTGAGCTGCTTGCCTAGCCCCCTGTACCATCAAAGGAGAGAAATTTACCTCCGATACCAGTCTGACTGGGGTCTGATGTGTCACACTCTGCACATGCCTTTGCCTCCCCATCAACTTGAAAAAGGGCCATAGGTGTCTATTTCAGATGATGGCATTCAATATCTAAGGTTGTGTGAGGCCAAACTCACCAAGACTGCCAGAGGCTAGAAAATGGAGGGAGAAGTCCCGAGGACCAGTGCGGTGTCTCCATCACAGAACCAGCCCAGCTCTATCAATCATGTTTTGCTGGGAACCTGGTGTCTGTTTACCACAGTAGTGTTGCTGGGATTGTGTGCTTGGCTCTTTCGTATTTTCAAATGATAAATTTTTGGCTTTCAAGAGAAAGCTATACCAATCATTTGTTTATTTTTGTAACTAGGTGCCTAATATTTAGTCTTGCATTTGTCTTAGTCACCAAAGGAACAGGGACCTGATTTCAGGGCTGCCAAAGTCTGATGGATTTCTGTTATGACTTACAAATTCTAGCTTCACTATTGCATGCTTCCCATAAATTTGCAAAGGTCTTTGTCCTCCAGTTAAAGATTGGACCAGGCTGTATGAAATAAAGAGGATGGAGGGCCAGACTGTACTGAAGTGTACTTTGGAGGTACTTTTAGAAGAAGAGCTAGGTTGTGTGAGGTGCCGTAAATGGAAATGAAACAGCAAGCCTATTCCCCAAGTACCCCAGTCTCAGGGTATGAAAATATTGTCCAGGAAGATGAAGAGATTAAAATGGGCTATGGACCATAGGACAGAGCCACAGTGAAGAGAGGCTGCTTCACAGAAGTATGCAGTCACAATGGACTGAAACCCTAAAGCATATCTGAAGGGCTAATAGCGTTTCTGTACCACTAACTTTTCTGATCATAAGGTCCTTCTAGATCAGTAGGTTTCAGCACGGTGCTCTGTGCGCTTGCAGGCATGCGCAGGCTGCTTCTCGGGGATCCTCAGTAAGCAGCTAAGGGTGTGTCTATGGGGGTGTTTTCTGGTGATCAAGTGTCCCCTTTTGAGGTGAGTCTTCTGGTTGCCCCCGTTCGCTGTGCTTTGGTTCAGCCTGGCCGGAGCGCAAGCATGGTTTTGGATGGCCTGTCCCAAGAGGTGCTCTGCAAGCACACAGCTGGCACGCTTGACCTACGGATGGGCTCAGGCCACAAGACCAGGCTGCGGCTAGCCAGAAATAACACTCTTCAAACGCACGCAGTGAGGATGTTGCGTCCTGCGTACCCACTGTTTCACTCTGCAGCTCTCCTTTACTGTGCCGCACTGCTCTCTGATGCACATGCTGCCCAAGGAAACTGGAATGTGGTCAGCAAGCTTGAAATCACTAGGTAGCCATCTCCACCTCCCAGGGAAAAAATTGGAAAAAGCTGAAAGCCACTATTCTGGGTCAGCTCTAGAAGATTTTCCATAAGCAAATGGTACATTGTTTTAACACTAGTGTTCATCTCAGAAAATTGCATAATTCACTGCTTGAATGTGTGTCTGCATTGCTGGCTGCCTGCCCTTCCCAGGTGCATTTGCGGATGCGTGAAAGCTGAACCAGCCCCACAGTGTCGAGCACGTTCTGAACTGAAACAGCTGAGTATTTAACAGCTGCATATCTGGGTATTGGCTTCTTTTCGGATATGCATTGGCTCCTCCGTTGAGTGCATTTGTATAAATGTGGATTTATGGATTTGTTTAAGCACTGCACAGATCCTTGTGTTGAATAAAGGTGACTTAAGGAGTAGAGCCTCCTTCCTGGGAGTGGCTCGCAGGCACGAGTTTTAAGGTTATTAATTTTGAGGAATTAGAGCCTGAAAAAAGTCAGTGTGGCACAGCTCCGTGATGTTCCTGTTTTTAATTGGATTTTGAAGCTTATAATTAATTTGTTAAAAAGGGGGAGATCCTGGCCCTGTAGAAGTGAGTGGGAGTTTTGCCATTGCCTTCAGCAGAGGAGGATTTCACCATCTATCCTTTTACTATTGCTAATCCTCTGCAACAACAGAAGAGCAGCCTGGCACATGGAAAGGATCTTTCCCATTTCTTCTCCCTGCCGTTGCCAGTAGTGAGGTAGGAGGACCCTCCCCCCTTCTCCGTTCCCATGCTTCCTACATATGTGCATCTCGGCAAGACACGCTTTCATTTCATTTTCGGGTAAGGTGAAAGCAGCCATTAGAGAAGCAGTTTGTTCCTAGTCTTCACCTGCAGAGATACGGAGGTCTCTCTCCCTCTGCCCTCTCATGTTTTTGAGTAGCTGCAGGAGGGCAGGAAATCTAACCTCTTTGAGGTCTCTGGGTCAAGGAGCCGTCTGACATGGCTTTAAAGGTCACTGTGCTCCTTTGCGTTTATCTTGTGCTGTGTGGAGCAATGTATGCCAGCGTGCTGTCTGGAGCACAAAGAGGTACTGTCTGACATTTTGTGGAACGGGGCTTGAGTTACAGAGGAAAAACATCTGAAAACAAACTCAGCTCAGGGCTGTGCAATGCCAGACCAGGAACACTTGAGAGAGGAGCCCCTGCAGCAAGTAACAGAGATATGTGGCATCCCATGGGTTTACCAGTAATCATGCTTGGCATTTCTGTCTCTCGTAACCTATATATAGCACTGTACATTTTCAAAACTCTTGACAAATGTTAACAAGCCAAACTCGGCTTCAGTCCTAATAGCCCTTGTTTCACAGAAAGCCCAGGATGTTTTTCCTTCACCCTTCTGCTCTGTAGGCGACTGTATCCTTCAGACTGGCTGTACCTACCAGATTTGGCTGAGCAGCCGCCTTCTGCGTTTGCTTTACAGCTTGTGTAGCAAACATGCACTGCAAGGCGGTTTGTCTGCCTTGCTGTCTCCACTCTAAGGTAGGCACTAGAGAGCGTCAGAGAACTGAGGAAGCTGAATTATCATCGAGGATTGTTTACTGACAGCTTTTAAATATAGTGCATGAACTATTCAGGCAAAACTGGTGCGCCATCATCGACATGACCAGGGCTGGGGAAATCCCTTTTCTCTGAGAAAGGGAGAGCAGATGCAGTATGCCAGGTAGGATGTCGAGGGCTGGCGGGGGAGAGCACTGCGACTGTAGTTCTGGGGCCAGCACTGGTGACAATGTTTGAATTACATACAGTTGAGTAACCAGCCCAGGAACAAGACACCAGCACTTGGCTCACTAACAAGAAGTTTCTTGCCTTTTTTTTTTTCCCCTGAAGAAGTCCTATTAAAAGAAAAAAAGAACAAAAGGCAAGTCTGCAGAGATGACCAGGCAGGCACAATCTAAGTGGGGTGGTGTTATTGTTGGCTCAGTCCATTGTCCTGTTGGGCATTTTCCCATGCTGGACTGCGGCACACAAACAGAGACATCCAGGCTGGCCTTTTGGCATTCAGGGACTGAGGGACAAATGGATATTTTGGCAAAGTCTTGCCGGCTGCTGCCCCTCTTCATTGCTTCACCCCAGTGAATCTTTTAATTGAGCTACTGAGCCAAAAAAACTTCTCAGAGGCCAGTAAAATGGCTCAACTCCAGTTAATGTCTCAGCCCACTCTGCTGTTCTCTGTGAAGCAGAGCTGCTAGTGCAATAAGAAGTCTGCAGAAACTCACTCAGCAGAGAACAGCTTTTTTTAAAATGTACTTTGACGCAATTCTCTTGCCCTTTTCACTTTTCTTGCTCTTTTGGCCTCTCCAATTTGTCACCTTGAAATACATAGGTCTCCCATAATCAGATCTCACTCCTTTACTTGCTGAATAGACATACTAAATATAGAAATCTGCGTCTCTGCACTGAGAAATTTGTCTGCTGTGGCCAAGTGATTGTTTCACGTGACTGGCATAGAGAAATCATACAGACTGCAACTTCGGTTTGGTCAGTGGTGGGTTTTTTAAGATCACCTTCTTAGCAATTTTAAGAAAAAGTAAATAAGTAATAATCCCTTCTCTGTTTATAATACCCAGGTTAGAAGCTTGGTAGTGAAAGTGATTTCTTATTTGCATTTTATCTCAACTCCCCCCTCTTCTAATGCACCCATACGGTGCTGACTGCGTGGGGAATAGTGACATGGAGTTCATACAGGAGGAGATGCACTAGAGCATGTGTTATGGGGGGGCAGATGATAAATTTGCATGCACACGAATACATGTACACTGAATAGGAAAAGAGGAGGCATGAGACCTTGGAATTCTTCATCAGAAGGCGTTAATGACTCCACGGATGTTACACCATGGCAGACTTTGATCCGCAGAGACTGGTTTGCATTAGAAGATAGGTAGACATGAACATAGCAGACCAGAATCTCTCCTGTTTTAACACTGCACCGTTTCACACCTTCAGTGGTATGGTTAATATTTTGGGGCAGAATAATGGCTGGTAAAGGTGTAGTGCAAAAAGCCTGAAGGACCATCTGATTTAAAGAAGAAAACATTTCTCCTCCCGCAGTCACTGTCCTGATGCGTAGTTTCTTGGACCAAGGAACAGTTTTTGTTGTCAGAAGCAACTAAAGAAGGTGCAGTCCTAGGGGGCAGTGGGCGTGAAAGCTTGAGGGGAACAGAAGTGAGTCTGGCCACATGGGGAGGTAAATGGCAGCTGGGGTAAAGCATGCAATGCAGTAGTGGTGGTCACTCTGGAGTGGTGCACAGCTGCAGTGTGTTCAGATGTTAGTACAGCCACTCACAGGTACCACGGTAATTCATCTGGTAAGGGTAGAGTGAGCTGAAAAGCTGGCTGAAAATCAGGCTCCAGCCACACAGCAGGGCAGGCATTTGGGGACGTTCTGAGGGCTTCTTTGAAGAGTAATTGACCGGCTTTGTTAGAAGTGGAAAATAACGTTGTGCAAGTATTTTACCAGCAGTAAAATTTGGGCTGGATCCATCCTCAGTACAATGCATCATAAGCCCTAAGTTGTTTCCATCCCACACTGGCCATGAATTGTGTGACTGGCTAATCTGCCCGAACGGGCAGAGGCGAAGGTGGGAGGACACACGGCTTGCAAGTTGAGTGCTCAGTAATCCTACTGCCACGCTGACTGTTCTCTCCTCCCCTCTGCAGGTGAGAAGCCTTACAAGTGCTCGTGGGAAGGGTGCGAGTGGCGTTTTGCACGGAGCGACGAGCTCACGAGGCATTACAGAAAGCACACGGGTGCAAAGCCCTTTAAATGCAACCATTGTGACAGGTAATGCAGCTGCCTAACACGGTGTTCAAGCAACATGTGGACTTTGTGAGTGGCATGGAGCCACCAGCTCCCCGAGACAAGAGACCTGGCTCCCGGCAGAGAGGCCCCTTCTGGCCTCCTGTCCCAGTGCCTCAATCCCCGAGCCAAGGAGGGCCCCTCCACTCTGGCCCTGTCCTCTCTGCCTGAGTGGCCAGGCAGACTGGCAGAGGGGCAAATACTTACTAAGCAGCCTAAGCTGTTTCCATCCCACAGCACAGAGAAAGATGTGGGACCGGGTGTAGGTCTGACTGAAACCTGCTGGTGTCAGTTGTGGGCACAAGATTCAGTCCACAGGGCAGCTCTTGTCAACACTCTTAAAGCAGAAAAGACACCCAGAGGGCCCTAGACCACTTCAGTGATGGACCTCTCAACAAAGCATCTCCACAGCTTTCCGTCTCCTGGTCCTATAAGCCTGGTGCCCTCACAGAGGCAGAGCTCCCTCTGTTTGCTCTGCATCAAGGACTACCCCAAACACCACTGCTGGCTGCTTGCATTTTGGCAGGGTGGGCCTCACAGAACCAGTGGGCCCCACAAGTATGTGGATGTATGACAGAGTGGGAGGGAGTTGTGCCACAAGTGCCTCAAATCTATAAGAAACCTCTAGGAAAAAAGCACTTAATTTCTGTATGATCACTGTCTTCACTTACCGCTAAGTCCAGGGCTCCATGCTTCCCCAGATGTAACCGGGGAGAGTCAATAAAAGACAGCAAGGGGCATAATTTTCAAAAGCACAAGAGTGATTTAGGCACATCTTACAATTCAAGTCCATGGGGTTGTTTTGTGTAGGATCAGTGATCTCTGCACATTCCTGCTAGTTAGCGAATCTTTTCCTACAGTTTTAAATCTCACCCTTGACATCTGTTTGATGTGGGAAATACTCTGCACCTTCATTCCATGTGGGCCCAGATTTAAGAGCCTGACAGGTGCCCAGAGCCAAGGTTCCTGAAGAGCCTGTCATGCGACAGTCCCCCTCTGGGCACTCAGAAGTGAGAAGCCAGTTTTGCCTGGTGAGCTGAGCACCCAGCAGCTCCCAGTGAGAGCCATGGTTGCTGCTGCTCACTGCTGATTCCTTTTTGCAGTCCTCACTGCTTTAGCTGCTTGAATGAATGATGAACTCGTCTGAAAAATCTGGTCATCCTTGCTTGGTGCTGAGCATTTTTGAAAGCTGGGTTCTTTGAATTTAGAAACAAAACCAAAAGAAAACCCTCCTCCCCATCCCCGATCCCAATTGATAAGAAATTAGGGTGGAGCAAAAGCAATTACCCCTGTAATGACTCTTGACAGCACTGACAAGATCGAACAATGAGCACTTCTCCCCCTTGCACCCCCCCAGCTGGAGACTGGCAGTGCCCTGGGTGAAACCTGGATCCACTGTTGAGTAATCAAATAATGTGCTTGCATCTGAACATGTTATCCAGCTAATCCTATTTATATATATTTTTAAAAGAGGCTTAAGAAAATTACCCATCTTTTTAATGCAGCACTAAGGTTCTCTGCTCTGATAAGGAAACATTTTGTAATACAATAAAGGCTCTAGGAAGCCTCTGGGTACACCAGAGCAGCAGAGAACATGCGTGGAGAGAGGATGTGTGGGACATAAACAAGGGACCCCATCCTTTTATGGGAAGGAAATTTGATCATTTTCACATCCTGCCTTTCCAAGAGCTTCATCTCCTTAAGTGCTCTTCTGCCCTTGTCTCCCCTCTTCCCATCCCCCTTCCCCCATGGAGGGCTTCCTCTTGGATTATCTTTTGTTTTATCCCTGGATTATTTTTCGTTTGCTCAGAATGGGGGACAGGATAAGCCAAGTAGGGACCTGTGGAGTTCTGCTTTTGTATAAGCACCTCTGTGAAGGAAAACAGTTATGTTCTCCGTTTTAAATGTAAAGCACTGCCTTTCTCTTTTCTTTCCTCTGAAGAACAAACTAACCATCCTGGCCCCACAAACACGCGCACACACGCACACACACACGCACACAAAGCCCCAGGGTTTCCGTGTCAGGACAGACAATATTTTGAGCACAGGTCTAAAGAAATACAGTCAGTATTTTCAACTCCTCAGTCTCTTTCAGCCCTTTGTTAAGTATTCATTCATCCCCCTCTACTATTATCCCTTCCTACTTAGGTTTTTTCTTTGGCAGCCAACTCAGTCACTGCAGTTAAGAGATATATTCCTGCAATCATCTAATGCATTTTCTGCTCTTCAGCTGAATCTGTAGATGAAGGAAAAATACTTATTAATAAGTTAAGACTGCTGGGCATTGTGCACTGTTAAACTCCATGCACATACCATCTGTGTGTGGTGGTAGGAAACAGATTTGTCTTTACTCTCCCAGTCAGTTGTGCAAGTTCATGGTGTGCCTGCCTGTTCTTCTTTCGGCCCACTCTGCCATCCCACTATTTTTCCTTCTTTTCTCATTCACAGATCTCTCTACTAACCACCTATTGCAGATGTCACCTCAAGCAAGCACTGAAACATGTGCCTAAATTTGTCCTTAGCTGTTAGGCAGACTTTTAAAGTTAAAGACCCTTCTTCCTGAGCCAGGGTTCCCAGCTGGAGAACAGTTTCTCCATATTTGAACTGCTACCCTTTATTGCACCCACCATTATTGACAGGAGTTGTGGTCACTCCCTCAGACATCCAGTCTTGCTACACTTTAAGGAGCCTTTGGAGTTCTTTTAACAACACTGACGTAGCACAAAACATATGCCTGTTGTTCAGAGGTGAAGGCCATACCTTGGCAATCAGAGCATGAAAGTGGTGATTCAAAGAGCAAAGAAAGGGGATGTTGTGCACATAGTCTGGCTGCAATTCCCTTCCCAGGCT
The DNA here is from genome assembly GCF_964188355.1 of Buteo buteo. Classification (NCBI taxonomy): domain Eukaryota; kingdom Metazoa; phylum Chordata; class Aves; order Accipitriformes; family Accipitridae; genus Buteo; species Buteo buteo. The sequence goes on from NC_134175.1 coordinate 24,554,158, forward strand.
GTTTTCAGATGTGTTTGTGTCTCTGACTTTCTGGCTGACATCAAAGGGATATTAAATATCCTCTTTGTACAGGTCAATTTTTAAAGCAAAAGAGATAAGAAGACGTGATTCTCTTCTGCTGCCCCAGCCCTATCCCAACACCATACAGCCCACAGATCACATTGTTAGTTATAGCTGGCAAACTACCACTGGTTTGAGTAGCACCATATGTACTGCAAATGGTGTGTGGTTTGGTGGCAGCAGGGGAGAAAGAAGAATCAGCAAAAGTGGTGTGGAAAGCAGTGTACAAGTCCCTAGTGCCTTCCAGATATCAGGGATGTGCTGGTTATTAGCATTCCCCAGGAATTTTGCTCTTCAGAAACACAGGCTAGGGTTATGTTCCTCACACAGTGCAGGCCCTCAGCTGTCCAAGGGGAAGAGGAAGACTGGGTAGTGACACTCACTTGTTCTGCATAAATATGTGTTTAGGAGATAGCAGCTTAGTGCTAGACTATTGGGGTATATATTCCTCTGTGTGTGTGTGCGCACTCGTGCACACATGGTTTTCTTTTCGACAGCAAGCTAAGAGCACACTTAGCTAGAATGAACACATCCCACAGTGGAGAATCCACAGCTGGTAAGAAAGATGGCTGAGCAATATATTCTCTTCTCATCATAGCGACCTTCCCTCTTTCTCCTGCAGAGGCTTCAGTGCCGAACAGTACTGTGTTGCTAAGGAGATAGAGCAAAAAGAGAAAGGAAGGAATCATGTTTGGGAGCAGGGATTACGTATCACACATTACTGTATGACTTTCAGAATTAGGGTATCTTATTCTAGCATAAACTGTCCTTTCTAGGAAGAGCTGGTCTGGGGGAGAGATGGTGGGGAAGACTGTGATGGGCCCACGTACAATGTGCAGAGCTGGTGTTTGAACTGGAAGAAGCGTAGAGCCAGAGTTGTGGAGCAAGGTCTTGTCTCACAGGCAGGACTAGAGACCAGCAAGCTGCTGTTTTTTAATTTGTGAAGGAAGGAGTTTCCCTTGACAGCTTATCCTGTGGATCCTCTTCCACTGCTGCCTGTAGTCCCAGAAGGAAAAAAAAATGTGTCCACTGACCAATAGCTTTTTTTGGCAGTGTGATTTAGCTGCAGAATTTTGTAGGGATTGTTTTATTGATGAAAATAAATGTCCACATCCACCAGCCTTACCAAGAGATAGAACTAACCAAATTAGTCAGCAGGAGAATGTGAAGAATTAGTATTGTACCATTTTATTAGCTATAAACTAGCAAATATGGTACCACTTTATTAGCTATAAAAATATTCTAGGGCCGAAAAATATACTAGATGCTAATACTGTGGTTACTGATGTGAAACAATGTATTGAATCCACATTTTTAACAGATCTTGCTGTGCTGTGACTCAGCATACTTTTTCCTGGGTTGCATGTATAATAGAGACAATTGGAGAGGAAAAGCCATGCTTGGGTAGTGGTCTTACGACTAGTCCTAGACTGAAGTGCCAGCTGGTGCATGTCTTTTTGGCAGCCACTCAAGCTGTTGTTTTGTTTTGGCAGCCCTTGTAGCCAGAGCATGCTGCTTTCTCAGTTTAGACTGACGAGAGAGATGTTGGTCCAAGGATGTATTTTGGCACCCTAGGGCTAGAAAATTCTAGCTGTGCTGAGCCTGCTGTGTTGAAAGCCAAGTGTCCATTGTCAGATTCACGTCTGTCTCGCTGTGCTTCATGTAGGAGCTTGGAGGAATGCAGCCTCCGTCCTATTTTGAAGTCTTTCTTCTTAATTTTTGCCACTCTGAAGGTATTAACCCCCTTGTAAGCTGCTACAAATCAGTAGAGAACAGCTGACTTGAGCAGAGCTATGCACATCCACAGAAGATGAGTATCTAGCTTTTCTTGCGAAACTTGCCTTCTTACAAGGTTTCTGTGTCTTAAAAGTGCACCTCTTGATCGCTCATCTATGTGTGTAGATGCAGATAGATTGCCCGTGCAGGGGAATACTGCCAGCAGGACAGAAAAGATCCCCTAACTATTTAAAATCTCTTCATTTTTATAGTTGTTCTCTTTCTCAGCCTTTCTCTGCTTAGGGTGTTTATCCTCTGGGTGTTTGCCTTTAGATTGAGTGTTCTTTTTTTTATCTTCATTTTTTGGCTTTTTTTACTGAGGAGTTCAATTCATTCTTTTACCTTCTTCTTTCTGAAAAACACGAAATACTCAGCTACTGGTTTCTTGGAAATACATTCACTGCCCATGTATGAGCTATCCAGATTCTCACAATAAGCCATTTGGATATTCTTCAGACCAGTATCGGTGGCTCTTTTATACTCTAAATCTGTGGGGCAGTGAAAAGACATTCCAGGCAAGTCAGTTCTGGAAGTAGCTTTTCATGGTGCCCCTCAGAGCCTACAAAACCAGTTTTCTCAAAAGCCACAGATATGTGGGGTTTGTGTGATATTTATAATAGATGTTTTTTGGTATTAGTAAAAATAAATAAGCCAGTGTCTTGTGGCTTAGGGTGGAAAGAAGACAAGCCAAGATTTGCAGGGAACTTGGAAACCTCACGTTTTTTAGTGCTCAACTTGAAGTATCTAGTAGAAGTTTAATTTCTGAGAGTGTCTGAGTCCTGCCACTCTGACAGTCAGGCTCCATTTTGGGGCTTTGGGGTAGGCAGTCCAGAACCACTGCCTGCTTATCCTGCAGTTTGCTCTCTGGTGCCGTACATATCTTTAATGACACTGTGACAGTGGGTGTGAAATGGGTTGGTGCTTTCAATCCCATTTCTAATGGGTATGAAGTTGACAAAATATTCTTGCTTACTGGCAGTCTTGATAAAATGGGGTATATATTGAATGACGGAGAAGAAGAACACTTGTCCTCCTGAGAACTTATTCCCCTGATCACTCTGACAATATCTTCGTGAAGTGCCTGAATTTGGGCTGCTGTTCCTGCTGCTGTGAGTGCCCTGCAGCACGTCTACTACAAGGCAGCTGTTTTAGAATATTAATTCCTGATTAACTCTTTGTGGGGTTGCTCTTTTCCTGGAGTAAGTGTGCTTTATTCTGAGTATCCTAACCCACTTCCCAAGTGGATTAAGTCATTTCAGAAGAAGGCATTCATAAGCCTTTAGAGAGGTAGTTAATCAAGAATACATGCTTCATTTCAAATTCATGCCCTACCTTATTCTCAATTAACTGCATGTTTAGACCAGCCCTAAAACTCAACTAGTTCTCTAGGGTTGCCACTCTAAGTCCGTCTCATCAGCATCCATCTACATGTTCAGAATGTCAAAACATTACATTTTCTTATAAGACGGAGAAAAATGGCTTTGTGGATAAAGAACAGAAGTTGAAAGCTGAAGTCCTGGCATTTTTTTTCTGGTTTTACTATACTTCTTGTGTGATTTACAATTTCCTTGCCTTCTCTATCTCTCAATTTTCACTCTTACAAAATAGGCATAATACCTTATCTTCTCTCAACATCCTTCAGGGAGACAGTGCTCATCAACATCCACATATTACCACCCAGATTCCCAGCAGAGAGAAAGGGAGAGATATGTAGCCTGATGGATTGTCAGCCTCCAAATTCTGAACCACCTTTCCTTCCAGTTTGGAATTAGAAAAGAGAGTTCAGCTTTCAAATCTGGCATTGTACTTCAGTGCTTGTTGCAACTACTGGGCACTTGAGAAAGCTGGTGGTTTTTTAAACTGGTATTGCTGAGTACTTGAGCAAAACTGACTTGTTTTATTTTATTTCTTTATATGCACACACACACTTACAGTAAATATTTTATTTTATACTACAGATGCACAGATGAGCACTCTTCCCTGATGTTTGACTCAGTGAAAGAAGAGGGAGGGAGGGAGAGGAACAGAGAAAGAAGGAGAGTAGTCTGTTTAGCTGCTGAAGAGCCAGGATAGTTGGCCATCTGTGGTCACAGAGGTCAATCACACAGGATTTGGTGGTGATCCATGGATAATCTAAGGAATGTCTCTAAATTTGGATATATATTTCCTCCTGTACATAAGGAGGAAGGAACAGGAACCCTGTTTTCCCAAATTCTGTATTTATTTCATTTCCCACTTGCTTTATTTTGCAGGTGTTTTTCCAGGTCTGATCACCTCGCCCTCCACATGAAGAGACACATCTAAAAATCAGTCAGCTTGGCATGGATGTCATCTGAACTAAGTGTTGTGAGATGAAAGTGGAACTCAAGTTACAATGCACTACCTTGCAGGAGAAGAGAACTTGATCACATGTAATCCTCTGTACAGAGACCACACGCTCACACTGTCGTGCACCCAATTATACTTCAATACGTACATCGGTTCTTTATGCCTTGCCCCAGCTGGATGGGAGAAGATGCAGGCGAGGAAATGGTGTAGAGATGAAGTCAATGAGAAGGAACAATTGCTTACAGTACTTCATCCCTCTTGGATTTGTTTCCTGTTTTTGCCAATGGAAGTCAAAGAAAACGGAGGAGGCTTCCCTGCAGGTGGACGGCAGTAGGAGGGGCTTATTTAACTTGCTTCTCAATGCAACTCCATCGGAGAATATGTCGTCTTGAAGTTGCATATTTGTAGCACTAACTTTCTTTTTAAATAGATGGGGGGAAAACAATGACCTAGAAAACCAAATCCCAGTTTGGTAGCCAAAATTAACCTCTTGGTTCATTTGTTCTTTGTCTGAGAATTCCTAATGTTCAGTGCGTCAAACTTCTCACAGACACTTTGACCTGTCTTGGTTATGGTTCTTCTTCCTAGAACTGAGCTATTGAGATCCTTTTAAGTCAATACCAGTGGCCTTAATGGCAGTAGACTGTGGAGTGACACTTGTGACACAAATATCCTCTTTTTGGCCTAAGTTTATGTAGACTTCACGGAGGACTATATTTTTGTTGGTTGTTTTTATTTTAATTTTTGTTTTGGCTATTGCACAACATATGCACTAGGGACTCTGGAAGCTGCTGCCATGATGGCTAAGTGGCCAAGGGATAAACCCGTGAGAAACAGCACCTAATATCTCTGTAGGCCTCACCTTATTGCCATAGCTAGGACTTATTATTTGTTGAACAAAAAACTTTAAAAGCTTATTTGGAAGCTTAAACATTTTTTCTCTTTTCTCCATGAACAAGTGATCTTCAGAACTCCTTGTCTTCACCTGGATATCGGTCTGGGACTGGCCACACAGGCATGACTACAGGATTCCTTCCGCACCATGTGAGCATGTTAGCCACAGCCCACAGTGACTTAGTGATGAATTATGTTGCTTTTTCTTGATGTTCTTCTATTAACCAATTTCAAACATTAGACTTTTGTTTGTGTAAAGAGCACCTGCAGACATTTTAATTTAAAGATAATGTTTGTTAAGCATCTTACAAAAAAACCCAAGCCAAAAATCCTGCTCCAGTCTCTGAGTGGGAAATCGAGAACCTCTTCCAAGTACAATGGCTTCATTCAGCGTTAGCCTTTTAAAGAAATTATCAAAGTCCTCCTTTTCCATTCATCAAGTTGATGCTGTAGCCCACTCCTATATGAAAAAATGTAACAGTGGGAACGGTGAAGGAAGGGTTGGATTTTACATACAGCAGTGAGCCTTTTCCAAATGATTGGTCTAAAGTATTACTAACCTAGAGGTCCATTTTGGCCTACTGTGTGAACCATCAAGGAGAAGTGGAGGTCTCATGCTCACCCTTCAGTCCTATTGATAATATGATTTCGTGGGCTCAAAGTGGATTGAAGTCTTCATTACAAAAGAAAAACAAAAAAAAAGTATCTTAACTTGCATTTGAAACTATTTGGCACTGGCCCTGACTCCAAAGACTGCATTTAGGACCATAAAAATGGCCTATGCAAGCAGGCAGGTGGTCATTAGGTTGTATATTTTGTATATTCTGGGACCATCCCTACAAGATGTGTCTAGAAGTGAGACAAAATGGCGCGTGGTCCACAAATGGTTGCTGCTCTTTTATACTGTATTAGCCAACTGCCCTTCTTTGACTGTTTTGACTCATTGACTGTTAAATATTTCCCTTAATTTATGTTTTGGGAGGTAAAACTGTACTCTTAGGGGAAAAAAGAACAAACAAGAAACTCAATAGATGTTTAAGAGCCGTCACCGGGATCCTTGGCACTTGAATTCTCAGCATTTTGCAACCTTTGGTTCCAGTGAGAGATTGAATTTACTCGAAAGATGCTGTTTTTCCTCACAGTTTTCACAAAGCACTGTGACTGTCAACTGAACACTTTGGGGACAGGGGGGAAATACGATGTCTGGCCCATATGGCATGAAATATGGACCAAAATCAAACCATCTTTTAGGGACAATGATGTAACATTCGTGATAAGAGCATGAGAGAGAGCAAGAGAGAGTGAAAGAAAGAAAAAAAAGAGAGAAAGAGAGAGAGAACGACAATTGAGTTTATTCCAAAGATTTAAAACTAACTATACTCTATATGTGTATATATATATGCTTATATATATATGTATACATTTAAAAATTGCGGAGCACTGCTTGCTGACAATCTCGTATTTCTCTACTTCTGTATTTGCATACTTTTTATGGCCATTCCACCCAGCTGTTCCACTGGGACTGAGGGCCCTAGAATCCAATTTATGTTGGAATATATAGAGCATCCTGCCAGATGTCTAATGGGAACTGAAACCTAAGCTGTGTGAAACTGTAGAGCATCCAGTCAGTGCATTAGATTAAAAAAAGGATAAGAGAATCCTAGAATTTCATTACTGTACTGTCCTAAAGTGTGTGCTCTCGAACCCGCCACTATGATATTCATTGGCTGTGAACCTGCATAAATATCCTCCTTTGACCTCTGAACACACCTGCCTTTAGACATGCTGTCAGTAGTCTACAAACCTTAATAATTAAGTGACAGTTTAAGTATCAGACTCCATTTAAAATTGAAAAAATCAAGCAAGACTGTTTATTTACTTCCAGTTGTCATTTATGGCCTTGTTGACATCTTATTTAAATATGGCAGAACAAGGGCCCCATGGAAAAAACCATGCTGAAATATCTGATTATTTTGTTCTAGAGGCAGGCCTACATCTAAATCATGGATCCAAATAACCTAAAAAAACATAGAGAAAAGGGCAATAGGAGACTTAACCAGATTTAAGATTTCTCAGGCTCTCTCTGTAGCTGGTTTTGAACTCTGAAGCCAAATTTTGAGCTTTGGGACCATCTCTTCTGTTTGTAAAGGGAGATACTTTTCACCTGTATATGTGGTATACTCAGTCAATCTCTGGACTTCAGTTTTGGGGTGCTCATATGCAAGTGTCTTAGTCATTACTAAAATTTTGAACCATACCATAGCTGGTATTTTGTAGAAGGACTCTCAATTTTGGAAAGGCATAATTAGTAACACATTCCAGGATTCGTTTTTTACAATGACAAGTTTTGTTTCTTCGCAGATATTTTAAGCTGTGCACTTCAAACTTGTCTAATCTGTTATAGCTTGATCCTTTTTGGGCCTGTGTCTCCTTGCTGAAGTTGTACAGTTGTCCTCTATTTGTAAACTATGAGTAGAAACAGACTAATGAGGAAACACTAATCCTCTCTGTAAGGCTTCTTGGAAGCAAACACGTAAATAGATGATTTGGTGACAGCTGAGGACCAAGTTATCCAGCTGTGGAAAGGAGAAGCTTAACCTTGTTTCCTTCATGCTAGATTTATGCCTATTTGCAAAAGAGAAGCCAGTATAAGAAAGTCAGATTGTTGTTTCCAAGGCCATGGAACTATAGAATGAGAACAAATTGAGACAAAATCGTCTACATAGAGGAAGCAACTAAAGCTATTTTTGTGAATAGCTAAAATTTTGGAGCAAAGCAGTCAGTCATAGAATCATGCAGGTGGGAAGGGGCCTCCAGAGGCCATCTTGGCCAACCTCCAACTACAGCTTGTTGCTCAGGGCCATATCCAGCTGAGTTTTAAATATCCCCAAGGATGGAAATTCTACAACCTCTCTGTGCAAGCTGGTCCAATATTTGACCACCTTTACAGTAAAAAAAAAAAAAAAAAAAAAAAAAAATTAAAAATCCGTGTGTCAAGTAGGAATTTTCCATGTTCCAACTTGTTTTCATTGCCTCTTCCACTATGTACCTCCAAGAAGAGTCTGGCTTCTTCTCTACACCCTCTGTTAGGTATTTGTAGACAGCAATAAGATCTGCTCTTACCCTTCTCTTCCTAAGGTTGAACCATGTCTCTCAGCCTTTCTTCATCCTGGAACCTGATGGTCCTGGTGTTCCAGAACCTGATCTCCATGGTGGCTCTCTGCTAGACTCGCTCCAATATATCAATAATTTTCTTGTAACGGGGAGACCAAAACCAGACAGAATATTCCAGATCAAGATGTACTTCATATGTTACAGTGTTGATGTAATTTATTTATTCTGGATTTTTCCATTATCTAATTGAGACAAGCTATACTCTATGACAAGATTTTATTTTGAAAACTGACTTATGAAAAACCATTTAGGAAGTGCCAGTATAAAGATTTTTCTAATCAGATTTGCTGAATCTGTGTATAAAAATATGCCTATAGAAGTATGATTTCTCTACTGCTAGCTCAAGGCCTGGCAAGCAAAATTCTGGTTTTCCAACATAATCACTGCTGTCTTAACTTAAACAAAAAAATGTATTGTTTCACTCATACTGTATCAAATATAAAGACACATGATGCTGTATTTTAATCACTTTTTAAACCAAAACAACACTTCAATGCATCTTTGTTCTGTTTGGTTTTCCCCTTAGGAGATAAAGAGCAACCTAAAATATCACATGTATTTTATAAAGATTGGTCTAACAGAAAAGGGGATTCCAGAGTCCAGAATATTTTTCATTATCCCAGAGTTGTTCTTTTTCAATAGCCAGTACTCAGTCCAGAAAATTTTATTACCTGGATAAATAGGCAAATGAAGAAGAGAAAGGACAGACTGGAATCCTAGATTCTTTCAGTGTCTTGGACAAGGCCCTGAGCAGTCTGATCTAACAAAACTGTTTTTTAAACATAGGGTCGAATTAGGTGACCTCCAGAGGTACCTTCCAACATTAATTTTTTTGCGTTTCTATGATTCATTTCAGATCTCTCACGAATTAAATGTGTACTGGTTCTAGTTCTTCCCAGTCTTGTGCTGGCAGAACGGACTGTAGGACAGGTCTGTAGGGTTTGTCTCAAACTCTGATAGTTTCATTCTTATTAAACTTTATAAGGCTTCTTCATAAGGGAGACTTAGAGAGGAGGAAATCATAAAAAAACCTCAAACCCTTAGCAAACCAGTTTGAAGCAATGTCATACCATGAGATGTGTCACAGCTGCAGGGACCAACCAGATATTATGGAAACAAGTTTGCTAGCCTGGAAGACCCATGTGATGTCTCAAAAAATGGTTTCCAGGACCTGAAATCTAAGCCAACATATATTTCTACAAAGGTGAACATTCTTTTTTTTTTTTTTTTTCCTTCATTCTTATTTTCCTCAGACTTTTTGGAATTGGGTTTACTTTTTTTTTAGGCTAGCACATTTTCACTTAATACGTGGAAAGCACTGACCAAACACTAATGGGGAAGAAGAACCTGAATGCGAGAGGAGCCCCCAGGTCCTTGCTTTTGGAACTGTTTTGACTTCAGGAGTAAAACATAACTAATCACTAGGGTGTATGGCTAAAGTGGAGTTGATCAATATGATAGTTGCAGTGATTGAGTGTATCTTATCTGTGACCTTTCTGATACCTACAGAATCAGGCTTTCTCCCTCATTTTTACCTGGCCCTAGATAATTTGGGCTTTTTAGCTGCCTCTAACACAAAGGTTGCTCCTCCTATTTAACATAGTTTGTTTATCTGTGTACAAAAGAGGTCATAATTGGTGCTTTTGACAAAACTGATGAAAATCCAACTTGCTTAAGTGTTTCCTTTTCTCTGCCTGTTCCCTTAACTTGTGTCAAAATCTTTACATTTAAAAAATAAAAAAGAGGAAAATTTTGTAAATAATTTTATTTTACTAGGCCAGCACCCAGTGGATCAAGGGCTTTTATTCTTAATTTCATCCAGGACTTGGCACATCCTGTCATTCTGTCCAGTAAGACTGTTTTTAAGCTTTCATATCCTGGGTGATGCCTCTAACCCAACTCTCTTTTAAAGTACTTTTTGCTGATTTCAGATAGAATTGCACTTGCAAAGATCCCCACATACCAAGAACAAAAACAATGCTTGACAATAACTCTAGTTAACTCTGTCTTGAAAAATGAAAATTATTTCCTCCCAAGATACTACAGCTACTCATTGACAAGTCTTGCCTGTCTTTCATTAGCATTAAATCTATGCCTTCTTGAATGATCATTTCCAGATGAAGCTTGGATATTCTTCTTCCTTTTGTCACATTTGTGTCTCTTTTTATTAATAGTTTAGGGATGACTACTTCAGTCTTTCTCCTCTGCAGCTCTACACTGGATTCAGCGGCAAGATTTAGCATTCTAAGAACTGTAGAATCTGGCCTACTAGGTACTAAGATCTATCTTATAAAGCTGAGACTTTCTTCCTCCCTTAGAAGAAGAAGTCCAGGACATACTTGTGCTATATAAGTTATATATATAATGATATACTTGTATATATAAATTATATACATAAAAATGTGGAGATGGAGGGGTAGGCTGCCTTTATCACCTCAAGAATGGGTTTCCCTACCTGAAAACTTTCAAATGCAGGCGTCATTTTTCAAACAGGGTTTTATAGTTTTCCTTAATGCTTGTTAATGGCATTTTTGGTGTAATAACTGAAGTTGTAACTCTTCGCAATTTTCAAAAATGAAAGCTTTGATGATTTTTTTTAAGTGCTTTGGTCCTAACTTCTATATACTGCCAGAAAACAGGCTCTCCACCCTGACTCTGTGTGGGTGTGGATGTACAACAGTATACCGTATATACCTACACAGAAGAGGAAACCGAGCTACTGACTTACAGTTTGTAGTAGCCAAACGTGCCTATTGCTTTGATTTAGGGAGGGCACTTGCTGTTGCCACTGCATTTTAGGAATCATTTCAGCTTCTGTAGGAAAGTTTTCAACAATGCTGGGAAATACATGTTGCTGTGTACTGTGAATGAGTAGGCTGCAAATTTGGGGGTTGGGAGGGGAGGTGGGAAGGGAGGGGAATGAGGGCTTAGCATGTACACACTAAAAGTGAAATAGAATGGACAGAAAGGTGACAATTTAGCCTTTATTGTTGGGCTCTTGGGGAAATGAAAAGCTAACATGCAGTCCCTGGAAGGCCTGATGGCTGAAGGGCTGATCTTTACTTTATATTTTGCAACATAGATTTTACCCGTCGCTCTGTATTTTAAACCCCAGGCCTGTCAGATTCTGGAAGTAGCTCAAAACACTGGTTTAAACACTACTTTGTTACCAAGGCCATGTCTCTACCAGGGAAGTTGCCCTACATTAAAATACCAGTCTAGCTAAAATCACTTTGTAGCTGCACCTATTACTTGATTGCCTGGATTGAGTTTGCATTGGCATCCTATGCAGTTAAGCTGAAGTGTAAGAAATGCTTCAACCAATTAAGATACCTCTACAGGAAGGTTCTTGCACCAATTTAAATACCTGGTTTTGCAATCACTGCGTATAAACCATGACAGCTTTTCTCTTAGAAACAAGGCCTTAGTTTAACTTGTCTACTCATCTAGTTGAAAAAATAATAATAATGCAGGCTGAGATTTTTTTTTTTCTTGCTTTGCAAAGTGGCCTGTTTTCTTTCTTGTCCTTTGAAACCTTTCTTGCTCTCTACTACACATTAAAGTTTTGTTTGGGGGATTTTTTTTTTTAGCAACAACAACAAAAAGATATGAATGCTCCCTATTTAAAAAAAAAAAAAAAAACAAAAAAAAAACAAACCAACATTGCTTGAAGGACTTTCATTTTGCACTATAATTTTTCTTTTACCAGATGTGTCTGACAAGTGCATTTTGGAGATGCCCTCGGTCACGTTCTCTCAGGCCTACTCTGGTATTTCTAATATATCACAGAAGTACCCAATCTTGTAGCCCTCAGTTCTGCCTTTTTTTGACATTTTATTTTTTTTAAGCTTTTTATATATATATATATATATAAATATATTACTTTGTCAGTTTTTTTGCTGTACAAAAAGTCTTAAGATTTAAAAATATTATTTGTATTATATGATGGTGGTATGTTAATGTTACAAAATTATTAATGAAGAAAAAATTTATTTTTGTTACTGGTCTGTTTCATAATTCTTTTTTAAATTGGTATATTGTAAGATATCTATGCAAAAATGTTATGTGACGCATTTTTATTTAAGAATGTAATATGTGTAATAAACAGTAGAATGTGTTTGGCCCGACAGTGTTTAGTGTGCCTTGTATATTATTTCTTTATGAAAACTTCTGTGAACAGTGAAATGGCTTTTGAGTATCAGCTAAGGCTATGGTTCTGTAAACAGTTATTGACATAAAATGTATAATTTCTAAGTATGCTTTAGCTTATCAGAATCACATTTTTTGATTTAAATAATTTCTTTTTTTTAATGTATTTTATAACAGTTCAAGTGTTGCTTATATTCATGCCATATCAGATGTTGCTTTTGGAAAAGATGTTCAAGAAGGAAGTTCTTGTTCTTAAAAGCTGACCAGATTTGGCTTGTAATACTGCTTCTGTTGGAGTCAGTGACTTCTGTTATTTAACAGTTTACACTGGTTGAAGATTTCAGCCAGTATTATTTTTGTAAGAGACACAGAGAACTCTTGCATTGCATTTTCCATGCCTAGCTTTAAACATTTGTCAGTCAGTGGTCAAAATAGGACTAGACTTGGAGGCTCCTGAGCGCTAGTGCTATGCTCTAGGCCATGTATCAGGCTGTCTCGCAGGAGTGCAGTATTGTTCTCTTTCCCCCGCCTCAGTCATTTAGTCTCCCTCTTTAATGTCTGCAAAATTGCAAGCACAATTGAATCCACCTGGATGCTCAAGTACTAAAAATGTATTTAAGCAGTAAAAACAGTCATTCTGAGCACAATTACTTTGCAGTGTCATGGCATAAAATGAAATTACTTTTTCAAGTCAGGCCGGTATCCCTTTAGGTTTTTGCTGTCTTGTGCTCACACACTGCCGCAAGCTCAATGGGCATCGCATATGAATATCCTGTAGGGCTCATCTGATGCCAACTTGCTAGCTTTTATTTCTGGAACAACATGCCTCACTTGCCCTGTTGGGAAACTTGCTAGGACTGTTTATGGCAGACAGACAGAGCGCAGGATTCCCCTCCTGACATCTGCATCTAGAAGCCAGTTGTCCATTCTAACCTACTCATTTATACTCCCTCTGTAGCTAAGGAAGAGAAACATATCCAGAGGTGACTGACTCCAGGGGATGAGTTGAATGCAAAAGGAGCTGAGGTGATGTCAAGCATTTCTGGAAAGCCACACGGTAAGTTGGAAGACAAAAGTTCCAGTGATGCCCATGGCTGCTCTGGTCACTCAGCTTGGACCAGATGTTTGATGATGGACATAATTTGTAGTGTTTGGGTGTATGTTAATGAACACCTCTTAAGCACTGGAAAAGGGCTCAGCACAGGTCAAAATTTCGGGCTTGTGTTCCAAGTGGTCAAAACTGCACAGTGCTCTGGCTGCTTCAGTGTGGCAGTGACATCTTGGTGTCACATTTACAGAGTGTGAGTGAGTGAGGCAGTCAGTTGTCAAAGAGTTTTTTGCATTCTACCATGAAAATACAAGGCTGACAAAAATGGTCTCTTTGTTGTAAATTAAAGTATTTGTATGATGTATGTATGAATGGAGTTATGTATGATATAGAATTCTTTCTGCGAATAGAATTTTGACTTTATAGCTTTTTTCTTGTAGAGACAAGGTCCCAATTCCTTCACTTTCTCTCTTCTTTGAAAACCTCTGGAAGCTTTTAGCATCTCACCTACCTTGAGCTTTCTGACAGTTATATGTCTGTATGTCTAGGCAAAGATACCTCTAGTGTAAATTAGTCCTCTGCTCTCCACCTGTGAGAGGGACTTCCAGAGAGCTCTGGAACAACCTTTTTGAAGAAAACTTTGGGGCAGCACAGCTGGTTCTTTGGCCTGTATTCAACTGGCATGAATTGGAGGGAAGATTATCAACTACAGGTAAACATATAACCAGTTTATTTTCCAGGAACTTTCAGAAACTACAATGCTTTACTATCACACACTTCCTCTTAGAAGTAAGTAGGTTATTAGTCTGCAGGAATAGCTGTCAGACACTTCCCTGGGCTTGAGGCCAGGGAAAAGAGATACTGTGGAAGAACTCCTTGCCTCGGAAATTGTTCAGGTAGCACACAGTCACACACTTTGGGCAACTCCCACTGTCGAGATGCAGAGTTCTCTAAGGAAAGAAAAGAAAAATTTATTCACTTATGGGGTTAGACTGCATATGACCATCCTATTGAGCTCATCTGATGCAAACTCATCATGTGCAAACTTTGCATGACTTTTCAGATATAGTTCCTCTCCTTCAGATGCATCTCAGCTGAAGCAGAGAGGGGCTGAGGAGTCCTTACCCCTTTGTCAGGCTGTAGGAGGCTGAGTGAGCTCAGCACTGTCTAGGCATGACTCCGCAACACATGGCTATCTGGTGGGCAGCTTACTCTAACAGAGGAGGTTGCCAGATGCATTAGTTTCCTCAAGTATCTTCTTTTCCAAGCTACTTGAGCTGAAAAAAGAAAAATGCTTCCTATGAAACTTAGAAATGTAGATTTTTCTCCTCCCCTCCTTTTTTTTTTTTTTAATTTTTGGCTTTACCTCACCTTTTTCTAGTGAGAGTAAATAATGACAGCAGAATTAAAAGCAAATGGAAGTGAGGGTTTGCCACCTGAATTATGCTATTTTAGTGCTTTTTACAAATATTTGTATTACTTCTGGGGTTAACTGTTTTTTTAAAGATGTCAATCAGTCTTGGTATGAAATAAATAGTTTTTCATGAACAGTTTCTGACCACCTGGCTGGAATTCTTTCCAGAGGCCCAGTCACAAGCCACATCTGCTGACTGAGAACTCACGTGCCTCATCATGTACCTCAGTGGTGCTGAATGCTGATGAGGGTTATTGGAACTATTGCTGATAGGGGCCTTCTGTGTCCATGTCTTGTCCATTGACTTAAGTTTTCTGGAGATCTTTTGTCTGAAACCAGAACAGACACATCCTATTTTCAGAGACCATTCCTCATGTACCCCTGTGCATGGTTTCAGATTCATTGTCTGCTTATGTTCTGGCTGGTTAATGTTTAGGTGTATCTCAAGCTCAACTTGAGTTCCCAAAATAATATGGAATGTTGGGACTAGAAACCAGAGTTTCAATCCAGGCAAACGCCTTCTGGTCTGAGGCTCCTGTCTAATATTTCTAATTTACTGAGGTAATCAAAAGGCACTTTTCCCCTCAGGATCCAGCTTAGCTAGTGTTAGCAAACCTACGACCACTACTAATCCCATAAGTAAAGAGAAATATGGTCAAGTGATACCATTTAAAAAATATTTTGGGATATTCAGGAAGGATCTTTGAGAAACAGGAACTTTCCTGCCCTTTAGCAAAAGCCTCTACCCTTTTGACAGAAAGCTGCAAAATAAATACAAGTTCCTAAAATTCAGTGATGAGAACATTGGCCTTCTGATGTGAATATTTTGGTCCCTAAAATATACATTTCCTTCCACCTCTTTCATGTGACCCTGAAATACTGTGGCTAGCTGATGATGCAGAAAGAGCTGCTACAAGGAAGGTAATTTGGAAGAGGAAGGAGGGCACAGCCCTCATAATCAGAACAACCCCTAATGCTCTGGGAAACAGCAAGAGCTGCCAGAGTATAACCTAAATACGGTTTGTGAGCTGCAGCACAGAACGGAAGGTCTCAGCTACAGATCTTTATCTCCATGTAAAATCACGTAAGTAGCTCCAAGGCATCACCACAAACACCCTGAAATCCCAAGTAACTGTTGTTAATAAACCTTAACTGTTTCCCTTCTGCTTTGCTTTTCTGATGCTTATCTTGCAAAAAATTCCCTGAATCCTCTCGGCCCACTCTGAACCTCCCCATCTCTCTCCTTTTTCAGGTTTTTATGCTGCCAGATGGCAGTTTCCCTTCTTAGCCCAAGACCAATATTACCCCTTTACATTTAACTGATTAATTGATATTTAATGATTAAATTATTATTAAATGATAGATTAAATTTTCTTCATTGTGAAGGATGAGTTACAGGGAGCTAAAGTGATCACTGTTCAGAGACCCAAGAAATAAAATTGTGGCTGGGTCACTGTGCACCTCAGAGAATATAGCTTCGTACTGGTGAGTGAATGGTATGACACCCAAGGAACGTATGTACTTGTCAAGTAGAGTCCTCCGCTTGCTCAGACACCCCATTCCTAAAAAGCTTGTGAGGCGCTGTGCCCAGTCCCCAGCACAGCACAGCCCGGGTTAGGAGAGAGGAGGTGAAATGCTCTTCCCCGCCCCGCAGGGGACAGTCTGCCGCCCTCCG
The DNA here is from genome assembly GCF_964188355.1 of Buteo buteo. NCBI lineage: Eukaryota > Metazoa > Chordata > Aves > Accipitriformes > Accipitridae > Buteo > Buteo buteo. Next base: position 24,570,676 of record NC_134175.1, read on the forward strand.
GAGAGGCAGGGACCGAGGCGGGGGCCTCTTGGGCTGCTTCATGGCCGAGGCCAGAGGAGAGGCATGGGGGCCCTCAAAATGGCGCCTCTCTCCCCTCAGGTCTCCTGGCAGCAGGTGACCTGTCCCCTTGGGCACCTTTTGGCATTGAGTGCAAGCACCAGCCCTGCTCAGTGCCTGAGCAACTGGAAATTGTGGCAGTGACAGCCGGTGCATTAAGGTTGAAGGGAAGTGCAGGAAGAAATGTTCTCCTCCTGTCAGGTGGGTCTTTTTCCAGCATGTGGAAGCCATGCCACCCTCTCCCCGTACAGTGATTCTGTCACCCTTCTGTCTCCATCCCATACTACTGTTTTGGTGTCCCTCTTGCAAAGCTGGCCAGGCTTTCTGCTGAGCCATGAGGGTTTTGTTTTCACAGTACTGGTAACCAAAGAATTATAAAATGCCGCCATGTTCTTCATGGTGGGGATTGCTATTAACCCCTCATCTGCTTTTCTCTCAGCATTTCTGATGCTGGGTGCCTGCTCTCCTGAGCCATGGCATGGATAAAAATCAGCCACCTAGGCATCCACGGGTCACATTTTCATTAGTAAACTCAACAGGGCCATAGCCCAGTTGTCCATACTGTTAAACTGCTGGTATGGCCCCATCAGACACCTCCTGCAATGCCACCTGGGTATGGCTCAGGGCTAGCAGGTGCCTAAAGGCAGCCCAGACATGGGCACTGTTTTGGGACATCGTGTGGGGAAAGATAAGAGATTTCAGTGGTGTGAGACATAAGCCATGCTGAGCCAGTCAGCCTCAGGGCCAGAGAAGGCCCTAGGTGTGTTTACTTGTCCATATGAATACCACCAGCACTACCGTACAGTGCCGTTCCCTCCAGCAGCTGCCGTTGGGCTCTTTCCATGACGACAGCTGTCTGTGAGGAGAGTGCTATGGACTCCTGGGAGCTGTGTCACTGTGATCAGGTGTTGCCCGAAATTAACTGATCTGTGGGGTGAGAAGGTAGCTGTGCTGCTCTCTGAACACAGCCCCTGGCAGCCAGGCTGCTCTGGCTTGGTGCCTCAGATGTCCGTCATGGTGCAGAAGCTTCAAGATGGCGGCTGTGCTGACAGTAGCCAGGGTGGCTGCCAGGCTGGGCAGACCTCCTCCTTCCCCTGCTGCTGCATGTGCTTGGTGGTACTGGGCAGCAGGAGGTAAGCGCATGCTCCAGAAGGAAGCTGGCCCACCATGGTGGGCAGGCGAAAAAAACATCCACAGACTGAGCAATTTTGTTCAGCCCCTGAACAAAAGACCAGCCCCTGGGTAGTTGCTGCCTGACAAACTTAAGGAGAGCAGTTTTCCTTTTGATGTTAGTGGGAATTACATTGTACACATACCAAGGGGAGAATGTGCACCTAATTAATGAGAAATCACTGGCAGCGAGTCACTATGTCAAAAGGGGTTTGGCCACTCATCCCTCACTCTTCAGAAGGGCCCCATTTCCACACAGGGAAGGACTTGCTTGGAAGCGGCTTGAACAGATGAAAAATAGGGAACAACTCTGAAAAAATTGCTTGTATGTTTGTGTCGATTTAATGGAGAAATATACACTCAGATTTAAATGCCTTCTTGATTTATTGTTTTTTACAGAAGAGAAAAGGATGAATCGGACACTGAAGACAAAACATACAAAGAAAACCTCAACTCAAGTTCGGTTTTAAATAGAGCTAGATGTTAGCCGAGCTATATGGTGAGGAGCTGTACCAGGATTTGGAAGTGCCAGATTGTACCTATGCGACAGCAGACATTTTAGGTAAATTTAACTAAATATCATCATCTTGTATTGGCTCAGTTTTAGTGATGTGCACTCCTTTTTCCTCTATATGCTCCGATGTAGCACAAGTATAGTATGCCCATGGAATTCAGTTGCTACATGGCTCTAGCAGACACACAGCAAGGTGTTAATATCTGCATAAGACGTTTTGCCTGGGTGATTCTGCTGTGAAAGGCTAATGCTGGTTTCCTCTTTCCATGGGGAGAGTAGAGATGGTAGAATTTCAAACATTAGCAATAAGCAGTGGGGAGAGGGTTTTTCTTGACAGTAGCCAAGCCTAAGGAGGACAGTTTGAACTATTATTTGTTATTACTGAATTCTGTGCTAAATCCAGATTCTAGGAATTTACAGCCTAGTCTGCAGAGGACTTGAGTTGACTTTGACATTAAGTTGGGAAAGGCATCTCTGCTTGACCAAGACCAAATCCATGTTAACTGTAGCCATTGGTTACAATACTCTTTGTTGTAAGTACAGCAAGCAGTTTTCTCTCAGGCACAGAGTAACTTCATTACTCTGTGTGCTGATTTTTCTGAAAAGAATGTGTAAATAGTTTCAGAAAAATCCATGATTCCAGTAGAAGGGTGGGACCCTCAGACAGCTCCATAATTTTCATTTGTCTGATTATGGTGTCAATTATCTTACAGTATGATGGGACTGAAAACAAGGAGAGTCTGATGCCAAAATCAGTTTCTGCTCATGATGTTTTTGGTTTTGCTTTGTTTGGGGAAAAATTATGGCTGGTGAAAATACTAGATAAATCAAGGAAGTTTATGATTCTTCCTTCACATGCCATGTGCCTCACACTTGACCCAGAAGAACTATTTGAAACGGATGACTAAAACAGTCTCTGCACCACTTAAATTCAAGGCTTATTGAGTCTAACTGCCTTTAGCTGTGCCAGGCATCGCCAGCTGTGGAGGTGGATACACATCTATTAATAATTGGACTAACATCTATTTTGTGTGCTGGCAACTGTCAGAGTGAACAGGTGATCACCATCAGCGTGATTACCACTTAATGTGTTGTTACCCACACATGTGTATGTATTTATACATGTATATACACGCATGTATTTAGGGATATTCAAGTTCTTATGTTCCCTCCTGACCTTTCTGGTGGTACCATATCACAATCCTCAAGAATATTCTCCTACCCCCACCCTTATACTTAAGCAATGTGAGAGGACAGGAACAATGCTCTTCTGAGTGTAATACTAGTATGGCATTAAGAGGCCTTGTCTGCCAAGCCAGATATTCCTGTGACACTGTAAGCCCATCACTTCAGTCCAAATTCACAGGTGGAATTCAATGCTTAAATATCTTTATTGGCATTGGGAGGCTTTAACCTCCCAATAACTCCCTAAACCAGGAATGATAGCATTCCTCTACAAGACAGAGGTACCTGCATTAATAAGATTATCAGATTCCAAAGAGACAAAGGTCCCAGACTGACTTCCCTGGTCTCACCTGCCTGCTATTCTGTTTATATCACCATGTCATTCCTGGTTAATATCACCTTCAATCAAATTATATCCTTTTAAGCACCAACTTATCCTTAGCTGACTGCCAAACCACGAAGTGATAGCTTCAGTGACAACACCATGATATTCAAAAACAGTAAGTGAAAATACTGCATTACCATGGTTCTCCTCCTTCCCTGCCTTCTGTTCTCTATTGTATTCTTTATTGGATTTGTGTGATGCATCACACAGTGGCTCTGTGTGTTCTGGGAAGGGCCAAGCATGTGCTTGCAAACTGGATGAATTCTCCATCTCAGTAGGACTTGTTTCTTTTCACACAAAGGCGTGTAAATTTAAGGGAGCATATGTATGTGAGCCTTGGCTGAGGCCATACTGATGTATGCACTGTGATACTGATACATATTTTGTGATGCCAGTGCACCTTTACTCTCTCATCTGGAAACTGGAAGCAATACTAACAATTCCTTGTCAAGGGTGACTGTGAGGATCAAACATTTTGAGGGGGGGAAGTAACTGTTAAGAATATTATTTGTTTGGTAGTAAGCAGATTTTTTTTTGGTGTACCCCTGAATCTCTGTTGCCATAAAAGACAAAAATGTACCACAGTTCTGTAAGAAACTCTGAGATCAGTGCTAATACACTGTGACCCACTTAGGAAAAAAAAGAAGATATGTATGGAAGAGGTTGTATGCTATATATCCTTGGGAGTGTTTGAGAGCATCAGTGCATACTCTAGTCTTCTTGTCTCGGAGAACTGTAGAGTGCAGGCATTGAAGTTCATGGTCCATAGATATATAGTGGAGGAAAAAGGAAATTAGGGTATTAGGTAGAAGTTATTCAATCTGATGTTTTTGGAAAGAGAGATCATCTCCAAAGAGAGGAAGATGTTAAGTTCCACTGTGTCTGAGCAGGTAGAATTTTTATGGATCACTCTTCAGGGATGAATACAGAAAATAATGCCTTTTTTCTGAAAAGTTAACCCTAGCCTGGTGTCTGATTTAAAGACCATTAAAGCTACTAGGCAGGTTTTCAACTTTAAATAGTTTAGACTGCAACTTTAATTCTCAGTCCTGAGTATGGAGATTTTTTGATTCATGCCAAACTTTTTTTATTTTGTCATACAATAAAACAGTTTGTTGTTTGTTTGTTTGTTTGTTTGTTTTAAAAAACACCAACAGAAGTGCTAAAACACAGCAAATCTAATTATAATATTTCTGTTGGCACCCATTCTTTTGGCCCCAAAAGGACCAGACTCCTGTCATGGTTCTGCTCTTCCACACAGTTCTGATTTTAATAAGACAGGAGGAGGCATATAAAGAGCATAACATTTTCTGCAGGGGACCAGTCCATGGCTCAACATTAATAATGTAGCAAATTAACCGTCTTCTCTACAAACTGCTCCTTTGTATGATAACAGCCCAGTGTGCCATATTTCCTACAAAACCATGGTTCATGACTCATAAGCTGGTCACATGTTAAATGTACATTTACGTCACAGATTACCAAATGGCAGTAACAATGGAGATATTTTCCAAGCTTTGCACAGACTTTTTCTTTCCATTTCTCTTTTTTAAAACAAAAAGGTTAATTATCAGTCCACCTTGAGCACTTCTTTTTCCTCATCTAACTGCCCCCGGCCCTCTCCTCACCTGTCAAGCTGTGTGAAGTCTTTCCAGTAAGACCTAAAAACATGTGATATCCTCTTGGATTCATGTTTCATGTGGAATCTCAAGCTGAGAGAGGCCTCAGGATAGAGCACTAACTGACAGGGGGGTGGCAAGGCAGTCAGGATTGTGTAGGCGTGCAGAACTGAGGAACCAGGGCTGCTCAATATGTTTTTAATGAAACTAATAAATACAGCCATTGAATGAATAGAGCTGATTGACACGGGGAGTTCCTAGTTCCCCCCTTCCATCTGCAGCCTTTTCAGTAGCAGAACAGGATAAAGAAATTTAAAAGGAAACTGGGACACATATTTTCAAAGAAATGTTATACAAAATTGCAAGCAAAATGCTGGATAAAAGAAAAATTGTACTTTTTCTACAAAACGCCTAACAAGGTTTTCCCATGTTCTTTCCACAGAAAAGAATCAAACCCTCTCTCAGTTTCCAATGAGTCAATGGAAAGATCAGTAATGGAATAGCTGAATAAAATTCAAAGTAGAAATTGTTTTTATTTATCATTTTTGCAACAGAGAAAAAATTGCTAGGAAAAATCAGCTGTCTCACTGCTTGGAAAAAAAAAAGGAAAGGAAAAAAAACCCAAAAGTGAGCTTTGAAACATCTTGATGATAAAGAGGGAGCATTTCCAAGGGAAAATGCATCCCTGATCTAATTATGCAAAGGGGCTTGCAGCCACACTGGTCTGACCTCATGGCATCATGTAGGATCAGGCAGCACATTGTCTGCACTGGGTAGGATGTGAGTAGTCAAGTCTTTGGGTAAAAGAGTGCCTGCATTTCCACATACCTTCTTTTTCTCCCATCAGCATGTTGACTGTGTATCCAGTTCTAAAAGATGGGAACAAGGATAACGGATGACCTTGAGGATAACTAAACTGAAATCACAGTTTTATATTCTGATGTAGGGAGCTAGGCAGAGGAGTTGTTTAAAAATAGGTAGATGGCCAAAAATAAATACTATCAATGTCTGCATACCAGAAGCTTAAAAATAATAACAGGTGAAAGCAGAGTGTATGACAGTGGAAGGAGAACTTGACGTAATGGGTATTTCTGAAGAATGAGGGAGTGTCAAAAATCAATGGGATATTGTAATACTTACTATAATCTCTAGAGCAAGGACAGGTTAGGTCACAGAGAGAGGGGGAGGAAGGGGACTCTGTAGCTGCAAGACACCATTAGAGCTATATAGATAAGATTTTAGCAGGTGAAGAAAACCAGATAGTAAAATATTTATCTATTAATGGCTGACAAGAAGCAACTATATATTAGGAGTAAATAAAAGGGACCACAGCATAAGTCTGAGCAACCTCCTCTGGGTAAGAAGCATACCAAAGAGTAGCTTGCCAATATTAAAATTTGGAAAGGAGGAATTTTCTTGTAAAAAATACAAAATCAAATAGAGAAGCTAGTGAACAAGTCATAGAACTGCGAGTAAGGATATTCAGAGCCTTAGGCTGAGCAAGGAGTTTTTTTCTGAGTAACTCACAGTGATCACAAACCACATGCAGTAGATTTTAAAGACTAGATTATCGAATGCCTGCTTCTCTACCTTCCCACCTCACACCCTTACATTACACTGAAATATTTTCCAAGATATTCTTCCTTCTGCTGTTCCCCTTTATATCTTCCTCCCACAAAACTGTTATAGCAATAGTCCAACTGTTTTCTTGCTGCTGTGGATATATGCAGAAGACTCCCACACCATTGTACAGATGATAGACCAGAATGCCTCAAAGCATGCCTGAGCTGCTTAACCTTATACCTTGCACATGCTGAAATCAAGGAATTGGGGGGGGGGGGGGGGGGGCGCAGCACAGGGTGCTACTCCACAGAGGTTTAGGTCAAACATATGCACAAGTCTTTGTAGGGACAGAGCATCCAAATGTTATGCACAAGTAAAAAAAAAGCCTGTATATTCGTAGTCATGACAAAGTTTATTTGTATTTGAAAAATAATTTGGCCAAAGCCTGACTTGCAATGGCTAATATTCTTATGCTATAACTAGGTTAGTCTTGCTGGCTCTCTACCAAATCCCACAAATATCCAAATTAAACTAAAGTAGTTCGGAACAGATTTTCTATAACTCTCACTTCTCATTCTGAGTCCTAAGTAAATAGGTGCATGGTGTGCATCACGCCAAGTGTGCAGCAAAGCTGAGCTCTGACAAGTCAACTACAAATGCATATTCCAGGGTGAAACTCATTGGTATCAATGGAAGTTTTGTCTTAACAGTGAAAGTGGATCAGAGTCCCCTCTGGGCTAATCTCTTGTGAATGCTTGTGCTATTGATAGACTATTCTAGGAGGATGAATATTTTTTAAAAGTACAGACAAAGGAGTCAGGAAGAAAAGAAATAGTAGTAGCATGAAAAAAATATTTAATTAATTAACCCCCCTTCCCCAGTTCTTACTTTTTTTCTTTGTTCTAGAGAACCATCTATTTAATCAGGGAGTTTTAATCAGATGCGTGGTTTTTGCAGATACAGGCAAATTATTGCACTGCTTGTCATGAGTTTGGCTATCAAGTGATACTTTTCAGGATTTATGCCTCCTATGGACTATCAAGCTGGAAACCTTGCAATAGAATGAACCTTCATGAGTAACCCTTATAAACACATAAGATTAACTTTAAGGAAGTGATTAGACTCCTTTCAAGTATTTCAGGTGAAATACACCCAACCTGAGATCCTCCAATTCATGTGAATCGCATTTCTATAATTTTGTTCCCTGGAGCTCAGATCTAAAATCACAACTTCTGCCAACCCTAGGGCTGGATCACATTTCTGTGAAAATCAGAATCATTGCATTGGCTCTACAGGCAACACATGGAGGCTCTAAAAGTATGATTAAAACATGAGATTTATTACAATATTTTTAAAGTATTGACAACATTTTTCCACATTTGCCACATGTGGGAACATTTTTTGCCACGGCCACAAACACTTAAAATTACATGGGTATTCAAAAGATGTCCTGGAGACTTAGGAAGGATAAAATTTTACATGGCATTTTTATTTCTCCCTCTTTTGTTTTGTTTTGTTTTGTTTTACTTGCTATTTATGCAGCTTCTTGGTGCTAACTTATGTTTTTCAAAAACATAGTTAAGTAGTTCATTTATAGAAGACAAGCATCAATAAAAAAGCCAGGTTCAGTCTTATGTGTACTTAGTCCTCAGGCTTCCAGAGAAATTGAAATGGTTCAGAAGTAGAAATTCCTGTTAAAAAGTTGGGAATATACTTCTATTTTTATAATTTATTCCCTCACCTTATTATTTACATAATTGCCTCCTCACCTACCGACCATATCTAGAAAGAGGAACTTTGCACAGATGCATTATATATGACAGGGAAAAAAGAAAAGGGGAAAGGTAAAAAAAAAAAAAAAAAAAAAGGAGTAAATGGGAAAGCATCGGGGGATGGGGGGGAGAAGAAAGAAAAAAAGAAGAAAGAAAAAGAAAACAGAAAAAAAGAAGGCACCCATCTATAGAGGTGCAGAAGAGAAGACATAGCCTCCAGTTCAGGAAAGACTTCCTGTTCTCGAAGAGGTGATTAATCATGTGCTTGAAGTTAAGCACACACTTATGTGCCTTGCAAAATTAGGATATAGGAGGAAATTGCGTTCTGAGTTGAACATCCTGATTTTATTTCCTAAAACGTCTTCTTGTCTTTAAGATCTTGTCTGTCTGTTCTGTCTGACTGGAGAACTGATAATCACAGGACAAAATCGATCTAGGGACTGATTGCCAGCAGGTCAGCTGAAGCATATCCTGTGCTGGGTACTAATTGGTGGAGTTTTCCAGTTGTTAAGGAATCTGCTGGGGAAGACTATGAAACCCAGCATATGTATTTCTGATTTTATTAGTACAGGGACAGAAACTGGGAACAGATCCTCATTCTTTACATTCATCCTCACTTGCAAGTATCTGGGTGCTAGAAAAAAAGTTAATGGACAGATTCTTATTTATATTCTGGTACCTTTCTATAGCTGGGTAGAAGGGCCTTCATGTGAGAATCAAGAAAAAAACAGCACTGAATTATAAAGTGGTATAAATAGGTTTTCCGTAAATGTGAATCTGACCTCAAGTATTAGGAGCTCCAGAGTGAAAGAATAGCATTGTTAAAAAATAAAGGGGCAGAGAGGCTTAAGTTCAGGCATTTAATTGCTTTGCAGACATTCGTCATGCAAAAATAGAAGGCAAAAACTTGTTAGGAAAAGTAAGACAGTGCGATACATAAAGACATTTACCCCTCGGTAAATCAGGAGTAGTTCTCCTGAAATCAACAGATTGGTGTAAATTGAGCCTGGAGCAAAATAGTACTCCGAGATAACATTTACTCAAGTTACCGCCCTTATTATTGGAAGGATTGTCCTGCAGCACAAGAGGATAAAGGAAGAATGCTTTAGAACTAATTAACAAGTTACCAGCTGAGTGGGTCTCATTATTTTGAAATGTAAATGCTTTTGTTGATTAAATCTGGACCATTAGCTCTGCTTTATGATAGAGGAAGTTTCATCAGAAGTGAAACAAGAGGAAGCAAGGAGCTTTGTGGTGTTGTGATGGCCATTGAAATAGCTGATCCATTGGGGAATGTCCCAAGCACGTACAGAGAGCTGAAAACTTGAGCTTTTACATTTGAATTTATCCTCTGCAACTGGAGATGAGAGACGCTCTTACTCTCTTCAGATTATGCAGAAAGGAAAACACTGACCAGCAGTTACCAAAGAGTCAGTTTAATGACAAGACAAACTCCTATTCAGCAGGATCTTGGTTATGTTTCATATAAATGTAAGTTCTAGTGCAGAACGGGCAAAAGTTTCTTCTCAGATCCTTACCATAGATTTTTATGTACTCCAGATGCCTGGAGTTCCTATTAATGAAACCAAATTTCTGCACATGTATAAATACATGTGTAGTGGATTTAGATACCTTCCCAATTGACTTCACATGAATAATCACCTAATTTAAACACCCACTGAAAGGCACATTTTTATATATACAAAGTCAAATTCTATCCCAATTATAGAGCAGGATGAAGGAAAAACCTTGAAGTTAGCAGAACAACCATGAGTAACAAAGCTGTCCTTTCAAAACTTCTGGTCCTGTGGATTTCTAGATCTGAAATATGTGGTCAACTTCCAACCAACCTCTTCTTGACCTGTGTCAGGGAGCCAAGACCATAGCATTTGGATTTTGCAATCCACTTTTCTTCTGTCTTCTTTCCAAGTGCAGCAGGAGACTCCCCAGGCATTTCATTACCAGAAGTCATAGTTATCTTCTGTCTACCTTGGGAGAGTGTTATATGAAATGCAGTTACCTATATATTGAATCACCAAAGGACCAATAGGATCATATGATATATTACTCCACAGCTATGCAGGACAGTCACCCTGTCAAAAGTACCTTCCTCTGTGTGCTGCAACTTTCATGTAAATAGTGAGCAGTATTTTTCATAAAGTTTGTGGTGAAGGCTTTGGGTAAGCTGGCCAAACTTGCAATTATGGGGTTATCTCCAGCTCCACTACAGTTATTATTGCTCAAATTCTTGGGCTATAGGGAAAATCTATGTGGTATTTGACAAGATGAGCCCCTGGAAGAGCTGGAAGGCCTCATTATATACTGGCTAAAGCAGACAATAATTCCTCCTTCTTGTTCAACAAGAAACCACCATCTACTTTTCTCTTCATTCTGTCCAGATACAGAGTCAGGCTTTATTTTACCCATTCAAGAAATAGAACCTTCACCTCTAACATGAAAATGTTGGTTCGTGTCACCGTAGAACCAAGAAGAATTAGGGGTGGGGTGCCCATTATGCTAGGTGCTGCTGAAGGAAAGTATCTGTGATAAAGATGTTGACTTCTAGTTTAAGACAAAGCATCAGCACCCAGGGCAGAAGGAGGTGGGGAGTTAAGGGAACACATGGTTATAGAGACCAGCTTTGAGAATGTAAAATGGATAAAGATTTTGAATTCTTGCCCTTTCTGGACCTAAGGCCCCAGTAAGGGGATACCAATAGGATAGGTGAAATTGTGTTCCTTTGAAATACCTTGTCTTGCCTTCTGGCTTTATCAACTGACTAGCAGTTGTTTTCACTGCAAAGTAAAACAAAAAGTGAAAAAAACACAGAGCGAGCATACCAGATGTTTTTCATGTGTATTTAATACAGCAGTAGTAGAGCATTATCCCAAATGACTTACACCCTCTCAAACAACGATAGCTCTAGGAAAAAGCAAATATTGACACTCCAGTAATGTTTGCCTAGCAATCAGTGAGCGGTATACAGCACTCAGGGCATCTTTGTTACAGGAATCAATTAGGAAAATGGAGAAATGAGGTCCTCCAATTAGAAGTATATAATAAATGCTGACATTATTGAAAACGTCCACTCTGTGAATCTTCCTGAAGCTATGCATTTATCTACTTCCCAGTCGGTAGCACTCCCACTCGAGTTGACTACCTCCCACTATCCATACCTTCCATTTTAATGTTATCTGCCACATGTGAAAATAGATGTTTGTCACCCTAGATCCACACAGCATGCACCTGTTCTGCCTCCAAAAATTATCAGTACCAGCTTTATCAGAGGACATAATCCTGCAGCTGAGGAGATATTGAAAATACGCTCCCAGGGAATGTTTCCTCCTATTCCCATTAACGGCATAGAGTCCTGACATAAACTTCATATACATGACATCTGTCTTCTTCCTGCAAACACTTGTTTCCTTCTCTCTGCTTGACTGATGCTAAGGTTAGCCTTCCTGTGTACCAAAACAATGAGACCTGAAAATAAAAGGCTGGACTCTTGAGTAAGTTCTCCTTCACCACTTTATTCCACCAGTGAGGCAAAGGAGAGAGTGGTCCCTCTCCACACAGTGAGCACTGGAGTTCCAGCTCTTCTGTGTCACTAGAGCACTCAAGGCAGGTTAGTGACTCAAATCCCAAACATTCATTGAATAAAAGCTGGTTCCAGTTGTTTCTGTCTGCAATGCATGGGATAGAACTTCTTACAGGACAGATTTCAGCAACCACTCTAAGCGACTCCGTCAGGGACACTTTTGTTAGTCTGTTTCCTGTATGCTATTTCCTGATTCAGTTAGCATTCACAAATGTCTCAACATCTAGCATTTTTCCATTACAGCCTCTATAATTTGTCACTGCTTCTCCCAGGACAAATATTGGCTGTGGAAAGATGAATCTGATTGGCTTGTTTTTAAGACCATATATTTTTCTTTTCCTTCTTTTCTGATAGCTTCATTATTGTTTTTGGCAGCTGAGTCACAAGAAGATGTTACACAAAGGGTACTTACAGTATAATGAGGTTCAATGGAGTTGAAAGCTAAAGTTCATTAGCCTCACATTTAAGACTATTAGAGCAGAGAGGCTGTAGTGAAGCATTGTGTTTGTCATTTGCACAGTGTTTCTGAAAAGCAAACAGCATAGGTTCTCCGGACATTTACTTACTTTCTTTCTAGCCTCCCAGCTGATTTTCATTTGCAACAGAGTCCAGTATTGCAGAATGGAGATTGATGGAACCATTCAGCACAGTGTCAGCAAGTGTACGTAACCTCTGCTCTGACCATCACCAAAGTTACCAGGAGAATGAATCAGAAAGGATTTAAGCAAAAGATGGTGTTGGTACCATAGTGACCATGCAGTTGCTAAGGATGTGATTAGCACTCCGATTGCAGGAACGGGAGAGTTAATTGCTATGTCCTCATTCCATGTCTCTAGGGGAATACCTGTTTGCCAATTCTATGAGACAAAAAAAAAACCCACCTCTTGATTTTACAGCATCTGAAGCTAGCACCTGTTTGACCCTGAACATCCCCATTATGAAACTAGAATATGTAACTTTTATCCACTAAGTGCAGCACATGCAATGTTAACAATTGCCTTTTTTTCCTCCCTTCTTTGCTATATTTCGCCCTCCTGTGCACAACATGCACTTACTTGCTCACTTCCCTCTGGAAGTTTGAGCGCCTTTTTTTTTTTTTTTTTTTTGCTGTAAGTCTGAAATTCAGCTAGTAAACTGAAGAAGGCTCAGGGAAATGAACTGAAATGTCTAGTGAGAAGAAAAATGGCACTGTAAGGATGGGATAAAAAAAAAGCTCAGGGTAATAGAGATTGATCACTCAATCTGACCATGGCCTCAAATAAAACTGAGTGAGTTTAACACGTTAGGTTACAGCTAAGAAGCTGAGTTGTTTCCGTGGATATAATATAGTTTCAGATTATCATGGGGAGCCATTTATTTATTTTTGCATTTGTGAGTCATTTAGGCAGTCCCTTTATGTGAGTGAAAATATGTTTATTTTCCCACTCCCTGCTGTTGTGTGTTCTATTAATATCACACTAGTTGAAATAGATGGGCACACTAGAAACTATTTGGTGTTGATTTTGTTTTTCAGATTTCTTTTTCTCTTCTTTTTCGTCTTCAGGCAGCTATTTTTATAAACCTGTTCAAAAGTCCCCAGGCACCTTTAATACAAGTTTTCCTCCATTTTCAAAACACAGGGCTTAACCCTGCAATAACAATCCACAAGGATGCAGGAGCCTATGTAAGATCTGCAATGTCTTTTATCCCTTTCAGACAAGATGGAGGTGACACTGTATTTCCCTAGCTTTCCAAAACAAAGTGTCAGGCACTCAGAAGTGGCCCCAGTTCTGACTGCTTCTATATGATTAAAATAAAAGGTAAAAAGCTAGAAGCTGTCAAAAGAGAAGCTAAAGTGAATAGAAAAGGAATGTTGCTGTGAGATGTACTGGTCCCTGTAGTTTACCAACAACCACAATTACCATCTCTTCTCCCTCACCAAGGACATTCCTGGTAGCTGCTGCCAGAGATGCTGTTGCCCTTTTCCTCATGGCAGAAGTTAATGGGACACTGGTAAAGTTGAGCCTTTTAATGCTCCCCATAACCTCTTGGAGTTCTTTTCCCTTCACTCTGCCCTTCCTATGGCTCCATTTTGATTTTACTAAAGTATGGACACTCCAAGCAGGGATCTGATGCCATGTCATGCTTGGCACTGCATGTACAAACTATAATGAGGATACTGAAGAGCTTCTTATCTAAAGAGATGAGGCACAACAGGTTTACAAAGGAAATCAGTGGAGAAAATCAATGTGAAGTGTTCCCAGCTGAACTGAGCAGTTCCCCACTGAGGGAGGTGAGAGATGAGAGCTCAAAGTCCAGGAGCTGGAGCCAGAAGACCTGACTTTCAAGTTTGACTCAGCCATTCTTTCACATGTTGAAATGATGGGGGATTAAAGCACCAGTACTTGATGGAGGTGCCCTCCCCTTGGTGGAGGCAAGGGGATTGTACTAGGGGCTCCAGGCAGTTATCTGTGGGCGCCCGAACTCACATAAGCTGAATTGTGCTATTACTGCTGTCTGTATCAGAAGCAGGATGGCACTGAAAATGATATCCTCTTCACGCCCTCAGCTAGCATGACCCATTTAGCTTGCAGCAGACATCAATCAGGATGTTTGCCTCTGCCTGTGACTGAGCAGCAAGCCTGCTCTAGTGCCCCTGGCTTGCCTTTTGCTTTGCCCCCCATTTGTCTCCCCGTTATGTGTCCCTCTCTCCTTGTGCTGCGTACTGTCTAGGTAGCAAGGTATGTGCATCGTCAAAGAGGCGCTGTCTGGTTTAAATATCACTATCATACCTTGTCCAGGATGGCCCTGACCTCTTGGTATTGGTCTTAAGAGCTACAGAAATAGAAATTGATACATAAATCCTCCCACCTTAACAATAAAGGAAGGGTGGGCTGGTCATGACCCCATGATGCATATTCCCACCTTCCCTAAGAGTCTTCAACCCTAGGTTGTCACTCCATGATGGAACACATATTACCATCTTTTGAATGTAACCTCACCAGCTTTCTCCTTGTGGGAAAGTGCCTCTGTCTCTTTGTTCTTTCTTGATCGCATATTTTGGTTCACATACAACCCATGTCATGTTCTCGCCTCTGCCAGTAGGAGAGCAGCAATTTTGAAAGGGCACTAATAGTCTCTCATTTCATACATGCTTCAGATAGATCAATGAAAGTGCCAGCTCTTCCAAAGATACCGCTGGACAGTAAGCAAATGTTATATAAAGGTGAAGAGCTACATAGTCTGCTCCACTGGCTTAGGCGAACAGATAAGAAGACATGAACAAGCTTCCTGCAGAGGGAATCTAAAAAGACCAGTCACAGGGAGCAAGAGATGGGAACAATGGATTGGAAGAGAAAGCAGGAAAATAAGGACAGCTATATTGGTGTCAGTCCTACTTTTCTAAAGTCCAAGAAAGATGTGTCAGCATCTACAAATAAGAGCAAGATCAAGACACGAGAACTTATCCCCTCATTGCCTACCACTTGCATTGAATATGCTGGTATTATCTACTTTCCCAGTCATTTTATTCAGCCGAGGAAACAAGCCTGGTAAAAATGTCATATGTCTTCCCCAGGAACAAGTCTGCAACATCTGAGTGTTTTTGATCTAGGACATAATTTTCCTCTGGTGTTACTAGCAAAATTGGTGGTATCACCTTATGAGTCATCTTGTACAGCAGCAGTTTTTGAAGGCGTTCTGCTTTCTAATGCTGCATATCTTTTAATAAATCTTTTTCCAAAGTCCTCAGGCCCTAGGAAGCCAATTTATAACACATCTCTTTTTAAGTGCATGTGCCAGAAACCCACACATTCAGCATGTCAAGCATGGGAGCTTGACATTAAGTTCTTAAACCTGTGGCTGAGATCCTAAAAATGAGCACCAGAAATTTCAAGAGGGGTGAAATCTAAAGAGCTTCAACCCCAGATCAAGAAATTATGTATTTGATCCTTTTGAAAAGCCAGAAAATAACAAGAGACAGGGCTTGTAATGCAGGACTCATTTTCTAGCCTGTGTGAAGTGTTTTACAGCATTTTACACTGGTTTCTCTTTAGAGTGATATTCATCCATTAGAGAACTGGACCAGAGTCCAGGAATTTTCAGCACATCTTATTGTTGACCTGTTCTCTTGGCTGCAGTTTCACCTTCTATAAAATGAAAGGTGGGGAGGGAAGATAAAAACGTAAGTAGAAAAGAGGAAATTATGGTGACCAGACTTAAGAAGCAGCTTGAGCTCTCCTGATGAAAACAGGACAGAAGAGCTAGCAGTTGTTACGGGGCACCATATTCATACCGGACTAGAATGTATACAAATAGGCTTGGCAGAGCCTCCCCAGGAAAAGGAGTCCCTGAATTTATTCCTATATTTACACAGGGATTTAAGTATAATTATTATAGGGCTGCAGAGTCCTGATGTAATGACAGGGAAATTGATGTTCTGTTCTATGACTCTCTCATATAACCAACCCTCTGCCCCATAAATCATTGCCCAGTTACATTGTTCTGCTGGAGAAACTTCTGTTACTGCCCCAAAAACGTAAAAAATAAATTTATACTACCTGGCTTTTGAAGAGCAAACAGTGGCTGTGCCTGGAAAATTACTTCCTTCGCAACTCTTTATACTAACAAACCATGTTCCTTCTGTGCAGGTGGATCCCTGGAGGCAAGAGCATTCAGCATTCCATAACTTGGGATCACAGTGGCAGAACTGGGCCTTGGGTTTTTCTATTTTGTTTTGTTTGTGAGGGGTTTTTTTCATGACTAGCAGTCTCCTAAGCAACAAAATGGGTAAGAGGAAAAATAGCAACTAGGCTAATAACAAAACTAGGGGAAATCCCAGCCTGAGTCATTGTAGGAAAGGGAATTAGCAGTCCCCTTGAGCCTTGTGACACTTATTCAACAGAAAAAGTTGTTCAAGATTATCATCCTGTCACCTGATGAAGATGTGGGGTATGTGCCTAATGGGTCTTCCTAATTGTAGAGCAAAACTCCCTCCTTGCCTTCCCTTCTGCTTGCTTTTAAAAAAGCAGTATTTTAACAATTGAAGAGTAAGACAGTCCTCTTTTCAGCAGGAGCTAAATTCACACAGAAACCAGATTTTGTTCACAGATTGGCTTTAAATGGGAAAAAAGCCTGGCATTTCTACAGGCTTGCTTTTGCTTTTCAAGACACAAATGGGAGCAAAATCTGACTCTTTAGTCACTTCTGTAAGGGCAGCTCCTGCACAGCTTATAGCTTCCCCATTTCTCTACACAGGTCATCTGAGATCTCTTCTATATGAAGGATGTGTTTTTTAGGGCTGACACTTGCTTTATCTCTAAGCATTTATGCTGATGCTCTAAGCATATTCCTACAAAACTGAAAGTTGTTCCAGTCTAGAGAGCGCAATGGTCAGTTCCGAGTTAACACTTCTACAGGAAGCTGCAGTGCAATAATAAGGTGTTTTGGTTTGTCCAACTTCCCAAAGGATCAAAGAACTCTCAGAACAACCTTTGGCTGAACTCAGGTATGTCCAAAAATACACACCGATTTATGTAGGTGCCACCCTTGCTCTAAATGCCCCACAGGTTCTTTCCTATTTTCGAGTGCTTTCAGCATGTGCATTACTTTAATTAACATGCAGTGTAAGCTATATGTTGATATTGGCTCTTATTGTGGATGACTACATATTACATGGCTTCTCAGCATTCGAGCTTCTTTTCTCATCATCCTCTTGTGGTTCAGGCCTTTTCAAGTTGGTAATGCAATTGAGTCAGCTATGTCTAAGAATCCTCATCATTTTCACAGAAAACAATAATACAACCAAGCAGCAGAATTAACAAAGTCTAGTTTCCTCTGAAATTGTGTCCCCGCCCACACACAGTCTGTAACCCACTTCTCCTCAATTTCCATCAAAAGTGTGCCAAAAAACACCCTCAATTTCCTCTGCACTTCTCTTGGAGAGGCCCCCCCCCGCTCTTTTCAAACAGGACCTATTTACTGACCTCATCGCACACCCCTTTCCCTCTTAAAGGCACTAATGTGGGGTCTGTATTCCACATAGCCACCTTTTTTTACAGAGCTTATAAGAACTTCTTAATTTTGTGACCCCTTTCACATTGCCAGTTTGGCTGAAGGCAGGCAGCTGGTTCACAAGTTATTAAGGAAAGGCTGAGAGAGAGACAGTATGATTTCTCAGGCCTTATTTCTTCAGGAAAAGAGGATAAGAACACAAGATGATTAGAGCCCGAGTCTTTATGTCTATGGACCTGGGGTTTTAGAGGCATCTTTAGCCCACAGATCTGGTGATTTTGCTGAGGAGTTATTGTGTATACTCCCACATAGTATCTAATCATTACATTTTAACATCATCCATTGAGGACAATAGAAATGTTTCAGTATAATGGTTAATTTTTCCAGTTGGCTATGAGAGACTGGGAACTGCATTTTACCAAGGCAACAATTCCCTTCTTTTTTAAACTGCTTGGGAGTTTGCAGGGACCTCATCTGACTCCTGATTCCCCTTCCTTACTGTTCCCTGTTTTCTAAATTGGCGCATGTTGCCAAAAGTGCCTGCTGCCCAAGGAGTGGACGGCATAGCTTCCTGGCAGGCTGTCAACATAGTTCTTTTAATCAGTCAGGGATTTGTTGCTGAATGAAAGAAATCTCCCCCAGACATCTTTCAAGTGAATGGTCTCCACAGAATTCCCAACCCAAGTTGCTGTGGGAAACTGGGTAAAAAGGTTTTAGATATCAAGCTCTCGTCTCAAGCATGTTAGGATTTACAGGGTCAGATCCATCATTGCTAAGGGCAGGAGAAGTTTGACTATGGACTCAGTGAGTGCACGATTAAACCCATTGCCACTTAGGTACCATGGTGACAGAAACCTTAGAAATTTCTGAGACATTGCTGGTGTGCTGGACTAATTTCAAGCTTAAATTTGGAATTGTCTGTACAGTAAGTTTAACATTGCCTTTTAAATTACCATCAACTATCTTTTCTCCTAAAATGCATTAAACAATATATGTATTTACATCTCGGAAGTACATTGTGGTTTTGCAAATTCTCTTCCTTTTCATCTAGAAAAATTGACTGCTCAACAAAGAGGATGATTTCCCTTTAAGCAGCTTCTGTTTCCACTCTTCGTGTTTAGAAAACGCTGCTGTTCTTTAGTGAAGAGCCCTCTGAGACACTTTGGCTTTCTGTGAGGTCAGAACTCCTCACCCGCTTGCTGCAGTCTGCTCCTGACACATCATCATATTAATGTTTCTGGTGGGTTTCTCTGAAGTGTCTGTGTGTTTTGAAGCTGAGGAAGAAGTGGAGTCAGTAATTTCACAGAGTACTGTAGCACCATGTCAACATTTGGGTTTAGTCCTCTAAGTAAAATCTGCTGCACTTTATATAGAAACCTAAGGTCTCTCAAAAAAATGTGACCTTTAAGCAGGTTGTATTTCACTAGAATACCTGTTAACATACTTACAAATTATTTTCATGGTTTTTCTCTAGAAAAGCAAAATGAGAAATTTGCACTACATTACTAAAAATGCTATGTAAGAGAAATGTGATAAACAAAAAATATTGATTTGCTCTAGGATGCTATGTGTTTTTAAAGTAGACCTGTGCTTAGAAACAATTTCTTTTCCTTTGAAGCCATTTTTCATTTTAAAGCTCTGTGGCTCAGTTTGAATGCTACAGGGTCATGAGTAGGTCACCGACTGAGACTCCAAAGATCTAGGCCCATTCTGTGTTCTGCAGTCCATCTTGCTAGGTACATTTATGCAAGCTGGTTTTCTTTCCCCTCAGTTCACATGTGTTTTGTTGAGTAGTTTCTCTTGCCTCAAAGAGTAAGACTTTCAACAGCCATGTGGGCCTCACTGTGTTGGCCTCACTGGAGGTACTGTAGTCACATAAAAAAATAATATTTTTGCTTTTCAAAAACATAGAACTCCAAAATAGTTCTGCAGCAGTTGTCATTGTATTTGATTGTACAGGGAGGTGAAATAAATCGTGTCTATCCCTGAAAGCTTACAGGGAAAGTGCCATTTTAACCTATTCAGAAAATGAGCAGCTTTTTCTTTCCTGGTCACTTCTGCATCAACATTGCCCCTCTGAGAGGACCTTCACCTGGCAGAGAACTGAAGAATAACATAGCTAGATTAGTGGGACTGACCAGCCTGCCTAATTTGAGTGATCCTGAGCATGGAGTAGATGTAGGGTTAGAACAAGCTTTGTATCAACAGCTATCTTAGGCTAGAGAACTCAGCTGGAGTTCCTGATTTTCCTTGGAACATAGTCGAAGAGCTCAATCTTCTGCTGATATTATAAAGAAAGCATACAATAGATACAACATCAGATTCCTGGTAACCTGGACAAAACCCACATGTTACAGCTGAAAAAAAGCTTCACAGCCATCTTATCCATACAGTCTAAAGGAAGTGACGGTTTCTGGAACTTACTCTTTTTCAGTCTCTGGGACACTGTGGGTCACAGGTAGATAATTAATGGGTGAAACCAGTGGCTGTCTCTGGATCCTTGAGAGTCCATGGGATCCACAGAAGTAACTAAGTAAGTCTTGCTAAACAAAAGAAGTATATATATATATAAAAAATACATATATATTTGCAAATATATATTTCCTGTGCTGAAGAGAGTCATTCATATTGGAAAAAGTTGAAAACTGAAGGTAAAAGTACAACTCCACAGTTTGAAGGGGGACATGGAAGAGGAGAGCTTGAGACTTTAATGGCTCAACTAGACAACCACCCCCAGAAATGTACCCCAGAGAGCAATCCTAGGAGACGGTTAGGCTTTCATTGGCCTTTTTTGTCATTTCTAACTTCTTTGATTCCGCACATTTCCATGTTCTTTAAATAGAACAGGGCTCCTATCAATCTCTTGATCTGTTCTCCTGGCACACACAATGACAGTCCTATGTGCAGATGGAGCCAGGGGAGTTTTACTGCTTTTTTTTTCTAAAAAACATGTCCAAACTGCTTTTGGATTCACTGCTTCTCCACCCACATCATTCTGCTACCTCTTCCCATTTCTTTGCTGCTTACATTACATGACTTTTCTCCCACTTGTAAGATATATGCTTTATTTTATAATGTTTCTCATGCATTTAAAAAAAGTGCTAAGTCAAGCAGTTACCAGAGCTAGAAGATCTAACCTTCCTCCAATCGGCACAGCTGTCATGTAATAGCCATCATGTTAACTTTAAGTATAGATTATTATTATTGAGCTTGTATTACCTTGGCTGTTTGCCCAGCATGTCCTTGATAACTCAGGGTCACAAAAAATGACTAATACTCTGGTCCTACTCAATAAGACACAGGATCAGCATGATGAAAATGGCCTTAGCATTCAAGAATCTTTTAAATTTGGCACTCCAAATTAGATTAAAAAATGGTTTAGATTGCTTTCCATGAATAATTGCTATTAACCCTTATTCCCCTTCTTGCCCCTTCCCAAGACTAATATTGATTCCCAGTTGCTAGGATGCTAAGAATATCCTTGGATAATTTTGGGGGGATTTAAGGCATTAAAAAGTTTTTTAAATTAATGGGATCCTGTAGGTAGCAGACAAAAGACAGCTGGATAGATTTCTCCATACACAAGTAGCTTGATACCTGCCTCTGAGATGGGAGCAATGTCAAGTAATGCATTTTGGCTGTGAAACTCTTGTGCAATCATTTCCCCTATAGAATTACATTCTCCTGGTGTGGGATGCTTTGTCACCCCTGAGCATGACCCTTTTATAATATTTCCTACTCAAGTGTTTGACGCAGAGCTGGCTTTCCCAGATTTCTACCTCTAGGTAATGATCCCTTTAAGTGTTTTCAAAATCACACCGTAATTGGTTCAGGTCAATGTCAGAGGTAACTGGTGAAGCAAACAACAGTGAATTCAGAGGCGGTTCCAATATCATGAGTGTCCTGCCACAAAGGACACTGTTTATGCCAAGGAAGATTCATTTTTCACATAGAAGCTAAAGCATAAGCCCCCCAAAACCAGCCCCCCCCCATTTGTTTCTAACTAGGTAGCTTGGGGGAAAAAAAGTCGCAACATACAAATCTAAAGAATATGCAGAAACAGTGACTGAAGTGAAAAGAGAGAATCTGCAGTAAAGTGGCCTTTCTCATGGATTCATGTGGTTTTGTTTTGTGTTTAGAAACTAGGAACACAGGCATTAAATACAAACTTACTTTTTGTGTGTTAGGTGATGGCAGTGCATGGGGGATCCTTGCTACAGTCAGTTGATTGATTTGCCCTGGCACTAGCAGTAAATGACATAAAAGCCTGTACTGCAGTCTCAGGATGGAAACTTCTTTTAGGTGACTCTGGCAAATAGACTTTTACACCTAATCATCACAGAGTGTGCTGCCTACTCGTGTGTTCCTTGCTGCCTGGTTATGCTTGTGCTCAGTATCTCCCTCATTAGTTTTAGTCCTTCTTCCACCCTGTGCCTCACTAATCAGAGCTAAGTATCTTTCATCGGTAATTCTTTTCCTTCTCAGCCCTCTCCCAGGTAAAGCTGTATGGGTGCTTGAGAACAGGAAGAGTTTGTATTTTCAAAACAAAGGCTATCTCTCTTAGACACTCACGCAGAAGAAACTAAAGCTAGGAAAAATGGCATTATTAGTCTGTCTGTGACCTACCCATTTCCTCTTTCGCACTGCTAAAGCCAGTGTTACATCTTTGTCAGCACAATAAATTTCCATCATTTTTGCAAATGCTTTCCCTCCTCTAGGGATCTTTCATTGCAGTTGGCACTATGCAACCCTAACCACCTCCCCCTAAATTACATTACCTTCATTTGAGGCATTCCCATACAACAGAGTGCAGCTGTGATGAGATGTACGTTGGGTCAGTATACCAAGGTGAATTAAAAGGTATGAGCATGACACTGCATTTCCTCTTTCTGCTTGCCACTGGCTGCCTTGTGAATAGCATACTCATATTGTTTGCCAACTTGCAGAAAAGAAGCTGGTTTTATGAATGCCTACCATGCACATAAACAGACAGCATGAGATTTGGCAGACAGGAGCAAGTGATGACAGGTTGTCATCAAATTATTCCTTTATATTTTATACCAACAAGGATCATCCAGATTCGTTGGAAGGAGGATGCAGGAAGTATAAAATGTATTTTAGACAAGATTTCCATTAAGAGCACCCAAGTTTGCTAATTCTAATGCCCAATCATAACCTCTGGGTTTTTTTTCTTATTATTGGTCCCCTCTCCGCTTAGTGGTAATGAAAACAAAGCAGCCTTGGCCAGCCATTTACATAGAAGGAAATTGTAAGCACAGCATGTCTCATCAAACCAATCTGCTCTGCTGTGATTTTTGTGTATGGTATAACTGGACATCCCATCTAGTCAAGAAAACCCAGCTCTGGATGAAGCCAAAAGAAGTCACAGGGAATGAGACAAGGCTTATCAGGACTGTGAATACCTACAGATTGTAGGCTGAGGGAACCCAAGACCAGCTCAGGATACTTTGATTTCCATTCAGATCCTGACCCTTCTGTGTCTGAAGTAGGTCCCAAGCTAATTTGAAAAAAGGGGAGTTTTGGCTAGGGGGATTTGGGACACAAATGGCTAAGTCTTCAGCTGTCATAAATCAATACATTTCCATCTATGATAATGACTGGAACACACTGAGACATCTTTTTGTGTTTCTGAGCAGGTTTGTTCCAGTTAAGACTGCTTTCAGTTTTCATACACAGTTTAAGATGTTCAAGTCTGAGAGTTCTTCATTTGGAATAGAATCTGCACAAAAGAATAATGTTTGAGTGGATTTCTGGAGCATAAGTAGTTTATCAGGAAGTAACAACTTGCATTGCAAGTGCTTCCCCAGAAAGGTCAACTGACAAAGGTGCTTTGCACACTCCCCTCAAAACTGTAGGTTTTTGCTCTTCTGTCATATGATGCTCTAAGAAATGAGGCTACACACTTTCGTTTAATATTATAGTTCCCTCGTGATATCTTCACTTTCCTTAATGAGGGCAGTGTTGCTAACTTGTTAGGAGCCTGAGGACTGTATCAAATTAACATAGCATGGAAGAGAAATTAACAGAGAGAGGAGCTCCTTGCATGAAATAGAATGAGATTACTGGTGGCCCTTTCTTCAATCTTTAATTTTGTATTACAGACAAAATGTTAACAAGGATAATATAGAACACTGTTACTCAGAACTGGGATGCCCTTGTTTTTATTCAGTAACCTGAATGACCAAAAGTAATTAATCCTTCACAATACTAATTATATAATAAAGCAAGCATGATTTGGGTGTTTAACTGTGAGAAAGAAAGGGAAGGGGCATGGTCTTGGTAAAATTATTGGGGAGAAACAACAATGAATAAAAGAATCTTTTAGTTTTGCATAATAACTTCTAGTTTTGCATGTGTTTACACATGAGTAAATTGAAATTCACACTGTTGTGTCAGTAGGATAATATGCTTCTGCTAACACGCAAGAAATCAGAATGCAGCTCTTTCCATACTTCATCATAAAGCAAAACCTGGCAAGGGTCAGAGAAAGCCAGGCAATGGATTCATGAAGTAAGGGGAGTTTCAACAGAGACATCCATACCGTATTTTTCTTTTAAAAGTTCCTTTGCAAAACATGATTGATAAAATACACCCACTCTGCAGTGATTTTTGTCAGCCATACATACCATTCTTCTACAAGCACAAGAGGTACATAGAGAAGTCAGCAAACTGGGCGGGTGCATGAAATATAGAGCCCATATAATGTTTGTAAAGATCAATTTGCTGCAGCCTTGGCCTTTTAGTGGTTGTGGCTTATTTGTGCAATGGCAGTTCCTAAAAGGACCTGTAAGTACTCATTGCAGGACATCTGTTCTGCAGTGGCAATGAGGGCAAGGTGCTCCTTCCACACAACCTTCATTTGTGGTTTCACTATGCAAAGTGGGTGAGTCATTGCTGACAGATCCAAGGACCTGTAAGCCCAGGCATGATCAGTGTGCTGACAGCAGCACACATTCTTCTAGATAATGATTATTGCCAAATACCTAATTTTTTTTCTGGTGAAGTCTTCCTCTCTGCTTCTATGATTCTTGAATGCTGGGAATGCTGGAGGCAAAATCTCCCCTCATCCCCCTGCCTAGGTGCCAGTTGCAGGGGCATCTTCCCCTGCCTGATGGTGGTTCTTACAAGAGGAGCTTATGAGGGACTGAGCCAGTCCACAGAAACCTGCTAATTAACTTTGGGACACACCTGATTGTATCTTGTAGTGGTAAACAATTTTACTAAAAGATACCCAAGATTAGTAAAATCAGCTCCCTTCCTCTCTGGTTCTAGGTGTTCAGGCTGTGCAATGTCTCTAAATCTAGTAGAGAAGACCTGGCCAGCAGCATTTTTGTACCAGTGTAGTCATGGTTTAGTTTTGGAAAGCACTTGGTGGCAGCCCAAGCTTGGGTTGGCTTTGGCAAAGTAAGTGTTTGGGCATCAGTCCCCAGAGGGCACTGCCATCTGCTGTGGGTTGCACTGGGGAGCTTTACTGCCGTTTGCCAGCAAATGGCTATGAAACACTCGTGGTCAAACCCCACTTGCTTAAAGACATCTCGCAGTCATGGGCCAGGTGGACTTGTCTTGTTTCTTACAGTTCCAAAGACACAATATACAAATACAAATATAAAGACTTACAAGTCACATCCTAAACTAAACATAAGTTTGGGGAGTGATGCTCCTGCAGGGAGAGGTGCTAATTAGTGACACCTTCTGCTACAGAGCTCAGCAACAGACGGGTCTTACTGTAAATGAGTGATTGGTCTGGAAGGACTATGCTCTGGGGAACCTGCAGGAGTTAGACAGATTTAGCTACACCAATTGGTAATAATCTGTGGACAATGAACACAGGAGCTAAGATTTGTCAACTAATAGTACAGACAAAATGACAATAAGATGTACTTTGGAAAAATGATTGCAAGGTTTTACCTTTTTTTTTTTTTTTTAACAGTACCATGGTCAGGTGATATGCATCCTTCTCTTGGCAAAATTGGAAGAGAATTGGACAAAAGAATTTACCAGGTTCTGCCACAGATCCTCTATGAGATCTTAGTCAAGTCACTGAGTCTTGCTGTACTTTATAACTTGAGGACAGTAATATTTCAGTGCTCTCAATGCCCTTTATCTGTGAGTTTTCTGGCAGAAGCTCTTGATCTAGCCTTCAAGCAGTCAGGGGGAAAAAAGCATTCTCTTTCCCAAAGTTGGAAATACTTTGTTGAAAATCTCTGGTTAGAACACTTTCAATTTTCAAGTGGAATCCTGAAATTTGCTAAGAAAATCAGACATTTCATACAAAGTCTTTTTTTTTTCTTTTTTTTTTTTTCCTTCCCCCTGGACTCTTAATTTTCTATCAGGAAAAAAAAAAAAGTCTATCATATTATCTGTAATAGCCAAGCCTGGTGGACATATTTCTGGGATGCGGGACTCCTGGATTCAAAACCAGACAGAGTACAGGTTAAAATAGGTCTTCTCTATTTTAGTGAATGCCCTGCACCCTCTGGTGTTGACCGTAACAACACAGAAGCTCTTTCCTAGGTGTTTCCTTTCAAGTGGCTCAGGCAGAGTCCCTGCTCAATGGGCTGGAATGTTTCCTTTCCTCTGGCACTCCACTGAGCTTCCAGCTTCTCATGAGAATCCCAGGCAGATCCCTGCAGGCTCTCCCAAGTGATGGAGAGCCACAAAACTGGGTCCCAGTCCTTCTGCAGAGTCAGCCCCAAAGGATTAAGGTGGTTTGTAAAAGAAAGGCATCTCTCTGTAAATAGACATTCTTTACGTACCATCTGTAATGAAATCCCTTAGGAGTCTGACTTTAGGAGAATATTTGTCTCCACCAGTTACACAGTTTTGGAAGTTGAGGATGCAAAGAAATCACTTTCTGGTCTGCACTGTAGGAATAGCACCCCATCCTCATCTTACTTTTCCCTTTCCCTTCTGTATTTTTGAAGGATTTGGGCAGTTTCTCTCTTCACTAATCTGACTGCATCTAAGTGACAGGGCCACATTTCTTGTCTGTCCCCACATGCTTGCACCAGCTCAAGCTCTTCAGCTTGTTTCAGGCTGCTGTTGATGGTTGCCTGATTATGACCTTTCACCAGCTTTTGAGGCCCCGTATTTTGTGGTAAATCCCAATGTGGCAGTTTAGGGAAGGAAGGTGGATGTCAAAGAAGCTATCCAATTTTCGGTAGTGGGAACTGGGGACATTTAAGTCTCACAGGCGTACTGTTAATGCCAGCAAGACCCAGGAGTCAGCAGGGTCAGGCAGTGGGGAGAATTGTGACAGAGCAGGACTGTGGTTGATGGAAGGGCTGCACAGGCCCAGGTGAGCCCCTGAAAACATGCTCAAGAACCAGGCAGTAATAGTGCTCTGCCCCCATGCGTACTCAAGCTGGCTTCTTGCAGAGCCAGCAAGTGAAGCTTGGGAAATTGCCACAGTCCTTCACTCTTTTCCTCCTTCCCTAAAACATAGCTATCAAAACCAAAAGTGCACGCTTGTATTGTATGGGACGAGCCTTTATTGAAATACTTGACATTTAGTTCCTCTGCTCAGGTAATTTTGTCTTTTCAAAGGGACATTATACTTTGCATGGGAGTCTCTTGCTGGGTTATCTAAGTCATTTTTAAGAAACAGTCCATGTAAGTACAACACTCAGGCAAAGGCTCAGGCCCAGGCTACCAGAGGTCAGCATCACAGCCCCACCTGGGAAGTACTTCTGATCAATGTAGTCTATGATAGTTGTCACAGCCAACATAGTCTCCTCACATGTGGGTTGGATCTGGTCAGGGGGTAGAACAAATCCATGACTACCCTTGTCTCGCAGTTCAAATGTGTAGGAGAAAGGAATGCCAATCATGTGAGCCCAGTCCCGTGAGGAGCCTGAGTTACTGTCTGTGAATTTAAAAATAGACAGGAGATATATGTATTAAGCACGGTTCTTTGAAAATACTTCTTGCTATTGTTAATGCAAGATTATACCAGAACCCCTGAACTAAGCAGTAACCATTTATTACTGTGACATGGAGAGCTAGGTGCTGCAATTCTTAATTATACGAAAAGGCTTCCATGGAGTTTCCTAAGTGAAACAATCCTTCATAAGATGGTATTGTACAATAACAGGAGATGATTTCCAGGGATTATGTGTATTTAGCATTTTATTGTGATTATTGTGGGGTACAAGATGGATTGGCCATTTGTCTGCTCCGGTACTTCCTTTCCTACATTGGCACTGCCTGGAATTTCTTTGTATATTTGTTTTTAAGCATACTTTTGGTCAAGTCTGAAAAATTTCTGACTACTCCCTGTATCACTATTCATCTGCCTCATGGATCTTTTTTCTTATCTATTTGGTATAAGTACAAACCCTGGCAAAATGCAGTCCTAGGCATGGACAAGTTACCTTATACCGCATTGCTCATGCAGTAGGTGCCTGTGTGACTCGGGGACTGGCACAGTGAATATGCAAAACCGCATGGGTATTGGAGCCAACTACTTACTGTTCTGAGTGACTAGTGTGACTTATTGGTTACTGGGAAAAGATTGGGTTTACCAGGCAGTTTCTAGGGCCCTCTAGTCCTCTACGTAAAGGGTATCAACTAGTATCAGCCATGACGGTGTGTTCATGATGTGGCTATCCAGTTTATTAGGAGCGAGGCTGAAACCAACATATTTCTCACAGAACTGCAAACAGCTGCCATGTGATGGAGTAACTATAGACTTGATTGGGATTTTAATTTTTGCTTGACTCCAGTGAAGACAAATAGGAGTTTTGCTGCTGACTTAGCAGGGTCGGGATGATCTATCACCAATCTCCTTCTGTCCCCTGTGATGTATCTGTAAGGAATTCATGTAGGAACTAGCTTCTGATCAATGATTCCTTCCTTCCTTCCTGCAGTCAGCTTTATAACATACAGTGTTATCTTGTATTCAAATGACTGTTGCTTAGATGTTCCACCGAACCAGCCCATTAAATGTTACTCAAAGAGGAAACTCAGCAAAACAGTACTTACTGATGCCTGTGACACAAGAATGACTCTCTTCTTTGAAAAACAGAGCAATCAAAGGGAAACATAAAGAAACTTACATAAAATTAAAGAGGTTGATCCTACTTCATATCTGGTCCCATACTTTCCCATCAGGGCAGCAGATGCTTTCTTTGCAACATGCATCTGTAAGTCCAAAATAGGAACAGCATTGTCATCAGTGCCAGTACCTTTGGCAATTATTTTGAGTGGACCAAAATTTTTGTCTCTTTCAGCTTTACATTTACATATGACGAGCTTTAAGTTTTGATATTATTAGTTCAGGACTTTAGAGAAACTCATTACATACATTTGGGCAAATTTTCTTGATTTTTTTTAATGCCAATTATGTTGAAATTTTAAAAATTACTCTGCAATTAGGTAGAGAAGATATTTGCTTTGTTGTAAAGCTAGAGGGCTGTATCTTGGAAAATTAGAGTCTATGCTGTATAGCATCCTGATACTGACTACAGCAGTGACTGATCTCTTACACTTGTTATATCGCCATAGACTCTGTATCCCACCATCTTTAGAAACTGAGCCATAGATAGACTAAATGACTTCTCCTATGACTCATATGAAGTCTGAACCCAAGTCCTTCATGCTCTTGACTAGTGCTCCAGCTACTGGAATGTTCATAAATACACAAGTTAATGAACTCAAATTAGAACACTCAGAAACTGAGGGGAGAAGTAACTAAGAAGTAGGTGCCTACTTGCCTCCCATTCTCCTAGTGAGCACATTTGGAATACCCTTTCTGAACACAATCGTGACAATCGTGTGTATAATGTGCTGGCATCCTAAAGTGCAAACACATTCTTGTATGCAGCAAGGACTTGGTCCTCTTCTCCACTTACCTTGCATTGCAGTAACCCTATCTGTAATAGTTCAATTTTCCTGATTTAAGGTGAAGGATTAGGATTAATTCTAAGGCAAATAAACCTTGCTGATATTGCACAGAGCAGCAGTAACTCTGGGAGTCAAGCCCCTGAATATGTCCAGCTCCTCTGAAGGAGACGCAAGAGGGCAAATAGAGTTGTGCCACATGCTACTGCCTGTACTTGTTCTCTACAAGTGTAGAAGATGAATGTTTTGCCCTACCAGTTCTTCACTGTTACTTGGAGGTTTAGTTGTGGAACCATATGGAGTGAGGATGTACTGTCCGTAGGAGTGAATTGTTAAATAGCACAAAATGTCACTCTTCTTTCTTTCAATAAACTGAGCCATAGCTCTTGTCTCAGGCTCTGATTCTGGTCCAGATCCACAGAATATTTCACTGCTGCAGTTATAAGAAACACCAATACCTGGAGAGGAATACAAAAAGTGAATCAAAGGAGAGACATATAAATGCCAGTTCAGAGGGAACAGGGAAATTTACCTTGGAGTGTTAAGGTGTGTGTTTATGTGGGCAGGGAGACTAGACAGCTCAGTGGGACTTTAACATTTTACTCTGTTGGTAGCAACTAAATTTTGCTACAAGACTGAAATATTTGACGCACATTTACAGGCTGGCTGCAACAAAAACACTCTGACACCACCACAGTGTACCACCTGCCAGGGAAACTTTGGAGGCTCCTTGAAATATGTGGCAAACACAAATACTGGCTGTTAAGTAACTAACTCCTAGCATTACTGCCTAGAGCTGATGCTTGCTCCTGCAGTGAATTAGAGGAATAGTTATATAAGCAGCAATTTTCTGCTCACAGAAATAAATGCCGGTTGAAAGTCAATGACTTAATATTTTTACAGACCATGTTTTTATTTTTACATATGTCTTGGTGACAACAAGATGAGTATGCCTTTCTTACAGGACTTCATCTTATTTCAGAGACTAGTTATTACTCTTTCTTTACATTTGCGTTGCTGATCTGAAATACTTGGAACTTACTGCCCCAGGAGGAATTGAAGTTTCGGTTCAGGTCTGTCCCATAGCAGGTGCCATTCATATGTGGAGAACGATTTTTCCTCCACAAACGATCCTAAACAAAAGTAACTTCAGTTACGTGATAACAGCTCAGTGATCCATAGGACCTAGTGATAGTACAGTGTAAAGAATCCTTTATTTTAGACCTCTGCATTCTGAGTAACTCCTGCATTGTAAGAGTGCAAGTCTGCATGCAAGGGTGATAAAGCTTAGTGATAGAACATTTTATCTACTGCAGCCAGGCCGTCATCTTCCACAAGCCTGCATGCACCTTGAAATGAGCCTCCTGAACTTTAAAAAAGAGTATGCTTTTTCTGTAGTACTCAACTGCTTCCATGCAGTGTTGCACTCCTAATAAAAGCTTGGCATTGTAAGGGATACCTCTGTGTCCAAGAGACAATAGCTGAACCTATGTTTGTTTCAGATTCAAGAAGATGACTGCTTTTTTCGTCAGCTAATCTTGCTGCTGCTTCTTGGTTCCCTGCTATACTCACTGCTATACTTGGTTCTCTGCAGACCTCGCTACACTGCCTATATGAGCTTCCCAGCTGAATTACGTGTCCATCAAAGTGCAATGTGTGGTATGTCCCTGTCGTGCTTTAACCCCAGCTGGCAACTAAGCCCCACACAGCCACTCACTCACTCTCCCCAGTGAGATGGGGAAGAGAATAGGAAGGGTAAAAGTGAGAAAACTCATGGGTTGAGATAAAGACAGTTTACTAGGTAAAGCAAAAGCCATGCATGCAAGCAAAGCAAAACAAGGAATTCATTCACTACTCCCCATTGGCAGGCAGGTGTTCAGCCATCTCCAGGAAAGCAGGGCTCCATCACATGTAACAGTTACTTGGGAAGACAAACGCCATCACTCCAAACGTCCCCCCCTTCCTTCTTCTTCCCCCAGCTTTATATACTGAGCATGATGTCGTATGGTATGGAATATCCCTTCGGTCAGTTGGGGTCAGCTGTCCTGACTGTGTCCCCTCCCAGCTTCTTGTGCACCCCCAGCCTACTCGCTGGTGGGGTGGGGTGAGGAGCAGAAAAGGCCTTGACTCCCTATAAAATCCAAAACATAGCCCCATACTAGCTACTACAAAGAAAACTAACTCGTATCTCAGCCAAACCCAGCACAGCCCCAAAACTGCCAGGGAACAAGCTGGGAGACAGCAGGATCCACATGGTGGTAGGCTGAGCCTGTTGGGCCATGCTGAGGTCCTGCATTAAAAGGTGTTTCAACTGGGCTCAGGAGCCTGGAAGCATGATGAGAGTTGCTGAAGACCAACATTTTGCATTATCCTCCATATCACAAAAGGAAGATTATTTGGGAGGGCGCACCTATTTCAAAACCAAATAGCCCAATATTTGACCAATTCTCCTCTTGTCCCATGCTGCAAAGGTGCTTAGACCTATCTGCCAGTTGGGACCTCTTGCGAAGAATAACTGACTCGTCTGGATATGCTTAAGGCCATCAACCAAGACTTGAGCTGTTAGCAGGGAAGTAAGTTCATCCCCAGAAACCCAAAAGCAATTGATCCTGTGGTTTTGTCCTTCTCTCTTCCCAAGGCTCATAACACTTGCCAGGAATTTTTAGCCCTGTAATCTCAAGTGACTGCAGATTTACCAGAAGAAACAAAATCTCTCTGCCATGAGAGGATTTGTGTGAGTAATGATTCTGTCACTGTTCTCTGTTCAAATATAATTGCTATGATTGTACCTAAAATTAACCAAACATGCTGTGTATATCTAATTTTCAATCTTGTTCCTGGATTTTCACTACTTACTTTTTCCCAGGAATAGATGTAGCCATCAATATTGAGGACTGGCAAGATGTAGAGGTCCAAATTCTTCAGAAATCTGCTTATCCTTGGGTCAGATTTGTAATTTTGAAGAATCTGAAAAGAAAAAATACCGAGAACTGAGCAGAGAATCTAGTGGTAATCGCTGGAAAGAGCTAGTTTAGAACTATCATCAGGGAATCGCTCACTCCTGGATATCACCATGGTATCTAAGATCTAGTTGATCCCCAGATATGTTGAGGTATCTACCTTTTGCCATTAACAAAGTGACAGTGTATCCAGTTACAGCGTATTTCATACGTACACAGTCTTGCAGGTATGAAAGCTACATGATAGCATATCTGTGCGCCATGTACTTCCAGTACATGTGGAATATCGCTATACCATATCTTAGGGTTGCTGTATTCCAGGGCCACTGTGGCTTTGTGATGCAGAGAGGCTTGATTCAAAAGGCACTGTGGAAAATGGAGAGATTGCTATCAAGTTCAGTGGCTTTGGAATCAGTTCAGGTGGAGGAAACAATGCGCTAACAAATATTGTCCCGTATCTCATCTCAAACTGTGATTTGGACTTAGGCCTCCACAGGTATCTGTACTATGCACTAATTTTGAAAATCATATTTTAATAGAAAAAGCATAATTCTTGGCACCATGGTAGAGAAGAGAACTGAAGTATCTAAAGCGATATGGGGTTTTTTTATTATCTTAAGTGGAAAAGTGAGGACTCACTTCTTTCACAAACCACTGGCAGAAGGCTGGAGAGATCCATTCTCTGGCATGAATCCCACAGTCCATCCAAATGATCTTTTTGGTTTTATCTGATGGTTGACTGATCTGGGAGAGTGTAAAAATGATCGTTTGGAAAACTGTTACATTACAATAAAATAGCCTAGCATAATACAGAAAGAAAAGGATGTGCCTTGATATGCCATTGAGCCATCTGAGATTATTATTATTATTATTATTATTATTATTATTATTATTATTATTACAGATATCATTATGACAAGCTCTCTTTCCTAATCACCCCATCACTGTAGTATTGCAGGGCAAGAGTTTTAAAGTGTCTGTTGAGCAGGAGTGTCAATAAAACAGCTTCTTTTTCATTTATATTAGTCATTCGCAGGACTGGTTGTTCTCACTTTGAGATTCTTTCTTTTTAGAAGGGGAAGCACAAAAAGGCAGGGAATCTAATTTTACTCAATGATAGGAACAGATTAGACAATAACTAACCCAATTGTTAAGAATATGGTTTTTACTAGAGCATCTGATAAAAAATGTCATGGAATACTCCTAGCAGAAAGGGTATATGCTGTAAAAAGTAATAAAAAACAAAAAATCAAAAGTCTTTATCCTCACACACAGCTGTTGCCAAGCTAGTTTTAGCTTGATTTGTAATTCTAAACAAGACTTCAGCTAAATTTGTTGTTTTCACTGCATAATAACAATAGCAAGGTTATGGTGATAGTGTATATGAAAGTTGGCAAATCTTACTGTACTGTAGAGTAAAACCATCTCCTGTTATTTCAGTGAATTGGGATGAGCACTGTCTTAGGAAAGATCTGAATCCTGTCTTCTCCTGTGTACTTTTTTGTGCCTTTTATTCATTTTAAGAAAATTCCTCTCTTACCTGCAGATAATACATTGTTCGATTCTCAATTGTCTTCCCCAGGTAGTGCTGAGTCACCAGCTTGCTGTTGCTTTTCTGGATCTGAGTCATCCATTGATAAATCTAAAGTAGTCACAGAGAATCCTTGGTCCAAAGTGGGAGTTTCCTTTTCTTTCCCACCTCCATTTCCAGATTAAACTATTTTCTTTTGCTTAGACAAGCAATGTTTTCCTCAGAGCTTATTTCAATCTGTGATATCACTTAACACTCATGGAAGGCCTTTCACTTGCCTCTGAGCAAAGACATGGTTGTATCTTGCTGGGTGTTAAAAGATAACATCACTGCAATACAACACTGATACTCTATTCTGGATCTCATTCAACATGCCCATCCTATTGGGCATCTTTCTGTTGACTTCACCAGACATGGAGCCACGCCATCAAATCTTCAAAACGGTATTACAGTCTCTTCCCTATCAGTACTGATTTTCTACATCTGAGTCCAGCAGCAGTCATCCCCAATGGGTAGCTCAAACAAAATACACATGAGGATTAACTCTGTTCTGTGACTCTTATTATGTGGCTAGGAGGAAGAATACCACCATGCTCTGCCTTTATCCAGGCTTACCCACTGGTCTGTGAAACATAGCACCAAGAAGTCTTCACTACCCACCCTCATGGCATTATTCTCTCCTGAAGGGTCAAAACCCTGTCCTTAAATTAATTCTTTCTACAGGTCTGCCACTGTTCACCTCTTCTTCCTCATTGGGATTCCAGAGACCACAATAGTCATTGCACTTCACCTTTGGCTCAGCCTCAAACATACTGGGGGTTAAATGAATAAATACCAGAGATAGTGATAAAGCATAATAAGGTAGAGAGGTAGCAAACCAATCAACTGAACCCCAGAATATTATCTGCAAAACAATATGGCTGCTTCATGCAGAGCATTTAGGCTTTGGTCAGGGAGGAATTGAGGATTTAATCAAAATCAACGGCAAATTCATGTTCAATTCAACCAGGCCAAGATTCTAGTCAAATGCTAAGGACTGATTCTGCAAAGAAGAAAGCCAGAAGGAGCTCCACTGACTTCAGCTGAGCTTTCTGCAAGCACAGAGTTGCTTGCTGTGGCATTTACAAAATAGCAGCAACAAAGAAAGCAAGCAGATTTAGGTTTCTCTTTACCTCTTCCATTGGATGATACTGGGTGTAGACGTAATCTTCTGGGACCTGCGTGTGGCTGGTCCTCTCCCTTCGCATGCTCTGATCCACAAGTTCCTGCACATCAGATATTAGGACTCTGAGGGGAGAGGAAAGGGAGAGGTAGAAAAGAAAACAATCCCTAACAATTGCTGCAGAACTATCATGGTGTGTACATTGCTTATATCAACAAATGAAAGGATTTAGCCTCTTCTCTTGTGGGCTACCTGGCAAATTCATCACCATCAACTTAATGGTTACTTCCATGTAAGAGAAAGTTCAAAGTACTGAGAGTTTCACTGGGTTTTAACAATAAAATAATAATTTTCCCAGTTTTTTTTTTTTAAAGATTGACAACTTTCTACAAAAAAATGTTTAATATCTTTCTTTTCTTTACCACTTCTACTTCTGGGCAAAACTTTAAAATAACACATTTTAGGAAAAAGAGGGAAAAGTGAAAAATTCAAGATTAGGGTTTCACCATATTTTATGGAGACATTTTCAATTTGCAAAGGCTTCACAGAAGTATTTATTGCAATTCACAAAACATCAGAACAAAACCCCTCTTTCCTCCAAAAAGCTCTTCTTGCTTTTTAGCCACAAATTAGTTCAGAAATGAGTATAGCACAGGAGTGATTCCATGATCAAGGGAGTCAATACAACCTTTTCCTTGGCTTCAGAGGACTTTGGACATGCACTATGCTTTCTCACTGCAATCAGCCCCTTGTGACACTGTTACAAATCTGTGCTCATTGTAAACTCTTGTGATAAGACAATTGCAAAGGTAGCTTAAACGTTGTTGATTTCAAATGCTGAAAGTGCTAATAGGCTATTCTGCTGACAGTAGCACTGATCGGCATTTCTGGAAACTGCACATAAGAAACTTTTAAGAGTAGTTACAGCTGACTTTCACTCTGAGCTTTGATGTTTATTCACATCTGAACTTCAAACTAAAATTCAGGCAGTGCAAATTCCCATGAACTGAAACCACACATGCAAAATGCCTTATCAGAGCTCTGGAGAATTGAAAACCCAGAGTCTGACACAGTCAGAATATTGATGTCCTGATTATAATTTGTCATTTATGTCTCTATCATTATATACCTAACTGTCATGTTACCTTCCTTGCATGTCAACTGCCTTCTAAAAGGTGGTTCCTGCTTTGAATTTTATAGGAACTTTAACTCTAACATTGCCGTACTCATCTCAACCCCTTTTCAATACAAAGCCAGAA
The DNA here is from genome assembly GCF_964188355.1 of Buteo buteo. Taxonomy (NCBI): domain Eukaryota; kingdom Metazoa; phylum Chordata; class Aves; order Accipitriformes; family Accipitridae; genus Buteo; species Buteo buteo. The sequence goes on from NC_134175.1 coordinate 24,607,304, forward strand.
TTTCAGCTTGACTATTAAATTACCCACCTCTTTCTTTAGGACCCTACACAAGGTGGAAACAGTTCTGGCCCCAATCCAGGGGGGAAATAAAAAAAAAAAAAAAAAAAAAAAAAAAAGATTAAGCTGCTACCTTCAGTTTAGTCTTTAAATTTCCACTAGAAACAGTTGAAACTATTAGAAAATTAAGAGCCTTGACATGAAGAAGAGGTTAAATATCTTCTGGAATGTTGTCTAAGTCCTGAATATCTAAACCTGATGCTAGATCATTTGTACTGGCTCCCACCTCATCTCTCTTCATCTCTGGTTGTCAGGGCATCACACTTACTAAAAAAAATTTGTCAGGCAAGATGCAGGATGTCAAGATCAGCTTTAACTCTAAACAGCTTTGAAGTGGCACCAATTGTCCTTTAACTTATCTTGGATTGGTAAATGTCAGTGTATGTCCATAGGCCATTTGTCACCAGCCCTGATAATGACTACAGGTTTGTTTATATGAAATATAGCTAGCTACTGGTTACCTGAAAAAGTCAGTTACACATGGGAATGGAACTGTGTGAGGAATAGATCTTATTTAATCCCATTTGGCTTTATAAACACTCTTTGTATCTGGATTAGATCTTCTGGTTGGAAGTAGAAGTGTGGCAGTTAGTGAAGATGTGTGGCTGGGTAGGTGTGATAAAGCATCATGAGCCATTTGCAGCTCCTGGCTCCCAATTGCGTGCGCAGTGGGGACCTGCCACAGGGACTTTTGTCCCAGGCTTGGATGTCTGTTTGGCTGGATGGTGCCAGGAAATTCTTACTAGCCTGGCAGGGGAGGAGGGGATAGGGGTAGGAAACTGCAGCTTTGAAGAAACTGGCTGAATATTCATTTTGAAAGGGCTCTTCTCAAAACCAGAGGAGCAACGAAAGACAGGGAAGGAAAAGCAGAGCTACAGAGACTGCTTCGCTGCAGTCACACTAATTAAACCTTTGGCCCGTCCAAAATAGGGAGGACCTTGTGTTCAAGTATCCATGGTTTCCAAGAGCAAACCATGCTCCTATAAGTAGTGGTTGTACCAAGTTTGGCTTCCTTTAGTTTACACTAAAAAAACTGAGCCATACATCCAAGTGCCATCCTCTGCTGCTGAGAAGTCAACAGCAGGAAACAAGACAGATTGAGCTGTCTTGGATCCCAGCTTCAAATTCACAATCCAGGCTAGATGGAAGGTGAATAAGCAGGGCATAGGGGAATGTGCTTTTGAGACTCTAAGATATATATAGCATCTGTGCATTGGGCAGGTCAAGGTAAGTTGGAGGCACTTGGAACAAAGGTTGGATCCTATCATCAGTACTTGCTGACTGTTCATTGGAAAGGGCTAGGTCCTTTTGTGATAGCAAGGAAGATTGTTAAAGCCAGCCCTTCCCATCAGGAAATCAGAGGTTGTACTTGTAAGAGATCATATGCTGATCTAAGCTGTCTTTCACCTCCTGCACCAAAGGGGCTGGGACCCTTATGTGCAGGTCTTCTCCAGCCCAGATGTCTTCAGGCAGCAGGGGCTTCCACAAATCCAGCTGTGCAGAGGAGAAGAAAGAAATGCACAAATCAAGCTCTGTTTTCAGAATGAGAAAATATATTTAAGATAGAGTAGCTGCATATCAATAAATGGAAGAAGTTTTCCTTCAAATTCTCCTCTTAACTATTCTCCAGCCATCTGTTCATAGAGCATGCAGAACAGGGTTAGTGTTTCCATTGACTCGGGCACCACTGGTAAGGAGCAGCACCTTCACAGAGCCATGAAAGGAAACTAACTTCTTCCCACAAATTTCTTCAGGTAGTGGAAGGGCAACTCCACCCTACACTAAGGAAAAAAAGCTAGGTAACACTTTTTCAAGTTTACTTTAACCTTCATTCCTGTCCAAAGTTACATGCAAATTTTACAGCCCAAGACCTCACTCTGCTTTTTGGGCACACATGGTTATTCTTACTCACCAGTAAACTGCTGCAAAGATGCTGAAGATGCTGGACTTGCTGAAATGTTTCTGGCACAATATGCAAAACCTGATCCCTGGAAATTCAGCAAAGAAACAAGATCAGTTTTAATGTCTGTTAAAGTATCCATGATTTCATAAGTCAAAGGGAGATATTTTGTTATGTAGAAGGAAGACAGAGCATGTAACTGAGTGCTGTTCCAATAAAAACATGTCTGAGTGATGAATTCCTGGAACGTTTTAGCTACAAATAGGACTAAGTAATGTGAGTTTTCTGTTGCTAGAGCATTAGGTTAACTCTCCTTCCTTGCCAGTGGCAATTCTTTATTCACCATACCAGCTTCACTGAAGCCAACTGCTTGCATGAGCCCTAGTGTATGTTTCTGCCTTTGCAGGACCAAGGCCAAAACAAGATCATTCTAATATATAATAAACTATTTATTTGATAAGATGTCACTGATTTTTCCTCCTGTTTGGGACTTATTCAATTATTCCAGATAGACTTGGTGCTTTGCTGATCTACTTCAGCATGCAAAAACATTAAAGCGCCATGATAAATGAACATTGCTAAGAGCTTGAGATGTTCACAAAGCACTTGTCATGAGAATAGCCAATTTATTGCACAAATAGTGAATAGTACAGTCTCCAGAATTGTATATTCTTACTGAATTCCCAGGAAACAAAAATTTCTAGTACAGGATCTGTCATTTTATATTTCTAGAAAAGACACACAGGTCCAGTGTCTGAGTATGTGTTTTCATGAGGTTCTATGAAACTTTCATCTACTACAGGCTTAATTGAAAAAAATATCGAAAGTTTACAAAGAACAAATTAAAATGGTTGGAAATGCAGAAAAAGCAAATCTGTATGTTCTATTAAAAAACCCTTTGTAATTATTTTTCTAATATTTTTTCAGTGATCGTTCAGATCAACTTTCCAGGACTGATAGCAAGCGTGACATTTCTAATGAAAGAGTTTCATAATGAGGAGTGGATTTTGACGACTACATACATTACATTACTCAAAGGTGAGATAACAGCTACCTGCTACTGATGTGATACTATGGGGAACCTGAGAAATGTTCGTATTTGTTAGTAACTAATAACTACTGCTTCACAGTCTCCTTCAGTGACTTCAGTGGGCCTTGGAACCTTTACAGGACAAGTACAAAAGAAGAACATTTTACTTTTAAAGCTTTTGTAACAGAAATTCTTGTTGCAAAATCCTTACATGGCTTTTTATTAAAGCCATGGTCATTATAACACACTCCCATCATCTGAACTGCAACTGTTATCATTTGTGCTTCCATACAGAAATGTACAATTATCAGTTTAATATACATGCAAATAGAATTCACTGTTCATTCACATTATCCACTGAAAAATAGGGGGATTTTGTTTTTTTTACATCTCTCTTGAAAATATCACCTTGGCTGTTAGAGGAATGTAGAACTTGATAGTTGAAATGGGCTGTTTACTGCTGGTTCAGGAGACGCTGTTAGCATATAGGACCCTCATCTATGGGGCAAAATGAATACATTTGCATTGCTAACTATTTGGTACAACAGCCATATCTTTGTAATAAACCTTGTAGATGCAGGATAAACATCTTTGCTAGGAGAATAAACATCTCAGCTGCAGTTCAGAGTTTATTCTCTCTAAATGCCTGGGCTTGCTTTGCTCTTTGTCTATCAGGAAGGGAAACAATATCCTGTAATATCTTTCTATCCTCATTGACATTATGTCTTAATTACACCAAATGAAAGAAATGCCAGACAGTCAGATTGCTGCCAGATGGCCAGCTCTTATTTACTGATAAACCTTTTACAATAGCCAGTGTGGAGACAAATCATTTTTAATAGTAAACTAAGATTAGAAAGCACACACTTGTTTATGATTATGGACTAGGATTCTCAGTTGAGAAGTGCAAAGTCAGCCCATGTGACCACATGAGAACATCAGGTTTTTAAATGCTACAGTTAAGTTTTCTTACCAAATTAAAGGACTGTTCTCAGCACAAGCTGTGTTTCCTTGGATGCTCATAGATTGGATGTTTCATTTAAGTTGTTGAACAGAACAATTGACAGTGAAAATGGGCTTTACTAGTCATTTCATCTTTGTGCAGGTACTGCCCACCCGAAGTCACACTGACCATTCAGTTAAGTGTGTTTTTAAATCCCATGCAAGTACTCAACAGGTTCAGTCCTGGACAGCAATTAGAAACAAAAATGAACGCTACCTAACCAAGGATCTGTTGAATTCTGTTCAGTGAAATCGACAGGTTCTGACTGCATCTCTGATACAAATCTAAAGACTAAATATTATCCAAGGGAAATAACACATTTTAAAGACAGAAGCAGTGACTCTGTATGCTTTGCCAGGAGAGTTGTTGAATGGGTATACTATGAAGGAACTTACTTGCAGTACGTATTACTTGGTTTTCTCTCCTTTTTAAAGCTGTATTCTTGGGATATAATTAGCCTAGAGGCATTCAGCACTGGTCTATTTTCTCTGTTTACTTTAGAAAATTCCATGTATAAACTTGTATGTGGATAGCTGGCCTCCACACTATTTTTGTGCCCCTCCTGCAAATCCCAACTGCTGTAAAGGCAGAGTGACTTCTCATTCCTTGTAAAGTTGTGGGTGAATGAAACAAAATAGTTTAGATAGATAGGCAAACAGCATAATTTTATATCACTCATTTTCTTACGAAGCAGAACTGAGAGTGGAGAATACAGCAAAACTAGACATTTCATACTTTTTGAAAACATTAGTCAGTAATAAAAATGTGATAATCTCATTCTCTGAACACCTTGGGGTGAAGATTGTCTGGACCAACTCCATTAGCTTTTTTTGTTATTGTTACAGATTTCCAGCAGGGGTTCAGTATCTGAGCTGCTTTTGAGACACCATCTTTTCACATAATCTCAGCTGTCTTTTATTAATGGATATAATTTTGCTCAGTCATCCCCCCCACTTTATACTCAGAAAAGGCATTTTATTTCTGCAGCATCTGATTTCAAAGTTCATTATGAAAGAGGCTAAGCCAAATGAATTTCAGCTAATGGAAGCAGAGCATCCTGAGGTACATTTGAGCAGCATTCTGTGTCTCCTTTGGCTGCAGCCATATCTTTGTTGGCTTGGATTTGGTTCACTCTTTCTTCATTTCCCATCTTTATTTTTTCTTTCCAAACCTTACAAAGCTTATAGCTTAGTAACCCTATCTCCAGGTTTTCAGTTCATAATTGTTATTACTCTTCTTACACAGTTCCTGGGAATTTCACTGCACAATTCTTAATGATACCCCATTCACACTCACCTGTCATATTGCAGTTTCAAGCTGTGTTTTCCAGGAATTAGCACCCCCAGAGAAAAGATGATCCCAAGAAAAAGCCACATCTTTGTGCAAAGAACCCAGCCCCAACAGTGCAGCACTGGAGAGGAGGAGAATAGGCCTGGACTGAACACTTTATTTGTACAATTATAATATATAACCAGACTTATTCTGGAAGGGAACTTGCCCTTGTTGAATCATTAACTTCACTTTTAAATAGTTCTACTTTTTCTTAATTCTCCAAGCTCTCTTCCACACCCCAAAACACAAACACATAAAAATAGCAATATTCTCACTGAAGCACTTCTTCTGAGAAGTAAGAAGATTTTTCTATGTCACCTTAAAATATTTGAAAATGTTATGTGACAAAGTTGGTAGTCATTGGAGAAAGTGTTATCTGCAAGGTCCACAGCAACTAGTTGAAGGTTAGCTTATAAAAATCAGAGGGATGGGAAGAACAAGAGAACAGTGGTAAAACAAGCTCCATCCTTGCTCTCTTCCTTCCTGTGTTTGTGCCTTTGTGGAGCACTTCTTTGACCTCTTAACTTTAATTCTGTCACTTGCCTAGCCAAAAAAAGGACATGAAAGAAACAACCAACATTCCTGTGAAAGGAAAAGATGGGGACATCAGAGTCTCATCTAAACCAGTTTCAGTTGGACCAGATCAGTATCTGGCCACAGACTATCAACTTTACACTGTCATAAAGAGTGTTTTTGTTATATACTCAAAACAGTGGGCTGGTTACTATCTGAAATATTTAATCTCTTGCTTAGTTCATATATTGAGAGTAAACAGTTGAATTCCTTCCTTCATAGACTACAGTTAGACATATAACACATTTCTTCAGAAATCTCAGCTTCTCTCTTGGACTAAAGCTATCCCATGGTGATTCAATGCAGAAAACTGCATGCATTTGCGGTGAAGAGAGTCCAGTAAGTCAGTTTGTTTGTGTACACATGCAATGGACATTAACTGTAATTATAGTATCTTTGTAAATCTTTCTCAGTGAAGTATGAGTTCCACTTACAGTACTACCAAGGCTGTCATCAAGGAAACAGGCAGCAGAACTGTCCCAGTATAAAAGAGGAACAGCTTAACTCAAAAGTGTGTTCTCACAAAACCAGGCTGCATGCAAAAGAATATGTCCTTCATAAATCACACCAGACCCTTCCCATTTTATTGCCAGTTTAACCTGCTCAATTTCCTGAACCTGAAAATGGTGAATATTTCCCTCCACGTAGATATCCAACCCACAGTGACTTCCAGAAGAACTGAAGGAAGTCCAGTTTACAGGATTAGAGGCAGCTCCATTTGTGAGGAATCAGAAAAACAAACTCATGTTGGCAGACCATATTCCATATTGACACTCAGGACATCTGCTCAGATAATCTTTGGGTTTGCTTCCTTTGTCTCCACCACTGCTATGAGGTGGACTAATGTTTTGAAGTCTTCTGCAGTGTTGTCTGTGCCCTTTTACCGGAGCTGGCTTTGAACTGGGGTTCAATCCCTTGACAGGGACTCAGAATCTAGGAACAAGAGAAATGGAGTCATAGAGAAAAAAACAAAAGGCTTCAACTTTTTTTTTTTCTCTTGCAAAAAAAGATATGCACAAATGGAGCAAATCATGATATGCACTAAAGTTCAACTCAAGCCCAAAGCTTACCCCTCTATGCTGAAAGCAGAAGCTATTTATTCTGTGGTGAAAACATTACTCCTGTGATTCCAAATAGTTATGAAGATAGATAGGGTCATTTTGTTTAATGGGCATAGGATTCAGAAGAAATGACAGTTGCTTGCTAAGTCTTTGATTCAAATTCCTTTGAAGTCTAGTTGATTTTAATGGGCTTTAGATGAAAGTCCTGTACAAATAATCACGGACTTTTCTCACTGATTTAAAAAATTGACTTGTTTTGGGACTTCAGCAAAAGATTTGTTCATGAAAGAAAATACTTAAGTATGTACTTAACATTCAGCTCGCAAGCAGCATTGCTGAATTCAGAATAAGAGCCATTGGAGACATTATTCTGCTACCAATGCAAAAATATCTTGGGACAAACAGTTAACTTCAACAAGCCTGTTGCCCTCTTGGGCATAAATAATGTCTCTCTCAGTAATAAAGTCAGTTCTTTGGTCAGGTTCTTACTGGCAGCTGCTTATCTTTCTAGCAAATGTGGAAGGCAGCTTAATCCATTTATTCCCTCCTTGAAAACTGTGCAAAAAGGCATGGGACAGTCTGGGGAGAGGAAAGGTCGTAAACATATGGCACAAACATGCCATATGAAACCATGTGGTGTCCTTTCTTCCAAACAAGTTTACTTTGCCGTTCTTCCATACGTTCTTCTTAGAGCTTCAGAGCATTTTTTCAGCATCAGTTTAGCCTCTCAACTGCCCTGTGAGACAAGCAAATATTATTTCCACTACTTAAAAGATTAAGAAAAAAGGGGGGAAAAGTGACTCCCCAAGGTGACATAGGAGCACTGCTGCAGAGCCAGGAATAGAATTCAGATCTCCTGACTCCCTGTCTGGTGCTTCCTTAAATATATGACCATCTGCTCTCCTGCTGGAAGTATAGATACTATATGCTGACTCCAACAAGCTGGCTGCTAAGCCTGTTAGTTTATCCTCTTTTTATCCCATACTGATATCATCTCAAGCTAAGCTTTTGGCCTGGAGTCAAAGTGATTTCCAGTGTTTGAATGATTCGACCTGCTTGTTATTGTTTTAACCTTGCACCACACATATGCTCAGCTATTTGTGACTTACCTGCATACAGTCTGTGTAGCAATAGCTGCAAGCTAGAACTGTTGTTTAAAGATTCCATACTGAAGCATACCACATGTTTTAAACAACTATCATATAGTGGTGAGTTTGATCCTGGTAGCTGCCTGCACCCAGATTTCCTGCTGAGCTGCATGTAACTTTCAAGGACAAAATGCTTATTAAAAAGACAAAAAATTTACACAATTGTGTGTCCCCACAAACATCAGTTCATCATGTTAAGCTTTCCCAGTTCCACAGCTAAATCCTGCACTGACTCCATCTGAACTAAAAGCCAAACTAGAGCTAAATGGTATTCAACATGATCAACATTTTTTTAAAATCATCACCTTGATTCTGAGAAAATAAACCTCCAGTAAATCTCCTTCTCTGCAGAAAATTCACAGTGTGCGTCCAAGACAGAATCATCACTCAGTAGGGTCAATACAATAGCATGCTGACTAATGTGCCTTAAATCCTAGTCTTCTATACCCTCTGGTTATCACTGTAGCTTTACTTGGAGGAAGCACACAATGAATGGACAGTGTCTTTCCCATTGACTTGTCATAGGAGATAGCTTATTCTATAGGTATTGTCTTTTTCTATGAGTACTAAAAGATATTTTTGTCTTTCTGAGCAATGTTCAAAATATTCCAATTCATTCTACGATATTAAGTATATGGTCTTAATTCTGTAGCATATGAATATTCAGCAATACATTGTGTGGTCTGCAATGTGAATCATTGTTCCTCTCAGTATGCCAAGTCTTCAACTTTCACAGCTTTGTTAGAGAAAGGTTTTTCTGAAATTCTTTGGACTTCATTATGATTTGACAGTGCTAACTGTTCTTAAGCCTCGTTAGCTCCAGCAACAATCCTAGCATAAGTGGGAATATACTGGAAGCTATGCTAAGTTACGACAATTCTCTTCTAGAGTCATCTTGCTGAGTTTTCCTCTCTCTCTCTTTCTCTGAGATTACACTGAAAACACCCCATTAACCTTACATTTGGGATTTTAAAATAATCTTAAACCAGAAAGAATTCCAGCCAACATGCACTAGATTAGAATGACATTACTAGCAAACTTTAAAATTAGTTCCATTAAGCCAACCTTAAGTGTCCTGCAGATCAACTGACATAGGATACTTAAGCTTTAGCTTAGTGGAACTAGTTTGATGATTGGTACATGAGTTGTTAGTAATTTCAAGAAATACACATTTACAGGTACTTTCAAAGATTTCTACATAGTTTTTACAGCATTTATACACATGCTTACATATTTTGAGCCAAAAGAGGAAATATTAGTGTGTTGTGTTAGTGTGGGAAATAACACCTGCCTTTTCTCCACAAGTCCCATGATGCAGTTTTTAGACAGCTTTGTTATCAGAGAGGAGCTTCAAGTACCCATTCAGTAAGCAGTTCCTTATGGAAACGGGCTGAAGCAGGCTGACAAAATCTGTATTGGTTTAATTAGGTTGGCAGAGCAGCTTCCTCAGACACCATTTTCTTTACCTAGAAAAGGAGAATGTTATTAGTGAATTCTCTTTCCTTAATAACAGGTGGCCTGTTATTTTTCCTTCATCCTTTAGACAGCAAAATGTCACTGCTAAGGAACCTTGAGCTGGTCCTTTAACATACAATCTGAATTCAAGACTATGTTTACCACCTGTTACTAAAAGGTAACCAACACTATTGGTTCAGTTCTAGGAGTTAGGGGTGATCACCTTTATGAGGAGTTGTGCACAAAATCCTACAGTCCTTATGTAAACACAATTCCTATGGGAATTTCTATGGCAATTTAACTTAAAAAAAACCTGGTAGTATATTTCAGGTGCAATGGTAAATTGTTGGACCCAAAGTCCACACATACAAGCTGGCTGCAAAATATTGCCCTTGTAGTTTGATGAAAGGAAAGATTCAGTTTGCTGACAGTTTTTAATGTTCCTAAATCTACTGTCAGAAAGACCAGTTGGATTGTCTCACTCACCTTCTCCAGGCCTGAAAACTTTCCCTCATGATGACATGATTAGAACTTATAATTTCAAAGGTATTGCTCTGGGGGAAAAGGATTATCAGAAGTGTTTGATCCTATATTGATGTTCTGAGTGGGCAAGAATTAGACAAAAAGCCTTGATTTTGTGAAGAAACAAAACTTCTTGTAAACCTTTAGCTGTCAAAGCAATATGTTGTTTGTTTTAATTAGGCCTTTTTAAAGAGGATGTCACATAAGATTAAAAGCCTATCTTGTATTTTTAAATAAAATAATTACCTTTGTAAGTAAATAAACTAGTATTATTTTATTGCTACTAGCAGAACTGTAAAGGACAACACATAAGTCTCTATTATTGCTTAATGGTTAAAAAACAAGCTTACTGCACTGTATTCTAGAATAACTAACATTATTTTTAATGAGTTCTATTACAAGAACTAAAATACTTCATGATTAGATGAGAATATGCTTGCATACAATTTCTTAGACCCAAACAACATACACTATATTCACTTTAACTTAAGTAATTAGCTTTTGCAGCTATAAAACATGTTCATATTAGCCTTTGGCCTCTGTTCTATCAACAATGATACACATTCTTAGCTTTCTGTTCAATACCAGCACCACTGAGCATACCAGTATTGCTTGCATGCATGCCGTTATGTATGTATGTCCATGCAATGTGAGTAATACTCTGAACCCCTCAACCAGCATGAGGATCTGTTAAAAATGGTTATGATGTCCCTGAGGAATCTCAGTGATTATTAATGAAACCATTAGTACCTGACAAAAGACCTCAAAGAGGATCTTGTCTGAGCCAAACCAGTCCATTCTACATAACTTATACTCCCTAGAATTTATGGTGTATTTTTGCAAATGAGCCTTAAAGAATTTATAAGCCAGTTTTGAAGTGTGCTGTGTATGTATGGGTGTGACATGCAGTAGAAACAGCTTGTACTTTAGTGTCTGATTTTGTAAAAAATCTTTGCTGCTAATAGTATCTGGGGAAGGGACTGGGTAGTGTAACTTTGAAGTGCTGCTTGTCACAGGGCTGGGTAGGTTTGCAGTGATGCTGTTGACATGGCTTTCATTGGTCACAAATTTTGGGGTTCTTCAGCGAAGGGAGCTGTTTCTTTTACAATTAGCCAAGTCTCTCCACTCTCATGGCTGAAACGTTAACTACTCTTTGTACAAGGAGTGGATCTGAAACATCAGACAGCTCTGCCTGGGAGAGCTTATAAATCCAAGCAACTCAATATCCCCTTTATAGAGACAGGGAACACAGACAACTGGCTGCGCTGGGACTGTGCGTCTGCTACCAAGCAGGGCATTCCTTTGAGTCAAGGCACTACTGAGATGGGTGCTAACACCAGGACTCTGGGAGTGGCACGAGGACCTCCTGAGTGACTTGCCAATGAGCAGACAGGTAAGTGGTGGCAAGCAGGGAGCTGAACTCAGATTCCCTATGTTTCTGTCTAATGCCTTAGTGTCAGATCATTTTATCCTCTGTTCAGAGAAAGTGGTTTTGATACCTTCAGTGTTGGTTTTTTTTTCCCCTTCAAATACCAAGTGATTAGATTCAGCAAATTAATATCAAACCTACCACCAGGAGTGAAAAGTTTGGAAAGTTCTCTTTTTATTCTGCATCAGCAGAAATCAAACCAACCTTCATCATCCTCAGTACTACCTTTTGGGGGGAGTACTGCCTACTGAGAAGGAGGTCTTCTTGCTGACATCAGTGAAGCATTCACCATATTGTACTATTCCTTGAGCTTAGATTGATACAGAGCAAATCTCCAAACATGCATGCACACATTTTTTTTTGCCTGCTTAACTTTTCAGAAGTCCATAATTTTTCCTTACATTTATACAGAAGTGACACAGACTCAAGATTCATTTAGAAGATGGTGTGTCCCTGGGACAAATCATTCATTGGCAAAATGGAGCCTCTTCTAGAACAACAGAGTCAAATGCATCAGCAGTCTTTACCCTCTTCTTACCTCATACACCACAGTGTATAAGAGGTTTAGGTTGCTTTTGTGTTTTCTGGAGAATTCCCTGATCTGTTGTTTTGCTAAAGCTGGTATCTAACTGCTGAGCCAGCACAAAGGGCAAGTAACCACCCAGTATTGGTCTTCAGCATGCATATTTAAAAAGATTAAATAGTCTTTTCTTATGTGACTGACATTTCAAATGTGGGCTCCATGCTTGGTCACTCCTCCCTCCCTATCTATTGTGTGCAATAACATCTTAACATATAAATATATAATCTCCTCCATAATAAGCCACTGTATATTCCCTGTATCTCATCTGTGTGAGTACACATCAAGACTTCAGTGACAATTCTCACCATTTACACCAGCCTCTGTGCAGTCAGAGTCCAATTCACCAGCTATTCCCTACTGCAGAAGGAGAAAACTGGGCTTATATAACAATTCAAGTTTTCTCCTTTAAAGTTGTACAGCCACAACCTCAGCCTCAGCTGGTGTATGTTGCTGTAGTGCCCTGACTTTAATTTAAACCAGCTGATGAGCCACACCCCCTTTCCCCACACACTTCCCCACCTTTCTAAATGGTGGTTGAGTATAGATGACATCTTATGTGCAGTGGAATCTGAACCATGAAAATCAAACAGGCAAATACAGAAAATTGACCAAGTGTCCTTTGTGGATTGAACTGATAAGAGTAACTATGGCACATACTCAGGAATGACAAAGAGTGTTCAGTAAATTGCCTCTTGTCTGGAGGCACGGATAGAGTTCCTTACCTATAGCAGTGAAAAGAAAAATCTCCTGTTTATAAAAATTTGTGTCTTGCTACATAAAGCAAGAGCATATCTGGGTTTTGATGGGTGCCATGGCAACAATGTTACTGGAGTATAGCATAGGAGCATTTTCAGTGAGAGGGAACAGGATGAAACAAAAAGCTCACTGGTTATCGGTGGACACAAGGACTTTTGCTGCAGACCCAAAGACAGATTCTCCTTCTTCTTGTTCACGGGTGGCTATTTACAGTTGCCACCACATTCACACATTCACTTTATACTGTGGTTGTCTGGAAATAATGAAAAAAGGGAAAAACCTGCTACAACTAGAAGGACAGATCTTAAACATAGTTCAGAGTACCATTATATTTGCATCACTTAAAAAAAGAAGAACAATGCAGAACTGCTAAAACCACTATGGTTACTAGCAAAGAACAAAACCATAGGATTACATGTTCAGTAAAACCTATGCTTAAGTACCATAATTGCCTTAAAAGTATGTTTGTAGAGAACAACAGATAACCATGGCTCTGCTTTTGTTCTAAAATAGCTAATTTCAGCACATTTCACCTAGGACTGAATGCTCCACTGTTTTTGAGATCTACAAAACACCTGCAATTCTTTTTTAATCCAGATATTCTGGTGTCAGTAAAAAGGTATTAAAACTGGTACCTCACTCATGCAAGCTTATGTGCTCTGAGATTTGTGTACAAAGGGAATAGGAATATAAAATAATACCTACTGCAATGGCCATGGGGGGGAGAAAAAAAGCATTAGAGGGAAGTCTTAGCATTTTCTTCACTTTAGCAATCTACCAGAGCCACATCTGTAGGTCTCTGCATACAAAACATTATTCAACCTCTTGCCTATGCAGAAACAGTTGCAATACCTGAGAAACAGACTTTCATTCTCTAATTCCAAGTTCCAGTTTATTCAGATTCTAACTCCTTAACAAAAATCAAACTCTTGCTATGTACTTTTAGTCCCTCTTTCCCAGTCACTTTTGAACATCTTGGCCAACTGGAGACCAAGGTGGAAGTTTTAAAGAGAGTTCCTGGATGTTTCTTGTGAATGAGTGGCTAGAATATTTCATACCCTGAGAAGGCTGGAGTTAGGGCTCAGAAGTGGTTTTAGACATAAGCAAATCCAAGCAGGAGAGAACTACAGGGGTCTGCAAATGCAGCTGCTTATGGTAACAATTTGTTTTTTAAAACTATCGCTGTTCTCATTCTGCATTACTTCACAGACTTTGTTTCATTTTTGCTCAGATGGTGCTAGTTTATTTTCTGTTCATGCAAGAGCCTTCTTGACCCTTGCAGCCCACATCTTCTGCCTTCCTGTTTCTTGCTCTCATTTTAGATCTGTTCACACATCCTGCAATGCTTAACATCATCCTTGGGCCAGTGAAGTTTGCTGTATAACTTACATTTGTAAATCCTTCTTACAATGTTTTCTTATTGATTGTGTGATACATGACAATTATCTGAGCTTGTCACCCTTTTGTATGTGGATATCCTTCAGATGACCTGGAGAATTCAGAGGGTGAACAGTATATGTATACATTATTCTCGAGGGGAAAATTACCAGATAAGCCAGTTTTATCATGGCATTTTACTGTTTTGTAATAACATAAGATTTATGAATCAAAAAAAGTCTAGCAGCAAGCAGCATGTAAAAAACAGGAATCATAAAAGGCACTATCTGTTTCTTTGAGATTAGCAGGGCAAATACTTAAGTCCAGTATTTCATAGCTCAGAATGAAGGAAAGATTTGTATGACTACTTTTCAGACGACTTCGTGGCTCAAGAATAAAATGTGCTGCCTTCATACAAGAATCTGGTCAAATATATGGTTGCTCTGTGCAGCTCAGTCCACTGTCTTTAAGTCATAGCTACATAATTACTCTAAGCCCTATACATGCTTTATCTTCAATTCATTGAAGATCCTCCCCTCCCTCAACAGTTTAGTTTACCTAATAAATTACCTATTTTCACTTTACATGGGGTTGAGGACCTTGGCCTTGCTACAGATTGGAAACACCCTTGAAATACCTTTAGTGAGTCAAACACCACAGCAAATGTCTGGGTTCCATCCATTAATAAGATACATCCATGGGCTGTATGAAATAAAGCCACACTCACCTTCCTGGTTCCTCACTCCTTGTTCAGAAAAAATTTCCAGCCACTGTGCTTACAAAGTGTTCCAAGTGTGAATAAAGGTTAGAAACACATGTTCCTGAGTCTGCAGGCAGACTGTGAAAATGGTAGAGAAAGATGCAGCTTGCATCTCCTGTTAGCCTCACTGGTGGGTCAGCTAAAAACATCTGTTTAGCATCTGTTTTGCTTAAAAAAGAGGATTTTGCACCTTTCGCACCGAGCAATCCATGCAGTGACAAACCCCACAATTACAGGAGCAAAATAATTATTGTTGATCTTTGTTGTGAGTCTCCCACTAATTTTAATAAGCATGATTCAGGAGAGAGAGGAGAATGGTATTCTAAATACAGATTGTAATGCAAAAACCAAGGGATTAGAACTTCCTTACTACATGAATTGGACATCTAAGAAGCCTGGGTTTATTTCAGACATTGCAGCAGAGTAGTTTTTTAGTAGATGTAAATATTCAAGAAATCCACAGCTCTGAAGTCTCTCTGGCAGCAGCTACACACTGCTTGGAACTACGAATCAGTGTAGGTGACATAGTAATGACTTAAATTATTAAGTTAGCATAAAGCAAGATACTTTAATAAGCAAGGTGATCATTATGGCAGACCACTGCACTTCCAAACTGTTTGTGTAAGTTCCCACCTACTTGTAAGGTGTTTAAAAAAAGAAAGAAAAGATGGTGATCAGCTAACTTAATGTAATGTGCTATGCTATTTTTTGCCCACTGGTGGCTAATTCTGTCCAGGCTGCTGACACCCAAGAAGACAGTACACTTCCCGGCCTGTTGTTTTGTCCCTGAGGAGATGGGAGCCACGTACCTGCTACTGACAACCTGACTGAGAAGCTCAAAGCACAAGCAGTTCCCCAGCTCAGGCAAGAGCCCCAGCTGTCACTGCATTAGTTTCATTTGTAGGGCTTCAGCTTTGAACAGCACCAAATGCTTTCTCAAACACAGCTCTGAGCACTACCCAGCTCTCCAGCTGTATTAGCTTTGTGTGGCAAGATTTTGGTAGCAGGGGGGTGGTGGGGGTAGTGGTTACAGGGGTGGCTTCTGTAAGAAGCTGATGGAAGCTTCCCCTGGGTCTGACAGAGCCAATACCAGCCGGCTCTGAGACGGACCTGCCACCGGCCAAGGCCAAGCCAATCAGCGATAGTGGTAACGCCTCTGTGATAACATTTTTAAGAAGGAAAAAAAAAAGTTGAGACAGACAGAAACGGCAGCCAAAGAGAGGAGTGAGAACATGTAAGAGAAACAACCCTGCAGACACCAAGGTCAGTGAAGAAGGAGAGGGAGGAGATGCTCCAGGCGCCGGAGCAGAGGTTCCCCTGCAGCCCGTGGTGAAGATCATGGTGAGGCAGACTGTCCCCCTGCAGTCCAGGGAGGTCCATGGTGGAGCAGATATCCACCTGCAGCCCGTGGAGGACCCCACGCCGGAGCAGGTGGGTTCCTGAAGGAGGCTGTGACCCTGTGGGAACCTCGTGCTGGAGCCGGCTCCTGGCTGGACCTGCAGATCTGTGGAGAGAGGAGCCCACGGAGCAGGTTTTCTGGCAGGACTTGTGACCCCGTGGGGGACCCAGGCTGGAGCAGTGTGCTCCTGAAGGACTGCACGTGATGGAAAGGACCCATGCTGGAGCAGTTCGTGAAGAACTGCAGCCTGTGGGAAGGGCCCACGTTGGAGAAGTTCATGGAGGACTGTCTCCTGTGGGAGGGACCCCACGCTGGAGCAGGGGAAGAGTGTGATGAGCCCTCCCCCTGAGCAAGATGTAGCGGCAGAAAATAACATGTGATGAACTGACTGTAAACCCCATCCCCATCCCCCTGTGCTGCTGGGGGGGGATGGTAGAGAATCCGGGAGTGAAGTTGTGCCTGGGAAGAAGGGGGGGGGGTGGAGGGAAGGTGTTCTGAGATTTGGGTTTATTTCTCATTACCCTACTCTGGTTGATTTGTAATAAATTGACTCAATTTTCCCCAAGTTGAGTCTGTTTTGCCTGTGACGGTAATTGGTGAGTGATCTCTCCTGTCCTTATCTTGACCCACAAGCTCTTTATTTTCTCTCCCCTGTCCAGCTGAGGAGGGGGAGTGATAGAACAGCTTTGGTGGGCACCTGGTGTCCAGCCAGGGTCAACCTACCACACCAGCACAGAGTATTTCAGACCTCCTCCAGTGCAGGCCGGGACTATGAGTCAGTCAGACAGCTCAGAACATCAGAATGGCTCTGACCAGTCTGCTTCACAGATGAATTTGTACAGACAATGCTTTCTTAAAGTAGCAGATCCCAAAAGGGAGCACAATAAACTTCTCATCAAGTCAAGCAATGAACTCTGCTCTGGTTGTTAAGTTTTACAATTGCACCTAACCTGTTTTTCTACATGTGCTGCATTTCAGAGACTGAAATGCTGAACAGCTCTCTCTGCTTTTTATGCCAGACAGCTGTGACAATTCTTCTTTGGTTGCATGGTTTCCTTCATAAACGTGCACCATATTCTATCTACATGTTCTGCAAGAAGTTGGGTGGTGAATTTTTTTAAGCACATTGTTTCTTTTTACCTTATGTCATCACTGTAATAGCTTTTTTATCTCATCATTGTAATAGGTTAACCACGTGTCCACGCTACTTCAGAAAGACAAAGAACGTAGTGCTTGTAGCTTATCAAGTGAAGCAAGGGCACCACGGTTAGGTAGCACACAGTCACTGTAGAAAGTATTGCCATTTCCCTTCATGCCGATTGGGCTGTGGCTATGATATAGCAAAAGTGGGAGTGAAGATCTAATTACCCCGCAGAAACAAGCAACCTGTTGTTGGCAAATGTATTTTGAGCATTTCAGTGCTCTTACTAAGTATTTCAGCAACTCCAGCATAACAAATGGATTTTACCAGTAAGTTACTAAGAATGGCAAAGATGTACCAGTTCTCTCTGCTCCTTCAGCTCAGA
The DNA here is from genome assembly GCF_964188355.1 of Buteo buteo. Taxonomy (NCBI): domain Eukaryota; kingdom Metazoa; phylum Chordata; class Aves; order Accipitriformes; family Accipitridae; genus Buteo; species Buteo buteo. Next base: position 24,625,215 of record NC_134175.1, read on the forward strand.
GGCCCAAAGCTGCTTTGGACTTCTAGAACTCTGGCAACATAATCAATTCCACCACTACATAACAGGCCAGTGGAGATGCATCACAGTATGTAATGAACAAATCTGAGTATTGCAACACCTCTTTAAATAGTTGTGGAGACACTAATATCAGAAACAGAGAGCAAGAGTCAGTTTAAAAAGGCGTGCCAGACCTATGCTCTTATAGCGAGAAATCTCAAAATGTATTACAGTAGCAGCGAAACAAAAGGATCAAAAGAAAAAGCATGCAGCTAACAGAACCATTATTGGCCTGAACTTCTGAAAACTGAGTGAGATTGATTTCTTCAGAAATTTTTCACCTAACTTTGGATTTTTTAATATACCCCTTAGACTGAGTTATTTACTGCTTTACCATCTGTAGTTCTGCATAAAGAACATGGGAGGATGGGGGTCGGATGGTGGGGGGAATCCTCCTAGTGCATACTTGCAGGCCAGGTTCCAATAGCACTTGAAATGGTCACTTCCTTTCCCTGACCCACCCCAAGAGAAGAGAGAAATTTGACTTGGGCATAGGGGAGGGGAAGCAAAGTGAAGCTAAAATTAGGAGATTTCAAAGCAATAGATACCAGGATGCTTTTTGGATTAATTAAGTAGTTCCTTCCACTAAAGAAAACCCACTCCCACTTCACAAAATAAAACCCCCACTATCAGCAGACACTGCTCGCTTCACAAACTTTTCTCAACTTGTAAATACTTTGGAGTAGGCAGTTGTGTATAAAACTGCTTATCTCTTCCATTTAAACCTTACACTAATTACACAGGAAAAAGAGAGATCAGGAGACCCAAAATCGTTGGTTTATTTTAATTATTATCCTGCACAGTCATTTCAGGAAAAGAGAAAGCATTTTCTGAATAAATTTTTCCTTTTAAAAACTCAACTGCATCTTCATTTGTCATTTCCTGAAAGTTCTTGTTCAGGACCTGGAAGAAAGGAAAAGGAAAAGGTACATTAGTTTGACTGTCTTTAGCAAACTGCCCCATCCTATAAACCGAGTGCTCAGTGATGGGAAGGCCATAGGGAGTCAACATATTTTGAAAACGAATTGACTTGAATCATTCATTCTATAAAAATCAGGGAAATAAGCCAAAGTCACATAGGTTTTTAGGTACAAAGCAATTTAGTGGCTTGATTTTTTTTTTTTTTTTTTTGCTGAACTATGATTACATTTATTTGGCTGATAATGGTAAGCGGTAGCTTGTCTTTTAGAGTTCCTCTGTCCTTTCTCCCTAGTGACACCACCACCACCTTCTAAGGAGAGATGATATACAATTACCACTCTGGAGAAGGCTCACCACTCCCTACAAGGCCTGTTCTATGAAACAAACATACTCATCACTGTGGTGGTAACAGGTCCAAAACAGAGAGAATAACAGGACTCTCTTACCAGAATCACATGATAGCCCAGTTTATTTAGATGCCGCTTCTTCATTGCCAGCTTCCCTTGGGGGTGCATTGTACCCACACAGAAGGCAGACAGAGGAACAAAGAGAACAGCCAATCTACAACCAAGAAGAGTAGGGAAGAATCCATTGTACAAATACAGAATAAGCATTTTTAAGACAATAATTCAATTATGTCCTTTAACACTGCAGAATATACAGCTGTCTTTCTGGTAGGCAAAAATATCAGGACTGCAAAATTTCATTACCCTTTTCCTTCTCCAGACTTAAGTAATTTAGACCCTGTCTTCTTCTATGAGCTTCGCACAGGTACCAGCATCTACTCAAATTCGTACAGCAGAATTAAGTCCTTAGATCTCCACTTCTCCCCAGTGAGAAGGTAACAGATCATTCAAAATTCTACATTATTTTGACAGCTTCTGCATTTACTTTGATCCTTTGCTAATATTGAGAATTAGTTACTTCCTGCCATAAAAACCTACTTGGAAGGGTGAGGAAAGCTGAATGCCTTGTAAGACTGACAGTGAGTTTCTGTTAAACAATTCATTAGCTCTCCTTTTCCCAAAAAAGCAAACTATACAAAATACATTGCTGCGCAGTGATCCAGCACACAAATGTTAAGTATTACCCAATTCTACTTAAGCGTTACTTAAATGATATATGTCCCACTTCAGTTACTGAGAGGTCATTCTTCTACACAAGATTAAATTAATCACCTAAAATGTGGATATGATGATCCTTTTTTATTCAGATTATATTTCAGCAGCTGAATTAATTGCTATAACGTACCATTGAGATGCACATTTTAGAGACTTAAGAGAATAACTGAATGTTTAATTGGACACACAAATACCTGGAGTTTTAAAACCATAATATAGCAATTTTTTGGAAGGGATTTCAGTCTTATTTCAAAACCTGTATCCATTACAAGAGTATCAGATTACTGTGATGTTTCCTGCCTCTTCCTTTGAAATGTTACATTTTAGCCTCTGTTAGAAGGTAGTGAGCTGAATGAGTTGTTGCTCTGAATTGGCATGGCAATTTTTGTACATTTCAGTGAGCTCAAGTAACAAGTTAGTTAGCTACTTCACTTCTGCAAATCAGTGAACCAAAGAAGTAACTGGATGGAATACATACAAATAAAACTTAGCCTGCCAGAAAAAATATGCAGTCAGAAAAGACACCTTTGAACACTTGAGTCAGCATGATCATCTGTTGCAGCTATTGGGAGCACTTTCTTTCTGTCTGAATCCATTCTGATTTCAAAATCTGAAAACAAAACAACAAAATATTTAACACTTGCAAGAGATCAGAATTAATGTTCTCATGTGAACATTAGTTGTTCAAATTGTTTTCAAATTAACAGCTCATTTGAAAAAGTTAACAGACACCGTCACTGCCCTGTTTCTAGTTGCTGTTCGCTAATAATTTACATATTACTGATGGCTTTTTCCTCCCTGCAACCAATATACACAGCTATAGCTTGCACATCTCCAGAAAGAAGCACATTTGTTATTGCAAACTGTAGATATAACTTTACGGGAGTGAAATCATAGTTTAAAGAAACTAGTCTTGATTGCAGTCTGTCATACCTACTCACATTTTCCTATAATCTGATTACTCATTAGAAATACTTAGGAAGAAAATTATTACAAATACAAAAAAATTGGTAAGCTGGGTGACTGGCAAAAAACCAAGCAATATCAAAATGTAAAAGCAACCAAATGTTATGAAATGATCGCCTGTCAAAGAAGGTCATATCCCATTTCATAAATGAAAGTAGAACCCAAACCTTAGTCAGAACTTCAGAGAAGAAACAAGTCAGAGAACAAAAGATGGCTGCTGTTTGGCTTTGTTTCTAATGACATGTTAGTACTAAATCACAACCCTCTAAAACAGTTGGCCATATTGGATTTATGTACAATTAACATCTGCTTGCTGATGCTTAACAAAAAGTCCAAAGCAGTTTTGTAAATAAGAGTAATCATAAAGTCTTAGTAAACTAACTTAAATACTTTAACAGAAGCATCCTAGAAAGTAGATTCACCAATCAAGGACATACTTGTTAAAAGATTGTGTCTTCAAAGTGTTACACTTTTAATCACTTGCACCCTACACAAATTTATTATCACCCTTTTATTTTGGGAGTTATAAACCTACATTAAAAAGAAAGTGACAGTAATTTGGCTTCATACCAATATGATATTTATATGGCAGCCGAACATTTTGCCGAAACATGTTTTCATCCCCCAGAAGTTCTATCAGTGCCTCCCGAGCTTTTCTGAGATTAAGAGATATTAATGAGGAGAAATTCTCAGTCAGCACAAATGCAGGCTTCGTGAAGGAAGGGCTATCAAGTTCCATACATGCTTTCACACAGCAAAGCATCATTTCCTTTTGTTCTTTGTAAAGATCATCTGAAAAAGGATACAAGAAAATATTACATCCAATGTCTCATCTCACAGAATTTTTCATTTCATTATCATTTATAGTCTGTTCTGGCAGAGCAAATGAATTTCAACACAGGAATCAAAACCCAATTATTTTTTCAGTGAATATTATTGAGTATCTTCAATATAGTTAAATATACACTGCCAATTCACTAATTATAATATTAAAGTCTATGGTTGGGACCTGCCTATTTATCCAGTTTTTCTCCTCTACTGTACACAGCTCTGTGCATGCTATCAGTTATTACAGGAGACTTAAGGAGAACATGGAATGAGAGAGCATGCATAAAAACCATTTATAAAATCCAGACAACTAGAAAGCTGTTTATAAAACAAGGAAGGGATATCAGACTTGGCCATAATTTTGAAACTGTACTTTAAGAGTACTAAGCTGCACAAACTCTTAAGCAGTTACAGCTTTACAGCTTTCATGTTCAGACACTGCAGGCTCAATGGCAAGACACAGTGTTTTACTCTACAATGAGCTTCTACTCCACTGAACTACTCTACTGGCTGTAGAGAATTGTAATGTGGAAACCAAATTCTACTACAAACCTTTCCAAGTTCCTCATTATAACTCAGAGCAGTCAAAAAACCTCCTACTCATGATTCCAGGTACTAAAATTGGTTTACAAAGGTTAAGATTTCCTGTGTTTCTAAAAATGCCTGAGCATCTGTCGAAGATAGAACCCTTGGCTCTTACACACTTCTACCATTTCCACAAATCTCATATTCACCTCTCTCCACATGCACACCTACTATAAAACTGTTGCCACCATGGGGCTCAAGACAATAAGCCTGATGCCCTAGTGCAGAAACAGTTCACTCAGATCACCATCACTACATTAGCTCTGTCTTGAAGGACTTCAAATTTAATATTAATTATGTTTGCATTCTTTAATTTCTAAATTTTTAACACAATTACAACAAATTATGTATGGAGGCAGACTATCCCTTTTAAAACAAGAACATGACAAAGTAAGGCCTGACCTGACAGAAGTTCACCCCTGCTGTTCTTTTGCAGCAGCTCATCAAGTGCACGATGAGGAAGATATCCTAAGATGCAAAGTGAATACACAGCCTTCAGCAGTTCGGTGTTGGAAATCTGAGGGAGGTACTTATTCAAGCAGCTATGAAGAGTGTCAAAAAACCTTTTCCAAAAGCAGAAGAAAAGTAACTAAATACACAAATAAGGCTATATAAAATACAGATTTCAAACAAAAATACAAGTTAGAAATCTTTATTATCTTCTATAATTGTATGTTGTGTAATCCAACATTAGCTTCTGATTCTTGAGGATACAGCTACCTATCAACAGATTTAGTAGCCTGGTCAGCATAGAACCAAGGTCTCCATTTTCAATTACAGAGAAAAGTTCCCACGTAGAGCAAATGTGAAAAGACACAGCAAATTTACCTTACAGATTAATAAAACAGGATTATGAACTCTTTCACAACTGAAATCAAATACTAGTTGCCACACATTATTCTATAATGACTACATAACGTATTATCAGGAATTCTAAATGAAAACCTACAGATGCTTTTGACCTCTGGGAACATAGTTGAGTCGTGAATACACTCGGAGAACAATCAAAAGGTTTTTCAAGTTGAGGAATTCAGGGTCTTCTGTCACCTTCTCAGCAAAAACACCCATCAGCTCACTAGGCTGAAAGCCAAGTGTCTCGAAGGCAGAAAGAAAAAGGATAATCTAAAAGAAAACATAGTTTTATAAGGTCAAGAAAGCCAGTACAGTGGACCCTACCTGTTGATTTCATAAAAGGCATTTTTAATGAAAGCAAATTTTTCAAACTGTAAAACCCCTTTTATTTCTTATTTCTTTATAGATCAGCAAATGGAAGAGTATTTTAAAAATTTAACTATATTATCTTCATCAGACTGGTACTCCTAAAAAATCTGTTCTCCAAAGATCAAACACAAACATGAAGAAAGGTCAGATGGAAAGCACCAGATATTCTACTAGTACCACTATAAATTATTTGGTCTCAAACTCACCTGTCTTTTGTCCCAAAGGCAGGCAGTGGAATTAATATAGTCTGCTAATGCTGAAAACAGTTTTACATTACGGTACTGGAGATTGTAACAAGCTTCCAGAATGAGAATTAACTGCCGAAATGGAGCATCGTGGACATTTTCTGTAACAGAAGAGCAAAAAAGGACAAATGATACAAAGCAATGGAAGCTGTAGGTTGGAGACATTGTGGGAACAGTTTGGCTAAGGGATGGAGGAGGGGCAGAAAAAAAAAAATCAGATAAAGAATTGTGGAACAGACTGAGACTAGCTAGGCAAAGTCAACTGAACTAAAACACATGAAGAAACAAGAGAGGTAGAAGAAACCAAACTGAGTCAGGATCAAGCTAGAAGGGATAAATCAGCAAAAGGGGACAAATTAAAAAAAGAAGCAAGAAGATTGTGTTCCCAGAACATCTTCTGTTCCAGCATTCTTGATTTTCAGCACCTCCCCGCATTCAGCATGGAAACCCTCAGGCTAGCCCCTTTAGTACTGATTGAGCCTTTGGGCTGTCCACTTCACCATGTCAGCTGAGGGAGGAATAGAGAGGTGGATCTAAAGCTGCTGATTAATCAGATATTAGCACATGATGAAATTTACTTTTTTTTCACACTTGGTTTCACAAACCAGCGAGTAACTACAAATATGAATCTATGTCTAAAAAGCACTAACAGCTGTCAAGCACTAAAGTGTTAGTGTAAGCCAAACTGGAAAACATGGAACCATAACATCACGTCCCAGCATACGAGCGTGATGACACAGATAGAGTGTCAGATGACAACCGACTGCTGCACAGGACTGCTGCTTCATTTACCACGTAAGACGGACCTACTCCTGAGATGAAAAAGATTAAGTACTGAAGAACAACGGTCTCTCTTGAACATCCTGCTTTGTTTGCTGCAATGAGGGGTATACATGTCATAAAAGACAGTGACTGCAAGAGAAAAGAGCATAGTTACAGCAGTAGGATCAGCACCCACCAAAACTAGACTTTATCTTTTCCTCTGCCAGAGGATGCAAGAGGATAGCAGTAAAATAACTGAATTTAACTACTCTGAGTTGTCCTTAGTGATTTTCCAGGCTCAGCATAAAAACACTGTTACGTCATTTCTTGAAATGCTGAGTGCTGACAACTGCGATTGAAGCCAATGAGAGCTGTGCATCAAATAAAGTGATCTGTAGTGCTAGATATTCTTAAAGAAAACAGGCTAACGCAATCTCATATTACTGGACACTTTGACCTTCATCTCTCTCTTCTGCACAAGTATCACCACTGGGTCACTCCCTTGTTGTTGTAAAAATTAACTCAGTAAGTACCTACAAAGTACATAGTTATTACAATTCTGGTCGGGCCACCAGATATGGGAGAGCGCGCTACTTTCTTAAGAGCCCCAGCAAGAGTACAGGACCTATAAAACCTGCTGAAGAATTCCTTTGCCGGTGGGCCCCAAAGCATGCCCCACACACACACACTTCCTGTTCCATCTCCAGCCTCTGACAGGGGCAGTTTCTGTTCAGAAACTAATCACTCTGTCCCCAGAGCATCATTTGCACAATGTGCAGCATGTAAGTCCTGAGAACATGCACGGAAAAAGTGCATAAAAAAGTACTGAGGAGCTGCTCACTCTGTGTATGCCATCTAGCCTGTGCACTGAGTGTGGTGTAAGTCCTGTGGGAGAAGCCAGTATGCGTAATTAAAGACCGTTTCCTAACACACATGAACAACCAGGGCAAATAAAGGCTGTACAAGCAGCCCAAACATTCCTGGTTCATTTATGTTAAGAACACTATTTTACTATCTTACTGGTTTTTTAGAAACAAATTTGTTCGTATTTTAAGTGTGAATCAATACATACTGACCACATATATTTAAGAAATGTATTGTAAAGGTATGGAGAGAGGTGAAAGCATTAGCTTTCATTTAATTTTCTTCTGGGCTGCAGCATGAGGTCAGTTATTAAAAGCAGCATTCAGTAATGAAATCCAGTTAATCAGGGAAACACTATGTTCCCTTTAGTTTATCAACTAACCATGCTAAGCCATCAATCCATCCTGTAAGATGTCCAGTTCAAATTCAGATTTGTTTTAAAAGTTTATCTGAAATCTATTTTTAATTGCTAGAATTCAATTATTTTTCCTAAACTCTGCATACAGAAAAATGCAAAGAAAAATATGTAACTCAGGTAAATGTTAAGAAGGGCAGACACAACAAGAGCTATTTGCTTTCATTATCAATCAGTAATTTTCTGTCTTGCTGCTTGTCAAATGGCTCCACATTACTCTAATATCCTGTAAAACAAAGATGTTTCCTGAGTTTTAAAGGAAATCAGAAAAGGGAGATGAGACAATAATTAGGAAGAATTTGGTACAAGGAAGAGAAATTTAATAAACATATTTTTTTCTTACCCTGGATCTTTTTACTGCAGGCATTCAGGATTGGAATGGAACAATAATTCATTGCAACAAGAGCCGAAAACACACGCAGCGCATTCGGGAAAGTCAGATGGTCTATCTGTTTCAAAACTGCCATCTAAAGTGAATTACAGTTTATTAAATCCTTCATTCTTCAGGTATATTATCACTGCTTTCTGGTAAAGGCATTTTCACCAAAACTTTCCCAAATTCCTTAGCCTGTTCAGACTTACATGAAAGAAAAAGGAGCAACAAACAACAAAAGCATAAAGTAACCACTCTCAATTTCTTAATATACAATTACAGCAGATCAAGCGTTCTAGAGCCATGTCACTACACAAGTTTCCAGCAATTTGCCTTTATATGTTTTTTTAAAAGAAGGAAGTCTCAGTAAAGCTCATTTCCAATGTGAATAGGTATCTTCTACCAACTCTTAAAAAAGTAGCAGAAACATAATTGGCACAGCTGACATATTTAATAGTAGTCCAATTACTGTTTTGGATGCATATGAAAGCTGTCAGCCTTCAAAGTGATCCAACAGCACACAGAGTGGAGTATCTGTAATACAAACACCCAGCTACAAATGTGGACTGAGCCACAGCAGGTCAGCTCTGGTGCCACAAAAGAGACTTCCTTTATCGAAGCAGTAATTAGATTGATATAAATGACAGTAAAAATGAGACTACAAAGTATGTGGGCTATTAAAATACAATATTCTTAATGTATGCATATCAAAGGTTAAATACAAAATGCATCTACAATAGAAATTACACAGTATTAAAAACAGCACCCTGTAGGCTCAGAAAATTAAGAGCTCCCTTCAGTTAACAAGTGAAATGTTACTTTCCTCTTAGTTCTGTATTCCACCACATCTTCAGCCAGTTCCTCACCATCTTGTAAAAAGTGATACCTGGTCCAAAGTTTTGCAATTTACTTACATCTAACACATTGCATGACCCCCTGCACTGCTCTATTCTTGCTCAGTTTCCCATCAGTGGCATCTTCCCTCACCTCCTCATGAATGCTATTACAAACTCTGACCTCAGAGCCCTTCAGCTATGTGATGAAAACACTAGCAGGCCCTGTTTGAAAGAAGATTTCAAAAAGTGTCTTTAAATCAGGGGATGAAACCCAGTACACCCTGTCATAAAACCTACAGCCTGCTCCCAACCACTGTATTTCCCAGGGGACCTTTAAGATACAGAGAAAGATAAGGCCATGAGCTAGGTGAGTTCTCCTGGCATCTCACTCCCATCAGTCCTCTAGCTCCATACCATTATAAGACATAGCCCCATCATAGACTAGTTTTCTGTCGTCTTCTCTTCCAGCCACAAGCTGGGCAAAGGAATCAGGGAACAGGCTATAAGTGCTTCTATGAAATACCATGTGGCCAACCCAAACAAGAGGTGAGGGCACTGCTATTTTACTGCCTCAATTCCTTTTGTACCAATGCTTTCTGCCCCCTTTCATGGTGAGATATTCCCATCCTCCAAATACAAGTTCTTCCTGCAGATATAGCTGGACTATGATTCATATAGCAAATGCAGTTAACCTTTCTATTATATTTTCTCTTTGAGTGTCTGGAAAGAACCACACACAATTTATAAACAATGCAAGAGCACAGGCTTTGTGGAAGTGAAAATGAGCCTCCAGATAAATTTACCTCCAATTTCTTTTTCAGAAAGACTGGAACATCTTTTCCCATGCATTTCATCAAGTTTTGCAGTATAAAGATGTCTCTGATACTTGGAATGCGCTGCTCCACTAGTAATCTGATGAAGAAACACACACAAGGCCTTGAGCTAGAAAGAGTAACTGTTTAACAGAGCCTTACTCATTTCAGCAGAAAAAGGTACCCCCATTCTCCCTCACTGATATACACCCAAGTTAAAGCTGTAATTAATTCCCTGCTCCTCTCCCACCTCCTTTTTTGCAAGGCTGGCATAACTCTACATGATGTAGCTGCAGCACAGATATTTTCCACATGGAAACAGTTATATATGCTTTCTTAATGTTATCCTGATATGTGAGTGTTGTTGCCGACACATTAACAGCAGGGGCACCTGACTGCACATGTGACTGTGCAGATGTGAGCGCTGTTAAGCCTCAAAGAATTAACACTCTTCAGCAGAACAAAAAAAAATGCATCTATGTGCAGGCAAATTCTGAAACAGCTAAGAAACTTTGGTATGGACACTGATAACAACTTGGTGCAAGTGAGGGAAAAAACCAAACAAGCAGTGCTGTGGGCTCCAGGAACAGAAGGGGATGTCATAACACAGAGGGATCATAAGCACAAGATGACGGAGTTCTGCATCCCCAGCACCTTCTTTTCTGCCTCAGAGAGAGGTATTGTAATTGCTACATCTGAATCAGTCTTAAATATACCTGCACAGCTATGAAAACATGAAGTGCCACTTTCTAAGGCAGTGCACTGCTCTGAAATTCATCCCTGCAGATGTGGCTTCCTGCAAATGGGTAAGAGCTCCAGACATCGAGACACAGAAAGAGCTGTAGACAGAAGTCCTGCTTTCTACCAATTTAAAAGAACTGTGTGCCTGAGCTTCCAGGAGAACCTATTTATTGCGTATCACCAACACATCCACTTTCTCAAAGCAGGACCTGACACAGGACAAAAAGTACTAATACATGGCAAGTTTTGTGACAGCCTCAGTAAAAACAATCTCATGGGAGTGAGCAGATTGGTTACCCACATAAATGTCACTGGTCTAGAAAAAAATCACTACAGCCAAAGAAGTTATTGTGATAAAGCACTACCACAGAAGGCCTTGCTGGATGGACAGATAAAGTCTAAACTTGCCTTCATCTTAATTTTTACTTACTATATTAAAAGAAAATATTCCTTGGCTGTTAAACAGCATTTTTCATCATGACAAACAGAAGTACTTCGCAAAGTAAGCTAGTCTCATTACCTCCTTTCTACACACAGAAAAAACAGAGGCATAGATACGCGAAGTGACTTGATCAACATCACAAAAAACCGCACAGCTGTGGAGCTGCAGTCAGAATATGAATCCCCTGCAGAGCAGCCTAGCACCCTACGCCATCGGAACCCTTTCTGCTTGAAACTGCAAAGACAATGTCAAAAATCACCGTCTTGTACAGCTGTTATCTTATGTGATACTTAAGTCCTAAAACCATGTTGTCTTTTATGCACAGACATTCCCTACATGATTTCTAAAAGACATATATTCAAACAACATTTAAATATGAAGAATATGTGAAAGGTATCTTTTTCTCACTGTAATCCAGCTTGAAGAGCGCTCACATTCTTGTCTTTATCCAGCCCTGCTAAAGTAGTTGCCAAAACTGAGATACATCGGTTATCAAGTTGATTGAGCTTCTCCTGTTAAAAGTTTTCACAATGTCAGGTTACTTCAGACCAGTAAAAGTTTCAGAAAACAAAAACTGACCACTCTTAACCTGTACCTGATGTCATCTCTTTCCCCCCCCAGAAGCCAATTCATGAGCTTTAATTCTGCAGTGACCGACAAGGTCTCGCACCAGTCAAATTTGGAGTTTTGAGATTTCTCCTCTCTGTTAAATCTGCCTGAAATCAAGCAGTGGTTTCAAAAATGAAGGAAATTAGAAGTACACACAAACTAACTATGGGACCCCTGTTTCCATGGAACATCAGACTAAATCAGGGACATAAATCAAAGCTGTCTGATGTTGCACAGCCTCCCAGAATTAGCCCTGAGGTTCCAGCCCAAACTTAGGAGAAGAGGGATTTCGATACTTACTTGGCACACTCTCAGCAAAGTCTGGACTAGGAGAGTGTTCTGAGGAACACCTAGGCTCACCACGGCATGCAGACTGAACACCAGGTCACCCCGTGTCATCCTTCTGGAGTCCCGCAGCACCTGCTGACAAAGCTTGACAAAAGCTGGGTGCTCAAAGATCAGCTGCTTCTCATAACGCTGCTGGTCTTCAGACAGGTTTTTGAAAAGCCTCCACACCGCAGTTAAACAGTTTGTGAAGTGCTTAATGGAAACAGCAGACTCTGAAGCCAAGTCCAGTATATCGCAAGGACAGGTACATTTCTGGAGACCATTAAAAAATGGGTCACTATGATCCACTACATGCTTCACTTTGAAGCTCCCAGAATCATCCAACTTTTCAAGTTCCAAAGAGCTCTGGGGAGCCTGCTCACTCACAAAAGCCTCTGTACTCTTCTCTGCTTGTATATTAGCACCTGTGCTAAAAAAGTCTGTCTCTTGAGACAGAAATCGAAGAGAAGATCCATGCAGAGAAGGAAAAATATTTAAAAATAATTTCCTGAAGTTCACATTTTCCAGGGGATCCCTGTATCTGCCAACCCATAAAATGTGTTTTCTTGCTGTGGCTGAAGATTTGGGAGTGAGCACAGAATTGCACCTATGCATGCATCTAACAGTATTTAGCAAATAACTTATTTTATTATTCATTTTTGCTAATGTTTGAAATGCCAACTCAAAGTAAGGGATCCGATGAAATTCTACTGTCCTGGAGAAACTGCGTAAGATCACTTATCTGTAAGAACAATTAAAAAATACGGATTAGTTACCAGACTTTCAATTCCTTAAATTTCAATTGCCATATCTATGCACATCTTCTACAGGAGACCACTCCCCCCCCCCCCCCCCCCAAAAAAAAAAAGTATTTGGCAAAAGATCCCTGGAAAACGATTTGCAGAGGGACTTCTATTGGGTCTCCTACGTTTTAGTCAAACATCTCAACACATCCCGGCTGTCAAGCCTTTTTCCTCTTTGCTGTTTTGGCCAAAAACCATGGTGGGGGGGCAGAGCCTTTTCCTAACTGACATTTCTCCAAGCAGGCGCGTCTCCTGACAGGGCTCTGGTGGGTCACTGCCAACCTTCAGCTCCGGTTAACAGAATCCTGCCCGGCCGCGGCCACAAACAGCCTGTCCCAGCCTCCCTGCCACCATCCCACAGGCGAGCCGCCTGCCCGGCGGCCGCGGCACACCCGCGGACACACGGGGGCCGGGGGCACCAAGCGGGGCAAAGCCTCTCGGCTTCGGGCTCGCCTTCTGCAGGCGCTGGGAACGCTGCCCGGGGGCGTACGGTTCCCGCGGCGTAGGCCCGCGGCCCGGCGCCAAGGGGACGGAAGCCTTTCGGCGGTTCCGCACGGGCTGGGAACACCCGGGCGCAACGGCGGGGGATCCCGCCGGGCCGGGCCGGGCCGGGCCGGGCCGGGCCGCCCGCTGCCCGCCTCAGGCGCGGCGGGAAAGGACGGGCGGGTAGGGCACCAGACCTCCGCCGCCCGGTAGCTGTTACCTCCCACGCGGCGGCGCCATGACAGCCGGGCCCTCCTCTCCGCCAGCTCTCGGCGGGCCTCGCGAGAGGGACGGCGCGGGCCGAGGGACAAACGGCCGCGGCGCGTGGGGCGTTGCTGCGCAACGCCGCGCCACACCACGCCGCGCCGCGCCGAGGCGACCGTTGGAGGGTGCCGCGCGCATGGCCAAGCTGGTGCTGGCAGGTGAGGCGCCGCCGCCGCTCGTCTCTGCAGGCTTCGCAACTGTCCGTTCGTCTAGTCCCTCTTGCCAGCGGTGTCTGCACGGCACGCTGCCCCAGCCGTTCCCGAGTCAGCCTTCTCCCTCACCCCGTCGGCGAGGCTTCTGCCTCTCTCTGCTGCTGTCCACCCCGGGGTGGCCTCCCCAGCCCCCTAAACGCTGGCTGCAGAGGCTGTTTCACCTCCGAAATCACCCTTTCTCTGCTGGCTCATATGCTGGTCCTGTTATTTCCCGGGAACTCACAGGATGCTGGCTATATAAGACTCTTTTTTAAGTGGAACAGTGTGGGGAACAATGTCTCTCAATCGCGGCAGAACAATTTTTGACTGGAACAATTAAAAAATGTTTGGCTCGTTAAGCCCTTATCAGTCAATGTCACAAAATCTTCCATCTGCGGTGGTGTCACTGTGTTCACAGGTAAGGCAAACTGCCCTTACTATGCCAAAGCTGAACTCCTGGCTGACTATCTCCAGGCTAACTTGCTGGACTTCAAGGTTCACAAGATCACTCAGCACCCTGACAAATGGGAGGTAAGGGTTGTAAGTCAAGTCATTGGTAGATGCCCCAGTGTTCTACAGAGCAGCAAATGTGCTTGCCTGTAGTATGTCTCTTCTTCTCCAGTATTACTGTTTTAATATGTGGGTAGAGGTACTGCAGAAACAGCTTTGGCAACAAAAGCCAGCCAGAAGAAAGGTTTGAACGTTGTGAGAGACTGGCATTCTCGCGAGTCTTCGCACAGAAGATGGGCACAAAACATGGGCCAGCCTAAAGCTGTATTTTGTCAGTAAGAAGTTAATTATTTTTTTATCATGTATAAATGGGTACTCAGCCTGTAAATCTTTTGCACATTGTGATTGCATATGCATTCAGAGTTGTTACTTGTTAAGAGCATTTCTGGCATTCAAGGGCTTTGAATTACAATAGAAGTGCGAAATTAAATCTCACATATTTGTTTACAATGTGGGTGGGCCTTTCTGAGTACTTTTGCTGCAGACTTGTTGCCATGTCTACACTGTAGCCCCTATAAGGAACTCAGAAAACTGCAGTATTACTTCATGAGATAGACAGTACTATGATGTTTATTACCTCTTATATTTTGCTTGACACCTCAGCCAAGTAACTCGAACAGTTAAGTGAATAGTGATTAACCTTTGCAGCTTGCTTACCTTCTGTGGCTAAATAGGAATCCTCAGGTTACTCGCTGCTTCTCAACATTGCTATCTTCACTACCGCTAAGACAACTGAGCAAAATTATAGCAGTAAAATCAAGCAGAAGTAAGACCTTTTGCTGAGGTATCACAGTGAATCACCACGCCTTGCTTTGTGTTATTCCCCCATTTTGCACACACTTTTTGCTTACGTAAGTTGTGAAGCACCTTGTAATTATGTACTGAGAGGAAATAATAAGAATGTTTATATCTGTAACATTTAAGTGTTATCAAATGTGAAAAAGTATTAAAACCTTTTGGTGGGGATGTTTACATTAGCAGTGGCTTCATGACATATGTGAAATGAATGGATGGGAACACAGACAGTCTCCCATCATTTGGAGAGAACTGTTGGACCGTGGAGGGAAGGGTCTGCTTCTCGGAGGAGTTAATGATTTTCTGGAATATGCTCAGGTAATGAGCTGCCCTTAATACTGTAAACTCATATTTTACATTTTCTTATAATACTGTTGTTCTTCATTCCTCCTTCCACTGTAAAATAAAGCTATCCTTTCTAATGTTACCTTGCCGTGTTTGGGTTGCCATTTAATTAGAGATCATCCTTTTTGTTCTTAGCACTATTACGGCATCACCTCAATGATGTCGAGTGAGGAAATGTTAGAAATTGCTGAGGAGAACCTGCAGGCGCATATTGAAGTTGAAAAAGAGGAGGAAGAGATTAAAAGTCTCATCAAGCCTTTGCAGATCTGGATCACCAAGTAAGAGTAAAAAGAATATCTATGAAGTTTCACTCAGCTTCAGAAGAACGCACTTTTTCCTATCACATATAACAGGTGTAACCTCTGAAGTTATACACAAATCCCTGTAATTTGCTGATTTGAATTAGGTCCTGTGCCCCTCAGTATGAGCATTCAGTATATAATTTAGAAATTATTTCTACTTTTGTTACATTTTGCACCAGTTTAAGTAAGAGATGTGAACAGGCAACATTTAGACCCCAGATCACCTTAGAGAAAAGCAAGTATTTACAAAATAGGCTAGGAATTTTGTGCAACTATTTTGCATTAAATGCTTTTGGAAATATTTAAATATGTAAAGAGTCTCTTGCATTTCTAGCTTTAGAAATGTCTGTACTTCTGATAGTCCTAACAGAGCACCTTAAAAAAAATTGTGGTTCTTTAAAGACACTAATTTTTAAGTGACAGTATCAACTGAAATGTATAGGGTGGAAAAACCTCCAAATGAAAGGAGGATCCAACTGTTTTAATTTTTAACCTGTTAAAATGACAGAGCAATAAAAGATTCAGGCTAGTGGTCTATTTAAACATTATCAAATACAAAAGAAATATCTTTGTGTTTATTTATGTAATACTTCCAAACAAGCAGTGGTTAGTCATCAGCTGTAATTTTTCTATATTCTTCTCTTACCAGTGCATCAGGACCAATCTGTTATCAGCTGATCCCTCTGTTGGCAAATGGAGAAGTGTTTGGGATGACCACAGAAATCAGTATCCATTTGCTTGACACTGGCCAGTTTAAGGAAGTTCTTTGCGGTGTTGTAATGGAAGCTGAAGATATGGCATTCCCACTTCTCCGCAGTATTTCAGAGCATACTGAAATAGATGAGGCTTTTGTGCAAGCCGATATTATCATTGTTCTTGATGATGTTCTCTTAAACTGTGAAGCCCAATCCCTTGAGAACTACATCAGAGAAGTGAGTGAGATCTGTCAAGTCTATGCTCCCCTAATTGAGAAGAATGCCAAGAGTGAGGTCAGAGTAATTTCATCAGGAAAAACATTTGTAAACCTTAAGGCGATGATGATTATGACATACGGCCCATCCATTAAGCCTGAAAATGTCATTGCCATTGCGACATCCTGGGAAAGCGCTGCTAAAGCCATGCTGGCCAGGAAGTTGAATATGAACGCAGCAGGTGAATATTTATGTGTTCTTGTAGCATTTGGGGAATTCAGTGGATGGACACCTTTGAGAGTACATATTTCATTGCAGAACGCAGTTGATGTGCATGCAGAAATGCAAGCACAGCAGTGCACCCACTGAATTGCGTGGCTGTACAGAATGCCAGGGTGTGACGAGCAGGTGCTACCGTTCTCTCCGCTTACTGCTGTCTGGATCTGTGCCTGATCCCATGAATGTTGATTCTTTTGCTAACTCTTGGACGCAGCCCTGCCATTCTAGAGTGTATTTCTTGCAGGAAATATACTAAGAAGGACTGAGCTGTGTTGCAGATCAGGAACTAGGACTGCAAGATTGTATTTGAACTCTCCAGTGCATTGTTGTTTTGGAGACACACAACCCAGCTGTGAATAAACATGACAACATACTGCTGTGCAGATAATGAGAGTATAGTAGAACTGTGTTGTAGGGTTATTTCTGGGTTAATTAGCTTTCTTTCTGAGGTCAATTGTTATAGCTTGGTTATATTTGCATGGTTCTGCACTGCATAGCAAAGAAGTGCTCCAACAGCCTGCTCAGCATCAGGATTCTTTCAATGTTGCGGGGGTAGGAACTGGTCATCAATGACAAGTCTAGATATTTTGAAGCCTAATAAAACAAAAAAGTATGTTAAGGGGCTGAATAGCCTACCAGCAGTTTGTTTGAGAAATTCCTTTTGCACCAAAGCAGGTAGATTTTTTTTAATTTATTTTTTTTTACTGTTAGGCATTCTATATTTATGTGTACAAGATTTTAAAAGGAACATTGCTGTATGTTTGCAATATGACTTGTTTTGTTTTTTAACAGCTAACTATTTACTAGGTTTTGCCTATTATGTAAAGTAACAGGATATAAATTAAAGTACCTTTTTCAGCTTGTGATGAGGTTTCATATGTTATGGAGAACCTCGTTGCATTTTTTAGATCAAATCTTTTCTGCTATCAAGGCAGAACACTGTATTAAAGAATAATTCATCTTGAAAGGGCCTTCTGAAGATCATCTAGTCCAGCTTACATTGTGAAAGTATTTGTCTCTTCATTAATCTATGTATTTTCCTCTGTTACAGGAGTTAAAGATGTGATTGTTTGGGGCAATATTACTGGCTGTAACTACATTGATTTATCACATGCAAAACTTTATGGATATGACTGTGCTCTTTGGGGGCCAGCTGATTTTCCACACCCTTTGTTGAATGTGATTTATGATAGGTACAGTATAGGTTTATTTTTTTAAAGTAAAACTAAATAACTGCTTTTAATCCATGTTTATCTGAATAGTGTAATTAGCATTAAGAAAGGTTTTTTTCTTCAAGATTTGTCTTTACTGACTAGCGCTGTACATAAAGGAAAATTCAAGTTGAAGTACTCAGTCTGCAAAAGAAGATGAGTAGTTCCTAGTGCTACACATAGTTCTGACTCTTCTGCAAACTTTGTTTATAGCTATATTTTCCTACATATTATGTTTCTCTTATATCATATCAGGAACAGACGATAAGAAGTAATGAAAGTCCAGATAGTGACTTAGATGTCTAGTATGCATGAAGAAACTTTGAAATAATACTAAACATTTATCTGCATCTTGAAGTACCTGACTTCCACTGAACATATGGCCTGAGCACACTAATATTGGCAGTTTCCCAAAATAGACAATTTGTTAACATATGTAAAAAGTATACCTGGCAGCTAGACAGCTTCTTGTGGAAAGAAAAGTAGCAGAAAAAGGATGGGTGCAGTGAGAGGGCGGCAGATGTGACATACACTCAGGCCTGGCTATATGGAGCTCCCACTCTGGTCTAAATCTAGCATTTATTGGACAGCAGACATTTCTTTTGTTCTATACTTGTCCTGTGCCTAGCACAGGGGGATTATGGTTCATGGCTGGGTTCTTATGTAAGATGGTAATACATATAAATAATAATAGTAATAGAGGTTATGACTTCAGTACATGAACTAACTTTTATTAAGTAGTGCTTGTTGTTACCCTTTGAGCCACTTTTTATTAGACCCTATTTTTTCTGTCTTTAAGTGCCTTGTCTTCAGCAGTGAAGTTTGAGTAAGTTTCGACTGTTCCCTAAGATTGAGTTCTTTTTTTTCTCTAGAAAAATACTCTTCCTGCAGTTGTCTTAGTTTTTTCTTCTTTTTTTTTCCTTTTTTATTTTTTCCCCCCTTTTTTGTCGGTAGCAAATGGATCCATTCAGAATTTCAATCTGCACAGAGTTCACTGAGCTCCCAGGTCTGTCATTGTGTTGGAATGTTACCTGCTCACGCGGTAGCCACTATACTGAGATACTGGTATCATGGCTCTCCTCCTGGAGAGATCATTTCTGTGGGAATACTTACTAAAGGTAAATCTACTTTTGCTTCACATATTCTCTTGTAGCTTTCCCCAGTATTTATAATGTTATTTTTTAATCAAGATTTTTAATTGAATAAGAACTTATAAAACAAATCATGATATAATGGGAGGCTCAGAGTTTGTTTCAGCATAAGAACCTCCAAATCTAAGCAATTTTGCTCTCCAGAGCTTGTGATTTGATACTCACTTCTTATAAGCATCTCTTAGGTTAATATTGTCTTGTTGCAGATTGTCTCTTAGACTTTTAATTTAAATGCTTTTCTGGTGTATGTGTTTTGCACAAGGACTCTATAGTTCTTGGAGCCTAAGCTATAAAACCATGTTATTCTTGTGTAGTTATGTGGACCAATAAATGGAATGTTTCACCACAGCCATTTAACCCTTGTATGAAATTAAAAATTTAATTTTTTTCCCCTTTTTAAGATGTAAAATTTTTACAGCAATTGTGTTAGAGCACAGTAAAGACATGGACCTGTTGGAGTGGGTCTGGAGGAGGGCCACAAAAATGATCAGAGGGATGAACACCTCTCCTATGAGGAAAGGTTGAGAGAGTTGGTGTTGTTCAGCCTGGAGAGGAGAAGGCTCTGGGGAGACCTTGTTGTGGCCTTTCAGCATTTAAATGGGGCTTATAAGAAAGATGGGGACAGACTTTTTAGCAGGGCCTATTGCGATAGGACAAGGGGTAATGGTTTTCAACTAAGAGGGTAGATTCGGACTAGATATAAGCAAGAAATGTTACAATGAGTGTGGTGAGACACTGGAACAGGTTGCCCAGAGAGGCTGTATATGCCCCATCCCTGGAAACATCCAAGGTCAGGCTCTGAGCACCCTGATCTAGCTGAAGATGTCCCTGCTCACTGCAGGGGGGTTGGACTAGATGACCTTTAAAGGTCTCTTCCAACCCAAACTATTCTATGATTCTATGATTCATGTATGTCTAACTAAAATACAAAGTTACAGTAAAAGGGGAGCTCTTCAGTCTCTGAACTGTACACTGAAAAAGCCAATCTCTGTTTATAGCAAGATCTGACAGTTTCAGCCTTTTCAAGTCTGTAAGACTTAATCTTGACACTGGTGAGGATGCGGTTTTAATCAGAAAAAATATGTTTGAGTCATTTTTTCCTTCTTCTTCAGGTCAATTTTGCATTCCTGAAGGAATTGTCTTCTCTATGCCAGTGAGGTTCCAGAATGGTAACTGGGAAGTCATGACAGAATTAGAAATCAATGAAACGACCCAAGTAGTTCTGGGACGCTTAGCCCATGAGCTGATTCAGGTGATTTCTTGTATTTAGTAGTATGCACATTCTGCCACCTAGGGGTATGTTGCAATATAACTTTGAATACCAAGACCTTTAGTCCAAATGTTAGACGTATGAACTGCACGCATGCACTTACGCATGATAAATACCAGTTATTTATAAGTGTTAGTTAGTATTTTTATATTGGAATGAACAAACGACTGCTCTGTTGCCCAAAAAGGAGATGATAAAGTAAGTTTACCTATGTAAGTGTAGATTTTGCACCCCCAAGTTCTGCAGGCTTTGTGCAAAAAAAAATAAATATTAGCTTTAATTTAATGTTTCAAGGTTCTAATGCTGCTGCTGTTGATTTTGTTTGTGTCATATTCAGAGTAGTTCTATGCCAGGAGACATATCTTTTGGGATCCTTATGGCTGTGACTCTGCATGAATGAAGGCCAGATTTTACTAGAATTAGGGATTTTTCAGAAAATGCAAAATCAGTGAGCAGTAATTTCATCATTAACTTCTTGTCACTTAGTAAGACAAAATGAATTTAATTTGACTAAATATTAAATACTAAAAAGACTGGTTAAAATTCTATGTTCTATCTTCAATCAGATTTTGTGATCTTCAGTCATATTAGTAACATGCTAGGATTATTTTATTGTAACATATTTTAAGTTTGTGCTAGAAATTACAGTGGATGACAAGAATGGGTGATATTAAAACTGCTTTTTTTTTTTTCCTCCCCCACTCAGGAAAAGCTTATTGCCCTAAAGGAAATAAAAGAAATGCATCCGTATGGAGCTGATAAAATCACTAGTAAAAAATATTTGCATCAAGGTGGGTTTTTCTCCCCATAAAAGATGAGATCAAGTTTTAAGGGAGAATTTAAGTAATGGATTCTTATTTTATGTCCCTTTCATTTAAAGCAGATATAAAATCCTTCAGGAAGGAATATAAATAACAAGTGCTTGTCCAATGTATCCTGACCATGTCTGGGGCATGGTAATAGGAAGGGCAAGCCTGCATGGTAACAACCTTGTTTTTATCTGATAAGTTTCTATTGTGTCATTCATAGATCATGAATACAAAAGCTGAGCATAAATAATACATCTAGCATGACACATTTTATCTTAGGTTATTAGTAAATATAAAATCTTTTTAACCCAAGTAACTATTATTAGAAAAGCACTTTCACCATATGTCCTACTATATGTTTTTGAACTCTTTACTATACTATTCTTTACTGTCTAGAAATAATGAGTTGAATTTCTAACAGAGAAAAATATACTTTAAATTGGAACTCAAACTTCTCATTTTTTCTGTTTGTTACAGTACCAAACAGTTTCATTCAGTAGCTTTAGTCTATAAGCCAGTCAGAAGAAGAAAAGCTTGAGACACCCAAAGACAGTAGGCTAAAAAGAGAGATTCCTACTTTCTATAGAGAAGGCAATCTTGGTAAGTGGCAGCCACATCTGCCACTTCTTTCAATTACAATAGATGAAAGATCTCTTAGAGATCCCTAGATTATAAATTATTAAGCAATTTCACTTTGTTTGTTAATGACACACCAAGTTTATCATGACTTAATTTTTTTAAATGCACAATGGTATGAGAGATTTTGACTAAAAATCTATAGAACAACTCTAATATTCCTTCCTAATATTTAGGAACTTGTGTGAAGGCTATAGCCTACATGATACTGCCATGGCAAAACTCCCCTGAATCCACAATCTCCTTTTCCTGTGCAGAATAAAACCCCCACATCTTCTCCCAAGTCTGACTATGCTGCTTTTCCTACCTATTTTACTTTTCAACTTCTCTGTCCTCTTGAGATTAAATAAAGGAAAAAAGAATCATTCATCAAAATAAGAACTGATAAACTTTAAAGTGTGTCTTATTTTTTTACTTTTCCCTATTCTCAGGTTCTGAAATCCCTGCACTTTCCTAATGTTCTAGCCATTTCTTTCTACTTTTAGGTCCCAGAGGCCTTTTTCCTTAGTTAATTTTCTTTTTCCCTTCCTCCAAATTCTTTCTAGTACATTTATATCGGCACTTACCATACTATGAGCTGTTCTTCTGCATTAAGGGCAGGCTGAAGAATGAGGAAACTATTTGGAGCTTGATGCCCAGAGCCTTTAGTGAGCACATAAACCTTTTGGTTACCCATGCTTGTTTCTCAGGAAAGGACTACAGACACAATTAGGTTTTCTTGATAAATGCAGAGTTTAATTATTCCACTAATCATGACTTTGATTAACCCAGACAGGAGATTCCCAGTTAGGTAAGCATGTCCTTCCCTGTCTGCTCTCAACTTTTATGGCACTGCTTTTCTGTAGAGCTGTCCTGTTCCTCTTGTGGCTGCTTTAAACACTAAGCAAAGGGCCTTTCCACTGCTAGCAGCTAACTGCTTAGTTGTGGCCTATTCTTGTGACATTAATATCAGGTGTCATACTATTCAAGTTATACTGAAGTGCTCTGCTTCTCTTCTGTGTAAGTAGTGTAGGAGCTTGGCAAAAATATATACTTTTTTCATTTTTGGTTTTGTTTTTTTTTTTCAGAGATGGAAACCTTGCCTACTGGCTCACTTTAGCCAGAGTTGTCTGAAGGAGAAAATGCTGGAAATTCCCGTAATAAAACAGTATTTCCATTGCTCAAAAGAGCAAATTACAAAGAAAGGCTAAACATTGTCATAGCTTTTACAGTATCTTCCTCATCAAAAACCTGGAAATCTGTAGGCAGAAAAATATTTCAAAAATAGTGTGAACATAACGTTCTTAACCTGGAGACCAAAGTAAAATTCCTACTGACTTTAATGAGTCTAGGATTTCATTTACATCCAACAACTTATTTCTTCAGACCAATAAACTATTTCAAAACCATTGTTTAATGTCTAAAGCATTCATATTATGACAATTTTGAGCAAGATTGTCACACATAGAGTAGCAGTTTTATAACTCTAAATTCTTGTTTCAAATGTAGTGGAACACAGTACTTGCATAAGAATATATATTCTCAGGCAAAACTGATTTTTAACACTAAAATTTAAATGCATACATCTCCTTGGTGACAAGATCATTTTTGTCTCCATGTTTTTTATTTATTTCATGAGTTTCCTATGGATTACTCATATGTTTTAAGTCAAACATGCAATTAAGTCCTTGTCTAAACAGAATTGTTGAGGAACAACTTTCACTTGCATGTCTTTGGTGTCTTAAAAGATGGAGACTGTGTTAAATGAAATATTATTTTACTTGCTGATTTTTTATCAGATGTGAGTCTTTAAAGCAAAATTAAAAGTTTCCTGTTCTTTGAATCAGATAGACATAGTTAGAATAAATTAATTATTTCTGTTCAAGTGGAGGTTCAAACTCTGAACAGGGGTAGACTTCTTACATGAGGAAACCAAGAGGAGTTTATTTGTCATTTATCAGCTGACGTGGACAGAATGAGGAGGGGCATCTCACTGGTCTTAGAAAGAAGAGCTCAGAAAGCTGGGATGTCGCAAGGGAGTTGGAAGAGTGAAATGTTCTTGCATGAAATGTATATGGAAGAAGCAACATTTACAGGAACTAAGATGTTGTTACAAGTATCTTCATGGAAGAGTTCACGTGGGAATTGTAGAGGCAGGTGTTGTAAACAGTCTTGCAGAAAGTGGTTAGGAATCATTCATTTCATGAGGAAGTGGTCTCCAGGGAATTAGTTTCTAGTAGTGTATGCACAGAAAATTGGCTGAGTCTCAGAGGAGCATCTGGAGGCAGATGTCTCATGAGAGCACAGCAGGGAAGGATACTACCAGTAGTCTTTACAAACTACCTAGCTTGTTCCACAGCTCCTTCTCCAAGACAGGAGGGTAAAAGTTAGCTTCTCTAATGTGTATTTACATTTGGGTTTTTTCTATATGGGATATGATTTGGCGATCTTTTACACACTTAATTCTTCTATTCTGCCTATGGAGATAGTACTTCAAACAGACTGCAATTCAAGCACCCACGCTGCACAGCTGTTAGTGAGTAGGAAATTATCTGTTTCTGCAATATATAAGGCTTACCCGACTTCTGAGTCACTACCTGAAAACCACAGGCAAAGAATTTCTTCTCAGAGATTGAGAGGGGAAAGACAAATGTCTTGGATATCTCTTGTATCCTAAATTATTCTAATTAGATTTGCCTAGTGGCCTGCAGGGAAATTCAGGTCTTTCCTCACTGAACCATAATAGAATGGAAAAGTTTCTTTTCCTAGGTTTTGCTTAGGAGAGAAAGAAAGAATAAATATAATAGGAAAGCTAAAATATGGTAACATATTCAAAGTTGATTATAGTTGTAACACAGTGATTGACTTAGTCATCACTAAGTTTGTTTTTTCTATAAGTAATAAGTAAACTCTGGTACATATTTTCTCACAAGTTACTGAGTAATGCTATGTATGCAGGATATTCATAGCATTGATGAATCCTGCTACCTGGGTGTTAGAGTAACGGTTGAAAAAATTTATGAAAAGGGGCTTTAAGATAAATGTATCTTTCTTACAAATGTTATATATATTCTGCATAAACCCTAGCATTTGGGTGTACTGAAGAGTGTGTAAGCCTTCTGGTTGGTCTGAACAATTCTTATTCTAGGACGTTATCACTAGGACTTACTATTTTTCCTCTTTGTGTAGTTGCACCAACTGTTTGTTACAGCACACTGCTTTCTGCATTATTGTGCCAGCTTCCACCTCGTTTTCAGTCTCTATAGCAACACTGTTTCTCAGCAACTGGGACATGCTTTGTGAAGGCCCCTCAATTTAGAAATATTGCACTCCAACCATAAGAAAAAATTGCTTTGAAACAAAGATCAAAGAAGTTTTATCTTTAATAATTCAGGATATTTATTACTAATTAATTAGTATTCTCTGTTTTGACTGCTTAGACAATTACCTGATACTTTGATGTGGGCCTTTGCCAGGCATTTGTTGTGAGCAGCATTCATTTAAAAGCAAAACCTTTAGAACTATGTCTTGAAGTCAGCTTTTAAGTGCTATAAAACTACCGGACTTTTCTGGCAGTGTCGTCTGACTTCTGGGCCTTTAGTAAGTAGCTGAAAGAAAGGTAAGTGCTGTTACTGTATTTAAGAGGAGACTGTAATTTTGGCCTTTGAACACAACATAGAATGCTTTCACCCTTCACGGGAAACAAAAGTAATTGTAGTTTATTCATATTTAAATTGTTGATCATATGTTGTCTGATTTCAAAAGAAGGAAGGCCTCTGTGATCAAGTCAATCTATTGGGAGATTTCTGCCTTACTTAATCTGCTTTGTCTTTCTCTGTACTTTAACTTTGTTATGTAGCATGCTTACAATGCATTTTATTTGCTAAAGTACATATTCTGAGAACCTGTATAGGCAAACAAAATACATGTAAGTAATCAAACATGTTACTTTTCTTGCACATTCCAATAGGATTCAAGGATAAGGCTATTCTTGTTCTGCATATGAGACTATTTGTGTTAATGGTATTGGGGTTTACAATTGTAAAAAAATATTTCCTGTACATTTGTGATAATTTTAAAATTATTTTTTGTTTTGTGGAAGTGTTTTTAATTATTAATAAAGGGGTCATGTAGCTGAAATACAACACACTGACTGAAATAGTGTATCAATGAGCAGAGTTAGTTGAGATTTGATGGCAGGCAGATACTGCTTCTACTTTCATATTATGTTCATTATAAAGGAGATGTGCTAACACTGAAGTAGATCCTGTTGATTTCACCCAAGCACTCCTGCTGCAGTCAAGATCTGGACTCTCCATAGAGTTTTGTATATAAAAATGTAGAGTGTACATATGTTAATAATGCCTTTCATAACTTTTTGGAGGGAGGGTTCATGGGTATGATGTTATGATGTTGCACAATGACAGCCAGTTTGGTAAAACACATAAACACATACTTAACTTTGAGACCACAAATACCCTAGTACAAGAGTATAGTGTGTTTATCCATGTGGGTAATTTAAAGGTTAGACATTGCACTGTACTGGATAGAGAGCTTATCATCTTACAGTATCAAGTACTAATAGATTATGCATGCTGTTTAACTCGGTGAAGTCAGTGGATCTGTTCTTATTTGAGTGAGCAAATTCTAAGGAGTGAGTTCTAATTTAAGTGAGTTTAACCTGTGTATTTTTACATTCATCCTTTTGCTTTACTTTATGGACCTTTGGTGG
The DNA here is from genome assembly GCF_964188355.1 of Buteo buteo. NCBI lineage: Eukaryota > Metazoa > Chordata > Aves > Accipitriformes > Accipitridae > Buteo > Buteo buteo. The sequence continues at coordinate 24,652,011 of NC_134175.1, forward strand.
AAAGAAAAAAAGGAGGAAAACATGAGGCAAGCTGTGTGTTTGTAAGTCTATCTTTCAAGTTGCTACATGTAGCTTTCACTAAACACTTATGTTTAATTCATTGCTTAGAATCTTCTGATTTCATTGACTCCATACATTGACTTTTCCGTCAAGCTGTGCAGAGGCATATACTACTGCACCTATTTTAGGAGTAATTGTATAAGCAAAGTTACATGCGTACGTAAATATTGGTCAGAATTGCAGTCTTGCAGAACACAGGGTTGAGTCCAAGCTCTAAGCCTTAGTAAGGAAGAAAATAGAAGAATAGTGAAAAGGAAACATAGTGGTATTTCTTTCAAAGAAGAACTTCAATAAAAACTGTGACATTGTAGTCTTTAATGAAGAAGTTTTACAGACTGAAACACAAAGTTGCAGCTTTCACCAATTAAAATGGTGAGAAGCATATTTATGGTAGACTCAGTAATTATAGACCATTGAATATTTATGCTTCATAATCAGCCAGTATTCTGTCATGTTTATGACAAGTGACCAATGACTCTCACTGGAAAAAAGTAATAAAAACGAACCTTTGGGTAAGTTCAGATTTAATACCAAATTTATTATTTAAGTTTTAGATAGTTTCCAACTATTTAATTTTTATTTATTCTAGCAAATTTCCTTTTTTTGCCCACTATAAGCCACATATGTGGCCTTTGGAGTCTTGTGTAACTTAGATCAGCTATACCTAGTGTTTTTCAACTCTGATATTTAGTGAAAGGTAGTTACTGTACTGAATTCATCTTTATATTTTTATGTTGCATTAATGAAATAAATCCTGAGGGGAGACATTCAGTTTCTATTATTAACAGGGACATAATTACTTTTGCTTTCATGGTTGTGTAAAAAAGTAGATTAATGGTTACGCTTCCCTTTTCCCTGCTTTCTCAGCTCAAAAAGAAATAATGTCAGCTCAGCTGAAAACTTTAGTTCTCTTTGAAAGTTTTAGAAAATATACTTGTGAGCAATTGCAACCAGTGAATCTTGGGAGGAGTCTGGTGTAAAGGTATGCCCTCTCTGACCTGAAATTATACATGATGAACTGTGTAGTAATCCTGTATGTAGACACTGGACTCTTCAATAGTGAAAGATCCCATTTCCTGTACTTGAAACTGTTTTGGGGACTGGTTTCACCCTGGTACAATTTCGCAGTTACTAGAGTTACTCCTACTTTATCCTGAGCAGAGAGCCTGCAATTTTCTGGAGTTTCTCTGCACTTGGCACCAAGAGTTTTATGTTGTTTTATGTAGTTCTGTTTAATTTCTTTTCTGAAATGCATCCAGTAAATTGTTCAGATTAAAAGATTTGATTTGAATGGTTCGATATGTCTCTGTCTAGAAAATGTGGTTTTACACTTTGGTTTGTTTCATTATAGAACGCCTAATGCCATCTGTTCATTTCAAATGGATCCAGACTTGCAGGGTAAGGATTTTTATCATTTTTTCCCCAACTTTTCTCAGAGACATTTCTGTGTCTGTTTGAACAGAAACTACTGAATTGTAATGAAGTCATGCCACTTTCAGAATCTCTGTGCTGTAACACATAAATGACAAATTACACAGCTGTGATGTCCTACCTTTATTTTTCGATCTGTCCTGGAACCTTCCTTGCCATTATCTTGTTGGTTCATGGAATGGTCAGGCGCACAGATGCTGTGTTCCCTAATTTATAATATATGGTAAGTTTTTTCACATATTCTTGAATAGGCATGAAGGATGGCCATACACTCCCTTTTTGAGTGCAAAGTCTTAGTGGATACTTCATCTGCTACATAACAAGTAGTGCAAAATGCAGAACTAGCAGGTAACCAGCTGGAGATGTCAGGAAACAATGCACTCTTTTCTATATGTGTAGGAATTCCTTTGTCAGCTTCTCAACAAAGAGCATTTATGAGTCTTGAGGTGAAGTTTGACCCACTGCAAAATGATTACATGCTGCTTTTCTGTCCAAAGGGGAAGCTCCATTCTTATGAAAAATGAAAGAGTTTAATGCCCCTGAATAGCCTCTCATAAATAATAATCCTAAAATATTTCCTATTTTATTTGGGCTTTTTTTTCTTTGTCTGCTGTTTTACTTATGTGCTCTTGCAAGCTAATTCTGGAACTGTGCTTGACAGGCACAGAATGCCCTGCTTTGAGGCCACATTTTGTCTGTAACGATGGACTTGAAGTGAGTAGCAGATGGCTACTAAAACAGATTCTCTTCACTTAGAAAGTCATCTTGCACATGGAAGGTGTTTGAGTTGGATCATGTGTATGTTTCTAGCATTTGTATTTGAAAATAAGCATTTGGAATTTAATCCATAGCCTACTGAAAACTGTGGGAGTCTTTCTGTTACTTTCAAAAGAGCTTTGGATCAGCTTACTGAAGAAGGAGAACTGATGATGCATGGAAGTCAAAACTCATTTTTCACATTGTATGACATGCTACACTACATCTCCAAATAATATCACAAAACATAGTATGACAAGAGCAGGACTAAACAGATGGTGTAGCAGATATTGGCTTATTTCTATATCTTAGGCAGCATCTGGGAACCAGCAGAGCCCATAATTTGCTGACTATTAACATTAGTCTGGTACATTTGTGGGAAACCACTGCGCAGATTGGCTCATTTCCAGACTAAACAGGTAGAGAGTTTCATAAATTATTTCCACTCAGTTATGTGTATATGTTGCCTATCTTTGACCTTAATTAACTGTCTGAGGACAGGAGGATAACTGACAGATCCCTTTCTAGTTTCTAAAGCTTTGTGAACAAGCCTTTTTTTTGTCTTGAAGTTCTAGGTTTGTGTGTAAAGTATCAGGCATAGGTCATGTTCAGAAGCCCTTACTTCCCACTCAGGAAAACATCCTTTAGTGATGTGAAAGGAATGAGCTGAAATCATGTAAGGGTATGGAATTTAGTCAAGCATCTTGAGTGGGACTACTAAGAAGAGATGTCAAAAGCCAGTTGCTCTGGTAAATTGCTGATCTTCATCTGTGAGTCCCAGATGTTGATCTTGACAGAAAATTTGTTTAATGCTTGAAACGATATGCATCCAAAACAATAACCCTGCTGTGCAGACTGACAAACTGTTCCTTGTAAAAGAGCATCTCTGATCAAGAAATTGTTTTGCCTGAAGAAATATTATTTCATTATGATCTTGGCTAAAAGTATGCACAGTGCATATCCTTTTTTCTGGTCTATGAATGGATTTGATTCACAAAGAAGCAGGTGTGCTCTGTATGTTAAATACTATTTTTATGACTTGTCATGTCACTGTTCATAAGAAGACCATTTTCCCCACAAAGCTATTGGAAAAAAAGAACAAAATTTTTTTTCCCCATTTTTTTCAAAATTTTCCTTCAGAGTATTGTTGCTTTTGATTGAGTTCAAATTTGGTTATTTTGACTTTTAGTTAAACAATTTGTTTTTCTTTCTTTCCTTTTTTTTTTTTTTAATGAATCACTCTATTGTAATGTGTGTTTATGTTCTTTCACAGAGGCTTTCAATGATGTTCAGAGCTCCGTCTACAGAACAGCCCTAAAACTACGCTCAGTACAAAGTCTGTGCCAGTGTTAGTAGCTGAAGAGAATCCTGGTTGCTTTGACAGGGAGAAGAATCTGTAAAAAACTTGTGTTGCTATCACCATGAGTTATTATGCTTCTTTGCTCTCTCATTTTCCACCTGAGAATCTCAAGATGCATTACAAACACTTAAGAGCTAGATCGTACTTCATATACAAATTGACCCCCACACACCTCCCTTTCAAATGTCAGTGGAAATACATGGGTAAAATTCTAAAGGCATGGGAGAATCACGTTATTATTACAATCTACAACACTGCTATGTAGACATCACTGGCAGTTATGAATCTTTATCTGTATATTATTATTCTCATTAAATGTCAAATTCTCATGTGTTTCTTAGAAGTTGATTTATTGGAAATAATTGCAGATAATTGAAAATGCCTTGACAGGCATTATTATTAATACTATAAGTATTAATGAGAACAAAATAAAATATGATAGACCAGAAAAACCCTGGCTAGCACTCATTCTCCCTGTCTTTGAAATGAGCGAGAATTCTGTGCAAGCAAAGAATTATGGAACAAAGCCCTGGTCACCTAGCTCGCTTTGAAATTACTGGATGTAAATTCTATATCGAGCTAAAATGCATGGAAGTCTTGAATTTTCCACTTGAAACAGTCTGTTGCTGAAAATGCACAATACTGCAAGTGATGTCTTCAGGGTAGCACAGAAAAGATGACTAGTTTGTTGGCCTTGGCCATATTTTTTCATTTTGGGCATGCTCTTCTATGAATGTATTTAATCTGATCTCAGTCCTGATATGGTAAATCTGCCCGGTGCTATGTGTCACAGCACAGAAGTACCAGTTCACACAGGTACTGGTTTTCATTAGCTCTGTTGCCTAGTCCTCCATGTCTCTAGGCACTCGTAGCATCTATCCCAGTTACTCTACTGCTCCTTGAACAGTGGTGACCAGAATTGTACATAGGTTTCCAGATTGAGATTCACCAGTGTCTCACACTGATATTTCCCCATCTGTGCTGGAAAGACCATAGGTGACATATTCTAGCTTCTCTGCTTCTTCAGTGATCTACAGACTTTCAATCTACTACAATCTTCTGATGTTAATTCTAATTGATCATGCCTCTGTGGTGCTGAATGTGACATTTAAGAAGTCATAGCTCTCTCTTCCCACTGGATATTAGTTATTCCACGGCACATTTATATACAGCCTCTTTGCCCCTTTCTTGGCCATAGCACCCTCCTTCTCTTTCTACTTGTGCATGAGGAGAAAGCTTACATCAAAGCACAAATTGTTTTTACGGTCCCAGGTGAGCTTTTTTTCTGAAGTGCTGAATGGTGCATAGTTTTATGCTATCTCTACATAGAATGAAAGTTAGGTCTATAATTTGGATGGAGTTAATTGTGCTATTTTCTTCCCTTCCTATCTATCCCAAAATCACATCCAGGGAATTTTAGTTGAGTTGCTCTATCTTTGTAGTCCCACCAGTTTTGCTACATCCATAAACCCAGCAAGAACTTTCCCAGATTATTTCCTTTTTATGTTGCATACTGTTTTAGACTTCATTTTACAGACTTACCTTAGCTAGGCACTTCTAATAAAAAAATGTTGAGCTTCCATTCATGAAAAGGCAGAGATCCTCATTCATTTCTCCCTTAATTTTCCCACAGTGGATTTGATTGATGTTTCTCTGGTTCAGCACATCCTATCAAGTGAACAGAGCCAGAGGGAAAGGCAGATTTCTCTGAAAGTGCAGCAGATCTCTGGAATGCTGACAAAACTGTTCCAAAGGGTGAGATTAGAAAAACCAGGCCAGGTAGATCCAAGAGCTGCTGGATTCACATTGAGCCTGCTAGCTGCCATGTATGACAGGTGAGAGGAAGCACAAATGTAAATCCATCACGAAGTACAGCTAGAATAAGTCTGTTTCTACCACTTTTACAGCATTTCTGTATGAAACTTTCCCATTTTTACAGTACTTTGCTTGGTATACACAATGGGAATAGCTCAGCTATAGGAATATGAGGCACAAAGCTTTACCAGAGAAACAGTGGTCAAATGTTTCAAAAATTATCTGGAAGTCCAGATATCTGCCAGTCCATGTTAACTTTTTCTGTAAACAACTTTACAGAGAGTAGCTCTTCTTTTGAGTGCCATATTTTGATACATTCCTGAAAAAGAATCGGTATTTGCCTTTGAATGACCATACACAGGTCAAGAATTTGCCAGTCGCTTTTCATTATTCATTTTTCTCCAGCTTAAAAAGTTCATCAACCAATTATGAAACAAAACTACTGTCTCATAACTAAGCTGATCAGCTAGCTCCTGCGAATAGTTTCTGGGAATAGTAAGGAAGCAGCTCACAGAGTGTACTTTTCTTATGTATTGTTTGTGATTAATGAATTAATTGACTACAGGCAAGATTGGTTTGTGATTGTATCAGATTTAAAAGACAAAGGCTAAGTTCATTGTACAACTTATTCACCACAGGTGAAATTTATTCCCTTCTACATCAGAGCAAAGTTTTTTACTGAAAGTGAGTGAGATATGAGTGGTCTGCAGTACTTTTTCCTGAATCACTATTCGTTAACAACATGATCACTACTGCTTAAGGTCCCATGTTATGAATTTTTTTGTACTTAAAAAAATCAATTAAGGCTAAGAATAAACTGGTGTATTATGAAACAAAGCTAGAAACATCAAGAATATTTTGTAATTTGTGTGCACTGTAGGGAAATCATTTAGAAGAATCTTCTGAACAGGACTATCCTGGTCTTTTTTTCTGGTTTCTTAGGACAGTCCATCATTTTCTTTGTGCTGTAATTTCTTTTTAAAAATTTTTTTCACAAGTTTCTTGCCATGAATATAGGATAGAAAAGGCTTCTTATAATTTTCTTGTAATCATGTTTTCTCTGTAGAGTGCTGTTCTCCACTATAAACACTGGAAAGTGTTTCATGGCAAGAGCACATAAGAGATTTTCCATGTTTGTGTGGTAGCTTATTAATAAGCTTACATAAACCACCATAAGGGTTTTTGATTGCATACTTTAGCTTTAATCTTGGACTTTTTTCCTATGAAAGTTGTGGAAAAACTAAATAGATAAATTCAAAATCTAGAAACTTTTAACCAACAATTTCCCGTGCAGCTCATACTTTAGAGACTATATTGCAGCTTTATGCAGTATGCTCTGTTAAAATGCAGTTTATCTAAAGAGTCTTGAAGACAACTTTACGTAATGATATTCTGAAGTGCAATACTGCTTTCCGAAAGTGATATCTTAAATATAGAATTCCAGGATTTCCTGAGTTATGGTTTCCAATTCATGTCTTCTTTGTCTTCACATAAAGAAAAGTTTTTTCATTAGGTGCTTATGTCACAAACTGGGGTTCTAAATTCAGCTACATTCTTTAAGATCTAACTGTCAAAACTAAAGTCCTGCTCCTGCATATATCCTTTTGATTAAATTGAGTTGCGGTGAAATTAAAGTGAATCACCCCAAGAGAAGCTCAGTGCAGATCTGGGGCCAGCATGAAGCTACCTGATGATATAATACAGAAACCAGATTGTAATCCTGCTTTCTCTTCTACATCTGGGAAGGCTTTCCACAAATGAAGAGCAGAATTTTTTTAGGACATGTATTGTAAATGTAAAATTATATTTTACATGGAATGTGAAGTCTTTGAAGGAGATGCTGTCTTTTTGTTTTATGATTGCGTGTGTGCTGGTTTTGGCTAGAGTGGAGTTAATTTTCTTCATGGTAGCTAGTATGAGGCTATGTTTTGGATTTGTGCTGGAAGCAATGTTGGTAATACAGGGATGGTTTAGTTATTGCTGAGCAGTGCTTACACAGAGTCAAGGCCTTTTCTGCTCCTCACCCTACCCCACCAGCAAGTAGGCTGGGGGTGCACAAGAAGTTGGGAGGGGACACAGTCGGGACAGCTGACCCCAACTGACCAAAGGGATATTCCAGACCACACAACATCATGCTCAGTATATAAAGCTGGGGGAAGAAGAAGGAAGGGGGGGGATGTTTGGAGTGATGGCGTTTGTCTTCCCAAGTAACTGTTACATGTGATGGAGCCCTGCTTTCCTGGAGATGGCTGAACGCCTGCCTGCCAATGGGGAATAGTGAATGAATTCCTTGTTTTGCTTTGCTTGCGTGCATGGCTTTTGCTTTACCTAGTAAACTGTCTTTATCTCAGCCCATGAGTTTTCTCACTTTTACCCTTCCTATTCTCTTCCCCATCCCACCAGGGGCGAGTGAGTGAGTGAGTGGCTGTGTGGTGCTTAGTTGCTGGCTGGGGTTAAACCATGACAGCATGGTATCTTGAACAGTTAACTCTGTAGTTATGTTCAGTGACAAAGCGTCCTAGACACAAAATATCACTAAAATGTGACATCAGTTATATACATATAAAGAGATATGAGTTTTGACGTTGTCTTCCAACATAGCAAGATCTTTTTCTTTAGAGGTTTCATTTTTTACATTCTTGGTGAATGTAGTGTAACTTATTTTATTTTCCTAGATCTGGAACAGGTTATATCAAAACTAGATCTGCTGCAGCTGCCCTAATTGCCCTTTCAGGAGACACTCTACTGGCTAAATACAGAGGTGTGAAATGTATGATTTTATACACTGCCTGAAATACTAAACATTGAGAAAAATCTCCATTGTAATTTTTTACTTTAAAAGAGAATACAGTTCTGCCATGCAAAAAGTAAATTTTGTTGACTGCTTACTTGTAGAGAAAGGCTGATGCAATAGAATACCTTTCCATCAATGTCCATAGCCATCTTTGCATAGAGTCTCAAAACAAGTCATGGTAAAGTTTAAGATAAGTAGAGATTAAAAATGAAGGCCAAGTTCTATTTGCCTAGCAAAAAAAGAAGAGAAAACCCCTAGTTTTAAATTTCATTGGATTAGAAAACAATTATATATATTTGATCCAGGAATCTTTTAGAGCCCTTTTAACATTAGACAAAATGCTAAAGAACTAAGTGTAACAGATAAAGGTAGCCCAGTGCAATGTGCAGCACAAAGATTTCTGCCTGAATTAAGTGCTCAAAATGGAGAACAAACGGACCACAAGTGGCATATTGGCCTCATACTCTCCCACTGCATATTGTGTATTTCCTTCCAAATTACAATTTGGAATTAACAATTCACAATTTAAATAGGGCATATCTTGTATAAACATATTTAAACATTTTTCTTACAGCCATGAAAATGAGCTCATTGTTTCCTTCATCCTTACCTGTCTTAGATGCTAGGAATAAGGAATTGTCATAATTTCCTTGCTTTCCTTCTCTTTCCCCTGCCTGTAGGAAGAAAGTATTGTCACAGCAGTCACTGAGTGCCTGTTAGATAGACAATAAAGGGGAACTTTCTTGAGGGGTTTATTTGGTAGGCTGCAATCATCATGTCGATAGTTTGAGAAAAAGTAGCTAGAAGACACTTTAGGCTCTGCCAGAATTCCAGTTTCTTTTCTCTGGTTGTTTTCAGCTTTCTTCCAGTTTTATGCTGTCCCTGATGGGAAGGCAGCCTTGATTACCCGTAGTGCCCTGAGAAGCCTACTAACAGACTTAAACAAGGTAATGTCACTGCAGTGCTGTTACACAACAGGTCTTGTAGGAGTATCCTAATCTAAGAGAAAAAACCACATGGTTGATACATTTTTTGTCTGATTGCATTATGGGACTGAATTCAGTAGGAAACTGTAGACATAGGGAACTACCATGCAAAGTAGGTAAAAGATTAAATTCTCTATCTTTTCTCAGTCAGAGTAACCACTTGCATCAGTGCCTCTGTGCATTCATTTTGCCTGAGCTTACAGGTCCTGGGAACAGCTGCATGCAGCTGTTCCTAAAGTGACCCCAAACTTCAGGTATCTCTATGCACTAGAATAGCTTGCGGGTGCAGAAAAATGCCTTAGCATACAGGTATTTCCAGGTGAACTGGTGCTGAAAATGGGATTTGAAAATGGCCCCTGAGGTTCAAACCCAGTGTCCTTCAGTATTCTAGTATGGCATCATAGTACGTTGATCCATTTCAGTAAGTGAGCTGGAAGCAAATCATTCTGACACTGAACTATGAAATTGCATACTGATGGTATGAATATGAACATGTTTTCTTCAGAGCAGTCTGTAAAATGGCATTTCTATAGATGCTTCACCATCTGTGTGCTGTCACCATCTCAGCAGAGCATGATGGGAACATCTGTTTTTTGTTGAGGTGTTTCTGAGCCTTTCTTCCTGATGCAGATCCCAGCCATTGTGGGAGAAAGCTGCACTCTGTCTTGTGTGGAAATTGCGACTCACAGCTGTTTCCATGGGGTGAGTGAAATTCTGATGTCCTGGGAAATTATTTTGAATGTTGCTTGTTGATTAAAATTGCAAGCATATCACCATATAACATCCACCAGTATCTACTTTTAAGGGGCAGGACTGATTGTCAGTTTCACAGTATAGGAGAATTTATAGCTGTAGAAAAGATGCTCAGTAAAAGCATCTTCAGTAAGATACTACTGAAGACTTTTGCATTTATTCCAAAACCTTTGGAACCCAGTAACATTTTACATGAATGAAAAATCTGTGCTAGCAGAGTCCAATATTGGAGATTTCATTAGGAATTGTAGATGAGACACCAGTTCTTTTCAAGTAAATGGCTGAACTTGAGACATGTATTTTTTCCAGGTTCTGAATTCAGCAATTGTTGAAGAAAAATTCCTCTCTTGGCTGAGATCGGAGCCTGCTGTTCTCCTGTGGCTCCCTACATGTTACAGATTATCAGCCACAGAAATGGTTTCTCACCAAGCTAGGTGTAGAGTCTGCAAAATTTTCCCCATTACAGGCCTCAGGTGCGTCAGTAATTACTGTAGTCTATAGCATCCACATAAATAGTTCTTACCATTGTTTGCATACCTTACAGACTGTATTAAGCAAGAAACTTTGGACATAATCTAATTTAACAAGTAAGATAGGGAAAGAGAGAATCATCACAGACTAGCGCTCAAGCTTGCATCCTGCTTCTCTTCAGTTCACTAGCACAGATGTGATTATGGAGACTTACTGAAAGTAAACTGGCAGTTAAGTGGTAAAGGCAATTAAACCTGTGTATCTTATTTCTTAGTTCTTTGTCCCATAATCAGGTGTATTAACTGTCTAGTTAAGTTATCCATCTTAGCATCTTATTCATCTAAGTAATAGTATAAAATGGTTTAATGGTATAAAAAGAGCACTATCCATTACCTACTGACCAGAATGCTCAGAAAAGCATTTTACTGTTACTCACTTCTCACTGATAGTAAGCTTGCAGGTTTAGGTTTTTTGCATTTTTAGTTTTTTGCAAAGTTGCAAATCCTACATCAGTAGTAGGATTTAGTAGTATTGATATTAACAGTTACATGAGAGCAGCGAATAGAGATAAGCTGGTGCATAAGAAGCATATGAAGATGTGACTGCATTCTCAAAAGTGGTGCTAGAACAACTGTTTCTTCCTTGGACTGAATTTCAGTGCAGCAAATAAATAATATCAAAATCGTTAGTGGGTTCTGGAGAACAGTCCACTGTCATTTGGACAAAATAACTCTTGCATTCATAGAATGCTGAGGAAAGTCACTATTCTAACAAAGGTGCTTCTCTGCATTTCAGAACCCAGGGATCTGGATTTCCAGTAATCAAGCTCACTTACCCCAAGTTCTTACTTGTGGGGAAGTAACTCAATCCTTCTGTTTTCCCTCACAGGTATCGCTGTCTGAAGTGCTTCAATTTTGACCTTTGCCAAGTCTGCTTTTTCACTGGTCGTCTCAGCAAACAACATAAGAGGTCACATCCTGTTGTGGAACACTGTGTGCAGGTAGAGTCCCATTGTACTGATTCATTTCCCTGTTCAGGTTCTTCATGTCAGCAAGCAGGCAGTAGACTCTCGAACTACATTGATTATGAAATTGTGTGTGTATTAGCCATAATGGCCATGACATATTAGCATTATTAATCTGGGAACAGTGAGTCAGGGAAAGGAAAAAAGGGGGCTTCTAACTTTAGAAGGAGTGTTTTGTTCTGAAATAACTGAATAGAACCATGAAATGTCATAGTGCAAGTCCTCTTCCCAAGGAGTTTTATGGCAAGTTTGCCATTTGCAGATTGTCCTTAAACCTGTGCAAAGGGCCCTCGTTGTGTTCCAGTGCTCCTTCCTCCCAATCCCAGCGTGGACTCATTCAGAAATTAATTAATTCTAAAATTGTACAAAGTCATGCATGAAATTTCTTTAATTTCAGAGCTTTTCCACTTTATTGTAAGCATTTTGGATTAATTTGTCTCTGTCAGTTAGGGATGCAGCACAAAGAGGCAGCATGGGCCCAACTAAGCTCACCTACTTGGGCTCCATTACAGGGGCAACTTGTGCTTTCATCACACTAGTGGTGAAATTCAACACTGGGAATTTGTGTTTGGAAGACCAGTTCCTCTTTTGAGCAGGAGATTCCAGATCTTGCACACAGCAGCAGACAGGGTTTTTTTGTGGATCTATATAACAGTATCTTCTTCTGTTCCAGTAAATGAGCTGACCCATGAAGGTTTCCCTAGTAAGCTGTACTTCATGGTCTCCTTCCTGAAACCCTGCACTTAACATGAAAGATATCTGAGCAGCCAGTGTCTACACCAAGACTAAAGAATGTTAGACTGCTTTTGCAGTCACCCTTTGTCTGGGGGAACATTCAACTATAGCCACTTCATTGCTCTCTTTCTGAAAACCAAACCCTATTGCTAACACTGTGAGAAACTATAAATGGATGCTCAATATCTGCATTAAAAATAACAGACAGATGTTCATTCCTCCAAATAATCTTCCTCATCCTCCATCTGTGAGAAAGTAGGAGAATCAAATGGCAACTGATCTCATCATGTAGAGATGTCTAATAGGACATTAAAATCAGTGTGAATGGGAGCGTGGGGATGTGGAAGCAACAGAAGGAAGGGCAGAAGGGATATAAGAAGGCAGGAGATGATGCAACCTAGATTAGCTGGTCAGCAAGATCACAGCACTTCCACACACAGCTTCTGAGGACAACCAAATCAGGAAAACAAAAGGTAGCCTGAAACAAAGGACAAACTGCCATTTGAAAATACCATCACAAGAGATGATGATGTGAAGGTAAAGAACAAGATCTATACCTATAAAACACCCAAATAAGGAGACAAAAGATCACAATCACTGCCAGCTCCTAAAGGAGCTAAAGGCACATCCGAAAACCAGCACATGCTTACACTAAGAAGAACCCAGGAGGCTTAAGGACAACTGACATCTCTTGTCCTCTGTGTCACTGTAAGTCATCATGGCCATACCACTGGTATGTGAATGCTGGAAACAATACTTGGACACATGAATGTTAGTGCTTGTGAGTGAGACAGTATGAGCGAGTGAAATAAGTTTTGTTTTAAAATGAAGTCCCCTTCCTCTCCTATACTGCCTGACATTGAGCTTTCCCACATTGTTGCTGCAATATTGCAACTGGATCACTGAACTTTGGGCTCCTTTATGAAGCCCTACTCTTAACACTAACCTTGTAAATATTACTTTCGTGGCCAAAATCTATACCAAAATTAAAAAGATAAGCTACTCACTATGACAGATACCATTTTTATATCCTTCCTGTGGGACATAAAAGAATCAGTAGTAAGCCACTTTTCCCATACCTTCCACTCCAGATGCTATCATTGGCTGGGTAAGTTTTCACATTGTGTTTATCAGGGAGGGTGCTGCTGAGTGGGGATTTGAACTATCAGCACTGTTTTTCCTTACCGTGCTGACACCTTGTGGTAATGTTATTACCATGTTGAGAAATGACTGGGAGGCATGCTGTATGTTTTCTTTGTTTTTCCCTGTTCAGTCTGTCAGGGCTCACCCCACGTTCTGCAGCAGACACTTCTTGGGACAAACTTGGTTTGTGTCCTCCGATAATATGGCTACCGGGCTTAGTTGTTGTACCTGAGCCTGACATTGCTGTGACAAATGAAGTGTGGATTTTACTGTATTGTACGAGAGGAGGACGTGACGCACAGAAGGCTATATCTATTAATGCTTCATACAAGTATGAAAGTACTTCTTCCCATTGATCAAGAGGGAACTTAGATACTAGTCAGGCAGCACTATCGTTGTGACTGTGAGCTTAATCATTGTAACCACCAAAATCCTGCATTAGGCATTTGCAGGCTGCCTGAATTTGGCCCAGGCAGAGTGTTTTGCTTATCTAACAGAATTGGAGCTGCTCTTGCCTGTGGTCCTGCATCATCATCCACCTCAGCTCCCCTTCTACAGCTTGGACAGCAGCCATGAGCCTCTTCAGTTGTTGAACAGATGGACCTTTGCTTTCTTATGTCTTGCCTTTGCCTTGGACTGTGTCTACTTCTGGGCAGCACCTGTTTGAAAATTGACTCTCTTCTTTATTATCCCTCATTCCAATAGATGTCAGCAAAGGCGAATGCAAAGCACTTTCTCCGCACCATCAGGAACAACTTGTTTCAAGAGCGCTGCAGAAGAAAGGAGGCTCAGAGAAGGAGGGCTCTGGAGGTAGTGGAGGAGAGGCACTTCTCTACTCACAAAAAGACTTTGTGAGTTTCTGTTTCTGATGAGTTTATAATCTCTGAATAATATGTCAGGCTGTGGGATATTGCCAGATTATGTCCCTTGAGTAAATGATTTTGTTATGACAGACATCACATCATGATTTTTCCATAAAAAAGGAAAAGCATAAATGGGAAGTTGCTGCACATTGTTCTGTAGCTTAACCATGATTACCATGCTGACAACCTAATGACCAGTTGTCTTATAAAATATAACATGCTTGTGTCTTCCTTCCCTCCTTCCTTATGTCATCTCTTTCTCTCCATGGTATTTCTTATGCTGAGTCTGGAGTCAAGCTTTGCAAATATTTAATACGTGTCACAACTGCATGTCCTCTGTGACAAATTCATTGGAAATTAACTGTGAATACTTTCCTCATGTGACCCACAGTGTATTCACTGACAGTCATTCTACTCAAGTCCCACTGAATTGCAGTCCTGGGGAATTACTCACAATAGTGAGTAGCTGATGTCACCATTCTGGTTCTTTCAGATCAGTTCTGTTTTGTGTGCTTTTAGTTAATGTGTAAATTCATTACTGGATTTCCACTGATTGCAGTGGTTAATTATGAGCACTGGAGGTCGTGTTGTGATTTTCCCTATAGTTTCTCCTTTCTTGCTCTGAGATTTTGGTTGATATTTAAGTGTAATAACTGAAGGGAATGATTATATGAGATAAGCACTACAAAGGTACCAAGGGTGAGATTCCTTCCTAGTTGTATAAAGACCTAGCAACTTTCTTGCATCTCACATGTTCTCTAAATGAGGCTTCAGTGAGACTGAAATAGGGAAAACCTGGTTACTCCTCTCTGAAAAAATTAATTTCATCCTTGCACAAAGGAGGAGAAAAATCTGTTTATAAAACTTGATTGTGCTATGCTGCTAGGTAAGTACATTGCTATTAGAAAGCAATTTTTTATAGAGAGTAAGACCAATGGATGATAGTTACAGTGATTCTCATGGAGAATATTATTTCAGTGTTTGTTTTTTACAATGTGGTGAAATGCAAAACATTTTCCATTGCTAATATTTCCCCACTTGTATTCAGCAACAACAAAAAATTCTTCATTTTGAATGTCATTTAATCCTTCTGTGAGCAATCAAGATTTCTCTGTAATTCTGTGGGGTTTTGCTTACCTAATGTTTGGGCAGCAATGAGAGAAAGAAGAATCTGGGGTTGCTGTTACAAGTGTCCCTGTGGGGCTGATAGGTATCTGGGCTTCTAGCATAGAATGGACTGAACAGTAGGATATCTGGCTCTTTGCTGTCTTGTCGAATTTCCTGAGATATTTAGCTCTTGGCTAAAGGAAGCAAAAAAGAGAAGCAGCAAATTGCTCTGATATTAAATGGATGGAAAGAAGAACCTGTTGTTGAGATTCTATCGAAAGAGTGGAATTTGTTTTAAGGAATTTAATTCTTTCAGCCAAAATATGCCAGCAGGCATAGCTAAACGATACTTCTTGCATAGTCGATAGCACAGCTTTCTGTCTACTTACAGTGCATTAGTTTTATTTTGATCTTTCTTGTGTACCAAAACCATATAAGGCTTGATCCTTTCTCTACTCATTATTTCTCTGTTGTTATACAGTCCCCCTGCAGAACTTCGTGCTTCACCACTACCTGGCCCTGAAAACCTGTCTTTCCCAGTGGATAGACCTGTCCTGAAGTCACCCAAGTTCATATCTGAAAACAGAACTGTAATGCAGAAGAGTGAGAGTAGTAGCAGCAAGACACCAGAGCAAGGCAAGACAAAAGCTCAGGTGAGCAAAACATGAAGCTGTAATAGTGCTAAAGCTGTGAAGATGACCTACTAAGCTGACTATCTAACTGACTTCTAATTACCAATGAGAAAGAAAAGTAATGGGCAGCTTCACCTTTCTGTTAATTTCTCACTTATGGAAAAAAATGTGGAACCTGAAAACTTAGTGAAGCTTGAATTTGATACCTTCCCAAGATTAGTGACTAACTCCTTGACTTCCATGAATTTCAGAACCATTTGTAAGAATATTTGCTCTGTTACTTTTTTTTTTTTGAGTTGTCTTAGAGTAGCACATTAAAGACTAGCTAGGACTGGAGTCCTCCCTCTATTCTGACAGTAAAAAATGCCATCATGTCCTCCTACTGCAAGCAAATGTCAAGGAAGGACGCCTTAATTCTTATTAGGCTCAGGCCATTTTTGTCACCATGGCAATGGCAAGAGGACAGAATGGGCCCTTCTTAAGGATAAACCCAGAGTAGTGTCCACTCCAACTAAAATAGTTCATGCATAAAAGCTCTCCACCAATCCATTTCCAGGTTCCCTGCATAGAAACAATGCTAGAGCAGTGGGTAGGACAGTGTAGATAAAAATAAGTACATAGCAGGTTTTTGTTTCTATATTTATTTGAGAGGTTGGTAGCTCTGCACATACTTGGAATATAGGGAACACTGGGTTGTGTTCAAACCAGTTTGTGTCATCCACTCATCTTGTTCTTCCCAGAAGCCAAGGGGGCAGTAACTGAGAATTAGCTTGTGCGTGTCAGGTCACTCCTTTGGCTGCTACTCCTGTGCTGCCCTTTGGAAGACCTGTCTTTTAGGACTCTGCTGCCCAGCCTGCTGCCCAGGTATAGTGCCAGCCAGCACCTATCTGCAGGAGAAGTTGTGGGCAGACATTGCTTAAGCGTATAATTTTGATGGCTGGCATTTGTCATTTTAGAAGACAGCAAGGTGGGACTTGCACCACTGTAGTGGGATTCTGTCACATGCATTGCTCTCTTATTCGTTTTCTCTCTGGGTGGAGAATTCTTTTTAAGCAGTTTTATACTGATTTCCAACATCTTATATTGCAGATTATTTCAATGTTGCTTAAAAAGATGCAGATCTTAAGTCCAATGATAGCTTTTAATAGAATCTATGAGCTTGGAGGTCCTGGGGACCAAGCTCTCAGTCTCATAGTTTCCTGGCAGCCCAGGTTATACCATGCCTCTGAAGCAGCTTACCTGGAAAGAGTTTGTCTCCCTGACTTCTGGGCTACTGTCCCCTGCATGGCCCAGAGACTGCTACTTCCATCCAAAGACCAGGAGCTTCTCTTCTTTCTTCTACAACCGGTCTCTCCCTCCATCTCCTTGCCTCAAAGCAGCTGTGGGACTTGGGAGAGACTGTTCCCAAATCAGAATATTCCATTTTGTAGAAATTCCAGGGAATTAGGTTTTTGTTCTAATTTAAAACAAAACAAATTCTCATACACTTAGAATTTGTCATAGGACAAAGAATTTGTTCTATAGAGTAAATTTTCTGGTCTGTTCTAATAGCCATTAGAAATACTTCAATGCATCAGTTTATTGCAATCAGTTAAATAAAGTAAGTTAACTAGTAAATCTGTAAAACAGACCAAACCCAAAATTTTCAATGCCCTCTTATAGCAAAATTTGGAAAGAAAATGAAATGTTATTGCTGATAAAGTTATGAACAGAGTCTTTTCTCTTTTTTATTATAGGCAATAGCCTCTTTTGAAGCAGATGTGTTAAAAATGCACAAATCCATCAGAAGCGTTTACAATGAGAACAGGTAGGTAAATGCAGTAGTACAATGACTGAAGACTGGTGGGCAATGCTGCTTCAGTGAAGAGCTAGAAGGCAAATGATTTTTCCATACTTTAGAGATTTTGAGATTTTAAAAAAAATCCTATCAAATGGGGATGAATGGTAAAAACTCAGCAATAAAAATTGTAAATGGAGATCACTGGAAAAAACAATTTCTGGCAAAGCAAAACATTTTGGTTTGCTTTCATCAGCATTTCTGCAGTTGTTAGTTTACATTTCTAAAAATCATTTTTAAGGAAAAATTGTTAATTCATATAAAACTATCAGAATAGCATACTGTTTCAATTTTTTCTCTGAATAAGGCTTAATCAAAACAAATTTCATAATTTGCATGAAGTTTTTAAATCAAAGTAGGATATCTTTCTAAAAAATATGCTGTAAATCAAATAGAGATTACAGGCTTAATACGGTAACTATTGGTAAAAATTCCACAACTTAGATTATCATAGAAGTGCCTTCTGATATTCAAACCTTTGACAAGATAAATTAATTCCTAAACTACAAATTTCTTGGGTGGCTTGTTTGTTTGTGGGGAGATGGTGTATGGGCAACCATGCTTACCTTTTCCTTTCACTTTTGCTTTCCCCTCCTTCATTTTTGTAGTTATATATGAATGTCCTGTAGACACAGTCATGTCTGTGACCACTGAAACTAATGGAATTACAGCGAAGTGTAGAATTTGATTCTGAATCTACTCTATTTCCTTCAGTATGTTCAGTTCCCTCTGTTCCTGTTTAGTTTCATTCTAATAAGTCAATGTACAATTGCTGCTCCAAATTCACACAAGGGCACTCCAAGGCTAGAGCAAAACAATTGCAGTTTCACTGTAAGTCGGTGTCCTTACCTCAGTCTCTGTTCTTACATGGGAAAATAAAGAGATACGGCAAAGATCTTCAGCTTTTGTTTAGATTAGCAATAGTTGAGAGGATATCTGGGAAGCCTGCTCCCGAAATACTGCATCACTCTGACCCAGAGATAATCATGTAACTGGGTGTAATCGCTTTACTCATGGGAAGCACTTTGTTCTTGTTTGTGGACCAACTTCCAGCATTTATGTGCCTGTTCACAGAACCAGGCTCTGAGTTTGTTGAAGGTAGTCTGCATTTTACAGTAAAGACCCATTAAATGCTGTTATAAGGGACTACTGTAATATTAATTTTAATTTTAAATGGTCTGACTTGATGCCCCATTCAGACAAATCTTGCATAATTCCAGTGAAACTGATAGGGCTCTTGTCTGTGAGCCAACGCATACCCAAAAGAAAGTGAATCAGATGAACTTCTGGATGTAACTAAGCAAGGGAGATAACTATTTCTGCTGTGTGATTTGAAGCAGTTGGTTTATTACTGTCGTGTTAACAAGATTTTCTGTCTGTCTCCACCTCAGCTGTGGGGAAGACAAAACTGTATTTCTACCTTGACTTCTTAGAGAAATCCCAACTCTAGAACAGAGATGTGGGTGGTATTTTTATCATACGGTGCTCTGGGTAGGTAATTTCTAAATCTTCTCTGGTGTGCATGGGAGGGTGGCACTTCTAATTGCAAAAATCACGGTATCTTTTCAAGGAGAAGTGGCCTGTGCAGAAACTATTGGTATCATCAAAAAAGCTGCATAGAGGAGGAAGAAGGAACTCCATCAAAGGGGTAGAGGCTGTTTTTACTCCTTTGTTGCTTGGGGGGAAATGATGGCAATCTTTTGCAGGTCAGGGAGTTGCCATAAGTAGTTTGCTTCTAGACAGAGAGACTGCTATAATGTGTCTCCTGTTGCAGCCACCTTTGTGAGAAAAGTAAAATTCCAAGATGCAAGGCTCAGTCCTGGCCACTGTTTCACTCAGCTCACATCTTTCCTGATCTAGAACACTCCTGGTTTTGCTAATTCCACAGATACAGCCCAGTTCCTGAAATACTGGCCTCTAACCCCAAAGCTGACAAAAATTTCCTCAGCTGATGAAGAGGAGAAAGTTTGTGCTACAGTGTTTGCTCTTTTCCATGACTGCATATATTTGTGTGTGTGATACAGCAAAATTTCCACCCTCCTGTGTCCCTGGCAGGTACATGAAGAAGCAGTTCAATAAATGGAAGGATAAAATGCAGTTTCTTCACAACTGCCAGGAAGACAAAAGCTGCAAAATAGAGGCAAAGCTCCAAAGTCTGAGAGCAAGCCATGAAAACCTGCAAATGAAGCTGCAGCAAATGAAGCAAGAAGTAAAGGTATGTGATAAATATACCGAGAATCATCACAGCTATGGGCAATTACTGAACACTAACTACTCCTTTTCCTGCAGACCAGCACTCTTGATACTATTTCATGCACCCTCTGCTTGTCTGCTCAGTCATTTTAGGTTCTTATCTTCAGAGAAAGCAGATAGGCTCTTTGCAGCAGGGGTTTTCTTGTCATTCTGTATGTATTTAGCATCTAGCACAGATACCCATGTCTGGGATGTTTAGATACTACTGCAATGAAAATAATGAGAGGGTATTCCAATAAGAGTGAGAAAATGGTTTCAAACAGTGTTAGATACTGCATCACAGTCTTTTCTTTAGAGAAGAATCCTATGTTGGCACTGAATAAATAAAAAACTCTTTTGTCATTCCTAATTGCTGTCTTGTACTGGGATGTAATACAGACCTCTTACAGAAAATATTTTCTTTCTTTTCAATTGTATTGACTCTTGCTCATTTAGAGTATCTCTGAAGTTCCAAAAAGGCCCTTATTTCACAGGGAATGCATACATATTTGCCACCTACAGCATTTTCTGCAATGCTGTTTTTAGAGTGTTCTTCAGGGATGGTCAAACAGAGAGAAAAGCCAGACGCACCTACAGTGCACACTTAGTGACTTTTATGTCACTTGCACGTGGAGTCCCGTATGACCTGGCATGTCATACCATCCTGTGTGTATGCTGTGACACTGGCCTGTCCACAACATGAGGGACTGGCTGCACACATGCAGTTAAGTGTCCAGTGTATGCAGTCAGCTCAGTGCATCCCAGTTACTTCAGACTCGGCATTAATGCAGTGGATGGTACTTGCCATCATAGTTCTGTCTAGAAAATTCCAAGTACAATTGTGGCACTGACAACTGACCTAGTTTTGGAATTTCAAATGTTAACAGGTGTGAGGTGTCTGATGTGTGTTTAATATACACATATCTTTTTTCCCTTAGTTTAATTCTTTTAGAACAATTTTCCTGCAAATTTATTCTTGGGACATTATTATTCCCACTTTTCAATGGCATTAAAGCATATAATGTCTTCAGACTAGAATTGTGGAAAAAATGGCCACATAGATTTGTCTAAACTCAAACACAAAGTTTTATTTTATTGCAGGAAAATATTTTATTTGTGAAAAGAATTGGTTTAGTTCACCAGAGATTTTTTAAAAAAATACTTATTCTGACCCAAAATTATTTTCCTACCTATTTTAGTACTACCAGCAAACAAAAATATCAATTATTTGTAGTTTCTGTGTTTTGTCTACTGTAGACAATGTTACAGTCATCAAAGCATCCTTTTGCACAGTGTCAGAATACGATGCCAAGAAATCCACATGTCCTGCTGGAAAGGAGAATGCAGAGTGGATTAAATCCTGCCCAAATAAAGCCTACTGCCAGAACATGTGCGGACTGGAAATCTTGGAATTCCCCCAACTCTGCAAATAGATTACAGCTTTTACAGACACCTGAGGTTCCCACTGCAGTGGACTTCATGTTCTCAGAAGACCCACTGGAGTCAGTGTCCCTGCAGAGCAACAGATCTTTTATGGGACAGTATAAAAAAGCAAAAGAGAATCAAACGTATCTGCCTGAATTGACAGAAAACTCCTTCGGTGGCATCAGGAGGAATACAGTTCTTACTCCCACTGCAGTGCAGATACCACCTGATGAGAAGGAAGTCAGTGAGGAAGTAGAACTGCAGCAGCTAGTGATGAAACTGAAGGAAGCATTGTCTCTCCAAGCCCAACCAGGTATAAGTTCTCTCAGTTATCTTGACACTGTCTTCTCACCTTCATCCACTTTAGTCTATAATATTGTTCATAATCATTTAACCCTCAGGGGAAACTCACAATCTTTCCTTTGCCATTGCAGAAGTACTCCAGCTCTATATTGCAAGGTAGAACATACTCCTGTAAGGTGAAATATAGCCCCTACTGTTGGACTAATTTGAAACTGGATGAGTCAAAGCACATAAGAGGAAATCAGTCTCAACAGCCAATTAAGGAGCAAACTTACACTGCTGAGGGCATGGGACATCTTTTCTGTTGCCACTTCAGTGACACTGTAACTACAACTCGAGTCCCAGGCAGACTTCCAGCAGTACAAAATCCCTTTGTAATCAATGGTCTTACAGAGCAGAGCTTTGCTCAACACTCAGGATGCCTCCCTTTTGATACTGAGGATGTAATAAGGAGAATGACAGAAAAAGCTGCTGTTTCTACAGAGTTATCTTAAATTAGAGATTTAGACAGAGTTTTTCAGGGCTCTGGCAGCATCCAAATGCTCTGAAAGACTTAAAATCTGTTCTACTTTTCAGCTCAACAATCTGCTTTGCAGCAGGAGTTCTTCTCTACAGCTGAAGATGTCTGCAGATCCTTTTCTGACCTCATCAACCAAGTAACTTCACCAGCTTGTAAATGATGGAAACTACTATTCACCTTACAGCTTCACTGAACTATTGAAGGTAATTGATGCCATGTAAGACTCTTTGAAGTGTCTCAGATGTTGCATTATAATAACCCAGCATAACAGATTTCTGCATTTACTGACTTCACCAGGAACCATAGTGTTAGAGAACAATGTTGCTTTTCTATTGGTGGCTTCCAGCTCCTGTGCAGTAGATGTTGGCCCAACTGATAAAAATCAGCATGTCTTCATTAATATTACACTGGCTTTCACAACTGTCCTGCCCTGTCCTCTCTTCTTACTGCTATATAATCAGTAATGGCCTGTGTTTCAGGAACATTTATTTTTTTATATGACAGTTGGCGTGAGTCAACTGGTTTCGGTGACGTATATTCTATCAATCACATCATTGTTTCTTAGACTAAAGGAAGGAATAAGTTCTTAACTGTCAGACTTCTCAATACCTGATATCTACATATTCATATTTTTCCAAACTATTGAATTTGAAGGAAAAGATACTTTGAACATGTAAAGGAATTTGATTGCTTTAGAAGAGCCTTTCCATTCTTGATTAACTTATATATTAATATAGAACAGTTAATAAGAATGTAATGTTTAGTATAGTATGGTTAATAAGAATGTAGTCTTACCTGCAGCATTTAAAATGTGAGAAAAGTAATTTTTTCCTTGGTTATTAGTACTTTGTATTTGGTGGAACATATCTAAAACTTCCAGAGTATTAAAAATACTTGTCAAGCCTGTATACACACATACGGGCATATATGCATGTATGTAAACATATAAGCTGCACAGAAGTTTGTAAACAGATAGATGATTGGCTGCAGGTAGCAGGTTGTACTTATTGAAGTCAATTACAAAGCATCTGTTAGGCATCAGCAGGGAAACAGGCTGGGATCTGAAGAGAAAGTAAGATATCACACAAAAGAAACGTTGCATACTGCTTTGATCCATTTGTACTACAGTCTAGCTTTCTTATAATGATGGGTGAGTGAAGGCCTTAGAAAGAATTTAGATGATTCTTAGAAGAAAAATAAGAAATGCTCACTGCTTTCCTTTCATTGCTTCTTGTTCGCTACACATTTCTTACAGCAGTGCAACTCAGTGAGATACATTGGTATAGTCTGTGATGATAATGTCATCAAACGGATATTGTTGTAGTGACATCAGTTCTGACATCTGAATACAGGATGTTAATGATTTGCATGATATTATCAGATGTTTTACTTCTTTGGATTGTTAACTATTTGTTAAGTGACGTGAACTAATGGCAAATTTACCAAGTGTGATTCCTCAGCAGTGCAAATGATTGCCCATTTCTTTCTAGCCGTTGATATGCCATGGTCAAGTTACTTCCTTGGAATTGTGCTGTATCTCTTGTTGATGACAGCGACAAGGAAAACATGGGGTTTTTTTCTGATAATGCACAAAAGTATTTTAAAGATCTGAGAAATGGAAATGTTTCAGTACCACTTCATAGACAGATAAAAATTATAAATTCAGCGACTTACTATCACTGTTCTGCAGGAAGTGCATAAAAAAACCAGTGAATGCTTATGTGCATGCGCGCTCAAAACCAATTATGGTTCAAGAAAATTTGCATACTTTAAAGGACGTAATTTGAATCACTGGAACTATACCAGCTTTCCAAGAGAGAAAATACTGCTAGTTTTTACAGGAATTTTTCTGTGATTACTAAGAAAATAAATTTGGTTTGGGTGAAAGGAAAATATTTTTTGAAGCTTTGGGAGAAAAGTCAGTTAAGTTACATATTCTGAAGCTTCATTTCATGTATAATCAAACAGGGTTTAGGCTGATATGATTGAAAAGGCCAATGAAAAGTGTAGTGCTTAAGAAAAGCTGCTCAGCAGAACACTTAATAGATTTTTCCTGGTCTAGCATTTTTCAGAATGAATTATAATCACCAAGATAAAGGGACTATCTGACATATTAAACTGGCTAGAAATAATTTTTTCTGTTGGTAGCACCTCAGCCACCTTTTTGAAATACCTTACACTGTGGTAGTGATAGTAATGAACATTCCTGGTTCTTTCTGCTAGTTTTGGTCACAGGAGGCCTTAAGTACACATACTGCAAACACTCAAGAACTACAGCAACAAATAATTGTATGCAACTGAAAGCTAACAAGCAGTTTGTCTCTAGCAAAGGAAGGGTGAAAAGTAAAGAAACTAATTGACGGAGGAGGACCCCAGAAAACAAATAGTGATGAGGTCACTAGAAAGTGGATACACCCATATTATCACATAAACAGAATATAGTGTGAGATAGAAGCTTAGTAGCTTTTGCAATATACCAGTGCTAAGAGACACAAACAGCAACCCAAGGAACTCAACTGTTGATTATAGGAAGATACCCATCAGCTTCTCATGAGGCTTTAAATCTCCTTCAGAGTGAGTGCATCTGAATTAAAATTGGTTGGAAACGGTGACAGCTGACAAATAGTAGTTTGGTCTAAAGCAACATAGAAAGTTCTGGAGCACAAATTCTTACAAATAGATATTCCTGAATTACCATGCACTCTTACTTCATGGCAGCACATAAAGACTCAAGGAAGTGTTTTTCCATGCTAATAAGCAGTTGTTTAGCTGCCAGGTCCCTATAAGATGAAAGGGACAAAATCCCAAGGCCTTTATTTTGTTGTTACTCAGTTCAGCTGACAATCATAGAATCATTTAGGTTGGAAAAGACCTTCAAGGTCATCGAGTCCAACCATTAACCATGCCCACTAAACCATGTCCTGAAGTACCCTGTCCACTCGCTTTTTGAATATCTCCAGGGATGGTGACTCAACCACTTCCCTGGGCAGCCAATTCCAATGTTTGACAATCCTCTCAGTAAAAAAATTTTTCCTAATATCTAACCTAAATCTCCCTTGCCTCAACTTGAGGCCATTTCCTCTTGTCCTATCTCCAGCCACCTGACAGAAGAGACCAACACCCACCTCACTACAACCCCCTTTCAGGTAGTTGTAGAGAGCGATAAGGTCTCCCCTCAGCCTCCTCTTTTCTAGACTAAACAGCCCCAGTTCCCCCAGCCGCTCCTCATAAGACTTGTGCTCCAGGCCCCTCAACAACTTGGTTGCCCTTCTCTGGACACGCTCCAGCACCTCAATGTCTTTCCTGTAGTGAGGGGCCCAAAACTGAACACAGGACTCGAGGTGCGGCCTCACCAGTGCCAGAGTACAGGGGAACAACCACCTCCCTGCTCCTGCTGGCCACACTATTTCTGATACAGGCCAGGATGCCGTTGACCTTCTTGGCCACCTGGGCACACTGCCGGCTCATATCCAGCCGGCTGTCAAACAGCACCCCCAGGTCTTTCTCTACTGGGCAGCTTTCCAGCCACTCTTCCCCAAGCCTGTAGCGCTGCACGGGGTTGTTGTGACTCTAGTGCAGGACCCAGCACTTGGCCTTGTTGAACTTCATATGACTGGCCTCGGCCCATCAATCCAGCCTGTCCAGATCTCTCTGTGGAGCCTTCCTACCCTCGAGCAGATCAGCCCTCCCTCCCAACTTGGTGTCATCTGCAAACTTGCTGAGGGTGCGCTCAATCCCCTCATCCAATGAAGCAACCTCAGTCAGACATGTTCATCCCATCCTTCTGACATGCTCAGACTGAGAAAGAGTAAGCCAGGAACAGTATCTGCAAAATCAATCCTAGCTCACCCCAATATCTGCCATGAAGTTTACAAGGGAGAGTGGTAGGAGGCAATATCCTGCCTTTAACCATACAGCCATTTTTAATTATTCCTGTACAGTAAATCTGCTTGCAACTCATACTCACAGCACTTGCTTTGTCTTAACACAGCCACCCTAGAAGGCCCCAGTAGTAAACATCAGTATCATCTGATTGTGTTTTCATGCCAAACTGTTGACAACTGGATAAAAGCAAGCAAGACCTAAGTTATAAAATAGAATTGAGCTCCAAGACCAGAGACAAGTTCCCTGAGGTAGGAGTTCCTTTAGGAACTTTATCACTTACAGATTGTATTGGGTCTGGCTGAGATGGAGTTAATACTCCCCACAGCAGCCCTCATAGCACTGTGCCCTGCATCAGTAGCTAGAAAGGTGTTGATAGCACACCAGTGTTTTGGCTACTGCTGAGCAGTGCTGGCACAGCATCAAGGCTGTCTCCCCAACATTTTTGCCCTCCCCTCAATGGCAGGCTGGGGCAGGGCAAGATCTTGGGAGGGGACACAATCAGGACAGCTGACCTAAACTA
Source organism: Buteo buteo (assembly GCF_964188355.1). NCBI lineage: Eukaryota > Metazoa > Chordata > Aves > Accipitriformes > Accipitridae > Buteo > Buteo buteo. Next base: position 24,678,663 of record NC_134175.1, read on the forward strand.
ACCAAACAGATATTCCATACCATATGACATCAGCTCAGATATAAAAGCTAAGTTAAGGGAGACGGGGGGGGGGGATTTTGTCTTCCGGAAAAACCACTACGCGTACTGAAGCCCTGCTTCCCAAGAAGCAGCTAGACATCGCCTGCTGATGGGAAGTAGAGAATAACATCATTTGTTTTTTTTTCTTTGCTTTCGCACGCGCGACCTTTGCTATCACTGTATTAAACTGTCCTTATCTTGACCCACGAGCCTTTTGTTATATTTTCTTCCCCCCAGCTGAGAAGGGGGAGTGATAGAGCGGCTTTGGTGGGCACCTGGCATCCAACCAGGGTCAACCCACCACAGTCCGTTTTGGCACCCAACGTGGGGCTCGAACCCACGACCCTGGGATTAAGAGTCCCATGCTCTACCGACATGTAATTCATTGCATCCCCTTTTTTATTTCAACACAATTAGTAATATAGATTGTCTCCTTTACATCAGCAATATCCAAATGTTCTCCATAGTGTGACCTATGTTAGAGATTAATTTGTTTTCTCAGTCTTTCCTGCCCATTTCCTCAAAGGCCAAATTATGCTACAGCCTCTTAAGAGGCTTGCTGAAGCAGAGAGGCATTGCAAATTTGTTTAAGCTAAACATCAGTTTGGCCCATAGTGGTATTTCACCATTTCTGTTGCTGTCTGAAGGGAGGAAGCAAGCTGCCAGCAGACCTTTCCTAGGGGATGCTGTTGTTACAGGTGGGACGTATCTGAAGTGGAAGCACTAGCTCTTCCCAAAGACCCCTGTGGAAAAGTATCTAAGATAAACAGTACCTGCTCAGATAATCTGTCTGGTTTTATGTTTTCTAGAGCTTGAAATCATATGGGAACAGGTAACATCTGGTCTACCACAATACCAATCCTAGCTGGCTGGGGCATCCAGCTCTTAACATGTTCTTTGTCAGTTGCTGGTCTTAATAGCTGTAGGGACTGTAGGTGGACTGTCTCTTATATTAATACAAAGTTGTGCACAATGGGGCTTTTAGATATATTAATGTAATTTAGATAATTAACAACAATAGTACAGTAGTGAGCAGATCTGTTGTAACAATGCTCTTGCCTCCCTCCCACACCGTAGCAGGGCGCTCATGCAGACTGTGGCTGCAGGCAGAGGCGGCTGGGGGGGGGGGGGAGCGGTGCTGAGTATGCTAAGCTGTGTGTTCCTGTGCTCATCCTGCTTTAGTGTTCCCTCCTTTCTTGAACATTTAAATTGTTTGTTGAATGCTTAACTTTAAGAACAAATTCAGTGCCATTGGAGCTGATAGCTCTCTTACAATTTTTTATCTGCTTCCATAACGTCAGGATTTCACCCAACGGGACTATGTTTAAGCTTTATTTTGTTCAGGCCCAGTAACCATCTTAAGATTTCATTTACATATTTTGCTACTTGAACCTATTTTTGCAAGTTGATGAACACCCAGTAAATGAGTTTTTCTTTGGGCATTTAAAAAAAAAAAAAAAGAACCAAATATTGCTACATGCTCAAGGAAAGAAACTTTGAATGAGCAACTAAATGTAGTTTCCCTGGAAAGCTGAATTTTTTAGTTGCATTCAGTCAGCCAGGCAATGAAAATATTTCATTTCACCAAAGCATCAAATGTTACCTGCCCAAAGTTACATTGCATTAGTTTAATATCAAATTGCCTATTAGAGTTATGAATAATGGTCAGAGGAAACTGATTTGTCTACAAAGAACTTGCAAACTAAAAAAGAAGCAAATTCAAGTTATCTATGAGAAGTATTTTGATTAAACACTTTAAGTGACAATGTGTAACATTTTAAGTGGTGCTTTTAATAACTAAAAATTTAGGGAAAATACTGTAAAAATATCATGTGAAAGCAAACAGAGGAGCTGGTAAAACCTGTTAACCCTTTTACTTTTGCTGGAAAACTGAAAACATTTTTTAAGGTATTTTTAACATAAAAATATGTACTACTTTTCTTTAGTGTGATGATATCTTTCAGCAGTGGTTGTTTTGCACAAGTGTACAGCTGTGCATACAATAAAACATCACCATCTTGACCCTAATCCTGTCTTGCAGCCAGCGGAGGTTTTTGGCAGCTTCCTGCTCTGCTTGTCTGTGTCTTATTGGAGGATCAGTTATTTCCTGTTTTGGCACCCAGAACACAATACATTGAATAGGTCAGATGCCTTACAAAAAGCCTGACATACACACAGATTAAAGTAGACAACTGCTTATAAATCATGCAGTTTATTAAGGAGATTGAATTCATAGGTAATTAAAAAAAACCCACAAACTCAAGTTAATCAGAGATACAGTGCTCATAGTTATAGGCCTTCTTTCACCATGTAAATTGACATCAATGAGGATTAAAATGTAAAAATTAAAGAGAAGTAGTTAAAAAATATCTACAAATCAAGATCTTCGACTAAATGTGTCATTTCCTCTTTTTCCCTAGCTCTCCAATGAGTCTTCCAAGTAATGTAGATTTACTCTTATGCATGTGGATACTTATTAAATCTTCAAATGAGTCTTTCTTCTTCAGAACTGATGACCTCTGAATATGAGAAAATATCCCTGAAAAGTGACATGAAAATGCATATAAGTAATCAATTTCCAAACAGCAAAGAGCAGCTGAATACTTAGTTTCCCACATCCATGTTTACTTTGTCTTTAGCTGCTGCTGGTCCCCATTTTATCAGCATTACCCTCAAACCTCTTGTTTTGGCAATAGCCTATCCCTCCATTTGCAAGTTGCCTTTCAGTGACAAGTTACTTTTCCCCCAGCATGGACCTTTTCCTTCAGTCTTCCTATAAAATTCTTCCACTTGTAATTAGCAAAGTCAAAACACTCGAGTCTGCTCACAGTCTTACTGACTCACTGTCTTCTCATCAAGAGATCGCTCACACTGTTTAGTAGCGCATTTGTTATTTCCTTGAGGAACTATGGGGCATTTTCTTTGCAATGACCTCCAAAAGCCAGCAGATTGGCCTTATTTCTTTTAGACACATTTATCTTCTGAAAAAGTAACTGGTTAACACAGTATCTGTTCATTTACCAGACCTCAAATTCATAACACAGCAGCCTTTGCCCCACTACCTTCCCTGACACCCTGCAGCCCAGCAGATTTGGGACAGCAAGTTGTGTCTGTCTTGGGCCAGGTGCAAGGGCTGATCCAAGCCCAATTACCCACACCTGTGAGGGAGGTATGCACAGCTGTGGCCACTCTGAGTGGCGAGGTAGCAGGGGGGCTGCTGGGTGTGGAGAAAAGAGGTAGAAAGGGTTTTGTATTTGTGTTCTTCAAAGGTTTATACTGGGGATGTGCTATGTGGCTTCTTGGGGAGGGTCTTCTTGTACAGCTGCTCTTCAAGAAGGTTTGCTGCGAGTACAAAAGCTGCGTTTTCCTTGTGGTTCTGAGGTCTTATTTTGGCTCATTAAGGGTTGTTACAACTATAACATATCTAGCTCCAGCATTATATTGGAAATGTTTTTATGAAACCTGCCTTTTTGTAGTGTTTGGATTTTGTTAGGGGAAAGGGATGAGTTACTAAAGATACCTTGGCCAGGTAACTGTAAAAGACTGTCCATACTTGTTGCAGTTTAAAGCTGACTAACACTTCTCTGCAGGATATCTAGGGAAGTTGAAATGCTTCTCGGTTAAGTGGGATGTTAGCTGGATGGAGGCAGTTTGTCAGATAGCTCATATATGGCTGTCCTGATTTTGTTGTGTTTTTCATGGATTGTGTAGAGTTTGAAGAGTATCTTCAGACTTTTTAGTAACCTCAATCAGGAGCCTGGGAGGACTAGAGTGGTTCAGCAAACAGTGCTTGCACCCATAAGTCTGGACCTGGGCTACTTCTACCACTGTCTTGATGGATGCTCAGAGTTGTTTCCCAGGAGGGCAAAGTATGAGGAACTGTGGAAGTGCTTCTTAGATGTGACGAAGCAGTTCTGTTTAGTACTACTGAGATGCTTTTACTAAGGACTTCACTAGTCTTTTTGGCTTGGAGGGCTTTTCTGTTTTCTTCTTGGAAGTTGAGTTCCTGATGGTCAATTTTCACAATGACCTCAGGGGATTTGTCCTTTAGTTCTGAAATCTGACACTAGAATAATAACACCATAACATCAGCATTTCTGTGCCAAGTCCAGATCTCTGCCTTGCTTTTCTAATTCAATGATATGTTTAAGAAATTACAGTGAATGTGGCTTACAGATTGCTCCTGATTTATGATCCTGTTTGCAATTAAAAAAAACCACAACCAAATTGGAATTGTGAATATTTAAGAGGAATAAGATTTAAAACTTCGGTATGGAGCAATAAAGACATTATCAACTGTTGCAAAAGTAACAGTATAAAGCAAAAAAATTTTGCTTTATTGTTTGACTTCTAGAACAAGTCTACTGAAAGTTATTCATACCCACCCATGCAGACATGAAGTACACAAGGTCATTCAAATGCTGTTAGTGCTGCTCTTTGGGCTAGGAAAACAGGCTTGTACATCTCTTTACGCATAAGAAGTGGTAATTCTATTCCTCATCACTTGCTAGGATGCGATTCCTATCTGCAATTATTAACAATTGATTTCTGCTTTCACTGACGAAACAAGGCAGTAGGGTCAAGGGTTACAAAGATTAAAACAGTTGGCTTTGTTAAGAAACTGGGATACTTGGATAAGAGGTTACACAGCTCCTCAAAAAAAATAAAATTTAGGCTGTCGCTGCTATAAGCTGCCTGCTACTGACTGATGTTTATCAATTGTACAGAGAAACCAGATTAACTGATTACAATTCACAAAACAAAGAGGTAAAAATAGAGAAGGGGAGGAATCCTTGTTTGTCTTAAAGTGCGAATACTTAGTAGTGCTTAAAATCTCTCTGTATAGGAGTAAATAAAGGTCAGTATTAATCATAAAACCCATAATTTGATTCTGCCAAATACATCAGACTGTTAATCTTGACTGGAACAAAAGCTCTTTGTTTGGGAAAAATCACAGTGTGATATAGACATGAAGAGCCAGATGTAAACAAAAGGCTAAGGGGGAATTTACTGATATTCAAAACTGCAATTCTGAAAACAAAAATTCATCTGGTGCTTTAGCCTAGTGGGCATCTCAGTTTTTGATAGTACTGCCTCATGTGTCTAAAGTTGCATTCTGTTTGCACCCAAAAGTGCATCAGTCTGGTCAGGACTGAGCAACTTGTTGTCTTTTGAGATGTCTAATGCCACTTGGGAACCAGAAGGGGGTTCTGTGCTGCCTGCCATCAGTGTAGCTCAACACAGTAAAGATCTTCTCAGAGTTATGTGATAGCTCAGATTCTTTGCAGAGCAGGATAGGACCCACTCCTTGCTTTTAAAATGCAGATAGCTGTTGTTTGGCTCAGAGTTTAGAAACTGGCCATGTGTGTGTGAGGAGCTCTTCAGTCTGAGGGGACTGATTCAAGCACAACTCCTATCTCCTAGCTTAATGGCTAGGATACTCTCTGTAGGTAATGGGGGCAAGGACATCTCAATCCTTCCTATCTCAAACCCTGTCTTTCGATACACAAAACATTTTAAGGTTTGTGGGCAAGATCTGAACTGTCCGGTGGTGTAGTGTCCCTGGGGTGGAAGAATCCTGAGTTCAAGTCTCTTTTTTAGAGACACTCTAATGGGTAACTGCCCAGAGAGGTTCTTCATTATTCCATGGACGTTTCCCCCAAACATCTTGATGAATAAGACACTGATACAGGAAATGGAGATAAGGGTCTGAATCCATTCAATTGGAAAGGCAGTTCTGCTGTGTCCCTGTGGGCCTGATGCACTATGCTGTTGGTGATGGCAGCAGCACTTCTACCCCTCCATCAAATTATAGCACCTGCCAATTTCTGAAAGTGGACATTCTCAAGGGAAGGCTGCATCTGTTGGTAGCAGGATCAGAACTAAAGCCTTGGAAGAGACTGAGATTTAGGAAAAGATATGCTGTATGTTCCTGCTGGGAATGGGGAGGCTAAGTGACATGCTACCTTTTGCAGATTGTGCTGTGAGGTGCCAGCTCTTGCCTTACCGCTTATGGAGACTCTTTAAGCCTGGGGATTCTGCTCTGTGGCTGGGAACCTGGAGATTAGGAATTGCAGCATTTAGTGTCATAGGTAGTGTTCTTCCTCCTGAAGCTGTAGCTGTGTCTGAAAGCCTGCAGGCATCTCAATCCTAGGTCCGCTTCCATTGTGTGTTGGGCAAAGTTACCAGTGTGGAAATAGGAAATATCTAGTGATCAACTACTAGATGGCAAGTAAACATATCCTTACTCTTCTGCTGAAAGACTGCTGCTCTCCCCAGCAGCACCAGTGCAATGCACTCCTGGGGTGATGCACCACTCGGAATGAGGAACGCAGAACTAGCCTGTCTGTGGCACAATACTGGTAAAAATGCTGGTGTAGAAGAATTATCTTTGTATGTTCAGTTGCTGAGCTGCCTTCTTTGATTCCTCCTATGTTTCATTTTCTGCTGCCCCTCATCCCCCACCAAACTGAAACTTAAAAGCTGTTGTTAGAGTTCAGATTACTTGGAGGTCAAATTTTTACTGAGATCACTTTGAACATAAACACAGCTCTGTACTGGATTGGGAGGAGTAGGGGGCAGTTGTGCAGCACCGTCCTCTGTTTTTGTACTATTACCACATAACACAATAAGCCTGTATCTCTTTTCTTTCCTACTAGACTCTAGTTATTGCCCATGAGACATATTAATGGAGTAGTAACCTTGGTTTCTCCCCGTGAACTGAGACTGTAGAGTAGCGATCTTCTGTTCAGCTTCTGCTAGCTGCCTTCTCCCTAGGCCATGGGTTCTGGACAGCACGCAGTCCACATAGATATCCCAGAAGAGTTGAGCCAGGTCCCAGAACAGAGCCCCATGTTTCAAGTTCTCTGATGATTTCAGGAAGATCATGAAGTCCCAAAAGCCACTGACAGAGTCAGCAATGCGAGGGTTCCTCATCTCCAGCAAGACAGCCGAGGAGGATTCCCAACAGTGGGGGTCTGCTCGCCCAAGAGCTAGTGGATCAATTTGGCTATAGCAGAGGAAAGGTGTCATGCAAAATGCTCCCATGATTAGCAGAGTGCAGGTGAGCCTCATGTTGCAGTGGATTATTCTTCTGCTCCCAAGGTCCATTGTGTCACTGAAATGTAACAAAACCAAAAGAAGCTGAAAAACTTCTCAGGAGCAAAGCCTTGGTACCTTACATGATATAGAAGGCACTTCAGATGTTGATAGTTTTTTCTCTGCTCTTTAAAGACCTATGTATCCTTTTTCGGATGTATGAATATAAATACCAGTGGAGTTGTATTAACTCTGTGCAACAGAATTGTGTGTTAAAAATTTGTTCATCATCCTCAAATCCATGTGATGAACTTTCTTATCTGGAAATTCTTCATCTTGAAAGTTTTTGGCCTTTCTTGATTTACAGATCCCTAACCTTTTTCAGTAAAAATCCATTCCTTCTTACAGAGAATTTAAGCCTTTAGGCAGTCTTGCTTTCCTCAAAATTTTATGAGCCCTTTAAAATAGTCTGCAGACTCACAGGCATTTGTGGACAGCAGGTGGAAAAGTGTTTGAAAGTGTGTTCTAATGAATTAATGGTAGGTTGCAAAATTATCCATTAAACAGGAGTGTTTTACCTGCTTTAGCATTCTGGATTTTAATGCAGAGCAGCTCTGAAAAGAGGGTATAGCAAAGCCACAGCACAGCAGCTGTATTGTACAGCATGTATACATGCAGATAGAATCACAGAATAGTTTGGGTTAGAAGGGACCTTTAAAGGTCATCTAGTCCAACCCCCCTGTAGTAAGCAGGGACATCTTCAACTAGATCAGGGTGCTTAGAGCCTCGTCCAACTTGACCCTGGATGTTTCCAGGGATGGGGCATCTACCGCATCTCTGGGCAACCTATTCCAGTGTCTCACCACCCTCATTGTAAAAAATTTCTTCCTTGTATCTAGCCCAAATCTACCCTCTTTTAGTTTAAAACCATTACCCCGGTCTTATCGCAACAGGCCCTGCTAAAAAGTCTGTCCCCATCTTATAAATCCCCTTTAAATGTTGAAAGGCCACAACAAGGTCTTCCTGGAGCTTTCCCTTCTCCAGGCTGAACAACACCAACTCTCTCAGCCTTTCGTCATAGGAGAGGTATTCATCCCTCTGACGATCTTTGTGGCCCTCCTCTGGACCAACTCCAACAGGTCCATGTCTTTCCTGTACTGAGATAGATAGATATAAAAAGTACAGACGCTTATTGCAGATCACTGTAACAATTGTCTGTTACCTTAAAATTGTGAAACTTGATTAAGTAGCAGCTATAGTGGGAGAAATCCCAAGAATGATAACCTTTTGAGGACAGAAAGGCCCAGCTGTCTCCATCAGACTTCATTTCTAGTATGTGCTTCTATTGTGCATGTTCTAACATGCTTCTAGTATTTCTAATATTACACTTCTGATACACAGGTTTGGGTGTTGGTCTTGGTGTAGCTCATGGCATATGGAGAAACTCTCATTTGTGGAAATTGGCAACATGTGAGATCAGCTTTTAGGACAAACAATTCTGTTTAATGTGTGTCCTGATCTGTTGAGTATTCATGCTTATGTTTTGGGTTTGATTGTTGGAGGATTTTGGCTGGGGAGAAGTTACCTCTCTTCATGAGCTTAACGATCAACTGGCTTTTTGTGTAGAAAGCCTCCTCCATGAGTGATCATCAAGAGTGCAAGCAAAGTTTCTCTGTTATGTGAAGAAAAATGTCAAAGGCAGGATAAGTGTGCGCAGATGGATTGTGTGTGAAAGGTAGCCCAGCCACAGCAAGTGTGCAAGGCTAGGGAAGGGCAGGCTGCTTTGTGGAACATATTTAATTGTAGAGCTAAAGGACTCTTCAGAGATCTCAGTCCTGGCAGTGATATTCTTACCTAGCCCCCTATTTGGCTACCTGGTCAGGTTCTGGGAACATTTTTGAGGTATTCACGCTTCACTCTCCAACTGCTTACAGTCACTTTTTAATCTGAATTGGGATCTCATGAGGAGAATTGGCTTGACAGCCTTGGATCTGAACCTTGCATTTAATGAATAGAAGAGGTACAGCACACTCTTCCCACACTGCTCTGCCTAGTGGGATGTCACTTATGACAGTGATGGTAGTAATGGGGTTGTCCTCATACTGCTCCCAAGATCTCCAGAAGCATCATTCTTCTGTACCCTACTGCACAAGGTAGGTTTTGATTGCTTTCTCAGAAGCAAAACCAAAGGCATCCTGTGAGTCACTACTTCATTCTTACTTGTTTGTGCATCAGAGCCTTTCCACTGGGCAGCAGACACCTGTGCATATATGCTATGCAATATGCATGTATCTATCTGTTTACTGAGGCTTTTTCAAGGGACATAATTAACTTTGTTTATCAAGCTTCTGGTTTTCAAAACAACTTGGCAGTCTCAGATATGACCATGGGGAGGAAAAAAACCCACCACCACCACCAGACAGTTCAAACAAAGGAGCAAGATTAAAATTGGCTTCTAAGGATGGTTCTGTCACTTGGACAGGCGCTATCTGGTTTGCATTGGTTATCAACTGAACTGGTTGCTTTGCTTTCTCTGCTCCCCCCCCGCCCCGCCCCCAGTCCCTTTGGAAACTTTCTAAGTTACAAAACTGGGTAAAAGACAAGGACAAGGGTTCTGGACTTGTCAGAGGTGTGAGCAAAGGGACTGCCCTGGGCAGGGAGCTCTCAGGGCATGAACATGAGGGTGGGTGCCATTTAAGGTGTGGTGTGAATGGCATTGGTCAGGGCCAGTAGCCAGGACCACTAGTCCTTATGGTCTGGTCAAACTCTGGCAGCATTTTGCTGTTATTCTGCAAGGTTCAGGATTTATTTTTTTTTTTAAAGATGTCTGAGAGCCGAGGGGATGATCAGGAAATGTTAGTTTTCATTAATCCCTTACCTGTGCTTGTGGTGAATGCTTTCATGCAATTCCCCTCCTCACCCTCCAATCTTTAGGTCTTTCTGTCCCTAAACTGAAGTTCATGTGTGTGTGCTATTCACACCTTCTGGCTCTGACTACTTTTTTTTTTTTTCTTTTCCCCTCCCTCCTCTTCCTCGCAGTTTAACACCACCACCACCACCCCCCCCCCCCATTCCACTCCCCGTCATGAATAGTGCCTTACAGTAATAATAGTCAAAAAGTTAGTTAGCTCGTTCGTTATCACCATTTTACTCAGCCGGAGCTATCGGTTACGACCAGTCCCTCCATCCTAGACCTTAACGATGCCGAGGCCGGTCCCACGGAGCAGGGGAGCGAGGGTGCCCGCCTCGGCGGCCAGCGGTGTTTGCGAAGCGCCTGCCGAGCGGAGCCGCCGGGGGCAGCTCCGCGCCTTCCGCCCGCCCTCACCCCGGGGAGCCGGGCACCGCCGCCGCTCTGCCGCGGGCGCCCGCCCGACCCCGCTCCCGTCCCGTCCGCTCCGCTCCGGCGGCCCCGGCCCCGCCGCCGCCCGCAGCCCTTACCTCGGCGCTCCGGCGTGCAGGGCGGGCTGGGCCGGGCAGGGCAGGGCAGGGCTCTCCGCGCCCGCCGCCGCGCTCCTTAAGAAGCCGGAGCGGGCAGCCCCGCTTAGTTTTTACGTCAGGGCTCGGGGAGAAGCCCCCACCCCCGGGGCCCCGGCCGCCGCTCCCGGGCAGCCGGCGCCCCCGCCTTCCCTTTGCCGAGCTGCCCCCGCTGCGAGCGCGCTCCGCTCCCCTGCCCCGCCGGTCCCCCTCTCCCTGCGGACCCCCGGCCCTCCTGGGGGCCAGGCTGGCAGCGGCGTTGCCTCCAGCCGAGGGGAAGCTGTGCGCCGGGGGGGGGGCGCGGAAGAGTAACGACCCGGGCACTTGGCAAAGCTGCAGCCCTCCCCTTGCCCGCTCTCCCAGCAGTGCTGCATCGGGGGGCCCAAGGGCAGAAAGCGAGTCCCCGTCCCCCCCCTCCCCAACCTTGGAGCTCCAGTTGTCCGCACCTGGCTCAGCCCCCAGGCATCTTGCTTGCTGTGCTTGGCTGCCGGAGGTCCCTCCACCCCGGAGCAGGAGTCTGTGTGGCACAACTAGAGCTCTTTGCTGGCTCAGGCTCTGCCCATACAGCAGCAGATCCAGCTTTCCTGGGAACTGAGGCAGAGACCCAGAGAAGAGCAGAGTCCCACAAGAAAGCCAGTAAAGGCAGTAGCTGCAGCAGTGGGGCTGAGCCGCTCATTGCAGCTTGGCTCACACGACTTTAGATAAAGGAGAGCCACCTTGGCAGGCTGCGCACCCTGCAAAAGGAGGGCGCCCTGGCTATATTTTCTCGGGGGGGGGGAATAATGTGGTTTGTTATTGTTGCATTTTCTCTCGGTGAGGTTCTCAGCTGCAGCCCCTCTCCACTACTGCCTCCTTGGAACAGCTGCAAAACCTCTGTACACATTAGGGAATAGGCCAAGCTAGTAGGGAAGTGGAGGGAAGCCATTGGTGAAAGGGCCATCTCCTGGTACATGCCGTGCGGAGAGGAAAGCCTGAGCTCAACTCTGCAAGTGACAACTCTGCCGCAAGTGACAACTCTGCCCAAGTTCACTGTGTCTGCTGTAGCCACCCCCTCGCATGCATAGAATGTGCAACTTGAAGAGCTGGTGTTCCAGAAATAAGCTACTAACCAGTGTCGGGCATAACTTTTTTAACACTAGCTATTTGAAGCAATAGGGAGGGTAAGACCATTCTTTTTTCATAACTCCCTGTAGTCTATAGGCCAAATCATGTAGCACTCTGTGGACTGCCTGAAGCCAGCCCATAACAACTGGGCAGTAGCCCATTTTATTTCAAGATTTTCACTGGCTTCTGTCTTTGCACTTTGAACCATGATCCTTTCTCCATGAAGAAACTGTGCTTCAGTAGCACCAGGCTTATCTTTGTTGAAGTCAGTGGGGCCACATGGGTTTATACTAGCTGGAAAGTTGGCCTGAAACACTGATTTTTCTGTTAGTCATCTATATCCCTATAATTTACATCTTTCTGTGCATTCAGTCCATATAAATGGAGAAGCATGTTCCTTTCCTAACCCGTGATCTTACGATGCATCTGTGACGATAAACACTTGTTCTTTTCTCCTGATTTATTTCCTCTTCTCAATGAGTAATCCATGTGAAAGTGTATTTTGTGTAAGTAATGTTACTTTTTAACAAAAGTGAAAGGAATTTTTGGGGGGTGAGAGAACATCTGGCTAGAACCAACGTAGATAACTATATTGTAGGACTTTGGCAAATTTGCCAATGTTCCATTTATTTCTCAAGAAGTGTGGGGTTGGGAGTGGGGGACTAGTGAGCACCAACTGCTGAAACAGCCTTCAGGAGGAACTGAAGAGTGCAACACCTCGCAAGGAGCCCTTGCAACATGGCAGGGGGAAGCTTCTCGTTGCATGTTGGATCTCCAACGTTTCTTCCTCGTGCTATCAAATACAGGCTATTCCAGTAGACTGCCTTGTCCCTGGTTCTAGGGCTAAAATGATCCTTAAGCTTTTTTTTTTTTTTCTTTCTTAAGTCTGTTCTGTAGGAGCTGATTCTGGGCCCGCGTGCTATCTGGAGGCCCCTCGGCAAGTGAGTAACCAGTGTGCTTCTCCTAGCCTCCGTATTTGGGCTCTGAACTGGGTTAGGGAGAGCAGGAAAGTGTGCCTGTAAGAGATGGGTGTTGTGATATAACCTAAAGGCAGCTCCTGGGTAGAAAAGGCTCTGAGGCTGCTTGTGTTTATGGTCGGCCTGGGTGTAGGAGAGCGGACCACAGCAGGACTAAGTTGCTGTAGGAGTGTGTTTTTGCTCATGTTGCTGGGTCTGTGGCGCATTGCTCTAAGGACTCTGCCCCACACTGTTAAGGGTAGAGCAAAAGGCTGCAGCTGGAAAGGAAAAGGCAAAAGGTTTCTTGTGAGTTGATACTTTTCTGCCAACCTGGAACCTTTCTGAATTCATTGTTAAGAAGTGAGTTTATTTAATTGAGTTCCCTTCTGGGGAGCACTTTATCTGGTTTTGGATCAAGAATGACATTGGTTTCTTTCCACTCGGAATCCTTCTGGTAGACCCAAGGGTGCTGAACCGGGGGTTCTCAGAGAAATGAGAGTCACTGCTCAAGGGAAATACTGCTACAGAGCTACTCGGCTCCACAAATACTTCCTGAGCCTACTACACTCTGTTCCCTCTGAACCAGAGCACTCATATTCTATTTCTGGGAAAGAGGTTTTTGATAATTGGATTCATCACCTCAACCTCCTAGTGGAGAAGAAACATAGAAGGATTGGCCATCTCATTCGGTTCTACGTACTCTCCCTCAGTAAAGCTTTCTGTGCCCTTTTTAGGCTATCGATAATCTTTGTTTCATTGCACTGCATGATGTATTCCCCTGACAGCCAATGTTCATGTCTTCAGTGGGTCTCCATATCTTATGAATGAATTTAATTCTGATGGGCTGTAGGTCATATCCAGAGTCATTTGCCAAAGGATATTTTTATCACGAAAAGCTGATTATTTAACTCGTAGATCAGAGAGAGACTTCAGATCATATAATGCTACAGAAATGGCTTTATTTCTACCAGAAATATGTCAAAATAAAATATAAGCAAATGTTAAAATGATCAGGCTATAGGAGTAGGGAATGGGAAGAGAGAAAAGTAGGAGGCCATCTCACTGGTATTTGTATTTTGAATAAAGGCATAAACAACTATGTGCAGGGTTGCTTCCTTTCTGCATTTGCTCCCTGCAAACCCACTGATGTGATTTAACATTAGCAGTTAATAGGCAATGGCTTATGGTTGCTTGAGCTAAGTAACCATTTACAAGTTAAAAAAAAATTAAATTCAGCACTGAGACTGACAGCAATGTGTGATGGTACATACAGCTTGCCTGTTGCTTCTGTAAGCAGCCACACCTGGACCCAGTATTAAGCTTTGTAAAATGATCTGCATGATGAAAGAGACCTGTTTAAGCCTTAATCCAAAAAATGCTTTAAAGACATGTTCTTAGCTGAAAATTTGTATTTTGCTGAATTGGGTTCCAAATTATCCCAGCTTTGTGTGAAACCTGGCTAAGTGACAGCAAAGGCAAAATTTGTGGTTCTCAGAGGACGGAAACCCCAAAGGTCTGTTATTTTTAAATTCATGGTACATGGCAGAGACCTGATTTTTCTTCAAAATCCACAAAGGTAAAGTGGCGAATCTAAGACCCATTTATACCTTTTCAAATTCTCTTTTAAGCAGGAGATTAAACCGTGCTTAAAATTGGCTCCCTGACAAATATACCTAAGAGCTTCTTGGAAACGAAATGCTTATGCTTGATCCAAAGTCTGTGGATATTTTTTATTAATTTTTAAAATGATATTTAGAGGGCTTTGAGTCAGGACTCTGAGTGGACTCAGAGTTACGCTACTGCCTAGTAAACAATGAAAGCCTCTGAATGCAAAACTTGTTTGAAAAGTAGAGCATCAATTTAAAAAAAATAATTTTAGCTAGGAAATCATATAGCATAGTGACTAGTCTGTATCCTATTAGCAGGTGACTGATTTTTTTAAGTGGAAATGGGCAAAATGGAACAAATTCTTCACCAAATTATTTGATCACACCCATACCCCCCATCCAGGATGGCTTGTGTAATTCTTGATGAGTAGTCTGTATCAAAATATTGGTATCAAAACATTGTTTTTTACACTTTTGATGTCAAGTCTTCCACTTATTTTTTTTTTTATTATTTTATTTTCTCTGGTGGATTGAATCTGCAGTCACAAAGTGTTTGATGACCCCACGCTGCTCTAAACAGTCCTCTGGATCTATTCTCTGTTGGAATGGCCAATAGCAAAGTCAGTGGATGTGATGTGACTCTTAACCAGTTCTAACTGGCGAGAATCTCTAACTGGGGGAGATGTAGTTACTGAAACATAGAAGTCTTCAGTGCTATACGGTATTGGTGATGACCTGAAACATCTCCATGGAGTGAACAGACAAGACGTGGGACAAACAGAAGGCCAGTGTATTTCTGGGCCAGGAGCTGGAGCCCTGTGGACACCTGGGATGTCTCTGGCCTCTGCCTGGGAAGTGGTCTCAAGGCCCTAATGACTTAGGCAAGCTTTGCGGTGCTCTGCTTCTGTTGTTTTACTCCACCAGGATGTGCTTCTGCGCTTTGTTGGAATTAATGGAGTTCGAGAAGTGCTGGTGAAAACAGTCCTCTGGAGGTCTGTAGTTCCAACTTCTGCTTGAAGCAGGTCTATTACCCACACTAGATCAAGTTAGCTGTGGCTGGACTTTGGGTGGAAATTATTTTCCCACTATCTAGCTTGAGTTTCCTAGTTTGTGGCTATTGCCCCCTGTATGGCTCTACCAAGAAGAATTTGGCTTTGTAATCTTCACAATTACTTGAAGGGAAGTTATAGTTGTTTTTTAGATCGTTATAGTTGCTTTTTAGATTGTCCCTTAGCCACCTTTTTACCGGGTCCAACAAGCCAAGTTACCTCGAGCTGTCTTCAAGAGGTAGCAGGAGCCCGTCTTGGTTGCGATCTGTTGTTTGGCTCTGTGAGAACATGTAACGCCACCATTGTCAAAGGGCTTCAGTATCTCACCTAACAGTGCTTGTTAGTGCCTCTGGCTTGTCACCTTCTTTGGCTAAACCTTAGCCAGTTATAAGATGCAGCATTCTGGTATTTTTTTCCTGATGCATGCTGTATCTAGCTATTCTCCTTGCCTATAACTTTAAAAGGCAATGTTTTCACTGCTGTAAGTCCTACCTTTAAACCTGCCTAGAATGTAGTCTAATTTCTTGATTAATTTCTAGATTATTTGAACACATAGACTTTTGTGACAAACTTAAGTTTAGAACACAGCTTGAGTTATGAGGAAGTGTTTGTGGTATTTGTCTGGAATACCATTGTGTTTTGCCAGTTGCTACTGGTAATTGCTTGTGTACTCAGAGAGATGTGTGTACAGATCTTCACTGTGAGCTGGTGCTGCCATTAGTATTTCATATAAGAAAACCAGGCCAAAGCCCATCTATTTTTTTTACAGGTTTTCTAGTTCTTAATCTCCTCTTGATACATCTGATGTTAGGTGATTATTTGTGTGGCATGCAAGCCATGCAGTGTGTTTTGTTTGTTTCCCCACTTGCCATCAAATGGGTTGCATTCCTATTATGGTTTTCCTACTGTGTGGCAGATCTCTAGATCTTAGTACTTGTAGCAATAAGAATTAAACCTCTATCTTCTCATCCTGTTTCAGCAGTGTGTAGGGACCTTGTTTATTAAGGCCTTTCAAATCACTGGTATATTTTGGCCTTAGGGTAAACCGGTCAAGTGTGCGTTCTTTTATCTCCACAGGTTTGTGCTTCCACTAGAAGGTATGAGGAACTGCAGTTCCTTATTAGAAAAGGTCCATCTTTCTTTAATACAGAGGTTTTCCTACCTCTCCTTGTCTACTAGCCATCATATGCAAGCAGTTCTGTCACCAGGGGCATATTTGGAGTGTTTTCCCAAGAGTAAATTTAGGTGCCATTAGTCAGAAGTTTGAAGTGGCTTCATCATTGACACTGATTTAAATTAATTCATGAAAAGAGGTAACACTTCTTGTGGCAAATGTCTTCTCAAAGCTTGTGTTAAATACATTTGGAGCAGGTATTTTACAAGTGCGAACTAAGCAATATTGGTTAGAAAGTTAATATATACTTTTGAAAATGTAATTCAGTGACATGTGGCGCTATAAATGCAAATGGCCTCTGTAAAGAATGTGACTATGAACCTCCCACATTTTTACCTGACTGAAACATTCCAAGAAAATAATAAAAAACCTCAAAGTGATTAATATAGTACACTAAAAGTTAACTGTTCATGTCCTGTGGGCAGGTTGTCTCCCTTTAACCATTCAGTGCAGTTTTTAGAGAGCTTTTGATTAATTTTAATGGCATTCAGGATATTTATATCCAGACAACTGTTAGTTTTTGAATTAAGGGATTCATTGCCATTTGGGTGTTGCACTGATATCTCCATGCTCAAGAATAAAGTCATTGGTTCTTCCTGATTTCCCCCCACCCCTTCCTTCCACAAGAACTCACAGGCAATAAAGAAATCTTTCTCACCTTCAGGCACTCCAGGCAGAAATGAGAGTCACCCTGGGTATGTCAAGGTTAAAAGAACAGTTTAGTGAAACATGCTTTCATAAAACTGCCATTAATATCTAAGAAAGCAAGCCTATTATGGGATCAATTTCTTCTAGTGTGTTACAGCCAAATCTTCTGGGGAAGTAAAACACTTTCACAGTGTGTTCTTTCTTGCAGGTGAGTAGGTAATGTGATCTCTCCTACCTTTTCTTGCTCTAGGGGTGTTTCTTTCCTGCAGACCTCGGGAGAAAAGGGTGTTTGAGCGTGCCTGCCTCGGGGCAGCTTCTGTGCTATGCCAGTGGGCCAGCCCGGGAAGTGTGCTAGCCCTGCCACAGTCACGCTCACCCTGCAGCACTGGCACTACCCCGGCAGCCAGGACTTGATGCTGGGACCCTGCACATCCACATCTGAAGCTGGTTTGGGGAAACTAGTCTGCAAGAAGTGGGGGGGGGGGGGCAGCAAATTATTTCAGGCCAAGAAATGGGTTACAGGACGTTCTGGAGAGTAATGAGGATATTCTGTCTCCTGTGAAAGGGATGGACTTGTGGGGTCTTCAGCTTTTGTTAGTTACCTGCTGATTCTTGGATAGTCCAGCAAACAATCTGCTTTATTATATGTTCTGCTACTAGTTCTGGCCTAGGGTCCCTTGGGACTCATAAAGTACTTGCATCTCACTAAACCAGAGATGTGATGCCTTATACATACACTAATGCTACAGCTGTTGTCAGACGAAAATGGTTGTTTCCATGCAAAATCTGATTAGAAGTGTTGATATGTTGTCATGCATAACTTATTGGCAGGGAAATCTGCCTCCTTAAATGATGTTTCCAAGTGAAGTAGTACAAGCTCTGTTATTCAGTATACTTAGACCAGACAAATCCCATACATTTTCAGTTAGGAACAGTGTGATAGAGGCAGATAGAGCACTGATTTTTTTTTTTATTTTTTTTTTTTTTTAATTGCTCAGACCACTCAGCCTTTGAAATCCCCATTTTTCTTTCACAGACATACCCTTTGAATCCTAGTCTCAGAGGAGATGCTACAAAGGTGATACTAGAGTGGAAATTCTAGGAAGTAAGTTTATCTTTAAATCAGAGCTTCTGGAGAGACTGTAGTTTGATTTAACAAGGTCCTTCCTCTCCTGTTCTATTTTTAATTAGGTATGCCTAAAGAGCAGCACATTTCATGAAGAATTATAACTGTTTTGAATGCCTGTGTGCAGGGTTGTCATAAATGTATCAGCCAACCAGCTCTGCCTAAAATCAGAGCTCCCTGGGCTAGGTGCTAAAAGTCACCTTTGAGTAAGATAGCTCCTGTCCCAGAGATCTTATGTTTGAAGTGAAGAATGCCCAGCTGAATCACAGGAAGGAAAACTGAAGTAAAATATAATGGGACCTGAATCTTTTACCTACCTGTCCAGCCCTCTGATGCAACAACATGCAGTCTGGATCCTGCTGTGTAAGGGAATTGGGTTTTTTTCTTCAGTTTTCAGTCTTGAGTTCAGGGCCTCCTCATTAAACAAAGGAGAACTTAAAATCTTTAATTTCCTGAAGCTTTTCAGTGAATGCTGGAGGGCACTATAATAGTTCAGTTTCTTGGAACTGCTTTCTCATTACACAGAAATCCTAGTCAAGCATGCATTGTCTGTAAACTATGTTATTGTTAACAATATCTGTAAGAGTAACTTCATAATGGAGCAAGTCTTGCAATAGCAATACAGAGTTCAGATGTGCCTGAAAGGAAATGGGGGAGACTGACTGACTCCAAAGCAAACAGGCTTGCTTCTGCACTTCGCATCTGTCTGATTTCATTGTTGTGCCACCCTTACTTAGAGCGGGGCATGCTGACAAGGGAATAGGTCTGCGGAGCAAATGGATGGTCAGAATATGTCAAATGCCTACATAAATATATGAATGGAGTACGAAGACTTAGACTGTATTTTGGAAGTAACTTGAGCCTTCTCTTTGAAAGCGCAAGTTCTGTACAGTCATTCTCTAATTTATATAGTTATTGGTGTGTTTTGGAGTGAACTAGACTGCTATAAATTGTGTTTTGGGAAGAGGTCCTTGTTAGGAAGATAAACATCTCTGTTTACATAATCTGAAGAGACAAGTGGAAGCATACTTTGTGTGACTGCACTAAGGCTGATATTCAGACTTTGCCAAATTTAAGTGCTATGGACAGTTGGAGCTTTAAGTATCCACAATGCTGCTGCCACACAGCTCGGCACACTGACCAGTGGAAAGCAGGGTGGGTATTGTGCCAGCATGATCTGGGCTCTTCCTTCAGATTGACAGCAAAAGGTGCCGTTCAGCACAGCTCCCGTCGCCTTTGTGCGAGGGTCCTTGGGACATTGTCCATGGTGAGTCAAAGCTGCAGGCTCACAGGAGAATCAGTTGGTGCTGCTAGTGCTACCTTCTTCTGTAAACCCCTGGGTGAGGGGACTTCCACTCGAGCAGGTCTGCAGCTCGGTAGCTAGCTGGGAGGGGAAAAGGGGGTTGTTTCTCTCGCAGGTTGTTTCTCTCTGCTGTTACAGGTACTGTGAGCTATTTGGTTGTGCTGCAGCTCCACAAGGCATCCAGACGCCCTGTCACCCAGATTAAGACACACTAGAGGTTGATATGTTCAGTTTTCTGGAATACTAAATGCCCCTTTCTAGGAACAGTAAGGCTTTCCTGTGCTGATCAGGAGTGTTTCACTGTTCTTTGAATCCATAGCATCCTAAGTAACAGGCGTATCAAAGAGTCCCCTCTAAAGAGGAGATACATAGTAGATATTTTAAACCTCAACCTTTACAGTCCAAAGACCTCATCTATGGAAAACTGTCCTGAATTAATAAGGTCAGTGCTTATTCTGTTCCAAGGCAAATTGTCAAATTTGTATCTTGGATCTAATGTGTGAGGGCAACATGCATAAGGCTATTGATTCTTGTTTCCATGTAACCACGAATATGCACAAAATACTTTCAAAGGAGACAAATGGGGAAACTTGGATCTGTCAGTTGTTAACCCAGTGCTTCTTGCAGTTGATATGGAAGCAAGTTTAGCACAGCTGCCATGAAGTTACCATTTTTTAATTTCTCTTAAATTAAAGCTTATGCAAATAGCACTAGGTTTGAGGTATCTAGATGCTTTTCATTCTTGAGAAGAAGCTGGTCATCATCTTAGCTGGAGATGGGAAATCAGTCAAAAGTACTATTTGCTTGTGTCATTATTTAGCTGGACACTGTGGGTTAGACTGCAGAGAAGCAGTGCGTGTTTCTGTGTGGGGGCAATTCCTTTCCACAGAAGAGGCAAAACTGATTGTTATGGAACCACAGCATGTTACCAGTCTGTAATGTAATGGGTGTGCCATATGCTCATGCCTTGGTCATGAGTTAAAAGCACAGCTTTAATAACCTGCACTGCTCTCTGTAGTTGCAGGACTTCAAGCCATAGGTAGTGCAGATGAAAACCTGTTGTTTCACAGTCCCAAAAGCAAATTCAAAGCTTATAATATTTGGTCTGATGGCTGAGGAAATCTGTCAATGTGTGATGTAGGAACAGTTAAGAGAATTTTTTTCAAGTGGTGCAGTGTTGTGCTTAGGAAGTCTGAGAACTGGACTTGGATCAGTAGATCTGTTCCGGTTTCTGCCTCTCCACAGTTAAGTGTCAGGTAACAGCATCTATCCTAAAGAGGACCAATTCCTGGGCCAGTGCTTCAGACTAAACCCAGCCTTTGGCGGGGGGATGACTACTGGGAGACTGAGGCATGGGTTAGGTCAATGCTGAAAGCAGCAGCTTCCCCCTAGGTTGTACAATGGATGGTGGGCATGGCTTTGTCCTGCATGCAAGAGCAGGTAAAAAAACATTGTTAGCTCTTTCATGCTTTGAGTTACCAGCTTTGGTGGGGAAATTCTTGCACTGGCTCAGAAAGTGCCATGCTAAAGCATGGTCTGTTACACCACTAGTGGTAAAGATGAGGAGGGTCCCATGATTTATGACAAAACTAAGATCTTTTAGAAGAAAATTTTCACAAGAACAAACAGACTGACACTCAGTTACTGGGCTTCTACAAATTAAAGCATTCTGAATTATGCTACCTTCAGCAGTCTGTGGTTGCCCAGAAATAATACATGTGAAGTGGATGTCTGTGCTGGTCTGACGTGGAGTCCTTGTACTTACCTAGAGGGCCGTATGTCCTCTTGCATTACACACTTCCGCTAAATAACTTCAACAAACCTAGAAAAATGTGAAGATGTGCTGCTGTGCTTGCTGTGTTCTGAACAATAAATCTCTGAACTGAATTATGGTATGTGCAGCTTTAAGATAATGTTTCTGTGACCTCTTGCTTTCAATAGTACTGGTTTGAGCATCACTCCTACTAAAATTCCCAGTTACTTATTTAATTTTTTTTCTTCAAGCTTTCTGAGGGCACTTAAACAGTCTCTATTGTATTTCCGATGGATGATTCATGTTAAATTAGTTTTTCAGTTCTTGTGGGTAGGGATCTGTAGTAAGTGCATTTTTCGGGTTTGTACAACATGACTTGCTGTTGTGTTGGTTTTGTTCTTAATAGTAAGTGCCCCAACAAGACCACTATTCATATTTTGTGCTGTAATTGTGAAAGTTTTCAAAAATAACTTTAAGAATTTTTCTTGTAAAATCAAAAGCAGATACGCATCTATCTATATACTGCTTTTGTATTCATATCCTGCAAAGGGCTTAGCTCCTATTTTAGGAATGACTACTATAATTACAGCCAAAATGTTGCATGTTCATACTGAGTTTACAGAAAAATCCTCCTATATCCAAATGACAGGAAATAAAGTGGATGATAGTGGATCCACTAATGACAGTGTTCCCTCACTCTATATAGTTCTAAATGAGAAACAAGGTTTCATACATAACCTTGGGAGATACTAAGACAACAGTGTATTTTGTTTCCCCGTTTGGAGCTGGAGAAAGCAAAAAAACAAAAAGGGAAACTGAGTTTCATTCAGTAATCCATTAAAATAATGACCGTATTATTTGGTTATGATGAGGGCTTCAAAATATTTTTTTAAATAATTACAGCATTTGAGACCTTTTGTAATTATGTAATTCAGACTTTTGAACTGCAAAAGGCTTCCCTCAACTAACCAATGCATACAGGTCTCATTCAGTTCAGTGAAGGCAGCAGATGGGACTGCAGCGGGCCCAGCAACCCTCCTCCTGTATGTCTGCTCAGCCCGGCGTGCTGAGGTGCTGGTCCTGCACACATCGGAAAGCCCGTGTGCAGCGTCCTCTCACAGACAGAACAGTTTTAGAGATCTTCAGTAAAAGAAAACTCCAGTCAGTTTCCGCTACTATAAAGGTGGTGATATCTTGAATGCAGAAATTAAATAAAATGGAGAGAATAAATAAAGAAAAAATGACTGAAAATTAAAAACTACTCCATTCCACGTTCATGATATTTTTAATACTCATCTTGCTAAGATGCAGAACAAGGACTATTGAATTCCATTCATTAGCAGCCAACAAGACATGACTATTAACTTCAGACAAAAACTGATTTATAACATCAAGTTGTGCACTTAAAAAAATAATTACAAATCATTTTTGAAAGGAAGAGTAACAGTGGAAGCAATAATGAATATAAAACATGACTCATTCAGCTTAAAACATAACTTCAAGTATTCTATGGCATTTCCTCAGACATCAGTCTTAAATTTGTTTGTGCAATACCCATCTTTGCATAGTAAAGAAAAATTGGTTAAACTCCAGCCTTAATTAATCTGTTTCTGTTAACATGCACCTATATAGCTGTTAATTTGCCTAGCAGACTTCTCTTTTAGGAGGATCAGATCAAATCGGTGATGTCATGCAGCAAACTGGAACGAGCTATACAGTTACCACAGTTTCTTGTCCAGATGAATAGATAAATAATGGAGCAAATGTATAGTGAATGAAACAGAGGCAGTGCTGACCAGGTCTTCTTTTGATGATGCTTTGTGATGAACAAATTGAGACTAAACGGGTATGTACTTCCCAAAGCAGAGCAAAGGCAGGATGTAGAAAATCAACACCTACCAAAACTAGTTTTTTAGTTGTCTACCACCACAGAAAGCATTTCAGCCTGTACCTACTCTGAGCTGTGTTGTCACTTGCGCTGTGTACACACAGGGCAGAAAGCGAATGTGTTCTTCCACATACACACAAAGGCTGATGAGTGGAGCACAAATTCAGCCAATGAAACTGCTGGTGTAAATAAAAAAGTTACTCCAGCACTGAACATATGTACATAGTAGTTGAGGACCACTGTGGTCTGATTTAGAACATCACATCACACACTAACAATGTTGTTTGTGAAATGCTTCTCAAACGTTGGTTTATTACACAGGTAGGTTACATCTATCCAGTTGATTTTACTTTAATTTTTGGTAACCACTAGTGTTTCTGTTGTGGGTTACACTTGCTTTGGGAGCAGAACCCTAATAAACAAAGTTGGGGATTATGTTCCCAATCAAAGTACTTTTAGAGGTCAATAATACAGTTGCAAGTATTTTTGGTTTGCCATAAAAGTATTGTCACTAACTTCATTCTGCTTGAAGCCAGCCAGGAATTTTTCAGAATAAGATTTATAATATATATCAATGTTGACTACCTGTGTGCAGCACCTTTAACTCATAACGTAGTAAGTGTTAATGTGATTATGTTAAAGCTGTTCAAAACCTTTTAATAACTGTCAACCAAAACAATATATTGTAGTTCTCTTGTGAGACTGTTGGACTGAACATTATCATAATACGAAATATAACGAAGTGAGATTTTGTAAGTCACAGGAAATCTGCAGCATTTTCTTAATGTTTTGGCTCTTAAAGCTAACTCAGGAAACGGATTTCCACTGAACACAGGTGGAGCAAGTAGTATAACTGGAATTCCGTTGTTACTAATACCCAACCTTTAAATTAAATCTAAAATTACAGAAGTTTTTAATTCTGAGCATCAGATGCAGCAAATGAAATTTTCAGGTCACTTCACTTACATAAACTGAATTACCAAAGTTTTAAGATGAAAAGGATGAGCCAGACTGTACAGCTCTATACTTGAAGGAAGGCCTAAACTAGACATCTCCATACCTTTCTCAAGCCAGATGCACCCAGGCTAGCCTGGTTACTAAGGGAACAGTACTGCTGCCCAGCACTTCTCTGCAAAACCCCATGTTTGTACACACGGCATATCTAAAAGCAAACACAACACAAAACCCCCTAAAATTACATAGGATTTTGCACACTTTGTGATGGTAACTAGCTATCAGCAGCCAAGGGTCAAAGTATTAATTGTGCATTATACATTGAAAAGTGAGATGCATCAAAGAGATACAGGGAGTGAGTTAGAAATGTAGATCACCTTTGCAAGCCGCAGAAGGCAAGAGAAGAATAACTTGTTCCAAGCTTTTAACATTTTCTGAGTATTTTAAGGCTTATTATTTCACAGGATCTAGATGGGAAAAAAAATCAGCTATAGTTTCAAAAAATAAAATAATAAAAAAAAAAGCTTGGCACTTCTGCGATTAGTTTGAGAGGGTGTCACTTATGTTATATACAGATTTTTCTGTAATAACAGCCAAAATAAAGTAATCCAGACTTACAGTCAATACATAGATATGCATTTATACATTTTAATTGTTTTTGGTTTCAAGCATACAAACTTTAGATCACATCTGTTTGATGTCAGAACTCCCTGCATCTGCATGCTATTATCTGCCTTTTTTGAGCAAGCCCCGAACATCTGCTGTACAACATGCTACAGAAAAAAAGGGGAGCAAAAAAACCCAAAACCAAACCCAACATCAAAAATAGATTTACATAAAGAATAGAACCTTTTTATATGGAAATCCTTTTCTCTCATATATATATATATTTATATATAATCTGTGAAAATGATACGTCAAAATCTTATTTCCATATTTACACTTTTTCCTTCTTGGAAGAATTACATCCACCACTCGATAGCTTCCATACCCAAGACTCCTGGCCCAGGAGACCAAAACAAGGTGGACAGCGAGCTCACAGAGCAGGGAACTCTGAAGTCCAGCGGCAGAATGCACTGCGTGGCTGGGAAAGCTATCAGAGCCTGGTATCGGCTTCCCAGTGGTTTGCATGTATTGGGCTGCAGATTTGGCTTGGGATCAGCTTGCTAGCTTGGTTGTTTGTATGTGAGCCATGCAGGTTACCCTTTCAAAATTAGCTCCTCATGCCACTGGAGTTTGATAAGAAAAAGGAAGTCATGCGAACTCAAGTGAAGTTAGAGTGCCAGCAGGCTGGGAAACAAATCTTCTATTTCATTATTTTGGAAGAGTTCTCTTATTGCACTTGGTCTGTGTGTCTCCTCCTTTGTTCGAGAAAAGAAAAAAACCCACCTGATTTTGAAACAGTGTGCTTGTAACACTTGTCAGTTAATGTTAACAAGAGAAAGGTGAATAGAGGAAGTATTTCGAACTTATCTCCAAAAAGGACAGTCTTCTCCTAACACCCAACATTGTGTCTATAGTTACTGTTTCTCATGTTCTTCTTTACTGATTCAGTTCCTGTGCAGCTACAGCAAAGACATCATACCCAAAATCCAGCAGTGCGAGGAGAAGGTTTTTGAATCACATTTCTTCAGATAGGGCCTTGTTGACTTGGATCGAACCTTCGTTTTTTGACGTTTCTTCCAGGTTGCATCAAAAGGAGACGAAAAGTGAAAAATGCAAGACATTAGTTCGATATAACAGGAACAAAGTCATTGCCAAGGTCATAGTAAAGTAAAAGGCTCACACTGAGACAGTTTTAACAAGTAACTTTTCTGAGGGGTAACAATTTAAGGAATTTGTTTGCATGCTTTCTGTAGCATAGTATCAAGTATTCGTTTCCTTACACAGTTTAAAGATCATGCTGGCACACAGCATTCAATTAGTTCTGTAGTACTTCCAGTGGTGCTCGAAATTTGTAGAAACTTTCAGCTCACAGTAACATGTGTGTCCACTAGGCCAAGAAAGCATGCGTATACCTAAAGGGAATGAGTCAGAAGTGCCAGTACTGGAAATACATAAAAGCACATGGAGACCTGAGTTCTCGGAGCAAGTGCCCACCTCTGGCTATACCAGAGTTTAGTTCAGTATTCCACTGTGACGAAAAAGCGAGTGCCTCTGTGAGCTCTTACCACACTATTGACCGTAACTGCTGTGACTCTTAGTAAAGTGCAAAATATAGCAAAGACATTGCATTCGAAGGAGACTGGACAGTTTTGTAAATTGTGTGATTAGAATTTAATGTTAACAGTGGATAGCAAGCTGGTCAGCGATATCCAGTCTCCTGCGATACTGATATCCTATGTCAAACAGCAAGACATTAGGAAGCGACAACAAAAGTTGGGTGCAACCTCCCCAGTATCTGGCTTTATGTGGGGCATCAAGCAAGGGGCTCATGCATTTAGTTTTAACATTGGGCATAGGCACCACTACCGCCACCAAACCGACATGCAAAAAATACAGAACAGGAATTAGTAAATTCCCTAAAGCTACATACCAACCCCAGGATTTTCTATTTCCTGCAGCCCTGCTAACTACTACCACTGCTACAATATTTATAAATATACTATACACAAGGTTTGCCTGGTGGTTGAAGAGACTAATGGATGTATGCAAAGGCAACTTCTTTTTGAGAAAACCTCCAGAGACTGGTAATTCTTAGGCATCCTTTGTTTTGTTTTGGTTTTATCTCGGGTACCAGTGCTTGTGTTTTTGCAAGGTCAATGCTTAAGAATTCTCCGTTTCTGAACGATCGCTGTATTCATCTTTCATTTCCCCTCAAGAAGTACTGTACTAATACACATTTTGAATTAGGCTGACATTACTTCAATATCTCAACCCATCCTCCTCTGTACTACAGGTAAGTTTGAGACAAGCAAATTATTTTTTCAGGCCAACTTGCAGAACTGCATGATAGGAAGTATGAATATAATATAAACTTGGTTAAATGTGAGTTAAAACCTGCTTTGCATCTGCTTGTCCTGCCAGTTCCATTGGGAAAGGACATGTCTGCTTCTCTTCCCCCTCGGCTCCCCCACTTTAAATAACTGTCTAGCATACTTGAATTCAAACACTACCAATGAGCAACTAATTAGTCAGTCCCCTTAAAACAAATCATCAATGCATGTAAAAAATCCAGATGATGTAACTTGTCCTCCTACTCTAGGGAAAGTACCATATTCCAGTTTGCTTGAAGAGGACGAGTCATTAGAACATACCCTGAATTACGTTCTGTTACCTGAGCTTATTTTAATTAAAGAAATGGACTTTGTAAGTCTTGGAACAAGGTACAGAAGACAGATGCTATACTAGCTTCCCAGTACAACTATTGTAAAAAAACTCTTTTGACTTTTGCCTTATCGAGTCTTTTCTAACCTGATCTCCACCAGTGTAGTATTCCAGTAAGGACCATTTGGTTGTACGACAGCTTATCTTGTGCCCGTGCCATGGGGTGAAGTCTGCTATGCCCTCTGCATTCTGTGATCTGTCCAAACCAGCACTAGTTTTATCCAGCAGATATACACACTTCAAGGAATGAGATACTAACCAAACCACTGACTTTCTTCACTTAGGATATTCTGCTAAGAGTGTCATGTGAGAGAGAAATGTGTGAAGAACTAAACATTTAACATAAGAGTCTGAAATAGTCTCTGAAATATGGAACATCAGGTACAGTGTCAATAAGGGAACACGGTACACATGCGCAAAGCATTAACATGAGCCTGCCACATCTCTCTGCTGCGATCGTAGCACTTCACAAGAGATAGGCAGTCAGGTGTTACTCTGCAAGAACCAGAATTCTATTCTGATTCCCTGACCTGCTTTAACAACTTAATCCCAAATTACCAACCATTTTAATACTAAAATGAAGACAGTAGTCTTACTTAAATCAGCAAATAGAACAAGTCTATCTCTTCCCCAAGAAAATTACAATAAAAAGAAAGGAAACTAGGTGAGTATCAGATTCTGGATATTTGCACCTCTTAATAGCTATGTATTACAGAAGTACAAGGTTCCTTTCAGTATGCGTCAGTAAAACGATAAGGGAGGAGGCAGAAGGGTCCTCTGTGGAAGGACAGATAGGAGAATGAGGCCATTTCCTAGATCTTTGTTGTTTTATGTGGAAGATCTTAGAACATTAACTACTTTTTTGCATTTAGTGCCTCTTTAAATAATGAGGGTCAGCCTTTCAGTCTGTAATCCAACTAGAAAAATTGTCTCTAACAAAAGCAAAATTGTAGGTGATTCTGAATCAAAGCAACACACCACTGCCTCTCTAACATGGTCATCTTTACAAATGAAAAATACTTCAGTAAAAAAACCCTGGTTTTAAAAAAGGCTGCATGTATGTAAGAAATACCTTGCTGCAATCCTCTGCAATTTTTTTGCAACTAATTAGGAACGTGGTTACACAGTACATTACTTGCAAATCCATGCCTTTGTGATCACATAAATACAAAGCTTTACTTAAGCAGTTAAAGATTTATCCAAACCCAGTATTTTAACCACTTCAAATAGCTAATGTCTTCATAGGCATTCCTAAAGCATGGCTCAAATGCTGAAGAAGAGCTTAAATAAATGACCTTTTGCTACAAAACCAATTCAAATTAACAAAATGAGGGACTAAAATTAGCAGCCTAAAATAAGACATTGACCTGCCATTTCTTCTAGTAGTTTGGAAAAAAGTGAGAAAATATCTCAAGTTTGATTCTAATGTTGATGTTTGTGTAGTGGTGACTGTATTTAGGTCCATGATACATGGTTTATGGAAATGCTGGTAAGGGACCGAAACCTCCTTCCTCACAAAGGCGCCACTAGCATTCCACTGCCTTATCTTGCAGAAACTTTTGGGGTCTAAACGCATCTGCACAGACCAGTTAAAAACTCAGCATCTGTTATATCTGGGTAACTCTTTGGTCCATCCATTAATCTTCCATTAGAACAGGGACAGAAAACCCTGCAACTCTTCAGCTAAGAAACAATAGCTGGAAATAGAATTGTGCCTACAATCAACTCTTCTCCATCAGCCACTTTTGCATTCTGATATAGTGAGAAGCAGCTTTTCCTGTGCATTTACGCATCACTTCTTTTACTAGCATTGCCTCTTAGCAGTGTTGCTTTATTACTAAAAATTGCTTTAATACTGTTAAAGTCAGCAACAAAAGCATTTAATTGGCTTATATTACTGCAGTAGCTTTGCAGAAGTAAATGACTATATGCTAGGAAAAAAAGTGAGCATAGGCCCCTGAGACTGCGACTGCAGCCGATGCACAGAACTACTCTAATGGTAAAAATGTCCTTCCCATATCGGTTCTATATTAAACTCTGTATACTGAACTCTTGCACAAACTTGCTACACCAAAATGAACTTCACATTTCATGAATGCCATACTTCTATACATTACCCAGCAGAGTTCAGGTAGAAATATGCAGGACTCCCTTACCGCAGTCTAAACAGCAACAGTGTTAAAAGTACTATGCACGGCTCAGATGAAGTAAAATATACTGCTTAACAAGGTTTCCACCCACAGCCTTTAAGCCACCTGAAATGTGTAATGAGGCTCTACACCCCCTAAAATTGTCAGTTAACTTTTTTCTTTCCTGTTCTATTTACCCATTGACTTGATTAGAAAAAATAACCTAGGCTTCACTCTTGAAACTGGAAGGTTTGGGTTTTCTTATAGACTTTGTTTCTCCAAACTTGCATCAAGCCTTCTTTTACACTTCCCTCCAACCCCCACCCCCCACCACCTCAGTTCATGAACAAAGTTTGCTTAGTTGCAGCTTACGTTTGATATGGACTTGACACCACAGTACCGTATGTTCATATGAACATCTGATAACCTGTGAAACAGAAATCACATCTCCCAGTTTGTAAAGCATTAGCTACCTTCTCTCATATTTGCAGTCTAAGCATATCACTTACTTACTTGCTTAAAAAGGAAAAGTTAAAATCCTCTTATTATCCTTCTCTGTCCCTCCAGATATAGCTGAAGCACAGTATCAGAGGGTCTACATGTGCTAGCCCTCTTTTGTATACAAGCTGAAAAGCCTTTTCAGTTCCCCTCTGACCCCCAGAAGAAACATGCACTTCAAGCTGTGAGCTAGGCCAGGCCAGTGTATTTGAGGTTCTGCTACAGAATAAAGAGTAAGAGCTTCAAGAGACATATCCTCTATAGGGATAACAAGCTTCTACATTTGGGCAAACGAATGACACCAGGATGCAAAGCTGAACACTTGTGAGAGTAGTTTGAGAGATGTGGAACACAAAGAAGAAATAAACCATCATGTAAATACTGTATTGTTTCAGACTTCTAAAAATCTGTGTTCATGCAAGTTCTCAAGCATAGGTGTCCCCAGTCAGCAGACAGACTGCTCGCACAGATGTTAGCCGGTGCTGCAGCACTGACGCAAAGAGCAAAGGTTGTTACAGCACAAGACAACTTAAAAAGATTCAGAGGAAGAAACTGCCTATAGTTTTCATATTTTAATGACTTGTACTGTGTTTTCAACAAATTACCTTCTGCAATACAAACGTATTATTTAGGAATGAGTACTCTATGTCTGGAAAGTAACAGACATATGTCTCTGATGGCAGAAAACTGGTCCAAAAGTATAATTTGACATTTATTTTTTCCAACAAAATCTAGCTCGCTTAATTCCCATGGGAACTTGCAGTATCAGTGTTTCTAATATTATCGCTTTAAATGTGTGTACATTGTTGTTCTCAATAAACCAAAAATTTTAACAGAAATGTTAATGCAAGCCTTGCAGAAAATTTGGTTGTATTTATTTAAAAAGCTAATTGCAGCAAAGTGCAGGGAAAAAAACCCAACTCAGTTCTGCAACTAACTGAAATTTTTATGTATTGTTTATATGCTTTATTTAAGTTAATAAATAAATCTGCATCTATTAGGATATGGTAGAAACAATGTAAATGTACTTGTATTAGTTAATGCTATAGAATATGTCCAAGTATTACAGAAAGTCTGTAAAAAAGCCTTATTCCCAGACTAGGCCTTTACACAGAAAAAATCTTTCAATCCATCAAATGAAAAGAGTCCCAATTCCTTCTTGTGTTAACACCACGTGTGAGGCCATGTCTGTCACTGCATATTCTAAAATACACACCTCATTTGAATTTCTGCCTCTGAACATAGATTTGATGAAATAACATAACGAATGAAAAATGCATAAATACTAAATTATTTTACTGTTTATAAATATGGAAAATACAAATCTCAGCCATATGAGACACAATGCAAAAGACACAGGACTGTATTAAAATGATATTGTTTAGAGCTGCGCTGTAGTAACCTATAAATACTGGAGGCTGACCTAGGGATATTAATTGTACAACTAAGTGGATTTAATTTATTTACCTGAGAAGAAGCCATATGAAAAAAAAAATACAACAGCTCAAGGTTCAGTCTATCAGTAGGAATTAAAAAGGCTTATGAAGATCCATTCTTAGACAGATGTTTTGACACCTTTTGTATTTAATCTCTTCTTACTAAAGCAAATGAGGAGCACTGACTCCCACAGCTGACACATGCAGCTCTTGCCAGTGTCAAGGGGAAGCGCAGGGAGTGTTCCTTCCCTCAGAACAAGCATCTAGAGAAAAATGAATGCTGCAGGTGCTGGGTCTTTCTGAAAGCACCAACAGAGGCAGGCAGTGCAAGAGGAAGTACTAGTTGCCTTGTCCAGAAGAAAGGGCAAAGTCTGTCTTCTGTTTTCAGCAGGGCTGAAAGAGATTTAGAAATGTTTTGCTTCTGTATGCCTGTGTAATTAAGGCCACCAGACACTAGGAAAATACAACACTCTAAACCAGAAGTAAATAAAGATTTTCAGGTGACCTTTGAAAGTGAATTAACAGATAAATATGACCTGATCACTATATCCTACTTTGCTAGCCACCTTAATCTATTAGGGAACAATTATGTTTTTCTTCTCAACTCAGACATGGAATATGAATATAGGCCACATAACATATTCTTTGAAGAGTTATAAAAACCTGATTCAGGAATTATGGCTTATTGTTGTATCATGGCTTAATCTTGATTCATGTTATTGAAAAGAAATAGCAACTTGAATACCATGAGAAATTACTTGTGCTTAACGCTTCCATGATTTGTAAGGTTATAAACATTGATCCTAAATTTAGATCCTTTTTACCAAATATGGAACATGCATGTAAGTAGACTTGACACTACAAAAAAAGGCAAGAATTAAATACCTTTGTACAAGACTCTCTCGTTGCTTTAACGGTCACAAGCAGAAGGACTAGCATGTTACACTTCATAGTTATAAAACACATGGAACTAGAATTGGGTGAGAAATGTTTTCATCTTTCATGAGACAGTTCAAGATTTCAAAGTGTTCTCTCTAAACCTGATTTTTTTAAAAAAAAAATGTGAATTGGTAATTAAAAAAAAAAAAATCAGTAACCACAAACAAAAGTTAGCTTTAGCACTTCCGAGTCAACTGTGTCAACGCATTTGTTTGTTACTGAAAACTACTCTGCTACTGCCACCACTTACCATTTACACATGAAGTCTTTAATTATAAAAAAGTTTATCAGTTTGCAAGTACTACTGCATTCAAAATAAACACTCCTCAAGACATGTCTCTTTTGGAGTTTTTAACCATTGTAGTCAACTTCTGAGAACAACACTACTAATTGGAAGTGAAAAAGAGACCTTGTTCCCTGAGTGTTAGGGTGAACTCATGAAAGTTAAATTCATTCTTTTATTGTTCTTCAACTTTGCAACCTGATGACATCTGCTAGTTTCAAATTCGTTTCCTCCTCTTGTTCAGTGCATGCATAATTCTTTCTCTTCAAAGCAGTTTGTTATAGTTGGGTTGCAGGGGGGAGTTAACTTAGAAATCTTGTAGCAGGAGCTCAAAACTTAGTGATGTAAGCAAGAAATAGAAATGCCATAGCCACTGAAGAGAAGACATGCGGCATTGCTTACTTAAAGCCCCATCCTGTCCCCCCAAGGACAATAGCTGCTACCAGGATGGCACCAGCGATGGAGCCTATTATAAGATTGGTGGCACTAGGACCTGTGATAAAGGATTATGGTAAGACAGACATAAGAAGCAACCACTTTACTCACGTTAAGTGAAGCAACTGAAGGGTAGTCAAACAATTCAAGGAATATAGACAGCACACAAGGTGATGTCTCTAGACAATTTCAGCAAGCCCAACTTACTTTTCTTTAACACTAAGAATGAACAAAGCTGTTGGTCTCTGCATTG
This sequence comes from Buteo buteo, assembly GCF_964188355.1. NCBI lineage: Eukaryota > Metazoa > Chordata > Aves > Accipitriformes > Accipitridae > Buteo > Buteo buteo. The sequence goes on from NC_134175.1 coordinate 24,712,076, forward strand.
TGCTATGTTGACATCTACCACAGAAAAAAATCTAGTGTTAGGCAGTAAATTCCATTGTGACTTACTCCATTATCGAGTGAATGAACTATCAGCTGAGGACACTAAGATATTTGTGAATAATTCCTTATCTTAAAGGAAGAAGTATGAATACTGTATGTTTTATGACTACAGCAAATGAGAAAGAAAATAAAAATAAAAAAGCCTGGCTTTTTTCATGGAGATCCTGAAAGGTGGTAGATATTTTAATTTGAGCCGAGAGCATCTAGCACCACTTGCTAATCAGAGTCCAGACTCCCTACAGTTACGTCAATGCTAAATTTACAAACAATTGTTTGACAAAAGCAAAGGATTATATAATAAGGAACAAAGTTGAAATAAAAGCTGTATTCCCATTAAGCTTTCCAAACATCAAAGCATCTCTTCATCATCCTCAAGAAGCTACTTAACAACAAAGTAGGGAAGGGTGGAGCAGGAAAAAAGAGCAACAAAAAGAAGCAGCACAAAATATTTTTGTGCAATTTTCTGAAGAGGGCAAGAGAACACCTGAATAAGATATTCATAATTGACCCTTAAGTGCTCTATTTACACAGGGTGGAGGAAAACTGACAATAGGCTTGAGTAACATTTTAATTGCTCTGTACAAAAATTTCCTATTAAGCAGTCTTTGATGTAAAGTTAATTGCATCTGAGCTCAAGGCAAAATGAAACCAACCCAACAGTTCTTTTGCAGCATATTGGATGGTTTTTGTTTAAACATTCACATATTCAGGAATAGCCTTCAAAAAACAGTTCTTACCTCCTATCCCAGTCTCCCCAAACCAACATTTCTACACAACAATTGAAATTTTCCTGTTTTAAATATTCTGAAAATGAGTTTGGAAAACTGTCAGACAGCTAACACAAGGAAGAAAAGGGAGCAGCCAGAGATCAGCAAAGGAAAGAGCAAGGGCAGCTGCAACAACTGAAAGTTTTAAGCTGTTAGGGCAGTATCACAAAACCTTCTGCCCAGTCCCAGACACAATAAGTACGTGCCCTAAGCTTTAAAATGTACTGCAGTGACCTAACTTCACTACATTCATTACGTGTTTCCCGTATCAGTGCTTCTGGAGATCAGATTAGCTAAAAGAAAATGAAGTTTTAAAAATTGCTTCCTGCAATTCCTACACAAAGATTATTGAGGAATATGAATAAAAGATTTGGAATGAAAAGAAATATAGTGAGCTTTACAGATGAGCAGTGTACAAATTTGACAACAATAATTAAACGGTAATTTTCTACAGTTTGGAAGAATGTATCTTATTTGGACTTACCTTTAAAGTCACACCTGGCTCAAATCAGCAGGAGTGAGCATGGTGGAGGGTAAATCAGTGCCATTCCACAGGCATTATATTCCCAATTAAGGCTTGCTTTCAACAGCAGCCTAATGAGCTACAGTACCTGACTCAGATCTATGGCTTACTCTAGATTTTACCAAATGATTGCACACAACAGAAGACTGAAAACACAGCACATACATAATTAATCTGAAATAAATTTTAGAAGCCTTGAAAAATTCTAAAGCTGATTTTTTTTCTAGCCATAGAATGCTATCTTCCCACAAAAGAGGTACAATGATTAACTGATAGTAACAACATCATAACTTAGATAAGAAAGTACCAAATCGCCACTTTTTTACATCCCCGTTCTTACTATGTTCCCTGGTTGCTAAACCTTGAGGGGGGAGAATCTATTTCATAGTGCACATCCATTCAACAAACAGCAGTTTGTTCTTTCAATACAGAAAATCAATATTGGTTTTATTTACTATAAATATGGAATAATTCAATCAAAATTTAAGCAGAAGAGGGTAATATACAAAGCAATTATGTTCAGTTAATAGAAAAGTTAATGAAATTATGTTAAATAATAAGTGGGTCCTGATAAAAACACTTTTCAGATCTGAGCCAATTTTATAAAGTGTCAGTGACTAAAGAAGTGATGTTCATTTTTAACACAAAAAAAGCCCTGAAAATCAAATGCCTGTGAGAGTTAGGCTATCTACTTGAGAGAGCCTAAGAGCAGAGTAAATCATACATGGCTGTAGATAAAGGCATGTCCATTCATCTGGAATAATTTTAAAACTGTTTCACAGTATGCTGGGAGTGGCAGTTCCTATGAATGAGAGAAACAGCTATTTTTCCTAGTAAAGACAAGATGCTGAAAAGGCTACATTCAAGGTAAAATTTCACTGATAAGACGACTATAATCTCATTTCCAACTTCAATAGAAAAACAAAGCTGGTGGAATACTTATGATTATTAAACAGCAACCACTCGTTTAGCAGAATGGAGTTCTCCAATTAATGAATTCCAGTTTCAAAATACAGAGATTTAAGGGGATTATTGGTAAGTTGTTTTAAGACCATAACAGATTGTGCACATAAAAGTACTTACAGCAAGACTACTTTTACATGTTATACCTTACCTTAAGGATGTATACCTTATGTTTTATTAAGCATCATCAAGGAAACTGTATTACTAATAAACCAGAATTTTCCTACCAGTACGAAGCCTACTTTGCATTGAGTCATTTTAGTTAGTGACATTTATGAAGAAAAGTATAAATCAATATATTTTAGCTAAATAAGCCTCTCTAGCCACTGGACTCTGATACTTGACATACAAACTGAAAGCGAGAGGAAGGTTTTAACAACCACCATACTGTGGGGTCATTTTCCATCCAGACTATCACAAGATGCAACACGTCTGGTATGCTTGTTCTTTCTGCCATGCTACTGCTATAACCTGCAGACAGAGATTTATCAGGAGGAAGCTCCTGCAACTAACCACACCATAACTGCCTGGCACAATACCCTTTCCTGCAAGGCGCTGTCTGCTTTGGCATGGCTATCGTATCATCTCTAGACATCTTTTAGGACCCTGATACAAATCCTACTCAAGGTGTTAAAACAGAGCACACCTGTAATTTCAGTGGAATTCAGATTATTCCCTAAATCTTCATCATCATCAGACAGATTCTACAAGAATTAATACACATTGCTTTGAAACTCTGCTAGTTGTAGAAGAGGCAAGTTTCCTGCACATTGTCCTGCAGGTAACAACACACTGGGGTGGTTTGATGTTTTCTTCTCTTGCCTGTCACTTTGCCAGCCAAATCCTCTGGTTTAAGTTATCAAAGCTAAGTATCCATTTTAGGATGAAATCTGGAAAAAAACCTACTCTGCCATTTTGTCCCCCATGATTACTAAGTTCATAAAGCATTAAGAAACTGAAGTTATTTCAGCACTTTGAGGAAAAGTTTGCAATTTGCAGGTGAAGTGGTGAGGAAGGAGGAAGAAGGGCAGGACCTGCCATCAGGTTGTGATAGCACCACCTCCCCTGCAGCCATTGATGGTTAACAGCTACCAGGGCCTGAAGGGCATTAGGAACAGAGAGGGTTTTGTGTTCCCATGTGCTTTCTTTAAACCAAGCAACAAAAAATAGCAACAGCTTGCCTTGTATGTACATTTGTATCTGAAGGAACCAGAGGACAGAGAAAAGACTGATGGGATCCAGGAAAGAAGAATGGATAGAAACAAAAAGAAGAATGAGTCAGGTAGTGAGTGAGAAGAAGAGAGGAAAGATGAAGAAAAGCTGGAATTAGAGCAGAAGGATACAGGAGCAAGAACAAATGGTCAGGGACGTTGGTCAGAGCTGAGTGGATTGAGACAGCAAGTAAGGGAAGATAAAAACAGAAGGGTACAAGGCAGAATATAAGGGAAAGGCAAATGGTCCTCAACCTGTAGGCAAATAAATATCCTGCTCCAGAATCTGGGTCCCAAACCTTTACAATCTTCACAGTCTTCAGTTTCTAGCAAACAGCTGTAAAAGCCACCAGTAAAACACAGATGTGCTCTTTCTCAAGCAGATAATCTATTACCTTCTTCCTATTTGTTTTTCTAGTAGTTGTCCTCTGTGAGTGTAGAAGTCTCTACTCTTCTGAGAATCTAAGATGAGTTTCATGCAACAGTCCCGTTCAGCAACAGCTAAAAAGGTTACATCTAGGGCTGCAAACTCAGACATGCAAAATGCTGCCTACCAGAAGACTACCTATGCAGCCTTAATTAGAACTGTACAGGAATGCTTTTTCACACAGCTTGATTAGAAATCACAAACTGTCTTGTTATGACTCCCCCTTCAGAGAGATGGCACTGTCACACGACAGAGGTAATACATTCACACAGCTTGATTAGAAATCACAAACTGTCTTGTTATGACTCCCCCTTCAGAGAGATGGCACTGTCACACGACAGAGGTAATACACAGTATTAGAAACACAGTGAAGTTGGAAACCTCAGAAGAGCAGAGTAACTGCAATTTATTCTGTAGTTTGCACAGCGAACACAGAATGAAAAGTGTTCTTATATGGGCATTTTTGTATGTGTATATGTAACACACACACACATATATAAATCATAGCCACTGTTAAAATTGACGTAGTGGGCTAACACTTAAGATTACAGTTTCCTAAAACTATGAAAAGACAATAAAAATTGCTCATACATATTGTGTATATATAATTTCTATCCTTAAGCATTCTATGGCCTTAAGGTAACAGAAACCTAGCAACAGAACATTCAGCTTTACTGTAAAACTAACTGTCTATGCTATTATCATCAGCTTTCATCTTCCTAGCTAGATCACATGACCGATTATTAGACTGAAAGCCCCGTAGATTGTAATAAACAATTTCTGCATTTTATTAAATAGTCCATGTTACTTAGTCTATTTTGCAAAATTATCACGAACTTCCATTTTTTTCCCAGAATTTTTATAATTTGGTGTAATGGAAACATTTAGACATTTAATTTTACTGTGACAATGTAAAAATTCACAAACTTATTGTTTTATGCCCCACATTATCCCAGACAGGAGAAGGTTCAACACTGCATGAGCAAACCACATGACACAGACACAGTCAAATCACATGACAAATACGGTCACCACATGACAAAGCTAACAGGGGGTAATACACAGAGGGCTCGGGTGCATACGGTTACCTCACACACTAGGCACCAAACATAAAACTCAAACTAAGAAAAATGCTTACTCTATTCCCCACCCTGTGCCTCCAAAAATCACCCCCAAGGCCAGAATGGTCCCTGCCACTGCACCTATTAGCCTGTTAGTGGCCATGCTCACTGTGTGGAGGGAAAAGGGAAGATTTTTTAAGGAAATGATCACATATATGTCTGAAATGAAAACATGAAATAATTCCTCAAAGGAATATTTTATGCTATAATCCATTGTCAGATAAACAGTTCAAACCTCCTAACAGACCTTTATTTACCAAATACTGTAGCTTTAAAAATTCTGAAATGAGCTATATTTGGTTTTCTTTGAATGCTTGCAAATATTTCAACAAGAAGTTTTCCTGTAAATGTGAGACTATCCCTTTTAGCTTGTGACTCTATTATTTACTTAAAAAGGGAACATCCTCAACCTACTGCTTATTTAAAACAGCCAAAACGTAAATAAATCACCAATAACAAAGCTTCCTTTCGATCACCAGAAACTTACTGTATCCATAATAACACTAAGCAAATGAAAACAGTTTGTTTGGAAATGGTTCCATTGCAGAAAAAGAAAAAAAAAAACAAACACACACAACTTCTTAATTCATTCCTTTACTAGTTAGTAAAATTTTCCTTTGTTACTGCATTTATGAATAGGACTTTCTATCTATATGCCCTAAAGACAGATAACACCTTTTAAAAGGAAAAACCTACCCTAGAAATGTGCTTCAGGTAACACCCTGGAAATTTCAGTATGTTCAGATAGTGTCTCTTAAGACATTGAGGCCTTATTTTTTATTTTTTAAGGGAATTCTTTTCAGAAAAAACATCTATATGTTTCTTATGTTAAAGATTAAAAGCTTGATAGATTCATTGAGTCATAATAGACCACAAACAAGCAGCTGAATTCCCTGTCTAATGGGAACTTTTCCAAGGGACAAAAACTTTGTAGTCTTCTTGCTGAATGAAGTCTGTTTTGAAACTGTTTCATTTTTTTTCCTGTTTCATAAATACACACACACACACACATACACACTTGAGACATAAGTTTTATATTAAAAAAACCAAACAAACATTATTCCACTAGTCAAACAAAGACCTAATTCTGCAAATGAAATTGTAAAGGAAGAATCTTGTGTCCATATGGAGTCCTACTTATTTCAAAACTACTAGCCAACACTCTAAAGTAATTCAAAGTTTCTGGAGTAGCCAAAAACTAACAGCAAGAACTCTTTGTCTTCTGAAAACTGCTTGCGTGCTGTGTAGGTCTACTAGTACAGGATACAGTAGGTTGCTGAGTTTAGAGTAATTTAAGACTCATGTATTAATACTGACATAATTAAGGACCACTAATTTTTTAAATCCTGAAATACAGTATGGAGCCAAAAGCAACTGATGGATGATGGAAACGTCTGAAAAGTCCAGAAAAGTCCAACAGGAGTAGCAGTCAGTTGTCAATTACTGTAACAACATATAAATAAACAGCAATACTTCCTAGCTATACGTGCTCTAATTGTAGTGAGAAAAATGCTTGGATTTATGGTGTGAAAAATCTTAAATCTGGTGAATTTTCACATCATGAGTGTTCTGTTTCTGAAACGTAACAAAACTCAAATTTAGGGCTAAGGAAAAACAAGTATTTGGTTTCTGTCTCAGACTTGTAAACTGGCATATGACATAGGAAGTACTGGTAATAAGGGGGAAAAAAAAAATGGAAACTACTTCAGTACGTTGGATCTTTACAATACAGAAAACTACTCCTGTATTCTTCTGACATCTTCTTACAAAGGAATTCCTCTGTTAGTACATACACCAAAAGAGATTATAGTAGCTGTCAGTGTTCAGGCTTGTAAATTCATTGCTAGGTGCCTCAAACATCAATAAATTACAACAACAACACAAGTAAAAATAATCCGTCTTTTGAAATCATTGAGCCACCCTGTACAAAAACATATTCTGCCTTTTTGCAGAGGAGTCCATTGAAAAATGCAGTCTAAACTTTATGTCTGTACCTACTGGCAGAAATTCATGCAGATACTATTCATTTAAGACTTTTTCCCAGAACATTTCAGCATCGATGTATTAGTTTTCATAAAGGTATTTCCATTCTGAAATTGATGAGTTAATTTGAATTACAAAAATCTAACCAAGATAAGTGTATCTTCTGTGTTGCTTTTCCTATAGACCTTTTCATAGAGGAAAGAATTATTTCTTACCAGCAGGATTTGGAAATGAGCAATACAAAATTCATGTACTCTCAGTGTCACAACTGTAAATACTGCTCTCCTCATCCCCACAGAAAGGGAAGTAACCAGCTCTAAAGTGCTGTTCTCCACTTTTTTTTTTTTTTTTAAGACTCTGTAAGCAGCGTTCCACAGTTATGAAGGTTTTTATGGGAAATGGGAATGACAAGTAGCTTTGTAAGACAGGGTACAAACCAGCCAGCTCTACACTCAATGGTGGTGGTGTTAGGAGTCCAGGAAGCACCTGCACAGATTCCCTAACACAAATCTGGACTGTTCTAGAGAGCCTCCTTCACAGTGGTAACTTGTTTCAAGACGATCTCTTCAACAGTTCTTGGTAAAGGTCTACTGGAACCATTCTGCTAAGGGGCAAAAGAGTAAGGCACACAAGACAGAAGTAGAGCCATTCTGGAGGGACATAACAAAACCCTGTCCTCCCTTGAAACCTTGGATTTTTTAAATGAGTAATCAATAAGAGTCTGAGCTGTAAGGACTACATTTTTAAACAAGTCTATCTTCTTTCCATCAGCCTTATATAAGGGACAGAAGAATCTGGAACTGGGACATAGCAGGAAGATTTTGTTTGGGTTTCTCAGTTGTTTATTGGGAACTTTATCTGTAAATGCATAACACTGGATAAATACAGCCTGATGTTAGACAATGTCCTGATGACAGGAAAGACAAAAAAATTGGACAGCACAATCCAAAGACATTCTTTGGCAGAGAAGTCAGAGAGAATCTCAAGTGCTTTTCTTCCTCCTTGGAAAACTTTTTTGATGAATTATTTCCTCAATAGCTCCTCTTTGTATTTTATACTTCAATGCAGTTGAAATACCTACTAAATACATGAGTAAGCAATAATAGTCATAAGAATAATGTAATTCCTTAAAATCTTGATTTACTTTTTTTCTCCCATTTAAATCTGATTTCAAAGAATCAAAGCTTTTTTCACCAGGGACATTCCACTTTTCCCTTTTTTATGCCACTGAATTAGCTGAGAACAGCTAAGGGAACTGGAAATCTCTAGTAAAACATAAATACTCAATTATGATATCAATAATAAGAGCTACACTTAGTCAGTTTCCAATCACAAAGAAAATGATCATAAAAAATAGAGAATAAGGGATGAAGGAAAAAAACCAGAAAGTACATACCATCATCTATTGAAAGCTTCCCCAAATTTAGGTTAGAAACATAAAAGTTTCATCAATTCTCAAAGCAGAAAGACCTACTTCATCTACATGAAGCAGAATTTTACTGTCTGGGTCTAAGAGGACTGCACAATAATATTCTTTTTCTATATGCTAATTCTACTATCATGTAACAACAGAAAAATGTCATAAATACTTGAAAGAACATCAAAACTGAAATCACACAAACCCTTGGGTCCTTCATCCTTCTTGCCACCAGTATCCCTGATAGGATCATCAATACTGCAGTCTGTCCCAGCCCAGGAGAAATTACAAATACAAGTCGCTTCATTACTACAAACCTGGAAAAGACAATAAATGACAGCAGTTGGTTTTTAACTACATTTTATTAAGTTTATTTAACTTGTAATTAGGTATTTGATTCACAGTATAAGACATCCATCTATATATTGTAACAATAGCACTGAGTGTTTAGAATGAGTATAATATATCAATAACCTGAAAGTTTGCTTTTACCCTCTAAATACACTCAGAGGCTAGGAAAAGCAGAAGTGTTCCCAGTGGTTCCATCATCATTTGCACTACACACCTGCATAGGATGTAAAAAATAACAGAAATTCTCATCCAAAAGAAACTCCAAAACCTATCTAGACTAGTTAGATCTTCACCAACCAACTCTCTAGACTTTGAGCCTGGATGTCCAGAAGGAATACAAGCATTTGCGTTTAAAACGTTCAAGATATGGTCATGTTTTACAACCTCTCATTAACAGCTTGCTCCCATGTATAAAAAATAGCAAGATTCTCATCAGTTTTGTTGTCATTTTTTTCTAAGCAGCAACAAGGAGTGCTTGCTTATCTTTTAGAAAGAGAGGAAATAATTCTTCCTAAGTCTACATTAACTGAATGACCTCTAAAAAAGGACTTAGGACTCACAAAAATTGGCAGTACATTTATCAGATACAGGAAAACCTATCCAACTGACAAAATCTAAAGTATCAAATCAATAGTGAGAGTTAATAGCTATAAACTTTCCATGTGAAAAAGAACATGGAATGTCTTGCTAGAAAAGGTTACTAAGGAAAGAGTATGACATGAGAAACAGATGCAAAACAAAGAATGAAGTTTTGATTATTGGACTAGAAGTGAAATCAGTCATTAGGCATCAGCTAATAATGCCTTTTGGACACTGGAACATAATGTCAAAAAAAAACCCCAAAAGAACCTATGCACCAATGATTACAAGTAGTACATGTGATTTTTTTCATTTAACTTTCACCTCACTCTTCTTCTTAAAGTATTTTCTTTCCTTTCTTTTTTTTTTCCCAAATATTGTGAAATACTATTGCTAGAAAAATGTTAAAAAAATAACTTCCTGTGTGATGACATTTAAATAAAAATACTAGTGGAATAATAGAAGAGTTAAGAATCATTGTTCACTCACCTAACTATGTAAGAGAGTATTCTTAGCATGACTGAAGAATCTTATCTAGGAAGCTGAAGATAAATACATCTTATGGCAGGTTTGACCAGCTGAAGTATTCTTTTAAAATTATGAATCGGAATCATCCAAAGCAAAACAAAAAAGGTAACATAGTTCCCTTACCACTCATGCCACTCTCCAAAAGTACCAAGACAATTTCTAGAACTCCTAGATCCTTTACTTTCCATTATTAAAATTTTTCTTCTTGATTTTGAACTTAATCCTCTCTGAAGCACTCAAATTCATCTTCAATTACACATAACGAGAAGAAAAAAACTTTGTATAAAGTCTAGCCCCTTAGGCAAGTATCTGTCCACTGAATCCCACAGTGGAAAGGTTTTACCGATGTTGTATCAGTATCAGTTAAGACATGGAACAGTGAATCTGTTCATCAAAACATACCTACTGTCTTAGACAAATGAACTTATGGGTAGAATAACAGAATAAAATGTTCCTGAATGTAAAATGATACAGTTTGCAGCTGTTCAAGAAGAATGTATCTTCTCTGTTGAGGTCCAACAGTTTAGAATTTTAATTATCTAAGTCATGAGGTATAAATCCATGAACACACGTCCAACTTTATAAAGGTGTTAGTATGCAGGAAAAAGCTTAACTGAAGATGGCAAGTAGCTTGAAATATGGGTAGTACATTACAGAAGTCTTTACAATAACTGATGTCAAAGTTCTTTCTTGCTAGTAACAAAAACACCACATTGGATACAATTGCAGAACTAATTTGACAACTTTGCTTTCTGAAGTTTTAGCTATGCTTCACGGAAGGGCAGTCTTCCTCTGAATCTAACATTTGTGTTTTCAGATCAACAGGTCTTGAGAAGACTTTCAGGTAGATAACTCCACAGGGTCCAAGATCAGATATAGCAGAGAGAGCTGGAGAAGCTTAGCTAACTCCCAGTACAGACTTACCCCATGACCAGAACAGACTTTTCCATTAGAACCAATGGGACAGCTGCTTATGTTCAAGGACTGAATTGGCAGGCACTTTTTGTCCAGACACATCATGTGAGGTCCACATGGAGCTCCATCCTCCACATAACCTAAATCAGTATCGTCATCTAAAAGAACATGAGCACCACTAGGAGAAAAGTTTTAAGATACTATTAGTATTGTGACTGGAGTCTTTTGAAAATATTAAATATGTTAGTGTAGATACTAAAAGCCTCATACCTTTCTCTCATTCAAGCATACAGACAGATTGAACAAAAATTATAAAGTATTTCTGTCTGTCCACAGCATTGACAAGGTGTTCCGGTTGTCAGATTAAAAATAAGTCTAGATAATGACTCAAATACTCAAAAAGTAACCCCCTTAGGCTTTGTTGGTTTTTTTTAACAGTCTTTGATGGGCCAAGCTTTTTTCTTTTTTTTCTTTCCTTTCTTTTTTTTTTCCCAAATATTGTGAAATACTATTGCTAGAAAAATGTTAAAAAAATAACTTCCTGTGTGATGACATTTAAATAAAAATACTAGTGGAATAATAGAAGAGTTAAGAATCATTGTTCACTCACCTAACTATGTAAGAGAGTATTCTTAGCATGACAGCAATGCTGCCAATGTCTTTAGAATACAAATCCAGTATTGTGCACAGTAGACTAAAACCCATCTACCTGCCCTTTAACTAAACCGTAACTTAACATCTTATCCTGCCACAACTCTTCAGTTTCCTCCCTCTCAGCCTTCACTTCCCTACACCTATTTCTCTGAGGATATAATATGCAAAAACATTATGTTTAATATATGGATCTTCAACAATTACAGATTTGTCCACCGCCCCCAGAAAAATATAATGCTGAGCATTAAACTCTGACTGTGAAGTGAAGTTCTGCTACTGAAGAGACCAGATGGAGTGATCAAGGAGCATAACCCACATTTTGCCCTCTTTAAAATGTGGAATATTATTAGCCTTTTAATTTTTTTTTAATCAAAAGAAATACCACTCAGAATAATGATTTTGCTGCAAGATATTAATTACCTAAAAATCATACGATTTTACATTTATGTTTATCTTAATTCAGTTAGGTTTGACAAAGCAAAATCATGTTGGAACACTGCATTATCTCTTACCTGCAGTCCACTATTCGTCCTTGATGATAAAAAGAATTTGGAATAATTTCTCCTTGAACCTGACCAACTCGTGGAACTTTAGTAAGATTAGTACAGAGCAAAAAGCCACAGAAAACATCACTGTAAAATGAAAACATAAATCAAAAAGTTACTGGAATAATATGAAGTAAACGTACAAAAAAGAAAGACCAGCAATGATGCTGCTGATCACATTAAGTAATATATTACCATAAGCCACATGATAGACTTTCAGAGTATAAGTCTGGAAATAAAATATTATTTGATATAAATGACAAGAGGCAGAAACAAGTAATCATTCATTCTAATGCGCCAGTGAATGTTCACATCAACAAAAAAATTTATCTGTGCTCTAAATATAATACAGTACAATTATGAGGTGCCAAATTGTACAAAGCTTTGTCATATCAGGCTAAATTATATTTCCCTCCCTCTAGCAGCTTGGATGCTGTATGTTAATATGAAGTTTTAATTTTTAATTTTATTTTATTTCCCTTGCAGGACAACAGAACTATAATAACAATCATTAGCATGCAGTGTGTGTGCCTGAATTTTGGTAGTCTGCTTTATTTGATGTTATTTTATATGAGCAATCTTCAGCAGAAGGATATCAGCTTAAAACTTCCATCTCTTACTCTAATTGTCTTAAGTCATAGAAGCAATTGGATGAATGCTGGAAACTGTATTTGTTAAAACTGCAAAAAATTAAAATGGCCCTTAAGCTAGACCATTCTTCTGCATATCTCTACTGACCCAGAAAAGCTTTTGTACAGATGAGTTTAATATACATATCAGAACACCACTGTTCTCATCTAAATACAAAAAAATTCATTAAACAACTTCTTTGCTTATGAACCTATCTGAAAAGTGAATCATGTAATTAAAAAAAAAAAAAAGCCACTTGATGACAAACATCAGATAGTTGAAGGAAAACACCATTCCGAGACTGAAATTTTTACATGGTTAATTAAAAATTACAAAACAGTAGGTAAATTAGGAGAAATTTAAGTCTATCCACTAATGATTATTAACCTGAAAACTAAATTTAATCAAATATTCATCTAGTAATGATCACATGCAAATGAATCAGCCATTTTCTCTATAGTGTCCAAATATCTAATGGTCCTCTGGTCAAAATAAAGGTTGGAATAAACTCGAAATAACATAATCTGGTATTAATTCCATAGCAAGCAAAAACATTTGCAGCCTAGTTTATCCCTACCAAGTCTGAGGTGCTTGTCTATTAGGAACTTGTGACTTTTTGCTCCCCCATCCCCCAGTCCCTCTGAAAGAATTAAAGTCACAGTACATTCTTCTGAAAATCTAGAATTCTTTACAAGTGTATTGCTGAGTCGCCCGTGGAATTGTCAGAATGAGCTGTGGAACTTTTTCAAGATGCAAACCTTGTGAGGGAAAAAAGATTCAAAATAATGCAAAACAAACTGCTCAAACATTCATGAAAAAGTAGACAATATTAAATTAGTATTAATCTATTTAAAATACAAATAATCTATACCAAGCTGAACTTACTGTTTGCTACACTGAATCCATCGGTCTCCATCCTTTCCACAGTTTCCTTTTTTTGTGCCTTCTGTGTTAAGCTTTTCATAACAAAATTTGTCAGATCCTGAAGACTCTGTGACGAAGAAAGGAAAAAGGAATATACTTTCCACTAGCAACATAAGAGCTTTGAAAACCTGTATAATTTATTGCAGTAGTTCTCTGTATTTTTTTAATACAAAACAGAAACATAAACACATGTGTATGTACGCAGATGGTATTTTCCAGTGACTACAGTGGGGACCTAGCAGACTGAACTGCAATACCTACAGATGGCTTTTCTAAAATAATCTCAATGTTCAAAATTTGCTCTGAACTTTTAAAAAAGCAATCTCCACAGTGTCGGTATTGTCTTCTGCATTTGAATTTATCTGTGGTCCACTTTTGTTCACTTCATAACAGCTGCACACAGATATAATCTAGTTATTTGCACTACAGTTACTCCTGATCTGTATTTCAGGAGATCAAAGATTTTATACATGGCATATACCATAAGCATATGTTCTGACATCAACTCAATGTTTATTTTATTTTATTTTATTTTTCAGGACTTCACTGAGAACAGGGTTGAACAGTCAGAGTGTAATTTCTACTGCTTTGTAGGAGTAGAAATCTGAACTAACAGCACCCCAGTTATTTACTAACAAGCCCATTTGTTTTTTCTAAAAATCAATTTTAAAAAGCACAACAACTATACAGAGGAAGATAAAATATTAAAAGTAAATAAGACAGTAATTTCAGTAAAATCACTTGTACAGAAGACAAACCAAATATTTTCAAATATAAGTTTGTAAGATACAAAGAAATTAGTTAACAAAAACATCTATTACCCTTAATATTATCAATAAATGTGAAATGGCAACATAAAGCTCAAAAAGGCATCAGAAGACAAAGAAAATGTTGCCATCCAATTTTACACTTACATAGCATCTTTTGTACTTGTTTTGTACAAGACAAACAACAAACAAACAAAAAACTATATCCCTTCCATCTTGCCTAGAATGGAGTGATTCTTCCGCCTCAAATAGGCAGTGTCAGCAGTGGCAGTTATAATTAGACAAAATGCACAAGAAAACATTAAGTGCTAGAGTACAGGACAACTTGATAGTTCTGCTCTGCTGAACTGTCTCAAAATCATTACACAGAGTGTTTATCCCCTCTCAGGTGCAAACAAACTCCATTGCAACTGCAATTCTATTTTACTTAACACCTCTGGGCTTAAATTCATAATATGTATATTTAAATTCACACCAATGTACTAATTTTCCTGACTTGTAGGATGGTATAGCAAAGAGAAGCAAGGTGGAGCAGCTTTAGCGTGAACCACTGCTGGGAGAATGGAATTAACAACTGTCATTAAAAATCTCAGAACATTTGTTTTGAACTATACCCAAAAAATCCTCAAACCCATTTTGCCCCCCCTGCTAACAGTAACTCTAAGTTGCCAATATTTTCTATGTTTTCTCACCTAATTCCACCAGAGTCCAGCATTTGCTGTCCTACCTACCACATCACGTCAGAACAATCTCACTGTCAACACTTCCACACTCAGAATTTCACTGGGCAATCAAGCCACAGTTTCTCACTGCAGTCTACTCTACTGAGCAGAAAACTTTAACTTACAGTGGCAAGAAGAAAAAATGAAAATACTAAAAATACAAAACAAAGACTTTTAAGGTAGTTAAAGTCAACCTACTAGATCCCCAGATGTATTTGCACTGATTATCTCTCGTCTTGCATTCACCATTATAGCAACGACCCTAAACAAAACACAACATGTTAGCAATGAGAACTGAACACTATTTCATTTCCTTCCCCTCCTCCAACAAATGTCTCATTTTGATTCTTCACACACATATTGGGATATATAATAGTTTTCATGAATTTGGGTAGATGAAGTACACATTTTGGCCCAGATTCTCAAAGTCAGTTGATGCTTAATACAAACCGACATTTCAGCAGCTGCTTTATACTTCTCATTTACATAGTTGTAAAGAACTTATTAACATGGAGTGTAATAAAAGATCTACATGTAAAATGTAAAGATACCAAGCAGATTTTATTCAAAGTAGAAATTTTTACTATTCATACAGTGCATAAAGCACAAGCAACAGAGATGTCCAAAAGACAAAATTTATGAAGAAATATGGAAGACAGGATTAAAGAAAGAAAACTTGTAATTGGTTGATTTCTATTTGCTGATGTGCAGGGATTTTAAAACATTGCATACCTGATTAGAATCACAGGCATACCCATCTTGTTTATGAAGATTTGGTGGACACTGAAAAAAATTAAGATTTTTTTTTTTTTTTTTAAATCATCTGTACTATAATATATTGAAGGATCACATACGGAATTTTCCTGGTTTTAAAAGACAATTGCACAACATATAAAGGGGGTAGATAACATAATTAGTGCAGGAATCTTTATAACTGCAAATACACATGAAAAAAAATAGTAACTTGAGCCATGAAATACAAGGTTTGATTCTAACTTTCTGCATATTCCAAGTAGAAGTTAAGGAGGTGAGGCAAAATGAAAAGCAAAACAAACGTGGTCAGTAGCAGGATATTTGGTAGCTAATACTGGGGCCATGTTTGCAACACTGCCCCTGCATTCATTTCAGTTCCACTAAGAAGGTAAGTGAGCACCTAGTTGTAGCCTACCAGTCTATTGCTTACAGAGCTGTGGTTTTTTTATGATGTTAATTGTCATGTTCTCTTGGCATTGGAAACTTTTTTAGTATGAACAAGTCATTAGGTCCAGAAGCCTCAGATTATTAAAGCTAGGAGCAGACCATTCTCAAAGCTTTTCGTCATCAAAAAGAGACCTGTGAAGATTTGGAAAGGGTCTGCTGCTGCAATGTACTGTTGTCCTGGTTTCAGCTGGGATAGAGTTAACTGTCTTCCTAGTAGCTGGTGCAGTGCTATGTTTTGAGTTCAGTGTAAGAAGAATGTCGATAACACTGATGTTTTCAGTTGTTGCTAAGTAGTGTTTAGACTGAAGTCAAGGATTTTTCAGCTTCTCATGCCCAGCCAGCCAGAAAGCTGGAGGGGCACAAGAAGTTGGCACAGGACACAGCCAGGGCAGCTGACCCAAAGTGGCCAACGGTGTATTCCATACCATGGGACGTCCCATCCAGTATAGGAACTGGGAAGTGGGGGTGGGGAATCACTGCTCGGGGACTGGCTGGGTGTTGGTCAGCGGGTGGTGAGCAATTGCCCTGCGCATCACTTGTACATTCCAATCCTTTCATTATTACTGTTGTCATTTTATTAGTGTTATCATTATCATTATTAGTTTCTTCTTTTCTATTAAACCGTTCTTATCTCAACCCACAGGTTTTGCTTCTTCTCCCGATTTTCTCCCCCATCCCACTGGATGGGGGGAGTGAGTGAGCAGCTGCGTGGTGCTTAGTTGCTGGCTGGGGTTAAACCATGACAACTGTATTAGCCAATACTTTGAGGGCAGCCTTTCCAGCTTAAGAAAGCCCTTCTCCCTCCCATTAAGAAGGCTCCATCAACAGAATAAAAGATTTACAATAAAAACTCAGCAACAGGTATGTATCTGTAAGTGTGGATGTCTCAGATGGTAATACAAAAAGAGGTTACTGTTAATTTATTGGCATCTATAATTACAGCCAATGCCCAGAGAGAGACATGTGATCTATCCTGAATCTTATTTCTTCAAAGCTCAGAACTTGATGCAGTAGATGACTGTAGCAGAGAGTTATGAAGTTTTTATATAACCTTGAAGCTAAATACTCAGTATTGAAAAGGAGCATATATCACCTAAAGCATCAAAGTTGCTGTGAAAATAGAATATGTACAGAATGTTGACTATTTAAAAGAACTCAAGTTAAAACAACCTTTTGGTTGCTCTTTATTCCTATACTTTTAAGTATTAGCCAAATGTTTTCAAGAGAAATGCATAAAATCCACTACTTTTAAAATTATCATACATGTGCACACTCTTAAAAAAACGTAACACTTTATACAAGTCTTATGAGGAGTGGCTGAGGGAACTGGGGTTGTTTAGCCTGGAGAAAAGGAGGCTCAGGGGAGACCTTAGCACTCTCTACAACTACCTGAAAGGAGGTTGTAGTAATGTGGGTGTTGGTCTCTTTTCCCAAGTAACAAGTGATAGGACAAGATGAAATGGCCTCAAGTTGCACCAGGGAAGGTTTAGATTGGATATTTGGAAAAATCTCTTCACCTAAAGGGTTATCAAGTACTGGAACAGGCTGCCCCAGGAAGTGGTGGAGTCACCATCCCTGGAGGTATTGAAAAGACATGTAGATGTGATGCTTAGGAACATGGTTTAGTGGTGGACTTGCACTGCTAGGTTAATGGTTAGACTCCATGATCTTAAGGGTCTTTTCCAACCTAAATGATTTTATGATTGTATACCTGATTAGTTGTAATTTTCTACATTTATAAACTATTTAATCTCATAAAATCTTACTGTTATTACCTTTTAATCCATTCACATTTGCAGTATAGTCTTAGTACTTACACTATAGACCAGTCAAAGAGTAAAGGAGGATGTCTGACACAAATACTGTACAGATACACAAAACCCCACAAGTTTTAAAAAACAAATAACCCTACAGAAGTCATATTTTAAGTCCACTTAGATTAATTTTTTTTTGAGTTTATGATAGTTTATTCTTATGTTTAAAAAATTTTGTTAGGATTACACCCCCACCCCCCCACCCCCCATTATTTTGGGTATATGAGTGTGCAGTTTGTTAACCCAGATTTTCCTCTTAATTTGATATAAAAATGAATGCAAACAAACATCAATAGTGTAGGAAGAGAAAGCTTCTGCATACATACCTGGCCAGAATCTCCAGTGCAGAACTCTGCAATATCACATTCATTCACTGCATATCGACAATCATAGCCCCGTGGGAAAAACTAGAAAATGAAGAATATAGTTCAGGACTAAGATTACTGTCTACATAAGATGTTCCTTTTCATTCTACAGAAAACACTCTTTGAACTATAACAGGCTGCACATGACTTCCATGGACAACTGAAAAGAACAATAGATATACTGCAGCAACACTCACAAGACACGATGTATTACAGCAGGGTCCATCACTACAATGAGCTCCATTAGAAAGAGAGCACTTCTTACAACAGTCTGCATAGCATTCCTGAAGAAAATATTAAGCAAAATTTTTAGTTTTCCATTTTAAATAAGTTTTTTTCTTCACAATCTTTCCAACAAACTATTATGCACCAGCAGACAAAAGATTCAGTTCAGCACTGATGACTTGAAATTATCAGCTGGAAAAATCCTTTGCAGTGCTCAAATACTAAAGTAAAGGGAAAAAAGTGGCATATATGTGCTAGCAACAAGGGGATTCACACCTTCTAAAGCCTCTTCATAAGCGTGGAATAGCCTGTGCCAAATGCATGCTGCTTAGTCAAATTGCATTCAGTGCAGAAAAAAGATTAAGAAAACTATTATGGGTGCAATTATAATTAAATACTAGAACTGGGACTCAAACCTACAGGGTAGATTTTTGCAAAAACATTATTGGAATATTTCCAGAGAAGAAAACAACAGTTTACTTATTCTGTCCAAATGCAGGCACCTATCTCCAAAGAATAGATAAGGAGCCTACCACTCCAGGCACGCTATCCAGGAAAAGTAAAGGGGTAAGCACTTCTACAGTGCAATTCAAAAATTGCTGGAAAACAGCTACATCTTGCCACTAGTGTAACAGGAACTGTTCTGAGGACAATCTCTGTCTTTGTACTTATTCTCACTTGAAAAAAATGTTTAAACACAGTCCTTGAATGAAGTTGTTCCCTAACAATAGGCAAAACAAATTCACTTCCATAACCTTTCCCTCTCCCTCACCAGTCACATAATTTATCTTAATATATTTTGTAAGAAAGACTTGTGGGGTAATATGTAACTCTACTTGCCATTCGGAAACCGCAGTCACATTCTTCTCCTGCTTCTACATATCCATTTCCACACTCAGTAGTTTCAAAGAGCTGAAAGCAAAAAAGCCCCCCCCAAAGTAAGAATAAAACTAGTATCAAATGACTTTTCTGTCCCACATAGCCCACTTCCACAATGCTACAGAAATATGGTCTCACAGAGAATATATATGCCATGCTACTGCAGTGGGGAAGGCAGGATGTTTTTCAAGTTCTGCTAGTCAGGATTGTTCAGACATGAAAGATGCACAGCTAAGTCACTTGAATACTAGCCCTCTTTAGGAGAATACTGATCTCAAAATTATGATAAACAGAGAGACAATAAAATAATAGTCATGGGGATAACATTTAAACATCATTCCTATTCTATGGACTCCC
This sequence comes from Buteo buteo, assembly GCF_964188355.1. Lineage (NCBI taxonomy): Eukaryota > Metazoa > Chordata > Aves > Accipitriformes > Accipitridae > Buteo > Buteo buteo. Next base: position 24,732,002 of record NC_134175.1, read on the forward strand.
ATTTCTCTGACAGTTCCTTCAAGAAACCAGTCAGCAATATGATCTCTGGGATCTACTCAGGTACCCATACTTGCTCATGCAATTAGCTACTGTCTATTCCAGTGTAACATGCTTGTGCATGAAAATAATAAACATTAAGAAACACTGCCAAAAGGAAGTTCTACGTGCCTTATTAATAAGTTAGAATAACACAACCACATACAGATAGTGCTAAACAGTTAATTGTAGGACCAGATATATACAATACAGATAAATTCTACAGTTCAGGATGATAAAAATTCCATACTGGTTTCACATATCATAATTTTGATTAAAGGTGATTCAGGATATTTTTCAGTCTTGTCACACAAATAATTTTGCAAAAACCTTGTCTGTTTTCCATATAATAATTCTGCTTTAAAATCCTATAAAGGTATCAGGAATCTCCAATTTAACCAGGATATTAGCAACAAAAACACAATCATCACTAGAACATGGTTGAAATGAGAATTTAAAAGTTAACAAGTTAAAATTAGAACAGATAAATCTACAGCTAGATAAAGGTGAAAGATGCAAATAAACACGTTCTTTCTGCATGGCCTTAGTGGCAGTACAGCTGTTGAGGATTATCAGGATATGAAATCTAGCATATAATACAATACAAATTATTTATAAACTTGGATGGAATTCTTCCTTGGTACTTTGATGGGGGGGAGGGAGGCAAGAATCATAACGCCTAATCAAAAAGAAAGAAAACATCTTACTTTCGTTGCATAAACTACATAGGTAATCAATACCACCCACAATTTTGGGTGCACTGAAGCAATACTCATATGTACTCTTCTTCACTAGCAATGTCGACACAATTCAGAAAAGTGAAATTTCTTTTTTTCCCCCTCTAGAAGTCACTGTTAACTACTATGCTTCAGTGGAAATAGCAAGATCTGTTATTCTGAACCTGAAATTAAGTTCTCCATCAGACCTAGTTATCTGACCTGTAGGCCATAAGAAAACAAAAAGGGGTCAACCAGAGTAATGCAAGAAAATACAGCACACACAAATTTCCTACAGCATTAATGAGGAACCACCAAATGTTCATATACATGTCAGAGAATAACTAAAAGGTTATAATTAAAAATGACAACATGGTGACTGCTTAACACAACTATATTTCATTTACCTAAAGATTAAACACACCATTTTCTACCTTACCTCCCAACCTGCAAATAATAGGATTCAGAACATTGTATGATTCCACCCCCCACCCCACCCCAAAGGACTTTAACTTCAAAGCTGTGAAACACTGACACAGATAACATACAAAGATAATTCAACCATTCTCCTGGCAGCATTTTCACGGAAGTAAACCAGATTTTTTTCTAGATAAAGTCAATTTGACAATTTGTTCACATCACCTTGCTAGACAGCCATCATCAAAAAATGAAGCTGTGTTTTTCTTTCTCCCTACTTCCTCTTTTCTGTAAGAATTCTTACATTCTTATTCTAAGATTGCTACCCTGGGAAAAGATTAAAAAACACTCTAACAAGCAAAATTTTTTTAGTTAATTGTGCAAGGTGGTGGTCTATCAAAGGGTAGAGCACACTAAACAGAATGGCCTAATAGTCTCACATGGTATTAAATTCTACAAGGACAGCAAGTTTGACACCATAATTAAATAGAATATTAATACTTTGGATTCATCTTACTTTGCAAAAAGAGCTGCATGGAATATTTTTATACTATTCAGCTTTAGAAGGATGTCAAGCTAATATTGCCTTGGAAAAAATTATGACCTTGGTACATTTTTAGGTGAAAAAAGCAATGGATGGTACAAGGAAACAGCTATAAATTACAGCGTTTGCTGGAAGTACGTCAGAAATGAAATGAAGTTAACTTTGAGAAAAACCACAAGCTGCTACTGTCTATATGAAGTAAGCTATTGATTCCTAGTGTGGTAATTGGCAATCTTTTTAACAACCTCAGGCAAAAAGTCCAAGAATTAAGTTTATGTGGAGCACGCACTACAGCCTCACTTCTGGATTTATTTTGCACTACTTCCAGCTTAATAAGTAGCGCATTTATGCTGAGTGGGGATGTATATAGCTGTGAAAAATGAACTGCAATATTTGTCATTATTTGAGCATGAAGAATTGATGGAAAACAAGTTGCATTCTTCTTAAGATTATTTTTAAATGTTATGGAAATGAACAGTCAGCTAATGCAAGCAATCTCAAGAAAATACTCACATAGACATTTGAATAAATTTGAGAACAGATGGGTGTTCGTGAAATTATTACATTTTCATTACAATGTTTAGCAGAGGTGCTGACTACCAACATATTTATTACCTTTGTTGGTTTGTTGAAAAGACAGGCACCTCCCCCTCGAAGTAAAAATTCTTTGTATTCTGCAATGCTGCATTTGGAGAATTTCCTGGAATGGTACACCCTAAAATGGCAAAAAATTAGCTGGGTAAATGCCTTGAAACACCAACAGTTACTGGAAGGGGGTGGAGGGGTCAAAACATTTTTTTAATACTGTAAATCCCAGTTTCTTACAACCACTGTGTGCAACAGTATGTCAGCTCAATCTTATTCTCAAACAGTAAAATCAGAACAAAATAAGAAGTTTTTAAACATTTTGCATTTTTATATTTCTGTTATATGGATCTGCAGTATATTAAACTGTAGTCTTCTAATCTTCTTAATAAGGTGAAAACCCACATTACCATAATAGCTGCTATGCATCCTCTCAATTGCATGCATAATGCGGTGTTCTCTTAAGTTTGTGTCCTGGTTTCAGCTGGGATAGAGTTAACTGTCTTCCTAGTAGCTGGTACAGTGCTATGTTTTGTGTTCAGTGTGTGAAGAATGTTGATAACACTGATGTTTTCAGTTGTTGCTCAGTAGTGTTTAGACTATAGTCAAGGATTTTTCAGCTTCTCATGCTCAGCCAGGGCACCTGACCCAAACTGGCCAACGGTGTATTCCACACCATGTGACGTCCCATCTAGTTTAGGAACTGGGAAGGGGGGGGCAGGGAATCGCCGCTCGGGGACTGGCTGGGTGTCGGTCGGCGGGTGGTGAGCAATTGCCCTGCGCATCATTTGTACATTCCAATCCTTTTATCATTACTGCTGTCATTTTATTAGTGTTATCATTATCATTATTAGTTTTCTTCTTTTCTGTTCTATTAAACCGTTCTTATCTCAACCCACGGGTTTTACTTCTTTTCCCGATTTTCTCCCCCATCCAGTGGGATGGGGGGGAGTGAGTGAGCGGCTGCGTGGTGCTTAGTTGCTGGCTGGGGTTAAACCACGACAGTTTGTTTTCCCTGCAGCTTCATTTAAAAGATGGATTACATTCCAGATCCCTGATTTCATGACAGGGTTTTAAAACTGTTCAATTCATCTGATTCTGTTAATAAGGTTAATTTTGAAAGTAAAAGTAATTATAGCCATAAGAAAGCTGTATAGGATCAGACTAAAAATCCACTTTACCCAAATCCCATCTCTGATTTTGGCCCTGAGGATGTGCCCACAGAAGAGTAGAGAACAGAGCACTGTACTACTACTTGCAGAATATTTTTCCAGCTTCCAACAATTTTCAGCTCAACTACTTTCTCAGGAAGCCTTATTTTGTCCTATTTAACAATCCTCACTGTATTTTCTCCCATAAATTTGCCCAAAATCTTTTAGCATCTACAAGATGCTACAGCAAGAAGTTTCACAGCTTAATTACAAGACTGGTAGAAGAACAACGTCATCCTGTTTGTCCTGTCACCTATTTGCTGGTCTCATTTCATGTCCCCTAGTTCTTACAGTGGAAGAAACAGTAATAATCTGCTATGTTGTTCATGATGTTACAGACTTCTCTCTTATTTCCTCATTTCCCAGCCTGATGAAAACATACTTTATTAGTCATTCTCACACACAAACTGTCTGATATTTTTATTAGCCATGTTTTGAGATGTGGGAATGAGAACCATTCACAATATTAAAGGTAACCATGCCATAAGGAGGTTCTCCATTCCTTTCCTAGCAGCTCACTGCTACTAAGCTGACATTTCCCCATTGAATTATACTATATATGTAAAAAATGTCTTCTGGCACTGATGGAGTTAAGTGAAAAAGGTTTTACACTGCAGCTAATTATTCACTCATTCCATTAGTCAGTCCTTTTTCAGCTTCTGGGTGACTATCATCTGCTCCTGGCATTTATTTTTTTTACTGTTACCTTATCTACAGAAGTTTGTTCCACAGCCTCTTCTACTGATATTTCCATCCGAGACTGGTACTTCAGTGAATTCACCATAGGAAGGAAGCTAGTATCTATTCTGATCAAAGCCTTACTTTGGATTCCAGAAGCAAACTTACCGAATAATTTTCTGTTGCATACGGTGCCCGACAATTACAAGTCTACAGGAAAGCCACACAGCAATTCTACTGAAGAACGAATTTCCAAATACTGTATGAAGAAACTAAGCTCATTCTGTCTTATTTATAACTAATTTTCTCCACGATTTTTGCAATCAAGCTTCCACAGTGACCAAGAATTCTAATAGGAAGTGATTTATGAAACTCAAAAACCTATGTTTCAGAAGCCATGCTTTTCTAATCAATTGCTTACAGTATAGATAAAAGAATCTCTGGCAGTGTGTAAGGGTAGAGGGCAATGAAACCTGGTTCCCTCCCATATAGATGTGCTTCCCCCTCAGACTTCACTGACCATTTAGCTAAGGATTTGAGAGCACTTGCTGAAAGTTTCAGGTTTCTACTTTTATTCACTGGAACAGAAGCAGAGAGATCTGTTCACGCAAAATTAGAATTTTGAAGGAATTGGGGGGGAAAAATAATTAAAATTTAGGAGGAAAATAGAAATATCACTTATCAAAAGTGTATTATAACACTTTTTCAGAGGCACGTAAAAAGTATAACTGGACTTATTTAATAAAAAATATGCATTCTTTACTTTTCAATCATTGTAAGTGTGGCAAAACATTAGTGAACACACTGCATTGCACTTCAAAATATAAGATTTATGAGTAACTTCTTAAAAAGTGAATAGCAAAGGGAATGAATTGCTGAAAGTTGAAATCATTGATCTGTATGTTTGGGTTGTTCCAACTGCTTCTAGTTTTGCATTTATTAGTACTAAAACACATGGACAAAACCCAATACACAAATATTTATGACATAATGTAAACTATTAACTCATTCCAGAGCCCTCAATTACTGATAGTTATAACATACCCTGTTTCCTCCATGATGCAACCACCCCAGGATTCAGTGCAGTCACACTCTTCTCAGGCAAGACCAAAATACAACAGAAAAGGAAAGCAGTTATAAATATGCTTAAAATAAAGTACTCACTATAAAAAGAGACCTTGACTAATTATACAAAGGTTAGATGGTTGCTTGGCTGTACAAATTCTAGCCCTAAAATGGAAGCCAGCCCACTTGAAGAGACACTAACATACTTAACATAAATGCAGTACTTTCAAATTACTATATATGCATGTTCTTAGCCTCAACACAAAGTTTCAGGCAGTATAAAAAGCCAAAAATAGCTGGCAACGTTCTTCCCTACATGCTCTCAAAACAGGCAGTAGAAGGGTATGTGCAGTACCCATGATACTGATGATTAAAAATGTTCACATTTCCTCCTCCCTAAAATGTGTACAGAACACCCTGAAGGAGATCTGTTACTGGACAGGCCACGTTTTTCCCCTTCAGCACAGAATTATTAATAGCAATGTGTGTATCAGCCAATCATTCATTAGAAAAAGTAGTTGAGTGAAAATGGATTTACAGTTTACTTACAGTTATATCATGTAAGTCAACAGCGACCAAATTCGTAAAATAAAACCAAAAGATCAACATCTTATGGCTGGTAAAACAGTTACAAACTGCCCGTAAAAATTATCTACAAAAGAAGTAATATTTTCAAGAAGAAAGGTTTCCACAGTGTTTCTCCACAGAAATATTCACAGATTATTTATATGGTTATTTCTGCTCTCTCCGGGTCTTTCATTAATCTTTCTCTACAAAGACTATCCAAATAAGGAAACTAAGCTATCATTTTAAAAACCTCTATCTTACAGTTAAAAAAGATACTGATTTCCAAACTATGTGAACTCTGTTTTACCTGTAATCAACAATCATATAGAAAGTATTTTAGCACTTTGCAAGTTTACACAATTCAAAAGCGACGCTTTACAAAACAACAACATTCCCTACTTTTCCACACTTTCCTAATTCACAGATTTCTGAAGTGATTACAAAATAAAGTCAGCATTATCATTCACATTTTTAAAGACAAAACAGAGAAAGTAGCAAAATTGCTTACAAGATGTCAGTGGAAAAAACCAACAATTTTCTTTAGCCCCAAAAAGGCCTTTTCCAGCAGCTTTTGCACCTACACTCTACATGTGTTAAGGTCACGTCAATCTAATCTGCTGGCTGCGAAGCAGCAAGGTAACAAATAGAGCAAATGTCACCCTGGACTAGGTTGTAGCGTCTTACTGTTTCTTCAATTATCAATCAGGTATTTTTGTATTTTAAGAAGTCAGTGATAGTTCTATAGGAATTACAGATTTTATTATAGTAGATAAGGAGTTCTGAGTTAAATTAATGGTGTTTTTACAATTATACCTTTGAATGTTGGTTATGAATCTCACCTCCTGACACAGGACATCACTGAGGTCATTGCAAAATGAGTGCTAAACTGGTGGTTCTTAGTTTGGTTAAACTCAAATTTTGATGCATATATTTCCAAAAGCAGCAGTTCTTGTTCTACAATTACAGCAAGTTTGGTATTTTTTCAAATATTACAAAAGAAGAGTTTATATATTTAGCTAAGGAGGACAAAAGAAGACTCCATGTCCATGCACATACTCTGTTTCCTGGCAGCTGGGTCCCATTGTATTCCAAGGTTCTGAGCAAGACTTTGTGCTAGTTCCTGCGCCATGGCCAAAGGGAGGCCATACTGCATTTCAAGGGGAGCGCAATTAAAAAAAAAAACAAAAAACAAAAAACAAACCATAAGTTATTGTAATGAACACTACACCCGCTCATTCTGGCTTACCACATACCTACTACTTCAGTAATTCTGTACAGCCAATCACAATTCTGTGTGCATGTAAGGAAAATAAACATAAGTACATAACAGAAAAAAATTTTCCTCTCTTAACCTGAGGGAATCCCTGTCCACTGGTTAACCTACAGAAAGGAATCTGATATATATGTGAAATAGTTTTGTATAGTATGATTAACCCATGTTAAAACAGGAGATTTTCATTATTGATTTAACACTGCACTGAGGAAAAAAAAAATAAATCAATACACAGGGACCAAATTTTTCTAGTTTTAATGTTAAAAAAAAAATCAGTAAGAATTACATGTCATCAGCACCTTAGAAGATCAAGCCTCTTATAGTGAGAAGACCCAAAAGGATATTCAGTGCTATATTTCAAATATGTCTGTCCGAGATTTTTGGGTCTAAATTTCTGTCAAATATACTAAATGCCAATTTAAGATCTTATGAAGAGAATAATGCAGACAGGAGGAATGCTTTTTAATAAGAAAAGCATAGTGAGCAATAGTTTAATGATGGTAGAAGAAGGTTGGCTGTGAGAATCCTAATTTTTTAATATGTAAGTTATCTTTAAAGCCCTGAATACTGAAATATACAAACTGTGAAGTTATAATGTACAGTTTCTATTTTATTTCACTTTAGTCGTGAAAAAAAATTACCTCATTCACTCCTACTCCTCTGGTCACAGAGCAAACCCCTCCAAAGTAACTTAAGCTGCTCCTTTTATAATGAAATGTCACATTCCTTGCAGACAAACAAAAATAAAGAAAATACAACACATTGGCATTGGGCACCAAGAACTTATTGAAAGATCACACTTTCACACATACTATGATACACTGCATGCACATTAATCCTCATCTAGCATCAAAAGCAACTGCAAGTTTATAAACAGAACACCAACATCAAAAGAGTTGATTAGATACAACCTTTGACAAAAATACTATTTTTATCTTGTAGAGTCAGAATCAGTCCCAACCCACAAACAAACCAAGCAGAGAAAGCTAGAGTACCAGATTTCTAAGAAAATACAATGATAACAATATATTCCAATTTATAATCTGTCAGGACGGAATTCTGTACTGAAATGTATCAGTATTGAGAATTTTTTTAATTATGCTCTTAATCCAAACCAATATAAGTTCTAGTTTCAACTCCAAATAAAAAGACTGAGAAGCCTACCTAAAGGGAAAGTAATTCAATACTGCTCTTTAACCCTGCCTCCTTTCAATTATTGTTAGTAAGCCCCAAATAATTTAATTAAATTAATGTAATCTGGAAGATATAAATTAAATATAGATATAAAATAACTATAAATTATTATGAATGACACTTATTTTAACTTCATATGCATAATAATAAATCCATGCGGCCCTGGGCACCCACAGCAAATGACCCTAATCTTTGAAAATTAAATCCTTTTACAATAGTAGAATCAATGTCCCTTTTGTTTTTTTTTAAATGACAGGATACTCCAGACAGGTATATATTTATTTTTTCAGAACATTCTGACAGCCATCAGAACTTTCAAACTGCAGCTCAACTATACTAAATGCTTAAAGCTAGATGCTTTACAATGGACAGAACTACAGTAAGGGCTGAGGTTAGCAGGCACTTCTGGAAATGGTCTAGTTCAACCCCCTTGCTCCAAGGGGGCTCAGCTGGAGCAGGCTTCTCAGGGCCATGTTCCATTTGTTTTTTTAATATATCCAAGCATGGACACTTCACAGCCTCTTTGGGCAACCTGCTCCAGCATCTGACCACCTTCACATTGAAAGTTATTTCCCCAATGCTTAAATGGAATTTCCTGCATTTCAGTTTGTATTCAGTACCTTTCACCATGCACCGAGAAGACCCTGTTTGCCCACTGACAAACTCTTCAGCAAAGGACAAAATACATGCATAAAAGTAATTAAGAGTGCACATCATCAGCACTTTGCATATGTTATGAAAAACGCAATTAGCATTTTATTGCAATGCCTGTATTAAGGCAGTATAGCTATGACAGAGGCTGGAGGAAATTCTTCATCCCCTATTTTTATCTTCCTGTGCAGAAGAAAAATGATAGAAGAATCACAGGGAAGACATTTGTCACTCCATCCTCGTGTATGTCATACTGCTGGCAGAAGGCTTAAGATCTTTATGCTGCACAAGTGAACACACTCTTCCTCCTCTTTGCTTACAATGCCATGAAGTAAAAAAATACTGTTGCCCAAGGTTGATGTGCCTAATGATGCAAGCAGAATCTCCCCTCACAATGCATTTTGTCTCAGAAAACAATTCATTACAGCTCTAAAGAAGACCTTCCATTAACAAATCATCACTGCAGCTACGTATGTGAATAAATACAGTAACTGGAATGCTCTTGTGGTAGCACATAATTCTGTCAGCTCTGCCCCCTCCTGGTCTTTACTGGGAAAACAGTACATTACACACCTGATTAGCAAAACCAGGTGTCCTTAAGGGCTCATGAGAAGACACTTCAAATATGTGACACTGTCTCCAGGTTGCAAAGACATTAAAATTTCAGTGTAGATATATATCAACATGACCATGGTATATACTACACCTATTAAAAACAGACTAACCTGTTAAAAAATAGATTAAGCTTCCTAAGGAAGGCAGATGTTGATTGATGTAGTGACTACCAAGCAAAAAACTAAGCAAGAAGAGACAGGTAGACAAAAGCAGTAGACAGAAAAATATACAATAACGTAATAGTCTAAACCATTGTATGATGGTACATACGAGAGCAGGTGCACAGCATCAGCATGCTGTTTGATGTAGTGCTGTCGATATTTGGAGAAATCATGAAGCATCTGCAGAGGATTAGGGTGAATATTAATACGATCTCTGTCTGTCCAAGTTTCCACAGCAACAAGAACCACCCTGGTGTTCAGCTGTTCCTTGTATATCTGCGGGCAAAGACAGGACAGGCATAGGAGTAGAACACTGGGTCAAACATGCACAGTTAGCCAGTAAGAGTAAAGCGGAAGGACAAGAGGGATAAAGCAGGAGGGAAACATGGGAAACCGTTAGCTGGTAACGCCTTGGATTTCCTAAAAATTAATATTCTGATCAACTTAAATTTTATATTTTAGAGGACAAAAAAGCCCCTTTGCTGCTCTTTTTCTGAGCTACTCCCTTTTCTTTGAAATTCTAATGTCAAATAATTTCACCACTGAGTTTTGCAGAAAACCTGTACAAAAATCAGCAAAGAAGAAATGTAAAGGTATACTGGGTGATCTTAAAGAAAAAGAAAAGAAAGATCTCAAAGACAAAGAGTAGCCAAAGCCAATTCCTAAGTCAACATTAAATAATTTCTCAGTTCTCCAGTATATCCAAAATTTAATTCACATAATTCTTGATTTTAATTTATACTATGATCACTTAATGCTACCTAAGTAATGTGAGAATTAAATAAGAATATTAATTTTTCTATTAATTTTAATGTCACTGTAGCAATAGACAAGGAAACAACGATTAGGCCCTAATAATTACAAAACAGCTTTATAATATCCATTTTAACTTTGGCATGATACTTCATTCTGAACTAAAACTGCTGCTCTCTTTAGGTTCAGGTCATAAAATGCCAAATTTTATTAAGTAAAGTTATTCAGAACTTGCACATCTACAAAAGAAGCATTCCTTATCCACAATTGACAGTCTGCCCATCAAAAGCCTTACATGGGACACGAAGAATAGTTAGTGATCATACTTAGTTGTGATCTAAAAGCACCAGATAATTAATACATTGGCTGCCTAATGCATAAAATACAGAAAAGGCAAGTTCTTTGATCACCTCCATGAGGCACCATATTTAATATTTGCTTTTATTATCTTTTTGCCAAATTATACCTACAATACACTAGACAAACTGCAAATATCCTCCTGCAGTTATGACAGATATAATGAATGAACTAGCACTGACTAGCATGCCAGTCTTTTGTACCAAGGCAGCATTATCCTTATAAAAAAGTCAGTGTATAATATTCAGCTTAGAAAAAAAGGCAATAAATATAGGAGCAAGAGAGAGCAACCAGCTGAGCTCAATTTTGTCCAAGAACTTTGAAGGAAAAAAGAATATTAATATGCTTCAATTTGAGGGAGACAGGCTGAGGACATACATAGAAAACGGTTAACAACATGAGAAAAATCAATAAAACTAAACCCCAGAAACTACATATAGGTGGATCAATAAAGACTTTACTTGTGTTTGCTGGGAGGAAAACCGTATTTCCTGAAGCAAACAGGAAGGAAAGAATGGAAGAGGGGGCAGAGAACGTGGAAGCCTCTAAAAGCCAATATCCTTTTCCCAGTAATATATCAGCAAGAAATACAGCCCACTCCCTATGAACACAAGGGAATAACAAGGCGGAAATTCCTGCTCCTTTTCATGCTTTGTTTAAAGAAAAGGCCATTAAGATGTCATTTTCCAAGATCTCTATCAGGGAACTGAATTCTACACTGGAGAGAAGCTGTTTCTGTATACACACACAGAGCAAATAAAAATGGAAAGACAAAAGGAATAGTCAGAGAAAGGAAAGATAGATTAAATAACTTTTGTTAAAATGCAGAAGGAATACAAAGAAATAATGATCAGTTGAGAAAACAATGAAGATGCCACCCTTCCTTTGGGAATGTCCAATATAAATTGCAGAAATATTATTTCAATTATTTTTATATGCTCTAGTAACTTTTCTTCAGACTACTGGCATTTTCAGACCATTACACAAAAACATTCCAGAACACTTCCAGTATTCATGTATTATAGATATATTCACCTAAGTTTTCAATATACATACAGTATACATAATACTTATATGTAAGATACTAAGAACAAATACTGTATTGCTTCCTCCGAACTAAACAAACTGTTGACAATCTTTTGCACTGAATCATATCAGGCAATTCTATTGGTATCAATAAAGTCACATGGAAAGGAGACTTAGAGTCAGAATTTTGCTAGCCTTTGTATTCATCACTACTAGAAAACCTATACTGTTTGAAAATGTATACTGTTTTTACTACAAACACAGCTCTGAAATGTGTGTGGTCATTACACATACATCAAAGAGGAAAAAGAAAAATCAAATTTTACCACAAATCTTACTTTTAGTTTATACGCTCTATGTGAAATCGTTCTAAATTTAGTCACAGATACAAGTATGGTACCTGTGTCAGTGCCACCCATTTATCATGTACTACAATGGGATTTTGCATTTTTTAGCTATACAGATTTATGAAGAAGAATTTTTATTCACACTCTCTTCTCCTCTGAGTAGATATGTGTATGCTTTGTGAACCATACTTGCAGCTTCAACCACTTGTAGTTAAGATTTGTTTCACAAATCTAAACTCAATTAAATGTCATTTTTAAGCAGTGAATGATACTGAAAGCTCCTTCAAATTTGAAATCCCTCCCTGCCAAGGGCAAACTCTGGCAGTTGCAAGCTTTGAGAAAAATGCCAAGGACAATTTGGTGGTTTCTTACACATCCACCCCAGGCTATTCTTCTCCAGAGGAACTGGAAATGAGTTTTAAAATGTAATTTTTATGGCTGCTGTTTTTTTTTTTATCCTGATATCTGCTAATTTTAACTTTTTTAATACAGTGCTAAACTAACAAAGTCAGTGATACCATTTTCAGAAGAAACATAGATACTTACAGCATCTACAAGGTTTACCACAGACTTTGCAAAATTGTTTGTGTATGCATTTGAAGAACGGTGCTTTTTGAACTAAAAGGAGAAAAAAAAGTAGAACACAGTGAGAACTTCAATATTTATTACTAATTCTTTATTTTTACAGCAAGAAAGGAAAATTAATATTTTAAGAAAGAGTAACAGAAAAACTCAAAAAGCTTTTCAGATCACAGCCTGTATCTCATATTCAAGAATCCCTGGAAGATAAATGAAGCCATGTATGCTAGACAGCCTTTCACATCTATGAAAGGAGCATTTAGCCACAAGAAATACCCTATTTAAAACCAGACTTCAAATGTTCGAGACCAAATTACATGTCAACATGAACATAAACATAAGCTCAAAATTGAGAGGATGCTGTACCCATTAAAACTGTGCTTAACCTGATGAGTTAAATATCAGACTATACTAGCCACATTCCATGACTATAATTATAAGACATGAAGATGAAGTATTTACCACTTGTCCTGTGTACAGCTCTTTGCAAAGGCATCCTGTCTCTACTACAGCACAAGACTTTTATGATGAGTAGCATTAGTTATACCAAAGCACAAAAAGGAAGAGGGAGCGCATGGTAAAAGTAAATATGTGTTTGAATGTGGAAAGAGTTAAGCTGAATAGCTTAAGTTTTAACTGCAATTTTTTTCCATTTCTATAGACTTAGATGAGCTGTATTACAAGATCTGCTTCCTAATTTCTGTGCAACTCATTACAATTGTTTCACGTCTTTCCTCATCCTGCCCCACAAGTCCCCTCTGTTCCAAGTCAAATTTTCCAAAGATGCTGCTATGGTATCTGAACATAAATCCATGACTTTCAAAAAACTGTAAAATCATAAACCAAAATGGCATTACACGATATGATTTGCAGGCAGGAAAAATAAGTCTTCAAAATTTCACAGAAACAGAACACAAACTTCCATAGAACAAAGACGGTAAACTGTTACTAATTTCAACTACTGGTTAAAAGCAACAAACCTCATCACAAATCTCATGAGCAAACATTATCGAGTTCCATGAAAGTGTCAGCTATTCCCACTCCAAAACACAGTGCCCGAAAAGAGGCCTTGAAACAAGAGGGTCTGACTCTTCTCTGAGCAACTGAGTAGCTACTCTCATCAAGTTAGATGATTAACTACCTTCCCAAATTAGAATTACAAAACAGACAAATCCTGTTTACCAGAATTATGCTTGGTGCAAAGGCGAAAGTAAAACTAGAAGACATATATGCTTTTAAAAGTAAATAATCTGTTTCTCAAATTCAAAGTCAGAAGTGACACACACACTATATCATAACAAATTTTCCATCCCTTTACATTGCAGTTATTTTTGCACAAGCAATCTAGTTTTATATGGACGAAATGCCACAAAGATAACAAAAAGTTCATCAAACTTAAGGATGACACTCATTCATTTGACTGTAGGAAGATAAATTTTTTACATATCCAGTTATTCACTGTTAAGTTCCACAATGCTTCAGCACATCCACAGCAGGTTTTAATACCCAAAGATCCTACAACATAGGTTTGCAGAGACCCCCTCCCCTATAACTATTCTCAAAACAAAGCACTTCCAGCTACAGCACTAGTAGGCGCGTAGGATGTACACTCAGTATCCATATCATGGACTCTGCTCCCCAGGGAACCATGATACAAGAACAAAATAACAGGGCAGAGGGGAAGGATGGCTTTGGTTTTTTGTTTTGAGCCAATCCCAAACTTTCCCAGAAGTGGAAAGGTAAAATAATATGCTTTGGAAAATGTTCTTTGTTTTTGTGAAAGTATTTAAATGCCCAAATCACCAGTAATATACAACATATTCTGTTTAAACACAGCTCCTAAAACAGAAATTACATCAGTAGAAAGTGCAACAACCTAATTAAATATGTTGAGCTGTGTCTTTAGTGTTACAGGAAGGGTAAATTTTCTGAAAATACATAGTATTAACCACTTAACAATCCAAGGACCAGAGGTTTAAGGTACTTCTTCCAACACAGAACCTTGCTGCAGGAGAAACCTGCCCTCTACTGGTAAGCAGAAAACCTTAAAAGTACATTTAGTGAGCTCCTGGATTGGCAGGCTTTAACTCATAATAGTGAACGCTTCCTTAAGTATATCCATTTTATTCCTTGAAAAGAATTATTATCTGCTTCTGAGTCACTGCCAACTCTGAAGCAAAAAAATCTTGAATGCTTGTGGTCTGAAGTTCTAACAAATTAAAGCCTGAGTGGAGACAACAGTTAGTGTCTGTAACAAGTGTACTGAACAGGATGGTTGTCTGTCCTTTAAACATGTCTGTAATACAAGAGGCCAGAGGAAACAGACATAGAAATATTATCTCTTCAGAAGAAACACCAACCACAGACCTCAAACGAGACAACAAAATGTCTGCAACTGCAGTTACTGTGCCCTACCCCTAAACAACTAACACATGAGCACTCTTAAAATAGTTTCCTACCAAGTGGCTTTACAAGTGAAAACAGTTGAAGAAATTTCTGTCCGACTCTTTCCATCCATTCAAATTCCCCCTCCATTGCTGAATTGACACAGATTAAATATAGGTAATTTTTGCCCAGACTATTTCTATGATTTATTAAAACAGATGAGGGAAGGTTGTATTATATGTCTATTCAGCACTGGAACAAGTACAAAATACTGCATCCCATTCTGGTATCTGCTATTTCTGGCTCTTTAAAATCATCCTTCAGTATTGACAAAAGAGCCCACAATAACATAAAGCATTGGGAAAACATGCAGTAGAGTGAGAGATGCAAGGAGCTCTTACAGAAACTTAGAAGTTTATTTTACTTGCCCATAAAATACGCAGAAACTGTTTTATCAACAGAATTTTATTTTAAAAATGGTCTTGCTCACACAGAAGCAAAGTCATACCAAGAGTTGATGATCCTTATTTGCCTCTTAGTCAATGTTAACAGCTGAGAAAGCTAAGCGAGACCAGGGCTCAGAACAAGGCACAATCAGGTGGGTTTTTTTGCGTAATTCGCTCTTGGTTGCAATATATTCTTTGTTACTAGAAAACTTTTAAACCTACACTGAGTATTTTTCCATAAGAGATATGCTTTAGTTAAAAAGTAGCTATTGGACTTAAATTTGTGATGCTTTTGAAAAAGGGTCTATAAAATAGTTGTTTAGGTTTACAAAAACTTATTACTCTCCAGGCCCCCTCCTGATTTTTCATAAGGGTAACACACGGACACTTTGATAGCCTTACTTGGTATAACTAGTGATAGTAGTAACATTTAAATAACAAAATGTCACTTGGTCTGATTTTTTCCAGTGATCCCTCAAGACAAAAAGGAAAAAAAAGTGGACTGCTTCCCCCCCCCCCTTTTTTTGTTTTTTTGGGGGTTGGGTTTTTTTTAAATCAAATGACAAACACTTTCTGAATTGAGCAAACAACTTACCTTGTACTTCATTATGAATTCTGTTTATGAGTATGGCATAGCCAGGAAGAACAATCAGATAGTTTTGTCTATATGCCTTCCTGCATTAAAATTTAAGTTAGTAAAACTAAAAGTAACAAGTTCTGACCTCTTTCTTTATTACTTTAAGGATAGGATATAATTTTAGAATGTTTAGTATGTTTATTCTGGACATAAATATTTTGTTGCTTTACTTTGTTGGTTATGGGCATATCAAATTATCCATATGATACCAAAGTGTTTCAGACATATTTTGAATATATAACTGCTGTAGAAAATCTTCGGTAACATTAGGCATTATTAGGTACTATGGCCTATACTCTGTCTTACAGTACAAATGTTAACAGATGCTGATAAACAATATATTTGACCCAAAGTAGCTGATGCAGCACAGTGCTGTACATCAACCTACAAATTATAATCAAAAGGAAGATTACCACTGAATTGATATACTTACCATTTTATGGTCATTGACTATCATGAGCTCCAGATATTTCATTTCTTCAAAGATACCACGAGATGCCTGACGGATTAAAGAAATTCTCTGAGAGATCATGAAGATGTAGCTATTTTCAAAAATAATTGCAGCTGATTTAATAGGATTACACATAAATATTATGTAGGATGTATAAACCTGTAAAAACTGGGTGAGACATTCAGCTAGGGTAAAAAATCATAGCTCCAGTAACTTAGTGAGTTATGACAGACACTGGCTGAGAACCTGAGTCACATCATTAAGAAAGTTTAGAGTCTATTCTTTTTGGCTCAGCGCAGTAGCCACCACTGCCTCCCTACTCTCTTATTTTCACAAAGGAAAAAAATCTGAAACACTAAAAACTCTTGGTCTACTGTCCGATTCATCACAGATTTAATGAGGAAGTTACAAAAAATAGATGCGTCCTCAAAAAATATGCTGTGGACTGTGCAACCCAGTGAAGAAATACAGATTAATCTTCTTTAACTCAATTACTCCCCTAGCTGACACATATGCATGTGTAGATCCTGAGAACTGTGCACTTCTGTTCTCTCAGTAACCCAGTTCTGGGTGTCCTCATTTGGATTTTTAATTTAAACATGCTACTTAATGAGCCAAATGAAAATAAAGTCAGATACCTACAAAGTACGAAGACTTAATTCAAAATTATTCTTTATCCTCAAGCAGACTCAAAACTTAAAATTCTCATTTTCACTACTAAACTTCCATTCAATTGACGTATAGTATTGCCGTCACTTTAGAAAGCTTATCTACTTTTCTCCAAATATTCTATTTTTAAAAAATAATCTCTTTTTATCATTTGATAACTGTATTATGAGACAACATTAAGCTACCAAAAATATTTGTTTTCTAAAGCCTATGTTCTCTCAACATTAAAAAATCTGTAAATTAGTGGGTTTGGTTTTGTTTTATAGATGGTCTTAACTCAGGGTCACACTACTTACTGCTCTCTTTCTTCTCTTTCTCCTCAGCCACTGTAGTTCAGACAGAAAGGGCCATTCAGAACTAGATTCAGTCTCTGTACAAATTACAATTTAAGAATTTCATGGCATTATTTTAAACTACTTATATACACTGTCTAAATCAAAAGTAGATTAAGATCACCAAAATTAGAAGAACCTTTGCTATAGAAAAGTTCATTTTTTAAAATACACAAAATGTAAAATAACTCATATCAAAACTCAAGTAATTTAGAAATCTGAAGTTATCATTAAAGCATGCTAAGGGAGGTAAAGAGATTGTAACCTGGGCTTAGAATATACATTTTCTTCCATCTTGTGTCCTCAATAGCATTACTATCACTGATTAAATTAAATGATTTGCAGAAGAAAGCTAAATACAGATCTCCGTGGATGGAAATCTTTCAGCTGCTTTTTGACAACTCTAAATTCCATTGCAATAATTGTGAAAAAAGTCACGTTAGTATCTATTTTTCAAGTTTATATAAAATTGCTGATTATTTAGAAAGACTGTTAACCTAATATTCAAATTTTTCAAGTTATATATACAATTATTTCCAATACTGAAAAACTCATAACATAAGCAAAAACATACCAAGGTCCTGCAACTGCTTGGAGGATTGTGTTCCATAAGTTCTTTGGATGATATGTGGCCTACTTTTACCTTCCTGATAAAAAAAATATGTGACATTTTCTTCTAATTAATAATGTCAAGTAAAAAGTGAGGCACTTCTTTCAGTATTTATCATTTTTATTATTTTTCCATAAAATGCAAGCAAACATAGTACCAATTTGGCATAGTACTAATTTGAAGCAATCTATTTGCAATCCTGAGCAAATCATGGAGCTTCTCTGCTTCAGCACATTTACTGGCCTACAAAGTATCACAGATGTCTTTCAGATTACTTGAAAAGAGTCCTTTAAAAGACTTACTGTTAGAGAACACAGACCGTTTATTCCAACAAATCAAATCAGAGAGTAAATATCTAGCTAAAATCTTCCTCCCACAGATGAAAAGCAACTATTATTATTTATGACAAAAATGTATCTTTCTAATTGTAGCAAAATGCAAGAAACTAATCAATATACTATCCATAAGAGGATTATTTCACCCTGTTTTATTGGTGTATACAACACTTAAAAAGGAGAAGACTTTTAATGCATATTCTCTGCAGAAGTCTGACATGCCCCAAATTATCGCATTTTGGTATCTGCTCTAGAAAACAACTATCTTTTCTTCCATAACACCTCTGCAGTACCTGCCAAAACAAGCAATTCTTTTAAAAGGGTAGGATACTACTGTTCTGTAGCTTCCATAAGAAATACATAACACACTGAAGGAAAATACCGCACATTTTTGCTGGGTTTTTCGGGGGGTGAGGGGGATGGGTGAGAGTTGTATATAGTATCTACTATATTTAAGATTAATCAAGCTGAATAAACTACATGCTGAAGGCTGTGTCCAAGCTATTTATCTCGCGTAGTAAGATCACAAAATGAATCTCTGAAAGCTCTCTGTAGCTGTATTATTTTGATCTTCAGTAGTTTTGAGAAAAATATTCATCTCATCTGTCTTCTTATCATTTAGAATTCCACTTGAATCCTCAACACAGTCGGCAAAGAGTATCTCACTTTTATAACTGGAACTTTTGCTCTACTTCCAAGTTTTACTGAAATATCACACTGAGAGATCTGGGCTTCCTTTGTCCACACAAGCAAGAAAACAGTTTAGTCAAATTCTCCTCTGCCTACTACATGGATACCATTGTATAAGTATAATCTCCATGAATTTACTGTATCCATGCTGTCAGTTTTCAGGCTTACAACCTTTATGAGTATGTGCTACATCAAAATGCATTACATAGCCTAACACATGACATGTTCCTGAGGAGACTGAGAAATCTTTTCGGACATAATATTTTCCCATGGCTCTACAGTTTCATTTAGAGCCCAATAAATGACCATCCAAATGACACTAATTCCTCTGAATGTTGATCCAGTTTCTTTGAAAGTGTCAGCAGTCAAAGATTTTGCAGATCTTTCTTTGGACTGCAAGTTCATAGTCACTAAAACATACCAGTTCTGCAGCATTACTTTATTTGTCATATACTGGTAATTACTAGAGCAAAACAAGCTTGAGAACTGTGACACAGCATCTGAAATATATCCTACAGACCAAGTGGGATACAAACCTTAAGAATTCTCTGTCTCAATGTTGCAGAATTATTTCACTGAAAATCACTCAAATCTGAACCATTCAAGAGGTAGAAATCTACCTGGTTTTACTACTATCTATGAAATTGAGTCAGTTTGATTAAGAGCTAAAGTTTTAGGAACATAAAACATGAAACTTAACATGAAGTACAAAAATAATAATAGTTAGCAAGATATTTGCATAAATGCAGACCTAACATGCTGATCCAGCATAGTCATACATTTGAATATGCTGGATCAGAATCATTTAAGCTATACAGCGATGACTGACTTAACACATACGAAGTGCAAGATACCCACTAGATATCTACTTCATTAAGCTCTGTGTGGAAACATGGTAGGTCAAGAGCAATGTGATCCAACTATTTAGAAGGATGAATAAATGACTTCCAGAGGTCCCTTCTACAAATTTATAAATCCTTTTGTTCAAGTACTAGAGCAAATTCATAAACGCTTTTTGACAGTCCATAACCATTTGCTATGGAAACAGTCTTATTAGTCTACTCCCAACATCTAAATGATAACAATAACTAGGAAAAGAAAGATTAAAGAAAAGCAGGGAAAAATCTTAGGTAATTCATACTTACACATTTCTTGCCACAAATAAATTCCAAGCAAGTGTTTTAAAATACTTTTGGTTTTCATATGAATGCATGAGAGATGTCACTTATTTATTAATTTATTCTAATAATTTTATTTGCTATTCCTTGAGCACTCTTTCCCAAAACAAATAAATTAGATACAAATAAACTTACTGCACTGTGAGTCAGATCCATCGGTTCTATCAAGTACAAATAAGTACTATCTTCAAACGTGCCACTAAAACATGGAGAAAAAGAAGTGATATTAAGGATTACATGGTAATTAATTTGACTCCAGGATATGATTTTTGACGAGACAAAACCAAACTTAGGGCTGAAAACCTGATCAATATTAAAATAAACTCCATGTATGCTCATTATTACCGCATGTGTCTAAAGCTAAGAATATTTTTAAGAGATCACGTGCATTTTAATGAACTAACACTGAATGTAATGGCAATGTAATGAAAAAGCATCAAAAAGAATAAAGATTTGACCTTGGAAAGAGGAAGTCCTAAGACATACATTAGCATACAGAATATAATCAACAGCTGAGTTGCACTTGACAGTAACTAATCCTAGTAAGGATTAATTTCTTACATTTTTTCCTTGTACAATCTAACAAAAAGATCAATTTTTCTATTGGCTGACAGAATTATACATGAGCAATACTGAGCATGCAAACTGCTTAAGTACAATTCTTGTTTACCCTTTACCATAATAAGTCATCTGGTGAAATATTTATTTGCACTTACCACATTCAAAGGTTTCATGAGACAGCATCAAAATACTTTAATCCCAGTGATACTAAAAAAAAATGCTAGTAGTTTGGCATAGCTGGTACTGGCATTTCAAAGCACCAAAAATCTTTGGGCCTGTAGAGTTTCAGACCCTTACATATTAAAAGATAATATTAAAGAGTAATAATTAGTTAATAGCCTTGCTTGAAAAATGGGAGCGTGTACTTACTGAAGTCCATTACAAGTTGAAAGAGCAACTTTGGAATCCTTGATACCTCTGATATTTCCATGGTAGTAACAATGCTCTCCACCCTAATAATGTTTAATAACAAACAAACAAACAATCACACAGACACAAAATTACCCTGATTTAATGTCTGTTGCTTAAAACCAAGGCAAAAAAAGATTCAACACCTTGCATTAGGTAAAATTTCAGAGAAAACAGTGAATTGCTAAAAACCAATGACAAGCCCTAATTGCTTCTAAGAAAAAAACTGTGCCCAGTAAAGACTAATTCATAACTTTTCAAGCCATAACACGGGTTATTTTTCTGCTTAAGTCACAGCATTCTTGACCTTTTAAGTGCATTTCTTTGCTGTACATTGATTCTGTAAAAATGTTACTTAATGCAGGTTACATGAGCATTGAATTGTTCCTTGATACCTTCCAGGTCTATTAAAATTACAAGTGATACAGTATTCACCAATCACCTGGCATGTATTTGGCTTAGATCTGGGTTTTACCAATTTTGTCTCACTAAAAATTTATCAATTAAAATGTTACATCATTAGACTGTAGTTACCGATATCACTAATGATGAATGAGCCAGAAAGTGAATCTAATTTAGTAACACTGAAGTGTACAGTTGCATTTTTACTGTACATATGTTAAAAGGGTACTAAAGTCAACTCTTGTTTTTAACTGCATAAAACTCCAAATAGATGCAAACTCCAAATTATTCAAAAAATGGCAAGATTTTTGTGTTTCTCTAAGGAAGTCAGCAATTGTGTTTTAGACAAGGTCCTGCCTTTTGTTTAATAAATAACAACATCTAAATTACCTACAAGTGTGTTTAAATGTTAGAGACTTAAAAAAAAAAACCAAATTAGGCAAACTACATCCAAAACTGTGATCCAAAACCTCAGTTCTCAAAGGCCCTAATGATATGATGTAAGCAAGATCCTGCTGAATGCTGCAATACAAGATTTGAAGAGTCAGCTGATGCAGGGATTAGGCTGAATAGAATTAGTGCAAAATGTGCTACCAAACAGGTGTGCAACGAAGCTCTGTGTGGAGTCTTTCGCTTCTCTGCAAGAATGTAAGGGAAGTTGCAGTATGTGTATATACGGGGGGAAACAGGACAAAGCAGGAGACCAAAATACCACAGAGAACAACTGATACATACTCTAAAATCTTAAAGTTCTGATCCAGAAAAGCCTTGCTCAGATGCCAACTAAACCCTAGTGAATGCTACATGCTTTCCTATGAACAGAAGTGCAGGTTCCCTTGATCTGCCTGGCTTTTATCATAGAATGAGCTAAGTTGAGCTCTCCTGTCCTGAAGCAACTAGCTCGTATCTAAGCTCTCCTTAAAGTGGGCAGAGAACTTCAAGCATGCTCAGAACACACCTAAGACAGAGTGACAAGACAGATCCTCACAAAACAGAGTTGCAGTGGATTTCTTTTCAAAATACTGACCATTACATGCCAATGCCCCTCTCTGGCTAACTACAGCACTCAACCCAGGTTTCCCAACTGCTGAACAATTTCCCGGGTCACCTTGAAGAGAGTCAACTCACATCTCCCCACCTTCTAAAAGTGTACTCTATCTCCACAGTTACTGGCTCCTTTGTGTCAGAGCACCCTACATGAATCAAACTGAAGCAGTCTTATTTTGTGGAACTCACAAAGATTTATGAAGTCAGAAAGAGGGAGAATGATTCTGTATCCCAGAGGCTAGGAAGCTTCTAGGAGGAGATCTTAACAGCAGACTACAATAAGTAAATGATTCAGATGAGAAATTCAGAAATAATTGTTTTGTCAAAGCATCATCTACTCACATGCAAGAATTACTAGTGTTAAAATAATGTCATGAAGATCTTTTTAAATCTCCAATTTTTTTACTTTCTGTACTTGCAGAACTTGTGATTTTTCTCTATATGTTCTAGTTTTCTTCTACGTACTAAATTTGTATGATTTAATTTCTCCGTGTAATGAAAGTAGAGTTCTACTGCACTATCAAGAGTTTTGTATTATTTGACTGTAAATAACTAAGTATGTATAAAAACTTAAAATCTTTAGCACATTTTTAGGATTACATACTATAGGAAGCCACATGGCAAATTATTAAATCCTTTATCTGTATTCTGATTCTGATAGAAATTAATTCTATCCTTATTGCTGGACAGTAGAATTACTAATCCCTAAAATTCCATAAATTGTTGAGGAATAAACTGATTAGACTGTTAGAGGCTTACAGAAGTACTTATCGTGACTAAGGGTAAAATAAACTAGCTTCATAGGAATGTTTCAACTGAGTAAACAAGAAGAGTATATTTATTTTCTATCAACAGAAACAAAGCATTAAGAGCACCATTAACAGACTGTTCAAGCTATGAATGTTCAGAAAGAAACCAAGAAACACTACTTTGACATTTCTAAAGAAAATGGACTAGTGAATTTAGAAGCTGTTAAATACCAGAAATGCTGCTGCTATTTGTGAGTGAAGCTGAAATGAGGAAAACTGAATGATACTAATTTACCTTATTTAAGTAGTTGGTCTTTAGTGTCTATCAACAATAACACCAGCTAAACTAAAGATAAAAAGTATTCTCAAAAAGTTTTATTAAAAACCCTTAAGTGTAGTTGTGTCTCTCACACATTGTTTGAAAAATGTACCATTCATCATCAAAATATTCTTAATTCTGGTGTCATGTCATCTGAATTCCAACAAGTATATTGGACCCATTCCTTCTGCAATTATTATAACTTAAAATAGTACCAAAAAAGTAAATGCTTTTTGTTTAAGTACGCACAGCATTATTTCCATTTTGCATCTTATTTAATGTTAATCAGATTCTGAATGAAATTCCTAAGACTACTGTGCATTATAAAGTCAAAGTACTACACAGAAAGCAATCACTATATATTTACCTTTCCATTAGTAAGAATGCCTAAGCCATGCTTTTTAACAACTAAATCGTGCTTATGTTTCTCGCACAAGTAGCTTTTCAAGAATTTTTTTTTAGAAGACAGTCATCTGAGTGAAGAAATTGCTGTTTGCTCTTCAGTGTTTTCACTCTTGTAATAGACTACCTCTTTTTACAAAATACAATACTTTTCATGAAGATCTCACTTCTTTACATCCGCATCAGGAAACAAAACAATCTTTTACTTACTCAGGTCTAAAAAGGATTATAAGATACTGCAAAAGACCAGGATACAGTCCTTACTTATCTCCTACACAAATTTTGTGTATATGTTTGGAACTTATAATGAAGCCTTTTACAGATTAATGTGACCTCAGGAGCTCTATTATTGTTGTTTCTAAATAAATCAACTCAGAAAACATCCCCTGGGAAGTTTGGATCAAGTTACTGCAGCATGCAAAGGTAGTCCATTTGCTGAGTCTAAAGTTCTAATATAATTTTCTAGTCAGATTCATGATTCAGCAACCGCAGTGCTCAATGCTAGTGCTGCAGCTGACAATTGCATGAGCTTGTCTAAATGCCAGAGGGAATTGTTTTCTTGCATCATTTAGCATTTTTGCCTGTTCTGCAGAGCACTGAGTCTTAATGAAACAACTTCCTTAGTATGTTACATGAAACTATTTTTCTTCTTCAGTGGAAGAAAACAAAACAGTATTTTGCAATAATTATATTGCAATGTAATTGTTTAATTTTGCCCTAATCTGTGATATATTGTTTTATTTGAGATTCTCTATAACAAGGGCAAAATAATAAACTACACATCTAATACTTGGACAAACAACAGTCCTGATTTTCTGAAGGCATAAATGCAACTTGAATGCTTGCCTTCCTCCACTCTAAATAGAGATGTATTTCACATGTAATAAGCTCACAACAAGTATTCCAGCATTCATGCCAAATATGAAAAAAGCCATTCCCTGAAAACATAGTTTATAACCTTCCTAGGAACCTACCAGTCCTCATTTTGTTACTACAACAAACAAAAGACTGATCTGGTTCCCTTAGGGGTGAACTATCTTGCAGAACTTTAATCTTTTTGTCTTTGGATCAATAGCCTATGGCACTGCATTCAATTTGGGAGCTAGTTTGACAAATGTAATTAATTGGATGTCAAGCAATATGCTGGTTTTGTAATAGCCGAAACCTTAACCTCTGGAATTAAGTCTTTCATTTTCTGTTTCACAACTGTATAGTTCTTGCAAAGAAAAGTCACTGCAAGTTTTTTTCGGTTGTTTGAATGTCTTACATTACCATTATGCCTTCCCCCTGCATGTTGTGCTAAGGTCATGTAAATTATTAACGAGGACTATACTGGTGGTGACTTCAACCCCTCCACCTCCTTCATTTTACAAGATGTAACTGTTCTGGCAGTATCTGGACCATCTTCACTACTACCACCTACCACTGCCTACCCCGCACCCTGACAGACAACTTTCCTTTTTTTGTACAATTCTACTTGCATTACTGAGCCATCCTTACAAGATGAGATCACAGTTACCTTGTATGTGTGGAAAAAGGCTTCTGTGTGTCTTGCAAAACTTTTTTTCTTTTTTTAACATTTTATTGGCATTGCTCCCTCAGAGAGACCATTCTGACGTTTTAAGAGCACAATACCTTAGAAAACTTTGGTTTTCCATCTTCATAGTGAATCTCCACATAATTGGAAGATAACAAGTCACTGTCAAAGAAAGGAAAAATCAAGATGAGAAAAATCTAAATATTCTTTCTACTGCTGTGGGTGGGGTTGGGGTTTTTTGTTAGAATTTTCAAACCATTTTTTCTTTCATTGTATATTAGTTTAACAAAATCAAGCAGCTTGTGTCCAGTAAATGGTTTGCTGGTGCACTGGAAGTCAGCGTGTTTCAGAAGGGGAATTTCATTCTGCAATCTAATCCCCTGTATTTTAGCTTTACAATTACATTATCAGCCTTTTAAATATGCAAAAAAAATCCCATGGCTTTAGAACTTTGTTTGCTGCCAGTAACTGTTACTGACAAAATGTACGTTTAGTTCATTATTGTTTTCAGTTAAATTTTATATTTTATCTAAAAGTTAAACAGGGTATATATAAGGCTGAACAAATACATACACAACTGTTCTGAAGACAAGAGCATATATTTTACCTGTAATTCACTTTCACAACTGCAAATACTCAGTTTTTTCTAAAAACAGTAACACTGTCCCAGTTTTGACTGGGATAGAGTTAATCTTCTTCCTAGTAGATGGTACAGCGTGTTTTGGATTTAGTGTGAGAATGATGTTGATAACACACTGATGTTTTAGTTGTTGCTAAGTAGCACTTGTCCTACGTTAGAGGATTTTTCAGTTCCCCATGCTCTGCCAGCAAGCAGGTGTACAAGAAGCTGGGAGGGAGCATGGCCAGGACAGCTGACCCAAACTAGCCAAAGGGATATTCCATACCATAGAACATCATGCTCAATATGTAAACTGGGGGGAGTTGGCCGGGAGGGGCAGATTGCTGCTCAGGCATCAGTCAGCAGGTGGTGAGCAACTGCATTGTGCATCACTTGTCTTTTCTTGGGTCTAATTTCTCTCTTTTTGTTATATTCCTTTTAATTACAATTAGTATTGTTATTATTTTATTATTATTATTATATTTTACTTTAGTTATTAAACTGTTCCGACCTCAACCCACAAAGTTTTATTCCCCACCCTGATTCTCCTCCCCATCCCACTGGGAGAGGGGAGGAGTGAGAAAGCAGCTGTGTGGTGCTTAGCTGCTGGCTGGGCTTAAACCACGACAGTAATGTTCTTAAAAGAAAAAACAAACCAAAAAAACACTAAAAAAAACCCAACACACACACAAAAAACCCCCAACCATACTACCCCTTTTCTTCCTTTCACTTTTTCTTCTCAGATTCTTTTCTCACTCTTATTTTTTTTCCTAACTCTGGCAAGACAAATTTCTGAAGCATAAAAATTTCCCTTACTGTATAATTTACGGTTCAAATTTCTTTTTTAAAAATAAGATTAGCTAGCCTGTACATATCCTGGGATAACTTCAGTGTCCCATTCACTTCTCACGCCATTATAATCTGGCTTGCAGCATAGCAGCCCAGGGAGAACAAAGCAGTTAAATATGTTAACTGGCCCCATCATATATGCAAGATAAGCATTTTACTTAATGGGATCCAGAATTCTCAGCATTTTTCAAGCCTCTAAGAGCCTGTACCCTTCCCCCCAAAAAAAAATCATTAAAGGGTCTGACAGTGGTACCTATATCAAAACAAAAATACTGTTGCCATGAATAAAAAACATCATCATTGTGGAAGCCTGGTCTGGCAAAATAGCTCTGATGGGAATTCACGACTAAGAACAACTTAAGATAATGGGTATCTCAAACTCAGTTTAGGCTATTAGCAATCCTGGTAACACTTCAACTCTGGGACTACTGGCTCATAAAATCAATTCTTCATGCTGCATTTATCAGGCGCTACACTTATCAGAGAAGATCCTGCAGAAGTCAGTTACCAGTGATTCTCTTAAAAGTCCTTTTTCATGGAACTGAGAGACCACATTAGGGCCACTCTATGCCTGCAAAACCAACACTAATAGCCATGAATAATTACAGAAGTCTCATCATTTGTCTTAACCTTCATTTTGATAGCAATATTTAATAGATATATTTTTAAAGTCCAGATTTAAAAGTAAATTCAGTTGCATAAAATCATTTTAACTTTCTCTATTTGTATCATAGTAAGCTATAAATTTTCTGCAAGAGAAAACAAATGCTTTATAAATAGTATAAGTGCAAATGCAATGCAAACAATCACTTCTTCAATGTGGCAAGGTTTGAAGCTTCTGAAGAGTATTACGTATCAAAGCAATTACACTTTAGAGTGTTGATAATGTCCTTTTCTTCTCTGCGTTTTTCATACTTACTATGAAGCATAAGAACTGCCATCATCGGTACTTAATAGGATGGTATAGACAAGGCTAGAGGTAACTGACACAAGTAGGAAAATGGAAAATTCTGATTAGATATAAGTTTAAAAAAATCACAGGATGGTTAAACACTGGAACCATGCTCAACTTGAAAGGGCCTTGACCAGATTCAGATTTTTACAGGCAATTCTGCTTCAATTCACAGAGACCATTTGGTTTCCTCAAACGAATTCCAGGATCAGCATTTATCTCCCTGTTTCAAGCTTACACTCTCACACTCCCTTTTTTGCCCTCTTCTACTAACCTTACCCGACTGATCTCAGAACTGCTTTCAATGCTATCTATCTAGTACTTTTGGCATCTCTTAAGACTCACAGTAGGTGATTTCCCACTGTGTCTACTGACTCACAACTAACTGTAGTTTAATTACAGTATTTGTCTCTTAGATTTATCCCATTTCATGTGATGTAAGAACTACTCAAAATTTCCTTAGTCCACCCTTTGCAGGATCTTTCCAGAGTTCTGTGCTCTTTTCTTGGATTTTTGGTTGAACTTCTGTTATAATCCAGCTGTTTCCTTCATCTGCCAACTGCTTCCGTTTTTTAGCTTCTCATTACTTCC
The DNA here is from genome assembly GCF_964188355.1 of Buteo buteo. NCBI lineage: Eukaryota > Metazoa > Chordata > Aves > Accipitriformes > Accipitridae > Buteo > Buteo buteo. Next base: position 24,760,946 of record NC_134175.1, read on the forward strand.
AACTGCAAAGGGATACCTGATTCAGGTAGTATATACTGTGTCCTACATGATAGGATATCTAACATGACATGCTTGTGATGGAATACTCCATATATATATGTTACAATTATAAAGCAAGGATGCAGCAGACAGCAGCTTTTCCAGCAGACCCTACAATTTTCTCACTGGTGACTTCCCAACACTACTGTCCTGTGGGATCTGCTAGATACAAGGCACATCAATGACATTCTCCATACTGAATAAATTCTCTCCAAAGAAAATTGAGGCCTGCTATTCATGATATACTTCCCAAATGCTATGCTGTAAACAAAACACACCTTTAATTTGTGAACCACCCTTTTGCCAAATGTAACACAGTATCTGCCACCTAGAAGTTGGAGTGGAAAATCTATTATAAGGCTATTGTCTTTCACAAACCCGTTCTCATCCTACCCTGTAACAGGGTATTTAACACTAGTTTCCGATCACTATTATGTTCTTAAGCTTGTCACACATAACCACCAAAATACTGCAAGGGCATTTTTCTCTTAACATTTCACACAGGGCAGCAAGAATTTTGAACTTTCCATTGAAAAAAATCAGTCAGCTTCTCTTTAAACTGTATGCCTCTGCCTTGGTAGGTACCTGATTTTTGCTAGATACCTTGTATCACTTATTCTTATTTCAAGTATCTGTCTGCACTAGCAAACATCGGAAAGAACACCTTCCAATCATCCAGAAATCCCTCAATGTATACTGCTAATCTGAGACAACCATAATCTTATTCAGGGGAAGAGGGGGCAACGGGAGGGGGACAGTACGTTTGCAGGCGTTTTCCAACATGGCTCTGCTAGTACACACAACAAGTTGCTTCTATAATAAAGCTAATCTCAGTCCTGTTCTCTATATTCATAACAAAATCAGTACAAACACATTTGTAACTGTGCTTAGAAATGGTTAGTATTGAAATGTGATATTGCAGAGAGTAGTCTAGGACTGAAAAATCCAGAAAAAATGTTCCACTATTGCCGCAAAGAAAAAGACAGAATTTGGGTAAGGGAGTTTATTCTATATTTTGCTAAAGCTCCAGGAATAACAACAGCTGTAAAAATAAGCATAAAACTGCTACTGCAAATTCTCTCTAGCAAAAATTTTATATGTTACTAATGCTGACAAATCTGACAAAAGACAGAAGAAATTATTTAACGACAAGGAAAAAAAAAAACAAACAAACCAAAAAACACTTAACCAAAATAACTTTCAAACATTTTTTCCAACATGAAAGACAGATACACAGAGGAGCACTGTAATTTCACCAGTAGGTGTGATGGGATCCTTTACGTAAGTGGCATTAAAAAGAAAGGCCTGGAATACACCGATTAAGAGCTCATGTAGAAGTACGAGTACCTGAGGAATGAGATACAGAACTCAGGCATAAAGTAGGGAGTCTCCACATCACAAAATAATTCTTATTCTTTCATTATAATTTACAGAATGCCTAAATTTACCTCTGAAAGGTAGCCCTGAATTTTAGAAAATACATTTGTGCCTCATCTGCACTGGACTGTGTTTTGTCACCTTTCAGTTGATTCATTTACATTTGGATTGAGCAGAAATGCACCCAGTACAGCAAATTTGTTTTTCAATATTACGACCACCAGAAACAGTGCAAGCTTTAATTGAAACAATTATGTAAGTCATTATCACATCAGACAAAAGCATATTTAGGCTAGTGACATTAGTATGATGCTTTACAATGCACACATCAAATTGCAACATGCTGAACGAACTCATGAAAAAAAAAATTTTAGTCTGCTGTGTCCTTTTCTATAGTTCCTCCCACCCTGCCTTGTTTGTCTTGGGTAATTGTTTTTACTAAGCTGTCCTGCACCAGCTCTTCTGAGTTACATTGAGAGATGTAAAATAAGCAGCAAAGGGATATGCCATTCCTGGTAATTGCTGCCTTCGAAGACACAGACCAGCTGTTAAAGCAAGTAGCAGATGCTTTCTGAAGAACCCACATCCACTTCCCCAGCACATATCTCACTGCTGCTGTTTTCATTAGCAGGAGAGCTGCAGTGTGAAAAGTAGCTTACCTCAGCTGGCATCTAACCTGATGAAAAGAATTGATTTTGGTAGGTAAAGGCTATGAAATGACTAAAAGAGATCTCATACACAAGTAACCAAGTTAGCTTCCAAGAACTAGTACGCAGCCTGTGGAAAATCAGACTACAGCTGAATTATCTTTCCTGCATGCTTCTTAAATTATCTTTATACTAACCTACTACCAAGGAATATTTTTTTAAGTATTCTGAAATGATTCAAGCTCAGTACCAGTGTCTGAGCAACCTAGTTTAGTTGAATGACTTAACACCCATCAGATGTTTTGTCCATTTGACAGATATAGTTTAGTAGCACATAAAGATGTGAAAAACAAATTGAGACCTTGCTACAGCATTTTGTTAGATCATCAAGACACTGTCATCTAATGAAATGGCCACCTATAGCCTTGTTTCTATTACCAGTTTCGATTATACCCACAAGTTTTGTTGAATTGACTGTTCTTATGGGAATTCATTATTAAATTTCTAGTATGTATTTACAGTAGTCTTTACTTGGCCGTTGTCTTTGAAGCTGCTCTGGCAAGAGTGTCTCCAAGGAATAAATATACTGCAAATATTCATTGTTGTTTTTTAAAACACAGCAAAGTTTCACTAATTTTTCTGATATTACCTTGAAGGAGCTTCAAAATCAAAACATGATACTGTGGATCAAGCATCTGTGTTTACAAGCAATTAAAAGAAACAGCTGATGATGCAGGTGTATAGGTTAACTTTTCCATAACTATGGAATCAAAGAAAGTCCCTCCTCACTTCCGGTATTAATAGCATAATGATTCTATAACAGTAAACAGTACACTTATTTAAAAATCACTTCTTGCACAGTCTTGCTCTTGTTGTTTGTTTTCATTTGGCTTGTCTTTCAGGTAGAGAAAAGGATGACTCAACAACAAATTTATTACAATGAAATTACCTCGGTGATATTTTAGGTACTTTTTAAGAGGTCCTCAAAAAAGAGCTCCAAAAAAGACTGACAGGAAAGCATGTTCTGAAGTCGTATAGAACGGTGCAGAAAATGCTCCAGATTCTTTTCTGGATCAGTCTGCCTCCCTCAGTGCAAGAAGCCCTGAGTCAGGTCAAGGGAGTTCAGATAACAATGTCCTGAAGCCCTCCACCTGAGAATGGAACATGCTATATCTTAACAGCTACTTCAGCAAGCATTTTGAAAGTAGGAGCTTGAAGAGTTCTTCAGAACATTAAGAACAGTAGGTCGCTCAGTTTCTGCCATATTTTCCTTTACCATAGCCCTGAAGAAGATACCACTTTAAAAAGGGCTATGTAAAAGGATATGAAGAAATGAACAGCTAGACAATATTACAGAAGATATGTATGAGTACTGTGTCATGGAAAATACCTCAATGTAATTTGCTATGACAGAACTTCGCTAGAAGAGAAACTGACAAAGTAAAGATTCCTTTAAACAGCTGTTCAAGTTCATTCAATAATGCATTTTTTTGTCACCTGCTTGGAAAACAGGTAGTTTTGAATTATCAGTAAGAATTTTATTAACCTGTAGTGTAAGGCTGAAGGCTGCCATCTGTCTGCCAGAATGATCTCATTCAATGGTAACCATATTTGCCAAATCTTCCTTCATTTAAAGCAAGCTTCTTTATTTACAAAAGAAACTTGGGTTTCTTCTTCTCTTAAAGAATTCACTGAATGTTCCACATGTTCTGTTACTTTGTGTCTAATGATAACAGTCCAATTTAAACTAACTTTTACTATGAAGGAAAAATCCAACCAAATGTGGGTGTGGTGGGTTTTTATTATTTTATTTCTAATACTAAAACTAGTGAAGTAAGTTTATTTGTACTTACAGAGAGCTGACTTGGCCACCTTCAGATTAGATTAATGACTCTAGCAGAATCAGAGATACATTTTGGTACTCCAGCAAACTAAGTTTATTCTGGTTCCCTTAATCCATGCTTCCATGTTGAACTATATTGCACAACTTTAGTTCTGTCATTGAATCAAGTTAAACTCAGTTATATAGGCTCTTAGGAGCTAGTTTGATGAACTTAATTAATCATGTCAAGCATACACAGGCTTCATACTAGCTCTAAATGCAAAGATTTCAGCCTGACTATAACAGAATCTGAGATCCCAGTAATTCACTTCAGCATAAAGATGTCACTATTAACAAGACCAGACCGTGTCAGAAACAGACTGAAAAATCTACTAAATTAGAAAAATAACAGTTCTTCAGCACTGCCATGTTGCAGTGGTTACATGTGAGCAAGGAGTAAGAATATAACCTAAGAAAGGATGCATCAAGTCAGACAACTGCTTAGTAGTTGTTTGACAGCAGATACACACGTAGCAATTTTTCAGGGAGTTTTCTCAGCACCCAGTGATCTGTGACAGCAGGATTTCATAAACCAGAGTTAGTGTAATTGTTTTCAATGGCCCTCAGTAGATTTCTTTTCTGTTCTTCCAATCCCTTAACTCTTGTAAATAGTTTAATATGCACAGTATCCTGTGACAAGACCTGCATTTTAATTTTTTTGAGAAGCACCTCTTCTCAAGCCTCCTTTTGTATTTGATACCTGTAGCTGTTACACAGGGGAGGCAATAAACATCCTCATCCTGCTACACAGAATTTTATAGAATTGTCATATTGCCCCAAATGTGTATTTGCCTTGCCCTGAGCTTGCTGACCCTAACAAACCACCAAACCAATGGCTGTGGCCGCATCTCAGCTGACAGACATTCAAAACCCTGTTCAGAAGGGTGTGAGATCCACACTTAATTAAATCCAGGATCAGGAGTGCACAGGATAAAGTCTTTTCACTCCACCAGTCTGACAAGAGGGCTAACATTCACAACATCAATGTCTGCATTTTAAAATACAAACAGCATGTCCTCTCAGGTTTTGGGGTTTGGGTTTTTGGGGGTTTGGGGTTTTGGGGGGGGGGTGTGGGGGTGGAGGGGTTTTTTTGTTTGTTCTTTCGTTTTTGTTTTGTTTTTTACAAATTCTTTAAGATGCCTCTTCCCAGAGGCTCCCAGATGCCATGCAGGAACATACATCCCAAGAGCTCACACATCAGCATGGGGAAAAAAAAAAAAAAAAAAGGTGGAATTTCAAACAAACAAATTAGCCTGTGCTGAGTTTCTTGTAGTCTTGTTAAAATAAGTTCTGTGGTCAATGATTTTATTGATAGCCATTCTATGGAGCACAACTCTACTCATACATTGCACAGCAGGCATAGCGATATTACTTAATTACTACAGGGGAATCCAAAACTTGAGTTCTTGAAAGTCAGGGACTGCAACATTAATTTCTATAGCTGCAGTTATAAGTGCTCCCCTATAAAACATATTAGAAACAGACAGACATACACACTTTTTATTTTATAAAGATTTGCTAAAGAGAAGCAGATGAGATGAAGAAAAATCAGATCAAAAAAGAAAAAATATTAAAAGGACTGATCTAGAAAGTTCTAGGAGGAATGAAAGAAGTAGCTGACAAGGAACTAGAAACACTGCTGAGAAATATTTGAGACATTGAGCTAAGAGTGCAAGCCCTTGGTCAATGGCAGGACTGGTGCTGCCTCCTACTGTATTCCTGGAAGAGTGCATGAGTAAAACACTAAACAGTGCACATTAGTGAACATAAAAATGCAAATGCATACATAATATTGTAAGATACACATTTTTATCATAACCTTAGTGACAGGATGGAAAAAAATACCTGAAGAGAACTGTACTAAACACTTAAAATTACAGAAACAAAATACTAAGAGAAGACAGAATTACTGAAATACTGCTTTTAATTAATGCTTCTAATTTATGGCTGAACACAGTAATTGAGAAGGAAGCTTCCTCACACCATCAGGTTTTTATAATTTTTAAAATGACAAAAGACGACTTTTTTCACACATTAATATGTCTTGAAAAATATATAGAGGTTTTAGTATCTGTCTCTTTGCACATGAAATGCCCACTGAGGCAATGATAACTTTTAATAGGTTGCCTCCAGTTCTGGGTGTGGCAAATGAGGCAGTAAAGCCCTGTTACCTACAGCTGAGATGCTCAAGACTGCACTTACTCACAGGAGTACACACTCATTGTTGTAAAATCCTACCACCGAGTTCTTTGCATCTCATCTGTAACAAATTTTAAAAAGCTGACTAGAGTTAAACTTGCCACAGTAATATTATCACATTTAATTTACACAGCTTCTGTATCTCATAGGATCCATTTAGTACCCTAAATGTTTAAGCTTTTATTTAAGAAAATGTTATAAATATTTGAAGTTTTCTTTCTGGAAAACTGTGACTAGTTCTCCCATTTCCATTGAAAAAGAATTTTGAGAAAAAACAAGAATCAAATAGATTCTCAAATAATCCAGTTACTGCCCCACTGTTTTTTAAATTATGCTAACAATGTAATCTCTGCTGGGACTATTCTCAAGTTAAATTCAGCCCCACAGAAACATACACAAAGACTACACAACAATTATAAGCTTTAAACTGATGGATAAAATTGGCTGTAATATGTTGGCTGTAATGCTGCACTTCAAAGACTGACTGCTCACAGTAGTCATAATATTTTAAGGTCTCAAATATTTAAGTCGTGTTACAGTCAAACATGGTAGGGGTTTTTTCTCAGTTCATGCCAAAGATGCCAGATTTTTTTCATATGACCTCTTAATTGAAATCCATTTTCCTGGAAAGGTAGACTTCTACAGGGAAAAGAAAGAAAAGCTGAAAAATATTTGGAGGGAAGTTTTCAGTAGGAAGGGACAGAAGTTTTTTGTCATTGGTTTTTACCTTCTGTTTCTGTCCAGCTCAGGTACCTAATTCCCCATTCGTTGTATGGGCCTCAGACACCACAGTCCCAGTGGGAGAAGGCTCTAGCATGGTCCCAGCCCCCAGTGCTGGAGGTGACTCCTTATTTAGAGACTGGTGCTAGACCATTGGCTGAAAACTGCCAGACAATATACTCATCACTCAAAAAAATAGCAAGTAGACATTTTTAATTCACAGCTTTTGGTAGTATTGCTTTCTGATGTGTTTTAGTACTACACCAAAACATAAAAGACTGCTAGCTTTAAACAGGACATAAGAGTTACCTGCAGAAATACTTGGCCTTCAACAGAAGAGCAGCAGCTTAAAAGCCTTTTACAAATTGGTGGAAAACAGATCATTAAAAAGTAATTTGTTAGCACCTCACAGAAATGTATATAATACACAAATGTATGTATATAATTTATATTATACATACATAAATTAAAAAAGTAAGAAATTGTTCAGATATCCTAGGATCATTGATTACTCAAATACATTGTTACAACCATTAATTGACAGTATTGAGGACAAAAATATGAATTTACTGAAATTAATGAACACTTTTAAAGGATTTTTATATAAATCAGGTTTTGAGACAATGGTACATGTTACTTGTTGCACAGGAAATTTATCGAGTTTGGGCAATCATAGCTGAATTATAAAAAGTTTAACTTTTCAAATGGGGTTAATCGTTACCCCACTAGTACCCTATAATCTTTCATTTTTGTAGAAAGAGTATTAACTAAAACCATTATTTAATCCATTACAGATTAGAAAAAGTATTATTTTTTGCATCAAATTACTTCCATAATCCACATATCTGCAGTTATTATGCATTGTCATAAATTACATCACACTGACAGCCTGAAATTGGTCAAACATTTAAGTGTAACGAGGGGCAAAATGTCTGAAACTTCAGAGTAGCCCACCTTGTTAGAGTTCAAAACTAATCTTTTTTCTTGAGTCTTCTTGTCAGAAAAAGCTGCCAACAATGACCTTTAGAATAACAAATTATATTTCATCTGTTTTAACACTTGTAGGCCCTGTGCAACTGAAAAGCTGATTATCCATTCAAATTCCATACAAATCTTACATTTGAATTGTCTCTGCACATTGGATTCAAGAGGTTTGATGAGCTTGTATTCCCTTCAAGCTGTTTGTGCTGTTGCACTATAGCGAGATAGAAAACCTCAAGTAAGAATTTATATTAACGTGCTCCAGAAACTTCCAGATTGCCATGTGTTCTTCTTACAAAATCCTGACAGTTATTAATGCAAGTGAATATCCAATTTTCTTCACCTCCTGGTTATAATACTTGCTGTGAAAAAAAGAGCAGCTGGAACATAGAAGGTAGGTAACCGCACAGATTCCAACAAAGATAAAGAAAACTTAAAACCAAAACCTGTTTTGTAGGCAACAACAATCCTCTGATTTTAGCTTTATATACTCAAAGAACTTTCCTAAAAAAGGGACAAAACCAGAATACACACACAGAGCAGTAGACATTAACTCACCTTGGAGTAACCGACACAAATATATATTCAACATATTCAAGGGTATTCCAGATTTTGAATACATATTCCACATGTGACTGGATTATTTTGGCCAATAGCACATAACAGATCAAGTCTGTGGCCCTGTTGTTGTTCTGCCTTTCCTTCTGACCAGACATTAGCAATACCAGTATGCCAACTAAAATTCATTGTAATCCAACATAGTAGCAAAAGGCAGCATTTTGCTGAACACATAAATGTAACGGAATGGGTCTTTTTCAAATCATTGTCTACGGGTATTTACAAGTTAAGATGTTACAAGTTTTATGACTTACGGTTTTAGAGTCTTATGTCAGGTCAAGAAGTAGGGCAGGTTTTTGAAGTCATTATTTTCTGGAGCAGAGCCAGATCAAGAGTTAAACATTTATGAGTCAAAAGCCACATAGGAAGCTAGGAGAAAACCTGATGTATAAAGAGGTAAATGGTAGGGGTACCAATAAGGCACCTGAACACCCTGCACCTTACACATAGCCAGTAAGAAAATTCTCGATACCCCAAGAGCAGAACTTCTTTGCATAAGGTACACAGCAAGTGATCTTCCTCTCTCTTTTTGAAGTGAAAGACATTGCATTTCTTGATTGCTGATAAAGGAACCACAGTTGGAAAAAATATGTACATTTACTTTCTTTATGGACCCTTTGTTGTTATAAATAAGCAAGGACAAACAGCAGGGCTGGACAATGGTTAACACTGCAAGGGTGTGGGGAATGTAAGGCTATCTGGTTTGTGATGGTATTTGGTTAACAGCCATTCAGCATAAGAGACTAGGACAGGAAAAGCAACCAACACCCAGACTCACAAACCCTAATGAACAGAAGATAAGAGTTCTGGTCTTTGTAATTATCTCTGTTAGGTCACTGACTGAAAAGCCATGGAAAGAGCCACTCAGGCATAGCCTTGAAGAGATTCAACCAGAACTTTAGAACAGATAAGAAGTGATAAACAATGTCATCATGGGTGTCCTGGGAAAGAAAAAATTTATTACAGGATGTCTGCAGGGGCTTGTGGAAATGTGCAAACATTTTTGTGGGATGTCCAGGGGAAGCGCCAGAGATAGGGAAGGTGAATCAGGAGAACAAGTGCGGGAAAATGGAGAGGAAGTGGCATAAAAAGGAGTCACTAGTGTAAGCTGCAAGTCAGTATTTGTTTGGCCCAGCCCCGCACCTGATCACTACAGTCTGGCCTCTGTTTTTATTGAGTCCTACTCATATCTTCTGAGTGACTTTGCTCTCTATTCTGCATAGGTGTGATGTGCAAGCAAACTTCAGAGTCAGTCAACAACTATGAGAAGACCTGTATCTAGAAAGACCTAAGGTCTAAGCTGGTGACAAAGAGACCTCAGGCCTAGACATGAATGTTTGATCAACTTAAAGCCTGTGTTAACATTAGAGTCTGAATGTGGGCGTGCTTGTGAATCAGGAGAGGGCTGGTGTGCACATTTCACTAGCAAGCTTCCAGTTCCCATCACCTGGAGAACTTTATCAGGCTGTTTGTATTCTTGTTTACCTGAGTGCTGTTCGTGTTTATACATGGTGCCAGTAAAGGCAATGTTTTTTCTCTGTGATGATCTGTGTGACCAGCCATACCCTATGCTTAGTGCCATCTTGGGAATCTGTTCAGTCTCGCTACTGGCTGGACATGCAAACAGGAACAGTGGCAAGCAGACCAAGAGGAGAAATTCCCTGTAGCTTGGAGGCCACTAGATATAGGTTCCCTTCACAAATGTCATGATTACCCCACTGGAAATTACTTTGCATGGGTCCAGCTCTCCTAAAACACTGTAGTCTTCCACTATGCTACGGTTCTTCCAGAGGCTAGAGAACACCCAGTTATCTTCAAGCTTTCTTTCTCCTTCCATTCTGTGTGCCATTCTCTGCCTTCATATTAACTCATCTTTTCCCAGCCACTCAAGACTTTGTATCACATTTTAAAAGATGGAACTGCAAGAGCAGCCTAACTTCAAAATCATGCCTGGATGAAGGAAAATGTTCCCAGTTCACCTTTACAGCAAAACATCTGATAACTAGTAGCTAAGCACCAAAATATGTGAATATAACAGTTCAGCAAATTTTATAAAGCCATATCTTGCTGCTTTGAAAAGCTATTATATTTAATAAGCTTGCATTTTTCTCCCTAACAAAACTTTCATTACATGACAGTTAAGACCAAAGTAAGACCTCATATGGACCTCAAGACCAGAGGAACATGTTTTGTTTTGTTTTTAAAACAGTATGCAATTGTTTCTGTAAATCTGTTTCTCCTTTAAGTGTGCTGAAAGGCTCAAGGGCAGCAGAAGGGGTAAATAAATACACTTTTAAGCAACACTGTAGATAATCTTACCGGTCCAGAATTTAGTACTGATTTTATACTTCTACCTTATTCTTAAACTTTCTCAGTGTAAACTTTCAGTGGCAAAAAAACTTCATTATAATTTTTAGAAAAACATAGTTCCATACCTTCAGCTGGGGATATAAATAGATGTGATATAAACAACTAAACTGCCATTGACCCGTATTACAAGTCAGATCTTCTAGACCTGACGATTACGTAAAATTGTCTATCTTACTGGTAGACAGACTCTAGCCACACCTTTCAGTACAGCCAAACTGTTAGGATTCCCACCTCATTAGGAACTTCATGATTATAGCGACAACAGCATGTTTTCCAGATCATTAACGATGAGCCATTCATACAAGTATTTACAATATTCCTACACATCAACTTGAGCAACTAAAACAACATCTGCATGACAGTTCATCAATAAGTAAAAAAATGCACAAGAAAATTCACACCTTTCAAGCACTACTGGTACTGGAATCTCTCTATCATCATTTATTTTATGATGAATTATAAAATTTTAAAGGTATGTGTGTTATGGGCATCAGCAAGGATAACAGTTACCTTGCTTTCAAAAGGCTAGATGTTATTTTGTATTAATAAACTTGGATAACAGCATATTTTTCCACAGATCTTGGGATTTCACATGCCCTGACCTTGTACCATAAGTTAAAGACAAGAGCAGGAAAGAAAGAAACCTCAAATTGTGCACTTACTTATTCAGTGTGAGGTCAAGGATGAATTTGGAGCCAAAGGCCTCAATCTGGAAACTTGCCTGGGCCAGATGCACAGCCTGTAAACATGAACACACAGCAGTACTACACAGTTTTGCAGAACATTTAAAGTTGTCAGAAGAATCACTGAGCTTTATATGCAACAAATATGTGACAAACACCTGTGAAAAACAAAGTTATGGAAAACACGCTTATTTTCATGAATCTCATAGGCATATGAAAAGCTTTGCCCTTGTACCAAATTCTGATTCAGAAGGATATGCCTTTTTAGAGGGTAAAGGAAGAGAGAGATGCAAATGGTACCTGAAAAGCATGCTTTCAAATACACACTCATTTCTCACAAAAACAAGAAGAAAAAAAAGGAAAAAAGAAGATTCACATAAATGTTATATAGTCATCTGATTATGGCAAAATATAGATAAAAGCATAAGTAATGTAGTATACTGTTCTTTTAATTATGTTACTGCATTCATTCACTTTAAAAGGCCTGAAATAATTAAAGCATTTGTAATACACACCTTCAAATAATAAAATCATGGCAAGCCTTATATTACATGTTATGAAAGACTCCTTCAAAGTAATCCTTTCACAACTACAGACTTTTTACTTGGCATTATAGCCAAACCAGCACACAGAAGACTCATGCTGCTCAACATACAACACCAATAAAACAACATGAGCTTGTCTCACATAGGGAGTTAACTTTAACTTTCACGATATTCAATTTTTTTCAGTTATATAAATTGTATTCTTTATTCTTTTCTATACTGTTGCAACTGAAGCCAAAGGCATTTAAAACATGTTCATCTGTTTTCTAGAAAAATAAGGAGAAAAGATGATCCAAGAATTTCTTTTTTGAAGACACTGTTCCAGCAGGGTGGCAAAGATTAGATCTGAATTTCATAGAACCTCTTCCCCAATAATGGTCTAATCAAATCATGCTTACTTATACACTAATTTGATACAGCATTAATAATTACATGAAGTTGGAATATTATGACTAAGCCGTTTAATCAAAAGACAAAAATACTATTTTTTATTAAACACCACAATGAATCTTCAGGTATGTCACAAAAACTATATAGTTCTAGCTAGTTTACAACATAACATGAAAGTTAGCCTTTACAGCCCACAAGGCCTACAATTTTGTTCTCCTTTGGAAATTTTTCCACAAAGGATAAATTCTTTATGTTCCTCTTCCATTCTTGCACTACACAGAGCAGCACTGATTTTCATCTTATTTCTCAGCAAAGTTACCCATCATCTTTGATACACCCCTTCAATATAATTTTTTTAAAAATTTCTAAAAGTTGCTAAAGTGACTAAAATCAGCTGTAATGTTTCCTGTGTTAGTCAATCATTCTTTGCCCCCAGAATTATCATCTCTCTTTCAACAGGGTCACAGAGCTTTGTTGTCAAGCTTCTTTATAAAAAGTGTGGAGTTACAAAATATTTTAAAGATCTTTAGTATCATTAAACAATCTCTTACCTAAATCCTGGGGTTTTTTTCTATTAAAAAATACACTAGCTTTAAACAAGAATTTTAAAAATAATATTCCTAGGTGATATCTAAAATATTATGGAAGCAAGCCAGTATCAAGCTTTCTCTCTGTGACATTTTTTGGTAAATTAATATTAACAGTCATCTCACCAGTTCACCAATTCACTGATAACACTGGCCTGGCAAACTCAGTTTACAGCTGCTCTGAATCACCAGAGTGAAAGAGTTTGAGTATAAAGACAAACAGATGACTCAATGGAGAGAATCTCCATCAAGAAAAAATGTGAGAGAATCTGCAAGGATGAAAGCCAGCATATATACTAAAAAAAAAGCACAGAACCTCAGTGTAAATGCATGCCTAGTAGGAGAGGCTTTTCAGCCCCTGCTCCGCTTTTTTTGCACAATGAAACCAAGGAACAAGTGTCACAAGGTGCTTGAAAAGCACCTGTCTGACAAAAACCTCATGTTTTCAACTTGCACATGTATGTATTTAATTTTTCAAAAAAGCATGAAAATTTTTTGCAGGAAAAGAGTTGCAATTAGTTTTATCCCATAAAGATTCCACTTAAGAGTTACAGGTGCTACTGCTTTGAGTCTCCTCCACATGTAACATTTACCTAAAATTAGGCGTCTTCATATACATGCCACAAACATGACAATTATTAACTATCTGCAAAGTTTAAAAGAGCATGTACTATGTAGTTGGAAGTTTCAAAATATCTCCTGCTCAAGGATAAACATGGTAATTTTGAGTATACTGCATTTTTACATACAATCCATGAAGATTGAGTCTTTCCTTTAAGATAAGACTACCATTTACTGATCTATGACATAACATTCCTGACATACTTAACATGGCAAAGAGCGGCTGCTCAATCAGGATTTACTCAGTGTAGTATATAATTAATGATGTTTACAAGTTGTTTTAGAAATAATACTAACTACCAGTGATCCCAAACGCTGTACTTAGCCAAGTTGAGAAAAAAGTAATATCAAAAGGGACCATATACTTTTTCCATGGTTAGTTTAGAAATAAAAATACACTCTTTCTTTTCAGTTTGATACAAGTGCAGCATTTCTTCCACTTCTCCTAACAGACTACACATTACTTAAAATGTGTATTCTTTGAAACACTATTTAGAACAAGAGCAGCATCAAAGCTAATCACCTGCAAGAGAGAGACCCGAGTATTTTGTTTCCCACTTCAAATTTTTTTTTTTTTGTCCCTACTATTCTTCTGACTGCCAATTCCAAACCAACTAAATAAGCCAAACTCTTAAATCTCTCTCCTTTCAAGAAGATCCAAGCTACTTAAGTGATCAAGAAAATGCTTAAGTGTGGAGGATGACATACCACCTCGAATAATAAAACACACTTCAAAAGCAATCACGGTATACTGAAACACACCAAAATCCTGAAAGTTCAGCACAAGACATCACAGATACTAAAAATATACATGTATTAAAAAAACCCTGGATAACCTCAAGATCAGAAATTCCCATCAAGGGCTATTAAATCCAGAAGACAAGTTCTGGTTCCCAGAAGATCCTGAGCTACAATTTGCTGGAGTCTGGGAGACCAGTCTAGGAAGTAGCACCCCATGACTGTTATGCTCCTATATTCCACCCTAGGCATCTGCTACTGATTGCTCTCAGGGACAGCTAGATGGACATCTACTCTGATCTTCTATAGCCTTTCTTTTGTCCAATCAAGCCCATTCAATGATACACACGTATCATCCTTTAAGTTTCTAAGCCATCAACCATGTATTCTTTATCCTTCTGCAATTTAAAATTATTTAAATTAACTTTTCTACAATATCATAAGAAAAAGTTTGTCTTGTAGGATTAGATATAATATCATTGCTATTTCTGAAAACAATCGCTTCTGTATATAAAAAGACCACTTGCTATCTATTGCTGTGCCTCACTTAACAGATGCAGCCTGTACACATTAGCAAGTGCTGCAAAGCAGCTGACACTAATCTGCTACCCTGCAGTAGGGCATGTTCTCCACCAAACTCAGCTCAAACCACTGGTTACTGGATTTTAAATCCCTGGAGTTTAGTAAAAACACCATTTTGAATTCAGGTGAACATGATACACCACACTGCAGCAGAATACAGGTTTTGTTAAGCCAGTTTAATAACAGATAACCACCCATGAAAGCCATAAACTAGAAATCAGGTGAAAGTAATGAGACTGAAGTATTTAATCCTGAAAGGAGTCACCAGGTGTTTTAGCTGTTACAACCATCATATATCACCATGATGGTAGGAAGTATTTCAGAAGAGTATCTGTGGAATTTTTATCATGTCACAGTATTTTCTTATCTGCTACTGTGTAATACAATGCCTGAAGTATAATCTGAAATACAGTGTTCTTCTGATTGGCATAGAAATATAAATTCAAACAAGAACATAATGTAGATTAGTATACATTTTGAAGAACCTATATGGGCTAGATATCTTACCACGTCTTTTCATGGGAAAAATATTTAACATCACCTTCTTGTACCACTCGCTACATGCCTATGTTCACATCTGCATGAGTATTCTTTACTTACATAAACAGGAGACCAAGTTCCTTTGTACATGTTTGTTTATTATCTAAAAACCTCTGCAGAGAGGTTCCCACTTTGACAGCTATAAGCTACCCCAACAGCAAAGCTGCAAAATTACATAAAGTTTTTCTGCAGCAGACTTACTGATGATATATAGAGGAGTGGTTTGAAGGAAGATCTGAGTCTAAAATTTTTCCTGCCCCCAAACCCAAATTTTTTATTTTTTTTTTTTTTTGGGGGGGGGGGGGGGCGAATCTTTTTTTCACTGTTCTGGAAGCTCAGATTACTAGCATAGTCACTGTAATAAGAGATTCTTCATACTAGGGACATTCTAAGAGTGCTGCAGCTGCTTGTGCAAAACAGTAGCTCTCAGGGTTTTTTCCAAGCTAAAAATCCATACATAAAGAATTCCAGTTTCTTCCAAATCAGTTATTAGCTTACTGTAAATTTCAAGATAAAAACGGACTAGAGGGCTGTAAGTGGAATCTCAGTTCTACTGATTCATGTCACAACTTGAATGCTTTCACTGTTTTCATTATTGCACTTCAGCATCATTGGTCCATAGTTCACTTCTTCCAGACTTTCAGGAATTTTACAACCATCATCACCAAAAGTAAAGTACTATATTGGTTTTACTTTCATCACAGTAAAACTATGCCAAGTGCAATAATGTGTTATCCCTTCAAAAATACTAAGTTCTGTCACAAGTCTTTAAACAAAAGTAACAGCATTATTTAACTGACTGATAGTACCTATGGGTCTTTTGCTATATTCATACAGATATGATCTCCAAACAACAAGCTCACTGCTTTTAGAAATCTATTTTTGCATATAGTTCTGCTGACTTAACATAATGGCCAAATGCTGCCTCTCTCATTACAGTAGCTGAGCAAGGAGTTTCATCACTCCCATTTCGTAATTAGAAATCTAAGTCAGATTTAGATGGATTTTACACCATTAAAACATTTTTTGATCTAGACCTTCATTCTATTAATAGTACAAGTTTTGTCACAAATCAACGTGACTTACTATATAGTAGTTCCTCACTCTTTTTTTAGCTTGTTTGCATATCCTCAGACTTTATACAGAAGCCATCCTTCTTTAGTGTTCGGAAAACATCTACTATATGGCACATATGCCAAGATAACCTTCCACAATTCACTGGAAATAAAGCAATTCATACCACAACAGCATACATAAGCGTCACAGCAGCATGTAAAAACTCATGCTTAAAACATACTGGGATTTCAGAGAAGTTCCTGTTGATGATTTGTTTCTGGTCTTTAACAATTAACAGTAGAGAGGTTACTTTGTCCCAATTGAACCTCAAGCCTCAAAGGCTGTTCTTTGGAAGAATGGTTGTCAGCATGTGAACAAAGGCTCAGGCCTACACTGAAAGCAATCCTAGTGTTGCTCTTTTAACCCCAGAGACCAGAACCCACCACGCTCTCCCAACATGACAATACTTAGATACCCGTCCGTAGTGACACTGGCCTCTAAAATCATATCCCTCTCGGGGTTTTGTTCATAAGATTCTACAAAGTAGTGCATCCATATCTTGGACCGCTTTCCTGCAGTACCCAGCTTTCCACAAATGCTAGAAAACCTATGAACATTTTTTTTTTTTTTTTTAATTTCAGAACAAGGCCTAACAAGTGCAAGTGTTGCATTACCTAACACTTAGGAACTGAAACCTTTTGTAGGTTATTGCTTGAAGCTCATGAGAGGACCCAGAAACATATTTAAAAAAAAAAAGGGGGGGGGGGGATTTACAAAGTTTTAGAAGTATCATGACCCACATTTCAGCTAGGAAACCAAGATGTAGATCTACTCGATGAGAAGCTGGCATAAGGCAGATGGCCTTCTACTCCCAGAAACCAAAGACAGGAAGACCAATTTGAACCCTCCTTTAAGTAACTACTAAAGACACAGAGTCCAGATAAGCCTTTTGCATTAATATAAATTCAATATAGAATAGAAAAAAAAGTACACAAAATCATCTATTTGCAAGTAGTATAAATTGAAGCTGCTCCTCAGAAAATTCTGAAAAAAAAAATGCAAAGCCAGCTGAAATACTACAAAGATTCTCCAATAGTCTTAAACTCATACACATACGACACATGAAGTTCATTCATTATTTTGATCTGGTTTTATTACACAGGGATTAAAAGTGAAGACCTGGCCTAAAACAGGCAAGGGAAGGGAAGACAGTAATTAATGCACAGGATTTTAATCTGGATTTTAGTAAGAATTCACATGATGTCACCTCTTGAGAGATTAACCACAATCTTTCATCTTTTACAAAACGGGCCTGCTTTTTCTTCAATAACACCCCCTTTGCAATGGCTGTGATACAGTTGTTTTCTTTTCATCTTAAAGATGCTTTCCCTCTCCACTTTCATACACTACATACCGAAGCTGCATAAAGGACTGAGAGACCACTGTATCTCAACCTTTAAAGCAGGGCAACATTGCAGAAAACATAACATTCAGCCTGGCAGGAATATTTTCTTTATATGACAAACAGCTGAGCTGAACAGAAGCACCTGAAGTTTTCACCCCAAGAAAAATAGCTCAAAACTAATTTTTTTTTTTTTTTTTTGGGGGGGGGGACAGACAACTGTCCTCAGTTAAAACTATCACACTTTTTTTTTTTCAGTCATTAGGGTCTGCAAAACAGGTTTCTTAACACCTGCCTCCTCCCCAAAATTACACTAACAGCTTAGAATTATGCATGAAGACATTGCTTCTTTATAACTGCTGAGAATTTATGATTCAGTGATCTAAAAACAGTTAGCAACCATCCAGCAGATACAGTCTTCCTTCATATGCACCTAGTTCAAGCTATTTTCCACTCAAAGTTTGGTAAGGTTGCCCTGAGCTGTGTTTCTCTGGCAATCCTATTATCTTGAGATCACATCCTGTGCTGGGAGATTTTTCCCTCTGCTGGCCACCATAAAGACTTGCTCCTAGACTTTTGTGACAAGTGGTGTCCTATGCAGACTTCCCGCTAGGTCCTTACAATCTTCTATATGCAGTCTGCAAAAATGAATCAAAGCAGTCATCTGGTTCAATAAAGATATTACCAGTTCATTCAAAACGCTACCTCCATCTGCAGAAGTTTAGAAAGACAGAGCCGCAGAACACAGATGACTCAGACCTCTTCAGCAAGTTTAAGGATTCTTGTGAGCTTCTTCAGTGTGTTTTTATAAACAGATGCTCATTTCTGAGCATTTCACACTAAAAATAACTTCAGAAGAACTCAAAACCAGCTAGCCTTAATTTGACTATGAGGAAACAGGTATACAGATTTTAGAGTCTTCAAGCACCAAGTATTTAAAATATGCTTTTTTAGAACACAAAGAGAAAACAGATTATACACTAGAATTCTGTCCACCTTAGAGACAGACCATGTAGTCAAAACTATGGTGAACATTCCTTTTATTCAACAGTGAGAAAAAGCTTCTTAGAAGAATAAGAAGGAATGAGAGAGGTTCTACTAACAGTTTAGATCACATATACCATCTCGTTATGATGGCATTTCACCAAATTCAAAAGGGGATAAAGAGGATCAGTGCTAAGAAAGCAATTTATTATTTAAATTTTTGATTCTCTGATACACTGTTTCCTCCTTCAGCCCTTCATTTCTACATATATTTCATGAAAAAGTTTGCAGACCCTTACTTTTAAGAAGAGACTTTAAAAAAATACTTTAAATCATTTTACATAATCATATTTCTCTAGCTTTACCTCTTTATTCCCATGTGCACACAATTTCTTCCACTCTTCCCCTCTCCTTATAGTGACTCAGCATTTCTGAGGTATTCAGGCCTAATCCCACAAACTATCCATATGGCTTGTATTCTTTCGGCCACTATAATGAAGTTCCACAGAACTATTGAAATAGTAGTCTACTGAATAATATCCATAGTTAGGGAGTATATCCACATCGTATGCTTATAAATGGTGTATTAAGGCTGACAAGAAAATACAGGTTAAAGGATGTATGGTTCCAAGAACAGTAAAAAAAGAAGAAAAAAAAAAGGTATTTTTCTTCCTCAACTGTCCACTGTGTATGTATATAAGGTCATCACATTTGTCTTTGCTTTTTTCATGTGCTAAAAATCAATCCTAAATATAGGTTTCTTTCTTCACCAACTATAAAGGTATTTTGGTTATTTATTTTTATTACCAATATGGGAGACAGCAAAATCTTGCAAGTAGGACTTATTACAATACAGCATTTATTTTTATTCTGGAAAAGGATAAAAGTAGTACTAAAAAATCCCCCACCCAAAACAAAACCCAAAACAAAACAAAACCAAAATCCCTCATGTATCTTTCACAATCCAACTGTATTCTGTTTTCTTTATGGGTTGTTTTCCTTTTACATCCTAGGCAGACTTCTCCCCTCCTCCCCCCAAGTTATTGCTCTACAGAGACAATTATAGTGAATGTTAAACAGAACAAAACTACCAAAATATTTCTTATTATGTTATTGGTAAAATAGATGGAAGGGCAAAGAAATGACTTCATGCAAGGAAAGACACAAGATAGAAGCTGGGGCGGGGCGGGGGGGGGAGGCCTCTATGGTGCTCTGGAAGCAAGACATGCAAAAATCAATCCAGACAAGGAACATAATCAACCCTTTCCTTCAACTAAATGGATCAAAGCAGTAGAATTTTCATGCTAGAAGAATGAAGTCAACATAATGTTACTCTCCATGAAGCCCCAAGCTTAAAGAACCCTTCTGTGGTAAGAACTGCAGCGTTAGCATTCCCTACGTTTAAAAGGGACACAGTGAGTAGAAAGGAGATCCACTTTACACAATACTCAGCAGCAAGCACACCCAAGGAAATCAATACCAATTCTGTCAGCACTGATTTCTGCAGAGCTTTACCCCAACGGGTAGATATAAGGTAGGGCATAGGAAGGATAGGCAACAGTGGCAATGTTCTCGTGGGCAATGCTGGGTAAGTAAAGAGATTGGCAGACGTTCTCCTCTGTGGATTCCCAAGGAAAAACTCATGTAGAAACATGGAGGAAGCACTATTCCCAAAGGCAGGTCTGCAAGCACTTGCAAATCCCTTTCTTCCCACACCCCTCTTCCAAAGAGGACAACAGAACGTCCCTAGTGTTTAAGTTTCTTTAAAGAGTGGTCTCACTTTAAAGGGGTATTAATTCCAAATGTAGCATTCTCTTCAGTAGCCCCAGTTCCCAACAATTGAACAGTTTTTCTGTGCCATCCATAATATATTGCTGTATTCAGATGCATCCAAAGGCACATCCTGGCATCCAAGTTCAATAAGCTAGGAAGCAACCTTTCTTCCTGTTAAAACATCAAAACTATAGAACTATCTCATCCTTTTTTCACAGATTATACAGTCCCTCCATACTAATTCCACATCTGAAACGGCACACAGTCAATATCAACAAAAGCACATATAATGCATAATAAATTCACTTTCTAAAATTTCAAAAGAAATGCAATTCAATAGGTAGGAACGCCATTATAGCTAAGTCCTTCAGTAGTATCATACACACTGATCTGCTTTGCTGTCTCTCTTCAATCTGTCTCTACCATGGCAATCTCTTCCTATACAAACTATCTTTACCTTCACTTCACCATTTTAACCTGAGGGAAGAAGTTAATTTTTTTAAATAAAAATTTATGAAAATAGGATGGAAAGATTTTAAAGGGTGCCTCCTAAGTGATACAGTTTAGAATAGGTTTACTTCTTTATCAAGTTATTTCACAAAACCAAAGTTTGTTCAATCCCATGCAATTTCAGAAAAAAAAAATTACCACCTGCATCTACACAAAATTAAATACTAGATCTTGTCATTAAAAATGAAAAATGCAGGTATTATTTGACAAAAACTGGTAACACTTTACAGTGGTCTTCACTGGTCATACACTGGCAGGAAACCAATACTGCATTTATTAGGTAGTGCATGATACACTCAAAGCCAAGTAACTCATGCTGTAAGTTCAGGTTTCTAAAGAAACTCCCTATGCAGACATTTCTGCAGTCTAGAGCTATTTTGGAAAAAGCATTTTGTTGATGATGGTATACCATAAGTCAAGACACCAGAATCTATGATGCTCAGGCAAGTCAACTTTGCATAATTCCTATTCGTTTTATCTCTAGTTCAGCTTCTGAACCATCCTGAAATTCAAAATAATTATTTTTTAAATTAACACAAGGGAAATTACATTCTTGTTTAATTACATGTCCTCCTTTAATTCCTAAAAATGGTGGTAAAGACCACCATTAAGTCTCCAAGATCTACATCAGCAGCATTATAATGAATATAACATTCACACACAGTTCCACATCACATATTACCATTTTGAAAATTCTGCAGATGAGCCTCTTTTTACCCTACCTTGTCATGTTTCTGCTGGTGCCTTGCCCTAGTATCCAGGATATGGTAAGGGGTTTCAGAGTCTCTGTTGATGTAATAGATTAGTCTTGAAGGCAGTGTAATCTCTTTCTGGATTGCATTGCTGTAGCTGTTATTTTTACTGCTACTGCTTTTATTCTGTTGAAATGTATTCTCTTCATCTGCCAGTACTCCCTCCATACTGCCTGCCGTTTCATTCCAATGCAGGTCTGAGGAAGAAAGATATGTCAACCATAAATTAGATGGCAGAATGTGTTTATTTCCATAAAAAAGCTACACATTTAGCTTGCAGTATTCTAATATTTTACGAATCACTCAAGCAAACAAAGATAGTTTACTCATTGAGCTAGATCCGATTCATTTTTCACACATAAAATGGTTTCAGAAATAACCTTGTTTATTTAAATGCATATACATTTTCATATGCAGTCACGGACTATAAATATTTTAATGCCTCTCAACCTCCAAGAGGAAAAAAAAACCCCAACTTAATGGCTGTGTAGCCTACACCCTCTTTGATATCTAAGTTCTCTTCTCTATTGGAGACACACAGACACAGAAAACGAAATATACATCTACAAAAGTCTAAGAATACTCCCCATTTTCCTAAGGCAAACTGAATTCGGAAGAAGTTTTCTACCTCTCTCTTTTAACTTTGACAAGAGCCTTTTTCTTCGGTGACAGCTTTTCAGATTAAATCCTGTATCCTTCCTCATTAAAATTTCAAGATACAGTCAATCAACAAGCTATGTAACAATAACGGCGATAACATGATGCACAAACTAATTATATTCGGCATTCCACATATCATCTAAATGCAATCAAAAGCAAATAAACAAAAAGCACACACAAAAATCGAACCCCAAACAGATTAGCTTCCCAGTCAGATCCCCGTACACATGCATCCTAACACACACAAAAACCACCTAAGCCTTTTTTGTCGCATACCTCACCAGCGTATTTCTACACAGACCATCCTCTAAAACACTGCAGCACTGGCTTCAGAAGATCAGAGGGGGAAACCTCACATTTCTCACTTTTGTAAGAAGCAAGCCAGCCAAGAAAACATTTTCTGAGCCCCATTTTTCTACACGCCGAAGCAGACACGTACACAAAGCTGGAAGGGGCGGAGAAAGAAATCGTTCAGGAGGAATGGATGTTATGGAGGTTCATCACCCGGGGGGCGGCAGGGGGGCCGGGGGAGAACGGGGACCGAGAAGCAGCAGACACCTCACGCCCACGAACACACGCACAGACACACAACCCGCCATACTCACCGGCGGCCGCTGCAGCCGCGCGGGCCCGGGGGCCGGAGGCGCCGTGGAGGAGCAGGAGCAGCGAGACGAGGCGGCCGAGGAGCGGCAGGAGCGTGGGGCGGCAGGCGGCGGAGGAGGAGCGGCGGCCGCAGCGAGGCTGCCGCGGGGAGATGCTGCCGGGCGGCTTCATGGCTCATAGCGCCCCGGGGCGGCGCGGGGGGCGGCCGGCCGGGGGCTCAGCGCGGCGCCCTCGCCCCCGATGGGCTGCGCCCGGGGGAGGGCGGAGGCGGGGGTGAGGCAGAGCGGCTCCCCGCGGCGGCACCCGCCCGTCTGGCTCCTCTCTCCGCCGTTACGGGAGACCGTTCCCTCAGCGCGAGGGCGGCCGGGCGGGCAGCGGCGCGCGCGCACCTTCCCCTCCGCACCCTCCCCGCCCGCCTTCAGCCGCCAACCCCACGGCGGGCGCAGGCGCGCCGACCTCGTCCCACGGCGGGCGCGTGGGTTGGGGCGGGGCCGCGCGGCCGCTGTCCCTTGTGCTGCTGCCGCCGGCGGGGCGGAGAGCGCGACGCCCCCGCGCCCCTCAGGTGCGCGCCGCGGCAGGGCACGCCGCCCCCCCCTCGCGTGACGGGGTGCTGCCGCCCGCCCCCTCCCCGGGCGCGGTGACCGCCGGCAGCCGGGCGCACAGCTGCCGCCCGGCTCCGGAGCGCGGGGGAGGGCCGCGGCGGCAGGGCCTCGGGCTGCCCTGACGAGTGGTAACGTGCACCTGGGGCGGGCGGAGAGCGAGTAGGCCGCTGCCCGACGGCGCTAACGCAGAGAAACCCGCTCCGAAGCGGAGTTCGGAAGTGCTCGAGTTGTTTTAGGAACTTCACGCGGAGTGAAATTGCTTTGAGAAGGAGCAGCAGCCCTGAGCAAGGCTCGGAAGGGGCTTTGGAGACGGGAAGAAGCCGCCCCGGGTCAGTCCGTTCCCCGGAGAGCAGAGGCAGGCCCCTCTCCTCTGCCGGGGACGCTCCGCCGGTGCACAGAGAGGGACGCGGGCCGTTTCACCGCCTGGCAGGCCTCCTGTGCTGCAGAGGGCCGCCAGCTGCCCTTCCCGTGAACCCTGCCCCCCAACTCTCCTCCTGCTCCAAGCGTTGTGTGGAGCTTCAGGCTCCCCTCCGCTCCTCCCCAGCGCCTCCAGCCAACAGAGTGGTTGCTTGCATCTCCCCCCTTTTCTCTGCTTTAGTCCCCGTGGTCCGCTCGGCCTTACTGACTGCAGCCAACCCGCAATGAAGCCGTTGTGGAGGTGAGAACCAAACGTTACCAGAAGAGCGTACCTGTATTCACAAAGAGAATGGATGTGTGGGCAATAAACAACGAGGAGCGCTGCGGGAAGGCACACAATCATACTGTGACTTGGTGGAAATCTGCTCTGGCGTGCTGT
This sequence comes from Buteo buteo, assembly GCF_964188355.1. NCBI lineage: Eukaryota > Metazoa > Chordata > Aves > Accipitriformes > Accipitridae > Buteo > Buteo buteo. Next base: position 24,785,603 of record NC_134175.1, read on the forward strand.
GTTCAGCAGCAGTATTAGTGCGTTTCTGTACAGCGAGTAGTGTCTCTCATACTTCAGCGTGCCTGGGGTGAACCAGCTATATGAAGAATATTTGCAAAGATAAGAATAACTTCGGAGAGAAACAAGAAGATTAATCTGCTGCTTTGTATTCGTTCCATGGCTTCAGGAGCCGGAAAACCTGGAAGCTGAGTTCAGAGACAAGTTTAGCTATTGAGTTCTTAGTGCACGTTTTGCCCGGCAGACTTCTCATACCCAAGAACAGATATATTTTATTTTGGTACAGGTCTCACCACTGAGGAAATAAAGATGTTTCTCCTTTTTGTCTGGATATTGCTTTTTATTTGTCAGGTTACTCCTTCTAATCGGAGTCTGTATACCACATGGATTTCCAGAAAGATAGGCATTTTCTCTGCTTTACATCATTTTCCTTAGATTCCAGCCTGAATTCATCATCATTGTTAATTTAGAAAGTATAAGCAATTTCACAAATCATTACCATGCAGACTACCTCATAGCAGTAGTGTTATTACTTTTAAAAAAAATTAATTCTGAATTGTCATGCTGGTCGAATAGGTGTTACTTGTGGAAGCTCAAAATCTAAGCATGTAACAGCAGACAAACACATAGAAGACATAGACCCACCGGATGACTGAGGTGTGAAAAATAATAGAAATCGTGCCCTGGCTGTGTCCCCTCCCAACTTCTTGTGCCCCTTCAGCCTTCTTGCTGGATGGGCGTGAGAAGCTGAAAAATCCTTGACTTTAGACTGAACATTACTTAGCAACAACTGAAAACATCAGTATTATCAACATTCTTCTCATACCAAACACAAAAACATAGCACCACTAGGAAGACAATTAACTCTATCCCAGCTGAAACCAGGACACTGGGTCTAGGGAGAAAGCTGTACCAGTTTTCTATATAAAATTGTCTTCCTTGATGCTCACATTCCCACTTTCCATGCAGCCCACCTAGCCCAGCTGTTCCTCATCATTAGATATCACTAGAACATTTCAACCAACAGCAGCTCCCCTTTCTCCCCATAAACATATAAACAGATCAAAGGACCAGTTATATCAGTGCATCTAGATCTTAAATAAATAAATACAATTTAAAAAAATATTTTAGGACCAAAGAACAAAAGGCTAGAATGAGCACACAAATTAAAAAAAAAAAAAATCCAGAAACTAACTTTCACCACACCACAAAAAAAAAGTCTAGCAACAATGAATTCTAGAAGCCTCTGCTCTCTGAAACTATCAGTTCTTATTTCTGGTGTCCAGATTTTGAGAGGAGAAAATAATGATTGCTTCTTTCTGCAAAAGTTGTCTAGGGCAAAGATTTTCTAAAGTTCCTTTAACAAGTCTGCAGCAGAAATAATCACCTGAATAACCACGTGAAGCAGACCTGCGTAGTCTCCCAGTCCCTGATGGGCAGGTAACTCAAGCTGTGTTTCATAAACCTGCTACAAACCTTCAGATGGTCGTGGGCAGTTCACAGAGCATAAGCGGCTCAAGATTAAATACCCCACTAGGAAAAACAGCTGCTTTTTTTTAAAAAACTTCTTTTATCTTTGAAAGACACTATGAAATAATCCCAGATAGATTGCACTGCAGATGTCTGAAAACAAAATACCAGAAGCGTGGGTTATCATAGCAACATCTGTATCCAGTGAAAGAAATTGAAATATCTAAGTCAGAGGCACACAGGAAACCACTGATAGCTGGTGCTTCAAGACTGGCTAGGGAGCAAAGGCATAGTAGGCAAGGTATGCTATACACATGCTTTCATTCTGGGTGATAAATAAACTTTACATTGTATCTCCACATGATCGCCCAGAGCTTTTAAATTCATTGCTCCTTTATCAGGATGGGGGCCAGTGAGCACATGGGATGAAATTTTGTGATGCTGCAATTCAAATCAAAAAGGCTTCGGATGCAAAACTGCTGATAGTAGTGTTGGCTGTTCATATTAACAGCCAGTCAGGAAATATTAGTCCAGGCTCTGTGAACCTAGTGGTAAAGATACAACTGTCCAACACAATCACCTGAAAAAAAAAGAAAAAAAAAGTCAGTGTACCCCTTGGCTTGGCCAAGTCTCTATGTAGAATATGTTTTTAAAGAACTTGCTCCTTACCAAGGCATCAATAATTGTGCTCACTCAGCAAGGTCAATATAAGACTGTGTCTTACTAGGAAGTAAAGAAAATTTCTGGATTTCGACAATAGTCTCTTATCTAACATTTATTTCAAGATTCCAGTTAGGTCCTGTAAGAAATGAGCAGGTGGAGTATTCCTGGACGTTCCTCACACAGACAAACTCTTTACCAGTTTAATAGAAAGAGGAGTATTACTGTTGCAGACGGAATATGAAGGAGACAAGTTCAGGACATACAAACATGGATAACTAATTTATAAACAAGTCTTTGCAAGGATGCCATAGGAACCCTGGCTACCAAGTTTACAATAGTGGTGATCATTACAGAAGAGTAAACTGCAATATCAAATACTCAGTTTAATAGGAGGTTAAGCATAGGAAGACTGGCATAGTTACTTTGGTAATAACAGGCGATACCAGTTGGGCAGCTCAAGACTGGCCTTGGGTGATGAAGGAAGGGAACAGGCAGCACAAACAGCAGAGTAGAAGCAGCCATTGTTGAAGTCTGCTATCAGGTGAGTGCAGTAGTCAAGTGTGATTATGATTTATCAATATTACTAGCAGGCTCAGCCATAGGCCAAGGTCTCGCTGTGCTCTGTGCTGTACAGACACAGGACAAAATGACAGATCCGTTAGAGAAATTTCCTTTTGATTTGCAATAGCAAATAACTCAGCCAGTGCTGTAAATAACAGAAAAATATAACAGCTCTAGGAGGGGTACCAAGCACACTGCAGGTCTAAAAAGCGGTAATTACACGGTGGACATTGAAGAACAACAGAACCCTATTAGTTGGCACATAACTAATCCACACAACCTGTAATTTGCATGCAAAGCAAGGTGGTAGCCATTCTCTGTTTCTCAATAGGGGGTTAACAGCTAAGACAAAGCTGTACTGAAACTTCATGTCACTCATGTATTCTTACTTTATATCATATACAGTGTAAGTATGGATAATTTATACTTAGAAGAAACCTGGGAAATGCAATCAACAATGCACTGCATTAGTATAACTTTTTTTTAATCACACGTTTGAACACTCACTGATTCTCCATGTCCAGCTATTCTCAAAGAGCTCCTCAGTCATTGGTGTGAAAGGGAATATTTTTATAAGAAAGGCTGTTAATTTTTTTTTTTTTTAAATAATGTGACCATCTCTTGCTACACATCCCACCACCTAACAGCCCAGCAGCAACCCAGCATTTGGTCAGAAAAATAAGTACTTTTCATTTATTCTGTTTCTTTTAGCTTCTTTAAATACCTTTTAGCAACTGGGAAAAAAGAAAGTGTAAATGTCACAGTAATGCGACAAACACATCATGAAACAGAGCTGTGGCTCTAGATTCTTCTGAAGCAAGCATCACTTTCCAAACTGTAGATTTAACTGAACAGGGTTTCCATTGCTCTTCATTTTTCTTTATTTCAACATCATACTCTTCAGAGGAAGAGCTTTCTCCTGCTATTTAGTCCATAGCTCAACAGAGCCCTAAACCCAGCTTTCCTCTCCATGTACAATAGTGGAACAATGCACAATATTGGGCACAACACTGTTTTAAACACAGTAATATTATAAAACAGAACACAGTAAAACCGTCCCTTTTCCATCAGAACTATCACTCGTTTACCAAGCTCCACATGCACATCATCATTGAGCTGCTCCTCTCACCAGTAGTACTACAGAAATGAACTCTTTTATGAGTACCATATGTCACAGCACTACAAGTTAGAATATACACAGTAATTAGGATACACTTGCCAGCCCACTCCCCTCAACACTATGAAATATTAATGGTAAGGTCAAGTGAAGAAAGTAAGATGATGAAAAGAACATACCTCACCAACATTCCACAAGGAAGGGAGGTGAACACAGCTGTGCTGGTAACAGCCCATGAGTCAGGTTTTATTAATTGCAGTTCAATTTATATCCAGGTGAAACTTAGCATCAGTAATCTTCTTTTGACTTCAGGAAAAATTTATTTTGAATAAACTGCACCATACTCTAATTTCATTATTAACTCGCTGTGTACTCTGGTGTAATTAACTAAGCATTCATAGCCAAAGGATTTTACAAGTTGTTTAGTAGGATTCCTCAGCAATGTTTAAACAACTGCATGTAAGTCATTGTATACAAGATACTGCAGTAAGGTATTTTTGCTGTCAATGGAAATATTATGATACTAAAGGCTCCTATTATTCACCATATTGTCCAATTTATTAATAAGAGACAGAGAAGCAGCAGAAACATGCTGGTCAGTGGTGCTGTCTAGAACACATTTGTCAGCTGTTCTGACATGGATATACTTAGCAAATAAAACATATGCCACCAGCAGGAAAAAAAAATGCTGCTATTCTAATAGGCAAGCACTTCCAACTGTGGCTGTGACATCAGCCTACTCCTTGCTAGCTCATTTCACTCTTGTGAGTTAAAATGTAAAAACAGTGTCAAGAAAGAAAGACAGGGTGGCGGGGAAAATCTTACTTAAATATGTACTTTGTTTTATATTTCCTTCAAACTAAATACACGTTCACATCCTAAGGACTTGCCACAGCTGATCAAATACTTCCAAGTGGTAGGTTCTAAAAAAGCTAGATTGCAGCTATTCCAGTATGACTTTGCAAAGGGGAGGGAAGATATCCTCACTCTTTCCCTGACCCACTTGCATATGCACAGGGGAGAAAAGGGCTGCGAGGGATCTCTTGAGTCACCAAGTTCAGCCCCCAGCTACCACTGGCTATTCCATTGCACAGTTCCTTTCATACATTGCATTTAAAAGTAATTAGGCTTTTTGCACTTCTACTACCACTGGATGGCTGTTCCAGAAGCTCATTGTTAGAACCACTAAGTAAATCCTCCTACTTCCCAGCCTAAATTTGTCGGTGCCTCACAGAAACCCATTTGTTCTTGTGCCAGTGCTAGCATTAATAGCTCATTCCCCCTGCTGGTAGAAAGGACCAGAGTCTCAATGCTTACAGCATCTAAGCCCAAGCGATGGGTGAAAATTTCATGAGACTGTAGTTGAAAACATTAAGGGTGTTATCTTCAGCACAGAGATGCCCAGAATAACAAAGACTGCATTAGCCTGAGAAGCAGAAGGAATATGGCCATGCCAGTACAATGCATGCTTGAGCTACTAAACCTCCCCGGGAAAAGGAACTTCCTAGCTACAGCTACTACTACTTGGAAGCTGGTTCAAGGGGCATGGACACGCAGCATTTAAAGGTGTTACAGTTGCTTTTCTTATGTTCAGCCAAAAATAAAAATAAAAAATTCTTACTCCACTAATTTGCTGAGGCTGCTGCTCAGGTAAGAGACTTCTACACAGTCTTGCATTCAGGAGAGACCTGTGCTGATGCTGCTGCCATCATTGCTGTCATCCTATGCTATAAAAGGTAGGTGAAAATGCTGAAAAGCAGCAATGTTAGTCAGATGGGGAAAATCCTGGCATTTCCATAAAATGCAGCTCTACGAAATGGGGGGGATAGAAACTGCTATTTCCAGTTAGGCATCCTTCCTTTTCTCCATAGACAAACTTTGACCAGTTTCCAAGCTCCTTACCTAATTAGGCATAGGGATGAATCAGACATGAAACACACACCATCCTGAAAGATTCTTATTTGAGGATGTATCTAGGATTTGGCACTGATTCCTCTAGAGAGCCTAAAACATTTAACCATCATTTCTCTAGAGACATGGTCTGAATTGTTAAGAAAAATCAGTGCAAAGTATTATCAAAGTGTTGCACTGAAGTCCTAGGGTGTCCCCAACACATTTGAGTTACTAAAATACATTTTTTGTCACATAAATAACTTTCGGTATTGGATGTGGATCACAGATTGGTGTGTTATCATCACCCCCACCAAAGACCTTCTAAACTAATTTCCTTACAAGTTTGATATACAACCAAAGAAAGTCCTCTTTCAGCTTCTCCCCACCAATCAGTCGGGGCCTATGGATTCCCAAATTTTAAAGAGGTCAGTCACAGATCTGGTGATTCTCATGACCCATCTGCCAAAGATAGCATCTGGTAATGTCATCATAGATGTTTTGTAACATTGCATCAAAATTATGCACATATCCCACTGAACGCTTTGCATAATTTCTGCTGTTAATTCCTTGAGCAGATTCTTGCTTCCTAAGGAAGCTCCAGTAAATTTTCAATCTCCCAAAGGATGGAAAGAATCGCAGCCCAATAATATTTTCCTAGTTTACTAGACTCGAACTGCCATAATGCAGCAGATACTTCAGGGGATTACTACTTCTGCTTTGTCAGCATGGTACAAAGGCAAATAAGACCCAAACAGTCTTTCCTGATGTAGTATGCACCCCTCAGTCTTCTTGCTAATTTTCTGGACAAAAATCTCAGCCACAAATCTCTAGAGCACAAAGAAACCCAAAGTCCTCACAACCACGGAAGTGGATACTCCTTTCTCACACCCACAGGAGCCCCACACAGCCTGACCATGTGGACTGTCATGTCGAGAACTCGCACTTGGGGGATGTGAAATTATGCCCTTTACCCCACTGCTTCCATTCTTCCTCTCGCCCACATGAACTCACAATTAGTCACCCTTCAAAGATCTTATTATTTCTCTATGTGCATATGTTCCCTGTGATTTTCTGGAGTTGCTTATCCCACTGGTTAACTGTAAGTTCAAACACACATTATTATTTGTTGTTACTATGGAAATGTAGCGCTTTTTTTTTTTTTAAGACTTCCCTGGAAATTAAAGCAGCATTATTTTATCCTGCATGGATTATTTTTGTAGCATACGTGATTGAAAAAGTGCTAGTTTTCCTATACTACCCCCCCAAGAATGTGTTTATTATTCAAACCCATACTTCAAAAATAACTTTTTCTATTATTACTTATGAAACTGCTTCTTACGGGGAATTAAGTCATTTGCTTTTCTCTCTTAAATTCCATCCATATCTTATGGCTAAGAAATGCTCTAGCTTTAACCATCTTTCAGTTTCTCATCCTCTTCATCCTGCTTTTTACAGGTGGGCACCAGAAGCCCTATAAATCAAAGGAGGAGGTCACTTCCTTTCTCAAGACTGTTGCCTTGAGAAACCAAAGGCTTCAATGCATAATGATGCCAGAAAAATTTCTTGCTGCAGATGAGCTTAGGTGGCATGGCAAAGTTGTCTGTATGCATACATGTGCCAGCTACTGCTTGAAGTGAGACGTCACCAAAAGCAGTTCACACCTCCAGTTAAGGTTTAGTTGCACCAACTACACTATCACAGTTAAAGACTTTCACACAAATATTAAGAAAACAGTAGGAATGCATTAACTTGCAGCAGAAAATATTTGCTTATTGTAAGCCACTCTAGAAACTTAGCTGCTCCTACTTGTAAGCTGGAAGGGATCAGTTTGCTGATAACAAAAGCATTGCAAGTATCAAGTGCCTGAGCAAGAACTGAAATCAAAAGAAATCTTGCCTCTGATTAAACTTGGTTTCAGAACAAACCCTCTCCCCGTAACAAATATATACACAAAACTTGGATCATGGGGCCACAAAATAGAGAATTTAGTCACAAAAACTTGAATTATTCTTAATTTTTATTACTGTTCTCATGTGCTGATACTGCATGTGGAGCTTAGAGTGTGAAATAATTTCTTAAATAAATAAACAAATATGCTTCAACTGTTAGAGCTTGGTGGATTGAAGCATTAGACAGCAGGGGAACATGCCCAAAGGTACAAAGCAGATTAACTGCACAGTCCAAAGGACATCCTGACCTCTGCAGGCCAAAGGCAATTCAGGGCCCTTCCCACCAGACAGTGTTTTCCTGCCTTTATTTTTATTTGTATTATTTTAGCCCCATCCCAAAATTTATGTTGCTCTCCAACACAGCTGCATAATCAATGAAACTTCCATTTACCAAAGAGATCCTGCTGAGCACAAAATATCTCTTTTTCCTCATTCTGCCTATAGATAAATTGACTTTTCTTGTAGAAGAGAAAACTGCTTCTAAACAGCCACAGCCATCCATTGATTCAGTGACTGTTGAAGCAACACAACAGTGTTTCACAACATTATACCATCTACAATCTTTATGGGGGAAACAACAGTAGCTGAATAGAAATGGACAAGGAACATCACTGTAATAAAAAAAAATAAAAATGCTTAGAATGAAAGCAGTGTAATCAGATTTATATAATCTCTTTTGCATTATTTTGCCAAGTAACAACCACAAGAAACCCATGCAATTCTACTTCTGTTTCAGGAAGGTTGGCTACTCAACAATACAGTTCAAAACGTCAGCCTGTTTTATGATAGCTAAAGAATGACCCTATTTTTTTGACCCAATTGTTTTAAACTTGACTTGCACACTCTACACTGCAGTGCAGCACCCAGACCAGTATAAAATAGCACTGGTTACCACCTAGGAGCTACCACACTTGAAAGCTCCCCCTGGTTTCTAAGTGTATTTAGTAATTTCTAGTGCGAGAACAGCCTTTACAGATGTGGGCATACAGTAACAGCCCTCAGTCTAGGCTTAGATAAGCACGTTAATAGGTTTAAAGTGACATTTAAATGCTGGTTTCTGGAATGCTTTTTGATCCTAGACATATGTGTAAAGGCAATGTGTTGCAGAGCCAAAACTAGAATCTGTACTGGAAGCACTAATGTACTTATCCAGTCAGGGTATAAAATGTTATTTGGCTTATACGAGCTGTCATGCAGCTGAACTGCAGAGCTCAAATTTAAAATATTCATGATCATCCTGGCAATCTTTCCCCATCCCCCCCACCAAGACAGCAATGAAGAAACAGTCTTACATTTTCAGATATAACTGTTTTACAGAGGGAACATCTTTTGTTGGGCTGCCAAGCCTGAGTCATCCCTACAGACTCATTTCTAGAAGAAGTGTGCACATAGGACTGACAGCTGATCACAAGCTACCTCCTAACTTCCATAAAGATCTTATAGATTTTAAAGCAACCTAGTAAAATTAAGACACAGTAACCTTTTCTTTATAGTGGCAAACATTAATAAAATTCTCTGTTGCTGTAGTTATGAAGAGGGAAGACTTTTTTATTCATAAAACTAGGTCACTGAGGAAATAATACACTCACGCAGCAGGGGAATGCTCTCCGAGCGTGGAGATAGCGTATTTCGCAGATTGCTACTGCAGCTTGGACTGCCCCATTTGCCTCTCAGCTGCTCCCACCACAGTTCTGGCGCTGGACCTCACAGGGACCCCAGCAGCAGGGATGCCAGCCAGGAGCAATGGACCCTGAGAGCTTCTCCACCAGTATCGCTGTGAGCGGAAAAGGGACCTTCTAGTGGCAAGTGAAAAGAGTCAGCACAGAAGCTTTAGCCTGGTATGTTAGAGTATTAAGATGGCAAACAGCAGGTGGTAACAACTCTAACTTCTAAAAAGCACAGGTATTGGGTAAATAATAATCTTCCCTTTGGGTGGTTTTTTTTGGCTGATGCTACCATATCAGCCAGAACAGGTCAGTATTGCCCACATAACCTGTGGGCAGGGAGATCCTCCCAGCTGGCTTACTGCTGCAGGGGAGACTGGAAGAGCACACGATTGCTGTCTCTCCTGAGTCTGGGTCACCACATGGCATCCACATTCTGGGGACAGCCTTGGGCACAGATGGGGGGGCTTGTTTGGTGAGAGTCATCCTGGCATAGTAAGTCCCTGGGTAAAAGGCTCCAAGAGCGCTCAGGGTAAAGGGCTAAGCATCATGCTCAAGATCTGCAGTGCTTGGGCCTGATGGCCTTTGCTGGAAGCAGAAGACAAGGAAGCCCCCAGGTGACAATGGCCCAGGAGGCTCCCCGCTACACACTAACAGGTAAGTACGTGGGTCAGGCACCGAGCTCCTTCTCCATCCCCGCTGCCATCTCTGGCTCTTCTTTGGAGGAAGCCTCACTGCCTGGTGAAGACGCTAGTCAGCACCTCTCCAAATTCACTGGCTCCTTGCTGCCAGCCAAATCAGGCACCAGCAGCCCCCACAGCCAACTTGCTGCTGCAGCCAGGTCACCTTTCACACTCACTGCCCTGCTGAGCGGAGGGGCAGGGGCAGAGAAGGGCTCCGCGTCCACAGCAATTGGGTAAGGGCAGCCAGGTCTATGGGTGCCAGGGCTAGCGCCGTATCCTTTTGTCTCCTCCATCTCTTGGCTTCCCGTCATGTTGCTGTTGGAATTGAGGCACCTGCGAACGAGGGTCAGCATTAGGGGTGCCTCCCCTCTTTGAAAAGCTCTGCGAGTACGGGAACTGTCTGGGTTGCTTTCATGGTGGAGTGTCGCAGGTTTCATCGAGTGATTTTCCCATGTCAGGCAAGCGGTGTTTTTCCTGACCTCTTTCTGGCTCCTTTGCTGCAAAGCTACATTGTCACTTCAATGGAACTGCAAGTACTGAGACAAGAAGCCCCAAATCCTCATCTGGTGACCCTAATACCACATCTTTCACAGGTCTTCAATGGCTGTTAGGAGGAGACACTGAGAGATCCTTTGCTGTCTCCCCTGAAAATTGACTCTGTTTTGGTGGAAGCAGCTGTAATCTCTTCCCACGTATCCTGCCAACCAGCCTCCATCCAACACAAATCCCTGGTGGGATCCAAATTAGGCTGACAGCAAGCCCTGTTAGTCTTCCAACTGACGTTTGGAAATAGTAGAGATTTCTTACTTTTTTTTCATTTTCACAGTAAAGATGTCCTCAAGGAATTTACATGGGGATCTTTCCATTACCTTCCACAGCAGACATTTCTGCCCCAATATGAAAGTCAGCTGAATATCTAGAAGGGTCTTTGCTCAAGGCACATAGTAATTAGCATACCTTGTGCCAGGAGGGAGAGGATTAGACTCTCCCCAGCCATCTGCTGAATATGCCTTGCCAATGTCAGAGGACCATTCTGCTATATAAACTGCACAAAGCATATATCCGTATACAATTTTGAAATTTAGTAATTTTCCATTAAAAATAAAATCTGGTTTTGCAGAGCATAAAAAGGAGGAGTGAAAATGCACCACAGCATAACAAGACACAGAGAGTGATGTTATTGAATCTTAAATTTTAACTTTGGGCACACTGACACTAGTAGGAAAAAATGGCCATGTAATGCAAGTTCTCAGAGATTTCACAAATTGCCTTCACGACAACCATACTTGCTCAGCAAATACTTACATGAATAACCGGCTGAATAAGAAAATTGGAACAGACATGTGAGATTTAAAACAGAGACTTTGAAATTTATTTGGAGAAAGTAATGCTGTAGGGCCTAGGAGGAAGAGACACCCATGTTCTCTCAACTCTCATTTGTTACACCATCCTTCACCAAAGTATTTTCAGTTACAACAACAGATAAGTTGTACTCTGCAGAAAGGTAATTCAATTTTCTGGTGGATTTTGATATATTCTTGCATTATGTTTCATTGCAGTCTGGAGCAAAACAGACTTGTTTTATTTTCAGTTGCTTACCAAGGAGGATGGAGCTCCAACTCTGGAAGAGCCTATGTCTCTCCTCTCCAGAAACTGAGCTGCTCAGAAGCTGGCAGACATCATTATAGAGACTTCTCCATGCCTCACCCCATTCCACATGCCCAGGATTTGGAATTGCTGGGTAGCAGGTACATTAGTATCCTCCAGGCAAATCATGGAGAGCTTGGGAGTAAGGACTTCCAAATATTGAACCCACAGCAATTCACCAGCTACGCCCCTACAGGTGGACCTTCCTCCTGTCAGGCCTTCAAGAAAAACAGGACCCGAGTGCTTCTCTACCTGCAGCCCCTAATGCAAATAATAGAAGAAAGAGGAGAAGAAAGAGAAGACGACCAATAGCCTACTGCCAAGCCATGTCTCGTGCCAAGGCAGAAAATGCTTACCAGTAAATTAAGCCTTAAATACCAGCTTTCCCCTTGCTTCAATATTCATAGCCTACTAGCTGGACCCTGAAACATGATAAAAACTTACCAAGAGCTGCAGACCAGCCTCAGCATCCACTGATTGCAGAAGCAGAACATAAAATACACTGTAAGGACCAAACCTGGATGGAGCTTTATGCCTAAAAAGAATTTTTTCTATCTCTAATTTTTCTAATTCCTTTAAAATCCATACAACAGCTCTGTTACACTTCATGAGCCTTGTCACAAGTACAAGCCTTCATGTTGGCACATTTTAAAAATAACCAGTGAGTAAGTTCCTGTTCTCATTTCTATAAAAACTCCCCTACTGATGATAAAAACTGGTTAATAATTTAACAAAGTAATCTGAGTGTTCTAAAATGGGCACAGGGCCGCTTATATTTAAAGAAAGTGCTTAGTTATAGATTAATCTGCAAGAGAGGACTATTATTTAATAAAGAAAACACTTCCAAAATCATTTGCATAGGCTTCTAACATCACCTACCTATGGGTAACTATAGGCTATTTGTTCCTCATCTTGCCTCCCCTCATGTTTAGAGAATAGCTCTACTGAGAAAGGGCTGGCTACTTACAGACTAAAATATTACTCCACAGGAGGTTAATGCAGTTTGGGCCATATAATCAAGATCTAAACTCCACCACTTCATCCAGGCCCCAATAAAGTCATAAGAAAAGTCGGACCCCTGCAATACAGTTTATTGATCTGAAAATAGGAAAGAATTGGAGGGTTTGTGTTTCTTTTGTGGATTCTGTAAGGTTGCTTATCCCCACATTAACAAGGAACTCCATTTATGTCGAATGCCATTTTTCTTGATACTTGTTTCAGGTTACCTAGGGCCTGATTCTCCTAAATATCTAGCAAAGACTTGGACCAGCATCCAGGCCATTCAAACCTCTAAAAGTTAGTCAGTGTGCATCTTGGTTTGAAACTGAAGAAGGTCAAAACTAGTGAACATGTTTAAAATGTTTCTCTTGAGCGTCTTACCTCACTTTTCCAACCTTTAAAACAAGCATAATACCAGTTTGTTATTAAGAGATATTTCCAAGAATAACAACTAATCAGAAATTATGGAAAATGGAAAAAATAAATATGTGTTTTCTTTATTTGGTTAGTGCATCCCCACATCCTTCACATTTCACCTTGCAGGTAAAGGTATAAAAATATTTTTAAATGTTTTACAACGGATATCTATATTCCAAAACTTTAATAATTTGACAGAGTTATTTTTGGTTTGTTTAATATATTATTTTTATTCTTCAGACAAGTTAAATTTTATAACCAAATCTATGAATATGGAATACTGAGCTTCTGGATAGCTGAAAGTGAAGCCTGAAAGAAAAATTACAGTTCCAAGGCATTTTCTAATTTGGTTTATAAATAGATGGCTTTGACATACCACTCACAAAAACAAAGCTATAGTTAGCTTGCCTGAGGCAGCTGCACAGCTGGGAGAGGAACGTGCACTGGCAGCCTAGCTGTGCAGTCGCTCGTGTTGTGGTACATGCTATCAAAACACCAGTTAAGAACACAGGAGGAATTAGCATTTTGGCTCAAGGCAGAGTGATAGGAAGTGGTTTTGATTTTATGTTATCCAACATGTAAGCCACTGAAGAAAAGCAAGCTAAATAGATTCTTAATTGGAAGCAGCAGGTAAGAAACTCTAATGCAACTAACCTTCTTGGGTGTTTTGGTACAAGGCAGGTAGACTCACGTGAAAATTCCTGTTTCTTGTAGTTATAATGCTTTTTCACTATTGATAACCGTATAGCAAAATAATTCATATATTTAAGTCAAATGAACAGCACAAATATTCTCCGAGTGTGACTAGTGGAACAGATACCCCATAGAATGGCACATCCTGTGCGGGGCCTGAGCCAGGCTCATGTCTGCCACTCGAGGTTTCTGCATTGATACCAGCTGATTTCAGCCCAACCACTCAGATGAATATTCTGCTATACCTGCAGCATTCTGGCTCTGGATCAGCACAAAACGTTAAAGATTTCAGTTGAATCTCAGAAGTAGGTCCCCTTGAGCTGACGGAAGCTTGCCAGTTTTCTCAGATGATTTGGGCTCTAATTTACTGGATTCATGCCCTATTGCCCTCCCTTGAGTGGAGCAGATGTAGCAATTCTAAAGCTTATTTTGTGTTTATTAAATTAATGTATTCAAACTGCAAAATTAGGATCCACATCCAAACTTTCCAAAATCTCAGTTACTTCAACATAATGATTTGTTTCAGATCCATCTTTCAATGAAACACTTTCTAGCTAACAAATAAACCCAGTGCATGCACAAATATGAATGGATAATACCTTGATATCACACACTGAATGCCATAAAGGCCTTTCATGCTATATGCAACTTTTTTTAATTAAGAACAGTGTTTCCTGCCCCTTTACTTAATACTTCTTCCAACATTAATTTTCAGCATAGTAGACATGTGTTTTGCAATCACAAGAGGAAAATTCTATGTGCATTAAGAGACATAATACCAAGAGGCTGAAAAAGAGCAGGTATCCTCCTACACCCTGCTTACAAAATGATCTCTAGGCATCTGAGATGCTACGTGACCTTCACTTACATCAAGTGCATTAAACATTTACTTTAAATAAAAATAAAAACCACCACAACCTTTCCTCACAGAAGCATCCACACTTAGCATAAAAATACCATCAGAATTAATCATTTAGAAACAAAATTTTCCTTCCTTGAAAGTACAAACCTGAGCCTGTGATAAAAGTGATAGTCTTCTTCACTTCTAAGTGTTAGAAACATGAAAATTAAAGTTAAAAACAAGAGTCAACTTGTGCTTGAATTTCACCACTCGGTCCTTTCAAATCCACTTATAGCCTGAGCATTCTGACTGTCAAGACATTAATAAAAGTGCAATGTAGCTCTTTAAAACAGTGCTGAAGTGAAAGAAAGGAGAAAAAAACCCAAAACAAAACAAAAAACAAACAACTAAGAAAAAAAACCCCAAACCCATCACAACTTAAATACTTTACATAAAATTTCCAGAAGAGTCTGAATGACTTGCAAGCTCATGTTTCCCCCCACCCCCACCCCCCTTCAGATGTAATTCAATAATTTAGTAAGGTTCATACAAACTGATGACAATGGAGCACAGATTCACAAGTCCCCTTCTGGCAAATGTTAATTCTTTCCCTGTATAAACTTGAGGGAAATGAGTACATTTACAAAGAAAAAATACAGCACTACCATCCTATCCAAGATGGACTAGGAGAAAGAACTTAAGCTGATGGTTGAGTCATGCTGCAGTATTCAAACAAAAAGAAAACAAAACCAAAATGTCATCTTAAAGATAAACCTAAGTATAAAATGAGGGACAAACAATGCAAGCTTCCACATTGGGAATGTTTGTAACTTCAGCCCTCTGATATAAATTTATCAAGTTTTTGTTCATAGCAAATTTAGAAGAGATGGCAATGGCAAAATGCACTAAACTGTCTAACATTACTGGCTTAGCTGTTCTATAACGTTTTTAATCTACATACCTATGTTTTACAGAGTAGACATCACTGATGCTTAAGAAAGGAGATAAAGTGATAAAGTATAAAAATCCCACTTAATGCAGCCTGGGATTTTGCACAATGCCACTAGCCTGCTTTGGAGAAAGCAATGGCAGCACAAGTCAGCAAAGGAGGACTGTTTCAACTCCTGCTCCCTCAGCCCTCCTCATCAAAAGCTACTTAACCTAATTATCAGCAGGGGGACACCAAACACAAGCTCCTTAGAAACACAGGCAAGAGAAACCATAAAAAAGAAACAAGCAAAACCAATAATAAAAATAAATAAGCTCAAAACAAATAAGCCACAGCAAATTACCCCAAATAATCCATTTGTAAAATATTTATTAAATCAAATTAATACTAAGCCAATTAGGACAAAATATTGGACACAAAGTAAACCAATACGAAAGTCTCAAACAATAGCAAATGGAGCTAAAAGCAAACAGGAAAAAAAGCCATGAAAAGAACATGCACAAGAACCGTATAGACTTGTAACAAATTTATAATCGTAGCAAACAACTATGAAGTTTTAGATTTACAGTCAGTAAACCCATGTAACTTGAAATATGCAAAAGAAAACCAAGGAAAAATCTTCCATTGGAAAAAATCCCCACAAACCTTAACTCCTGTAGGATAAAAAGAAGGGAGGGTTAAGCCTTAGGAAGTTGGTTTATAGGACTCATTTTGCCTCAGAAGTCGGTAAACCACATGAAAACCAAAGCCCACGCAGGTCCTCACTGGTACGACAGCCGCCACCTCCTTTGTGGGCTGGGGTCCCCACTTGAAGAAAATCTCCTGGCAGAGCTAGGCAAGGGTTTCGGTGCCAGCTGTTCCCCACGGGCACCACAGACTGTGCCAGCGCACCAGGGGACGCACAGCACAAGCAGCGGCCCAGCTGCCAGCAGGCAAACGGGCTCTTCTCGGTGGAGCACAGTGAAAGGACAAGAGGTACCGAGCACCAACTGAAATACAGGGAACTCCGTTTAAACGTAGAGATATCTGTGAGAGGTGGTCAGATGCTCGAACAGGTTGCCCAGAGAGGCTGTGGAGTGTCCACGCTTGCAGATACTCAAAATCCCATGGGATGGGGCCCTGAGCAGCCTGCTCCAGCTGAGCCCGCTGTGAGCGGGAGGTGGGACTAAATGGTTTCCAGAGGTGCCTGCCAACCTCAGCCCTTGCTGCAGTTCTCTGAGCTTGGAGGAGACGGTGGCAACACAAGGCTTGCCAAAATACAACTGTGAGATTTTCGTTGTTTCCCCACATGTGCACTACAATGCGAGTCTCTTGTGGGAAAACGTGGTTGAAAATGGACTTCAACCCATTTTTTTCTGTGAATTAAAAAATTTTGGTTTTCCAACATACTCTAGAGTTAAATGAAATAAAGGAAATTAGTTGGCCCGCTGGCTGCACTAGGGAGCTTGAAAATAACGTAGCAGGCAATAAAACAAGATCCAAGGATTAGAGACAGACAGGTGTGAATGCTTGGCTCCCCTTTACAGCTTCCATGAAAAAGCAGAGGTGTCTATGAAGGCATAGGCAATAGCTACATAATTACATAAAACTATATTCATTATACAGCCAAATGACACTCATCACACCCTACTCTGAGAAAATAAAGATGGAGAACTCTGCATTGCAGATGAATTCTTATTTTAAAATGGAGGAGTGTGAGGGAGAAAAAAAGAATTTGCTAAGCACAGAAAAAGTGAACAGTCTCTGTAAAGTTGGAAATAAAAATACGTAAAATAGTTTCATTAATGTGTTCTCTTTTAAGCTCTAAAAAACAAAAAAAATTGTGCTTACCAATGCATTTCACAAAACGCTAATGTCTAAAATAAGAATAATATAGAAGATAATTCTTGATAATATTGAACAGTTGAGTTCTTTACAGCCACAAAAAGTGCTGTATGAACATTAACTAATTGTGGTAGGTGAAAATATGCTGACTTTGACTCCAACATCATCCTGACCCCAGATTCAATCAAAACTATCATGTGTTGGCAATAACTCAGGAAATGAGAATTTGCTAGAACAGACTGGAAAATTAAAGCATTTGACACATTTGGAAATCTGTAAAATATCTGTTACCAAAAAGTCAGTATGTTTATTTTTAATTGTATGCAGATTGAATCTAACACCATTAAAATGAAAAGCACAAGTGTTTCCATCATCATTTGGGCAACTGATTGATTAGTCATCATTAGATCAGAATTTTAACAGAGCTCCTTTTGATGTATGGAGAAACCTGCTGGTAGCCACACACTGCCTTACAACTTTCCTCTTTAGCCTTCAAAAAGAAGCACATGCACAACCTTTTTTATAATAATTTTTCCCCTCTTAGCAGTAGCTGAAAGGATCAAAACAAGCAGCAGTAAAGAGAAATATTATCCATGTATTAAGCAAATAAAAGTAACATACCAGAAGAAAGAATGATGGAATCTGAGCTGAACCACCACGGGAAATAGATGGATTTTGACAACTGTTTGCAAAGGTTCAGATGAAACAGAGATAAATACCAAAAAAAGAACAAAACCTGAATATTCATTGGTCTAGTTCCAATCCATACTACATCTTTAAGTCTTACTCCTCACTTCTACCTCCCTCTTCATCTTAAAACTTTAGCGTAATAAAAAGCAAGTCATGCACATGCATTGCATCGCCAAGGGATGCAACATGTATACTGAGGACTACACCTACCCCCCTCACTGTTAATTCTTAGAGCACAATCTCCAGGTCAGCAGAGTGTCTATGCTCTCTGCATGAGCTAGCAAGGGTATATTTTGATTCTGCAACTTGTCTGTACAATATTAAACGACTAAGGAAGCTATAACCAACGCTTTTAGTTGCACCAGGGCCAACATTAACGCAGTATGACACAGCAAATAGAAAAAGCTGGCCAGCTTTAATACACTAAAGTACATTTTTATTTGAGGATGCAAGAGAGAGAAAAACCTGATTACAAATGCTAATATTTGGGAAAAACTGTTTTTCAGTTTTCCTTAAGGAAAGAACACTGACAAAGAAAAAGCCTAGGTTTAGAATTGCTGACACTGTTAAATCACATAAGCTGTAATAATGATCTGTGTTCATCCGTTTCATCAAAAACGCTTCTGGAATTCAAGAGAATCACTGTGACTTCCAGGACCACAGAAACACAATAATTTTGTGCATCAAACCACTAATCACTCCAATGAATCCAAAGCCAACTAAATCCAAGCTATTAATTTCATCATAGCTCTCAAAATAGTCCAACTCGAACTGGACCTCCATTGTACTCGACACTCTATAAGTATATCATTAATTGCTTTTATTTCCCATGAAAGATGCAGTCACCAGACTTAAAATTTGGTTACAGTATCATGTCTGTAACTCCAGGTTTAGATGGTTGAACAATATGTCTTTACTGAATTATTATTTGACAGCACAGTAGTAACTTCATTCAGCCAGCTGCATAATGCATAGCTATCTTCAAGTACGCGTTGAAAACTGCAAAGCATGTCCTGAAATTTTATGATGTATTGAAGCCTCAGGAAACAACATGCCTATGCCTTTCAGCCATTTATTGATCCAAACTGACACATCTGTGTGCATTGCTCCCGCGAAAGATCATGCTGGTTTAAACAGGCACTGTTACAAACAGCAAATGACTACTAAATTTAAAGAACAAGGTATTCTACACAGGGTCCTATATTGTCCACTCTTAAAAGGATTTTTGCACACAGCTTTGAAGACAGTTCTGCATGCATTGCAAGATCATGATCAGGATTGTTTTGGTCTATGATTAGAGAAGCCAATCCATTTTACGTAAGTAGAAAGCTACTTAACACTATGATACTTCCAGCTCCTGCCCTCATTTATCAAGTGCACATTCTGAAAAAACTGTTCATGACTAAGTTCTGCAGGGATCTGGCTTGCCGTGTGGTTGGTGCTTCTTGGTTTCCTGCTGCCAAAATGCAGTTAGACACCTCAAATACATCTGATGCTTTTTCAATGCCATCCTAGGATGTCATTGCTTCAGTTGCCACAGGATGGGATGAATCTTGGCTTCACTGAAGTCAACAGAAGACTTCACTGGGTCAAGATATCATACAGTTGTGAACAGCTGTTTAAGTGATGACTTGCCTTCTTCATAGTAGCTTATTCCATAGCATTCTATGGTGTTCTTTCCACAACAAATTATAGCAAATAGTTTCAAGTTAAATTCCACTTCAAGAATAAAGAAACTACAAAAATGCAAATTCAGTCTTTATTTTATTAAAACAAGATTTTTTTCTGCTGAAGGAATGAATAAGCTCATAACTGGAAAACATAAGCAAACAAGGAACAAAAGCTTTGCTTCTGGGCATGCTCAGACCTATGCTACTACAAAGTTTTCTGAAAAAAATTATCAGCAATGCTGTGATTCATAGCAGATATATCATTAAAGACTAAAATTCTGAAATTTTAATTGCATTAGCAAGTGAGATACATTTTACTTTTCTTATCTGTCCCCAAAACATCAACAGTTGAAACACTGTTCTATTTCCAGAATAAGTGTGAATTCAGATTACTCCATTCTCAGGCAGAGTTACTCTAGGGGAAAGAGAAAGGAAGACAGCTAAAGAAATCAAGTATCATCATCCCACTCCCGTTTTGCACTACTCAGTGAAGTAAGCAGACTCCCAAGCACAGGAGCACATATGCCACCTTGTCCTCTGCACTTCAGATCAGGACACCATCAGTTTCTGTTACCTGTCACTGATTTACTTCCAAACAGAATATCTTGTCCTGTAATTTAGCTCTTCACAACATTAAAAAAAACTTCCAAATGCATGACCGAGGAAAAACATGGAAACAATAAATCTGAAATTAAATGAGCTGAAGATACAAAGAACGAACATCCAGCAATAGCACTGGACAAGTTTGGTAATACCACTGTATTCTTACAAACTCACATTGTGTCAAATGACCACAGACAGTAGAGACAGAGAAGCAGATAAAAAATTACAGCACCAAGCAAGAGTTTTGCAAAATACATTACCAATTACGAGAACACGAAAACCACAAAACCACATATTCTCATTTGGGCAGAAATTTAGCATGAAACTTAAACACACCTTCAGATTAAGTCATAGTCTCATTATAAATACAACTAAATACCTCATTTTATCCAAGTCTGAGAGGAGAACTTTCATACTACAATTAAAAGAAATGGATGCAAACTTGTCAGAAAGAACTAGAAAGCAAAAGATTGTATGAGAAAAGGAACTGAAGAAGTGCTAGGTGCAAGCTTCAAACATCTAATGTTTTGGGGACTTTCTATTCTATGTTTGGTTAGCACCTGGCACAGTATGAGTCTGGGTCACACTCAAGGTTCACAATACAAGTGAATAATAACAATCAAGCTGCTTAGAATGAGATTGTTTTAAAAGGTTGAGTGAGTACTTTGAGGGAGGAGAGACTTAAAATTATGAACTGTATAAAAACTGTAAGTATGAACTTGCAGAAGGTCGAAATCACATATGCATAGAAGAAACAGTAATATTTTTCTCAACTACTATAAAATAACCTGTACCTATCTGCTGCGAATTAGATTCAAAAAGCATTACTTTATTCCTCTTTAATCCAGTTATCTTTTCTTGCTTCTCTAGATTAAGACATGCAAACATACTGAACCATCTTTGTCCAGTAATGTTAAAAACAAAAAAACCCCAAATATCCCCCCAACCCTCCCATCAATTTCAGTGAGAAAGTATTTCAGCTCTGAAGTTTTCCATTGGTGTAGACTTCACAATCACGTTTCAAAGTTTCAGCCACGCTGCTAATGAAACAACATGCTATTCAAAAATGGTAGCAGAATCTGTATCATTTATCTAATAGGGAAGTGTTTGACTAATTCCTCAAGACCCCAGAAAACTTCTCTTTTCTCCTTCACGCACGTGATATTGAGCATCTCTGCATTTTTTTTACGTTTTGCACATATCTTCATCAAGTCTCTTTCCAAAGCAGTTTCTACATTTACTTCTCATATCACAGTCTCTCCTTTTTTCTACTAGTCATTGAGCATGCACAGAAGTTTCTAAACAGTCAGAAGTGAGGCACAGAATAACATCCAAGCTTACAGCAAATCTTATTTTGACAGTCAACCACAGAAATGTTTCCAGACTTGTAACCCAAGTCTTATTTTTTTATAAAAATTGTTACATTTCATACTTTTTTGGTTGTTTTGTTTTGTTTTTAAGGAAAATATATAGTTACTTAGAATTTTATTTAAATAGAATACATTTTTCTTTTTAAAAACCCAACCCTGACAAGGGGGTCTACTATTTACAAAAAAAAAAGACATTACAGACTAAAAATATTAGTCATTCTATAGTCCTCAAGATATTTTTACTACTCAAGGTTTCCAGGAAAAGTTGTGTGCTGGAGGAACACAAGCTTGCAATGAACAAGTATGGAGAACAGTATTTTTGGCTGTAAACAAATATGCACTAGTGATCTTAAAGTACAATGTGCATTAAGCCTTATTCACACACAAAACAATTCATGCTCTTCATGTGTACAATACTGTGAAAAATAAGATGGAAGAAGTTAGATAGGAAAACATTCTTGTATCATAAAAATATGTTAGAATGGGACTTCTCTATAGAGTTAATTTAAAGCTTTGCTTTAAAACACACTTTATTTAAAAAATCTTCTTTTGCTTTATCTAAAAATTACCCTTTCTATAAAAACCATGCCTTTAAAACTTTGCTTTAAAAAATCATTTTTATATTAGACAAAATACTAAATTATACAGGCACAATTAGTTAAGAGGACTATAAGAACGCATATTATAACCCTTCATTTTCCAGTGACTTGCAATATGGTCATAAGGTTCTGTGTCTACTGACAACCATAGGAAAATACATCCACAGAAATCAACTTTTATTAAAAAAAAAAAAAAAAAAAATCAAAAATCTGTCAGACCATTTTTTACTTGTAAAGGAACTTAGTTTCCAGCTGGCTTAAGTACATGTACATCTTTTCTTTATCCTGGGAAATACATGCATACTTAAGAAAATCCCCCAAATATTTTTTGAACAAGTGGTTTATGATGAGAGCTTTTATATTTCCTTCAGATACTGTATATTAAAATAAAACATTTCAAAGTCCACCTTTATCTCAACCCAAACCAGTGACCCTTGACATTTCAGAAAATGAATCAAGAATTATTTTGTTTTTTTCAGGGGAAAACACACAGATATCATGCTCAATGGCAGAGAGAGCAGGTCCTGTCTTTTCTATGTTTTTCTTGTGTTCTGAAAGATGCATTGTACCACTATAGAATTTACAAAGACCTTTAAAGTAAGACAGATTATATAATATACCAAATTGCGGATTTACAAACCAGAGCCCTGATTGTGATGATGTTTAACTATATGCTTAACTTAATACAAATGAACAATTAATCTTGGATTTTAAAACATAGAAACATCTGCAAGACTGGGGTTTATATCTCCTAAACACATTAAATACGCTGTCATCATAACTATTAAAAAAAAAAAAAAGAAAAAGAAAAAACTAAACCAAACCACTACGGTCTTTTTTGCCATAAAATCACAGTAGTTAGAGCATCAGTGGCCAAACATGAATCACTATGGAACATAATTTTAATTCAACTAAATATTTTAAAAGAGATATTTAAATATCTGTTGAAACAGATATTTGAACTCTAATACATTTAGATGGATGCTATTTAAGGTTTATTTAAATATTTTACTGAAAGTTTAAAAAGAAAGTTTCAACTATAGTATGTAAAAATGTAACCGATAGTACACCCAATTAAAAATCTAAGAGCACAGAAACTCCCAATTTAAGGTTGAAATTCTAGAACAACTCACTGCCATTTGTTTGTATTATAAGTTTTTCAGCCCCCCACTAAGGAATGTGAAATTCACCTATAAACTTGATCAATAAGCTATTTAAAAAGAAAAACAAACAAACAAGCAAAACCCACCCCAAACCCTAAGCCTATATTTCTTTTGGAATTTGAGATTTCACTTTAGCCACCACCATTTGAACAGTGCCCTAGAGACACATATTTCCTTACCAGTATGGTCCGTTATTGCTTGACGAGAGCCCACAGTGACTTTTTGTCCAAAATAACTGCTTTGGACATGGTTTCAGGAAAAAAAGTCAATATAAAAACATGTACAATTATATTTCATTTCAAGAAAGCACTGAATTGATCTGAATTGTATCATACTGTATTAATTTTAATGCCACTCCATAGGCAAGTATATATTACGTGTTGAAGTAGGTGTGCATATACACAAACATGAACTACATACACAGCCCAGATTAATGTATCTTCATTTAATTTCTAGCATAACAACTGAGTCATTTTTTGCACTTTAGAATTATGTCGAAAAAATGAGAATAGGCACAATTAATTACTACAATTTCTAATTTACCTTCTAGTGCACTATTACGCACTGATAAAACCATAAAAACAATATGATACTATTCAAGCTCATTTTTCTAATGTACAGGTGAAGTCTAGTAAATAGGATTCTAAGTGCTTTTTAACTCAAATGCACAACTTCTGCAGCTTTATACAGTAGAACAGTGCAATACATTATGTCCCCATATTCCAGGAACAAGAGCTGAGTTTACAGTTGTATTTGTTTCACATTAGACTGGCTTTACACTCTGCAATTCTAGCACTTCAACTGCTTCATCTATGACCTCCTTTTGTTCCCTTTCCTCTTCCTCAATCTTTCCCAGGTGCTGGCTATTAAAAAAAAAAAAAAATTCTTTTGGTAGCTAGCTCTCACCTGGTAGAACAAGACAGTTTCAAAGTAAGGGTACAGCAGAAATTCTTCAAGAGGGTCGGTTCACAGTGCTAGGGTGACCCCGATCTCCACTTACTTCCCAAGTTCCTGACTTTGGAAGAAGCTCACTCTGGCTTCTTGGGAAAAGATTCCGATGTGACTTTCTGCCTCTTTTCAGGAATCCCTGTGACAACTGTTGAGTTCAGAAAGGTCCTTTTTGGTTTCCTCCTCACCTTTAATTTTTTAGCATCAGACTTTTCTTTCTTACGGTGCTTTCCCACTGTAGTTTTCCTTGTCTGGCACCTGTGGATGGAGAAAGCAGAAGACTTCTGGGCACGAGGACGAAGTTTCCTTCTCATCCCTTCTTTTTGCTGTTTTTTAGCTCTGGAAGTCTGTTTGCCTGCAGTTACTCTGTTTCCTCTCCTCCCAACAGTACATCTGACAGACATAGGTCCTACAGCCTTTCTGGAAAAAACTGGTTCTTTATTAGTGCTTTCTTTTCTCTTCCATATTGCCTTTGGATTCTCTCTCTCTAACCGCTCACTCCTGACAGAGGTCAGAGGAGTTTTGGTAACTCTACTGTTAAATGGAGTTAATCTAACATCTCCTTCTACCACAGACTGGTGAGAGCTCAAAGGTGAAATGATCAGGTGTTTTGAGTTATCAGAGTGACCAGATACCCAACAATCTGTTCTTTCTGTGGAAACAGAAGATCCATCTGCCTTTTGGCTTGAGGCTGAATCATTCCCTTTACCTGGATCTGGCAGGAAAGATGCTGAAGATGAACTATAGAAGTCTGACCAATTCATTGACTTTGATGGCGTGCTTTCTCTCTGTGCATCAGCTAGTTTCCTCATGTTTGCATCAAAGCTGAGACTTCTGAAAAGCTGTCGAACATGGGAGGGCTTTTTGGCTTTTTCTCCAACTGTACTCTTTGGAGGCATTTTCAAAATTCGATTTGTTAGTGGGTCATAATACTTAAAAGAACACTGTTTGTATTTATACCTTACAGAGTCCTTGCTATCTGTGGAGTTACAATTTTTCCTCATTTTGGGAATATCTATAGGTTTACCTTTACACTGTTTTATCTCTGGGCACGAAAGTACATACACCACTGTCTTGGGCTGTACAGGACTCATAATCTTCCTATAGGACTCAGGAAGTTTAAGGGCACATAGTCTAGTTTTCATGTTTGGAGTTTTTTCATTCTCCGGCCACACAATGCTTGGTTTCTGATCAGCTGGATCAGATTCCCTTCTAGACATTTTTCTTTTTGCTACAGGGTAGTTCAATAGACTTGTTTGGGTGCCATGGCTGACTTTAACCACCTGGCATCTTGAAGCCAGGCGCCATGTCCTTTTCCTAGGCATTTTAAGAATTTGTGGGTTGCATAGTGTATCTGAGGCTAAAGATAGGTTACCAAAATCAGAGCCACCACTTAAGGCATCATTAAATTCTGGCAATGCTTTAACTGATGCACTTTCTGTTCCATTACCCTCAACGATATTGTTCTTTTTTTCATCCTTCTGCTTTTTTTTCTTCATTCTCTTTCCTGTACAGTTGGCTGTGGATTCACTGTCAAAGTAGCAGCGAAAACGACCTTCCCTGAAATCACGCACAAGTCTTTCAATTTTTATATCATCTTCATACATTATTTGAGACCAAGTCTTTCCCACAAAAGAAGGAGGCACATGAGGCAGAGCTGGAAGAACCGGTTCTTCAGTATGAGCTACAACATCCTGTTTCACTGCTTTTGTTTTCTCTACTGACTCACTTTTTAAAACAGAAGAGAGCTGTGTTCCATAGTTTTTATCTTGCAAACTTACTTGGACCTCTTTTAGGACTTCTATACCTTTTATAGCTGCCTTGGGTAAGTCTGTTCCTGCCTGAATAGGTACATCACAGTCAAAACTCATTTCAGAACCCTCTAAATTAGTATGGTCCAGAAGTGATGAAAAAGTTAAACAGGGATTATTCTCTTCTTTGAAATCAGTTTCTTCAGACGTAGTTCCATGGCAGTATTTCAAAATAACATCTTCAATAGTTTCATCCACTGAACTTTCATCATCTCTGTTTGTCTTCACATTTTTGCATCTTGCAAGTTGTGGGGATGTCCCAAGATCTAGGGAGCTGCTGATACCCACAGTATCCCTGAGATGGAAATCAGACACTAAAGTTTCATCCTGAGTTCGTAAACCACCTCGTTTTGAGAGAGATTGACCTGAGGTAATACATAAAGAATTGCTGTGGCTGCACATAGGTTTCTGATAAGAAACTGAAGGGCATTTTGGGTGAACCAGTGCTGGAGCAGGATTCAAGCATGGGTTCAATAACACATCACTATTGCATACCTCCACTCCCGTTTTATCACATCCACTATGCGGAATCAGATTTGATGCTGCCAAATTCCTAATGTTTTTTCCCGGTTTAGGATTAACAGAAGAACTATGGATTAAAGCACTGACAGAAAAACGCTGAGGTACAGGGCTCACAGCTATAAACTGGCCTTCATGGCTATGATTTGCAATCTGTGCATCTTTCGGGGTATTGCATTTCTCATTGCTACAAATGCCTGTAGACTGCTGGGATATTCTTACAACATGTTCCTGCCTTCTTTCTTGTTTTTGAATAAATGCTTGTGTTACCAAAGTTTTCTTTGTGCCCTCATCAGACAGGCACGGAGCAGAAGAGCGTATTTCACCAACGGACTCCTGGTCTTGGCTGGAAATCTCCTGTCTGTCTCTGTTCCTCTTTTTCTCCATCTCTTCTGGGGACAGGCAAGCAATCCTAGCAGCCTCTGGAGTGACAGGGAGTGGCATATCATCATAGCTTGGTCTAAAGCGGAGGGAAAAAAACCACCTTATATAGATACTTGAAAAATCTCAAGCATATTTACATCAATAGTGTCTCTTTAAAAAAAAAAAGAGTAATTACCTAGAGTGCATCACACCTAATGGACAAACTCAAGTTACTAGTTCTGCTACTTTAGCAGAGATACTCCATTTTTAAAAAGAGCAGAGGGGGATGGGAGAACGTTCCACAAAGCTAAAGATAACAATTTGGGCATTAGTCAGTTACCCTCTTCATGCAACCACCCATTAAGAATAGCCAAACACACATTACAATCCTTTTATAGAGCAAAGCAAGAAAAAGTAAAGGTATTTCCTTTGTTTGAAGCTGTGAGCTTATAAAGAGGTTATTTCACTGGTAAAACTATCACTAATTAATACTGAGCTTTTGTAGAGAAATGGAACATTAAAATATGGCACAGTGTAAAAATACTATTGAGTATAAATGCCCCTTTCCCTACAAAACATGGCTGCCCGATAGGAACTCTGCACATGTTGCCAAGGAATTCTGTACTTACTGTTTCTCACAGACATACCACAGCTTCTGGCTCACTTCTATAAGAAGCCAAGTTATGATTGTTCAGCCTCACTGTGACAGCAGCAGATTTTTATATATTCTGTAACTGGCAGTTCTGTCTTTAGGACTGCCTGAAATACAAGTGTTTATGTCTTGCAGAATTAACAGAACAGACAGATATGGACTAATTTCTCTTACACAACACAG
Source organism: Buteo buteo (assembly GCF_964188355.1). Classification (NCBI taxonomy): domain Eukaryota; kingdom Metazoa; phylum Chordata; class Aves; order Accipitriformes; family Accipitridae; genus Buteo; species Buteo buteo. The sequence continues at coordinate 24,813,541 of NC_134175.1, forward strand.
GAATCAACAAGGCTTCAATGTGTAACAGCTGAGCAAATCCAATGAAAATAATTTTTAAAAAAGTAAATATAACTGAAGAGAGAATATTATGTTTCATTTGAAAGTTATAACCAGACCTTGCGAGACCCAAATGGATGCTTCCTTTAATACAACACGGTAGACAGTCATGCACCTCTTACGGTGCATTCACCTGCTAACAGAAGTATGTGAATAAATGTTATTGTAATTTCCTTGGTTATAAACATTCAGCTTCCACATTTATTGAAAGTTAAAAATCAATCAACATGTGCAGAAGTCCTTGAAGTACTCAGACATTAGTTATTAGTAAAGCCAGCTGATATCAAGCAAACATGTAGTAAGTATTTCTAACTAGCTACTTCACACTGAAAAAACAATTACAAGAGAACTTATCTGAATATAGCTATGTCTTAGCCTTTTACTGAGACATGACAGATAAAAGAAGAATTCTCAGCTTGGAAGAACTGTTTTATACTTGAAAAAAATGACAGGTTTGGCCAATGTTTAAAAAAAAAAAATAATAATTAAAACTGACATTTGAACTCTACAGAGTTAACAAGACTTAATCCAGAAAAGCTTACCTCATAAGGATCACCCCCAAACCAAACAAACAATACTTCCCACCCCCCCAATAACTCATACTTGAAAGCATCTACTTTAAACCTCAGGAGAGGGCTCAGTAATAGGGCTCATGATCCACCATTAGATTTTGTTTTCCCTCTCTCTCTCTCTGAGCCACTAGCAATTAAGAAAACAGTTACCCAGCCAGCCACATATTCATTTCATCACCATTTAATCCCCGCATTTTCCTTAGCTTGCTTATAAACCTTATACAAGAACATGCCAAAAGCTGGGCTTTTGAGAGGTGGTATGATAGATGCAACATGACAGATGGTACCAAGACAGATGATTCTCCTGTATTGACAAGGTCTGTTACCCTCTCAAAGAAGGAAATTAGGATGGCCTGATGTGATTTTTCTTAACTAAATCAGCAGTAAACATTCCTCATCACTTCATTGTCTTCTAGATTCTTATGAACAGTTTGGTTATTCAGTTCTCAGGGAAACACTGTAATTCAAGCAAAGAAGTCTATAAGCAGATCCTCTCTCTGCCCCTACTGATAACTGACAATCGCTACATTTGTTTTTTCTCAGTCCTTCTAAAACATCACACATTATCTGTGGCCTCTCAAATATAATTACTAACAGCTCCCAGACTGCCTCACAGAGTACTAAGTATCATGAGTGCCGAAAACCCTATTTACTGAGGTCATGTGAGAAGAACGAGAGTCACTAACAGTCATAAATAAACCAAATTTTTTTATGCAAAATAGCATGGAAATGAAAGTTATCAGAAGACCAAGACCTACAAGGTATTTCACAGTGCAAGGACTGAAGCACTGTCCATCAAACAAAAAAAAGCCTTCTAGGTAAACACAAGGGCAGTCATATGAACATCCTGTAGATCAATGTCTCCTCCAATCACTGCAACAAGTAACAGAAATCACACTGGCTACCTAAAAAGTGATAAAGCACTGCATGCTCTTCATAATGAAGCAACTTACATTTTACTTTGGCTATTACCATATTATCCTTCATTCACTAAAGTGATGTACACATCAAATATTGACTGCCAATACTTGATCTGAACTAATGGTGCAAGTTGTATTAACACACACCCAAAAAAAGATGTTTGTTATTACAGACTCACTACCTGTGGTTCCACAGGTAAAGTCAAGTCCGGGTTTTTCATGAGTCCAAATGCTAAATGCTGAAATATTCATGTTGCAAAATTTTACCTTTGTTTACTTTCCAGAGGCTAGAATATAAAGGCCACCGTGCCTATCTAACTTATTATAATTTTTACACAGTGTTCAAAAGCATGTACAAGACATGCACATGTTCCCGTATCTGTAAAAACAGTGTGTGGGGAGACTGTGTGTGTGTGTAGGAGTGAAGTATGTGTGAATGCATATACCCTTACATATTGTAATAATATGCAATTTAAGTGAAAGTTAGGAAACTAAAGTAGTAGCTGTCATGGCTCATGCACACCAGAAGCAGGTATCTTGCAGAAGACACGGCTATCTTGGTCAAAGGAAACAATAAAACAAGAAATGACATAATTGAGATGCTAAATTATATTTTGCCTCCTTACTGTAAAGGAAGTTTAACTGATACCTGCCACAGAGCTTAGTTTTATTCCTGGCAATATATACGGAATACAATCACAGGCTGAATGTTTGAAGAAAAAAATGCTACAACAAAACTTTTCTATTATAAATAGTTACAGTTACAGAAGACTGTAAAGTGGTAAATACATTGCTAACGTTTAAAAACATAATGAAGTTATAGGTGGCAACGCAGAAGTTTCATAGCAACTAAAAGCTCTTAGAGCTGTAGCTGGCAAGTTAGCTCAAGTAACAACAACTAAAATAGAATAAAATAGCTGGAAGACTGTAAGATCTAGTCACCATCAAGGTTTCTCAAAAGGAAAAGTTGCATCTCACTAATTTCTGGACCATGTGTTAGGCAGTGATAAAGGAGCAGATAAAGAAAAGATTTACTACTTCGATATGCAAAAGACTTTCATTAAGGTCCCTGGGAGTCTACTAAAAAGCTAACTAATAATTGGGGGAGGAAAAAAAACCCAGCAAATACTCCTCCCTGCTCAACATGCATTATTTTAAAAGAAAATAAATAAAATTTTATGAAACAACCTGCAATATTCCTTGTGTACTCCAAAAATATAACATTTTCCTCAAAAGCATATCATCTTTTGGAATACAGTGGAATTCTAGTTATCCAAGAAAAGGGATAGAATTCATCAGAGTACAGATAAGGGTTATAGGATTGACTTAGCAAAAGGAGAAACCTCATATAATGAAACATAAAAAAAGAGGATAATTTCTATTATCATATGAATGCATGTAATCAAATACATCAGATGATCAAACAATGCCTGTCAGCTGAACTGCTGTGCCTTACTGCTGCATGCATTCTTGGTCCACCTAAGCTCTGAGATAAAGCACCTTTGTTCAAACTTCAAAATCTTACAGATCAGAATTAGACCTAAAGAGAAGGCCAAAGGCAGTAGAAGTAATCTTTTAACTTTCTCACTTCAGAGTTCTTCCACCTCTGTGTGAAAAACCTGGCATCTGGATACTGCTGGAAGGCTGAATATAGGACTAAATGGATTTTGGTATGGATAAACTATAGCAAATTCCTAGGCTTCTAGTTCACTTAACCTATATACAATTTTTGTAAATTAATTATAAGCCTATGTCTCTGGGGTGAAGGGAATAGAACCACAGTTCTGTACAGTTAGGGACTTCTGACAGTTTTGCTACAAATTAACCTCAAAAGCAGAATGAAGATTTACTCTCTTAAATGCTCAATGTTATTTCTTTACATAAAAAACTTCTACACTAAGAGTTTCGAGGAAGGAATGATTTTTTGGTTTGTGTTTTGGTTTTTTTTACTGGGGGGAGGGGCAGAACACCAATATCCTTTGAAATTCAGTATAAGGCAAAGCTCTGATGAATTTTTTCCTTTTTCCACATCACTACTAGGTATACTGGTTCTGCAAAACAAATCAAGTCTCACAAATAATTTCTATCATCCTTTTAAATAACACTCTTAAGATCCCCTGTGTGAAGTCAGCTAAATAGTAAAAACAGGCATTTAAGAACTGAGTGAAACTGTGTATCAATCCAAGTGTTTTACATAAGAAAGAAGAGAATCCAATTCTTACCTCAGATGTCAGTTAAGAACATGACTTTTTTTTCTGTCATTTTTCAGAGCAGTATCGCAACATAAATCTATTCACACTTTCTTTTCCATCTTTGCTTTTCTTCCTTCAAACTCTGTTTAGATTTGGGATTACTCCTCCCCCTTCTCCCTCCAACTTCATCTAGATTTTCTACATTCTTTTTCTCATTCCATTCCTTCTTCCAACAACTTAGAGGAACATGAGTAGCTTGTTTTTCCTAGTTAGCAGGTTTCGTTGACCAAAGGAATAACCTTGTATTAGCGACACCTCAAGAGAGGGCTTCTTTTCGTTTGAGTGTTGCCTTAAAGTGAATCCTGTATTTTCTCCATGGCAAAAAAATGGTGGATGTTCTTATCTAGAAGGATTAAATTCTTATATTTAAGATGGAACGATTAATTAATTAATTTATTTATTTATTTGTAGTGATGCGTATATGTCCTGGGCTAATTTGTCATAGACATGCCTATTAGCTTGTTCTGTCACATCCCTGAAAACATCATTATGACTGCCTTCAGACAAAATACCCTTCCACTTGTTTGTCAGATCTATAGCAGTTGTGTATCAGGATACACTGTACTGGGTTCAGACTGGGATTTTTGTCTGCCTTGCAGAACATAACAAACAAGGAATGAGATTTAATTGATTTCCCTTCATCTACAGAGAAAAACTTATCTTATCCCTCTTATCACTCTTAAACATGTACATGATAAATAAAGAAAACATTTTTCAAAATCTGAGCATTAATAAATTGGCCAGTTAATGTAATTCATGTAAGTATTAACTGAATGTGTGAACTGCAAGGATAATGAAAAAATAAACATATAAATATTCACCTGACATTATCCACAAACAACAACAAAAATTACAAACTCTTTCAAAACATACCATAAAATATACTGCTAAATATAAAGCCCAAAATTATAAGAAAATATCTATAAAGCCCAAATTGTAAGAATTTGTAAAAGCATGTCAGACTGTACAGTCTGCTACTATACCAACTGACACATATATTCCTTCTTTTTTCAGGTCTTCACATTTAATTGCTATCAGTAGTGTTGTATCAAATCCTTAAGTAATGAAACAAAGTTTTAAAGTGCAGAGACAACACAAAAGCAATATACTTGGACAATGTTTATATAAATACACTCCTTTCTACATTGTCTTCAATGTGAAAGTTTCACTTCAAATGGGCAAAATTTACTGCTCAGCAGTGGAACAGAAATAAGAACTCGTAATACATGCATTCTACCAATACATATTTAAAAACAAAAGCCAGCTGTATTATACCTGTTGTCATGGTATCTGTGGGGATGATGCTGTAAAACATCTTGCAGGAAACGCTCCATCAAGCTACTGGTACCCATACGGTTCCTACAGTAAGTGGTAAAATGTCTGTGCTGGGAGCTGAAAACATGCTGGTGAAAGATAAAACAGATGACAAGTTTAATACTACTGTTAATGCACTGGTCTGTTCCTAAAAATTACTTCCCAGGTTAAACATTACACTGTTGCTATGAAAATATTTAAATAAAAAGAAAAATCTTCAGCCTTTTCTGCTTTCAAGGCCTAGATTCAATAAGCTTTTTAAGCATGCTTAGGGAGTCTCAAATAATACTAAAATGTATTGAAATGCCTTTCTGAGTTAGAACCTAAATTAGCAGCTCTGACAGCTGTGCACAAGTCTCTTGTAACTAGTACAAGCACTCCAAATGTATTATAAATTACTATTAAAATATTCTTGAACTTCATATGAGTAAACACCGTATAATTGGCTCAAATTAAGGAGAATTTTCATAAGCATAGAAGGTTAAAATATCTTTCTTATTAAAAAAGTCTTAAAAAGACAGGAGACTGAGTGAGTTAAAGAACAGAAGAGAAAATAGTTGATCAAATGTCTTCAGTCTTGATATCTAACATATTAACCCTAATACTTTACAATATATACAGCCACAGATATAAACCTAATGGATGCAATGCACAGCAGTGTGCCACTTCAGAAAAGCAGACAGCAGTAGCCATGCCACTCCACCAGCATCTTTTTATGGGTAAGAGATAAGAAGGGTATCTTCTTCTCAGGTGCATACACTGTGCAATTCACAAATTGATTTATTTTTCATTCAGTATTGGGTGTTCAGTGTAGAGACTGATATTTTATAAGCTGATAAAGCCTTTTGGTACTCCTTGCTACCTGTTACTGAATTATGCAGAAGTCTTCTCACCTGTTCCAGATTACTGTAGTGTACATGGCAACAGTTGCAGTATCCTTGTCTATTTTGCACAGTAGATACTCCAGGCTGAGGATGTTCTTGCCCTCTCGTGCGTAAGCTGAAAGAAGGTAATATTACCAAGACATGCTGGGCTGTTTAATTCATGTTCTTAACATGGAAATTCTAAATATCTATCTTATTATACAGCTGGAACAAACTTGCAAGATAAACGTTTCTATTTCAGAATTGTAATGGCAAGTAGGACCACATATTTTAATGTATTCCCAAGCGAATTTCACTAAAGAACATTTTTCTTAAATGCAGAACAAAGGATAACAGGTTAAAGGCACAGCTAACACAAACGCTAATATCAGCTGGCTGAAATCTGAAGAGACCTGTGTCTCCAGAAAAAGGCAGTCATCTTTTCAGTCTTCTGTTTTTTAGTATTTTGAAATAAAATTTAAAAAAAATAATTTAAAAAAACCCCGACCAAAGACAAAGAAATCTTGACACCCACACATTAGTTTTGGGCATTACAATGCACCTTCCCCACAGTTTTTAATAGTATGTGGGTACAAGATAAAAAGGACCTCCATCATACACTTGATCTATATTGCATCATTATCATCCATTACACAAGATAATAGGTAACATTGAAAAACAGATTCTTCCTGGTTTACTTTGTGTAAGCAGTAAGCTAGATGCCAGTTAAGTCATCACCTAACTTACCTGCTATTGCTATCCTGTTGTAGAGAGCCTTCAGCACCATGTCTTTCAATTCCTGTGGGAGGGAAACCAAACCAAAAATCAGAATATCAAAGAGATGGAATAGAGTTCTGCCTGCAATTAGTTACTTCTCTTACATTGCATTTGTCAAAACTACTATTTTAAAGGAAGATAATAAGTTTAGTAAATTCCAAGAAAGCATGTAGAGAGAGATCCTTTTGTCCTCAAAATTCCTCTGAAAGCTTCATAAAATAAGCTTTACTCTTTCATGGTTGAGGTGAGTGGGAATTTTTCTACTGATTTGTCTGGGATCAAGACTAGGCAATCTACATTTATATTGCTACATCCATGGTCACTGAGGTGAAATGTAGCATGTCTTAAACAGCTTATTACAGCACAAGAAAATTACACCTACATGGAAACTCTGTGGATGATTCAGAAGTCACTTCTTCTATCTAAGTTCCATAATGAAATTTAGGAAATCAAAGTATGCAAGTAGTAGTAGTTCACTACAAGGTGAACCAATGCTTCTACTGTTAATTATTACATTAAAAAAAATAATAACTGCAACAAAAATATCTGCTTTAAATTTCTCACCTTGTGCTGAAGAAGCAGAAGCTTCATCAGATGGTTTGATTCTGTCAAACATCTGCAAGTAAAAAAATAAATTACCTGAGAATAAAAAATAAGAAAAACCCACAGTAAAGCCCATGCTCAAGTTCATCCTTCAGTCCAAGCTCCAAGCTGTTCAGAAGCACTATATTGTTTCAGCTATAGACCAAAACTTCACTTAAATGAAGCTGCATTGTAAAAATAAATTTCTGCTTTACTACATTACCCTAATATTATATTTGAGAATGCATATTAGCTTTGATAGAAGGGGCTAATTCCTGATCTAATTAAAGAAGTCAAATACTATACTTATGAATACAGCTTAGACTCTGTTAGGTTATTAACCAATAACATTGTCAAATTTCCTAAGTTGCCTTTACAATAAAGATGAAAGATGTATGCTAATAAAAAACATACAAGACCTAAACCACACAAACTAATTATCCAGGCTGGAAAAGTAATCCTTATTGCTCGAAGACCTGCAAACCAGTACTGAATCCTACAATTTTTAATTAAAATATGACTGCAGCAACATGGAGTGCCCAAACACAAAGGGCTTCCGCATTTCACACAGTACTTCTACATTATGGATTGCAAGCATAAAATCAGCTTTCTAGTACAAACCTTAGAGGCATCAACCTTCTTCATCCACCAAAGCTGACTCCAGACTAGCAAAAACCAAATGTCGAACAGGAGGCCATTTGCAGTGCAGGACACTTATCTTTTCTCATCCCATCTGGCAACAATGAAGTTAAAGAGCCTTTTAAAATAGAGTTAATAATGCATGTTTTCCATGCCCTAAGGCACGTAAATTTTTCTGTACCACTTTGCAAACACGTCAGTCAATAAAATGGATAAAACTCTTTAAGTCCACAGTATGTCCTTCTTTTTTATTATGGAAGTTGTTTTGACAGTCTTTCCTACATAAATGCTAACCATACCTTCTGGAATAACTTTGTTCCTTCTTTTTTCCTCACAGTCCCTATGTATCAAATATTGTTGCCATTTTGGATGCTAGCACTCAAAATTAAGTATACTTCTACAATAACAGAAAACAAATTCCTCAATATTAACCAAATTGAAATGAATCTATTTTGAGCATCTTTCACAAACCTGCTCAGAAAGACAATGTTTCATTTTGCTTGTTATATAAACTAGTTAGAAATTGTATTAATACATTAACTGGAAATTTCACAGTAGGTTAGATGTTCAAATAATTTTATAAATTAATCATTATATACTCAATGAATATACTATTATCACTATTATAGTATAATATACTATTATCACTAGCATTACAGAAGGAAAACAGAAAGGCCACAATAATTTGCACAAATGCTGTCACCAGCATCACAGTGAAATTATCACATCCTGTCTCAAAACTCAGGACTTGGCAATTCTTAGATCCGCTCTTGGCTTACCATTTATGTAATTGTGAGATGACAAAATTACAGTTTCAAATCAACTACTTTTATTTCTTATCCTTTATAAACTGTTTTTACAGGAATCATTCCTTCCCTTCTCCTTTCCTGTTCTCATATATGTAGAAAATATGCTCCTATATGAGGCTACATACCATCAGCTTTGACAGATGCAAGATGTTGTTTGTTTTCTTTAAACTTGCTTTGCTCTTCCTCTGACTATGCACTGCTCATTATAAAATAGCAGTTATGGTCAGAAGGAATATCTTAGTATCTCAATTAAAAAAAAAAAAAAAACAAACAAACCCAAAACAAAACCCCAACAAACCATCCAATCAAAACACCAGACTCGTTCTCCTTCCCATAGTGTGTCAATTCATGTAATAGTATTTAAAAAACCCACAAAACAAAAACCAACCCAGCTGCTTTTATAAACCTTCTCATCAGGCAACAGAGAAAAGCTTTCTTGATAGATCAGCTGATCTCAGTCACCCTGTTCAGTGTCCTATACACAGCTGGGATCCAAAAGAAAGCGAAGGAAAAACCCACAAGACTATCTTTCATGAATGATGCGTTATGGAAAATAACTTGTTCCATGTGCTCCAGGTCAACTTACCGGTTTTTTTAAGGTCCTGAGATATAGAAATATATATATATATATATTCTAAAGATAAAGCTACAGATGTGAGGCAACCGCAGAGGCGGCCACCCCTTTGACATGGCGGCCAGACAGTCAGCAGGGGGCACCGCACCCATTCATCCCCGTCCACTGCCGCAAAACTGAAGCACCTCAATATACAAACACCCAGTCCCGCCTCAGAGACGCCAGTCAGCGGCAACTGCAGTATGTTGCAGGTTAACTACTACAACGGTTCGTTACTTCCTTATTCCAAGGAATAATTTAAATGGTGGTGTGCTACTGAGGGTTCACTCACCTGCAAGTACAATTCTGCAGATTACACCCCCAGGTTGAGACACAGACTCAGGCACGTTTAAACCGAGTTAGGAGTGTAGTAACTTTAAACAGGACAGGATTGTGAAAATACCTATACTGAATTACTCCAGCCTGGATCTCCTCGTCGCCTTTCTACAGTTTGAGGAGATTCAACGGACCAGATTTTCTCACTGGAGGAGGGGCGTATTAGGTAAAACTTGTAGAAGCCGGCTATCACTTGGTAACTGACAGGAAAACATCTCTGAAAGATCTTCCTCTGACACTTAGTTACAAAGCTGACAAGAAAGAAAAACCTATTCTCTTTATCTCAGTGTTTTATAAGAACCCTAGTGTACAGGACAAAGAAAAAAATCTGAACTCAAACTACATAGAGCTTGCTTACCATCTGAAGTCAAGCTCAAACCACAGGCTAGCAAAGTAAAGGAAATCTGCTATGTAGATGCCTTATGTTGCCAAAATCTGGGCAGCCTAAATGCAATCCTCACTTTACCAAAACAGGAACTACAGCTATAAATCCACAAAGAATTTTTCAGATGTCCACGCAAAGCCTGGAACATTCTAGTCTAGTTAAGATACTTCCAACTGTAAACATCTTAAACTGTTGGATTAAAAAAGTAAATTACATCTGTACAGGCTTTAGCATAAACATCTTACCACTGAAAAATCATGTAAATTGTAACAAACATAGTGCAGAAATGTTTGTAGTAAATTTCTAACTGGCTACTTTAGCTGTCTCTAACGCCAATACTTCTTTTTGGTTTTACCGAATTACTCTACATACAGCAGCTAAAGAATGAAAAGCCTCAGACAATCCCATTTAACAAGAGAAATCCATAAGGAGGCAACCAAAAGGCTCAAAATGTACACACGCACACAAAAAAAATCAGTGGTGCATTCTCGATAGTATATAAAAGCATCAAAGGCATCAGAGAAACTCTCCAGACAGTGTCACTCTTGCACTGCAACAGGTAAAATATAAATCAAAAGGAGCCAAAAGGCCAGTCAAAACTGCTCCTCCACAAACACCTCAGGAAAACCTCTACTGCCCCTTCACCTGAGAAGGTCTGTGCTGGGCAGACAGAGAAAAACAAGAGGGAAAACCCTCCCTTCAACAAAGCTACGTCTTCCAACAGCATCAGCACCAACAGGGGGGCGGTAACTTACTTCAGGAACTGCTTTTGCCCCACCACCACACACCGCCAGCGCTGGCTCCAGCTGCCGTCCCTGCGCCGCCGCCGCCGCGCCGAGAGGCGAGTTCGCGGTTCCCCCCCGTCGCGTCTCACCGCCCAGCCGCCGCCCGGGGCGGAGCCGCGGACAGCTCCCGGGGCCCGCCGCTAGCCGAGAGGCGGGAAGGGCCCGCTCTGTTGTGAGGGAGCGGCGCCACGCACAGCCGAGGCGCCCGCCCCCGCCGAAGGGGCTCCCCGCCGCGGAGGAGGCTGAGGGGAAGCTGGCGGCGCGGCGCCAAAAGCTTCACCGAGCAGCGCGCGGACCCCGCCCCAACGGCCCCTCCCGCTCCCAGCCGGCTCCCTTCGCCCGGTCCGGCCGCGCAGCATTCCCCCCGCTCCCGCCGCCCGGCTCCGTCTCACCTCCATCACTTCCCCGTGAGCTCTTCCGTGCCATGCTGGGGTCAAGGGACGCCAGCCGCTGCTTCCCGCTCCGGGTCGGCGCGGCGGGGGCGGAGCAGAGGGCTGCGCTGTGGGTGGGACCCGCTCTTTCCCGCCCAAGCCTGAGGGGCTGCGCCGCCGCCGCCGCCCGCCCGCCTTCGGGCACCCGCTTCCCTTCAGCGTCTCTCTCCGCCCGCTCGGGCCCCTGCGCGCCCCTGTCCCGGGCCTGCCGCGCCTGCGCTGCGGGCGGCGATGGCGTGCCGCCGGGCGGGGCGTAGCGCCGGCCCCGCGGGAGCCTCCCGCCCCTGGGCGGCCGGCGGCCTCGGCCCTGCGAAGGGCGGCAGCTGTCCCGAGCGGCGGCTGCCCGAGCGGAGCGGGGAAGTGCCCGGCGCAGCCTGCCGCCCTTTCGGCCCGGGCCGTTTTCTTCCCCTGTCGCTGTGTTACCACAGCTTGAAGGGAGGGAGCCCGAAACGCCTGGTTTTCTCCAGCCAAGGCGCTGGAAACCGGCTCCTACAAACCGGGGGTCTGCGTCTTTTTGTCAGCTCCGGTCGGGATTTTTCTGGTGTGGGAGGTAGCGTCTTTGATAAGTTTTATGTCAACAACTGCGGTAGTCGCTTTCTCCTTCAGAACACGTTATTTCGTATGCTGGAGAGCGGGCTATAGGGTTTATGCTCTTTTCGTTTACTGTCATTAAAAATAGCTTGCTTTTCGTGGTGTGCCTGTTTAGGTAGATTTTATCAGAAAGTGAAAGGTCTTGGTTGGACTTCTTGATTGAATTACTGCCAGATCTGCTTTTCTTTTGCTCAGAAATGGGTTTAAGAATATGACCTTAGTTCAGGTTCTTTTTTTGTTTCAATTGTCGGGTTTTTTTAACGTTTATCTAATCTCCCGTGGGAAACCAGCTATTGCATACTTAATTATGCTGAATCAGCACGATTTTTTAAGCATTCTGGGCAGACACAAAGATACCAACACTCTTATGTGTGAAGACAGGTGCAGATATACGCTTAGATTGTGCAAGGCAGGGGGGCGGATCTTGAATGCACCATAATACAGAAAATGTATTGGAGGCTGCTGTAAAAAGGCGCTGTTGTGTGATTATGAAACCATAGCTTAGAAATGTCCACCCACGCTGAACAAGTAATTGAACGTGAATCTCAAATGGCAGAACAGCAGGAAAAGACTTTAGGAGGGGACTATCTTAGTTGCTGTTGAATTCTTTTGATATGTACATAGATAGAAATATGTTTTTATTGCCAAATAATAAGTACTTAATACAGAACTAAAGTTGCCTGGTGATATTTTGTTGCCTGGTATAATACAGAACTTGGCAAAACTGGAACTCATTTAAAAAAAAGGTTCCCCCTAGGAACCTACTCCTCACATATGTGCAGGAACACTGAGCAGGGCTGACAAACTTCCTTTCCCCTTTTAAAAATTGTTCTCTCTCCTGGTCTAAGCGTCAGACTTTTTTCTCTTTGCCGGTATCTATACTTGTCTATTCAATTTCCATCAACTGTCCCCTACAGGTTTCACTGCTTTGCTTTCTACTTTTGCTTTGATTTGCTGTTTGTCCATTTCCGTTGGCCAAATATATTGCAACCTTATACCTATGAAAAACATTAACAAAAATTGATAAAGGTGAACAGCAGCTATTTTCCTAAAAAGAGTCACAAATTTCTTCCAACAGTTGGGTTCAGATTGCAAAGAGAGAATGTGACAAAAGAAAAACAAGGTTGGTGAAACTAGCTGGCAGAAAGCTCTTGCCTAGATTTTTAGTTTGTTGCGTATCTGCTTTGTACATTCTAATTTTAAAAGCCTAATTTATCATTAAATTGTTGTTTTGGTAAAATTCGTCAGAGCATCTGAGCTAAGCATTGACTGACTGACAGCAGTTGAGGGCTGGGGTTTGAGCCATGGAGAGAGTACTTTTGCCAAATGTCCACGACAATGGATTGCTAGATCTAGCCTGGATTCTAACAAGCACTGCAACTTTCAAGACAGTCTGAGCACATGTGTAGATTTTATAGCACTTCACATTCTGAGTAAGCTTGGGAAAGGAGGATCTTTTCAACTTTATAGCAGAAGGGATGTTCCGTAATGCCTGGCACTATGTTAAAACCTTTAATTACTAAGTGTAAAATTTTCTTAAAAGAATTTTGTTGTCTTTCTCTGAACAATCTGATGCTGGCCACTGCCCAACATCAGATATCAGATGAATGGAGCAATGATCTGATCTTCTATGGTATTTCAACTTTTTCCATTTAATGTCAGTTCAGTTACATTTAATAAGAAAGGGTTTCAAAGTGAAAGAAAAGAATTCCTCATCTGTGTAAAAGGCAAGGATAATCTCTTCTCCAAACAGAGCTTCTTGTTTTCTTTGGTCTGCTTTACTTAGACTGTTTGCTGGGGTTGGCAGGTTGCATATTTTCTCTGTTATAAGCATTTTTCTGATTTTTAAATGAAAAATATGTTTTTTAAAAATAATAATGATCTCTTATTTACTTTGGTATGGCACTGGAATTAAATGCAAGCCAAAAAGAAAATAAAAGAAAGAGTCTTATCTTACAAGAAGGCAAACTTACGGGCATTCTGCACTTTCTCACTATGTAAAACTGAGCTTTCTTTTTTTGTGTAGTACTCAAGGTTTTATAAATTTTATAATAAGAGCTTTACCTGACTTAACAATAAAAACATCCTCAATATATTGGATATCAGCTTAACCCCCAAACTTAAGGGATAGTCTAAAGCTTGTTCTTTCTATTTTTCATTCTCTTGCCAGAATTACCTTCTTAAGATTAAAAAATTGCAACTTAAATTATAATTTTAATTGCTTAATCATTTAAACAACCAAAAAGCTTAGCAGTTGTGTTATAATTGAAACATGATTGGATAGTGACCAAGGAAGAAGTTTAAAATACCTTTTTAACTGAGAGGATTATAAAAAGCATTTTTTAAATGCATGGACCAAGAATTTTTTCCTAAAAATATTATTTTACTTTCATGTAATCAGATCTTTCATTCTTAAAAGGTTACTGGAAGTACTTCACCATTTGAATATTTTTGCATATGTTATTAGAAGCAAATCATCCCTAAGCCTTTTTTTGACTATTATTTGAAGGCTGTGCTGCTGCTTTCATGGGGTTATATTTTCTGAGTTTGTGGGGTTTACACTTCTTTTTTTTGCACTAAAATTGTTCTCAATAATGTATTTCTGTATACGTGTACTTTGGAGAATACAGATATTTTGATTCTAATAGTGCTGAGCAAAATTCTGAGATACGCTGATCACAGAGCATTTTATTACTGCTGTTACAGCTGCTGTTGCTGTTTGTTTGCTGGCAGGTCATCCAGAAAGAACAGCTGATGAGACAACTCTAATGTGTCACTTTAAACAGTATGGCTACAAAATTTATCCAAATACGGTATTTTCAGAAAGTTTCTGCTTGATGGGCTACTAATAATGTTCTTACATTGCATTTCAAATCCATACCCTAGCATTGCTGCAATTGTTTTGAATCTGTCCATTAGCTTAAATTAACATGTTTTTAGTGCTTTCTGTTCTAAAAGAAAATGCAAGGAAATTAAATCAGCAGGTGAGAGGTTTGTATGCCATGGCTCTAACACTGCATGAAATTTTTCTTTACTGGACCAGGTCCAACTGTGCTGTACCTAAGACAACATGGAGAAAACGTGGTCTCCATGTCCAGATAGCCCTCTTGCGGAGCACAGTAAAATTCGCTTGAGTTAAAGCAAAGGGGAAACTCGTCTCCGGATCCTTTTTCCTGTTTGTAACCTGAAAGAGCAGTCTGCTTTCAGAGAACACGTCTTTCATCATAAAATGCTGAATAGTTTACTGTTACATTCACGGTCACTTCTGTTTTCTGTTAATGATTGTTCAGTCAGTTCATCCCTCTGAAACAGCTATGCCTGTTTTTTTAGGGAAGTGACACAAAGAAAAGGTCTAGGTCAGGAAGTAGGTTGGGGGTTGCCTGTAGATGACTGCTCATGAATTGCAGGATATTCTTTGAACTTCATGTTGTGCATGGAATTTTTTTAGCTTAAAAAATAACAGTCCCTTAGAATTGCTGAATTCTATTTGCCATTGTTTCATATTTATTTTCAAAAATAACACTGATTTTTAAATTGTCTGATTGATATAGTCAGATCGACCCTTGAGAATTGGCTAAGTTTTCAAGTATATTTGTTCATTACCAAATTATTTGGAAATATACGATAATTTCTGACATGTATGTGCTAGAAAATGCAGTGGAAAGTCATAAAGGGACTCCATCTCCCCATGCTGAAGGGAGCTCTACAACCCGAGGGCCTTCAGCTATGGAACAGAAAGACTAATAGGTTCTTGTATTAACTGTGGTCAGATAACATGACTGAAACACTTAGAATTATTTTCATCTGCATGGCAAAATGTTTTGATTAGCATGTTTTAAACCATCCTTTTTATTATTATATAAAGGTACAAAATTAATGTGGATTTTTTAATCAGATGTTAATGTGAGAGTCTTTAAATATTTTAAATAAGTATAGTAGATGACTATTACTCCCTTCTAGCCTACCTTACATCCTGTTGTAGTAGGAACTCCAAAGCATTTTTGCAAAAGTAAATATTAATTCCCACTTCTCCAGCAGGGAATAATGTATTTCTGATACAAAGAGGTAATTTTCTCAAAGCTTCTTGGACGGTTATTAATTCTGTTTTTTAAAGATTTTTCAAGCTTCCAGAAGTTGAGAACCTGCCTTGGCCCCTCAGAATATTCTGAATTAGAAGTTTGTATCTATAAATTTCGGTGGAAACTGTTGTGGTTTTAAATAGATGCAGACGAATGTAAGGTGATCCCGAATGTAAAATATCTCTACAGCTTCCTTGTCTGTAGTGTAATTTGTAGGAGTCGGGGAGTTCCAAATATATATACTATTATGTTGAGTCACTGGATGTTCTGCAGTCAATTTAAGATGGGGTCAAAATGTATTCCCAAGGTAGTTAAGTAAGCGTTATTTTCCTCTGCATTGGCTGTTCTAAATCGTGTTAATTTTTTTCAGTGTTCCCACAATAAACCACATAAGATATTTTCTAACATCTGAGAGCAAGCAGACTCTCTACCTTGCTTTACCCTGGGAATAATTTAAAGAAAGATTTCTTTATCTTATTCAGGAACGAAGCAGAAGGTTAAACAAGAGAAGTTTTGGTTTTTTTCCAAGGACAAAACTTAATTTTAGACTAGCAATGCTGATAAGCAAAAACATCAGCTTTTGGAAAAAAACTCTTTCTCTCATAGTTTGAAAATATAGAGACTTTTTCATGGAAAACTTTGAAAAGAGAGAAAGAGAACTTTTGAACAAAAAGCCTTTTATTTGATTTGTGTTTCTTCAGCATTTCATATACTATTACTGAAACTGCAGTAGTTCTTTGGATCAGAGTTTAATCTCTCTCTTTTCTGGTCCATCAGTAAAACCAGAAGTCTCTTCCATGTTGTTGGATGTTCTGTGTTTCTAATACTGAAGTAATGAGTGTTCAGTTTCTGGTTTGCACCCAAGCTACATAATAATTCCCCTTTGCCTAGTTTCCATCTTGAAATGGAGAAGTGGATGTTTCCTTCTCCACAACCCCTTCTCCTTTTGCAGGGGATTAGAAGGCCTTTTCAATCTCCCTGTTTGTAGTGTTTAAGACCAGGTCTATCACAGTGAGCACAATAGTCTAGCTGCAGAATAGCGAGGGACTGGAACTTGTAATTGTCTCCTCCCTGTGGATCTGCTTGTTTTGTCTGTTGTTGATCATGACAAGCTTCAACAACTTAGCTGTGAATTGTTAATAAATGAATGCAGAACATGAAACTTAAATACCTCTTGGGTCATTGTATGTAACACCATAATATAATCCTATTTAAACTGTGGATTTGGGGTTTTAATCAAAAGACCTATTACATAAAAGATGGATGACTGAATCTCCAGAGTTTATACTTTGAATGAAGAATAAGAGCTCAGTTCTTTGAAAGAATAGGTGTAGGCAGCTGAAATCCTGAAGACGTGTGGCTCAGGTTCATCTCTGTGCTTCAGGTTTCTGTGAACCTAGGCTGGTTAGGCTTTGGGCAGGTTTTGAGACATCTGACCCAATCTGTAAGTTGTAAATTAGATGCATAACAGTAAATTCTGGCTTCCCTTTTGAGGGCTTCCCTCCTAAGACCTCTTGAAGTGACTCTGTAGTTCCTGGTAATTTGTGAGGTGAAAAAGTACAAATTGGTTAATCCCTATAGCAGTACTAAAGATTGTGAAATATGTAGTGAAACAACTATAGTTTGCATAGCCACATTTTTGTTTCTGTAATCTCTGTAGTTCTCTCTGAAATTATTTTTTCCAAACGCTGGCATTCCTTTGTACAGGAGGAGACAGCACTTTGGCTAAAATGGAAAAATACTGTTGTTAAGTTGGCTATTCAATGACTATAATCTTTAGCACTCGGTGACATATCAGAAGGTTTGTTGTTAAGACACGCTCTGAAAATTCTGTGGCTTTCAAGTGTTATCTGAGCAGCAGCTATAATCTCTTTTTTTATTGCCATATGAATACAAAATTTGAATAGCTGTGGTCTGAAAGTTATGTAGAAAATCATTCCTAGTTATTTGCGAAAAATGAGAAAAAATGCAAGTATAAAAGCAAAATCTACGGGGAAAAAAAAAGACTATTTCTAATAGTATTTTTTCCAGGTATCATTCTTCGTAATAAAAAATATATCTTTTTCTTTCCCTTCCTTGTAAATTATTCTCCAATATTCATGATTTCATAGAATGTAACACCCTGCTGACTTTGTTTGTAGGAGTTACATGATGTGCTGCTTTTAAAGATCCTGCTCGAACTTCTATGTATATACACTCATATATATATACACATATAGCAATTCATTTTTATGTTTGTGTGTTTTGACCTGACTAAAGTAATAGATGGATGAAGGATTTTGACTTCTGCAGAATTACTGAATTTCTTTAACACATTATACATGAAAATCTTCAGATTTCTAATATCAGCATAGAAAGAGGATGTGGACCTGCCTAAATGAGCCAAGCCTCCCATCATCAGGCGGTTTGGTTTAAATGTGTCGCTGAAGAGTTTTGTCGTAGTTGCTGACTATGGTATATAGTGGGCACTTAAACCACAAGTAAACATTACAGCTTTACCAAAAGGATAGGCATGAATAGTCATTCGTTTCACAGGAAGGGAGGGAATAACCCTTTTCCTGATTGTCAGGTAGTTAAACTCTGTCTTTCCAGAGTGGGTTTTAATCGATGAGGTGTTAATTCAAACAATGAGGACAAAGGAGAAGTGAAGATTTTTTTTATTTTTTTTTAAAGAACAGAACTGTAAACAGCTGAATCCTCCAAAGGTAAGTAGTTTCTTTCTTGTGTTGTTCTGCTTAAATTAACCCTGAGAAAAACTAAATACCTTTTGTTTGACCTAATTTGCAAATTTATGGTTGGTACAACTTAATTGAATTAATGCACATTGAATTTAGTCTGGAGTGTTAGTGCTGAGATTATCTGCACACACTAATAGGCATCTTGATAAGATCCGGTGGTCCCAGCAGTGGGAAATAATTATCAGAACTAGGAAATAATTATCAGAACTGTCAGGCAATTGTTGGTAATCCAGGTAAATTAAACCTACTTTGTTTTTGTTGATTGCTTTGTAATTTGTGCTTTGGTTAATACTGGTAAAGTATTTCTGAGGGTTTTTCCCCTATATCTTTTTTCCATACGTCCTCTGCCTTTGTTTTGTTTTATAGGCTTAAAAATACCACAAAGCACTAGAAGTGCTTTTAAAACTCATTTGCTTTTCAGTAGACCTAGTTTATTCACTGCTGGACAACCCAATATCTATTATTTGTATGAAAATGCTCTCCTTTGTTCTTTTTCCATCAGATATAAAATAGTACTTCTCTGCTCTGCAAGTCCCACATGCAGTGTATGTTCATGAATGTAGGTCTGTCTTCAGTATAGCTCTGGCATATTGCCATACTTAATGTAGAGTGAAAACTGCAAGACTTCATTAACTTACCCTGTTGGAAAAGCACAAATGACATGGCAAAATAAAATACAACTTCCAAGTAGAAAAAGAAGACATGGAAGCAAACAAGGTACCTTTTTGTTTTCATTTTCTTCCAAGCATATAACTTCCACAAAATTATCTGAAAAGATCACACTTGTAAAATTATATCAATGGTTAATGCGTTGCATGAAAGTGTATATTAAAAAGCCTTGTAATTTAGTAGTCAACCATTCCAGTTTTACTGTGTCTGAGCATAGAAGGAACTAAAACAAGGAAAGGTTTAGGGCCCAAGCTTACATTCTTCAGGGACTTATGACTCCCACTGTGGTTAATCAAAACTGTAGAAGAATAAAATGCTGTATTTAGCTCTAAACAGAAAACAAAATCCTTTCAGATTAAATGCAATTTTGTCTGTAAAATTCTGTTCTCTTTTTTTTTTTTTCTCCCAGATACATTACATATGCTGGTTATACTGTGCAAATTGGGTAGCTGCTCATCAGAGCAAAAGTCCCTTTCAATTGAAAAGGAGCAAATGTAGGTAGGACAGATTGGTAGAAAATTCTTTTAAATACAGTAATCTGCTGTTCTTGGAAAAAAAATCTCATTGCTATGAAAGCTTGTCTTCACAAAATGTCTTCTGGGTCCTTAGCAGTTGTGATTTCATATTTGGTACAGTGGTGGGAAGGGTGAGGAAAATTGCTGTGTGAAGTTTAATCCTCCTTTGGTTCTGAAGGATGGAGGGGTTGAACTATCATCCCCAGTACATGTTAGAGGAGTCCCAAGCCTGCTTTAGTTTATGCTGAAGGAAACAGACCCTTAAGGACAATTCCTCACTACCGCAAAATGGCTAGAATCCATTGCACTCTCCAGAATGCTCCCTTCACCAAGAAGGTGAAGAGCATCCGGCAAATGTGTGACTCTACTTTGCTTGCTGAGGTTTTTCTCTTTTACTGTAGATCGTGTGTGAGGGTTATCTACCCAATAATTTTGTCTTTTGTCCTACCAAAACAGTACTGAGCAAGCCCTTGAATTAACTGCCTTACAATAGCTGCATTTGGCAAGTACCTAGAGACATACAGACCAGACCCGTGCCATTACAAGCAAAAAAACCTTGGCAGATTGGCTGTTAAATGGTGCCTATATTTACCCTATCCCAATATTTACAGAAGAAGATAACTGCTATTAAAAGAGCTTTTATCAGTGAAGGTTCACCAATCAGTTACCTAGAGAAAACAGAAAATCTTTAAAATGCAAGAAATAAACAAGTGAGGTGCCAAATTATGAGGTCCTTGGGTCTTTCCATACTTTCTCCTCAGCCAAACACCCTATTCTTCTCCTATGTCATACATTCACAAGACTCATGCCCCCCTGTCCTTTTGTCGTGGTCTAGGGCTGTGTCCCACTGTAGCATAATCTCTGTACTCCTTTCATTCGTAGCTTTTCCCCGTCATGTACAGGTTACCAGCATTTTAAGTTTTATTGGCAGAACAGGAAGAGCTGTCATGGAGGAAAGATAAAGCAGGGTAGTTTTGCTGGAAGGAGTTTTTGGTTCCTGTTAAGAGAATCTGTGATCTGTGGACCATAAAAAAGGTGCTTAAAACTGGTAGCCTTGCTAACCAGATGCTGAAATTTCAGGTTTGCTGCTTCTCACGAAGCACTTCTGTCTTCCATGGGTTTTTTTGTTTATTTCTTCCTAATCGTCACTGGAATTGATAGAGTTGATATCTGGGAAATTTGGAATAGACTGTATTAAATCAGTGTTGAACATTTTACATGTTTTGTATTCATGACAGAGGAGTACCACTGTTAGATTATTGCTTCCACTAGAAAATTTGATTTTTGGTAAGGGTAGACTGACATGATCAGCTGATTTTAAAATGGTATGACGAGTGTGGTATCATCAGAGTCGGGTGAGCTATGGTGTGTAGATAACTAGTGAAATAATATTCCCATTTTACTGAGAAACTAAGCAACATGAAGATGAGGCCTGGTCACAAAAACTCAGCGGTCCCTTTACAGAACTGGGAATCCAGCCAAGTCTCCTAAAACCCAGTTCAAATTTCAGACCAGTGTTGCACTGACTGACAGACAGAGGCACTAATTTGTGATGTTTTGTGGAGCTCACTCCTCTCTTACACAAAAGGAGATTAATCTACTAATCATAAATACAAAATGAATGTATCTCACCATACGGTTACAAAATTATGCTTTCAGTGTGACTTTTTAAGCATTTTTCTGCTCTCAACATTATTTTCTATACACCAGAGTGCTTACAAAGAAATACTGTTCAACCTCTTCTCTGTGTAACAAAAAGCAGCCTACAACTGTAAGGTCTCTTTCCATTCATCAGCTACCACATCTGTTGCTTGCTTGGACACTGACCAAAATGATTCATTCACATGTCTAATTTATTTTTGGTGAAATACTGGGATTATACAGAAAGGCAATATTTCAAAACTGGGTCTAGAAAACCAAGGGAAGTTGGAAACAACTTCCTCAGCTGAAAACAAACACAGTGCTATATCATTCTGCAGCTTTATTAGAAGGAAGGCAGTAGCCAAGTGAAGCAGCTGGAGTCACACTGAAGTCACTCTGAACTCTGCAGATCATTCTTCCTTCTGCTGCAGAGCTCACATCCCTGATTTACAGTGCGTTTCATTCCAAAGAGCTAAACAAGGTAGGTCAATCTCTCTGTTACGTTTTAAATCTTTCCCTCCCTTCTAAATAATGTGTTTCTATAGCTACAACACCACTTGCAGGCAAATCCTGTAAGATAGTGTAGCATATACTGGCTAAAAGCTTTTTGGAAGAAAAACTGTGATACTCATTTATTTCAAAGATTATTTTGAACCACCCCTGCAGCAAGATAAGATATAAAATTATGTGTGAATTTAATTTTTAATGACTTTTGTATGTGTTTATACACACTTCAAGGACTCTTTTATCCTGTCAGAGAATGGTAAGTGACCTTGACTTAAATCTCTCCCCCTCCCCTGCCACCTCCCCTTGTGTGTTGGTTTTAATTTTTTTATTTGCTTAGGGATAGTAGGTCTCCTGTAGCTATAGCAACTCCCAGTATTATTAGAAATAAGTACATCAGTTCTTATCTGAACAGATTCTAGAACTGAAACTGGAAAATCATTTCAATTTAAGTAGCAGATTAATAAAATAATTCTGAAGAATTACAGCCTTGCAGAATTAAAAAAGGCTTCTCTGATCCAAGCTGGCAGGTGTGTGTGTTTTCCCTAACCACTGTGGAATAAGGTAGGATGTGGATCTAGCTTTCATTAAGTGCATGGGAGCATGTTTCTTAGGAATTGACAAGAAGATCTGAAGCCTTATATACTACTGCACAGTGAGGCAGGGCTAGATTCCACCTCCTGTTCAGACTTAGTGATAACCATGTCATTGTCACCTGTAGCCTTTCTAAATGTGATCTTGCAAAGCCAAACAATATCCTAGACCTGGTTTTGTATATTTACAGAAGTTTTATAGATCATCTGTGAATTAAAACACATTTACTTTCTAGCTGAATAAAATTATATTACTGGATAATTTTAAATGTGTATTAATTCATAGCTAAGGAGATGAGAGTGAGGGAGGGTACGTCATGGTAAAGGAATTTGTCGAACCAGGTTTGTAGAAACTGATTCAGGATTAACTTGCTTATGACTGCTTACTTTCACTAGCATCGTATTCTTGTTTTGCCTCAGCTGAACTATGAAATGCAAATATTTTGATAACCCAATTTACTTTTGTTTAATGTCATTACAGCTTCTGCTCAAATGTAAAACATTATCAACCACTTATGCCAGGCAGACAGGATAGAGGTCCTACCAAGTTTACTTTAATCTTAGGTATTTTATATATGCTATGAGTGATATTAAAGTCCACTTCTATTGCACTT
Organism: Buteo buteo; assembly: GCF_964188355.1. Taxonomy (NCBI): domain Eukaryota; kingdom Metazoa; phylum Chordata; class Aves; order Accipitriformes; family Accipitridae; genus Buteo; species Buteo buteo. The sequence continues at coordinate 24,836,820 of NC_134175.1, forward strand.
AGAATCTCTTTGAGTGTGGCATAGTGGAAGTTATTTGACTGTGGAGAATGAATTTATAGTTAGATTCTCTAATTGCCTTTGTGGAAAGGGATTATAAGTGAGGGAAACTCTACGTAAGGATTCCTAGGCAGGATTTGACTACAGATTTTTACTGCACCAGTGGGGGAAGAGGAAAACTGTTCATGATAATAATGCAATTTGTATGTACTATACATTATAAATTCTTCCTTTTCATTCTAAGAATTTCTTTCTCTGCTGACAACCCAATGAGCAACTTCTGAAATGCTGTTAGATTTGTGTTTCTTTCTGACAGACTGATAGAGGAAAATTGATACTTGTTTCCTAATAAAGCCATTTGCCTTAAAGAATTTTCTTCTCCTTATGTTTCTTAAAAGCCACTTGAAGTTTGTGATCTGTTCTTAGATATTAATTTTTTATTAATAACTGTACTATTCTAAGTACTAAGCAGCTATTTTTGCAGAGGACTGTAGTCTGTTGAATGGTCTTGTTATTTGCTTATTTATTCATTTTGTCTTTTGGAATGTGCCAACAGTTCAACTGTCTCTTACTGGGGTGGCTGGTTGTCTGGCTAATTTTCACTCATTATTTCTGATAATGGTTTGATTTGTGTTCATTCAATCTGAAGCTAGCAGTTTTCACAACAGTGCAGGGCTTTGTTGTTGCTGGCTTTGCAAAAGCAAGCTGAGTGGGAGGAACAGTTTCTCATGGCCTCTTACCAGAAGAAGGGATTACAGTGACTCGAGTGGGCAGTGTCCAAGAGACATTTGGTTTTAGAAGGGAAGGTGTCATCATGCACAGATCAAGTCTCCCACACTTGCTACTACTTTTACAGTGTGCTTGAGGCTCCTGAGACAAAAAAAAAAGTGTCCTCAAAAGAAGCATATAGTACTTCCAGGGGAGCTCAGCTAATTCTGTGCTCTTTATATCTTCAATATGTTCCAGAGGTTGAGGGCCTGGAGATGGAGCAAAAAGCCCTGTATCAGCCCACAGCTGCTCTTTTCCAGAGAGAATTCTTGCTGGCTTGTTGCAGCTCTTTTACACCTGGCCTGCCATTTTACTGCATTACAACTCTTTAGATGAACTGAACAGACCTGCTGCAGATACAATACTTTTTTCATTAGTTGGCACAAAGGGAAATTAACAAAACCCATTGCTACAAGCCAGGTTTGTTTGCAAGGCTTACCTGCAAAGGCCAGCACTCTAGAAGTCTCCAGTCCTTGTCAGGGACATTAGCTGGCAAAGAGTTTGCTGCCTTCTACTTCTCTTCCCCAGCCCAGGCTCCCTTGTCCCTTTTTGATACTGCTCAAAGGCAGTATTTCAAGAATCACAAGGCACAAGTATGAAGAAACAGCACCTTTTCCCTCTATTCACAAAAGATATTTGTCTCTTCAGTCTTTTGGCAAGATCTGAATTCTGCCTCCAACTCTACCTTTGAACCTACTATTTGGCTTTGGGCAAGGTACTTCGGTTCCTTTCCCTACTCTTCTTGTGTCTGTTTATTCTGTTTAATTATAAACAAGGCAGGAATTGTCTCTCATTATGTGCTTACACTGACTAGATCCAGTGGGGCTTTGATCTCAAAGATTAGGGCGTTTGGGTACTTTCCCAACATAAAATACTTGCTTCTTTCAGCAAGAGTGAGCCTGGCACAGTTTTATTCTCTTCTGAAGCTGCCTAGATGAGAGAGAGAAAGTGGTGAGTAGTAACTTCTGTACCATCAATGTAATATCACTTTCTACACTCCTATTTCTTCTATCTAGTGATCCTCTTTTAATGAGCTCAGCCCCACATCATTTTAATGAGACGTTTTGGAAATGTTAAGAATCATTGTCCATTTAAGAAAACTGAGTAACGTGTTGTTGAGGCCCTAAACTCTTAACTGAGGGTGTTGCACCGTATCTGGTGGAGTCAAGTGAGAAGTGATTTGCAAAGGTAATATGGGAAGCCTGTAAAACCAGTATTTCCAAGCTCCTAATTTAACACCTTAATCATAAGCGCAATCTATTCTTATCAGTGCTAGGGAGTGTTCCCAATGCCATAGTAGGGAGACAGATAGATATCCAGCCCTCCTGAAATTGTATTAACAATATGATTTTTTTCAGTTTTACAGGAATACAGGCAGTGCTTATTTTAGACTTGATCTTAAAGTAAATAAAAGAGCCTTGTATGAGTAGGAATGTTAGAGTAACACTGATACAGAAGTAGACATGCTTAAACTACTGTACACAGTGATCCTAGTATATTAACTGTGAGGACAAAATAAAGTATGTTATCAGCTGGAATGTTTTGGTTATATACTAGCCATGTTTTGGAATTGGATGTTCCGATACACTCATGTAAGAGTATGTGTCAAAAGTAATATAACCATAGCAATATTACAATTGTGCTAGAAGAAACTGCTGATGTAGATTTAATGAGCAGCAGAATAAACAGATAATTTAGAGGGCAGTACATAACTAAGCATACTGTTAGAAGTGACTGGGAAATTAATATGTGAAATAGAATAAGATATAAGAAGACATGTTTGAGGAATAAGTTATGTTGCTAATTTTCTCTGGGGTTAGCTCTTAACTCTTCTTGTTAAAAGGACTTTAAGTATTACAGATTGTAAGCTATTTTTTAATCTGTTATTTGATAGAGATTTTGTATCTTGTTGGAGACAGTTGTTTTTTTTTCTGTAATGACCTGTTGTTACCCTGCAGTAACTTTAGAATGGCTGTTATCTAACATGTTTAATTGGCCTTAATCAGTCTGCTGAGACAACAGTTGATAGTCTAAAGGAAATCTCTGCATTCACTCTTTATTCTCTGCTCTCACTTTGCTACTTCCTGTTAGGAGTGAGCTGTGGTTAAAGCATGTATTTGCTGAAGGAGTACAACCATTTAAAAAACATGCTCAGAGCTGCATGATCATGTAATGGTCATATGAATGCTAGTCAAACTCTTCTGTCATCACAAATACATGAAAAATGTAAAAAGCTATGCTTGATTAGAAATACAAGCATTCATTATCTTAACAATCCAGTCACTGTGAAGCTGAGGCACTTAAAAATTTTAAATCGGGTATCTCCATTACTTTAGGCGTGTAGTTATTATGGTGGCTTATAGCCAAAGAAAATACTGCTGGCATTTGTAGAGGAATAGAAAACATGTGAAATTTCCCTGGAACAATACTTCATTAGTGTGCATATCTTACATGCTGAGGACACAGCCAATATGATATATGGTGTACCTGCTTGGCTTTGTCATCTGAGAGGTGTGCTTAATGGCCCTGAGGTATGTCCTGGGCCTGCAGAGACAGATCATATATGACAAGCAAATGGTGGAGATCCATGTTTCGTTTCTTTTCAGCATAGAGCAAACAGGCCAGAATCTGCAAGGGCTGCCCAGGTAGGTGCTGGCTCCCTCCATCACAGTGGGCATGACAGCACAGGGGAGAGCCTCTCTTCAGGAAGGGGAAGGTCTCCTAGAGGTGAAGCTGTGGTTTCTCCACTCCGTCACGACTGAGGGGACAGTGTTATGTTTAAGAAAGGAGGATAAGACTGTGGTTGAACCACTAGGCAGGGACTCTAGGTTTAGCACCTGGTTCTATCAGAGACTTCCTGTAGATCATTCTCAGCCTTCTCGTCTGTAAACCAGACTGACGATACTTCTCACTTGAGTCCATATTCACTAAGGGTTATGAATACTGAGGTGTTATGACTGGCTATGTAAATACTTCAGCAGTGCTGACACGTAGAATATAAGACCATATTTTAAATCTCAGGTGGCACTGTGTACCTAAACTTCTATTTTCACCTACTTGTAAGAATGCTTTGGTTCCCCCCCCCGCCCCAGAATGGGGCTGCTTGAAGTGTTTCACAGATATCACTTGTCTGTAGTATTTGTTGTCACATGACAGACTTGCAGTGGTTACGGCACTCCTTACATTCAAAAGGAATATTAAAAAAATATATTTCTACTTTTACGTATATCAATAGAATGGAATAAGAACAGAAGAAGTGCTAACTACAAAGTTGCCAAGTGCCCCCCCGCCCAGTGCATAACATCTGAGTTTCTTTGTCTTCTTTGGAGATGGAAGTCTTGGTGCTTGCAATCAGCACGAAAATAAATCATTTTTGATGATATGCAGTGGCTGCTTGCAGACATTTATGAGTTACCTGATTGTGGAAATGGTATGCTGCTCAATTTCAGCCGTTGTCTGGATGATTTGTTATATTCAGGCCAGGCCTACTGTAGGTACCTTTCCTATTACAGCAGCATTATTTAGATATAAAGTTGGGTTTTGCATTTGTTGTTTAACAGTTCTGTGGCAGCAAAAGTGCTGGTCTGAAATCATTGCTTTACCAGTATTAACTGAATCTGCTTTATAAGCGTTTGTTAATCCCGCTGTAGCACTCACTTTGTGTGAAAAGTTATGAGGCTATTATCTGGTCAAATGACTTCAATACCACAGATGAAGTGGTGTGTTATGACTAACAGGGTCATGTTTGGCCTTGCTCAAAGTTGGTTTTGGCATAAATTTTATGAGATGTCTAGCTAGTACATTATGTATACATTTCTAACACTGCTTCACTGAGAGGTGTGATGGAGAATTATGGTTATTTGCATTCTTGTCTTGTCTGCTAAAACAAATACATCTATATCATGGCTTGAAAAGGTTTCCAGTCATATATCACATCTATTATGACCCATTCTATGGGTTGTTATGACCCATCCTTGAATTCAGGATGGCTTACAAAATAATTTTGTTACCATATGTCTAATGACCATTAAAATGATAGCCAAGAGATAGGTGTTTGTGTATGTGTCTGTGAAAGAGAAAACACACACACAAGCCTTGATTCTGCTTTTGTGTATACTAGCTTAAAGTGCTCATTTCCTAGTAGCTTTGTCTGCAGGCCCAGCTTTAAGTTTAAATTATAGCATAGCTATGATTTAATTTTGTAGTATGGGTGTATCGGGCACTTCCTGCTATAGGAATTCTACGTGGAGGCAAGTGGTCATCTTGGCTTTGTTCTTTTGAGGTAGAAATATGAATCTATGACAGTTCGTAATCTCATCAGTATTCCTTGTGATTTTTAGGATCTTTTCTTATGTCTTTGTAATATACTTGCCAGAAATATGTATATACCTCTAACAAACTTGCTCAGCCTTCTGTGTTTTGAACTTTACAGATAAACTACTTGGTGAATTTCATGTTTATGTTTTTGAAGCTAGATAAATTCAAAATTTAGCACCTCAAAAGTTCCAAGAAATTTTTTTGAGGGCTCTCAAATGAATTCAATATCCAAACAAACTTGCTGAGACACACTATGACAAGTAGACTTTAGGTGACCTTTTGAGGAACTAGTTGTTTTCCAACATTTGACTCTTGCAAATGACAAAAGTTGAAGTGAATCAATCAAATACACTTTCCTTTAGCCATAGATCATACACATGGAATGTGATACGCTCCAAATTACTCATACAGACATTAAAAGGAGGGTTTGTGTAATATATTCCCTCTATGAAGTTAACTGTTGAGACAGCCAACTCTGCAAACCATAATTTTCCTATTAAGTCAGGACCCACTGTTGTGACCTCTGAAATCAATTTAGCTGGCCAGAGGCTCTGAGCACTGTTTATCACACTGAACAAACAGATCTTGGGACTACTGCTCAAATATTTGTGTTAACATTCAGCTAACATAGGCAATGAATAAGCTCTTCCCTTGGACCTCTCTGTAAATTTTGAAAGTAATGAGGACCAAATGTGAGACAGAGGTTGTGTGGGCTCTAGCCCAAACATGTGGCATAAACTAGCAGTGTAATTAAGTTGGATCCTAACTTGTGTGGTGCCCAGAGAACTCTGAACCCTCAGGAAGACTTTGCATCAAGTGAAGTGAGTAGGAATTGCAACTGTTTTGTTTGTTTTCTCCTATTTTAGACTGAAAACCCAATAATTTTAATTCCAAAGCCATTCCACTGACCTCAGGGCTGAGGCGTGGAGAGGTCAAATGACTTCCCCTGGTCAAACAGGATGCATGTGGCATAGCCATGAACAGAGTCCAAAGTACTAGTCCCATGTCATAACCGTAAGGGCATTCTTAGGGTGACAAAAGCTGTTCTGTTTTAAGCAGATCAAATCATTTGTCCAAGTTGTCATTATGGCTCAACTTTATGAAATACTGTAATGGTGGCAGAGAAAAAAAACTCTAGGTACTTGTAGTAAAAAAACTATGAATGTGTCAATTGAGATCCGATTCTGTAATTCCCTGCTGAAGTTCAGAGAAAGATAATTCATGTAGCACATGGCAAAGTCTCTTCCCAGCAGTTCTGTGGCTTTGTATTTTAGAAATATTTCCTAACGATCTATGTTTCTTGGTAATTCTGTTTTCTGTCCTGGGATCTAAAATGTACTAGCACCAAGTGCCAGCCTGTGATATTCCTATGAAGTCATTTACTAACTAACTTTTATTTTACAGAAGGGGACAGGAAATGAAACCTCCTGGTCAAATGTTCTGAAACCTATTTGCTTAAAATTAAGCGACTATATTCATAATCAAGCAACTGAATCAAGGAGGCTCAGTTTTCAGAGCTACTTGTGACCTCAGCAAACAGGAACAGACTCCAGTCAAACAACTGCTGAGCATACACTTTACACAGGCTGTTTACTATTAAATAAAAAAAAAAAAAAGACAACATGAAGTCTAAACTTGGTTATATTCATCCGTATGCAATACAACACTGTTCTGTAACCTGTGGCTGCCCCCAAGTCCTATTGCCAGGCCTCTAACCACACTATCCTGTTTACTGAAAAATATTTTCCTCACTCTAGATCTTTTTTGCAACCCTGGACCAGCAGGGACCGAGCCAGTAAACTGCACCAAACCTCCCTTACCCTTTCTAGCAGTTGGCCTGAAAGCCAAGTGGAAACTGCTGGCAAAAAGTCTTGTTTTCTCTATTAAGCCTCTGTTTGCAGACAGGTTCATGAGACTCTTTCCAGTCTGGAAATTAGACCATTTGTCAAAGATCATACAGGAAATCAATGACAGAATAAGGAATAGAATTAGATTTCTTCACTTTCAAGACCTAGACTTGAACTGCAAGACAGTTCTGACTCTGAAAGTCTATTAATAAATCAAAACCAAACTCATGTATTTGAGACTATGCATGTCTCAAGAACACAAGGAAACATCCCTGCTGAATGATGGTTAACGTTTATCCCAGAAGAAAAAATCTGGGTCCTTATTGATGTAAACCAGCATAGCACCATTGACAATCCCCTACCGCTTATCTTTTTCAGGGCAGGGCTTACCACTATGAGTCCTGTTATAGAAGTGCTTCATCTATGTGGGTGTCAGAGGTAAAAGTTTCTGGGCTTTGCAAATGTAATTGTCAGTCTTTGCTGAGCCCAAGTCATAGAGATGCCCTTCAGCATCTGTGCACTAGGAGCAATGGCAAGCAATGTTCCTCCTGCTTTTTTGCCCCCACTGCTAAAGAGTTACTGCATTGGAAGACTAGGACTTAGAGATAGGGAAAAATACAAACTTGGAAAAATAATTGCATTGTAAAGGTGTGCCTCTTCAATGGAGGAGTTTTAAACTACAGGAGGCTTGGTAGATATTTGGTATTTATTTAGATATGTTTTCTTTCTCCTGCTATACTTCATCTTTGAAATTCTAAACATAAAATTAACATTGTTGGGCAGTAGGGAAATGTTTGTTATTGTCATTATGTTTTTTTAGCACCATTAGGAAAAAAAAAAAGTATTTGGGAGCAAATGTTTGAATCCAAGTATTTTTGTGTTGTGCTAGCTCTTGAGAAATGTAAACGCATAATTAATTAGTGACTGGAACACAGGATGTTAATCAGAAAGAGTCTGAAAATTTGGATTTTTTTTGTTTAATTGCATAAATTTGATTTGAAGGTATAGTCCTGTATATAGACAAAGACCCTTAAAAATCCAGTTATTAACCTGACTGTCCTCTGAAACTGTCCAAATGTAATGTTGTTCCAGATGTTAGTGGTACTGCTCCCTGTTTATACTATTTCTCAGCAGCTGTTAAGCTATTTGAAAAAATGACTCAGATGGGTGGTACTGGTATTTGATGCAGAATCTACCCCCACGGGGCATGTAATTACATAAAATTATATTTATTGGGCTTCATTTATCAGGACAGCAAACCAAATAACATTCCTTCAGCCTGATGTAAATTACAAAGGGCAAATGTTATCATAGCCTCTTGACAGAACAGGCTGTATTGACTGTTACTAGATTTTTTTTTTTATCAAGAGATATAAAATCACACGACTTCTTTTTTTTCTTTTTTCCCCTTTGTCTATCCACCTACAAATGAGAAATCTAATCCTGCTAATGTGTGTGCACATGCATATCTTCACTTGTGTGAGTAATCCTTTCAAAATAAGTGAACTACTTTTTCTGCAGGAAAGGTATGTCCATGAATACAAGCTTGCAGATGTGGTTCTGCAGGCAGTGTACTCTGGAGACCCCTGTCCTGTTGTCCTTAGTGTGCTAAAATGAATGGACTTACAGGAATGCAGGCCTGGGTTCCAAAAGTGGGCAGGCTGAATTTCAGTTTCTGAATCGAGCTAGCGCTCAGAAGTGTACTGGTGAGCTCATCTGTAGTACAGCTAATGGGCTGGTCGCATCCTGCTCTCAGGGACAGGTTTTAGTGCAGCTGAGTCCAGCCAGACAATATAACATAACAGAATTTAGCAGAATATTTGTTTTGACCATGGCAGATGCTTCTGTCAGGCTGTGGCCATCTTTGTTGTGCTGCAGCATTGTCTGCACTGTGGAATGGACACATAACTTTGGAGTGCTTTTTCCTCTTCAACCTCTCTTTGCTATCTGTTTTCCCATTCATTTCTTTTTTTCTGGGTTTTTCTTTTGGTTTATATTTTCCTTCCCCTCCGCCCCCCTGCCTCCCTCCCACGCTCTTCCTTTGGCATTTTAGAAGAAAATTCCTATGTGAAAAATCATGTGTACTTGTAAGTTCCAGAAGCTTTTGCAACAGAAAAAAACTGAGACTGTTGTTCTGTCTTAAAGAAAAAAGGAGACACACATATTTTCATCTATAGCTCTTACAGCATGTCTTACTCTCCTGGGAAGCTTTATTTTCTTTCATCTATTACCTGTTTCTCAGCTTACTAGTGGAATAATACTGCAATTGTATGTATTGTCCCTGAAATATGTTCTGTATGTTTCCTTCTCTACATCCTTTGCTGTGTTAAGGAAATCTAATACATTGAATGTGTCTGAAAACCAGCATTCCTTGATACAAAGATAGATACATCATAGAGAGGAGTAAACCCATGAACTTTCAGTTGCTGGGGAAATCAGTGTCTGTGACCAAAATACTCCACAAGCTTGGTGCTAGCAACTGACAGCTAAACAGTGATAGATATGTGAAACTAAGTCAATGATTTGGGATTTTTTTTAATGACCAAGAATGTAAAGGAATTGCAGGTTACTATTTGCAGTGCAGTAAAACATTTCTGCTTTGACTCTTCCATTTCTTTTCTTCCCTAGAAAGCAACTGTGCAACATGACATTTGAAGATTTTGAGAACTACTCTTACTTCTACGACCTGCCTGAGGAAGATGAATCACCCCAGTCCTCCCTCAGCATTGCCCATATGATTTCCCTTTCCTTTTACAGTGTGGCATTTCTGCTGGGAGTGCCAGGTAATGCCATCGTCATCTGGTTTATGGGCTTTAAGTGGGATAAATCTGTTTCTACACTTTGGTTCCTCAATCTGGCCATTGCAGATTTCATTTTTGTTCTCTTCCTGCCGCTCTATATTACATACGTTGCAATGGGCTTCCACTGGCCTTTTGGGAAGTGGCTCTGCAAAATGAACTCGTTCATTGCACTACTTAATATGTTTGCCAGTGTTTTCTTCCTGACGTTCATCAGCCTTGACCGCTACATTCGCCTAGTCCACCCAGTCTTTTCCTACAAGTATCGGACTGTAAGGAACACCCTCATTCTTAGTGGAATCATTTGGATGTCAGCTGCAGTTATCGGTGGCCCTGCCTTATACTTTAGAGACACAGCTACAGTTCTCAACAATGTCACCATTTGCTACAACAACTTCCATGTGCATGACAGAGAACTTATCTTGCTGACACATCACATTCTCATTTGGGTGAGGCTTGCATTCGGTTACCTCTTTCCTCTACTGACCATGGTCATTTGCTACTCATTGCTGATTGTCAAAGTGAAGAGGAGAACTGTATTGACTTCCAGCAGGCTTTTCTGGACCATCATTGCTGTAGTTGTAGCTTTTTTTGTTTGCTGGACGCCATATCACATATTCAGCATTGTGGAGCTGTCTGCTCACCATGATGAAAACTTGCATGACTTACTGCAGGATGGCATTCCCCTCTCCACTGGCCTTGGTTTCATCAACAGTTGCCTCAATCCAATTCTCTATGTTCTAATTAGCAAAAAGTTCCAGGCCCAGGTCAAGACAACAGTCTCTGAGGTGCTGAAATTGGCACTGTGGGAGGTGAGCCGCTCAGGAACTGTCAGCGAGCAGCTGTGGAGCTCGGACAACACCCATGCGCCCGTGCGCTATTGTGAAACTGCTCAGTGACTGCTCTTGTCACCATCCCTCTCCAAAACAGCTGACAGGAGATTTGGAGGTATTCTTGACTTCACATCTGCCAGTCAGATGTGCATCTTTGCAGATACAGTTTTATGTAAACAGCTGGCTTAATTACACTTGCTGCTTTCCTTGAAAGGTTTTTAAAGGACACATCATTTGGGTGTGGTGTACTTGCAATGCATACACAGCCTGAACTGAAAGTTGTCAGCATAAGTGGAATTGCTCTAATGGGGTTTTTGATCAGGAATGGTGTTGTAATCCAGTTGTGTTGTTGCGATTCCATACCTCGTTGATATCAATAGAGCACATAATAAAAATATTCCTCCTTGCTGTCACTGATAACACTCTTGATTGAGGCATTCTCATCGAAGAGGTTGTGGCCATATATCAATGGGTCATGAGTCTCCTGATTGTCTAGTATTGCCTTAAGTAGGAATCACTTAGCTACATCCCAGCTAAGCAAAGATATCTGTGGCTCCACTCTGCGGTTGGAGAAGAATCCCAAGACAGGGAACACTGAATCACTGCCTTCTCTTGTCAAAAAAGAAGAATATGGAAATAAATTCTGTTTTTTCCCAGTGCTCTTTTGTCTTGTACTCAAACCTAAGACAGGAGCTCCTGTGTTTCCTGGTCACTTATTCTTGTGCTTTTAGCACCAATTGGGTGCAAAATACTGAGCAGATGTTTCATATAGGTATTAGGTTCCTCTGAAAAGTGCAAAGAATTAGTGAAATGGTTTCTGACAGAAGCTGAGATTAAAGGCCCCCACCACACTTGTTCTTTTTCTGTTTAAACTTCCAGGCTCAAAGAGGTTTACAACTATCAGTTGCTCTTTATTGCTCTGTCAAACAAAGGTAAAGAAATAATGTAACATTTTGTTTGCCTTAATGCCAATCTTCAAAAAATGGGCAGAGTGAATTAAATAATAGTCTGTTGCAAGTCTGGAGCCAAATTTGGATGACTTTACCAAATGAGAGGCAATGAGTACATCCAGGAAATGGAGTCCACTCCCATAAGAAAGATGAAGTAGTCCCAGTTATGCTGTATTCTGTTCCAACTTGTTGCTTGCTGTAGAATCACACATGCATCAATGCAGACATATATGCTGAGTGGACCAATTTATGATGCAATACCACATAACTTAAAGAGTTGAATGTAGGATAAAACTCCACTAGAAGTAAAAGCATAAAGCTTTGGGTAAATTTGAACAGGTTTTTCCTTGTTATTGGCCTAGGTATACAGAGTAAAACTGCCTTTCAAATAATCTACCTAGTTCCTATGACCTGCCAACACACATAAGCAGCACTTACACTGCAATTGAGGCCTTATATGTAAATATATTTGCTTTTGTATAAAATATATATTTATATATGCATGCATAAGCACATCCAGTATTGGTAGCTGTACAAATAGAAACAGTCTGACTGTGGTCTGTAACTGTTCCTTTGGGCTCTGGTTTGAGAGTTTGGGAGAGTCAGGCAGAATCAGTGGAATTTCAATGTATTTCAGTTTGGACTGGAAAGTTGGTAAGCAGCATTCTTCCTTTGAGTCATTTGCTGCCTGGTACATAGAGACTCATCATAGTATTTTGGCACAGTGCTGCTGAATGTGCCCAAATCAAACATTTTGCAGTTTTTCTTCGCATGTTCCCTGACATCTTTCTAAGAATGATGTATTAGTACTACTCTCCTGACTGTACTCCAAGTGAAGTAATAAATTTTTGTAGTTCCAAAGAGTATGTTCATTTGCTTTTCTCAGCAGCAATACACAGTGACTGTCCATTCTTAGAACAGCTCCTTCTCAAAGATTTCGGAAGATGTAAGCAAGCCCTGACCCTTTCTACTACAGGCATTAAAGTTTATGTCAGCTTTCTTCTTGCATGTCAGCTATGTGAGCACACATATTGCTATATACTGTAAAGAGATTGATTTTCAACTGAAAGAACATATATATGCTGTCTTGCATAAATTATCGAAGCCTCCCCTGAAGTAGACAACAGAGATACAGAATAGAATTGAATAGGGCTGAAGTCAGTCCTGTTCTGTGGAATTAAGTGGATTAACAATTTTGCAATATAACTACTACCTCATTCACATCAGGATCAGTTACAGAATTATCTCCAAATCATTTCTGCAAGAGTAATGTGTGGAAGATACCTGAACAAAACAGATAACTCTCTAAGTTTCTGTTTCCAAAACACCACCAACAGTTCTGTGCTGCTTGGACTCGGGAATGCTCATTCAACCCACCACAGTGGAAAAAAAGCCAGACGAGGGGGATCTCTCTTATCATGCTAAAAGATACTATAGAAAACCACTTCATAGGAAGTAACTCTCTGATCAACCATTCATTCAAGAAAAATAGCTATTGACATTTCATAATAGACAGGTTCTGGTTACTTACTCTTACCTGCTTCCTGAACAGTTTGTACTTCTGCACATTGTTATGTAGGTTAGTTTGTAACCAATACTTTGTTGAAACTGTTTTCCCAGTATTTGTACGTATCTCATATTTAAGTTCTAGAACTTTCTGGTGATCTTTCTGTTATGCGGTGCACTTGGGATAGAAGTGTCTCATTTACTCCAAGATGCTTATTTTTCACAGGCATGATGGCACAGTAATATACCAGCACATAACCAAATACTACACAAAACCCCCTGACGTAGATATATGTGGATTCTGTGGAATTCTCTTGCCCACATGCCCATCTACTTTGTAACTGGGGAGACTGTGCTCTCTAGCTTTTTTTTGGTTTGTTTCTACGCAGCAAGTTTCCTTCTAACATCAGGACCAAAAAAAAAAAAACCAAATGAAATGCTAACAACTGAAGAGTTTGTGCATGCATGCTTCACATAAATGAAACACACATAAAAATCCAGTCTGGCAGGTGAGATGGATAGCCTATAGTGCTGTATTTTAGCAAAGTTACAGTCTATTTTACCCACCTACAATTTTATCCACTTACAGATTTAATTTCAAGGTCAAGGAAACAGTTTAAAGGCAAGAAGCACATTGAACAGGAGGTCAGAAACAGTGATGGCCAAGGATAATAAAAATTACATTTTTGTGGCAGAATGTTTATTTCATTTTTTTCTGGTGTGGCATTTGCTAATTTCTTGCTTTTAACAGCACCGTGACAGTTGCTAAAGCTAAGCTACATGATTTAGCAGAAGCGACAGCTAGAGAATTGCCACAGAAGGGGTACTGTGCATTAATCACACACAGGATGAAGCTAGGCTTTTAGAAGTTAAGTTTATGGAAGGTGGGAATGAAGCCTGTAATTATACTTACTTCCAATTCTTTAATTGCGCTTTAAACCTCTGGCAGGCAGAATTTTTTCTGAGATGAATTATAAAACAAAGCTCTTCTTCCATAATCTGAAGTTGGCAGACCTTTCAGCAAAGAGAAACAGGACCTGCCGTGCCAGATAACCACACGCAGATGCTCCATGAAAAAAAGAACAAAAAGAGTTATTTTAGCTGCTGCTGTCAGTCTTCAGCACTGAGCATCTTCATCTCAGAGTGACCAATGTGGCACATAAAAGGCTTCCATTTCATGGTCACAATGAATTCTTTCAGTCAAACAGAAGGCCCAGAAACGTGAGTTTATCTAGAAGCTTCATAACTTGTGACAGCTTTTACATTTGTATCATTCCTACAGATAGTTTTTGGAAAGCAATTTAGTCAATAGGTTCTTCAATCTTTAAAAGATGTCAAAATCAATCTAGAAACCAATCTGGAGCCAAGCAGGCAGCTCAAACTGCTGTTAATTATGCCACTTTATCTTTGCCTTTTAATCGAGCCCTTATTTTTTTGTTTTTAGCCTGGAGCACGCTTCAAGTTTAGTATGTAAGAAAATTATCCACCTGCATTAGCTGTAGCCCCGCAGTACCACAGCACGGGGTCAGGCGGCTGATGCCGAGGAGTCCCTGTGGCAGGCATGTGCTGCCCCCTGGTCGCCTCCGAGCTCCCAGCACCTTTCAGTAAGGACAACCCCGCTCCCCGCGGTGCCTGCCCAGGCTCTTCAAGGTGCAGGACGCACCAAGGACCTTGGAATACGAAAGGAGGAGCTTTTACCAACACCATTATTTGCTGTACTAATTAAGCCCCAGAAAAGATGCGAAATCTGAAGTAAACGTTTTCACACCTCGGAGGAAAAGAGCTCCAAGTCCAAACAACAGGAGACCAGAAGGTACCGTGGTAGTCTCAGCTCCAAGTAGTCCGTTTCATTGTATGCCTCATCATCTCTAGTGCATTGCAGTTGCTTCTAACTTACCTTCATCTCCACTCTCTCAGTGAAGCAGAGTTTTAGCTTTCAGCAAAAGCCACAGTGTATTTGGCTAGTCACCACCCTTACTAAGCAAAAAGAATTTATACTACTGTTTATCTGCTAAAAGAAGTTATTTTGAACCATGCCTGAGCCCTGTGCTCTTCCCTTAAAGCCATGACTCCTTCCAGAAGAATTACAGAAATTTCTAAAGATGTGACTTTCCCCCAAAATGAAGCTAAGAGCATTTCAGATTTTTAAAGCCACATAAATGTTAAATCTGGATTGACGGTAACCTCTGCTCATACTCTTGGGTGCTACAGTTGGGTGTTGCAGCAACCCTGAAATTCAGTTTTAGTTTCTGCTTTATCCATCAACCAATTTTATATTTGAGTTGGATTACACTACGATTTTGAATTAACCAGACACAGCCCAATTTTTGCAATTACATTTATTCTAGATATATCAAGACTTAAATCTTATTGAAAGCAGCTACATCCATTGATTGTACATAATCTTCAAAAGCTGTTATTCTCTCTTCCAGCATATCCGTTCCAACTTTATCATCTTCAACAACACACTGGATCTGAAGCTTTTTGATACCATAGCCAACTGGTACTAGCTTGGCTGCAAAAAAAAAAAAGAAAAAAAGAGCATTTAGTACTTGATTGATGGAATCTCTTAAAAATGCAGATCTAAGATTGAACTGACCAAAGTAGTTTGCAGGAGTACATAAAAACCAGCTTGTTCTGTATTATCAACTGCCTAATCAACAACACAGCATTCATTACAAGGTGGTCAAAAGGGGTTTTTTTTGTGGGTTCCCCACCGCCCCCCAAACCAGTGATGTGGGTGTATGGGTGTTTGCTTGCTGCATCAGGAACTGTACAGGGACATACAGGATAGCAGAGCCTAAGTTTTAAAGCTTTTAAAACCTGTATTTGAATCTTAGCCCGGCTGCTGCACCTTTTTGACTATGTCAAGATACTGAAGTACTGTAGTATTGTAATTTCCTCGCTATTTTAGCTACCTGCATTTTCACACATCACCAAACAATGACCACAAGTCTACCTATTCATACATTATCTTAAGAGACTGCATTACCTCTCCCCTCTCCCTGCTTTGAAATTTTCTCCTACTTACACGATCCCCAGACCAAGCCATCTGCTTGAATGCTTCGAACACACTCCTCTAGTTTGGCCATGTCTGTCTCATCATCCCAAGGTTTCACATCAAGCAAGATTGATGACTTGGCAACAACAGCAGGTTCTGGGGGAAGATGGGAAAAAAGCTAGGAAATTTTCAAAAACTTATGAATATACTTGCAAATTAGCTTTACAATAACAACTTTTCCAATTTCATGAACAAGAACCTCCTCGCATAGCTGTCACAGGCCTCTTGTTCCAACATACGTTTCCAAAGTATTTATGCTATGCATATCCCAATGTTCAAGACGTACATACTTACGTTCTTGAGAAACAGTCTCATAAGAAAACACAGATTCAGAACCCAACATTGTTTGTTACATAGGAAGTCCTTTCCAGAGGATCTGAGAAGGAGCTTAATGCTGTGTAACAGTTTATTTTCCACAGAGGGAATACTGCAACTGCTACAGTTCTGAACAGTTCCAGACCAGTAGCTGTGGAGGGACTTGCACATTGCAGCCTTTTCTCTAAACTTTTAAACCCTGGGGTTATCTTTTTATATAGAAAGCTCAGCCTCTGGGTAAGACAAACAAGAGTGTATTAAGCAGGACAAAAAACTGTGTTAAGGTTCCCATTTGCTATGGGAAAGGCTAAGCTCACAGGCAATTCAAGTGAAGCTAATTACTCCCATCTCATTCCAGTCAAGTTTATCTGTTACAGTTAATTAGTGTTTCTAGCCATCCTGTTCAAATGAATGAAAATTAACCAAAGCATAAAAGATAAGTTCTTGCCAGACATACTTTTGGACTTCTTTGATTCATACTGGGCCAGACGTTCTTCCCTCAGTTTCTTTGCTTCTTCACTTTCCTGAAAGAGAAATCTAAAGTTACAGAAAAGCACCAAAACTCCACATCTTTAAAGCATTACTAAATTGACTGGCATCTGCTCAGGCAAAAACAAATCATCACAACTGTCAGCCGAAAGATGGTGATTTTTTGTTTTATTCATCATGTAACCAGTCAAAGTTAAAGTAGACAGTTCATCCCATTGCAACACATTCCTTTCCAACTCTTGAGTTTTTACCTTCCAAGCTTTTCTGTTTTGCAAACACAGCTAAATTTAAGAATCCCAATTAGGATCTGGTATTAAGGTCACAAATTTAAGTAACTTAAAACTAGTTAAGGCAAAAATCCGCATACCTGGGTATTTCTAAAAAACGCAAATATAATACAAAAAGGCCACAAGTACCTCCTCATCATCAGACCCGAAAAGATCAATGTCATCATCATCTTTGCTATCTGTGGCTGCACCTGTTGTGTCCTCAACATCAGCAGGACCGTATTTCCCCAAAGCTTTCTTCACTCCTGGCAAGCTGAAAGAAAACAGCAGATATTAAGAACCTACTCAAACGTCAATGTAAATACTGCCAATTTGTCAAAAAACCTACAAGTGCATTCATAGTAAAAATGGTGTCCTAAAAAAAAAAGTATCTAATTCTGCTACTTGGAAACAGAACCTCCCCAAAGACAATCCCCAATGCTCCTGACATGCTAGCTGAGACTACAGCAAATCCCATATTCAAAGATTTTTCATCTAAGCTGACACAATCCTGGCCAACATTGCTGCTCCACCTAAGTATATGGTTAGAAGAAGCTTTCTTATTGGAATAATTTATCTGCATTATATTCTGTGTAGGAAGTTATCAACTTCTTGTTCATGCTTCCCTAAAAATATTTTCTTAATAGTGACAAAACCCACATTATTGCAAGGTAACTGATCCCGTGACCTTGCAAGTGTCAGTGAATGCTTTACTCTGAAAGCTAGCTCTCAACAGCACGCAAGGGACCAGAACCCCCTGAATTAATGCTCCTATAGCTCCTATAGTTCTGTCTTGGAATAAGCCCATAGTTCTGCTTCTGTGAACTGCCGTTATGAGAGTCATAAAACTAGCTTTAGTTTTCAGGAACTAGTAGTTTCCAGAATGGATTTTGTGAAGCAACTTTCTCAGTCCCCTTATAGCATTTTAAGAGCTTTGGAAATGGCCTGGTGACTAAGCCACCCAACTTTAAATCCCTGCAAACAGGACTGAGGCACATAGAGGAGGCAGTGTAGCAATACTGACACTACCTATGCTGTACCTTTTTAGAGAGGCCTGCAGTCTCCATGGATGTCAATACAGCACCTTTCATGAACACTAAAATCACTAAAAAAGAAAAAAAGATAACATTTGCTTTCATATTTCCCCTTCTTTATATGTGCTTCTGCATTGCAAATCATATTTTATCTCATCTCCCAGGACTAAAAACCTCAACAAACACTTTCCTTATTTATCATCTATGTACTGTGTATTTACCTCTAAAAGCTCCTCTAATACTTTCTAACCCATTTTCATGTTGCCTTTATGGGGTCAATTACTGATAAGTTATTTCCAGCTTCCAGGATAGTTGTCTGTGAAAATGGCAGCAATAAAAACTCAAGCTTTTCTTATAAGCTTTAATAGAAACGTCAGCAACTAAACAGAGACAGAATCAGGTTGCCCAAATTCTAAGTGAAAAGTGTGATGTACTGACAGAAGAAGTCTGCTCTGCTTCCCAAGCTGTTCCTGTTCCAACGGCAACACAAAAAGCCACGTGGTACCAGGGAAAAATGGTGTTTTGTTCAAACTCGGAAAACCAAATGCAACACTTCGCAGGCTAGTTCGTACGTATATTCCAGCTTTGCCGTTTAACCATACCTTGCCTTTTGCTTTTCGTACGACTTAATATGATTGTACCACCGAAGAGCATGAAACAAGTCTGCAGGAGGTGGGGCAGCGATTGCTTCAAAGACTGCTATATCAGCCTGAGAAGGGACGTACCTGCGGAGAATAAGCCGAAGTTAACCCCCTTCCTCGGTGCACGCAGGAAGACGTGAAGCAGCAGCCGCTGAGCGCAGAGACGACCGCGCCGCAGCAGCAGCTCGGCGCGTCCGCCTGGCTGCTGCTAGGCCCGGCGGCGAGCACCGCAGAAAGTGCGAGAAGCCAGGCGGGCTCGCCACAGCGGCGGCTACCGGGGATCGGAACACGCGCGTGCCTGAAGGCCGCCCCCGCCCCCCCCGCCGGCGCCGGCAGAGCACGGCCCCCCACCCCCACCGCTGGTTCCCGTCAGGCCAGCGGGCCTCACGGCGGCCTGGCCAGACTCGCCTCCCCCGAGCCCCAGCGCTCCCCCAGCCGCCTCTCACCCCTCGATATAGCTCCTGTCAGCCAGGAAATCATTGAGGACCCGGAGGCCGGCAGCGGACTTAAGGTCCCCGAAGCCCATGACGGCGGCGGCGCGGCACACACGCTCCCGCCCGCACCCCGAGCCCGACCGCCGCGCAAAGAGGCCCAGCAGCCCCTGCGCCGCCCTTATATAGCGACCGGTATCCCTCCGCACCCTGCACGCCCATAGATCCCTCCGCAAGAACGAACCGCGAGGTAGTTCCTCACGGGTTGGCTGTTCCGGCGAAGGGCGTGCGGCGGACGGGACGTCAGCGCTGCGGAAAAGGACCGCAGTGATGAACGTGAAGTTAACGGCAGAGCACAGGAAGCTTTTCAGCGTTACGGGGCAACCGTAGCACTTCCTGTACTGCCGTGTCCATTCCGCCACCGTCACGCCCCGCCCCCCCAGCCCCGCCCCGCCCCGCCCAGCAGGCAGCAGCGGAAGTTGCCGGAGTTGGGCCAGGAGCGAAGCGGAAGGAGACGGAAATTGCCGAGGGTGGGGTGTCCGACGGTGGCCGAGAAGGTGCCGGGAAGAACGGCGGAAATTGCCGAGTTCCTTCGTTCGCCGGCAATCTTGACGGAAGTCCCCGAAGCGGCCAGTCCCGAAGATTGCCGAACGCGCGCGTCGCCGAGGCTGCCCGCTCCGGAGATTACCGAAGGAGGCTCCGGGGAGCGGCGGAAAGGCCCGAGGCCGCCGCCGTAGAGGCCCAGGCGGAGGGCAGCCCCTGCAGCGGCGGGGAAGGCCGAGGCGCCTCGGCCGCCCGTCCCGCGCCAGGTAGCGGCGGACGTCCGCGGCAGGGACGGCGGCGGCGGCGGCGCCGTTTTCCCGGTGCCCTTGACGGGCTCGGCGGCGGGCCGGGGTCTGCCCGGCGAGCAGCGGCGGAGGCGCCGACAAGGTGACCCCCGCCGCGGGCCGTGCCCTCGGCCCCGGCGCTGTGGCGGAGAGCCCCGCCGGCGGGGCCGGGGCCGGCGGGCCCGCCGCCGAGCTGCGCCGTCTGGCGAGGCCCCGGCGCCGTCCCTGCGGGAGCGGGGCCCGGCGGGGACGGGGCGGGCAGGCGCCCGGCGCGGCGGTCCGCTGCAGGCGGAGAGCCCGCTTGGCTTCTGGCTGCAGCCGCCCCTCGGGGCGGCGGCGAAGCGCTTGGGGGGTGCGTGGGGGGTGAGGGGGTGTGTGTGGGGGGGTGTAGCTTTGCGTGCGTTCGTAAACACGGACCGGTTGCAGAGGAGCTGCCACCCGTTCTCTATGGCTGCTCGTCCTTCGTCCGTGCTCCTGGCAGCTCTTGCAGAGTTAGTGGCTTGAGCTGGGCTGCCAGCTGTTTATCAGCGTGACGTTCACCATTTTTAACGTAAGGTGGCATACATACCTACGAAGTATAGGTAGTTACAAGAAGAGAACCGTATCTTGCAGTTTAAGAATGTAGCTTCTTATTCTCTTATAACTCTGCACATATAGGTGCGTACGTGCTTTTTTGTAACTGGCATAGAAGTTTTTACTCTGCCTGTTTAAAACCTATCACCAAACACTTGAACTGATAAACACTTTGTGCTGTTTCCTCTCTTGCCAAAGCACCATGCTTCAACTGCCTGCTGTCCGCAGGACCTTAGCTGGGGTCGCCCAGTCCTCCAGAGTGTGTGGTAAGTGTCTCTAGTTCATGCGTGTGTGTATGGGGATAAAATTCATGTATGTGACATTAACTTACTGAAGGGCATGTATGCGTGCGTTGTTCACAGCTCTGGAATTCTACGTTGTGCTCTTTCTAGAACTCAGGTTCTATCAGTACTGTATAACTGTAAGATAAGGAGTGTGGGGTCTGATGGTTTGCATCTAGCAGTAACTGAAAGTTTTTGCTTTCTTTTTCCATGACTCTCAGGGCGTACAACTGCGACAGCAGCCAGCAACCAAATAGAGGTTTTTGTGGATGGTCATCCTGTATTGGTGAACCCAGGAACCACAGTACTTCAGGTGCGGGGAGTGGCATGCTGAATTTTTCTTGGACTCCCCGTTGTGCTTCTTGCCAGCATGTTCTATTCTATATAGCAAAAAAAAACCCAAACCCAAACCCTTTACATTGTTTCTTGCAATTCTTTAGGGGTGTTTTCACTGACTGTGATGCAATTTCATGTGGCAGAAATTCTTTGGGGAGTTCAGTGTTTGAAAAAGAAGCATCTGCCGTGATTGTCTGAAAGAAGATGCATGCAGCATGAATCCTGACTGCAAAAACCTATGCAATGCAATAACAGACACTGATAAATTCTAGTTGAAATTCTAGCTCTGAACTCTACGTGACCTGGTAGTCTTTTAGAACCTGTTAATTTTGTATCTTACTAAAGTGGTGTCTCTGGTAAATGAGGGATTGTCTCCTTTTGGTTATTAGTTCTTATGATTCAGAATGCTGATCCTTCATTGCTTTTATTCATCTTGGTGTGGGAAGAAATAGAATCTGGATCTCCCAGCCTGTACTCAGCGTTGTTGCTTTCCAGGCCAAAATTTCAAGTAGATCTTTTTCCAGTCGAACTTCTTTTTAAGAAGCCATTAAATGGGGATGTGGTACAGTGAGTTAGAACACTAAAGCACATAGTGTTTATTTAAAAAATATATCCCTCATTCTTTGGATACAAGTTACAAATTTATTTAGGCATCAGAATACCCTCAGCAGGAGTCTAGTGTAAAATTTTCTTAAATGCTATTTTTTATTAGCTTTTTAGTTTTGCTTACATGTGATAATTTGTTGCAGAAATCATGAGTAAAATTAGATCTTGTTAGTTCATTTTTATTGAATTCAGTGGTATTTCTTCTGGCCGGCATAGCTAGTGCTATAGCATAGATCCCATCAGCCATGGGGATTTTACGCAGGAAAGGCTGTCTTTATCTGTTCTCTGGAAATTTGTCATCTCTCTCCTCTTAAGTCTTCTTCAGATATGGCATGGAAGTACGTTTCTTTGAGTTTGGGGTTCTACTGAAGTTGAAGATTGACTATGCTCCAGTACCTTTATAGAGAGTATCCATGTTGTTGAATTACCAGAAATCATTATGCCCAGTGTTGTTTCCTTTATATTTTTCAAATGTTCCTTTTAAGCACTTTTCTGTAAATAGTGCATATGTACTTTAAAAAGTTATATGTATTGCTAGTGTCCTATCTATTAGAGAGAATTCTCTCTATTCTTGGAGGAAAGAATGAAAGAGAGGTCAGTTCTCATTTCCTCGATCAGGTACAAATTTTGGAAAAAATATGTTTGTGATTGATAACCTGACATGTTTTTGCTTGATCACAAATTTTTATTTATGGTCACTTCTTAAGATGAAAGGTCAAATGTGCTATATTCCTGAGCACTAATACTGTTAGTCTTTGAAAAACTGAATAATGTTTTATGAGGTGAAGCTGAAAGGTCTAACTAAAATTTAATTTTCCTTTGTTTCTTATTCTTTATAGGCCTGTGAAAAGGCTGGAATTCAGATACCTCGTTTTTGTTACCATGATCGTCTCTCGGTTGCTGGAAACTGTAGGATGTGTCTTGTGGAAATAGAGAAAGCCCCAAAGGTATTGTATGTGTTTCATAGGAATAGCAATTTTATGCTGTGCTTAGGGCCTAGTTTAAATCTTGTAAATAACTGTTTGTACTGTCGTTAGCACACAAATTGTTGTCATTCAGCTGCTCAAAGCAGTTTTTTCCCTTGTCCCCACTGGACCACAGTGATTGCCTATGGATCAAAGTCGGTTCTTGGGTTCTTATGGGTTATCTTGCTGCTGGACCTGAGCATTAGATAGCTGTGTGTTTTCAGTCAGATATATCTTTGTTCTGTAATTCAGCCTTCAGCCGCACATTTTCAGCTGATATGACACAAATGGTAAACTTCAGATACTGTATGATTCAGCTGTAGGATCAGTGTCTGCAGGTTTGTTCTAGCTAAGTAGAGATTGTAGTTACTTATTAGTTTATATTTTAATGCATTATGTACCATTGATGTCTGTTGCAAAATAATAGTTGACTTCAGGATTGAACGCTGTCTTCATTGCCTTATATCTGTTACAACTGACTTTCTTCTTGCTGTAACTGCTTGAATTGGAACCTGAAAGTGTAAAATTTTTAACTTTAAAAATAAATAAATCATAACTAATTTAACCTTTTTTATAGCAGATTATTAATAAATATGGTTTCTAGTGACTTTATTGGTTAGACTTTCTTCTTTTTTTCCTTGCAGATACCTTTTTAATTCTACAACACATTAAATTAATAACAGATGCCTATGTAAGAGTTTGGGGGGAGGGAGAAGTTGGGGGTTGTGCTCATATTGAGAAGAAATATGTTGTGTTCATGCTTGCTTTTTATGATTATTGTAGCCAGTTGCTGCTTGTGCCATGCCAGTTATGAAGGGCTGGAACATACTGACAAACTCTGAGAAGTCCAGGAAAGCAAGGTGCCTTTCTTTTAGCCTCCTATAGCTGATTAGTTTTACTAGCTGCTAAATGATCTAAAATTGACTTGAACTTTAATTCCTGAACCCAACAGAGAGGGTGTAATGGAGTTCCTATTGGCAAATCACCCACTGGACTGTCCTATCTGTGATCAGGGTGGAGAATGTGATCTACAGGTACAACATCCAATTAAATTGTGTATGTATTAATACTATTGTCTTAGGTGAAATTGTGCTTTCCAGCAGCCTGGATATGTCTGTTTTCTGTTGTCTGTTCTAGGATCAATCGATGATGTTTGGCAGTGATAGGAGTAGATTTAGAGAGGGAAAACGTGCTGTGGAGGACAAGAACATTGGCCCATTAGTCAAAACAATCATGACACGGTGTATACAGTGCACTCGATGTATCAGGTAATGTCCTTTATTTTTCACTGGAGAGACTACTGAGCAGGCATATTTATATCAGTTTGTTACTTGTAAAAGAAACTCCGTGAGGGGCAGTCAATTTTTTTTAATTTCTTTTCTGACTGTACTGAGGAATTTTGTTTCTGGTAGGGACTGATAGTTTACCAGAGCTACCAGACAGCTGTCCTACAGGAAATAGAGAGAGATGGCCAAAACGTGAAAGTGAAACCAGAATTCTACAGGGCAGAACTGGTCCTGTGGTGTTAGTGCCAGAATGGATTTTAAAAGATTGACTTCCTCAGCCATGGTTGCAAGATTTGTTTATTCTTGACAACCTCTAGTAGTTACGTTTATGCTGTTCTGTAGTCCTGAGATTCAGTACCAGCGTACTTGAGCCAGATGGAGAAGAATACAATATACCCGCCTAGTTCTAGAAAGAACTTGTTAGTTAGGACTGATCTTGGATGCAGACTGTCAAATTCAATGAGCACTGAACTGGTCTGGTTTTTGATTTAACTCCCACCTAGTTTTTGTAGCCCCATCTGAATGAAATTTTGGAGATGTATAGTCCTCTATGTGGTGGCACTGACTAATGCATCTAAACAATTGTTTTCTTCTTTCAGGTGTATGAACTAAGGCTAATGTTTTATCTTAAGAAAAAGAGATAAGGGCTGAAAAATGTGCTGTGTTGCTATTGTACATTCCAGATTTGTTTTTCATTCTTTTTGCATCTGCCAGGTTTGCTAGTGAGGTTGCAGGGGTAGATGACTTGGGAACGACTGGAAGAGGAAACGATATGCAAGTGGGTACTTATGTTGAAAAAATGTTCATGTCCGAGTTATCAGGAAATATTATTGACATCTGCCCAGTTGGTGCTCTTACCTCCAAGCCATATGCCTTTACTGCACGCCCATGGGAGACAAGGTATGTATCTTAACTCATACTGAAGATGCAGCTTTCTCTGTCATACACTTTATCTTATGTCCATCTATGATACCAAAGGTTTTCTCTGATTTTTATTCTCTGCATTTTTATTGTAGACTTTTCTGTAGACTGAATCTAAGATAAATTCTGTTATTTACTCACAGCTTATTCAAGAAAGGAAGAATGTTATAGTTTGTAGACTATTCTTCCCTTTTTTATTACTCTAAAATGTTTTGGACTTGTAGGTTGTGCTGATTGCTCAGTAAAAACAATGTGTATGAAGGAAAATTCACATTCATTAACTCAGTAATTGTTGAGGATCTTACTTAAAATAATGTTGTGAAACCAAGCTCTTACATGCATATCTAAAGCTAAACCTACAGCGCTTTTTTGTTGTTGTTTTGTTTGTTACGCAGTCTGTGGCTGCTTGTATACAGAACACTGCAAATGGTTTATTTGTTCTTCTGCACAGGAAAGTAGAGTCAATTGATGTTCTTGATGCAGTTGGAAGCAACATCATAGTGAGCACGAGAACTGGAGAAGTGATGAGAATTTTGCCAAGGCTGCATGAAGATATCAACGAGGAATGGATATCTGACAAAACAAGGTGTGTGGGAGGTGTTTGAACCCATGTGTGCCTTTATGCACACATTAAAGGCATGCTTTGTAGAACCAAAAATGTGGATGGTAGCACTGACTTCTGGATTCCACTGTTAATATTGTAAAGCTATAGTGAAGAATAAGTGGTAAAACATGTTTTTAATACTGTAATTGAAGCTACTGAGTTTTCTAATGTTTTCATTTTTGTAGCTTTTTTTTTTACAGTAACTTTTTGATTTGTATTGTGGATTTTTTTTGCTTGTTTTTGAGAAGGAAAAGTTAAACTTTCAGGGGAAATATTTCATGTGTTTCGCTTTTCTAATTGTTGCAAGTTGTTAAAAAACCTCAGTCGTAGAAAATATTTAGTATACACAATTATCTTTGTCTTTGCTCTTTCATAATATTAGTGGTGTTCACTTAGGTTTGCTTATGATGGTCTGAAGCGTCAGAGACTTACTCAGCCAATGATCAAAAATGAGAAAGGACTGTTTGTTTATGCCTCATGGGAGGATGTATTAACTCGTGTTGCTGGTGTGGTAAGAACAATTTTCAATATGCAGTGTAAAATTAATTTCTAAAGCTGGACATACTACAATGATTAATATGAAAACAGTTATATAGAAAAGAGCTTTTTTCTTTAAGGTTAGAGGGGAGCATTTGACTTCTAATCCATTGTATTTCCACTTAAACATCTTCTTTTGAGTATTATTTCCTGTTTAATGGATTAGACCATCTCAAGAACTTTGTCTTATCATGATTTCATTTGGGACATTGGGAGAGAAATTACTTTTATTTAAATAGGAAACTAAACTGTTCCTTCAGAAATTTAAGAGGAAGCAACTTCCCTCAATTACTCTGATCTATCTGAAGACTTTAAATTTATATAATCTGTGCTATCACCACTTTTGCCATCAAAGCCATTAATTCTGTATTACTTATATCTGAATTTTGCTTGCCTCAGTGCTTTCTCTGTGTGGTGATTGATTCTGCTGCTCAAATGAAGTGCTGCATGACTGCTTTGGATTTTGATTAAAAATTTTATGTGGGACGAAGTAGAATTGAATAACTGTAATTGAACTTTCCTCAAGGATGTTTTTACCCATGGTACAGTAGCAGGGTTTGTTAAGAAAGCTATTGCTTCTCAGATAATGCCTTTGAGTTGAGTTTACTACCTGAGCTTGGGTTATGGAAGTTTGTATTCTGTCTGCACTCTAGCTTCATTAAAATAAAAGCATTCACCTATCTTTCTCTCCTCACCACACCAAATGAGAATTAGCCACATCTGAGCAATAACTCAAGTGGGAGAGACCTGCACAGAATACAGAGAGCTGTTCTTTGCTTATCATGATTTTTGAAGGAGCTGGAGTTGCTGCCTTGCAGAAGTCAGACACTGCTGATCAGTTTGTGCTACTCCAGGCCACCGGTTGCACTGCTGGCTTTGGCACATCCTAATGTTACAAACGTTTACCTGGGCCAAATGGGAATTTATTTAAATGGTTTCTTTTGCTTATGTTTATACTTTCTCTCTCCAGCTACAGGCTGTCAAAGGTAAGGAAGTAGCAGCAATTGTAGGAGGACTGGTGGATGCAGAAGCGCTAATAGCTCTGAAAGACCTCCTGAATAGAGTAAACTGTGATACGCTCTGCACGGAAGAGGTCTTCCCTACTGCCGGAGCTGGGTAAGAGTTCAGGCAAAGTTTGTCTATAATTAGTATGTTAATAGACTTATGGAAAGATTCTGAAATGACCAAGGATACCAATTGCTGATGCATTAGCAGGTTTTGTTTGAATTTACAATATTCATTTATAGAGAGTATTTATGGATTGTGAGTTGATACATAGCGACTACTACAGCAAGGGTTGTACACTTTACTGTATGTTCAGGCTGCTGCAGTTTAACAGTAGGCTACTGAAAGCCAGCTACACTCTGTTGTAAGTTGGATAATTTAGTCTATTTCTATTTGTGTTGTGAAAACTATAGTACAATTATGACCTTGTAAACTGTGTAATAGTAGGTGAAGTTTGTGAAGGCTGACAATAACTGTAACTGTAGGAAATACCCACATTGCAATTCCTTTAATATTTTGCTGTCTCTCATATTCATGAAAGGGAGAAGCTCTTACTTTTTATTTGGGTTAGTAATTCAGCTTGAGAAATCTCTTCTTTCCCTTTTTCTTCTTGAGATGAAAAAACATTTTGAGCATCTAGAATCTTTACTATATCTTTATTCCTTCCCTTTACTGAATTCTCATCCTCTTTCTTTCTTATATCATTTTGTTATAGCACAGATTTACGCTCTAACTACCTGCTTAATACCAAGATTGCCGGAGTGGAGGAGGCAGATGTCCTGCTTCTGGTTGGCACCAATCCACGCTTTGAGGCACCACTTTTCAATGCTAGAATTCGAAAGAGGTTTGTATTCCTTGGTGGTAAATAAGCATGCAGATCCATCTGGATTTGATACAATGCTCAGGTGGAGCTGTAGGCAGTAAGTCGAGAGCATTCATTCAGATGGTCTCAGTGGATTTAGTTCACGTTTTAGTAAAGGGAATGGTGATATATGTATAGAAAAAGGGGGGGTCTCTTCTACCTGTAGTGTATAGCTATGTTTTGTTCATTCTCACTTTGACATTTTACATAAGTTCATATACTCAGACATTTATCCCTTTGTTACATTATACAGACACCTCAGATTTTCTGTCTTACAGAAGTTTGTTAAAGCATATTCCTTAAAGAATTAATTTCAGCATCAGTTTGCTGGTTTTTGTATTGTCGTTGTAAAAAATCAGACTTGCTGATTTTAGAAGCGGTCATTCAAGTAATGTGGCTTTCCCAAACTTCTGAACATAGCTAATTGAACTTCAACAAGATATTTCAGCAGGAGACAACTGAGGTTTATAAAAGCCCTGTCCTTCCTAATGCTGGGATCTTCCAAAATACATAGTTTCAAACAATAATAGCCTTAAAATTTTGAGAGGAAAAAATGCAATGAAATTTATGAATTATTCATATATTTTTTATAAGTCTGTGCTATGAGAAACTGCAAAAAAGGAAAAATTTCTAACCAGCTAAATTTTTCTGTTTATCTAAGAAATAGGTGGATTTCTAAAACCATGAGCACTGTCAAATTCAGAATTTTTTCTTCCTACAAATGACTTTAACTTCAATTCTGAAGTACCTAAGAGTTAAGTCAAGCTAAAGAAAATAGTAGCTGTAGGTATGGGGTGTTTTTTGTTTTGTTTTGTTTGTCTTTGCCTAACACTGGAAAAAGTGGTTTAAAGCTGTAGCACCTCATTTTGTGCAACATTTTTTCCACTGAATTGGCAAAAGTTTGAGGGGAGGAGGGAAACGAATTATGAACTTCTCATGTAAGGTGTGTTGCTGCACTGGTCCCAGAATGTATGTAGAGAAACCCTTAAACTTGCTTAACAGTCAGAATAATGCTAAACCGCATGTTACCAAAGCAATGAATGCTGTTTAAATTCCTTTGAAAGAATTTGCATCCTATTTCAAGTTATTGCTAAAATTATAATTAGTGGCTTTGGTTGAGTAAAACTCTGTATTTCTTTGATTTTTATAAAATGTTTGCTGTGTTTTCAGCTGGCTTCACAATGACTTGCAAGTGGCCCTTGTTGGCTCTCCTGTGAATTTGACCTACACGTATGATCATCTAGGAGAGTCCCCACAGATACTCCAGGACATTGCTTCTGGAAAACATGCATTCTCCAAGGTACACACAACCTAAGAGCGTGACTGTTAAATTTCAGATGCATTGAATAATAATCTGAATTCCCCACAAAGACAGATTTGAAGAGAAGTACCATGTTGTATATGGGGTTATTGGCTTTTAATCAAATGCAGAGATGAGGTAATGATTAGTGTGCACCAAGTGTGTGTGAACTGTTTAATATATTCAGGTGTGTAAAACTTCGCAGTATAGGAAACTCCTGGAATATTTCTTGATATAAACCAGGCTGTTTCAGCCGCTGCTGTTCCCACTTAAATGTCTGGTTATCAAGAGTATAGTTCTGTATTGACAGGGTAGTGTACTGCTTTTAGCAGTTTCTCTTGGCTTTATCTCTAAATGAAACAAAGACCATTTCAGAACTGTAGCTTTGCATGGAAGACTTATGTAGAAATTATCGAGTTTATTACATTGTGGGTACCAAGAATTGTCTTCAGAGCTGTGAAATTAATTTCTTGATTCTTTACTTGCACAGGTCCTCGACCAGGCCAAAAAGCCTATGGTGGTGGTAGGTAGTGCAGCACTGCAGCGCAGTGACGGAGCAGCTATCCATGCTGCCGTTTCCACCATTGCACAAAATGCCAGGACTAAAAGCGGTGTTGGTTCTGATTGGAAAGTCATGAACATCCTCCACAGGTTTGCTTTAAAGCTTTTTTGGGAGCCACTTTTGTTCAGGCTGGGCCTACACAAGTTACCACATTGTATCTCTGTGGATTTCTTTATGTACACACAAGGGGCTTATCAGGTTAGAACCTGTAGGGAGTATAAAAAATGGAAGTACAAACTAGCAGAAACTTCATAATAAAAATGTATTCCTTGACCTGGCAAACTTTTCAGGCTCTCCATGCGATTTTGCTATTCTTTTATATTTAAATGTAGAATTTAAAGTTTAAATTTAGAGGTATAGAACACAAGAGAGCTTAATAACTTACCACAGTGCTCAGTAGAATGCACAGCAGACCAGTGTCACTTGCTAAATGATTGCTATTTAGCTAGGGGAAGAAAAACAAACAAAATGGCAAAAGTATTTAAATAATATGGTTTCTTATAATATTCCTTTTACTGTACTTTAACTGAATAGTTAATAGAAAAGCTTCAAAGCTTTTCATTTTAGGGCTTTTGATCTTAGTTATTCAGTTTATTGGGATATTACTCCTTTTAATAGGCAAGCTTCTCTTGGGACAGTCCTTTCCCACTCTCTTTCTAAAACTCCATCTGTCAAACTGACAATCTCTGTAAAGGAAAAATAATTTCAGCAAATGTAGTGGCACTCAGATTCAGAGAATCAACAAAATCCTTCTGCCAAAAGCAGCTTCATTGATGTAAAACTAGTATAGCAACAGCAGGGCTTGGTCCTCTGAAGGAAACTTGAATATAAAATCCTGCTGTTGAAACTAAAACATTTAATACCAAAACACTGATGGGTTAAAGAACGCTCACGATACCTTTTTCACATGTGGTTTGGCAGTCTTTCATGCTACTGACTTTCATGCTTTTGGTACACCATCCTCTCTACCTTAAGTGTAAACAGCAACTTAACTTACTGGAACCTATATGTCTGACTAGGTCAGACAAACATGAGTAACATTGAAAGATCTGTATGGAGAGAATCTTTTTTCGTTTAAATATAATTGTAAGTCTGGCACCTGATTATGCAGGATTATGCAAAACTGTTTCTTTGGAAAAGAAAAAGACTGCCAGAAAATGAGAATGATTATTTCATTCTTTTAAAAGTATTTTTATTTGTGAATAAATGAATAGTGTTGAAATAGTGGTCTTAAGTCTTAGATGCTTCAGAGTAGCTGACAGTGCAGTAACTGGTCTTTCATCTTCCACATGAGTGCCTTAAATTAAAGGCCTGTTGAGTTCAATTCATAGCTGAAATGTCATCTGGAACATCAAGGTTCACAAGTGAGTTGCCTGCCAGTAGGCCCTGACCTGGAATGTCTGCCTTTATTTTGCTATCCCATCTTAAACAGGTGAGATTCTCCATGAAAACTTCAAATGGCATTAGTTTGTCAAAATGGAAAACCAGCCTGATATCCTGTCAAATACTCTGTCAAAATTTTCAGCTGCCTTTATGCTTCATTTTTGTCCTGTTACCGTTAGACACATCTTACGTACCTCTTAAATGTTTAGTTAAAAAAAGAAGTTAGGTCTGTTTTGATGTGAGAGGGAGAATTCTGAAATAACTTGAAGTTGTAATGTGTTTGTTCCTACAGGGTTGCAAGCCAGGTAGCTGCTTTGGATCTGGGTTTCAAACCAGGAGTGGAGGCAATTAGGAAAAATCTTCCCAAAGTATTGTATCTCTTGGGAGCAGATTCGGGTTGTATAACACGTCAGGATTTGCCAAAGGATTGTTTTATCATCTATCAAGGTACTTAGTAGATGTAAATGAAGAAATGTTGCTATCTAATATATTGAGAGAAAGCCTAAACAGTGGTATATTCTTACAAACAAACCTGACCCTCTGATAAATTCTAGCCTTTATTTTCTGCCAAGAAACGGAACTTCCAACACATAACCGAGATACTGGTTACCTATTTCTTAGGTACAACTGAGAAACTGTTGATGAGTAATAAGGGAATATAAACCAGTTTGGTCTTCTGGAGCATAGGTTCAAACCTGGCAGACAAAACAACGTTGGTTCCCAACTGTTCTATCATAACAAAACATGGTCTTAGCCTAATTCACTAAGCATCCTTGTTCCAGGAGCCCCCCAAAGCTGAGTGGCTATAGAGACTGAACTACCATTTACTACTGCTTGTAGTCCATTCATTCTCCCCAAAGTATTAGCCAAGATAGACCTCAGAACAGTCAGTGTAGTAGGTTTTATATTACTGGGTTAAGTGAACCTTAGAAACTCCTTTTTTCTGGGAACACAGAAATTCTGTATTGTGTTAGTAAAACATTAATTTTTATTTTGACTTACTTATGTCTTACATGGTTGTATACTGTTTCCTCCTTCCATGTATTTAGGACATCATGGGGATGTGGGAGCTCCCATGGCTGATGTTATTCTCCCAGGGGCAGCATATACAGAGAAGGCAGCCACATATGTGAATACGGAGGGTAGGGCCCAGCAGACAAGAGTAGCAGTAACACCTCCTGGGATGGCGAGGGAAGACTGGAGAATTATTAGAGCTGTCTCTGAGGTACTGTTGCTGTTATAGATTGCTTCTAATAAAAGTATACTGAGAGGTTGAGTTCCTTATATATTGAAAAGTGTTTCCAAAAAGGAGGTACATTTTCAGGGAAATACATGACCGTAGTCTTAAGAAGTAATGTTTTGTATTGAATCCTTTGTTACTTCTGTGAGTTAAATCATATTGTTTTCCTTTTGAGGATAGCACTAATATTGTAGCTGCTGTGTGCTATTGGAACACATAATAGGTGAAGCTTTGTCTGCAAATTCTGCTGGTCTTCATGAAGTGCTTTAGCAGAAACTGGTGGGAAGATGCAGTTTGTTGCTTTTTAGAAATAAAACAACATGAACTCTGAGGACAGGATCTGGTATCATTAGATAAGTTCAAGTATGTGCTTACTAGTCACTGGGAACAAGATGCATTGAGAATTGCATCAACTTTTGTCATTTGGTGGTAACCTAGGGAAAGTACAAGTGACATCTGTATGGAAAAAGAAAAGTACTTCTCGTCTTTTTTTTTTTCATTTGTAGAGCAAACAGGACAGCCTAGTTGTTTTTTTTTTAACATGGGGTTAACTGTAGGCATCAGAAGTCTAACAGAATACTGTGACTTTGCTTCTGTTTGTATATTATAATTGCCTGTGTTTTCAGGAGTGCAGATTTTTCCTGGTTTTACTTTAGGTATGTTAATGGATTGGTAATCTAAACCACTATGTATTAAATCCCTAGACTTGATGTCATTTCTTTCTGTGAATCTCTTAGTTGGCTGGTATGACCTTGCCTTATGAGAACCTTGATCAAATACGGAAGCGTTTAGAAGAAGTATCTCCTAATCTGGTTCGATACGATGATGTGGAAGAGGCTAACTACTTCAGCCAGGCAAATGAATTGTCAAAGGTAACCAAACCTGAAGCATCTGAGCATGATTTAGTGCTGTTACATAGCTGGATGCATTTTAAAGAAATAGGTCTCCTTCATATGTAGTACTACAAGCATTCTTTGACCTGCAGTGAATGCAGAATTTACTGAACAGATGCATTGATAATGAGTTCCTATCATAAAGCTGACTTTCTTTTTTTTTTTCCTGCCACAGTTAGTGAAGCAACAGCTTCTTGCTGATCCTCTTGTTCCACCTCAGCTCACAATAAAAGACTTTTATATGACAGGTATGTATAGTATAGCCTTTCCATTCTGAAACCAGCCATACATTTTACTTAGCTTTACAGAAAGATTCTTATGAGGCATTTAAAGCTTTCCACTAAGATATATGTAGGATTTGAGTCTTTTGAAGAAACAAAATTTTCCAGTAAAATTATTTGGAATTTGCATAAAGCACAGACTATTGGACTGTTTTTTCAACTAAGCCATTTTCTTCCTCCTCTTTGTATGCAGTCCTGTACTAAATCTCTTTTATATTATGTCTGTATAATTTTGAAAATGAACAGTTATAACACACTGACTGGGGTTTTTTGGTGGTGGTTGTTTGTTTTGTGGTTGTTTTTTGTTTGTTTGTTTTTTCAGATTCAATCAGTAGAGCATCCCAGACAATGGCCAAGTGTGTGAAAGCTGTTGTTGAAGGTGCTCATGCAGTAGAAGAGCCAGCCAGCTGCTAGAGACTAACCAGACTGCTACCACCTCCATCCAAGTATTTGTTGCAGTTCCCTGCTGTGACCGATTTTTTTTGTTTGTTTGTTTTCAGAATCTATTTGCTAGGTCATTGTATTTTTCTTCTCTTCATTCACATTTTCATCAGTTCAAATAGTCCCATAACATTATAGGACTGTTGTGTCTGAGAGAACATGCAGCACTCAACTCGCTGTATGTACCCAGAGGCAGAGTACATGATGATTGTATACAAATAAATTATAATACCAAACAATCCATTACCTATGTAATTCATATAGCTCATGCTGCTTGCATGAAAAGAACTCAGTAAGCAACTTGGACTCAGTAAGTCTTGATTTGCTAGGAACAGGTCTACATGGCAAAAATACTAGGTTGTAACTTCTTCCAGAGTATTCCAGTATCTTAATTTTAAGCACTGGTGAGAGTATGAACATGTCATTTTTGCACTTTCAGAGCAAGTTGTCCCTCTTAAGTCAAACATACCTGGTTTATGTCAGTGTTCAGACCTACTACTGCTCTAGATATTTGTATGATTCTCCATTTCATTTCAGCTGAGAAACTACTCAGGGGGGAAATAAAAATAATTTTCACGTCGTGAAAAAGAAAAGCAGTTTTCACACAGCTTCCTCATATTGAACTGCTTAAAAAATTTAGCATAAAGATAAAGGCCTTCAGCTACACCAGTTCAAATACAGAAAAGATCTTGGAATAGTTTCTCTGTGTGCTGATTTTTTCATAGCAAAGTGGGGGAAGGGGTTGTGTGTGGTGGTGTCTTGTCTTTTTTTTTTAAGCTTTAGAATTACTTCAAAACAGCGACTTTGTTATGTTGGTTAATGTATGTTTGGAAGAAAGATAGCTTCCTCTTCAACAGGCTACTAGGGTAATAAGGTTTAGAATAATCCTTCCAGGAATCATGCAAATAGGAATGGTATCATAAAGCCATCACTCCAATTTCATTTAAAAAAAAAAAAAAAAAAAGTGTTAATTTTGCAGGAGGAAAAGCTAAATTTTTCAGTGTAGAATAATACTAAGTGCATGACAGTGCTGCTGTAAAAGCCTTAGCTTTATAAAATTCCTTTTTTCTTCCATGCTTGAAATTTTTCAGTAACAAGCAAGTAATTTTTTTTAAAATTGTTTTCCTTCTGCCCAGGAAGAAAACTCTTCCTGGTTATCCTGGTATAGTCCAGTGTCATTACAGTAGCTGACTAAGTCTTAAATCTTGGATGTTGTTTGACTTCACCTGCCATCTTCCAGTTACCAACAGGGTCAGTTCTCGTGGTGGTACAAAATAAAGACAACTATTCACTTAATTCAAAGGTACTACTATGCATGTTAATGATACATCTAGAAATTTTGTAGTCTGTTTTTAATGTGGCAGTTCACAGGACCCTGTAGCATGTATGTCCATGTGTGTGACCAAGTAGAGCCTAAAACTTTCATGTTGTCCTTGCAGAACATTACTTCTTTAGGAGGAAGAGGGGTTTATGGCAGGGACATAGCAAAAGAAGAATGTGCGTGAGAACATATGCCAAAAGCAAGGCAGTTGCCTTTTCTCACAGATGGTAGGTTTAAGAGGAAAGGGTGTAACTGAATCCTATATTCAGTAAAACATTTGGTTCTCAGGTTCCTAGGATGAAAACCTTTTTCTTTTTTTTTTTCCTGAAAATCCATGTTGTACAAACACAGAGGAATAATTTCAGCTATGCAACAAGCCAGTTGTCACTACTTCAAAATTTATAAAGGTTCAAAAGCTTTAGAGATTTTTTTTTTTCTGTAAATGTTATAGCTTTATTTAACTTTGGGAGCTCTGGCACACAGACTTTTTATTTTTTTGAAAGCTCTGCATCCTTCAGTTAGTGTGTATAGGAGATCCTTATTTCTATTCAAAAAGTGTCTAGCCCTTACCTTGAAAGACAAACAGGATAAGTAGTACATGTGGTGCTGTCTGTCCTGCTTTTATCCTCTTTCCCACCTAACTAGTCACCAAGTATAGAACTTTTCAGCCAAACTTGATAATGGCAACAAGGCTCTCTACAAATTTGACTATTGGAAACTAGATAGTAAAGAGATATCAAGATTAGCATTCTTATCAACTGAGTTTACAGTGTAGCCCTTCCCTTGTCTCTTCTGTTTGCTCTGGTGGCTGGAGAGTTAGCACATATGTGGACTTTCACCCAGCTAGTGATAAAAGGATAGTAGGGGTCTGCAAAGGAAGGGAGTTGATGTAGGCTGGGCAAAGTATTGGAACAAAAATTACAGAAAAAGGGCTATTCATGCAATTTAGTGCTGTTTATTTTAAAAAAGTTTATGGTTTGTGCTACTACTTGCTGGTTCTAAAGCTGCAATCTCGGATTACAGCAGAGCATGCTAAGAAGGCAGCAATGAAGAGCTGGGATGATGGGATGAACGTGCTCCAAGTATTGCTCTTGACTGTTAAAGTAAGGGCTTATTAGCTAGGTGATACATTGCCTGAACGGTCAGTTCTGCTGATGCAGCTCACTTCCAAATGCAGCGTTGGTGGGTGCATTTATCCAGACTCTGTTGGGGGGTGGGCAGGGGGGTTATTTTACTTTTATTTTAAAGCGAAGACCAGAACTGAAGGAGGTTTAATTCCCCAAGTGCAGCCCTAGTACCACCTGGTGGCCAACTGGCAGAATTTCTCACTGGTTGGATTACCCATTATGCTCCAGAAGCCTTCATCTCACTTATTCCTGTACACTCCTCCCTGCACCGACAGCAGGACAAAGAACAGGTATGTGTCTGGGAGAGAGATGGATGGGTTTAGTCATTAAGTATCTTCTCAACACAGCACTGCATAAACATAGCTCTTGTGTGCAAGCAATTAACCCCAAACATGGCTTAGATTAAATTTTGCCTTTATGTAGTCTTGCCTTCAGCAGAAAGTTATGGGGACTGGAGAAGGAAGAGGCTGTGTTAATTCAAGGTAAAACCCTACTAAGCACTGCCATTTTCAAGCAAGTTTAGGCCAGGTTAACACCAGCAGTCAGATTAAAGAGAAAAGAACTTTGTCAAAATACTGCAGGCAGATTTAAGCATCTAAGTCTAAAGCTGGGATTTTAGAACAAATTTTTTTTTTAAAACCCTGTTCAATAGCCACCTTCCTGGAAGCACCAGCATCCCTGCAGTTCTAGAGGGAGACTGCTTTAAATTCTGGGCAATTTAGTGAGCTTCTTACCAGACTATGTGGTCCCAAATGGAAGTCAAGTCAAACTGAGGTATGTTCTCAGCAAGACTCTGAAACAGCCAACAAAACTAGGCCATTCATAAAAATAGTGGTAATTGACTCTTTTTAATGTATTTTGAAGTCTAGCTCAAGGCAAAAAAGGAAGTGTCTAGCATTTCTCCATGAAGTAAAATATTTGGGATCAGTGCCTCTTCTGAGGCTGACAGATTCTTGCCAGACAATGGCTGCTGTCTGTTTGGTTGAGGGATGTGCTGTATATTACTGCTGAAGCTGATAGAAAAGCAGCTCAGATTCATAGAGCTGAAGAAAAAGCAGAGCAGCAGCCTGGCATCGGCCTTAATCCAAAGAGAAAAGGTAATAAAACCTCATCTCTATCCCTGTCCCCACATGCCTGCTCCTCATAAAATACTCCAACACTGGCTAAGCCAAAACATCCTCTTCCAAAACAAGACAGTCTCTTAATAATGATTTGTTGTGTTGTCCTTTGAATATGCAATTGGAATAAATCACTTTCAGTGATGAAGGGTTGAAGGACTGACTCTTTCAAGGCACTGACAGGACATGAACAGAGAAAGTGCTAACAAGCATACTGATAGAAGAGGACTTAATTATGACTACCATCGTGGAAAAAAATTAGCCATAAGTAGGTGGGGAATTATGGAGAGCACCTAAAAGTTAAGGACTTCACTGACAACTGAAGTAAGCTTTTTATCAGGAGTACAAGAATATGTTTTATGGGGTAAGTTCTATCGGAGT
The DNA here is from genome assembly GCF_964188355.1 of Buteo buteo. Taxonomy (NCBI): domain Eukaryota; kingdom Metazoa; phylum Chordata; class Aves; order Accipitriformes; family Accipitridae; genus Buteo; species Buteo buteo. The sequence goes on from NC_134175.1 coordinate 24,874,923, forward strand.
TACCTGAGAAGTTGCCTTGTTCAAGAAGCAGTTTTTAAATTCCTATTTAAAAAAACCCATCACAACCTATTATTCATTTATTAATAGATATTAACATATTTATTATTATTCATAAAATGTCAAAGGGGCACAAGTACGTTTGGGAATGAAACACTGAAGTTTACAGAGAGTCACAAGGAAAACTTTGTGCAGAAACAAACCCTCAATCCTTTACTGGGGGGGGGGCTCACACAAGTCATGGTCCTCTCTGTTGTGTAAGGTTTTATGCAAAAGACACTTTACAGTAATGCATATTAGCTGATGGAATGACTCAGCAATGTGTCCCAAAGTACCTGGGTATCCCCAACTCCCCACAACAGAGAAATGGCACAAAGTCATATAAAACCTTGCGATTCAAACTCTCTCTGAGTGACTCTAATCAGCAAAGCCTGCTATGCTAACCACTGTTAAATTTTCCTCCAGCTACACGCAAGCATCCGTTCACAGTTCCTAATGCTGAGAAGCCTACTGAGATTTAGAGGCCTCTTTGCATAGTAAGATACAATAGCTGGTAGAGACATCTCCTCCCTGTGATGCTAATACTGAATTTTGAATACACTTAACTAATATTTCAAAGAAATAATTTTATTTCTTCTTGTCACCTTCTGTACACCTCTATGTTTGAAATGGATCAGAGAGGAGAACCATGCATCAAAAAGAAACATACTAAGAGCAAAAAGCTTTGTGTATAACAAGTAACTTTCAAAATTCACTGGGATCTCATGACCCTAGACACTAATTAAGCCTTATGCTTCGATGTTAGCTCAACTCCCAACTATTTTTGAAAAATCCTGTCCTGCATGCTTTTAATTTCTGAATTATCCGTCACAGGATGTTCTACACCTGTGTTTGAAGCATCTTACACTGGCTACTCTCAGAAGACCTAAGAGATCGCTGATTTGGTCCAGAGTGGGAATTCTCATCTTTACAATTTGCAGTGATGCCAAAGACCCACTCTAACCTTAATGTACATGAGTAACTGAACTAACAGCAGAAAGAAGGACTGGTGATAAAGTGTGTAGCTTCTTAACCGCTTACAGTCAATTACAGTTAATGAAACATCAATAGACAGAAGCAGATAGTAAAAATACAATAGTATACCTTGAATTAACAGTGGGCTTCCCAGTAAAATGGGACTGTATTAGAGCATTCTGCTGGGACAGTTTACTCCATTAATTTGTTTTCTATTTAAGGAACTCTCCACAGATGCCTGTCATGTACTCTGGACAGCCTTCCCGCAATTAACAGACTTACTATTTTGTCTTTGCTGAGCTTCAAGAAGACAATACCACGTATTTAATGCACATTAAAATACATGTTGATAATGAAGAACAGATGAGTTAAGCCTTAGTTAATTACTATTTTCAGTACAGTTCACTATCAATTAATTATATTATCATGCAATAGCTAGCATACGTCTGCTCCCAGTTGGTTAAATACTTCTGCAACTATACTCCTACTGAAGTCCACAGCAAAAGTCCCATTGCTCCAATAAGCTTTAATGAAGCCCCTAAGACTCAGGAAAACAAGGCCAGTCATCTGTACTTGTTGCTTTGCTAGCATTTATGACTTTTAAATGAAGTAAAGTGAAGTTACTCTGTTCTATATACGGTTTCTCCTATACTTTCAGCTGTGCTATCTGCCACGTAGGAGTGCACTAAAACATGGGTTTGAAGGAGTTTAGAGCTGAATTTATGCCATAACTTGGGTATATTTGCTAGAGAAAAATCCTTGGACTGTAGACAATGGTTTTAGTATAGGGACTCTGATGTTTTGAAAAGTGGCAAAAAGCATGCTGGTTATTAAATACATGCTACTGCAGCAGACAGGGTAACTGAAATTCAGATATTCTAGAGACAACCACTGCAATAAAATTTCCATGTTAAAGAACTGTTGAAAAGTAGGAATAAGCATTTTTCAATAATACTAATATGCTGGGCTTTAATGGTTAGCTTGACCACAGAACTGACCACAATTAAATAGACCAATACCACATAAAACTGCTGCTCAAGACATTGCTTAGAAAAATGTATCTCATCATAATTTTGGCTTTTATTTAATGTCACCTTTTTCAGTGTTTAAATGCCTAAAACAAGATCTTCTATACAAATGTGGCTCTACATACAAAAGTCTCTAATGAACATCTACATGCTTAGAGTTGTTCCGCCCCTTCACAATATTCACCTGCATTTTAAATAAACTGCTGATCCCTTTCACAAGCATTTGAAGACATGGGAACGGTCTCCTCAGAATGTATGTGTCTTTCAAGGAGTAATAGCAAGATGTTGACATTATAACACTATTTGCGGAAAACTCCAGACTCTTTACTACATGCATAGAGTCTAAGTCACGCTTCAGAAATTCCTGAGGTCTGGACTTGGGGTGCATCTGACCTTGGGAGAGAGTCAAGGTTCATTTCTTGATGCAGCTTCCTCCAAGTCACTGGTATACAACCTAAAGCATCTATTCCATTACTTTTATTAGACTCACAAAGCTTATTCACTATGTCACTGCCCTCTGTCTCACTATTAGTACCAGTAAGACACATCAGTGAAGTATGCCTCATTAGCCAGAAACTAGTGATTTAGGGAAAATTAATGTTCTTTGACCACTGTCTGCTCAAGCGTACAGTAGGTTTATTGGCTGGAACAGTTGGTCCAGGGATGTGGCCACTTTAAAGTCGAGGCAGACAGATCTATTCTGTAACTAAGAAATGGAATTTCTAGAATACTATTCTTCATGTTGTACAGGGGATGTTTCTTGCTTTGGGTTTACACACCGTCCTTGTACAGGAATCTCAGAGTCCAATTTGTTCTCCAACATAATTTCAGAGCACTGCTTTACTCTATCAAAATGATGTATCTCCCAACTTAAGTCTTGTCGATAAGGCAAACAATTTTTTTTTTAAATCTTCTTTTAATTCTGCATTACTAAAGCTAGCAGACTTTGCTCCTCTAGGGCGTTACTGTGTAACATTTTGTTGTTTATAACAAAATAATATTTGCAATTTTTAGTAAGTTACTGAAAAGCAAATCCTTTTAATCCTCTCAGGTAAATAAACAAAGTTTGATTAAATAAAATCCTCCATTCATAACATACAGATTTTAATTTCTCTGTTGAATGATTACACAATAGTCCATGTAACTAAGATCTAGTGAATTTTTCCTCCTTACTTTGTCCTCCGTAAAAAGAGTCAGGATTTTTCACACAAGACACTAAAAAATAGCCCATTTCAGTTTTCCTATTCCAAACTAGATTCAAAATGTTTCTCCTTTCCCTTAGCATTAAAGCTTCTGGCTTTGCAACTAACACACATTAAATAGATCTCAGGATGTCACCAAAATGTGTAATGCTACTATGATGCATGTTTAAATTTAGGCATGCAAGTAATGCGATTAAAGTCAGTATCTGCAAAGTCAAGCTCATAAGCCAAATAAAGGGTTTAATATTGTTTCTGTGTTCAGGTTCTCAAGTGCTTTCATAGCCATTTCTCTAACATGTATCATCTGCATCCCATTTAAAAAAAATACTAAGATACCCTCAGTGTGCTGTACAGATATTCTCAAGAGTACCACAGAAAGACAGTATAGACCAGTTGTTCATGGTATGCCTCTTCCTAAAACACTGACAATTTCTTAATAGTGCAATAAAAAGAACTAACTTGAATTATAGTTGAATTATAGAGAACTACTGAATTACAGTTAAAAGTAGCAATTCTCTTGTTTAACACAGTGCTAGATAGAAGACCACTTAGCGCAGAAACTTGAATTCAGGACTCTAGCAAAACCCTACCGACTTGGTAAGAGTTTTACCCAAGTAAGTATTGAGTGATTCTTCAAACACTTCTGAATTGTTAATCAGGCCTACAAGCACCTGAAAAACTGGGGTCTGAGAATTTGGTCCTTTATTTATTTAGAAAAAAAGAAAAGGAAATATTAGTTTATGCTGCATTTGTTGAATTTCTGAATACATTGAGATAATATATTCATAATATTTCAAAAGGAGTTTTTTAATCATCCCATATATGACCAGCATTTGTAATCCCTGTCATTCCTGTAATGAATTTTAGATATAGAATATAGAAGTATTTTATGTTTAAATATCTTACAAAAAGAATTGTTATACTCCATGCTCCAAAGCACACAATAATGACTGGTAAGTTTATGAAGTGCCCTAATTATCGCATTACTTTATACAAAATATAAAATCTTTTAAAATACGATAAGAGCAACATATTTGATTATTTTTTGTTTTTCTAATGTGAGAGCAGAATAATGCATTTAATGGATTAATAATATGATACAGAAAAACACCTCCTATGCAATAACTCCATAGAACGCAACACTGGATTATTAAAATGTGCTAGGTAGACTAACCATAATTTTAAAAAATTCCCGCTGAACAAAAAGTACACAGTTTGACACAAACACCAGCTGACTTATACGTTAATTCAAACTAATTTATCTAAATGAAAAACCCACTATAAACAAACTATACTAGCTAAGGAGACTCACAAAGTATGTTTTGAGAAGGGAATGTATCTAAATTCAGGATAATTTAAATTTTTTTTTTTTTTAAGATTAGAGTAACTGAGCTAAAACAACAAATTTTAAATTTGACAGAGGAGGGAGAGAGGTTGGTAACATACTAAGTAATTCAACACGTTCATTCATATGACCTTAGTCTAACTGCAGTTCAATTAGGCTATAGCACCTGAATAATTTCTACAATGGAAAAAACTTATTTTTTTTTTTATGTATAGCTCATTAGTTTCCTAATTATTTCCTCTTCCTTCAGGACAAATAAAAGGAACCTTTGCAGTTCATCTCTGAACAGGGGTGTGCATAGTCCTATTGTAAGAAACATTATCATAGGTCTGCTGAATACAGTGATCAGTGTCTTCACCTATAGATAAACCGTAGCATCTCACATTGTTTTGACAGCATTTCATATATTTTTTACAATCTAATAAAAACATTGCAACAAAGAAAAACACAACGGCTGTTTTATATTACAAGATACTGTAGTATAAATTTAATGCATTTCTCAATTCTGTAAAGAAGTCAGGAATAATAGTATTCATAAATATCAGGAACAAAGCCCCCAAATCAAAACAGTAACTTAAAAAGAACCAAAAGAGGCTTTAGAAGCCTGCAAAGTGCTTTGAAAACATTAAAACCAAAACTCAACTATTGCCTCCAAATTTCTTGCTATGAGCTTTATTTTTTCACATCCCATCCTGCAGGGCAGACAATTGCTAAATTTATGACAGATTAGTAGAATTTCTCAGATATATATCACAGGTTCCACTCACTTGCATTAAATCCCCCATAGCTTCTCTATATGGCCTACTCTAGGAAAAAAAAAAAAAAAAAAAGGCAAAAAGCAAAAAGCTGTTTTTTCCTACCAGTACATTCAGTTTTATTTACAATGCCTTGAGAGAAAGACGTAATGGTACAGTTACACCAAACTAGCCCACATCAATCTCAGCTGTTCTACTGAGAGTACAAGTACCAAAAAAAAAAGTTACACTAACTTTCACAGTTACACATTAATTTTAGAACTACCACACAACGACAAAAAAGTTATCAACTTTATAAATTACAGGAGAAAACCACGAATTTTTAATTTTTAAAGAAAAACAAAGTTACTAAAAATATATTTTTTACCGTACCTCCTTTTAATTTTTTTTCCAGAAAGCTGATCTTAACAGGTTATAAAGAAAATTATTTCTTCAGCCACATGCCTTTGTATTTTATCTTTATTTAAAATAAAAAGTCACATAAATGATAAAAAATTTGGTTTTGGCCATGTGGCTCCCTCCCCCAAATTGACACTTTATAAAAACCTTCTGTACTTTTTTTCCCCCTCCCTCTCTCCCTCTCTACTACCTCCAAGATGGTAGGAAAGTTGTTGTTTTGGAGGGCAGAGGAGCCGCTCTCTGATGTTATGTCCTCTCAGTGCCTGTAGTGGTGCTGTAGGAGGCTGCTGGCTCTCTTCTTGAGCAGCCCCAGCAGCCCTGCCTTCTTTGCTGGAGAATATATTCAGGGATTCCCCTTAATAATCACCTACCCTCTGAGCACTTTGTAGTTTTAAAATAATAAAGAGCCCCTAAAGCTTCCTCCCCACAAAAAGCAGGATCTTCTCAGAGCCAGGGGGGCAGCAGCTCCTCAGCACAGAGCCCGAGCCCATTCCCAGTCCCTCTGCTGGGGAGGAAACTCTGATCTGTCAGCCCAACAGAGGGAAAGGGGGGAGAGGAGAGAGAGGAGAAAAAAAAAGCAGCTGGAAAGGTAAGCCAGGCCCGGCCTGCATCCCCGGGCTCGCGTAGCGCGGCAGGCGGTGCGAAGGGTGCAGGGCGGGCGGGGAGGCGGGCTACGCGAGGCCGCGGATCGGCCGGGGCGGTGTAGGCCGCAGCGGGGGGTGAGGGGAGCCGGGGGGGGTTTTGAGGCTTTCGGGCGCCGAGAGGAACGCCGAAGGGGGGGGTGAGACGGTCGGCGGAGCCCAGCGGGAGGGTCGGGGCGCGGCGCCGCGGCGCCTTTGCCCGGGAGGTGAAGGGCGGCGGGGGAGAACGGGGGCGGGGGGGGCGCTAGGCCTCAGCGCGGCGCGGCCCGGCAGCTCCGCTCCCCGCCCCGCCGGGCCCCCCGCGCCGGGCCCCGGGCCCAAAGCGGGCCGAGCCCCGCTGCCGCCGGAGCTTGGCGGCTGGGGGGAGGCGGCGGGGGTGTCTCGGCCGGGGCCGCTCCCCCCCCCCCCCCCCCAGCCCCGCGCGGAGCGGCGGGACGGGGGGGGGGGGGCCGCGGGACGGGGGGGGGGGGGGGGCTGGGGGCGGCATTAATTTGCCGAAATGACTTTTAATGAGCGGCGGTGGCAGGAAGGGGGGGAGGGGGGGGAATGCCCCCAGCCCGGTCCGGGCCCGCGGAGGCGGTGCCGGTCCCGCGGGGCGTGCGGGGCCGCGCCGGCCAAGGCCTGGAAAGTTTCGCGGCGTTTTTAGGGTGCTTCCCCCCCTCGCCGCCGCCGCCTGCCCCGCGCCCGCGGGGACGGGGCCGGCGGGGCGAGGGGCGCCCCGGGACGCGGCCGCGGCCCCCCCCCCCGCCCGTCCCCCGTCCCCCCCCCCCCCCCGCCGCCGGAGTCCCCCCTCGACCGGCCCGGCGGCGGGCTGATTCGCCTCACAACTTTTTTTTTTTTTTTTTTGGGGGGGGGGGCCGGTTTTGGGGGTGTGTGGAGGTCGTCACAGTGCCTCTCCGCCCCCCCCCCCCCCCGTAAGGCGCCGGCACACGGGGGCCCCGGCCTGGCCTCCGAAGGTGGGAGTGAGGGTCCGGAGCGGGGGGCTGCCTCGGCCTCGCCTTCGCGCCCCGCCACGTGCTGGGGCCGGCGGCCACCTCGGCCCTGCCGGGGCCAGCGCCTGGGCCGGGGTCCCTCGGCCACCCCCGCCGCCCCAGGGCCGGCTGGCGTCGGCGGGACGGGGGCTACAGCCCGCTGGCCCCGCGGCCGGGGGAAGGGATCGCCTCAGCGGCCCCTACGCAGCAAGGGCCGTGCCTGGACTTGGGCCCTGGTCCCTCTCGTGTCCCCCGCTGGGGGAGCCTAGCTGTGCCCACGGGTCGGGGTCCGGCTGGGGTGAGGGGGTCCCCCTGAGGTGCTGCTGCGCCCCAGGCCTGAAAATGAAAGGATCCTTTTTTTCAGGGAAAAGAACGTCTGGTAGTCGTGAAGTGAGCCCACTGGAAAACCCACCAACGCGCTTCACCCCGCACAGGTGAAATAGCTCTCTGGTTTCTATCTAATGTGGGAGGCGTCTAGTTTTGATCAAACGTTCCTTAGTATGTCTTTTAGCTCAAAATGCTAATGGCTTTGTACAGGTAACCTCAAATGAATTTTGGAAACGACAGTAGCGCTTACCTTAAAGCCTTATATTATACTATCTGATTAAAATATGTAGATCTATAGTTAGTTCTAACTTTGTTACTTAACAACATACGATGAAGGTTTATTTTAAGGCTGTTCTCAATTTTTGAGAATTGGTAGACTTAAAAAGAAAACTGGCAAATTTAGGGTAACACATCATTCCCCTGTAGTTGAGTGCCCTCTCCTATGGGCACCCCTGTACTGGCAGTGTTGCACGCTAAGGCTGTACCCACCAGGTACCGCTGCTGACTGCTGCACTGGAGCACTTGTGGTTTTTTTTATGAAGCTGTCACTTATAACCTGGTAACATTTTTGCAGCCATCTTCAGCCTCTTATGTGATTTGTTTGTAATATATATGTACGTCAGACAAGTTTTACTAATTGTAAAGCTAAATTATTTACAGAAAGCAACCTGAAATTTACTTAGTGGGAGTTATTTTGATGTTTCAATATTATTATGGTGAGTGAATGAATTTGTATGTAGGGCCTGGTCCTACAGAGTTGCATGTACAGTGTTCTCACAGTACAGTAAATCCTCAGGTATGAATTTATTGTAATACCATATTGAACTTTGATAGCTTATACCTGCTAAAAGGCTGCTCTGTAAGGAGCTCTGCTGTTTTATTTTATTGAGTATTCCTACTGAAGCAAGAATGATATTCCTATGTTGTGTGAAAATAAGCTTGTTTGTCTTTGCAGTATTGGGACTAAAAATAAGACTAAGGCATTTTGTTTAACCGCGTATGCAAGTGCAGGTTATCTGTTATTCAAATAAATAAAAGGCTTGGACTTACAGCCTTTTTTTTTTTTTTCTTAAAGTACAGATGCAAGATATGCTGTGGTATGTTTAGTATCTGCTTTCTCTCAGGATCATGGTTTTGATATTTTGAGATAACGTTTTAAAGTGCATTTCTGCGACGTTGTGATGGCCTAAATGCTCCATTTATTGTTGCATCTGAAGGCCGCCTTTCTGCAGCCCCGCTTGCCCTGGCAAAACCTGGGCCTGTTTATAGCCACATTGAAATAAGTGGGCTTCTGTGCAAGCATGAGAATATGCCTGTGAGGATGTGATTACAGGACTGGGGCCTGCAACCTTCTGCTCAAATAGAGAAATCCTTGTTCAAAAGACTTCCAAAGATATGGAGCCCATCTTGAACCTTAGGTCAGGAATAGCCACGTTTAGGAAATTATTTTATTGAAATCTACAGGAGTGTGCACTTAGCGACAGTTACGAATCTTCCTACTTAACATCTTTTCTCTCTAGAAGTCCTTTGAAGTTTCTGAAATTCCAAGAGTCTTAAATGTTTGGGGTTTTTTAGGCTTTGGGCTTTGTCATGTTTTCTTTAAGGCACTATTTATCAGATGAGTGAATCAGCTGAAATTAAAATTCCTGCTTAAGTTCATTTTATGTGGGAAAACAAAAAGTAGAACCTGTTCAGTTTTGGAACAAGAAGAGTTATTTTCCCTCATCTTAGTTATGTTTTCTGCTGTTGATTGAAACTTTTTACAAGTCTCATAAGTTCTCTAGCCATTATTATTATTAGGAATAATACATAAATTTAATTCTATATTTATTGCATTATATTCTGAAGCATAATCTATATTACCAGTATTGCCTAAAATATACTGCTGCTTTTCTGTTAATATATCGGACATCCTTATGCAATATAAACTGCCTTTTTGCAGAGTTGAAGTAATAAGCATTCTAAAAAGGCAGAATGAGGACAACGTTGCTGCTTCTGTCTTCCTAGGTAGATTTTAACATATGAAAAAAAGTAGTCCAAAATATGATTCCAGGTGGTAACTCAAAATGTCTAGTAAGATCTTAACATGTTAAGTGCCTTGATCTGTCAGGGTACTTGCATGTGTGTGCGGTACCTTGACTTGTATGGGGCTCTTCAGAGGTGGTCTTGAGTAAGGATTGTACTCTAGTTAATAAAAGTGTTCCCTACAGGAACTCTTGTAGTTGACTTTGGTTGCTTCCCAGTGTTTTCTGTCTCAATTTGGATGCTTTTACTAACAAAAAGACTCTTGTTCCCAGAATTATAGCAGGCTTGGTTTGGTAGCTGAGTGTAGTAGAGAATTGAGCTGTTAAATGACCAGAACTAAGCCAAAGTTATGGTTAGATCACAGAATGGGGACAGAAGTTACAACTTTGTGGTGTTGATGTTGACCACAATTAGATGTGGTGCAGCTTCTCTTGATAGAACAGAGCACTTCACAGAAGAGGTACTAGTTGCCTGAAGTCTTAATATGAAATAGAAAAAATGAATGTTTTTGCTTTCTCTCTGATAGTATAGTTTTTACTAATACTGACTGAAAGGTTTTACTGTAAGGTAGCTTTAAATGTGTGTCTTTTTGCAATGATTTTTATGGTCTCTGTTCATCTCTGAGTGGATGAAATTCCACGTTGCCCAAACATCTTAAAATCTATGTATTTACTGTTAGTCTCAGCAAAAGGGTCAGACAGTGGCAAAGGAGGGAATTGTTCTTTCTTGGTCAAGTTGAGGAATCAACAAAACTACTAGTTATGCTATGTGTGTTTGTGGAAAAGCTGAGGTTCTTGGAGCTCCATGTTCCATTTCTGGCCCCAAGCTGATGGTTTTGGAAGCATATGTAGATGATTGTACCTTGTCTGTGAGATATCATGAACACACTGAGCAATTTAACATAAAGTCTGCGCTGGTATTAGCAAATGCAAAACAACACAGTTAAGACCTCTTTAATCGTGGCTTTTGTTTGGATGCAATGTGTGAAGCTCTGAGCTCAGTCCTCTTAATTATACATCTTTTAACCACTGATATATAATTGCCTTGCAATTTACAACGCATTTGGGGATTCCATTGCCTAAAAGGGTCTTATGTACGTTGAATGTCAAGTTCTGAGCATATGTTTAAGAATGTATCCTACCCACATGATTTAAAATATTCTAATATTTTCAGCACGGTGTTTTCTCAAAATTACTAATTGAGTTTTGAGGCTATAATGCTTTGGGCTTTCTAATAGTGAGTAGGCCGTTAACTTCTCTGTAGACTACAGATGATGTCAGGTACCAAATTTCTGTGTGACATAATGCTAATACTCAGTATGGTCTAGCAAAGATTGCCTCCCCAAGTTTGCTGCTGCACTGTTTCCCAGCCTCTCTGAAGGACTCTTGAACTGTTTTGGGAGAGGGTAGGTGGAGTGCAGGGCTATGGCTTTGTTGTCTTGGAGCTGATGTGCGCTGCAAGGGAACTGATTGTGCCTGCTTGCCAGTACTAAAAGCAGTTGGGAGCTGGCTTCTTCCTATGCCTGACAGCAGGTACTGGCAGCTGCGCAGGTGTGTGCCTGTGTGTATTTAAGTCTTTCATTTCTCTTTTTACAGTCACTTTGCAAACCACCTTCTGTTGTCTTATGGACCACCAGTGGCTGCACTCAGCAGGACAAGTAGCTCTGCTTTAAGTGGTGATGTCCCAGAGTGTGGCTTTGCTCTGTGTCCTGCCTGTTCTGGCTATAAAACCTGGCTGGGAAGCTAAGTTTGTTGCTCTTCACATGTCCAGATAGGGCTCTACCAGAGGGAGGAGATTTTCTTCCAGTCAACTGCTCAGGAATAAAAAATTGGAGAAGGGAAGAAATGAATGTGTTATCAAATTATAAATGTTCGTGATAACCTCATAAGAATACAAGAAGTACCCTGCTGGGTCAGATCAGGGGTCGACCCAACCTAGTGTTCTGTCTTGGGCAGTAGGAGTAAGTGATGCTATTTAGAAAAAGCCTGAAAGCCCAGCCACTTTTTGTGTTTTCTTCTCTTACTCCTCCACTATCCCTGTTTGTTACATTAGGCATGCTAGCAGGTACACCATTTATGTCCCCACTGTCTATGAACTTTTCTATTGTCTTTTTGAAGCTGATGATACTGTCTGCTTCCACAGCCGCTTTGACAGCAAGTTCCAGCAGTTCACTACCTGTGAATAGTAAAAATGAAGAAGTACTAGTTTAATATGTTTTGAGTCAGACTCTTACTAGCTTCATCAAGTACCCCTAGCTTTAATATTGTGTGATATGGTATATGACTGTTCTATATTCACCTTATCCCCTAGTATGATTTTTTTAAACCTCAGTAATATCTTACATCATTTGGCAATGGCACACATTTTTGGATTCTCTTCTGTTCTTTGCCCCGTTGCTTCGACTAGCTCAGAATCTTTTATTTAGAAGCAATTGTTTAAGGAAAATCTAGGTTCCTCAAGAAGCAGTCTTTGGTTCATGGGTTGTGGCTAAAGCTAGTCTGAGCATATGCAAGCATAAATTATGTTTCTGTTGAACCTTTCTACAGCTTCAATGTAGAGTATAAATGCAAAACCCAAAACAGCTTCCAGAAAGTTTTGTACCCTGATATTTTTGCAGTGAAGTACAGCTGCTTAAGCACTTGATTTTTCCAGGGGAAGTCCATGTTTCCGTCATCTCTTACTGAATCCTGTGGGACAAAAATAATTTCTCCCCCACCCACTATTTAGCTAACTGTAGTTTCAGTTCTCTTCAGTTAAGCTACATGTGCCTATTCCATGCTTGTGCTACTTTTTATGTAGCAGCAAAAAGCTCTGGTAAGAACTCCTGTATATTTTATTCAAAATAAAATACTGCATCAGATTAAATCAAAATCAGTAGATTTAAAAGTCTTCATTATTTTCATCTCTCTCTCTCTCTCTCTGGTATGCTATGGAAGTTTAAAAAAAGACCCCAAAACGGCCCTCTTTTTAGATAAGTACAACTTCAGTCTCTGATCCTGGCAGTATATCCACATAGTGCCACTGTCTTTTGGGGAGTCTGTGTAGGAATCTACCAATAAAGATATACTTGCAAGTTTGAGAGAGTTGCTGTAGGTGTTGGGGTTTTTTTATAACATTGGCTGCTAGGTATATTAGCTTTCTTTTTGTTCGTTGCACTGTAGTTGCACTAATTGATTCCTATCAGGATTTTTAACATGGTTATATTTGCACGAGCTTCTCTTAGTGTATATATAGATCCAAAAATTCATGTTCAAGCTCATGGGTTTCCCTGAGGGTTATTGTCAGTATTTTTGCTTAAATGTTTCATATGGCATTGTACTTGTGTCCTGTATCTTTCAGACAAGTGAGAAGTAAAGTACTATGCCTGCCTTGACACGGTCAAGTTAAATGCAAAAATAAGACTTAATTATGAGTTAAATCCAAAAATAAGACTGGGGGCACAAGAATAAATCCAGGATTATAGTGGCTGGGAACTGTGGAACAGTTTCTTTACAGAAGCTTGACAGAGGCACACCAGATATGCATTTCTCGCTGTTTACTTTGGAACCATTCTGAGGAACTCTTTTCTTTGGTGTGGTGCTTGATAACCTTCAGAAAAGAAATGTTGCTGGGTTGTGCAAATGAGGAGAAGGTCATTGATCCATCAAAAACTCTGCAAAGCATGATAGTAGTAGCTTAGAAGAAGGTGGTAAGTAAACCAGAAAGAAATAGAGAGCAGCATGTGAGTCACCCCAACTGCAAGATGCACTTGTTCTTTCAAGTTTTTCATCCTGTCCAGTATGCCACCAAATACAAACTGTGGTTAACTGTTGAGAGAAGCAATCTCCAGCTGCCTTTCTGTCAGCTTCTTTGTGTGTATGAGATGCAATTAGTTAAGACTCATTTGAGTCTTTGCTGCCATAGTAATGGAGGAGGCTGTCTCAAACATATGGGACCCAAACTCAGATCACAACTCCCATATTGGGCATGTCACCATGGGATTTATGTTTTTCTTTCATGCTGTTGCTGGATAATACTGAAGTGTATGTCAGTATCTGCCTTTGTAGAGGTGTCTGAAAGGTTTATTTGGTTCTAAGTATGCTAAAGAAGAGATAGTTCTCTCTTCCCATTCTGTGTTTTTGAAGGGCACAGCCAACAATGAACTTTTTTGTTCTTAAGACTGATACACTGTGAAGGTTCATACTCCAACAATTAGTTTCAAATATATATATATATATTTATGTATGTAGTACGTGCTCTGTACTTTCATGTGTTTCCATGCATTGAGAGAAGTTAGGAAAGGTGATTGGAACTGGATTAGATGTCCGTGCTTGTGTTGTGGCTGTCAGGTGTAAACAAAGCATGAGGCCCCTGCCCTTGGGGGGGTGTGCTTGCATGCGTGCATGGAAGGGGAACTATGTGTATAAAGAGGAAATACAAAATTATCCTTAATATTGTCAAATGATTAATGAGGTCACTTGTGCTAGTTATGTTTTGTAGCATGTGTCTCCATTGTGTATGCTGCACGTGTGCATATACAACTGTTTCATGAATTTTAAGTGTTTAAATTTTTAGTAGTCTTCTGTACTTCTGCTTCTACAGCTAGATACATGCTAAAGAAAGGCCTGGTTTATGCAGTGTACTGTTAGAGGTGTGATAGGGTGTTTTGTTTTGCCCTAGTGACTTAAAGTTGCTTTTCTAAATCCCCCAGTGCCAGAGTGCTTGTCATTTTTCTCAAGGTGCTTTTACACAGTGGGAGGTGAAGGCTTGTACCTTCACAAGAGGAAAATGCATCTTTCCTGCAAAGTCTGTGTAGGCTCCCTCCTTGCAGTCATGTTCTTGCCATTTCGGGCCTTGGGAACAAGTTGATTGAGGTGGTAATCTGTACATTTGTCACATGCCTCTAATTTATTACATATTTCCTGAATATCACCTCTGTGTACATTCCTTTGCTTGGTATATAACACATATGAAACTGAACTGAGTACTGAATATACCATGTTCAAAAGAGTTTATTCCAGTGCTGCAGGATAGCCTTTCTGAAGAAAAGCTGCCTTTTGCAGGCTAAGCTGAGTGTAGCAGAGTAGCTGCAGAATATGTGTACTGTTAATTTTATTTGAAGATACTTGGGGTGGGGTTTGTTTGTTTGTTTTGTTTGGTTGGGGCATTTTTGTTGTTTGGGGTTTTTTTTAAGGTGATTGCCAAAGACTCCCTAGTGTTGGGAAATGAAGAAGTACCTTATGATTGCATGGATTTGCACTGTAGGAGTCTATTTTAGGGGGGAAAAAACCCCAGCCTCCCAGCATCAATGGGAGTGCTGCCTCTGATATTATTAATGCCCACATTTACCTAAAATAAGTACAGTAGGGTAGAAAAAGCTCTGAAGAACCATGATGACCTCAGGAGGGACTGCATATTGATGCTTGCAGAAGCTGTGAGCAACTACAAGATCTGAAGACTGTTTGTCAGGTGTGGTAAAGAAAGCTTTTTTAAAAAAATAACCACTTTCTTGCACTGCCTGATGAAATTAAAATTTTGCAGAGCAAGGATAGTCACCAGCGTTTTTGTAAGCAAAGATACTTGAAGTAAAACCTCTGCGATCAAATAGATTAATCATCATTCAACTTGATTCCTGAAAGCAGGTGATCTAATCTGATGCTTAACCTTTTTCAACTTGTAGCTCCTAATGACTTTCTGGTAGATGAGTGGAGTTTTGTTTAACAGGTTTAAGTGCAGTGGCAGTAGAATTTTTTTTCCCTCAATAATTTCCTTTCACAGTTTCCAAAGATCTGTGACTACTGATTGAAAACTATTGTGCTAGTGGATTTGGCTTATTGGATGCTAGCTGAACCACAGGTTTAGTGGCTACATCTGACCACTTATTAAGCAGTAATAATACCTATTTTATTCTGACTGACTTTGACCTTTTTGATACTTTCCTTAGACAATCTGCTTCATCTTGATTCATCATCATTCCAGGATAGTGGTGTCCTTGGGGCTCTCTCTTAAGATTGATATGGTACAGAAGATTTAAAATCAGGTATTGTTTTGGGTCCCTCTTTCCTGCTGAAATGAAACACACAGTCTAGAACTGAATGCATTTTTTTTTCCTTATGTGATTTGTCTTAATATTTTGTTTCTTTCAGCTGATGTTCACAAGGAATAGAGTCACGTGATGTATGAAGGCAAACACATACACTTCTCTGAGGTTGACAATAAGCCCTTGTGCTCATATAGCCCCAAACTGTGCAAGCAGAGGCGACTTAACGGCTACGCCTTCTGTATCAGACACGTTCTGGAGGACAAGACTGCCCCCTTCAAGCAATGTGAATATGTGGCCAAGTATAACAGCCAACGCTGCACCAACCCCATCCCCAAATCTGAGGACCGTAGGTGAGTTGTGGTTACCCATCTGCAAAGAGGGAAGCGGCTGGGACATAGGCATGAGTTTTCTTTTAAGGCGCTGCTTGGTTTCAGGATGAGGGACGAACTGGCCTGAGTGGATTGAATTCCAGGATGTTCCTTTGAGGGTTTTGTTTTAAGACCAGTAAACTTTTATTTTATTTTCTGTGGGAGTCAAGTACTTAGAAAGGGGGCAGTAACTACTCCCAAGGAAGTTTTTGGGAGAGTCCATTGCTTTTCTCAAATTCACTATAAACTGTGGATCAAACCTGCTATACAATACCTGCTGTTCCAATTAATTTGCTTTGTCAGTCACAATACATGCTCTCAAAAAGGCCTGCTTGTTTGGCCAGCTGTGCCAAAAGCACACTTCCATCTGCTTTTTCAGGACAAATGGTTGAAAATGCATACCTTCTGGCCATAGGGAGCAGTGACACATAGGGACGGATCCAGAATTAGAATTCAATGTTTGTGATTTGGTACTGATCTGTAGTGTATTACTGGAATAAAATATATATTACTTGATAACAGATGAGCCAGCTGAGAAAGTGCTGTCTACTCCCTTTCTTCTTTGCTCCCCCCTTCCTCTCCCCCTCCCTGCCCAAATGAAGATGCCCAAGGTGCCCAGGTATTCAATGATTTGCAAGAGATAGTACTTGAGGTTGCTGGAGAGCTGGGAATTCAAACCAGATTTCCTGAATCACAGCCCATACTGTAACCACAAGGACATTCTTCCTTGCTCTTTAAGACTGCCTGAACACCAGTCTCATTGGTGTTGCTTGGGCTGAGATAGCAGAATTTGTCTAATCTTGGCTGCCAGGTATATATGACTTTAATTTTTCAGAGTCGTTGCAGGTTTTGCCAGTAACATAGTATTTAATTAATGTGTGTGTGTGTTAACTATCTGAGGCTTGTTCTGTTAGAAACTATTTTTTTAACCTAAAATATAAACAAAATGTGCCAAAAACGAATGAAACCACTATTCACTGACCTTTCACATTATTAGCTGCCATTCACTAACCTTTTGCATTATTAGCAGTGTTCCCACTGTGCCCTGCATATAACTTCCTTCTCAGCTCACAGCTCCCTCTCTTGTCTGAAACAACAGTTGGACTGTGCTCTAAATTAACTTGCACTTCACCTGCCATTTCAGTTGAGGAGACTGATGAAGTGAGAAAAAAACATGAATGTTTGTCAAAAGCTGTAGGGCAAATGCTCAAATGGCACAAGATGAATAACTTTAAGCTGTAATTTGACAGTCGGTGACTGTTTCTTTGCTACTGTACAGTTGAGGCTCTTTGGAAGTAAGCTCGCAGAAATGATCATGGAAATTGTTAGCGCAAATGGTATGCTGTAATTTCAGATGCAAGTGCTGACTGAGCCAGAGTTGCTGTTTACCGGGGTCATACTTAAAAACAATAGAAATAATAGTACTTAATGACACTTTTTTAGGTCTCATATGTTTCCATGGAATTTGAGATTTTTCTTTACACCTTGAATTGAGTTCACACTTTGTTCTTTTTTATTTTTCTCAAGTTAAAGTGAAGTGTGGTCATGTCATCTGGTGTATGTTATATTAGAATAATTCAGTTGCATGTCGAGTGTCACATTACAGTACTTGAAGAGGACAGCAGGTGTCTGAAGGAGAAGATAAACTTTTAATTTCAAATGAGAGGATGTGATAGTTTGAAAGAATATTTTAAAAGACTGCTTCTCAGGGCAGAGTTTAATTTTAACAATAAAATTTAATGAATGCTAGTGATAAGACTGTGCCTGCTCTAAACTTTTTTTTTCTTTTGGCAGGCAAACCTGTATCTGTTTCTTAGGAGACTTTTTTCACACTCCGTTTGAAATAAAGATGTTTGCTACGTTTGAGTTCTTCACTTGTAGCTTTTAATTTTCTGTGTACAAAATTACTGTCAGATGGTCATTTTGTCACAGTTTTAGACATGTAACTGTAAAAGATCAGAAGCAGGCTTTATGATGCTCTGACAGCTATCTTTTTATATACTTTTAAAGATTATAAAAATAAAATGTCTTAACAGGATGCATGCATAGTATGCCAAAAGCTTCGTAGTCTGTCCACAGATAATTAAAAAAAATGATTACTTGACCCCAGACAAATGAAATGCTACCAGCCACAAAGATGTTTAATATGCTGCCATATTATTAGATTTCTTATTAACCATTAACATTCTACAAATTAAATCTATTAATAGTGCATGACTTCATTGCCTTATTTGAAGTCTAGTTTCTCTATTCACTATCTTGTTTTTTTAAAGAATATATACGGGATGATACAGACATGGGTTCTGGATCTGTATTTCCTCTGAATAAATGTCTCCTAATCCTTTCTTATCCAAATGCACACAGAGATAATGAAGTTCAACTTAATTTTTAAGTATAGGGTTATTACAATTTAGCAGGGTTAAACACCATTTTATCTCTAATTCTCCTCTTTCAAAAGAATCTTTAAATATTTTGTTAATATGCAAGATGCTCTCTAGTTTACTTGGATCTTCCTTTAAGTGACAGAAGTCGATGCCAATCTGGGATGTACTGGGAAGCAGAATGCAGTTATAGGTGGAAAACCTCACTGTCTGGATTCTTGCCCTCTCAGTGATGTGGGAAACTGTCCAGCTGAAGCCTTTAGAGCCCGTCACCTTATGTGTGCTTCATGTTACCATAGGTTTAATGGATATCAACCACCACTCTTACCATATGTGCTGACTGCGCTCGACCTCACCTGCACAGAATAAGTGCCTTTGGCACTGAGAAAGGAAGGGGGGAAAAACTATATTAGATACTCAATGTGATACTGTCTGCTGAGCAGAACTCACAGGCAGGTTATAGAAGTGACAAACTGAGCCACTAAGACAGGCACATAGATTTGGCTCTTGTAGGGCCAGGTTGATCCTAAAGGGTTGCATGCTCAGAGCCATGTGAAAAGAACTGTGCTACTTGCAGGTGCTATTCCAGTCTTCCCAGTGATCTGTCTTCCACGGAGCATGAACTGCTGACGCTTTCCCTGGCATTACATCTGATTCAAAGAGTTTATTGCCTTAACTCAGCTGGTTATAGACTGGTTCCAGCAGAGTCGGTTAACATCTGCACCAGGCTCTGCAGCACCGCATAAAGTCAGAGCCAGTTTGGGCCAGGGCCAACTAAAAAGCCATCCTGGAACCTGAAGGATGGGGAAGCGGATGTGGTGTGTGTGCCTGCCTGGCTCCGCATGGGACTAACTAGAGCCTGACAAGGCCAAGGTTGAGTTGGTGCTGATAAATTCTGCCTAGCCAAAACTGCCTGCATGTAGTCCTCTCTACCCAGAGAAGATTTAAGTGCTCTTCCCAGTTTCTTCTTGTTCCTTTTAGTCCAAAGTGTATCGGCCTCGGTTCTGCTGGAAGACTGAGTTGATAGAGCCAAGTCAATGTGTACTGGAGTCTGCAAGTGCATGTGATCAGTATTTTCATTATGTTGTAGCCTGGCATCTATGGGTTTGTGTCCAGAGGTGATGCCTGCATAAGATACAGTTGGCTTTCAGTGATACTGTATGGTCAGAGCCAAAGAGCCAAAGCTTTATACTCTGCCATATAACAATGATTCTGTTAGAGTTAAATGAACAAGCAAACCCCTTAATAGCCTAAAACTCAGAGAATGTTAGCAAGCTTATTACCTTTTCATAGGTTTATTCACTTTTTCTATTTTTTTGCTTTCTCTTTGTTTTTCACGATGAAAACAGACTAGCCAGTTTTACCTCCTCACATCAGCACAAGCACAAGGTGGCAATATTTAAGTTCTGAACAGTATAAGGGAAGCATTCACATTGAGTAAAACTGTCATTTTATTCAAATAAGGGGGATAAAAATTCCCTTGTATTTGTTTTGTCTGTTTATTGTTTTTTCTTCTGTCATACTAAAAGTGCTGTTGTAACTGATCTCAGTCTTGTTATAAACAAAATATTTAAAAAGTGCTTAGTTTTAATTATGGGAATAGTGCTCTTGACTTTAAGGGAAGCTTTACTGAGCCCTAATTATATAATCTTATTTTTAGAAGTACATTTCTCAGTATGAATTTACAGTATTCCAGTGTGTTCTAACAAAGACTCCACACGTTGCTGGTTTTCAGTTTGCCTCATCTAGATTTATTACTTACAACTTAGTGTAATAATGAAATTATTTAGACAATAATAAGTAGCAGTGCTTTTCAGCCTTTTCTGACTTGTGAATCCTTATGGGTGTGGATCCCTTGGGAAACTACACATACGGAGATCATTAAGGAGCATATATGAATTTGCTTTTTCTTTTTTACCTTTTATGGACCCTTTAGAAGCAGTTCACACATTGCTTTTTTTTTAGGGGTGGGTCAACAAGTTGAAAGTCACTAAACTGAAGTGTTAAATCTTTTGGGGGGTTTGGTTTGGGCTTTTCTGCTATTTTTTTCTCCGTGAAGACCAGGAATAATTTAATTTTAATCTATTTGTTCAACAAAACTTACTTTTCTCAGATTCATACTGATCAGATTTTAAGGAATACCTTCACTGGTATTTCCTTATCTTGTCCATAAATACCTTGATGTAGACATCACTCTTTCCTCATATCTTTGTTTTCATCTGTAAGCTGCAGGTTATAGATGGGATCCTGCAAGGGCAAAAGTCTGATTGCAGGAGGGCCTGCCTGTGTAAAACAGGAAAAGGATCAGATCATGGTTCCTACTTTCCTATCACCTGCTTGTTTTAATCAGACAAAAATTGTTTACTTCTTAGTATGTTATCTGTGGCCATAAATTGTAATTCTTCTCCTTTTAGTTTTCATGACAAACTTTCAAAGACTTTTTTCCTTTTTTTTTTCTTTTAATAACATGACTTTAAAAGCCTTTTTTTATATTGGAAGAGCTTAAAATCCATGTTTGTGGATTGTATGTTTACATATTCCTGGCATTGTGTAAACATTTTGTAGCAGCAGAGAATTTCTTTTAAACTAGATTTTTGTTTGAAGAACATTCAGCTAATCCTCTGGCTGCAAAATTGATCATGTTAAACTACTAAAACAGAATTTAAATATTTATGCTACTTGTTCATTAAGTGCAAATAGCGACCCTTCTCACCAGGTATCTGTAGTGAGATTGTCCATACAAGAAACTGCTCCCTACTCCAGTGGAATTCATAATAATAAATGTGTGTGTTGATGAAAAAGTTAACTACTTCCAGTGAAAGAACAGCCAAATGAAAGGAAGTAGTTTTCAATGTACTTTTTCTTGGAGCTTTTGAAATGATCAGAGTTAATGGCTTAAGTTCTTACTGTTCTATGTATCAGACAGTCCATTTGTTTTGTTAGCTTTGTTTTGTGAATATGTACCATATTAGAGTAAATATTTTGAATGGTTGTGTGTTAATCTCCTATGAATAATGAATTAAGACTTTAATATCTTAAGATTGCAAATTGTCACTAGTATAAGTTTTTGTTTTCTGTTACAGGTTGGGAACACCACAGTTATCTGTTGTATTAGAAGCAGTTGTGTACACTTATAAAATGTCTTGTGTTTCGATTTATATTTGCATGAGATTGGGGGGGGGGGGGTCCCTTTAGTGATGTCTGTTTTCCTCAGATTTTACTTAGAGCAGTTGAGTTAATAACTGACTGCTTTTACTTTTCAAAGGTACTGCAACAGCCACCTGCAGGTACTTGGCTTTATACCGAAAAAGGAGAGGAAGAAAAAGAATGATCCCATAGAGGAGGTAAAGGTCAGGCATCAGATGGATGCTATGGCCTTCAGTCTGACAGTGCCCAGCCTGGCCTTGAAGATGCCCAATGGGCTGGATGGGATGTCCCTCTCCCCTCCAGGGGCTAGGCTTCCTCTCCACTACCTGGAGGCAGAATTAGAAGACCCCTTTGCTTTCAACGAGGAGGATGATGACCTAAGGAAAGGGGCAACAGTGAGGAAAAAGTTGCAGAGCAAGTTGGCTCAAAACCGGCAGCGCCAGAGAGAGACAGAGATTTTAAAAGTTCGCCAAGAGCACTTTAGCCCCCTTCCTGCACCTTTGCAGCAGCAGCCTCTGCAGCAGCAGCACTCCCATCTGCCACCTTCATCAGCTTCGTTAAAGCCAACAGGGCTACCGCAGGGCATAGTCTGCAAGTCACCTCAACCTCCGAACACCAGCCTACCAATGCAGGGAGTGGCACCCACCACACACACTATAGCACAAGCCCGGCAGTTGTCTAACAAGAGACCTCTGCCTCTCCTGCCACCCGCTAGGGCTCCTGTCACGGACCCTCCAAGGACTGATCGGGTCCTCATGAAAGCCACAGCCTTCTCTCCGCATTCATCCTGCATGAGCCGGCTACAGAGACTGGTGAAACTGTGCACTCGAAAACAGCAGCTGGACACTGATCTGTTTCCACATTTAGGTGGGTAGATAATAGATGCACTGCTGCCTTATTTTTTAACCTGAAACCAAAAGACAAAAGGGGAATGTCTTCCTAGTCCTGTCCTGCATTCATGTGTGGTCCTTACAAAATAACCCTGAACTAGGTAATCTCTTGGTGTTTTCTTTAGCCCTGTTCTCTATGAAGGGAATGCCTGGACCCGTCACATATGGTTTATGGCATTTCGGTTGTTTATTCTTCTTAAATGTTCTGTTAACCATTTGAGAAATCAAACTGAAGTTTAGAAAACATTGCTTGGACGATACAGATGTTGTATAGAAGATTTGCAACTCGAGTAGTAAAGGTGGCGCCAGCTGTACCTACGTGAGTGGACAAGGTTACATTGAATGTTAGATATGTGACAAGTGCACATTACAAAATGAGTGCAAGTAAAAGTTTGGAGATTTGGCTCATCGTTTCTGCGGATCCAAATTTCTAGTTGACTTGACTGGGAAAATTGGAGTGTAAGAGAATTTTTCTTGACTGGGCCTATTCGTGTACAGAATGTGGATGAACAAAAGCAAAAGACTGCTGCAGGAGGGCAGTACTGTTACAGAAGGTAGTTGGAAGTGGAGTCTTGTCCACATAGCAGCACAAGAATAGTCTCCTTCTCACTTATTATCTAGAAACCGTAATAATCAATTGCTGCTTGTGAAGATGTAAGTAAATATAACTAACTTGCTGCTATGGTAGTAGTGCTCTATAAAGCTTTAAAAAGGCAGCTGACCTTGTGGCTTATTTGTCTGAATGTGAATATGGACCTAGGTACACCTAGCTGTCCTTGTTATCTCCCTCACCCTCCAAAGTTACCTTACTTTCTGCTTAGTTTTAGATTGTACTTTCCTAAGAAATAAAATACTGACAGGGAAAAGGGAGTCAGTGTGTGATATTAGAGCAGGAATGCCTTTTATGATGTTTAAAAAAAAAAGATTTCAAATAAATCTGGATGTTCTTCATGTAACATCTTATTTAATTGCAAACATCTGTAATTTTTGCTATTTCAATTAACCTTTTTTTAATTTGCTGTTAAGATCTGCCCTTTGGCACTCATGGGATAGCTTGACTATTTGTTCAGAAGATAATTAGCATCCCATAGTATGTCTCCAAAGGACATTATTCATCAGAAAATTGCCTTGATGGTCCTATATATAATGCAGGTCTTTTGAGGAACGGCAGATCCAGAGGCACTTCTGAGTGTCACAGACCCCAATAGCTTAGAAAGTGACCTGCATTTTGAAAGACTGTAGAAAGATCACTTCCTGTGTTTAATGTTTTACATTCTCAAGTGGTGAAGAGAATATGTTTTCCTAAAAAAAGAGGCATAGGAAAAAAACTGCTCAGACCCATAAATGTAGAGTAATGCAGATTGCATAACTATGTGTGTGCAATTAGAACATTTTGCATTTGGCAAAGTAATGGAATTCACATGCTAATTATGTGAGAGTGGAAAACGTATTTGTTATTTTTTCCTAATATGCCTTAATATTAAAAACCAGTTATGCTGGTTCAGAGAATTTCAGGATTTCTTTTTTATGATAGAGTAGCACTAGACATGACTGCGCAGAATCTTTAAAAAGTTGCAGCCAGTTTTATGTGTAACCACATCAGAGCCATATAATTGGATATTAATGTAACTGCAGTCTTCAATGTGAGTATAGCGGAGTCTGGATTAGATTTTATTCCTTCATTTTTGCAGTGCCCCTTAGAAGCAAAACAACGCAACCTCTGATTTTATTTTTAAACTTGGGGTAAATAATTTGTTACATGGTATCAACTGTGGACATCTTTATCCAAGGATTAAGTTGTTTTTTCATTCCTTTATGGAAGGGGCAAGAGTAAAAAACATTTCAGTTGAAAGTATAATTCTGGCATTTTATCAAGTGTCTTAAGATACCTTAATTTAGTTCAAATGTGTATCTTAAAAATAGGAACAAAGAATAGAATTTTCAGGATCCTGAAGTTCCTGAAAAATACGGTTTTTGATATTTCTGGTTTATGTTAAAGTGTTGCTTCTAAATGATGAAAGCACTCCTGATGATTGTATTCCAAGTTTGTGTGTGTCTAACTCTGAAAGGAGGTGACCAAGTACTGATGCATTTCCCAAATTCAAAGCATCTGACTTCTTCAGAATCATCGCAGATATAGTTGTTTAGTTGATTTTTGGCAAAAATGAAGTGTTCTTTAACTCTATCCCAACTGCTGCTCCATGTTCAAGGAGCACACAAGAAAGTGAAAAAACAATGCTGGCTTGTAAATGCAGCTATGCGATTTTATCCCACCTGCTGCAAGGAACTGGCAAGAATTCCACTGGATGTGGGAGAGAGAATAGGAAAAACTGCAAAAGATGAAGCTCCAGCTAAAATGTTCCACCTGAGAACTTACTGGACGCTGTTTCTGGCTGTCCTGTTCAATGGTTGTGTTTAGCTTGACCAGCTGAGGCTGCTGGTGCATACAATAAGTTGATCCTACTGTAACATCATTAAGCAAAAGCATGCTGCTTAGTAAAAGTGCAGGAGTATTTGCATCTCTCCCTTTAGCTCTCTTTTCACACTAATGTAGACATTTGGCAGGCAATTATAGAGGCTGAGCAGAGGAACATCCTGTGTAGCTGTGCACCTCTCTGTCCGTGCTGCTCTGTCTTATGGTTTTCTATTCTCCCTGTGTTTTGGCACAGAGCAGGGGTCAGAATATAAACAGAAATGAAAGTGGCCCATTTAGATCATATAGTCTTAAAAATTACCAGGCAGTCAGTTCTTCATAGCAGGGACTTCTCTCACCTCATTTCTGAAGATTCCATGTGCTTGGTATGAAAGCTGTAATGTTTTTCTGTGAGTAAGAAAGCTGGTGATTTTTCTCCTACAGCTTATGGATAAAGAAGACGATAAGGATTTTAAAAGGAAAACTAAAATTTGACAAAAATCACTTCATGCTATTTGCACACTGTAATAGAGCTGTTACTGTAACTTTTCCTGTGTAATTGAGAATATTATATGATTTAATCAAACATAATTATGCTTGCGACTATACTACACATTCATCTTTTGTGCCATAGGTTGCTCAGAGACTGACATGAGGTGTATACACTTTTCATCTAGCTTTCATGTTTTCAATTCCCATAGGGCTGGATTGGTCTGAAGACAGTGGAGAAGAGTTGGAGGATTCAGAGCAAACCTCCCCTTACCAGGTTGCGTGGTCTATCCGAGAAACCCTTGGCTATGAGAGACATGAGTGAGTATGATTCTTTAGTATTCATGCTGGCCTTGATGGAATAAATCGTGTAAATATGAGCTTCACTTCAAGTGGAGTCAGTGGAACCTAAGCGCTTGTTCGAGTGCTTTGCTGAAACAAAGGATTGTTTGAATACATTTGTTTGTAAGAGCAATGAAACAGCTTGTCACCTTCTGTCCTAGTTTCTACATAACTTAGTGTCCTGGTTTCAGCTGGGATAGAGTTAACTGTCTTCCTAGTAGCTGGTACAGTGCTACGTTTTGAGTTCAGTATGTGAAGAACGTTGATAACACTGATGATTTCAGTTGCTGCTCAGTAGTGTTTAGACTATAGTCAAGGATTTTTCAGCTTCTCATGCCCAGCCAGGGCACCTGACCCAAACTGGCCAACGGAGTATTCCATACCATGGGACGTCCCATCTAGTTTAGGAACTGGGAAGTGGGGGGCAGGGAATCGCCGCTCGGGGACTGGCTGGGTGTCGGTCGGCGGGTGGTGAGCAATTGCCCTGCGCATCATTTGTACATTCCAATCCTTTTATTACTACTGTTCTCATTTTATTAGTGTTATCATTATCATTATTAGTTTCTTCTTTTCTGTTCTATTAAACTGTTCTTATCTCAACCCACGAGTTTTACTTCTTTTCCTGATTTTCTCCCCCATCCCACTGGATGGGGGGGGAGTGAGTGAGAGGCTGCGTGGTGCTTAGTTGCTGGCTGGGGTTAAACCACGACACTTAGTGTCCTGGTTTTGGCTGGGATAGAGTTAATTTTCTTCCTAGTAGCTGGAGCTGGTACAGTGTCCTTTGGATTTAGTGTGAGAATAATCTTGATAACACACTGATGTTTTAGTTGTTGCTAAGTAGCCCTTGTCTTAAGTTAAGGATTTTTCAGTTCCCCATGCTCTGCCAGCAGGCAGGTGTGTGAGAAGCTGGGAGGGAGCATGGCCAGGACAGCTGACCCCAACTAGCCAAAGGGATATTCCATACCATAGAAGGTCATGCTTAGTATATAAGTATATAAGCAGAGCAGGTATTAGCTGCTGGTACAGAAAGGCTTATGGTGTTCTCCATATACTGCTAGGTCATGAATCTGAACTTACAGCAGGATATGATAATATATTTCTATTAATGTAAATTTTAAGGTGCAAAGTTAAAGCAAAGCATCCCAAGCATAGTATTGTAACAAAACTGAAGCATGTTGATAGCGAAATTAGGGTCTCAATAAGATTTTATTATAGTTTCTATAATGTGATTCTCTTTCACTATGCAGCTGGACTTTCTGATACAACTCTCTCCCATTTGTTTAATTTTTAAACCACCATTAGAGTAATGATGTTAATGAAAGGTTATTTTGTTGTTACATGGAAATTCTGAAACTTACCAGAACTTCTTACCATGTCTAAAGATTGTCCACAAGGTGAACAATAAAGCTGTATCTCTGTCTCCAGGACAGACACCAGGATACTAAATACTGAGAGCCTTCAGTGTATCAGAGCTTATTAGCAGTGTGTAGACTTACCTTTTTTAAAAGAAAGGTTTTTTTCTGTTATGAATGACCATTGTTTTTTAGGGCATCAGGAGTCAGAGAGACTCACATTACATCACAAACATTAGTTTTAACTTAAAAGGCAATTTTTAAATAAACTGTTTTGGGAAAACATGAACAGACTTTCAGACTTTTAAATCATACATAATTTTCAAAGCAGATATATCTATTAAATAACTTCTATTACACTCTTCTGTCTTTGACATTTGATCTGGTTCTTCCATAGATTCCTATTTTTTTGTCAGCTTTTGAAGGTCATCTTTGTGTGTTTTGTCTTCTATTTGTCTTAACTTCCTTTGGATTCTTCCTACTCTTTTCACATGCTGAGAGAAAATAATACCTTGTCTTGACATTTTCTGTTCCATTCTAGCATTTTATGCACTTCAATTAAACACTGTCTTAACTAATCATGATGGATAAATTTTTGTATGGTACTGGGTGCTTTTGTACTTCCATCAGCCTGCCCAGTGTTAGCTGTTCAACTTCTTTTCTAATTTTGTTTATGGATAAACATTGATACATTCACTTGATGTCAGCCTTCTAAAACTTTTAATTCCTATTCTGTAAGCTTCTGTAGAGGTTTTTATTACCTGAAATGTTTCACTTTGACACTTTTGCAATGTGGTCTGTCTGCTGCTGAAGATGAATTAGTTCAGACTATTTCTTGGGTGGTCTGATTTGTGAAAATGACTCGGTCTTGCTAATCTGGCGGTGCAGACCAGTGGCTCCTAACTTAGCCAATGACTTGTTATGGCTCTGAATTTTGGAGGCTAATTTTACCAGAAAACTAGTGGAGATTGTTTCCCAAAACCTTTAGATTCTGAAATCGCATACATAAGCTTATGGGAATTTACTTACTGTTTTTCACAGTAAAATTAAAGCTACTTTTTCTCTGCTCATTTGTGTCTGATCTTTCAATCCCTGTGTGAAAGGGATAACTCTCCACCAGCAAACTCCATTCTGTCCTTTTCCATTTGTCTCTGTGGAAGACAGTGGGAGGGATGCTTCTCAGAACAGATGAGTAAGAGAAAGCGAACAGTTAATTTCTGCATTACTGGGCAGCTTGTTCTCAGCATTTCTGGTTGTATGATTGTGGGGGGAATCCTCTAACTTTCTGTTGAACTTCTTGTGTGATACTCTAGCTGTTCTTAAACGCTCAAAAATTGACCAGATTGGTTTAAAATTAATCTCTTAACAGTAATACATTTTTGAGCTCACTTGCCTTCTGGCCTTTTAATCCGTAAAATTCATATTGTTGCGATCATCGGTGGAAACACAGGCCAAATGTCTGCTTTTATTATTCTGTCCTTTAATTTTGGAAAACCGGGTTCCTGTGGTCGCAGAATTCCAGGATGCAGCGCTTCGAGGCAGGCACAGAAGTTTGAGTTCAAATAGTAGCGCAGAAGCTGGCACCAGGCGCAGTGCAGGCAGGGCGGCTGGCAGGGAAGGTTGCTGGGGTGGGAGGAATTGCTCACGGGAGCAGCAATTCAGGGGGAAAGCAGGGGCTGTTCCCTGCTGCTGATTAGTGAAGCTTCCCCCCAGTTGATTCGATTACTGGGTCTTGTAGCTTAGAAAGTACTGGAAAACAAATGACTTTAAAACAAAGTAGTTTTTCACTTCCTATGCTGAAATACAGATAAAATGAGCGTTTCAAGTAGCGAGTTTGAGAAGGGAGTGTGAGGATTGGAGTCCCTCCTCATACCAGCTCACTCAAAGGAGCAAATATCAACACTGTATTGTCAAAGCTGGATTTAATAACTCCCAATAATGAGAAGAACTAAGAGGAAGAGGGGAAGGTTCTTCAAATCCCTCCTTACAGAGGATTTTGAAGTACAGTTGCTGTGGTGTCTCAGAGTAGAGAGCATGATCTCCTGGTTCCCTGATGGTGCCTGACTTCTCACGCTACCCTTTTGCTTTTCCTTTCTGTTGCTTCGTGCTGCCTTTGTTTTCTTCATGAACACTCAGCAATAATTCCCCTGGTGTTTACACATGACAGTCTTAAAGGGAAGGGTTGGGAAGAAGCATTTTGGATTATCAGATGGTTTGCGTGCTCTTTCAGAAATCTTTTAAAACATGAAATGCTACACATTAAGTTGAACTTCAGAAGTTATATATGCAGCTTAAGGGAATAAACTAAATAGAAGTTGTTAAACTTATTTATGAAATGACAACAATAAAAGTACCTTTCGCTTTCAGTCCTTGCCTAGCAAAAAAAAAAAAAAAGAAGGTGTTATTGTGATATTTTTAGATTTCTTTGAACATATAAATATGCTTTGGTTAATCTTACTGGCCTGGAAACAAAATTCTGAATAAGCTTTCAGGAAGTGTTTGCCTCAAAATAAGCCCTTGTCCATTGCAGGCATGATTTCTTTCTACATCTTGTATATATGTCTTCATCTACTTTTTTTAAAATGATCTCATAAACTGCAGTTCAAAGTATTTTACATAGGATGACTTTTTTCTGTCTATTTCAATGGCAGGGAAGTAAAAAGTGTCAAATATGAAGACATTTGCATGAAAAAACACTCTTTCCACCCAGAAGAAACACTTTTTTTCCCTCAAGGAATATTCTTGTCTTTTCTTAAAGTTAATTTGTAACCATAATTAAAATTAAATCAGTATGTCTGCAACTTTGTTAAAAAATCTTGGCCCAGATCTACGACCTTGAACCTACCTACATCTAAGTGATCCCATCCCTGTATTCCTGTTTTCTATTAGTACATTGGAAAAATTAAAATCTATATTAAATAGCACACAATTAAATTTTTCTAAAGAGGTTGTTTTTCCCAGTAGGCATTCTTTCCTAAGAGATCTTAAAAGTGTTTTTTCTTTTCATTTACAATATGAAAATATTTTAAACATTACATATGTTAAATATTTTTAACAGGTTGTGTTTGCTGCTAAGCATTTAATTGCAGAGGTTAATTACTTGTAATTTATGCTTCCAGAAAATAATCTGTAATCTGTTGTAATAAACAAAATACATAGTATGGTTGACTTTACATAAAACTTTATAAAAATGTGCATTTGAGTCAAGGCAGTGTTCATTCCTGCAGAGTTTTTGTGGGCAGCCTTAGTGGAGATGGATGCAGTTTCTTAAATTTGGCCTGCATGTAGATGGAATAAGAGTT
The DNA here is from genome assembly GCF_964188355.1 of Buteo buteo. Lineage (NCBI taxonomy): Eukaryota > Metazoa > Chordata > Aves > Accipitriformes > Accipitridae > Buteo > Buteo buteo. Next base: position 24,905,333 of record NC_134175.1, read on the forward strand.
TCCAGAAAGGAAAGTAGGTCTTAGTCATATTGCTTTTCAGGGACAGCTATTCCGCCTGTGTTTCTGGATCTTTCTTACTTTATTTAGTAAACATCATGGCTGGTATTTTGCATCTTTTCTATCATCAGCGAGTTGTGGTCTGCTTTGCTGTGCACAGGTTTGGATGTCAGCTCATTCAATCTCGCTGGCCAACCTGTGCAGCCTGAACCTTGGGAGCTTTTGATTTGCTTCATTTGTTTAGACATGTTTTCTTCCCCCTGCCCTTTTTTTGTTTTACAGATAGGAAAGTTAGGAAAAAGTTTCTCTGTTCTATAAGGAAAAACTTAAAGGAAAAACTGAGCAAAGTCTGCTTTGCTTAGATTCAGTGTGCGGTCTTTGTTGCTCCATGAACAAAAAAATAATTCTGCAAACCAGTACTCGTTGTGGAGGACTTCTGGGTAGCTTCATGGACCTTGTTGTTTTAACAAGTCCCAGTGATGATTTTATTAAGTGTCATGATTTTTACTTCATTTAGCCAAACGTGTTGACATGGTTTGATGGACTTGTTGATATGTGCCTGGACATTCAGAAAGGCAAGATAAATGGAAAAAGGCTTTCTTAAGCAACAAAGAATTGCATCAGTCCTTTATCTGGTCATTGCTTAGCCCTGGTCTGATTTTTCCCTCGGTACCTTTGCAGTTAAATGTGAATTTCTTCTCCATGGCTGTACTGTAATTCAACTTTAACTCTGCAGCAAGGGGAAAGCAGTATCAACCGCTAGCTCTTGTGAGTGTCTGTTTGGTTTAGAAAGGAATACACCACCTGGTGGAGTAAAAGGAATTGGAAAAAGTCAGAAGTTTTGATACTTCTTAGGATTTGACCATCTTCTCCAGCATGACCTTTCTTCAATAAATTTCCACTATGTAGTTCCCCACCCTTGTCCTCTCCATTAATTTGCACTTTGATTTAAGAGTTTGTCTCATTTGCTGAGACGTTTACAGTAAATAAAGGTTAACAGTATAGATTTCTTTTGAACAGCAGGCTCCAGACATTTAAATGTGTCAGACTTGATGATAAATTGATGTAATCTCTAATAATGACATACTAAGAAGGGTAAGTACCTTTAGAATTCGAAAGGGATCTTGCTCTTACCATTTCTCAAGCATCCGTGCCTGATTTCAGCCTTTGGATGTTTGTGGGGCTAGAAGATGGATGCCAACTTAACAATTCTATTAAAATGACAAGTTAGCTTCCTTGAAAAAAAGATATTTAAGGCCCATTTATTTTTATTTTCCCTCCTTTAGGTCCGATGATGACAATGCAGATGACAGGAGTTCCAGGGTGACCAGACTTTGCACTTACTTTCAGCAGAAATACAAGCACCTCTGCCGCCTGGAGCGGGCAGAATCTCGTCAGAAGAAATGCCGGCATACACTCCGGAAAGCCTTGCTGCAGGCGGCCAGCAGAGAGCCGGAGCGTGCTGGGCAGCTGATACAAGAACTCCGAAGAGCTACGTGTGCTCATACCAGGTTAGACCTTCCACTGTGACTGCAGTCCGGAGTCGGGACAGGGTGGAGATGGGCAGAGTATCCAGCAGCTGAAATGCTGAACTCTGAAACTGGTAGACGTGCACAAGGCAGAAGAACCATGACACATAAATGCCTGTCAGTGGAGTAAAATAAACACGGCATACAGTGTTTTCCATGAAGACAGGCATTCTCCAGCTTTGTGTTTTAAAATGTGGATTGTTTGTTCAGCAGTATCTGGGCCCGATTTCTTAAATGCCACAAAAGAAGTTAGTGGCCTGCTAAAATTTATTCTTATTAATTAATCTATGTATTTTAGCTGCCTTCAAATACCTGGTACTTTACTAAGCCCAGTTCTTCAGAAGTTGTGCAGTCTGGTCTGCAGCTCACTGCTTCAATTCAGATTTCGTTTTTCAGAGCTTTTTTTGAAAAGCCTGTACCTCCTGTTAATTATCTTCCTAGTAAATCACACTTAAGCTCATGGTTTTTGTTAGATTTAACTCAATCTAACATTAAATGAAACTTGGCAACAAAATAAATATCTTCTAACAACTCTGAAGGTTACCTTCTGTGGGAATTCTTTCTAGATAATGTCAACATCCCTCCAGCTCTCGGCATACTGAGAGTTGGTTGATTCATATTTGTGCAGAAACACAGTAAGTCTGAACCCTGGTGTTATGTCTGGGGTATCAGCAGCATCCTTTTCTTGTTGTGGTTTTGCTTTACAGGATGTGTGACTCTAGGGGGTAGGAGGGCTAACATGAGAGGCAGGCTGGAATACTGGGAGTATATTCTGGTTATGGGATGCTTTTGTTTCTGGGCAGTGGGCTGTGGTTCATCACAATTGGAGGGTTTATTGTTGGGGAGGTGGAATGATACTGAAGAGCTGCTCAGAGATGTAATGTAGAAGTATGTTACTAGTTTACAAAGTTGTGTAAATGTCTCCAAACTTAAACTACAGCAAAACCTTGCCAGAACTGGCAAACTCTTTCTGGTTTTTTTCCATTATTTTTGCCTTTTATTACCCAAAAAAGATGACGTTGTTTTGGGTAGGCTGGCAAAGCCAGGTATGCCTGTCATCACTGCTGTGGTTAATTTAAGTAACCATAGAGTCTTTTCAGTTACGAAATTTTTCACAGGAATAATATTGCTAACTAAAACTTTGCTCAGTCAAAGTGCAGTCGATGACAGAAATGGCTGAAGGAAAACAGTCAGGCTACAGACAGCTTTTTGTCAACCTAGAAAACAGCGTGTACAGAGGTGAAAGTCAGTCCTGGAATCACCAGCTTTATCTACATGAAGGTGACAAATGCCTTGAGAGCAGGCTAACACCAAGCGAGCTGTGTAATGCTTGCAGTACTCATCCACGCTGCTGTCTGGTCGCCTGCTTGCAGCTCAGGCTCAAAGCATTGAGACTGTGCTGAGGAAGCGCTCAGCTCTGGGCACCTGCTGGTGGATTGGGCTGTAGCGCATTGATGAAGGAGGGCTTTTACCCATGTTGAGCACGCTCAGGCTCTGCCACTCCAGAGCTCAGTCTAAGTTTGTCTGAGCACATGCTTGCATGTAAGCTCTGGGGATGCTCGGCATGTTTTGATTTATGAACAGGCTTGGAAGTGCACTTGACTGCCCATGTAGGCATACCCAGTACATTGTATTCTAAAGATTGACCTCATTTTAAGGGTCACCTGTGTTGACACTCACTTACTGCTGTCCTTGATTCTGTTGCAGGGTGTTGTAATAGTTACATGGTAGTAGCACACAGCACCTCTCATTACAATTAAGGCCCTGTGAAATAAACAATAATCCTGGTACTGCAGTTGCACCTTCACCTGTCTTTGACATCTATTCTGTATCCCTGTGTAGAGTCTGGTAGTAGTGTGCACCTACCTGGATTATGACACACAGGTGTGTTACAGTTTTTCATCCTACTCTGCCACGCCACATTCTGTGCAATAGTTGTGCTAAGTAACCACCTGAGACTGGGTTTTTGTCTCTAAACTCTTCTATGCTTTTTTTTTTCAGCACAAGCCAAGCAAGGCAGAGAGATGCAGAACCAACAACCTGTAGTGGGACTTCGAAGGGAGAACAGTGCACTAACAAGGCCCTTCCATTCACCAGGCATTGTTTTCAGCGTATCCTCTTAACTCTGTTTGGGAGTTGCATTCAGATGTGGAAGCTGTTCTGGTTTAAGTTTGTTTTGTTTGTTGGGTTTGTGCGTTGACAAATACGTTTTCACAAAGAAATACCTATTTGTTAGTGTCTCATCAACTACTTTGCTTTTAATTTGTCTGTGTGATTTGGGTCTGTAGACAGTGAAGATAAGTAGTTTTCCACTGGTATCTATCATAGTCACATCATTTTACTTTGTAAGCTACATTTAGTAGGTGCAAGAAGCCTTTACAAAAACGATCATCTTTCACAGATGACTTGGTACAAACCACCTGGCTTTCAGCCTCATGGCTTTCATACAGTTCTTGGTAGGTTCCAAGAGACTAACTACTTATGAAGGGTTTGTGGGAACAAGTTTTTACACATAGTATAAAAAGATGGCTTACCCTGACTAGAAAGATGGAAATCTGATACTTTGCATTGCTTAAAGAAGCAGAATAGGAGGAGTCACAGAATTCTAGATGAGGAAGAATTCCCAGTGCACAGGATCTCAAGCAAAGCCTGAAAAAGATGTTAAGAGTCAATGCATGAAGATCGCAGAAAGGAGGGAGCACATTAGATGCGAGGTTTGATTCTGAAGACTATAAACAGGTAGACTTGTGACGTGGAATCCTAAGAATTCTGCAAGACTTGTCTTTTTTGTTTAGCTAAAGAATTGTTGGCGCTTTTGTTGGAGTGTCTCCTTTTGTTGGAACTTTTGGTTTTGGTATTTTAAATGACTAGCGCTGATCTGTTCCAGTTGTTATCAGACTGCAGCACCTTTTCAGTCTTTTTTTGTTTGCAGGTGCCTTTTTTTTTGTTGGTTGATTTTTGCAGGCCCCTTAAAAATAGTCTGCAGAGCAGTTCAAAACCTGTCTATGAGAAAGCACCATGGTGCGCAGCTGTGTTTGGGATTTGCCTCATGATTCTGATTTTTTTTTTTTAGTGGTGTTGCTTGTTGGTGTGTGTAGAGTAGAGAAGTCAAGACTAGTGATTTTGCATTTGTGCCCATTTTTTGCTCTGCAATTTCTTCTCAATGGAAACAGTGTCTCCTAAAATGAACAGGCTTTTGGTTCTGACCCATCCGTCCAAGTCTGCCGTCTGAACTGTTCTGCAGGTTTTCCCTTTTCTTTGTCCTTTCTTTTGCATTTCAACATTTTCTGAACATACATAGTGATGGTGAGGTCTAAGAACTGTTCAAGATGGAAGGAGTGCTTCTCATGTTGTTTGAAAAAACACAATGAAATATCTGTTTGATTTGCTGTGAGTCTGGAAACATTTTCACTCCTGCAGGGGATTTTTTTCTGAAGGAAATCTCAGCAAGCTTACATTTGGATTTACTTGACCTTTCTGTCTGATTGCACATCTTTTTTTCAGAGGAGCAGGAAGGATCTTGAAACTTCTTTCTCTGTGCTCTAAAGATAAATGCCAAGATTGTACCTTAAAAGACTGAATTAAGAAATACTCTTTCTTTAATGTTTCAGTATGGATTGTCATTAGTCTGTAAGGAAATAGTCCTGTTGACTACGCTGTTCCAACTGCTACTATTGATCTATTGATTAAGACTCCAGGAAAAGGCTTCTTTTTGCTAAGAACTCATTAGTGAAATGGCTGCTTCTATAAAACTATCTCAATATATAATAAAATCATTAGAAATTCTGCATGAATGCAGTTTTTCACTTTAAAAGTTGGGTTTGAGCCTTACCTAGCTTTGAACTTGAATAACAAAGTTAGGGTACTCATTAAAAATAGCATCTATGGACAGGTAGAGTTGAAGACTCTGATCTTCATCAGATTGATAAATCAAAGGGCGTTCCTCCATTGTTGCCTCATGTGTTATTCCTGATGCAGAAATGCACAGATATCTTATTGAACCGTTCTCAGCAGCTCTTCTCAAGTTGCACAGCCAAGTTTGCAGACGGTCAACAGTGCTCTGTGCCAGTTTTTGACATTACACACCAGACACCTCTGTGCGAAGAACATGCCAAAAAAATGGTAAGTACAAAGCCAAAACTGTAGTTACTTGTGTATTGGGATGACCAGGAGTTTTAACCCCAGTCTTTCTATGAACTCTTGCTTGACAATTAGCAAGTTTATGAACCTAAAAGCTCGTTTCCTTTTATTTTTCTTAAGGAGGTAAAACATGCCAAACATTTCCAATTAGTATAAAGTATGTTGTGAAAATCTTTTACATACTTTTGAGGATATAATAAAGTGTGCATGAGAATATCTTTCACTGGAAGAAATTTGATTCCTCTCTTCAATCGAGAAATAGAAGATCATTGTGAGAGATCCCGTGGTCGTTTTATTTGGGCTCACTCCTGGACCTTGGATCTGAATATAGTATGAGTGTGGTATGGTAAGAACACTGCATCTCAAGCAGTCTCAGTACGTGGAGCCCAAAATATTTTCTAGAGGAAATGTAGGTAGCAATTACAAGCATACAAATAATGTTTTTTGCTGCTTTATTTAGCTTTTGGTAATTATTGGAATTCATCTTTAACCTCCTTCAGGGATCCGTGGATCCCAGAGGAAAAGCATTTAAAATTATGCCCTCTGCTCTCCTTCTATGCCTCCCATCTTCCAGAGCAAAACTTCTGGGATAATTCAGAAACCCACTTCTGTCTTGCCCATCCTTCAGGGCATTAGGCATAAAACTGCATTTTTGTTTTTTTTTTTTTTTTGCTTTGTTCTGTTGTTGGATTGTTGTGGGTTTTTTGTTACTGTTTTTGTCCAGCTTCTCCAATATTTGAGAATTATGGAATTTTCTGGGTTAAAATGCGAGAGTCTGTGCTACACAGATTTGTATGGGATTTTCCCCCTCTCCCAGGCAATCGGCGGTGTGTCTCTCAAGGTTTACTTCTGTAGGACATACAATCCTCTGCCACTCCCAGTGTGATTGCAACTGAAAACTGATGATGGTTTGATTTATTTTTCAATTGGTCAATGATTGCTGTTCAAAAGCAATGAGGCCTTAGTTGTTTACCCACATCCTTGCCCTAGCCCTACAATATTAATTCCATTTCCTCAGTGCTGCCCCTCTTTTATGGCAGTGAGTACTTGAGGATGCTAGCTTCAGCTGCTGCACGCTATCCCCATTACTGCCACCTCACAACAGAGTTCTATCTTTAATACTTACAGAAATGCTGCCAAAGGTTACAGTTTTGCACTGATTTAGTTAGGGTTTGCTATGGTGATTTTTAAAGTCACACTGCGTGATCTCCTGTTTAGCATACCTCATAATTTGGTCTATGTGATTTTTGCCATTGGGATCAATGAGGAAGGAAACAGCATAATTTTTGTAACCTTGCCTAGGTGTAAGTTAGCAGTCTCTCTTGCATTACATGTGAATGTCTGTGGAGTGACCAGGCGAAAAAAGCAAGGAAAGTGATACTTGTTCTTAATATGCTCCCATTGGTATTGTTTTATTCCCAAAGGACAATTTCTTGAGAGGGGACAGCTCCCGTAAAGTTCAGCACCAGCAGCAGAGGAAACCCAGGAAAAAAACGAAGCCACCTGCACTTACTAAAAAACACAAGAAGAAGAGAAGGCGAGGCCCACGCCGGCCCCAGAAGCCCATTCCTCCTGCAGTGCCCCAAGGGAACCTCACCATGCCTGCCAGTGTCTCACTGCCAGTAGAGATGCCCCACATACGGTCAGTAGTAGCCCTGCCACAGTTTGCCCACTGCTAGCTTGAATGTTGCCAATGAACACGGTAGAAAGGTGTGATGTTGCTGTGCTGATCAGCATCCAGAGTGGGGCTAGAAATTGCATCTTCATGTGACTGTTGAAAAAAAAACCTTAGAGTGGGTCATTTCAGATTTGAGCAGTTATTGGGTTTGATGGATAAAATGTCTTGCTCCTGATGCCGCATCTGATGTATTTAATCAGTAGGCTAACTGTAGGCTTCCTAAAGAAACTATCTAAAAGCATTTTTTTTCCTAGATGATGGAAAAAAAAAAGGTGTGGGGAAACACCCATTATAGATGGATAAGCATTTGTAGTTGTCGTTGAACACCAGAGACTAATGGTACTTTTTGTCCAGGAGCCCCTCCACACCAGAGCTGAGTACTGATGAGCTGCCTGATGATATCGCCAATGAAATCACAGACATTCCACATGACTTGGAATTGAATCAGGAGGACTTCTCTGATGTCCTGCCACGGCTGCCCGATGACTTGCAAGATTTTGATTTCTTTGAAGGTACCATTTTATTTTATTTTATGCTAACGTGAACACAGTCAGTGAACTGAAGAAGTGAGTATTTCAAAAATGCGTTTTGAGAGATTGCTTGCTTTCCTACAGACGTAATAAATTTTAGGCAAGGAAGTGTGCATTTGCTCTATTGTTCGTTTGTGAGCTCTGAAGTAAAGCAGACTTTAAGGAGGCTGATGTGTGTAGTTCTCTGCTTGCTCTTATAATTACTGCTCTGAAAATCCTAATTGGTTTAGTATTTTAATAATTTATTTTATGTTTTTACTGCCTGTCAGTGTTGCAGTTTAATCAAGGGTATTCTCAGTAATGGCATCTTTCTGCCATCGAGTGGGGCTGGAATCACAGTCAATGTTGGCTTTTGATAAAAGGAGAAGAGAGTGAGAATAAAATCTTTAAATACATTTTTGAAACTAGCTTTTGATCAGAACTGTGCCTGAATTTGATTCTAAAGCTCAGTACCTATCACATGTAACAAAGAAATTAGAACAGCCCAGAGCTGGGGTATGTGATTTCTTTGGTCATTTTCTGATATGAGGTGACATCAGACTGTGTTTGAGTTTAAATTAACCTAAATTGTATTGACTGTAAATTTTAGGTCCAGGCTGTAATGTGGTAAGTAGGAGGGAGTTTGTGGACTATTTATGTTATTGCAGCATTGAAGAAAATCTTATTTAAGCGTTTTTACTTTAAGTCTAGTAGATTTGGGAGGCATCTTGTAGCATGTAGAAGAGGAGGGTGGAGAGAGGGAGTTCCATTGAAGAGGAAGATGTAATTTCTCATTTTTCTTACCTTGCTTACCTAGTGAACGCTGGTGAATGAAATTTTCTGTGTGCCACAAGCCATTCTGGAAGGTTATCATACAGTGCAGCTCTGTACTGAACTGTCTGTACATCTGCATCCTTAGAGTGCCAGTGCCAGGCTCACCTGAGGGGAGTACACTAACTTCTGCTGTCCCTGTTTCTGCAGGTAAAAATGGAGATCTCCTTCCGACTACAGAAGAGGCTGAAGAACTGGAACGGGCCCTGCAGGCTGTAACTTCTCTTGAGTGCCTGAGTACCATTGGAGTACTTACACAGACAGATGGTGTGCCAGTTCAGGAGCTGTCAGATAGAGGGATAGGGGTGTTCTCTACAGGTGCTGGAGCTCCAGGAATGCAGTCCTTGAGTCGAGAGGTTAACACGGATCTGGGGGAGCTGTTGAATGGGCGTATAGTACATGATAATTTCTCCGGTCTGGAGCTGGATGAGAACTTGCTCCGTTCTGCTACCTTGTCCAACCCACCTACGCCCCTGGCAGGGCAGATCCAGGGGCAATTCTCAGCCCCAGCCAACGTCAGCCTTACTTCTGCCACTCTGATAAACCAGAGTGGCCTTGGGGAGAGAGCCTTCCCAGGACAGTTTCATGGACTTCATGATGGCAGCCATGCCTCCCAGAGGCCCCACCCTGCCCAGCTGCTGAGCAAGGCAGATGACCTGATCACCTCACGACAGCAATACAGCAGTGACCATTCACACTCCTCACCCCATGGAAGCCATTATGATAGTGAGCATGTGCCGTCTCCCTACAGTGACCATATCACATCCCCTCACACCACATCCTTTTCTGGTGATAACTTGGCAGCTACCTTCTCAGCAGAGATGCCCATGATGGCACAGCACTTGCTCCCAACTCAGCTGGATGTGCCACTTAGCGGGGTGGTCAACCCCAGAACTCACTGGGGAAATCTTCCTGTCAATCTTGGGGACCCCTCTCCGTTTAGCAACCTTCTTGGTGCAGATGGACACCTCCTGTCCACCTCCCTGTCCACACCACCTACCACCTCGCACTCAGAGACCACACAGCCTGCCTTCGCCACTGTGACCCCCAACAGCTCCAGTGTGCTTCCGGGGTTACCGCAGACCAGTTTTAGTGGCATGGGTCCTGCCTCCGCTGAACTCATGGCCTCCACCTCCCCTAAACAACAGCTCCCTCAGTTCAGCGCAGCCTTTGGGCACCAGCTGAGCTCCCACAGTGGCATCCCCAAGGACCTGCAGCCCAGCCACAGCTCCATAGCTCCTCCCACGGGCTTCGCAGTGACCGGTGCCACCGCTACCAGTACCAATAATGCATCCGCGCCCTTCACCACCTCCAACTGAGCTTGTCTGCCTGGCTCTGTGCAGGTAGATGGGGGACCTGTGTTTTCTATCTTTCCTTTTTTCCTTTTTCTTTATTTTTTTTCTGTCCTCCCTTCCCTTTTTTTTAAGAGGGGGTTGAGAAGAAAACCCCTGCTTCAGTACTGACCAGGGTTAGCCCTCTGTGAACCTTGCTGTAGCGTTCACATGTGCTTGTTATGCACCGGTGCTCATTTATTGCAGGCAGGTTCACCGTTCCCCAGTAATTCCTTAAGGATACAGCACAGTTACTGGATGTAATTGACCTTAGCAGTAAGACCTAGAAATGGGAAGATACCTCAGATTACTGATGCATGTTACTGTTTCCTAGGGTTCGGATCAGTGCTTGCCATCCCATTAGCATCTGGTAGAAGGTTTTCCAGTGGGCAGAAGTCTCTTGATTTTTTTTTATTATTTTTTTTTATTATTTACTTTTTTCCGAAGGTAGCATCCAGCATGGAAAACTTGGCTGCACACATTGATTTGAGAATGGTGCACTGAAGTCCTAAATCAAGATCGTGGTTCAAGGATGAGTTTGGCAGTTTCTTAAAATAGTCTCTTGACCTCCTCAGTGTGCGTGTGTGTGTTTGGGGTGCAGGAGCAGCAGTTCCTTTTCTTCTTTTGGTGAAGAAGTGGGAGTTGTCCCCTTCCAGAACTAGTCACTGTTCTTACTGCATGCTGATTTTTGTTTCTTTATTACGATGATTTTTAATTCATTGAGCAGCAAGGGGATCAGTTGACTGGTTGCCCAGAAATCTGAAGGCTGATATGAAATTAGCCCAGGAAAAAAAAAAAAGGAAAGAAAAACAGAAGGATTGAAATAGATTCTGAATTAGTGAAGATTCCTGTGCAGAAATTCCCTCCCTTGCTGAATTACTGTGGCCTTGCAGCATTGATTTGCCTTTTCAAGTGTGGCTTTGTCCAGAACTCCTTGCCTGACAGGCTGACAGGTATTTCCCAGCTGAAACTGGAAGAATTTGATTGGTATTCTGCCCATCCACACAAGTCTAGGTCAGACCCTTTGGTAAGTTTAAAATGGACACATTTCTCAAATTATGTCCAGCTACTTTTTTGGATAGTTCCCCCCCCTCCCCCCAGGAGCCATACAGTTTTTTTGACACTTGTAGGGTTTGATGCTCTTTATGGGAAGCTGAATGTATGTAAAAAACTAGCAGGTACCTATCAGCAGTCATGGCTAACCAAAAGAGAAATCACTAAAGCTAAAGAGAGAGGTAAGAATTCCTTCTGTCTGCAGGACAGTTTTGCTTTTACTGCCCCCCTGCTAAAGATAGTATTCAGACTCTTCAGTAGTAATTTCAGTTCTTGAAAAAGGAGTCCGCTAGCTTTTAGATATATTTTTTTTATGTTTTTTTAATCCAAGAGAGAACAGCAGCAGAAATTCTGAGGTGTTTACTTGCATCTCTTTATCAGGAAGGGAAAAAAGGAATTTGCTTGTGACTTTATAGGGCTCAAACTTGCTACTGTACTCTGACTTTGACTGTAAAAGTAGCTCCTACTTGTTATAACAAGTCTCTACTCTTCTTGGTTTGTTTCTGAGATGCACATGAGAGAGAATAGAAAATCCCACATTTCAGTCTCTTACTGTAGAAGACAGATTTCATTCTACCTTACAGTAAAATGTCCTACCTGCATGTATTCTAGTCTAATTCAGGAAATTAAGAGATACCAAGCACATGTAATAGGGAGGCCTAATAAATTGTTTGAGCAAGGGATCATTGAACGAAGTTTAGTTGCTATAGAAATTGATTTTGTTAGCAGTCAGGCCCACACCCAAATCTCTGACCCAAACCTCTCCTTCCATCTTGCTAAGGAACAGAATTTAAATGGGATAGGTCTTGTGTCTTCTTACTATCGTAGCAATCATACTATCCCTCTTTTCTTGAAAGATTTGTCCTCCTTAAATATAAAGGAGTATGGATGATGCATATGTCCTTTTCTGAAATTGCAAGTGTTATGTGGGTGGAGGAAACAAAAATTATTTTCATGCTTCTGTTGTTATGAAGTCCTTATTTCATACTTGGTAAAATAGATCTTAATAATATAAGCCGAATATTTTTAAGTGGTGATTTAAATATGTTTGTAACATTTAAATGTTTTTAAATCATGTAAAAAGTTGAATTGAAGCCTATGAAATCCTGCTTGTGATTGTCCTGCTGATTGAGGAATGCCCAGTGGTATTGTGAAATGAGGCAAATCTGACAAGGCATTTATTTATTTTTGTATTATGTTCCCCATACTTTGTTGAGGAGACAACTGTTTGATTTGCAAATGATTTTCGTTGTGTCCGTATACCTTCTTCAATGTGTTTGGATGACTGGCTGAAAAAGAGTGGAGAACTAGTATACCAAATGGTTAATTCTTTAATCTGCTTGTGTATTCATGTCATTTTAGAGGATGTTAATTTCTATAAATTGGTTTCAGGACTTTGGTCTTGAAATCATTCTTGTGCCCATCAAACTTTTTAATGAAGCTGTGGCTACTGCAGAGTATGTTTGCCCCACATCACATTTCTCTTTCTTAGCAAATGCCAGGGGGAAGGGAAGAGAGGAACTGAGAGCCAAGTTCTGCTTGGTCGCGTTGGTATAAATTACAGAGGAGCTTTTTAGTCTAAGGTCACTGTGAGTTTGTACTGTTCTAACTCAGAACAGAACCCAGCTCCTAAGCTCAGCATTGATTTAGACAGGGAATTTCAAAACCTGTCAAAGCTATGCAGGTCCATAATTCCCATGTGAAATCAATGGTCATTATGTACCTGCATTCCTTTAAGGCAGCCTAGGATATCAACTCTCTTCCCCCACTTAAACTTCAATCTTTGTATATCCCTTGATGACTCCTCCCTGAAAAGTGACTACGTAACATTTTTCAATGAGCAAACTAAGTTTGCAATAAAGCTGCACTTTTAAAAATAAACTTCAGTTTGTATACATTTGAAATAGGAATCCCTCTGTCCTGTCTGACACAGAGTTCTGAAATGGGCCACCACTCTTGCCTTTTCCTGGTTCACCTCCTGTTCTTTCACTGCCGCCGATTTCATGGTTACAGTCTACCAAGCAGTTACGGGTCTTGGTCTTAGCTTTACAAGGAGGATCATTCCAGGTGGGCTTCTACACCCACACAACCTGTTGGCTTCAGTGAATTGGTGTCTTACTGTTGGATGTGAGAGATCCAGTCTGAGAGGTATGTGCAGCCAGAGATGTTTCACACCTCCTCTTCTGGGAAATACTGCAGGTCTGGTTAAGGTAGTCCTTGAGGCTGTTATTTATGTTGTTCCCAAGTAGAATCCATGCTCTCTTGCAAAGGTTTTTGAGTATCATCTCCTCGTATAGCAATTAGCACTCTATCACCCTTTCGCCAAAGAGCCAGTGTAGCAATTTCAGTCCATTGATTTGAGATGGTCGATACCTGTCGTGCCCTTTACATGTTAACAAATGAAATAAAGCTAGTTGAACCTAAATGTTAATTTCTTTACACAAGATTTGAGTTTTAAAGACTTTCAAAAAAAAATTAGACTTAGAATAGAATACCAGTAACTTCGTTTTTGGTAATAATAGCACCTCAATTAGTCTTTGTACAAAAGTACTTAACACAAGATGAACTTTGACAGTGTACAGAGGCTCATCAGGAGCAGCCTTGTGCTGGCATTGTGGGTAAGGCATTCTGTAAGACATGCTTTGATGTTTCCTTTCACTTGGGAAGACTTTCTGCCGACTTTGAGAGGAGCCATATGCACTTAGATATCTCAAGGTTGATTTGTTCTTTGGCCTCATAATTACTATAATATAAGAAGATGTATGTATGATGCAAGAATATAGAAAAGATGGCGCCTTTTGTCTCCTCCTGTCTTCCAGTTCCTCCAGGTTCTTGCTTAGTTCCCTTCTCGTTAGTAACATGCTTCTCTTTATGGTTGGGCATAAGGCTTTAAATCGATAATGCTGAGAGGTAGCACAGTTGCAGGTCTGCCTCAGGTACTGCGGAGAAGATAGCAACAGCTAGATTTCCTACTTCATTCAGCAGGTTAGTGAAATGAGGATTTGCAGTTCTCATTTGGAAAGCATTGGAACGCCCTGAGAAGCTTATCACCTGCTAGGCAAAAATCAGAGATGGTATTGGAAGTACAAATGCAAGGAAAAAAATGTTAGAGGAGAGTCATCCATAGTAGCAAAGAGAAGCCAAGGGAAGTGGCGCTTTTTAAAACATTTTTTAAAAATTTTATTTTTGAGGGAGATGGGTATTGAAAAATTGGGAAGTTCTCTTGTGAGCTGTTAGGCACAGTGTGATGCCACTGGCTTCAGGGGCATGACCAAGGCAAAGGGCCTAGGATTGAACCTGCAAACCAGTAGCGAAATTCGATTTGAAGCTTCATTTTGCTGTAACTGCATGTAAATGCAGTCTGGGATTGCATCTGCTTGCCAGGAAAGAAGACTCTCACGAAGGAGTACAATAAACAGTGGACAGGTGGTCTTACCTGAGAAGCTGGCCCTGGTGGTTACATACAGGTGGTGTTAGTCTGCTTCTGGGTTCTAGCTCCTCCCTGAGCTCCTGCAGCATCGTGGCTGCTGCATTTCACTGTAGGCATGGGCAAGGCTCCAGGGGTATTTCTCTGTCTCTGTGCTGCAGTGAGCTGAGTCCACTGGTGAATTCTCCAACAGTATGAGCCTTTGGGCAGGGAGGAGGGAAAATTTTTTAGAGGAGCCAGCTACCTGCAGTTGAATCTTTCAAGAGTAGTAGGGTTCAGGGAAGGTGGTAGGAGATGCTTTCAGCAGACAAACAATACAAAACTTACCTGCAGTGATTGTCTGCAGTGAGGTGTTTGTATGGGTGTCTGGGTAGCTTCCCTGGTGGGTTGTTTACTTTTGCTTTTGTATTTTTACCGTTACATATGAAGGAGTCTCCTGTGCAGGCCTGTTGCAAGGTCCGGTGGTGGTGGAAATATTAACGGAAGGAATGGGTTTGGGTTAATGCGTTGACCAGATCTTTAGGTCTTTCTGATCTTCTGGTCACAATCTTGCTGATCTTCTGGGTCACATTTCATGATAAGGTGTTGTGGGCTGTTTCACGTACCTCCTTTATTTCCTTTCTCTCTACATTTTTCATCATTCTTTCCTTTATTCTCCCATTCTCAGATATTTATCCAATGTAAGTAATGCCAACTGGTAAGTCTCTGGTGGTCCTGGGCAAATCTGACTGTAAATTGAAAAGAAGAAGAGATTCTTGCAATTCATAACATACATTTTTGGATGCTAGAATGACAGTGCAATAGATGAAAGTATTTCTCAGATCAGTGTATAAGATGATGTTTCACAACATGCTGATATGTCACGAACTAGATGCTGAGGGTACAACATTGATCATGGGAGTGCACAGGCTAGCAGTGAATGTGGAGGCATTTTTAACAAGAGTTTACCTTCTCACAATCTCCTCTTCTTTTGAGAAGTGCATCAGTAAAAAGTGAAGAAAAATTTAAATTATTCTTTTTAGTACCCACAAGCCCAAATAAAAGTAAGGAGTATTGCTGGAAAAATCTACATTTGCGTTTACTAAACTTAAACTGGGACTTTAGGAGAGGTCTGGTCATGAGAGACCTTAGCTCTATCAGGTAAAGTTTTGGTTTTGTCTTTAAAACTAGACAAAACCACTGTTATTGGGGAAAAAAAAGTTTTGTGGAGGAGAAGGAGTTACAAAAGATGTGTCTTAGAACAACTTTCTCACTCATGTCTTCAGCCTTTTTTTTTTTTAAAAAAAAAACAGTAGTGACTTTTTTAGGAGCTTTTTCCCTTTGCTGTTCTGCTACATCTCATGGTTGTTGGGTTCTTTGCTTTCCCCTGTTTTATTCTGCTTTCATTTACTCCTTCTCTGGCTACTGTCGAATAAGGTAGCAGAAGCATGAAAGGAGAAAGTGGGCTTAGCTGTAGATTGACAGCAATAGTTGGCGAAGGCTTTCTTTTCCTGTCTTCTTGAAGTAAGTGTTGGCACCGTTTCAGTCTACTCTGGCTCATAGAATTCGGTTTGGAAGTGAACAGGATGAAACTTGGGCTTTTGACCTTAAAACTGTACTTACTCAATGTAGAAAAATGCATTCTTCCTACTCCTTCCCCTTGCTAGTCCTCCAAACACACACACAGTGAGATGTCCAGCGTACCCGTGTATCGACCACATACACGTGTCGAACTTGGTCCAGTAATGCTAACGTTTTACCTGCTTTCTGTCATCGTCAGCCGGTGCCCACAGAGGTGAACTCTGGATAGGTAACATTCCCAGATACCCTCTGGAAAACTTTAACTTTGGTGCAGATTGCTCTGATGTAGCTAACTGCAATGGCGTTGGCTTCCACCTTGGAGTGGACAGATTTACCCTGAAATAACTCTCCAACCTGCGTCTTAAACAGTGTAGTTTGTTCCGGTGCAAATAGATTCATTCTGAAGTGATAGACAGTTCAATTCTCATGCAAAATAGCTACATCATACCAGAAGGGGTTGAACCAGTTTCTCTGAACAGTGATGACCTTCACTGTACAGTTTTGGGTATGTCTCAGGGATTCCTTGTGGAAATAAGGGCAGTTAACGAAAAAAAAAAAAAAGTAAATAGTTTTAAAAGTAAATAATAATTTAAGGTAGAGCGTCACCTAAGTGAGAGCGCAAGAAGGAGAAATCTTCGTTCAGTTTTATAGTCCACGGTGTCTGGCTTAGGGACTCTTTCTCTTCTCGGGGCTCTCATCTCAAGTTCAACATACAGAATCTTTTTCATCACGCTCAGCTTTAAACTTTTTATTTAAAGATACCCTTCCCCAATGAGCTTTCAGAATACTTATTGTAGATTTTAAGAGAAATGGTATATTAATTTATGCTATTAACATCACCTCATAAATTATAAGTTTTATACTAAAGCTGTATTGAGTGTAATGAATTATGTTGCATATGTGTTTTTAATAGCTATAAAATTATATACAAGCTTTTTTGGAAAAACAAACTAGTGAAGCACCTTTTTACACTGGATCTTTGCCGTGTCAAGGTGTACAGCTATTCTTTGCTACCTTGCAGATATCTATATCTATATATAGATATATATATATAAATAAAATAAAATGGTATCCTGTATCAACAAGCATAGAACTCTTTTTAACCCTTATATTACTGTTCCTATAACTCTTTTTAAATTTTATTTTGAGTGTTACATTCTGCAATAATTTATCCGTGGTTTGTACCTATGATTAGAAATTTAGTTACAGGGTAAATAGATCAAATTAAAAAAATCCAACTACTGTAGCTGGAAGTTGTGAACCAAGTTTGTAGGACCTTTTCTTTTTTTTAATGTATTTATTTCCAGTTAGCTCTGTGAGTTGGAATTTGAAAAGTCAGAACATTAGGAATCTACAGTGTCTTATTCAGGAATTTTTTCCCTCCTTTCCTCACAAAGGAATTCCCACTGTGACTTATAAATAGAATTAGACTGCTTGTGTGCATGTATGTATTATATATACACACAAAAAATATGCATTGGGGGGGATGTATGTGCGATACGAATGTGTATATTGTATGTAGGTCATAGTTTTGTAAAGAGAAAAGTAGTCGAGAGGTGATGGAATGTATTGTAGAAATGTGATTATTTAGTAGGGGGTTGTTATGTCCTCACTGTTGTATAAAAAACTGAAACTCTCTACTACATAATCTTCTGTTATAAGGCTAACTCTGATATCATGTCAATTTTACTGTTTTTTAAATGAGTTGCATTGAGCCATTTTAAAATGCCATGAAAATACCAAGCTCCCAAAGACAGCCTTTAAATAAAACAAATAGGGGAGGAGGAGAGCTGGGAGAAATGAGTGATGTTTTTCAGGAGAAACTGAGATGGGAAGGTTTGCATTCAGTGGAATGGGGAGGCATGGGAATTGCTGTGTCTTTGCAAATTAATACCCGAATCTCCTATGGTCTGACTTGGAAAATGTTGTCAATCAGTGTACTTGTGTTTTCAAATTAGGTTGTAAGGGCACTGTTTGTGGAGTGACTGTCTTCAAAGTAGATTTTTTTCTTTCCTTCCTTTGCATATATTAATTTCGCCCCAAATCTGCTGTTGTGGGATTGCAGAACAAAATATACTTTCAGGCCAAGGAGTTTCACTTGTGCCGTGAAATTCTGAATTTAATTATGGCCACTTAACTTTTTTTTTTTCCATAATTGGAGAAGGAAGATATCTTTACGGGAGTTCTCACTTGAAATTGTGAGAAGTCAGAAACATTCTTACAGATTGGCTTACTCTTCATACTGTTCTATTTAGGCTGGAGAAAGTAACCTAATTGTTATTTATTCATACAGTATCACTTTTAATGATGATGATCCTGGTGACTTTAAAAATCTGTTGAGAAAAACAGAGCTTCCAGTATTGCACAGACATTTGAATTTTTTGAAGGCTTTTTTTAAGCAGTTGCAAATCAAAACTTAATTTTCAAAAATTTGTTTTTCTATCCCCCTCCCTATCAGTGTGTCGATACCCCCCAGGCATCTCTTCCCCTTTCCCCCTCCCCACAATTTGTTTCTGGCACATATGCATACAAGTGAAAGGGCAGGGAGGTGGAAGTTGTCAGAGGCCTTTCCTTCTGCTTATTTGGTGGTAATGGGAGCTAGCAGCATAAATCTTTATGCCTTTATGGGGAAGAATAAACCCATTTTTGTGTATACCTGTACAGAGAGATATATCTGTATATGAGATGTTGGTAGCACTTTGCTGAATGTGGACTTGCCCTCATGATGTACAATAAATATGTATGGATGCAATCAACCTAAATCTATATATACATGCCTACAGATGTATAGATGGAATATACGTTGTATCACACACATGTACATTAGTTGTAACATGAGTAAGTGTGTGAGCTAAAGAGAGAGACTATCCACGTAACATATGTGTAACAGGTAAGCACTTGTGCCAAACAAGATTGTTCTAATTCTTTTGAGGGATTTGGATTATGTCAGTGACTGATCTGAGCTTGGTCACCATTGACTTGTGTTACCTCAGCCCTCACAGTGGAGTTCCCTTGGTACGTTTCTGCTTTTGTTTATTCTATATTAGGCCTCTTGCAATGCCGACCTCTTCTGCTTCTCTGCTCCCTTGCCTCCATTCCAGCTCCTCCTTACCCCTGCATCTCTACAGTTTCTCTTGCTAGCAGCAATCAGCTTTAATGGCCCAATCCAGCTCTGCTTAGGCAGTAGGGAAATTGTCTTGGTGACTGTAGTGGCAGCTGAATTGGGCCCTGAGCACTTGCTTGAACATGCAGAATTTCCCAGCTATTCAATTGTGCTCCAGGACGACTGTGATTGATTTGCAGATGACCACAAACTTTTCTTAGAACCTGATGCAAAGCTTCCTAGCATATTAAATGGTTAACCCAGCATCGTATTTGAGAGCTAAATGTTCAAAATGAGAAAAATTATGCCCCCCCCCCCAATTGTCTTCAATTTTCAGCCCCAGGGAGAAAAAGGGAGTTTGGTTTGTGTTTCCCATAATGCAGGCAGTAAGCTAAGCAGAAGGCAGGCCTGTGCTCTGTTCTGAGCAGTGGGCTTGTCATCAAACATATCAAGAGAAACACAGCTTGTTACATTTTACCATTAAACAGATTTTAAAACGAGCTACAGAGTTGACCATTAACATGCTAGCACTTTGCATCTAACTGTGTATTGAATGATCTTGCTTATCCAAGTAAATTGTGGGTTTAAGTATTTTATTTTCTGTTTTCTGACTAAATGGAGCTTTTATATCCTTTTAGCAGAAAGCAGCTGTCAGAAACCTGCTCAGTCACATTTAAGCACTGTTGAAACTCCTGGCTAACTTGGGCTTCAGTTTCAATGGAGAATGCTGCTCCAGTTCTGTCCTAGAGCTGTACTGCATTCCATGTTTTCAGAATGGATATGGCATGATTTTTCTTGGCCACAATTCAGCCATGGAATTTTGTCTTCCTTGCATTTCTATTAGAAAAAGGTAACCAGTGTCCTGTTCCATCTGAGCTTTCATGCAATCATATACGACAAATTCTATAATACATATGTTTGGGCGTGTGTATGGGTATGTCTGTGTACTGTGTGTGTATAATACATATTTATATGCACACATATATTACGCTGTTTCGGTTTATGTATGTGGAGAATGTACCTGTTGGTTCTCTCCTGATATATACTCATGCATACGTATATTAAATATGTATATAGAGTGTAGATGTCCTGCATATACATGTGTATATGTTATGAACCTTGGTTGGCAATTTTTTCTCACTTTTTGCAAATTGCTGTCCCTTATGACATATTTTCACTGAAGCTGCATTATATAGAAGAAACGGAGAAATGTGTTATCAAAGTTTTATTTTAAAAAGGAGACTCTTAATTATCTAAAGCCATTTGTAATTGTCTTGAATTTTTACTAGAAGGGTTGTTATTTAAAAAAAAAAAGAAAAGAAAAAAAAAAAGAAAAAAGAGAAAACAAAAAACCAAAAGCAAGCAGACAAGCCCTTACTCCCGCCTTCACTTAGATGGACATACGAAAGAAATGGAAACACAAGTTCCTGAGTATTTATTTCCTTCAGGGGTTTCTGAGACGTATGGTAATCGCATTCTGCCCCATCCCCCCTTTTGTCCAATTATAATTAATGATTCATGGTTTCTTTTACACAGCTTTTTCCCTTGTTACTTTACTTTTGTAAATCATTGTTCACCTCCTACATTCAATAGTACTGACATCACTAAGGAGATTTCATGTCCTTCTGTCCTTTTCAGGAGAAATACCAGTGCATCACTATTGTGTTACATTTTAACATACTTTGTGGAGGATGGATGTTTTTATTGAAGATATCTGTAACAAGTCTTTAACTTATTTAATGTGAGAAGCCTTCATTGGAATCTATCGTTTGTTTGTTTCCCACGAGTTTCTGCAACTGTTTTCTCACCAAGATATTACGCAGTTCCCTTATTTGATGCCTGAGGTTTTAGGGTTTGGGTTTATTGTTGTGGTTTTGGTTTTTGGGTTTTTTCTCTCCAATTCCCCAAAATGTTTACCTGCAAGTGGAGCAAAACAGATGTCAGAATCTCAACCAATATCCTTTTTATAGTTAAATATCTTTATCCTAGATTTAATAAAAGAAGGTGGCAGATGGACAATCTGAAGTGCTTAGAGGGAATGCTCACTCTTTAAGGCTGTCTCAGAGAAGTTTGTGTTTGGTGTCATTTTAAAGGTAGCTTGATCACGCTTTGATATCAGAAACAGCCTTGTAACAAAGAGCCTCGTACAGTTGTTTGGCCACTAGAGTTTAAAATGTAAACAAGTTGCAGTGGGAAAGCAAAGGTGAGGCAGAGTATTTTGAACCAGTGAATTGTAGCTTGCAAACGTACCTGATTTTGAAGTAACTGCATGGTAGCAAGGATTAGCAGTCTCTTACACCCCTTCCTTCTTCCCTCTCATCCCTGACACGTGTTCAGCATACCGTACATTGGGAAAAATAAACAACTTACTCCAGCAAGCTAAATCCACTTAATGACTGCTTAAAGGGAACATACAAACTTGCATTGCTGCATCCCGTCTCATGATATTAGCTGGAAGACTAGCTAATACGCACAAAAAGCCCAGTCCAGGTTGCTTCTGCAGATGTGTCGCTTTCGGAGAGTGCGGTGCATGGGGATGCCAGAGAAGAAGGGTCGCTTCCTACGGGGTCCCCGGCAGCGATAGCAACTCACACTACTGCTTCTAGTGCTGGAGGCTCACGGACAGCATTCCAGGGGCGGGTAGGAAAGCTCGTGTTTGTACTTTCCCTTTAAATAGGAAAGGTTGGCTCACATGTTCCTCATACTTCTCAATGAATGTACTGTATTACCATTAAAAAAAAAAAAAAAACAATGAAATGATAATAGATTGGTCTCCTTTTGTTATCTGGTCCTTGTTTAATTTGTTTAAGGGTTTTTGTATACAAAAGTTTACATTTTTATGTATATTTTTCTTGTGTAAAAACTGATGTAATATGTGTATAAAACACTGTATGTATTATCTGTATATAGTGTGACAAAATGATTTTCTTTCTTTCTTTTGGATGTATTAATAAATCTTGCTGTGAAGTAGCCGTGTTTACTATGATGAAAACCCTCTTCTCCAAGCCATTTTGCTAAGTCGGAGATGTATGAATATTGCCCAGGCTGAAATCTAATCCGTAAAGTCATTTTGTTTTTCTTTTAAAATATATCCTAAGTACAGTTATTAAACTGTCCTTTGCTTAGATAGCTGTAGAGTCTGATTCTGCTCTTGCTTATTCTCTATTGCTTTCTAATGACATTTAGCTAATTAGTTTTGCAAACAAGCTGGGGTCTTCACTCTCAATCCTGATTCTAATTATAGTGCTTTCTAGCTCTGGATCACTGGCCTGGAGACCAGATCCTCTTCATCTTGTTTTCTGGTTTGAGTTTGCAGAACTGTACTTGAAATATAAGGAGTATAGAATAGAATTTTGTCTTACATGTTGTTATGTTTGCTGAGATTTAAAAAATACATACCTGCTTCATCACCGAAACTGGTAAGTTGGCGTTTGGCATTATTTTGAAGATTAGCATGTGGATGAGAAATGATGGTTGCTGAGGTGCTGCGGGGCTCCGGTCAGCTCTCGGGCAGGATTGCGAGGCCAGGGCATGCATGTGGTAACTACCTGGGTTCGTCAGACGCTGGGAGTCACCACTGCCTTGTTAGGACACAGACAGTTTGCACACTGGGGAAAAGCTGCCATTCCTGCCACCTTGCTGCGGCTGGTGCGAACTAGCCTGCCTTGGCTGGCACTAACCTTCCAGTGCCAGGTTTGGTCTCCGAGAGCGGCCTTTCCACAGTAGCTTGAAGGATGTCCTCTCTTTAGACAGAACTATGCCTTGGACACTTTGCAGTAAGTAGATGGCTGCTGCACCTTCCTCTCACCATTTGTTTTGTGAAGTCTTCCCCTTTGCTTTCTGACGTGAGGGTGTGTGCTTCAACTGGTGTTTGCTTTGCTAGTCTCCATCTCCAGTGTGTTTGAGGTTGTGACTTGCAAGGGAAAAGCAGTCGTGTCCTAGGTGAGACTGTCTTCCAGGTTCTGTTTTTCATAAGCAGGCTCACTTAATGCTGCCCTGATCATCAGAGTAACGATCAGCAGAGATTGATGAGAAGGGAATTCAGTAATTTGACTTCTTTTTAATGAACAGAGGCCCAGCCATTCTGGACAGTGTAATTAGAGCAGCATTTCACAGTGCCTGGTTGCAATTCAGGCCAAGGGGTAAGCGGTGTCAGTGAATGATGTAGTCTTCCATGCTAACACGCGCTGCAAAGGTTTCATGGCAAAGGACAAAACTGGTTTGTGCGTTAATACCTTGCCTTCCTGAGAGATGGGAGTACACTGAAAGTGCCACCTCCAGACATCTCTCAAGACAGAGTGATGACAGAAAAGATCAGACACTTAAAGTAAACAAAAGGACAGTGCAGCAGCGTAAGTTCAGTGCAATATGGAGAAAATCTACCCCAAGTTTGTCCCTTCTAGGGAATTTTCAAGGTTATGGGCCTGAGGCATTTGGACACTATAGGGGTAATAGTGATGAGGCAGTTGTCGGCTGGTTTTGGTGCGATTCTGGCTGTGGATGTGGATGTTGCAAAGCTGATCCTTCAAAGTGCTCTGATCTCAAGTAGCACTCAGTCAAAATGGTGAGAGGTGGAAGAATTGATTCTTACGGAGAAAATAGTTGTTAAAAATCTGCTTTTAACAAAACACCAAAAGTAAGTTGCTATTTGGTGTAAGATTTGAGGCTGCAATGGGAAGTAAGAAAGTGGAAGTTAGGAAAATGGGGGCTTTTCCCTGGGGCTGACTCCCTGGCAGAAACAGAGTTGCCTGGTCTGGTCCCAAGCTGGACGTTCTCCAGCGTGGGCTTGACGATGGGCTGAGACTCCTCTGCTGACGAAGGCAGAGACCAACTGAATCACCTGGGGTTTTTTCCCAGCATTTCCTCGAACAACAAAGAAATGCTGCTCTTAGAAAATGATTGCATGGCTCTCAGTCTGAAACTTTACAAATGTAAACAACCAGTCATTGTTCTAGTGCCACATTTCAAAACACAAATAGGTTTTGTTTGAAGTATCAATTCAGGAAGAATGTGGCACATCTTTCTTTGTGTTTTAACAGCCCTTTCGAGCTCCAACAGTAGCCTTTTAATAGTTGGCAATTATTTTCTCAGGAAAGCTCATTTAGTTTGTACTTGAAAAGCAGGTGACATTTTGTTCCAAGAGCAAGTGTTGCTCTTGTATTCGTGAAGCAATTGGAAGGAGAATCCTTTACTGAATTAAGTTAAACCTCTCTCTCCCCTTCCATAGTCACGGGCAATTGTCTCCTCTGCAGGAAATAATGGGGGCCATCTTCCATACTCCCCCCTGGAGCCTGCACCCCAAGCGCAGGGCTGGTACTCTGCAGCTCTCAGGTCTGATTTGGAGATGATACAGGATGCTTGTTTTAAGGGGCTAAGAGGTGATTGTCGTGTTTAGTGGCATGAGGTTCAGCCCGGGAATGGCTGCCTTATTTTACTGCTATTGCTAATTTATGACTTACAGAAGGTGCCAGTGAAGACTCTTGGTACCACTGAATCTAGTAAGAAAATTGAAGTGTTGTGCTAAAAATGTCCCTGAAAGCAAAGTAGCTTTGATATTCAGATGCATTCTTGTGCTCCTGTAGGGGAACAGCGGTACAAACTTTCTAAGCCTGCATCCAGTAACTCCCTTGACAGATGTCCTTAGGACCAAGAGGCTTGCGTGTCCTGATCACCCCTCACAGCTCACTTGGGATGGCTCACAGCCACCCGTGTGGAGGAGTCCTGTAATGTGAAGTCAGTCTGGCTCTGATGCCTGTTTCTGCTCAGCTTGTGCACCAGCTTCAGGCTCTTGCCTGTTTCAATTTAAAATTAAAAGCCTTTGCTTTCATGCTGTGCAACTCTTGGTGGAAGAAACCCCTTGTAACTAGGCAGCAGCTGTCCCAGGGGGCTCTTACGAATCTGATCTGTGGGGCCCACTGCTGTGATGCCTACCAGGTAGCTGATGCTGGTTAGGCTGCTGGTACAGATGTAAATGCTGTCACACTCACCAGTATTTTCTCGCAGCTCCATTGTGTTCTGCAAGCCCACGTTTCCTGGGAGGGTGTCATGGACTTCAGCCACTTCCAGCTTCCCCATTGCAGCCATGCTGGATGCAGTGGTGGCCCTTTGCAGCAGGAGAGAAAGTGCTGTGGTGAGAGGGAGGGGAGAGGGTCTTCCCAGCTGCAGGCTGGTGCTGTGATCCTGCGCTGTGACCCCAGATGGGGCAGTAAGGCTTGCGAGGAGCACAGCTGGCATCTGACTCAGCACCCTCCCCTGTCTATACAGTCCTTCATCAGAGCATCTGTGTGGTACCTGGTACAACAGGGTATGGCTCATGCTAAAAACAACTTCATGGATGAAAAAAAAAAAAAAATCCTGGTTTCTCTTGGGTTTTAAGTGCGTTGGAGCATTTCTTTTCAAGCTATGGCTTTCTTGCACCGAGGCTTTACATGTGCTGAGGGTGGCAGTGCTCATGAAGAAATGCGTTGGGCCCAAACTCCAGCTGAAGGGGTAACAGCAACTCTGCCTCAGCATGTGCCAAAGCATAGGCAAGGATAGAGAGGCTGATTTATGCCAGATTTAGACGAGCGCTCTGCCAAAGTTTGATTTCAAGCTGTGAATCTCAGTTACAATACTGCCACATCAGCAGAGTTGGTCCACGTTTGTGCCAGTGGAATTTGTGCAGAACTGGACCCTGGAAGTGTTCACAGATACTTTCCAAAGTTGACTATTGTCGCCATTTCTATACAGGGCACGTGGTACCCAGTTACAGCTTCCCTGTGTCTCTCCATGGTGGTGCTGATCCCTTCCAGTGCTGGGAAAGCTGCCTGAGTGCGAGGGCCTTAGAAGTTTCTACAGCCAGTTTTGGGCAGGTCTTCAATATAATACCTTTGTTGTATTTTATTTTTCATTTGCTAATGAAAAATGTTCTTTGCCATCACTCCATTAGGATGAACCCAACTGGGATGGGGAGAGAGGTTTAAAGGGTGACTCTTCAAGTGCCTAGAAGCATACAGATGGGTTAAAACCAAGACACGTGAGGCATCTGGGGTTCTTCTCTGCACATTCCTGTTGCCTGTTGGTGCAGACGTTTAAAGTTGCTGCCTGAATTAAGAGACATGTATTAGCATCAGCAGAGGATACTTCCCTAAGTGTGTAGTCTTTGTGCTCTCAACAATTTGCATGCATTTGCTATGTCTGCTTTAGTAAAGAGCTTTTCCAGTCCAGCTGGGCATTCAAACTCAGTAAAACCATTTGACTTAGATATAAGAGAACTTGGTTGCTGGTTTGTTTGGGGTTTTTTTTGCCCCAACCAGTTTAATGCCTTGTTTAATCCCACAGAATTGAATTTTTCTGTTAAACAGCATTTGGTCAGTGGAGCCAGCCAGTTTCCTCTGTTATTAATCTCATTTTTTCTGCTCTCCCTTGGGTCCTACTGTTTAATATTAGCTTTTGGGTTTGGTTTTTTTTTTCTCCTCCTTTTTTGTCCAGTGCTTTGCCCATTCCATTCAATGTTTTTGTCTTGTCTTCTCTATCTCCTTTCCCCTCAGACTGCAACTAAAATTGTTGCTGAAGAGATTCTGGTAAGCTAAATTAGATTCCTAGAACTCAGAATTGTTCCTTGTCAGACCTTATCCTCTTCACTCCTCTCCTTTATCTCTACCAGCTCTGCCCAGGTACAAGGCCTTGCTTGGCAGAACTACTCCTAATACCCCTAATTAAGAAATTAGAATCAGTCAAGGTCTCATACAAATATATACGTTGTCTGAGATAGGCCCTTTCAAAGATGAGGGAGATGAGGATCTTGACAAATAATCTCTCTTAGAAAAATTCAGCAAAGCTGCTGTGGTATTTTGCATGCCCTTCAACGCTGGCTACCTGTAGCAAATTTCCTGTAATGACACACTAAAGTGATGATGCCTTTATCAGACACCGTTTCGCTTTAAAAATGCTTAAAAAGCTAGCAGTCCTGCTCCTATCGGTTCCCGGTTTGCTGTGATGTCGGCTGCTTTCATACAGCCCTGTGTTACGGGGAGCAGAGCGTCTCACAAAGACCGTGCTGTGTCTCTTTGAGTATGTCCCTGCTTTTGGGCAGACTTTGACCACGGGCAGCACTGCTGCCATCTGCTTTGCCAGGTGACAGAGCGCAGGACTGGTGGGTGGCAGCTTAACTCTTACTCAATTAATTGAATACTTGCAGGCACTGTTTTCCTTAATTTCCCCCCAGTAACATGGGATATTTTCCTGCAAGCTTTCTGCCTGTCTCTTCCTGCTTCTTCCTCGATTTTAAGACTGATGCTTTTAACTAATGCAAGAATCTGTATCTGGCTGCTCTAAGCTGAGTCTGTGAGAGACAAACAATGCATGAATCTTCTAGTGGCTCTAAATGTAATCTAAACTGTACAGAAAATGATGGAGGATACCAGCAGAAAAGAGCAAGCGGCTGAGTGTGACTGAATCTGTTCAGCATCACTGGGTGACACAAAAAGACACTGTCCTTATCTTTCAGTTCTGGTGCCTGCATGCATTTTGGAAGCCTATTTCACAGGCTCTCCATTGCCCCATGCACCTCACCGTCCCTGTGGTACCTGGCAGCACAGCTGGCTTCTCTGTCACCTTGCATACTCTTCGCTCCACATCTTCCTCCTTGTCTGTATGCTGCCCAGTGGCTGTCTCCTCTGGTGGACACCCTGCAGATGTTGCTGTCTTACACTCCAACATACTCCGGTGGATCCAAGCTCTTGCTAGCAGCTCTCCCTGGTCTGCTTTCATCTCTCGTCCAAAGCTCCAGTTTGCAGTTTGTGGAGCTATGACAGACAGTATTTTTCATCCTCTTGCTGCCTCATCAGCCACCCCAGCCCACATTGCTCATCCTGTCCTGTATGGGCAGCCTGTCCTGTATGGTGTGAGACTCCCTGGCTGGAAAACTGGTAGTTTTTAACCATCATATTCCTTCCATGTTACTCTCTGGTCCTGTAACTGACATGCAGCCTGTAGTGCATAATTCTTTATACATCAAAACTATAGAAGAAAATCCTCTTTTTACTTTGGTCATCTCTAATGGCATAAAAATGAATCCACTCATTCATATAATTCATAATTTAGCCTTGTTTTCCTTCTGCCTCCTGTTTTTCCAGCAGCTGTTTGGGACCTGATTTGCAGTGGTAGGTGGTGTTTGATGGAAGGGATACGCCGACAGAGCAAAGAGCTTCAACCTCTTGCACTCAGAGTATTAAGTTTTATGGCTCTCCCAGTGCTAAAAAACCAACACATCCTACTTTATTTTTCATTTTGGACATCATTCTGTTTATTTTTCTTGCAAGGTTTTCTACCAAGATAAGCATTTTCAGAGGTTTTTGTTTACTCTGGGAAAATGGCTTGGCAAGGGGAAGTATTACTGTGCAAGGCTTGCATTGTGAAATTGGTTTATGGCTGTAATTTTTATGTGAAAGATGCCAGACTGTTAACAATTGAGAATTACGTTTTCTACTTCTATTTTCAAACAGGTAATTTGCTAATTATTTACCATGGGAACATTCCTTGCTAATGGCCTATCTGAGTCCATGGCATACTCATAATAATCCTGCTGTCATGATCTATGCAGGAGAGAAATGCCGTTCCCGGGGTAGAAGTGGAGAAGGAAGGCAGCAGCGAGAGGAGGGCAGAGGTCCAAGAGCTGCCCTGCTCTCCTCGACAGTCGCCCCGGCTGCCTTGCTGGTGGATGCGTACAGCATGCAATGGTCAGCAGAGATGCAGTTTCTCAAAGGATGTAAGCTAGCATTCATGCTGTTAACTGCAAAGGTCTGTTTGCCCCAGCTGCAGAGAAGGACCTGGGAGGATGCCTGCTGAGTTGCTCTCTGGGTGGAAGCGGCCTGCTTGTGCCCACAAAAATGCTGGAAGAGCATAATCATCACAGATTCAGGTGCAGCTAAGGCAGGACTGTAGTATATTCTTGCTTGAGACTCAGGCTATTTTCTGCAACCCAAGACTGGTACCCGAAAGACATATTTTTGAATCGTTCCAATTTTACAGCTGTAGTCCGTGTTGACTCTCAGACAGCACCACAATACCATGGTCGCCTGTCAAACTCACTCCCTGGTGGTGAGACCTCTCTGTTGGATCAGAAAGCTTCAAATCAAAAGGTTTGCATTTTCTCTTTTCTTCACTGATGAACACTTGCTGGCAGTGCAACACAGCTCTCCCATTTAGTCCCCCCATGTCTGAACTACACCCAAATGGAGCCGTGTCCTCCAGACCAGCACTGGTGCCGACACTGCTGCTGACCTGTGCCAGGCTGGCAGGGCTGTTTGAAGGGACCTTGTTCAGAAGTGTGGTTCCCAGCAAGCATGTGGGAACTGCTGAACATGGTGTCAGGCCCTGGCAAGGAGCAAGCAGCAAGAACGCAGGCAGACAGCCAAGGGCAGGGTAAAGGTGCTGCAGCTTGCCGTAGAGGGTGACTTGACCTACTTGGTCCATCAGCTTTAGTTTTGCATTCCTGTTTTTATTTCATTCTCCCAATTCTGCAAGGAGCAGCAGGTCATTGTAAGAGGTTTTTGTAATATAAGTATTGCCTGAGTTTTTAATAATCAACCCGAAGTCGTTCCTGACCTGCGCTGGGTTTATTCCAGAGCAGCCATGACGGCGCTGCTGGCGAGCACCCGGCAGAATTGAAGTGACGGTGTGTAAGCTGCAGGGCTGGGGCTAAGCAGGGGATGCTGAGGAGCAGGACAGAGCCCTCAGTTCCAATTGTTCTTTTCAAACCCAGAAATTACATCCTGCAATATGTGGTATAGTCTGTGTGGAGGCTCACATGTGCAGAACCGATGCTCCCCAAGCAGTGTGAGATAAGGGAGAGCACAGGGAAGTGGAATATCTTTATTACTTTTTGCAAGGGGAGATTCTCTTTCACTTTTCATTTCCTCTTGCGTTTCCTTTCTGTATTTGTGCTTTAACATTAGGTTGGATTCTGTCTTGATAGCATTCAAGTGAAGGCTTACATATTTCATCAGGTTTGTCTCTTTTGTTTTCAGGGCTGAAAGTCCCAAACAATATGAAGCAGTCACAGCCACGTACACATCTGGGGTCCTTTCATCAGCTCCAAACAGGCACTTTCCTTTATTCCTATTCACCCTCATTACTTAATTTCCTAAAGAGGCTGCAGCTCTTTAATGCCTGAGTGACGTATGTCAAAATGTCTCGCTAGGCTCTTCCACTATGTGATAATTCAGTATATCCTGTTTCCAGAGCTAAGGAAATACATTTCCTTCACTTTAGCTCATTACTCTTTAGGAAATTGCTTTTCTTCAATTATCCTGACAACCTGGATTTTGACAGCTCCAGACTCGCTGGCTGAAGCTCCTGCAGTCTCTGCAAACACTTTTTAACTTGAGACTTCCCTGTCTGTCATCTATCATGTCCTTCCTAGAGAGGACCTTTTATTTGGAGCTTTTCTTACCTCTGCCAATGGAGGGTGGGTGTCAGGACACAATTTACAATGCCGATTCTGAAGGTTTACAGAGACTGGTTTACTGTCCCCTCTCCGACAAGGTAATGCGTTGCTTTGCATACTCACAGAGATCTCCATAGGTGAACTTGTATTACCCATTCCTGTGCTAATGCAACTTTTATGGCCAAGTTTTATAAAAAGAGCCATCACTTGTGTTGTCTGGAACAGGATCTTAAAGAAAGCATTAGCAAAGATGAACTACAGGGAGCACTCCTCAGCACTTTCTAATCCAAGAGCCACTTAACCTATCCAGAGGAAAACCCACAGATTATCCTGCAGCGAGCTGTCACAAGAGCTTTCACTTATGACGAAATACAGACGAGCCCAAACTTCAACAGCCTGAACATCGCCCTCCTTCCTCCTCTGCGCTATTGCTTGTGCATGTAGGAAGATGGGCTTCCCCTTTCCCACACCTCATGGTCCCTGAGCCCCCTCTCCGGTGGCGGCTGGGGGAGCTGGCACAGCCCTCGCTGTGCTGGTTTGCTCAGTAACTCCAGCAACTTCTTGCTGGTCCTTTCCCCGTGCTTTGTGGTGTGCTCTGAATGTTGTCTTAGGAGGCTCAGGTCCAGAGGTAGGGTGGCCTTATGCTGAGACACCTGTTTATCTCATGGCTAAACCAGAAATGTCCTGTGCTCCTGTGCACATGCTTCTTGCTGCTAATAGCACCTTCCTACCTCTCAGGGACATCTTGAAGAGAAAGCATGTGACTGTGAGGAGTTCCCATGCCATGCGAGGGAGGAGGCAACACAGGTGGAAATCTAGACCAGTTCATAAGAAGAAAACACTACACCAACACGAGGGACTGTTTATACTTAATGAGAATCTTGCATTTGAATCCTAGACCTTAGTAAGCCTGTTTTTTTCTTCAAAACTGTTTCACCTCATCCGCACAAGGGTCGTAACTGCAAGCCACCCCACCTCTCCTAGGGGCTGTCCTGACCCAGTCAGTCATCTGTCTGCTGCAGAAATCCCATGTGCAGGGTGCTTCTCCTTGTTTTCAGTTTCCATCAGCTCTAGGTGACAAGCTGGAAAACAGCAGTCTATGGCTCCCCCCAGCCTCTCTGAGGAAATAAAAGGCTCCCAGCTCTTCCCTTTCACCATACCCCACCAAGAATTACATGTTTTATGGCAAAGTTTCCCCTTCTTTAACCAATACTTTGCTGGCGACACTGGGTAAGATGCATTTATTCGCTGGAGACCTGCAGACACGTGTTGACATTACTCCCTGCCTAACCGCCACTCTGAACATGTATCTCATTTTCAGATGTAATGAACCTCTCTGAGCTTCTCCTTGTCTCATCTTCGACTCTGAACATTTTTGGCAGTTTCCCTTGACAGTCTGATGGGAAAGAAGCTTTACTAGATGAGAGTACTGCTTGCTGATTGTTTTTTTTCCCTCTTTTGTGATGAAAAAGCTCCTGTTGGGTATTCATCACCTGGGCTCTACTTCAGGAGAGAAGACAGACTGGCCAGTGGCAGCTTCAGCATTAGTGGGCTGTCAGGTATGTGTGTCTCATGGTCCTTTTAGGGACAGAGCAACTGTGCCTGCCTGGCTCCACGAGTGGCACTGGCTGCTGGTGTGGCTCTTCTGCAGGGTTCACCAGCTTGCCTTAGTTTGGTCCTGGATTTCGTAGCTGTTTTGTCACTGTTTTTAAGGCAGCCTCAAACCTGCCGGTGTGCTCTCCTGTTGACAACTCTTTCGCCTGCAGTTAAAACCAGACACCAAACTGTGGGGAAAATTAATGGCACCTGCAATTTACAGGCGCTTAAATACTGAGCTGCTTCATTTGCAAGTATAATCAGGTATTTTGGTATCTGAGGCCTGTTCCTCATGCATCTGCATATCTTAAGCATGTAAACAGCTGCAAGTTGCTCAGCAGGTTGGTGTGGCTGTGCACAGCACAGTGGAGATGGCTCCTCTCTGTGTCCAGTGTTGTGCATGTGTTGTTGGTGATTCCTGCCAAAAAAGCAGCTCCTGTTCTTCCCCTGTCCTCCAGTAGCTTTGGGAATGGCTCTCTGCAGTTCCCTTGCTGAAGACCTGAGGCTCACCTTGGACCTTGCACCAGGGTACCCTAGCCCAGCTGAGATCCTGCAACACAGCCAGAAGGTGAGATTTAGGTCCAGGAGACGTGCCTGGCCCTTGCTGAGCCCAGCACAGCCTTGGCCACTTACGAAGAGGACCCATATGCTCTTGGTCAAGGGTGCAGTTTTCTGGAGCCCACCAGGCCCTCTATATTGCCTCAGCTTTGCAGAAGGGCAGCGTGTGCATGGTGTGCAAACAGTTAAATCGAGCAGGGATGTGCTGCTCTTCCTCTCTGTTGTTTCCCTCCAGCTAATCCGAAGTAATTTTGAAAGCTCATACTTTGATCTCACTATATACAGAAAACATAACAGCTCCAAACCCTCATCCCAGCAGCACACAGGGACGCCTTTGCTGCGCTCACCGGCAGCACACATGGCTTTCTGTCACGTCCTGGGGCTCAGGGCAGTGGGCAGAGCTCTCCCGTGGTGCTCCCAGGCTGGCAGGGGCTCAGGCACCTCCAATACCCTCGCAGCCCGCCCAGTGGGACCTCATGCCAGGGAGTAGGGGTGGAGGTCGCTCCCTGGCCCCACGTGCCCCTCAGAGATGGGCAGCGACCACAGCAGCTTCCTGGAAGAGTGGGGAGAGCGAAGCTTCGGCAGCGGTGTGGGGAGGGGGTTGCATCGCCGTCCAGGGCAGCAGCTGGGCGCAGCCATGCCTGTGGCAGCCTCGAGCTCTCACCTGTGGGGCTGCTGGGGCGAGGGCACAGAGGGACTTCCTGGGGAAATGAAAATGTTGTTTGAATCCAAAATGAGGTTTTAGGCACCTCGTCTGCCAGGTTGCTTTGTGGGTGGCTGGAAAGGCAGAGGCTCGTGGCACTGTCCCGTCCCTCGGGGTCTCCGCTGCCCCGCTGGGAGCTGGAAGCCCCAGGGTGTCTCCAGGGCTCAGCGTGGGGGCCGGCAGGATCGGGGACAAACATCGCCTCTTCAGTGCTATGACCACATGGAGTGCAACACACAGCACATCCTAATTTTAATTCTAACATTTGGTTGCTGGAGCAGCTGCTTGGCCCCCGAGCCCCCTTGCCCTCCATCCCGTAGGGGTATGGCTAAAAGGGCTGCCTGCGGTTCTTCCTGCAGCTGAGGCTGGCGATGTTTCCCAAGCAGAGCAGCCCTGTGCTTGGCCGGGGGTTGCCAGCTGCCCTCCTTCTCCTGCCCCGGCTTCCTCACCTCTCAGAAATGGCTGAGGCTGCCATCTCCTCCATGGTCCAGCTGTGGGCAGCGCTGTGCAAGGCTGGCGTTCACAGCTTCATGGCCTGGCTCTTGTGCTGGATGAGGGGGAAACACATTTCCGAAGCTGAATTGCTGAGAAAACGCCAGGCGTAGTGCGCAGGTGGGACAGGCAGAGCAAGCTGCTGTGGAGGCGGCTGCCCCGCAGGACAGATGGACAATGTGAAATCATTAGACAGGCGAGCGAGCTGTGATCAAACGGAGCAGAATTACCTGCAAATGCAAAAAAAATCAAAGCGTGTCGGGGAAAGCAGGAACACAGAAGGGATAAAGAGCTCAGCATTAGCCTCCTCTTGGGAAGGGTGTCAGGGCAATAATAACTTGCCAGGGCTTTGATTTCTGGTGAATGCCTATGACGTGAGTGATTTGTTCGCTGCTGGCAGAAGATTTTATTGGGGGTGAGGAGACCAGGGGGAGCAGCCCGTGCTTGTTGGCTCTCTCCAGATAAGGAACTGTTTGATGTTGCGGCACCTCTGCCATTGGAGTGGGAGAGCTGATGGGCTGCTCTGCACAGGCACTACAGTCCAGCCAGCAGCACACAAGGTCCTTTACTACTGTTTCTTACTATTATTGTAATTGTTGCTATTATTATTATTACTACTATTAGTTGTTATTACAGACTCCTGCCAAGACAGACAAGCTATTTTTATTGCCTTCATAAATGCCTGCACCTATTTTGTTAGCTGTGAATCTGTGGGCACGTATCTGGGCAAGCCACAGCCTACCCTGCCTGCATGCTGATGTGGGGGCATTCACAGGGGGCTCCTCGGCATGAACTGGGCCAAGTGTGTGGGAGTGTGTGTGTGCGCACATCTCTAAGTCAGACTGTTATTTCTTAACTGTCTTGCTCTTTCCTCCATACTGCAAAGCCCAGACTGGGTAAAACTGAGCGCCAGTATGTGGAGAAATGCATTTCTCCATACCCTTTTGGATGCCCAAGCCTTGGTGTCTCACAGGGTTGTGGGCTGCATGTACTTGTGTCAAGTTCCTGATACATCCGTGGAAAGTCAGAGCTAAAAGTCTTTAAAGTGGTGATGTTTTCAGGTGCAGAAAAACCAACTGAGACCATTTGACATCCTCTGCATGGGACTCCTGCCTTGGAGCATCAAAGGCAATTTGGGAATCAGGTGCTATTCACAGGGAGGGTCAATGTACATTTACATCCATGCCCCAGACCACACAGACAAGGGTAACTGGGGTCAGGCTCCCTTAAAAGCAAGGCAAGACACTGCAGTGACTTAGCTGGCATGGGGTTGAGCCTCAGGCCAGGAGAGATCTGTAGGTGGAGGGAATCCATGAGGCAGCCTCCATAAAACAAGGCCAGAGCCAATGCTGCTGTGGCAGGCCAGGGCGCAGGTGGGAACACCATTGGCGAAGCTCTTGCAGACCCAGATTTACACTTGCTGCTGTCTTTCCTGGCACAAAGGTGCTCGGAGGAGGTGATTCACAAGTTGGAAGCAGCCAGCCAAGGAGTTCGCAGTGCCTAAGGTCTGTGTGCAGGTGCAGCACCCTGCTAGCTTGGCCGTCAGCCCCCCTGGGCCCTTTCCAGGTGCAGGCACGGCGTGTGGCACCGGCTCTGAAACACACCGCACGCGACAGCAGGAGCACTGCAAGACCATGGGAAAGCCTGTGTTACTGATGAGGCTGTTAGCGCTTTTTCAGTCATCTAATGTACAAGCCCTTATGAGAAGGCTCTGGCTTAATCTCAGCTCAACTGGAAAAATGCCGATGACTGGAAATGTCATCAGCTGCCTGTGGGCCAGGCTGGCCCTGAGCTGATAAGGAGCAATGCAGAATAAAAATGTCAACACAAAACTGGAGAAACACAGAGGCTGGTTGCATCTCTTCTCCATCCTGCAGGAAGCCGGGCCCCTCTCTTGCCAGTCCTTCCAGCAGCTGGACTTTCCCTAAAGTCTCAGCAAGAAACTGCTCTTTCTTAGAAAGGAGAAAAGTGGCTGATCTCAGCACTGCAGAGAAAAACTGGAACTCTTGCCCCATAGACTCAAACAAAGAGGGTAAGTAAACCCAATTTTTGTTGCTTTCTTTAACTTTTTAAGGCAAATCTCGTGATGTTCTGGGTTGGAACCTTGTTTTCTTGAAGCTTTGGTAGATGGTGGGGAAGGAGACCCAACCAGGAGAGCTGACCCACCTGCCCCACTGGCCATCTGCAACGTGGGCTCCGAGCATGACCTGAGCACTAGGTTTGAGCAGCAGCTCCTCCTCTCACTCCATGTAAAGTGTGCACTCAGGATCCCATAGGAACACCAAATACTGTGGCCTTTGGGCAAGGCATAATGCCAGAAGTAACTATCTCTAACTTCCCCTCTCTGGTGGGAAGGACATGTTAATTTTCCCTGGGGAATGGGGTGCAAAGCTCAAACCTTGTGATCTTTGGGTTGGAACAGTGTCTGAAAATGCCACCTGGGCCTTGAATCTGTCTGCATCCCTTCTCCAAGTTTACAGAGAAAATGAAATCTCAGGAAGTTTAGGGAGCTATACTTGCACAGCCAGCAGATTATAAGTAACCTATGAACTCGTGAAAGCAACCCGTGAACATTTCCATCTGTGTTTTAGAGAGGAATCTTTGAAAGAAAGATAGCCGGAGAGAAGAGAGGGAAAGAGTGATTTACAAAGGTCGCAGCTGGCATCAGTGCTGGCTTTATGTCACTAGAGGAGTACTGGGGTTTAGGAAGGAAGGAAGATGCACACGTTCCTCACCCCGCTGGGTTCCTTGGCCAAACTCCGACCCTGGGACTTGCTCGCTCTGCCCGAGGCACAGGAGGGACCCGGGCCAGACTCCTTGTACACACTTTACTTTGTCGCACCCGCCCTGATGTCAGCTCTGCCCTGCACATGGCGCATCGTGCCTGTGTGCCCAGAGGGCAGCGTGATGTCTG
The DNA here is from genome assembly GCF_964188355.1 of Buteo buteo. NCBI lineage: Eukaryota > Metazoa > Chordata > Aves > Accipitriformes > Accipitridae > Buteo > Buteo buteo. Next base: position 24,942,182 of record NC_134175.1, read on the forward strand.
TGCATGGTCTTTGGGAGGCCATTCCTCCTCTGGCTGGCTGCGTGGGGAAGGTCCATTGCCAGCTCAAACCAACCTCCCCGGCTGACTTTCCCCCAGCTCCCTTCTTGACAGCATGGGCTCTCTCTCACGCCTGTATTTACGGCGTCGTCTTAGAGATTAACCCCCCAAACTCTCTGCCTGCTTCTGGTCTCTCTCCACAGACGCGGGCCCTGCGGGCAGCCGAGCGGTGGGTGACTCCTGATGTACAGCCCCCTCGGGGAGATCGGGACGAGGGCCGACAGAGATCCTGGCAGCAGCGACGTCCTGTTGCCACCCGCTCAGCCCCGGCATTTCCAGGGGGACTTTGCGAAGGGCTGGCGGCCGCCCGCCCCCCAACGCCGTGCGGCGGGCGCAGGGCCCGGCCCGGCTCGGCCCCGCTAGGTGGAGCTCGGGCCTCACGCACCGGCCCCGGCCTCCGCGCTCCGCCCGCCCGCCGCCGCCGATCGCCCGGCCCGGCCCGGCCCGGCGCGGCGCGGCGCGGCCCTCCCTCCGCGGCATCTCCCCGGTGGCCCAGCCGCGCTAGGGCCCCCGGAGCAGAGCCGAGCCGAGCCATGGGGGAGAGGGGGCTGCGGGCAACACCTGCGCCTCGCCCGCTGGGCAGCCCGGGGCGGGAGGATGGAGCAGGCGCGGGTGCCACCCCGGCCGACGTGGCGGTGCTGCCAGGCCGGCGCTCGCCCCGGCATCGCCTGCCGGCAGCGGAGCCTGTGGGAGGCTGGGGATGGCGGTGGCCGGGCTGACCCTGCGTCCGGACCCAGGCCGGGCGGGCGGGCGCCTTCGAGGGTCAGCCTGCCACCCGAATTTTCCAGCTAAACCCAGATAACCCCTGCTCTGAGGAGCTAAGAACGGAAGCGTGGGGCTTGGGTGGCAGCCACCAAGGAGCGGGCGGAAAAACGGGTGTGGGGACAGCAGAGGTAAATGATGCGGTGGCAAGGGCTAGCGTGAAAAATGTCATCCTCGCTGCCAGCCACTGCCACGTGTCTTTGAAGCGCTGCGGCAGAGATGGGTTTTGAGGAGCAACTGAAGGCTCACAGAGGGCTGGCCTGGCAGGCACTGAACTCCTGGTGTGTGGATGTAGGAGAAAAAAAAAAGCTTTGCTAGAACTCTTGGGTTTTGAATGGAAAATTTAATCAGTGACATTAAGTCCTTCCAATTATTTCTTGCCGTGGGTACTGCCTATTTATTAATTTACTTCATTGGAATCCATCGAGCAGTTGTCACACAGCAAGTAAACAAAAGCACCCCAGAGTTTTGATGGGACCGTATAAAAGTAATCGAAGAGGTTAATTATCGCTGTTAATTGCTTGCCTCGCAGACTCGGTTGCGCACAGCACTGCCTGGTGCCCTCGGGGCGATGGGGCTGCGGTGGCAGCAGCAGGGGCAGAGGGCAGGGAAGCAGCAGGACGCTGGCGGAGGGACCGACGGCTGGGTGTCAGTATGTCCAGGCTGGGACAAGGAGGTTTTTGTGGAGGCCTCTGGAAACCAGTGGTGTGACCAGGAACGTGTTTCCTTACCTTCCAGAGTGATTTGCTTAATCAGCCTTGACTTCCTGCTCAATCAGCCGGCTCCTCTGGTGGGGCAGTGTGGCCGAGGGGCTTTGAGGGGCTGCCCAGGGAAAGAAGAAGGTTCAGAGGCTGGAAAACTTTCCCTGGAGGGAGCCATGAAGGAAGTTTAATTTAGCATAACAAAAGAAAGGTTAAGAGGTGACTGGATCATCATCTCTAAGTACTTATTTAAGAATGAGACTTCTGGGAGCAGAGGGCTGTTTAATTTGGAGGACAAAGGCATAACAATATACAATGCCTGAAAGATGAAGACAGGCAAAAAAAGGGACATCTCCCTTGTTAATGCTTAAGGTTATCTACTAATGTACTCGGGCTTGGTAGGGTTTTCATCCTTCAGTATCTTTAAATCCAGATTGAAGATCTTTCTGAAAGTCATGCCTGGGGTCAAACAGAAATTATGGACTTGTGATTCTGTGGCCTGTGTCTTGCAGGAGTTCATATTAAGTGATTTTATCTAATCCTTTGGCCTTAAGACCTATATATCTCCTTGCAATAGCTAACAGCTGCCACAAACCTGCTAAATCCATCCGGTAGTTTGTAGATGACCATGACATGATGCACTTTGTGTCCACCTCACCCCAAAACATGGTCCTGATGTACGGCCAGGACCGCTGTGCCATTGCAGACAGCAGGGCGCCCCTTGAGCCCCCCTTTTTCCCTCAAATGGATTTCAGTGGTGCAGCATTTTCCCTGCACTAGTTTTCTGTCCAGGGGTGGCTGAAGGCTTGCTGCTACACAATTTGATGAAAGCATGTTTTGTGGTCTGGGCTCTTTTGTTTGCCAAGGACTACTGAGGTATATGGCATCATCTGCAGAGGCCATATGGCTTTGTTTCTGCGGAGCTTTGGCTACTCTGAAAAGTGACTGTCACTGAAATAGTGGGAACCAATACCTGCTTTTACAGAAAACTTTACAGTTTGGGAGAAGAAGTCCTCTTTTGCCCCCAAGAAATGTTCAGGTTTCTGTTGGCCAAGTCCAAATTTGCCTGATGGGGGCACGAACCTAAACCTCTTGGCTGCCAAATCCTCCTGATTTAAGGCTGCTGCACAGTTTGAATTTCTTCTCCTCTGAGTCCTTGAGTTGCTCAGCTGAGCGTTGTGTTAATGCTGGGCTTTGAATTTGTTATTCCTTCCTTGAATCGCTATGCTCTGTTGCCCAACCATGCGGTAGTGCCTCAGCTGATGTAGATCAGTTTAGCTCTGCTGCCTTCACTCCTCTGTCACGTACCCCGGCTCACGCCATCTCCCCCCAGCCCGGCGCCTGGAGGCAGCTGTCGCAGCAACCTCGCTTGCCCCCATGGGCCCTGCATAGGAGGGTGAGGTTTAGCTGGAAACGCCAATTAAAGCCCAGTCACCTGGGGCAGAGCTTCGGTGGAGCGGTACTCTTGTCATTTTGGTCCAGGGGCTGGGAATGAGGTCTCGTATCTCCCACCCTTTGGAACAGGCAGGTGAAGCGTTGCTGTCTGTCAGCCCCCTCAGAGCCGGTGGTGTGGAGGATTCGCCCCGGTGAATGTCGCCACGAGCAATACGTAAGAAGGCAGCGTCCCTGCACTAGGTCCTTGACTTCAGCAGGCTTCCTGGTGGATTCAGACTTCCAGCATGACTCAGGATAAGGATACATATTGCACTGTATCCTTAAGATAACATCTTTTGCTTGCCAACATGTAGGCTGTCTGCCAAAGGTGGGGGAGGAGATCTGTTGTGAGTCTTTTGTATGTGCTCATAGTAAATAGATACATGCCAAATTGATTGCACTTGCCTTTCTATTTCTCCTCTAGGAATTGAAGGAAGCGATGAAGTAGTTCCCCGTGGTCTGCCCCAAACCACTGCCCCACATCGCTTGGTTCCTTGGGTGCCTGCAGCCGCCCACTGCTGCTGTAGCCAGGACGCACCCCAGAAACAACAGCATCGGCACCTGGGTTTTGCAACGTGGTTCAAGATCCCTGACCCGCCGAGCAGGATGCTCTCCCACTCCATGTCTGAACATACTGCTGGGTGAGAGAGGTGCTGGTGTCCCTGATTATGGGTGAAGGGAACTGGGGTGCAGCAAGGCAAAGTGACACAGGGGTGCTGCTGGCCAGGGTCAGAACTGCCTGCGGCGGGGACGCCCTGCTCAGGTCAGCCCTCATCCTGCAGAGCTGAGCAGTGTGCTGGACCAGATCAGCCCCACCTCATGCCCTTGGTCCTTGCCTACTTGCAAAACCCCCGGACAACATCAGTTTTTGATCGACTGCCTCATTGCCAAACCATTAACTTTTCCAGTTAAAACGCTTAATACAATGGCCTTATTTTGAAGACTGCCAGCTGAGCTGCCTCTGCTTAGGACTATCATTTCCAACTGTTCTCTGGCAAGATGCTCTCTCAAATGATTTAAAAAAAAATAATCAAAGTTGTAACCACATCTGTGGCTGCCTTTATCTCTGGGAGCAGGGAAAATTAGCTCGGAGGCCGTGAGGTGCTTTCTGAAATGGAAGTCTTCTGCAGACGGCACAGCTCCTGGCGATGGAAAGTCCAGCCGCTAATGTGGCTCTCGCTGAAATTTTTGGCACTGGTGTTCTGCGGCTGAGTGAAAAGAGCAGCCTAAAAGCCACCCGATTTAGTCTGTTATGCTAAATCAACTGTGGGTTGTCTTTATGCACGCCATCCAGCTGTGCTGATACATTGGCAGGCTGACCCAGTAAGGAGATCTATAGTGTTAGTGAGTGTTTTTACTTAAATGCTTCTCTTTTTCTATTAGTTCTTTCTAGGCTGCAATATTGGTCCTCCACCCTTTCCTAGCACAGCTGGCAGAGGAGGAAGCAACATGAATTTTTGCCTCGGTGGAGAAGAACGGCAAAGGTACAGAGCACATCTGGAGCCATCTCCTGTGCATTGCTCCTGAATTAGCGGGCCAAATTGTCTGCTGGTATAAAAAACCCCACCTCAATGGCATACCAATGAGGTTACACCAGTTTACTGCAGCTGAGGCTCTGTCCCTGTCATCTCTAGGAAAAGTTGATTAGGTCCAGTGGATTGCTGACTTCTTTTATGAAGAAGCTGTAAAAAATTCTTTTCTTCTGCTAGTGCTTCTCTCTGGGGAGTTGTTGGCAGAGAGAGGCGAGTCTCTCAGCAATAATACATTTCAAAGTTATTATGCCAGCAGAAAAGAAACACAAGGATTTGAACTTGGTAATATATATTTTTTTATGGCAGGCCTGAACACTGAAGGGACCCGTCCCGCCCCTGCCACGCAGACCTCCTGGGTCTGCAGGGTGCCTGGCTCGCTGCACTGTGGGACAGCAGCAGCTCTGACTGGGACCCCATTTCAGGGCTAATCCTGGGGGGAGGTGGTAAGTGCGGCTTTTGGTTTTGTCGACTCAGTCCTGCCACCGAGCCGGCTCCCATGTTGGCTGGGAGGGATGGGGATTCGGATGGAGCTTGCCCGGCCTCTGGGCATATCCCTTTTTCTGGCTGCGGACAGACAGGGTCACCTTCTCCCTCTGCCCCACTGCTGTAACAAACCTACTGGTCACGATGACGCATTCAGGTAGCAAACAGTGCAGCCGAGCCTGAATCTTTGTGCTGCTGTGGTAATAATAGTGCTTTCACATAGGAAATGAGTGAATTGTCAGCTGAGACCTCCTCTTTTTGTAATGATTAACCCTCCGCTAATGATTTGATATAATATTGGGTGACGTTGAGTGCTGTGATATTGATGTTTAATGTGGTCCAAAGCAAGGGCTCAGGAAGCAATAAAGATTTACTCCAGCTAATGTGCGAGGGCTGGGTTGTCCCTGGGCCCCGTGCTAGCTGATGGCCTGACTTGTTTGCCGTGGTGTGGCAGCCTCGCCTAACAGAAGCTGAATTTCTGGCTAATAATTTAATGAAGGCTTTGCTGTATTTCCAATTACTGGAAAAAGCCATGATTCTTTTTTGCTACGTGTTATAAAATCAGCCCTTCATACTCTACAGAGCCGGGGAGAGCACCTGATCCCTCTCTTTGAGCTCCTAATCGGTCCTGCAGCAAAGCCTGCCCGCTCCTCAGTGATGTGCTGGGCTGTACAGAGGTGCTGCCCATGGGGCCAGGAGCCAGCTCCCAAATGGAGGAGGGTAGCAGAGGTAGAGCACCATACCTGAGGCACCTACCCAGCCCCAGGACCCTCCTTGCCCTGCGCAAGGCTGAGGTAGATGGAGCTGGCGCAGACTGGCACCACAAATAAGGTAGCGTGGGAGGAAAACTTGGAAGGACAAATTACCGTGAGTATTGATTCCCCCGGCTGCTTGCAGAGGGATTTCATTTTGCAACATTGCCAATGACATTATGTGCAGGATCTTGTCCATGGCTGGTTTGGTGGCATTAAGAGAATTACTTTGGCCTAATGAATAGAAATAAGAATATTTCAACCTCCTCCCTGGAAAGTAATGGTGGATCATCAAGTGTGCAGCCAAGTTCAGGTCTAGTCACTTGCCAAGTGAATACAAATGACGGGTTGTTTTATTTAATGGAGACTATGGTGTGTTGGCCAAAACTGTTGTCTCTTTTCTTTGTGGATTGCCCTCTCCACCCCACTTCTAAATCAGACCTTGTCTCTGCTCCTGACTGGCTTCTTTTTTCAAGAAGAGATTTTTTTCATAAGAGATATTTTGCTGATTCTTGCACTGAAATCTGTCTGTAGATTGCACCAAAACTCCTAAATCAGCTGTACTTTATGCTGTGCTATGGGGGGAGGCAGGAGCTAGTGTGCTGGTGGTGGTCACTGCCAGCCTGCAGTGGAGCCGGAGCTCCCTGTCTTCTTCCAGCTCAGAGACGGTGAGATGCTTCATCGATGTCACTGCTGCCCCATCCCACCGTGACCATGGGGACATTGTGGAGCCCCACACCCCGGCATCGGGCCCTTTGCTGGCACAGTGGCACGGGAGCACCTGGGCTGCGATGCACTTGGGTTCGGACAAACCACTTGCTCTTGCAGTGCACCAACACCTCTGCTGTTCAGCTGCCTTTCAGATGGGTGCCTGCCGGCTGCTCCCCTCCAAAGCCCATCCATCCTCTGCTGGCACAGCCCATGGAAGTGCCGCTTCCCTGAGCTGCGCCTGTTAACAAGATGTTTGCAGGGGTAAAAGCCCCTGCGAAGGCCCAGCCCCTCAGCTGCTGTACGTGCACACAGCCTGAATGCCAGGCAGGTGCGCTGACCTGCAGGGTCCAGGCAGTGCAAAAGCAGGGCTGCACCCCCAGCCCAGCACGGGGTCCAGCAAACCAAGGCAGGGGCGCTGGGGACATGGGGGAGTCCCATCCGGTCAGGGCCTTAATTTAGTGCTACGCTTACAGTGACTTATTAAACTCTTCAAACACAGGCTGTGCCTCACCATGGCTCACAAATTAGATCAGCATGAGACAAAATACTTACCATCATGAACAAACATTTTCAGATGGGATGCGGCATTTTGCTTCATACAACAGTGATGATTTGTAACAGTAATGGCTGAGGGTGGGTTTTTTCCCTGTTCTTTTGTAAAAACCAGAAAGTGTTTGCAAAGTAAACTCTGACATTTCAGCTACAGACCAGTCACCTTTCAAGTGAAATGGCTGTGAGCACTCACTGGCAGTTAATCCTTGCATGGAGATTCTTGCTTAAAGAGCTGGAGGGAGGTGGGGATTTTGTTCATTTGTTCAGAATCAGGGTTCTGTCCTAATTAATGTTTTAGTTGACAGGGAGAACGCGTTTCTGCTTTGTTTCGCCAAGTGTTTTGATGTACGAGCAGAGATGTTGTGCGAGATGTGTGTTTGCAAAAGAAGCTGACAGGAAAGATCAAAACTGATTTGTTACGTTTGCAGAGAAAGAGGCTCCATAACCGCAAAACAGAGCAGGGAGTGACTGAAGGCCCCAGACACCAGCAGTTTGGAACTGAAATTGTGGCTGTAACTGGTGACCAAAGTCCTGTTGACCTTGCAGAAGCCATGGTTTCATGCCAGGTGTCTGTCATGGCCCAGTCCTCCCTCCCAGTCCCATTCTCTGACCTGCCCCAGACAACAGAACTTAGCACAGCTCTGGGCTTTTCTCCTGCGGGATGAGCCCAAGGGCTTCTCCTGCTCCAAGGGTGAGCAGAGCGGGGACTGCTGGGCACTTTGGGAATGAGCTGGGCTGGGAGAGTTGCTAGACAGGTCTCCGACCATTTGCAAACAAGCTGCAAAATCATGCTGACAATAGGCCTGGAACCACGCCTGGAAAAAGTATTTCCCAAGTGGGGACTTCAGCAGTTACGAATCCCTGACTGATGTGGTCGAAGGACATGGCAAACACATGACCCGTTACCATGATCTGCCAGGCTGGATCCTGCTAATGCGCTTGTTTAACCCTCTCTCACACCACCCAGAAGCTTCTGCCTCTGAGTGACGCCAGCGTCAGCCCTTCCTGGTGCAACCCCCCCCATCCCTGCAGGCACGGGCAGATGGGAGCTCCCTGGAGGAGAGCTGGCCCGGCTGCTGGGAAAGCCGCAGCGGAGAGCATGGGAACGGGCGAGGAGCTGGCTGTGCTGCTCCCACGGAGAGCCCGAGAGCGACTGCTCGGCGCGAGGGCTCACCAGGGTGGTGGCACTGATGCTCCTCGGGTGGGGGATTGTCACCTCTTTCCTGACACGTGACTGCTTCTCAAGGCTGTCGGTCCCGCTGGCTCTTTTTCTGCTGCCTAACCCTTCGCTTGCAGCCTTTGTCCTTCGTGGCACACCACTGCCAGGGTGGGTGGGCTGTGGTGTGGGGTCTATGCTGTGATGGATGGAGGTAGGATGGAGGTCCTGTTTGGGCTCCATAGCCAAAACCTCTGCTTTTTGGGCATGGCAGCATGGCTTTGGGGACCCTCAAGGGCATGGGCACCACGTGGGGAGCTCCCTGTCCCAGCCCGCTGTTTGCTGAGGACGTTCACCTTCACGGGCAGGCAGCAGCAGCGAGCTGCCATAATACTTCATGAGCCATCCTAACTTGTCTCTAACGAGTCTCTAACAGCACAGCCCTCCTGGACTGATTGTCATCCACAGCAACACCACGGCTGGGTCTGAAGTTGGTGCCAGCTGAGGCGCTTCGGCTGAGGTGCAGAGATGTGGAGCTGGGTGCTCTCGCCTCTCCGAAGAGCCATGACACCTTGTCCTGACACTGCTGTGAGCTGGTACTGTGCTTGGTGAGTTCAGAGGATGTTTTTACACAATTGGGGCTGGGAAGGATTGAAGAGGTTTTCTTTCTCTTCCCCTTTTTAAACAATAAATAACGGCAAAATCCATCTCCTGCCTCTTTTAAAAACAGCTTCTTTTCCTGATGGATAGATAGATATAATGAGATTCTCAAAGTCGTAAATCTGCTGCGACTTTATTACCTGCATCTGTTGGAGATGATGTGAAGAGAACTTCATACAGAGAGGACTCTTGAAAGGTTACAAAGGGAACCAGCAGTCTTCAGAAAATCTTCATCTAGAGAAAACAGCCAAGAAAACCCGCATAGAAAAAAGCGCTTGAGCTGGATGAATAGGTGTCAGGGCTGAATGCGAGCGACACGGACAGCAGGGCACCTTGCTGTGAAAACGAGCCGAAGCCAGTCCCCGGCATGGGTAGCTCTGGTGCAGGAGCTGGCCTGTGGCTGCTGTGGACAGCCCTCACTCCCAGCACTGGCCGTGCAAGCGGCTGGCCGGCATCCCTGCCTTCGCACACCCAAAGCCCCTGCACTGCCGAGCGCGGGGGTCCACAAACAGCGGCAGTGTTAAAGCAAAAAGCAGAGCTCAAATGCGCTGTTGCTTTTTTATTTGCCCTCTGGTGAATGTGCCACCATTTCAACCTCTGCCCCGGGGCAGGGAGACTGGTTAGAGGCAGCACCGGGGCTCAGACCCTGCTCCAGGCTGCTGGGTCTGCCACAGCAGACAGCCCCATGGGTGGGATGAAGGCACATCACGGCCTCGACACATCCTCACGCTGCCCCCCCCTTCCCTCTGGGCTCTCATGAGGTCACCAGTGGGTGTGTGACATGGGAATGGGGAGGGGTGCAGGAAATGGACACAGAAAATAACTATTTTTTAAGCTGACGAGTAGCTGAGTGGGGATCTGACCGGCTCCCAGGTGAGTTGGTGGCAGCTCTGGGCTTGTTGCAGAGCCCTGGCCCAGGGACTGGCAAAACCCTGAAAAGAGCCCAGTGACCCCTGAGCAGGGTGGCCTTTTCTCAGCTGGGGCAGGTACCTGCTCAATGCAGCCGTGGCCAACAAAGCAGCAGGTAAATGAGGATGTCTCAGCCCGAGCCTCGTCCCGGGGCCAGTTCCAGTGCTGTCAGGGAGCTGCGATTAGCAGACAGGGGACTGCGATTGTCAGATGTGGTGAAAATGGGCTGGAGATGGTGCTGGAAAGTACAGCCAGAGCAGGACAGCTGTCCTGCAAGGTCGTATCGGCAGCGTGATGCAATGATGTCGTCGTCATGCAAGCTGGCAGTTATTTTGGTGGCAGAGAGTGAGGCTTAAACCTTCCTCTCCCCATCACAAGGGGGAAGATAAAAGGAGGAGCTTTGCTTGTGAGCTTTCCTGTCCAAAGTAGCCTCTGGTCTCGCTGACACCTCACCCTTGCTGAGCCAGGGAAGCAATCCAGAAAGCAGAGCTGCAAGCAGGGAGAGAAGAGACAACATCTTTAAGCTGTGATTGTTGAAGAATATTAACCGATCTTGGGCTTTGTGACTGCCAAAAAGTGATGCTTGAGCAACGTGGCGCCAGGAATCCTGAAGTCACTTTTGTAGCCTTGGAAAATGGAGCTTCTTTGGGATTTCAGCCCAAGACGGCTGTTATTATCCACTGTGCAGAATGAAGCTTCTGTTGGGAGCTTTTACAAAGGCCATCAGTCTTCCCAAATAGTGGTTGTTTTTATCACCTGGCAGTAATGATACTCTCTGGTCCCTTTAATATCTGAGTGTGTTCCCAAAGTGAGACCAGGAAACTCATTTAGGGCTGCCCCCTCCGAGGGAAACAGCTTACAATTTTCTGCCAGGTAGCCCTTACCGTTGTGAGAATGGGCATGGCTCACCTAATAAAAACCTCGCTGACAGGCATGACCTCCTGGAGGTTTATCTAAGTCGTTTGTTGCAGAGCAGAGCAACATATATCAGGGCTGAAATGCGCGCCAAGCAGCAATCCTAATGCACGTGGTGTCTCTGCTGTAATTGATTCACAGGCAGGACAAATACCCGATGGAGAGTGTGAGGGGCTCTGAGCAGTCTCCCGGCTAAACCGTTATAATGGTGTATGAAACGGTATTGCTGAAGCCTGTGGCTAAAATCCAGCTTGTGGGCTGGCTGACTGTAAAATCGCATCACCCAAAATATGCCCATCCTTGCATGCATTGGCTGGGGCACCTGGGCTCCAGTTCAGAAGGAAATGCATTAAAAAAACAGATCAAAAGTGATGACTCTTGCCAATAATGTGTGTCCAGTCAATGCATGTGCATTGACTTCCATTTTTTGGCCAATGCTGAGGTTTGTTGTTCCTCCAGGTAAATGTTGAATGAGGAAAAGCCTTGTCCAGTTGCTTGTTTTGGTCGGTAATTGCAGTGGGTGCCCTGGGTGGGAGGCACTGCCGACTGCCATCTGGGACCTGTGTGTCCTGACCCCTGCTCCCAGAGATGGGGTGAGTGATGGGACCGATGCCACTTACAACCACAGGGAGTTGTGAATTTTAGGGATAGCTAAAGTCAACGGGGATGGCTCGGTCTGGCACCATGGTTCCTCTCCTGCTGTGGCTGGAAAGCACAGGGTGGCTCTGGGCACACCCACGTCCCCTGCACTAGGAAATAGCCCTAAATTTTGTCATTCATCTGGCATCTCATATGCGCAGGTGGGGACAGCTGCGGTACTGCCTCCCCATCACTCTGTGACTGGGGGGACATGGGGTGCGGAGGTGCCCAGAGAGGTGTGAAACCTCACCGGACACTCCCTACGCAGCCTCCTCCAAAATACAGGCTGGCGGGGGGAGCGGGTGGTGGGGAAAGGCTGCCGTCTCCCAGCGAGCTGCGTAATTTCATCGGCTGCACGGGACTGCTTTGCCACGCGTCCCCCCGCACAGGATCAGGCGGTATTAGAGACTTGATCCTTGGGACGTGCTGGGGGAAATGTCTTACGGTGCGAAACTGGAGGAGCTCAGCCTGTTTAGCTTATTAAAAAGAAGATCAAGAGGTGACTTAATTGTGCTGTGTGAGGTACCTTCGCGGGGAGAGAAAGGCAGGTATTAAAGGGCTGTTTAATCTAGAGGAGAAAGGCATCGCACGAGCCCGTGCCTGGAAGCTGAAGCCAGACAAATTCAAATTGGGAATCAAACAGACCTTTTAAAAAGTGAGTGTTAATAAAGATTAAACTACCCAGGAGAGCGGTGCATTCTCCTGCCTTTGATATATTTAGACTCGGACAGGATGCATTTCTGTGCCATACACTTTAGCCAAGCAGGAGTTACTGGGCTTGGTATAGGAGTAACTGGATGCCAGACTCGGCCATGCATCAGGGAGAGGTCAGGCGAGATGGTCTAATGGTCTCTGCCGGCTGTTGGTCCTCCTGTGCCCGGCGGCTGTGATCTGTGTGCCTGCGGCTGGCCGGCTGACGGGGACGCAGCTCTACCAAGAAAAATCAGTGGGGAAACGCAAGGAACGTGGCATTGCATCAGCAGGGATAGGAGGAAGACAGGTGAGGTCTGACAGGCGTGTGGGGAGAGTCGAAATATTAGAAAGGAAAGGCTTTTAGCCAGAAAATGACCTTTTCTAAAAAAAACAGATTAACTTTGTGGATGTTAGCAGATACCTAAATTTTTTGTGTATAACCACCCCTAATTTTTCTCACTATTCCTTAACAATAAAACCACCTCTCAAGTTTTATATTGACCAGAAAAATCCAGGTTTCAATAGGAAAACCTCTTTGGGGGAAAGAAAAAGACAAACCATATCCCACTTTCGTGTAAGAAGGGTATGGTGAAACGATACCTGAAAATCTCAGTGAGACCCAGGACTGGTTCAGGAACCGCTTCTCACTTGACAATGCTGAAGTAGGTTGTGAACTTACTTTCCTCTTTATTTTTATGAGCCACTCCTGAGGGCTGGCAGGTGAGTACGGCTGCAGAGAGGAGCTGCCTTGGGTTGCCCCTCGTCATTTTTAATAATGTTATGATTCTGCAGAGCTCATCTCCCACTCGATGCCTGGAGTCACTGCCCCAGCCCTGTGGGATGCCGTGCTGGGAGTGGGATTTGGAGATGCAGCACGAAAGCGTGGAGGGACGTGCTGAGCCTCAGACGTCCCCAGGCTGAGAGATGGGCTCCTTCAGCAAAGGATGGAGCCTGCGGAGGCCTCTTGCTGAGAAGTTGTTGTTCAAGGTGCTTTTCATAATATTTAAAAAATGTGTTTGCTTCCTCTCGCAAATGTTCAAACATCTTTAAAGTGTCTGTGGTGCCAAGCTGCTTCTCACCCTGTTTTAAGAGAAAATAAGCTTTCTTTAAGGAAAAGGAGCCACAAAAAGCGCAGCAAGCCCAAAGTTAACAGTGAGCAGACCGAAACTAAATTAACACCAGCAAGACTTCAGCTGCCCCTCCAAAATATTGTGTCTCACGGCAAAGGGTCCGGGAAAAGATGGGAGAACAGATTGTTTTAGTGCATCTTCACGGTGTCTCTGCGGCACAGATGACGCTCAGGCTGGGTCCCCTTCCCCTTGCCAAGCCTGCAGTGGGGACTCCCAGCCCCTCCAAAAGTGGACAGTGGGAGGCACAGGCTTGGCAGTGCCATGAGCACCTGTGGGTCCAGCGCTGTGGGGGGATGCGACTCAGGATGCTGCAGCCAGCCCATTTGGAGAAGCATCACCTGCAAGACCAGAGCATGAGCCTGTAAAAGGAGCCTGGTGGTGAGAAGGAGACAAGGGACAGGGAAGAAGAGCCTGGACCTTCTCCACTGCCATAAAGGCGGAGGCAAGAGAGTGGGAGCATTGGCCATCGGCCGTGGTGTCACAGCTCCGTGTGGATTACGTTGGCCAGCTTCAGAGATGGAAATAGGCAGCTAGCAGTGAGTTCGTCTTTGTAACAGATAATAGTCAAAACAGCTTGAAAACTATTCATAATGAGAGCTCTGAGAACAGCCAACGCTACACACACACAGAGCGAATGCTGTCATTAAGTGCTCTTTGGATGACAGTCCCAGCAGTTCATTATCCCCCATCGCTGCTTGGGGAGGGCGGACGAGGAGAGAGAGGGGTGAGGGTTTTTTTAAATAATGCTTTTTTTTCCCCTGAATTAATCTCCACTATAAAGCAGAGCAACAAAGGAGCACTATAAAGACGGCATCCTGCCTTGCCAGTGCCCTCTGAGGCTGGAGCATGGGGCACTTGCAAGAACCAGTCAGGAAAATCGGGCACGGACTGGTAGGGGAAGGGGATGGCCTCACGGCGAGCAGGGCTGCAGCCCACCTCGGCAGGGCCGAGGGCCCTCTGCAGAGCGAGGTTGCGCAGGATGACAGCCGGCACAGGCGTCTGCTGCTGCGGCTGCGAGTTACAGGTAGGGCTGCGGGGGCTGCAGCCGTGGTGCGGGGAGGGGAAAGGCCAGGCTGCAGGTTAGACACGCGTGTGCGAGTCTGGCACAGCTAACAGCAGCCCAGGCACCTGCGCGGCAATTTGTCACGCTCGCTCTGCGCGCTCTGAGCGCCTGCCGCGGCACAGCACGCCGTGGCACCGCACGCCAGATGCCTCTGGGCAGGCAGCCTGCTCTGCTCTGCTCCCGCACCCCACGGCTGCACCCCAATGAGCTCACCCCGCTTTGCCGCTCAGTGCCACCGAAACACAATGCCAGCCTTGATATTATTTAATTTGTTTTGTTAATGAAGTGTATTTACCTCCATGCTTTCCTTCTTTTTTTTTTAAAGGTGTGGTTTCCGGCTGTATTTTTTTCTTCTGGAAGTGCAAACAAAACTTTACTTTTAAGACGCTGGTTAACATTTCTGACCCACATTAGGCAGCGGCTCCAGCAGACGCAGCTCCAGCCCCACCACCCGCTTACGGCGAATGATGCACCAAGTGCCGGGAGCCTCCTTCTCCGTGCGAGGATGCTCACGAGCAGGTTGTGCCTGCCTCACGTGGATGCAGGTGGGTGTCCCGGGCTGCGCCTCCTAAGCCCCTGCACATGTGTAGGGCTCCCTCCACATGGGGACTGCGGGGCAGGGGGGCAGCCAGGAGGAGCGGGTCTCCCAGCTCTTGTCCTGCAGTGGATCAAACCCCGTAGTTACCTGTCCTTAGGAGGAGGCGCGGGATGCCAAGCCCGGTGCAGGCACAGGGCTGGCAGCACTGTCCGCGTTCCCAGACTGAGCCAAAGTGTATCCTGCCTAGGCTAGATGGGGGCATCAAGGGACGGTGTTTTATAGTTAGCCTCCTCGTTTGAAAAAGAAGTGTTTGGTTTTGTCAGGGACAGTGTTACGGTGCAGTTTGGGTTGCCTGACCAGAGGTTTTTAGGATGTGAAAATCCCCATATGCCCAGAGGGAGACCTCTGCACCCTGCTCACCCAGCTGGAGGAGCCCAGCACCCCACCGCTGCCCTCCAAATTCATCAGGGCATCCCCCAGGCATCAGGAGGAATGCGGATGGGGCTTGTTAAAACTTGTGCAAATATTTTCCTAGCCTGCCAAATTGCCTGGGCAGCTGCGATGAGTCACTGTGGCTGTGCCATCGCTCCATCCCTGGGCTTCATCAGCATTATCTCCCCTTCATCTCCAGTATCTGGGGGAATCATCATCACTTATTCCTGAGTCAGGATGCTGAATCTCTTCAATTCCAGCAATATCGCTGCATTCACAACCTTGTCATTATCCTGAGGCTGATAACTTCAGGCAGAGGTGTTCATTTTTTAAGTCATTGAGCAATGTCCTGTTTGTGACACCATGAACATCCAGAAATATAAGATACAGCAGCCCTTTCTATCCTCCCAAATCACCTGCTGAACCCTCCGCCATTTGACACAGCCCCACTGTCCTGCTTAGCCCTTGAAATAGATCCTGGTTTAGAGCAGCTCAGCTGCAGGTCCCGTTACAGCCCCCTCCTCGTGTGCCACGGTCTGGCATCGCTGTGTGGCAGGGCCTGCCAGGGACTGCAGATCGCTATTTTAATGGTTTTATCATGACACCCAAAGCATTACACTGGCTCGTTCCCAAGTGTGGCACAGCTCTGTTTTAATGAGCTTTGGAGATTGCACCGGCAGCGCAGACCCGGCTGTTTGATGGCGGTCAGCAGGGCTAATTAATCTGGTGTGCACCCAGAGCCCCGCGCCTGCCTGCGGCCCCGGCTGGGGCAACGCCGGTAGCACGGCTGGGCTGTGGCTGAGATGTGAACCTGCCTTAGAAAGTGTGCTTAAAGGGGCCTGTTCTTACCCAGCTCTCCCCCTTAAATTGAGGCTAACACTGTTTCTACTCCCAAAGTCTAACTTCTTCCTTTGAGAAAAAAAACAACAAAAGGCTATTTTTGAAACAGTATCCAAATGGGACTCTGTGACTCGCTCTGTAACGCTGCCCGAGCCAGGTGAGGATGCTCCTCACTGGTACCTGTGTCTACATCTGGCCTCCACAGAGCTGGCGGGACTGAGGCCGAGGCACCCATCCCAGGGAGGTGGGCTAATGTGCTTTGCATCCCTCTCCCCTCCCCGAGCCCCCAGGCACACAGCCCCACGGGCATGCCTGCGGGAAGGGTTAACAGTGCTGCTGCCTTTGCCTTTGGCCGCTTCAGCGTGTTTCCCTCTGCGTTTCCCCCAGCCCTACAGCATGTGTTGCTGCTGAAGCTGGAAGGAATTGCTTGGATGGCACTGAAGTGTTTGTGTATTTGAAGTTCAGCAAAGCAAGAGTTGCCGGGATGGCTTTTCCTTTCCATGAGGAAAGCCAGAGCCGGGGCTGGGCTTTTCTTCCTCCTCCTCCCCCTTAACCAAAACAAACCCAAGTTTTTAGCTGCTTCAGCAGGTAATCACTACCTGCGTGTCAGAAAGAGCCATGGAAACCACCCTTTGCTCCATAAAACTGAGCAGACACATCCATCACCCTCCTCGACACAGCTGTCCTGCCGCGTGTTGGCAGGGAAGCGGCACCTTCCAGGCACTGGGATTTTCTTGCAGTGACAGCAATGGGCAGCGGTGACGGGGAGGCGGCATGGGTACCCTGCCTGTCCCCATCCTCATCCCTGTCCGGGCTGTGAGGGATGGGTGGCCCCAGCGTGGTGCTTGGCTTGGCCTCGGCACGGGGCAGGAGGTGTTTGTGCAGAGCCCCCAGTACCTGGGGAAGGTCCCCTGGCAGAGAGCTGGGCTCCCATCACCCCCCCACATGGGTGCAGGAGAGGGATGCGGTAGAGAAGGGTGTGCAAGCCCGTGGCTCCCAGTCACCCTGGCTGAAATGGCACGCGTCACCCATAGGAAGTGCCAGGCCTGGTTTTCTATGTGTTTGTGGGATGTCTCCTCATCCAGCAAAATAAATAAGTAGATAAATAAGAATTGCTGGGCGAGACATGGTGGCAGCGTGCCAGTCCCAGCCAATTCATTTGCAGTGCTCATTAATTTGGGCTGACCTTTGCTCACATTTTCACCATGAGCACGTTCAAAACAAGGCAGACATTTAACTTTGTTTTGGGCAACGTTACTCTAATGTGGCTTTTTTCTGCATAGCTCTCTCTTTTATGGTAATCAAATGTACTGCCAACTTTTCTCTTGCTATGTACACCAGCGAAGGGAACCAGATGCTTCGTGTTTTCCTCTGAAATGTATCTGAATGTTGTTTTTTGTTTAGCGTTTCGGAGGGAGGGCTGGCTTACAGACAGCATTTTGTAAATCCAGCCCTCGCTGCACCCTGTTTCCCAACTTACTGTGGGTTCTGGCTGTGGCTCCTGGCTGGATCTGCAGTCTCTCCTCAGCACGGTGTGGCAGCAGCCCCCGAGGCACTGCGGGGCTGATCCCCAGCCGTCCCAGTCTCAGCGGGGCATGCCTGCCACTGGGGGAGACCCCAGGGGAGGGCACCCCGGTGACATGGGGCGAAAGGTGTGGGGCTGGGCAGGTCCATCCCACCGACTTCTTGCACCACAGAACATCTGCAGCCTGGCGATGCTGTGCAACCAGCCACGGCTCTCGGAGAAGCTCGGGGGTCAGCTCAGAGCCACAGCTCGGGGGAGCTGATCCCCAGTTCAGGAGCGGGTTGTGCTGCTCCTGGGGAGTCGCATGTGTGGATTTGCCTGGCGAGTGCTGGGCTGCCTCTGGAAATGGAGGGGTTTTGCTCCGGCACGCCCGAGAACGCTGGGGCTGTATGGGGCTCCCTGTGCCCACCCCTCCTCACTGGGTCGTTTAACGCTGGTGTTCTGCATGGTAGGGGCTGCTCCTCCTTATGTCCACGCAGGGTCTAAGTTGTTGAAGCCCAGCCGATGAATTCTTGCTGCACAAGAAAAACAAGCAGTCTTGGGCAAGAATGTCAAAAATACCTGTGCCACCTGGGCACTTATGGCCATTTTTAAGAATTTCTTCTCTTCTACTTCCATCTGTACTTCTGCTGCTATTTTTATAATCAATTCTCTGCTTTCAACTCCTTATCTTCTTTAGCTTTCTTTCTCCTTTTCACTCTTTATGCCCCAAAATCTTTTCATTGCCTTTTTTTTTTTCTTTTTGGGTCTGATTGGGCTTTATTTCTTCTCCTCTGCCAGATTTATGTGAGTTGTTAAGTCCAGCAGCCATTTGTCTCTGCCTGATGACAGTCTTGCCTTCCCCCCTCCCCCCCCAAATCAGATTCATGGCTGTTCTTTAAGGCCCTTTAATATTTTAATGCTCTGACTATAAATTTCATTTTCTTTAAGCTTCAATCCTTCTGCAGGCCTTCCTGCGGCTGGGTTGGTGGGCACCCCCCCCCCCCGCTCCCCGGTGTGATTTGCGGTGTGTCACAGGCGACGTTTAGGGTGGCTTTGCTCCGTGCACAGGAGCAGAGGGCAGGGGAGGGGAGCGTAGCAGGAATTCGCTTTTCCTTAAGCTCAGACGATTCTTCAACACTTGACAGGAATTGACATTTTTTTTTTTGCTTCCAAGCCGTGATTTGTTGTGGGCTTGTTGTGCTTTTTATTAAAATGCTCTCGTGGAGTGCTTAAAAAGGTTGGCTTTACACAGCCCCAGCTTCCTTTAATAAACGCAGCCTCGGCTTACAGTTTTTCCCTCTGATGTGTCAGCTGGGGGACTCGCTCTCCATCTCAAATACACCCAGACTGCTTAAATCATCCTTATTTCTCTCGGAGGGAGAGAGACTTTTTGCTCTCCGAAACTTTTCACACCCTAAGTTAATAAAACTTCTCGGCTGAAAGGGATGGATGTGACACTGTGCTGAGGATTTCATGGCCGATCACTGGATTATTGCTGTGGTGTAAAGGGCTCCCCAGCTCTGGTAAGCACATTGAATGTCTTCTTAAAATATGAGGTTGAAATTCATTTGGCAACGGCTGTCTCTGAAGGCTGCTGGAAGAATTCACCCCTTTGCTCGTGCAGCGGAGCGGGACACCTTGGGGAAGCACTTCCCAAGGGGCAGCATGGCCCAGGGCTGCCTCCGTCGTCCAACGCAGCCCATCGGCGAGGTGGTGAGGCGAGGAAAGAGCTGCCCTGTGCCTCTGAAGGCCACTCCGCTTGGGAGTGTGCTTTGAGAGCTGCAAAGCGAGCGGGGCTTGAAGCCAGGGCAGAGTTACTCTCTGTGTAAACCCAAGAGACCAGAAGGGCAAAAATAGCGCTAGAAATCTTGATGGCGTTTGTAAAGAAGTCAGTCAACTCCGTTATTAAGCATGAGATTGGCAGCTGATCCGAAGGGTGACAAAGCAGCCCCGCACCACGCCAGGAGGCACCTGATAGGAAATTATCAGCAACATCTGGGACAGCTATTTCCTCCGGGTTTGTGAACACTTAACCGAGGAAGTGTTAGCAAAGTCTTTTGCAGCAAACAGCGCTGAGCTGCCAGCCCATGCTGGCTCATCCCACAGCCCTCCATGCACTGCAGCAGCACAAGGAAGCTGGGCTATATTTCTTCCCTTGATTTTTGGCACCCAGGCCAAAGCAGGGGTAGAGCTGCTGAGTGTTTAATTCAGTGCTTTCCATTTTGGATATTAGTGGTGCCACTGAGTTAGTACACAGGAGCCTAGAGAGGAGTCATTTCTTCTCAACACATTAAGGATTAGTTATTTTCCTATTAAACTGCTTTAGTCATGGTGAGTTTGTTGCTTTAAATGGGTCACTGCGTGTAACAGGTATTGATAGGAAAGCCTAATCCTACCTGATCAGTGTGAGTGACAATAATCTACTGAATTCAATGCAAATTTTGCTGTGGACCTGCATAGACCAAAACTCAGTGTCACCCTCCATATTTACAGCCACAGGGCTCTGCTGAGCGACCACTGGAGCAGCCAAAGCAAGGCTGAAAGGGCAGAGCATGGACGCAGCAGTAGTGGCACCGGCCACAGCGGGGCCCCCAGTGCTCAGCTCACCAGGAGTCAGCACTTGGGGCTTCACCAACACCTCTCATGTCCAGGCGGGTTTGGCCCATCTGGGGTGTAAAGCGGGAAGGTGTGAACTATTTCAGCGCAGCTACAGCAAACAGTGCAATCAAACTTCCCTGGGGACGGGCAGTGGGGACCTGGCCGGCAGAGAGAAGGTGCTTTATGGTGCTAGTCATCATGGCCTGAGCGTAAGGAGCCTGGCAGCTATGGAGATGTAGAGGCAACATGCTGCAACGGGCAGGCTCCCTGTGGTCGCCAGAGGGGGTGGGACCACCAGCCTCCATCCTGCCTGCCAAAGTCACTGTCCATGGCAAAGCCAGCACCAGGTTTCGCTAAATCCCCTTGGAGGGTTGGTGATAGCGCCAGGCTCCTGGAGACAGAGGAGCTCTTCAGAGAGGGATAGAGGAGACAGAGGCGACGGAAGGCTCCACTTGCACCTGCCTGCAATTAATTAATTACGAATCCACTCATTAGCTCAGCCCCGTGGCTCCCCCTCACTGCCAAGCCCCCAGCTGTCCAGAGAGCAAGTCATTATTTGAAAAGATTTCCCATTAAACCGAAAGCGAAGGAATATTTCAAAGAAGAAGGGGCAAGAGAGACAGCGAGGGTGCGTGCACGATTGCAATCAGCTCTCGAGGACGTGCTGGAGCGGCTGGATCCCCACCTTGGAGCAGCCCGAGAATGGGGAAATCGATTTCATTAGCCCACTCAGCTGCTGATTACCCTTCTGCCACACGAAACGCCCCCATGCCCCCCCCATATTCCAGCCTTCGCTGGCAGCAGGTACCCGTCTGTGCATGGCAAATGCACACAGGCACCCCTGGGTCCTACTCCATCCCACCAGCTGCAGAGCAACCCACCCAAATGCAATCCCAGCGCGTGCTAAAAAACCCCCTAAAGATTTCAATTTCCTGAAGTGGGTGCCTGCCTCCCCTTTGTGCCCAGGCGGCAGCTGCAGCCCAGCTCTCAGGCTTTTAACCCAGTCGGTGCACACATCTGCTTCGCCACCTGTTTTTCTATTACCTGCTTTCTGCTCCTCGCTTTAGTGGAGGCACCTCTTTAACCGCAGTGATTTACAGGCGGTGTTACGGCAGGACAGCTCTGACACTGATTGAGTCGCTTATCTGCCGTCTCTGTCCTGCTTGCTGACAGCCTCTCCCCCAGGTATCAATCTGCACATCAGTTCTTTATTCCTGGGTGAGGGAAGAGCTGTCAAGGTTGCAGCTACACTGTCATCTTCATCTAAGCTGCCAGCTGCCCTTCATCGCTTAAAGACCCTCTTTAACACACGCGTGCTTTAGGAGGGGGCCACAGCGTTGGAAGTAAGGAGACGGCAGCAAAATTTCATTTGCTCTTGAGGTGCCCGGGGCTTGATGGATTGGCTCTTGTTTGTCAGGGTGCCTGTAAATAAACACATTTCCATGCTGTAGGTTCAGCCCCACTGCTTCTTCAGCCAGCTCCTTGCAGCCCTGTCCTGGCTCCTGGCCACCGGTGCAGGGAGAGCTGCAGGGTGCGAGATGCAAGGCCCCCCTGGGCCAGGGCCACCATCAGGGCGGTGGGACACAGCGGAGAGAGGGTGGAGAAGACAAATGCGTGGGGCCAGGCTTGGCTTTGGGGTTTGCCGGGAGTCCCCACTGCCTAACGCCTCTTGTGACCCCCAAGGGCAAGGCTGAAGCCGAACCACAGAGGACTGCACCATCCCGGTCATCGCCCACCATCGCAGGGACCAGGACAGGGATACGCTGGCACCCAGCACCTGCACCCCAGTGAGGTGGCTGAGCGGGGACAGTCTGGCCCCCTGCGCGCCCCCGAGGCTGGCTGGAAGGAGGCAGAGGGGGTGCAGGTTTCTCCCTGCGTGGTGGCTGTGCTGCTGTGCTCTGAGTCACCCCCAGTCCCCTGTGCAGCCAGTGTCCTCCCCCCAGCCATCATCCCCCCGGCTGGCCATTACCCCGCTATGTGGTTGCGCTGCAAAGCCTTGACTGCAACTTTCTGCTCAGCACCGAGCCCTTTCAGTCCTAAATTATGTTTTTCTTAGCCTAAACCCACAGTCCTCTGCAGGATCGCTGGCAGCAGCGGGCAGCGGTGCAGGGTGGCAGGAAGGGACCTGTGTCTGCTTTTGGGTTTGTGTTCAGGTGTCGCTCTTGGGGCAGAGCAGCTTCCAGCCGTCCCTGGCTCTGGGAGGAGAGATGTGTCCGAGCAGGAGGACACGTGTGCACAGGGTCTGCATTAAAGCCCCGCGTCACCTCGGGGTGACCCAAAGGGATGGGCAGCATGCAGCAAAGGAGCGTGGTGGGCATGGCCCTGTGTGTCTCCAGCTGTGCCTCGGTTTCCCTGGGGTTTCTGGCCACCCATAGCCCTCTCAGTTCGGTTTCCTTGTTGCTGCTCTTTCATCAATAAAAAAAGCCACTGAAACATAATCTCTACCATAATGTTTATTAAATAGTAATTTTAAAAGGTTTTATACAAATCATATAAACACAGTTTGATTTTTTTTTTGTTTGTTTGGTTTTTTTTTTTTACACCGAAGAATCACAGTAAAAGCTCTTTAAGTCCATAAGTCCTGGCTCAGCCAGTGAACGGTCAAACACCTTGAACTGCAAACCTTGGAGAAGTTCCATTTCTGCATATAATTTCTTAATGGTTTGATTGCCCATGCTCACCCCCCACACCTTCCCACAAAATTAAATAACCCAGCACTGCAGCCCGCCCGTTAGCAACTCGTCCTCGCCACGGGAAGGGTGTGGAGGCAACAGCCCATTTCAGCAAAGGCATTAACACTGATTTCTTATTTTTTTTCTTTTCTGAATTTCACAGAGGGAATTGCGATCAGCAAACCTAATCTATTTGCAGAGGAGGATGCAATGAATTGAATGCACTGACAACTTTTTTTTTTTCCCTGTTGAAGTTACAATCAAACACAGTTTTCCGTAGAAGAACAGTAAAGCACCCAGCAGAGGTAAGTGAGGTATCGGCTTTGCAGCATTATTGGCCTGCTCCTGCCCAGCAAGCGCATGTGCGTGGGCCCTGCCCCGTCTGGAAGGGGCAAGTGGGACACGCAGGGCAGACGCTTCGCTGGGCCCATGCCAAGTTAGTGCCAAGATCAGCAGTACTCTCCTGCCCCAGATCAAGAGATATATTAACACGAGTCAGTCCCACGGAATAAGAAGTCACATACACAATACATACAGAGAATTCACGTGCGTGTGCAAACACACTATTTCTGAATATATGTATATACGAACTCTTCTCTCTGTACGTCTACGAGACACCATAACGTCACCTTTTTAATTATATATTTTCTCCTATGGTTTGCCTAAGTCGACTTTTCTACTGTATGGTCCTTTTCCATTCATCCTTCCCCTCTCCTGTGATTTGAAGGGGATAAAATCATCAAGCAGCAGCAATCCAGCTTTGAAATGGTCTGGTACATTTCCTCTTACTGCCTGTTTCTTTTGTACAGTAAAATAACACCCCTGTGGAATTTGTCCACGAAGAACGCCAAAAGAAATAAGGTGATTCGAAAGGGGAATCTGAGATACATTTACTGCTGTTTCTGTTGGGTGCACAGCGTGAATTAAAAAAATGAAGGTCTTTGTGTGTGCGCGTCTCTGCGTGTGCGTGTATGAACCGTGGATGTGTTGACGACACAGCTGCTGATATCTACTTCCCCAGTAACACATGCGTCTTTCTTACAGTGGAGAAGATGGATTTTTTTCCTAAAAACTTGCTGTCTGATGGAGCTCTTCATGAAACACTAGACAAATGTTCCTATTCCCACGGCACGGAGGAGCAGCTGTGGCACTGTCCGTGCTCATCTCCTCTCCAGATGTTGCTCGTCTCCCCAAACACCTGCCCTCCCACAGGATGTGTTTGCAGGGGCTCTGCAAACTGAGCTTCACAGCACATCACACCTTCGGCGCTCTGCGGTTAGCGAGGAAAAGAAATCCATCCTCAACCCAAAATATTTGCTAGGCAAAATGTAAAATCAGGACATGTCAGGTGTTTCCAAAGAGCCCCTGGAAAGCAAACTCAACATGCTGGAAAGGTTTCTCGCTTATATATGTGCAAGCTGATAAGGGTGATCTGTCTGTACGGAATTGGAAATGAAGGCATTGGTTTGGGGCCCAGCATTTGAACTCTTTTTCTCCATTAAATTGTTTTCATAACACTCCTCTCCCACGGCACAGTGGTAAGTGGAGAGCTATCAGCTGCCAGACAATGTAGCCAGACCACTTGAAAGTAGAAGGACCAGACTTCTTCAGCCGGGCTCTACCTGGTAAAGAGCGGCGAAGAAAAGTGTTTTGCCGGGGAAGGACGAAGGCCTCACTTGTTGTCTGATACAGCACTGATCATCAGATGGAGGAAAAATACTTCTTCTAAGGCACTTGTTCAAAGTAAAACAAAACACAGCTCATAAATAAAACTTCTGGGTTTTGCTACTGATCAGGAGCAGCGCAGCTTTGCTCCAAAGGGGATACGGCGGCAGCCGTTTGGTCCAGCGGTGCTGACGGCACCAGCTCGTGCCCCCCAGCTCCAGAGAGAAGGGGAGCACCATGAAGGCGAGGGGGGCCGGTGGGTGCCACAGCCAGGCTCCCGGAGCCGTGGGCATGGCTCCAGCCTCCTTCCCTGTTCATTTTCCCTCCCTGGCACTTCGGAGAGGCCTCGGCACTGTGCCTCAAGTCAAACCCCGAGCGAAGCCCCCTTTCCAAAGCCGTTGCCTGAGCGCCGGCAGCTTGACAGGCTCTATCTTTTGTTTGCTGCAATTTTCTCATTATAGCAAAAAGAAAAAGAAAAAGGGCAGGATCAAGAGGGGTGGGAGATTCAAAGAAAGGCCTTCCTGATGAAGGCCTCAGCTGTTGCAATCCAAGATCTGGATTTAATAAATGGCTCTTATTCACAAATCACTTTAAGGCTCTTCAGCTTCTCTCAAAGAGGTGCTTCTACACATAGGGTTTCCTTTCTATTTTATTTCTTAATGATTTCAGAAAGGGCTGTTGTTACCATCGACACTAAAGCCAGTATCCCACCTTTCCCCCCTACCAGGAGAAGAAAAGTTGAAGGTAACAACATGCTTCCATTTTCAGGACTGGAAACTGCAGCTTCCTGGACTTAGTGTGAAGTGCACAAATCCCTACAGCTAAAACGATATCTGGATGGGGTCTAAAATGGATCAGGTCTCCATCTGTGTGTGTGTGTGTGTGTGTGTGTGTGTGTGTGTGTGATTTCCAAAGATAGGGTGGCTGAAGAAATCCCTCAGCCTTCTCAGAGGCTCACCAGAGAAAGGAGGTGGGAAATAACAATCAACATTTAGTTTCTCACATCCAAAAGGTAAACCAGTCTCCCTCACCATGTCCCAGACACTCGCATCAGCAGAAAATGAAGATGAACCAACAAACAAGGATCTCGGTCCCTCCTCGCCCGGCACAGTCCAGTTTGCGGGAAAGCCCGCTCGGTCCTGGCGGAGCGTGACTCACTGGTGGGACCTGGCGGCAGGAGCAGCGCCTCCCCTCGCTCCTCCCACACCCCTCGTTTCCCGTTATGGCATTCAGTTCCCATAGAAAACAGCAAAAAAAGTACCCCCCCGCCAGCCCACCTCACCGGGTGCAACACCGAGGGTGATCCCCAGGGCACCCATCAGGCCTCCGAGCAGCACTTCTGGTGGTTCATCTTGACCTTGTGCTTGATGCCATCATACAGCTCAAAGTTGTAGTTCTCCAGCGTGGTGGAGCTCCGTGAGGACAGCCCAGCGTACGAGCACGTGCAGTAGAGGAGCAGACCAGCGCAGATGGCCCCGAGGAGGACGCCAAGGGAGCTCATCGCTATGATGGTCACCAGGATGGGATCCAGGGTGTAGAGCCAGCTTTTTTCTTTGTCTAGCTTCGGGGTTCCTGGAGAGTTAGTAGAGAACAGTGTGTCGTTCCTATCCGATCCAAAGTAATCTGCAGTGGAATGGGCACTTATTATCCAGGGATCACTTCCCCCCCCCCCCACCTTTATGCATTTCTTACTTGGAGTTGTGATGGCCTTACAAGAGTATAAGCACCACCATGGGTATATCTCAGTGGGATTTGCTAACCCAGGTCTACAAATAATGCAAAGCACCAAACTACCAAAAAAGTTAGGCACCCTAATTCACTTTTACATCTCAGGCTATGTAAATAGCATGCTAGCATTTTACACCCACTGAAACTCTGGCCCTTCAAGTGCCATTGGGTTCAAAACTATGGAGACAATCTGTCACAGCTCCCAGACTTAATTTTCTCCATTTACAAGTCAAAATGCCATGCAAGCAGCAATTAATGCTTGAAAGATCAGTTCCACTTGTCCTAACACAAATACAATATATTGACTTTGCAAGATTGCTGGCTGTTGAAAAAGGAAAACAAGAAAAGAAAATTAATGTCTTCATCCAGACACTAGGCCACCACTTCAGTGTACATTCTTGAGCGTGTTCTAGCTCCTAACACCCACTAAAGCTGAGGTTTGTGAGTAATGGTGGCATCTGATACTGAAACACAAGCTCCTCCAGATAAATTGCCCATGTGGCATTTGGGTACCAACCTGGATCATCGTTGTCTTCAAAGTCTTGCTCAGAGGTCAGAAAGTCATCCTCCATTCTTGGGAAGTTCACTAGAACAACAAAATGGGAAGCGCTGTTTGTTTAAAGAGGCCTTTTGCGGGCATTATTGCCACTGGTCACTGGATTGCGAGACCGGCCAGAAGAAAGCAATAGTTAAACTACTGGAAGGCTCTTCCTCATTGAAGGAGGAAGAACTCTTCCTCTTCTTCCTTTGGCCAAAGTCAATGAAGACTCTTGCACACTTGAGAGAACAGGATCTTCCCACTACATCACATTTCATGGCCACCAAATGACTAACTTTTAAGAAGAAAAGAGAGCAAGCGAAAGCAAAGAAACCAGATAATTTGAATAGCACTAAAATATTGTCATTGGTGCCTGCATAATTACCATAATTCACTATTAACATGTTCATGGGTATTATTCTTACAACTTTGAATAGGATCTTAGTGCCTATCATTACTTGCCACTAATGCTAGATCCATTTAGCACACTCTACTTTTCATCTTTTCCCATACATCTTACTAGACACAGAGCTTCAATGACCCAGTTTCTGTTTGGGTTTCAGATAAATTCATGGTAATTTGAGGAAGTCATGTACCATCATTATATGTTTTAATGCAAAAGCTGGTTGAAATGGAGAGAGTGGGAAATGGGTGTCCATATCTAGGCATTTATGTTAACATTTCTCTGATCCAAATTCCTTTTAGTGGTGACATTTCTTTTTATTGTTCAGCTCAGATCAAGCACTAGTAACCAAATGCACATGCTGTAATCTGAGCAGAACTAAGTTATTTTCCTGTGCAGTCTTCCTAGCATTATCTCTACATACAGTTACTATGGCCCTTTTTCAGTTTTCCAAAAGAAAATGCCCTTTCATTTCAATCTGCTTAGATTTTTCAAAGCTGACTGTAACTTGGGTTGCTCAACTGAGAAGAAACCTCAAAATGATCAGGAATGCAGAAAATCAGGGACTACTAGAAAGCAGCAAAGTCACACCTTTGAAATAGTTGTGGTTGAAAACCAAGGCTACTTTGTGTCTTGTGCAAAAATGGCAAGAAGAGTTTGAAGAGGTTACTTATGAACAACCAAAACCAAAGAATGTAACTTGTGCCTAAAAAGCCATGTACAAAGAAATTATTCAAAAACCTTATAAATGAATATTAGTGCCCATTTACACAGAGATTTAGGTCTTGAAAAGGCCTCCTGAATTGTCAAATCCATTTTTTTGCTATCCCAGGCAATGGTATCAGGCAATCCCTGCCAGCGACGTTTCAAGGTTCACTTCCAGAGCAGGGGGCTCTGCTGAACATCATGCTGCCCCAATCCTACCTTACACCTGCCTGCAGTGATCCTCTGTGATGGTACTAATGATACCTTCCCAAATACCCATTTTTTTGGGCAGAATTGTCTTTTGCCCTCTGCACTCAAAAGATTAAGGCATTTCTTTGAATTTTCAAGTGAACCTGGCAACAGGAACACACAAACCCCAACACTCTCCCCTCCTGATAATGAGCTCTGTGTCTAGTGAGCCAGGTAATTAAGCTGACTCGAGGCTGCTGGTAGCTTGTTGAAGAAACATAGGTGCACACCATCTTCTGTAAATCCTCACTTTAGCAGCGAGTTCACATGATTTCTCAACACTTCCAGAACTGACAGGCCCAGATGGCAACATCTTAGGGCTGGGAGAACTGCCTGAGGGCCTCTTGCAAACATTTAGAGCCGAACATGTGGAAAAATAGCTTGCAAAACAGTTCACACGTGGAGACGTCTGCTTTGCTAGTCCTCTGTCAGAAGACAAGCAGTGAAATTTGTCATCCGTGTCACCCACACAACCCTATGGAAACTGTAGGTTGCTCGAACACGAGCAAAGGTTGAAATTGGACCATGGTCTGCCCAAGGAGCCCACGTGCGGGGAAAGGCCGTTAGAAGTCTTTTGCCTTTCCGTATTGTAGCTCCTCTAAATTTTGTGTGAGAACAAGCTAGCAATTTGGTGCTTTTTTATTTCCCAGGGTAGCCTTGAGGGAAAAGCCAGAAAAAACAAAGTATCGGTTAATCAACACTTTGAAAAGAACACTAGTTCTTGCAGCCTGAAAGGAAGGAGCGCTGGGAAAACTTGAAAAGAGAGAACATTTATTCAAAAAGCCCAGCCCAAAATCTATTTACTCTTCTAGCAATTTTCCCAATTCCCCACGCTAATATGACTCCAAGTGCCGCTTTAATGATATCTTCCTCCTCGCCCATTCTCCTTCCTCCTCAGGCCCATGATAGGCCCTCATTCTTCTGTTCCCCGCACACCATTTCATTGCTATCAGACTGTATGTTGTCATGCAGGGCTCTAAGCTGGCTTTGGAAAAATGTAACTCGATGTTTCTTTTTCCATACTGGGGTTTCTCGAGTCATTAACAGAACCAGCTCTGGCTGTGTGGCTGTCTGTGGGAATTGAAGCTGGTGGTCTCAGTTCAGTTCCTAGCAGAGATGATTTCCTGTCACAGAAACTAGCCTGCTATTTGTCATCAGTTAGGCTCCGTTGTTACAAGTCTCAGCAATATTGTCACAAGTGGAGCGGGCCATGGGAAGTGACCCCCTTGGAAAGCAGTCCCCAGAAAAGCCCTGCAAGCTGCTGGGCAGAATGGGAGA
This sequence comes from Buteo buteo, assembly GCF_964188355.1. Taxonomy (NCBI): domain Eukaryota; kingdom Metazoa; phylum Chordata; class Aves; order Accipitriformes; family Accipitridae; genus Buteo; species Buteo buteo. Next base: position 24,971,484 of record NC_134175.1, read on the forward strand.
AACATGCATTGCCCTGTGCTGTGGAGAGCTGCTTCCTTAAAGGGCAGCTTTCAGGCACAATTGCCTTTTTGCCTTTTAAAAGGAAAAAAAATATACTGGAGAAGGGTATGCAAGAAAGTTAGGGGAAACTGTATTTAAACATGAGGAATACTTTCTCCTGAGTGAAAGGCCCTTTTTAAAGCGTGTGTGCTAAATGATGGCTGTGAGCACCTAGCCAGTCATACCCAAGAGATGATGTTAGTGATGCTGTTGGAAACGGCCAGATGCCGAGAAAAGGCTGTTATCTGTTGGATCTGAGAGCACTGCCAGCTAAAAGGCTAATTTATGGGACCTGAAAAAGAAAGATGAGATTCTAATCAAAGACAAGGAGCGACTTAAGTACCACATTCGTATGAACTCACATGGAGGGAGAGCAGGAGAGAATTAGTATTTCCAGAGATTAAGGAGCTTTAGTGTACATCTGTTTTAAAATAGTAGCAGGGGCGGAAGAGATTGGGCCAGAGAGGGGGTTACGGGAAGGGGGGGTGACATGTGCTCGATATGCCTTGCCAGGGTGGACGAGGGAGGCACAAGAGCAGACGAGGTTCTCTGGTGTCCTACCACAGACATATATGTGCCTCTTGCAGGAAAGCTCTCCAAACCTGCCCAAGGCAGCTCACCTCTGCAAAGCTGAGGCCAGTATATCATATGGACTGGCATACATTTCGCATCACCACACATGCTCAACACCAGCCTGCCTGCACGGGGTTACCAGCACTGCCCAGTCTCAATTGCTGGAACCTAGACACATTCCTCCAAGGCAAATGACCACCATCGAGAAAAAAATGGCTGTTTCTTTCTCAACTGACTTTGTCTGGTGTAAGTCCGGGCGCCAAGCGCTGCCTCCTGCTGGGTCCCTCCTTCCCAGGGCAGAGCTCTGTCACTGTGCATCTCTCTACACACAGGCATTTGCAGATGGTGGCCTCTCGGGCTCTCTCTAGGTGAACAAAATGAGCCCCTTGGCAGGACGTGCCTTTCCCAAATGATATATCAAATTTGCAGCAATTTCCAGCCCTTTTTGTTGCCTGCCTGCAACCTCTCTGGCACAGGGGAGTCTGGCCTGGAGAAATCCTGGGATGGACTCCCGGTGACCTGCTCCCCACTTCCCACAGGGGTCCGTGGGCTCTGGGGCTGAAGGGGATGCACCAGGTGATGGTGGCTTGTGGGCTCTGCTACCTACCGTCTGTCACTCCCCAGTAATGTCTGCGGCTGTGCCTCCTGGTACAGAGGGGTAGCTGGCTGCCCTCTGGTCCTTTCCACAGTGGGGAAACAACCGTGTGCTGCTCACTTGCCTGAAAACAACAAGTGCCCTCCTATGGGCTCACCTCTCTCTTCTGCTGCTACAACATCCATCTCGGCTGGTGCTACCCTGACCGGCGAGGGGAGTACCGGAGGTGCGCAGCTTCTCTGCTGCCAAACAGCGCCCACGAGGGCCTGAAACATTAAATCCAGCTAAGCCCAGAGAAACAGGGTCAGAAACTACTGCTCCCCAGCCTTGGCAGAGAGGCAGCACTCCAGCTCTGCTCTCATCCTCGCTTTTCTCCCTTTGCTCATTCCCAGCCCTTTTCTCTCTGCAGCAATAGCACGACTCCAACACACATCATTTTGTTTTGACACAGCAGAGCAGCCGCCGTGGCCTCGCCTTGACACCGCTCCGTTTGGCGGCGGCAGCGGCGCAGTGCTGCTCCTTCGGCTGGGAGCCCCGGGGGCTGGGGGAGCGACACCTCCCACCCTGGGTGAATGTGAACGGGGAAGCACTTCTCAAAGCAGCAGCACAGGCACCAGGCAGAAACACTCCCTCTGAATCCCCCACCGCTCTATTTCCAGCCGAAAATCTGCCTTACTTCTCTCTTCCCCACTCCTCCAGAAACACACAATGACTTCAGTTTACAAAAGGGCTAAATCCCTGCCAAATTTCAAATTAAAACAGTGCTTTGGCTACAGCTGAGCATTAAAGAAAGCAAACAAGCAGCCTCTCCCCTTGCCTGGCCACCCTCTGCAGCACAGGAACCCCTGGACCTTATCCTCAGATTGCCTTGGGGCTGCCCGGCAGCAGTGCATGGTGCACACTGCGGCACCAGCTTCAAACTGGGGGGCACCGAGGAGCCCCCTGCGTTCCTTGGGCCTCCCGCCTGCAGAGAAGATGGGGAAGCGTGGCTGGGCAGGTGAAGACTCCCACCGAAAGCGCTCAGAGATGTGAAGCCAGGCTGAGGCAGGCAGCTATTTCCAGCCCCGGCGCTGCCCTCTGGCACGTGGCACCCTGCCCTCGCCGCGCGCATGGCAAATGGCCAAGGTGGCTGCCCGAAGTGGGGACCCTGCCAAACCCTCCCTGCAGCAGCCACGTCCCCTGTTGCAGCCCGACCCTTTCCCCAGCGTGTCCTGCTTTTGCACCTCTCCTCAGCGCCGGCACCGGGCCAGGGAAACAGTGGTGGCGGCGTGCGTGCGTGCGTGCGCACGGCATTACAGTGGCATTATACGGTGTGGTTTTCCTCTCCCTCTCTCTTAGCGCTGGACTACCCGGGTAAGGAGCTGCCATTCGGGTTCGGCGCTCCATGCTGGAGTTCGCCAGTCCCAAACTGAGCAGTTCCTCAGCGCAAGGGCAGCGCTGCCAGTCCGTCGCTGCCGCGCAAGGGCTTGGAGCTGGGGGAGAAGCTGGCAGCTCTGCGGCATCCTGATATGTTTATCTCCCTCCCTGTTGTTGCTGTTTGTTTTACAGTGGCGACGGCTAACGACGCTATTCCTCAAACTGGCAGTCACTGCTGCTAAGAGCCGGCAAAGCCACTGATGGAGGAGCTGTGGCGGAAAGCCAAGAGGCTGTCCAAGCTCGCCTCGGGGCCCTCGCCTGGTGTCTGCGCGCCTCACTGCTGCCCTGACACGGGGTGAGCTGGGGCCGGCCCCAATAAAGTCAGTAGGTTTTCACAGGGTTTCTAGAGGGGCAAAAATCTCAACACAGCCCTGTGCACAATCTGATTTCTACCTTATTCCATTGCATTCACCAGCAGAGGCATTTCAGCCCTGCCCAGGAAAGAGCCAGCCTCGCCCTTACAGCCCTGGGTTCCCTGCACCAAGTGCCATCTTGCAGGCGCTTGCCCGGGCAGACCTGGCTCCACGTCCAGTCTCCGGGCCGGGTGAATGAGCACTGTGCTTTGCAGCCTGCTCCTCAGCGACCATCCATCTCGGGCACGCTGACATTGCCCAGGCAAGGCACAGCACAGCCCTTCCCACGGCACCCTTTAATTTGCCAGGCCACCGCTCCCCCTTTCGCACTCCCGTTTGCCACCGGCTTTGCCCCATCGCTTACACAGAGGGCCCATGGGCCCTCTCCTGCCAGCCGCACGGAGTTGCCTTCCCTACAACATGGCAGCAACTGCAGAGATAAAAAGACCGACACCATCACCCTGCATAAAACCAGGGAAGCCACATCTGGACCCTCCTCGTGGTACACAGGACACATCAGACTTCCACCCTTCACGCCACTCCCTGAAATATGGAGCCCCTACTGCTACCCCAAAAAGTTTATCCCCCTTTTTTAAATAGACTCTTAAACCCCTGAAGTTACCTGCAGACAAGGTTGCATCCAAATCACACTAAGTTTATCTATTTTCTTAAACAAAGTGTGCTACTTTTAGCTGCTTTCTTCCCTATGATGTGCTACAGCCTGAGCAGCACCCAACTCTCCGGTCAATCTGGCTGCGGCACATATACGGAATAATTAAACCCTGAACAATTCCTCCCTTTTTGTCCGTTTACTTAACAGAATTTTTTTCTTCCTTGTTGGGAAGCCATCAGCCAGTCTCTCCCTCCCTGTTTTTCACATGTGCATATTTGTTTTGAATTTTGCTTGGACAGTCACTGAAGTGTACAAAATGCAAATTACAAGTGTATGGGCTTTGCTGTACAATTAGAGCAAAAAAAAAAAACAACAAAAGTGCGGCACGGGTCCTCAGCTTTGCTTGTGTTTGAACAGCCAAAGCGAGGGATCACATTTGAATTATTTTTTTTTTTGTTGATTGCCTGAATTCCTAGTAAAGCCAGGAAGTTTCATTGCAAAGCTGAGCTGTATGCCAAGATAAAGAGTGTGATAGAAGGAAAATAAATGCAGGATGGGAAGAAAAACCTCTCAAACTGGCAGCAAAATATATTTCACATGAAATGTGATGCTGCTGACTCCTTTGAAGGTGTGAAAGGTGCACCTAGAGAAGATGGGAAGGAGAAATGCTGCAGCAGAGGTCCCTGTAACAAGCTGGGAGGACTCAGGTGGGGGGAAGGCAGGGGACACACATCTCTCCAAACCCTTGGTGCCGTGGCACCCGGGCCACTCTCGTGCAGCTCTCCTACACAGCCCGACATCCAGAGGCCCAGCAAGGATTTCACGGAATGCATTGCCATTTTCATTATTAATTTTGGTAATGGCTTACCCGGTTTTCGTTGTGCTCGGGGACAGAGCGCACAGCTCAGCTGAGCTGGCAGCCCAGCTGGCCCCCAGGGCCCCGGGAAGTCGGATGTCCTGCCTCCAGGGGCCCCGGCCAGAGGAATTCTGCATAATCACATTGAGCAATTTAGCACTTAAGCAGTGTTAGCAAAATCTCCACACAATCCCAAGTGTCAGTCCAGCCGCCCAAAACTCCCACTAAGGACTGGTACAAACGTAATGGATCTAAAAGCCGCTATTAATGGTCCAATCCTGAGTGCAGTGAGGCAGGGTGCGCACACCAGCTGCACTGCCGGGGAGCTAGGTTTGCACGCAGCAGGAACAGGAGCTTCACTTTGCTAAAGGAGATACCCCTGATGCTCCAAAAGAAAACATGCAGTTTTGAAACACTGCTTCATTTCAACCAACAGCATTCTCATTAGCAAAGAAAGAAAAAGGAAGAAAAACCCCAGATATTTGTATAAAAATATCATCATTTTATTACATTCCACACAATACATCTTCAAAGATTTTCAAATTTCCACAAGATATTTTTCACACACAGGCAACTGGGCAACGCTGGGGATGTCAGGGCTCGAGGAGCAGGGGATAACTGGGAATAAAAATCTCGAAGTGACGTTCTGTTTTGTCTTTGGTGATTTTGGTTTGAAAGACAGGGTGCCACATTCTCCTCTCTGACACACCGATGTGCACTTGCTAAGTCCATGGAGGTGAACCTGGTCGAAGCGAGGGGATTGTCTGACCTAGGGATATCGAACTGACTTTGGAAACATGACGGTATCATCTGCTGACATGGCTTGGGCTGACCTGCAAGCGCATGCCAATATTTCACATCGGCTTTAATTTGCAGCTGGCTGAGAGGGGACGGGATTTCACATCACAAACCGTATGCACCGCAACACCAGTGCTGTGTAACAAGGAGGCTCATGAAGAAAGCACCCCTGCCCTGGAAGCCCCTCTCCAGGGACTTCTAGGCGGCACCACCTGTAAGGTGACAGGGGCTCCCCCAGGTCCCTTCCAGCTCTGCTGGGACAGGCACGTCTCTGCCACCCTCAAAAAGTTGGCAGGAGCCAGGCTGGGGTGGGATGCTGCCCCGAGGACCCACCACCCCCTAACATGCTCACCATGCCAAATCACCCTGGGGTTTTATGCGTTCCCTGCACGTTTTAGACACTTGCTGCTGCAGCTGAGGGGCTCCCGCTGAAATCTGCTAAGTAAACAGCATGAGAAACTGAAACAGGCTGCATGAATAAAGGCAGGGAGGGAGGGGATAGTGACCCCCCCATCAACAGAGACCCCTTGAGGAGAGGGCTCCGCTGCAACAGGGGCCAATACCACATACACACAGCACCGTTTGTGTTTCCACTTTTTCCCCAGACCAAAAGGAAGTTCAAGACTGCAGGGAAGTTAACAGAGCTGCTCGTCTTGATTCATTTTTATGCAATATTCATGGGCAAAGGAGGGGTGAGGAGCACTAGCAAGTTTAGAAGGGGGGAGGGAATCTGATCACTTGTCACAAATGAACACAAGATGGAGAACCTTGCTCACTGGAGGTACTTTTTTTGCCTGCAAACAGATTAGAGTTAACGATTCAAACCACTTTTGCATGTCATCATTCAGTAATTTATATAAGGCATTTCCACTACAATATGCTGGGCCATTCAACAGTCGGAGGCATGTTGGAGGCTCCATCTCACCTCCCTGGTTAAAACAGCAGCAATAGCTGGGCCCTCCAGGTGCGCCTGCTAGGCTTTGCTTGCTAGATGTTACTGATGCTTTAAGAAGCCGAACATCAGCAAACACAAAACTAATTGACATTCTAGAAAGTCAACTGGCAATTTTTATGATTCAGCAGCTATGAATTGGGCAGAGGAAAAAAAACCAAACCCAAAACCCAGAAAGGGGAATTATACTTGTTCCTTGAACATTTCTAGCAGAAAGACAAGGAGGAGCCCTCTCCCCCTTCCCCGTGTAAAAGTAAAAGCATCAGCACCCAGAGTGAGGATACTTACAAAATAAATAAACCTTCAATTCTCAAGAAACTACAGTATTTAGCATCCACCTTAGACCTGCTGAAGTCTATGTGTTACCCTAAGGCTGGCTTTAACAAATACAAACAAAACATTCATTATGAACTTCTCTGATATAAGGCAACTTTAAATAGATTCACTTGCAGGTGGGGGAAGGGGAGGGTCCCCCCCTCCCCCACTTCCAAACAATGGCTGTGTTATCATGTTGGCTGCAGAAAGAATAAGATGGAGAGATCTTACTTTTTGGATGTCTACGAACCTCTCTGGATTCTTCTAGCCATGTGAGGTGGACATTCCTACTGTCCAGCCTGGCCTCTTCTTCTCATTTTGCACCCGAGACATTAACGCTATCAAACAAGAAACCCAGCCAAAGCTAGATAAGGCAACAAAAAAGCATTGCTCTCTTCCCCAAGTAAACAAATCAGGTTATTTACCATAAACGTGTCCCAGACCTTCCGGAGGGGAGGCGGGAAGGGGGGGGCGGGGGGAAGCATTCCCTGTGCAAGTAGAAGCAACAACAAGCAAATGAAAAAGGGGCTATCTCTAAATATACATTCAGTCAGTCAGACACGCGCTCTCCCATGCACACTCGCATACACAGATTTAGCACACACGCGCACGAGCCATACACACAAGCTTCCAGGCTCACCATCAAGTTTCCTTGCATGTTGCCTACGGCGGAGAAAAAAACCCAAACCAAACAAGCCTACCAACAAAAAAATATTCCCCAAACAAACAAACACAACAAAAAAACCCCACCCAACACCCCAAGAGTCCTCGAAAAGTAATCGAAAGGGAGCGTTCACTTCTGAAGTGAAGGGGCGGTGTGTCTCTTCTGGCGATCCAAGATGCAGCATTAGTTTAGAGTTTGTAAAAGATTCGGGGAGGGCTGGGGGGACGGAGAAGGGACGGAGATGTCTAAGAGTTCACATGTATGCTAGGTAAGGAAAAAAGTGCAAAACTGAGGCAACGTATTTGAAGTCTTAGTTTCTGTCTGTCTGTCTGTTTTGTGTTTTGTTTGCTCTCTTGTTCCTGTTCGGCTCTCAGCAGCGTGAGCTGGGGTCTTGCTCTAGTTTTATGGTTAGGGTGGGCTCCACAGCCACAGGGGCCCCGTTGGCATAGTGGGAGGTTTTGTAGGTGATGGAGTGATCGCTCTTCTTGGCCGCATAGCGGAACCGGTGGTAGTGGAGCACAAGGGCCAGCGCGACGGAGACCAGCACCACAACAGCACCTCCGGCGGCAATAACGTAATACCAGTAGGCTGGGATGGGCTGCACTGACACCGTGTCCACTGTGGGCTCGGTCCCTGGCAGGAGGGTTGCCCCTGGGGAGGAGACACAGAACAGGGTTGCTAGGTGGGAGGCATGCAGACGCACAAAAAGAAACACATGCTTTCAAGAGTACAGCACCGAGTAACATGAGGTCCCAGGGCCGCCTCTGAATATGGCGCATGCTCCTGGTGGGGAGCACAGCCTAGTGTTTGCTGAGCCCACATATTCAAGGGCCTTTTTCTTCCCTTTTAATTTATCAGGCTGCCTGGATTGCAATACAAATTCCATATGCACGCTATTATTACTGTTATTTCTGGCATCAACAAATGTTTTTTTCCCCTCTTTTTTTTGGCCTTCTCCAGATCAGCCGCCTAGTTTTGTCTCCACATGGCAGATGTCATCAAGCAGTGACAAAACACATCACGTTCCTAATTGGAGGAAAAGCGTAATCTCAAATGGCCAAGGAAGTTACAACAGGAGACTGGGAAAGAAATTACAGGGAGAAACATTTGTCGTTCTTATGGAAAAGACAGAGAAGATCTCTCTCTGAAAGTGCTCTGCACACAGATCTGGTCTCACTAGGTGCCCCATTCACAGACTTACAGATTTCCTTATTATTTTTTAAAGCAAGAAAGGACGGTAACGATTATTTACACAGCACAGGCTGCGAAATTCAACCCAACACTCACATAAGAAACTCATGCTCTCTGCAGCTTAAGCAAGCCAGGACTATGAATTCATGCTGGTAAAGCAAACGCATCTAGGGAGGGCTGGAAAAGCACCTGCTTCCCTTGAATTCAAGGGCAGGCAGCACCCATGCTCAGCCCAGCAACGGTTAACCTTCCTACTCTTGCAGCTGCAGCATGTTGCAGGGCATGGCTGCAAAGCGCTGCTCTCCCTTCCCAGGTCATCCTGGGACAGCTCGGCGCACATCTGGTGATCAGACGCGCGTAGGACCTCATTGCCAGTCCGCAGAAGCATGCACACACACGCGCCTCCGGCAGGCACCGAGGAGAGGAACGCCGGTGCCTGTGCTCACGCCCACGGCCAAGACTGGCTCTGCGCTATTCCACCTGCACACGCTGCTCCCACTTCCCCAGCTCTGCTTGCAGGGTTGAGCTGTAAATAACTTGGGAGAGATGCACTTTTGCACCATGTTTATTTACTGGCTACTTCAAGGGGGCCAAAGTCCCTGGGGAAACTCTCCATAGGATTTGCTCTTCTGCTGGACACATCGACCCCCCCCCAACTCTGCTTGCCCTCTTCTCTTGCCCCCAGCCCACTGGCAGGGGGCAGCCCCCTGGTTGGGTGCTGGCAAGCAGAATTTTGGGGGCTCCTGTGGGTTGGTGTCAGCATATTGTTGAGCTCTGCGCTAACCATACGCCAACCTGGTTTCCTGAGCAGACTCGGAGGATGCCAAGGGGAAAAAACAAAACTGTGCAGGATGCACCCGACTTTGCTAGCAGCAAGGGCATCTCTCAGCATGGCCTCCGCCCTCCCCTCCAAACAATGCCCTACCAGCTGAGCCACTCGCTAGCAAATTCGGGATGGTGACAGCTTTTCTGCTGCTGGTGGCACAGAAGATGAGGCAAAATGATGGTTCCTCCGCCAGTCACAAGGCTTTCCTCCCTTCCCCATCCCCTAAAACCCAGGCACAGGGAGTAAAAATAAGAACAAACACTGCACCCAGATGCATAGCTGCAACAAAAAAAACCCTCAAAAGCAAGAAGAAAAGCCACACAGGCAAGACAAACCCTGCTTTTACAGAGCAGGAGGCTGGGAACCACCCACATATTTGTCATTGTAGGCAAGAAATTCGGATGTCTCGGGAGAAGTTTACCTGCCAGATACGCCGCCCTCGCCGCATCTCACCCCAGCCACACCTTGCCGCCAGGAATGGGGGTGGCCCCGTCCCTCCTGCCCCCTGACGGCGCCTGGGGAAGGGGACTACAGGCTGGGCTGTGTGTTGGGGGTGGCAAAGGCACGGAGCAGGCAGCCCTCCGACCTCCTTCTCTACCTTCACCGGCCACCCAGGTGCGGGGGAACGAAAGCAGCACATCCCTGAGCCTCCCTGAGCGCTGCACTGCACAGGGGGTGGCAGTGTGGGACACCCTGCGGGGACCGCCACCAGCCCCCCGCCGGGGTCAGCATGTTCAACACCGCCCTGAGCTTCACTGAGAGCCCGTTGCCGTCTCTCACCGCAGATCCAGCTGGCCAAGCTGCTTCAGACCCGCAGGCGGCCCACCGCCATCCCCAATGGATCAGCAACACTTCGCCTGCGCCTGACAGCACCGGGGCGCGGGCCTGACCCCCGGGAAGATCGCAGGTCTGCTCGCTGTGCAGAGGCCACTTGTGTTTACGCTCGGTGACAGCCTCTGCTTACATAGCGCCTTGCTCCAGCAAGAGGTTTACAGGCGAACAGCCTCTCACACCACCGATATGCACTGGGCCCCGCTGGTGGAAACTGGGGTGGGGAGAGGGCGGCAGGTGTCAGGGATGCTGACAGCTCCCGAGCTTGCGGGCGAGCAGCGCTCCCCTCTGAAGAACAGAGGGAAGGAAGGTTTGCACAGCCTCCCGACGGCTGGACATTGCCTGGCGCAAGGCTGGGAATACAAACGGTGGGTCTGGCCATAGAGGAGCCCCCTCCCCACACACCTCTGCCCTGTGCCTGCCTGGGGATGGAGGGAAGCAGCGTGATACGCCCCAGATGATCCCGCTTGTGGGAAGGGATCCCTGGGGACCTCGAGGCAGCTGCGGGTTCAGTACAACTTCTGCTTGGCTCTGACCGGCTCCAGATGTCCCCATGCAGCAGCCAGGGCTGCAAGTATGAGGGGTGGTGCAGAGCCCCTCCTCAGCCCTGTTTCCGTACCTCGCAGCCCTGCTGAGGAGATAGCAGAAGTCTGGAGAGTTCATTTAGCAACTGAAGTCATTAAGGAATCACACTCAGTTGTCTCTAAGCCCTAACGAAGCCAATTCCCAACATTAATGATTGTTCTTCCTTACACTGTCAGCCACTAAATATAGCTGCCCATCCACTCAGCACACAGCGCTGATGTTATCTGCTCTGTTTTTACTGGCTCTGCTGCTCTCTGGAAGTTTTCTCTTATATCAGTGGAAAAGTTCTCTGCTCAGGGAGATGGAAAAAAAAATCCATCTTCTTAACTTAATAATTTTTCCACTCCCCTTTGCCTTCTGCCACACACACACACACACACTTGCCCTTCCTCATTTATTCACTAGGGCTCTTGTCTTAATAAAGGAACGCCTCCCGCTGTTGCTGTCAAGTTTGTGGGTGCTGTGTTTATGCATAGCTTAGGACACCGGTCAACGGAAATCTGATTTAATCCCTACAGAGTGGATGCCTTAATGTGGGTGTGCTGCTGCACTCACACCTCCAACCTGGCCAGGTACAGCCCCCTCCTCTTCCCAACAGGGAAGACTCTACACGGACCAGTTTTAGAGCTGTGCAGCAGAAATCAAAACCCAAAAGAAGCAAGAGCAAATGTCATCTGGGGAAAAAAAGGAGAAAATCCTTTCCAGAGAGCCTCCTAGAGGGCTGCCTGCCTTGCTCTGCCACTGCTTTGTCACAGCTCGTATTCCTCTCTGAAATCACTGACATTAACGACTGTGGACAAGCAACACAGCTGGACTTTTCATAGATGGCACAGATGAAAGCAAGTATTACCTTCATTTAATCTGAATGCCACAGAACCAGTGTCAGCCTCAACCTCTTAATTGCTACCTTTCATTTCTCCAGGAAGATAACCCTGTCTTGATTTCAGGATACCTGGTGTGGGAGAATCCACCAGTCCCAAAGGCAAATTCTCCCCATGGTTTGTCTCCACGCTCTTTGGAATAAGTCTCTTATTTTTAACCTGGTATTTATCTAACTCCTTGCTTCGAGCTACTTGTTATACCTTTTCTTTAAGGGTGAGATGCATCAACTCTCAAATGCAGCACAGTTTAAGCACACTTGACTGGTCTTGTACGATCCCGACCCACCAGCTGAAAGATATTCCACCCACACAATTCTCTTATTATTTGCCTTGTGATCCTGGAAGGTGCATGTTTTCAGCTCTGCTCCCAAGTCAGGAGAGGAAGGATTTGCTATTATTTTTAATGGCATCTGACTTTTTCAGCTCATCAGGTAATTGCAAGAGTGGGGGCTACAGAACATCTCAATACTTCCTGCACAGTCTTTCCTCTCTGTCTCTCTTCTTTTCTCAGCTAGGGACTTCTTCCCCTCCTTTTACCCTCTCCTTCTGTTGGGTGTCTCTGTCTCCCTCATTTTAATTACTATCTTGCAGTCTACAGTCTTCATCTTCACTTCATATTTTCCCTCTGCATTTTGCTCTTTCCCTGGTCACTTCATCCCTCTGTCTCATCTATTCCTGCTCATCAGCCAGGGAAACCTTTTCGACATTTGCTGCAGTTGCTCACCTATTGTGACCAGTGCTAGGATGTCCTTGAGGGAGCTAGCAATGGGCAGGAGCCCACTGGCATAAGCTGGTGAGCTCCTGTGTGAAGGGGAGGTGTGCCTGCAACAGCACCTGCCTGTGGTGCTCAGGCACCTCACTGTGCTGGGCACAGCAAATGCTGTCCCTACCCAGCCAGTGTGCCCTGGGGAATACGATGGAGAAACGGAGGCATACAGGCAGCAAGGCATGGGGTGAAGAGGAAAACAACATGAGTTAGCAGGACTTTGGGATAGACTTGGTGTGAGGACCCAGAAGGAGGTTCAAACTGAAGATGACACACGTGTTACAAGCCCCAGAAGACAAGGATGGTGTCTGCAAAATAGGTACCAGCCCAGGCCCAGGAGAACATGGAGTGATGGTGTAAGTAAGGAAAGGTTGTGAGGCTTTAACTGTCAACTGAGAATATTGCAGCAGCTTTTCAGTGACACCACAAGCCTGAGTAGCAGATAAATAAGCAAGATAAAAACAAGCAACCCCAAATTCCTAGTTGCTACAGTATGGGTATGACTGTAAAATATGGTGTTATGCCCTGCGCATGTCCCTCCCATTGGTAACGCTCGACAGCCTGCGTCACACCCCAGGGACGGAGTCGTGCACGTGACTTCAGTCTTGGTGTCTACTTTTCCTTTACTGCCACAGCTTCCAACGCACGTACCCACCAGAGACAGCTTTGCCCTGCACAGAAACATAGCTGCTTCTAGGGTAGAGCCCAGCCATATCTTACAGCCCACCAGCAGAGTAGGTGATGGGAAGAGTATGGACATCATGTCCAAGTGAAAGCAAAGGGTGCATTGACTGAACTGACAAAACAACCTTCAAAGTTAAGGGGAGCCCCAAGTTTGCTTTTCATCACAACACAACCCCCAGATGCATTCCTGAAGAGGCAGGCAGGAAAACAAAATCCAAAATCAAAACGCAGGAAAAGAACCTCAGACAGACTAAACTGATCTTTCCCACAAAAGCAGACAGCTTTTCCCACCCCAGAGCAAGACAAACAGCATCCCCACTGACTGCTCAAAGAGCTAGGCAGTTTTTCTGAGTTCCTCACCTTTTCTCTTACTCTGTAGGTTTGATCAGAGAAATACCGGTTTCTGTCCTCCAGGCTAGTATTAAGCTATTAAATGCACTATTTCACCTTGTTTTCCTTTTATTGACTGTCACCTTCAGAGCTCCTCATGGCAGTTTGCTCTCCCACTTCTACCTCCCAACTCCCTTCCCCTTCCAAGCAGACCGGCCCCACCCTCCTTCCCCAGCAGCTCGAACACCACCACTGCCAGAGCATCTATAAAGAACCCCCCCCCCACTAACTTAAGTCACTGACACTCTTTTCACTTTTAATCGGCTACTGTTTTTTTGTTTAAGTCAGTTGATAATTATCCTTTATTCCTCAGCCTTCCCATTTTGGGGTCAGCTGCTCTTCAGGAGGGTGAATACCTCATGATGGCAGGTTTCCTAATGCTATTCAGTCCCAAGACAGCAGGAATTGTCTGTTTGCCTGCTCCCTGTCACCTAGCAGGAGTCAGAGGGTGCCACCTCCTGCTGCTGCGGCAGGGGAGGCTTAGCACACACTTGCCATTTCACTGCTCAGAACATTTGCTGTTTGTACAAGCACGCACATTGCTTTCCTTCAATGTAATAGCCCATGCCAGCCGAAAGAAACCACTGAGAGAAGTGCAGTTTTACCTGGAAAGTAGAAGTTCTCACCTGGGAAAGCTGTGATGGGTTCTGCAAAGGAAAAAACCAAAAACTAGTATTAGAGAAGGGAATATTACACACAAGGCCACAGTTCATGTCACTGTTGATTTGCAGCAGCCAAGTGGAGCAGGCGTGCAGCTCTGCCCCACAGAAGCCACTCGCTGGGAACAGCACAGGATGCTAGCCAACCTCCCCAGGACAGGGAGAAACCTGTCTCAGCTGGGGACTGATCAGACACAATAAGCTTCAACTCAGACACAGACTTCAGAGGAAAATATGTCCGAGGTTGAGGGTCATTTGGATTCAACTGGCTGGCCTGAGTCATCCAAAGACAAAGCCCCACCTGGCCCAGTCATGAAACTGTGAAACTCCCTAAAATTTGCAAGAGCAGTTTGGTTTCTGGCTCAACTCTGGCATCGTTATTCACATGGGAACTGTGTGGCAACATCTGGGCATCAATGCCATGCTCCCCTCCATCTCACAGTGATAAGAAACAAAGGTAAGTGATTTTTTTTCTTTTTTCAAGATACTTTGAAGAAGTAATCTATTACAAATTACTGGATCTGAAAAGCAATAATCGGTACTTATTACTGATTACCTTCTGGCAGAAGTAATAGACTTCTGATTATTTTTAGATTACTTCTGCATTATGCCTGTGAGTCACAGAACCAGACTCTGGCTCTACTGAGCGCTATGAAATCATCACTCAAGTTCAGAATGTGAATGACACATTTGTCAAAGGAAAAAATTATTGTGACTTATTAGTGTTCTTTCACGCTAAAAAGGAATCAGATTACTTCCCAGGATTACATTTGAAAAAACAGTAGCCTGTGCTGGAGTCAGCTATTCTCATGGCTCTAACAGGGAGAGAGCAGCACTGTATCTCTACTATTTCATTATTATTTTGGTGACATCAGAAATGACCTATAAGTTATGTTAAAGTTTGCAGTGGGAGCCCCTGGTTAGAAATGATCTGAAACAAACTGTCCTTATCGGTTTTAAGATTCCCATTAAACTTCCTAGAATGGGTCAAATAATTTTGTGTAGCAGTTTGGTGTTATTTTTATGGCTGGCAACACTTGAAACATTATAATTTATTAATGTTTTTGTCTGAAATACTAAGTTTTAGGTTCATGAGGCCCAAGATACAGTAACACTGGAGCTAGGTGAATTGCTGAGCTCAAAAGAAGTTAGATAGGAAATGCTATTAATGTTAATCATCAGTCTTGCTTCTTTTTAATGCCATAGAAGGCAAGGGATTAAAACACCACTGTCAAGCCTTAAATACAGGGAATTTGACATATGGAGTATTAGCTCTTTTGGCAGATGGGAGACCAGCAGAGTTCAAAGCATCAAAGAAACTGGGACCAACGGCGCTCAAGTGCATCTCTGGGGCAGTCCTGACCCTCTGTTCTATTATTAATGCTGGTTCTTGCACCATCTTCACCATCGCCTGCCTGCACAGGGCGGCAAGCGATGCGACCAGCCCTTCCTAGGCATAATTTGTCCCGTACCTCATCCCCCGAGATACACCCCTTGGAAGAGAGCATCTGTCCCGCTTGGGTTAGGAGGCACCAGAATTCTCCCCTCCCTTGGTGGGTGTGAGGAGAGCAGCTTCACTGAATGGGGCCTTTCAAAGCCCAAAGGGGAGAGAGGCTCTGCTCTTCCTGACTTTTAACACCGACTTCAGGATGGGTCAGACACTTTGCAGGTGTTTAACAATGAAACACACCTCTCCCAGGGCATGCAGAAGAGCAGGGCCTTCCTACTGTGGGCAGCTCCCAGCACAGATCCCACTAATTGAATATTACTGGTCCCACGTTCAGCTGGGATGGCTCTAAATCTACAACCAAGCTAGATGGCGACCAGAGTTATCAGAGTGCATGCGTGGATACACCAGGTAGAGGAACAGGGCAGGGCAATGGCTCCACCAGCAAACTGCTAAAATACACTTTTTTTGCTCTCTTTTTTTTTTAAAGTCCTCTCTGTCTTTCACATTGAATAAATCCACCTGGCTTTTGGCCTGGTTTGGGGAATGGTGAATTCTAGGACAAAAATTTCTTTTGTTATTCTGCTAACATTGCTGTAAAACCCCTCTGCTATTTTATTTCTTATTAGAGAAGACTCCTTTTGAACTCATCAGCGCCTCTAAGTGTGTAATACTGACTGACAGCTGGTTTCTTTTGTCCAGCACTTTCCTTTTAAATTTGGTGTATGTCCTTATCACATAGAAGAGTCCTCGGTAACCCTCGGCTGCTCTTTCAGCTTTGCGCAGCAGACATGTGCTTCCTGCCTCTCACACCAAAGCAGCCAGAGCCCCCATCCCCCAGAGACTGACTCCCCCTCATTTCTTTCATGGACAAGGAAAGTCCCAGCTGACATCCAGAAACTCCCAGTAACTCAATCAGGGGAAAAGTGGCCCACTGGCAGCCTGCGAGCGAAAGCTCTCCAGCCCCAGCTGCCCACCCCCACCACCCCTGGCCCCCGTGGCACGTACCCATGCAGTTCTCCAGCGGGATGTCGGTGCCTAGCCGGATGTCATCGAGGGCTAGCTCTCCTGAGTGGCCATTGCGTATAAATCCCTCAAACACAATCTGTGAGAAATCAGGACAGAAATGTCAATGCTAAGCTGGGAGACAGACAGTGGCTGCTGTTCCTGAGGGAAAAGGCAGGAAATCTGCTCCTGGCTTTCCCTGCACACCTGCAGATGACCTGAGACTAGTCCTGTTTCCTTGCCCTGCCTCTGCCACCCCTTCCCCAGTGAAAGCTGCCCCAGGTTTGGCAGAAAGATCATTACCTGGCCTGGCAGCACTTGGCTTGCAATTTGTTCAATGAAACGCCTCTCGCACGGAATAAAGACTCCGTGAACCAACGTTCTGCATTGGAGGCCACCCCCCAGCCCTTGTGCAAATTATGCAAGTGGCATAACACTGACTTACAGCAGCAGCAGATTTGGCCCGTGGTATTAACTGGGCTATGATCAGAAAAAGGAAGGGAAGGACACAAAATGCACAGCTACATTAACTGTAAAGTGCTGTTCCCATCAACATTACATAAGAAGTATTGAAATGTTAGAGGAGAAGGGTCAATTTATTCCTACTTAATCACAGGCAAAACATATTTACAAAAATAAATAGAGTCGTTAGCTCTAAGAACTGCTGAGTGGAGAGACTTGCATTATTTACATAATGATGCCATTATTTAGCTAATGCCGGTATATTCACATTTAACACATAAAGTAGTCAGCCAGTGCCCATCATTCTTATCTGTAGGCATATTGTGTTTACTGGCATTTTATTAAAAAGCCAAACACATGCATGCAAACTAGTCATGCAGCTCCAGTGCAAAGCTTCTGCTTTATATCTCCCTGCCTGCTCTCGAGGGTCCAAATAATTTCCTAGGGATATGTCTTTCACAAACCTCCTCTCCCTATTTTAGGTGCCCCCTTTCATCTGGGGTGCCTGGGCAGCCGGGACTCATGCTTGCCCACAAGGACACCTCCCTAAAGGGCTGGGCATCTGACTGAGCAGGGACAGAGTGTCAGAGCTGTTGGTCCCAAGCTCAGGCCATCAACCCACGTGGGAGGCAGCAGTTTGGAGGGGTCAGTAACCTGAGAGCAGCAGCTCCCCAGGTCAGGGTCGGGGCTGGGAGCAGGCTGGAGCAAGGCTCCCTGCCAGGGTGGTCATCGAAGTGCTGCCTGAAGCCTGAAAGTACATGTTTCCTTCTGCTTTGGAGGGTGCCGGACTCCATGCTGATGCTCGTTAACAAGTGACAACAGTAGCCCTGGCTCCCTGGCAAATGGCACGCTGCCCGGAAGGGCTAACCACGCCAAAGGCACTCCTGGAAGCAGCAGCCTCGCCGCGGGGTGCTGGCATGGCCGTGCCAGCGGGGCTCAGGCGGCTGCAGCGAGCAGCATGGCTCCCTCCAGCTCATCCCTCCCGCCCCCTCTAATCTGACAGTGGGACAGGGCCTTCATCCCACAGCGCTGCACCCAGCCCTCTGATCTGGTCTAAGGTACCCAACAAGCGGATTCACAACAAACCTGCGTTCCCTCTTCCTTCTCCCTGTCAGCACTTGCAGCCCAGCCTGAAGAAGGGCTGTTTGCTGCCTACCTTTAAAAGCTGGCTGTGCCCCCTCCCAGCTTCCCACTTCTCCTGGCTGCAGGGTTTGGGTTTGCTCCCTGGAGCTGCGTGCCTGCCTCTGGTCAGACTATCTAATGACCATCAGTTGTGGGGGGAAAAATGCACAAAACAAAATGAAAAAAAAAAAAAAGAAGGGAAAATATTTGCAAAGTGGGAGATTGGAGGAATGTAAAAGGCAACAGGCTGAACAAAAGCCCAAGTCTGTGCAGAAGACAGGCACTCTCTGAATAACAAACAGTGTCGTTTAGTTACTATGGTAACTCGAGAAACACAATGAAAACAGTCACATTCCCTAATGATGAATGGGGCCTGGCTCTGAAACACTGAAATAAAGATGCTGGAGATGCCGGCCCGATCCAGCACACCTTCCCCGAGCATCTTACCCGGTACTCCATGTCGTAGCTCGGCAAGATGACGCGACCTTCCCTCCACTCCTCCCCTTGGTCCTCCATGATGACCCACAGTGCCTTGTGCTCCTGGCTGGCTTCCCGCCAGACCCGCAGCATCACCCCGTTGCTGCCCCACGCCTGGTACTGGAAGACCATGCAGACAGCGCTCTGGGGCAGATAGATGGTGGGGCTGATAAGCCGGGCTCGCTGGCCTTCCCTCCTTCCGCTGCTCTGCAGCTGCAGGTAATTCTTGCCATCTATTCAAAGAGGAAAACACCGTTACATTATTTTCTGTGGCCACTTGCAACAAGCGTCTCACCTCCTGCCAGGTGGCTTTGGCAGTGCCGGGCAGGCTCCCACACCCACACCCACGCCCGCAGGAGTGGGTGTCTGGCACCGGCACCCCCCTTGTGCACAGCAAGCCATGCCGCTGCTGCGCCCTGGGCAGGGCGTCGAGGAGCACGCTTCCCTCGCCAGCCACCACTGTTTGGTAGGAGACCGACAGCAAAACCAGAAAGCGGTAAGCTGAAGATCGACATAATTAGGAGAAGTTACAAGAGCAGTTATTGTCAGAAGCAGTGACGCCACGATAATGACATTGCGGGGGTGGGGGCGTGTTTATTCTGCTGGGAGCTTGCTCAGCGAACAAGCCTGAGGTGGGTTTTTCTAACCGCTGGTGCTGAAGACTCATCTTGGGATGGGGATCTCAAGCTGTGTTTATCCTGCCTCTTTTCATCCCCAGCAGTAAATACTCCACAATCAGGATCTAGCTGACAATTTTGTTTTGAGGATACGCGTGACAAAATGAAAGCCTGGCTCTCAGTTTTTCTGTAATGCAGCAAAACAGCCCCTAAAGCACAGCTCAGAGGAAGGACGTGGTCCCAGTGAGTGAAGTATGCACAGGTGATAACCGGGTAGTTGCAAATTTGAAGGTAGCTGAAATACATACAGCAGGGGATTCACTTGCTTTAATATTACATTTATATTGAGCCATGCTTTTTGTCAGTCCTCAGGGAGGAGATTCAGTATGTTTGATATCCCAGGAGAAGTTCAAGGCTGAGACTGGAATTGGAAATACTTGATCTGAATACCAACAGCAGCAAAAGCCCACGGATACAAATCCCTGGGCATGGCTGATTTGGTCTGGAATCAGTGGTTTCCAGCCCTCTCTGATGAGAAGCCTCCTCAAGGAGTTTCCCATTTGCAGCTTGGATGCCTGAATTCCCTTAGCACAGACTGAAAGCCAAGCGTGTAGCTGATCTGATCCTTATGTGTCCCCCACATCAAGACCAATGGCAGGACAGAGTCCCTTGGGTTGCTCTGACTGCAGTGCCTGCAGTACAAGGTGACACAGGCCAATGACAAATATTGCCATATTTTGCGTTTCACGCAACAGAGGGATGAACATGCTTGCTCTTGCTACACAGTGGGCAAGTGTCACTGATGCTTCATGCCAGCATGTGCAAGCCCTCCCGCAGCCCAGGGGGGTTACCTCTGCCCCAGGACCACACCTCAGGGTCTGTCACTTCCTTTCCCCACATCTTAGCCCGCTGCGCTTGACAGGCAAAGCTCTGAGCAGCAGCTTGCCTCCTGCTTGCCCTGCTCCTTCTACGGCTTCAGTGCCCACAGCAATGGCAGGAAAGCAGCGTCTGCACTGAGAGTGCTTGCAAAGTGCACCCAAAACATCTCCAAAACTTAAACCAGAAAGACCTGAACTTAGACCCCAGTTCCTGAGCATCAAAAGACAGGTCCCACCCAGAAAACAGCGGCTGACGTCGTTGCCGCTCAGCAATCCGGTGACATCCCAGCCCAAGGGAGACGTATCAGTGGCTGCACAGCCACTGGCCCTGCCCGAAGTTTGTCACTGCCAGAGAGCTGGGCTGAAACCAACCACCGTGAGCTACACAGCTTTCTAAAATAAATACAGGACAAGACAGTGGAAAGATTTGCCATCACTCTACTCCTGGGATGTATGATCAAAATATTTCAAAAGCGTATCCGCTCCATATGAACTTTCACCGATTCTGCTGCGTGAAGGACAAATCTGTCCCTGACCAGTCACATAAAGAAAGTGCAACATTTTCCAGCAATATTTTCCAGCACCTATGAAATGTACTTGGGCCACTTGGCACTTCATGCCAACAAACAGTAGCAGAAAAAAAGATGAAAGCATGTTTGCCCACTCCTGCTCGAGTGAATCACTTGAAAAGGTACCATGCCGTTCTCTAATGGAGTGTTCTTGTGATTTACCTCAGAGTGGTAGTGGTGGAGGAGGAGATGTGGGATATAAACAAGTGGAGGAAATAATAAAAAAAAAAGAAAAGAACAAGCTGTACTCCATGCCTAAGGAGTGATAAGGCATAATAAGTCATCAAGGTCTTCTGAATTAAAATCCTCTTTTTGTAATTCACTACAAGCCTCTTCAAAGAAAAAAGCAACAACAACAAGAAAAAAGCAGCAACAACAAACAAGGTGGAAGAGCAAATCAGACTGCGATCATACAATTATCTCACAGCTGAAATGGTCTCACAGGCAAATCTTTAATAAAAGCACCAGTGAGGCTCAAGAATGATCAAATCCAGATCCTCAAAGTTCAGGACCGACCTTCAGTGCCAGTATCTAGGCAGCCTGAGTGAGTGCAGGGATGCAAGCCATCCTTGGATCCACCCAAAGCCCACAGCTGACCACAGGGGACTATGTTAATTGTGCAGCTGGACATCCCTCACGATCCCCACCCCTCTCTGGGAGCCGGTGGTACCCAGCATCGCTGCTTCTGCTACTTCAGCCAAAGAGCCTGTGTGCCTCTGAGTCACATCCCTCCCACCAGGGAAGATACCAACCTCCTGTTTGTTCCCATTCCTATCAGGCTGTGAAATCAAATAAACTCCTAAACTGCAGCCAAAACCGATGCTCCCCTCAACCACACAGGCTCTTTCAGAGCCACAGGAGCCCTCCCAAGCCCTGCACCTCCTGTGCTTCCCTCCCAGCACTTGCTGGGGCCCAGCGAGCTCTCCAGGACCTACTTGGCAGTCCCAAGGGCTGCAGGGAGGCTTGGTCTTCGGCTGATGAACCCAGCTGCTCCCCTGCAAGTAACAGTGGGTTTGGGCACCATGCGCTCCCGCTCCTGGTACCAGCTTCTGGAGCGGAGAGCTGAGTGCAAGCAGACACGACTTTCTGTGTCATTTGAAGATGAAATGGCTGGATCACTCTAATGGCTAGCTGGACCTTCTGAAAAGCCCCACAAATTTGCTGAGACTGACTGAACAAGGGCACTGTGGAGCTAATTGTTGGAACAGCATGTGGGAGCCTGGTGGTTCCAGTAGTCGCTCTGTTTGATACAGTAAATGGAAGCCTTTGGCACAGAAAGCACCTGAAAGGCTGATTTCCCCTGCTAAAACACTTGAAGGGAGCCTTGCAATGATGAGCTGATCAATCCTTCCAGGCTCAGAAATGCATTTTAATCTCTTTCCCAGAACTTTGCTTTGCAGCCTCTATTCCAGCTAACACAGCAGCTACATCCCCCACCGAACTGGCACTCGTAGTTCAAAGCACCGGCTCAAAAAAGGCAGGACAAACCTGCTCAGGCATTTTAACCTACCGCTGTTTTTGCAACCGATGCTACGGCATAAATCTCATGGAAGATTTATGGGATCATCTGGATGTAGGGGAGCCAGAGGAGCGTGAACATGCAACCATCCCCAGCCAGACGACGGCAGAGTCGCTTGTATGTGCACGGCAGTGAGTCCCGGATAAATCACCAGCCAGGCCCTGCAAACAAACCATCTGGCCAACGCCGTTTCCTCTTGGCGCGCCTGTCCCCTCCTGCTAGCAAGCCATCTGAGAGGACATTAGGGGCAGCGGGGGATGAAGCCTCGCGGTTTGGGTCAGGCTGCAAGCACGAGTCACGGCAGCCACCCCCTCTGCAAGGTCAGCCCGCCTGTGCTTGGGTCCTGCACGTCTTACCCCCTCTCCCAAGAAAAGCACCTTCCCTCATCGGTCTCAGCAGCACATCTGGAGGTTTTCCAGCAAAACATGTGGGGCAGGATGTACACAAGCAATTACTGAGATTTCAGATTCCCTCCGCATTTCCCCCTTGCTGGATGTTGTTGAATTACAGCTGCTGCTCCTACGGAGGACCCACGCTGAATTGCCTTATGTCCCTCCAAAGGTCACCGCACGCTTCTTCATTGCAGAGCTTGTTCCACGGTGTGTTTTAGTGGCAGCGCTGCAGCCCACCGGCAGCCACCTCTTGTCTGCCAAATCCCATAGGTGACACCTCTGCTCCAGGCCCTGCCTGCTGCCTGCACAGCCCCAAATGCCACCCTGATCATGCTGTGTCAGGGCCAAGGGGACGTCCCAGCGGGGCCTAATCCTGCCATTCTTCTGAGGCATGTGAACTGGAGGTTGAATCAGCCCTTGCCTTTTCCAGGGAGTGGATCAGCTCAGATACCCTGACAACTGCAGGGTGCTCTGGTAGCAGGGGGATGGCAGCTGCATGGATATGCAGACTGAAATTGGATAGTTAATGTATTTTTAATTTTTTTGGCAAATCATGCAAATTCACCTCAAAAGGCTGCCGCCGTTATTTCAGTGACAGGCCTCTCCTCAATGACAGACTTTCATTTACAAAAGGAAATCAATCCTCCGTAAAACTAATATTTATATTAACTAGATCACTGTGTCTGCTGGAAAATCCCCTCAATTTTGATTATGTGTTAATTAGCCTGCCAAGTCCTTGCCATTTCAGTCTCTAAATCAGTCCGTGAAAAGGCATAAAACCCCACACCGGCCCAGAACCAAGCCCTCCGCCTGCTCTCTGGAGCCTTTCTAATGGACAGGCCATTACATCCTCTCTCTTAATTAAGCCTCATGTCCTCAACAGCGCAGCACAATCGTGAGTCCTACTGCCTCCCCCCCGGGAGCGCAGCGAGGGCACAGCGTCCCTGACAAACCAAATGCCAATTAGAGCCTGACATTTATGCTAAGTGAGCTGATTGCCACAGTGCTGCGTCCACCACTAGCCTGGCAGGCACCCTGCATGCCCCTACATGAAAAGGTGTGTGCAGACCCACCCACACCCGGCGTCTCTGCATGCACAACGAGAGGCATTAACCGAGCCGGCACTTCCACCACACAGGCTGCACACTGCGGATTGCTCGCGCGCACGCACGCGTTCCTGAATCGGGCTCTGTGACTCACAGGCTGCTAAGTCACTGCTGCGAAGCGATGGAGTGATGCACGCACTAAGATTTGAGAGACAGTGTCTTGCTTTCCAGAGAGCATTCCAGCCCGGTTTTATAGGCAGTGTGTGTCACTGGTGCATAGGTCCAAAAAGTGACTAAGGACTCAGGCAAGCGGCGAAGAAATGGGTGAGCCCCAGAGGAATGGTTTCTTCTCCTCTGCCTCCAGCCCAGCCCAAGCGAGCAGGAGCTTTGCTGGCAATGCAGGGACAGACCATGGCCATGCCCCTTCTCTCATGAAAGACAGTACGGCCATGAGGACAGCCTGGCCCTAGCCTGTGGCTGGGGCACTCGCACAGCCCAGCCAATGCTCAGCAAACCTGCCGTGATCTGGGTACTGGGGCATCCCAGCTCCACCATGCTGCGGGCAGCCAAGGCATGAATGACTTTTTAGGGTTTGCTCTCCTCACTGTGCAAACGAGGGTCCAGAGAGCCATGTACAGCTTTGCTGAGAGGCAACCTGCACCACACGTGGGGGGAGCAGGGATAGACAGAGCCGGGTATGCGGCCTCCTTCCCACAGTGTGCAGCTGCTCACCCATTGCACAGAAGTGTTTGACTTTCACACCACCCCACATGCAAAACTCCCTCCTACTTCAAAGGGGACCGGGTTGATCCTAGAGGTCAAAATGTGTCCCCAGGGCACAAGCCCTGGGAGTAAGTCTCATGAGAGTAAATGCAGACCTAGTTCAGTCCAGCCCTCCTCCATTAACACCATGAAAACCTTTCTGCTGGTTTGGACAGAGTAGGATCAAGGCCTTCAGGCAGAAGTTCTCATGGATTGCAGGAAAAATATGAAACTTTCCCTTTTAAAGATCCCATGGGAAAAACACAGGCATGGTAAAGGGTCACCATCAGCTTAAAAACAGCTCAACATTTGTTTTCCTTAAAAAATAAGATCTTATGAAACTTCAGAGCACTACAAACATTCCTCTGCTGGAAACGCTTTGAAACAAATAAACCTCTCCCTGCAGCGCCTGCAACCCGAATGAGCAGCATTCCTGACCCTCAAAGCCAGCAAGGCTGTGGCCCACAACAGAAGCTCTCAGTGGGTTTTTGCAGCCCAGCCTAAGAGCTACGTGGTCAGGAGAGCTGCAAGGTTAAAATCGCTTCCTTTTCTGCGTGCATGTACAGCTGCCAACATCCAAACAACACAGTGTTCACAATGCTGCTGGGGCTCTGACCCCAGTGCTGTGCTCACCCAAATGAGAAGCAGCGTGTGGTAGAGGTGCAGACCCCACAGTGCTCTTCTAGGACCACAAGGTTATTTACTTAATGACTGCAAGAAAAGGGGAGGGGGAAAAAAATGGGCAAAACACACCAATTCCAGTTTTTCAGTGTTGACTTATTAGCGTAGCATCACTGAGAGCAATGCAACCTCACCTACCAGCTAAGGATACAACCCAGGATCTTCATACCCTTTGGGATCAAGACCCTGGTGAAATTCAAAGACAGTGAAGAGTTGAGGTTCCCAACTTACAAACTCAGATTTATTTTCAGGTCTTAAGACCTCTATCTTGACACCAATGGCATATTGCCATTGCGTGTAGCAGAAGGGGGGGATGAAACTTCATTGAAAGCTGAACTTGTTGCTCCTTGAAGCTTGCTAGGTGCAGCTAAGGGGAATCTTCCTACAGATGGGAAGCATCTGAAAATCCATAGAGGGGAAAAATCCTCGCAGTCTCTTGCGGGGAATGGAAAAGGTAGCAACAGTATTTTCTAGGCTTGCAAAGGGCAGGGTAACAGCTGGAACCATGTTGGGTTTCTGCTGAGTTGGGCACTTTGGGTCCACTTTTACCAATGGGGTCTGCAAACGTGTAACAGGAGCCTGCAGGAGAGGACGTGGAGCTAATGCATGGTGCGAAGAGCCCAAGGAACACAGGGCTAAAAAAAGAAACGCAGAGCTGCCTGAAAGAGTATCTTGGAAATAAAAATAGTGGAATGAGAGCAGTGGGTGTCTTGTCAGTCTCGAGAAGTTCTCCGTGCCAAAGATGAGGAGGAATTGCATGCAGCACATAAAATGAAATCGGGAGATATCTGAGGAATTCAGGCCCGTCTCTCAGCAGACTTTTCTAATCAAGTGCCTCACAGAGGATATTTCACCATGGTCACTTCCTTCCCCCTCTCTCTCATGCAGACTGAGCCAGGGCTCTTCCTTTCATTATTATTTTTTTCCCTTTTAATTTTAATTTTTGTTTTTTTGCCATTTTCAGAAGAAACAGAAACACATCCCACATGGCTCTTAAAGGCACAGCACATTTCCTTGCTACTGTGGAACAGCCACGGCCTCTAGCCTGAGCCAGCACCTTTAAATCAGAGTAAATTGGGCTCCAGCGGTTTTGAGTTCCCGTTAGCTTTTGGCCTGCCCCTAAACCAAGCACAGCTGCTCTCCTTCACCCAACTGCTCACCCCAGGGTGAGGAATTCACAAGGAGAGACCACCCCGAACAAGGGCTTTTAATTCCCCGCTCCCTGGAGTCTGAGGATGAATTTTCTAAGTAGAAACAAAGTGCTGGAGGGAGCGCGAGGGAAAGGCACGGGAAGAATGGGGGAGTGTGAACCAAACAATGCTTCAATTCTGTCCCTGCCGAGGGGCTGGCATCGCCTCTTTTTCATGTTTCTCGAGTTGCTTTTAAAAGCTGTGCGGGGATGAAAAAAAGCAAATAGTTGTTTTCTTTGGTGTCATGTCTCCTTAATTTCTAAGAGCAGGACCAAAGCGAGGCGTGGCAGCGATGCCTTTGCATGCCCGCCCCTCCGCAGTCCCACGCTGCGTGGAGGGTGCGTTCCTGCCCGACCCAGCCAGGAGGCTGATCCCATGGCACCACCACCAACCATCCCTCACCCCGTGCCTGGTGTCTGCTGCTGACTTCCTCCACCACCGTGGGCAAGTCACTTCAGCCCCCTGGAGCTGCTACTTCCTCCTCTTCCTCTGCCTGTACAGTCCATGACTTGCTGGGCAGGGCCTGAGCGCCTGCCTGCACCTCGCCAGTGCTTCGGTACCTGGCTCAGCACAGCACCGTGAGGGAGAGCTCGCCACACTGGCACAAAACCAGATCACTGAACTCAGTAGGAAAATGTTCCCTCAGCTGCAGCGATGCGGTTTTGCAATTCATAACTAAGAAAGAGAAGAAGGGGTAGAAGAAGGGTAAAAAGCAGAACTGCGTGCTGAGCTGTCTGAGGCAGCACCAGCCCCTCCCGGGCTGTGCATGCGCACACACACACGTGCGCACATACAACAGAGTCTTCTAAGAAACTATGGCCAACTAATTGCAGAGAGACTCGGGGGAGAGGAAATGAAATGAAAAATTGAGTCTGAGTTATAAAAATAAGTAATTTTTATCCTACTTGCAGGAGGCTTATATTAATTAAACATTATTACAGCGAATGAGATGGGGAGGGTTATTAAGTCTGGGGCTGGCTGTAAGTGTTCTCTGCTGTTGCCTGAGGCTCCACTGAGCTCCAGATATTAATCTTCTAAAGCACTCAAATGCTGAAGAGATAAACACTTGAAATATGAAAATGTTTTTCTCCATAGCAGACACTGTGACCCTATGTCACGCCAAAGAATTTGTCAGATGTCCATATAGGCTGCACTTACAGCATTACCGTGTCTCTTAGAAAGATGCCGAGCACCTCAGGAGCTGAAGAGAGAAATGATGTGTGCATTTGTGTGGGGGTGATTTGTGTGTGGAGATGTAGCAGATTCTCCTCTTCCCATATGTTTCTGGAATACATATTTTCCTCTTTAGCACTGCCTACCAGGTGTTGGCTGCACGGCTTTCCAACTGGCTGGCGGCACTGCCAATCTGGCCAGCGCCTCTGCCAGGTGGCTAACAGGTTCGCCTGAATGTTTGCATCTCAAGACTCAACCTTACCAGGGGGAGGGCGGGGAGGAGCCCACAGCATGCACTGCTCCCTGGGTGCACGGCATGCAGACACTGGAGTCACCAGGCATCAGGGCAGAGCTGAACACAGGTAGGATCAGCCAGTTCTCCCTGTGGGAGCCTTGAGTTTCATAAGCAATGACTGATAGTGAAGAGATGTGATGCGATGGTGATGCAGTCTACTGTTATGAGGAAACTGGAAAACATTCTTCATGCCACCCATGCCACAAAGTCAATGAGGGTAAGGAAAGGGGACTAGTCCTGGGGCAAGTTCCAAGATGTGAAGCTGAAGAACTTGATCTATCAACCACACTGCCAGAGGCAGGCTCCCTTCCAACCCATGCCAGCACATCTCAGTGAGGTCCTCCATAAATTAGGCTCTACCATGCTCATGCGAATCTTCTGCTTACAAAGCACAGAAGAGAAAAAGAGCAAAAGTCAAACAGCAAGAAGCTGGCATATTTCACCACTCTTAGGGCTTAGCTCATCCTTCACTTGGAGGAGGCTGAAATCCAGCCTATGCAAGCCCAGAGTGCAGAATAGCTGAAGACTATAGGAAATCCAAGCAACATATGGGAAGAAGCAATGCATCTCTAACAAAAGAGGAAATGCATTCTGTGGAAAAAGCATTGGGTCCTACAGAGGACGTTTGGATCAGGATGTGGAACAAAGACTGGGCTAACCTTCATGGTCACAGGGGATTCAAAGCCCACTGTCTGATTCAAGGCTATCTCAAGAGGATAGTTAGTATAATTCAGTGCCAGCAGTCACAGTCCTATAAATAAGTCATGAACCATACAGCAAAGCATCTGAAAGCTTTCACAAAAGAAAATGTTCAGCTCTGCACAGCCTTCACAACTCTTGATAGCTGTGCAATTATCAGTCATACTGTTCACACAGAGAAAGCCCCATCAGCTCCCTCTTCCCTGCTTTGGTATGGTATTAACCATCTTACCAGGCACAGTCTCAGGGCTTGGTTCAGAGTTGCCAGTCTGGGTGCTTGTAGGCTGAAAAGACCATGTATAACCCATTGCCAAGTCGTGTGACCAACCACAGAGGTCTCCAGGGAGATCAAAGTTGCAGTTGAAGTTCACAGGGAGGTGGAAATCTTATAAAAAGAAATAGAAGCAAAATAAAGTTGGATTAAAAAATCACTTACCCACGAAGGATTGCTATTAAAAAACAACCCAAAACTAAAATAGCTGACAAGCCATAAACACTGAAGAAAGCATGAAATCTCACTCACACAGATGCTTTTAACCTATCTCACATTTCGTCAGCTCCAGGGATCAGCCTTAAGTTCTGCATCATCAAAATGCTCACACCATGTCCTGTGGCTAATCCACCAAACTAAGCAAATATAAAAGCAAGTACCAAATGCTTCCAGACTCTAATCAGCACCTTCTCTTCATCCCCTAGAGCGGTCAAATATTAAATGCCTTCTTAAATGTCAGGGAAGAGCACTTCCTGAGTGCCCTGTGCTCATCAGTTCCTGCTCTGGCTCCAAAAGGAGAATCTCAAGTGCTCCAGAAACCCAGCTCCTGAGTGACAGATCTAGCCACTTGCACCAGACGGGAGCTGTCTGTCAACGTGGTGAGCTGTCACTCACCACTTCCTACCTTCTCGTGGAAATGCTACCAGGGGAAACGTGGGGCCACCATGAGCTCAAGCTTTTAGATTCTGAGCGAAAGGAGCCAGCCTCTATTTCTAGCTCTGCTATGGACTCACCACATGGTCTTTGGGCGAGTCATTTAACTTTTCATCTGTGAAACAGGAGTTGAGCTAATTCCCCTGTGTAAACAGCTTTAAAAGCTCTGGAGAGCCTTCCTGCAGAGACAAGTCTGTGAGCAGGAGGGCACATGCCAGGGACTGCATGTAGCAGCGAGGCAGCTGCTGGCTCCTTCAGTCAGGGAAGCAGCCATAAGGCATGGAGGCTGCAGAAATGGTCTGAGACCATCCCAAGCACTCAGCGGACATGCACGTCAGAGCCCAATTATAGGCTGGACTTTTCCTGAGCAGAGAGGAAGTTTTAAATCACAGTGACCACAAAATGAGTGATAGCCAGAAGGAGGTGAGTGACTCAAGCAATAGGCATCAGGGGAACTTTGCTGTGAGGGACAGAGGGCTTGCTTTATATGCTCCCACTCTGAAATAAAACAATGCAGATCATGGATCCTTGTATTCCAATCTAATCTCATACCCTGGAGAGCAGCATTGTTTCTGTTTGGCTGTCATAAATCTGATTGTCCAGAGAAAAACACTCATTGTTTATGGAGTATGAGAATGAAAATTGTTACTAAATCTGAGGGAAGCTGATAGGGAGGCTGGTTCCATGCTCCACGACATACTCCGCTCACTCTCTTGCCCTGGACTGCACCCAGGAATCGTGTTGTTGCAGAGACTATTACTGGCCTAAATTACCTCTTGGCAGTTTCCCAAGTGCCTCAATGGTAGCAGGGTTGCACAGGCTTATCATTGAGGCAAAGCAGTGAGACTCAGGCCCTTTGAGCTACTGCTGCAACTTGCATTTCCAGAACTGAACTACGTCAGAATCCTGATGGGAGGTGTGAAAAAAACAATTAATGTTCTTTTTAAATTTTATTAATTTTAAAACCCATTAATTTTTCTCTGGGACTGGAAGCTGAAGTGACAGAAGTCCTTGGAGCTATCTCAAAGGATAGCTTTTCCTCATGAGATTTCTTGTTGAAGTCCTTGTGTAAATGCCCCAACCCCAGTGCTGAGGCCCAGGCTCTGCTGTCGTGCCCAGGGGTGTGCATCTCCTGTACACTGCATTGTACAGCTAACCCTGCACAGCTCTGCCAAGCCCTCTTCACTTAATCTGGATATTTTACAAGCTTTAGATGCTCACATCCCCCTTTCAAGGAGCAGAAGAGTATGATGTCTGCTTTTACAGGTAGGGATCTGAGGCAAAGGAGATTAGTCCCCTCCAGCACTGGCTCTTAACAAGCACAGCATGTAGTCTAAACAAACATTCAGCCTCTTCTATAGTCAGAAGAGGCAGGCAAGAGTCACAGATACCAAACCATTCCCTGTACATCTGACAGCCACCTAAGACTGGGAGGACAAACTCCGGCCTGGAGTTAGTGTTCCTCTCTCTCTGCTGCCTGCACAAGGAGCCCAGTCTGTTCTCCTAAATTTTAGGCAGCTGGTATTAGGGAAGATGTTCCTTAATAGATAGGTGTTCAGGACATCAGCCTTCTCTACACATCGTGATTTAATCCCACAGTTGTGACCTCTGCAAAAGGAGCCCTGCATACCAGGCAGTCTGAATCTCTCCCCTGAATCACCTTCTGAATTTATGACACCTAGCCAAGGGGATCTGGAACAGGGGTGGCTCTAAACAGGGCACTAAGTGAGTTTCTTCAGGTCATGTAAGGAAGCTGGGAGACCAGCTCTTCAAGTCTCGTGCCCTAGGGACTGAATTAGCTGCTATCTCTTGCTCTTGCATCCTTCCTTGATATAACTTATCAGATTTTGGCAGGTTTTGTTTGGTTTTTTTTTTTATCTTAGCCTATCACTAATAATATTACTCTAAGCTTTCCAGGAATCAGCCCCATGTATAGGAGCTAATAGGAAGATAAGAGTATTTGCTTAGCTCCTAACCCATCGTTTATTGAGATAAAGATGTGCTGCTCTGATACATACCCTCCTCTTCTCCACAGCTATCACCACACTCGGTTGCCTCTTCATCAGTTGGGTATGGGACGGTGGTCTCTTCACTCTTCAAAGTGGGCACTAGTGTCTCTGCAGTGGGCTTCACATCTGAAAAAAATGGAGTACAGATGCTATTTGCAATAGACAGTACAAAAAGCCCAGGCAGGAGGAAACAAAGCAAAAAATCTTTCTCTCATGTTCTTATAATGGCAGGAAGAGATAGAACAAGAATACCATGAAATTTCCACGTGCTACAAATGTCAGCATGGTTTGAACTTCAAGTGAACTGGCTGTTTCCATATGGGAGTTCCTTTGATTTAGAGTTCCCATTGGACAAGGCTCTTCTCTAGACATACATGCTACTTTTTCTCTTAATTTTTTAATCTACACTGGTGCTGGCAATCCACTTAGCTGTCATTACTGGATAAGAGAGATCACAGGCAGAATGTCTTTTTCTTTCATAAAGGCACATGACACGTTAAAAAAAACACACAACATTCCCACTAATTGTGCCAATTTATAAACTAAGTCACTCAAACCCACAAATGACGTAACCGCAAATGGACCCAGAGGATCCCATAGTGCGCTCTGGCTCGCTGCAGAAAGCATCTGGTTTCACACTCCAGGCTCCTGACTACGCTTTCAAAGTGTTTCTGTCCAATTTCCCTCTCTCCAACACGGCCTGTGTGAAACAACCTCCAAGCAGGTGTCAGGGGAAATTTAAGCAAGAAAGGGAAGGATATTAAGATCAACAGTAAATGACATTAGGTTCCAGCAGTTTCTTCTTTTACGGGTGTGTTAACTGGAGTACAGCAGGCTTGATTCTATCCACTTTTTAAAAGAGGCTGCTTTGCTCAGTTATGTGTGATTGTTTCTTTGTCAGCACCCTTCAGGATATCATTTAATAAAGCCAGAAGCAGGAGGAAATGGCTAAATACATTGAATATTTTCCATAGGCTCCTTTCTGCCCTTTTATTTTCCTGTTATTAAACATGTTGCACATAAACTCTCAGGGGTTTTTTACTTTTTTTTTTTTTTACAGTGGCTGTCTTTTGTTCAGGATAAAATACCAAATAACCTCCAAGTCTTTTAATTTGTAAGTTCAAATTTGTTACGACCCCATAAAACTCCAAATGCAACCAAGAAGCAAATTGCAAGCAGCCAGGCACAGAAAAATGTCATAAAAAAAAGAAAAAAAAAAGCAGCAGGTGAAGGCAACATATCAAAAGATGCAAGTTATTTAGAGCTGGTACATTTTTTTAGGTTGTTGTTCTTGTTTATTGAGATTTATAGCTGAAATGTGACAATGTGGAAGGACCTTGAAAGCCAAGTCCCATACGGGACACAGATGCTGAGCGGATGTAAATCAACAGTGTTGCACTGACCTGGACAAGCTGCAGAAATGTATCTTGAAAAATCAGTTACCATGGCAGAGCCACAACACGATGGTTACAAGAGATAATGAAAATAGCAGGGAGGACAACGTGATGTGTGAAATGAAAAGTGAAAAAGAGGTCTTGCTTGCTCGCTTTTGCTCTCCCTGGCCCAGCAAGTGTCTGTGCAACTGGTGGTAACCACTGATCAAAATGCAAAGTCACTGAGCAATTGAAACCAGATGTTTGGAACTTCAAAGGAGAGAAAACCAGCTGCAAGTGAACATTCATCAATCTCCACTTTTCAGAGGAAAAATTTTGGCAGGTCTTTGAAAGAAGCCAATTGCTGACTGCCTGCTTCCCAATTTTTGAGTTACTAGCCAACTAGTTTGTGAGCCCAGTTGCTGTTAAGTTACCTGTTTGACTCAGTAATTAAGATGCTCATTGCTGATAAGAAATAGAAACAGCTGGGCAGGGTACACATGGGCTTAGGCCCTCACTCGAAAAAAATTTCCATCAGCTTGTTTTAATTCATCTCTTAATCTTGTTCCCAAGCAAATGCAATTGCCTAGGTTTTCACAGCCAGTTCTGCAGCATGCCTGGGTCCTCCTAGCAAAGGAGGGTCGTATCCTGGCATTGTCAAGGACTGCTGCATGTAGCAAGCCTGGATTTAGCATGCAGATAATGCTATGGGCTATCTCTGCTCCTCAGGTTGCATCAGGGATATAAATGCTTTCTATAACACGGTGAATCTACAAGATTACAAACCCTGCTCTGATTACAAAGCTGAATGCCTGTAGATCAATATAGCTACGAATATTTATGACTTGGCAGTTGAGTTTTAAATATTACAATGTACAAATGATTAGACAGCCACACTGGGAAATGACCATAAAGCACCCTGCCTGGAAAAAACATGGGCTGTTGCTGCTGATACTGAAACTGAGCGTGGACATAGCTGTAAAAGAAAATTTGGACCAAAAATAGCCCAAGAAGTTGAGGATACTAAATGCCTCTTATCTCCAATTTGGAGGAGTGCAACGGAGGGGCTGACATGTACGTGGTCGGAGGTCCTGTGTGACTGCCTCCCTTTGCGGCAGTGATGCAGCACTGTGATGCACCAGCCAGCAATGGTCTGCACAGATCTGGCAGCTGAAGACTCCTGGGAGCTGCAGGAAGCTGCGATGTGGGAGCTGCCCGACCACTTCTGCACAGAGCCTCAGCTCCCGCTGCTTGCATGAAAACCATGGCACCTGCTTTTCCTACAACATCCCAAAGATGTAAGATTTAAATTAAGATCTAATCTTGATTTGAAGTTTAGATCATTTACAATGGATTCCAAGTCCAGGGGGAGATTTGATATCGACTTCAAAGGTGACAAATGATCATTATTAATTGTGTGTACATGTGTTGCGTGATTTGCTGTTAACTGTTTGTAATGCATCTCAAAGCACATCACAGGAGGAAAAGGTAGTAAAGACTCCACAAAAGGGTGGAAAAAAATCTCAGTGTCTTTTAAGCTTCCTTGAATGGGACTTCTTACAAGAAAATGCCTTCTACAGATGTGTTTATAAAATGGAAATCATACCTCTTTATCACTGACATCTGGAAACCAGATTCTGATTTAAGCAGATTATTAAAACCAAAATAGATTAAAAAAAGGGACAACTAGCCCCTGGCACTGAAAAGCTAGCATCAGACCCAATGAGCTGTTGGGTGCATTTTTGGCTTTTGGGCATGAAACCATGGAGCAATCAATCATCACTGAGCCTCAAGAGGGTCAGAGGCACAACCTCTACTGATCCCAGTGAGTGTGTTAGACAGTTTTCACCTCTGTATTAAAAACAATGGTGGCTGCAAGGCATACCACTTGTGAAAAACAGGTGGGCAAAAGTGAACAAACTTCCCTGTTCTTAGGGATGTTGTAGAGATGTCATAGAGTTAAATGCCCAACCTTGTCTGCAAAAGGATTTCCACATGGGGTTCAATGAGAGAGGGACAGTTGTTTTTACAGGAAAGCCTTACTGGGGCAGTTCAAGGTACCTGTACTGGTCACTGCACCCCTCTTCTGTACCTCTGCTTCTCTTCCTACTCTTTGTCTTATCCATTTGGATTAAAAAGCCCAAATGTTATCTAACACAGAGACTGGGAAAGCCTGCACAACATCCAGATAAAAGATCTGAAAGGAGGGAGAAGGGAGTTGGGGACAAATCCTGCATGGGGCTCTGTGAAAGCTTGGATTGGGGTCCAAACATTGCTGCTACATTCTGCATCAAGGCCAGTTCTTTTAAGGTGGAAGCAAAAAGATGGGGTCAGGCCACACTGCAGGTCCTACCTTCATGGCTGCAGTCTCCCTGCAATGGCATGGCCCTGAGATGGGACAGCAGGGAGAGAAATAACCTTACACTTGCACCTTGCTGGTTTAGTGCCTGCCACAACTCCAATGGAGCCAGTGGGCAGAGGCACAGGGGCTCCTACCTGTCCAGTCGCAGCCCAGCACCTCCAGGCGCATTCCTATTCCTGCTGGGGACCACCTCTCTGGGTGCACTCGGACGTACTGGGCAGGAACAGGGTCAAATCTCCGGACTTCAGGGATATCATAGTGAATGTTGCCTTCAAAAAGCTACAGAGAGAGAGAGAGAGAGAGAAGGCAAGTGATGTGTGCATCCCACATGCTCTCCACCAGACTTGATAATTTGGGTCTGGCAGGACGCAGCCACAGTTTGAAATAGTTTAGCTGCCCGACTCCAGGCCATCGAGTCCAGCTGAGCAGAAATTGGGATGTTCCTCCTCAGTTTCAAGAGGACCAGACAGACTGTTTCTAAGAAACTTGCACAATCTATCTTGGCCTCTGCTTAATATCCAGGGGTCAGATTCTGATCCAAGCCATGCAGGGGAAGCCTGGGGAATATCCACTAATTTCACATATAAATAATATCAGATTTGTCCTTTGGCAAATAAAGACGCTACTGCATGTTCTAGGATAGTGTAAACGCGCAGTTTTCCTCACAGTCCAAGTACTGCTGCTTTTCAGCTTACGTGCACGAACTCACGTCTGTGGGGAATAAACAGAGGGCTATAGATAGCATCAGGCCTTCTAAGACTCATTTGTAGGATCGGGAAAAGTTAAACCACCCAAATTTTCAGAAGCAGATGAGTTTCCACAAAAACAGAACAGGCAGTAGCAGAGAATTTGTTTATTCCTCAAGCCCCTTGCCACCCCCATACCGCTAAGCAGAAAGATTATGGGGAACTCCAACGACAGGGGAAAAACACAGGGAATTTCAGGGTCACACCAGTGTGGCAAAAGGGACTTCAGATACAGCAAATTTCCCAAAGAGAAGTTGTGATTCACCTTCCTCTTCCAGAGGTACAAGCCACAACAGCAGCACCTTTACTCTTAAAATACGTAATTAGTTTGTGTCAAACATAATCAAACACACCATCTTGTGGGCTCTGACCTGCAGGGGCTGGGAGGACCAGAAGGTGATGTCCACATCCCCAGGCCTGGTCCACAATAAGAAATGAAGGGAAATTACCATCCCTGGGGCAAGGTTGAACCTACAGCCTCTAGTACAGCTTAGGAGCAGGACCAGGGGACACAACCTGGGATTTCATGGTGACAACCCAAAATCCCAATGTCTCTGTGGGGAGATACAGCTGATTTCCCAAGAACGCATCAGGCAGACTGAAGATAGCCAGAAACATATTTCATTTTGCAGCTGCTCCATGCAGTGCCTACCTTGGCTTGCATTGTTTTGGGGTCCTGGATGAAGTCCCAGTCCTTTCCATTCATGCTGTAGGCCACCTTAAACTTCTTCACAAAGGAGCGGGACTCGGCGGTGGTCACACTGTCCCCTCCGCGAGCCCCCTGAATAATGATGCCTTTGATATTCTTCGGGATGCCAAGGTCCACCTGCAGCCACTCCTCCCCAGGCTGGGCTTGGGGGACACGAGGAAACCAGCCTGAGCGGCTGCTCACCAGGCGGGCCATGCTGGGAGACCAGTCATAGCCTCTGATGGAAGAGGCCGAGATCTGTGAGTCAGGGATGAGGCCGGAAAGCATTCCCAACAAGTTGGAGCAGGGCGAATCTGCAGGAAAGGAAAGGGCATGAAGAGCTGGGGCGGTTGAAGGGAGAGCTTGTGGTTCTCCCCATAGGTTTAAGCTCTGGGCACTACACCAGCACCAGCACTGGGTGCTTCCCCCTTGCCTCCGGGGCCTGGGTGCCTGTCCCCCCAAGCATGTCCCTTGGGATGGGTGCCTCTATGCTGCTCACAGTGTCACTGTTCCCACCTCAGTCAGCCATGACAGCTGTGGGGGACAGCACCCTGGGACAGGCTGTTAGATGGACAGAAAGGAGGGCTGAGGCCCAGGGGAGGAGGGGACCCTCACCGGTGATGCGGCAGCCATACAGCTCCAGCCTCAGGGCGATGCCATTGTGCCAGCTCTGGGGACGGATGCGCACGAAGCGTGTGAGCACCGGGCTGTGGATCTTGTTGAGAACCACCTCCGTGGCGTCCTCATTGGCCTGAAAAGTCTGCAAGGGAGAGGGGGCACAAATACGGTTACATCCTCTCCAGGCAGAAAGAAATAACCAGTTCAGTAGCCGAAATAATCTCAGCAGGGAAAACCAAGGAGAGGCTTTCTGGGCTGGCCCAGCCTCTGGCCAGGGCAAGCACCCAGGGGCAGGCAGGGAGCGCTGACCCACTGGCAGGACAGCGTGGTGGATGGAGTCACCCATCAGGCAGGATACCCAGGAGCTCGCTGCTCTGCTGCCTCTCACGGCACCCCGAGGCACCTTGGACTATCAGGCCACAGCTGCTTCGAGCTTGCCCCCAAACCTAGAGCCACTCCAACGCGAAAGGCTGGATGTGCCCCAACGCTGCGCGAGATCTCGCCTCCCCTCCGTGGGTAAACGGGCTGACATCCTGACACGTCCTCGCAACCGAGTTCCACTAGGAAACATCATGTGCAAGCAGCGGTGTGAGCAGAGAGGATGCTGCTCCTGCCTGGGGTGACAAGCTGCTGCCCCAGCCAGCCCCTTCCCCCCACCTATCTCACACACATGCAGCCCGCCACACAGAGACAGCCTTTCAGGAGAGTTTATGATCCAACTTAATATGAAAAGGCTGCTGCCCTACCAGATGGCCGTAATCAGTAACTACCAGATGGACATTAGATCCACCTCTCTTGCCCATTATTTTAATAGGCCAGACAAGGACTGGATGCTTGTGTTCTCTTTCAGCCTGCAAAGCCATAGCAGTGAAAAGGGGGAAAAGAGGAAATAACCAACGTAAGGGTAATTTTCAATCCTTTCTCTGCCCCCAGCATAAAGCACTAAAGCTCACAGACCGGGGTTGCAGGCATCGCCCGCTTCCCCTCCAAGAATGCAGGCTCTTGGGACAAGGCTAGAGCATCCTCCAATCTCAGCCAGGAGCCGCATCCGCACTGAGATAGATGTTGGCTGGGCTCTTCTGCAGGCTCCTACCCTGCATATGCCGTGCTAAGCACAGGAGCTCCCACTAAGTTTATCTCGGAGTGAAGCAGAAAAGTGTAATCTCTGGCACTGATCTCCTTCTGTTGGAGGCAAGAGTCAAACAATTCAACTGCAGATCCCTGTGATCCGGGACAGAAAAAGGGGTGAGGCTGTATCCTGGCCTCTCGCCTTGAATAGCAGTTAAGAAGCATTTTATAAGCCTCCCCCTGCTCTAGGCCTGCTGATGGCACCTGTTACTGCTCTTGTCCCAGGATCCAGCACGCCAGGGTACGAAGAGAGTATTTGCAGAGGGGCAGCATCTGTTTGCAGCACCACAACCAGCTCTGGGCTGCCCCTGTGCATCACTGTCCAGCCTGGAACAGCAGCACTCCTGCTGGGGCAGGGAGCAGCCACCCCGCAGTGGGCCTTGGCTGCAAATCTGGCTGGTAATTGGGATTTGGGGTTGATGTGAAAGTGAGCAGAAATGCTAATCTGGAGAATATATATCATGCTGCTACTGTTTAGCAACGCAGCATGGTTTATGTGTTTTTAATATCCTATTTTATCCTGTCTGACCCCACTTCCCATCCTTTTCCTTGCTCAGCAGACACCAAATACCTTTTTTTCCAGCAGGAGAGCTATAAGAAGAGTGGTTCCTGTGAAACACTCTCCAGGCATGCATGTGTGTGTCTTGTAAACCTGTGGGAACACACACACACGCACAGAGGCTGAAAGGATACATTTCCACACCACAGCAAAGCCTCCAGCTTTATGTCAACACAGAAGCTGACACACAACACCTTACCTCTCAACCTAACACCAGAAGACAGGAAATGTTTATCTGAGCTGGTGCAACTATTTTAGCAGGAGGAGCAGCACGTCAGGTCAGCCCAAAGGTCCCTCTGTCCCAGGCGGCGGCTCCTGATGGTGGCCCCAGCAGATGCCTAGGGGCAGCAAGCCCGGGGGAGTCTTCTCCTGGCAACCTCTCTTCACTTCCCACAATCAGCAGTTTGAAGACTCCATGAGCCAAAGGTTGCATATGGACCAGCATGTTTAACAGTCACTGACGAGGTTTGCTGCTCTTTTTGGTTTAACATATTTCTAGTTTTGTTCTTTTTTAGTTCACTTCGCACATACGAGCATCAGGGGCCAGAATCCAAATTTACACCAGCGTAATTTGTTGCTGACTTCTGCAAAGTCAAGCTTGACAGAAAGCAGAAGCAGGACTGAGCCCAAAAACTTTATCACTACCACATGCATTGCTGAAAGCATCTCTTACACGACCTTAGTCCCAACCACCTGCTTCCAAGGAGAGCAACCTCAATTCTGCTTTAGATTTGGGGCCCTGTAATTTCCTCAGACTAGATGACATTCAACAAGCTATGGAACTCTGAATCAGGGCCTTAACACTCCAGACTGCCAGTTTATGAGGGCAGAAATGGCACCTGACTTCCAGCTCTAGTATCAGCCACATTGACAGGATCTGCCCCAGTGAACCTTGTTTCTGAAAAGCCCCAATTTATCATAGACAGTCATTGCTTCGCACCCTGTTCAGCGTAATAGGAAGGGGCCATTTTCAGAGGGCAGGTGCTTAGTGCTGTTAGAGAAGTGGGGTCTTCCTGCGTGCCTGGCCTTTCAGCCTCCTTCCCAAGTGGAAATGCATCGCGAGCCTGCAGGTCCCGATGCTGCTGACCAGGGTCTGACCCTGAGCATATGATTTCTCTGCACTGAAAATGCTGACCCCAGAGCCTGAACACACTGTGGAGAGAGTCCTATTGACTTGAACAGGCTCTACATCCTGCCTCAAATTAGCACTCACGGCATGGGAAGAACTAGCAGGAAAATGTGTGAAATTGGGAGTGCCAAGAAAGCAAAGATTTCTTCCCCCTTACCAAAATAGAACATTGCTATTCCTCCCATCCTATCTGCTTCCCATCCCACTCAGCACATATTTTGAGCCAAGTCTTCAAATGGTGTAAATCAACATATTGCCATCGAAGTATAAGAAGTCACAGTAATTTACACCAGCAGAAAAAAAAAATCTGGCTGTGATCTAGGGAGATAGATAGATACAACTCAGCAGAGAGCACACATGCACACGCGCATGCACACGCACACGCGCTGAAGGGTGACGGAGCCAGAAGACGAATGGGAAAACCATTAACAAATTAAAAGCACCTTCCAAGAAGCAGTCAAGGGACTCACTTTCACTGCTGCATCAAAAAGCTGCCCATCCCCTCCCCATATACTTCATGTTTACTTCTGTTTTAGTCCAGTTGGCAGGTCTACATGTAAAATTAAATTGATAATCAATGAGAGCTGACCTGCTTAATTAATTTGCTGCAGAAAGCAAGTGGTGGGAGATGATGCCTAGGCTAGAGGAGGATCGGGCATGTTTTCCATGTGCACAAGCTCCACACCAACACTTACAAGTTGTATTTCTGACATGTTGGAACTGCCACAGGGTGATGGGGGGATTTCTGAAGCTGCATTAGCACCAGTGGGTATGGGCATTGTGCCAACAGCAGTTTGGAGTGAAGGGAGTGAAAGACAGGGAGACAAAAAGCACTGTGAAGTCGAAGATGCAATGAGTCAGGGAGGGGGCAGGAGGTAACCCCTCTCCCGCTTTATTTATTGTGCCGCTTGGCCACTATGCAATTTCTTGGGGAGCTAAAGAAAGCAGCTAGGGGAGGCAGAGGAGAAGGCCAAGGATGGCAGCAGCCCTGCCTTCGTCCATATGTATGTGTCTCTCTGGACCCACTAGATTTACTGCAGGATTATGTTACCCCCGTGGAGACAGAGCCCTGGAACAGAGCATGCTAACAGGATTAGGGCTTCAGGATTTAGACAGAGAAGCATGAAGGAGAAAAGTAGGGGAGATTATTTTCCTTGTCAGAGAGGGAAAGCATAAAATGGGGCATGTTTGATGGTGGGAGGATTCTGGCTCGAGTGGAGGGTGGATAGTTCTGGATTTATTAAATCCAGGAACAAGGAGGTAAAAGAAAAATGATACTTGGCAACACTCAACGAAGCACAGCCGTCTGGGCAAGGCACAGTGTGCTGGGCTGGGCTTGCCAGCGCCGTGTCTTTGAGAGGCTCCACTCAGATCCGGGAGTCACCAGGGACACAAGGAGTGGCACTCTGTTAGCCTGCAAAGGAGATATCAGGCCTAGAAGTACAAAGCTGCAGCCTTGCTAGGAAAGCCAGGGCTGTAATTCTCCCCTGGTACTGCACCATGGGTGAATGCACGAGGCTGCTTTTCCCAAAGCTGGACATCTTTGTCCTGCCTGCAAAAGCAGCAGAAGCAGGCTGGGACCTGGGGATGCTTCTGGGCAAACCCTCTGCACCATGATGTCTCTGTGCAGAAGCACTTGTGGCCTTCTGGCTGATCATACAAGCTTTTCCTGAGTTTTCCAGATAAAAAAGCCACAGGACTGAAACCTTTTCTCTCCCTCTCCCTGTGAATGAACACAGGAGACATTAAGAACTGAAAGGACAGAGGAATGCTCCTAAGGGAAGGCACAACGGTCTCCAAAGAGTCATCCTCAATATTCCCTGCCACCACCGAACACCTCTGACATCCCCAGCTCCATGCACAGCTGAGATATTCGGCTCTTTGCAGCAATTCAGCCTGCCTTCTTGCATCCACCTGAAATACCACCCAGGAAGGTTAGCTGATAACAAGCACAAAGCCATCAAGATGAGTAGGAAATGGAAAATGCACATCAGCTGGATCTTGCTGCCATTTCTCATCCATTAACTCCTACAGGTTCTCAGAGCAAATGTTTCAGTCACATCCTCCCATTTTGCACACAGAGCAACGGAGGCAGCAAGAGCACCCATCACAGTCCCAACCCACCCAGAATCCTGAGACCCATCCTGTCCCCCAGTCCCTCGCCACACTAGGTGATCCCCATGAGCTGATGTCTGCAGTCCGCAGAGTGGCTGAGACCACATGGGAGTTGGAACCCGAGACCCTACAAAGAAGGAAATGAATCAGAATGGATGAGAGCTTTGTTTTCCGATAAAATCCTCATAGTTGAATCTGTCTGAAGAAAATGGCCAATACCAAAAGGTCAAATCCTGCCAGGTGCTCTTTTTTTTTCCTTGGGTTCAAGAACGAGTTGTTGTTTTCTAAGACGTTTGCGAACAACTAGGTAAGATCTCAGCATGCACACCAGGGTCGATGCCTGGAAGATAACCTCAGGGACCATCAACCCTGGATGACACAGAGGTGGATGCAAAAGTGAGGGCAAGAGTCAGAGCAGCCTTTCTGGGGCAGGGGTTGTTCGGTCCTGTCCCATGGGAACTTGCTGGTGGGTAGTAAGGGGTGCTGTGGGGCAACACATGGTGGTGGCCGCTCTCTTCCCTTGGGGGACACACAGGAAGACAGCTCTGCACCTTCAGCCAGGTCACTGGGTTAGCCTCTCCCCTGGTCCCATGCCCTGGGCAAGGACAGAGCATCACCCCCTGGACAGGGGGATGTCTGGGGTGTGCTGGGCTGGGCTTTGTGGGGAGCAGGCTGCCAGGCAGGGGGAAAGCCTGGCAGGGATGGGTCAGGAAGGAGAAGGTGTGAGTGTGGGGCTCCTCTCATGCTGGCTACAGACCTGACGCTGCCTTCCCACTGCCTCCCCACCCCAGAAACGCAGCAGCGCTCGGCATGGAAACAGCCCAGCCAGCCCTCTCTGCTGCAAGCACGTATTAATTTTGTTTTCCTCTGCTTCATCCTGCCTTTCCCATTTCTCTCACTGTGAGTGCCAGTGGCTGGGGACTCAAAGGTGAGCCATCATGTTTCACAAGGAAATACCCTGGTCCCACTCTCCTCTGAAACACCAGAGGAAGGGGAAATGGGGGTGAAAGAAAGCAGAAAGAAAGCAGGGGTCAGAGCTCCCCATCCTCGGCAGAGACCATCATCCCCTCTCCACCTCTCCTGCACTCGCTGGTTTTCACTTGCTTTAGTTCCCTGATGAAGATGTAAATGTTAGCTGACCCACCTATAACATGGCAGAGCTTTGCTTTTGGCCCACACAGCCAGCAGAAATTCAGAGCAGTGCTTGATACACCCCATATGCCTATGTGTGCATGTGCATATATATATATATATGTATGTGTATATATATATATGTATGTGTATATATATATATATACACATATATATCTGCATGTATATAGAGGAATAGAGAGTCCCTGTCTGTCCACCCCCTCCTCTCCCTCCCCGCTCCTCATGGCACCAAATCAAGCTGCGGCAGACTTGACAAATCTATTTGGCATGGTTCACTCCACTGTTGCAGCCTGAACCGTGCGGAGCGCCGCACTGACGCAGGGAGGAATCTGCACCTTGAATACAGACATCTGGGAACTTGCCTAATGCAGGAATGGCGGGGATTAATGTGGGTGGGGAATGTGGGGCCAGAGCCCCAGGCACCAGGCCCATGAGCAAGGGGCTTTGCCCCGGTCCTGCTGCGGCTTGGCGGCTGGCAGCCAGTCATTCGGCAGGAAGGAAAAGCAGTCACTTGGATGCAAGGGGTACGCGAGCCACCAAAAAGCAATTACTTATCCTCCAGCCTCGGGAGGTGTCTGCTAAATTGAGGCCAGAACATGGGAATGAAGTGAGACTGGAATAAAGGAGTAAAAAAGGAGAAGTTTGATTTTTCTTCTGTTTTATGAAGAGAGAAAACAGAGCAGAAAAAAGCTGATAGGACTCAAGGGTGAAATCCTGAAATGGTGGCGATTCACGTGGCTATGGGACAGCTTTGGGTTGGCACCAGCCAGGTTTTAGGGTCTTGCTGGAGCCATGTAAATTGGCCCAGCAGCACTGAAACCAACTGTGCTGTCCTGCTCCACCCTGGCTGAGGATCCAGTGTCCAATGCCTGGGACTGCAAGGATGGGACATCTACTTTTCCCTGTGACTAAAACCACCTGATTCCCACCCCAGTTAGACTCTGAAAGGTAAATTTATTGCCAGTGGTTATTTGAAACACTTAACTGTGTATTTAGCCCATCTCTCTGCCTGGCATGTTGCCAATCTCCTGTCTGCCTCGACTTGCAGAAATGGTCCCAGTGAGACCTGAAACTCACGCATTTCCATGGGGTGCCCAGGGTGAGGAGAGATGGCCCCAGTTCACAGAAAGGTCTGCCGCAGTCAGTGGGTCCTAGGAGAGCACAGAGCCTCCACACCAGCACATGGCCACCGCATCAGGGTTATACGTGAGCTCTGCCATGAGCTGCAGTCCCGGAGCCAGCCCGCCCTAGGTCTGGGGGAGCTCAGCTGCTGACTCTCCTATGGGGTGCTGGGATGCCCTGTGCCTCCATTTCCCTACCTCTAAAATAGGACTAACACCACCTCACTGGCACATGAGGAACTTAAATACTCCAAGTATTGGAGGCATGAGACCCTGCTAGGGGCCTCTGCACAGAGGACTCATTCTGGGAAGCAGAGTGAATCTGAACCATGAGACACACTTGTGGGGAAGGGGAAATCACATGGCCCGGAAGGGAAGGAAATGTCTGGATGAATCCTGGACAAGGCAGGCTACTGCATTTCATGCCAGCACTGCCTGTGCCAGCA
Source organism: Buteo buteo (assembly GCF_964188355.1). Classification (NCBI taxonomy): domain Eukaryota; kingdom Metazoa; phylum Chordata; class Aves; order Accipitriformes; family Accipitridae; genus Buteo; species Buteo buteo. Next base: position 25,016,176 of record NC_134175.1, read on the forward strand.
AATGGAGGGGACAGCTAATTTAACAGAAGTGCTGAGCAAGCAGAAATTGCTGGGACGTGCATGTGGGGGGAAGTGTGTGGGACCCCAGCCACCGAGTTCACACAGACAGATTATGGCACATAAACAGGGAGGACCTGAGCTGCAGCAGCAGTGCTGGTGGGCACTACAAAAGAGCAGGAAAGGGCTTTCCTGAGGTGCCCTTAACCAGGGGACAACCACACAATCAAGGCAAATGACAGAGCAGGACCAGCCTGGCCCCACGGCTGCCTTAACACCCCTCCCCATATACGCCAAAGCTCCCATGCGGACCACCTCGAGCTTGCTTTCCCTGGCCACGCAGCAGCCCCTGCAAGGCTTGGAACGGCTGAACACTGATATTTACCCTCCCTCCCCCTCGTTCCCATCTCTGTGTGCCTCCTAGAAACACAGCAAGAGCGTGCAGCAGCTCCCAGGGCTCAATGCACCCTTGCTGACCACGCCTGCTAGCACAGATCCCACAGCTCTGGCAGCCTGAATTGCTCCTCATTATTTATTGTTCATTTTGTTCTCTGGGATGGTGCGATCCCCTCTTAGGATTTGTGCCCTTTCATTTCCAGGCCTCAGTAACTCCTGAACTACAGTTTCATGTGGTTTTGTGATTGTTAACCCAGCATGCAGACGGGGCTACGGCCATAAAAGCTCAATGAATCTTGTATGGCAAAACACAGGCTGTGAAAGCATTTTCTCCTTCATTTGCAGTCAAAGAACATACTCTTGCCACCACGAAAGATGCAACCGCAGCCAGGTTTTCCAAGGAATAGTGTTTCCTCATTGGTGTGCAGAGGAGAAAGGACTATTTCTGCTCAGAGTATCATCAGTCTTTTAACCCTCATCAGAAAAAGGGTTCCTCACAGATTAAACCCTCCAGGCCTGTAAAATCTCTCTGTTGTCTTCCCTCCTGTCAGCTGCAAGACTCACCAAGGTGCATGCAAAAAAGACAAAAAGGCCTTTACCTTGTGGTTTTTCCCATGTCGGTACATCATCCAGTCCTCCCCATTGGTGCTGACCTCCAGCTTGTAGGTACGGACATAGTAGCCATTCTGGGTTTCTCTCGAGATGGCACCCTGTGTGGCAATGGCTGTGAGCACAGTCAGGAATTGGAGGTCCACCTTTCCAGGGGAAAAAGTGACAAGAGAGACAGTGGTGACCACCTGAGAGCCCAGGCTGGCTAGTTAGTTCCTCTGTCTCTGAAGAATGAAAAGCTGCAATATCAGTCCATATTGCTCCATCTGTGGGCGCACATTTCAACAGGCACAAACCTCCCCAGGCTGACTTCAGCAGGATGCTTGCAGATAGGACCATGGGACAAGAGTAACTAAGGATCTCGATGTCTGTCCATATGGGACCTTCCTGCCTCAGACCAAGCAACAGGATCTGCACAGAAGCTCATGTCCATTAAAGCAGGACAGAGGCTGACTTTTTCCATGGAAAATAAAAGCATAATGTCCAATTAGCAAGTGCTGCAGTTTTTGGTTTTTCCTTGGTTTTTGCTGTTTGTTTTTTTTTTTTTTTTTACAACATGGGTTGAGAAAGGTCAGCAGAGTTGGCTTGGTAGCACTGCCATGAACGAAGAATGAGATGTCTGCTAGAGGCAATGACATTCACCACCTCCCATTCCTAGTGCCCTTTAGCAAGCAATGTCTCATGGCAATGTGACACAGCCAGAAGCCCTGTGCGGACAGACTGTGGCTCTAACCAGCTCCGAGGGAAAGCCTTTGCTCTGTCAGCCCCTACCTGACATTAGCCTGCTCATGCTCCCCCTGCATCACTGATGAGATAAATATAATTCTAGCTGTTTTTTCATGTGCCCCCTGGAGACTTTGGTCCTCAGGCCAGTGGTAGAGTCAGTGGCCCTTGTAAGTGGCAGAGGTCTCTCAGTCTCTGTCAGTATGCTGGGAAGTCCATCAAAGTTTTGGGCAGGAAGGAAGGGGTGGGAGAGGGACAGCGGGTCGAGTCAGCCCTCGTGCAGGCACGCTAATGGGAGAGCCAGCCCACTGCATTTCATGGAGGCACTGCAGCTCCCCTGCTGCTCGCTCCCCATGAGCCACAGAGGCAATAAAAAATCCAACAAGCTTTTGTGGTCAAGGGTCAGTTTACCAGCATGACACTCTATTTGGTGGGGGAAGAGGCGAGGGGGCTGGAAAGCGTGTGTACCTGGAGGTACTCTTTGTTGCTGTCTACATTGGGGGTCCAGCCATTGTCATCACTGTTGAGCCGGCTCTGTTGAGGGGTCCATCGCCCATCTGAGTAGGTGGAGGAGGCACTGATCTGCATGTTGGAGATCCTGCCAGACTCCATCCCCAGCGGCACGTTGCACTGGAAGTCTGGAGTGGACACACACACACATACACACGGATCAGCTTACAGTCTCTGTATTTCACTCCCAAGTGGAAGGCAGCCCTGAACTATCCTCCCCAGCTGACCCCGAGCAAAGCTGCCTGCCTGGAAGGATGAACAGATCTGCACCATCTTGCAGGTTGTGTGCGCTGACAGATGGCACTGAAAAATGAAAGACGGGGCAGCTTTATGTTTGCACGGCCCTCTGAAAACTAATACAGTCCAGATCTTTCTCCCTTTCTCCATCTCCTTCACCTTTGCACAGTTTTCACACAGTTTCCCTCCCCTCCCACCATCTCCATCAAGATGTCCCAAGTCCCCTTGCCATAAAGTTCCCCAACTTCTTGAAGGCTGGAGGTGAAATCTAAGCACGGACAAGGCAAGGAGTAAGGGCAGGCACAATGGAAGGGTGCTTACTGCTGTGCTGCCGGCAGGAATGTCAAGGCCTGGAATGGGCAGGTCTAAAGGTTTTGTGTGCATGTTGAGAGTATGGATACATGTGTGTATGTGTCTGTGTATATGTGCATGTGCTATGTGTGCTATCAGGCCCATAGGAATTAACCAGCCAAGAATATGAAAGACTCTGGTATGCTTTCATTTGAGTTTCCTCACTTCTAAGGCTTTAAAAGTCACAATTAGCTCAATCTCATTGCATGTCTCATATATTTTATGGAAGCTGTCCTGTAAAAACAATAGCAAAGAAAACATGGATAGGAAATACTGCATGGGCCCAAGCATGCTGCTGCTGTAAACCAATGGGGCCCCACCAAACTGCCTGTGTTTTTAATGTGGCCAAGCCAACCCTGGGTGGAAATGATGGGCCAAGTTAAGATCTCAGTGGTATTATTAAAGTTTCAATTTACACCAGCATAAATCAAAACAGGCCTGGCCCTTTAACAGCTCTTATGCTTGATTTCTCAAGCTTTGTGTGTCATTAACATTTTATTTCCCAATCCTTTTAAAGAACAGAGTAGGAAGAGGATTAAAGAACAGATCAACTGAATGTCAAGATAGGCAATGGTGAAGAGCTCATGCTTGTCTGTAACTCTCAGCCTCAGGAGAAGAGCAATCACAACCCAATCACAGAGCAAGAGCCTGTAACCCAGCTGCCCTAGTGCTGCACAACCCCTGCTCTCTGTCATAGGCTTTCAGTGTTGGGTCAGGGACTCCCTCTCTTTCTCTGGGACTGAGGGGTGTCCTGCAGGCTTCTTCCATTGTATCACAGGTTCACTGCAAACTGAGGTCGAGAACTGTAGCTCTGATGTAAAAATACCATGGGAAAACAAACTGAATCTTTCCTCGCCTGCAAGCATTATCACGAAGAATCAGAATGCTCTTCAGTTCTCAAAACACACAACCTACTTCCTCCCTCTACATCAATTTACCTCACTTAATAAGGGATCTAAACCAAATTCTGGTTTGAAATTCTCAGAACTTTAGGCATATTTTAATTAGACAGCCAAGAAATTCCAATTTGTAGTGTGGGACTGTGAAATTTTGGAAAACCAGAGAGAGGGAGAGTATTTTCCCCTGTGCTTTAATGAATCTGCTGCACCTGCTGGGCTGAAGTCTTCCCCTAAATCCTATGGGCTGAGCACATACATACATGAAGGATTCCATCCCAAAAGGTACTGAGAAGACTTCATGAGCAAGTGAAAAGTCAAAGAAAGGTCAGAAAGCGTGATTCTTACTGAAATCTCATTTCTATGAGAAACAGAAAACACACCTAGTGTAACTGCTGTCTGCATTGCTGGTGGGGAACCAGCCCCTGGACATACTCTTCTCTGCCTCACTCTCGCATGTGCCAAGTGCAAGACTTGGGAAGAACAGGTGACACGACTGCCTATGTCATACGCACACATTTCCAACTTACTTTCTGGGACTTCCTGCTGGATCAAGTAGTACTGAGCAGAGAAACCATCTTTAGCTACTGCCAGGTCCGTGTGGAAGGTGAGCGAGAGGACGCCGGTGGTTGAACGGATGTCCGATGGCATCTTAGTGCCACAGTACCTGCCTATCAAGGGGCCTACTGCAAAAGAAAGAGCAGCAAAGGTAATGCCTACTTTTCCACCAGTCAAACCCTCCCAGACCCTCCTGGGTCACCAGCAGATTGGCATTACTCAGCAGGGATACCTTAGCAGGACCAATTGGGATAAAAGAAAGACTTTGGGGATGGGCTATTTTTTACATCCGCTGGCCTGGTGCCATGCAGTATGCCGTGCAGAAATATCTACTGCAGCAGGCGTTGCTCTGCAATTTCTGGGAAATGCTCCAAACTGCTCTGTTTCTCTGTGTTGGTACAGAATAGGGAGGTCCTCCCAGCACTGCATGAACTCACTGCCCTTCCCTGAGGGAGGACCTGTGGTATCTTGGAGTGTCCCATGGGGCTCTTCAGATCAGTGGTTACAACAGAGCAGTAGTTTGGGGTTTAATGCATGCAGCCTTCTGCAAGTGCACCATCCCCACAGCTGGCCACAGAGCACCCCAATGGTGCAGCCACCTCTGAGGTTAGGCACCTTTGGTGTTCAGATATAGCCTGCACAGTTTTGGAGCTTTGTGAGACTCCAAGAGAGGTTGAGGACAGCAGCGCAGCAATCCATGGCTTACCCTGAGGGATGCCGTCCCAGATGTCCAGCCAGTCGTACTTGCAGTCTCCTTCCCCTGTCTGCAGCGGGTCATGCTCAAGGTCGAAAAGCAGAAAGTGGAGGAGGATTTCTGTCTTTGGCTTGGCTATGATGGTGAAGACACAGTCCAGGTTGTGTGGATACTTGTCAGGGAAACCTGGAGACTCAATAGTGCCATTGGAGGCAGTGAAGTTTCTGGAGCAGTCCTCAGACCCTGTAGTGGCAGGAAAAAACCCGCAGCTTTAGCAACAATGCAGTTTAATGTCAATAGCTTGACACTGTGGAACCCCCATTTTGAGCTTAGAGGGGTTGTGTATTCCGTTCTGGAAACATCCTGTAACCCAAGAGCTGTGTGAATTCCTGCAAGGACCAACAGGGTGATTTTTCAAAGCTTTCCACAGGTGGAGAGACAAGGTCCATGCATTCACTGGAATGGACAGCATGGTTCTAAATCCCTGAGACAGCTCTGCAAAAGTAAACTGTACAACACTGCTGGTCTCCCTGCCAATTACTCCAAAAACAGGACTAGGAGAGCGATCCCATCCAAAGCCACCCAAAGCCATGGCAGCGATTTGGCAGGCCACCACCCTGCCATGTCCCCCCCACTGGTGATGGGGGCCCTGGTGGGAAAGGGAGGTCACACCAAGCTGGGCTGGGCTTCCCCTGCCAGCCCTAACCCCTGTGTCCGCCACCCCAAAGCCCACAGAAGGGCCAGCCAGCACACAGAGGGCTGCCATATGCTGTCCTCGCTGCTGCGGCTGCCACCCGCTGGCCACGCTGGCAAAGGGCCACAGCAGCTCCAGTTCTGTCGGAAGAGCCCCCCCATCGGGGAGGGGGCTGCCTGGGAAGGAGCAGAGAGGAGTAACAGGGATGTCATCTCTTTGGAAAAGCTGTCCCCAGGGGCTGGTCTCCTGCAACCTCTACTCCTCTGGCATGAACATCTGTGCCTCAGTTTCCTCTTGAGAAAACCAGGAAGCACAAATATTTACACAGTGAAAGGGCCCGGGGGAGGGTCCCAATGTCTCCACTGTTAGCTGAAAACCCTCAGGAAGCGTGCAGCTAGCCTGTGGCCCCCTGAGACCCATGCAAGGGACGAGGGCCAGCTCCAGCATACATCCCCACGATGTGGCCACGGCAAGAGCGGGGGTAACAGGAGCTGTGGCAGGGGGGTCTCCACTGAGAGGAGGAACAGAGCCCTCTTTCTCACAGACTGAGCTGCCCGCACCAGAAATGCAAGTTATTTCTATCCTTAAGGAAGACCTTTGCATGGTGAGGAGGGCAGACAATGTTGTCTCTTATTTATCGCTGACCTCAGCACTGGCCTCGGCTGCAGCCGGGCCAGCTCGGTGGCCCCTCTCACACAGCCAAGGTGCCTCGGGGTGGCCAGGGAAAGGGGAATTTGTGTCATATTCATACCACGGTGACTTTGAAACCGCTGTGCTGTGGAGACAGGACAATAGGCAACAGAAATCTGCAGCCTGGAGCTATCGGAGGCGAAAGGGGATGTTAGAGAGGCTGCCGGCCGCTGCTGTAACCCGGCGCTAGCATTCACAAAGGTTTCTGCTTCAGTTTCACTGGGACACCCTCCTTCTTCTCTACAAACCCTTCTGCTCCAGCTCTTCCAGGCAGCATGAACCTTCCCAGGACTAATGGGAGACTTGTTATTCAATTCAGCATTAACCTACAGGAGTCAGGCCAGCAGCCCGCAGTAATAGCAGGATCCCAGCACTGCATTATGCAGCGCCTAGCTGGAGAGCTACTCAGGAGAGGCTTTTAATTGACTACCTAATGAAGCAGCCAGCTTTTCTGGTGTGAACCTGTGGGGTAAAACGCAGAGGCAAAAAATAAGGCCAAACACAAATCACAGCATAATGCCGTGAACAGGGATAAGGGTGTACTTTGTTCCAAACAGCTTGAAAGACAAGTAGATAAACAGGGAAATAACACAAGCTCCGCACTAGGGAGAAAATCAAAGCCTAAGCCCAGAGTCAGGGACTGTCCTCTAGAGACAGGAGAGAGACGTAACTATGTCACTGCATTAGACAACGACAGTTTCCTCATGTGGGGCTCTTATTGCATTTGGCATCTTTGTCTACAGTTTGGCTGATAGCAGCAAACACAATGATCAGCTTTTTATAAGGAAGCTGCAGATAATCAACAGGACTCATGCTGGCTTCGGCAGCACAGACCAGCCTGAGAGGAGACTTTGATGCCCAGCAATGGAGAGCTCAGGCCAGCCCTGCCAAACTGACTCACAAAGTGAGCAGCAGGGAAGCTGGACCAGCCAGGGCAGGTGGCATTTTTGTCAGCCCACAGACTGCTGACTGATACCCATCAGGGGATTCAAAGACTGGTATGTAGTTGTTTGTATGCAGATTGCTCCTCTCTCACACCGTGATACGCGAAATTTAGCACAAGATATGGAAATAAATGCTCAGTTGAAAAGAGTTGGGTTTTTAGGTCACCTTTAAGAAAGAAAGAAAGAAGCTGCAGCCACGCTGCCTTTGCTGATGTGGACAATGACAATCCAATGACCTTTATAGCTGGTGACACCCTTGCTGGCTACCCTGACAGCTCAGATGGAAACCCAGCGCTGCCCACCACCCTACCTGGGAGCCCTGGTGGGGACAGGGGCAGGGCAGATGAGGTGGGCTGGGGGTGCTCCTGGATCACAGGCTCATCACCACTCCTGTGCCAAAAACTGCCTTGCCAGCCTGGATTTCATGGGCTGTGGCTGGAAGAAAGCGTGGCTATTTCTGGAGAGAGGATGGCTGCCTGCGGGGGAGGGGGGTGGTGGCAAAATGAGCCCCAACACCACTTCAGATCTGAGGGCAGCTCTGCAGGGACCCACACCGAGGGACACAAACTCAGCTCCAGCCTCCATCCAACATTGACTCTCTCCCAGATCAGCCCTTGTTTCCACTCCCTCCCTACCAGCAGCAACAAAATCTCCTTTTCCCATGAATTTGGCCCCTTGCTGGCTCCCACCCAGGCAGACAGGGTTCCTGCCTGCCATCCCTTTCCACCCACACGCAGCCTGGCCTGGCCACCTCAGCCAGCTGGGCCACTCCACATTGCCCCGTGCCCCAACACACAGCACGGACCCGATGTGAGGGCAGGCACAACCCAGCGCAGTCTGCTGGGCTCGGGGGGGGCCGTTCAGGGAGCGAGAGGCAAGAGAGCCTGAGGTGGAGCGGCAGTCTTCCCACCTGAACACAGGCAGTCGTTGCCATCCTCCGTGCTGGCAACTGGCCTCAGCAAACCGCAATAGCCAGAGGAACCACTAAACTCCTTCAGGACTCATCTGCATCCTAACCATTAACAAACAGCAGTGGTGAGCTGGCTGTACCACAATACCTCAATGGCCAGTTGTACAGCCCAGGCCACCACCAGCAACAGCACTTTCCTCACCCACCTGAACCTCCAGGTTCACCTGTCCTCACCGTTTCACAATGAATTTGGGGAGTCGCATTCCAATCATCTTGCAGCAGAGTCTCCACATGCACATCTACCTGTCACTGGGTTGTGGGCAGCCTGCGCACCTCTGCCTGCCGCACAGCTAGGCCGGGGCCCCGGGGCACCGGTCCCTGTGCTCCCTGCCTTCCCTTTGAAGAGGCTGGGTAACTGACCCCGTTGTGCTCCTTTCTGGTTCTTCACCAGGCATGCACATTTTTATCGTGCTGGATGTGATGACGTGAAAGTCGCATGTGTGTTTTCTTCCAACGCACCACCAAAGGAATGTGGGCACAGGGCAGGCGCCCGCGTCCCCATGCAAAACACACTCTTGTTCCCCTGGTGCGCAGGCACACCTCTCACCCACGCACACAGAGAGCATTTTATTTTCTCAAGCCTCCTTCTCCCCAGACACACAATTCTGGCAAATATTTAGACAGAAACACTATTAAAAGGCCTTTGAGCAGCTTTTCCTTTCCTCAATAATAGTTCGGTATTAAACAGAATTATGAATAGTTCCTCTTGTATCTGCCTGGAAAGGCGCTGCCTCAGCCCTTGACAGCACTGCTGACAGCAGTCCCTTGAAAACCGGAGCTCCCCAGCTACAAAACCCACTTCCAGGGGGAGAAAACACAGTGTCATTGATCAGCCCTGAATCGCAACTCCACAGGAGGGGGAGCTCCATGCACTCCTAACAGAGGGACAATTGCCTCTTAGCCCTAACAAGCTCCACACATGCCAGGGAGAATGGATGTATGTTTCTAGTCCTCGAATACAAGACAGCATTTACAGAGGAACCCTGCTTTTGATGCCACACTGTGATCCAAAAACGCACTATCATACGCCACTAACAACTTTACCTTCTTGGAAATGTGATGCAACAAACCTGCTTAAATTTAAAAAAAAAAAAAAAAAAGAAAGAGCCCTTTATCTCTGGAGAACATGCTAAAAATCATATTGAAAAGGTGGCCAAAGACATCTCCTTGTGAAGATTGTCATGGCAGATAGCCTGGGAGACAGGCACTGACTCAGACACTCACCTGTCTTGTAGATCTCGTAGCGCAGGGAGAAGCCGGCACCCTGCCGTGCGTAGTCCGAGGTGAACTTGATATACAGAGAGGGGCCAGAAGAGATGATGGTAGGAGGTGCTATGTTCCCACAGTGCTTGCCCAGCAGGTCTGCCGCTTCACTGTCCCCATCTCGGATCTCGATGTAGTCATACCTGTGGAGGCAGGTGAAATGGCAGTAAAACCATCTGTCAGGGAGATGCTTCAGGATGCCAGGAACAAACGCAAAACGCTTCTTTATATCTGCATATTTCACACAACATCTTCCAGACAGGTACCTGGGACTCCATCACTCACACCACGCCACACACTCCCAATACATTTTTTGCCTTTTTTTCTGTCTGTTTACATTTAAGTCCCTTCTTCTGTTGCTCCTCCCATCATTAAGGTATTGCACCCACATCCAGTTCAACTTCAGAGCCAACATGCAAAATTTAGGACACAATTTACCTCCATTTCCACAAGACTCCTTCGGCATAGGAGCAGCTCAGATACAACTCTCCTGAGGCTACCCTGCTTCCCTTACCTCTCTCCTTAAGTGCCACTGTGCTACTTAGCACAGCTCCGTTTATTCCACTATTCAGGTGGGATTTGGCCAAGCACGCACCAAGCATTAAACAAATAGTCAATGTTCAAACCATGTGAGCGGGTAGCTATTTTGTGCACTGTCTGACACCGCATTGGTCCTTTAACAAGCATGGCCAGTACACTTACTTAGCACTTGGACAGTAATACTGATCTTCTTCTATTAAGTGCTAACAACGATTTTCTGTGGATGAGAAATGCTGTGTTAAGAGCTGGGTAACCACATTCACTATTGCCTGATCCTTGTACACCCTGTAACCGCAACCTGCCTTTGCTAAACCCTACCTGGAGATGTCCCACCTGCCCACTGGCATGGCTCCTGGGCATCTGAATGGTCTGGGGGATGAACATGTAGGGTTGGAAGAATTGTCTCCTGGTGCAGAGACAAAAGCTTGTTGCAAAGTCTGGCTAGAAGGTGAAACTCCCACAGATTCCTTCATATTTTCTAGGCCATGACTAATGGCAAGGTAGTATCAGGCTCTGTGTGCTGTGAAGAAACAAACAGCTTTTACGTGAACATCTTGTTCTTTAGCTGCTTTCTAACACCCACGCTCTCCCACCCCTCTTCTCCTCTCTGGCCAGCATGCTATTTACAGAAACTGCCCATCTCTCTTCAACTGTTTATTCGCTTTGTATCAACCTGTTTGAACAACATGCTACAGCTCTTCTCAAGGGGCCAGGGAGGGAAAAAGCATTTCCAGGCTGCCAGGAATCTGCCTTTCTTCTTTGTCACAAGATCTTCTGTTTGGGAATGGAGAGTTGAAAGGAGAAGTAGCTTGCTGGATACAGAATGATCCTCATGTGACTCATTCCTGTTCTGCAAAGCACACATCGGCAGGCAACAACCTCAAAACAAACTTACAGGGACTCAGTGTGCTCCTCCACAAAGAAAGATGGCCCGGACGGCTTTGGTTTCACTCCTTTCTGGGACTAAATCAGGCTGCAAGCCAGAAGCAAAATGCCTGCAGATAAAATCCTGTCTACGCCAGACCAAGCACTCAGCTAGCTGCAGTCACCCAGCCTTTAACTTCATTACAGACTCAATTGGCTTGGCCAAGGTGAAATTCAAGCGGTCTTGCGAAGAGGCACTCGCACAGGAAGAGCATTTGGCTTCGTTGGTGGGTGGACACGCAGTGATGTAAATGAAGATCTGTTCCCTCTGCTCGCTCCTCAGCTCTGTGTAGCTCCCTATCACCTCGTGACCCCTTATTACCCTGACACTGTCCAGCAGCACCCTGTGTGACCCCACTAATGTCCGTCATGTGTGGCTTGATCCCATCATCTCCCCAGGGAGGAGGAACATAGAGGGCAGTGTTAGTGCTTCTTCTAAGGAGATTTTTTTCCTCCTTGTCTATCTATTTGTTTAAAGTAGTGCTAAGCAAACAGCAGGGACATTTTGTTCTCTAAATAACTACTTGCTTTCAGTCGCTTGCAGCCCTTCCACATCCGAAGTACACATCTGTGCTGCAGGACTACTGGCTACTACTGAAATTGTGAATATGTGGCAAAAAATTAATTTAGCAAAAACATGAACGTTGGCAAAACACAGTTAACGGAGTGGATTGTAAAAGCTGCCATTTGCATGGCACAGGCAGAGGTTAGCTGCATCCCAGGGAATCACATCTGTTTGTGTCCTCGTGGGGTTATAACTCGCCAACACAGTACATGGCTTCAACTACTTGACTGTAATGATCACAGCTTCTGCTGTAGCCAACACACCAAACATCCTAGCACTGTCCACACGGCTCCTCAAACCACCCAGTGCTGTAGGAGCCCTGGCAATATCAGAAGCGAATTCTGGACCAAGAAGTATTTGCTTATAGAATGGGTGAATAACTTCCAATAATACATACAATTTGGGAATATTGCAATCTGCTCATGGGCAATCTGCTAATGGAAAATTAAAAGAATGAATCTAGTAAGTAAATCATCAGGAAATATTTGCCTCTGAATTAAACCCTGTTTGGCTTCATCCAAGCATCTAACTGAGCTTTCTCCTAGTGGAGCTAATCCTTAATAAATCAAACATTACAAACAACTAAAAAAAGCCCCTAGGAGAAGGTCAGGGAATAATTTTTGCCAAATGTAAAATGAATATAAATGCATTAAGAGTTTTCTTCCCTAGTTAAAAAACTCTTGGCCCAAGCCCTCTACTCCTCATGAGGCAAAACCGTCTTTCTTCAGGTCATATAAACAGAGTGTGAATTGGGAGAGTATTACACTCAGGAGATAACTCCTGTCCAGATGAGCAGGAGGACTTACTTCCTCTCCAACATAGCAATTCAGCTTTAGGCTTTCAAAATGAAACACCAAAGACGTTTGGTCCAAACTGTGAAACTTTCAAACTTCAGCAAGAACACTGGTTAATCCCTACCACAGACTCTTTTGACATCATGTACTTCAGTCACGTCCATGCCTTGGCCCACAATCAAACAAGCTGATAAACCCCATTCTCCTCATGTTGGGTCACTGGCCATGTTAAAATCTAGTTTGGCCAGACCTTTGCTTCAGTTAAGCTTAAGCAACATTTCCAGACTTTTTTTCTTCCCGTGTGAAAAACAAGAAGAAAAATTGGAAGGAAGAAAACCCAACCCTGGGGATGTTTTCTACTCTAACCATTTAATTTCCAGATAATTACAGAATAGGGCACAGCTGGGTGGGACACATTTATGCAGCGATAGCATCCAAACTGTCCTGATCATTGCCGAGCAATTTGCATTTCACTTATATAACCAAATCTATTGTTTCAGTCAATGTGCACCAACATCCTTGTGGGCTGACCTCTCTGGCATTACCTCCACTGGGCAAGCCGCCATCTCCAAGCACATTTCATGGCAACTTCTCCCCATCTAGGCGTTGCTCCAATGAGCCAACCATAAATATGTGAGGGCAGGGTGCAGCAGCATCTGTAACCCACAAGTATAGTCAATGGATTAACCAACTCTTCTTGCAGAGAAAGTGACCGCAGTTGGCTGCTCCTCCAGTGACAGGATATTTTCAGCTGCTGTTTGAGCGGGAAGGCCAACCAGTTGGTTTGAAACTGCCTCAAACAGAGGTTTCCACCAGGGAGTGTTAAGGCAGGGAGGCAAAGCTGAAGTGCTTTTAACTGCCCAGACAATGGGGGGGTTGAGAAAGGAGGGAAATGGCATTGCTTAGATGCTCTTCTTGGAGCTGTTTAACAGAATTAAACGGAAAACATACAATGCTTACAAATATTGCTGTGTTTTTATTGAAGATTTTTAGTAGAAAGTGCTTTGCTGATGTTAAGAGAGCTTTTATAAACTAATTATAAAGCACTTCTAATGCTGTATTACTCATGCTTGCTTGCTTTTTCCTCCAGTCAACCCTCTCTGCTTCCCAGTCTTTCCTTTCTCTCTATTTTCCCTAAGTCACTCTGCTGCTGGCTCTCCAAACAAGTTTGCGAGGCACAATAAAGGCAAAAAAGCCCCGACTTCAGCGATTATGAGAAGACCTCCACCTTTTCAGTCCTTTTCTGTTGCGAAATAGCTAATCATCTGCTCCCTGGCCATTGAGCTGTGCTCCACCATCCCCTGAGGCCAGCACAGACCTTCTGGCACTGGTAAGCTCCAGAAACGCTACCACCCACTTGGGGAGCAGCGTCAGAAAGCTGGTGCCATTCCTCTGGGTGCTCCTCTCCTGAGGCACACAGCTCAGCACAAAGCACACACAGTTTTGGGACTCATACTGCTCTACACATAATCAACAAACTTATTGCCCCTCAGCCCCAGGTCCTAAGAGATGTTGAGTCCTTCCCCACTGAAACATGCTTCAAGGACATTACAGGGACATTAGCTTAGGATGGAGAGAAACACGAACAATAAATCATTTATATGTTTGCAGCCTAACGTGAGTCCCTCCCATACAAAGACTTGTGCAAGCCTTGTTTCAAAGCCCCAGAAGGGCTGGCTCCCCAGCCCAAGCTCTGACATAGCTGGCAGCTTTCTCAGTCTCTTCCTAGAGCTATGATTTGAAGTAGGTGAGGGCTCACACACTGCTAAGCCTGGTTTCCAAGCGCTTGCCAGGGCCAGAGAGAGTTGCAAGGCTCTAACCTGAACTTCCCCAATGTTTAATTTGTAGCTGTTATTTATAGGCATTTCCATGGGGCACATGACTGCACCTGGAAAACAGTAATGATGGGATCCTCATGAGACCCTGGGAGGCAGGACGGCAGAGAGGAGCAGTGGCTAGCCCAAGGTCACATAGGAAGTTTGCAGCACAGCCAAGAATAGAAGCCAGCCTTGATTAGACAGATTATATTATATTGGAGGAGTCTGGCCTAGATAGACAGACAAATAGGTACTGACTGCATAGAACAGCCCCAAATTGGGGAATGCCCAGTGTTGACTTGAGCCTTCAAGACCCCTGGTCTGCTTGAGCCACATGTCATGGTGTCTCAAATGCATCTGCTGAGAACAGGGAAGAGAACCTGCAAGTCTAGTGAAATTCATCAGGCGTTAATACTCTACAGGTAACTGGGGGAAGGCGTGAGGAACCTGCCTAGCCATAACGGCAGCTAGTAAATGCAATTGTTCCCTTTGAAAAGGTGGCAGGTGGTTTGTTTCTCAGAAATTGTTATAAAAAGCATAAGCTTTTTAAACATCCTCTAAGAAAAGGCTGTTTCTTAAAAATGAAATAGCAGCTGCAGTATACAGATGGTTAAGAAATGGTGAACCAGCAGCTCTGTGTTTGTTTTGCAATCAAGGGGTGGCTGGAATTAATGTCCATTACATGCTAGCTGGCTTGATTTTTCTGTGTCATCACCCATCTTCATGCTCTTTCAATACGCCACCTTCAAACCAAATTCTTATTTCATGGGTGGTTACATTGTGAAAGACAAGAAAACTTTTCTGTGATGTTTATACAACCTTCAGCAACTGCAGGACATACCTTTCAAAGGTTAAGTTGCTGCAGAAGCTACTGGGGACATTTAAACAATATTTTTTTTATAGCCATGATAGCAGAGGCAAGCAGAACTGCTGTCTGAGGAAACAAGAGCAATGAAGTTTGATCTTAGCTGCCAGCCCTTAATCAGAGTAATTAATTATAAATACAGCAGATGAATTGGATTCTCCTTTGACTTGAACTGGTTTTACACATGTGTAACTCATCATTTTAAGGGTAATCACTCCTAATTTATCCTGGGGTGAGAAAAGAATCAGTCCTCATAGACACAGATCCTGATATAGATTTGTGCACAGACCTAAAAAGCTTGCATCATATCTAGCTTTAGCCATCTAAACATCCTCTGCTCTCAGTGGAAGCAGACTCCTTACACCCAGCTTGGGATGGGATTAATCGTTCTTCTGCACTGATGACAGAGGTCGTTTAAATAGCTCTTGCTGGCTGGACCTGGACTTTGGGTGGCTGAACGTTGGACAGATGAATCTGGTCTCAGTCTGCAGCTTGTGGGGCCATTTTTGCCCATGCTGAGGCCAAAGATGTTCACAGAGCAGGCAGAGCTTGCCCTTGTTTTGCCCTGAGGGAAATAACTGCCCCTGGCAACAGCAGAGAGAAACAGGCTATCATTGCTCTGAATCTGAAGGGATTTCACTGGATTTCAGTAACTAAAATGACCAAAACCGGATAGCAGCAGGGGGAGAGCCAGGTTGGGGCGGGGGAGCATAATTGCTTAGGATTTCTCAGAAGTTTGTTTTGAATTTGTTGCATCCAGTTACGTCTTGTGTAATCACAGTATTGTGGGGTTTTGTAATCATTCCACTGTGCTTTGGATTATTTTCTTATCTCCTCAAAACTCTGACCAGAATTTCTGAGAAATGAGAAAAATCCAGTCATCCAGTCAAAAAAAAAGAAAAAGAAAAAAGAGAGACAGAGAGGGAGAGAAAATAACCCTAACAGATTGGAAAACTTCTTCAAAAATGCCTTGAAGACAAAAAATGGAAACTACAAATAGCCTCTATTTATACTCCTTGCGTTGTTTTCACCCCCATACAAAGACCGCTGATGGGAAATCTTTCAGCAGTTATTGCTAACTTATGCAGAAAAAAAAAAAGGTAGCCAAAATACATCTTGCAAAGAGAAGAATAAAACATAGCTGCAAACTGCTCCTGTGGCAAGTTCTGATTCAGGAGGGAATTTCAGCTCCTAGCATGTTGTATGCTGCTGCCCCCCCTGAGACGGGAGAGCAAAGGCTCCCCCGCGCTTTGCAGTTCATCCTCAGGCTGCTTTCTTCAAGCTGTGTTGCCAGATCGCTGCGGAAAGGCGCGTTGGAGTAGAGAAGTGCTCTCATCTGGGGCATGTCTGGAAAACCGTTCATTATATAAGAAAACAAGATGTGCTAATGTGCACTTTAGGGGTTTTCTGCAGGCTGTTGTTCAGGAGTTACACATGGCTGTTTAATTTTATTTCTGTCTCCAAAACAATCTCTATAAATTCCTCACCTTTCTATCTTTAGCTACAGGGGTCTTCTGTTGCAAGATGTCTTTGGTATTCTTTGGGGGAAAAAATCATGGTGAAACCAGGAATAAAATATATAAAGCATGTTAAGAATAAGACCCCTTTCTGTGGCATTCTGCCTTCTGTTGCTGCTGTAAGGGAACTGAAGCAACTCACAACCCTTTCATACCCCAAAATGCAGGACACTTGAGAAACTGCATTTGCACTTTCCTCCTTCTGCTACAATCCATCTGTGGAAAAAATCAGACATTGGTTTCTATGTCATTTTACTGTCACTGCTCACAGGCACTTGATCACTAACAGAAAGAAAAAAAAATGTATATAATGAAAGGTAACAACCAGGAGGTAAAAGAGGAACATTTACTGCTGAAAAGCAGCAGAGCATGCAGGAGACAGGGGCCAAATGTTCACTTTGCTTGGTTTGCAGTGGGGGGAACAGGTGAAGAGGATCCCATCTCCTGATGGCATCCAGTGCCTGACAGCCCAGGCAATAGATGGGAGACCCATTCTGGCCAGGCTGGCCCTGGTGGCTGAAGGTCTGGGGACTGGCTGGCAGGTGCTGACGAGAATTAGGGGATGCTCACATGCTCTCCTGTGCCAGCGCTGTTCCCAGAGGAAAGCACCCTCCATGGAGCTGTAGCAAGTAATGTCCCATCACACCTTGCTGACACTGTATCGGTTATGGCCTTGGACACAACATGCCATGAAGAACGAAAGAGCTGGTAATAACTGGGATCAGATGGGAGCTTTGCAGCTTGGCTTTCCACATACCACTCATTTGCACTAGCTTTTTTCAGCACAAAACCAAACCAAACACCTCATTAAGCACCAATTGTATAAAGGAGGCAGCAAGAACAGAGCCCTGACCAGTCCACCCTTGTGCTCCTGGCTGTCTACATCCCTTGTTAATGACGGATGGTCAGCCCGGGACCAGCCCCCCATGGGATAGCTTTCTGACCCCACAGTTTCTCAGACGCAGCCTGGCTCCTGCCTTCGCCGATGCACAAGTAAGCAAAGCTCTGCCGCCAAGGCTGGCCTGCAGCCTCTGCTATTTGGGCACTTCCACAACAACCCGACTGCCAGCTTGTAGTAAGAGCGGTTTCTGGGGCAAGCAGCACACCAAACCTGCCTGATCCCTCCTTGCATGCTGTGTAGGTAGCACAGCATCTCCTACACCCTTCTCACCCCAACATATGGGCACTTGCAGCTCAACAGCCATTTGAACAGAGCCTCGCTGAGGGTCTGAGCACAATCAATGCCTGGACGAGGGCGGGCGCTGTGCCATGCATGCATCATGCCTCGCTGCGCATTCACAGCAGCGGTGGCCTCTCACCTGGGTCTCAGAGGCAGCAGGATCTGGGGGTGCGGGAGGAATTAGCCGCTTGTAGAGGCTGGTTGGTACCCCCTGAGGTGAGCTCAGCCCTGCCTGGGACAGCAGGTCAGAGAGGCAGCCACACTGAGGCAGAATAGGGAAACAGAGATGAGGGAGTGGGGCTGCTGCATGAAGCTGGTTGGTACCTTTTCTCCTTAATGGCTCTTGGAACACGGATGGGAGCCTCCCTGTTTCTCCCACAAACAAAGGCCCTGCCACTGCTTTATTCAGGAAGATTTTTCTTTGAAGTAACCCTTTGTGTCACCCTCTCGTTCAGCCACGGCAGTGCATCTGCTTTGTCCTGCCAGCTCAGCCATAGAGTGTTTACAAGCCTCCCTCACCCTTCCAGGCTGTGGTTCAGCTCCATTGACACTGAAGGCAACAGACTCCTCTCTCGGCGTGTGATGAATCAATTACTTCCTCTGACACTCTATTACTATAGCCCTTACATCTCCAGATTGCAGATGAAAAGACAGGCTGAGAAGGGGGACAGGGAAGGGGAGAGGTCTCCGGAGGTCTCCTTCAATTGAGTTGTTGGACATCTGAAGAAATCCCTGTCTGCCATATTTAAAGACACAGAGAGATGTTTTGCTCCTGAATGGCAGAAAAAAATCAGAGGGTTTTCACAAAATAAAACCCAAGAAATCAAATGGGTCAAAAAACTTCAACAAGATGCAGTGAACATAGATCAATGGTGAGTCAGTCCCCTCTGCTGATGGAGATCCCAGACCTTGTTCCTTCCCATGATTATCAGACAAACATGAGCATTACCAAAGGCATAACATGTGAGAGCCAGGCATTACACCTTCCCTTTTCACTGCAAAATAACAACATAAATGAAACCTCACACCAACACTCGCGAAAGAGGAAGGAAGCTGAGCACATGCCTCAAACCCTTGTGCTGCTGGCGGGTGGGGGTCCTACTCCTTGTTGGACATCCATCAACAACCCCAGCTTCGAGGGTTCCCTGGAGGTTTCTAATATGTTGAGCACTTCCCATGCAAACACCCTGCATGCGGCATGGCCTCATGCCTTGGCAGGCACAGGGCAGAGTGCAGGGGCTCTCCCACCACCAGTGGGCGAGTGCTGTCTGTCTCAGCAAAGAGGGACCCCACTTCAAAAAACAGGGGCACACCCTTCCTCACACCGACCATAATGTCTTCCGGACCTCTGCAAGAAGTGACATTTGGGGCAGCAACAGTACATACATAGAGCATCCGCCCTGCCAGTTTCTGTGCCATTTGAAACAGGACTAAGTCTTTGGCATACAATTTCTGCTGTCAGACTGCATTGCTTCAGGCTCTGCTTCTAGAAATTTATTAAACACTAATATCTCCATGTCTGACCCAGTGCTACTTTAAAACCACCACCATACTACTGGACTGTGATTGCTCAGCAATGCTGTAAGTAGATCCGAAGAATTCCTTGGGATTCAGGGGGTAAAAAAACCCAACAAAAACACTCAGGTTATTCACTCTTTCTAATGATCTACTGTTCTACTCGCTAAGCCAGCATAAGAAGGCATTCTATGGTGTGTTTGAACTGATATATCAAAGACAGTTGCTTAAAACATCCTAGCTGCAATTAGTGGACCATGACTGCTATTAACTTATAAGGAATTCCAGGATCACCAGACTGTGGTTTGCAACATATTATTACATTGCCATTCAATGGTGGTGTGCAGCCGCTTGATTTAAAGAAAACGGAGAACTAGTCTCAGACTAAAAACTAACCTCCCCCAATTCTTTCAAATAAGCTCTGTGCTGAGCTCTGGCCAAAAGCAACCAGAAACTTCTTCTGTTTTCAGTCTGCTCTTTGCAGTCTGTTCTTTTTATTTTGCATTCATATTTAATTGCAGAATTCACACCCGGCCAGAAAAGGCTGGGAATGAACCAGTCGTCATCTGCAGTGCTCTGACCTGCTCCTGTGTGATGCTGCTAAACAACAGCATTTGGAGGGGAGTATGCAATGCACTGTTGCTATGTAGACTGGGTTTTATGCCTGCAGATGCCCAGGTCTTCTCTTCTTTATAAGGCAGGGAATTTAAAGTGATTTGCCAAAGCAGGAATGGGGAATAACCCAAATCTCACAACTCCCAGACCTAGTATTGCTGGCAAATCTGCCACTCCCCTGTTACAGCCTGACAATAGGGATGATGATACCCATTAAAAATGCTGCATGTAGCTAAAGCAAACAGTTGCTCATTAAAAGCCTAAACCAGTTCCTATGGAAATCAAGGTGAAACCTCCCGCTGCCTTTACTGGGCTTTACATCTGGTCTTTATCAAAAAAAAGGATGTAATTTTTTAATATCATTCTGGCACTCTCCTTACATTCACTAAACCTTCTAACTCCTGCATCCAGACAGCAAACCTGTGACGGGGAAGAGCATTGCTAAACCCACTGTGTGATGCAAAATAAGTGACAGGGACTCACATCCCCACAGACATTTAGGCTCCCGAGACCCTCCTGTTTGGGATGAGCCTCTGTGAATGGTGTCACCTGGTGTCACCCAGTGAGCTGGAGCACTGTTGCAAAGACAGCCAAGGGCCTTGGGCTCTTTGCTAAAAGCACGAGCATCTCAATGCTGTGGTTATCATCAGGCCCTTTCAGTGGGATTGCTCTACTACTGTCCCATGGCATTCGTGCTAAGCAGGGTCAGCAAAGATGCAAGGGGCTCAGAGCTGGAGCGTAGCTTGCACTGCACACTCACAAAAGGCACACATTTCTGACACTTTTATCTGGATCCTGAAGCCAGTTAGTGAGGAGTCACCACAGCCAGCCCTGTGCTCACACCCTCCCCAGACATTGTGGGGGACCCACAGGTCCTGCTCCCTCCCTTGCTGGCCAGAGAGGCTGAGTAAGAAGCCAGTACACCACCACCTCCTCCTCCTCCTCCTCCTCCTCCTCCTCCTCCTCCTCCTCCTCCTCCTCCTCCTCCTCCTCCTCCTCCTCCTCGCTAGCAGGAAGGAGGGGGAGAGGTCTCTATCTCTAATGCTATTGTTCCCAGTGTCACCAGCTGGCCCTCAATTTGTCATCATGCCAACAGGAAACAAGGTGCAAAACCAGATCCGACTCCTACGCACCGGATGTTGGTGAGCTGGCGGGACGCAGGAGACCCCACCAGAGCTCCGGTGGGGCCATCACCTTCTGCAGAACCTGGACTTGGTCTGTCCCTACAGAGAGAGGCTCTGGGGCATAGGGAAGCACAGCCGTGGAGCAAGCAGAGTTCTCACAGCTCTGCAGATGGGCAGCAGAGAGATGCGAACAACCTTGAGCTGTTAACTCATGTGCTGGTCTAACGCCGTCACAGCTAGACCATTCACTGATGTTTCATTTCAGAAAATGACCTGGGCTTGACGGGAATTATGAACCATACAGTGGACGCTGGATGGAGTTAAAAAACAGTAGAAGCTCATTTAAAGACAAGTTGAGCTGCAGTGTCGTGTTACCCAGACTGAATTATTTCCTGTACGTTAGAAATGTTGCTTCTGGCTACCAATGCCACAAATGTATGAGCAAGCAAATGCCTTCCTTAACATCTCATCTTTGACTTCCCCTCTCTGCAAAGTTAAAGCTCGACTCCCCCAGTGTTGCAGGAGATGCTGTCACTTCCCCTTGCATCCCAGCGAAGAACCCCCCCAAGCCCTTGTGCTCTGTAGTGCTCTAAATGTTTTTCTCTTTTCTAAGCATTTTCCCAATCTCAAGATGAACGGCATTGTTTCTAAAATGTTTACTAACAAGCTAATTATGCATACTTTTCAAAGCATTTACTAATTAGCTGTCCATAATTGCTGCTTTGTCTACTCTTAACCTTCGCTGATGGAAGGATGGCTTCTTGCAATATTATGCTTTCCTTTGAAGGAGATGGTCAAGAGAGCCAGGCTGAATACTGCAGCCTCCAGCCGCCTGCCTGTCTGTGGGCACTGGGGCTGGCTGCAGCTCCCCCCGCCTCCTGAGCAAGGGATTTGGGCCAGCATCTCTGCTGCTCTCTAGGAAGGATGCAGACCTGTTTTGTTCCAGTGCTCAGCTTCCTGGAAGCACAGGAGACGGCCACGCTGCCGTAAGAGGCCTACACTGGCTAGCCGAGCCCGTGTGCCTCACCCTTTGTACTGTGGCCTGGGAAGACCAGCGTGTTACCGCCAGTGTCCCCTGGCAGGCAGCGCTTTGCGGGATAGACGCTGGGAGCGTGGTGTCTTCCTTTGCCAAACCTTGGTCCCTCTGCCCTTCAGGCTGGGAGCAGGGGCATCTCCTGCCATGCCTGCCTGGTATCCAGCACACACCAGGATGCTGAACTTGGTTCAACGCTCTTGGCACCTCCGTGGCACTTAGGAGGTCACAGTGACAACTGCATAAATTTCCTCATTATGGTGGCCCCGGTTCCTCTTTCTGGAAACCCTCAGGGCTTGACATGGGGAGCCAAAGTCAGGAGGATGAGCCTGACTGTGCAGCTCCGGGCTGTCTCCAATTTGCTGGCTCCTGCCTGTTTCTGGAGCCCCGGGCCCCTGTCTCCAGAAACCCTTGCCAGCATTTGGCATGTGCCACCAGAGGGGGCTGCGAGCCACGGCAGCGGTCCCCCAAATCCTACCCAGGCAGGGATCCCACCGATCGCAATCCAGTTGCAGCATGCGTTGGAAAGGGCTACAGAAAAAACCGCTGGCATGGTCTGATTACCAGTTGGGCTTTTTTTTAAAAAAAAAACATTCCTCTGGGGCAGATGTTATGACTCAGCTGAAAAGTCTTCTGCTTACAGAGGGAGCGCAAGCCCATCCGCTGCAGTCTGGAGGGAGTGTGCCTCTGCCATATGTGTACAGCAATGTCCCGACACTCAACAGCAGCCTAATCCTCTGGCAGAGCCAGCCGAGTGCGGCCGGGAATGGCAAAGTCAGTAGCCAATCTCAGGAGGGAGTCCAAAGAGAAGCCCAGCAGTGGAGGGAGGCACAAATGGAAAAGGTGGCTGGTTATAAATGCAGTGATTCACTCAGAGCTGAGGTTTCTGACCTGGATTTTCCAAGCAAGCAGTGCAGACAGAACAGCAAAATGACAATTAGGAAGGAGCGGGCAGCTCAGCTACGTGACTGCATGAGCTGCGGGACAGCCACCCCTGTTGCACACCTATTGCAAAGGGTTCAGGTCGCTCCTGGGATCACAAATAAACCCTGGCATGCACAAGGCTGCCCAGCAGCTGCCATGCCAAGCAGGGAGTGGAAACATTTCGCCACAGCAGCAGCAGCATGCTCTTTTCCACTGGATGCCACTTCCCTGTTCAGAGAGCAGATGCCAACGGCGTGGGGCTGCGGTGCCTGAGCAACAGCTGCGCTCGCAGCACAGAGAGGAAGAAATGGTGAGCAGACAGGCTATTACAATTATTTCCGAATAGTTTGGCAGGTCTTTTATCTGAGCATCAAACTTCCCTTTTGGCTCTGCCATTACTGCTGCGGCCCCACGGCTGCAGGACAGTGCGAACAACGGCCCGAGTCCCATACTCCCTGTCACAGCATGCCCACTCTCCTGCAACAGGGATCCCTCTTGTGCTGGTACACAAGAGCCACAACAGCTGGAGAAGGCCAATTTTCTTAACCTGAAGTGCCTTCCCAAAGTAAGGCGCTTCCTCAGGGGTGGGGGGAGAGAGAGAGGGAGGGAGGAAGGAAGCGGGGGGGGGGGGGGGGGGGGGTGTGCGTGCAGTTACTTCTTAATGCAGTTAGACACAGCCAAAAAATAAAAACCCAGATGTGCCTCCAGAAAAACAATAGCAACAACCAGCACGAAGCCACCGCCCCTGGCTGCCACCTCCGGGCGCCCATCCCTGGCTGATGCTCCTGCCCTCCAGGCAGGGAGGGCCGGCTGCTGAAGCTGCGAAGCTGCTGAAGCTGCCCTCCACAGCCAGCTTTCGCTCCGGCATCCGGGCAGCACCAGGTACGCAGGCCCTTTCCGGCCAGCTGCCTGGCGAGGGGAAATCACTGACCTTTCCACAGAGGTCCCCAGGGTGCCAGGCACAGTACAAACAGCAGGAAACGCCTCCTGTCCCAAAGGGAAATCTAAAGCAGATACAAGGCAGGCAGAAAGGACACAGTGAAACTAAAAAGACTTTTGCAGATATTTTTGTAGGCCTTAGCATGGGTTTTAGGACTGTAAATGTTATGCTTTATGACGGAGAAACTTTAGCCTAATAAGGTAAAATGAAATGTCGAAGGAAGAAGCAACAGAGGAAGGGGTTACAGTGTTTACCTCTGGCAGCTGGAAGCACAGACAGGCCCCACTCCTGCCCCAATAGCTGCCAGGTAGCAATACCAGAACGGGGAAACCTTGTCTGTCCAGAGACAAGAGTGCCACAATGGGGTTCATCAGCCTGTCACCTTTGTGTGAATGTGCTCTATATTAATGATCAGATGTCAAAAGAAAGGCTCTGCTCTGAGACTATTTCTTTGATGCTGAACTCCTGTTCCTATTAAGGTTCCCACCTGCAGCCGCAATGAGGCCTTTGCTTCTTCATAAAATACCCTCTGACATTTGGATGAGATTCATTACTAGATGGTCACCTATTAGTACTGCTTAATGCCCAAGAATTACACAGTGTTAATACTTGTCTCCTTCTGGTAGGTCACTTAAAAAAAAATCTCCCTCCTATCAATTTCTTTCAGGCAGTGTTTATCATGCACTGTTTTCATTTGATTTGTCATGCTTTCTATCAAGCACTGTCCGTGAAGTTCTTTCAAACCCACTCCTTTGCAATGCTGGCTCTGGGGAGCAGGCACCCAAAGTCAGTTTGGCTCCCAGCTCATACCTGCGGCCAGCAGAAGCCCAAGTGCACTGTGGATGAACCCTTGTTCATCTTGTTGTGATGTTTCACTTGCATACAGGTGGCAGCTGAGGGGATAGAGGTGCAGGCGAACTTCACTTTCAGTAGCAGTTTAATGTTAATACCTGTTTCTAGAGAGCAGTGTTACTGCAGGAGCTGAACTGAATCAGAGACCCTGACAAACCCTCCACCATTCATGTCCCACACGGGGGACCAAACCCCTCCAACCTTTCTGCTTCAACTAAAGGCTCCCTTGTGCACGTATATGCAGAAAGGGAAAAAGTAAGACCATGTAGCAGCCACTCGGAAGATCTGCCATGGTAAAGTAGAAAGCAGCAAAGGGACAACATCTCCAGTGCTCAGGCAGCCCCTCCAGCACACACCACCTGCAGCTCAGGACCAGACCCTGCTCTCTCACAGGCAGCAAAACATGTCAAAAGTTGTCCAAGGTGCTCAGAGCTAAAATTGACAGCTTCCTACATGAGGAGGAAAAGCCAGGTGCCTGGGGGGGTTTCCAGCTCTCTGACCAACATGGCTTTGCTTGCCTGAGACCTTGGAGGAGGAGAAGCTGGAGTCCCTCCTGCCCAGCTCAACCCCTGTCCCACACACAACATCGCCCTGCCCGATACATATCACATACTCTGCAGACTGCAAATATAGGTCTATAAAGCCTTTATTACTGTGAATTTGGGGCAACTGCATAAGCTATGAGAAGGCTATACAGTTCATCCTGTGCAAGCAATAATAAAATCTGATAGCAACCATCATTCTCACGCGCGCTACCACTGATGCCTTGTTGTGTTCATCCATGCCCACACTAAGCCTTTCTCTGCCTTCTCCCCTCTCTAAACACAGGCCTGATCCTGCTAAACGCCTTGCACACACAGTGACTTCAGGGAGAGTTCATGGTGCTCAAAGCCTTATTAGCCCAGGCTTTATCTGTAGGGGGTGATGAGATCCCCAATGACATCAATCAACACACCTTCATTAGAGTTAGAGGAGCTACACTGATTTATGGTAGCTGAGGATCCAGCTCTACACTTCATAACCTTCAGTACATCATCAAACCCATGCTGAATTCTTTGTTCTCCACAGGACTGATTCTACAGCCCCATAAATGCTTCCCATGTCCCTCTGTCCTTTTTGCAAACAGAGTTCCCCTCTCCATATATAACCCTCTTTTAATCAACAAGACCAGCGTGTCTGGCAAGACTGCTGTGTCAGGCCCGTTTTAGGAGACCCTAAACTCCTTCACAGCTCAGGCATCCCTGTAGCTGGCTGTGGATTCCAGATTAAACACACAGGTTTATATGTCTGCTGAGACCATGTTATTAACTCAGCCTTTTACAGTGCCCTTTGATGCCATTAATTATTCTTTACTAGTTGTTAATTGTTTTTCCCAGACATCTAGTTTCTGAGTCCCTTCTTAGAAGAAAAGAGGAAAAAAAGCAAACAAAACCAAACTCCCAGGTTACCAAATGCAGCAGAATAAGCACTGTGGAAAGTCAGATCCAGCCCAAACAGCTCAGACCCCCAAGCCCTGAGCCTCACATGGCTCGAGCCTGGGTCTCCAGCCCTAGGGCTCTCTATGCCATACCTCTGCCTAGTTACACGCCAGGAAATTGCTCTGCTCTCCCAGCACAGTTTAAAAAGACAGTGAGGCCACTTCAACATAGAAAAAAACAAGCTACCTTTTAACCAAAGTGAAACTCAGGTTGAAAGCCAGTTAACTCTTGCTTTCAGATGATATCAGGCTGAGTTAAGAACCACCAGTTCAATGCAGAGTAGGCTTATCCTATGTGTCCAAAGCAGCATCTTACAACCACCCAGTCGGTCGATGCACACTTGCCCCTAAAAGGCAATGAGATGCAGCACTATGGGGGCTCAGGACGGTGCTTGTTTTCACACACAAGGAAGCATGAGGCCCATAACGCTAGGCAAAAGTGGGAAGAGGAGGTGACTGTGTACTAGAGGAAGAGGAAGGCTCTTACTTGCAGTCGTGCTTTTCGATTTCAAAGTGAGGGTTGAAGTTGAGGATAATCTTCTGGTTGGATTCAGGGGCGTAGATGACCCACTCGCAGTTCTGGTGGGAGGGGTAGTCATTGGGGTACCCCGGGGAGGTGATGTACCCGGCATCCTTGGAGTTCAGGCGGCCCCCGCATGGCTGAGCTGCAGAGACACAGAAGGGAACAAGGCATTGGTACGGGTTCTGGGCATCAGCTGCACACAGCCGGTCCCTCTGGGCTACTGCTAGGGGTGGTCTGATAAAGGCCATTCTCCAGGCCATTGACATCCATTTGGTACTCTAATATTTCATGTTAATCTCTGGGCAAGGGCAATTATTCTACACAACAAACCTACTCCTATTCCCCTCCGCCTCCTGCCACACTTACATACCACATTTCACACAGACTAGAAAAGAGAAGTAAATGCTCTTGCCGAGGCAATTACAGAGCCATAAAGTAAGAGACAGACCGATATCAGATCATCTGAAGCTGCCTCATTTTATCCCTTCTTTTGCCTCCTTTGCAAGCTGCTCTGTGACAGTCTCCCACAGCTGTCCCAGGAGACACCAAAATTTGGACCTTACAAATCTGATACATCTGCAGGAGCACAGAAAGCTTTGCTGTTCCCAAGGAAGGAAACTGAGGCATGGCGGGGCTGATGGCGAGCCCAGGCCCACCTGCGCAGCCAGTGGCAGAGCTGAAGACAGTGTCTGGCCCTCCTGGCCCTGGCCTGCAGCCCCGTGACAGCCCCTCTCTGCTTGCTGTGCTCTCCCTCCCCAACTCCGCGTGCCCCCACGACCCCATCTCGGCAGACTGGCCTCCCGAAACCTTTCAAGCTAACCCAGCCGTTGGAATTGCAGACGCGAATAGTCAGCAGTGGTGGTTTTGTGGGGCTAGCCTGCAAATGACTGGCAATGGCTGCATGGTGAGCAGAGGAAGCACTCTCAGCTTTGGGTTAGAACAGGCCCTAGAGGGTGATTTCATCTTCAAAAAAACATTTAATCTCATGAACGCTGCAAATCAATTTTATTATTGCATTACTTGCTGGGAGGAAAATCTGCATCACAGGGTCAATTGATAATGCACTACAAATCCCATCCAAGTCCCTTTCTCCACAGGTCCCCTACTGCGTGCCCCTCGCTGCACACCCTGCCCTGTCCCAGCGCCACGGCCCCACAAGCTGCCACAGCTGCACCTGGAAGACAGCATTGCCTCTTCACACCCAGCAAAATGGGCAAAAAACAGCAAAATGGGCAAAACCCAGCACAAGCCTAAGCCCCTCCACGAGGCAGGCTGGCAGGCATACGAGGTGACCCCGGTCCCACGTGCAGAAAGGCTTTCCCCTCCCTGACAATAAGCAATGGGGTACAACGCGGGACACAAACCCTCGTGGGTTGTCCCCACTGCAAGGCTGTCCCCACAGCCTCCCCACAGACCCGGAGGGCTCCAGTCCCGCACCGGGTGGGCTTTCCCAGGGCCCACGTGTGCACACCTTGCGATGGGCCTGGGGCACATCCCATGCCCCCAAGGAAGCCGAGGCACAGGAGGAGCATCACCCTCAGCCCAGGAGAGTAACCACACATCCCACACCCCATTGGCTCTGTGGGCCGAGGGTCTCCGCCGTGCTCCCCACTGCCCGGGCCCCGAGGGCTGTTCCTGTCCCTCCCGCAGCGGCACTCGCTGCAGACCCCCAGGACCACCCAGGAGAAGCAAAGCAGTGCTCGTGTGGGCTCAACCCCACGCTGCGGGTCTGGCTCTGTCCCTCTGCCATGGGGTCCGTGAGGCCCCAGGAGTGGCCCCTGCCAGGCTGTCACAAGTCTGCCCGCTCTCGGTGGGGACATCCCAGCCTGCCTTCAAACTGCCCTCTTCCTAGAGCTAACGTGAGCAGCAGGAGCGAGGCAGGACCCCTTGGTGGTAATGCTTCCCGGAAAAAAGCACTTTGAATAAACAACCTGCTGCCTGCACGCTGCCTGCAGAAAATGCACGTGCCCTGTGCGGGAACAAGGGCAGCAGGAGGGCCCTTCATGGGGAAGCGAGGCTTCCTTCACCACGAAAAAGCACTGTCTCAGTTTCCCCCATGTTTTTCATGCCCTCTAACACATTCATTCTTCAAAATAACTTTCTTCTCACACACCCAAAGGCAGCTCTGCAGCTTTCCCTTTTTTCTTAAAATAATCCTGTAAGTATCCTGAAAAATAAGAGGGGAAAAATCGCAACACTGCCATGGAAGAGCTGAGAGTACCAAAAAACATCTGGTTTTGTTCCACAGGAGAGCTTGCTCAACACACAAACATTTACAAACCTACGTTCTTGCACAAATCTCTTCTCTCAGCAAGGCATATTTGCCCACACACGTGTCTATGTGGGTTCAGGGGGAGAGAAAGAGAGACATTCACGTGGAAGGAAGAAATTCACGGACTTGTTGACATCAACGTACAAATAGATGTGTAATTCACACTTCACTCATGTACGCACTTTCACACCTTCTCATAAAAATTCACACCTCGTTTGCACACATGTCCACCCGCTCCAGCAAAGAGAAATATTCAAGCTGCAGATTATTTTTCTTGGAAAGGGCAAAGTCTCGAAGCAATGAAAATACAGTCAATCCTTCCACACCTCGTCATCCCCTCCCCGTCTCTCCAGCTTTCACACACATGCTACCCGCTAGGCTGATACCACCAACATCACCCACCACTCAGAAGCTGCTAGCCCCTTACTTGCGCTGGATGCTATGAATACTCTGTGAGCCATTGCAACTCAACCACTTAGAGGGGAACTGCAATGTGAACAGGGGTGTCAGGCTCCAGCTTGCTCTAGCTCTTCCCTGACAAATGAACTCAGGAGCAGACACCCAGGCTTACCCTGATCTTAAAACTTCTCCCTTGCCCTGTGAGGTCATCGCAGGTCAGCGGCA
This sequence comes from Buteo buteo, assembly GCF_964188355.1. NCBI lineage: Eukaryota > Metazoa > Chordata > Aves > Accipitriformes > Accipitridae > Buteo > Buteo buteo. The sequence continues at coordinate 25,045,809 of NC_134175.1, forward strand.
CTGAGCTAAGGAAATCCCTGGGCTTGATCCTAATTTCAGGTCAGCTTGGTGCCCAAGTTAAACTGCTGGTGAGGACTGCCTGAGTAAGAGGGGCCGGCTTGCCTCAGCAGACATGCCAACCACTAGCTTTCCATATAAAATCAGGCCCGTTTTGTACACAGTAGAGGGTCAAGCTTCTACATAAGTATGTCCTTTCAAACTGATGCATTGAATCTATGCAAAAAGAAAAAAAAAAAAGAAAAAAAAGAAAAAAGTGAGTGACATGGCTACTGCCTAGGCTGTATGCTTTGGAAGCAAGACGTGCTCCACAGCTAATAGGCTCTGGCAGCTTTTGCCAGCCCTGAATTCACTTAATAAAATTAAAATTAAATTCTGAAGTATAAGCCAAGTCTGCCAGGTGCGTGGGACACCCCATTGCTCAGTAAGCAAAACGCAGGCGTTGAAAGCAAACTGCTGGGGCCCCTGCCAGCCCGCACGGTGGAGGGGCCAGTGGAGCACTGTGCCGATGGCGAGGCCATGGGAGAGCAGCTGGGATCCTCAGTGGAGGCTACAGAGGTCAGCACTCCCTGGCAGAGTAGGAGCAGGCTGGCTTCAGGATGGGAAATCCTCAGATCCCATCCTTTGTTAAGACCCACCACATGACTTACATTATCCCAGCAATCCTCTCCTTGCAGGACCACCCCAACAGGAGAACTACACCAGAGGATGACAACCAAGCCATAGGAATGGGAAAGGGAGACCTGGAGAAGCTCGCGAGGGCAGACTCCTGCAAACGCCGCAGCATACGGCAGGCAACTCCAAAGTTTCCCACGGAGATGGGTATCAGCAGCTGAGCTCCTCACCCTTTGCGAGGGGCAGACTCCTCTTTCCCTGCCCTGACCTGCTGGAGACATCCAGGCTGACGAAGTCTGCCCCTGCTTCCCCCAGGCTGCAATGAGCAATCATTACTCAGGGGACCCAAAAATAACAGCCAGGGCCCGGGAACCTCCACCCACACTTGGGGTTTTTCAGCTCTGCAGCTCATCAGTGCATGCTGAAACCTTAGGCCGGGAGCAGAGCGTTCTCCTACTTGAATTTCCTGCCGATTAAACCCCTCTGGATTTCCCTCACCCCAGGAGAGCAGGGCTCACTGTTATTGTTGGACCTTCAACACAGAAACTAAAGCCAACTCTGCCTGTAACAAAAATAATCATCACCAGAGAGGCCCATTTCACAACAAACACACATACTACAGCCTCTCAGAGCTTGTAGTGTCCAGCAGAAAACTATCATGTGTTTTGATCTGCTGGGTTCAGTTTACTTTGGGGATGTAATTCAGGGCTGCGCACAAAATTTAAGGCATTCTTGTTGCCTTAGAGGCAAGCGGCAGCATCACTGTCTGTGCTGCTCGGAAAGAGCAGCCTTCGAGGGCAGCAAAGGAGCAAGGGAGAGAGATCCTGGGAGTTCCACAGCAGAGGGATGCACTGCCCAGCCTCGTCGCTTATTTCTCTTCTTCGCATGAGGCCCTCACAGCCCAGCTCCACACTCTCATCCAACCACTGCCGAAGATTTCTATGTCCTGGGATTCAGTGCTGGGCAGAGGAGATTTGCCCTGCCAACCCTCTGACAGTGCAGCAAAATATGGGTCCTGGCACACATGACCTACTGCTCTCAGAGCTGCTGAACTTGGTGTGAGCCCTTGTGCAGCAAACCCTGAGTTTCAGTCGCATCAAAGTCAAACAGCTCTTCAATAAGCAAAGTTTTTCAAGGTCCATGTGCATCCAAGCACTTTGCCAAACCCTGGCATGGAGGGGACAAACACATCTCTTCTGCCAAGGATTCATTACCGTTAACGTTTATTCTGCCTCAGTCCCCGGACTCTGGCCCAGGCGAGAGCCTGTGCAGGGCTAACGTGGCAGGGGGTCTCACCCCAAACCGTATGGCACAACTTTCGCATCAGGCAGGAACACAGATGTGAACTCTCCGATTTAAATGATACATCTTAGCCACTGGCCAAGGAGAGAGACATAGTGCAGAGGAAGCTAACAAGATTAGATATTTTATCCCCAGTAGCATAGATCATTTTAGCAGAAGCGTGTTTGCTTTGGATTGCAAGATAAAGCTTCAAAGGCTTCCTGAACAAATTAATGGACAAACACACCCAAACAACACAAAGCACTTACACGCACATTTCATCCCAGAGCAGTACCCACATCCATGTCTTGGGATTTCACACAACCAGGGAAAGTCCCCTGAACATTTCATCAAGGGCCTTTACCAGTTTAACTGAAATTTCACTTAAAAGTAGAGGCACAGCAAAGCAGAATTTAAAGACTGCTTTTGTGATCTGAACGAAGATTTGTTTGATTCAAAGTGTCTCAGGCCTGTCACGAGACAGGCTCATAAAAACACTGTCTGGGCTTAAGCAAGAAAGGAACGTGCCAATCCATCAGTTGAGGAATGCAGCCGTTTGACCACTTCCTAAAGCATCTGGGGAGGGATGCAATATATTCACTTTATAGCGCTGGACAGCAGTGAGAGGGGAACACCGGAAAGCTCAGCAAATGGAACATTTTAGCTGTGAGCTGTTGCAGAAAGACATCATTTAAAATTATTTTTAAATAAGAAGGGATTGTTGGAGGGAGGAAGAGAGAAAAGGAGATTTGGAGATTTCTTATACCTGCACTTTCTTTGCCATGTTAATCCACAGAATTAAGTGGAAACCTGAAAGAGAGACCTATTCAAGCTTCACTATGGAAAATGAGAAGGCCAAATCCTGCATGCAAATCCAGGTAATTTGCTTTGAAATCACTGGCATTCACCTGATTTCCACCCCTGCAGTTCTGCATAGCCACCTTCCAGGGGCCAGCATTGCCTTGTACCAGTTGAGTCAGTGGCAACCTTGACCTTTTAATGTTGCCACTTTGGGGTTTTGGTGGTTCCCGCCCCGCCTTGTATCTTTGATGAGATTTCATATCCTGGTTTTACATGGTGCCACCTCTGTTAACTTTGTTATTGTCATCTTATATCACAGGCAAATGCAATTCCAATAGGGCAAACGACTTAATAGTGTTAGTCTTTCTATAGCTATGTGTGCACACAATTCTCCCGGCTTGCCTGCGAATGTCATCAGTGGTTCTGGAATTACAACTCCTGGCTACTCCAGTAATCATTCGAGAGAGCTCATGAGTGCGTGTGTGCACGTGCAAGGGAGAGGGATAACTGCATATTGAACTTGCAGCAATCATGCCTGTTTCTCCTGCCTCTGTGTTAGGCTCCCAAGGGTTTGAAGTCTCGTGGAAACACACTGCCATCTCCCAGGAATAGGTGACGGCTTCAGGAGACCTTCATGCTGCAGGTTGGGCAGTTTCTGAGGAAATGTTGCCAGAACTGCAGGCAGGGAAACGGGGATGCAGGGAAGCTTGAAGGCTCAGAGCAGAGGCAGAAATAAAGCAGAGGCTTCCTGCATGGCAGCCTGCCACCCTACCTATAGGCTACACTAGGAAATAATATGCGGATGAAACAATTTGCTGAGCCACCCCCATGAATGCTATCAATAACAGGCTGGTTCGAGGGGCATGGAGGAAAAGCAAGAGACATTTCTAATTTCACACACTGAAGAAAGAGCCATGGATTCAACTAGGGGTCCTCTCTGAAGAGCTTCAGGCTTGATGAAAGGTGTTCAATGCCTCTGAAATACTAATTAGTATTGTTATTATGACAATTTCAAAAAGGAAAAAAAAGCCTATCTCATCCCTCATCTCCCCCCGCACCCTCCCAGCTTCCTCACACCTTTTGAGCCCATCTGTCGGGGTCTGTTCTGAAACTGAATCCTGGCTTTCCCCACCGGGCAACGGCAGTTTATTCCTGCCTCTTCCCAAAGTGGCTGGCAGAGCCTCTCCGAATCCTGCAACACCCCTGGCTCAGCCCTCCCTCCCAGGGGCCCTGTTGGAGCTGCAGAGCAAAACCCGGTGCCTTGGTGGCCGGCAGCCCCACGGATGGGACCGGACGGGACGGCAGGGGAAGCAATGCCTCCGGAGCCACTCGGGGAGAGGCCCTGCCGCAGCCTCCCTCCACACGCGCCGCTGAGTAGCAGCGGCTTCAGCCTTTACGATGGCTTGCTCAAATCCAGCTACTGCTGAGCTTCACTACTAACGCCAAAGTTATTACACATTCTGGCGAGTGTCTTAAACACATTGTTTCCTGCTGAGCACATATTCAGCGGTCAAACAGAAAGAGAGGGAAGCAGGAGAGCCTGGGGGTGTGCATGAGGGAGAAAGTTGCCAAGGGGCTCTGGGGGGTGAAGGAGAGCGTGGGGAAGGGAAGAATGCAGGAGCGTGTGCGTGGCAGGCAGCAAGATGGGGGGGGGACCGGAGGGGCTCTGTGCGTGAGAGAAAAGGTTGTCATTTGTGTGCTTGTGCAGAGAAAGGAGGAACCAGGGAGATAGTTAAGTGTGTGTATATGTGTCTACATGCACAAGGGGTTGGGGTTTTCCTCCCTCCTCTCCCCACAGGCATTCCCTAAAAACCAGGGTCCACAGGAGCCTTTCAACAAAACGTAAGCAAAGTGAAAGGACAGTGTCCTTTTGGCTTCACCGTCTTCCTAGGAGGGACGTAGAGAAAGGCAGGCATTCAAGCCCCACACGGACAGCACTTCACAGCTAAGGGTGACGCACCAGAACAGCTGGGGCAGATGTCCTGCCTTTGTCTCAAATGCATGGGGAGAAATGAGGGCAGGTTTCAAAGAGCCAGAGCCCAGCACTTCATCTCTGGAGCCCATTTTCTTTGACTCATCAAGTATGAAGAGAGGAAGAAAAGCATTCAGACAGAAAGTCTCTCTGCAGCCATCCATCCCTGCAAGTAATACTTCAGGCTATTCTGCATGCCGACTCACTGCTTGTACCTCTTTCCCCAACCTGTTTGGGAAGAGGCTGCCTCACCAAGGCTGTGGTTGGGGCCCCTGCCCCCCCCGCGTTACCCTAGCTGTCCTCCCCCATGCGATCCATGGACACTGCTTGCATGTAGAAAGGGTTACAGATCCGAGTTGTGATTTCGAGTGTTTGGCCCTGTGCCTGCTGACCTCGTGCTGACAACTCTCTCTTCTGTGTCTGTGCTTGTGTCTTTTCACTGCACCCGCATCAAGCCTGGCTCAGGATCTGGCCTTCTGAGATTGTGATTTGGCTCAGGCAGGGAGAAGGCTGACCCTTTGATTCTGAGTATGATTAAAACCATGCTACTGTAGCGCTAAGCCGTGTGCAACACAGCTAGCAACAGCCCTGATTTATGTTGTTGCTAGTATTGCGGTTTCCACCAGGGTGTAGACAGAGATTTCGAAAATAGCCCAGCTACCTCTTTGTCTGTGTGTGTATTATAATTAGAAATGTGTCAAAGGGCTGTTACGGCGTGAGGGTAGAGCTGGAAACGTTCACACCCTGCTTCTGCCCCCACCTCCATGCTGACACCCTCAGCCCCAGCTTGGGTGTGTGCAGGCACATCAGCTCTCCACACTTCCCGGATTAGACAACTGTATTCCTGAGATCCCATGGGGATGCAGTGGCAGTGACTTCACCGCACAATGGAGAGCAAGTTTAGCAGCTTCCAGTTTGCTCTCAGGCTGCTGCCCCCACCATCGTGGCTAAAAGCCGACTTTTTCTATTATTTCGATTTCAGATAGGATCACAGGTCTCAGATATAGGCGATTTATTTTCCTAGCACAGCTGGTCTGTCAGAGGTCATATAATTTGGCAGCAATCCCAGTGCTTAAAAATTAATTTTTCCTTATTAATACAACTGGGGGTCCCACAGGATAGGATCCCAGCCTTATCTGAACCTGACAGCTTCCTAAACCCCATGTAGGATGCTTTCTCCTCTCAGGCTATCTGCAATACAAGGCCACCATGTCCTGGAGCCCGGCGGCACTGGAGGTTTCTGCTAGGAAACCAACCCACCCGCCTGCCCAGAGCGGCATGCTGCTGGGATGGGGAGCGCTGTCTTCTCCAGCCCAGCATAGCGGGTTGCTTTCTCATTTTAACCTTCTAAGACACGCACGAGGTACCAAATACAGAGTAAACACCGGGAAGGGGACTGGGGGGTGAGAAGGAGCAGGGCAGGGAGATGGGAAATGCCTCCGTAGAGCCCCCTGGGACCAGTATGCCTGCCTGTCACTCCAAACACCACACACCAGGATTTTTCTGCGGCAGGAAAGTTAGGAAAACAAAATGCAGCATCCTAACCTGGGTCAGAGCCCCCCACTGAGCTTGTATCAGTCGTTTTCAGTGATGCTCCTGACAACTGTCTGATTCCTAGGCTAAAAAAGCTTTTGTTCCCAGTAAGAGCCGAGTTAACAGCACAATGGGCAAAAGGCATTACACTCAATGCTTGTATGGGTGCGTGTGCTCGTGTTTGTATGTGTGCGGCCGTGTGCCTGCTCGGCAGCAATTTGTTTTGGTCCCCCTCCCCACCTTGGCACATCTCCTAAGCCATTACTGAAGATGCTAGCTTTTAAGCAAACTATTCGGAAGGCTTCAAGAGTGAGCTTTGCTCGGAGCTGCATAAACATCATCTGAACAGCTCAGTACTTGGGTCACTCAAATCTGTTACTTTCTTACTTGATTGCTTTTTACAGGAAGATGAAAAACACACAGCCATCCAGCCTTCAGATTTATCTTCCAGGGTCTCCCACCCACTCCCCTCCATGGTTATCTCAGGGTTTGCTTGGATACATACAAATTGGCAGCTGCACTGTTTATCTCTTACCGTAGAAATATTGCACTAGGGTTTTTTTCCATGTGGATTATCATATTATTGTCTATTAAAAACATCTCCTCTCTCTACTAACCTCCCTTAGGGAACCTTAAGAGGGACTTTCATAATGGGGGAAGGCTTTCAGATACACCAGACTGAAACATAAATCCATCTACCTCTGGCATGTTTTTCTTACAAGGCTGGCTAATTTACTGGAGCTGAGCATAGTCTGACCAAGGCTCACATCCCGTTACCCCATACCTTTGCTCGCTGGGCTAGCAATAAAGTCATTTGACCGGGTTTGCAGCGCCACAACAACGTCTTGGGAAACAGCCGCAGAGAAACAACTTCCTCGCTGGCTCCAACACCATGTGATGCTCTGCTTAGCCGGGAAAACCCCGCGTTCAAATAAACATTTCTTACAGCGACTGAATGGCCTCAGTCGGAAACCCCTTCCCAGTCAGAAGTCCTGATCCCGAGCCCACTCAAGGACAGAAGGAGGTGTACGCAGGGACACAGGCACACACTCAGGCTCAGCAGCCACAGGGATCGCAGCCAGGCCGGCCAGTGCACCCTCAGGAGCGAAACTCAGCTTTCAGCCCGATCCGCCTCAGCACAATACCCACGCCAGGAGACCAGACGCTGCCCCTGCACCGGGGACCATCTGAAAAGACTCTTGCACTCAGCCCGGGCCTCCCAGGACTTTGCCCTTTCTCTTCACCCCATCGAGCGCCTATTCATTTGTTTTCCTATTTGAACAAAAGATGGGATTTTTTTTCTTTCCTCTGTCACCATAAGGAAGGAGGCGATGCCAACCGGCAACTGAATGTACACAGAACGTGTTTGCCGGGAACGTCTGTGCTTCGCTGCTGCAAAAAAAGAGGGACTTTCTCAGGAGGCAGAGAACTCTCCCACTTCCCCTTTCAAGGGGGAGCTGGTGGCCACGCCGCTCCGGGGCAGGGGGAAAGGCAGGGACCCGCGCACGCACATCGCGCCTTGCCATCTATCGCTGCCCGGGCCAGACGGCGGCTCGGGACCCTGCGTCCCCGCGGGCTGCCCGAGGCATGTCCCGAGGCCCGTCCCGAGGCCCCCACTAACGGGAAGGGAAGCCCACGGCTCAGCAGCTGCTGCCTTGGCACCACCGTCCCGCCAGGCAGCGCCCGGGCTGCTGACCGCAGAAGGAGCCCCAAGAGAGCGGTGGACGGCGGGGTGAGGCATATCCTTTTCCTCCAGGTGGGGACCCTGCTGCCTCCGTTAGCCGGAGCCAAAGCCAGTGGCCGGGGAGCAGAGGGCCCAGCCTCAGCCCGCCCTTGCCCCTCTCCCGTCCCCAAGCCGAAGCAACGCCAGCACCGGGGCTTCCTCCCAGCGCCCCCTGACAGCCCAGCCTAGCTCTTAAGCGAGGACCAGAAGAACACACTCGCGCCCCCAGACCTGCCACGAACCCGCCAGGTCCCGGGACGCCCCGGCGTTTGCAAAGTTAAGCGCGGGTCCCGCGCGTACCGCGGCCGGGCTTTCCCGGGGGGCTGCCCGGAGAGTGCCTCCAACGGGCGGGTGCCGCCACCGCCGTTAAGCCTCGCCCGCTCCCAGCGCGGCTCCCGCCTGCCTGCTCCCTGCCAGATGATTCTCATTTCTTACCTAAAGTTTCCCGAGGTTGCCACCGGGCACGGGGCCGCGGGCAGCCGGATGCGGGCGCCCGGGATGCGGCTGGTCCCTACCGCTTCCCCTCCCTTCCCCGTGCCCCCCCCCCCCCAAAAAAAAAACCCCACCACGCGCAACTTTCCAATGCGGCTCCGTCCCCTCACCCCTTCACGGCGGGGGCTGCGCCATCCCCGCCACGCGCACGAGCCCCCCTCCCCGAACCCCGTACTGCGAAAGCTGCGCGGCAGCCGCCGATCCCTCATTTGTTCCCTACGCGATGCCCGAAGCAGGGCAGAGCCTCTGTGCGTGCGCCCGCGGCCGCGCACGGGCACCCGAAAGTTGGGCGGGCGGGGAGGGCTCCCTCGCCCACGCGCGGCCGGGGGCATCCCCCGCCCCGGGGGACGCCTTACCTGTCTCCGCCGTGCCTCCGGAGCCGGGCAAGCACAGCCCTAGAAATCCCCACGCGAGAAGAAACGTATCCATCCTTCGGAAGAAATTAATAAAAAAAACCAAAAAACCACCAAAACCGCAAAACCAACAACCAAACCACCCGAGGCTGCGGGGCCGAGCTTCGCCTCCCTCCCCCGAGCGCGCCGCGCCGCGCCCCGCGTGGGCGCCCCACTCGCGAGCGGCTCCGGCGGGGCTCAGCGGGGGGCGGCGGCGGCGGCCTCCCCCGGGCCGGGGCTGCGGGGCGGGCGGTGGCGGCGGAACGCCTCTCCCCTAGGGCGACCCGCGGGGCCGGCGCCTCGGCATCCCCCGGGGCGCGGCGGTGGCGGTGCGGGCTGGGGCGCCGTCTGCGCCTCCTCTCCCTCCCCGCCGGCGCCTCGCAGCCTTTTCAGGCAGGGCGGCATGTGGCTGTCAGCGCCGAGCGCCGGCGCCGCCCCCCTGCGCCCCCCCCCCCCCACGCCCGCGCACCGCTCCGCCCCGCCCCGCCCCAGCGCTGCGGGAGCCTCCGCGTTTCCCCGGAGGGGAAACGCGGAGGCTCCCGCAGCGCTGGGGCGGGCGGCGCGGAGCGGCTCCGCGGTGTCGGGCGCGTCCCCGGTTGCGGCGCCGGGCCGGGGGGGTGGCGGGCGGCCCCCTTCCCCGAGCGCTCGCGGCCTCGCGGCGCGGGCAGGACTCGGGGAAAAAAAAAAAAAAACCAAAAAAAAACCGATGGAAAGAAGCGCGGAAGAGCAGGGCTGTGCGCACGCGAAGGGAGACACCCAGAAATTGTCAGATGGGGGAGCATCAGGACAAGGATTGTCCCTGCTCGTGGGCTGCCGCCGCTGCCGGCCGAGACCCAGAAGCGCCGTGCCTCGGCCGGAGCCGCCGCGCCGGAGCGGGAAGAGCGGGCTCCCTCGCTTCTGACACCCGCGTTGCGGTGCAAAGGCTGCTGCTGCAGGGGACGAATGCAAAACCTCGCCGGCACTGCGCCACGGTTGGCTTCCACGCTCCCGACCGGTTGTCTCCCACGGCGCTCTTTAAAAACAGGAGCCGAGAGCAGCGTTCGCGTAGTCACCGTAAGAGTGCGCAGAAAGTTCGTTCGCCTTTGCCCCGACAAGGCGAGGACTCCCCGCCTGGGCTGGAACCGCCGGGACCTTGCGTTTACCTGCCGCTTAAATTCACGGACGGCAACAGGCTTAAAAGGCGGTACCTGGCAAACTGGGGCTAACTCGCACCTCCATCCCGTTCGAGAGGTGACATTGCAAAGCACACAAGTGAAATGAGCCCTAAAACCCCGCACCAAAAAGCTACTTATACCCAAATCCTTCGTGTGGTTGATCAGAGCCTAGATTATAGATTCCAACTTCCAAATACGCAGTAGACAAAGGGATTAAAACTACATTACCTCAGGTTTTTTAAGTTGGTAATTAGTGAAGAGATACTGGCATGTGGCAGAAGTGAGATACATCATTGTGTGGGTGAGAGGGAAAGTACGAACATTTCACTGGTACTCGTTTAGGGTGATGAGACTAATTATTTTGTACTCTGCTGTCTATCAGTTACGGGTAGCATCACCAGCTCACGTCAATGAAATCATGATGCCAACCTGTTTGAGCGCATGCACACAACACAAACGCACCGAGTTCCTCTGAGGCCAGTGGAAGTTCATTGACAGCAACAGATTTGGCCTGACAGATAGATCTGATATTTCAGCCGTTACCCTGAGGGCTGTAGCATTCCTCTTCCTTCTGTGTGTTTTGATACCTGATTTTGCATCTTCTGTGGCTCAAATGTGCTCCAACACCTGTTGAAGTCGATGCAAAGCCAGTGGCAACGGAGTCTACTGCCTTATTTATTGTATTTTGATGTGGAATTATGCAACTATTATTTACTACTTGCTTATAGTTAGACTACTATCAAGCTAGCAAAGTGTGATTTTTTGTGTGTATAAATAGCCCTTGCAAACCATAACACAGATATTGGAGCGTAATATAAACCCACAGCATGAATCATTCCTCTCTTGAGATGTGCATGGAAAAGGAAGAGGCTACCAAGCCCTAACCAGAGTCGGCCCCATCTCACGCACCATACAGCACAGGGGCAATTTTTCTCCCATTACATTTAGTCAGAGTCTCCCCTGGTTAAGGTCAATAGAAGAGTGCAAATGTGACCTTGAACTGATACCAGCTCTGAGCTGCTACTGAGTGAAGAGAAGATAACCCTAGGAAAGAAAACGGTGATGGGAAATAGTTACCTGATGCTCCACGGAGTTTCTCTCGGCTGCTTTTCAATAGCTCTCCACAAATCCAGCCCTGTGTTTAGTGTCAGATCTCAAGTCTCCTCTCCAGAACACGCCGCTCTCAGGAAAGGAAAGGCACAACTAAAATACCAGGCAGTGCTACCGCAGTTTCTACCACCGCAAGTGTTCAGGACAGGATGACAACCAAGCTGGTGACACCTGCTAGTCCAGCTCAGGTACAAAAGAGTGAGAAATACTTCTTTGGGGAGCATTTAAGACTCAGATCCAATCTCAGGTTTGAAGGAACTGAGCACAAGGTGATGCTATGCACCTTGAACTTACCTCTGCCTGTTTCCAGGGGCAGCTGCTGCTGCTGCTGTGGGCGTTGCTCCATGCCCCAGGCAAGGCTGGGCCTCATCAGCTCTCCATGCTGGGGAAGTCCTGCTGCTGCCAAAGGGCTCAGGGCTCTGCTGTCTGTTCAGTCCGCCTGTGGGTGTTCAAAACCCACGAGTAAGCACTCGCCAAACCCATCAGGAACTGCAGCATTTTTCCATATCTTTATGTCAGAAACATCCACAAAACCTCAATGAAAATGAGACTACGTAATTTAATGGTACTGTAATATTTAATGTACCATCTGCATTAAATTTGGTTGAAGCATTTTTGCAGCCCAAGCCTTAGTCAGAACTGTGATGCAGTGAAATTTCCCCCATCTCTCTCCTCCCTTCCAGCAGAAAGCCTTCGCCTCCTTAAACAGTGCCTAGTTCCCTGCTGCTGACCCAAGGGCCCGCGTACCTCAGGTTTTCCCTGGCACTCTTCAGCTCTGCTTTTCTCTTCCCTCTAATTGCAGCTCCTTTTCAACATTGATCATACAGCCTCATTTATTTTCAATCACAGCTTCCTCTTTCTAAGTGAGTCCTTATAACACCATGAACTGACCATCAGGAGGTGTCTGTAAAGCAGGAAACCCCCCAGCTTCTCCTTAGAGCCTTTCTCAATCCTGATTTAAAAGAAAATAAAATTAAAACCAAGGCGTCATGTACTCCTGTAATCGTCTCTGGGCTCCAGAGTAGCTGGACAAACAGGGTATCTCCCCCAGTTTTATGTCAGAACACACTATTTCCAATGCAGAACTTGACAGCCTTCCAGAGAAAACAACACGGGAGGACTGAAACAGGGTTAGGAATGAGAGCGGAGGAAAATGATACCCAGCCTAGATAAAACCAGAAGTATTGTCAGTCAGCAGGAGAGCAGGGACTCAAATATTTTTGGCAGGATACCCGAAGAGCGGGAGCGTGGGGCACGGGGGCAGACGGTGTGGGTTGTCTTCCCGACGCCTCGCAGGAGCGCAGACTTCTTGCTGCAGTCCTCCTCCTCCAGACAGCGCTTTGAGATTCTCAGCTAAAAAGCTCTAAGTGCATCATATAAAATGTTTTTATTAGTCTATCAGGTGCACGATTATGAGATCTCATTTTATAGCCACAAATAGCCAATAATTACCTTAGCATCCCATTAGCCCTCGTCTTCAGCCAGACTGTTTGCTCGGGAATTTGTCCGTATTCAAAAAGCAGGCCAATACCCCAACTTGGAGAAAGCAGTTTGGCACATTGCATTCAAGTCCATAAACTTCCAGTGTAGAGGTGGCTTAATTAGCAAGCTGCCCGGTTAATTTTTCATGGGGAGTACCGTGGCTGCTAACCTGCGGTTGAAAGCAGCGGCTGCAGGGCGAGCCCAGAGGCTGCCCCTTCGGCTCTGCAGGTGCTGTAGCAAGTCAGCGCTTGCCCACCCCGTTACTGCCCACCCACCCCACTCCTGCCCACCCCATTACTGCTCGCCTCCTCCTAACATGCCCCCTGCACATTTTTCCAGCTGCTGGCCCAACTGCTGCTTTCTCCCCCCTCCTCTCCTGCTCACAGATATTTCATACGGGAGGAGCGTTGCTGGCGTGCAGAGGCTACTCCAGCATTCATGCTGCCCGGCTGCATCGTGGCCTGAAGCTCCGGTGGCCACCGAAGGCCCCGGGGCCAGTAGTGCCCTGCTGTGGGGCCGGGAGCTGGCGGAGGGCTGCGGGAAAAGCTGGGGAGCAACACCGCTGCAGGGGAAACAAGGGGAGCCCTGAGGCAGCCTGGAAAGGAGAAATGAAAAGAAGGGAGGAAAACAACAGAGGAAAAAGGAGAAAAGAGTGGAGGAGGAAGGCGGCGAAAGAAACAGGCAGAACAAGGGGACGGGGGAAAACGAATAAATGGCAGAAAACAGAGGAAGCAAACTAATGGAGTTAAAATCCATCCTTGGATTAGCGGAGAGGGGAAGAGCGATTCCTTGCAGCTGGGGAGGTGCTCAGCCACAGGAGGGGCGCAGGCGTGCTGCTGGGGGCCTGCTCCGAGCAGCAGCCTGTGCGGGGGGGTTGGAGGTGCCAGCTGGGGGGGAGGAAAGCCCCTGCATCTTCAGAGTTAATAAAAAAAAGCTTTCAGACTTCAGCAGGCTGACTAAATTAGGCTGAATATAAAGGTGCTGTATTATTTCTCAATACGGCAGCGGTATGAAAGGACGCAATGGGTTTCTTTTGAAGCAGCTGCTGTGTAATCCAGGGCTTTCAGGTGTACTTCAACGAAACGCTCTCCTGGTTTCAGCAGGTTAACCTCATTAAAGGCTCCATCTACTGCTTTAATGTTCACTGAAATCCCACTGGGTGGGTACATTAGGCAGAAAAAACCCCCACAAGATGATTGCATGCTGCTGTTTGGCACAGTGAATGGACCTGGAAAGGGAAATGAAGGAGGGGAGGGGGTCACACAGTGACCCACACTGGAGAGGGCAGATCTTGAACCACTGTAACACGCCAGCGGGCCTTGACCTTTGCTAACGGCAGCAGAAGCCACTGCAGCAAAACCCCAAGTCTGCAGGGAGCCATCCCTCCTGACCCCATCTCTGTGAATAACCTGACAGGTTCCTGCTTCGCTTCGGAATCCTCCTTCTCCATGCAGCCACTGGTGCTGGCCCCCAGCTTGTGAGGAAGGTGCCGATCCCCCACAGCTTCCCCTCACCTGCAAAGAGGAGACCATGGAGCTGTAAAGGCCATCTGTCCCTCCAACAGACCCTGGCAATTCTATTGGCTTTGCTACCGAGGGCTTTGAATTGGGCTTGAGTTTCTTACCCCACTGTAACTGTGGGGTGCAGTTAAGACTCTTGAAAAATCACATAACCTCTTGCTAGTGTGAGGTGACCTAAGCTCTGTGCACTCATCTGCTAAAAGCATTGAAAATGGCCGACTAACCGTGGTCTCTGCAGGTCCCTACCCACAGACCAGCATCCGGTCAGCTTCACGCTAGAGAAGCTCCAGTTGGACCACTCTCCAGGTAGCTTCAACAGCAAATTTTCCACAGACTGAATTAGAGGGCCACATTTGTGGATCCCTACACAGTTACAGTCACAAACCAAGGGCCTCATTTAAAGTCTGCTGAAGCTGGTGGGAGTTCATCCATCAACTTCACTGACGTTTGGATGTGAACCAAGTGGCTGAGCCCTGCAAAGCCAGCGTGACGTCTTTAACTGTAAGTGCTGCCATTGACTTCCGCCAGGCTGGCTTCCACGGTGTAAGTGTCATGCTCTGTAGTAAGTACTTACAGGGCTGTGTGCTCAGTGTTATAAAGGGCCACGCCAGCAATCTTATTAAAACACCTCCTTAAAAATACACAAATTCTTAAAGCAACAAATCATTTAGACCCCCCCCTTGCCTGAAACTTGGCAAACAAATTCTTAGGCCAGAAGTGATTTCTTTTTCCTTATAAACAAAATGCCATTACCATGCTTTGGCTCTTGGCTTGATAGATCCTGGCAAGAAAATGTGTGTGTATATTTTAAAGGGCTTTCTCCTTTGCTTATCATGCTTTAGCTTTTGACCTCTCCCCCCATGGCCAGGCACATTCCGGCGTTGGGTCCTGTGGTGGTACGTCGCACAGCCCTCCCAGCCACTGGGGTTAGACACTCCCTCCAGCAGATAGCACATTCTTCTGGAGCACTGTCATGGGGGGAAGCCCTGGGCTATGAAAGGTTTTATTTCCCTTTTAATCTTTTATTTTCTTTGATGTTCATTTTAAAACAAATTATTGTGCCTTATTTGTATTATGGTACCTGGCTCTGCAAGGACTGGGACTCCTCTGCTGTCCAAACACAGAGTCAAAGACAGTTTTTGCCTCAAACAGTTTACAATCTGAAGAGACAAAGCAGACAAAAACCAAGAGCCAGATACAACGTGGATGACAAGCCTATGGATTACTTTTGCATTTAGTTAGGTTGTAAACTGTTGAGGAAGAGATTGCCATTTGACTACGCCTGTGCAATATCAGAGGTAGGAACTTTCTTCTGACGCTGCTGGATACCCCGTTGTTTGGAGATGGGTTTTCAACACAGACCACTTTGGTGAGGATGTCCCAGAAAGTCAGTGATTCCTAAGGGAGCCACTGCTTTTCACCTGACATCACCAGACACGTGTCAGTGACCTCAAAAAGCAATCTCATAACAGAAAAAGCCATGTATATTCTGCTAATAAAATACAGATGAGGATAGGAAAGGGAACAGATCTAGAGGATCCCAGCTGATAGCTGGAAGCAAGGCTGAGCTGTGTTTTCATCATAGCCAAACACTCCTGTGTTTTGAGAACATTTCAAAGCATGTTTGGCACAGAACTTATGTACATGCTTACCTTCCTAAAATTTTCATAGTGGTGCTATGATCTTGCTGGAGACAGCTCTGCTGGATGTATCACATTGAAGATTGTTTTCATAATCCTCTCTTTGACATACATGCACCTCTCAAGTCAGACCTCACCTTTATGCCGCTTCCTAGACAAGAAATCCATAATCTCAGAGGAGCTCTACCCTGCTTCCTTTCCCTTTCTGTGAACATTCTGAGTCACAGTCATCACCCTTTCCCTCTGGGAATGGGGCTGCTTCCTTATCATTGCAGAGTAGCTCTTTTTCCCAAGAGGTGTCTTCCCTCTCTCCCCAGGGTCTGGCACACAGACCCCATTGATTTTTCAGTGTAACTTCCCATGGAAATCAATGGTGCTAAGGCTGCTTCACGGTCAATAGGATGGCACTGAGGCCCATGCCTCAAATAACTACACTGGATGGTTCTCCAGGGAACTGGGACCTCCAGAACCATAGTCAGGAAGCTGCCCATTTTCTGGGCAGCTCGTATGGCAGGGCAGTGTTTTCACTCCTGTGCTCAACTGCCTTCACAGGACATTAGGAGCATGTGGCCCTCTGCAAATTTAGGATGTGCTTCTCAAAAGCTCAAACTTAGGGTTTAGCACCGAAAATTTGCTGAAGAGATGCACTAAAATAACGACTATCAGGCACTCTGAAATGAGGGGTGGCTTTGTGGCCATGCAGCCACAGATTAGGAGAACCAGTAGGGTCTTCCTGAGCAAGACAAGTGACCCAGGGTCCAACCCAGTGTAAGCCTGGGGGCAGTACTGGACCTTTACCATACTTTTTTTTGTTTCCATGTTAGCAAAATGGGACTGCTAATACCGTGTCTCTCCCTCCCCTTGTCTGACTTCTCTGCTCATATTTTGAACTCCTGAACGGTCTCTCCCCATGTGCAGCACAGTGGGTCCAGTGGCTACTGTAATACAAACAGTCCTTAGTTGCAGGTTTTTCTTTTTCCTTCTCAGTGTGCAACATTTATCAGCATCAACCACAAGCCCAGTACAGTCAGGCTTTCCCTTGCTCTCAGCACCTCAGAGCATTTGAGTTCGTGAATCTTGCTATTAATAATACATTGTGCAAAGTTGGTAGAGAGCTCAAAGTTTTCCATGTGTGTGCTGGAGTTTGATTGTAACTGTGGGTATCATTATCATCAAAGAGTCTGAGGAATGGCAGCTTTTAGTTAAACAAATGGAAAGCTGTATTTAGTCTCTTTTGCCACATTGTGATAGGAAAGAATAAAGGCTTTTAAACATATTTTACAGCTGCTGTTTCTTAGGTTTTTCTGCCTTACAATAGTCTCCGCGGTTCTGACTGGGAAGTTGTTGCAAAAGCTTTTTGTTTATAAGCCTCCTATTGAAATAATACATATTAATTGCCTCATTCCTGAGTTTTTTGTTGTGGTGGAAATTTCAGATGGGGGGGTGGATGGACGAGCCGTAAATCATCAACAGCTGAGAGGGGGTGCCCTGGGTGAGTAATGAGAGAGGGGGCTTAGGGCTTAGATGACACACTGCTAGCAGAGTGTGAAGGAGAAGAAATGTCTCCCTGGAAAGTGAGAAGACAATTGGCAGAGGAGCCCTGGGCTCTTTGGGGGGAGCAGGGTAGAGGCAGAGTGGGGAAGGGGGAGCTGAAAGTGCTCAGCAAGGAAGCCAGGTGGGAGCAGGGACAACGCTAGAAAGGAGCAACATGACAGCATACTCTTTGAAGAGAAAAAAAGAGCTGGATTTGTCATACCGTGGCCACCAAAAATGAGTATCGACGGAGCAATTAGCTCTGTAAGCAATGCAACAAATGAACACTGCTTTCCTAGAGGTGCTTAGAGTGTGGTTGGATCCACAGGTGTACAATAAAGGCTGAGCTCAGGTTTTTCGGGTCGTGATGGCACTAACATGGTCTCTCTGTCCTATCTCCCCAGCTGTTTTTATGAACCTTGCAGGAGATTTATACTTCTGATGAAATTGCCCAAAGGTTCAAAAGTTACTGTGGCAGCAGCAGCAAAACACATGGTCATATACCATATATAAGCCTCTTCCTTACAAACTTAAGCTAAAGGTATATATGTATATCCTAATACTTGCAACACAATGCTATCCCAAAGGGCTACAGGTAGTTTAGGAAAGCGATAGTGATTGCAATTACCTCCATTTTACATGACAGGACATAGAGTTACTAGACCCGTTCCAGGCAGAGCAGAAGCCCCCGTGCTCCTCACCACCACTCACCTCTTTCCTCTGTGCTCTAAGAAATATTTTGGCCTTTCACCTGCTGAAAAATATGGAGGCAGTGGCCGTCTCTTCAAAGTGCTCTAACATGTTCGGACCGAAGGTGCCCAGGGAAGGCAATGTGAGCTCCCTCCTTCTCTGGGCTCTGTCCCACAGCACAGCCATGGGGCCCGTGCATGCCAGGTCCTGGGTGGCCGTCACCCAGAAGAGACCGGTTACAGTGCTGACGCCAAGCAGAAGGTGAGTAGCAAAGAAGCCCCATCTGTTAAACACATGAAAGGTGAATTGACGGGAGTTCAAGCCAAGTACTGAAATGTAGCTGTGAATCTGAAAGCTTTGTTCCAAAGAAATGAAGTCCCACTTTAAAATGAGTCCAAAAAATCCCATCCTGCTTCCATTGAAGTCAATGGCAAAATTCCCACTGGCTTAACCAGGAACAGGATCAGGCCACTTCCAGACAGATTTACAGCCAACACATGCTGTAACGCTTGCATACTGCATGTGCTTACTTCTATTTCCAGCCATATTAAAAAATTATAGCAAATGCCTATGGATTTGTGCATATGAGTTATTGTGCTGCTAATGAGAGGAAGAATTACCCGAACATGGTTTAGATGGTCATCTGTTGCCAGCACAGATGAAATTGCTGGGTCATTCACTGGCTTCATATCGCTGTTCATCCCATTAGCATTTCCATTAGAATTATTGCAAAATGTAACTCAATTTCTCTTTTTTTGGCGGATGTGGGGAGGGACACAGTCTGTGTTTGCAGTTAGAGCTGCTAAGGAATTGGAACTGAAGCCGCAGGCACACTTTTGTGCCACACTGCAGCCACTGACGGGACACTCCTCTGACAGGACCATTTCTGCTTAACTGGGGGAGCAGGAGAGGTTCTAGGTAATGAAACAAACCAAAATGACTTCTTACAGCTGAAGGCCTCTACACAAAATGCATGCACGCTCATGCACTAGAAAGCTTTGCCTAATTCATTCCCCCACGCTCCTTGCTTTGGGCAGCTGAATCCCTCCCTCTTAAATGTTAGGAAGTTTGCAGACAAAACCCCACACAGATCTTGTTTTTCAAAAGTGCTGCTGAGAGTCAGCAACCAGCGGGTTTCCCAGAAGCCCCTGTTTGCCAGTCCCTTCAGTAACTAGGCCCCATGTTCTCTGCAGCTATCATTAAAAAAAAAAGAAGAAAATCATCTCATGGTTGAAGCCTCCCTCCCCTCACTCCTCCCACTTGGAAAAAAACCCATCTATTGTTTTCCTGTAATTGATCAAGCATAAACATTCAGCTCTACAGTTTTACGACTAATCACTCTACTTCTAAGACACGTGTTCGCAGCTATGCAAGGCACCAGCTGCTGTCATTCCAATGGATATTAATTTATATTGTCTCCCGCTCCCGTCCTCCCTGCGCCGCTACACAAAGGGAGTGGGGTGGCGGCAGGAGCTTTAGATGAAGACATCTGCTTGAAAGGCACACAGTAGCCGTGCTGCCGAGACTGCACCTGGACTTTCACTGGAAAATCAGACACACCAGTTGCTTCCTGGCACTCCAGGCTTTGGTACACACACAGGGTTTTAACTACTGTTATTTACTTATTTACCTCACTCCAAGGGAAGTAAAATGTTGGGACAGAAGGAGGCAGATTTCAGGAGCAAAACTAAGCTGGCTGAAATAAAATATCACAGACATGCAGTGCAGGGCCAGGGCGGGGGGGGGAGATGGGGTGACGGTGAGAAGGGGAAAGAGGAAAGCTAGAGCCTCTAACTTTGCCCCCTAAAAAGGTTCTTTCATGATGGTTGGCTTATGCTCAGCTCCTCTCTGGAGAGGCTGGCAGCTTCCCCGGGCTTGTGTGCAGGATGAACCCAGCCAACTGCAGCCTTGGGAGGAGGAGGTGGAGGAGAAGAGGACTTGTTGGCTGTCCCTCTGTGAGACCCCACAGAGACAGACAGAGCTTGACACTGGTGGCTCGAGTCTGTGACCCTGCTGCAGTATACAAAGTTGGTCTCCCCCTCATCCTCCTGGCCAGCTCCCAATAACCAAACTTAAAAGCAGTGCATGCAAATTCAGAAGCTCTCCCAATCTGCAGTGTGATGGCCACAGCCCTGCGCGCAGCAGACACACGGGAGGCTCACAAACCACCATGGAGTCTGCCACAGACCTCCTCTGGGACCGCCACAAGCCACTTCTCCTTCAGCCAGCACCCCCGGGGTAAAGTCCTGTGCAGAGGGACATACAGGGACTAACCTGTATGCCAGGTGCTCTGGTAGAACAGCCTGTTCTGCTAAAGCATTCAGATACCATCTCCCAGATAAAACAAAGCTGAGGGCTTGACTACAGTGGATATAAAAGATTTCTTTCTCCTGAAAGCAGGGCTGTTTCCTAATCCCTCTGCATTGGCTAATCAAATACCAATGTGACTGGGGTCACATTACATTATGGCTGTCAGCTCTAAGCGCATACTGTATTTTTCATGTCCTCTCCTGGTCTGCTGCGTTGTGTTCTTGTTTCACCCCCAGAGGCAGCACTAGAAGACTTTTCCTTATTACTTGCCTTGTGGCTTTGCTTGGAAGCCCTGATCCAGGCTTGGACCTGGTGCTGCCACATCCCATGCAAATGACTAGTGAAAAGTTTACTCAGCAAAGAAGTTGGTTAAGCAGTTGCTTTGTGGCTTTTATTTACACTAGTAAAGAGCTGAGGAATGGTAATGTGCAGTTCAGATGTGAGGTGCTGTTTGACCATGCCTCCTGTAGCAATTTTTCAAAATAAAGAACTAGGCTCAAACTGGGGATCTATTTCACTCTTTTTAAGCTGTAGATGGACTTGAAGGTTTGGGATTCTTATTTATAATGTCTGAGCTAGCAGGGTTCCTGAGACAAATCTAAAAATCCTTTCTTGTTATTACATTACATGCCTGAATTCCCACTGCTGTATACCACATGAAGTCACTTACCCTCTGCGAGTGGATAAATACTGCTTCTGGTGGAGAATTTGTATCTAGGCTTGTTTTATTTTGCTTTTTGCCCAAGGTAAATGAGAATGTGGGTGCAGGTTGGGGAGGGCATCTTTCTTCCCTGTTTTTTTCATTAGCTTAAGCTGAACCTGTTGATTCTTTTGGCAATTGTCTCAGAGCCTGTAGTTATAGGAAGGTGACACAAACAACTTCTTGCTCTGCAAAATTTTCCGTTTCCTGAACTCATGGTTTCACTCCTCTACTCTCCTCAGAGGTCTCCAGGGAGCTCTGCTTCCCCAGGGTTGCAGGGCACCAGCCATGTGAAATATTAGTGCTCCCTCTACACATACACCCTCAAATAAGTCAAGATATTTTGGGACAGAAATGTTATTTTTAGCATCCATGTCCCTCTGCTGCAGCCACTGCGAGGAAGAAGCTAAGGAGCACTGACCCTCATGCCGTTAGATAGTTTTGACTGACTAGTCCCACTAAAATATATGACTCCTCAAAGATGACGTCAGGAAGTAATACATTTTTAACAGACGTTTGCCACCCCCTTCTTTTCTATAAACAGAGACGACATCTCGAAGGGGCAGGCTGCAGATGGTATTGTTTGTCTCTTAGCGACACGCATATCCCAGGTTGAAGTTTCATGGGGAATTGTACCCAGGCCACTGGTAAGTCAATATCTCTGAAGTAGTGTCCATTTAAAGGGCAGCTTTCTAGCTGCACTCTTAGGCAGAGACCTAAGGTCTCGAGGCAGATCAGGGAAGAGTCATATCTTACGGTCTCATGTTCCCCAAAACTCTTCCGCTGGATTTCCCAGTCCATTACCCACACTTTCTGTCAAGGTTGTCCAGATTCCTAGGAGCTCTGAGCCAGATGATATTGGGATGATTTACTGAGGGTGTGAGATGACAAACAGCCTGTGGCAAACCTTTCCTTGTGGCCTTGGCCGCTCAGACAGCTTGAAAAGAGCTTGGGGAGTGAGAAAGGCTATGAAGCATGCACAGCACAACCTTCCACTGCCCCAGCCTATTCCACTCCATATCCACACGGAAATCCTCACAGAGCACACACATTGAAGGGAGAAGCAGATTTTTTTTTTTTCAGCATTAGATAAACTCTTAGATGTAACCTGTGACCAAAATCTCAGGCCTTACCCACACAATGATCGGTATACTGCACCTATGCAATACAACTCTGTGTAGAGACCTGTATTTGAAAAAAGAGCTGCTTTTTTTTTTTTTTTTTTTTTTGCTTACCTTGCTTTTCAGAGTGCCAGTGATTTCTGTGTGCGGCCAGTGCTCTGCTCCACGCAGGAGACAAGAAGGGTTTCTCTCTCTTGAAAGGGTTAATTGTGTTGTGTTTGTAAAGATCTTGGAGAGCTCCAGTCTCCAAGTGCCAAGTCGTCTCTTTCTTGCTCTTGCTTCCAAGTAATACAATTCTGTGGGCCAAATACAAGTTACTTTTACACGTACTGTAGATCAGTCCAAGGGAGAGCAAAGGTGCAGCTCAGACCGTCAAGCCCTTTCTATACATACATGGTGCCTTTGTGCCCTGGGGCTCTTCTGCAGGAGGGACTCATATGGGTCAAACTATGGGGGTGTCAAGGCTTTGGGGCCACCTGTCTTAGGAAGGCACAGAACAGCTGTAAAACAGGTACACTAGATACTTTTTCCAGCCTCCGTCCAGGACCATCAGTTAATCACAGGATCACCAGTTGCTGACACCACTGAGGAGAACCATCCCTTGAAATGCAGCCAAGTCCCCAGGGCCTCTCATCACAGAGGTAAAGGGGGACAGCTCGACTCTCCAGGGGACAGGAAAAACCCCCAAGTGCCTGTGACTATGACCAGACTATGCAAGTGTCCAGGAGAGGTGGAACTGGAAGATGATCCTCTCTGCCCTGCCATCACTCACCTGCCTCCCCACTGCTGCCAGTGCTTCAGCATCTCTCTACTTTGCACCATGGCAAGAGGGCTGACAAGGGGACACAAGGAGCCTCTTTCCCCAGCTTGTCACAGGAGATGCAGATGAATACGTGGCAGGAGTAGAGGGATGTGCTGTGATCCCTGGCACTGCGAGGCTCAGAGCGGACGTGGCCCTGCTGGAGCCAGGAGAGGCCAGGAGGCAGGACCTGTCCCAGGAGGCTCCCTTCTTGCTGCCTAGACAGGGGTGAAGGGTCTGCGGAAAAGAGGAGTGGAGGGCTGGGAGGGGGCCAGGCATGACGCTGCAGCGGGAACCTCCTTCTCCTAGTTGGTTTTCAGCCACGTTAGCAGTCCGCCTGCTTGACCCCGGCTGATCAAAGCCTCAATAGGACATTGCCCTCATCTTCCTGCCCTGTCACTGCCAGCGGGGGCACGGGTTATTCCTCTTTTGTGTGTGAGGCCCTCCTCCTGGGGACCTCATCTTCCCTCTAATCAACTAATCAGATGCGTTTATTGTTGTGGAAATCATGCCTTCCCCTGAAATGCCTGACCAGCAACAGCTTCCTGGCTTTGTCTGCAGCCTGGATCCCACCTCTCCTCTGGTGTGGCCTGGGCGGGCTGCATGGGGGGCAGCCAGCCCCTCGCTCAGGGGGCCTGTCCTGTGTGTGTTGTGCCTGCGCAGAGGGGACCCCAGCAGACAGGAGTGAAAATGCACCCACACAAGGCTTTCTCTCTCCACGACCAACCTTTGCTGGGGGAGAAAACCGGCCACAGCCCAAGAGGAGGTTTGCGTTTGCAGAAGATACTGTGTCACTGGGACACACGAGTGAGAGAGAGGATGGCCACAACCATGGTGCTTCCCCTGACTCTGCAGAAGCTGGTTGAGGAGCCTGGAGGGTCTCCTTGTCCAGCCGCAGTGGCCGGTGGCCACGGGGCATGACATGCCAGCCCGTCCCACCCGGGTTTCCCCCTGAGGCTGAGGGAAGCTGGCCGGGAGCTCTGCTCGCTTGTAGCCATCTCACCGCTGTGGTGGAGCTGGGCAGGCCGGCCCCGTGCCTGTGAGGCAGCAGCTCTCTCCAGGACCCTCACCCGACCAGCCGCCTCTGCCGCTGCTCGCTCCTTCACGGCCAGTGAGCCCTGTGGGGTGCTGAACCAAGACCGGCTGTGGTGCACAGCCGGGCCCTGCGGAGCCTCCTCAACCTCCTGCAGCCCAGGCTCGGGGACACACACCACTGCAGGGACCTGCTGCTAAACTGTCTCATTTCACAGGCTCTCCGGCTCAGCCAACAACATGCTTAATTTGTCTACTGACTCCCCTGCCCCCTGACACACGTTATATAATGCATATTTTTTCCCTCTGATCCCATATCCTGTTAGGAAAAGAAACGTCCTGACTGCGCAGCACCAGCCTGAATTTTTTGGTGTGGGTTGTTTTTTTTTTTCTGTCCGGTTCTCTTCCTGTGTTTACACTCACACAGCGCAGCATTTATTAATCTGAGGATAAGGACAACTTAAAACATCTTAGCTCGAGAAGGCTCGCAGCAGGGGTAAAAGTAAACTGAGACCACGTCCTGCTTAATCATCAGCCAGCGCTGGCCCGAAGCGCCAGGGCAGCCCCACGGGGCCCGGGACCGCTGCGTGCGAGCTGCTGGCATGCTGCGCAGCCCCCGGCAGTCCCGCCACCCTCCCCTGCGCACAGACCGTCTCGGTTGCGGCAGGGGACTGCATGTTTAGTCGCCTGCAGCTCAATCACCGTATCTGGAGACTGCCTGCCTTGCACGGGCACCCACGCAACGCGCCTGTCTGTGCTTGGCGTTTGTTGGGCCCATTTTATGTTTTCACACCGATCGGTGTTCTGGCTTGTGAGCCAAGGCTCTGGCTACAGGAGGTGTGGGGAGAAGGGCAAGATAGAGGTGAAAGGAGCAGAGCGAACTGATTGGAGGCGGGTTTTTTAAAATAAATAAAGGATTTCTTAAAAATAAAAAGTCTTAGCAAATCAAAGCAGATAAGCAGGTTACTTGGCAGCTAGAGGATAAACCTGAATGTCCTGGGTATGTGAAGCATCAAAGCATTCCCCAAAGCAGAGGGCCCCGAAAGCTGCCCTGTGGGCTCGGTACCCAGACCTTGCTCTGTCGAGCCTGTTTTCAAAGCATGTTTTCATTCTGGCTCCTGGGAGCACGGGGACAAGCACACGTGCCCAGGGCAGTGCTGCGCCCAGGCTCTCCCGGGATGGGGCAGCTGATGGGCGTATCGTTGGCTCTCTACACCTAAAGCACACATCCAGCTGGACTCAACCTCGCTGAAGTCGGTGAGAGAACAAGTACCTCTTGTTCAGCGTAAACATCCAAGAGGAGACATGTAACCAAACAGCCAAAACAAAAGCTGCGCTCCTTGAAACACAGCCCCGAACACTGCCCGTGCCAGGCCGAGGGCTCCCATTGCTCTCCCAGAGTCTGCAGGGCCAGGGAGGACCCAAAGCTCAGCCGGCAGACCAGCTCCTCTCTTGCCTCTGGGGCCCAGTGACACCGGCCAAATGCCACTGCTGCTGGCCAAACCCGTGACTGATGCAAACCAATTTGCAGGGTGACTTGAATCATTTGCTGGCATCCCTGAGCCAGCCCCTGCCAGGGGAACAAAAAAGTCCTACGGAAAAACCACCATGATAGAGCCCCTGCAGTGACCGTGACCACCCCGGCCACGCTTTGGGACCTGCTGCTCCGGTCACCACCTCACTCTCCTCTGCACCCCTCACGCAGGAATCTTTGAGCAGCAGCCACCCTGAGCTGAGGAAGCCCAAGTAGGTGGGAACCTCAGTGTGCCCTGCACAGCTGGGCCATGACTGCACTGTCTCCCGCGGTGCCTGGGTCCCCCGGCCACCGAGGTGGTGTGTGTGTTACCCCTGGTCTGCAAGGGAGAGAGGGGTCCCAGGGCTCCCTGGTGCCTCCATGCATAAGTCATCCCAAGAAGGGGAAAAGCCACAACCTAAGTGAAGCCTCACGATTTCCCCTCTTTTCTTAATGCTAAACACAGAAGAAAATCCACAGGCGAGAGCCTCAGGATTTCAAACTTGGTGAACTCTGCCTCTGCTCTCAGGAAACTTGGCCAGAAGTAAACATGCAGAGGAATGTAACCGTTGCAGAAGATGGTGCCTGGCTTTTCAAATCCAAGCCCCTAAATACATTGTGCTTTGGCTGTGATTTAGCGTTCTTGCTTTTCTTTTCCTTTTCTGTTTTGTAGCAACAGCAGTCTAACCACTCTCCAACCCATCCTCACCCTCCAGCCTTGTTCCCATCACCGCTCTATCCACTCTGTTGTGCCATCAAAACAATTTGGGGGACTGAGTTGGGAAATGACCCATGCCAAAAACAGCCTAGCGAAATAAAAACAAGTCAGTCTTTTTCAAGAGCAGCTCAGTTACCTTTGTCCTCTCACAGCAATGAAAATCCCTACAACTGGGGAAAGAGAAGGCACATGGCGGATAGGGTGGGACCAAGTGCTAGGAGGGAGGGATGGGGCAGAAGGGGGAGACTGGCAGCACGACTGAGGCCTCACTCTCCTCTTGTTATATATAAAGAAAAATGACTGGCCTGGAGGGCTTGCTTCCAACGGAGAGGAGAGAGGAACAAGGAAGGAGGGAAGCAAGGAAAGACATTCTCCATAGTAAAGAGGATGTGGTGCGTGTGCCTCTGTGAACAGACCCAGAAACACCCTTCTTGTACCTAACACTCCTGTAACTGAATTAGTTGTGATTGATTTGGCCAAATCTCAATGAAGAGCTGGCAACTGGACACTCTAAGAGTGCCTTTGATTTCCTCTGCTTGCTGAAATAACCAGTAGGCTGCCAGGCTGCTTAACATAATCTTAGAGCAGCCTCACGATTGCTCCAATTTATGCTCTGGTTTCAATCTCCCTAGACATGCCACCTGCCCTTCCCATCCTGGCCAGGCCAGTGAGCGTGCTGCCACGGTGCCATGGCCCCGGTGCCTGTCCTGGGGCACTCACCCACTGCAGCAACCCTGGCAAATCCTTTCCACAGCTGGGGCAGGGACCGCCCTGCAAACTCAACCCACCTCTGCAAATTGTCACTTAGAGAGATGCAGGTGTTGGAGTGATGTGTAGCATGTGGAAATGCTGCTCTGTCTGGAAACTTCCTCCTCGCTTTGCTGTGCGCGGCTCAGTCGTGGTTGTTCTGTACCTCCGTCCACTCTCAGACGAGGAGGTCACCATTTCTACCACTTTTCTCATGTACGTGCATCGCTGTAACTACTGACTCTGCTTTGGAGAGAGGGAATGGCTAGAAATAAGTTGGAAAAGTAAACTGGCTTTTAGATCAAAAGCAGCAATACCTAACTATGTATGCACATATGTATGTGCATATACATACCTAGGAGGAAGGGAAAAGGGAAGGAAGGAGTAAGGGAGGGCTGCTTTATTTACTTTTATTTACTTATAAACTAGTTTCTTCATATTTGCTCTATTTTTTATTCTCTTCTCATTCCTAGAAAAATTATGGAGATGAAGCCTCTTAAAATCATAGCTTGCTAGTTTGAAAATCTAGGCTGCAATTTTTAAAATTTTTTTTTGTACCCTGGATTGGAGGATGTGATGTATGAAAACTCCAATTTAACAGAGCCTAGAGATTAAATCACATTGCGTAGGTAAGGTTTTGTCAGAGAAGCAGACACTGCTTCCTAACCAGTACCATGAATTCGGCGAAGAATGAGGTAGGTTTTAATGTAAGTTTACTTTTCTTGTTATGAATTTTAATGACAGCTTTCACGACTGCTTCTGTGATTCATAAGAGAAAATTAAAAACCTACACCTTGAAACTTATACGACAATGCTGCTAACATCTTGCAGCTTCTGGCATTATCTTGGAGAACCTTTCAGTCCTGTTTCTATGCCACATTGTTTTCCTCACAAAATGTATTTTAAATATAAAACATTGAATGTTCATTGCTTCTTTATATCATTTTTATTCATTACCTATTGGAGGCAAAGGGCACAGTTTTATATAGAATCCTCATTGAATGTCTTATTTTGCAATTTTACTCTACTGTACATATTTCCCAATAAATTATTTTCTTTCATATGCAGATATTCTTCTGGAAAAGCAAAGCAGGGCTGTTTCCTCTGCACTGAGTTTTTTTTTTTTTGCTGTGAGCACAGCCAACTCGTCTGGCTTGGGTTAGTTTGTCAGGCATATTTTGGGAATGGTTTGAGAATTAATTCTGTTTTAAAGACTATAATCACCTTTTTGGCCCCTGAAGCTGGTTCACGATTTTTGTGCCTGGCCAGCTTTTGCACACGTCAAAGGCTTGTTCTAGACAAGCAAAAAGATGGTAGAGATAAAATCTGTGTCTTTCTTGCAATCTATACCCACAAAGCAACTGATTCAAAATGGACTGCAACTTGTCCCTGTCTGTAATGACAGCACAGCCCCAGCCCGCACTGCACGGGAATGCTGGCCCTGGGGGCCGCATGCTTTGACTCCGTATCGCTTTCAGGTGCCAGTAAAACTCTTGGTGTTGGTTACCTACGCTCACAGCTGGCTCAAGGCTTCTCAGCAGTGAAGGCAAAAGTTGTGTTTGAAGGTCAATGCGGCTTTGGGGACGTCAGAGATCAGGGGGAGCTGCGGATGAAAGAGGCCGTTCGGGAAGGGGACTTTGTGGTGTCAGTGGTACCCAGGGAGGTGAAGGGAGGCATGTGGGAAGCAGGGCGTGAGATTTGGGTGGCAAGATGTGATCTAGGAGAGGGGGCAGTGATGGGTGAGGGGTGTCTCTCTCTCTCTCCTCATACTGGTTGATGGGTTTCCTCACAATTCCTACTTGCCCTTCTGCTTCCTCCCTCAGGCACAAGTAGCTTTGTGCTGCAAACAGGTCCTGACTCTGGGCTCAGTGGGGGGGTGTCACAGGCCCGGGATGCAAAATGGAAATTGGGGAGCAGTGGTCAGTGTCTCAGAAAGTGCCACCTTCCTTGTTGGTATGTGAACTTCACACATCGGGGACAATCCCCTCTTCTCTCCACCACGTATTTCCTGCTCAGGTCTGACACCCCCCCCCCCCGTCCTCTTCCCAACCTATTTGAATTACTCATCCCTCTTCCTTTGCTTCAGTTGCTTCTCCCTGTCATTTCCAACTCCCCCCCCCCCCTCCTGATTCCTAGAGCAATCCTGTCTCTCCAGTTGCCTGTGTCAGGCACTCCCTTCCAGCCCATGGGGAAAAACAGCGGCAGAGCCGCCCTCCCTGGAGCAGATCCCATGCTTGGGAAGTAGGATCCCTTCTCAGTCTCATTTGTTTCCACACTTTCCCAAGCCATGCCTCAGCACCTCCGCACCTTCTCTGCAGGGACGAGCACACCAAGCGCAGGGACCCTGAGCAACCTCCTCAGGAGGCCCCCAGAGCCTTTGGGCCAGAGGCCTCTGGGGCTTATTAAAAAGCTCTGAATGCCTTCTAGGAGGCTGCAGGAGCAGTCCAGCTCCACTTCAATCTCGATAACGCCAAAGCCTTCCTAGTAGCGCAGCTGCCACGGTCCTCGCCTCGAGAGGCTGCTACGCTCTGCCCCTGGGTAGTGCTCAACTGCTGCCACGTTGCAGCAGGTCACTGCATTTCTGCTGGGGTGAGTAACCCAGCTCGGAGACCCTCCGTGGGGAAAGGCACTGACTGCAGCCCATGCTGCTTACAGCAGAATACGGGTCTCATGAGGGGGTAGTCTGGCTCATTAAAATTAATTAACAGTCAAATGGCTCCACATACTTCTTTATGCAGACACAGCAGTGACTGCAAAACAGATCTTAACCTGAGCATAAGTTCCAGGGAAGCGAGTGCTACTGTGGGGGAAACCATGGGAGACCACTGCCAAGGCAGAAGGAGCACCTTCTGAAACTGTGGTCACCGAGTTTCCAGCTTTTAATACACTCCTAGTTTGTCTTTTGCCACTCTTTGTACAACTTCAGCAGACAGAGAAACTGAGGTATCGGTGTTTTATTTGTCCAGTTTTAGCTATGAGGGCAACTTATGACCTGATAACTTTTAAAATTGGCATCTATGTCAATTATAATTTAACACATGCTAAAATTGACTCGGAATTGCCCATGAACTGTCTTGACCATAAATACAAAGATCTGAATTCAAAATATTTTGGAGTGCAGCACACATTTATTTTTACTGAACCATTACTGCAATTTCTGCTGTATCTTGTGCTGCAAACCTTCTGCACTTTTCTTTCCTTCTGTTTTGTTCTTTTTTTCTTTGTAGTAAAACAGAATTTTCATCTCAGAAAGGCAACATTCTTCCTTCTCCCTGTTCTAGTGACTTTTCACTTAAATATCTGCTATTTTGAAAATTACTTCATCCAACATAACACTCCCGCCTGAATCTCAGTGTGCTCTGCAAGCCACAGCTCTGATCCTACAAAGATTTATGCTTGCGCATAATCTGGAGTATGAAAAGTAGTGTCATCAGCTTCAGTGAAATGACCCACGTACTTCAAGTTAAGTACCTGTGTAAAACTTTCAAGGAGTCCTAAATCTCTGGCAAGATAGCGCTGCAGCCATCTCACTGAAATACAGCTTCAGCTGGTTGGACCTGGTACCTGCTACACAGCCGCAGAACACCTTGGTTGTTACCAATAGCAAGAGAAGAGCTCGATATTGAGATGAAACTGTCTGGGGAACTTTAGCAACGAACACACAGTTGCCCAAGCTGAAATTTGCCGAGATGGCAAGGGACCTCTCTCTCGCTTCTCCTTTCAATCAGGGCTATGAAATCAGGACTCCAGCTCTGCAACTGAAGACAATGCAGATTTGAGAGGAAATCAAGTTAAGCCTTGTGATGTTTTTTTTTCCCTACAAGGCAGCACATGGCTGTTGTGGTTTGTTTTTTTTGTTGTTGTTGTTTTTTATTTTTAAAAAGTCACCTTACCAATTCTGATCCAGCCTGAACATGCACGATCTTCTAATATCAAATCACATCCAGGGGTGAGGATGACTTCGTAGATACAAAGAAGAGAAAGACTCTACATACAAATACAGAATCATATATAGTCTTAAAGCCTTTATTTTAATGCAAAATAAAACAGGTAAAATTTATATAGCCATATGTAACAAAAGATCAAAATCTTTGATGTGGTACTAGAAAAAAACTCTCAAATTGTGTGTTGAATTTCTCCCCCAAAACAATGATTTTTAAATCAGTTTCACTTAAACACACAGGTATTGTCAGGATCACAAACACCTCTCTCCCCCACAATAACAGAATAGTGTCTTGTAAAGCCTTCTCTTCTATGCAGAGATAGTGAATAGTGCTTCCGATTTTGCATGTAAGGCTTAGAGACTCTGCAGAGCAACTGTGACAGAGAGCACAGGTGTAGGGCCTTTTGGAAGTGCAAAGCAGCCCCTGCTCAGAGCAGAATGTCAGGATGCGGCCCTGGCAGAGCAGTCGGTAGGATTCACTCACAGCACTAACTCTCTGATAAACAAATCTGTGACGGCTGGGAGGAGGAGGTAGCACAATTCATCTGTAAAAAAAATAGGCAGCATGTGAAGCTATTTCTCAATCAGGAAGCTGGAGTGAATTGGAATTCAGGGCTGCATGCACTTTTTCAAGGCAGGAGCCTTTTTTTTTTCTTTTCTTTTTTAATGCTTAGTTCCCCCCTTTTTTTTTTTTCCCACAAAGGGCAGTTGATACTTCTTTATGCATTCGAGGGGTGCCTAGAGACTTCTGCATCATAATATATCACAGTGGTAATGTCTGCTCACAGGCCAAGATCATGGCTCACTAGTGGGTGGTCACTCAGAAAATCCACAGGCTCTTTTTCTATCTCTTAATCTTTCAACTGCTGGGCCCGGCTGGCCCCACGCCAGAGCCAGAAACGCAGGCTGCACGCCACCAGCTCAAGAAATCAAAGCTTCCAGCTTCATGTGAGAGCGGGCCTCTCTCCCCCTTGTCTTGACTCCTGTTCACACAACTTATGGCACGCTGCTCCTGCGGCAAACCCAAACTCTCCCTTCACACCCGCTACGTCAGTAACTTTACTGCTGGACTGGCACATTTTGGATGAGGGAGTGCGAGGCAATTACGTGTCAAGAGCATTTCAGACTCATAATTTTCCCAAACATATGGACATATGGGGAAAAGAACAACTTGTTACTTAACGGCTCTTTTGGATTTTGCAAGTGTGTATTTTCAACCGTCAGTTGTAGCACCTCGTGAATTCTGCACGGTACATATTTTTCCACAATATGGTGCTAAAATCATATATTTTACACTGCAGAGAAGCTGACTATATATACACTGTAGTTACACATTATACTTTTGAAAATACCGTACCTCTACCAGATATTAAACCAGCAAATGGCAATTTTCTCTCAGAACAATGGCACCAGAGATTGATGAGATGGTCTGTAATACTTTTTGGTCTTGTTCCCCCAGCTAGGTCAGACTGTTCTTCCTCCTTAGCTCCTCACCTGTAGGATGCATCCATATATTATACTTATAGCACTTTTTTTTTTTTTTTTTTGGAAGAAGCTCTGTACTGATCTAGCAGCAGAAGCATCATTTAATAACCTGTTGGGTAAGATTAACAGCTCAGAAGGTGTTTGTTTGATCTGTCTGCCTCAACTGAGTGGAGCCGATGCAGTCAAGGGGAGCCCTTAAGGAGAGATTCAGGTTACGGGAGACAATTGCGCAGGTCCTTCATAGGCTATAAATAACCCCGGAGCTGTTTCCATCCAGATTTTATTTGGCCCTGGCTCTTGAAATACTGTAAATAAGTTCTGTTCACTGTGCTGTGATGCCATTTGAAGGCTTAGTTGAGAGTGATTTATAAAGGCAGTAGCTTATATTCAGAGCTGTCCTTAATTGTGGCCTGGCTTGATAAAGCCACTGTCGCAAATATACTAGTTTCTTTACAGCTGGATCAAATGTATCAGGGGTTATATTTCAAGGAGGGAAAGGAAAGTATTTTAATTTGTTTTCGCTTCACTTTCAGTGGGCCTTCATAACACCAGCGGCTACCCTGTGGCTGCCAAGTCCTGCCTGAGTATCCTGCAGCATCTAAAACTCTTTGAGAGAAGTACAAGGCTGCGTACAGCACGTACACGACAGGCAGTTTCCTTGGGGAACGTGCCTTATTTATGGAGGGTACTGAGGCATCCAGCTTTACATCCAACTCTCCCTCCAGAGGTTTTTCCCTCGCTACATTACTAGGGAAGAGGGCAGAAAGAAATGGAACAAGAACTGAACACACTTGCTTCATAATCGGTTGCATTCCTCTCCCTCTCTCCCTCCCACCAATGCTTCCTCCTGACTGGATTTAGAGCTGCGCCTGCCCCTACCCCAGGGAGCCCAGCCCTGTATCATCTGAATCATGGAGATGTCCCCCCACCACCCCAAAGCTGTCTCCTCTTCTCCCCAGCCCAGCTGGTGGGTAGAGAGCGGTGTGAATGCAAATGCTAGAGCCTGCCGGCCAGCTGCAAGTGCTCCCCGTGCCTCAGGGTTATGCCAGTCTCTCACCAGCATTAGCAGCACAGAAGAAACTTTGGCTGGGATTAAATGCTGCTTCTCCTCCGGGCCATTACCTACTGGTGGTGGCCCCTGGCAAGCAGCAGAGCACAGACCCACCCTGTCCTGCGCCTTATGGACCTCTTACTCTAACAAGCCCTTTTCCCAGGGATATCTAGTAAAGGGACATGCTCTGAGCAGGACAAACCTTCCTGGTGATATTTAATACCTGGGAAGTGACCGATGTGATTTAATCTGTTGCATACCGAAGGTGTCAAAAAGACATCAAAGAAATCCTTGTGTTTAATCCTTGGCCAGGTCACAGTCTCTCCCTGACGAGCGAAGGAGCCCAAACGGTTTAATAGCACTCCCAAAAGGCAGAAGTCGAGGAATTAAGGACACTTGGAAATTTCACAAAATATATTCCTAGGTGGCAAGACCGTATGGTTTCCCTGTGACAAAATCCTTGAGACAGATCTCTGAGCATCCACAGCCCTGTTGGGCTGGGTATCACAGGTCCCTGTGGTTGGGGACATGCATTTCTGACCTCCTCCCAGGCTGGCTGGCTGCAGGGCAAGCTCAGGCTGCGCAGGGCAAAGAGCCACGTATACCCCACGTACAAGGCACATACCCCTCTGCCCTGTCCCTCCCACGGCTCTGCTGCACTGCTGGCCCCCTCTCCCCACCCACACCTTCTCTCTTCCTACGCACTGCTGCAAATAACTTGCTACAAACAGCTATTCTCTCCTCTTCTCCCTGGGCCCCAGGGTCTTGAAGCCCTCCCTGTTGCCTTCCTTGTCTTCTCCCTCACTCCTCGCCGTGAAAAGCCCCTCTCCCTGCTGGCCTGATGGCCCCTGGCTTCAGGAACTCGAGTAGTTTGGCACGTGGCACTGGCCTGGCGCTGCCCGAGGCTGAGCTTCACTTGGGGGACTGAGGGTGGGCCCCGCGCCCACAGGTGCCTTCACGCGGTGGCCAGGCACGTCGCTGGCAGGCACTTCGCTGTAACCCCGGCCAGAGCGGGCTGGGAAGGCGCTGCCCTGCCCCAGCCGAGGCAGCACCCGGTACAGTAACTTCATACGAATTATTGAGTCCATGCCTGCGGTCACCTCCTCAGCCACCTCTTATAGGCCAGCTCCACTGAAACACCAAGAGCGACGCTCCTTGACAGCAGCTGAGGATCTGATCTCCAGGGTTTACATTTAAAGAGTGCACACTGTATAACTAAGAAACGCTCACAAGCACACACACGCACATCTACAGACACACACCTCTCAGGTGACTGGCTGCCTTGTCCTCTGTGAGCCTGCCCAAGCATGGCGGATAAAGCTTTTCGCCTTACTCCAAATGCAGTGGGTGCAGTAAGAGTAGAATCTTGCTACACAAACTGCAAAAAATGAAGGCTACAAGATAAATGCTGCCACCATCAAACGGAAAGAGGAAGACAGAGGCCAGATTACAAATGTGGAACTGCAGCATCCTTAAAGCACAGAGCTGCTGGTCTGAATGTGCCTGGAATGTGGCCGCTACCTCCGTGGCAGTCCCTTGTCAACTCATGATCACACACTGGATTACACGAGATCCTCAGCTCTGCATGAAGTCCGTACTGTGTGCTGTGTTCTCACTTAAAGGCCCTACAACAGCACTCTGAAGGAGACTCTGGTGACACCACCGCCCTTACACAGACAGTTACATACTGTACAGGTGTAACTGGATTCGGTAAATAGCCCTGAGGTGTATTAAGTGTTGCGCTTCATTACCAGCAGCCACTTTCTATTTTTAAAAGGAATTAAAAAATACTCAACTGTCTGGTACCTCATGTACTCAAAACACGTTGTACCTCACGTTCGCCTGTTAGAAAGCACCTACGCTGAGCCCAGCTCAGTAAGAATGACTCCAGGTCTTGTGTGCCATTCTTATAGGCAGCTACACTGGGGAACAACTCTGCAAGGATGACGTCCGAGGGGATTCCTCCTGGGCTGTGCTGGCAAGTCCAGTGCGTGGCTATACTGCTGCAGTCATGGGGTTCTTCTGCCTGGGATCCTGTTGCCTGTACTGGTACTGGTCTGGACTGGTCCCACGGTGTCGGACAATTTCATTATAAGCTGGTGCTCGGTGGGACTGAGGAGGGGAAGGTGGCACATCCTGCCGGAGGGGTCCTTTATGCTGGTTTGTGACAGGCTGGGCTGGGTAGTAATGGGGGTACCTCAATTCTGCCACTCTCGTGTCCGGTGCACGGATGTAGTTCCCCTTAGATGGGTGGACAACAGGCTGTCCTCCTTGGTAGTAGGGAAGATCTCTCTCTTTGTATATTACTCGTGGCCCTGTTAAATATTCCAGTGGCTCTGCAGGTCCACGCCTGAGGATGAAAAACATAATAAAGCACATAAAAAGGCAGTCTACTAGCCCAGTGACACATTATTGTACTCACAATCTATGTCTACTTTGGGAAAGGAAATGCCACCTCAAGCATGACAGGTCCAGATGAATCAAAAGAACTTCTGAAGGATAACAAGCCTCCCACCTGCATCCTACAAAAAAGTCTGTAATACCCAGGACACTAGAGGAAGGGTCCAGCGCACACCACAGCCCTTTTACAATGGGGGAGCACTGGAGCCCTTCAGCTCCTAAAGTCAGCCTCCAGTGATCCATTTGCCGTAATGGAAACAAAGCTCCTTTAAACAATGCGTGTTTGACTGAATCTTATCTAGCCTGAGGATAAACAGATGAGTTGGGTCTGCAAGTCTGCAAATCCCATAAGCTATACATGCACAAATATTCATGCTTTCCAAGCCATTTCCCACTATTTTTTCTCCTAACATGTCAGACTGTAAAACTTTCCAAACACCGTAGTTGGAAAAAACTGGAACTCCTGGAAGAAACACTAGGGATGTCAGGCTACAATATCTGTGTTTAATGGGTGAGCTGCCAATGGGGTTTCAAAAAAACTCCTGTGATCTAGAAGGCCTGATATTACAACAGCCCTGTAACTTGTCTGCATCAGTATGGATTTGACAAGCTCTAGTTCATGTAAAAAGCAACATGTGAACATGCTATCCCTGAGGATGTGCCACGGAGCCCTCTCTGTAGCTTTCTGCATCTTAATTCCATGATTTGCACTAATGAAGCATTGATATTTTTTCCTAGTACAGCTTAACTTGTGATACTTTCGAAATGGCAAAAATAATTGTTCTTACAGACATGTCACCAGAGCATCCCCCAAAGTTCAACTCAATTAGGAGTTTTTGCCAGTCTGATTGCAAATGTCTTTGCACTTTGGGCAAAACCTCCCATTGACTGCAGAGGAAGCTTCTCTCCAAGTGAGAGCTGAAGGAAGACGGCAGGGTTTTGACCCAAAACAGGGCCTGAAAGTATAAATCAATTACACCTGCTCTGTGGTGTTGGGACTGAACTCATCAACTGTTTAAATATTCTTTGCATAGATTTATTAAAAAAGTCATCATTCTGGTACAGCAGATCAGGTGTTCACAATTTGTCAATGCCTCTCTCTTGTTCACACAGAGATTTTACAAGCATGCTCCCCCTTTCCTAATCTGGGCTCCCAGACTCCACTGGAACTTGTTTTGCATGAAGTAAAACAAAACATGTGGTTTTCTGCTGCACTCGTTTAAGCCCATGGGGTAAATCATGGACATAGGCAATGAACAAACATTATCTGCCTTGAAATGAACCTACAATTCTCCCCCTGGAATAACTTAGTGCAAATGTTTCCTGTTTAAAATGGAAAGAGCAAAAGGAAGAATTCCAGGCCTTGGACTTTTAGGACCCTATGCTCCCCAGAGACTTTTTGCTTTAAAAACAGAACATTATAAAAGACAGGCACTCCTGCCCGCCCCGTGGTGAGACAGTCCAGACAAAGTGCTGAAGGGCCTGAAGCCACCCTGTGAGATACCGAAAGGACTCTTAACTGCATGTACTGAGACAACTGC
The DNA here is from genome assembly GCF_964188355.1 of Buteo buteo. Taxonomy (NCBI): domain Eukaryota; kingdom Metazoa; phylum Chordata; class Aves; order Accipitriformes; family Accipitridae; genus Buteo; species Buteo buteo. Next base: position 25,083,104 of record NC_134175.1, read on the forward strand.
TGTCTCTGCTCACACACCTACGCCTTGCAACAAAGCCTAATTTCCACAGCAGGCCAAAGAGTTGTTCCATGTATTTCTACATGAAGCCTTGTTCACTAGTCAGTCCCATCACACTCAGCTTTTAATTCCTCTGTGTGCAAAACCACACGTCCAATCATAAAAGGCTTCTGCAATGGTAGGAACTGCTTTGTGTCAAGCAGCAAACCAATAGGAACAAATGTCAAACCTATACACATCACCTTTTAATATAAGGATAAAGCTCAAAATCCTGTATATTAGATTTTACAAAATGTTCTCATTGGCAGCTATAATCAACCAAATTATTGTGGATCACATTAAAAAGGGACTGAGCTTGGAACCTGATCCAGAATTCACTGAAGAGCCAGGTAGCTTTTGGACAGAGCTGTAACTGCAAAATTGAATTACTCTAAAATAACAAATTCAAGATTAATTGGTACCAAAATAACTGTTGAGAACAGGACTGAGCCACCAGCATCATCTACTGAGCCCTCAGCACACAGCTCATCCCTCAACTCACACGACAGGTCTGGATGTTGCAGGAAAAGAGGGGGATGTGGTTTGCCATCCAGCCAAAAAACCTGTTTCCGGGAAAGCTCAGCCGGTCCAGTTCTAGGAGAGAGTGTGACACTGCTGCCACAGAAGCTGGGACTGTGCAGAGGGTAGTGCATTCAGGCAGCTCTGACCTAGGACTGTGCAGTGAAGATGAGCCCAAGCAATCAAAGCACAAGCGTGCCAGACAGCAGCATGTACCCAAACTGCTTGAGCTTGTGCCATCAGGTCTTCATTGCCATTACCTATGCTGCAAAACTAAATCCACCGTCAGTTCACTTGCAGCTAATACTGTCCCTGGTTGTGTAGACAAACTGCAGAGCGGAACATGTGGGAAGGGCAAAATCTTTCTAAAAAATAAAAAAATACCCAAGCTGTTCACTCTTAGCACTAGTTTCCCTTCTCTGAGGGTGAAACACCCATAGGTGGTATCATCCTTGAGTGCCTTTCTCAGTCAGGGCTTAGCAGCTGGGAGGAGAGGTTGTACACAGAGACAAGGCTTGAATCCACTTCACTTGGATTCTTTAGGAAAGCCCTGGGAAGACAGAAGGTATGTGAGGTTTTTTAGCAGCCTTGGCAATAATACAAGCAGTGATCTAACCAATGATTACCAGAACTCTCGCATGAGTAAAATCTCGGGAAACCCTGGTAACTGCCCCAAAGGCTGCCCCTGGGCAGCATAACAGGGGGAAATTTCATGAAAGATATCCTCGTGGCTGCACCACACTCTCCAGCTCACTTCCCCTGGTGATCCCAGTGGGTGTTACACATACAGATACACATGCTACAATGACGACAGCATATTTGTCCCTTTTATGACCAGCACTGCATGCTGAAGCTGAGTTATTTCCTGAGGATTCATTCTTCCTCACCTGCCAGCCATGCCTGGTGAAGTCTGTTCTTAGGGAGCTGCTCACAGTGCAACCAACCAGCCTGGCGAGTCTCCATGAACCTGTGTCATGAACCTCCATCTGACAGGTCTTAAAATACAGGAAAAAACAGCCCTTTCCTCTCCAAGTGTGTCAAATTAACCATCAGAAAGTCAATCTTTTTTAAGGTAGAAGAAACACCTACATATACCAAGCTCTGGCTGTAAAAATGCTGTCACCATTAGGAGTTAGTCTGAGACACTGGGAGCAGTTCCTGGCAGGAAGAGCAGGGATCCCCTGAAGCAACACCATTTTCACTTGATAGCTCATGGTGTAAAAGTATATGCTGTTGTTTATCCTTAAAGAAATGACCATAATGACTCAAACAAAATACTTTCTACTTGGCAGCCCCTCGTAGATGCTACGCTTGTTTCTGCAAGCAGCAAAACAACCCCTGCCTTTTCACTCGGCAGACATTGCCACCTCTGAGGAGGCCCTAATGAAATTCTTCTCCCCTCCCTTGCTGTTTTTGTTGGCTTCTGATGAGTTCAGAGTTCACAGGGCCATATCACACCTCCCAAGTGACCCATGGTTTGGGGGTCAAACCAATAACCTCAAGTGGAAAATCAGTGACCCAGGGGAGTGATCAAAAATCCACAAATTGGGTCAAGCAGGTCCAGCCACTCAAAAGGACCGGGCCAGGAGCGTGCCCTCTGAGAAGACATGCTGAGTAGGAGCTGCTCTGACCGTCAGCCGTTTTCCAGATTTTTGGCCAGTTGTTTGACCTGTGGGTCCAGTGAAATTAATGGCAGGCAGAAGGTAGGGAAGCTGACACAACATCCTGGGAAGGAACTGATCTCAGAGCTCAAAAGAGTGTTTCTGCTGATCGTTCAGCTCTGCTGTGTCCCACTGGAAGATGCATCAGTGATGCGGGTCTAGCTAAAAGCAGAGGCTGCTGCTGAAGGAAGCAGTAGAAGGAAGGGAGGCAGAAGCACCAGGTTCAAGAAAGGAGTGAAACTGGTAGGGCAGCGTGAAAATGCACTCCTCAAAAATGTCACGGGCAAGGTACCCCTTGAAATGTTCCTTCTATTGTGGGGAAGTGAAATATCACCCACCCCTGCAGAGAAATTATAGATCACACACACAGGTAGTTGCAAACATGTTTTGCCATATCATTTCATATGCTGGTTAGCAGCTCTACTGGTTTATCTTCTAAATGATTCAGCAGGTAAAAACTGTGATCCATTTTGAGCTTTAAGAGTACAAAGTAGCCTTGTCCAAATAAAGCAGGTAACTCGTGACTGATGTTCAATTAACAGTATGTGTGTTGTTGTTTTCCCTGTAACAAATAAAGCCTGAAGTAGCTTGTTTTTCTACCCTTGCTTTATTTATCTTCTAAGCACAAAGAATATAAAATCTAATATTTTCTGGCTTTGCTGCAGAATTTTTAAGAGCTTCTGGGTTTATTTAAAACTGAACCAAAGGATTCAGAATACTTAAGAAAGGCTTCTTTTACCCAAAATGTTATTTAGTCATTGAAGTTAAACAGGTATCTGTAGGTTTCAAAAAACCTAAGTAAAACACTTTTTGCTTCCTGCAGTTCCCCCCCTTTTTTTTTAAAGCCTCCATTTCAGTAATTCTTCAGTTGTGGAGAATCCCACAGGGTAGACTGGCCTAAATACCTGATGCTTCAAAAAACAACCAGAAAAAAATAATTTCATTTCAGGTTCACTGTGTTTCATTGTTAACCCTCATTTGCAGGTCACCTTTAACATCAGCCACGAGACACATGGTTGGGTTATCTGAAAGGAAAGGAAAGCAAAATGATGGTCTGGCTGTTCATGCTGTGCCCCATCATGTTGGGGGTTTGGATTTCATCATGACAAAGAGTTTTTCTTGCCTCTGTTCTATAGGGAGAATCACAGAGGTCATGCTCTTAGTACCTGGTAAAAAGCAAGGAAGGGAATGCTCTCTTCTTACATCACTGTCTCCTCGTTGCTGAGGGAATATTTTGCGAGGGATATAATCTCACATGAAAAACGGCCTTCTTACTTTGTCAGGGAGTACTTCTTGAAATAAACTTCAAAGACAGTCACAGACTAAGTGGCAAATGGAAAGCCCACATTTGGCTGCAGTCTCTTTCATGTCTAAGCAAGACATAGAGAGACTCCGGGTGATGGCATCAGGCAGCTCAGGCTGTGATTAAAGAACAGGAGAAAGCAACAAGGTCCTATCTGTGTCCAAATTCTCACCGAAGAACTCTATTGTATGCATCGTGATTGCAGGCTGTTTGTTCTCAGCCAGGAGAACTTCTTTTAAAGAAGAAAGGAGAAGCTGATGTAAGAATTAAATTATGCAGGCAAACAATCTTACAATATCAAATACATTACACTGTGTCTTTATAAAGCTCTTCTCAACATACACTATAAACAACTGACTGAAAAGACTATGTAGTCCTTATCTCTCCAGATACAGTATTAAAGACACCGCAGTGCTGTTTGTAGTCAGTGGCAGAAAGAACTTCTGTTGCTTAATTTTCAATGTGCATATAACTTAAAAAAAAAATAATTTTTTTGTAATCACTGCAGCTTTCAAAAAACATCACTGCATGACTCTGAGTTTCATTAAAGTCTGTCTCTGTATCTAAATAGGTGAGACAGTCCTATAGCAAATATTCTTTGCCATTTCAGACCAACACTTCCCATAGCTGATGATGGGGTTTGCATTTAAAAAGCCACCGGAAAACAAATTTGGTATCTTAGCACTGGGAAGAATCTGCAGCACAGGGAAGTGCTCAGTGGCTGCGGTCTGTGAGAGAGGCTTGTACCTCTCAGAAGAAGGCAGATGTCTAGCAATGTCATACTAACCTCAAACACACCACACACAGATTATTTATGGGCTGAGCTGGTGGAGGTGCTTTCTTCTCCTGTTCTTTTATCAACAATACAAGGCTAAAAAATCAGATAACATAAATGAATACAATCCCTGGCTCTCATGTAGCACATGCCAAGCAGAGAGAGCTGTTTTTAGTTTGAGGACTGTGTTTGGAATTCCTTCAGTGTCAGGTTTCCAGTTACCAGACCCTCATCCCTGGGCCAGGCACGACTGCGGTTGGACTGGATTAGCAGAACACTCTGCAATGTATATTACATAGCTTTGACTTCTATAGGCTTTGCAGACCCATAAAAATAATGATCGTTTCATGACCTGCGTTACTGGGGGGGGGGGGGGGGGGGCAGAAAAATCTCTCTCTCCCCTTTTTAAAGAATTCATATTTGTTTTGGATTTGGAGAAGGAGTTTGTTTGAAATTCAAGCAAGACTACATTTCAGACGCAATGCAGGCAGGCCTGATTCTCTTCCCTTGCATGCAGTTTTGCAAAGTTTAACAGTGGCCTTGACTGGCCTGAACATAAGAGCTTATATGCATAGTTTTTGTCTCTACTGTATTATGGCTTGGAATATTTAGAAACAAACAGCAAAAGCACCACAATCCTAGAAAGTAAGTGCATAGACACGTTTACACTACTCTAGTTGAAGTCCGGCCTTAAAGCAGCTGGAGAACAAAGTCCTTTATTGTGTGCAGAGGGCCACATTTTGAGAGATGTTGGGCCCCAGCAGCTCCATGGGCAGTTCTTAACAACTGGAGACATTTAGATGTCCCCCTTGTTTTTACATCCAGGACCAAGCATCAAGTTTAGTCAAATACTAGCTTTCTATGCAGATAAGCAGACTGCAGAAACAACTGTAAGATAGGAAAACAGTAGTGTGACAAGTTTAAAACTTTACTATAAGATTATATACGATTTCTTATGACAGCATGAACAGTCTATTTTGCATGCAAGCAAACTGATTGTTCTCAATCCCTAACGGAGCAAACTATGACACAGATTGGTTAATATCAGAATTTACAGTGCCATTTAATTAAACCCCCTCTCATCAGCAATGAAGCCATAAAACATTGTGTTGCTCCTTTGCTCCAGCGTTCGTTTATTTTCCACAACAGATCTCAGACCAGCTTCTGATAATCCCATCCTGCAGGCAAAGCCCCCCTTTCTTTCCTTCCCTAAATTCAACCTACAAATATAGGAACTGCGATAATCAGGATTAAAACCCTCAAATCAACAGCAACAAACCCCCGAATATCCTAGCCGGTGCTCTATAAATGCCCAATAAGCATTCAAAACAACTAGTCCAATAATCCTTCCTACTCAATTCCTCACTTGTTTTGTTCATATGCTTTCAGGCATGGTACATCTCTTCTACCAGGAGGCATAAAATAAAGTAGCACCTATTGAACAAGACATCGCTATTCTGTGATCTCTTCAAGCTTAAAGGGATCTTAAGTAGATTGGTACTTTAAGTAGCGAGTCATTACAACATGTGTCATTTCATATGTTACTCATTATTCAACACAACATAATACCGTGTGAGTCATTAACCTCTTGGCATTGGTAACCTACTCTCAATGCTAAGCAGTCATGCTTGTTGCTCAGGAACCCCCATGCTCTGTCGGAGAGAGACCTGGATGAGATTTTAAGGTCCCTTTGGTCTTTTGTTTTGCAGATCAGCAGGGGCTGAAAGCTTTTCCTATAGACTAAAAGAGTTCTTGGCCTTTGGTCTCTTGCTTCACGTTTCTGCGATGATGCCGGCCAAGTTACACTGGAGGGAAGAAAACTTCTTTTTAAAGGACATACGCATGTTAAGCCAGCAAGAGAAGCAAATGTTTAGGTTTCTCAGCTGAATTTTGCATTTCAATGCAGACTCAAACTAATATGAAGAAGTACTGAACACGTGCAGAACTGCCACCGCTGGGGTGAGATGCTAAAGTGAAATCTCTCTTATGGTAATATTTGTACTCCATTACTGTGCAGTAGCTCCAATGGACGCAGGGACCCTGCTACCCCTGCCATGACACAAGCCAGCTACTTCCTTCAAGAGCAGGCAATCAACGAGGAGAGAGAGAGACGCAGAGAGGTGAGACCCCAACGCTGGCCCCAGCCCAGCAGCAGCACAAAAGCCAGACATACTACCCAGATCTCTTTGCCTCACCCTAACCTCTACTGCAGATCTCTGTGGTTTTGGAGGCAATCAGGATAGAAATTAAAGGTCCTGTGGTGGTTCAGGAGATGTTAATTTGATTTAAAAGGAATTCTGTTGCCATAGTCAAAATCCCTCTTCAGAAGGAAACAAACACGCCGCTCAGGCTCCAGGAGAGCTCCTCCGGAGCAAGGAAGCCTCCTCCCTTTGCCTATCCATTCACAGCACTACTGCTATCCATGCCATTTCTGTAAAGTGCTGTCAAAGACACAGAAACCCAAATTCTAAGCTGTTCTCATTTTTCACGTGAAATGAATTTAAAGCATGGTGATTATTCGGCTGTGCTGTTCAAATGATTCTCAACAAACAGCAGAAATCATTAAAAGAATCTTCCTAAGTAATAACAACCCGGGCCCAGGTCTTTACTGTTCAGCCGCTGGGATCTTAACACGCTATCTGATCTTTAGTGGGCTAGTAAAAACCTGTAAGAAGAGGTTATTAATATTATTAGCAAGCTTTTAGGCTTTTTTTTTTTTAAACATCTCTCATTTAAATTAAAGCATTCCTCGCAGCGTTTTCTCCCATTGCCGTGATGAAGCATGGCTGTCAATTCCACCTCTGATGGCACAAACTGGGTAGTAAAACTATGCTTTAAAAAAAAAAGAAAATGATTTTTGAAACTGATTGTAGCTGGTAATTTTTCCTTACATTTAATTCTTTCTGGGTCCAGACATTCTGTTAAACTCACTGGGATGTGCCATTTCCTTTGTTCACCTTTGCAACAAAGGCAAAGCTGGAGATCCAGAGAACGATGGCTGCTTTTTAGGGGCAAGGTGGACCTTAAAAACAAGCAGTTCTTCTTTCTTTCCTCAGGTAGTATTTCAGTCCCCATTGTTCCCCTACTGCTCATGTACTGATTTGCCTCTAACCAGCCTGTAAGTACATCCTCCCCCCACTATATTTTCTTTTGTTAGAACCATTCATTTCTATACAGGCATTAGATTATAGATTTCCTGGCTTGCTGCACTCCATTAACACTCTGGTAACCACCCCTTTTCCAGCCAGCCATTAAACACCACCTTTAATAATTGAGATCTAAAGGCTCAGGGCATGATAAACAGCTGAAGTTATAACTTTACAGCTGCTTCTACAGAAGTGTGTAAATCTCCAGATTTGGTTAGGCAAATCAGTTAATTAGACTTGCATTAAGTCACAAACTTTGCGGGTGCTCTGACAGCAGATGTCCTGAAGTTGAGCTTTAAATAACAAGGGTCAAACCCCTCAATCCCACTGGGCTAGGAGAGACGGAAACGTCCCACCCGGTGCCCAGAGAGCAGTAGCACTGACTGCAGCTGCTGTGACTTGCAGACGGCCACGAGCGCCTTGCGACTGCAGCCCATTCCAGCTGTGTTTATGCTGGCTTCTTCCTTAAGAGCTTCTACAGTTACACGAACATCAGCGCAGCTGCAGCAAGCAGAACGACTGCCGACTGGACGTGCTCTACCTGCTGCCCGTGGCGGAGGCGACCCTTGTTTTACCACCCTGCGTTTCCCACCCACCAGCACACAGGTTATGCTTTCAAAGCGGGGCCCTGCAAGTTGTGGGGCTGAGCGCAGCTTCCCCCTGCCCCGACCTGCGGCCCAGGAAATGTTACGGGGATGGCCCTTAGTCACTGCTAGCCAGTAAATGTTCAAAGCTGGTGAGACTCGGAGCTGCAGGCCGCTGGCCTCTTCAGGGACATGGGTAGTAAGAGGTTAACCTTCGGTCGTGAGGCCCAAGTGCCTGTGCTCCATCTCTGCAAGAGTTATCTCCCTGTTGCTGCATTTAAAAATACTGTATGTAATTAACTGTTATCAGGTTGTTAAGCAGTGTGCTGAAGTGTGAACTTATCATTCAATTGTTTCCTTTATTTACAAAGTCCCTGCCATTCTCTGAGGTGGCAGCCTGGGACAGGCTGTTGACTAGCTCAGATGAAGAGGGTTTAGCACACCAGATTTTGGTAGCAGAAGCAGATTCTGGATAGGTGAGACACAGCCGTGAATCTGTTTGGTTCCTCAAACACCCCCTCAACACGCCCTGCAGAATAGCGGCGTGTGAATGAGACACACACACACACCACTGCTACCAAATACATCACTGTAACGTTGCTTTGAGCCCTGAACCACACAGCACGGAGGAAATTCACAATACAGCTCCCAACCACTGTAACCCAGCCTTCCAGGCACAAGCAGAGTTTTTACTCATACATATGGCACTAACTTTAATGCCTATAGATATCTACAAGCTATGTGGTCCATTCACAGAGGAAGACGACGTAACTACTGACTTCCATGCACTTCTGTGCTCAGTTCTTCCCCTTCCCCTTTTAATTTGCTGGACTGTGTTTCCTTAAGAAAAACAAATCTGGAAGTCAGTGGACATCATGTTAGACCACAGGCTGGAGAGGGAAGGACATGACAACAGGGCAAGATGCCACATCCACCGCTGTCCTCTCTGCCTCCCTCCACAAGGCCCAGGTTTGGTTTCCTGGAGGCCATGGCTTCCACCACTTTTTTTGCCACTTTCCCCTCCTGGCCTGGCTACTGTTCTCTGCTTTCTTCCCCAGCAGCACCAGCCCTGGCAATGCCTGCAAGGAGTCCAAGATGACATGAAACATCATCAGATCTATGTGACTTTCTTCTACGCATTCCTGGTCTGGGGCAGCACCATGCATCCAGCAGGACTTACTAGCATGGTCCCTAGGCATGAGGTGCCCTTTGCTCTTTGGGAACCGGTGCAATCATCAATATCCCAGATGTATGTGCATGCCTCCCCACTACTTGTAATAGAGGAGATATGTAGCTTCTAAACAAATTTCTTCTGTGCCATCTGCACACCATGCTGCATGCCAGATGACAAGATAAAATTTGCAACAGCAAAGTTCTTGGAGCACAGCAACCTTCTAGAGAGAGCAAGCACAGCCTGTGGCAACACAGTTATGTCAGCTTAGTCATGTACCTAGAACAGAAGACATCAGGATGCTGAAGCTGGAAGAAGGAGCACACAGCAGAAGACAGAAAAAGGCCATACTTTAAAGACACATCAAAACACTGCATGCTCGAGCAATGGGAAAGCAATGCCAGCAGCTGGGAATCAGCGATACCTTACAGACATGACAGCACAGCAGCTGGAACAGGGGCAAGTCAATACTGAGATAAAGAGAGGCTTTGGACAGCACCACCAGGTATAGACTTTGATTTCTTTTGAACACACGTATACATCATGTCAAAGACTACCACGTGCAGTAGAGTGTTACGTGCGAGACATGATGCTGTCAGTAGCTTCAGCTTAGATTATGATGAACACCAGCACAATCAGAGAGGCACCCCTACTCCACCCACGAAGGCTACTACACGCCATCAGTGAGAGAAAGAGAAGCAACAGCACTTGCTGATCTGAACCGGGTAAGAACCTGGCAAAGATTCCAGACACCATGTCTCAATTTGGCTGGGGGAGGTGGGGGTGGAATGAAATAAAAACGCCCTCTAACTTGAAACAATCTTTTACATAATGAATCAATCAAACAATTATCTTTGCTCTAGTATGTTCAAATCAAGGGAATCATCATTGAAAATAACAACCAATTTATATAGCTCATTTAAAGCCACAGTAAGCTAGGCTGCTGATTCACTAATGAACAATAAAGGTCACTACTATAATACCATTCTAAGTATTTTCAGATTGTGCGGTGTGATAGACTTGAAGTGGCATGTTCATAAAAAAACCATCGAGATGCTTTGCAGAGGGAAGTAAAGATGGAAAGAGATCTGTACTCTGCCTAGATACCAGACTGAGAAGAGGGCATAACTTGATGCGATGAGGAACCTTGTGCCCCAGACTCATCCGGCCTCCGCCAAAGCCTCTGGATGTCAATGGAAGCATTTCAATGAGCTTTGGATTAGGCCCTTGTATAGGAGAATGGTATCTGAAAGGGGATGAGAGGGCAGCGAGAGAATGAGACATCTGTATTCTGGAATGAAGTCAGAAAGTTAAGGCCTGACAGCCTTAGACAGCAAATAAATAGCTCAAGTACTGGATGTGGGTTGCTGAAATGCCTCACTCCACGTGGAAACATTCCTTTTCAATTGTGTCTTTCAGGTATTCAGAGAAAAGACTGACCAAAATGCAGTTAGCTTATTTTTTACTTTTTGAGTGCTCATGATCTAGAGAGGGGTACATATATGTGATTACTAAGAAACAGGACATTCTACCAGATGAATAACACACCTCGGCTACATGGAAGTAGTATTAATAGTAGTAATAGTATTAATAATCTATGATTATTAATAGTGTGGCAACTGGGGCAATTTAGCAGTGTGCCCTAAATTGCAGCATCATGTCTTTCACTGTTACCAGAACCAGATGCTTGAGAGGAAGATGTAATCAGTGGAGAATTAATAGTTTGCATAGGCCTTACAGCATAAAAGCAAGCTCTCCTCTCCTCCCCAGAAGCTAACTCAAACCAAAGCAACTATTGGTCTAAGTTCAGGTTTGCAGAAAGGTGTAGGATTCAGAAACACAAAACACTTGATGGCATGTCTGTACTTACAGATGTTAATATAAAAAACCCCAACAACAATAATATTTAACCTTGACAGACCTACTATTTGAATCCCACAGAAAAAAAGCACAATATAGTAGTGAGTGAGCCTGTGGTGAGTTGAGAATGACGTCTTTTCCAAACCTCAATGTTAAATCTTTAATGCTGATTTGGGTTCCTCTTTAACGAAAATATGTGTAATTCTACTTCCAGTAAAATGGGATTGTCTTTAAAAGAACTTTGCGACACTTCAAAAGTCCCTCTTTTTTCAATGATCGAAAAGTAAAAGGGAGAAATTTCATATCATATCAAGCAGCTGCAATATAAACCTTACTCAAGAAGACCATTCCAGTTTCTATGTCAGAAAAGCACAAAGCAGCAATAGCATTCTGAGGATGCAAAATGGTCTCTGTATACTAAAGTCCCTTGAAAAACCTGTAAAACTTGTGGTATAAACTAGTACAACTGAAAATGAAATGTCTAAGGAGGAAAAGACCAGGGTTAAGGGTTCTGTATTGATTTTTTTTCCCTCCACATTGGGATTAAAGTGATTTCAGCTGGGACCCAGAATTACAGATGCAATTATAATTTCCATTTATATTTTTAGACTGTGTACAAAGAAGTGTAATAATGGACAGCTGAATGTTTTCCATTGTCCATTAAAAAAGAAATGTTTCTGATGAAATCTCTGTAAAACCAAGGACCATTGCAGTAATCTCTCAGTAACACAGCTTTCTTCAGATGTTTGGTGACGAGAGAGAAGAGAGAGCTGTCAGCCCTTCACACAAAGAAATCAAACCAAAATTACATTAAGGTTGTTATTCCCCTCAATAACACTAAAAAGATTCCAAGTTAAGATCAGTAACAAGTCTCTTCAAAGATTATTCGTGAAATAAGCTTTCTTGATATTATTTACAGGGTATTTAACAAAAAGCATTGCATTAAGGCAACATTAAGAAGGCATTATTTAAACCACAGAAACTGCAGGGACTGAAAAAGTGAAATTTCTCTAAGTACCACTGACTGTCTGCCATCCTTCCCCCATGCTTTACAATGCACGTTTAAGCCCAGGTTTCCTCCTGGAGGCCTCTGATAGCTAGGCAAATCATTGCTATTGAAAAGCAAAATGTATTCAAGGTAAAGCAGGTGCTTAAGTGCTCTGATGGATCTGGGCCTAAAAATTCAAGTTGTAAACCCCAACTCAATTTCAACTGACTAATTGAATTAGTCTTTCTTTTTTTTTCCTCCTTAAATTCCCTTTCATTTTAAACGGATCTGCTCTGTGCTTTCTGCCATAGAGCGTGGTACAGTCAGTACCGCAGCACAGCCTGTACCACTGAGTTTCCACTCGCCATTCCAGAGGGGGCTGCAGCACACCACGTGGTAAAGGGATCCTTGCAGAAAATGCTCAAAACCAGCATGGGTGTATTCAGGCAGTCTAAATTCAGCCTAATTCCCTAGTTAGTGAGAAGCCTAGATGCCTTCAGAGACCCTTACAAAGCTAATTAGAGGACAACCAGAAGTCGAGGCAGCCAGTAAGAAACAGTACACCCAGCAAAGTCGCATAGGCTTTCTGAAGCACGGCTACTGGGGTCCTTACAGCTTTTAACTGATTTTGGAAATATTTAATTGCTGAATGTATAGTTGTAAAGTGTGTTTGCTGTTTGAGGATCTTTGGAAGAAAGACTGTTAGTATGTCCTTTCTTCTACTCATTTTGTCCTAACTAATGTTTTGGGTGGTTGATTTCACTTCAAGAGCACATCACTATTACTCCTTTAAGAAAGCAAAACATGGGGCAAAACTGTGACCATACCATGCTTCTAAACATATATTATTTTTTATACTGAAGACATCTCAGTTCTCAGTAAACAAATATTCCTTTTCTTTAAAGCATAGCATCTCAGAGCAAGCCAAAATTCATAACAAAAATGCTAAATGAGGGACCAAAACCTGGTGACACATGGGTATGTACAACAGTACGCTAACACCTAGATCCAAGCAAAAAGCCATTCACATGGATTTTCAACTGTGAAATCCTGCTGAGATTGGTTTTGCTTGCCAGATTTTGTCATGATCTACAACAGACTGCTCTCAAAGTACTTCCCTTCACCTGGAAAACAAAGGCTATTTTTCTTCTTTAAATGAAGAAGAGTGCCAGCTACTCAATATCCATGGACCCCTGTTGGCTCGGGGTTTTACTTGACAACCTGGGCTGGGTTTTATTCACGCATTTACCGCCCTCTCTGGCTGGAACTGGCTGCCAATTTCCAAGGTGCATGCTGTTTCAGACTATCTAATGCACAGATCCAGTCTCCTTGCTGAATTACATCTGGAGTGGAACAAAAATGGCAGATAATTCACTTTCTATTAAAGTTAACACTCTCCTCCTCTTGCTTCCCACATATGTTGTACAGTGGACGTGTTTGCATGTTCTGCTCTGTTTTTTCAGCTGTTGCAAGCACATGAGCTATTAATTACTCTGTGCGCAGAGAGAAGATGGTGACTTGAGGAACAGCTTCCAGTTTACATGACTCCTCACCTCATCACTACTCGAACATTTAAATGAATCCTGTTGGGCAAGAGGCCTGAAGCAGAGATTCCTTAGGCGCTCTCTTCCCTGCCATCTCCCCCCTCATTGAATGGTTAATCAGAGCAGAATAACTCGTTAAAAACTAATACTTATTCAAACAGCTGTAGGATCCCATCTGCTCACGCAGAACGGAGTGTAGAACTAGTGGCGGCCACAGTGATACCAGACATTAGCCAGCAGAAGGTATGAATTCTGTCAATATCTCTATAGCCAGATTAAGTTACGTTTGGCAGACAAAGTTTTTGAGTACAGCAAAGACACTACCATTACCGTAAAGATGTGGTTAAGTTTTTAGCACATGCATTATGGTATTTAAAGTATTTCCAAAATAAAGCTTGCTGAAAGTCTCACTAGTGGCCTATGTACTATTTAACACCAACCAAAGTTTTGCTGGCATGTTTCTGGCATACCCACGACATCTTTACCTGTGGTAAAAATGCTGAATAGCTTATGCAGATTTTCCCAAATAAGAATCAGCAAAAGAAACAGTATCACTGTGCATCTTGTGCTTTGTTTATGCCATATTTTAAAGAACTGTTCTAGTAGAAAATTTCGTACAGGTGCTAAGTGACAAAATAAAGTGCTAATTTACATAACTATTAAATGCTAGAACAATGCAATCTTTTCCAAGCCTGGAGATGAGGGTAAAGATTTTTAAGAAAGCAGGAATTAATTTTCTCTAACAGGGTACAACAGGAGTTTTAGCTCCATGCTTGCTCTTAACAAAGTTAGCGGTCCATAACTGCTAGTGATCTGAACGTTTGCAATTCTTCAACAACCTTGAATTACATTAATTTCTAAGTCCTACTTTTGCTGCACTTATATCTGTGGCAAGATGCGATGGGGTGGAGAAGAGCAGGCAAAGATATATTCCTTTTTCTAGGATTTCCCAAATATGGAGAGAGACTGCTAACATTGGTGGGCAGAGTTTCTGGGAAAAAAACAAATATCCTAATCAGAGTTTATCAAATACTAGCAGACTGACCCAGACAGCAATGAAATGAAGGAATATGCTCTAACAGTGATCACATTTCAGTCTAAACCTACTGCTGACTGCAATCGGTAGGAACACGTCCATGGATTGCAGTGGTTCTGGATCAGGCTCATACTACCTTCTACAACATTTCTTGCAGAATAACGTGTTACTCAACTTGGATCAAGATACCCAAAGCATGACTTTCTGAAGTGTCATAGTTGAAGAGCAATGTAAAAGCCATAGGTAAATACATGGGCAAATAAATTTGGACAAAACCCTCTAGAATTTAGAATATTCTCTTGATATGTGTTTAAGAGACTTCTGTGCAGAGAAATTAAATATGTCACCTACTTATGAAATGGAAGCAGTTTGGCTGCCAATTGTATGAGCCGTGTTGAAACAGCTGCTCTAGCAACTGTTTTTACTATTAAATTCTTCAGTGATTCTCTTAATCCCAAATTAGATACCTCTTTCCTTCAATCACCAGTTTATATAAAAGCTCTCTCCTCACAAGGCAGGGTTTCACCGAGGATAACAAACAACTGCAGGTCTGCTTAAAGCACTGCCCTTGTGTTTCTCTATGGCTCACGTCTCCCTCACCCTGTTTCTTATTTCTCGGTGGGTGGCACACCGAGTGCTCACAACTCTGTCCCCTATGTGTTTGTAAAAGAATCCAGTACTATATTTGAGTTCTTAAGATTTCACAGCCTGTCATTACCTTGCAGAGTGCAATTAAGACTGTCCACATACAATTCACTTGCCTACTTCACCATCACAATCTCCTTTCCTCTTTCCTAAATATGTACATAGGAATACCTATAACTGACTCACTTTAAATGGCTTGCTATTAGAAGCTTCAAACTTGCCATCATGACAGTGCAATTTCCTTGTCTTTTTAACATCTTTCCTGTTTTTTTTTTTCTGAGCCTGCTTTGCAAAGACTGGATGGAGACAAAGGAATTGGCTGGATTATGGAGAACTAACTGCAGTCTGCCTCTGAGTGATGGATGCCATCGCAAAGCTGCTGTTTGCTTACAGGAACCTAGCTGAGCCATGGCAGAACATACAGGAGGCTCATGCATAATGCTGTGAGAGCTTCAGGAAGTTTGCTCAAAATATCCCGATCCAACATCCTCAAAAATCATATATATTTACACCTGATGCTGTTGGCTTCCTACATTTCTCCTTTGTTAGCTGTTTTTAAAGCATGTTCACCGACAAGCGTCTTTCAGCCATACCTCCAGACCTGTTTATCAAGGGAAAGCCAAAACCAAGAACTGCAGTGGAGTTGTCTTATTTTACAATGCGCTTTCTCACAGAAAGAAAAGCTTATTTCCTCACCTTTGTGGCCTAGAGTCCACACTTTTTGATCAGTTCTCAATTATAACCCAACATAAGCAGCGACATTTTTATTCCAAATATCCATACCTGTAAAGCAGCCAGCTAAGCCTCCCAGCCTGTTGGTCTCCTGAGCAATTTCAATATCCATCTCAACAATGCAATGGATGTATTTGCATTTTGTAGCGCACATGTTATTCCCCAGGTTTCACTCAGCACATCAGTCTGTTGATGCATTCTGTGGGATATATGCTTTTGTTTTTTAATTTGATCTTCCTCTTTTTAATTTGCATTCACTTATCTTTTTTCCACAGATCCTTCATCTCAACCTAACCATTTTGTACTGACACTTCTTTCTTTCATTAATATTTTGTTCCCTAACAGTTGTTTTGTTCTTTTACTCACTGGAGGCATAGCTAATACAGCTTTCTTTTCTGAGGCAATGTCTCCATGACTTCATTAAATTTTATAATATGAATTCAAGCCCTTTTGTTCCAAGGCAGTATTTTCCTCCATCTCCTGTATTTTTAAGATGAGTTTGGTGCCCTTAGTTTGAGTGGGAGGTCCTTATGCCTGGTTATACATTAAAATCCATACCAGATCCATGTTTTTTGTAAATGTGACACTTGAAAGTATTTTTATTTACTCCGGCTAGTATCTCCTTGCAAAAAGGCTGGCTGTTTAGTTTCAAAATATTAATTGACTTTTAAACTATTCCATATTGCATTAACTGACTTTTCGCTATGAGGAGCTGACTGACTTATTAGAAAAATTGACAAAATCCATCCCTGTCTGCCTCCTTCTACACTTCCAAAGTATTCTTCTGGGACATCTGGCTTTTAGTGGTTTTTTGAAGCTATGTCCCAGTTGTTGGAGACATTTTTTTGCTCAATTTTCCTTAGTCGTTCCCATGGAAATTATAGAGGTGGCCTGTCAGCCACAGTCTGTGACTCGATGTCATGAACTTTGACCTTTCTGACTTTCTAAAGTATACTTCTAGCATTAAGACTTAATTTGGCTTGGATAGAGGCATCCTGTTCATTTCAAGTGATAATTCTATTTTATTAGAAAGCTGGAGGTATGTTTTACAACCGAATTGCCTTCCTTTTGAATTCAATGTAGAGAGTTCTGTAATTGTGATCCTGTTTACAATTTTCTTTCCTCCTTTCAGCCAAGTCTTAGAGAAAGACACAAGACCATGTTTTGGAACATCTACAGTACACTGACCCTTTTCCTACCTGCTCTGCTTTTAATGCCTGAGACTCTCCCTGTAGAAGGTATACACAGGTTATTTATGAACTCTGCATGTTTTTGGACAAATGCGTTTTGACACCACACACAGAAAAACCTTCAGACTTCACATACGACACTGAAGTGCAGCAGAGTAACTGAAATGGAGATAAAACAGAACAAGTTGCAACAGAGCACTTCCAGCTTTCTGCTGCAGGTACATATCACAAATCCAGTGTCCTGCTATGGATTTGGACTTTGTCCTTGAAATACAATGACTTTCCTGACATCTCAGAGATACTGGGCAGTTGCCACAGCAATCAGTTTTATTATCTTGCAGAGTTAACTAAGGTTGGTTAAGCAAATCTTAAACTGTTTGATATTGGATTTAAGCTAATCTTTTAATGAGCACATCAGCTTGGTTCCCAAGCTTGTGCTGTAGCATGCAAGAATGATCTTTTTTCTTTGCCTGTATTTCATCTTGGCTGGTTTATTGCAATGTATCCTGGAGGTCCTTCAGTACGACCAGTATTGCCATTAAAACCGATTCTAAATTCATCTGCCAGGACTTAAAACCCAAATAAAACCATACACATATTTCATTTATAATGAGATCACCACATTGGAAAATACAGACAGGTAAGATTTTGCTGCATTTTCAATGAAAGTACAGCTGTCAAGATAAAAATTGTATTTAAAAAATATCCCTGAGTTACTGATATTACTTTAGATGATTAAAACAGAAGAGAAAGTTAATAATCAAGTATACCGTAGAATATACTCCTTAAATATTATATGTATTTCACGTGACTAGGATGATGAAATTAGGTGGCCCATTCATTTTTGCACCCTACTTGGTTCTAATCCTATTTAAGACTCCAAATTATCGTCTTAGTTTTGTAGTTATGTCAGGGAAATATTGAAAAAAAAAAGATTTACATTGAAAATTAAAAAATACTCACAATTGGTTCTCAAATCTTTGTCTTGACCCTCTTATCTTAATTTAAATCAGTATGAGAAATGGGGGATATACAGACTTTTTTCAGCTAAGCGGACCTACAAAATATTTTTCTATCACCATGCCCTTCACTGTTTTCCACCACTTTGGAGGGAAAATCTGGGCATTACTAAAAATACTGGGCATTATATTATGCACCAGTACATATACATATATGTAACTGTATAATATGTGTCCAGTAATGTGGTTTCATTGACAGACTGCAACTTCGGTGCTTCTGGACTGGGTTGATATATTATTTCATTGCCATTAAAGTTTCGGCAAACTCCCCGCCCCATTTATGAAAGTATATCTGCAGATGCTCTTTTTAACCAGGTGAACGATGCTCCAATTTAAACAGTGCTACAAGGCAGCAATGGCATTCCCTGCAATACCTGCAGTCTGCATCAGCATTGCCACCATATCTGCCTGCCATAAAGCACAATTTTGGGCTCAAAAAACCCCCAAAAGCCAATTCAGTAGAGCCATGTAACGAAGTCAACTGATGAGAGGAACAGTGGAAAACTGAGAGGCAGTCTATTACTAAGAAGTAGCTGAGCACCAAGAAGGTCCCTGGAAGGTAACTTGGCAGAACAGCAGCAGTGTTATGGGACAGAGCAACGCTGACACCGTTACCAAGAACCACTGTGCCAGTGCATGGCACTTGTCAGTGCAGACGGGTCAACATCAAAAAACAACCAAGGACGTCACATCCCTCAGCTGATGGCTATTGCCACGACTGCACTGCTGGGTCAATGCTGTGCAACATACTGTTAGATGTCAAGGAGGAATGTAAATGAAGTATACAAAATGAGAAGGGGGACAGATTTTTTGCTATGTGGGATGGAATAAGTTAAATCAAAGTGATTTAAAGCAAAAAAATTAATTGTGATTTAAACCAACAAGCAGGGAATTCTGATTTAAATAATTGATTTTAAACCTTGCTTTTTCATCTGTGCTCCTTGGTTAGTCAATTCCCCTAGGTCGGGAATGCTCTGACAAGTTGATTTGCAGCTAATTACAGGCTGCACTAAAATTGTGATTTCTTTTTGTTAACCAGGAGAACACACTATATACATATTTAAGTAATGCCAGTATATTAATTTCAGATTCTGCTAGACAATGGTGAATGATGACTCTTATTTAATAGACAATTAACTTTGTCTTGTGATTTGTGTCAAGTCACTTTCTGATGACGTTTTTGGGATTCAATTAAATTGCAGAAATCCTGCATTTTGAAATAAACTTGGTTAGTAAAATAAAGGCAAGAACACTCAAGTGCAAGAAAAAGCTAATGAAACTTGCTAAGTAATCCATTCTTTCTGTTTGAAGAACCTTATCTCTTCATGACATAGGTGTTATAGAAACTTTGCTTTTGATCCAAAGAGTTGGAAATGTT
Source organism: Buteo buteo (assembly GCF_964188355.1). Classification (NCBI taxonomy): domain Eukaryota; kingdom Metazoa; phylum Chordata; class Aves; order Accipitriformes; family Accipitridae; genus Buteo; species Buteo buteo. The sequence goes on from NC_134175.1 coordinate 25,102,691, forward strand.
TTTGACTCAACTATAGAGGCTACCTCATAAATTGACTGCATGGGGACTCCGGCCCCTTGAGTCAATGCTGTTTTCATGCTCTATAGAGTAAGACCTAAGTGCTCAATCTATTTAATTTATTGAAAAGGAGGTGAAAAGATAACATAAATGATTGCTGCATAGAAGTACTGAAGGGAAGGTATTTTGCAGGCTTGGCTCTTAAAATCTAGCAGAAACAATATTTACCATTGTACTAGAAACTAAAATTGGGTAATTTCAGACTTAGGAAAAAAAAAAGGCATAAGCTTTTTAAACAGTAAAATAATTAATGTCTGTAGAATGTAATGAATTCTCCACAACATGATGTTTTAATTCTAGGTTAGATGCTTCTGTAAATATATTTATAAAAGTAATGCAATGGATCAAAATTGAAGTTTAGTTTGATGGAAAAATATAGAAGGTCTTGGAGGGCTCAGGCAAGGTGATCAAAAATTGTCCTTTCTGGCTTCATACCTAGAAATGGAGGATGTGCTGCTTTTAGCTACTGCCTTAAGAAGTGCAAGTTGCATGGTCAATCTAAAGGGAAGGTTCCAGCATGGCAAGACTACATGCTGCCACTGTACTTGCAAGGCTAGTTCCTTAATATATTTGTAAATTTCCCAGTTTAAGATGCATGTTACCTTTAAGACATATTCCTGTGAGCCAATTACCAGTTCGTTCAGCTGTCTCCTCCCAGCCACAGCAATACAGCTGAACTCATCTACACAGCCTGAACTTGTTTTTCCATGCTAGCAATTATTTTGTAATGCTCTTACTGCCTTTCCAGCCCCACCCCTTTTCTCAACAAAAGTGCATGTTTTTCAATAATACGAGGATTCCAGAGAAAGTCTGGAGTATTAGCTTTCCTTTGGAATCAGCATTTCTTACTAGGAAGATGGCTGAGCTTTCTGATCTACACTCATCATGTCACCAGTATCCCATCTCAGTGTCTGACAGTCTGCTTTTGGTCACAGCCAGCTTTTCCATCAACACAGAAAAGAACGTGTCCTTGAACATGAGATTTCTCCAAACAAGGCTGCCATTGGCAAGACTGTGATTTACATTAAAACAGACTTCCATATAAGCAAGCTCAAAAATAAAACTATGAACAAACAGAGCAGTTTCAGCTTCATATCTGTTCCATAGCTCCATCAAGAAAATATTCTGGATTACACCAAGAAGACAGGCATTAAAAATAGTTTAAAAAATACAAACGCTTTTCTGGCTCCCACAACCCTTGCCCTGCTCCTCTTCCCAAAAGAAGAGGCTGAGAGGTGTAAGAACAAAGCCATTCTCCTTCCTAAGCAGGAGGATTTAACATTGCTTACTACTACTACTCAGCACTACTTAGCTGTAGCCCCAGGGCAACATGTAAGCATTGAGTGCAAAGAACTGTACCTCTCTTGCAAAGCCTTCCATTCTGTCTTTCCCACTTTGCTGCTTTTCTGCAGACAGAACAGCACAATGCAGTGCGAGATGAAGACCTGCCACTCTCCTGCCACAGCCACTTATCATCGAATTCGGATGTTTGCCTCTGTAGACATTTCCAAACCAAGTCTACACAGACCGGCATTATTTTACCTAGAAGCTTAACTACGTAGCTCAGCTGACCACTCATTAAGCCAGTCACATACAAAGCCTTCCTCCAAAGGCTGCTGCCTCCTGTTTTCAGCTTTTAATTAAACATGTAACCTTACACAGGAACAGATCCTTCACTCAAAGGCAAAAAGGACACCACTGAGCTCAGTGACACTGCTCCACTGGATTAGCTGCTGCATCTACTGAAAAGGCAAGCACACTCGACACAGCTGAATTCCTCAAATGCAGTTAATACTGACTTACATCACCTGAATTTGGCCCATAATATCTAGGCTTAAATTAGCAGCTTCAGAGAAAGACAGAAAAATAAAAAACAAATGGGCAAAGCAGCAATGATATTTCAAAGCTCAGATTTTTACAACCCAGCAGCAGATGTGCTCGGATGCTGCTGGCAGTCTGACTTCCCCTTTTGTGCAGGATGCCTGCCTTTGCACAGGAATGGGGTAGTGCCTTAGGGGCACCAGACATTCATGAAGCTGTTTGGCAGGTGATCATTCCTCTTTCTTGCTCAGTGGGGAGGAAAACCAAAGCTCTCTTAGTTTGTCCATGCCCACACACCCTGGCATGAGTCCTGCTGGCTTCCAGGTAAGCAGAACAGTTTCGCTGTGTAGGTCCCAGCTACTCTTGACATAGCACAGATCCCCTCCTCCCTCCTCATCCAGTGAAACTGGCCGCAGTCCAAGCTGCTTTCCTCTCTTCCTTGCGTGTGCCACACCACAGCACCAGGCAAAGGTCGTATATTCCTGGACTCAACACAATACTGCAATAAGAATCTGTTTCCCAGCATCTACAACCCTCACCTGAAGCCACTTTAAGTATCTCTTATTAAACTGGACTTAAATGGCTTAAGCACGCAGACAGTTATATATCACATCCGTACCAAATTCAGCTCAGTGGTTTGACCAAGATGAGGACAGGACAAGACAAGGAGGCGAATAAACCCAAGGGCAGGAAATCATGAACTAATGATACTAGAATGCTGGGGAAAAGAAAGCTGCTCTTTGAGGAAATACTACCTCTGTATTTCTTTCTACCTTCCTATTTCTTTCTCTTATTTTTTTTAAATCATGCTGCCCATTACAGTAGTATTCATGGATCCTCCACTAAGAATAGGCTGGCAAATGGGTGGGTTTTACCTGGATTCCTCTATACTCCTGGGCAGTCAGCCATGAGAACAAAAGAAATCACTCATTTCCATTAGTGGCTGGCAATGAGACTGCATCCCCTTCTTCTGGATTTAGACTTCACCGTAGCAATCTAGTAATTTGTGACTGCCAGGGCTTAATTACTGCAGTAACATGAAACTGCAAAACTTATAAAATGCAAGTATAAAAGGTGGCAGCCGACTGCTGGACTGCAGGCACACCCAAGGGTGCGCTGTCCTAAGGCTCTGCTCCTGCCAGGGTGGAAACCCTCTGGACAGCCGGCAATGGCACGGCCTGCGTGCAGCAGTGCGCGCGTTCGGGTCAGGAAGCGCACAAAACCCTGCTGAAGTGCAGGCCCTCTCACTATCCAGCATAATCTTCTTAGGCACCGAGAGAAATGACACCCTTCACACCGATCTTCAAAAGCTTATTGAACGTTTGGATGACTTCCTAAATAGTGAGTCCCAGCCAGCTAAATACTCAAACCTGTCACAAGAGCTGGAGAGTCATGTTTCCAGCAAGATAAACGGCAGTTTTAGGAAGAACACTGTGAAATTCACGATCTGATCTATCTTTAAAAAAAACCCCAAACAAAATACAAAAACGCAGGGTGCAGCGGCGAGCAGTACAAACACCCAGGGGACAGGCTGAGGATGCAGCAGGTTTGAAAAGGAACGGGACAGAAGGAATCCAGAGAACACTGCTGCAGAAAGCAAGGGCATGTCTGCACCCGCACTGTTGTGCTCACTTCTGGTCATCCTTGCTTGAAAGGAATGCTGGAGGAAAAAAAAGAATTCTGGGTGATGGAAGTTACTTCGCTGGGAAATTCCATTTTATAAAGATTGAAAAAATAAGGTTGATTAGCTTGAAGGGAAAACAAATAAAAAGAGACATGATACAGGACTACAAAAATTGCTGTAGAGAGTTACACTGGGCACCAATTGCTAATTTATTCTTGTAATTCACAAGGAAGTACTGAACAAAATTGAAGTTTAAAATAGATAAAAAAGAGTGTGCATAATTAAACTACATCTAACTAACCTGTAAAAAACACTGCTAAAAACATGACAGGAGACAAGAGTGTTGGAGGACTACAAAAAAAGATGGCTATTTACCTAGGAGAGTAAGAATATCCACAGTCAGTCAGGAAATAGATACAGGACACACTGCTGGAAAGCAGGCTTCTGTTAGAAAAGCCAGTTACTGCACAGGACGAATTCCCAAAACGATGGCTGACACAAATATCATTTGAAGGCAGTAACTAAACTATAGACACATTCTTTGGTTTAGAAACCACATACATTAAAAATGCCTACAAACGTCCAACAACGTCTTGTGAGACAGCCTTTATACATTGGTTTCCAAAAGTAAGATATTCTTTGTATTTTCATCTGGAATTGGACACAGCGTTACATATTTATCAATCAATCTCTCCGGTGACACCTTTGAATGTAAATAGCTCAGTGGAAAAAGAAAAAGAAGCAAAAGAACATATTCACTGATTTCCTAAATGCCAGCACTAGTTCACAACAAAGAATCTCTTCTTGCTTGTAAATAGCTGGTTTTGCTTTGCTTTTACAAATTATCTTGCTTGTAGGTCCAAGAAGTGGACTGGGCAACCCCTCTAAGGTCTTTCCCAGCCCTCTAATTCTAAAGGGGGAATATTTTTCTATTTTTGTTTTCCTCCCACTGCTTCCCACTATCTATTCTAGCACCCTCTCGCTCCCCTTTCTGGCTTGCTAAATCTTACACTCCGCTATTAGAACTCCCATAGAAACAGGGCTGAAATCTCTGAAATGCTTCCTTTTTGTTATGCCCCACTGGTTTCAGACTAGAATTACTCTTCATTGAGTTGATAAGGATTAAAAATTAAAAAAAGCCCTCAGAGAATTCACTCTCATTTCCACAGTGTTCAGTTAAAGCACAGAGATGCTCTACTGGAGTAGGACTGCTAGTCAGACAGTCCTTGCAGCAACAGTGGGACTTCAGTAGCAGTGGCTGCTGTAGTGGAGGCTTTCCACAGCAGTACTCTGTCAATGCCAGCTAGGATTATATCACTATAAACTCGGTCATTTATGCCCTGCTACGACCCGTTACAACTCTTGCAGAGCCAGCTTCCTCAATGTCATGTTCTCTACCTGTGGATCATGACTCTTGCTGACATGTTCAATGACAGACTTTTTTTTTTAAATTCAAAAGTCCAAATTAATAGTACAGTTATAAAGATGGCACTACCTCAGCAGCAGAAGGTGACAAGACAAAACTGCAAAATAATCTCTATTTGTTGGAGCCTGACATCAGCTGTGGGCTGATTTCTCTACCCATCAGAGGGAGGGTGAACCAGTGTGTGTGTATGAGGCTCAGTGCTGTACCTGGGTAAGGATGCATACTGCCTTTCCAGCCCCTCGTAGCGGAGACCATACGAGCTCCCATCTGGACCTTTTCCAGGCACCTGTGGAGAGGAGAGTAATTAGAGATGAAGATCAATTATGCAGCCCAGCTACTAACAATGCATCTCAAAACGATAAGCAGAGAACACATGATGCTGCAACATGCCAAAATCAACAAAAGAAAGGCAGGGGCTCAAAGAAGCTCCAAATCCCATACATAATCTTATCACTGCTAACAAGAAAGGCTTCTGTATCAAAGAACTGTTTAGAACAGGTACAATCTTCAGAGCCTTTTCCTCGTCTGCGTGCTAGCCAGGATACTCTCTCTCCTTCCCTGGCTGGCCTTCCTCCTAGAATTCAGTAACATGAGGCCGTAATCTAATTAAGCACACCCCTTCTGATTCCAGTGACGTAACTACTTGAATCACAGTTAGTACCAAGTACAAACTTGTGTGTTTCGCTCAAGTATAAAACGTGATATAAACAGGCTTTGCTTTCATTCTTAACACAAATCCAGAAACTTTCCCTAATGCCACTGCAAAGCTAAGTACCCAGCTGGGAGTTAAGTGCATTTATCATGCTCTGGTGCCATTTCAAAAGTGAAGCATCAGTGTGCTCAGTCAAAATGCCAGCTCGCCACTTGGTTTGTTTTCAAGATGGCAGCCAGAGTTGGCTGCAGAGCGCAATTCTATCGGGAAGGCTCCAACTGGGGTACAAAATGGTGAACTTCAATGCTTTTAGCACACAGGAGCTCTCCCAATTTCACTCACTCAATGCCTGCTGATGGCCCAAAGTGTTAAGAGCCTTGTTAAAATGGAGCTATTAGTCTTTTCCTCCATAAATGCAGGAGGCTCTGACTGCCTTCAGTGTTTCCTACATTAGTATGTATTCCTATTCCGGTGCTGCTAGAATCAGCAGTTTTATAAAGCAATATACTAAGAGGCCATTTAAAATCCCCTTCCCCTTTTACAGATTAATAGCAGAAAGGAAGATTTAATGCCTTTTCAAACATTTTTAACAATTCATTAAAAAGAAAAGAATAAATCACACCAAGCTTTCAGCAAATGCCTGATTATAGAAGGAGAAAACAAACAAAAATTAACAGGTTTTTCACATTCTACAGGTTAGAGTACATTTCTGTCAGTCCTGTAATTTATGCACAATATACCATTCTCACTGAAGAGATGTATAAGCTTTTGCAATGGGAAAGGTTGTGCACTTAGCTGTAGTAAGTCTTATCTACCTTTACATAGCATTTCTGTTTACAGTCTCTCGTGGACCCATTACATAAGCCAAGTCCAATACAGAGAGAGGCACTATCCCTTGGAGCTATCAGGCAAGCTTAGGAATTATTCTAGACGAATACCGTTATGCACCTTGCCACTCACTGAACATCCCAGATACTCATAAGTGAAAAAAAATTATTCAGCACAGGCCTCTTGCTAACTCTCCTTTATCTGACTCAAAACAGAAAGCAGCCCTCATGGAACTGACGGCCACAAGAAATAACCACCTCTGATTCAAAATGGCCCATGCTTTAGCAGTGCCTGACTTTGGATGAGCAAAAAATAACAGTAATTGCCCTACATTTCAAAAAGAGGGCAGTAGGCTAAATGGATCATTCATTCATTTTTTCCACCAGAAAAAGTGACATGTAGAGAGAATTTATAAAGATAGAGTCACTTAGGTGAAGACTCACAGCCACTTTGGCTGTCCTTACACTGCTAATTTTATCAGGTTGGTAATTTCCCTTAATTCACCAGGTATGCTGGTGAGAGAAGAGCCTCCACACTTCTGCTGTTTCATGAAGAAGAACGAGGGGACAAGAAATGAATGTATAATTTGGTTCGCTCAGCACAAAAGTCATGTAGTATACAGTCTACCTGCGTGGCTGTAGATAGGCTATTAATTATGTGCAGTGGCAAGACGTTTATGAGCTAAAGGATGAGCTTGGTAACTCTGCATTTGCCACCCTGTGCAAGTTTCCTGGTGATCACTCTGGCACCTAGCAGGAATAACAGCAGCCAGTCAATGTGCAAAACCACAAACAGATTCGGAATTGCATCAGGATTGAGCAGTGATCCCCAAACTTATACCAGTCACCATAAAGTAAAAAAATATTTACACCGCAAGGCCTTTTTGCAGCCTGAAGACACCCCTTTTCCGACGGCTTCCTACAGACCAAATAGAAGGCTATACCCCCCGCCAGGTCTGTTTGTATATATGATTTGAGAGACAGTTGCCATAGAAACACCCTGGCGGTGGATACACAATTTTGCTAATTTGGATCCATCGAGTGGCTGAGTCTCCACACCCTATATAAAACCCCTGATGCACTGGAAAAGCATGTTCTGGCTCTGCACGGCTAATTAAAGACTCGGCCATTTCTTCTCCTTTCGCTTCTCCATCTGTCCATGCGACAGTAAAAATGTATCATCACTCAGCCACCAACAAAATGGTGCCTGGAATAAAATACTACCCCAATGAGAAGAGAAATTGCGAAAATGGAAACTCTTCCTTCATAGAAGTTATTTATGTTTCAGAGAGAGTCAAACCAAAGGGTTCTTTGCTGTCTTTTACAACAAATTAAGCTAAAAATCGGCGTGAAAGGTAATAATTAACAAGATCAAAATATTCCAGCTTCTCCTCCTTCCTTTAAACAGGATGTATGCAGCTGGCCCTCAGTCCAGGTGCAGAGGTTTTAACCACTTAGTTAATAATCACAAAATATTTAGGCAAACAAACAGTAACCTTAATAAAAAAGAATTAAAACTTCGAAGTCCTATCAAAGCCAAATGGATGCTGACCATGAGGTGACCAGCAAGGCACGGGAGCTGATGGAAGGTGCATTACTTGGCTGAGTCCATATCAGAGGCAGCTGGAAGAGTTTTTGAGACCAACACCCCCATCAGTAAAGAGAGAACATGACAGCAGGTAAAATATACATTTCACAAATGTATGGTAATGCGTAGCAGAAAGAATGATCCAAAACATGCTCCTGTATTTTTAGGGTTTAAATTAACAACATCAACTTAAATAAGAGCCATCATTATGAAGAGATCATCTCTTAGTCTAGAGCGGCCTCAACTAACAAGCAAAACATGAATATGCAAAAATAGCGGGGTAGAGATAAACACAGAAACAGCGATCATCCCATCAGTGCAATTAAAAGAGCAACATGCTTAAATTGAGGAAAGGAAATGCTATCTTTATCAAAAAACAACAACAAACAATTCATGAAACTTAACTGTTGCAAAGTACGGCCACTTTGTAAAACGGAAAATGAATAAACTGGATACACATATGAAGCAGAACAACTAGCACCAGGTTAGCAGAAGACAGTAAAGCCTTTGACAGGTTGAAGAGAGGTAAAGCCTCAAAGAGTCAGCCATTCCCTGAAAGGGAGAGCAAGCAGAAACCTCTGTACCAGCAGGTTATTCTCTTAGTCGCCCCTTTGGGAATCCCGATGAATTCTCTGAAGGACATAGCAGTGGCCACACTTGGAGACAAGGTACCAGACAAACGGGCAAGACATTGCATCCATAGAACTCGATGCCTTCATGGTCAGGATTTTCTGTGTGCCAGAAAGGCATTTTCTTCTACATAGCTAGCAACGCTTTTGTTGTTCAAGTCTCTTTTTAAAAAAAACAATAATTACCATCAGCAAACAAGATTTCTGCGATAGAAACGCGTCACTTCAGAAAAAACCCTATGACACCTCTGCATCTTTAATTAAAGCCCTGCCAGTCCCCAGGGGCAGAACCAGGCTGAGGGAAGCGCAGACTGAAGAGCGGTGTGGGCACTGTGTGCTGCTTTCCTCTCTAAGTCTACAACCTTTAGCAGGAGACCAATGTGAAGGGCCAAAAGGCAGAGAAGAACAAGCACAGGCTGCAGCTCCCTCCACTTCCCTGGACAAATGGAATCCACAGTTGTTTCAAGACAGAAAACTGTAGAAAGATTCATAGGTTCACGTTCCACATGCAGATCCAAAACAGACAGAAGGGGAAAGGAACTGTAAAGAAAAAGAGAAAACAAAAGCTGTGTAGGTGTCAGTGCAAGCTATGTCCCTGGCAAACACGGTAACTGCAGGGCACTTCGAGTTTTCTAATACACGGAAGTGATAAGCTAGCAGCAAATATCTCTAATTTGCCAATTCTCCCTAGGAAAACTTCCCAGGAAAAAAATAAAAAAGGTAACGTGAACATGCACTTGTAGATCAAGCCAGAAACAAGTATCTTAGAGCATTCAAATATTTGCAAATAAATTATAAGGCGTAAGTAGACTATATCTGCATGCAGGTATCTTGAAGTAAGTCTAAGATTTGCCTACAGGAAAATTCTGAGGCTGCAGAAGAACAGTTCTTTAAGAGCAGAGAAAGGATTTACTTCATCCAGAAGCTTGAGACTACCTTGAAAACGGTGCAGAAAAGTGCAAGAGGCCGTGTTTTTTCCTGGGAGACACTGCATTTCGTTCCTCCTCACCTGCCTTACACTGCCTTCCTCCTGGGGCATTTGTTAAAGACTAAAAGACTAGCTGCTAGGAGGAAAACCTCCCTTGCCCCTTTCATATAGATCAAGGTATTTGGGGTTGGACAGCCTTTGTGGTATGAACAGTAACAATTATAGCGATCTTTTTTAAAGTTTAAGCTTCATAAATCAACTTTTTCTTGTGCATTTGCACACAGTTCGAGGTGAGAGCTACCTCCATGCAAACGGAAGCCAGCAGCAGCTCCTTGCCCCTAACAGTGGAGACACATTTGGCAGGACAGTGTGTTTTCACCTGTCACAAATTCTCACCTGAGCTACCTGAGCTCCCTGCTCCATGTCTGTCCTGAGTGAAGTTGGCATGCTGAAGACCCAAGACCATGGGTACTCCTCATAAAGAAAAGAAATGATGCAGAGCCATTTTCAGGGTGGCTGTCTCAGAAAGCTGCAGTCACTGTTCCCTCTCCTGCAGGTATTTTATTTAGAGCTGCACACAGAAAACTTTGATCATCTTTGCAGAGATCAGTTTGTTAATAAATTTGTTTAAAGCTTCTTAACTAGCCATAGAAAAACCAAAGCTCAGACTCAGAAGTTTCACACTCTTAAAAAGGAGTAATACACAGTGGGTGTTGCATTCAGGCTTACTCATTTTTCACTTATACACTAAACAGCTCCTTTGCCCTTTTAATTTTTCTTTTTAACCCTTTGTTTCCCCCCACTTCTGAACAATAAGTCTCCTCCAAACATTTCAATTATCATTAAGATCAGAAAGAAAATGAGGAGCGTGCACTGCCCACTAGATAAGTAGCAATAGCATAACTTCATGAAGGCTGATGTGATTTTAGGTACCTGTTTGTGAACCCAGTGCAAAACACTGCTGACTCTACTTGAGTCATGCCTGACTTAAAATTATGGGAGATCAGGAAGAGCTTACGAAGGTAGGAGTCCTGGGACTCCTAATTCTTTCATTTATTCACTGTGTATGCTCAGGAAAGTCACTTGAGCTTGTGCATTGTGGTTTTCTGCCCAGAAAAAATGGCGTGATACTACCATTGTATTTTATACGACTGATGTGCACTAAAAGACAGGAGCCATCCCAGGAAGGTTGCAGAGTGAGACACGTGCTCTGCTATCACCCAAGTGCTTTGAAAATGCCACCCAGTTCTGCTTTTTGCCTGAAAGTCTGTGTATAAACATGGCACGTAGAACTGCTGCATTGCTTAGTACATTTTTCAATAGTCTTGTGATCATCTGTTAAAGGACTTGATTCAGATGCTGGTTTGACCTCTGTTCTCAAAGCTCTTCTTTTGTCTGTGAGCGTTTCTAATCACATGGGTTGAGATTCAGCGTGCCAAAAAGAGTCGTGGTATAACGGAATTTGCCCTTTAACCTTCAGGTCTCCCCTCTGCTGAGACACAGTTGGTTTTTGTTTTCAATTAAGTGAAAACTGAAGAAAAACTGAGAGAGGTAAAAGTGGATTTGTTCCCCACCCTGGTCTCAATGTTTCATACACAGGTGAAACACCAAAATTCACCCATTTTATTTTTTGCATTTCAACAGTCTGCCTGATTCTGGGGACCGCAAGTGAAATTTAAGAGCATGATTAGACTCACTAACACTTTCTTTAACTGTTAAAACAGAGGTTGGTTATGTAAGGCAGTGAACTGGATGTTCCATGTGAAATGGAAGAAGTTGATCGCAGGGGTCTTCTTAATTCCTTACTGCTGTGATACCCTAATTATCCCACCCTCCAAGACCTCCAGCATTTACACAGAAAACATGTTTTCCTCCATCCAGCTTTTTTATGTTTTCCATCAAAAGGTAAAAATTAAAAATTCTACCAGTGTCCACGATTCAAAAGAATTTTCCTGATGTTTTCCTTACATACACAAAGAGGGATGTATTTTGCTTTCCTGGTTTTGCAATGAAAGTTGAAACAGTGATTTTGCGTTATTATAACACTCATCATTTCTCCCTCTAATTTGGATGGTTTTTAATAAAGCTCCATTGATTCCACTGAAAGAAATCCCTCCTGGCAAAAGCAGAACACACACGCTGATTGCTAAATATGCAGCAATTATCATATTCAGCAGCGCACTTTAATATCTTATTTATAGATGTATCTATCTATAATTTGCTTTAATTAAGTTGCATTGATTTTAATGACAGAAGCAGTCCTCAAAGAGTCTAATGTTATATGAGCCCATCGTTACTGCTTTACCATTGTTTGGATGTAAGACAGCACCTTTAATACTTCTTTTTGATATTCGTAGTGGTGCTTTTCTTCGCTAACTGGCTGCAATGGCAAACCAAGATGATGTTCCACAGGAACTCTCAAAACTACCTCCATCACTGGAGAGAGAGCACTTTCAACTTCCCTGTTACAAACTTGCTCGTAGGACAGTTTAAGAATAAGGAAGGAAGCAGTATCTTCCCAGCAGGTCCTGAGGAACCTTGCGTTTCTGTTCCCACTCCATTTTACAGACATCTTGGGAGTGTAAACATTAGAGGTTCTTAAATCATGGTCTGATGCCTTCAAAGTTTGTTTTGGGCAGCCTGGCACCTACTTTAAACTTTTTTATTTTCTTGTCAACAGAAAATACAGGGCAAATAATTTGGGAAGGTGAATCAACAGATGGCTATAGATGCCTGTTCACATCCCAATCACCAAGTCATGATCTTGTAGACTATTAAAGTTCTGTTTTCTGGGCTCAGTCACAGGGAATGTTGAGCCTTCTTTTTATTAAGCACACGCTCACTTTCAGCATTTTATACTAGTCTGGCTTTGAGATTATTCCAGAGAACACTTAATACTATTAGATCTGTGACTAAGTTTGTCAAAAAACATCTTGAAGAACTAAAGGAAAGTATCACTGCACTCCTAGTAGAGTCTCACAGCCTTGGTTTCTGCTGGGTGTTACCACATACCTTGGCCCTGATTCAGGAAAGCATGCTAAATACTGATGAGGGTGGTTTGTTTTAATTTCAATAGCATTTGATTCCTCTTGGAGGCATTCCCAAAGCTGACATACACCTGCATCTCTCAGTGGCTGTATCTCCTTTTTGGGTGAAAATACACAGTAAAAACATTTATATCTCTGTATCCTGAACACGTCTTCACAAATTTGAACGCAGCATTCTAGTGATGATGATCTCGGCATCTCCATCTCTGAAGTAACCCCATAAGATATTATTGGTCCACATCAATTGAGGATCTATCTCAGAGACTATTGAGGTAGCTTTATAACATTACTTATGCAGATCTTAATATATCATTCACTGTTAGTATTTTTTTTTGAAGTGAAAAATAAGTGCTGGCTTTTTAAATCACCACCTTTTGGAATATATCAGCACTAATTTTATAAGAATTGTTCATGTTAAAATGCAAGGGCATGATCTCAAAGGAAAAGCACCAAAGTAGCTATGCAAGTACATTTTCAGTTTCTGGTCATCATTTTTCATTCACTGATTATTGCTTAAGTGTTGATTAATAGTTATGTTCATGCTGCTTGAATGCATTTCCCTTGGGTGAGAAAAACATCCTTGTCCAAAGGAAAAAAGAGATAGTAATCAAACCATCCTTCCTCTTCCCCGTAAGAAACACAGACACACACTCCAGAGTCACTGATGATCTTGGTTTTGCTGGTGAGTAGTTTTGAAAATTTTCACTGAGAAAATCAGCTGTATGCAATCAGAACACTACTTGGTCAGTCAGATTGCTAGGCAATTAAATGCTCCCCTTCTGTCTGTCTCTCTGTACACATGTATATACATACGTACACATATATACACACGTACACACACAGATGTACATACTTACAGTCATTGTCCCTTCTCCCTATGCAATGAACACCAGGAACACTGATGACAGCAGCAGTGCTCCATGCTGGAATTAAGCAGGGCTGATTATCTCAGGATTTACTTTTCCTCCTCAGCAATGCCCTACCTCTTGTTCAAGGAGGTGAAACTAATGGTTTAGATTTAGAGAGAGTGGAAAATTCTCTATAAAGGCAATAGACTGAGGGAAATACAAACACAGATGGGAACTTTAAAAGGGAAACAGGCTGTTCCCATAACAGTTTAAAAACATGGCAATTGCCTTAGCTTAGTAGAAAACAAGCTCTCAGCATTTGCTGTATCTTGCAACACTAAGTAGACAGAAAATAGCAAAGATGGAGGTGAAGCCAAAACTGCAGAGTGTTTTTGCACAGCCCCACAAAGATAATATTCTGCCTTCTGAACCCTAGCTCTGCGATCCCCAGTGCTGGAGGACTATGGTTTCCTGTGACCATGCAAAATGAGATCATTTCCTGGCCTGTGTCCGTCTCTGTGGGTGGCTTCTTTTTCCATTAGTCATATAATATGTTTTGGTTAATTCTACCTCTTAATTGTCTTTAATGAGCACCAGATCTGCGACACCCTCACTTGCAAACCTTTTCTCAGAGTAGAGGCAGAGGCCCTTCAGCTGACAGCAAAACTTAAAAGCAGCAAACCAAAAAAGCCTCGGCACCCATCAGCATTGATTCTTTCCAACTACAAAGGGACACTTCTGTTGCTCTTCCACTGAACCAGGCCAATGTAATTAATCTCTTCCCAGCCACTAAATAACTTGTCAATGAGATACACTTGTGATGCAATATACAGCATATATAATACATACATATGAATATGTTTCTAAAGCATATCTCCTGCAGTTGTTCTACAATACTGTGCACAATTCCTTCCCCCCATGAAACCAGTCCTCTGCCTTAGCCTGTTTGAAACTAAGCTGCTTCTTGTTTCTCCCAGTCTTGCATTCTTTGCTTCTCTTCTCACTGTAATTAGTTTACAAGACTACTTATCCAGATGATTACTGCTTTTAAATGACAGTCGTCTTTTCTTTTACTCCAGTTCATTGTTGTGTATCATTTTGTCTTGCTATCTGAATACCCAGTTCTCTAAAGCATTTTCTCATTATGTTATCTCCTGATATAAGACATTTTGAAATACTTCATGAGAGACACTGTATGAAGTAAATTGAATTGAATTTTCTCTCAAAGTCAGGGGCTTTCAGCATCTTTCTCTAGCTAAGTCAGCAGAGTTCTTGGCACCAATGCCAGGATGTAATGGCCACACTTTGCAGCCCAGCTATAAGCTTGTGTTCTTTTTAGGGAAAATGAAATGACAGTGTCAGTACCTGGAAAGCAAACAGGGGACAGATCAATATTTCCATTTATGATGAGGATGGCAAAATGAAAATGTTTGGGGTATTTTTGAGGTTTTTAATGCACACATTGCAATAATGTCATTTTGCCGTTATCTACCTACATCTGGTGCTGGTGCTGAATGTGTACGCGGGGGGTATATGCATGTGTATGTCAGGGAAGGAAAGAGGGAGGGAAGGGGGAAATAGCAGGGCATGGAACTAAATTGCAGAGCCAGTAGTGGAAATAGACAGTGAAAAGCTTCCTGCAGGCAGGCGGCTTCACAGGGGAGAGCGAGCCTTTCATTGTCTATAAAATCATGCCTTGCTGGAGGTCCTCAAGAGTAGAAGGGGTAGCGCCTGGAGGCAGTAAATCTCTCACTGTTGTATTATTACATTCTAAACACTTAGCTACTGTACAAACCAGCACACTGCTTCAAGAGAAGAAAAGGAGGAAGAAGGGGGGAAAATGAACAAAGGGAAGAAAAGGAAGATGGTAATAAAATTGGGAAACAACCCCTTGCCACAGCTCTCCCCAAGAATACTTCACATCAAAGAAAAACAGCAAAGAGTAAATCATCATGGAATTAAAAGTTAACCTCAACTCCTTCCACTGTGATTTGACACCACTCTGGAACAGTACTCCTAGAATTTGAATGGTTAGTCTGTAGCACAGGGTATTAAATCCACCTTAATCCTGTTAAACATAGATGCCACTAAAGAGAGAGGCGCACTCTCAATGGCATCATGACAAAAGCTCTCCATACTGCAAATTAGATGTGGTTAACAAAAAAAAATAAATAAAAATCCCAAACCTGCATTAATACTGAACAAACAACATCAGCATAAGCAGGCTTAGAGAGAGGGAATTGCTTTCCATATGCTACGGCATCAGGTTCCTCCGGATCTTCAGATACCGGTCTGTAAATGTTACAGACATTGTTTCTCCTGCTTGCAACTGCTGCTGGGTGGCGACCTTCTTTGCTTGCTGATACCAATTTAGCAGTTGGTACAGTTTCTCTGTGATTTGGTACTGTCTGTTGTTTGCTGGTACCAGATGGATACCAGATGGGTAACTGTGGGCAATGGTTCCTCTGTGTTCCAGTCCCCAAAATCACTGCCTATAGGGTCAGTGTTGTCAGTTGACTCCTAAATGGCACTTCAAAGCAGCATTCTGAAAAACCTCAACATCTGTTCGTTACTCTTAATGACCTTAAAAAAAATGTAGCCAGGAGTTACTGTGCATCTGCAGGAAAAATACAATCTTGCAGATGCTTGCAGCCATCAAACTAGCTCCTTGCTAATGGCAGCTCCAGAAGCCACCACCTCAACTCTAACAGTCAGCACTCAATGTGAAGTATAATCAATATATTCTTTTCTGTGGTAGCTCCACAATGTAGGAGTTCAGAGATATTTCAAGGCATTTTTCAAACAGTACTTGCAGCAGTGAAGTGGAAGAACAAGAAAACAAAAAACTTAAAGTGCCTTTGAAAGGCAGCAGGGATACCTAAGGGCCAAATGTAAAGCATGGAGGGAAAGCAGGGACAAAGTGATTCAAGAGATCTGTTTTAACTATTAATTTGTGATTGGTCTTTCAAAATGTTGACCCAGTTGTCAAACTATACACAGGAGCTGAAAGGTCAGTTTTGAATACTGCCTATTGCAGTTCCCTCCCATGTTATTCCATATAACTGCTTCTGTTTCTAAGAAAGGGAAAAAAGTTTATTTAGGACAGTACGGGAGCATTTTGGTAAATTCTCTATACATGCTACAGTAGAATGCTGTCTACAGAAAAATATAGCTGACATCAAAGCATGTTCCCCACCCCCTGTCTTGCTTCCTGGAGAAGTTATGATAAACAGGTTATGTGTTCCCTAGGGTTACCATGGAAACCCATTCTTTTCAGGCCATCATTTGCAAAGGTAAAATTTGCATTAAAATGTGATGGAATTTGATTTTGTGCATGTGTGTGTGAAACTCAAGTGGGGTCATGCTACCACGCGGTATAGCTATTATTTCAAACCCAGGAGCATACGCTTAAGAGAGAGATCTATTAATCCGTGTAAACACCTCAGTGACCAAATTACAGTTTAATTGCTAACTTGACAGGTACCTTCCTAGCATATTAAGAGAAATACTATGAAAATTAGCTTCAAATGCAAATGTAAATGTTAATACTGATCCACTGGTGGGTACCACTAGATAGTATTTTGCTAAATTCCACTATAATCATTCCACAGGAAAGATTGAATTTAGATTGTCAGAATGACTTTGTTTTGATGATGGCAGACAAGGGATGGAAGGCACAGGCATGTATTTCAAATTATAAATTTTTATCTTATCTTGAAGGAGTTATCATAAAATTATGAAGTATAGAATATATTTTGATATAACCATACTTACTGCAATATAAGAAACTTTTGGATCTCCTCAGAATCCCAATTTGCTCACTTTGTTTTGTGTCATATCATAACTTCAAAGTCATAATTTCACTCTAGGTATCTGCTACTCTGACTTTTCTTGGAATACCTGATGGTGTAAAGCATATACCCAGTCCAGGCCTTCCCAGGGTCCATGTTCCTTGAGAGCCACTGCCATTATTTGTTGCCACATGTAGCACTGGTCTTCCTAACATAGGAGTGCATTATTCACAATAGTAATTTTGACAATCATTACTTCTAGCCTATCAAGAAAACAGATGAATGGACTAAACCCAAAAAATCCTACAACTGGTGACCAGACTGCATTTTAGAAGAGATACCAGTATTTGCCCTCTTGCTCAGTTGTACACATTCACAACACACATGCTGAATTCGATATACTACTTTATGAAATCCGTGCTACTCTGGGACACTGGATTATTCACATATCATCTGCCTTGAATAGCAGGACCCCCTTGGAGGCAGCAAGGCCAGAACTCATATTTCTGCTTAGAAGGCAGACATCCCAGTATCACCTGGGTTACAGAGGACTCAATATCTCCTATCATACAGGACTTATGACATATAGTTCAGCTGGAACGGCTCTACTTAATATTGGGCAACATGACACTTAACACAGCAGCCAGGCCATTTGATGAAGAAAATGCAGCAAAACCACAGACAGCAGTATTTGTCACTCTTGCTTTCTTATTGTTAATAAATGCAATTGCACAGCAGGTGTCTCAAAAACACTAAAAAATCAAAATCAACCCTTCAGATTTGGTTGCACAGTGCCAGTATTTTATCAGACTCCCTTCTGCTTTGGGAAATTCCTGCTTACAAATTCAATTAACTAAACAAAGCAAGAACATTAAAGAAGGTTTAAAAAACCAAATGCAAACAAAAATGAAATTGTTTACTAACTTTTGCAGAAGTTCTCAAAACTCAACATTCAATAGAAGGAATGTGTTCCACTTGGATCCCGTATTGAGCAAGAAAGAAGGTGCTAGCACTCCTTTTTCCAAGTGTTCTTTAACAGCCAGAGTTGAGATTGAAAGTTGAAAAGAGCTGGTCCTGAGCAGAAATGCCAAACTCATGTACAGCACAAGCCTTACAGGGTAAATGGAGTTCTCTTTTCCCATATTTTGTACTTTATTTTTATGCAGACTTGATATTAGATTAGCATCTGCACTACAGACCTTAGACTGGGAACTAATAAAGTTATCCGTCCAATCTCTCCATGTCTGAGTCAGTGACTTTCTTTTTCATTTTAAATAATTATAACAATGTCGCCTGTTTGTTGAGAAAAATAGAGCCTTTATATATTCACAGATAATTGCTTATACCCAGCACCCAGTGATACATTCTAATTACTTTTCACACCTTGGCTGTGAAGAAATCTCGAACTTTTTAGTGTTTTTTAACTGCAAGACAACAATGTAGCCAGAGCACTGACACCCTGACTGCTGAAACTATGTCTAGGATGAAATTTAACAAGCAGTTCTGCTAATGCATTTTGCAGTGAGGAACTTTAGCAAAACTCAAGAAGACCCAAGGCCTCCACCTCAGATCTTGTGCTGCAATAATGAGAAGTGCTGCACAGATGTACAATAGAAGAACTCAATCCAGAAATCAAAAGTAATCAAAAGTCCATTATTTCAGCTGGCTTCTGTCACATACTTAACTATAACAAATAAAAGATCTGTACTCTGTAGCAGCCTCAATGACATAGTTGTATTGCTTGACCCAGCTTCTTTCAAGCTCGACCCTGTTCTGCACACACTGGGCAACCGTTGCCGTTTGCCTCACTGAGGTCATTCTGCTTTCATTATGTTAAATGGACAAATTTTGCAGTCCTTTGTCAAAACTGCTATCTGTTTTAGTGGGATGTTATCCCTAGCAGGCAGAGCTGGACAGTGACCAGTATCTTTAGGGAACAGGGTGCTGTCTGGGACAACAGTAGCTAGGCAACTCTTTGGATCACCAGAATTTTTTAGGGAAGAGATTTCTTTTTAATCAGCACACACTGAACAAGAACATAACCCAGGGAGATTAAGCTATGAGAATTCAAAAAGAAGTCAATTGTGTCAGCATCTATTTGATAAATGCACCAGATAACTGGTAGTAAAGGCAAAAGCTTGTGCCTAAGATGGAGTCAAGTTTGAGGCCTGATTTCAGGCCTGATCTAATAAATACCTAAGCGCATGCTTAGCTTCAGACATGAATTTCAATGGCATTACAGACTTGTCTTGTGATTAAAAAATGAGCGTTGTTGTAACTGGGGCCCCTTTCCAGAAGTTGAAGCAGGCCTCTTACTAATGGACTGAGGAAGAGGAGGTCAATT